>NC_060124.1:312564663-317364663 GCF_021461395.2 Schistocerca americana
ATACGCCGTTTTCCTCACCTGTACCTTTCTTTTATTTCACTTTACTAGTAAATTCAACGTCAGGAGTTAGGTTCGCGTCTTGTCCGAACAAGTATCCATCACACAGTTTATGCGCAGGCGCAAGGTAGTAACTCCGCCTAGACGGGCCTCATAACGCTACGGTCAGTTCCAGTACAGCACTCGTGGCTGCCGTATCGCGGTCGCGAAGTGGTGCCGAGGCAGTTTCTGATAAGTTTTTACAATCTGACGATAATTTATGGATTTGTTGAAATATGGCTCTGGGCACTATGGGACTTAACTTCTGAGGTCATCAGTCCCCTAGAACTTAGAACTACTTAAACCTAACTAACCTAAGGACATCACACACACCCATCCCGAGGCAGGATTTGAACCTGCGACCGTAGCAGTCGCGGGGTTCCAGACTGAAGCGCCTAGAACCGCACGGCCACCGAGGCCGGCTATGGATTTGTAGTTTTAGCTTGACGATGTCCACTACGGGCAAACGGTTGTAACTTTTATTCTGAAGAAGGTTGGGTTATCCCAACTGAAACCGAGGTAAATCTAGGTAATCCTTGCTACTGAGGCTGTTAGTTTAAAATTAAAATTAATTTTATTTATTCTCTTCCAGTTACGGTACTGGCAACCATCTTCACAGGAGATGCACATCAACTGATCAAAAATGCATCTCTATCATATACGGCTACAAATGGCATCCGAGAATATGTTTGGAGCACAGCGCTGTATGGTAGAGAAAGACGGGCTGTGGGAAAACCAGAACAAAAGAGAATCGAAGCATTTGAGATGGCGCGTTACAGAAGAATTTTGAGTAAGATAAGGGACGAGGTGGTTCTCTGGAGGATCGCTGAGGGAAACAATATACGGAAAACACTGACAAGAGGGAGGGATAGGATGACACGGCATTTGTTAAGACATCAGAGAATAACTTCTACCGGGAGCTGCAGAAAGTAAACTGCAGAGGAAGACAGAGATTGGAATACATCCAGCAAATAATGGGGGACGAACGTTGCAAGCGCTACTCTGAGATTATGAGCTTGGCCCAGCAGAGAAATTAGTGGCGGGCAGCATAAGCCCAGTTGGAAGACTGAAGCTAAAAAATAATTCAATTTATCTACCTGCATATCCTCCACATCTCCGTTTCATTTTCGTTGCGGTCAGAATTACATTTTTCCATTCTAATTTGTTCCCTGATCATTTTTTGTTTGTTTTTATATCTCTCTTCGTAATTCTAAATATGCACCTTGCCACTGCTCGCTCAGACCCCTCACTTTTTGAATCATTTTGGCAGTGAAAGTTCATGACAGGCTGGCATAAATTTAAAATAGTAATATACCCCTATTGTCAAATCATCTCTTCCTCCTAGTTCTTCGAACAACGCCTATTTCTGCGCAAGAGGCAGTGTGAGTCGATCTGCAGGTGAGAGGAGGCAGAAACGAGAAGTATCGACAAAGAAAACAGGTTCTTTCTGTGCACATGAGGAAGATAATGAACCAATTGAGTTTCTGCGTAGGGAGCGTCACTTCCTTAAAGAATGAAAATAACCGTGCTCTGCCTCCATATTCTTATATTTCACAAATAATCCTTGCGAGTTATCAACTTCACTGTTCTATATTTTGTCATTCGTCTAGCTGATGAACACGTGCTTTTAGCAAGAGGTGCGTTTTATACCTTCCATCCATCTATTGACTTTACCAGAACGGAGGTAGTCCAAGTATTACCAACTCGATAAAATTAAATAATTTTATTAGTTTGTTTGCAGGCACATCTCTACACCCCTGGCATACTTATTTCGTTGCCATCCGCTAGTACAGCCAAAACATAATTAATGGCCCCGCTCGTCTCTACTACTACAATTTTGTTTAGGCTCCTGTAGCGGAACGTTACGGCATTGTGGCGAGGGTATTTCGTTGCATACCGGAACTGTAGACGTGTACCTTTGAAACTAAAATTTATTGTGTAGTTATTCACAGGTAACATTTAAAACTTTGACTACCTCTTGTAACTGTTGGACATCAGGAGAATCAGTATCATACTGCTTTTCATGGTCATTGTCCTCATAACAAGTAGCAGTTATTTCTGGCAGCCAACACCTCGGCTTGAGGAAAGAAATACTGTTTTACGTTTTGCCTGTAGCTGCCAGACTTAACAGAGGGTGGGTCCACGCCAGTGAAATTCTTTAAACTTCGTAATTATTTCAAGAGGTGATGGCCCACAGTTTGTGTTTGTATGAAAACTGCCATCTTATCATCTTGAGCTGCGCATAAAATCCTATATCCACGCAACCATTTGCAGTTGGCGGATCATCATCAGTCAGGTTCTAACAGTATTCACAGTTCCGTGTTAGGCGAAATACAAAATGATCATTGTCGTGACTATCGCCACCGCCGTCGTGATCATCATCATCATCAAATGAAAAAACCATGAATTAGGCACATCATAACGTAGATTACATCTTCGATGTACAAAAGCCGTACACTACCCAGCACTTTTTTTTTTTTGCGGAGTGACGATGTACGAAGGGCGTTCAGTAAGTAATGCAACATGTTTTTTCTGAAAGTAGGTTTGTTTTATTCAGCGTTCCAGTACACCATATTATTCCCACTCTTTTGGCTACAAAACCCTGATTTTCACTTCAGTGGGCCCAACAGATTGAAGTCGGAATATGCGGGATCCGGTATGTAGGATGGATGAGAACCAACGGTACAATGAAATTTTGTGAGCTGCTCTCGAGTGCGTACACTTGTGTGAAGCCTTGTGTTGACAATCGAGCAGTTCACTTGCCGACCAAGCTGAAGTAGTTTCTACAGTTTGCTGAGTGTAGCACAATACATTTCAGAGTTGATCTTTGCACCATCAATGAGGACATCAAACAGAATAGGCCGAACTCCTTCTGACTCCCGGAAAACTCTCGAGATTTTACCGGTTGAGGGTGGATGGTGTGGTGCCATTTCAGCGACTACCGTTTTGTTTCTGGTTAGAAGCGATGAACCTGTGTTTCATTGCCTATAACGGTATTCGACAAAAAAAATTGTCACCATCGACCTCGTAACGCGCAAGTAATTCTGCACAGACGCTCCGTCATTGCTCTTTATCGTCTTCTGTTAGACAGCGAAGAACCCAGCGGCACGCACCTTTCGAACTCCGCAGCTGGTAGACTCCTGTGTCAGCACTACCAACAGAGACGTCCAGTTATGCAGCGAGGTGTTTGTGATCCGTCGGTCACCTCGAATGAGAGTGTCCACACGTTCCAGCACGTGGGAGATCGGACAGGTCGGCGCGACCTTGTTGCGATGATGACAGACGTTTCGTCCAACGACTCATCCTGCTTTTGCTCACTGCCAGGTCTCCGTAGACATTCTGGAAGCGCCTATTAATATCTGCGATGCTCTAGTTTTCGCCCGAAAGAAACTGACAGTTCTTTGCTTGGAACACATCTACGTTACACACGCCACTTTGAAGGCACGTATAGCGCCGCCAACAATCGGAACCTTATGTAACCATAGGGTCTGAAGTGGGAATATCCCAAGATTCCACAACAAGTTCCGCATTTTTTCAGCCTAACTGGCCGAGAAAGAAAATGTGTAGCATACGTACTGAACGACTTCGTAATTTATATTACAACATAACAATGACTCATGCATAGATTTTTCCATTTGATGATAATGATTTTATATTTCGCCTAACATGAAGCTGTGGATACTTTTATAAACGTGACGTTGGTCAGTAGACTGAATCTGGTTGTAAAAAAAAAATCAGTATTTTATGATATCATCAGAATATGGGGTGATTTATTCATTATTATTCTCTTCTTTTTGCCGAATTTAGCCTTGGAAGATGTTTTAGATCGTTATAGGTGTTACATACATTACCACTGCACCTACAACAGTTGCTGGTCTTACTACATTAAGACGTGCAGTTTCTTCTAAGAACGAATGACATACACGGAACAGTGAAGTAGATATATTTTAAAAAACACAAACATACAAATGCGCGCGCGCCACACACACACACACACACACACACACACACACACACACACACAGAGAGAGAGAGAGAGAGAGAGAGAGAGAGAGAGAGAGAGAGAGAGAGAGTGTATTATTAGAGGGGGAGGAGGGGGGAAGAAGGGCTATAAGAGAAAATGGGTCAACGCCCGGCGCACCAAACAGAATTCAACCTGAACAACAAGGCAAACTGTCGAAACAATGTGTGAGGGTGACAGGAGCAATAGCAAGGTTCTGCAGGGACAAATATTTCGTGGCTACAGCGACAAAGCATACGGAATCAGTTCTTCGGTATACAGCTTTTATGGCTTAGAGTGAGTCTCTTAAAGGGTGTCTTTGTTCTCTCCGGAATCTTAACGAGAAGTTTTGCTTCAGAAGTGCCGGGATACACCGGTTATAGGAACAAAGGACAGAATGAAAGTTGAAAACCTCTGCAAGGCACAAAGCACAGTAGGAGAAAATAAAGCACCTTCCACTATGAATCAAATAGCTGAACATGGAACGACATACCACAGCCTTGTCTACAACTGACAAAAGAAACTGCCTGAAGATGGAAGGCTGCCCAGAAGATTGTTTCTGAGAAAGTACAAGCGTGAAACAGATGCGTTAACTTTATTAGTCATTTCACAGACGGGCAGAGTAATATCCTCAGAAGATTGTGGAGCTATCGAGTGTGCTGCGAGAGGGGTTCTCGATAAATCTTTGCTAGGTGAAAAGGCTATCTCCGTCGCGTATTCAATATAGACTTTAAATGTAACATGGCCATTTTCAGTAGCCTTTATTCGTTTTGAATACAGTGGGTGCTAATTTGAATGACTAACCTGAACGAACACAGTATGTGATTCATACCTAATGGAAATCTTCAGATGTAAAAGTAACTTCGTGTGTACCGCAAGGATGTGTTTTAAGAAGATTACTTTTCAATATACATATATGTAGGGTAACTTTGTCATTTACCAAACTATAGGAAGTAATCTCCGAGAGGGTAAGGAGCACAAAATGTCATTTGGGCATGCGAGTGGAAATTCATCCCAACGGAGGTGTACGCACTTGTAGGTGGAGAGATCAGTACATTAAAATGGATCACAAAACAATCTCGCCCGCAAAAACATTTATTTCGATGGTAATAGTCGATGTTTAAACACCCTCAGACCCTCACACCATGATGGTAGGCGGAAGTGGTGAATGTCCCGTTCCATTCGCTGTTACGCCAACCACCATGGTATGAGGATCTGAGGATGGTCGAACACTGACGGAAACCGATTCCCATTGAAACAAATGATTTTGCGGTCCAGCCTGTTTTGCGATTCATTCTTAAGTACTTTTAGCTAGAGCGCTGTCTCTCCACGAGTGATGTTCCCATAAAGTACCAGAGATAAAAGTAATTAATGCCCACTTTCAAAAGGAGTGACCTAACCGGCTTACCGGCTTGCAGAGGAGGCAGGGCCGAGGCGGGTAAACCGCAGCCCCAACCACCCATACCGAAAGTAGTACATACGTTATTTCTCAGAATTAAAACCACTTTCTCGGAGGAAACGAGGTATCAGTTCAACCTTCTGTACGTCGTCCGCCAATATTAGAGGCAAACAATCCTGAAATCATGCTTAGCGTGGACAGCCAGGAGGGTGGCCCTTCCCTTTTCGTTGGGATACCTGAATAATGCTTCTTAGGAAGCCCCCGCCCATACTCTCCTGGCCACCAGATTTTCCGAATTTTAACCCAATCGAGAATCTTCGTTGGCGCTATGGATCCTCAACCGAGGAACTTAGCGCAGCTGGCTACGGTCCTGGAGTCGGCATGGCTCCACATTCCTGTCGGTACCTTCCAGAACCTCACGACACTCTTCCTGCACGTTTGCGCTACGGAAGACTGTAAATTCACGCTTTCGACAGATGGTCACAACGTGACTGGACTGTGCATAATTAATTCTGTTGTATTACAAAAAATTAACATGCTTTTTTCGCATCATTATTTGCTGAATTTTTAATATGGGGTACTTCGGCACCGCGGATAGGGTTAATGTAATACTGGGATGGACAGTATTTGAGGGTTAAGCACATGCGTCGTCGTATTCAACCATAAGCCTCGCATAATGTTAAGCTACTTTCAACATCTTCTGAAACTATAGAGTTGTGTTACTTTTTGAACGCCCCAAACCCGTTCTTTCCGCGTGTTATCTTCGGTGACAGACGAAGCGGGAGCTACCTGGCGGTACAGCTCAACCCTGGACTCTCGCCAGCAATGAGTCAGGCACCTCGCCAGAGATACGGCCTCATCGTGGCCCCTGGTCCGGCCGTAAAGATAAAGCACGAATAAGCGACTAGCGCGGCGAGAAATTAAAACCGCCACATTTTTCACGTGCACTGGAGTTCCTGGCGACAGTTTTAGTGGCCACGCGTCCATTAGAGGCACCATTAGGTTTCGACGCCATACGAATTACGCCGCGGGCCCCGTGCAGACCAGCGAGGGTCCGATCTGCGAGCAACTTAGGCTTCGCAAATCACCAGGCCACTCCATAGAGTTGCCTTGTGGTCAGCAGTCACAGTACAGAAGGATTCAAGTCGTATTTCAGTGACGGCACAGTAAGTTGTTCTGATTGCATGCAAAAGAGACAGTTTTAAGTACTGGAGAGATCTGACCATAGATTGGTCCACAGGCTCAGAAGCTCGTTGCCAACAAGGTGCACAAATCTCTGTTACACAGTAATTTAGGCTCTTAATTTACGGAGGAAATTAATTTTGTACTCTTGATGACACATACCGAGCCTACAAAGCGACAAACGGAATTAACAGTGGGATACAAAGTTACATGGTCGACCACGTGATGTATGAACACTGATGATGTTGACGAACCCAACGAGATGGTGTCACCAAACGATGCTATCGGTTAGTGGATCCTTTACGTTTTATCTATGACAAGATAGTAAAACAAGGGTATGCAGTTAACCCAAAGGTTGGTTTTAACGCCACAGTGCTGCACTGTGCGTCGTGCTATTGGAAAAGGGGGGGGGGGGGGGGGAGGGAGGCATGCCGTTGCCTTCCTCCGACCTTCGCACTGACTGGCTGGCTGACTGACCATGATAGTTACAGGGATACCTACAGTTCGACATGGACTCCGAACCAGGATGTATCTCTGGATTCGTTCGCGAAACAAAACTGCCAGAGATGAGAAAAGGTGATAACTAACAGACGTAAAAACTTGGTCGGGATGAAAGCCCAGAGGTTTAGGTTCGTGTATTACGAAAGATTTTAAGCAATAAGCTACATGTTGACAATTTGATTGATTTACATTTCTCTGTACTATACTTCGTCTCTAAATCAATCGGTACCAGACGATTTCGTATGGCTAGCTGCCAGACACACTGTACAGGCCGCGTCTGGGGTACGGGCGGTTGTAATGTCCCCACAGAAAATGCCTTCTACCACGCACCAATTAATCATTTTCAATCAAACCATCCACATTCATTCACTTTGGAAAAGTTATCTGATCTGATTTTCTCGTAATATATGCGGCGACAGCTCGACGACGCCAAAGTATTTTCTAGTGCGTTTATTCTTTGAAATAACAGATGCATATATGCATTCTCCATGGTTGTGAGAGTGGTAACTAGGACAGCTTCTGGAGTATCTGTTGAAGGACTGACGTGTTTCTGAGAGATACATATTCTGCTTTTCTTCTCGTTAAAGCGAGCCAATTAACATTTGTACCACTAGCGGTTTGTCTGAAGAGAAAGAGACTGTAAAAGGAAAATAATTAAGGCGTGGAATCACCGGAGATCTGGACATGTAATGGAGATGGATTTAATACAAGATTTCCTCCATAAATAAGGTTTGTGACTTTTTTGTTCTGGAGTGAATGAACGAATGAGTTTTTTCTGAGTCATTTGATGATCACGTTGGCCCTGTAATTAGTGAGGAAGTTTCAGCTGTGTCGAAGAGAGCCTGCAATCACAGAGTCTGTGTTAAATCGTCCAAAAAGGCTTCGTACACATCTGGAATTCGCTATCTTTCGTAAAAGAAACAAATTGTCCATACGACTGATTCTCCCGACTGACTGCAGTGTTTAACAGTAATAATAAATTTAAACATCTCTTACAGCAAGCCAGCCGCTGATTACCAAGACGAAGGACTCCACCAAAGATTCTATTTGTCTGATTTCACGTAATGAAAAATTATATTAAAAACTGTACATAGATAAAGGAGAGAAAGAGAGAGAGCGAATGAAAATAGAGAATACTAATAATCCTCCATTAGTCTAATTTTCCGCCTGTCTTATCAGGGATCAGCCAAGAACGGGGAGGGCCTTACTTTACTGTATAGATTTGTGTGAAGGTGAAAGGATCTTAAAGGCAACAGATACACGTCTATACAGACAAGACACTACACAGAGATAGCGGCTAGCTGCATTTATCATCTATTCTTAGATAAAGAGACGGCGACTTATTATCCGAACATTTAAAAATGTTAAACGGTCTGTGTTAAAGATGGGAGAGAGGTGGGTTGTGAGCGCCTGAAAGGAGGCCAGTTTGAAACGAAAACGGAGAATTAAAAGAAACTTACGGTACATCGTGCAACTTGCCTTGCGAAGGGGCTCGTCCGGGATGGGCTGTTAAGGCGTCCGCCAGTTTGGCTGTTTCTAAAGTACGGAATTAGGAAGGAGAGATAAAAAAAAAAGGTTCAAGTCAGAACAAGGTGGTGGGCTCTCGGAGAGAGCAGAGCAGGAAAGAAACCAAGAGCGAAACCAGGAGAGCGAAGCGACAGCTTTGTTCTCCCCAGGACGCGGTAACAACCACAAGGTAAACTCCCCATCGCAGCGCCCTCAGCTTTACTGGTAAAATGGTATAGAGGATAGCCCGTCAGAAACTGAACACAGATAAAGCATGAGAACAGGAAGGAGGTGTACTGAACTGTTAAAAAAAGCAAAATAGAAACAGTGAACGGTCCAAGTGCAACACTGAGCGTAAATCACCAGCCGCAGCGTCGTGGTTAATTAGTCACAGTGAGGGACTGTGAAGCGGACGAGCCGTGTTCAAAATTATCTCCTTCCATTTATTTTATGAACTGTCCGTCTGGTCACTGACATGTTTGCTCTCTTTCTGTAGTCTTCGCCGTTGTCATATATTATTATAGAATGTGGGTCAAGTATAGTACAGAGAAATGTAAATCAAATTGTCAACATGTAGCTTATTGTTTACCGTCGCAAGTAAACGTGATGAACAGCGAGAGCAGGCGAGATACCACACAAACGTCTCACAGAAATGAAAATAATAAATAAACGGGCGTGAACTATGTCACAACAAAAAAATTCACGAGTCAAAACTTTCAAAACGGAACGCAACGTTAAAAACATATGTTTTGACGGAGCACAGGCTGCGTTCATTTGTTGCAGCTTGTGTGATACAGAATTTTGTTTTCATCATGTCCTTGAGTGTGATCAAATTCACGCGAACACCTGTATCGGGCAAGGATGCGTATCTCACTTACTCACCAGACGTACGAATTAGATGCGTCGCCGAGTCATTCCAATCATTACTGTCATTAATGCCGCGTATGACACACCAGACATGTTTTCCAGTGGAGGATTCGCTTGACTTGTCGCTGTGTCATCAAATGATTGCGGTTCCCAATTCGAAAGCCACATCTTTTCAGCTGCTAACAAAGGAGTTGTGCAGAATCAAGTGCCAGAGGTCCCCTCCTTACACCCCGCTGTTGCAAACTGACGTCACACCACGACACAGACACAAATTTGAATAAAGCGCACAGCGGAAAAAAATGGCACAAGGGAGGTCCGAACACGGCTCGCCGGCTTGGCAGTCCAACATCGTGACCACTTAATCACAACGATCGTGCTCTCCCAGCCTGCTCTATATACTGCACTTCTTGTCCTTAGACCGTACACCGTTCCTATTTTGCTTTTTTTTCTTCCTGTTTTCAGGCTTGATCTGTGTTCAGTTTTTTTACAGGCTGTCCACTGGACCCTCTTACCACTGAATCTGAAAGGAGTGCGATGGGAAATTTTCCTTCTTAGGCCTCCAATTGTGAGACAGGTGGCGTGGGCAGTTTCAGTGGGCTGAAAGCATACCCTGTCAACGGCTTTTACCAGAACGGATAGTTTCTGACCTGACGGAACATGCCTGGTAGTCACGTAGGCTCTGCAAGAGCTGATGCTGTGTTCCAAGTCTGTAGCTCGGGTGCAGCCACATGTATGATGGAAAATTTGTAAGACCCATAAATTAGCAACAACACTGATTAGGCACAATTACAATATACTAAATGGTTGAAAACACACACGAACCGACTGGATGCTCTTTATCTGGTAACACAATCCACCGATACAAACAAGGCGAACCTCACATCCAACGTGTCGCTACTGCTTTTGAGTAGTACTTTTTCACTTCACTAATTACACATGAAAAATGCGCCCCAAAAAAATACTAACTCTTGTGATTTTACCCGCTGACCTGGTACTCAGTTTTTCTTCATCATAAGATAAATTCAAATTCACAACGTGATCTTCAGCAACGAACAACGGAAAATTTTAATTAAGTGTGACGTATGAAAAAGACCTCTGCAACAAGAGAATGTGATCCGACATACTTGTATTCTATGCGTAGACAATGGACGACCCTGATGACTCAAAATACAGTACCTAGGACGGAAGATGTTTTGTGCCATATCTACTGTCTTTGAGACCTGTGTGTGTATTCCTTACGGACTGAAGAGTACAGCTAGGAGAAGAATGAAACTTTAAGCGGTTCTGTTAGAAATGCGCTAAGATCACCGTGATCACTCGACGGAAAAATGGATATTTTAAAAGCTATATACCGTCGAAACCTGGACGTACTGTGCAGATGCATATTGACGTATTTGTTAGAGAGAGAGAGAGAGAGAGAGAGAGAGAGAGAGAGAGAGAGAGAGAGAGAGAGAGAGAGAGAGAAATGTGTCTTTATTGGATCTTCCTGCATATTTATGCTAACAACTACAATTTAAATAAGATTCTTACACCGTGTGTCTAATAATTCCTAGGTGTTACGGAGGGGAGTTAGTAAATAGAAGTTCTGAAAAGGAGCCCATGTCCAGAGATGAAGTGTGGATTAAAAAATCAGTATGAAGATCTGATTACATTCAAAATTCCCGCTACACGGTACGCACGTAGCGGAGACAATGAGCTGTGACCTGTGTGCTGTAGGTGAACGTGACATGGACGATGTTTCGAGCGTTGTCTTCTACGCGACGAACGATCCCCTGTTCAAAGTCTATAGTGCAACGCGCCCGAGGGACACAACGCCAACTCTCTTAGTTTCCAATGTATCAGTTTCTCACAGCCGTTGCTGTGGTCCAACAAAGGTGCTGCGCGATGTCTTAATTGTAACAGGGACTGAAGACTGCGTACTCTTCTCAGCTTGCGTGCGAACCGTGAAGTATGAGATTTAAAAGTCATTCGATTCCCGGCGGGGTCAGGGATTTTCTTTGCCTCGTGATGACTGGGTGTTGTGTGATGTCCTTAGGCTAATTAGGTTTAAGTAGTTCTAAGTTCTAGGGGACTGATGACCACAGATGTTAAGTCCCATAGTGCTCAGAGCCATTTGAACCATTTAAAAGTCATCCGATCTTAAACCTTTTTTTATGCGCAAGGTACATTTTCGGACATGGGTTCCTTATCGAAACATCTGAGTCTCCTCAACCGACCCTAGAAGCATGTAATAGGAATTTTGAATCACAGAGTACATTTTAAACCGAACAGTCAAAGTCAGCGGGTTTTTGTTTTTGTTGCTTTAAGGGGGGAAGGACGTCAAACGGGCCGACTTGAGCAGGAGAGGCACCATAGGACATTTTAATTTCCACTGTCTATACTTTTACAAATAAATTCATAAAACTTCCTGGCAGATTAAAACTGTGTGCCCAACCGAGACTCGAACTCGGGACCTTTGCCTTTCGCGGGCAAGTGCTCTACCAACTGAGCTACCCAAGCACGACTCACGCCCCGTCCTCACAGCTTTACTTGTCAGTATCTCGTCTCCTACCTTCCAAACTTACACAAGCTCTCCTGCAAAATTCGAGTCTCGGTCCGGCACACAGTTTTAATCTGCCAGGAAGTTTCATATCAGCGCACACTCCGCTGCAGAATGAAAATCTCATTCTGGAAATTCATAAAACTTTGTCAGCATGACCAGGAAGGATTCACAATTCACACTCATAGCAGTGGAAGTTCGAAAACATAACAAAGTAATTTTTTTTACATGTGAAATTTCATCATTTTTTCACTTACTAATGGCAGCATTTGTTGCTATAGGTACACTTTTCTTCATAAGTAAGAGAGATGGTTCGGTAAATTTTGCACAGCATACAAACCATACTCAAGGGTGTACGAAACTCTAGAATTTTCCAAATCTATTAAAAACTGTGGTAAAAATAAGGAAATTAACTACAAAATTTGTGTTTTTCTAAACATCAAGTTTAAAATACAACAGATCATTCGTTTTTTCATAAATTATACAAATTTTAGAGTTTCATACACCTGTGAGTATGGTATGTATGCTGTGCAAAATTCATGGAAGAATCTCTGTAACTTATGAAGAAAAATGTACCTATAGCAACAAATGCAGCCATTAGTAAGTGAAAAAATGATGAAATTTCACACATAAAAAAATGTTATGTTTTCGAACTTCCACTGCAATGAGTGCGAATCTTGAATGCTTCCTGGTGATGCTGACGAAGTTTTATGAAATTATTTATAAAAGTATAGACACTGGAAATTAAAATGTCCTCTGATGCCTCTACTGCTCCAAGTCGGCCCGTGTGACGTCCTACCCCCCTTAAGTCGGAAGACTAGCTTGTTACAGTTGTCTCCACTATTCAAGCCTCTTCATTTCTGCGTAACTACTGTAACCCACATGTATCTGAACCAGCTTACTGCATTCAAGCATCTGCCTCCCTTCACAAATTCTAGGTTTTACCTTACATTACTGTTGATTAATTACAAACCAGCGGATTTTGACGAAGAGCTTCAATAGCCGAGGTTCAAGTTTTGATTATTCAGCAAGACAGTGAAGGCGACGGCTTCGGCATCAGCGCCGTGATAAAACGCTCCCTGGAGGGCGGCGGTTGTGAATGATGGAGAGCTATCCCTCCTCGAGACAAGGCAAGTGCGAGGAACAACGCAGGGGCGATGTTAGTGGCTCGCGGGTCAGACGCCCGCTGGCGGCGCTGAGGAGAAATTACCGACAACGCTCCCAACTCAGCATCCATCACAGGCGCGGGCAGAGAAGAATGGCCCGGCACTTACACACTCGCCTCGCACGTGTAGCGCGTAGCGCCAGATCGACAAATGAAGCGCAGCAGTGCAGCCCGAGCAACACGTTGTGCTACACTGGAGGAACGACCAGTATCATGTTCCCAACAAACTGCGACCATATATTTCGCAGGCTATGGCGTCTACCTTCGATAAAAACTGGAAATGTAGCACCACAGGGCTCTTCACCGCGATTCAGAACTTACTCTTATTAAACGTAACCGTCACAACGGATGTTATTTTGGCAAGGAATGTGTAAGCACCAATCGAAGTCAGTTCCATACCCAGAGTACGAACGTAGGAGGCAGATGCGGGAATTCCACGTTACTCTCAAAGTGGAGGTTGTCTCTTGTGGCCTTTTGTTATGAAGTGTGTGCCTGCATCATGAGGATGAGTGGAAAGTACTGAGTGCTCGTAAGGTGTCAAGTTGTGTTGCGAAACTGAGCTAGCTGTTTTGGTCCATGACACACGAAGCGTCGTACACAAAGGCGTCTAGATTGATGCTGTGTTCCTAGACTAGACTGGGCTGCCAAGAGTGATACTCTTACTATCTAGGATGGACTGACTGGACAATCTATTTGTACCAGGCTCAGAGCACACCACATTGGAGACTAAAGAAGCAAGATTCATTGCATAGACCAGAAGCATAAAAATTTAACACCATCGTCTTCGTATCCTTCAGCGACCCAGGCAGTGTGTTTATGAACAATTTGCCTCCATTTTGCTCAGTCTCTATATACTTCTTGTCTTGATACTTTTTCCCAGTTTTCTTCTCTAGTATTCAGGTCTTCCTTAACCTAATCCAGCCAACTTTTTCGTTTGTCATCCCAAAGGTCTTTACCCCTGCACGTTTCTATCCAAGTATTGTTTTGCAGCCAGTTATCTTTGATCCTCTTCATATATCCAAACAATTCGAGCGATACAGTATTCCGTCTCCTAATCATTCACAGATCCACTTGCATAGTAAGAAATGTAGAAAAGGTGTAAAGCTGATTGTTAGAAATTAAACCGATGTGTGTACTCTACATCTGTTGCTGAACGATCAGACTAAATTTGATCATTCATCCCCTTTACAAAAATAAATGGTTCAAATGGCTCTGAGCACTATGGGACTTAACAGCTGTGGTCATCAGTCCCCTAGAACTTAGAACTACTTAAACCTAACCAACCTAACCAACCTAAGGACATCACACACATCCATGCCCGAGGCAGGATTCGAACCTGCGACCGTAGCAGTCGCGCGGTTCCGGACTGCGCGCCTAGATCCCCTTTACAAAATGTTTTAACTTCTACATAATCGTGAATGTGTAAACAATCTGAAACCTTGGTGTTATCGTTCATAAATAGGTAATCGCAGGGTGATGATGAGGTCCCATACTCCGAGCAGCGTAGGCAACGATGCGGGAGACCCGCACCGCCAACTAGGCAAGGTCCTAGCGGAGGTGGTTTGCCATTGCCTTCCTCCGACCGTAAAGGGGATGAATCATGGTGATGAAGACGACACAACACCACCCAGTCATCTCGAGGCAGGGAAAATCCCTGACCCCGCCAGGAATCGAACACGGGACCCCGTGCGCGGGAAGCGAGAACGCTACCCCAAGACCACGAGCGGTAATCGCAGGACGACGACCTCTATTCCAGTGCACAATTAGTAATAGATGAAATGTTATCTTAATGACTTTTGAAGCTGTACAATACAGATGAAATTCTTTAATAGGCACCAGGGATTTTGCAGTGGAAAATGGGCTTACAAAACGAAACCTAGCTCACACGAAAATGAAGTATAATGAAATAAAGCCAGAACTGCTTACTTTACTTTATGCAAACACTAAGACACAAAAGCACACATTACACTACTTTAAAAGGAATGAGCACACTGAGAACGTGTTATCTTAGCCATGGTAACAGACGAAGTCACTCCCCACAAACACGTCAACGTCACAGCTTGTTTCACCTAGAACCACTAACGTTGGCGTTACGTACGGTCCCGTCCACGATCTGTGTGAATCCGCCGATCGAAACGCTTCATGGATGGTTTTGACATTCTACAACTTTTACCCTCAATCTTCAGGCATTTCAGAGTGAACAAGCACACGGCGTAGGATTGGTCAGCAGCTCCGATTCTAATTGCCATTCCACCAAGAAGAGCGCTATGAGGCCATGCACCAGACGTCCGGCTCAACATGCTAAACAACCTTCCAAAACAATAATTTCGTCCGCCTTCGGCCAATGCTGCTACTGGCGTGTGTTAGCAAAGACATTACTGCATCGATTACATCCAGCCAACGGATTAATGGTCATGATCATCTGTTTATTACAATAAATAGCTGTCAGCCACAGCTGCGAGTCATGTTGAGTAAGTCAGCTACTGTTCGCGCAATAACATCAGCTGCCTTTACGTGTCTGCCTGTTCGCGTACGCGTAGCAACGTGATGTGCGCCCCACTCTACGGCCTTCTAACTTGTCCCAACGCACGATACGTCGCCATGTGGCAAGCAATACCTACAAAGGGATATGGACAGAGGCACGCATCTATCAGCATGCTTTTGAAGTAGCTATACATTATACGAATTGTAGATTATCCAACAAGAAGTGTGGAAGTATAAGCATTGTACTGATTACTTTTAATCATATCACGTAGCTCGTACCAACCAATAAAACAATTTTCACCAATATGATGAAGTTCAAAAGTCAGAGTAAACAGCTTTTTCAAAGAGTAATGTTTTTCCCTAATCTTCAAAAGTATCTTTCACTGCATACATTCTACAGGACCCTATGTTGTTCCTCAGGGGTTCAAACTGCCTCCATACCAAACTTCACCGAAAGGGGTTCGGCGGATTAATCGTGAAAACAGAGGAGTGTTACATTCGGGTTTATAATATCACTATGGATAAAACTTTCAATTGTGGTCTCTCTTTTCATGATCTGATTTTGACGAACTAAAGCTTGCTAAAGCCATACTCAAGTAAGCTGCGAAAACACCACGAATAATGGAAGAGGAGATTAATATTTAACGTCCCGTCGGCAATGAAGTCATTAGAGCACAGCAGAAGCTCAGTATAAGGAAGGGGGAGAAGGAAAGCGGCCCTTCGAAGGAACCACCATGGCATCTGTCTTACGTAATTTAGGAAATCACGAATAAACCACGAAAAGTCGTCTTGCAGTTTTGGAGAAGCATCTTCAGACAGATAGACACGACAGTTTTACAAATTTATTATTTGTGTAGCCGAAGGCCATGGTGACAGGTAGGAGTATTTCTTCTTTAATTAAAGACTGCTAAGCACAAGTAAAGGCTTGATTAACTTATCGGTGGAATAATTTATAATTAATGTCTTCTCAAGAAGCGTAAATAAAGTTAGGTTTGTCAGTATACAATCCAGTGTTTAAAGCGGCTCACTCCAGACACCTATAAACAGCCCCAATGAAACCTGAGGGCATCCAGTAACGAACCAAGAATAAAGAGACTACGTAACTTGTGGCTTCGGCAGTAGCAGCGTAGTGCAGATAGTATTTCATCGGCACGCGGCCCCAGGCAACGCACAGTACTACTAAACGAGAGGGGGTCGGGTTCAGCGCACCCGTGTCGCTTAATGAATTATGTGAGGAGATAATTCGCGGAGATAGCAAGGCTGCCGATCGGGGCTGACCTCGGCTGTGGGTAGTCTGCACGCCGCTAATCGCTAATTAACTCAGCCCTCAGCGAACACACGCACCACGACGAAGATCCACTCCTGAATATGGATAAACTCTTCCCGTTGTCCGTTGCTGCTTCAGCTTTCTGCGTCGAACCACCCTTGCGATAGTCCGTACGGCGACAGAAGATGCTTGAAACTAAGTGAGCTTTGCTTACCGCGCCCAGTCAGCAACGAGATTTTTGTCCAAGATTCTATGACAACGTCTCGGCGTTCCTGCAGTTGTAGGCAAGGGGGTGAAATTCGTACAGAGACCTCGGTTCGCAACCAGTCTACTTGAAGTGGCGAATAGGTTTAACAATCCATCGTCTCGTTTTCTTACTGGAGAATCTCAAGTCCGCTACATTTGTTTCGGTTTCGTTCAAAATAGAAGCTAGTTTGATAGTATTGTGTTCCATATCACGACTTTATACGCTACTGTCCATTAAAATTGCTACACCACGAAGATGACGTGCTACAGACGAGAAATTTAACCGAGAGAAGGAAGATGATGTGATATGCAAATGATTAGCTTTTCAGAGCATTCACACATGGTTGGCGCCGGTGGCGACACCTACAACGTGCTGACATGAGGAAAGTTCCCAACCGATTTCTCATACACAAACAGAAGTTGGCTGGCGTTGAGTCATGAAACGTTGTTGTGAGGCCTCGTGTAAGGAGAAGAAACGCGTACCATCACGTTTCCGACTTTGATAAAGGTCGGATTGTAGCCTATCGCGATTGCGATTTATCGTATAGAGACATTGCTGCTCGCGTTGGTCGAGATCCAATGACTGTTAGCAGAATATGGAATCGGTGGGTTCAGGAGGGTAATACAGAACGCCGTGCTGGATCCCAACGGCCTCGTATCACTAGCAGTCGAGATGACAAGCATCTTACCCTCATGGCTGTAACGCAACGTGCAGCCACGTCTCGATCCCTGAGTCAACAGATGGGGACGTTTGCAAGACGACAACCATCTGCACAAGACAACAACCATCTGCATGAACAGTTCGACGACGTTTGTAGCAGCATGGATTATCAGCTCTGACACCATGGCTGCGGTTACCCTTGACGCTGCATCACAGACAGGAGCGCCTGCGATGGTGTACTCAACGATGAACCTGTGTGCACGAATGGCAAAACGTCATTCTTCGGATGAATACAGATTCTGTTTACAGCATCACGATGGTCACATCCGTGTTTGGCGACATCGCGGTGAACGCACATTGGAAGCGTGTATTCGTCATCGCCATACTGGAGTATCACCCGGCGTGATGGTATGGGGTGTCATTGGTTACACGTCTCGGTCACCTCTTGTTCGCACTGACGGCACTTTGAACAGTGGACGTTACATTTCAGATGTGTTACGACCCGTGGCTCTACCCTTCATTCGATCCCTGCGAAACCCTACATTTCAGCAGGATAATGCACGACCGCATGTTGAAGGTCCTGTACGGGCCTTTCTGGATACAGAAAATGTTCGACTGCTGCCCTGGCCAGCACATTCTCCAGATCTCTCACTAATTGAAAACGTGTGGTCAATGTTGGCCGAGCAACTGGCTCGTCACAATACGCCAGTCACTACTCTTGATGAACTGTGGTATCGTGTTGAAGCTGCATGGGCAGCTGTACCTGTACACGCCATCCAAGCTCTGTTTGACTCAATGCCCAGGCGTATCAAGTCCGCTATTACGGCCAGAAGTGGTTGTTCTGTGTACTGATTTCTCAGGATCTATGCACCCAAATTACGTGAAAATGTAATCACATGTCAGTTCTAGTATAATATATTTGTCCTATGAATATCCGCTTATCATCTGCATTTCTTCTTGGTGTAGCAATTTTAATGGCCAGTAGTGTATGTACACTGCACGCTTGTAATTGCATTGTATGTTTTGGCGTTGAAGACAGTGCAGTTGAGCGCCCCACAAACCAAGCCACCACTTGTTCAATAGCCTGGCGCCCGAAAATGTACGCCACTTTCCAGAGAAACTATCGCCGCCGAGGAAAGCGATAAGTAATGTTTACAAAGTGAGGGTTATCGATAGGACGTTAAGACTAAGCAAATGTTTGGGCTGTGTGCCATTCAAACGGCTGCGTGAACAGCATAAAATTCTCCATATTCAATGGTTTTTTTCTTCGGAATTTCTTGTTGCACCAACAGAAGTCGTCTCTCTAAATTTACATCATACAGATCTGCATATGTGATGGAAAAAAACTAGTTCCACTAAACAAAAATAGAGTAAAGCTGATGCTACTGACTGTGATTAATGCAGTTGCGAAAAAGCGGCGGGATGATCCATGAGCTCTAGGTCACTATTCCTTCAGGTGAAAAGAATACCTTTAATTTAATGGTTCAAAAACAGAAGTGAAGAAATTCGCCACGTCACTCAGTGTATCTGTGTTACGACGGCTTGAATAGTCTTACCTTCAAACACACCTTTCAGAGAAAATTGAATTCGAATATTCTCTCTCAAATGCGGTTCAGTTTCACTTTCTCTCCCATTTTGTTAATATTAATATACATCTCAGTAACTTGATGCGACTGGGTGGTGAAAGTGTTGAAGAGTTAGGATCCAAAGGTCTCTGTTCGATCATCGTCGGTCCCACGACTTAAATACGACTTTTAATTTCTCTCACCTCTGACAGTGTTTGTGAACGTGAAAAATGTTGAATTGCACCGCAGCTCCTCGTTAACTGGCAATGTAAGAACTCAGTTCAAATGTAACAGGCGAGCAATGGAGAACGACGTTGTGACGTGGCAGACCAACAACCATATTATGATATTATGGATACACTGTTCGCGGACAGAACACACATTCTGTATATTGCTGTTGACGGCGTTAATTCTGTTTCCATTTGGGGATGTATCTGTCTTTCACTTTAGTATCTGAATTTTAATTCATGCACGCAGATTTGAGCTACACTTATCGAAGATTAGTGTTCAGCCAGTTACGGATTTAAGTGTGCATTGCTATTCAATGCTTTTGGCTCTCTATGACGTACATCGTAAATATATTCCAATGCAATCATCTGCTGTAATTTTTAAAGTTGACGCGAATAAAACTGATACTTCGTGTATTTATGAATGGTAAAGCCACAACTTCCGATAGACCCGTGCCTAAGAAAGCACTGTAGGGTTCACACTTACCACACTTTACGCAGCGCACACACGCGGGTGGGCGTGGAAGCAAAGGAATTGGCACGGCGGATCTCAGAGCATGGCATTACCGTATATCAGGAAGACTTTATACCCGGGTTCCCGGGTTCGATTCCCGGCGGGGTCAGGGATTTTCTCTGCCTCGTGATGGCTGGGTGTTGTGTGCTGTCCTTAGGTTAGTTAGGTTTAACTAGTTCTAAGTTCTAGGGGACTTATGACCACAGCAGTTGAGTCCCATAGTGCTCAGAGCCATTTGAACCATTTTTGAAGACTTTATATCGCAGCACACCCACAATGCTAACGCGGCCACGCAACGCAACTTTCCAGTTACCTATGCGAACAAATCTTAACTACAACACGCCGCGACTAAAAGGATAATTGAAATAATAGTCCGTTCCCTCTCGAAAGTACAACTAGCACGCATTCACCTAGTAGAAAACGTGTTCTACCAACCTCAGCAATAACGGGAGCCTCCAGCTAATACGGAGGCGCTATTAAGATGATGACCGACTTACTTGTACAGCGTAATGCGTACGGCGTTAACTTGCGAAACGGGCGTTCTAAGACGATCCAGATCGAATCGACATGTTCGATTTAACGACTGTGTATACGGTGCACTGTCTGCATCGGCAGAATGGGGGCAGTTACTAGGAAATTTCACGTTACCGTTTAGACCGAACGAGGGGGTAGTCGTCCATATCCGTCGCAGACATTCAATTCGCAAAAAGTTGAAATACGACGATACACTGAACAGAAGTTACCAGATTCACAGCCCGACGAGGTGCACGAATCGGTCTCTTTGCTGTTGATTGACAGAAAGATTATCTACATGGAACTACTAAGAGCAACGCGTACTAATTCCGCAAACAGCGAGAATGACGACTAAGAATAAAAAGGGAAAGACCGAAGTGCAACGTCCTGCTTTCGTACCTGTATTAGACGCCAGACACAGATCATGGGCTCGACTGGAGAAGAATATATTTTAAGAATTGTCTGAAAGGCCACTTTACGGTATAAAGGGATGAAAGTATCACGTGAGCATGGTCCAACGCATCTCTTCGAATTCAACTCCTATCACTGTGCCATATAGTTTAAGAATTGCAGAGAGTGGAAACTAAAGTTCATTTTTTATACATAGTCTATACGTACTATACAGATGTTTCCCAGAAATGTGTGTTTTAGGAAGCAGCAGCTGTGCGAGACACGGTGGCCCTCTTTGTGCATGATATACTACAGGCTCTAGATACCGGCTCCCAGGTTGATGGCATGTTTCTCGACTATCGAAGGGCGTTCGACTCAGTTCCGCACTGTCGCTTGCTCCAAAAAGTGCGCGCTTACGGTCTATCCGATGACATATGCTATTGGATAGAAAGCTTCCTAACAGACAGAGAGCAGTATATCGTCCTGAATGGGGTGACTTCAACAGAAATAAGCGTAACTTCAGGTGTGCCCCAGGGCAGCGTAATAGGTCCGCTGCTTTTTACGATATATATAAACGATCTGGTTGCTGGTATTGAGAGAGGCATTGGACTGCTTGCCGATGATGCTGTAGTCTACAGGGAAGTAGTATCACACGAAAGTTGTGAACAAATCAATGAGAATTTGCAGAAAACAGATGCGTGGTGTAATGACTGGCAGTTATCTCTCAATATTAGCAAGTGTAACCTACTGCGTATAACAAGGCGAAAATCTCCATTAATGTACGAGTACAAAGTAAATGCCCAGTCTTTGGAAGCGGTAACATCTGTCAAGTACCTGGGTGTGACTATTCGAAATGATCTCAAATGGAATGATCAGATTACACAAGTAACGGGGAAGGCGAACTCTAGATTGGGGTTTATTGGTAGAATCCTGAAGCGATCCAGTCCTTCAACAAAGGAAATAGCTTACAATACGTTAGTTCGTCCACTCTTAGAGTACTGTTCGTCTGCATGGGACTTAACAGGTGGGTCTCGTTCAAGAGATTGAGAAGGTCCGAAGAAACGCGGCAAGATTCGTGACTGGTACATTTAGCCATTGCGAGAGTGTTACAAATCACATAGAAAATTTTAAGTGGGATACACTTGCAGATAGACGCGCTAAACGGAAGGGGCTGGTCATTAAATTCTGAAATCCGATCTTCGCCGAGGATGTTGAGCATAAATTATTACCACCAACTTTCATATCGCGCAATGATCACCATTCAAAGGTAAGGGGAAATAAGAGCTCGTACTGAGGCGTTCAGACAG
The DNA here is from genome assembly GCF_021461395.2 of Schistocerca americana. Taxonomy (NCBI): domain Eukaryota; kingdom Metazoa; phylum Arthropoda; class Insecta; order Orthoptera; family Acrididae; genus Schistocerca; species Schistocerca americana. The sequence continues at coordinate 312,587,033 of NC_060124.1, forward strand.
TCGTTTCTCCCTCGTGCGATACGCGAGAGTAATAGAGGGGGGAAATATGACTTTGGCGCGAACTGTGCCCTCCGCCACACACCGCTTGGTGGCTAGCGCAGTATATATGTCGATGTAGAAAAGTTGTGATGAACTGGGAGGGGTTGTACAGGATGTCTTGAGAAACAAATCGAGGATAGGAACCTGTGTCCGAAAACGGTTTCGGTTGGGGGAATAATGAGTATAACTATTGGGAGAGTGTTTCTCAAACGAACCAACGCGGCTATTGATCATAACCTTTAACTCACGAGGTGTGGTCTCTCAGAGCGTGCGAAAATGTTCGAACTCTTTCTCCAAGGCCAGTTGTGGTTGAATGCTTCTATACTCCCCCTAGGTTGGTTGGTTGTTTTGGGGAAGGAGACCAGACAGCGTGGTCATTGGTCTCATCGGATTAGGGAAGGATGGGGAAGGAAGTCGGCCGTGCTCTTTCAGAGGAACCATCCCGGCATTTGCCTGGAGTGATTTAGGGAGATCACGGAAAACCTAAATCAGGATGGCCGGACGCGGGATTGAACCGTCGTCCTCCCGAATGCGAGTCCAGTGTCTAACCACTGCGCATACTCCCCCTAGCCTCCTTAGACTGCCAAGCCTACGCTGTTTTGTTGTCGGTTGCGTTATCGTCTTCTGCGTTTATTGTTGACATGTGTTACTGATAGGTGTTCGAGTCTCCTAGACCGTGCCTCGTGAATTACGTACCTGTTTTCTTCAGTACGGTACAGTGTTCGCACTAATGTATCATTTTTAACTTTCCCGAGTTTGATGAAATTGTTAGTCGGTCTCTAGAGGAAGGTGTCAAGTGATACAGATCAAGAAATAACGAAAAAGACGACGATTTTAAATTAGTCAATGCTCACAGTTATGCTATCGAACGGGAGTCATTCAGAGGTAGAATTTCAGGCAAGTTGTGATGGGGATTTGTCTGTTTCTTCAATGAAATACTTAAAGTGTGTGTTGAAATAGTGTTCTGAGTGGTGATAAACACGTAGTTCCCAGCACTGAACGTCAATTTGACAGACTTTCTTTTTGTACCTATCGGGTGGAATTTTTATCCGCAAATTTAAACCCTGGAATTTAGTTTTATTTGGAAAAATATGTGCTACACAGATTATACAATTTTTCACAATGTAAAATTCAGTACTCTAACAGTCAATTTATGTGTAGTATTTAAAAGAACCACACAAAATTATGTGATTTTTTGTGATATATAGTACAATGCTGCAGGCTTTGTTTAGTGCAATAAAATAAACTAAAAGTACTTAAACAACACTTAAGTAATTGTAAAAATGAATGTTATACAGCATAAATTAGAAACTTGAAATGGAAATGCAGTGTGGCTAGGGCCTTCCGTCGGGTACACCGTTCGCCTGGTGCAAGCCTTTCGAGTTGACGCCACTTCTGCGACTTGCGTGTCGATGACGATGAAAGGATGGTAAGGACAACACAACAGCCAGTGACTGAGCGGAGAAAATTTCCGACCCAGCCGGGAATCGAACCCGGGATATTAGGTATGACATTCCGTCGCGCTGACCACTCATCTACCAAGGGCGGACAAACTTGAAATGATTTTTGCCTTAAATCTCGGTTTAAACATAGGGGTCCCAGAACCCCACCTCGTGGTTTACGTAACGGGAAAGTCACCGCGCGAGTTACGTGTTAATCTTAATATATTTATGGAATCTATGGAAAATTTGACCTGTGAAGGTAACTATGCTTGAAAAGCTCAATCAGTACATGAATTGCCTATGGAAGGTCCATATTCCAGTCCCGTTACCGTAAATCAAAAGTTATCTTCCACTCTGTCAGAACATCTCACCAATATAAATCACCACCATCACCATCTAGGGTGGTGCTATTGACAGACTGAGGCGGTGCAATTGATACACAACACCGATTGCGGAAAAACCGACTGAAGTACAGTGATCCAGCCGCACAAATGTTGGTACCCCAGCAGTGGAGAGGTAGCAATTACGAAACCAGATCGAGAGTAATACCTCCCACGCATTAAAAATAATTGCGCGCTAGGCGTATCGTACAAGGGCAAGCGCAGTGGCGCGCAGTGCTCGGGAATGGAGGAAGAGAAACTAAACTATAGTGGCCGGCGGCCAGGGTCCGCGATAGCGATCGGGAGGCGGGGGAGGAGGCAATGAACTAATGGAATATCTCGGCCGCGCTGCGTTCTGAGACACTAGCGCCGCAGCTTCTTCCCACATGTTCCGTCTCTCCTGGACCAGGCGCATTAAATCAATTTTCCGCATTGGCTGCTCTAAAAAGACAAGCACATTTATTTTACTCTTGCCTCCCTCCTTAAAAAAAAAATATATACGTTGGTATTCTCTTTCGGGTCATAATGATCAGACTAGTGTTTAAGGGCACAATACTTACAAATTACCAAAAGTTATCGTAATTTCAATTTTAGGTACTATTTGCAACAAAATAACTGAATTTTCATTATTACGTGCAAACATCTCCACAACAAAAACACAAATATTTTTGTTTCGTGTACTTAATCGTAACGCCCTGGCTCTCAACTTGATATAGCGTAAAAGAGTTTTTAAAATTTAATTTCTAAACAGAATGAGGTAGCATCCGGAGCACATTTTAGTTCAAATGACGTCATACGAATTCTACAGCTATACTGAAGTCCCCACTCCTTTCATATAATATAACTGTCTCTTACGCATATTTACAGTAAGTTATAGAAACAAACAATGTCACTATTATTTGTGAAATGCAAAGCGTAAGTATACAACACACTTGACGTCAATGAAGAATGTTATTTATTCTGGAACATAACCTACATTTTCTAAGGAAAGAATTACCAAACAAATTTAGTTCAAATTTCAATCCCTTCTCTCTCTTTTTCGGATGTTAGTACACATCACTGGGCTCCCCACCAATTCATTAAAGAATTGTTGACACCAACTTACATAGGGAGAAACGATCATCATAATGGAGTAAGGGAAATCAGAGCTCGCACGGGAAGATACAGAGGTTCGTTTTCTCCGTGCGCTGTTCGAGAATGTAATAATAGAGAATTATTATGAAGGTAGTTCAATGAGCCCTCTGCCGAGCACTTTAGTGTAATTTGCAGAGTATCCATGTAGCTGTAGAGGAACTGCTTATATATATCAAGCGTCTGATTACGATTGAGTTAGTATGTTAAATATTTGAGATAAAGCACGCAAAACGTTTATGGCCGAATACTCAAAATCCTAATATGTAGGTTTTATTAGTTTCGGAATACAAGTTTTCCACACATCTCCATGTTTACGACATATACGTGTTGTCTAATGATATGATTTTGCGGGACATTCAGTGGTATATGCGGATACTGTTTGCAAAATGTGCTGCAAAGAAAATTGATACTACAGAAGTACAGATTTACTATGTGGGGAGAGTGGGGGCCGTCGGCAAGGAAAAGCTTCGAAAACCTTTGAAGTTTAGTGTAAACTTTGTTAGAAGCCGACACACACACACACACACACACACACACACACACACACACACACACACAGTTTTGCTGTGTGTTAAACTTTTAATGGAAGACTATACTTCTTAATCAGTAAATTACGATAGCATAATAAATTCGGTCGATTATTGTATGAAATATTGGAAGTCAAATGTTTGTCAACCCTGGAAGCCCCTAGACAGGAACCTGGAACAGGAACAGTGCAATAGTTTTGCCGTTTGGTAATCAGCTCCCACTGCTGCCAAACATAGCAGTTCAGTTTTCATGGCTGAAGTTCATGTAACAGTGGCGTCCGAAATTATTGCTTGGCAAATCACTCACATGTGGGGGGAGGGAATGGGGCAGCTGAAGCAAGCGGCCGACTGTTTTATCCTAATGGTGAACACAGTGTCACAGAGTAACATATCTTCGTCTGTGACGGTGTATAACTGCCAGCACCAGAGCCCAGCGGAAACGAGCGTGAAGCCTTTGTGGACAGAGGCGGGCTGCTGCAGCGTTCCGCGCGTGCCGACACATCCGCTGCTTTCAGGCGCCGCCAGCAAGGCTCAAGGGGTCGCCGTGTCCCCTCCCTTAAGAGCTCAGCGCCCTTTTGTCCGCCCCTTTCTACACACGCGTGACTCGTTCCGCAAGGCGGCGGTTAACCTCCAGGAAACCAAGCCATCGTCGGCCAGGTGTTGATAGGGCTACGTTTCGTACAACGTCGTATCCAAGCCAAGCGCAGCTGTAAGATGAATGCTATGAGGCAGAGTCGCCAAAAAAATACGGGGTGACTGTCAAGCGCATTGAACACTTCAAAAGAATCGGTAAAGACAGATGGCCAAGAACAACGCGGCATGTATGATACAGTATGAGACAGACGAACTCCGAGTGATTTCTTTTTCATTGTTTACAAATGTTCTGTGCGCCCATCTTTCATCACACGGCCCACATGTAACCGGCAGTCCAATTGTGCCCATACCCGATCCTGCGTATCAGTAAAAGTCTCAAGAGGTCCTCTGGTAGAGGTAGAAGGTACTGTCTCTGATGTTACCTCACAAGAAAAGATCACAAGGCGTGGAGTTCTGCGATCGTAGTAGCCACGCCAACAGTCCAGGTCAGTGGTCGCAACACGGCCTGTCCAACCGGGTGGCAACTTCTCATTCGGGTAATCAGTTACAGAATCGTTGCATGTGAATCACTATCCTGCTAGGATCTACTTCAGTGAACCGAAAACCTGCAAATCATTAGGGGGGAGGTGCAGACTCAGTGATGGATGGACCAGACTCCCAATGAAATGACTGAGGCTTGTCGGGGGTTCTGACTGCAAATGTGGCTTCGCATTGTTGTGGAGAATAACCACGTTGCTCGCGTCGAGAATCCGTGGGTGCTTCTTGCTGACGGCAGCCTGCAGACGTAGCAGTGTGCAACAACTGTCGGCATCGACTGCTACACCTAGTGGCATAAAATCCAGCACGACTAGTCTGTGGCGATCCCAGATCTAACATTACTTTCACAACAGATGGCACCGGACTTTATTTGCAACATACAATATCGTAAGTTTCCACCGCACCATGATCTGCAACTTTGATTCCGGGGTGAAAAACAGTATCCACGTTTCATCACCATTAAGAATACGGTCCAGGAAGCTGTCACCCTCCGTGGCATACTGTTGCAGATGATTCAGCGATTATTTAATCATCCCATCCAACTGCTTAGGTGCCCACCGAAATGAAACCTTCCAGTACCCCAAGGAGCCGTGAACGAGGCCGACTCCATGACGAAATTCAAAGCTCCTAGTAAGTGTCTTTGAGATGTAAACGCCGTTGCATCCGCGACGGAAATTATAAGTCAGCGACGAACGCCGCATGCCAGAACGCTCATTGTCATACAAGATTTCAGTCTTTTGCTGACTAACAACGCTTTTTCCCGTATGTGAGTTGCATTTCCCTGTGGATTTCGAGGAGCATTCGTCCCCTGCTCTACATAAAACGAACCGCATTTTGTTGCTCGTGCGCTGTGGGCGTGTGAAACACAACCGCCACTTCAACAATTAACAGGAGCGTCGTGCCGCGGAGCTATCTGCGGGAAGGCCGTCCCGGTCGAAGAAAGGTCCACCGCTGAGAAATGATACTCTGATTTCGCTTTTACAGCCATAATTTGGCTAAAGAAAGTAGGGACCAAGACTTCCTGATGCTCCCCCATATCACCTACGACCATCTTCTTGTGTCCTCTGTCAAGTGTAGTTCGGCGAACACCTTAGATGCAGATGAGCATCGTTACGTAGTGAAGTCATAAAAAGGAGAAGCAGCTCTGCCATACTTTAAAATAGACTGCACCTCTACAACAGCGTGACACACACCGCTAGTTTGTAGCAATTTATGACGCTGAGTGCATGCTAGCAGCAGGGAGCGCCCCCGTGGCAGCGCCTGTGTTATTCATCGACGCAGTCCCTTATTTTCAGATCTGACACGGTTCAAGGCGTAGGCTCGATTAGGGACCGACCACTATGCGTGCCTAGAGCGCATTCCGCTAAATTATGGCTAGAGTGAGAACAGAGCACGGAACCGGTCGGCTATGGAAATAGGAAAATGAAGGGAGGGATATTAGGCTTTAACGTGCCGTCAACGGTGAGGTCATTAGCGAAGCGATGTAGGCTCACATTAAAGAATGAACAAGGGCACTCATCCACATGCTGACACTGCGTTACCCAGTTTAGGGAATCCACGCAAAACCTAAATCTGTATTGTCACACAAGCCTTTGAACAGCCGTCGTCCAACATAAGAGAACAATTTAAATTGCTTGATGGAAAAATTACTGAACACTTAACCGTGGCCTTCTACTAAGACGTAGATCGTTCGAATATTAGTGGTAGATGAGACATTAACGAGGAGATTTCGAATGGCAAGTTACACATTATTATGGCAGGCCAAGTAACTTTACTGAATGGTGGACTACACTTCAAATTGACACCGGTGCATGACTGTTTTTCAACATAGCATAGCTGTCAACATTGAGAAGAGGCTGTCAGTAATCACATGGTAAATGTGGAGGGGGGTCCGTTACCCCACCCCTTCCGAGAAATTTTTAAAGTACAAGCCTGATTTAGGCCTTTAAATGCTGTATTTCATACACTTCCTAACCTAAATGAAGAAATATTTAACTGATAACATTTATTTTAATGTTAAAATTGACCGAAATTATCATCCTCAATAAACATTTCCAGCTGCAATGCCAGTCACACCTGCAACGAATGTGTCACAGTACTCAGCAACTGATGTCCCCCCCTGCCGCACACACGTTTACAAATGACTGCTGCCTCCCTGTATACATTAATTTCTGCCTCACTGCAAGCGCCTTTTTTGTGACCCCCTTTCGCAGGGCAACATCTCACGTAACTAGCTGAAGGCAAATTTTTTCCACACTCCGATAACAATCCTGTCGAACATTCCATTGGCACTCCTCTGCCTCATAGCGTATGCGCGCGCGTGCGCGAGCGTGTCAAGTCTGTAAATTTTGCTTCTTGTCCACTCTCTTCCGTAAAGGAACGAACATACAGCACGCAACACTACGGACGGCGCAAAAATAAAAACCGGTGCTGCGTAGCGCCATTTAGTGGTAGCACGCCGGGAATAGTTTCACTTTGATCTGTACCGACACTGTTAAGGAACACTGGGTGTTGCCACGATATCGACAACATTCTGCGAACGTCGGTAGTTCTATACTAGCCGCGAACAATGTTGGAGAATGTTTCGAACTCAGAGTAAACGCCTTTAGTAGGCCTCGGTGGCGAAATTATTCGTGAGCAGCTTTGGTCCGTGCTCAGTAAGGAAATCATTACACCTATCAAACATTTTATTAGCACATTATTAGCGAAATGTCAACAGTTCCTTTTCCTGTTTTTTAAACCATTAAGCTGTAAAATGTCTATTCCCGTAATTTTTAGAAACTGCCCCTATCTCCGTAATTAAGGTGACAAATCTGTAACAATTACGGACAATCCATAACAGCTGGAAGCCACGATAGTCACTTGATATCTGAACAACGGCCGGAAAGTTATAGCAATCTTTCAGTTCCTCGACGATGAACATCCGCTCGTTGGCAACGGATCCGTTGGAAAATCTCGACCTCCTAAAACGCTCTTCTTGCCGAACAGATGGAAATCTGACGGTGCAAGAAGGGGTTAACCGCTAGCATCACCCAGGTCTGTGCGCAAGGACGTAGCCAGGATCTTGCCAACGGGGGAAAGGTCTCCGATTTGTTAAAGACGACCTTAAAAAGACATGTTTTACATTTATTCCGAATATTTCCATAAAGAGTTACGAACTATTTTATTGACCAAGCGAAGATATAATCTCGTTAATCGGAAGTGCTGTATTATGTCAAATCACTACGAAGCAGTCATGCTCCAATATCCTTCTACCATCCAAGGTGATTTTAAACTTTTCTTTCAGTCTGGATTTGAGTTGAAGCGGTTAGGAATGGACGTGCGCCAATTTTTTGGAACGCACTGATTATCACCGGTAGAGTTTTTTTTCTTAATAAAGAGATCTCTGTTCGACAGGTAAGCCAGAAAAATTTTTGGTGGCGAAAATGCAAAGGATCTAGAATTATTCAACCTTACACTTTCCCAAGTTTCCTCATGTAAGAATGCATCTGTCATTTCTTTCAATGTCAGAAAGATAATTTTCTGTAGCCGGCCGTTGTAGCCGAGCAGTTCTAGGCGCTTCAGTCTGAAACCGCGCGACGGCTGCGGTCGCAGGTTAGAATCCTGCCTCGGGCATGGATGTGTGTGATGTCCTTAGTTGGGTTTAAGTAGTTCTAAGTTCTAGGGGACTGATGACCTCAGATGTTAAGTCCCATAGTGCTCAGAGCCATTTGAATTTTCTGCATTACAGAATGTCTCGGCTGACAAATTCATGAGCCTAAGTGAGGATAAATTAGATTGTTATTTATTTACCATAAGGATTTTAGTGCCGCGAGTGTTCGAAGACATATTCAGCTCGTCTTCGCGGCAGCTCTTTAAGCAGAGGGGCTGCATCTTTAAGAGAATTATAATCTATCAGGAAAAACAGGTATTCTGAAGGTACTGGCTGTGACCTATAGTGACAGTCCTCCCCGGCATTCACCTAAATCGAAAATGGGACACCACAGAAAACCATTTTGCCGGCGAATGTATTCGTATCACCTCGGCCCCCGAATCCAGAGATCGCTACCTCAGCGGCTCAACATGCAGAGCTACTCCACGTTGGTGGAGAATCTGCAGAAACTGGCTGTTGTACATTGTTTTAAAATGAAGTGCACCACAACAAAAGACTGAATTCTGACATAGCATGTTTTTCCTTTAATTGTGAATGTTTAATCATTTGATATTGCATGAATGCATGCAAATTTTATGATTTTATTATGCACGGAATTTTTGCCATCAGTTATTTTAGTATTATAAGAGCTCAGAAGATTTTGGACGTAAGGGAGAGTGAAAGACGCAGATTACAGTAGGATCGGACGAATTCAAACAGCCCGGTGAAAAAAATCTTTTATAAACGAGCGAACTCTACAACGATCAGTCATCACACACACCTTCCGGTCTCCACAAACCCTTCCCCACTGATCAATGCTATTTTTGGGCGATACAGGCAAATCGAAATAAATTTTTATACACTGATTTTAATTTATTATTATTTCTAACGGTATTTACCGCTCCACTGCTTCGTGAAATACTGAAATTTTGCAACCCCAAAGTTATAACAGCCTCCAAGTGAGGACTTTCAGTGTTAACATCGAACTGTTACAGATAGGTAATTAAGCTACTATGATAGTGCGGACATATTTTTAACTTACCATAAAGCTGGCAGACGAATCAAAATCAGTTTTGCCCTTCTTTCTAGTTACAAACTTATCCATAATTACGAACTATCACAATCGCACGCAGCACAAAAGCAATAAAGCAATAAACGGTAAATTGTTTGAATTTCACTGTACGGCAATTAGGTCGTTTGTGTAATTTCATTTAAGTTATACGGGGGTCCGGACCCCCTGGAGAACCCCCCCCCCCCTTTTGGCTACGCCCTAAGGAAGTGAAGGACGACACAGATAATAAGAAAACATGAGTAGAGAACAGAAAAATCTTCCCTCAGCAAACATCCTCTGGGCACTCATTACGCAACGGTCACACACATTTCTGCTCCTATCCACCGATGAGTCACCACTTTTACATATTGAAGACTGAACTTTTACTGCGGTGATTCCTGTACGCTAGATTCGAATATTCGAATCCGGAACATTGCCTATAGCGAGCAATGTTTTACCGTGTAAGCTATCCAGGCACGATTCACATCCCACCCTTACATTCAGAAACTATTATACACCTCTGACTTTTCAAACTTCACGGAAGTTCTCCAGCATAATTTGCGACGCTAGCATTTCTGGAACAAAGAACACTTCGTAGAAACCTCAGTCGCTAGTGTTTCCTGCCTACAGCCAGGTTCTCTGGGTTCAAATACCAGTCCGGCACACAGTTTCACCTGGCCACCAAGTTCCGCTTTTAGGTTTTGCTTACATTTTTATGCTCACTGCTGAGTGTTTCCGATGTCTGGCACCGTGCGGTCCGCAGTTCGTACCCCGGCAGCTTGCCGGTGCCGCTGCAGCCACGCCTCGGCCTGAGTGGGGCGCCTCCTAACGGGACCGCCGGAAGTCGAAGCGTCGCTTCCGCCGGCCATCGCCTTCGGGTCATCGGGACGACTAACTGTGAGATCGCGTCCTACCGTACCGCTAACGCGCCACCACACATGCAGGTAGCGGGGCTCTCTTCGCTTTCCTGGCATTATCCAACTCAAGGTGTTCATGTACTCTCAGCACAGAACATTTTACTCTTCTATTTCAGTTGGATTTCGAATGAAATTAGTAGCAGCCTAAAAAGTCATCTATATGTATAGAAGACTGTGTGTGTGTGTGTGTGTGTGTGTGTGTGTGTGTGTGTGTGTGTGTGTGGTGGGGGGGGGGGTGAAGTTCGTGCAGGACCGTGCTGGTTGTTGCCATTCATGAACTTATGTATGCTAATGTGCACTGAAGAGCCAAAGAAACTAGTACAATTGCCTAATTACCGTGAAGAGCCCCCGCGAGCTCGCAGAAGTGCCGCAACACGACTTGGCATAGATTTGACTAACGTCTGAAGTAGCTGGAGGGAACTGACACCATAAATCCTGCAGGGCTGTCCATAAATCCGTAGGAGTACGAGGGGGTAGAGATCTGTTCTGAACAGCACGCTGCAATGCATCCCAGATATGTTAAATAATATTCATGTCTGGGGATTTTAGTGGCCAGCAGAAGTTTTTAAACTCAGAAGAGAGTTCGTGGAGCCTCTCTCTAACAATTCTGGACGTGTGGGTGTTCGGATTGTCCTGCTGGAATTGTCCAAGTCCGTTGGAATGCTAAATGGAGATAAATGGATGCAGGTCATCAGACGAAATGCTTACGTACGTGTCATCTGTCAGAGTCATATCTAGAAGTATCAGAGGTCCCATACCAATCCAACTGCTCACGCCCCACACCATTACAGAGCCGCCACCAGCTCCGACAGTCCCCTGCTGACATGCGGAGTCCATGGATTCGCGAGGCTGTCTCCATACCCAGACACGTCCATCTGCTCGATACAATTTGAAACGACACTAGTCTGACCAGCCAACATCTTTCCAGTCATCAACATTCCAGTGTCGGTGTTGACGGGCCCAGGCACGGAGTAAAGCTTTGTGTCATCAACGGTACAGGGTTCGTACGCTGACACTTGTTGATGCCCCAGCACTGAAATTTTAGCAATTTGCGGAAGGGTTGCACTTCCGTCACGCTGAACTTCAGTCGTCGTCGTTCCCGTTCTTGCAAGAGTTCCTGCCACAGCTATGTCGGAGATTAGGTGTTTTACCGCATTCCTGAGGTTTACGGTACACTAGTGAAATCGTACGGGAAAATCCCCCGCTTCATCGCTACCTCGGAGATGCTGTCTCACACCGCTCGTGCGCCGACTATAACGCCAGGTTCAAACTCACTTAAATCCTTATAACCTGCCATTGTAGCAGTAGTAAGCGATCTAACAACTGCACCAGACATTTGTCTTATAGGCGTTGCCGACCATAGTGCCGTATTTATTTCTGTATTTGAATACGCGTGCCTATACCAGTTTCTTTGGCGCTTCAGTGTATGTAATAGGTGTTTCACAATTCATTTCACACACTTCTGGAGGTTGTAAAAGAGTAGATCAAATTTCACATAGAAACCCATGTCTGGAATCTTCATCCAACTACGCTACAGAGCGTCAAAGTTATAGACGCCGGCGACTGTAAATAGATTATACTTCTACACAGGATGATTCCGTGATGTTACGAGCTTTGTACGGGTCCTAGCACCAGAGACGAACGAGTCGAAATTTACGAGCGAAAATTGTTCTGATAACCATGACAGTAGAATACATAAACTGGTAGTGTTGTTCCTAAGACTGTAGGATAGGCACCTTACGGAGGTGGTAGTTTGGACCAAGAAATAAAAAACTGACTGGCTTGTTGAGAGGAGATGTGTTTCACAGCAGCGAAGGTGAACAAGTGCTAGTAGCTTTTAAGGCACGCAGTTTAGATCCAACGTTTACTACACATTTTTCTTTTCTTGGTCCATTCTACCGCCTCTGAATGTGACATACCTTGTATTAATAGTAACAACAGTACCGGCACATGTATTTCATTGTCAGATGTATCAATGTGTTTCGCTTGTAACTTTCGACTCGTTCGTTTCCGGTACAGAAACCCTTACCTCAGATTGATATTTTTATATGACTTCACCACCCTTGAGTTTGTAGCATATACATATGATTATAGACGCTGGCGCCCGTAACTCTGATGCTCTCTACTAACATCGTTGGATGACGTTTCCAGACATGGGTTCCTACATACAACTTAATCTACTTAGTCACCTTTAGAATCTCTAGAAGTGTGTAACATGAACTGTGAAACATGCACCAAAAATCTCTTACAGTACTTTACCGATTCACTTAAAATTTTTACATGATTCTCTAATGAAAATTCTGTTGGACATAGGCTATATACATTTTTAAACAACTATTGTGCAACATTTGTGTAAAAATCGACTATGAGACAGAAAACGCTGTGCTATGGAAATTTACAGTTTCGAGTCTCTTATGGCAGTCAATTTCAACAACAGCAGGAGGGCAAGCAAACCCTTTCAAAAATTGTTTCTCACATATGTACTATTTCTCCTTTACATATTTTCGGAAAAATGTTTTTAGAGAAAACAAGGCATGTGTGTTTATGGCTTTTAATTAGAATATCACTACAGAATTTAAATAGCCCAAAACTTTACAATCCTACTCTACCCATTCGTACATTAAAACTCTGCGAAATACTGCCATTGGAAGTACTATCCTCAAAGATCCGGCAGCTGCAGAGGTCTCTCCCATACTGCGTATACCAACGATTCCAACCGATTTACCAATTTATTTTGAGCGGTTTAAATTCCCAATCGAAGTGTCGTTTGCCATAACAGAGAACCTAGGTTCAAGGCCAGAGAGTGGGGAAGATGACACAGTTTAATAGAGAGAAGGTGCTGCGTCAACTGATTCATCTACAAATGGCTATTGGGGACGATGGTATTAGGGGCAAGAAACGTTCAGACAAACTGGCGAAAATGGAACAGCATCTAATGTCCCACAGGCCTACCCCGACCACACCATTGCCATACTACAGTCGTGAACCAAGCAAAAATTAAATGAATAATGTTAGTGGACACGGACCGTAAATCAGGAGTGCATCATACTGGGCGATTCAGTAACAGATTCCACGCCACTCTTCGTTTCTTAACTCGACACCCGCAAAAAAAACGGAAACTTATTCTTCCCTCCCCTCCCCCTCCTTTTATCATTATGTTCTAATTATCGAAGCATTATTCTCTTCAGAACGAATTTTCAATCTTCATCGGAATTTGGAACTCCCTCTGAAATCAAATCTAATGTGCGCTGACTCGCAACTTGAACTGGTGTGCCACAACGGTATACGAACTTTGACCGCTGGCTTTCGCCGGCAAGTGCTCTAGCGACAAAGCTATCAGGAGTGTCAGGTATGCACTTCTGTGAAGTTTGCAAGGTAGGAGATGAGGTACTGGCAGTAATGAAGCTGTTGAGGGCGGATTGCAACTCGTGTTTGGGTAGCTCAGATGGCGAGCAATTGTCCACAAAAGGTAAAGGTCTTAAATTCGAGCACCTGTTTGGCAGAGTTTTGAGCTGCTAGAAAATTTTAATTATCTCTTCTCACTTGTCATTCTACAGATCTCTTCTTCCGATAATGTCAAATGTTCTGAATATGATTTATTATTGATTTAACGTTGTGACATGTTACATGACTGTGTATCAGTATTATAGTCGCCTATCGAATTATTAGTTGTTTTTCTGATTTACTCCGCCAAGCAAATCCAAAAGACTACGGCACATCTATTGGTAAAATCCGTCAAACGCTTGTAAATGGGAGTGTTCACTAGCACACCTACGCACTCACGATGAGAAATGAGAACTACCTTTTCGTTCAACCGTAGAAATGACATATGAAACATCTAACTTTAGATCTAAGATCGACTCTGAATGAAAGACATGACGAACCGAACAACTGTAGTCATACTGTGACTTCATCACCGATTTTGAACAGACTGAAGTGTTGCCAACGAGAAGATATAGGGATGGGGAGGTCTGCATAATTTTTAGATTTCTGGGCTTAGTAAAATAGTCTCAAGATGGCGAGTCGGTTGACAAGGAAGGGATGAGCCGTTGAGTTCAAATTCGCTTCCGCAGAGGGAGGCATTTTTCGCGGAAGTGCTACTGTGGCGGCATTGCAGAATGTCAGATCTAAACGCCAGGGGTCTTCCCCGCCTCTCCATCTGAAACGGCGCAAGAGGGGTTCTCGCTGCCTCCCTGGTCAAGTTGGTAAAAGGCTACCATCATTTCCAGGGTAGCCACTACACTGTCACCATCGAGGTGACCGGAGTCCATTCGGAGCTTCACTCTTAAGTGCAACGGCCGTTCAATAAATAATGCAACGAATTTTTTTCTGAAAGCAAATTGGTTTTACTCGGCATCCCAATACATCATATTATTGCCCACTCTCTTAGCTACAAAACCCTATTTTTCAGCATGATCTCCGTTCAATGGGACGGCCTTATGCCACCTAACTGGGAAGGCTTGTGTGCCCGTATTGATTCCGCTCTATTGTCAGCGATGGGGCCAATGTCTTGCTCCATCAATAGTCTCCCAAAACTCACTCACAGCTTCCTGCCTGACCGGGTTGCCTCCAAATACGTCTCCGACGATTGTCTGGTTGAACGCATATGCGGCACTCATCGGTGAAGAGAACGTGAGGCCAATCCTGAGCGGTCCGTTCGGCATGTTGTTGGGCCCATCTGTACCGCGCTGCATGGTGTCGTGGTTGCAAAGACGGACCTGGCCACAGACGTCGGGAGTAAAGTTGCGCATCATGCAGCCTATTGCGCACAATTCGAGTCGTAACACGACGTTCTGTGGCTGCACGAAAAGCATTATTCAACATGGTGGCGTTGCTGTCAGGGTTCCTTCGAGCCATAATCCGTAGGGAGTGGTCATCCACTGCAATAGCAGCCCTTCGGCGGCCTGATCGACGCATGTCATTGACAGTTCCCCCCCCCCCCCCTCTCTCTCTCTCTCTCTCTCTCTCTCTCTCTCTCTCTCTCTCTCTCTCTCTCTCTCTCCCCCCCCTCCATGTCCAAACAACATCGCTTTGGTTCATTCCGAGACGCCTGGACACTTGTTGAGAGCCCTTCCTGGCACAAAGTAACAACGCGGTCGCGATCGAACCGCGGTCTTGACCGTCTAGGCATGGTTGAACCACAGACAACACGAGCATTGTACCTCCTTCCTCGTGGGATGACTGGAATTGATCGGCTGTCGGACCGCCTCCCTCTAATAGGTGCTGATCATGCGTGGTTATTTACATCTTTTGGCGGGTTTAGTGAAATCTCTGAACAGTCAAAGGAATTGTGTTTGTGATACAATATCCACAGTCAACGACCATCTTCAGGAGTTCTGGGAATCGGGGTGATGTGAGTGTATCAACGGCTGTCTAACCTACAGGAGAAATAAGTTATAGGTAAAAAAACGCAAAACAAAAAGTTACCAAACACCATTTCAATACTTGAAAATTGGTGGTAAGGTCTTTGCTGCGGTCACCGGTCACTAAGCTTACACACTACTTAATCTAAAATGGTTCAAATGGCTCTGAGCACTATGGGACTTAACATCTATGGTCATCAGTCCCCTAGAACTTAGAACTACTTAAAACTAACTAACCTAAGGACATCACACAACACCCAGCCATCACGAGGCAGAGAAAATCCCTAACCCCGCCGGGAATCGAACCCGGGAACCCGGGCACTTAATCTAACTTCAACTAACTTACGCTAGGAAAACACACACACACACACACACACACACACACACACACACACACACACACACACACACACAAAACCACCACCACCACGCCCGAGGGAGGACTAACCTCCGACGGGATTTCAATCCTTGGTCGAGTTTATATGGAAGAGGTTTCTACACACAAATCCATTCGTGTTTTTCCCTACCAATGCTACCAATATCACCAGTAACTTATCACTTCCTACGCCATTTATGTAGTATACTAAATCTGCCGATCCGTAGTTTTCATAGAATGCAACTCTAATCGTACCCGAGCTTCTTATTTAATTAATCTCGTTACGAGTGGTGGCCAATCAACGATGTAATTCCACCCAGAGCTTCACAGGCCTGGATGTTTTTATCCCAGCTTTGAGTGTTACAAGATGAAGCGCAACAGGATTTTTTTTTAAGTTTAGAGGTAATTAAAACGAGAAGCTGCAGAAAGCTTGGACATAAAAGAAATACTGAAGTTGCATAAAGACGATGAAAATATTCATCGTGAAGGAAAAGCAATATTTCTTGTAGTTAATGGGTGGTTAGTTCCTGAGCTTTCCCCTGCAGCTAAACACCTATGACCTTTAACAACTTGGCCACAGCTGACTCTTCAGGCCCTAGCGTTTGCTGGAGCCACCTAAAAGCCACTGGCCCACGGACCGCGCTATCGAACGTCAATACTGAGCGCGCTGAGTTGAACGTGCTGCGGAACTATACGACTTGTGCACACGCTGCGCGTGCCTCAACATAGTATATGCGATCGCAGCGCGCTCCAGCTACTCGCAAATTATAATATTTACGAAACGGAAGAGCTTAAAATTCCTACGGTAATTCAGTTAAAACGCACATTTCCTCGCTTGACCATATGCTAGTGATTATGACCTGTCTGTGGTGTACACACCATCTCCAACATCCATGAACATGTTTTAAGCCAAAAAGGAAAGTACTATGTCCAATCAATAGAAGTTCCATTACAAATAATGTTGTACCAATTTGCAATAGTTCTCCACGTAAGAATTTTATTTCATCGTTCTCACTTTTTAGTAAACTCCTAAGTCATTCTTACGATCACTGTTGCCTTCTACAAAACTCAAGAAATACAACGCTTGAAACAGGAAGGTGTAAAACATCTTAATGCAAGTAGCGCAAGCTTTCTTTTAGATAAACCCAATCGAACTAACTCACTCCTCAGAATGGCAGAGGTATGGGAACCTATCACAATACATTAAGTTTGGTAAAATGTTTGGATCCAGCGAGACGCGAACGAGCAACACATCACCCGTTGGCTTACAATTCCACATCTTTACTCATGACGCTACACCGACCGTGAATACGTCCGTCGTACGCCCCACATTGATTTCTGCTGTTCTTTCACGAAGTGTAGCTTGTATGTTAACACTGCCAACTCCACGCAAACGCGGCTACTTTCTGTCTTTTATCGTAAATATCTTCTTAACTGACAAATTACAACAAACTGTACGAATATAAATGCGTTTTGAATTGCATACTTCCATAATTCGAATCTTGCAGTAATTTTTTAACACCAATATGACGTTTCTCGATGTTTTACTACAGAAAATCGTTCAATTAGCGACCGGTTTTCGAGATATCTTCAGTTTGCTGGTGATTCGGAACGTTGTGTACTGACGTGACAGAAGTCATGGTATGCCTCCTAATATCGTGTCGAACCAGTTTCTACCCGGCTTCGTGCAGCGCTCTAGGTGCCATGGACTCACCAAGTCGTTGGAAGTCCCCTGGGGAAACACTGGGCCATGCTGCCTCTTTAGTCTTCCATAATTGAGGAAGGATTTTGTGCAAGAACTGACCTCTCTAGTATGTCCCATAAACATTCCATGGTATTAATGACGGGCGATCTGACGGCCAAATCAATCGTTCGAACTGCCTAGTACGTTCTTCAAACCAAACGCGGACATCTGTGGGCTAGTGATAAGGCGCAATGACATCCATAAAAAAATTCATCCTCGTTTGGGAACATGAAGTCTATCAACGGCTGTAAATGGTCTCCAAGTAGCCCAACATAAGCACTTCTAGTCAATGATCCGGTCAGCCCATTCCATGTAAACAAAGATTTCACCATTATGGTGCTATCACCGATTTGCACAGTGCCTTTTGGACAACTTGGATTCGTAGCTTCGTGGCATCCGCGCCACGCTCGAACCCTACAATCAGCTCTTACCAACCGAAATCGGGACCCATCTCACCAGAGAGAATATGCCTGAAATTTGGTATTCTCGGCATAAACTTGATACCATGGATTTTGGAATATTTGATTCCCTGGCAATTTCCGAAATGGAATGTTCCTTGATTCCAGCTCCAACTACCATTCTGCATTCGAAGTCTGTTAATTCCAGTCGTGTGGTCATAATCACGTCAGAAACATTTTCACACGAATCACATGAGTATGAATGTCAGATCCCCTTCTATACCCCGTGTATTCCATACTACTGCAACCTGTGTATGTACATATCGCTACCCCATTACTTGTCACCTTAGTATATCTAATTATGGACCTCTCGCGACTCTGTGGTGAAGAGATGCGTCATGTGACGTAGCTGGCGTTCTTGCATCTTCTTGCTCTACGTTCAATTGCACGTTCAGAATGTCTAACATAATAGATATTGCTCTGAAAGTCTGGCTGAAGTGATTTTCCTCGCTGTGACGTCAGAAACTCGGCACGTCCAACGTTCGACGGCAGGGTCCTTGTGCCGACGGCTTAACCTCACCTCCCGCAGGGTGTTTGGACAAGGACGCTGCGCCCAACATCAGCGCAGTCACAGGACGAGACGGGATGCATCCATTCAGCTGAGCGAGGCCTGCAAGTGGGACACGCGAGGTCTGTGAACCGTGCAGAGCGGCCGGACAGCGGCCGCTGAAAGCAGAAGCACGTAGCGCGCGTCCCAACACTGGCTGCAGGTTGCGGTGGAGGGGGGACAGGCTTCCAGCGCTGGTCGAATGGCGCAACTGCCGACAGCTCACAGCTGGGCGGCCGACCTTCAGCTGACGACCCGAGCAGCACACACGGCGACGCCTGCTCCTGCCCCATTTTCACAACCACCATTTCGCGCTTTCAGGTGTTCCGCCGCCTTTACGCAAGTAAGGAACTGTCAGCTGATCTATCGTTTCTAAGGTTACTTGATCCGCTGGGATGGCGACCCCCTTTTTTCCTACTTAAAAAGCACGTATGAGATCAGGGTCTAACATCGTGCAGGTGACGAACTCAGTACGGTCGAAGCAAAAGCCGTCCCATGATCTAGCTTTAGAGCCAATGCAGGCTCATCAAGTGGTGAGCCTATAATTATTGTACACTGCATAACTAGTGCGGCTAGTCGCAGCTCTAGTCCCAGAAGTAGGATCTACTCGGGAATGGGCCCGCAATGGTTGAGAGTTAGACAACTGGAGAATTAAAGGTTTCTAAAAACCATTATGAAACGACAGTCGCGGGTTCTACACGCTTAACAGATGCAAGACTAATTTGGGGAAAGAAGGAATCAAAAAGGGAAGCAAGGGAGTGTACGGTTTTCATGCCACATTGACGACGAGATCCTTGGAGACGGAACATCAGCTCTGACTCGAGAAGAAAATCGGGCGTCTCCTATCAAACAAACAATTCAAGCATTCAAGCGTAGATCCAAAGAGGATGGGGTAAATCATTGTGGCCATGATAAAATATTCCGAAGAACATTTTACTAAAGCCATTTATATATTTACATATATCAATTACGACGTTTCTCGACTAATTTTCGTGACAAAAGCAGCATGAAACCGGTCTAAAAATGACAGGGAATTCTGCAGAATTACTGGTTATGTTTAACACAGAACAGCTTTCAGTTGCCCCTTTGAAGGCTACCCAACGTGGATGACCTTAGGCTGCCGTCACTGCCACCGACATCGGCGGAGACGGCCGATGTTTTCAGATCAGTATGTCACTATGTTCATGGTCACAAATGCAGCCCATCTCATCGGACAAAAATCAGTGAAATTCAAATCAGAGTTTTTTCTTCCGCCATATCGGCCGACGTTCTCATACACGAAATATGGACTGTGAGAAGCTGGTAAGTATAGTCCAAAAAAGTAGTTTGTGGCATCTTGAGGATGTGAAATTTCATGATCGGAATAGTGTTAGGAATCTATGGACTGAAATTGCAGCTTTAGTGGAAACCACAATTAGGCAAACTCTCTATACTGGAAGTTTTAGCCGTAAATCATAACCTCAAAACAATTTGTTGAAGTGATAAGGCTGGTGTATCTTTTATTATTGTTACTGCTTACTGACGTTTTATGCCAGTAAGGTGGTGATTATGTAATTGAGGTGGTTTGCTAATTCGGTGCAAGATTATCCACTTTTCAGCGCTTCATGGATTCGGAGGATAAGTGTTATAAAAATTTATGCTTGTCTTTCCCACGTACGCTGATTGACAGCCATTGAACGTTAAGTTACCCATGTCTTTTTTGTTGAATTTATTTTATGTTGTGTGTTTGTAATCTTGCTTTACAGTGCCAGTACAAATCATCTCGTGTATGTGATAGAATGTCTCTCTCATGCATAAAATAACTGAGGAAAGAATTCCCAGTACTAGCCTTTTTCTTTACGAGACAGATGTAGTACATTCATATGCATTCAGCTCTTTTAATAGCAAAAGCTGCAATTTAACACTCGCCTATGAGCATAGACGCGCCGTGGCATTCATCAAGTTCACGGAGGTTAAAATATATTAGAATTATATATTAATACCTTCAGCTGCTGACGGGCGTTGATATATATATCAGTATCTATATAAATTAAAACATATTCTAACCACCTTAACAAAATCGATTATAACCTAACCTCATTGATCTCACCAACAACTGAGGAAGGAGGTCAGAAGTACTGTGTCCAAGCTGTAGGCCGATATTATCGGTCGACCTCTGATGACGGAGTCGGGTATTCGTCGTCGGTGGCACTGTGAACGCAACCTTACGGACTGACAAACCGCAGAGAGCATTCCAGCCAGTTAAAGGCGCACCTGCTCAGGCTGGCCGCGCCTGCTGGCAACAACACATCTTGCACGGTTCTGGAGTTTACAGATAGGAACTGCCAACTAATGAAAGCTGAGTAAGCCAACACAAAAAGGGAAAGATCTTTCCGCAAGGAAAAAAAGTAACTCTCACTTCCCTGACAGCAGGCTGTAACGACTGGAAGAAACGGAACTCCTCTCATTAACATGTGGTACAGCCATCTTCCTTAGACCTGTCTTCACAATCGTAGTGACAAGTTAAATACTGACGATAGTGAGTGCATTGTTCCACTTTTTATTTTTAGTTACTCTATTATTTTTATTTGATAGCCTTCCCTGGATCATTCTAGTCGGTTATACAGAAGTTTATATAGGTTGTAGTTATTCAATCAAACAACACAGTTCAATACTAATTCAATATGATACTTCAACATTACAATAGTGACACAAAGATTATTATAATTTATTGTATGACGGATGTTTTGTTCTCCGTCTGCACAACACTTCTTCATTCTTTCAGATATATTGACCTCCGTTTGCAGCCTCGTTTGTGTGTCTTGCAGCATTCTGGTTTTCTCCACTTTATTTTTTACGTTATTACTGTAATTTGGAGTTCTGTTATCTTCCTTAACTCTTGTGGTCAATCAAATGTCGTTCTGTTATTCCCTTACTGATTCCTTCTTCTGGTATTTCATCAGATGTCCAATGAATGAGATTTCTTTCTGAACGTGCTCAAATACTGTTTTATTTTCTTGTATACTGTTTCATTTTAAACCATTCTCCAACGCCTATTTATCTGATATTGTTTATTTATGCATGTACTAATTATTCTCCTTTCTATGTTCAGTATTTTTGTCAATGTCTACTGTACCAATTCCGCAGATTGTTTCAGTTGCGTAATTTATTTCTGGTCTTTAACTTCTATGATGTTTTAATTTTTCCATCTATTATGTTGTTTGGAATGTGGGGCGCTCAGCAGCACGGTCATCAGTGCCTGTACGAAGTCCAATGTTTTTACACAGTCCAATATAGGCACTGTCACACATGATGATGAAATGATAGGGACAACACGAACACCTAGTCCCCGAGCAGAGACAATCCCCAAACCGGTCGGGAATCTAACTTGGGACCAATTTTGCATCTACCGATAGGCTGAGGATGAGGGCTGTCAGACGTCCTTTATTGGTGTTTGCGTTATGTCTTATCATTGGTGGGACAATCTTGATTGGGCACAGAGTACCGGCATGCGCCAGCATGTACTAAGCAACAAGTAAACAGCGCTACGTCACTACTGTTGTCTGTTTCTCACTCGCGTATTTTCACCGGAGGCAAGCAATTTAGTACACACCAATCAAAAACATCTACTTTCAACAACGACAGGAAATAATGCGAACACCAATAAATGACGTCTCACACCCCCGTTTTCATCCTCAATACCCTGTCAGATTACAGTAACAACCTCTTATACCAGTACATAAGAAATACTACTCATTCAGCAGTTAGCAAAAACACCCTGAGGAAGTCCATTTGCAACAGTGATCGAAACATCTAAGAAATTCACGCACTGGCAACGCGGTCACATTTACCACTCCGTCTTCAGGCCACAAGTGGCCCATCCAGACCATCCGACCGCCGTGTCATCCTCAGTTGAGAACGCGGATAGGAGGGGCGTGTGGTCAGTACACCGCTTTCCCGGTCGTTGAGATGGTATTGTTGACCGAAGCCGCTACTATTCGGTCGAGTAGCTCCTCAATTGGCACCACGAGCCTGAGTGCTCACCCCTTGCCGCAGTGCCGCAGTGGATACACCGGTTCCCGTGAGATCACCGAAGTTAAGCGCTGTCGGGCGTGGTCAGCACTTAGATGGGTGACCATCCAGGCCGCCATGTGCTGTTGCCATTTTTTCGGGGTGCACTCAGCCTGAACGCGGTCACATACCCTGAAGAATTTTATTTGCTGGCAGCGGAGACCTACGATTACATACACTACATCAGGGTGAGTTGGGATGGAGGACAAAGTATGAAACTATGGCCTCTAGCCCCAACTATGGAGCGACGCCTGCTGGTATTTGCCTTTAAAGATTCAGGAATATCACTAAAAATCTTAATCACGACAATCTGAACCTACGTTCTTCGGAATTCGAGTCCAATGCCCTATCACTGCGCCATTTGTCTCCAATAAGACCTGAAATTTTAAAAAATTTGTACATATGCGTAGTAACTGAGTGCAAAGACGTAAAGATCAACAGAAATATTCATTGAAAGATACATACATAGATACATACAAATATACCATACTTATCCAGCGGTCAGACCACGCGCTGCTTCCAAAAACTGGCTCCATTTCTTTTTTGTGCTTGGTTCTCCAGGGGTCTTCAGTACCCACGGCTGCCCTGTCCTTTGCCAGGTCCTCCATTTGTAGTCAAATGGGGCTTCTGATGGTAGGTTTCCCCTCAAGTGCTTCCTTCGTACGACGTCCTTATGGCGTACGGGCTACATGGCCCGCCCACTGTATTCTTTTGCTCTTCAGCTTCTATAGTACTGTTGGTTGTTGCATTTCCTCATTCTTGCTCCTTCACTCTCCTTTATCTAAGATTGCTCTCCTTTATCTAAGATTGCTCCCCACATCTTCATGATTATTCCCCTTTCAAATATTAATACTTTTTCCTTCTCTCGCTTAGTCGTGCGCCAGGTTACTGAACCGTAAATGGATGTTGAGCATATCACTGTTTTTGTACTCTCCTCTAGTATTTGCTGACACTGATTTTGAGATGAGCGTCTTTCTAAGGAAGACATGCATTTCATTCGCAATGCTATCCATCCTGTGATAAATACCGAATAAGGAGAAGCACTAAGATCATATCAAGAGCTGGGCGAGGCGATAGTAAAAAATGCCTTAGGGGAAGCTTTCGCTGTGTGATTTGGAGCAGTTGCTTAGTACGCGCGCTGGCTGCAGACGCAGGGAGACCCCCCTCGCGAACTCGCTTCTTTCTTTCTCCGGGTCTCCAGCTGGGGCCTCTTTCCCTCGTTGCTCCCCTTCTGAGCTGCGCATAGTTTGTGCTGCCAACGAACTCTCCGCTGTTTTCAAAGCAGCGGCGGCAGATGTTACGTCCTGAAAGCCGGCGAGGCCGCCATCAGGTGGCGGCCGAGCTGGGCCGGGCCGGGTCGCTCGATTTCCTTTTCTTCGCCGCGACGACGTCGCGTCCCCCTCCTTCCAGGTGCGCACCTAGCAAACAGGGCACACGTAACGGCCGCGAACTGCGGGGCCGCGCAATGCCGACACCACTGCTAAATCCTGCTCTCGGCATGCCTTCTTACTATCCTCTGTGGTCTCAACACTGCTACGTATTCCCTCGCATTTGTTACCTGCTTCCCGTGAAACTTCAATCACGCCTTGTCGACAACAGTGGCTTACAGTTGTAATGGTAGGTGCGTCTTCTTGCCTCTAAGTCAGCGCACAGCATCACTGGCGCATTTAACTCCTTCCTGCCCCACCCACCCCTCCGTTGGTCTCTGCGCCAGACGTCAGTCAGCTGCATCACTAACACTCAATCGATGTTGTTTGATATGACGTTACCCCCTCCAACATTCCAATGCGCAATACGCCGGAATGGTTCGTACCGCGCACTTCTGCTTCTCAGTAGCTTTGCTTCAGTCGGTTATGAGTGTTCGTAGCGAATAGTCATTGTTGCGAGGTGGTGTTAATTTGACTTTTAGAATACGTTGCTGGGGGACGGCGCGACCCCACCACAGTTTACGTTACGAACTCTGTGATTTTGAACACTTTATGCTTTGTATTACATACAAAAATATCACTCGGTATGACAAAGAAGGTCTGAGTGTGTCTCAGATCCAGCTTTTGAGGCTACTGTCACTCTGTGATTACATGAGGTGGAAGATACTGAAGACAATGGCACGGAACATTTCAACGGAAGTGATCCTGAACGCAACAGTGAGCACGATACTGAATCTGAACGGGATACATACATAAGCTAATGATCAGTGTGAATGACTTGAAGCCGGCCAGTGTGGCCGCGTGGTTCTAGGCGCTTCAGTCTGGAACCGCGTGACCGCTACGGTCGCAGGTTCGAATTCTGCCTCGGGCATGGATGTGTGTGATGTCCTTAGGTTAGTTAGGTTTAAGTAGTTCTAAGTTCTAGGGGACTCATGACCACAGAAGTTAGGTCCCATAGTGCTCAGAGCCATTTGAACCATTTGAATGACTTGAAGGAACAAAACAAAACACTTTATACAGCCGCAACAGATACAAATCTGCTTTGAGTGTATGTATAACTGAACTTCCTTACGCTCGGCGCTTGTGAAACGATCTTAAAGTTAAGCCTGGCTCATCAATATGGGTTTTGTTCCACATTTTGGACGCTAATGCACAAAACTGAACTGCTCTTTATTACCAAAGATATGAAGCTTTTTCTGTAATTGGAAGATACAATGTAATTTGAAGCTGATGCACTAACGAAATACTTTTTACAGCCCATTGTTGTTTGACTCTGTAAAGCTGTTTTGATGTCAATAAACACTAAACAACAAGGGGAGTAGCCTGTATTCATTACTTTATATTTCTCTCCAAACGTCTGTCTAGAAAATGCAGTTAAGGTCTGGGGCTTGTAAATACGCCACGACACAACTTATTTCATAAAACGTTCACAACAGATAGTTAACAGCCCAAAAAAGAAAAATTCTTTGTACGTGTCATTCGCAAATACGACAGACAGCAGGTAAGCAGTAACTCCCATTTCCATTGGCAGAACCTCATGAGCACAAATACTGAACAGTGATACTTTTATTCATAATGAACGTGGAACACGGCAGCTGTGATGAATACAGGGTTCCAGAAATGACTGCAACCTATCGCCTTTCGTGATGGTAGAATTATTTTTAATTTTCCAACTACCGGTTTCAAATTGCCTAGCGACTCATATGGCGCTGTTTTAGGATTCGTTGGTCGTGTAGCTGTGGCAAGACGGAAGAGAGACCGAAATAAGCAAACTCGATGTGGCGAGGAATTTGGAAATTTTTTGCGTTCTAAAATGACAACATTACTTAGTACATTTATTTCTATGGAATTTCGTAGGAATCAAATAATTATAAGTAATGTCGTTTAGTCGATCTCATGATTCTACGATGTAAATAACTCGACAGCCAGGGCTTACTAGCGTTGATTTCTTTTCTGTCTTGTCACAGGTACTGAATCACCCGCATTATGCTATTAACTAGTAGTAAGAATTTTACTATCTGGTGAATCGCTAGGCAACTTTAAGCCTGAACCGCAAAAATGAAAGCTTTACAGTAACGAAAGGCCACTTCTCATTTCTGAAAGAGCAATATACGGTAAAACTCCCTAACACGTTACATAAGTGATCAAGTGGAATGCGCGAGTTACAGGGGAGAACGAGCAACCGAAAAACATGTCGCAAACAAAAGACATTTCATCTGCATAAGGTACCTACAATGTAGAAATGTATTGTCGGGATGTCAGGAGCAGGCTGTTTACCTTTGTTTTGGTTCTCTCTCCACGATCCTAATACACTTGACACAAAAAAATCTGTCGATTCGAGTCTCTGAAATTTGTCGTATCGGTGTCTACACAGCTTCTTAGCAGTTTCCCGCACCTATGTTTCTTTACTGGAACACGAATTGGCTTCATACATTTTCACAGAGCATATGGAAAAGGCCACACGAGGACAATTACGGTGACAGAGAAAGCGATTGCCCAGTGAGTTTGGAAACGAACTACAGGAATAAGACATTTTAACATGGTGACTGGCAGAAACAAGGATTTTCAGTTAATTGAGAGTGCCTCTTTACGTCATTCAAGTTAGTGTAGCAACGGAATAACCGATACAGAAGTGGGCCCTAATATCAAGAAGGTAACATTAGCTGGTGCAGAACGCACGATACCATATCGAGAAACCTGGAGCCCCTTCGAACGCGAATATCGTTTTTCAAGCTCTACGGCATCATGGTGGCTTGGACATGTGAAGAACTGTGTGTACAGCAGGGCTTATTTAAAGGAAATCGGTGCCTCTACAATTACCGAAGTACAAATAACCAAAACATACACGCGCGAAGGCTCTACGTCGTGTCTGTGACAAAGTGGAAAGTTAGTTTACATGTAAACTATTTTGAGAACTGTTGTGTGTCCGCCAACTACCACCGGAGCGCACTGCGCTAGCACATGATCACGTCGCTCTGCAGGTACCGTATGAACAAGCCGGATCACTTCAACGTGATCAGCAGCGTTTTGGAGTCCACGTCAGCGCCTTGTACGGGGAACGTCACGTCCCGTGTGAAGGCGGCTTGCTGTTTACAGCATGAGCGATTTTTCAGCCAGCCGATCACAGTAGAGTTTTGCTCCGACGATGATATACAGATGAACGCAAATAAGCTATAGAGAAAATTTGCCGTTCAGTCAGGCATACAAGTTTCCACGTATCGCCGCCCATGTGTTGCTTTTAATCAGTCGATTCAATCACATTTTGTAGAAGCAGTGCGAAAGAGCAATGACACTTTGCTTCAAATTTTAAATAAGCAAAATCCAACTTGCTAAAACTGACGTTATATACTGAGAATAAGGTACGTGAGAGATTTTCAGCACTAGGTACTATCACTATCTTTCTGAAAAGTGATAAGTAGAAGCAGGAAGAAAACGTCTTATTTTACGGCCAAACTCCATGTCCTTTTGCCAAATTCTGTTTTTGCGACTTCGATTTTTATACGAATTCGGTGTTTTTTTTTAAATTCGTTTTTTCCCGAATGCCGTGTTGTTCCTTGCAGAATTCGGTGTAGGGTTGACTGACTTGCTGTTGTTTTTACCAAATTAGGTGGTGTTTTAGCCAAATTTTTCGACAAATTTGGTGCTGATTTTTTTGACAAATTCGGCTGTGCATTTTTTTAATTCGGTGTAGTTTTCGTCGTCGTACCGAAATTCGTTACGCGGTAGTTGAATTTTCATTTTAATATTATACACGAACTTCAACCTTGAGGCATTAGAAGTCTACGTGTACGAATATTAGTAAACTGACATCTACAGACTTATGAAGTTTTTGTACAGTAAAATTACAAATTTTCGTAAAATCTCGTAAGGAAGCTGATTTCACGTTCTTTCACTAGAAGCCGCTGATTTCGCGTTATCGTTTTCGCTAAATTTTCCTGTCCCTGGTAACATGTTTTAACTAATGAAACCCCTTGATCGACATTCCGGTGTAAATCTTACACATCGAACGACACGACGAAAGAGTGGATCTCATGCCTTATGGAATTTCCACATCAAATCACAGAAGTGCTTTCGGGCTGGACTAGCACTTGGATGGGTGGCCATCCGATCTGCCGAGCGCTGTTGGCAAGCGGGGTGCACTCAGCCCTTGTGAGACAAATTGAGGAGCTACTTGATTGAGGAGTAGCGGCTCCGGTCTCAAACTGACATACGACCGGGAGAGCGGTGTACTGTCCACATACCCCTGCATATCCGCATTCAGTAACGCCTGTGGGCTGAGGATGACACGGCGGCCGGTCGGTACCGTCGGGCCTTAATGGCCGGTTCGAACGGAGTTTAGTTTTTTCTTGGTTGAAAGACACAATACATGTGCGTGTAGAAGAAATAATACTGCCTGACAGTGACAGTTGCCACCTTAAACGTTTATCCGGGGTCACAGCTGCAAGGTCAAAATGAAGGCTCAGAGAAGATCGAGAGCTGATGAGGACATTAAGGCGCACACTCACGTGTCCCACGTAATCTGCGAGGAAGGACACACAAATTGCGGTGTTAACCGCGCTTAATGGCACAGCAATTCGCGTTTAGATGACTAAGAGCTGAGGAAATTATGAAATTCGTGGATAAATTCCGCACCACCGCTGGAAAAGCAGGGTCCAATACCTCATGAGTAAAGATCGTAGGAAAGAATCATCCTTAAATAGGATTTACCAAGGCTCTGTACATTGCCTAGTTTAGTAGTTATTGTTGAATGTTCCCTTTGATGAACCGTATAAGAGCTGTCGTTGGTATGCAAATGATGTAACACACACTGCGAGCGGCTAACACTGCTCCGACACATACTATGGTTTTCTATAGCTGCATCAGTTTGTTTAATGAAATCCTTCTCTTAGAGAGATTGTTGTCGTATGCTATATTAAGTATTACTGCGTGATTACGATGTACGAAAGTGTACGATCTGATATAAGAAGATTATGCTGGTCTGTTTAGATCGAAGTGCGCTACGCTTCATACCGCGGGAAGGCTGTGGTGTTGTCTTGGGATTCAAACGAGTTAAATATACTATGTAGTTGTTGACTATCAATATCATAGACGTTCTGTTAAGGCACTACGAACGCCAGTACGCACTGAAAAATGATCAACGGCGTACAGGCAACAGGAGTACTGGCAAGTGTCTTTTAGTGAAACTACTAACCAGGATAGAGGACATTTGTCTTCCACATTACGTAGCCACAGATATTTAGTTAACGATTGGCTTGATATCCGTTTACATTCCTACATGCAACTGCAGATAGACAGCACGCTGACTACACAGAATAAAATCAACTTGATACAAAAACAAAAGATGCTCATTCCCTTATCGGCAAATGTTCTACACTTATCGCTGTGATTGGTTTGCACACATGATGGAAACCGGAAAACAGGTATCTTACAGACGTACGCGGCAACCATCAGCACTTCACAACTAGAGCTGAGTGCAATGAATGTGTCTACCTGAACTAAGGGATTAATTTCTTTTGTTTGCCACAATCCTACTTCTCTCTGACTGAAGTTTCCAGTACAGTCCTCGTGCCATCCAATCTACACTTTCGTGACTCTACTAATGTCGTGTTGAACCTCCTTTCCCCTGGCGTTGTGAAGCAATTCTACGTAGCATGGGCTCAAGAAGTCGTTAGAAATCCCCTGCAGAAATACTGACCCATGCTGCCTCCGTAGCCGCCCGTTTCAAGTGCTAAAGTTTTGCCGGTGCAGAATTTTGTGCACGAATTGATCTTTCGATCATGTCCCATAAACGTTTGATGGGATTCATGTAGGGCGATATGGATGGCAAAATCATTCGTGCTAATCGTTCAGAATCTTTTTGCAACCAATAGCGAACTATTTGGGTCGGTGAGATGGCGCATTGTTATTCATAAAATTGCATCGATGTTTGGGAACATGAAGTCTCGAAGTAGACAAACAATCATTTCCCGTCAATTATCGGTTCAATTGGACCAGAGGACCCAGTCCATTCCATGTAAACACAGCGCACACTTTTATGGAGCCACCACCAGCTTCCACAGTGCCTTGTTGACAACTTGCCTCCATGGCTTCGGGGCTGCGCCGCGATCTAACCGTACCATCGGCTCCTACCAACTGAAATCGAGACTCATCTAACTGGGTCACGGTTTACCAGTAGTCAAGGGTCCAACAGATATAGTCAGGAGCACAGCCGGGCACTGCAGGCGATGATGCGCTGTTAGCAAAGGCACTCGCGTCCATCATCTGCTGCCACAGCCATTAATGCCAAATTTCGCCGCACTGTCCTTCGTAAGTCGTACGCCCCACATTGATTTCTGCGGTTGCTTCACGCAGTGCAGCTTGTCTGTTAGCACTGTTAACCCTACGCAAACGCCGCTGTCTCGGTCGCTATGTGGAAGCCGTAGGCCACAGCTTCGTCCGTGGTGAGAGGTAATGCCTGGAATGCGGTATTCTCGGCACACACTCGACACTGTGGATCTCCGAATATTGAATTCCCTAAGATTACCAAAATGGAATGTCCCATGCGTCTAGCTCGAACTATCATTCCAAGTTCAAAATCATTATTTCCCATCGTGCGGCCATAATCACGTCGGAAACGTTTTCACATGAATCATCTGGAAACTAGTAACAGCCCCTGTGTAGGCTAAACTGCCGCAGTCTGTATACATGCTATTCCATGACTTTTGTCCCCTCGTGTATTTATTCATATACCTAAGCCTCCCGCGAATCTAGTATTTTGTGGCATACGCTGGGGTAACACCAGCAGGTACAAGTAATCCACGGCAGAACCTGCCTTGCCAACTACTGCACAGCCAGATACGTACGGTCCTGTTGGAAACCCGCCCTGTAGAAGAGGGTTTCGGTTTTATGAAAGCCTTTGTCGTTGGCCCGCGGAGGCACACAACGTTCCGGAAGTTGGTCCACAACGGCTTGGTCAGTGGACGCGGTACCAAGAAACATAAACCGTGCCTTGCATGTCAGTGGCGCTGGCCAAGGCCATGCGCCATCGCCCAAGAGGGCGTTTGAGAGCTACCGCTACCAAGGGTCCGTGGGATGCAGGTAACCGAAGATCTGAGAGACCCAGGCAATGGCAGTAGTGACTAATGACTTGCGTCTTCATACACTTAAGTCTACTCCTGTATATATAATGAAGTATACGTTTCACAACAGGAACAATGATTTGTTAAATAGTGCCTTTTTAGCGTAAATAATGCGTGATGGTTTGCTAAGGTCTATTAGCTTTCAATGAAACTGCTTAATATGAGAGCCGATTTAACTTATTTCTAAAAAAAATTGGGACTACTTATGAGTGTCAATTATTAAACCCCTTTTTCTCTGCCGTTTTCAGTACAATATATGCAGTAGGGAGTGGACTGCATTTTGTAGCAGCGGGCAGCGAACAACTGTCTACATAGTTACTAGTTCGAATACCTGTCTCACAAATTTCAGTCCTCTCTGAGGCAGTAAGACCACGTTTGTTGCCTCAAAGACTGGCCTTTGTGTGTCAATGTACAGTGCCTCTATGGACTCTTTGTACAGGATCGTGACAAATGAGGAAACTTAAAAGTTACGGGAACTCAGCGTTACTCATTTTTACTGTTGAAACCACTACGCGTTTCCATAGTCATGTCACCATCGTCAGGTGGATTACGATTAAATGTCTATGTGCATAATGTTGCAGAGCGATACGAGGTCGAACGAGCGTGTGAGAACTGTGGTAGGGAAGGCAAATGGTCGACTTAGGTTTATTGGGAGAACTTTAGGAAGGAGTGGTTCACCTGTAAAGTGGACCGCATGTAGGACGCTGGTGTGGCCTGTTCTTGAATACTGCTCGAGTGTTTTGGATTCATACCACGTCGGACTGAAGGAAGACATAGAAGCAATTCTGAGGCCGGCTGCTCGATTTGTTACCCGCAGGTTCGAACAAGACATTAAGTGTTACGGAGACACATTGGGAACTCAAATGGGAATCCCTGGAGGAAAGGTGACGTTCTTTTCGAAGAACACCATTGAGAAAATTTAGAGAGCAAGAATTTCAAGCTGACTGCCGAACGATTCTACAGCGGCAAACATCCATTGCGCTTAAGGACCACGAGGACAACATACGAGAAATCAGGGCTCATACACACAGTCGTTTTCCCCTGGCTATCTGTGAGCGGAACAGGAAAGGAAATGACAACTAGTGGTACAGGGTACCCTCCGCCATGCACCGTACGGTGGCTTGTGCAGCATCTATGTAGATGTACAAACTGGCATTCTCATTAATACTACTTTTACGATTCAACAGTTAACAGGCATTGCCCCACTTAAAAATCTGGAACAGTTGTAAATAACACGTGCCGTTGTCTACAGTTCAATTCTGTGAAAACAGCATATCGATAGTGCCTTCTATATCTGAAACATCTGCGCTGCAACTGTTACGCGATTGATCTTGTATTTGCAAGCGAACAAAAAATTACGTAATTGTAATTTTTAGAGGTGATAATTAAAGCTCTATTACTGTCCCTCGTCTATACGTGCGCGAGAATATGGGGGACAGCTTTCGGCCACAGTGCAGTGGTCGCAGTGAAATCCCCGCGCATGCGTCACGTTCAGCCAGAGGCGCTACGCCCAACAAAAGGAGCAAGTAGCAAGCCACGCAGCAATCGGCCTGCTACGAAAGGTGAGCCCGCTGCAATTTAGATCATTAATACAGCACCGCTCCACTCATTAGGACAGTGCGAGCCAGCGAGCGACGAGCAATTTAGACCCGGCGATTCTGGAGCGATCTGTTCCCTTCAGCCCGATCTCATTAACGCCTAAGACGGAATAATTTCACAATTTGCGACTCGCAGCTTCCTGGAACGGGGCCGCTCCGTGATGCAACAGCAGGTCAACAACCTCTTGAGTGATTGATTACTTGTACGTTACTTAGATAATTTACACTACACATCGTAATAGTGTACAACTGGAGAAATTAAACTCAGAATTTGTAATTGCAGGGATACATTACGCCCTTTCAGAGATTGGTATAGCCAGTAACGGAAAAAAAACATTACTCTTGACTCAGCGCGCATCGCGCTAGTTTGCGAGACGTAGTGGGCCGATTCCTGACAGAATCCGCGCAGCGGACCTGGTACGCCGACCATGCTGTATGTTGTTTTTACGCTGTTTTTCCACGCTGGTTTGAACAGTTGCTTCGTTTATCGATTAAAAGAAATGCGAAGGGCAGAAAGCATATTTTAAAATTAGTTTTCATTCCTGAGATATGGAAGGCTATATCTGCGTCTATACTCCCTATGTCTGCCTACTATCACACACTCAGAGCATAATAATAATAATAATAATATTATAATAATAATAACAACAATAATAATAAAATGTCACTCTATACGCACCCTATACGAAGGACTATACATGTTTCACATTTCATGTTACACACTTCAAGAGGTTGTGGAAGGGACTTAGTAGATCAAGTTCTACATAGGAACCCATGTCCCGAAGTGTCATCCGACGACGCTACATAGCGTCAAAGTTATACAGGCCGGCGTCTGTAAATGTTGTATGTATGCACAGGGTGATTACATGATACAGAATTTCTAGGATGATGGTGAAGGGTGAATATATCAATTTGAGGTAAGGGTCCGGAAATGAACAAGTCGAAATACCCCTGAGTGAAATACGGGAACCGGTACTGCTTGTTAAGACTGTAGGGCTGTAGGGTAGGTAACTGTCAAGAGGAAGTAGTATGAGCCAAAACAAGAAATAATATGTGGTAAACATGGGCTCTAAAATGCATACTTGAGGAGCTATGAGGACTTGTTCGTGTTTGCTACCTTGAAAACCATCTCCTGTACTAAACAAGTGCCCATCTTGGTACATACTCTGAAAGTTGCCTACCCTACAATCTTAACGCCAACAGTATTGGTACATGTATTCCACCGCAAGATGTACCAGACTGATCTTTTCTAACTTTCGACTCGTTAGTTTCCGAATCAGGGACCCCTTACATCAAATTTATACATTTATCCAGTTTTTAACATTATCATGGAATCACTCTGTATATACATACATTTACGAACGCCGTCGCCGCCTGTAACTCATGCACCGTAGCGTCGCTGGATGACGTTTCCGGACGTACGTAAAACTTGACTTAGTAAGTCCCCTATACAGCCTATAAAATGTGTAAGATGCATTGTTAAACACCCAGTCATCCATCACAAAGTCCACACCATAGTGGATTCTACATTTCATTTACGATATAAATGTAAACGTTTGTGTCCTAACGACTATGTTCCAAATTTACTTTAGTGTTGTAAATTTGATTGAAACGGCTAACCATATTGACCGTACAGTCTCTTGTTAGAAACTACGTTTAGCGTGATTCAGGAACAGTACCGTGGACGTAACAGTGTTTTGTTCTCATCAGGATGCTTGATATAGGCGAGTCTCCTTGCCTCTCGCCATTGGCGTGCTTGATTTCGATAAGTATCCATGGCAGGTGAGCCTGTAACTATCAGTTGATAAAAATTTTACCTGATTACGATGTCATCTGTATTCTACTGGTAGCCACGTAGCGGCCACCATGAGAATTGCTTTGGATGGATGGAAAAACAAACCGAAATCAGTCACCCTGGAGATGGGGACCACCGAATCGAATATTTCGATCGTTGAGAACTAGCGACACTCAACCCCGCACGGAACAGAAAACTACGTTATCAGACGAGTAGTTTACCAGACAGAAATTTCTTTGTCCAAGTCATATTATTTGTACTGTATAATCAGATCTGCAACACTCAGGTAACGTTTTGACATAATTATCAGCCGTTAGAACACAAATGTTCACATCTACATTGTAAACGAAATGCAGAATCAAATGCGTCGGTTCTTAATTGCAAAAACAGGCACCCTTGATATTGATTACAGCGCCTTCTACCACAAATAGGAAAGAGGTTTGAGTAAACCGCAGGTATTTTTTGGGTAAAATCCGAATATGCAATAAAATATACAAAATATACAAAAATTGACAGAAGAATATTAAATGACTGCTTGCCATGAAAATTGTTTTGCTGAACACGATACCTTCCTTCTGACACTAGCGCAATCTTCTAGCACATTCTATCGTTTATCTGAGCCACGGTCAATAACATGTGCCATAAATTTGTTGATTTTCTAATGAGAGCTTCGTTATGCCAAAGCTGTTTCTTCAGCAGCGTGGAAATAGAGTCAGGACTAACGTAGAATTACGGTACTGATTAAAGAATCCTGGTGTCCCGTTGACAACTTACCAATCAAAAAATTTGTGTAATCGACAAAACTTTCTGTGCATGGTGCTCTTGTCTCATTTCAGCAACGATAATGAGAATTCACAACAGCAACTTGCTGCAGCGATCTAAA
Organism: Schistocerca americana; assembly: GCF_021461395.2. Taxonomy (NCBI): domain Eukaryota; kingdom Metazoa; phylum Arthropoda; class Insecta; order Orthoptera; family Acrididae; genus Schistocerca; species Schistocerca americana. The sequence goes on from NC_060124.1 coordinate 312,622,644, forward strand.
GTTTAATGTACGTTTAACTTCAACCCCGGACTAAACTCTAAGCGGTTACCTCATAAAACTGGAACCCAACCTCACCGCTTTCTTATTAAACTCTGCAGTGAAAGAGCAAGGAGAGGTTGTCTCACATCAAGCCGAGGTTTGTCGTACGATGTGTCATCCCAGATATGGATGTTAAGTTCTTGATGGTGAAGTATTGAATATTGAAACGGGTTTTATGTAATAAAACGCTATGAAACATACTTAATGTAGACAAGTTTTTCGTATGACTGTGACCCTATTAACCCAACCTAAAATATTTATATAAAAGTGGGGCCAAATGTTACAAGAGGAAACACGGCAGATATCAGAACGTTTTACGTCATAGAGAGGAGAGGGGAAATAGGCAGCGACGGAGGAGAAACAGGGTTTCATGTCACATCAACATCGAGGTAATTAGCGATGGAGCACAAGCTCTCACTGGAGCAAAATAGGGAAAGATATCGATCTTGTCGCTTTAGAAGGAATCATTACTGCATATGGTTTAAGTGATTTAGGGGACCACGAAAAGTTGCACGTTAATATTTCTTTGGAAAGTTGGCCACTGCTTCTGCTGTGGTGTGCATACACAAACTCTGAGTCTGAGATGACATCGCGAGTAGCGGCGAGCAAACAGTTGTTGAGAAGAGTTTGAGATGGTCGGACGCAACCTGCGGTGCAGAGAAGCCGCCTTCCGTGGCCGTGGTAGTAGCGCCGGAGTAGACTTTGGTGAAGATTTTTGTAATCTGCCTCTTTGCTGCAGGTAGTTGTTGCTTGCGCACTAGAGGGATTTTATCAGATTTGTGTGTGCATAAACTGAGTAATATTCGTACCTTTGTTGTGACCATATACGTGATTATTTATTATAGACATTGTGGAATAATTAAAGTTGTTGCCAATCGTTCTGTCTAAGAAAAGGAAAGGTATGTGTGAAGTTTGTCAGTGCGTTAGCTGTCAATTTTCAGAATATAATAAATTAAAAGATTTTATTGGTTTTTTTTTCGTTTTTTACACCCTTAAGGTTTGTTGTCCAAACGCCTCCTGATCATTGTTTCCATACAAAAAACATGGCAGTAGTTTTATCAGTAGTTGTGACCACGCATTGCACTCTGCATGGATCGCAGTATTTCTTATGAATTATTTTAGCATGTTGCTGATGCAGAATATTCAAGCAGTTGCAGCAGCAAGACGAGGGAAGTTGTATGTTGCGTGCAAGAGCATTATTGTATTAATTGTTAGGAAATGTTCGAAAATATTTTTATAATCGCTGTGAGGTACAAGAGAAGTTGATTTTTCATGATTTACAGTAGTAATAACTTTTTGTTCTGAGTCAGAACAATATTGAGAGATATGAAGCTTTACACATTTCCGTACGTCTTTCACCAGGACAATAATAATTACAAAGGATGAATTAAATTTCACCCATACCAAAAAAGACTGATTCAACCACCGTCCTTCCAAATATTGGTCCAGTGTCTGAACCCTTGTCCCATCTCACTTGTTAATAGGTGGGATGAAGAGCATATGAAGGATTTCACGTACTGTCGGTAATAAGGTCATTGGGCGCAAGCCATATCCCATCCGAAACCTAAGAGTTTCTGGTTGATCACTTTAGGCTCATTAACCGAGCTATCTGGAATCACCACCTACCATCTTTTACACTAAATAGGACAAATACCAAATCCACTCCCTCAGAAGAAGAGTCTAGGAGTAATAATAGATGAAAATCTAAATTGGAACCAGCACATAATTATAATGTAGAAGAAGTCATCTCTTCATGTCCAGCAAAATTTTCAAAAACTTCCCTTTTGGGTGAAAAAGAAACTTGTACAAACACACTTCCATTAGTGATCACAGCGATGTTGTCCTGCAAGGCCCTTCTCATTGACGCTCACGGCACTTGGAACTGATGACGAATGTCTGTGTTTGTTATATCTGTGATGTTCTATTCTTTCATCACAATTCACCGCCATATGCACAGCTATCTGGTTGTGTGCTGACAAGCGCAGAGATTTCTTTACCCCCCTGTCTTCTCTCCTGTCATATCAGCTGAAACTTCTCTTCGATCTTAACGCTTTCTCTGAACAAGATGGCACAAACACCCGTTCCTGCGAGAGCAAAATCCTTTCTGTGCCACTTTATCGTTCAGCCACTTTCAGTAGCAGAAAACCGACTCCGGAATAACCTCACACATTATATTAGACAACTGAATAACATCTCCAGCTTTAAAAGAGTTTGACATATCTACTGTACGCACTCGTCAACTGTGTATCTTTCCAACCACATCATTTCCCGATACTCGTAGCTCGTGTAGTCTTCAGAAATTTTCTTTTCCCAGAAATCGCTATATCAGAAAACATTCTGTACATCTATAAATTCTTTTTATATCTGCCACTGTCATTTATCATCTGTCATCGTCGACGTCAACAGCTTTATTACTTCATGGCATTTTTTACTCACATTGTCACTATGGACACTCAATTTTAATACAGTTTATCATATTACAATTGTCATTTCTTAGGTAATTAAGATTTAAAAAAGGTATGGTACGTGTGAGAGAGGACCTGATAGCCCTAATCAGTAATAAATAAATTATTTACAGACGGAGCACAAGCTCAGGAGGAACAAGGGGAAAGCAGTAATCTTTCCGTGGTCTTTTGAAGACACTATCTTGACATTTGATGGAACTGATTGAGGGCAACCACGGAATATAAAACCCTCGACGGGGATTTTAACTTTTCTCCATTGCGGCACAGCGTTCGGTAATCTTCATTACGTTGCATTCTGTAAGGGACGCTAATGCCATTCACAGTGTTTTCTGTACTTTACTATCGGCTTTCAGGCTGTTTAGGTACTCGCTCATCCATAATTCACTTGCCCTCAGCCAGCATTAAATCGTTCTGGCGGAAGCTACCTTGAGGTCTCAGCACGATGCATATTTACGACAGAAAAGCACAAAACGGGTTGAGCGGGATTCGGCCTAACGGCGTTAACACAGGCAAGGTGAGCGAGAAACCAAGTAAGGATCCTGGTCCGAGTTACGGTGCCTTACCATTCGTGAGAGCCACAGTTACCGCGACTGTGTATCCACGTATGTTTATATATCTACACCACCCTATTCAAGTTACTGTATGGTTAGAGAAGGATTACTGTCTACTCTAAAACATGGTACAGCTTCATCCACTAAAGGACTAAAATAACGTCTGAGTACATACCCCCATGTGCAGATTGTTATTAATTTAATGTTACGTTCATCATTTCTACGGGACCAGAATGCAAGGGTTGTAGGAAACTTCTGCTTCTTTGACTGAGAATCAGTCCTTTGGAATGCACAGTGGACTCCTACGAAATGTTAACTACGTTCCTTTGCCTGCCAGGACAGACTGTTTCAGCAAATAACTGCTCCATGATCATTCGGAATATCAGCGTTTCTATATTATTATTGTCTTGTGTTAGCCCCACCCACTAAAGATCTCATTCATGTTCAGCAGTGTCCACCATGCTCATAGATATAAATGTATGCATTTTAGACCTCATATTCACTGTTTTGGTCCATACTAAGATCTCTCAAAATATGGAATGCTTTGACAACCTCTATTTGACACGAGAGAGAGAGACTTCTAACTGAGCTCTGATGACCACCGAAAACTTGTCTGGAGACGCTCCGTACAGCGATGGGATACCAAACCGAATAACGCCAGCCATACTGTCCGATAACCAACAGAGATGATCTGCAGTGCCATTTCTTTTTATAGCAGAACGCCTTTGGTTGTCATACGTCGTACTCTTTACAGACGTGCGGTACGTCGACGCTGTTCTACACCCCGTTTTATTGCCCTTCATAGTAAGCTATCGTGGCCATACATTTCAGCAAGATAATGCCCGCCCGCACACAGCGAGAGTTTCTACTGCTTGTCTTCGTACTTGCCGAACCATAGCTTGGCCAGCAGGGTCGCCGGATCTCTCCCAGCCGAGAACGTCTGGCCTCTGGAGCATTATGGTTAGATCCTCTATATAGCTCGGGATTTTGACGATCTAAAGCGTCAATTTGACAGAATTTGACACGATATTCCTCCGCAGTACATCCAACAACTATGAATCAGTGTCAAGCCGAATGACTGCTTGCCAGAGGTGGGCCAATGACTTGCTCATTTTGTGACACTCTTCCTCTTGAATAAATCAAGTAATGTTTTTAAAATCTGATATACAGGGTGGCCATTCATCGTGACCGGGCCAAATATCTCACGAAATAAGCGTCAAACGAAAAAACTACAAAGTACGAAACTTGTCTAGCTTGAAGGGCAAAACCAGATGGCGCTATGGTTGGCCCACTAGATGGCGCTGCCATAGGTCAAACGGATATCAACTGCGTTTTCGTAAAAAGAAACCCATTTTTTATTACATATTCGTGTAGTACTTAAAGAAATATGAATGTTTAAGTTGGACCATTTTTTTCGCTTTGTGATAGATGGCGCTGTAATAGTCACAAACATTTGGCTCACCATTTTAGACGAAAAGTTGGTAACAGGAAGGTATTTTAAATTAAAATACAGAACGTAGGTACGTTTGAACATTTTATTTCGGTTGTTCCAATGTGATACATGTACCTCTGTGAACTTACCGTTTCTGAGAACGCATGCTGTTACAGCGTGATTACCGTAAATACCACATTATTGCAATAAATGCTCAAAATTATATCCGTCAACCTCAATCATTTGGCAATACGTGTAACGACGTTTCTCTCAACAGTGAGTAGTTCGCCTTCCGTAATGTTCGCAGATGCATTGACAATGCGCTAACGCATGCTGTCCGAGCCATGGTATGGTGCTTCGACGATCAATCCACCTGTCATGAAATATTCTATTCAATACCGCTTGAACTGCACGCGAGCTATGTGCCGGACTTCCATCATGTTGGAAGTACATCGCCATTCTGTCATGCAGTGAAACATCTTGTAGTAACATCTGTAGAACATTACGCAGGAAATCAGCATACATTGCACCATTTAGACTGCCATCGATAAAATGGAGGCAAATTATCCTTCCTCCCAAAATGCCGCACCATACATTAACCCGCCAAGGTCGCTGATGTTCCACTTGTCGCAGCCATCGTGAATTTTCCGTTGCCCAATAGTGCATATTATGCCAGTTTACGTTACCGCTATTGGTGAATGACGCTTCGTCGCTAAATAGAACGCGTGCAAAAAATCTGTCATCGTCCCGTAATTTCTCTTGCGCCCTGTGGCAGAACTGTACACGACGTTCAAAGTCGTCGCCATGAAATTCTTGGTGCACAGAAATATGGTACGGGTGCAATCGATGTTGATGTAGCATTCTCAACACCGACGTTTTTGAGAGATTCCCTGTTCTCGCGCAATTTGTCTGGTACTGATGTGCGGATTAGCCGCGGCAGCACCTGAAACACCTACTTGGGCGTCGTCATTTGTTGCAGGTCGTGGTTGACGTTTCACATGTGGCTCAACACTTCCTGTTTCCTTAAATAACGTAACTATACGGCGAACGGTCAGGACGCTTGGATGATCTCCAGGATACCGAGCAGCAGACATAGCACACGCCCGTTGGGCATTTTTATCACAATAGCCATACATCAACACGATATCGACCTTTTCCGCAATTGGTAAACGGTCCATTTTAACACGGGTAATGTATCACGAAGCAAATACCGTCCGCACTGGCGGAATGTTACGTGATACCACGTACTTACACGTTTGTTACCATTACAGAGCCATGTATCACAAAGCGAAAAAAGTGTTCCAACTAAAACATTCATATTTCTTTACGTACTAGACGAATATGTAATAAAAATGGGGGGGGGCACAAAATACTTGGGTGTTTTCAGCTCGTTACTAAATGTAAGTAAATAGGAGGTCGAGTTGACAGGAGCTGAAGGAGTCCATGTTTCAATAATATGCGGTACGGCACACTGTTAGAGAGGAAGATTATTACTCAAGACACGCATAGTACAATGAAATTACATCTTCAGTAGCTGCAGCTGCAGCTATGAACTGACAGTCTCGTAACATGGAATACCATGAACTAATACAACATATTCTCAGGGACTAAGCCCGATGGGCCCTCCTCAGAGCATCAATGCAAACATTACAGAACTGGCTGAGGACCGATTACGAAAGTGGGTCTGCCTAGGTTGAAATCTAGCTAAGAAGTGAACGAGGCACACTCCAGTTCCGTCGAGCTGCACAGCCCGCTAGAGTGCGCTGCGCTCGGCAGACGGCGGGCTGCCAACCTTTGTTGGCGCGGCGTTGTAATAGTATCTATGGCAATGATACTACAGTGCCTATTTAAAAAAACGCAGCTAATATCCGCTTGACCTATGGCAGCGCCATCTCGCGGGCCAACCATAGCGCCATTTGCTTTCCCTCTTCAAGCTAGACGAGTTTCGTTCTTTGTAGTTTTTCGTTTGATGCTTCTTTCGTTAGATATTTGGTCCGGTCACTATCAATGGACTGCCCTGTGTATGTATTCCTTCGTGGTGCGCTGTCTTATGTGTGTTAAGAGAGTATTTGGGTACTCGGACAGTAGCTTCCACCTCTTGAAATGGTTTCTGAGAGCGAAACACTGCCAGTGCAGTGCACTCGACGCGCCGCTCAGCCTGTTTAGAGGTAGTGCAGCTCGAGGGGCAGACAAAGAGAGAAGGTAGCCGGTGGCCGGGCAGTGCAGGCTTTGGCAGGTGAATGCTGACCCTCAAAGGGGTTGCAGGGCGGGCCACAATGGGCGCCCAGTGCGCCGTGGGAACCTGCGGGCCCCACCCCACGGCGGAGCATCAGCAGGGCCGGAGCGTGTGAATGAACCACCACAGCGTGCGCGGGTACATCCAGACAAAGCGCGCCTTTTGTGGACCGCTCGAAAGCCAGAGCTTCCTTAACCGTCTTCAGCGCGCACGTCTGCGTACGCTATGACCACGTTGCTTCGTGGGTAGCCGTTGTCGGAACGTTTCGATGTTTCATTGAATTTCTATGTTTGCAACGTCAGTGTACATCTATATACATATTCCGCAAGCCGTCTACCAGACGGTTATAATTAAAGTGTAGCTTCTCCCAGATGTCCAGTGTGGACTGTAATTATCGTATGATAGGGAAACTTTGTAGATATTCTACTGCGTTAATGTGGAACCGATTTACGCTGAAAAAAAAATTTGTTCCAATTTTCGCAACCACGCGTAAATCTGGCTTTGTGAATGCAAGAAAGACGTACAGAAACGTTCCCATATGAAATGGATTAGGAACGGGACATAACTAGGAAAAGTCAAACAAGTGAGAAAGCCATAATGTTTATTTTATTATTAACCGCCACTTACACAACTTCTCCAATATGAGCACTGGAAACATGGACGAGATGCTGCAGCACAGATTTGCACCTGGTGGCCAAAATTGGAACAGTTTTTTTTTCCCCCGGCATAAACCGATTCCGCATTAATGCATTAGCATATCTGCCAAGTTTCGCTGCCATACGATAATTACAATCCACAATGGACCTCTTGAGTGGCTGCACTTCAATTATAACTTGCTGTTGTAAGGTACACTGCAGAGGGTACTTTGTACCACTCCCTGTCCTGTTCCACTTGCAAATAGAGCTAGGGGAAAACTATGATCTATATACTTCCGTCAGAGCCCTGATTTATTTTGTATTCATGGCCATTACGCAAGAAATACCATTTTGGGAGGTCAATCGTTCTGTTTGTCGCAAATCCCGGTTATCTAAATTTTCTCAAAAGCGTTTAGTGAAAACTACGTCTTCTTCCATCCAAGGACTTGCCATTTCAGTTCACGGAGTATTTCCATAATACTCGCGTCCTGATCGAAACTATCGGCAACAAATGTAGCAGGAGATGTAGTCTTCACCCCGGAGACTGATTTAACGCAGCTTTCCACACCACTCTATCCTGTGTAAGCCCCTTCATCTACGAATAACTAATGAAACATACATATTTCTGAATCTGCTTATTGGACTCATCTCTTGGTCTCTCTCTCTACAATTTTTACCTCTGTCACTTCGCTCCAATACGAAATTTGTGATCACTTGAGGTCTCAGAAAGTGTCCTATTAACCGATCCCTTATTTTAGTCAAGCTGTGACACACATTTCCTCTCCAATTCTATTCAGTAGCACTTCATTAGTTACGCCAACTACCCCTCTAATCTTCAGCATTTTCTTGTCCAAACTGTTTATCGCCCACACTTCACTTCCATACATGGCTACTATCCAGACAAATATCTTCAGAAAAGACTTTCTAACGAATCTATACTCGATGTTGGCAAATTTCTGTTCTTCAAAGAGGCTTTTTTGTCATTGCCAGTCTACATTTTATAGCCTCTCTACTTCCACCATCGTCAGTCGCTTTGCTGCCCAAATAGCAAAACTCAAATACTTGAAGTGTCTCGTTCCCTAATGTAATTCCCCATCAACATCTGATTTAATTCGCGTAAATTCCACTATCCTTGTTTTGCTTTTGTTGATGTTCGTCTTATATCCTCCTCTCAAGACGCTGTCCATTCCGTTCAATCGGTCTTCCAAGCCTTTTGCAGACTGACAGAATTCCGATGTCATCGACGAACTGCCAACTTCTTGTTTCTTCTGCAAATTTTTCTGTGGTTTCCTTTACTGCTCGCTGAGTGTACAGATTGAATGACATCCCACCCCTCCTACAGTCATTCCACAACGACACTTTCCAGTACACCACATCTTTATCAGTCAACAGTCCCAGACTGTTGCTCACGCTGTCCGACAGATCAGTTGTCTACATAGATGATCAGTACGGCTGTATCGTATTACCCGGAGGACCCCTGACGATATCCTTGTCTCTGATGAAAACTCGCCGTCGAGGACAGCGTACTGAAATCTGCTACTATAGAAGTATTCTAGCCACACACTTACCTGAGAACCTATTCCGTGACCGGACCTTCGTTGACAATCTGCGAAGTGGTATCGTGACAAACACCTTCCGTAAATCTCGGAATGTGATATCTGTCTGCTGCCCTTCATCCATGGTTCATGTGTGTGCAGTAGGGTACCAGAAAAAAATGGGTATTTCAGCGCACTGTTAGCGGTCACGAGTTACACCCAGAACGTAGAGGAATCTGGCCAGTTCTCCTCTTTGCATTTACAACAGCCTCTTTTAATCTGCAAACAAAGCCTTCTCGCATGCGTTTGCCATGAGGAGCTTATAGTACTAAATCATACTGTTTTATCTCTCAGTGGCGTAATGCAGCTCTCCCGCGAACGCCAAGCGCGAGAAACGCACTCCGCGATTCACTTGCAGAGGAGTCTAGAACAACCTTAATTCCCATTAAACCCCACTGGCTCACATCTAGGTGTAAATATTTCGATTTCTTACTGCTTTGACGACTTCACCTTAAGTATGCGAGCTGGTGATACATATTTTCTGAATTATAGGTAGACGTAAATAAGGCGACCTCTTGGGGCAAATCAGACGTGTTCTCCACAAATGGAGATGGTAGATCGAAGAAGCGGTTAAACCGGGTAGTCAACGTTTCTTACCTATAGCCGTCTCTCTCATCTCTATTAGTAGTAAACTTTTGTGATCGCCCACCGGTTCTCAGCAATGGTGATTTATGAGGCACAGAAGTAACTTTACAAAATTTGTACAGCAGAGTTAAAAAGGTAATAATAGGGTTAAAGAATAAAGAAGAGTGCTGAAGAATAAAGAAGAGTGCTGAAGAATAAAGAAGAGTGCTGAAGAATAAAGAAGAGTGCTGAAGAATAAAGAAGAGTGCTGAAGAATAAAGAAGAGTGCTGAAGAATAAAGAAGAGTGCTGAAGAATAAAGAAGAGTGCTGAAGAATAAAGAAGAGTGCTGAAGAATAAAGAAGAGTGCTGAAGAATAAAGAAGAGTGCTGAAGAATAAAGAAGAGTGCTGAAGAATAAAGAAGAGTGCTGAAGAATAAAGAAGAGTGCTGAAGAATAAAGAAGAGTGCTGAAGAATAAAGAAGAGTGCTGAAGAATAAAGAAGAGTGCTGAAGAATAAAGAAGAGTGCTGAAGAATAAAGAAGAGTGCTGAAGAATAAAGAAGAGTGCTGAAGAATAAAGAAGAGTGCTGAAGAATAAAGAAGAGTGCTGAAGAATAAAGAAGAGTGCTGAAGAATAAAGAGTGCTGAAGAAGAAAGAAGAGTGCTGAAGAAGAAAGACCAGAGTTAAAGAATAATAAAGTTAAAATAATAATAATCACGTAGCAAATACTTCCTCAAAATTTTATGGAAGCCTAATGAATCTGTTTTTAAAATCCATATAACGCCTGTCGCCCAGCATGAAAGTTGGAACTACCACCAGTGGGCGACATGAATCAGGTTGAGAATCACTGTTAGAACAGTGAGGAAGATTGAAGAGGGACATTAAAAGAATCTTGACAATTATTTATGAAATTTAGTAGGCTGTCTGCTCGGTCAACACTGAAGAATGAAATGAAAGGGCTAAATTGAGCAAAAGATGAAAAAAGAAGACGAGTAAAACAATACAAAGTTCAAAACCGAAGACGTCTACATGCATAGAAGAAATGCTCTAGATGAAGTAAGAATAGTGGTAGTGGTGATGGTGATGGTGTGGTGGATATGGTAGTGATGACGAATCTGGAGCTGCTGCTGTTGTAGAGAGCCAATTATACGATCGTTTGATAAGCTGGGAACGTAAGTTAGTACACTGACATTTTTAAGAAATTCGCTTTTTGACAGTGAATGGCAGTGTGTGAGAGGGGAAATGTGTATCACTCCGTTACAAGCAGTATGTACGAAAGCGACACTTCGCTCGTTTTTCCACAACTGATTGTTGCCAGAAAACAAACCGCAAATGACTCCGCCAAGGCCGCAGGGGCCACAGAAATACCCACGAGGCCGCCAATGCTTAGTGGTATGTAACGGACCTGCGGTTCTCTTTGCCGAGTTCTGCTTTGACTGCCGTCACTAGCACCGAACTTACATATGCGGCCCTTTTACCCCGAGTATGCCAGTCTCCAACTATTCGGGTTGACTAAAAGCAAGTACCTTTCCCCACTCTAATTTACGTCTTCGAGCATATATACAGGGAGTACACAAAGTTCGGGAACACTTTCAATTATTTATTGCATAAGAACTAAACATTGTACAGGTGTCACACACATTGAATTTTGAAGAGAAACTTCTCACTTTTTTTATTTTTTTACGAACATTCGATATGCGAACCATGATTGACCCGGCAGACGTCAAGACGGTAATCTAATGTTTCTCGTACGCGCTCCACATTCACTTCACTCATACTGGAACGCCCGCTTCTCTTTGCCGGGCACAAGCAACGCGCCGTAACGAATTTATTGTGCCAGTGGTAAATTGCCTTCCTCGTTGGTGGCTTCTTACCATACATGGTTCTAAACATCCCCTCAACAGCTGTAGCACAGTTGTTTTTGTCGAACTCCAACACACAAAAGCTCGCTCCGCACCTGAACTCGCAATGTTTGCGACCAGCGCTGACTATCGGCAAATTACCAAACTACGCTGTGGCGGTATGAAAAAAATTTTCAGGGTTGCTCTTCAAAATGACGTATGTATGATATCTGTACAATGTCTGGTTCTTGTGCAATAAATAATTGAAAGTCTTCACGAACTTTATGTACACCCGGTATTGTTTCCTGAACAATACTTAGCAAGAATGATTCTCTCACCCAGCGGCTTCTTGCCTATCGATGGAAATGCTCTCACATACATACACCTTTACTTCGCAAACTATAATATGGTTGTGGCGGAGTGCCACGAATGATTCGTGACACGAAAGAACTGCCGATGAACCTCCGTATCTACAGCATAATACGCGAGCCACGTAATGGTGTGTGGCGAGGGGTACTTCTGGTATCACTAAGTGATCCCGACTAACCTGTTCCGACTCGCGAATGGCGCGTGGGGAGAAAGATTACCGGTAAGCTTCTGTGCTGACTAAATTCTCGAATTTTCTCGTCGTGCTCATTACGCGATGTGTATGACTGTAATTTCTCTGATTTTCTTGATGTGACCATTTAGCAGGACGTAATGTGGAAGTATGTTGCCAGATTCTTCTGCAACAGTCTGGCCATGGTCGAAAACTGACGATAAAATACTAAAGATTCAGTCGAACGGGTGTTTTGTAAGCGACTTCCTTCGTTTATCAATCACATTTCCTTAATACTCTTCGTATGAACCTTCAGCCTGAAGTCTGTTTCTCTTATGATTACGTGTCACTGTATGTCGCACCGGACAGTTACTATTGGGTTTTTACGGTTGTTATTATCGCCGTCAGCGTAATCAATAATAGATGGTTATTTAAGCGCAATACACCCACTTATTGTCGTTCAGTGTTACTGACGAACTATCCAGACACGCTTCAGAACTAACAGTCCAGTTAGGGAAAAAACTGCATTCGCAAATTTTTGTACAATGGTAGGTGTGAGCATTATGAAGAGGACATTAAAAAATCCCCACAGTTGGGGTGGGAACGAGAGGGCGGGGACCGTTTCAAGGTCAGGATTTTGAATTTAATGAAATCTAATACCGCTGTCTCTAGATAAAATATTTCCCAGTACAAAATTAAACTACAGTAAATAGCCTACGCTAAATGTCCTATCTATTTTTTTCTGTAGAAGTAAGAGTTTCCGCGTTGCTCGGAAAAGAAAAATCGCACGTTATTAAAAATAATGTTTTAGTCGTTTAAAATTAATGCTTGTCTTTAAAGGAAGTGGTTGAAGAACAAATATTAAAACGCGTGTACCACATCTATACATGTATTCCAGACAGCAATAATGGAGACACCTCATAAGTAATTAACACTGCGTGGCAGCATTTTTACGAGGTACGGTACAATTGTTGGTATGATGTCCTCTCTTCCTGCAACCTGTGTACAACAGACTTACTCATATCACGTTTTTCATTATACTGCAATCCGAACTCATATCTTATAATTAATGGACAGAGCTTCTCCTGCTTTTATCCCTAGAACACCGTATCTATCCCGTGCCATAATCGCGCAATATATCATTTTGTGGTGGAAAGTGAAACAATATCTAAATATATTGCCTCTTACACTGAAGGAATGATATGTCACGTTTCTTTAAGACGAAGGTGGTATAATGCCCGGCGCTTCACAATTAGGGCGAATGGAACTTTGCTAGCGCCAGCGCAGTGCCGTTAGTAACAATTCAAAAAATCCCTGGTGATAATGACCCAGGTGTCTGCTATGCTTCATACAAGAGAAAGCTATTAAGTACGTATTCCGCGGCGGTAACGTTACCGAAAACAAAATCTTATCTGGTATTTCTGTCAGAAATCAAAATGGATATACTTGTTCCTCATTCCAAGAACCAAAACCGTGTTACTGCATCTAACAACTTTAGAAACACTTAACTTAAACAATGTAACTCGCAATCGGTGACACAAAACAATGAAACAGTATGCTAAACTTTTTCTCGATCTGCATGAACAGGAACCTTTGACGAAACCAATGTGCAATTTTATAGTCAATAGCTAACAGTATTTGGAGATAATTCAAGACATTTCAGAAATGATAAGAGAAAAAAAATGATCGTTTTGAGATTCAGTTATCTTCGAAAATATTACTTGGGATGCTACCCGATAATTTACATTTGTAGTATACGATGTATTAAATAAATTAAATGGAAAGACAATTGCTATTAAGATTGATAGAGAACCAAGATCTCACAGAAGTACATTTGAACAATGATTGCAAGCGCTCTTCTCAATACTAATTGGTGCAATTAGACATGAGACAAAAGCCATTTGAGAAACTGGAACAAAAATTGCACGGCAACGACTCCCTTGAATTTTGGAAAAACCCCAAGAAGATAGGTGTATGCAAAGAGCCAAACCGACCGAAGTGGCGCAGTGGTTAAGGCACTTTATTGTTATTTGGGAACATTGCGATTCAGTTCTCCATTCGACCATCCAGACTTAGTTTTTCATAGTTTACCTAAATTCCTTACAGAAATTGCCGGAATGATCCTTGGAAAGAGCCCGGCGACTTCCTTTCCCAGTCTGAGGTTGTAACCTGGCTCCGATGACATCGTCATCGACGTGCCGTTAACTCTAACTTTCCTTTCTTTTCTGAAAGGAAAAGCAGCGTATAAGGAGCTACTGAAGGTGCAGTCTGCCCAGTTCGTCTTTGCCTCTCATCCGTATGTGTCCTATCTCCGAAGAGAAGGAGAAGAATGCGGCCTATAAAAGATGGTATTCTTCGCAGGGAAACGGAAGAACGCAGCACAACACACCACGGCCCGGCATCACTACTCCGCCCACGTCCCCCTCTCGGACCACCCAATAAATATCTCTCCGTATTGTGCACAGAAGGTATACAACGAAATAATGTCCATAAACGCGTAACAACCATTGTTAGCCCAGGCTAAGAGCTACGCAAAGCCGTAAACGGCCGGGGATTGCTGTTCGCTGGAATGCGGGCACCAAATGCGTTCCAACACCGCGTCGTCTGTCTGGAAGACTGCAAATCGCTAGACGTACCTTTACCACTGCACAGCAAGGGCGGTGGTGCTTGATAATACGGTTTACAGCAAAGGTGGAAATGGGGGGGGGGGAGGGAGGGGTGGAGGGGGGGGGGGGACGTTACACGTTAATGACTTCAAAGCTACACTAGACGACAACTGATTTTACTCAAATTTTTTTTTTTTTTTTTTTTTTTTTTTGCATGGGCCGCAGATCTGACGAGAAATGAAGGCGCCAAAGCAGAAAGCTGATTGTGTAGGCTGGTTCATGGCGACAAAGTGCGATGGCCAAGTTCAAAGAAACTTACGGACTCAGTACAGGGGGGACCAAAAGTTCCGTCGAACTATTCTGGTCTGCCATACGTCGTTTGTGGAGACGGAGTGTTCTCCATGAACAGGGGACGGGCTATTTGTCTATTGCACATTCCAACATGGAACGAGTCCGATAAAATCATTGCGAATGAAAGGCACAGTCTTTGAAATGCCATTATCAACAGTGTAAGTTATGTACAAGGGGTTATGCCTTTATGCCTGTAAGATGCAGTTGCTTCAGGAATAAAGTCGACGGCCAAACCTCAGCGCGGTCAGTTCGCAGTGAAGACGCTAGCCAAGACAAAAGCAACAATTAGATTTTAGAACATATCTGTTTCTCCAATCAGTCAACTTTTCATGTATTTGGAAAAGCCAGGTGTCGTAACGTTCGTACATGTGGTTCGGAATGCCCTCACGTTACACGTGAAATGGAAAGAGTCCCATGGTCAATACATGGAGCGGACTTACGCGCAAATGTGCCACTGGTCCATCTGTTTCAAGGAGTCCACCGTTAACAGTGATGTCTAACTGAGCACGTAATACGAGTTTGCTGTGCCCCAATTGGAACACCTACATCTTGACGTCATAATCCAACATGTGGACCACCACCACCACCACCACCACCACCACCACCACCACCACCACCACCACCACCACCACCACCAACTCGCTAGTCCCTTATGTCGGTCAGTATCTGGTTGAAAGATTTCCGTACATATGCACTAAAGATGGTGCAGTTCCGTAAGCTGCCACGATCACTTTACCTTACAGCAAGGAACTTCTTTCTATAGGATTTTGTAAAGGACCAGGTGTCCAGAGCCAGTGTTACGAACCTATAGCAATTTGAGACACGTATTCGAAACGCATTTGATCTTGTTTCTGTTGAGTTATTGGAGAGTACATGGAGAGAAACTAACAGTAAATGGACGTTGTACGTGGCACTACTGGTGTACGCATTCAAGTGTATAAATGAGGAAACAAACCTTTACGAGTTGACTTCTTACAGTCTGTTGTGTTGTAAGTTCTAAAGCTATTAACATCCGTAGTTTTAAAGATAATTTACTGACACAGTTTATTATCGGAGCGGGAGAAGTATTAGCGCAATTGCTGCCTACTTCGAAGTCGCAAGAGCGAACGTATTACTTCCAATAATGGTTCTTATAGAGTAATATACGCTTCAGTAGTAGATCTATACTCCGCAAGCCACCTTAATCTGTGGCGGAGCGTACCTTGTGACCCAATGTCACTTCCCTCTCTCGTATTTACAGTCAAAAACACCCGCAGAGGTGCAATAAAACACGATTTAAATTGAGATGATACGGTAAACCTCAGAATATTAGACTTTGCAAGCGCTATAACTATTTCCAAAATAATGTCTTCATTTCAGCAAATGCACTTACGAATAACGGCAGCACGATACGAGAGTCAGTCCTCAGGCGTTACTGTAGCGTTGCACAGTCACGAGGTTTCCGCTAAGCACGGCGTGATACGATGAAACGATTAGTCGACTGCGTGTAACTTGGGGAAATAGCCCAGACAGGACTGGGCGCAATAAAGACGTGAGTCAGTGGGCGGCGGCTACCGGAAAATCAATGAGCCGTCAAGGGCCTCGCGTGGGCGAACGTGAGCCCGCAGCCTTGGGTTCGAGGTGGACCGAGACCGTGTCTGCAGCTTGGCCGGAACAGCCCATGTTGTCGGGCCAGCGGGGATCACTCGGGCCACATTAACGAACGCGCGGATCCACGGTGGGAGGGGCTGGGGTCATGACCCTCCTCCACCACACTCCCCAAAAGCACGGTACTACGTTTACAATGAAACACATATGTAGTTATTATTAAAATCCTAGCCATCTGTGACACAAATGTGGGTGCGGTCGGGAGGGGGGTGGGGGAGAGTGGTAAAGGGGATTTAGGAGTTAGTAGGATAGCAGAATACTGTGTTCCACGTCCCGAATCGAACGCAGGATCGTGAACCCCGTCTCTGTTAACGGCCGTCCGTTTTGGAATGATGATGCTCATCACGGAGCAGAATCACGTGTCCAATATTTTATACTAATTTCAGATACCATTGTCTTCAGCCGGACGACTGGTTCAATGACTCTCACCATGTTACTCTAACCTGAGCCGGTATCTGTCTCTGCATCACTACTGCAACGTATGTCCAGTTTAACCTGCTTGCTGTATTCATGCCTCCATCTTCCTCTACAAAATTTACTCCCCATATTTCACTCCTTTACCAACAATTAACTATAGCTAATTAAGTCTACAGTTCATCTATCCCTTATTTCAATCATGTCGTCCCAAAAAGGTCTTTCATCCGCAGTTAAGACAGAGTTCCTCTTGATTAAAGAACATTTGTCAATAAAGAATATAAATTTAAATGTTGGGTAGTCATTTCTGGAAGTTGTCTGATCTGTAGCCCTGCGCGGAAGTGACACATCGACGCTAAGCCTTTCGGGCAAGAAAAGGAGATTTTGAAATGCAGTGCTACAAAAATGAAATAAAAAAATGCTGAAGATTAGAGGGGACATCCATTGACTAATGTGGTGGTACTGAATAGAGTCAAGGAAAAACCAAATAATGAAAACGTTTGCACACAGCATGGAGAGCTACATCAAAACACACGGCCGGGAAAAAATTAGTACACCTGGAAAGACTTATATCTTATATGGATATGCTGACGAGCGTTGATATATATATCAACGGGGACAAGTGAAAATGTGTGCCCCGACCCGGACTCGAACCCGGGATCTCCTGCTTACATGGCAGACGCTGTATCTATCTAAGCCACCGAGGACACACAGGATACTGCGACTGCAGGGACTGTCTCGCGCACGCCTCCTGCGAGATCCACATTCTCACCTTGTATGTCCACACACTACATTCACAGTGTCCCACCTTAACATACTCATTACTCGTGGAAGACATTCTTCGTAAGTTCCGTAAGAGTTCGGCGAATGTATGTGCATCTGCACAAAAGGAGGTCAAGGCCGGTATTGCCAGAACTATATACTTACATGGATATGGTGTCTGTTCCTTCGGTGTATTATTCTGGCAATATCGGCAATGACCTTCTGTGCGGATGCACACACATTCCCCCCAACTCTTACGGGACTTAGGAAGAATGTCTTCCACGAGTAATGAGTGTGTTAACGTGGGTGTGCGCGAGATAGTCCCTATCCCTTGTGCCCTCGATGGCTCAGATGGATGGAGCGTATGCCATGTAAGCACGAGATCCCGCGTTCGAGTCCCGGTCGGGGCATACATTTTCATCTGTCCCTGTTGATATATATCGACGCCCGTCACCAGCTGAAGGTATTAAAATTAATTGTAATTTAGAAAGACTTACATCGATTTTGATCCCATGACGGCATATGCCACCTGGCGAATAATGGATGTACAGATAATGGTTTCAATGTCATCCGCCAACGGATAGCGTACTGCAGTAACTATCAGCTCGCCAGCTGTGTCTACCATTTAATAGGGAATGCTCAGAGCCAGGGGGCTAAGCGTGGTGCAAATGTGTGGAAAGAAGCAGACAATCATGCCACGGAGACGCACTCGTGCTTCCGACAGCCAACTTAGCGAGTGTGGAAGAGGTCTAATTGTGGCCTTCCGAGTGACGGAATTGTCCTTTCGGAGAATTGCTACGCAAGTTGGACATGCTACGTCAGTTGTGCAACGACGCTGGTATCAGTGGTCACGTGAACATCCTCAACTCCAGTAGACCAGGTTCAGGACGTCCACGCAGCACAGACACCCGCCAGGATCGTCGCGCAGTGGCAAATCATACGGCTATCCCACAACAGATAAGAGGGCTTGTGAGCCCACATGTGTCAACACAAACTGTTTCGAGCCGGTTATTAGCAGTGGGACTGCGGGCACGCCAACCTGTAGCCTGTGTTCCACTCAGGCCATAGCATCGACGAGCGCGGCTCGACTGCTGCCATCAGAGGATGGAATAGCGCGCTGTGGTCTTCAGCGATGAAAGCAGTTTCTTCCTGCGCTCAAGTGATAGTCTAATGCGCGTATGACGTAGACCTGGTGAGCGCTGTGTGGCGAAGTTCATTCACCAAAGACACACTGGTCCCAGCCGAGATCTTACTACGGTGCGATAAGCTACAACTCGCGTTCACCTTTGGTGTTTCTGGAAGGGACGCTAAGCAGCGCTCAGTACGTGAAGAATGTTGTTGGACCCGTTCTTTTGCCGTTCTTGCAACAGGGAGGTAGTGCGATGTTCCAAAAGGATAATGCTCGCTCATACACCGCCCGTGGAACTATGTACTCTGCAAGAAGTGCAGCAACTTCGCTGACCAGTAGGATCTCCCGATTTGTCCCCAATTGGGCATGTGTGGAATATGACGGGACTAGAAGTGAAACGTGCGTCTTGTCTATCAACAACTCTTGCACAACTACATGAACAGGTCGAGCAGGTGTGACGTAACTTATCCCAAGACAGTATTCGTCATCTGTATGATGGATTGGATGCCAAAGTCGGCGCCTGCATTGCCGCCTGTGGAGGTTACACCACGTATTACAGCACTTACTAATGCAGGTGTTTCAGCGTGGGTCGATATCTGGTATCTCAGAACCGCTTGTGCAATTGGTCTGTAAATGTAACCATTCCATGTACTCCATTTGCACTGTTGCAACAATAACTCTTTTATTACTTGAAACCTGTGAAAGGGTTTAGTGTCGCCTTCCGGCAGCGTAGTTTTCCGACTGACGAGCGAAACATCGCATCTTCATTACTTATCCGATGTACCCATATAATCTTCAGTACTCTTAACTGGCAAAACGTCTCAAAAGATCATCTCTTTCCTTTAATTCGAGTAGTATCCACGTTTCTTTTCCGTACAAGGCTATGCTCAAACAAAATGATTCCTGACATATACACTCCTGGAAATTGAAATAAGAACACCGTGAATTCATTGTCCCAGGAAGGGGAAACTTTGTTGACACATTCCTGGGGTCAGATACATCACATGATCACACTGACAGAACCACAGGCACATAGACACAGGCAACAGAGCATGCACAATGTCGGCACTAGTACAGTGTATATCCACCTTTCGCAGCAATGCAGGCTGCTATTCTCCCATGGAGACGATCGTAGAGACGCTGGATGTAGTCCTGTGGAACGGCTTGCCATGCCATTTCCACCTGGCGCCTCAGTTGGACCAGCGTTCGTGCTGGACGTGCAGACCGCGTGAGACGACGCTTCATCCAGTCCAAAACATGCTCAATGGGGGACAGATCCGGAGATCTTGCTGGCCAGGGTAGTTGACTTACACCTTCTAGAGCACGTTGGGTGGCACGGGACACATGCGGACGTGCATTGTCCTGTTGGAACAGCAAGTTCCCTTGCCGGTCTAGGAATGGTAGAACGATGGGTTCGATGACGGTTTGGATGTACCGTGCACTATTCAGTGTCCCCTCGACGATCACCAGTGGTGTACGGCCAGTGTAGGAGATCGCTCCCCACACCATGATGCCGGGTGTTGGCCCTGTGTGCCTCGGTCGTATGCAGTCCTGATTGTGGCGCTCACCTGCACGGCGCCAAACACGCATACGACCATCATTGGCACCAAGGCAGAAGCGACTCTCATCGCTGAAGACGACACGTCTCCATTCGTCCCTCCATTCACGCCTGTCGCGACACCACTGGAGGCGGGCTGCACGATGTTGGGGCGTGAGCGGAAGACGGCCTAACGGTGTGCGGGACCGTAGCCCAGCTTCATGGAGACGGTTGCGAATGGTCCTCGCCGATACCCCAGGAGCAACAGTGTCCCTAATTTGCTGGGAAGTGGCGGTGCGGTCCCCTACGGCACTGCGTAGGATCCTACGGTCTTGGCGTGCATCCGTGCGTCGCTGCGGTCCGGTCCCAGGTCGACGGGCACGTGCACCTTCCTCCGACCACTGGCGACAACATCGATGTACTGTGGAGACCTCACGCCCCACGTGTTGAGCAATTCGGCGGTACGTCCACCCGGCCTCCCGCATGCCCACTGTACGCCCTCGCTCACAGTCCGTCAACTGCACATACGGTTCACGTCCACGCTGTCACGGCATGCTACCAGTGTTAAATACTGCGATGGAGCTCCGTATGCCACGGCAAACTGGCTGACACTGACGGCGGCGGTGCACAAATGCTGCGCAGCTAGCGCCATTCGACGGCCAACACCGCGGTTCCTGGTGTGTCCGCTGTGCCGTGCGTGTGATCATTGCTTGTACAGCCCTCTCGCAGTGTCCGGAGCAAGTATGGTGGGTCTGACACACCGGTGTCAATGTGTTCTTTTTTACATTTCCAGGAGTGTACATTTATATTCTATGTTTAGATACTTTTCCAATTAAGCTTCCTTTTTTATTGCCAGCCTACACCTTATATTCTACCTACTCCTGTCGCCAATAGTGACTTAGCTGCTGAAATGACAAACATCGACGTCTGCTTTCAGCGTCTCGTTACCTGAAGTTATTCACAAAGCATTAACCGTCTTAATTCACCTTCCCTCCATTACCTTCACTTATTTTTTACATTTTGCACGAGTTATGGAAACGTGTAGCAACATTCAGGAAGACGAAGATGTCATTAAGGCAACAAAATTCAAGTTCTAACTGGAGAGGGATGTGTAGCGGAATCGGCAGTATTTTTTCCCCCTTCAAAGGAAGTATGCCGTCATTTTTCAAGCGGTTTCGGAAAAAAGAAGACGGAATACTTCAATTAGCATGAACGGTGGGGCTTCAATACTGCAATTCTGAAATGACACACCCGTTCCCAAACAACTGAGGTGCCTAGCTCGGTTGAATATTGCAAGTCTTCATGAAGGTATATTCAGGGTTAAGAACATTGCACTGGAATGAGATTAATATACCCTGCGTATACACTGATAAAAATTTAATAAACACCGAAAAATTTCTGCTGGAGAATACGAAGAAACAGATTTAAAACGCTCTTTTTAGATTAAATGGCGAATACAAAGAGGGACGAACAAATCATCACTTTTCTGTTATCAGAAATTGAAAATTTTGTTCTATTAAACTAAGAATGTTTTAATGGCACAAAAACGTCCAAACTGTCAGGGTACGGCTATCTGAGGTGCCCTGGTAAATCAGGATGTGACCGCCCATTAACAGTGAATTTCCTGCGTTAAGCGTCGCGTCGTTGGTAATTACGATTCATTATGCAACACGAGGTTGCCGTCCCCGTTCACTATTTTAGCTGGTTTGTGCTACACGCGAAAGAAAAATACCGTTAGGAACGTCTTATCCAAGTAGCAATGAAGATAACCGACGTTAAGTGTAAAACAAGCGTAACCACAATATGACACTTTTGAGGGTAATCAATATTGCAATGTGAATCATTCATCTGAAAACAAGAATAATTAATAGTTTTCCAAACGGAAAGTACAAAAGTTGTCGACTTTATTCGATTCCCGCCGATTTGTCCCACGGTAACCCTTCGCCACTCAATTTGCAGCTGTGTCTTTTCAGAAGATTGATGCAGGAGAAAAAAGAAGTTGGTGGCCTCAGATGCGATGTCTAAGAAGCTGTGAAATATATTTTCGTCCGCCAACAACGTAGCTTCTTGTTTATAGTATCGGTGCTGGAGAACACACTTTTCTGTGGAGTTCAAAAACGAATAACTCGCCCTCTGTGCGAAATCACCACCAGAAGTGTCAGGCGTACGTGAAGACACTTACGGGACTGTTACCAATTACAAGATATAGAAATCGGTAAGTAGACACTGTTAGTTCAGAGAGAGTTTTCATAGGCTGCTACTGAATAGGTGGCGTCCGTGGAAAATTTCTGCGATACGATGAAGATTTGTAGATAATCAGGGGAGGAAGATCTGGGGTTAAGTCCAGCCGACGACACACGGAGCACGTGCAAAGGCGGGACAAAGATAGTAACGGAAATCGAACTTGTCCTGTTTAAAGAAAACACCTTGTTCGCCTGAGTGCATTTAAGAAAACTGCAGAAAACCTTGGTAGGATGATCGGAGGAGGATTTTAATCTACGTCCGTCCAAAAACGAAGCCACTGCCTTAACCACGGTTGCACCTCGCACTGAGATGAACTCTTCTTGGTACAAAGATTGACAGTCAACTCAATACGAACACATACACGTAATGGGTATGAGGAGGAGTTTGACTCACAAGGGGAGGCCGCCAATTGTGAAATTCTGATTCGAATCATACTGCGCATAATAAAAGCTCATGGCCAGAGGTGTAATGTGGCAAAGCACCAAGATGCACTTCTCAGCCGTTGTCGAGAAAATCGACAGTTAAAAGAAACCGTTGCGGTGAAATACTCTCTACGATTAATAGTTTTCTACAGCGTCGTGGCGCAGCGGTAAGCGCACGGCTTCGTAACCCGAAGGTCGCCGGATCGAAACTCGCGCCAAGCAACCTTTTTTTTTAGTATTTGTTTTTTTGTAATTCAAATGTACACACACACACACACACACACACACACACACACACAATATATATATATATATATATATATATGAATTACAAAAAACTAAAACTAATAATGAAAAAAGTAGCATGGCGCGGGATTCGATCCGGCGACCTTCGGATTACGAACCCGAGCGCTTACCGCTGCGCCACGACGCTGTAGAAATTTATTACTCGTAGAGAGTATTTCACCGCAATGGTTTCTTTTACCTGTCGGTTTTCTCGACAACGGCTGAGAAGTGCATCTTGGTGCTTTGCCACATTACACCTCTGGCCATGAGCTTTTATTATGCGTAGTGTGAATCGAATCTGAATTTCACAATTGGCGGCCTCCCCTTATTAATTAAATGCAGTAGCTCGCTGAAGTCGTTACCAACAATAAAATATTTCAGTGTTACACGTGCACAAGAAATTAGTATTCACTCTAATTCTTTGAAAATCAAATTCATCCACTTAAGAAACTGACGAACTCTCCTTCAACCGATCGAGTACTGTTTATCTGTCTTGGATCTTTGCACAAGATTAACAGCAGTAGTGAATAAGTCTAGGAAGATTGTGGAGTTGTGTACCACCTGTAAGTCTAGTAATAATATTTTATATTCAGGAAACGACTGTGGGAAAAGCGACGATGCAGCCGCGCATCAGAAAGGATATAATACTGTTTCAGTAAAATTAGTACATTTCGGTGTCGTACAGGAAGTCGTTCACACGGCGCGCACAGATCGCAACTAGAACTGGATGGAGAAGTAGCGTTATTCGTACACTACGTTCCCTCTGGTACAGAGCAAGCGGCAAGCAACAGAGCAGGCAATACATTTCGAATAATGAAGCATGAGGTTGAGCAGAATGACTTTCACTCAACCTGCTGCTTGCGTTGTTAGAAGCAGACATCTACTGGCGCCAAACAGTAATTACTGCTACTGTGCCAAGCGACGGTGCTAACAGACGTGGTTAAAGGTTGTAAGGGCGACCTGCCTCTTGCTTCTGAGAGGGTTATCTCTATACGAGTGATGAAAGCTAACTTTTTCTCGTAGTCCAGTGTACTTGTGGAGTGTCGTGAGGTCAGATTTGCTAACGCCGCTGTTACGATAAATGCAATCAGCATATTCTAGCTCGCACACACACACACACACACACACACACACACACACACACACACACACACACACACACAGAGAGAGAGAGAGAGAGAGAGAGAGAGAGAGAGAATGGATTACATGGGCAGATATCTGGCTGACAAAACAAATTCCATCTCCTTCAGTCTTCGCAGTCTCCTTTTCAGAATGCGCATCTATCGCTGGCTGTAGTCTGTTTAAGCAAGGGTTCCCAAACCTTTTCTCTGACGGAACACGGAATCCTGCTACCTTCATGGGAAACCTTGTTTACTTTGAAGGTTAATAAGATTTCAAAAATTCACAGAACTTGTTTTATTCCTTGATTATACCAATTTTAAAGGTTGACTGATAATATAGGAACCAATTATAAAAGTAATTAGCACTATGAAAATATCGGAAAAAGTGCCACGTTATTAACAGTTTTTCGCTGAGCACTTATTCCCGGAAAACCAGGGTTCCGCTGGACACAGTTTGGAAAACCCTAAGCTAATGGTAGTCGAAAAGGAATGAATTATTATCTGATAGTTACCTAGTGACGTGAGACATGTAGACGGACCTCTGCCTGAATGTTATCCAGTAGCTCTGAAAAATGCCCAAGGGCTTGACACTGACAAACTTTTTCAGAAAACTCCTTGGAATTATCGGTCTACTGGAGTTTTTAGCAATAGTAAACAAAAAAAGTTTTATATGCTGATGCAAGTATTCTTCCAAATATTTTCTTTAGAGTATGCTAACTTCGTAGATCGTAACAGTGGCGTTAGCGTATCTCGTTTACTTCTGACTTTACGACATACATAAATACACTGATCAGCGCTTACGAGGTTCTCCGTAGCAAACAATGAAATTTAGGAAACTAACGACAGGCATTTTACACCCTTTCTTTTCAAACACCAGTACGAAGCGGTAACGTCAGCGCCACCTCGTTTGGTGAAATCTGTCATCGTCTTTATAAGAAAGGCATCTTCGTGCAATCGATTCAGTTGCCCGTCAGCGCTTAAATAGCCATCGGTGTTTAGCAATCTCTTGTTGTGTACGGAAATGATGTCACGAGAAGAGCAGTCATTTCTAATTCTGCAATTGCCTGTAGCGTTGGTTACGTACACGCGAACTGCACGTGGAGGCGCAGGACAAAGAGCGGGGGCGGACCAGTATCTGTGTGACGAAACAGCGAGCGTATCTTCCTTGTTTACTTAGGAGAACAGTCTCTTTTTACCGACAATTGCTCACTGTGGATTTTCCACTACACAATACCTGTATCAGCGATACACTAACTGAATTCATTCCGCGAGTCTGACAACTACACTTTTTCATACGTCTCCGAATTTGTTTTTCTTTCCCTATCGTGAAACTGTGAAACGAGTGAGAAGAATCTGATTACACAACGGAAATTCGAACGTAAATATCTTTACGTAAGACTCCCTTGTCTGACTTTGGATTTCGCTCTTTCGTTTGTGAATTTGTTACGACTGGGGTAGGCAGTAGGAGAAAATCCGCTTCTCGATGGAAGGAGTAAATAGTTTTTGAATATATAAGATTAAATACACGTAGTAATAATTTTGAGTTTAAAACGAGATGGCAATTTTATGGTTTAAATCAAGACGATTTTATGTCTTTTAAATATTTTTACAGCCAGATGATTTTACAAACCACAAAAACACAGAGGGTAACGGGCCCGCTGTAGTTATTTTGTCAAAAATTGACATGAGATCGTGACTGTTAAAAAAATATCGATTCTTACAAAAAAGTTGCTATTAGCAGATTTTATTATCTTGCATATAGCAACCTCCATGTTGATGATGCTATGGGATAATGATTTACGAGAGGTTTTTTTTTTTACATTAAGGATATGAAAAGATGATTCTATAATGGGCCACAGATAAAAAAAACAACAGAAGCGGCGTCGTGCAAGAACAAAACGAAGCGATAGGATGGAATGGAATGGGTAGGCCGAGGCGAGTACAATAGTTAGCTGTGGCAAGGAAAGGGTGTTTGTCCGAACGAATTTCAATTTTCGGGAGTAGGAGTTCACTGAAATATCGGCGTGGACGGCAGACAAGTCAGAGGCGCACAGGAGCAGGATATGGGTGTACTCTTGTCACATGTAGACCAGCTGCGGGAACTGGATGAACTGGTACTGGTGTGGTTTGGGAAATGCAAAAGGATGCAGGCGAAGAGCATATATCTCTAGGACAAAGGGAATTGTTAAATTAGGAAGGAGCGGAGATCTGGGAGCCATGGCACAGATTAGAGTGTGATGAATGCGATGGTTTCAGGAAAGGATAATGGCAGATGGATGTAGCCCCAAAGTTCACTTTTATATTGTCTTATGTTTGGATCTGTGTTGATCTGTTAGAGCTTTTTAGGGCAGATGAAGTGTCTAGAAACTGCACAACGAAGACCCAAGTCACAATCTAAGAATTCAGTTGCGTTATACATTTATCTACACAAAATAGTAACAGAAAGGATTACTATTTCTATTAATACTGATTACCTTTGAGATGTACCAGAAATAGCTTCATATTTACTTGTGTATGCACTATCTTAAAAGTATTTTGTAAGGATTACTTTACTGCATTGACGTAATATGAAAGGACGTTTCAAGTCCTGTGTTGTATCAATTGCAGTAGTTCCGCTCTAGCTGGCGACATTATGGGTTGGTTCCCAGTCATAACGATGGTAGGATACAGAATACGTAGAACGGTTGGAAGGGGAAGGTGGTCGACCTTTGACCTGCAACGAAGAGGGTATTGTGTAGTGCAAGAAACAACAACAGGAAGTAATTAGGTCTGACTGGCTTCCAGCTTTATCATCAAGAGTTCTTTTCTTTATGGCTTTCATTGAGTAAAATATAAACCAACAAGTCTCCAAGAGGTGGATGTTATTCACTGGCAAGGACGCTTCCGGCGCCGTCGTTTTCAACGAACAGCAAAAAACAGGATCCGGCAATAAAGCACCGGGGTCGTAACTGGAAATAGACTTCGAATCTCTGTTTAAAAACCGGGAAAAATCTATTTTGTAATATCGATAATCTCCCAAGCTAACGTCCTGAACAGTTCCCGCTCCAGAATCGGGAGAATTTTTGCGCTCATGGTTCTCTCTTACAGCGCCAGGAGTGAAGAAACGGATTAAATGTACTGTCAACGCTGTTGTTATAAATGGTGCGCAAGCTATAACTGGGGAAAAACTGAGACCCATTTCGAAACCTGTCTTTAATCAATTAGGTTTGAGCTGACGTCCTCACGAATACAAGTCCAGCGTGTTTCTGCGATACTTCGCTATGCTGCAGCCTTATGTTTTCTTGAAATTCAATAGGGCCATGAGCCGACGTGGAAGCTCCTGTTCTCCGTTTTCCTTACGAGGTCATTTGCTAGCATCAAGTTCACGCGTATATCGTGCTTATCTTCCGCGAGGAGGACTGATGCTTTCGATGTCACCCACTATGACGTACGGCTAGAGACGTCCGCTAATGACTGAAAGAGCAGGACTGACAATACGACCTGAAAGTGCTTCCCTGGCCACTAAATTCAAATTGTGTGTGTGTGTGTGTGTGTGTGTGTGTGTGTGTGTGTGTGTGTGTGTGTGTGTGTGTTCCCAAGAAGCTGCCGAGGTCATCGGTCCCCAGGCTTACACACTACTTAAACTCACTTATTCTAGAAACCACACACACACACACACACACACACACACACACACACACACGCAATCCGTGACATGGCGCCTCAAATTCCCCAGATCTTAACGCCATACTACGTGAAGGATCAGTGAGTTCGCTTTTCAATCCTTCAACATGCACACATCAACAGCTGTTGCAGCACTGCAACGCAATGGTTCCTGATCCGAATGTTCCTTGACTTAAAATTCGATGCAGCTACGAACCGCCAATTAGCGAACAATATACTAGCTTACGAAATACGTAATAAGCTTTATAGCTGAATTCGAGATTTCCCCACAGAGTAATGCAACACGTCGTTCTCCACGTAATATTTGAACGTAACTTCGAAGAGTAGCACAAGGGAGTGCCGTTGGACAGTCAGTGTTCACGATATGACGATGTAGTAGATAATGCAGGACGTTTTTACTCTTTTCGCGAATGATGTTGCTGTGCACAAGGAAGTTGCAACGCTAGAAGACTGTAGCGAAAGCCAAGATGATCTGTAAAGGATCGACGATTTGGATATGGACCGGCAGTTGACCCTGGGGAAAATTTAACGCATGGCGAACAAGTAGGTGAAGAGATCCGCTGCTGTCGATTATCCTATTTGTGACAAATCACTGTAAAATACCTAGGAATAACCAACTGAAGCAACCTAAAGTCGAATGACCACAAAAGAAGGCAACTTTAAAAGTTTAAAGAAACTCCATTAAGTTATGGATCTAGGAATATATTGCAACCCCCTGTGTATCACTCCCGCATAGAGTTTGAAAACAATACTGGACTAATTACAGCTCACACACGTTTATGCTATCATCCCTCCCATGCTCCATACGCGAATGGAACGGAAACAAGCTCTAATAAGCGGTACAATACGAAGTACTCAGATGCACTTCGCAGTGGTTTGCAGAGTATACATGTTCATATTGAAAAGAGCTTGTGTGAAAAGCAGATTCATTTGATGAGTATGAAGGACACGCTATTTACCTAGGAAATAAGTGCCTTAGAACAGTCGTTCGACATTTTCCCGAGTGCTGCTAATCAGTGTGAAATCCTTACCATGTGATGTCAGCACAAGAGGGAGGGGGGGGGGGGGAGAGAGAGAGAGAGAGAGAGAGAGAGAGAGAGAGAGAGAGAGAGAGAGAGAGAGAGAGAGAGAGAGAGAGAGAGGGAGGGGGGGGGGGGGGGGAGGGGGGCGTGAAAGCGTGGCGGAGACCTCAACAAATTCCATAGGCAGAAGTTATGAGGCGTGCATAATGAATTTTTCTACTGTCAAAATTTCCCAGAGTTTAGGTTTCAAGAAAAGTTACTCAAGGTTTGACTTTCTACCACTTACGCATCGCGAAATGATCACGAAGAAAAATGAAAAATTAGGGACCTTACAAAAGTGGACCATCAGTCGTTTTTCTCTCGCATCATTCACGAATGGTACAGAGAAGGTGGAATACGTTGGCGGTACTATAAGTACTCTCCGCTACACAACAGCAGTAGGCTTGAGTAATGCAGATTAAGAAGACGTACTACGACAGCGAAACGAGATGACCGCTGTCAGACGGGCGGGAGGGTAGTTGTAGATCCTCTGTGTTTGCCAAGATAATGTTATCAGCCGGCCGGAGTGGCCGTGCGGTTCTAGACGCTACAGTCTGGAGCCGAGTGACCGCTACGGTCACAGGTTCGAATCCTGCCTCGGGCATGGATGTGTGTGATATCCTTAGGTTAGTTAGGTTTAATTAGTTCTAAGTTCTAGGCGACTGATGACCTCAGAAGTTAAGTCGCATAGTGCTCAGAGGCATTTTTTGTTATCATCAGCTTACCGGAGTTCGATGGCAGCTGTTGAGGATATTTTGCTTTTTAGCTCAGAGTCTGCTAAGATTGAATACAGGACACTGTTCTGACCTCGGCTGACGCTTGCAACATATTGAGAACATCACAGAGGTGTCGTCCTTGGTCTGATAGTACAGTGCAACGCGCAAGCCTGGCTAGTACGCATTTACATTCAAGCATGCATTTCTCACAGTGTTTCCACATTTTGCCGAACCCTGCAGCTACCGATTGCATCTTCATCTGGTAAACGTCAATAGAAATTTGAATCATGCTACATTAACGTCTGCTACTGCGTTAGGAGAAAGAGTTACGTGTTATGCCCACTGATCTGATTTGCCTAACAGTGTATTGAACTTTAAGTAAAATGAGTGAGTAATAACCAAAGCATCCGCAGTGTTGCGCATCTGCCGAATAACCCCAACGCCGCGCCGTGATCTTTGAGCACGTCCTCGTTGTGACGTCATGGGCTCCCGAGTAGCAAGGGGTTTCTCCTGCTGCAGACGCCCATCCGTCGGTCTACTGTGGGCAGAGTGTACTCGCTGTACCAACAGCGCCTGTGACCGCGTGACACAATGCCGCCATTGACGGCTGGCCCACGGCAGCCAGGTCTAATTGCCGTGGCATACCTGCACGCCGACACATCCGCCTCGGCGGCACGCGGCCCGCCTACCTGATGGCGCTGGCCCCATACAGAGGCGGACCTCGCCTTAAACGGGCGCGCGTCGCGACGCCTCCTGCTG
Source organism: Schistocerca americana (assembly GCF_021461395.2). NCBI lineage: Eukaryota > Metazoa > Arthropoda > Insecta > Orthoptera > Acrididae > Schistocerca > Schistocerca americana. The sequence continues at coordinate 312,653,259 of NC_060124.1, forward strand.
ACGAGCGACCAGCACATCTGCACCTTCTGCCGGACGTCACCCTCCCAGTACGCAGTGCGACCGACACACAGGCTGCATATAGGCACCAGATGTTGCAGTCTGCACTGCCTACCATACCAGCTAATACAGGAACTACTGTACGGCTTGGCTGATAATCACCTCCCATTCCATCCTGTGAATCAGAGGTATTTTTTAACACTGCAGCACGCATTTCGAACTGTTTTACGCCACTGGTTACATCCATCCCCCCGAACGTAGGCCATATGGTTGAACAGCCTCCTGAATAACACCATGTACACTATGTGATCCAAAGTATCCGGACACCTGGCTGCAAATGACAAGTTCGTGGTGCCCTCCATCGGTTATGCTGGAATTCAATATAGTTTTGGCCCACCCTTAGCCTTGATGACAGCTTCCACTCTCGCAGACATACGTTCAATCACGTCCTGGAAGGTTTCTTCGGGAATGGCAGCTCCTCCTTCACGGACTGCTGCACTGAGGTGAGGTATCGATGTCGGTCGGTGAGGCCTGGAATGAAGTCTGCGTTCCAAAACATCCCTAAGGTGTGCTACAGGGTACAGGTCAGGACTCTGTGCAGGACAGTCCATTACAGGGATGTTATTGTGGTGTAACCACTATGCCACAGGCCGTGCATTATGAACAGGTGCTCGATCGTGTTGAAAGATGCAATCGCCGTCTCCGAATTGTTCAACAGTGGGAAGCAAGAAGGTGCTTAAAACATCAATGTAGGCCTGTGCTGTGATAGTGCCACGCGAAACAACAAGGAGTGCAAACCCTCTCCATGAAACACAAGACCACACCATGACACCACGGCCTCCGAATTTTACTGTTGGCACTACACACGGCGGCAGATGACGTTCACCGGGCATTTACCATACCCATACTACCATCGGATCGTCACATTGTGTGCCGTGATTCGTCACTCCACACAGCGTTTTCCAATGTTCAATCGTGCAATGTTTACGCTCCTTACACCAAGCGAGGCGTTGTTTGGCATTTACCGGCGTCATGTGTGTCTTACGAGCAGCCGCTCGACCATGAAATCCAACTTCTCTCACCTCCCGCCCAACTGTCTTAGTACTTGCAGTGGATCCTGACGCAGTGAGTGTGGAATTCCTGTGTGATGGTCTGGATAGATGTCCGCCTATTACACATTACGACCATCTTCGAATGTCGGCGGTCTCTGTCAGTCAACATACGAGGTCGGACAGTACACTTTTGTGCTACACGTGTCGCTTCACGTTTCCAGTTCACTATCACATCGGAAACAGTGGACATACGGATGTTTACGAGTGTGGAAATCTCGCGTACAAACCTATGACACAAGAGACACCCAATAACCTGACCACGTTCCAAGTCCACGAGTTCCGCGGAGGACCCCCATTCTTCTCTCTTACAATGTCTAATGACTACTAAGGTCGCTGATATCGAGTACCTGGCAGTGGGTGGCAGCACAATGCACGTTTTTCAACGTATGTTTTTGGGGGTATCCGGATACTTTTCATCACATTGTGTACATCAAATAACTTTTTTGTTGCTTCACTGCCCCTACCTATTAATACTTCTACGTTGCAGGCTGTCTTATTTTACAACAAATTTGATGTAGTACATATCCTATTCATAGCTTGTTCTGATATTTTTGTGTGTCTCTTTCCTATATTTGGAACTACTATATTGTGTAAGATCTGTGTTTTCGATCTAATTCCACTCTAACACATCTCTCTCGGAGTGCAAGCGATGTATATAAACACACACTGGCTTAATGGCAACTGTAATGACAAATGTAATGAAAAATTCGTGGAAAAGCACTTTTTGTTGTAAATGTTTTCCATATGTGATGTTTTAAATGGAATGTATTGGCCACGATATCTTCGTACAGATCTTCCTGTTCTCAGTACTTAAAGGTCTGAGGAAGATCCAAAGTTTTTAATTACTTATGTCATTCTTGCACTGTGTTTTTTTTGTAATATGCAGTTAAATGCGGCGAGGGTCCATCTCCCTGCCCAACCTCTATTTTGACTCCTAAGTGTTCACAAAAACATATTTGGAATTGCAACCTGGACTTATTGGCATGCTGTCTGAATCTCAGTTCTGCGCCTCACCAATATGGATTCTGTTTTCGAACACGGCGGCTCGACACGTCTGCGCAATGAAGTCCCCAAGTCCGGCCAAACAGTTCGAGGTCGCCGTTAATAACGCCTCGCATTGCCAGACGGAAGTGAGGCGGGCTGCCGGTAACATCTGGAGTTGCCGTTACGGCAGTAAACGCTTCTCAAGCGCCCGCGGTGCGCATGACATGGTGCAGTATCGCGTGCTGCAGATCTACACGGCCACGTTCAAGGAGGCGTTACACCCACACAGACGTCGGCTGGAATCGTTTTGGAGGAACAGTAAAGGGGATCAGCAGGGGAAGCACAGGATATTGTATTCAAAGCGTTTGCGCGACATATGTAGTGTTGTCGCTAGGTTAGGAATCAAGTTAACATGACGAAGGGGAAACGAACAGCGTAACTGTAACACGAAGGAAAGACTATATCCTGCGTTACGACTTTGCCGCCAGAGACGGAGCGTTCTCTCAATGGAGCAATAGAGGAGGAGGAGGAGGAGGAGGAGGAGGAAATCGGCTATACAACGCTATCCGATGTTTTGGCCGCGTATGTGTGGTTACCGTTTCGGTGCTGGAGTCGCCTCGGCTAATTTCTGTCTGAAGGGGAAAAAACGTTTCTGTCGTTCCTAATACTCCTACATGGGTGGCGGTCGGAGTCGATTAGGCTCCTATTACGGGCCAGAAATTTCACCACGGCGACCAGTGTTAGCAACACTCCTCACAGAGAAGCTTGTGAAATTCCTGGTAGGCAGGAGCGCCTTATAGAAGAGGTAAGTACGAGTACGAAAAAGCCTACCTTCTGCTCGTGGTTCTCATTGGCTGGAAGGTCCAAATTCTGTATACACTCAGAGAAAAAAACCGGACCGCAAAGAAATTGTCTGAATGGGACGGATATAGGGAGATGTGATGTTCGCTTCCAGACAAACAAGTGATTACAGTATTACAAAAGTTGAATGATTTATTCTAGAGAAAGAGCTCCACGAACTTAACAAGTCAATAACGCATTGGTCCATCTCTGGCCCTATGCAAGTCGTCGCACTGCTTTGCGTTGCTTGTTGTTCCATGTCCTTATGAGGTATATTATGCCAAATTCTGTCCAATTAGCGCGTTAGATCGTTAAAATGTTTGAGGGCCCTGGTCATAAGGCTCCAAACGTTCTCAATTGGGGGGAGAGCCAGCAACCTTGCTGGCCGAGGTAGGTTCAGAATGGTTCAAATGGCTCTGGGCACTATGGGACTTAACATCTGAGGTCATCAGTCCCCTAGAACTTAGATCTACTTAAACCTAACTAACCTAAGGACATCACTCACATCCATGCCCGAGGCAGGATTCGAACCTGCGACCGTAGCGGTCACGCGGTTCCGGACGGTAGCGCCTAGAACCGCACGGCCACTCCGACCGGCCGCCGAGGTAGGATTTGCGAAGTACGAATACCAGCCGTATCAACTCTCGCCGTGTGTTGGCGGGCATTCTCTTGCTGAAATGTAAGCCCAGGATGGCTTTCCATGAAGGGTATTATCGTCTACGTACCACTGCGCCGTAAGGATGCCGCGGCTGACACGCAAAGGGGTCCTGTTATGAGGAAAATGGCACCCCAGACCGTAACTCCAGGTTGTCGGACTCTATGGCGGGTGAAAGTGAGGACGTTATCCGATCTCTGTCTGGGGCTTCTCCGGAACCGTCCTTCCTAATCTTGAGGCCTCAATTCGAAGCGGGACTGAAGTCAATTCTACTACAATCAATGAGACTCCAGGCAAAAGACGTCACCGGATCTCTCCCTATCAAGGACGTTTGTACCATTATAAGCACGGTCCTCCAACCAGTTCGGGATTTTGAAGATATACCGCGCCAATTGGACAGAATTTTGCACGATATCCCTCAGGAGGAAATTAAGAACTATATAAATCAGTGTAAAGCCGAATAACTGTTTGCGTAAGGGCCAGAGGTGGACCAACGCGTTATTAACTTTCTCACTTTGTAAAACTCTTTCTCTTGAATAAATCATGAAATTGTCCTGAAATTGTAATCATTTGTTCCTTTGCACGCCTACCTCACATCACATCTACCGATTTCCGAGCCATTCGGATAATTCCTTGCCGGCCGGAGTGCCCGAGCGGTTCTAGGCGCTTCAGTCTGGAAGCGCGCGACCGCTACGGTCGCAGGTTCAAATCCTGTCTCGGGCATGGATGTGTGAGATGTCCTTAGGTTAGTTAGGTTTAAGTTCTAGGGGACTGATGACCTCAGATGCTAAGTCCCATAGTGCTTTGACCATTTGGTAATTCCTTCGTCGTGTGTTTTTTTGTCGTGGAGTAATTATGTGGAGCGGTTTGGAGCACTCGTAACGGACAAATCAGGCTGCAGCCCTTGCAGGTGTGTAGGTGATGTGTGCTCCCCGCGGGCGGAGGTGGTGTACTCAAGTACATTTCTAAAAGCCATCAGACGTGATCGTAAGCAGCGATAAACCAAGTTACCTATGCAACACGTAAGTCTAGGAATCTGAAGTAAGATCCCAGATGCCCGTCTAATTCTGCCCAATCACTTCCCTGTGTTGTTCTCGTCGAGTATTGTGAATTAGTGAGGGTGGATTTCTCCGGTAAAAAACAGGCCTCTGAGGGGAGCGTGGAGCCGATAGCTATCAGGCGGTGGCGTTGGATAGAGGACTTTACCAGGATTGATACCAATAAATTTCATTTGCCTCAGTGCAGATTTGAGTGTGGTGTTTCTGAGACTCCCTAGTTCCTTTGAACTGCATTTCTGTTTTTTGTTATAGTGATTACTGGCAGGAGTTACTATTGGAGGCAGTTCATGGCGGCGTATAGAACTGTTAGTTGTTAACATATTACACTGCAGTGATCGGATTCCTGGATTTATATTGTGGGTACGGGGCCTTTTATCATTGGCTACGCAATTGTGGAAAGTTTAACCCTGTCTCGCAGGTTAAAGTGGGGCTGTTGAGTGGTAAAAACAATGGCTGGTAGTGTAGCAGAGCAAATAATTAATCAGCGTCCGCCAATGAAAGTTTCAGATTAAATCCGCGGAGCACTACGTTTTCGCGTAGGTTGGCGCGCCGCATATCGCCTAGGCTGCGTGGGTACTGGCCGCGGCCACTTGTGTGATCCGCGCGACGCCAAGGAAGCCCCGACACACTGACGAATGGAACGTTTCAGTTTAATGAGCCACACCGTTACTAACCATGTAAATCTTAAGTAGTGATGGCCAGAGGAATTTCAACTCAGCTTTTTGTACGTGCGGGTCCCACTCTGGTTAACGGTCCAATTTGGGCCTTAGCCATAATGTTCCATGTACGGATCGCAACTTCGAAGTATGGTGCATACATGAGCAGTCTTTTGTGCTTTTACAAAAACAATGGAAGGAAAATATCTTTCGCTACAAATCGTTTTACAGTTTCTCAAAACACAGGCCTTTAAAACTTGTTTTTGTATCTCTGGTCTTCTTGGCATAACATGCCTTGGACGTTTAGAAAGGGGTCTTCTATTCTGTTGTATGTGATAGTACGTCCTTCGCTTGAAGGCACACATGCTGGTTTATTTTGTATTAGTGAAGCAGTGATTGAAAAATGTTAGACTAAAGAACGTGGAATTAACAAGCGTAGAACACTTGACTTTCCTTTTATAAGTCGAGTCGTTTTCCTGTTACAACTAACAGCAAGTAGTAAAATCAGTTACATTGCGGAGCCCACATGATGAAAATACTACGATGGACTTCAACAGAAGTTGAACTAATCAGTTTCGATAATTATCATCCTATTCTTGTAAGGACACTAATGCTATTTTGTCAAAAATGTTCAAATGTGTGTGAAATCTTATGGGACTTAACTGCTTAGGTGATTAGTCCCTAAGCTTACGCACTACTTAACCTAAATTATCCTAAGGACAAAAAAAACACACACACACACACACACACACACACACACACACACACACACACGAGGGAGGACTCGAACCTCCGCCGGGACCAAGGCCACTAGACGGCCGTTTCTGAAAGTTAAAAAGCCCACCCTCGCAGAATAGTTAGGACAGACCTCTGGGAAGGCGAGTAACTAAAATAGAGGCAAAACATATGACTGAACTCTTGAACTGCCATCAAATTTGGTGCTTACGAACGGTTGCACAATGAGTCTAATAGAGCTCCAGGAGAACTACTGAAGCTGTTGCCACTGGATTTCCCCTGTGGACCAGATCATTAGTAAGCCATTAACAGACTGTTTGCGTGACGAATTCTGACCGAACTGCCTCTACTGACATTCTGTCGCTACAAATATTACAGTTCTCAGCACTGTAAAACGGAATAAGAATCCGATGTTTGGAAAAAATTAAATTTATTGTATATACCTTCTCGATTATTTTCATCATAATTAAACATTCCGCAATAGCGAAATAGAATAACTACACGCTTATCTACGTCTTCAATAAACAGAAATTAAAGCCTATAAAAAATAGCAGCGAACTTTGTAGCCCACAAAAGCTTCTCTCATGAGCCGGGAGTTATTGGAAATAATAAGAAGAAAGATGAAGGCAGCAGGAAGTGGAGATTGGGGAAAAAGAGACGATAAATTCGTGCAGAATACTCGGACTGAGTAACGAATACTGTACGTAAACAATGTTGTCAATGGGTGACACTGTCTTTCGGAATTTGTATTACCACATGTCACACTTTATTGATACCTGTTTTTAAAGCGGAGCTTAAGTAGTACAACGACGAAAAGATTGAAGCAAGACTGGAGTTTAACGCCTTCGTAAAACTCAAGGCCGTCAGTTACACGAGAATGAGTTGCTGACGTGTAATAACCGCTCCTCATTCCCCTCATGTCTAGCCAGGAACTACCAGGGGCGGACAAAAATGGGGAAACACTAGAAGTTACCATGCCTGATACGGTGTAGGAAAACAATTGGCATTCAAAGCTGCTTCCCGTCATTTGGGATTGGATAAATTCTGGATTCATATGAGTTTCGTTGGAATCTTTAGACATTCTTCCTGCAAAATAAAGTGGCGCGTTCAGGTAACGTCTGAGGAGTTGGATAGCTATCGCGCACTCTCATCTCCGAAGCAGACCACAAAAGCTCAAATAATATTGAGATCTGGTGACTGGAGGCCCGGGAGATGACACACTTTATCCTCGTGTTCACCAAATCAGGCTTGTACCATGCGAACTGAGTGAATAGGTACCCTCGCGTCTTTGAACACAGCACTGCCATTGAGGAATGAACACTGTACCGTGGATTAGAGCTTATCGGCCAAATGGTCACACAATTCTTGTTATTAATGCGACCTTGCACAGTAACTTCTGCCCAAATCATCACTGCATCGCTGCCGTGTTCCACTACTGGGACGCAAACTCGGCCAGGAGTTGGAAACAATGTAAAACAAGAATCATCCAACCAAAGGACGTTCCTCCACTGCTAAAAAATCCGTGTCTTATGGTTTCGGCAACAAGTTTTCCTGTTAGGGCCATTTGGATTAGTGAGGAGTGGTCTTGGAATTCCATCCCGCCTTGCAAGTACCTGAGTATAGAGCTCCTCTTGTTTTATTGATTGGCGACTCCACGGAGTGCTGTGTGCACAACGATCATATACGTGAAATTAGAAGGAAGGTCAGCGTTGGCCGTAGTATTGATGGTTTATTGATAGCAAAATAAATTTTCAATCACACGGTGATCTTCAGTGCTGTGGTGTGCAAATTAAACTCATAGGCGCTGGTATCAAGTTATTATCAGTAACCAAAGCTAAGAAACGATCAAAATAAACCAGGGCATGCGAGTTGTTGCGATCGTTTCTTAGCCTTGGCTACCGGTAACTTGATACCAGTGGCTACGAGTTTAATTTGTACACCACAGCACTGAAGATCACTGTGTGATTGAAAATCGATTTTGCAATCAATAAACCAATATTACGGCCAACGCTGACCTTCCTTCTAATTCCTCTTGTTTTGGTGCAACAGGGTTCGCGATTGCCACATTCAGTTCCGGAGAGGGTTTTTCTTTTTTACAGCTATAGTCCTGTTATTTTTCGTCATAAATCCGTTCAATAACCATCCGTCACATCACTCAAAATAATTTTGTACGTATTGAGACTTGCCAGAACATGTTTTTCCATTGTCCTTACGCGCGGTATGTATCTTCGATACAGTGCCCCTTGAGACATCGAACACTTCCGCTACCTTCGTTACGGACCCACCATTCCCCTTAGCTGCGACATAATGCACTCACCAAAACACACACACACACACACACACACACACACACACACACACACACACACACAACACTCTTCCGACCACGACGGACACATCCCCAGGTGCGGTTCGTGGTCAAATTCAACAGCGCAATGGGCAGGCTTGGTTAGCATCTGCGTTTATGTTCAAGCATGCGTTTCCTGCTTTTTTTCGTATTTTTTGTCCAACCCCCATACGTCGCTCACAGCGAGATGGTACCTACAACTTGACGCAATTTCCGCCACTTTCGTGTCAATATTCTGGCTTATTTACGGAAGCCGTTTATCAAGAGCTTTAAAGGACTCTATTCCAGAATCACTGGTGAGCGGAGACAATACGGAATAGATTTGACAGGCCGCGCGGAGACAAAAGCAGCTGCCGCGACTGTGGCTGCCGCGACGTCAGCACGGTTGGCGATCCGTTGTGTAAGCCCTGGCCGTGACTGGAGCCGGCCTTCGCCGCTCGCAGACTCCGACGTGCCGTGCCTTACCGGCGCTGGCGACAGAAGCTGTGGTGCACACACGCTCGAGTCGTTTTGTTCGCGCTCCCTCGCGCCTTCAGACAAAACAAGGGGCGCTCTTGTACGCAGGCCGAGAGTCAATAGGAACGGCTACCGCGAGACCTGCAACGGCAAAACACGAGGTGCTGGCGGTTCCAGGGAAAGCCAGCCAACACTCACAAAGGAACCGGAGCACTAAAACGCCTCCGCCGCACCTGAACTGCTTGTTGTGTTCCAGATCATGCACCTCCCTGTTGTAAATTCTCGCCTTTCCATCACTCAGGTTTAACGGACTACTTTTCAATGCACTTTGTTCCTAATTGTCCGTCTTGATCGCACCTCTCTCTGCACCGATCAGCCAGATCATTATGACCACCCACCTAACAGCCGGTATGTCCATCTTTGGCACGGGTAACAGCGGCGACGCGGCGTGACGTGGAAGCAATGAGGCCTCGGTAGGTTGCTGGAGGGAGTTGGCACCAAATCTGCACATCCAAGTCACCGAAGCCCCGTAAATTCTGGGGAGGGGGCCAAATGTGTTCGATCGATTTCAGATCTACCGAGCTTGTGGGGGAGGGAGGAGGCACATCAATTGGAACTAGCCATTAGCTACCTCGAACTACATTACACTCCTGACCTTGTGACACGGCGCATTATTTTGCTGAAAAATGCCACTGCCGTCGGGATACATGATCGTCATGAAGGGGTGTACGTGGTCTGCAACCAGTGTACACTACTCCTCATATGTTTCCTTGCACGAGCTCCACAGGACCCACCGATGCCCATGTGGATGTTCCCCAGTGCATACAGCAGCCGCCGCGAGCTCTTTTCTGTCCCCCAATACAGGTATCGTGGAGTTGTTCCCCTGGAAGATGACGGATTCGCGTCCATCGGCACGATGGGCGGGATTCATCAGGCCATGCAACGCTCTGCCACTGTACGTATGTCCAATGGACGGTCACGTGCCCATTTCAGTCGTATTTGCCAATGTACTGGTTTAACATGCACGGATCGTTGGCTGCGGATGGCAATCGTTGGGAGTGTGCAGCACACTGTGCATCTGGACACACTTGTACTCTGTCCACCATTAAAGTCTGATACCAGTTCCACCACAGTTCGCCGCCTGTCATGTTTTACCAGTCTACATCTGCATCTGCATGGATACTCTGTAAATCACATTTAAGTGCCTGGCAGAGGGTTCATCGAACCACCTTCACAATTCTCTATTATTCCAAACTCGTATAGCGTGCTAAAAGAACGAACACCTGTATCTTTCCGTACGAGCTCTGATTTCCCTTATTTTATCGTTGTGATCGTTTCTTCCTATGTAGGTCCGTCTCAACAAAATATTTTCCCATTCAGAAGAGAAAGTTTGTGATCGGAATTTCGTGAGAAGATTCCGCCGCAACGAAAAACGCCTTTCTTTTAATGATGTCCAGCCCGAATCCTGTATCATTTCTGTGACACACTCTCCCATATTTCGCGATAATACAAAACGTGCTGCCTTTCTTTGAACTTTTTCGATGTACTCCGTCAGTCCTACCTGATAAGGATCCCACACCGCACCGAACTACGACATCCAACACCTTTAATGAGGGGTGGCCGCCCAACCCCACGACGCCTGGAAGTGGTTACACCTTCGTTTCGCCACAGCCTTCTTCGATCACCCAACAAGCCGTGGAGTTTCCGAAATGCTCATGCCGAGCCTCCAGGCCATCACAGCCTGCCTTCAATCAACTTCAGATCGTGCGCCTTCCCCATTATACACAAAGACAGCACACTAAACGCCCACACATTGAGGCTCACCCGGTGCTGATAGCTCGCTACCACCATACTACGGAGAATTGTCCAGTTTTGGTGACCGCCTCGTGGTACTACTCATCCATCCACAGCACCTCACAGCCAAGGCGTATCTGCATTTCCTGTGGATCTCTTGCCCCCTCGACTGGAATACTTTTAAGCCATAGTTTCTCTGCCATCGTTCGTGAACAATTGTATTGCGAAGAAACATGGAAATCCAAAACACGTGGTTTTATTTTTTATGCTAACGAGAAACGTTTTCTCAAAAGCTGCTTCAGCAACTTTGCTTCATTTACATACAGTACCTTCTTTCAGTCCATTACTGAACTTTCAGCTTTCTGCTTTAGAATGTCATTCCGTGCCTGAGTTGTAAAGTGCCACCTCTGGTAATGTTTTTTAATGTCACAATGCCGTTTTGAACCGAAGTACGGAAACCTGGTTTGACTGTAGTCCCGCATACTGCCTGGTTAAGTCTGTTCAAAAGGTTGCAGGAAGGCAACGGCACACTACCTCTAATAGTACCTTGCCTAGTAAAGCACTGTCGGGCTGAAACAAAACTTCGGAATGATGACAACTTTAACCTTAATCTTCTTTCGAGGCAGTTTTAAGCGGTCACGGACGTTCACTACCGCAATCATCAGACAGACGCTGCAGAGACGAATAAGGTTCATTTATTCACCTCAAGATGATATACGGCTGCTCCGCACACAGTATGCTCCGTAACAAGACAGTATTGACTGCGAGAGGGCGTGTTACGGCTATCAACGGATGAAGTTACACGGTTCGTATCGAACCCAGTAGCAGTCGCAATTACGCAGAGGCAGTCAGCAGCATGCGACGTGGAGAGGTAATTAATAGTGATCAGGCTGCGCGAGCTACACGGAGAGGGAGTGGCGGTATAGTGCAGCTAATGAGCCCCTCACGGTAACGTCGTCCAGATCCCGCCAACAACGCTGCTGCACCCAGTGACGTCACCGCGAGGTCGTCTCCGCCACATGGGCGGGCTGCTCGCTTCTTACATACAGCGCGTATTCCGCAAAGCACTGTAGTGTGCATAACATTGTGCACTTCGTTTACCAACGTATCAATAGAATCCGTTTGCTGTTGTGTACCATTCGTGTATTCGGTGAGGGAAAGTAACTGCAAACTCCTGTATGCGTTACACAGTGAGGTCGCAAATGTCATGGGATAGTGATATACATGTATACAGATGGCGGTAGTATCGTGTACACAACGTATAAAACGGCAGTGCATTGGCGGAGCTGTCATTTGCACTCAAGTAATTCACGTGAGAAGGTTTCCAGCCTGATTATGGCCACATACTTTGAAGGCAGAATGATAGTTGGAGCTAGACGCAAGGGACATTCCATTTCGGAAATCGTTATGGAAATCGGTATTCCGAGATCCAACGTGTCAATAGTGTGCCGAGGATACCAGATGTCGGACATTATCTCTCACCACGGCAACGCTATGGCCGACGGCTTTCACTTAACGACGGAGAGCAGCAGCGTTTGAAGAGAGTTGTCAGTGCTAACAGACACGCAACACTGCCTGAAATAACCGAAGAAAGCAATATGCGACGTACGACGAACAGGCCCGATTTCGGGTGGTAAGAGCTGACTGTTCGCGATAGGTTCGAAGAACATTCTGGACAGTGGCCGAGGCGCTACAGTCCGGAACCGCGCGACCGCTACGGTCGCAGGTTCGAATCCTGCCTCGGGCATGGATGTGTGTGATGTCCTTAGGTTAGTTAGGTTTAAGTAGTTCTAAGTTCTAGGGGACTGATGACCTCAGCAGTTAAGTCCCATAGTGCTCAGAGCCATTTGAACCATTCTGGACAATTCGAGCCAATGATTTGGCCACCTAGATCGCCCGACATGAACCAAATGAACATTTACGGGACATAATCGAGAGGTCAGTTCGTGCACAATATCCTGCACTCTCAACACTTCCGTGATTAAGGCAGCATGGCTCATTATTTCTGCAGAGGACTTCCAACAACATGTTGAGTCCATGTCACGTCGATTTGTTGCACTATGCCGGGTACAAGGTGGTCTGTCACCACATGAGGAGGTATCCCATGACTTGTCACCTCAGTGTAATCTCTCGTGTGTTATTCTAGTGATCCCTATGCAGGATAGAAGCTTGTGTCAGCAGAATGTCCGAATGATCTTTTTGGAACACTGGTTTTCTAAATTTTCGTGAGAACTACGTTTCCCTTCCAAGGATTCCCATTTAAGTTCCCAGCGCATTTCTGTTACTCTTTCATATGGGATCTACGGATCTATTGCGATCCTAGTAGTGCGTCTTCGACTTCATTCAATGTCTGTTCTCATACCTACCTCGTATGGACTCCAAACACTGGAAAAATACTCTATAATTGTTCGCAGTATCGTATTGCTTTCACGCCTGCTGCCTCACTGTCAAAACTTCCTTTAGGGAGGAATAAAGGTACTGTCCACTATGTGTTACACTGAACTATGTGAAAATGTCTCTCTCATGTACACCGAAGCTTAGCCATTTTCAGCTGTGGAACTGATGTAATAATCGCGCAGTAGAGCTGACTAGGAGAGCACGATGGGTCATCCTGCTGTTTTAATTGCATACTTCCTTACGCGACAATTTTCTTCAGCGCTGGAAGCAGAGCAAATCACAGTGTTTTAGTGAACAGTTAAATCCTGCTATAATGTCTTTCTTTCAAAAATTCCCCTTTAAGTACCTCGGGTATTTCTGTTACACTTTCGTATGGACCTAATGCGTTCGTACCAGGGCGTCTCAGTTTTTTCTATGTCTGCTATGCGTACTTGAGGACGCAAAACACAGGAGGAACACTCTAGAACTGGTCGCACCAGCGTCTGATACGCGATTTCCTTTACAAATAGTGATTTTGTGATGAAGCTACAAACTTTCAGGGATGATGGAGAAGGGTAAATATTTCAATTTGAGGTAAGGGACCCTGGTCTGGAACCGACCTAGTCCGAAGTTTTAAGTGAAAATCATTATGATACCTCTGACACCGTTATACATGTAACGGTGTTATTCTGGCTAAGATAGTAGGGTGGTAACTTCTCGGGGTGGTAGTCCTGACCAAACCACGAGAAAAGAATGCCTAGTAAACGTGCTATCTGAAATGTGTACCTTACGAGCTGTGAGCAGGTCATCTTCGATATTGTAAAACAAGTCTATTTTACTGTAGATATGCCCTTAACTCTTAATAAAACTGTTTTTAGGCGATCGTCCCATTTCGTGCCAATACTCATTTCCACCCCCAACAATTGTACACTGTGCCCTGAGCACGATTTCACCAGCAATCATGTAATCACGTACTATGCGGTTCTTTCTCTTTGTTTTAACAGTTTCTTAAATTTATCCAGATTTAAAGGCAGTTGTCATTCATTCCACCAAATGGAAATATTGCAAACGAGTTTCTGCTTTTCCTTAAGATCACCGAAGTGGATATTCTACGACAGCAGCATCTTCACCGTACTATCTGTTGCTGCTGATTGATTATTATTTAAGTATATTGAGAAATTTAAAGGTCCCTCATTAGGGAACACCCAATGTTACTTTCGCTGCTGTGGACTGTCCTCTGTCCAGTCTAACGCACTGCGTTTTATTGGTCAAGTCTTCAATGAGCCTTAGAGTGATCTTCGCTCGTAGGATACGGAGTTCCCTAGTGTTTATTGTCTTCCTCTACCATTCCACGTTGACAACTGTGTGTCGTCGGTGGTTGAGTATAATTAGAGCTACCTACGAATCTAGAAAGGTAAGTGTGTTAACCTGTCACAGTTGTACCACAAACAGAGCTAAAGCGGTATCTTTATTAACCATATTACTTTATTTATTTTGTTTCCTTGTTCACTTGCTAAAACATCATCCTGCCTAATTCACTTGCTTGTATTCTTCAACATTACTGCTTTTAAGGACAGACGGAGATGTGACTATATGTCGCTACAACTACGCACCTGAAGTGTGTTGTGTCATAAAACGAAGCAGATTGCTATGCTCCGTCTATCTGACATGGACTGATTCTCCTCTGATTCCTTTCTTCCTGTAACCTAATACTATCGTACGTACGAACTATACGACCAATCTTTATATCAAACACGTTCGTTTGAAAATCGGGCGGAATAAGAGGAAGTGTGATGGGTATACGAGTACGAAGAGTTAGATACGAACTTGGACAGCAAAAAAAAAAAAAAAAAAAAAAAAAAAGGCACGGTACTTGCTTTAAATATCTAAGAATTGCTCCCCGGTAAGTCCTGAATAACGACATAGAACAGCAAAATAAACCTGACGGAAGACAGCAGAACACAGGATGCGACTTGAGTCATCGCGATTTAAAGCTGCCAGGTGTCTCATAAATCATACCGAGGAATGTGCTGAAGCAAGGTCACACGAGGCCTTGTTTTGTACAGTGTCATAAGACACGTACATGGTTCGCCCATAAAGGCGAGCGATAACGATAATGTCGTCTTGTCACACAAGCTAGCTAGCTAGCGCTCTCTCTCTCTCTCTCTCTCTCTCTCTCTCTCTCTCTCTCTCTCTCTCTCTCTCTCTCACACACACACACACACACACACACACACACACACACACACACACACACACACACACACACGAGCGCACGCGCTAGAGAGAGAGAGAGAGAGAGAGAGAGAGAGAGAGAGAGAGAGAGAGAGAGGAGAGAGAGAGAGAGAGTGAGAGAGAGAGAAGAGAGAGAGTGAGAGAGAGAGAGAGAGAGAGAGAGAGAGTGAGAGAGAGTGAGAGAGTGAGAGAGTGGGCCATGATTATGTCATGAGAAAGAACTTGTCTTTCACTGTAGTGAAAGTTTCATTACATTCACCAATTTCGTCCAGTTTCAGATTGGTTGTCCTTAGGTGTGTCGTAACAATCTAAGTAATGAACTGAACTGAGACACGAAAAGAGAACGCTTACATCTTGATCTACAGAAACTTTCCGCCTGTATTTCTACTTCAATACTAATTTTCCGATGTTGTGACCGCGTTATGTTGTTTAGGTAAACGATTCGGTTATTTCCAACAGTGGGCAAAGCGTTAGCAACTGTAAGACGACGCCGGGCACATACTCGGAAAATACTGAAAACGGCGGTGGAGGCAGCTCCCACAATACTTCTATAATACTTCTTATAACTCATGTCGTGAGTCATGAGATGAATGTGAGAGCTACCGATGAAAAGTACACATGCTGGGCAGTTTAACAAGGTAAACCAGACTCTAAATACCGTAGTAATCACATTGTCCATAAACGTAAATGCGTATTCATGCAGCGAAGTATTTTATGGAATACTGCTAAGGCTCCCTTGTAATGCAACAGATTTCACGCAATTCTCTTCTCGTATTCCTGTGCGGTTCAAATTCAGTAAATTCAACAGTAAGAGCAGAAATGTGGGCGTTCGCCGGTTACAAATATTGCTGGGCATGTCTTAGTTCTACGAGAATTGTCTCAACCGCCTCTCAGTTGCGACTACTCCCAACGGAGATCTGCAATAAGAGGCGTGTAAGGTCGTGCTTCTGTCGTCTTGAATAATCCTTTCCGGTTACTGTGTAAGGTCGTATAACCTGTGCGCTTCTCTCTCTTACAGAGATTTCCCTGTTTCCTTAGACCTAGCTTCATCCAGTTTTTTCATAAGACACTTTCTTTACCAAGTAGAAGTAAACAGAACACAACCTCAACGCTGAACCATGTCTAATTGTTGAAGATCTGAGACAAAGATGAGAGCTGACAAATGTGTACAGACCGAACGACACAGCACTCTCTTACGTTGCTTTAACCGTACGAGGCAGATGGTAAACACAATGTTTTATTATGGTAAATGTTTCAAGAACAGCGTGCCTCAAAAGCAAATGTGTTAATCGTCATCTCTTTCTAGAACGTAGTAAACGTTACTTCATCAACGAAAAGTTACATACGTAAACTCTAATTAGTCAAATTCTACTGGATTACAGAACTGTGATGAATTACTGTAACAGTCGATTCGACGTGGGAGTTTTTCTTTACACTGACGAAATCTAAATTACAACAATTAAATTTCTAAGAGTTCCAAATATTTTTAAACAAACAGGTAACGTGACCTTCCATCCTTTGCGCCTTTGCCCATACTAAACACGCTACTTCAGCGTAAGATTCGCATTTTTCTTGGATTGGATCTCCATTTTATCTCGCAAAACCCCGTTCGAGAAATCTCTCTTGGAAAAAGAGGAAAAATGCCGCTTAATCCAAATTCTGCGACTGATCAGTACCTGCCTAGAGTCGTGACTGCAGACCTTCTTGTGACTTCAGAACAGTAGCGATTTCTTCGTTTGATAAAACATTATGGTCAGCATCAGTACTATCACGGCTAGCGCTCATCTTAGAGCAAACGAACTCGATGAGCTTGTGTTTAACATCGCGTCCACGGGAATGCATCACTTTATATACAAGAAAAAGTGTGGAAAGAATCGGTTGTGACGTAGATTAAAACTTACACCACAGAATTCATCCGAATGATGATCAAAATGGTAAGCCTCTAACCTGCAAGCCGATCCTAGCGATTCTGATATCTTAGAATCTGCGGAATTCCCACTTCAGTCTTTGCGTACCGGTTGTGGACAGCATGGACTTGTGCCAGTAACAGCTTGTACCGAATCTGTTATTTAATACACCGCATGTCATACATCCGCTACCGCAGCAAACGATGACCGTGCTTCGTTACTTAGCAAGCCACGATGAACTAGGATAATGGTATGCGGTAAATGCCAGATTTCACGCACCAGTGAGCAGAACCTGTCCAGAGCAGCTCCCGTTAGAAGAAGACCGCCTAGAATCTAGATCTAGCACGGTAATCGTCCCGGGTGTTTTCATCTATTTCTTGTGGGTGGGTCAGCACATTTAGCGGGATAGACGAGTGTGGCACCGCTTAGAGCCTAACTTTTTTATTGGCTTAAATGTCGCCTGCAGAGACTAAGATTCAGTCATATAAGTGTGCTATAAATATTATACGTAAAAACCAAGACTTACTCATGGGGGTATACCACAACCGAGTGCTCAAACGCAACCGATGTAGTACTATTGTAGTTAACGACGGAATAGAAGTCCTATTAACTAGTATCACAGCGGCCATTAGTTTTTGTTGTTGTGGTCTTCAGTCCTGAGACTGGTTTGATGCAGCTCTCCATGCTACTCTATCCTGTGCAAGCTTTTTCATCTCCCAGTACCTACTGCAACCTACATCCTTCTGAATCTGCTTAGTGTATTCATCTCTTGGTCTCCCTCTACGATTTTTACCCTCCACGCTGCCCTCCAATACTAAATTGGTGATCCCTTGATGCCTCAGAACATGTCCTACCAACCGATCCCTTCTTCTGGTCAAGTTGTGCCATTAGTATCAACTAAAATACTATGGTAAAGTCTGAAAGCACGTGCTTGTCTCGAGTCGGTTTACCATTTCGCTTGTTTTTTGTACAACTACAGAACGAGTGATTGAAAAGACTAACATAAGTTTTCGATGGCGTTGAGCCACAGTCATGCAATACTTTTTTTAAAAGTAAACCGCTATTTTATTGTGTATTATTATACTTACCTTTTGTACTATCTACATTTCGGCTTTTGTGCCATCATGAAGTAAAATGCTAAAAGCTGGAACATGCAAACAGCACGACACACAGTAAAAGTCTTGAAAATTTACAAAAAGATTTAGATACACACTGATGTAAAATTACGAGATATTCACTTGTTAGACCATTATAAGTTCTATCTTTTAAGGACGTCCGAAGTCGGTAACAAGGCTAATAAATGTCTAAGATGTAACCGTCAAAGACAGTTGACAATTACATCTTAAAGACATGTACACGGGTCAGTTTGTGTATTATTGCGGAAAGGAAATGCGACTTTTTAATGAACCTCTGTTCGAACTGTCATTTCTTGACATCATAGTCTACTTTAGTTATTTAACTTTCGGTCCTACTCTATTATTAGAGGGTGTACAGCTTTTGTGCAATGGCGTTGATGCGGTGGCTTCTGGCCACTTTCTGTAGGGAGAAGATCTAAAAGCAGCGGCCGAAACGATTCCTCGGCGATACCTACAAGAAGTCGTTTTAACTGTGACCTAGAAGCAGAAAATAAAGAGAATAAAAAAAGGATGAAAAATAAAAAGCAGCCGAAGAGAAGAAAGGCAGGAAAGAAATGGCTCTGAGCACTATGGGACTTAATATCTGAGGTCATCAGTCCCCTAGAACTTAGAACAACTAAAACCTAACTAACGTAAGGACATCACACACATCCATGCCGGAGGCAGGATTCGAACCTGCGACCGTAGCAGCAGCGCGGCTTCGGACTGAAACGCCAAGAACCGCTCGGCCACAGCGGCCGGCAAAGAATGCGAACAGGAAACGCAACCGTAGGACTTCTTTTCGTAACAAACATGAAGACAGAGTGCATGTACTGCGAAGAAAAATATTCAAATTCAAGCCAGAAGGCACTGGATTTAGTGCGAATTATGCTCCCTGTGGGTTCACGAACTCTGTACGGGAGTTGAGGAACACGGTTTGTCTTTTGTTCCAAAAGTAAACTACTCGATACGACACTTCAGTAGTTGCAAATCATACTCACTAATTTCTGGGCATTTCTGACTACAGCTTGAGAGAGATGAATACCTTAGCCTGGTCACATTGTGTAACTCTACCCCACTGTTGCCTAAAATACTGAACAGTTAAAGGAGATACGTACATTTCCCATTTTGCTTTATTGACACATTTAACGATAGTACCCTAACAAGGCCAGAAAGACTGGGGGGGGGTATAGAGGTTGCCGAAGGGGTGGGGGGTATTGGGGGGGGGGGGGGGGGGAAGGAGAGGCGCAGTGCAGTTCGTGACCAGTTACCCAAGTTACTTCGTTTTATAGAACGTTTCTTAGTAGGTATATGCACTTCGTAACCTGCCCCCATCAACTGTCTTGCGACAGGAACGATTCAGCACACGTGCCTCCAGTTACTGCCTTCTTGCGGAGTCAGTCACAGTGATCCCCGGTAACAACGACGGCTAAGGAGACGAGTCGGATAATTAAATTGCGCATCCCAATAGCGGACCAGGGGCATCACCGCCCACTCGCCTATGGCGCTGCCCAGAAAAAGCCGTCGGCGTGGGCGTCGGCTGTGACTGCACACGCAGTGTGCCTGACGTGAAAGTCGCGCCCGCAATCGCCTCCAATTACTGGTTTATCTCCGGCACAATGAGCGCGCCCAGCTGCGAAAGCCGGCCGCTTTGCCGCAGCCAAAGTAGGTCGGAGTCGCTGCCGCCGCCGGTATCACATACGCCCGCAGCTACTGCCCGCGGTTCGAGACCAGAACACGTGAAGAGCTTCCTGTACTCTCAATTTACAATCAACTTCGGCATTTATGAACTCAACATTTGTGTCTTTGCTATTCAATTGTTCTAGATGCTGTGTTCCTTCACTTCCGGAAGGTATCCGAATACAGTGAAGTTTTGTCTCAGTCAGCAAAATACGAGTTTGCCGAGTATCGGACCAGACTTGTGACAGAATTCAGGACTTCCTGGAAGACAGCAGAACACAACAAGTTTTTCTTGACGCTACGGAACCCACATATACACTACTGTTTGGAAAGAGTGACACACTAAGACCGAGAGATGTGATCACAATGAAGTTTATTTCATCGATTAGGGTCATGACACTACATAAATGAGTAGCATTACAGATCTGTACATGCACTGTGACTGTGGCTGTTCGCGGACGGTGCAGTTGTCTAAAAGAAGGAAGCATCGCCAGCAGACTGTAGTGAACTGCTGGAAGGGCTGCAGAGGATCGATCGATGACTGGTGTATGGTACGGGTTGACAACCGGCGGCACGCGATTGGTTTCAATCTGACCCGCAGAAGACATTCGCAAAGTTACTTCGAATTAGTTTGAAGTAGAAAATAGTGAAAGTTGACAAATTCAGTTCCTTTTATTTATCTGATGACCGGTTTCGGATATCAGAACCCACTCTCATATAAACAGAAAAATGGCGTACTTCGTGATAGCACGCAAACGATTTTACTATTGAACATACTTGAGTGTAAGTGTGTAAGTCACTGTCCTGCCAATTGTCACTGAAAAACTTGACAGAGTTGTGTACAACATGGTTTGCGTGCTATGACGGAATAAACCATCCCAGTTTGGATGATTGGAGAATGGGTTCTGATACCCGAAACCTGTCATGAATTGAATAGAAAGAGCTGAATTTCCCAACTTCTGCTATTTTCTACGTCAAACTGGTTAACGGAAGTTGCTGTCCTGTTTCTAACCCAGCATGCTGGAAATCTAAAAATTACTTCTAATTCTTCGTCGAAGGGACTGTTTCTTTCGAAGTCGTATTTGGTCCTTCTATTCTTTCTCGCGTTAACCTTAGTAAATAATTAATGTCTGTTTCGCGCGTATTATAACGCAACTGTTGAAACTGCAGGTAATTTACAATTAATTAGTTGCAACCGGTTACTTTACAGTCGTTCATTTTTTTCATGATGACGTTTGTAAATGGCAACCTATCTTCAGATACTACCTTTATTTGTGTGTCGCGAAAATTCTTTTTCAAACAGCGTTGCAGACTTTTGCAACAGAAGTTTTTTAAGACAGGCACTGTAAAACAACAAGTAAACATACAACGTGCGTGACGCCGAAGAAAATGTGAACATCTGAAGATGGGGTGAAAATAAAAAGATTGTACCCTCCAAAATGCGTGTTTAGAGGCCTAATTTGCTGGCGTGGCGTGTAGGGAAAGGGGTGCCATTCGTAACGGTACTTTACCCCAAAAACATCATCACGGGCGCTACAGTTTAGACTCCGCAACAGGAGCGATGCTGTCGGTCATGTGACGACGCGGCCTGCGAGATTAATTGGGTATCTGAATCGGGCCCAAGGGTCCCCAAGGTTACCCATACCTCCTGTACGAACTAGGGCTGTTTATAAAATATCTATATTTTTTCCAAAAAATATTGATAAATATAGGCGATATTCTTTTCTCCGATACATCGATATTGAAATGGCAATTCGAGTGCCGATATTTTTAATTTATATTTTTTTCGCAATACTCTGTAAATATTTGGAATTGTAGTTGAACGTAATTTTATTTTGACTGTGTGAAGGACTAAGTACTTCTTGAGCTTTCATCATGTCCAGTCCCTCTCTCTGACTGTGTGAAGCAAGTACAGGTGGCACAAAGTAGTCGTCCGATTGCACTGGGGGGAGGGGAGGGGGGGGGGAGGGAGCAGTGGGAATCCAATAGCAAGATTTCCGATGTGAAGAAACAGCACACTAGTTGCGTTAAAAAACAATTTTTAATAATAGTGTGCTATTTTTTCCCATCGACGTTCTTCAAAAACAGTTGCTGAAAATCGACAAAAATCTGAATGACAAACTGGTCTTTTGGGGTGGGCAGAGACACGCGAGAGGAAATGCTGACGCACTCGACGCTACTAACAGAAAATGTAACGTTAACTTCACCACGCAGTTTTGACAGTACGACTGCTAGCTCGCTGGCGTTGGCAGAAATGAAAAACCCCACGAAGTCGACATTAAGTGTTCCGGACAAATCCGATATGTGACGAAACCGAACAACGGACCCATAGGACGCCTTTTATCGCCCCCACTTACATGCAGTTACCATTATTCGCAAAGTCATTATTGCCAAGCGTGATCGCGCATCGTTTTCCTTTCAGTTCTTGCTCTAAGGCGGATAATCAAGCTGTTAACTTGTTGACGTACAAACTATCTAATAATAAATCAATAGCCGGCCGAGGTGGCCGAGCGGTTCTAGGCGCTACAGTCTGGAACCGCGTGACCGCTACGGTGGCAGGTTCGAATCCTGCCTCGGGCATGGATGTGTGTGATGTCCTTAGGTTAGTTAGGTTTAAGTAGTTCTGAGTTCTAGGAGACTGATGACCTTAGAAGTTAAGTCCCACAGTGCTCAGAGCCATTTGAACCAATAAATCAATATCTGAACATACAGCTCTAAAACCGGCAGTACATTACAAGGTGCAACCGATATTTTAATAGTCCAGTACTTCGATATCTTTTCCATCGATATGTATGCTTTTTCGACATATCGAGAGGAGATGATACTTCTTTAAATACCGATATATCGGATTCCCGATATTTTTAAAAATATGAACAGTCTTAGTAGGAAGTGGCAGTCGAAACAGAGCGTAAATAAATGTAACGTGTTTGGTGCGGAGTTGAGCTGGGTTGCCTATTTTAAGGTGGATATATTTTGTTTGGCAGTTTTAGTTCGCTCATTCTGTACATAATACATAGGTATAGTTGGCAGAAATTTCACTATGAAAAGGGAAACGTGGTCCCACGCGTATTTCAAATGGTTGTGAAACAATTTAGAGACGTTCCTAAGCATTTTACAAGGCAATCGAAAATACTATAAAGAAATAGGACATATTGAAACTAGAGAGTTCTTTTTCTGACACACTGTATATGCAGGCAAGTGTAATGTTAAGCAAATGAACTACATAAAACGACATTTCCATTTCACAGGCTGGATTATGAATGCAAGTGCCAGTTGACAAGCATGTCAGTGTGGGACTAAACAACACATAAAAGCCACAGTATGACATGAATAAGGTGAACTACCCGAACTATTTATATTACACGTTTCCCGTTTTTACAAATTTGTAATCTCCGCGGGGTAAGATGAATATGCAAGCCGGTGTAATTAGAGACTTTTAGAAGCGGCGAGCGCAGTATACGGAGGCGCGGTTTAAAGCCGGCAGACGACCCTGGGTAACATGGCGTTACAAGGACGATTAAGGCGGGAATGCGCCGATTTACATTCATGTATGCGGCGGCGATCGGCCCCGGCTGGGCCTGGTAGGCCGGCGCTCAGATGGACGCGACTGCAGGGAATGGGTCACTTAACGGGCCCTGCAGCGGGCGAGCCGCCGTCCCCTGGGACCGAGCGGGAGAGGAAGTCTGGCGCGTGCTAAGGCGTGACTCCCACCCCGTCCTATGCGCACACCGCTTCCTTCATCCCACAACGAATTAGTGGGGATCACCAAACCTACGAGGGTCGTTTGCTCAGTCTGGTACAAAAGCAAGAAAAATGTTTATTTCGTAAACAACTTACATTACTTCTAGACAGTCTCTTTTATATACAACTGTTTCTTTCACAGTTTACGAGGCACATTAGATATCCCGCTGGGATCTCTACAGCACTACCAGCAGAGCTTGGAAAAACAAATGAGTTACGAAATGACGTGTAACTCACGATACTGCCGCTAGGAGACTAGTAAGCAGCAGTGTCTGACAATGGAAGACTGACGACACAGCAACGCTCGGCAATTCTGTCACTTGAAACGAAAAGCCTTGTTGTGACTCAGAGGCGTTTTCGACGACAGTTTAACACGGGATGGGTCCCTTGCAAGAAGACCATCCACAGGTTGTACGATAAATTTGTACAGGAAGGAACAGTATTGGAAGCGAAGCGTCCTCGGCCTAAGGCTGTTTGTTCGCCGGGGAATATTGAAGCGGTACGAGTTGCTGTACAGAGAAGTCCTAGGAAATCGTTCAAATGTGTGTGAAATCTTATGGGACTTAGCTGCTAAGGTCATCAGTCCCTAAGCTTACACACTACTTAACCTAAATTATCCTAAGGACAAACACACACACACACACACACACACACACACACACACACACACACACACACGCACGCCCGAGGGAGGACTCTAACCTCCGCCGGGACCAGCCGCACACCGGGAAATCGTGTAGAAAGGCAGCAGTGCAACTGGGAATATCTAGACGCTCCGTTCAACGCATTCTTAAAAGTGACCATATGTACCCATACAAGATGACATGTGCACAGAAGCTCACTGAAGAACAAGCAGCAGAGACTGTTTGCTCAGTGGGCGGAGGATAGGGAAGAAACTCTCAACAACGTTTGGTTTTCAGACGCGCCGCATTTTCATTTAGACGGTGTGGTTAACAAAATGTACGCTTTTGGGCCACTGGAAACCCACAAGTGCTTCATGAACGACAACATTATGCTCCGAGGATTACAGCGTGGGCAGCAATTTCCAGTCACGGACTTATTGGACCCTTTTTCTTTGAAGAAACTGAACAGCGAGCGTTATTTGAGCATGCTTCGCAATAGCTTCATTCCACAGCTCCTTGTCACTGCCTTGCTCTTCAACACGCAGTGGTTCATGCAAGATGGAGCAAGGCCACATACTGCAAACACTGTGTTGGAGCTTTTACACGAGCATTTCGACATGTGGATCACTTCACACAGGTTTCCAGGTCGCTTCAATGACGGACAAAATTGGCCCCCTAATAGCCCAGACCTCAATCCATGTGACTTTTTTCTTTGGGGGTACCTAAAGGAAAAAATTTTCCCGAAAAGTCCACGTGATTTAATGAAGCTCAAAAGACTTATTCTTCAAGCTTGCAGTGAAATTACGGAAGACATGTACCGTGGGGTAATCATTAACTTCAGTGTTCGTTTGAAGGAAGTTAGGAAACGAAATGGTGGACATATTGAGCATGTGCTGAGGACAAATCTCCATGGACGGGTCTTCATTGTAGTATGTGTTCCTTTCAGATTGTATTGACAAAGTTTATATTCAAAAACAAAATAGTAACACATTTCGTGCGCCACCCTGTACGAGGGGTAGTCAAATGAAAACCTTAAATATTTTTTTAAATATTGTTTATTGTGCAGAAGTGGTTCAAAGCTGTATCACTTTTCAACATAATCTCCGCCACGCTCAATGCAAGTCCTCCAGCGCTTACGAAGTGTATAAATTCCTTTAGAAAAAATTCTTTATGTAGTCCGCTTAACCACTCATGCAATGCTTGGCGTACCTCTTCATCAGAACGGAACTTATTTCCTCCTATCGCGTCTTTGAGTAGTCCAAACATGGAAATCACTTGGGGGCGAGGTCTGATGGGTATGGTGGATGAGGAAGACACTAAAAATGCAGGTCTGTGATTGTTGCAACTATTGTACAGGCAGTGTGGGGCCTTGCATTGTCATGTTGCAAAAGAACACCTGCTGGCAGCAATCAACGTCGCTTTGATTTGATTGCAAGGCTCAGATGATTTTTTGGGAGATCTGTGTATGATGCACTGGTGACAGTGGTCCCTCTAGGCATGTAATGCTCCAAAATCACTCCTCTTTCGTCCCAAAAGAGTCAGCATAACCTTCCCTGCTGATAGTTCTGTTCGAAACTTCTTTGGTTTTGGTAATGAGGAATGGTGCCATTCCTTGCTCGCTCTCTTCGTTTCCGGTTGGTGAAAGTGAACCCAGGTTTCGTCGCCAGTACAGATTCTTGCAAGGAAGCCATCACCTTCTCGTTCAATGCGCCAAAGAAGTTCTTCACAAGCATCAACACGCTGTTCTCTCATTTCAGGAGTCAGCTACCGTGGCACCCATCTTGCAGACACTTTGCGAAACTGGAGCACATCATGCACAATGTGGTGTGCTGAGCCATGACTAATCTGTAAACATGCTGCAACGTCATTCAGTGTCACTTGGCGGTTTTCCTTCACTACGGCTTCAACTGCTGCACTGTTCTGTGGAGTCACAACTCGTTGTGCCTGACCTGGGCGAGGAGCATCTTCCACTGAAGTCACACCATTTGCGAACTTCCTACTCCATTCGTAGACTTGCTGCTGTGACAAACATGCATCACCGTACTGAACCTTCATTCGTCGATGAATTTCAATAGGTTTCACACCTTCACTACGCAAAAACCGAACAACAGAACGCTGTTCTTCCCTGGTGCAAGTCGCAAGTGGGCGGCCACCTTTATACAGACACTGCGACGGTATGTGTGCATCTGCACTATGCTGTCACCTACAGCCCATTCTGCACGCTATTTGTAGCACGCTTACCAACTTACAGGATAACGGCGCGGAATTTCGATTTGTTATTGCAAATTTAAGGTTTTCATTTGACTCACCCTCGTACATTTAGTCCAGCGATCCTCCCATCTTATCGGTAAAAATAGGTTCTGTCAAACTCTGCAAAATACTCATTAACTGCAACTATAAATTCCTCATTTAATCAAATTTTTTTCCCAACAAGCCCAAGTTTCGTGTTAGGAAGCAGGAAGAAGTCACCTGAGGCAACATCTGTTGAACAGGGTGGACGAGGAATGGATTCAAAGTCCAATTCATGCACTTTCGCCATTGTTATCGCTGATGTGTGGGATACGGTATTATCCTGGTGAAACGGTACTTCTTTTACGTGATAGCCTTGGTCTTTTTCAGCCAACGCAAGTTTCAGACGATTCAACAATGAAGCATAATAGGGTCCAGTTATGGTTCCGCCTTTTTCCATGCAATCTATGAGGATTATTCCTTAGGAATCCCAGAGAACAGTGGCCATCACCTTAACTAGCTGACGAAATGGTCTGCGCCCTTTTCCGCACACTTTCCACAGTGTTTCTCCATTGTTTTTACTGCCGCTTTGACTCTGGTTGATCCAGGTTTCATCAGAAGTCACAAATCGGCGCAAAAAGGTTTGCGCATTGCGACTGAACATCGCAAGAGATTGTGTTGAATGTGAAGGATGCGCTTTTTGTCGACTGTGAGCAATCTCTCGCACAGTTTCAAAAATGGCTCTGAGCACTATGAGACTTAACATCTGAGGTCATCAGTCCCCGAGACTTAGAACTACTTAAACCTAAGAATATCACACACATCCATGCTCGAGGCAGGATTCGAACCTGAGACCGTAGCAGCAGCGCGGTTCCGGACTGAAGCACCTAAAAGCACTCGGCCACAGCGGCCAGCGCCTCACAGCTTCTTCACAGCAAATTCTCTGTGCAGGATACTACGCACTCGCTCAGATGAGATGCTGGCAGTCTCAAATCTTTCGGCGGCCTTGCATTATCGTATCTCGGAATTTGTCAATGGTTTCCTTTGTGGTGACCTCAATCGGACGGCCGGAACGTGCTTCGTCTTCGGTGCTTGCTCGGTAACACTTAAATTCATTATTCCAAAAGTAAATCGTCCTCACCGATTGTGCAGAAAGTGTGTGAACTTCATCCAGTTCTGTTTTATCTGTACGGCAGTCCAATTCTACAAATACAGATGTTTAACAGGACAAAACACTTTTCTCCATTTTAAATTGCAGTCGTCACAATGACCTATTCAGACGGCTGTCAACAACGAAATATGTTCCATTCTCTCATGGAAGTTTACCAGACTTACCAAAACACCCTCGTATACCGTTCAGTCAGATTAATGCAACCGCCTGCCAAAAGCCTGATGGTGTGTTTCTTGACTTCCGCAAGGCGTTCGATACAGTTCCCCACAGCCGTTTGATGAACAAAGTAAGAGCATATGGACTACCAGACCAATTGTGTGATTGGATTGAAGAGTTCTTAGATAACAGAACGCAGCATGTCATTCTCAATGGAGAGAAGTCTTCCGAAGTAAGAGTGATTTCATGTGTGCTGCAGGGTAGTGTCGTAGGACCGTTGTTATTTTCAATATAAATAAATGACCTTGGAGATAACATCGGAAGTTCACTGAGGCTTTTTGCAGATTATGCTGTGGTATATCGAGAGGTTGTAACAATGGAAAATTGTACTGAAATGCAGGAGGACCTGCAGCGAATTGACGCATGGTGCGGGGAATGGCAATGGTAATGTGCTGTGAATACATAGAAAGAAAGATCCCTTATCATTTAGCTACAATATAGCAGGTCAGCAACTGGAAGCAGTTAATTCCATGAATTATCTGGGAGTACGCATTAGGAGTGATTTAAAATGGAATGATCATATGAAGTTGATCGTCAGTAAAGCAGATGCCAGACAGATTCATTGGAAGAATCCTAAGGAAATGCAATCCGAAAAGAAAGGAAGTAGGTCACAGTACGCTTGTTCGCCCACTGCGTGAATACTGCTCAGCAGTGTGGGATCCGTACCAGATAGGGTTGACAGAAGATATAGAGAAGATCCAACGGAGAGCAGCGCGCTTCGTTACAGGATCAATTAGTAATCGCGAAAGCGTTACGGAGATGATAGATAAACTCCAGTGGAAGACTCTGCAGGAGAGACGCTCAGTAGCTCGGTACGGGCTTTTGTCAAAGTTTCGAGAACATACCTTCACCGAAGAGTCAAGCAGTATATTGCTCCCTCCTACGGATACCTCGCGAAGAGTCCGTGAGGATAAAATCAGAGAGATTAGAGCCCACACAGAGGCATACCGACAGTCCTTTCCACGAACAATACGAGACTGGAATAGAAGGGAGAACTGATAGAGGTTCTCAAGGTACCCTCCGCCACACACCGTCAGGTGGCTTGCGGAGTATGGATGTAGATAATCTCCAAGGATGGACACATACTAACATCGATACGTTGTGCCTTCAAGAATGACGGAATCACCCAGGAAATGCCACGAAAACATTTCGCAGACCATAATGCTCCCTCCTCCGCCATGAACCCTTCTGACGATTGTTGCAGGGCGTTTCCTTTCAGACTTTTCACGCCATACACGCGAATGGCCATCTGTTCAATGGAACATAATTATTTATCAGAAAAGGCCGTCTGTCACAAATCAGGGGACGTCCAGTTGCGGTACTAGTGTGCAAATTCCACCCTTCGCCACCGATAAACTGCAGTCAGCAAGGGTGCATCAACCAAGTGCCAGCTGCGGAGGCCCATACGCAGCAACGTTCGCCGAACGGTCGCTGAAGAAACACTGTTGGTAGCCCCTTGGTTCATCTGAGCGGTAAGTTGAACAGCTGCACGTCTATTCGCCGGTCCACATTATCGCAGCCTTTTTTCACCCCTGTCATCTATGGTCCATGGAGCACCACAGTTCCCTCTGTGCCGGTTTTGGATAGCGCCACTTTGCCATGCACCGTATAGTTTCATCACGGTGGGACGCGACAGTTTACAGACTAAGGCGTTTCGGAAATGGTTCTTTCCTTGGCTCGAACGCCAATGATTGTGCCCTTTCGGACGTCCAATAAATCGCCCCGTTTCCGCATCCCAACGACTGCGTCTCTCTCTCTCTCTCTCTCTCTCTCTCTCTCTCTCTCTCTCAGCCTTACTTGAAGGCTGAGTTGGTGAAGTGTTTTGTCTTAGCGACATTTACTTCTGCCTTTTGGAGAGGAAGGTGATGAACATACACTACTGGCCATTAAAATTGCTACACAAGAAATGCAGATGATAAACGGGTATTCATTGGACAAATATATTATACCAGAGCTGACACGTCATTACATTTTCACGCAATTTGGGTGCATAGATCCTGAGAAGTCAGTACCCACAACAACCACCTCTAGCCGTAATAACGGCCTTGATACGCCTGGGCATTGAGTCAAACAGAGCTTGGATGGCGTGTATAGGTACAGCTGGCCATGCAGCTTCAACACGCTAACACAGTTCGTCAAGAGTAGTGACTGGCGTATTGTGACGAGCCAGTTGGTCGGCCACCACTGACCAGACGTTTTCAGTTGGTGAGAGATCTGGAGACTGTGTTGGTCAGGGCAGCAGTCGAGCATTTTCTGTATCCAGAAAGGCCTGTACCGGACCTGCAACTACGGTCGTGCATTATCCTGCTGAAATGTAGGGTTTCGCAGGGATCGAATGAAGGGTAGAGCCACGGGTCGTAACACATCTGAAATGAAACGTCCACTGTTCAAAGTGCCGTCAATGCGAACAAGGGGTGACCGAGACGTGTAATCAATGACACCCTATACCATCATGCCGGGTGATACGCCACAGTATGGCGATGACGAATACACGCTTCCAATGTGCGTTCACCGCGATATCGCCAAACACGGATGCGACCATCATGATGCTGTAAACAGAACCTCGATTCATCCGAAAAAAATGACGTTTTGCCATTCGTGCACCCAGGTTCGTCGTTCAGTACACCATCGCAGGCGCCCCTATCTGTGATGCAGCGTCAAGGGTAACCGCAGCCATGGTCTCCGAGCTGATAGTCCATGCTGCTGCAAACGTCGGCGAACTGTTCGTGCAGATGGTTGTCGTCTTGGAAACGTGCCCGTCTGTTGACTCAGCGATCGAGACGTGGCTGCACGATCCGTTACAGCCATGCAGATAAGATGCCTGTCATCTCGACTGCTAGTGCTACGAGGCCGTTGGGATTCAGCACGGCGTTCCGTATTACCTTCCTGAACCCACCGACTCCATATTCTGCTAACAGTCATTGGATCTCGACCAACGCGAGCAGCAATGTCACGATGCGATAAACCGCAATCGCGATAGGCTAAAATCCGACCTTTATCAAAGTCGGAAATGTGATGGTACGCATTTCTCCTCCTTACACGAGGCATCACAACAACGTTTCACCAGGCAACGCTGGTCAACTGCTGCTTGTGTATGAGAAACCGGTTGGAAACTTTCTTCATGTCAGCACGTTGCAGGTGTCGCCACCGGCGCCATCCTTGTGTGAATACTCTGAAAAGCTAATCATTTGCGTAACACAGCATCTTCTTCCTGTCGGGCGTGGTTCTATTAACAACTATTCGATCAACACAAAACGGGAAATACGGCTAGACTGAAGGTATGTGATTAGTCGCAACCGTCGTTCACTAAAGAATGGTTTGCGGTGGCGGTTACTTCTGATGCTTACCCCCCCCCCCCCTTTTTCCTGTTCCATTCGCGAAAGTGCGTAGGAACAACCACAGTCACTGCCTCTCCGGTCGTGGTCATTTCGCGTGATGTACGTGGGAGGAAGTCTGATGTCGCCCGAGTTTTCTTGGAAACTATGCTTTCCGGATGTTGCCACTAGATCTCCGCCTTACGCAAGAGCCCCCTCTCTACGTTTGAATTTTCACGACTAGCTTCGAACCACATTCTCAGTTACTAGACGAAACCGGGACGAAGTAAGGCGCCCTTGTTCCTATCTTATCTTTTAATACGGGGGTAAGTGTCGCACACTAATGGGCAATACTACAGATTTGTTCAAACGAGTGTTCTGTTAGCCAGTTATTTCGCAGTTGAATTACATTTCCTTACCATTCTTCCAACGCATCTCATCCTGGAACCTAATTTTTCCGTACTTAGCTTTCTGTGTTACTTGACATCTATTTACAGAAATGCATTTCATTTATTTACGGTGTCAACTGCAGATTCCTGTAGCAAACGTCGAGTTATGCTGTTGGAACTTTTCTATCTCCAACAACATCATGCATGAACAGCTTTATGCCGCTTAAATGTCATGCCCTAGCCCGCTGATGTATATCGTGAACATTACAGGCCTGCTCCCGAATTTAATTTTACATAGCACGATTTCGTTCCGCTATGAACGACGTGTTTAGTTCGATTTACTATGAAGACCTGAATCGCGTCACGAAGTAAAATTCCGAAAGATACAAATTGAACAAGAAACATGGGGGATACGATACAAATCCGTCTCACTCTTTTCAATTACGCCACCCTTGCATGTCCTTAGACTATAACTGCATTTTGGTTCTGTGCAGTTCCTAGATATCTGTTTAGCCTTGTATTTTATCCAGTGATAACTAGAATTCTAAATAGTGTGTTCCAGTCTTCCAAGCTCGGCATACAGACGGACAGACTTTCTATACTAATATATCGAATGGTTTTAGGAAGTCATGCAATAAATGAAAGCTGAACGGTATACTATACAGCTAAAGGAAATAATGCGCATTACAAATTGTAATCTTTCAGGCGACACCCCACATACAGAAGTGTTCGCGCGAGTGTTTAGCGTCCACCCAGTCGGTGCTGCCTCCTTAACCGATACGGACGTAAGTACCACCACGCGCGACCTCCGCTGGCACGACCACGGCTGTTTGTTCAGACTGCGACCTTCTCACCTGTCGAGGTCGTTTTCTCGGAGGCACTGCTGAAACACTTCGCGGTCGCTTCCGAAACGGAACGCCTACGTGGAACTGGAGCCGCGAGGTGAGTGGTAATGCGTCTAGAATGTCAGTGCGTCATTAAGACATTGCTCAACGCCACGCAGAGGGGGAAACGGCTTCTCCGTGAACCCGCACTCGTGCAGGCAGTACCGAGAAAGAGTTCGGAAACATGCGGGTCGATTTCCAGGATGTTTCAGTGCCCGTTTCACCACCAACTGCACTACAGTAGAAAAGGGGAAATCTTAACGTACTACGTGACGGAATCGGCTGTCTCAGACTTTATTCACGTCCGTTTCGCTTCTCTCTTTACCTGGTATCGCCTCCTAATAGAGGCATCAACGATCGTGTTCACTTCATTAGGGGAACATTCGAGGCAAGTCAGTTTTCGCGAGACACACAAGCAGATGGTAAAGAAGTTACCTCAAATGAATGTCGAATTTAGGAACCGACCAAGGTGACACAGTAGCCAGACACTGGACTCGCATTCTGGTTCAAATGCTCTTTCCGGCCACCTGTATTTACATTTTCAATGGTATCCCTGAAATCTCTGGCGGCGAATGCTGGGCTGGTTCCTATGAGAAGGACACGGCAGTTTCCGACCCCAATACAAACTTGTTCTCCGCTTCTAATAACATTGTCATCGACAAAAATCTGATCTTGCTTTCCTTCGCATCCACCGGGATTCAACTAGCAATCCAAATTACCGATTCCCCATAGTTTCCCCTACATTACATTACGCGAATCCTGATGTCTGAAGAAATTTTCACCGCCATTACTTAACCAGCAAGAGTAAGGAATGGTAATTTGAAGTTACTTATCATCGGACTTTGCTACATTGCCTCCGATTAAATTCCAAACCAGTCCGCAGAGTACCAAGCAAGAGGGTATGCGACACTTGATCCGCCCACTGGAGGGGATGATGATGAGTTGGGTTTAGGGGGCGCTCGACATTACGGTCATCGGCGCCATGACGAAATGTCAACATGAAATCTCATGGGTGGGGACGAAGGCTGTCCCCACATGCAGAGCAGTTTATAATGTACTAAAGTCCGCCGCCCTTCCCCACCAGTTTAGGGATGTGGCCTGATAGTTCACAAAATTTCACCACTGTTACGATTTTACATCGACTAATTTGCCAGATTAGTTCATTTGTTTTCATGTGACAGATGGCTCTAAGTACTATGCGACTTAACATCTGAAGTCATCAGTCCCCTAGACTTAACAACTACGTAAACCTAACTAACCGAAGGACATCACACACAGCCATGACCGAGGCAGGATTCCAACCTGCAGCCGTAGGGCATGTGATAGAACTGAGGTGCAGTGAACTAGGTGACGGAACAGCGCAGGGAGAAGTTGTTTATGTAAAATGTCAAGTAACACATGACGAGGGGGACTTCTAGCGCTTTTCATCTGCAGAATCTTGATTATGACGATGTTCACTGCTGAAGCAATGAGACTTAAAAATCATTGTTTTCGACGTAAGTCCCTCATTGTTATCGGAACCTCGATCACACACGACTGGATCCTCTTATCGTTTAGAACAGTGAACGGTTTCTTTTGACTAGCTGGGATTTTCAGCTTTCAACCGGTACACCCTGGTATTTACGGCGTGGCCCATGTGTTACAGCAATGAAACGTGGGTTTCACGTCCTGCACAATCCTGCTCACACAGAAATATGGATCGCATTAGAATCTGTATAATCTTCTCTTTGGACCATGATACGAAAACAAAGGAAACTCTCCATCGCACCCCGTCAAGTTTGGTGGTAGAACAGCCCAATGGCTAGAGAATCAAAAATGGAACACAGATAAAGTATGAAAACAGGAAGGAGGTGTACTGAACAGTGAAAAAAGAAGCAAAATAGAAAGCGCACGACCCAGGCTCAAGATATGCAACATCGAGTGAACTGCAAATGTGGTCATGGTGTTGGACTGCAAAGCGGAAGATCCGCGTTAAAACCTCACTCGTGCCCCCTTATTTTCTTTTCTTCACAAAATTATGAACTTTCCGTCCGATCATTGAAGTACCTGTTTTTCTGTCGTCTAGGTAATCGTCATACTAAGACATTGGTTATAGAATATAGGGCATGTTGTAGAAACATATTACAGGCGTAAGTAAATGTGATGAATAGTGTAAAAAGGCCTGATGCGCACAGTCTCTCACAGAAATGGAAACAAACGGCTGTGAACCGTGTTAGAACAAAGGAATTCGTAAGTCAAAACTTTCTAAACGGAACGCAAGAGTCATACCATGTGGTACTTCTGTAGAACAAAGATGATGTATGGGCGTCTGGAGGTCCCTTCGTTACACCACGCTGTTGCAATCGGACGTTACACCACGACACAAATTCAAATACAGCGAACAAATGAGACAGGACGGGCAGCTCATTATTTTCTGGGGAAAGAAAGTAAGGCACCAGAGAGATCAGAACACACGTCTCCCCCTCCGCACTTCAACATCGTGACCACATAACCACGACTGCGTGGCCATCTAAATTCGCTCGACACTGCACATGTTCAGCTTGGAACGTTCACTGTTTCTGTTTTGCTTCTTTTTTCAGTTTATTACACCTCCTGTTTTCATGTTCGATCTCCGTTCAGTTTTCTATGGGCTACCCACTGGCCCATCTTACCACTAAATTTGAGGGAGATGTGCTGGACAGTTTCCCTTGTAAGTGACATCTGCTTCTGTGTCAAGTGGCGTGCTCTCCATAGATAATAAAGCTCCTTCATTTTAATGGAATGTGATACACGGCATGAAACAGGTATGTGCTGAATATTCTTCTTGTGGCTGCTAACACAACACAGATTGGCCACCACCAGCTACTTCCCATACAGCTTAAATATCTCGTATCCAGTTCCGTAACCGACGTTGGCTCACTTACAAGGGGAGGCCGCCAATTGTGAAATTGAGATTCGATTCATAGTGAGCATAATAAAAGCTCATGGCCAGAGGTGTAATGTGGCAAAGCACCAAGATGCACTTCTCAGCCGTTGTCGAGAAAATCGACAGTTAAAAGAAACCGTTGCTGTGAAATACTCTCTACGATTAATGATTTTCTACAGCGTCATGGCGCAGCGGTAAGCGCTGGGGTTCGTAATCCGAAGGTCGCCGGATCGAATCTCGCGCCATGCAATATTTTTTTATTATTAGTTTTTTGCAATTCAAATATATATATATAAATTACAAAAAACAAATACCAAAAAAAGGTTGCATGGCGCGAGATTCGATCCGGCGACCTTCGGATTACGAACCCGAGCGCTTACCGCTGCACCACCACGCTGTAAAAAATTACTAATCGTAGAGAGTATTTCACCGCAACGGTTTCTTTTAACTGTCGATTTTCTCGACAACGGCTTAGAAGTGCATCTTGGTGCTTTGCCACATTACACCTCTGGCCATGAGCTTTTATTATGCGATTATTATTTATAATCGAATCTGAATTTCACAATTGGCGGCCCCCCTTGTTAGCGTAGCTTGACTACAATGATACCTGTTCTCACCAAATTAAAAAAACTAAAACTGTTAGTACGTGGTCGGAACGGGGAAGAGAGGTAACGGGCGAAGATGCTAATCGCCAAACATAGTGTCATTGCCCTTAAGTTGAATTCCTAACCAACTCGTGGTCACGGCGCGTAACACCATCGATGGGGAAAGTGGAAGCCCAATCCCGATATGTGCTTGGTGCTACTCCAGAGGGCTACCCACCCTCCTCTTTTGCTGTCGTGATTAGCAACTACACAAAACAACGTTTCAACCTGAAAAGACACAGCTACTCTTCGAATCTCCAGTCACCGACGTGACACACAGAAGACTTGCGACAATGACCCACACGGAAAATAAAAATAATTTTCTACAGTGACCGACGCAGAAGGTCATCTGTGCAGACATCGTACTACAGACTAACGTAACCATTATGAACAACGGACACACTAATCTGTCATATTTCGAGTGAATTTAAACAGGGGAAACTGCTAACCAATCTTCCTTCCACCACTAACATATTGATTTGTCTGTCTTAATTTGAGCAAAAGCTACAGAAAAAAAAAAAAAATAACGAAAGACTCTAGAATTGTTGACTACATTGGATGTGTAAACACATCTAAAATTTGTAAATGAAGGGGATGATATATTTCATTGATTGACAATTACGAGCTTGCACAACGTTACTTTTAACTAACTCAGTGGTTTTTTTCGCCCCACAACAACGGATATAGTGAAAAATATGATAGAATTGGTCAGCTTGAGCATTTATTCGTCACCACTACATCACTACTATGGCGACTACGATGTCATAAAATATGGCGTATTTCATTTAAGTATCTTGACGCTTGCGGGTACACGGTTTTTGGTGACGTTCTTGCTAGTAATGCCATCAAACCTAATAAAAAATTGAAAATGCCAGACCACAACTGGAGAACAAGGGTTTTCGGCGAGGACGTGAATGTAACAATGGGATGAGAAATTATGTAAAAAAAAGTAATGATTTATTTGCTGGATTGACAAACTTCAAAATTCCACCCGGGCCTACTCCTCGGGCTACGGTACAGATCAGAGTGACACCTCGATGTATGACGGTGACATCACTGGTCAAAGCAGAAGAGCAGATCGCGAACTTCCTATAACCTCGGGGAGAAGACTATTCACTGTTCCTCGCTGTTTTATGAAAGAGCTCATTCGTGAACTCTTAACAACAACACTTAATCACTGATATTGATAGACTGAAAGCAGAACAATCTAAAACAGTTTCACAAAAAAGTATTTATCACTGACAATGGACCGCGAAGTCCAATCAAATGTGGAATGCTGAAGCCGGAACTGCAGATATTGCCCTGTCACGCCAGACAGCGCTCTCTCCGTCAAATAGCACACACATGACACAGGCATTAAATCCTTAGAGGCACGGAACTGCAAAGCACATAAAAAAACATCAGTGCGGCTTTCAGCTGGCGCCCTCTTGCCGGCTAGATAGTCAATCTAGCTGCAGCAATGACACACAAAGATCAGACAACACACGATTTTTGCCGCAGCGAAAGGGACTTTTAGAGGGGCTTACGGCTTCTGATTTTATAGCGACCAACAAAAAAATGGCTCTGAGCACTATGGGACTTTACATCTATGGTCGATCAGTCTCCTAGAACTTATAACTACTTAAACCTAACTAACCTAAGGACATCAATCAACACCCAGTCATCACGAGGCAGAGAAAATCCCTGACCCCGCCGGGAATCGTACCCGGGAACCCGGGCGCGGGAAGCGAGATAGCGACCAACAATTCCTTAAATAGGACACCTTATAGACAACGACCTAATTTTTCTTTACTGTCGCGTACAGCGATCTGGGTACAAAAACACTCAAGACGATAAGGTTTTAAGAGAAATTTTGAAACGCACATTACCTCCGAGTGCCTCAGCTCAAGGCTGGATTTCGTAGCACTACCGCCTATCGACATTTTGACACAAACACCCCGCACTTTTCTGTGCTTAAGCTTTGGAGAGAGAAAAAATATCAGATATAACACGTCGTTGGCAATGGGAAGGTCATTGAACACTGAATAGACGCTCAGTAGGCAAAATGATAGAGGAAGAAACCCGAAATGACTTCACAGAGTTAATCGTTACAGCTTTGGGCGACAGAAGTTTAAACCTCGGAAAAACGTGGAATAGGATGGACTTCGTCTCCTCCCAAACGCAAGCATAGTGCTTTAACAACGCAACCTCGTTATGTTCAAGCTATTCCACCACAATTAGCTACATGGGGCTGAGGTGTAACAATCGTACTTTCAAACTATACTGTTTTGTTGTTATGAATGTTGGCAACGAGTAATTTCACAATTCGTACAACAAAAATAAGTTCTGCTAAAGTTCTTTCAAATCTCCGTTACAGCGTTCCGAGCGCACTCTTTAATCATACACCATTTGGGAAGGCTTGAGGCGGTGCCATGATTGGACTGGATCAGAGTTACCTCGTGAGGATATCTTCAAACACGGTTGATAAGTTCATACATTATTTCAATCACAGTGTCAACTTCAAAGCTGGAAAGCTGAGCAACCTTTCAACGGATTAAAGTAACACGTACATATCGTATGCATTCCCTGCATATCTTCCATAATGGTTAGTCGGTGCGCGCCCTTTCCTTCAACACCATCTGGATGTCTTAACAGTTTTGCATATTATTTCAACGATCTTAAAAGAATGTTTAACACTTTCCGAAGTTAAAAATAGTATTTGGCTGGTATGTTTCAGTCACAGAAGAGACTCAGGGAGCTTTCTTACTAATTTGAAAAATACCTATACTGTAGTACATAGTCTTCAGCAAAACTTCGTCTACTGAATGAATACGTGTAACTGAAGGCGCGAAAATGTCAAACACAAATCACTGCTTTTAGTATTTCTAAGCGAAAGTTAATATCGAAAAGCGGACAGCTCATATGACTGCGACATCGTCAAGGCACAAGAAATTCTAGATTTTTCCTACAGCCAATACTGAAGTACCCACAGAGTAGTCACCCACGAAGAAAGTGTAGACAGACCGTCAGATTTGGAAAAAACGGCGTTGGAACTACTACTCCACAGGAGGAAAAAAAAGAAACACCAAACAAGCTGGAAAAACTTTCAATTTCCATGTCAAATCATTTGAGGAAGCGTTGTGAATCCAATGCACACCGACAGAAGCTTCTCATTCCAGCCAGCGAGTAAACAAACAAAACTTTCACTTTCGAAGCACAGCGTAGAGAAACAAACACTTTAAGAGAAAACTGTTGTAACAGCAGAGAAAAAGTGGGGAAGGAGCTGGCCGGGCGCTGACAGATTCATCTCATCACGTCATTCACTCATTCGCACATCCTCCTGCTCGCGAAGCGCACACCCACCTCGCGCGGTGCACGCGTCCACTTGAGACCGTAAAGCTCCCTGCGATCCGCGCACCGTCACTGCCGACAGTCAACTGGCGCGCCGCTGAGACAGGCGCCCATTTCCCGCCACGCGCGATTGGCCCGCCAGCCGCGCATGCGCAACAGCGCAGTAAAGCGCCCGCGTCCCGGTAACGGGATGCAACATCGTGTCCCACTGACGGCGTACAGCGACGCGGTCCGTGTAATCTGCCCGTGTTCAGAGTATGAGTTATGCGCACAGGGGCCACGGCCGCCTTTTTATGCACAAGGGTATTAAATGGCAGCGCAGAGGAGCAGAGATATTTTTTATCGTGTTATGAACAAGTACGAACTCGGAACACGAACCTTCTTCAACACTAGTTGGGTAAATGTCTAGCGTAGACTTGCTAAGAAGAAAAAAAAAAGAAAAAAAAAAGAACCTCACGGCTCACTGAATAGTACATGTTTTTGATTTGATGCTAATTTCGGCATCTAACCGGACGCAGTTCCAGATACATTCAACACAAATGAGCTTGACGGGCTAAATGAGATGTCTAGTGCCACAGGAAAAAAGAGAAATTCACTGTCCACGTAAAAGAATCCTGTATGAAAGAAATATATATTGGATAATATAATCTTAAAGAAGACAATGGCGGTCGGAACCGTCCCATCAACGACCTCCTCCCCATCTCTGGAAGAGTAACACTTCAACTCCCTGGGGAGAGGACTGTCGCACAAAAGCCTCTGATATATTAAAAAGCAATGTCAGTCTGGCCTTTTTATGGAAGAAAGAACAAGGATAACTTAAATAGAAAGAAGACAGACGAAATTTAAAAAAATAATTTAAAAAAAAGAGAGGAAAGCTGACAGGAATCCGACGAAGCAGGCGGGATCAGCTAGAGAATGTAAACACGCGATATGGTCTGAAAACGGAAAACCACGGAAGAAACACTACTATCGCGCAAGAATGACTACTTCCAACGGCTGTACGGCATGAAGTATCGACAATGCAGCTGAAGTTGAAAGGAAGGTAGAAATATTAGCAACTAACGTCCCATACACTACCAAGTCATCTAGAGTTTGAATAAGCGGCAGCGATCATTTTTCTCACTTTTATTTCGATTCAGAATAGGTTGCGAATATGCAAAATATTCGTCTAAAATAGGGCAAAGATGTGGAAGGACTTAGTCGTTTCCTGTTCCAACGAACGATACCTGTAAGTTGGATGGCCGGACGGAAAATTTAATTGCGCTTTCTACAGAAGGTAGTTCACAGCGTTAAATATTGCTAAACATTGTTCACGTGCTAGAACGAGAGTAAAGGTTTTCATGTCACACTGAACAATATAAACGCATGCTTTCAGCATGAGCATGCTCATAATGTTCGCACGTTTAGAAGTGCAATTTAGTCGCATAAAAACAAAGAAACTTTGGTTCTTGTGATGCATAAATCGTTCCGGGCATTAATGATAATTTTTGATAACTTTAAATATTTGCGCGAGTATGAATGCAGGAGTGGTGCTTGTGTATCCTGATGCAGAACGCGTTCCATTGCTTCCGAGAATACATTTGTCTGTTCAAACAAACATAAGCAACAAAATACTTAGGCCTACACAAATTTGAGGCCAAAGTAATATACCAGTTCACAATACACAAGTCACGATGCCGGTCTGGAGACGTCTAAATAACAGGATAAACATGAACAAAACTAGATGTACATTACACGGAAATCAAGTTACTGTTAGCACTGACTATAATCGCACTGGGATCATTTGCGTGACAACGCGTAGCAGAAGTTCGTACAAAAACGCCCAAGTAAAGCTTCCATTTTTTCCGTTTTCTGTCGTTACTTTACCTGCTTCAAAATTCATGGAGTTATTTTCCGTCTTTGCAACTAACTGAAAGGCACTTTTAAACAAATAGTGTTGGCGAGTTTACGCCTTAGCATACACCAGCACAATTTCTTGCTGTCTGAAACGCTAAATATCTCACCGACAAATAAAAATTGAAGTTCACGCAGGCAGTTTTCATGGGCGTGTACTTGATGTAACACTTCAAACTATAAAATAATCACTTACTGCGCCAACATTTGCCGACGTATTTTTTTAGAAAAGAATCAAATTGTTTCTCGATTGATCTGTAGTGTACTAGAAGTAAGGTCTCAGTTATCTAGTATGTGTGGGTAGACCCAGATAGTGCAGTGATTTATGCAATGGGCTCGACTATGTGAGGAATTAAGTCCAAATTTCCATCCGGTCAACCACACAACTTGCAAGTGAATTGGCTCCACTCTTGACCATGAGTTATTGCAGTTCCTTTAAGAAGATATACATGGTCCAGTCACATTCCAGTGACCATCGCCTATGTTCGATGTCAGCGTGCAATAACCCCCGCTCCCTCACCCCCCCCATATATATATATATATATATATATATATATATATATATATATATAGAGAGAGAGAGAGAGAGAGAGAGAGAGAGAGAGAGAGAGAGAGAATATGTACTGGTGGCAGCACTAGTAGTGGAGGATATATAAGACGCAGAGAAACACATATGGGCTTTTCAGATGAATCACATTTTATGCCTCATCGCACAGATAGCTGGTTGGCATTTCCATCATGAAAGGTCTGAAAAACGTCCTGCAACAATCGTCGGAAGTATCCAGGCCGGAGGAAGCATCGTTTTGGTCTAGGGAATGTTTTAGAGGCCTTTCCTGGGAGACATCGTCGTTCTGGAGGAACAGTGGATCAGCAGAAGCATGGTCTCCAAGAATAGTCTTGGAGACTATGTCTAACAGGACAATGCAACGTCTCATAGCTCGCAGCGTACATCTGTGATTCGAAGAGCACCAGGGTGACGTTACAGTACTCCCAATGATTTGAACCCAATCGTGA
The DNA here is from genome assembly GCF_021461395.2 of Schistocerca americana. Lineage (NCBI taxonomy): Eukaryota > Metazoa > Arthropoda > Insecta > Orthoptera > Acrididae > Schistocerca > Schistocerca americana. Next base: position 312,695,559 of record NC_060124.1, read on the forward strand.
ATCTGTGAGACCACGTCCACTGTTTTGTACGCGCCATGGATCAAGCCAGAAACCTAGCGCAGCTGTCCACAACGCTGGAGTCGACATGCCCCCACATCCCTACCGGTACCTTCCAGAACCTGATACTCTTCCAGAACGTCTCACAGTCCGTGCTGCAAAATATGGTTATTCTGGCTTTTGACAGGTGATCACATTAACGTGACTGGAATGCGTATATAAATGACATAGTATTAGTTGCAATGTCATGGTTTTTGGAGATAATACAATTAACTACAATGAAATTCTACGTGGCAAACAATATACCGTTACAAATGCAACTGGAACAGCTTAATCCACAGGAATATATTACCCAGTTTTAAATAATGGAAATATGAGTTAGCCTATAGCTTGCTTTACTGCTTGCTCAATGTAGAGATTGAAGAACATCTTGGATAGGCCACAACTCTCTCTCTCTCTCTCTCTCTCTCTCTCTCTCTCTCTCTCTCTCTCTCCCTTCTCAGCTACCTGCCGCATCCGACGATCTCAACCAAGGAGACATTTGGAAACGGAATTGATGTTCAGGGAGAGATCAACGCTTTTACGTTTGCCAGTGACTCTGTAATTCTGTTGCAGACGGCAAAGGGCGTGGAAGATCCGTAGAACGGAATGGATAGTATATGGTAAAGAAACATGGAAGTCGAGTAGTTGAGGAAAGAATATAACAGCAGCTTTTGAAATATGGTGCTGCAGGAGGAAGCTTAAGATTATATAGGTAGACAGAATAAATAATGAGGTACAGAATTGAATTGAGGAGGAAAGAAATTCAGGCACAACTAGACTAAAGGAAGGGATCAGGTGATAGGACACATCATGAGCTCTCAAAGAATAGTCAGTTTGGTAATGGCTGTAGGTTCCAATCATCATTCAAGAACTAAGAGACTTACACAGGAGAGATTAGCGTGGATAGGTGTATTCTTCGGACTGAAGACGAGAGTAACAACAACTGTAAGGAGACGATCACTAAGTTTCCGTTAGAAGGCCGTACAATCCAGAATTGCTATGCCAATCAGGAAAATCGCCGGCAGCATTGAGGCAATCATACCAGCGACGTATCAAGTTGACTATACCAATTTGGTAAAACACCGTGTCCCGCTGCGTGAAGAAGTCCGTAACTGCCTGCTGCACACCCTGATCCGGCAAGAGATGTCAACCCTTCAAAGGGACCGAACGCGCTGTAATCGCAGGGGGGACATCAGGAGAATAGGACGGATGCTCGAGTGTCTTCCACTTGTGATGGCGTGATCTGAGAGTCTGGTGTCCCAGATCGACAAGCGTCTTGTGTCGAATGGCGACCAATACAGAACTTGGCGCACCATTCCACAACAGTGGTTTTTGACGGACATATTAGTCATTTCCCGATGGATGTCTACCTGTATTTGTCCTTTGGCAGCCAAGAAAAGAGTAACATCACGTTGGACAGGTTTGACGCATTTAGTAAATACGTCGTCATATCCCACGTTCTCCCATTTACTGTAAGCTCGTCAGGAAGACACAAATGCCAGATTAATCCCTTGCCTAGTTGTCGGTGCTTATGCATCCTCATTGGAGTCGCTATGGGCTGCATATACGCTGCAGCACCGCCCTCTAGCGGAAAAGTTTTGATTGCGCCTTCTACAACAACTATATCATCTCTAGGTATTCAATCGATGGGTAGGGTTAGACTTTGGAGGAGGAGCTGCCCACTGCACCACCACCACCACCACCACCACCACCACCACCACCACCACCACCTCAAGACGTCAGTGACTCAAATAATGCTGAAATAGTTAATTTGCAATGTCTGATGTTTGATTTCAGATGTGTGTCACGAATTCTCTAAAGTGCTAACATGGTGCGTGGGTGGCGCGAGGGGGAGGCAGAGAGACAGAGAAATAGAGATAGATAGGGAGGAGGGGGGGGGGGAGAGGAAGCTAGAGGTCTTATCCACGTTTACCGTGTGAGCTGATTCTCATATTGGAGGATTGCTAAGCTTAACCACTGCGATGATCAGTGATCACACCAGCCTTCCGGCTGACAATAGGACGAAAGGCTATATGGGCGTCTAGATAATCAGAGACTAAACACAAGTTCGGTTTGCACATGCACACGAGGCGGAAAAGAAATTTGATGGTATCCTCTCTGAATGTACCAAGGGCTTTAGAAGAGACTACAGATAACCTAAATTTGAGTGATCCCAAGAAGTACTCGAGATCCTGTCTTCCCGACCACGAGCTCATTGTCTGAACATCCCACGGTTCAGGTTGATGGCTGCTTTACTTTTTAGGCAGCGCCGCATTAAGAAGAACCAGCCAGCTACAGTTTAGCGTCTCTTCCCCGCCTGGCCGCAGGCTACTGCAAGAAGTTCAACCGTGAACCACGGCGCGGAAACCTGATTATCTGCTGCACTATGTTCTTTGATTACAAGCGCTTTCGAAACACATTGTTCACTATCGGATGTAAGCACGCCGCGTTTAATGCCTGACTCGTCACTTCTAGCGCAGTGGAACGCGCTGGAGGAGGATTCACACTGGAGGTGAGGATATCAAGTCATTCTGTCGCGTCGAACTGTCCAACAGCAAACAGCGACAGTAAGTGAGGTAGCCGAGAAGACAACTGGGGCCACATTATTTGGACTCTTGTAACAGACTACCCGTTTGGCAGTCTAATAGGGCCCCTTCGCAGAAGCTCGTCAAATGCAACTGAGTAACGTCAAATGCAACTGAGTAACGTCAAATTCCTGTAATTTGAGTCACAGCCATATAAATTCTTTGAACGGCGCCATTTTCCGTTCTCTATTGCTAAATATGCCACACGAAATTACGGAACGCGAATGGCACACTAATCGCCGGCCGCGGTGGTCTCGCGGTTCTAGGCGCTCAGTCCGGAGCTGCGCGACTGCTACGGTCGCAGGTTCGAATCCTGCCTCGGGCACGGATGTGTGTGATGTCCTTAGGTTAGTTAGGTTTAAGTAGTTATAAGTTCTAGGGGACTGATGACCACTGGTCTTAAGTCCCATAGTGCTCAGGGCCATTTGAACCATTTGAATGGCACACTAGATAAAGAAAACAGACACGAGTAGTGGGCCCAGAAAAAAAAAGAGGAAAATTCCTTTTGCCTTATAATGGTAATGAATCAGAGTCGCCCGCAATCTCGATATCGATCTTGACCTTTAGCCTGTGTGCTGATATGGTAATCATTTCTGCAGAACATACCGATGTAATATTCTGCGAGTATGAATGTCGTATCTCTAGACGTTCAAGGCGTTCTGTTTTTTCTGTATTGTGCAGGGTGTCCCAGGCGGAATGGTTAATATTCAGTGGTATGACACGATCATCTGAAGCAAAAGCTTGGTATGGGCTCACGAGTACACCGTATTTCGAATGGTTCCAGAGTCAACACACAATGTACATCGTTATTTTCTGTATTATTCAATATCTTGTCAGATTTACACATATACAACAGTTTGATAACAAATGTTGTGATGTTTACTAAGTATCAATTGGAAAATAATGATTTTTAACACATTCGATTCTAAGGATGTCTGTTAGCGCCGACAGTATTCTTCGGCGGCAGCAGAAGCACTACCACCGCAAAAGCCGTAAAAGCCACACCTGCATATTCTTCATTAGTGCAAATGTGTGGCATGTTAGCCAGCGCGTATACGAAGACAGTTAACCGACGCTCGTCTCTGGAACACACACAATCCATGGCCCTATTTCACTCACAACACACCACGGTCAACCGCGCGTTTAACGGGCTAGTTTAGTGACAGGAAGACATCCCGAGCAAAAAGGTTTAAAGCAACTAGTTAGGTGGGGCTAGAATAAAACGTCAAAAGGGGCTGGGTGCATAAGAAACGTGCGCGCCATTAACTCAATAATATATGTGCATTAAATGCGTCGTATCTCAGAAACCATTTGGAACGTGACATGTTCATATGACGCTTTTTGTTTCAAATGAGCGTTCCTGTTATATCCCCAAACACTGTCAATTCTTCCAGCGATATCCTGCATGTCTGCAGATGCTTGCCAAAGGCGCATATGCCGATCCTACAGTAACGACATCATTCCGCGAGTAATATCAGACGTTTCGTGAGCTGTCGATCAGTCACCTGGCAAGTAAACTACTTCACTACACGAATTGCGAGCTGTAATACGAAATGAAAACGTCATAACGCAAGGCACGCATAAGAAGAGGAGTGAGTACTGGGTCAATCTATTACTAACCAGATGAAGCAACTCTGGGAATTTCATCATCTGTGGAGGATAAGTGGGAAAGTTTGATATGAAGGCTGACTTGTTGAGTTGTAGTGTATCATTACAGCTGATCACGTCTCGACTGCTATACAGGCGAAACGATACCACGTGACGAGTCTAGCTTTAACTATGAGGTAAGCTGAATTCGTGGTGAGCTAAATGTTTCTGTATGCGACAATCGTATCAAAGCAGTACATCCCATTCGAAGGACATTTATTTCTTTTGAACAGATGAAATGCAGGATTAGAACCATACAGTCCTAGAGTAGTTCACACGTTACTAGTTATATATCGTGCCTGAAGTAGTTCACACGTTACTAGTTATATATCGTGGACGTGAGATCTTCTCGGAAGTACAGCACTACTTCCCCTCCCTCGCCTCACTCCTAAATATACATTTGTCACACTTTTACTTGTACAATGTGGGCAAAGTGAGACGGACTCTGAGAATACAGAGTGCGGCACGTAAAACCTGCCTGTCGCAACGATAATGTTGCAGCGAGTCAATAATAATGGAGAACGAGAAACGCGGTCCAAACAGCCGCGCACGAACTAATCAATTCCTCTGATGTACCGACACTGCGCGGAACTTTGTTTTTGTGTGAGGCAGCTGCAGCCAGTGAAACTTGTCGATACCAGCTGAGAAAAAGGCCTCGTCGTGTGAGTATGCCGTATTCGTTACCCCAGCGTGTTGCCATCGTTGAACCACTGGATCTTTTGTGAAACCAAAGAATTTGTTTCAGGAGAAATTCCCACGACGTTCTGTGCCAGCGAAAAGCACTATACAGGAACTAATTGAAAAAATAGCAATGCACAGGATCGGTTCAGAATGCTCCAAGGAACAGACCACCGCCTGTCTGCACTCCTGAATTAATGAGGCAGGTGCAGGAGATAATGACAAGAAGTCCTCTTAAGCCAACAAGGAGATTGAGTCAACAGGTTCACGCAAGTGGGAGAAGTTGCAGACGTGTTTTAAAGGGACTGGAGTTAAAACCGTACCGGGTAAGTGTTGTGCAAGAACTGAAGAAGCCTGACCTGTAGAACAGACTGTATTCCTGTTTATGGCCGTTGAGAAATGTTGCCAGTGGTGTCTTGGACCCACTAAGGCTCATCATCAGTGAAGAGACGTGGTTCCACCTGTCTGTGTACTTAAATACCCAGAACAACCCGTATTGGTCGACAAAAAAATCCACATGCGATCTACCAGGTAGCCTTGCACGACGAGAAGATAGGTGTTTGGTGTGGAATTTCCGCCATACACGTTATGTGGCCCATGTTCTTTGGGACAGTGAACAGTGGCTTGTATTTTGGGAATCCCGGAGGAGTTATATTCCAGCTTGACAGAAGATAGCGTCAGTTGTGTTTACGGGCCGCACCTTGCAATTCTTGCACCGTAAGATGGGCAAGCCAATTTACGAGTACATATACGTTACGGGCCAGTTTCACTTTATCAACACTGTATTTGTTTCCGGCGAAATTTTATCACGTATTTGATTTAGACATCTGACTGCACAATGTTTCGTATTTCTTCCTTTTTCTTGCTAACTTATTACCAAAGTTTTCTTTGCACGTCGCAGTGCAAAATTAAAACACACATCGTCTTGCGTGTATCACAGCAGTCTATGCTGATTTAAAAGGCTTTTCACCATCGAAAATAGTTAATAATTAGATATGAAAAACACACACACACACACACACACACACACACACACACACACACACACACTCTCTCTCTCTCTCTCTCTCTCTCTCTCTCTCTGACCGACTACGTGCCATCAATCCCATTTCACTGGGAGACGTCAACCATATTCGGCAGAGTTGGTCGTTTGCAATACACGCTTACCGGAGTTGTAACCCCTCTTCGGCGGTCCAACTGGACGGTCGAACACAGTTCCGTTGGGCGACTAGCCGTCCACCCGCCTTATTGAAGGTTGATATAGTGTTTCGACATAAACTTGTTACTGCATTTATTACCATTCTGCCCAGTCTATCAACTACAACCAGATCTACATAATCTATTCCAAATGAAGCCTCCAGCCAACCATCTCCCTGCATAATCACAAATCTACCTGCCTACTACTCGCTACTCTCCGTTTCTTCTTCCTTCCCACACTCTTACCAAACCCCTCTCAAATGACTTTTCCAATTCAATCTGCATCCGAAAGCTTGACCTAAAGAATGTTTCCGGAACCCCACAATATCACCATCTTCAGAGGTTTGAAGAACATACAAACTACCTGACAAAAAAAGTGAAGCGCTCAGAACTCATGGTCGGATGTCAGTCTAACTTCGTATACGTACCCCACCATTGGCGGGTATGTATATACATGTTTCGAGCTGCAATTCTCTCTAACAGGTAGAACGACCACAACAGTGCTTTCGTGTTGTTACCATGCCTAGTAGGGTACTAAGGGCTGTGGGCAGGGTCAGATGTTGAACGATCACTGAAGGACACGGAGGTGCCGCGTACTTGTATGAGTTAGCGTTATCATCAACTGACGGAGTTTGAAATGGGTCTCACTGCGGGTACCCATTGGGCCAGCTGGTTGAATAGTGCAATATTCAGAATTTTGGAGCATTGTGTGACGGTGGCCCGAAGATTGCTTGCATGGGAATGTGAAGACAGCTATAATCTTCAAGGTTCCAGTGCACCAAGAGCATCATACCGCCATCTTATCTGCCCCTGCCAAATGGACCAAGCAGTCGACTCCCTGTAATGTTCTGTGTCATCCCCCATCATTGGTCGTGGACTATTGACAGGCAGATTAGGGTGATAACTGCAGCCTACGCAAGGGACGGTAACACCACAAGGCGAAAGGCTGTGTTTCGTGCCGTATGGACTGATGATGAATGGCTTTGCATTGGGTTCAGTGACTAATCGCGTTTCTGTAGTGATAATCGTCGGCGAGTATGGCGCCGACAGTAGGAGAGCCCCCGTTACCCCAACGTTTCGGAGAGCCACAGCGGTATTACTCCTGGCGTCAAAGTATGGGGAAGCGCGTCCGCAGCTCGTGGTCTAGCGTTGCTGCCTCTGGATCACGGGGTCCCGGGTTCGATTCACAACTGTATGTCGTCACGGACTTCCCGCAGTTTCATGTGTTATTTGTCATGAGACAGTATTGTGGTATCAGTTTTCAGCAGGACAACGGTCGTCCACATACAGCATGCATCTCTACTAACTGTGTGCGTGATACTGAGAGACTTGCGTGGCTAGCAAGATCCCTCAGTATGTATGTGACCAGCTCACTAGTATCCAGAATATCAAAGACCACTTACAAAATCTGTGGGACAGCTTGCCACAAGGGAGGATACGACGGTTGCATGAGACACTTCGTAAGCTGATCAGTGCACGTACCCTCACCGAAGAGGGTGCGACGTCAAACTGGTAAGTGGAGTCCTACTGCAAAGTATTTGGTGCATTTGGTCAAATTTTGTAATCACTGAAATGCAACACACAACCCTCTAAACCCGTAAAGTTTTATTTCGTTTCCTGCTCTGCTTCCAGGTGCTTCGTCAGGCGGTGTATATAACAAACATCATCGCTTTAATTCTCCTATTACTATCACTTTTCGTGGCCGCTGCCACCCTCGTTACTAGAGGTACGCTAATTCATAAGAAAATATACCTGTATCCTATTAGTAACAATTTACGGTCTATAAACGTTGACGCAGCTTTAGTAGTACAACCGCGGCGTAGCACCACCTCGGTACGGGTCTGGAAGTACATAGTAATACTGCTACACCACGAAATGGTCCGGAAGAACCATGCTTGTATCTGTTTTGTGCTGCTTCGGAATCATGTGTTCCGTTCTCCTCCTGTCTAGCACAGACTGCACAACGTGCTGGAGTTGTCAGCAGCTCACTGTTGTGTAAACAGCTAAAAGTTTGCGCTTACACTGTCACGTCTCTCTTGTGACCCAGCTAACCTAATAAAAACAAAGAAGAGCGATCAGTGGACGTCTTTGCAACGCTGGCGTTTTAAGCGATCAGTTATATCGTAGACAATACAGCCTAGCAACTTAGGCGTCCACAAACAGTGAGTTTCTATCTACTAATGTCAACTTGTGTGAACATTTGTTTTATACTCCTGCTGCTGCTTAAGATTACAAGCAAAATATCGTGACATGCATTGCAACGAAAATAATCATGACCTTTTTTCTTGCGGGTTGCAAGGTCGTTCGGTTCGAATCTGGAACAGCCGGCCGGAGTGGCCGTGCGGTTCTAGGCGCTACAGTCTGGAGCCGAGCGACCGCTACGGTCGCAGGTTCGAATCCTGCTTCGGGCATGGATGTGTGTGATGTCCTTAGGTTAGTTAGGTTTAATTAGTTCTAAGTTCTAGGCGACTGATGGCCTCAGAACTTAAGTCGCATAGTGCTCAGAGCCATTTGAACCATTTTTTGAATCTGGAACAGACGTAGGTGACACTGAGATTTTAGCGACACCAAAAGAAGTAAAGATTTGAAGCTCCAAATTCCAGTACACCGTATTCATTTGCAGTGTGACGTTCTGTTTAGCAATTAAGTACAGTGTTCAACATCTGACTACCTATTTTCTATATATTGCTGGGATGCGAGGGACATGGAAATTTAACAGTATTATCTGTTAGACAAAGAAATAGTTTTAGCCAGTGTTAATGTTTATGTAATTTTCTCTCAATGTATATATGTCAATTACCCTAAGAATACACAAGAGGCCTATGCAATCTACTAGCATGCTAATAATTGTACTCCATACATTTCTTATTCATTATAGTAGTGAGTATACAATGAAGTGCGAAATTTGCAGCCACAATACTAAAAGCAAAAATCATTTCCGTGTATATATCATGTTCCTGCCTACGGTTCATGACTGACTACGATTCAATGTGTTCTGTTGCGAAAGGTTTTAACAATTACTGAATTTTTGTCGAGTTCTGGCAGCTATGTGTGTGATCGAGCGTTGTCTTGAGGTACGATCACGGCCCGGTCTGGAAACGCGCTCTTTTTTTGACGATATGCACGTTTTGTACGGTCTGGAAGTTGGCAACAGTAGGCAGCGTTCATAGTATGACGTTCGTGGAGAAAAACGATAACAAGAACTTTATAATTGAAAAATACTGTTGCAAGAGCCTTCGTCGCGAAGATATTTTGACGGGTGCAGCTTCGTCCTTTTTACGCCATGTCACGCTGCTTTTTACCAATTACGGAGTGCAATGGTGTACCCACGTTTCATCGCAGGTCTCAGTCCGGTGCAAGAATGTTCCCATTTAGTTTGGTAGCGTATCAGTAATCGTTTGCTCACCTCGAGACGACGAGATTTATGCTCTGCGGTGAGAAGACGAGGCATCCATCTTGTGGACAGTTTCCGAAATCCAAGGTTATCAGAGAAACGAATGATCGCCGGAGCACTACTACAGCTTATGCCAACCTCAGTAGCAATTTCAGCAACTGTTATTCGGCGATCGTCTTCAGTAAGTGACTAACAATGCAAATGTTCTCTTCAGTCAAGCTGATTCTCGGGCCAAGTCGATGAGCTGCATTCTGAACTGTTACTCGTCCATGTGAAAACGATTTGTGCCACGTGTACACGTTAGTCTCTCAGGGTGTTGTCCACCAAGTGTGTCGCCAGTCTTTTCAAAATTTTGGACGGTTTTACGACGTCTGTTGCAAGATTATAATGCGTTGCGCAGTAGATGACGGTACCCCTTGCTCTGGAATTACTATTCTGACTACGGAAACGCTACAATGACGTTCTAGCTGTGGAGGACAATAAATGGAAACGAAAGCAACAATGAGCAGAGCTCGTGCCGCTTTCCGTTAAGAGAGACCCGTAAAACAAAAATTTTGGTTTACATTTTGAGTCACCCTCGTATTTCTGATGTCTTATTATAATTATGTGATGCTAAATAATTGCTACGGTTGGTTACGCTGTATGCTACTGAATAGAGATGTAGACATTTTGTCAAGTATTGCAATGAAACATTGATGTAAATCTGGTAGAAGTTACCAGCAGACATGTGGGATAGCCCTCGTGCTCGACATTTCGACATGCAGCTGGCATGTAAAACAGACGTGGATTAAATTCGTCGAAGTAATACACTGGTCCGAAAACACGTAATGAACTTACCTGGTACGCATGTACTTCCCATCGTGTAAATGCGTATGCGTTAGCGTTTATCAAATTTTTCAGCGTTACACCGGCAAATTTTACTCTCTGACCGTAGCTATCGCTAAATTCTGATGAGGTTTCTTTGGTTTAGATGACATTAGAGCACGCTGCCATAGGCAGTAGAACGAACCATGGATTTTTCTGTCTTACGTATACAAAGTGATTCTAACTAAACTTTAACTACCCGAGAGCTCCCACGAAAAACGAGTGATCGTAGAACAGTGAACCTTTGTTGAAACATTTGTAAGGACATGCGGAATAGAATCAGCGAAAAAACCATTGAAGCAAACATTTTTCCACACGAGAGAGGAACATATGTTAATTTTCATGCTCAATGTGACGACTGTCTGCAGCCACGACAGCCTATAACCGCACCAGAGATACAATATCCCAGTTGTTCGCAGCACTTTTCGAACGCTGGACCATGGAATGTTCAGCTGTCGGGTCACAGTTCGTGCACCGCTTGAAGGTCGTGCAGCATTAGCAACCATAACTTCAGCACTTGGTGGCGGAGCAATTCCTAAATCACAAGTTCATTCAAACTTCCCAATCATGTTCTTCAAACCCACAGCGGAAAGAAGACATCTCCGTCTTTATTTTATGCGTCGATATTCGGAGAGTAGGGGCACTATTGCTGTTTTGATAAAACAGCTTTACGAGTTAAATCCTGCTATCATTCTCCAGACCCTCGGTGACTGACTGCGACTGTAATGCACACTGATGCTTGTGTTTGAACTCCAAGTCGCCGTACCATTAACGACGCCTAAAAGCAAGTAGTTACATTAAAGCAAATCAGGCAGCGCATAGTCTGAGCATCATTCCTATACAGTTGCGTACCCACACGGTAGTTTTCCGTGTACACTGGCTCAAGTAGCGATAGTTCAATAATAACCATACACTGTATGTAGAAAATTTAGATGCATCCCGGTTAATTTTCTAGTACAGTACGTTAAGCACTTGCACGATTAGATACGAAGTAGCAACAACATCTCGTCGAATCCTAAAAAAGATGCACAAAAAAAAATTACACAAATATGGAGTGTTAATACGTACCTGCTGCCTCGAATTTTTACATTCATGTAGAAAAAGGTACCTGAAAAATTATGCTCAGATTCTATATCTAAAAGTTTTTCATAATCAAACTGTCTGATGAGCCTGTTTCAGTTAGAAAAATCTACTGAAGCATTTATAGCCCTCGAGGCTGTCTTCAGCATTAGGAGGCGACTTAAACACAGAAATTTGCCTTGGACGACGACCTTACGTCCATGTAACCAATGTCCGGCCGCGGAAGCCTCCATTGTATGACCAAATTTCTTCTTTTGAAATGCTTCCGTTGTACTGTGCCTGCATTTTATGTCTGCCTACTTAACAACTAAAACTGCATTCATCTGAGTGACATCTGGGCACCAAGCACAGAGCTTGACATCTTGACTTCGCGTGTAATACCAGTTACTCTGATATCTAAAAATGTGGACTGACTCACCAATTTTTATGTTTTAGGGCGATCCGGGAGAGACGTACCTGCGAACCGTTGGGCAGAGCCACGGGGCAGTGCCCTGGCGTGGGTCCTATCATGGCCGGAAACAGGTGCTCCTGATGTGCTGGTACCAGCTGCTACGGCCAGCACCCTGACTGGCACTGCCAACAAAGCGCGAGTGTGCTTACCTATGAAAGAAACAACGATATCAGCACAGGTGCCACAGGCAGACGGTGGCTGGACAACCACCTGCGATGATGGTGCCGTCACTGGGTACGTAACTGAAGCTTTCAATACATTACGACACTCACCTGCAACAGTAGTACTGCAGCGGATGTGTGCGTCAAGAAAGTATGTTTAATGTCTAAAAAGGAAATACGGACAAGTCCTCTTCTTTTTCTCCGTGCTTATACAACTTTAAGTCAGTGTTTCGACATGAATTTTCTGAATCACGCAATTCATGTCTCAATCGCGAAGTCCCTGGTTCGATTCGATTCTCATCAGTATTAAGTTTTCCCTACTTTTATTTATATTCTATATTCATTATCAAATAAAGTTAATTAACAAATACTGATTCATAATACTAAACAAAAAAGTCAATGATGAAAGAACTGTAAAGCACAGACAGAAAAATATTAGGAAAACTTTGGAGTCTGTTAAAGGGCAAACACAGTACAGAAAACAACATAATAGTGAACTTTATGCGCATATTGAAGCAGTTACGGACATAATTATCAAAAGAACAGGAGCCACCTCCAACAAAGAGCGAGCGTCACATTCAAAGGATGAATGCCAACAGACAGACAAAAAGACTTACAGTATTTCGGTACGTTTACACATTCGAGATCACACTCGAGTCTCGCTCGTGGTCTGGCTTAGCCAGTGCCCGAGAGAGATTCTAGCGCCGCCTCGAAAGGATTAATATTACGACAAAACGGATGATTCACAACAGCGGAATCATCTTCATCGTGATTGTTGGCATCGCTTGAAAACACTGCCACCTTAGGTTCTTGGAATCGTCATCATAACTATCAAACCATTCATTCACTCAGTCATTCGGATCTTCATTCTTAGTAGGAACACCCGAATAATCATCAGACACCTCGGAAAGTATTTCAGATTCAATTTTCTTCCGTTTGCGTAATAGGAATATCTTTAAAAGCAGGAGGAACCTAACGACGAAAATAATAACTATTTGAAATATCAAAAAAATCGACTATGCTAAATGCGGAGTAACTAAATGAAGAAAATCAATTTTATACATTGATTGCTAGTGTAAAGAGCTGAATAGACGAACTAGTTATATATTTTAACAGCAATGGCATCTACAGACAGAACGCAGAAAACGCGAACTGTCTTCAGATCCGTCCGCAACGTATGGCGCGCGCGAAACGAGAGAACTCGGGAACCGTCCGCAATGGGTTGAAATGGTGCCAATGAATCGGAACGAACATTGCACGATTACAAAGGTTTCCACGAAAAACTTCAAGGAGAAGAACCAGGAGAAGAAGAAGACTGAAGCCATTTGGACAGAAGAAACAAATATCAAGAAATGAGGAATTTTAAAGAAATGAAAGGAGAAACAGTGAAAATAAACCTATTCCATAGTGGCTCATACGCGAAAAAAGAAGAATAATAATAATAGATCTTGAATAAAGCAACAGCTTGTTATCTTTCATTACTAATCACATGAAAATTTGATGCACTCTTACTTTATTGTTAATTGAATATATTGTACACATCAATAACACCGTTGAATCTCTAGAAACCAGGAAGTAGTTTATTATCAAGTTAATGAACTGCATTTGTGTACCAAATCTAATGTCTTTAGAATATTCGAATTTTCATGTTATTAGCAATTCTACACAAATTAAGATGTAAACGTTCGTTTGTACCAAATTTCGTACCTCCGAGAGTTCTTCACCGATTGCTTTGAAATTTTCACACAACGTTGTATTCGAGTACTCGTGTGTTTCGTGTACCTATTTTTAAATATATAATACATTACACAAACGGGAAACATCGGTACCAAACTTCTCCAAAAGTTCTTGACCGCTTTTCTTTAAATTTTTACACAACACTCTAACAACATTCGGATGGATATATAAGATAGACTTTGTTAGTAAACAGAAAGTTGAATTTGTGGCTTATCGGTTTTCGGTTAGAATACCACTACAGAATCTGAATATGCAACAACAATGAACAACATTCAAGGTCAGAGAGGGGGCTGAAGAGGTGGACAGAAACAGGGAGGTTAAGGGGGGTTAGGGCATATCCAGTTCCTGTACATATTAGAAACGTGTGCTTACTGCTTTATTTCTTTTCCATTTAACCAGACACAGTAACGCGTAGCTGGGGACAACTCCAACTGGCGAGATTCGTACAAAGTCCCTCGTGATTACAGCAGTATATGCTACGTACTCTGCTACCAGCAACTTTGTTAAAATGACAGATTTCTTTACGTACAACTTCTGAGATCTTCAAACCTCTGAAGAGGAATTTTTCCGGTTTTATTTTTTCAAATTGCGTCATACAAATGTAGTAAATAAATGGCTGGGCACTGACACTGAAATCTAAGTGGGTTAGTGTGCAAGGTCTCATTGTATGAATAATGAAGTATAACGGAAACCGCACATGCTCATGTGGAAGCGGACTTAGTTGGCGCAGTGGCAACACACTAACACGCATTCGGGAGCACGATAGGCAAATCGCTGTACATCCATCCAGACTTACGTTTTGCACGGTTTTTTCGTATTTCTGTAAGGCACACGGCGGGTTATTTCCCAAGAAAAGGATACAGCCCATATGCTTTCGCACTGTTAGCCATCCTGATCTTGTGCATCTCTAATGACCTTGTCGTAGGCTGACGAAACTTACTTCCTTCGATTAAGATTCGCAATTTGGGCCGTATTCGGATAAAAAACTGTGAATTCTGATTAAGCTTATCTTGTTTCTAGTACCACTACAAACGGTCGAAAGGGGGATTAGTCTGAACGTCCCGTTGACCACGTGGTCATTACAGACGAATCACAAGATCGGATCAGGAACTGACGAGGAATGAAATCAGCTGTGTAATTTACAAAAGAAACCATACTGGCGTTTGCTTTCAGCAAATTACGGAAAACCACGGTAAACCTAAATCTGGATGGATGTATACAACCGTTCTAAAAAAGAGGCGGGAACAGGCTGTGTTTACGTCTGTGGAAGTGAAAGGCCGCGGTGTGCTGCTAAATACATTAAGCAAGGACTCAGATTCGATTTGGTAACAACAACTGAGTTGTATGACGTGTTACAAAATGTGTTCCTGTATAAAGCGTGTGTGTGTGTGTGTGTGTGTGTGTGTGTGTGTGTGTGTGTGTGTGTGTGTGTGTGTGTGTGTGGAAACGAACCTCTGTTCCCACGTAGCTTTAACCAGTTTTTAAAAACAACACGAGTATCACGTACGATTGAAAATAACGTAACATCAATTGTAATGTACAAATTACTATATGGAGTTCCGGGGTGACGTTTTTTGCTTTTTTGTACTATTATTACACGCATTCCAAAATGGCCATAGGCCGAAACTGGCGAGTAATGTAACGTGTCACGACTAGCAGTAAAGATTACCTTCAGTAAGGAACTTAACAGCCAACGCCGGATAAAAAATTAATCTACGGTACATCTACATGGATACTCTGCAAATCACGTTTAAGTTCATCGCACCACCTTCACAATTTTCTATTATTCCAATCTCGTATAGCTCGCGGAAAGAACGAACACCTATATCTTTCCGTACGGGCTCTGATTTCCCTTATTTTATCGCGGTGATCGTTTCTCCCTATGTGGGTCGGTGTCAAAATATTTTCGCATTCGGAGGAGGAAGTCGGTGATTGGAATTTTGGGAGAAGGTTCCGTCGCAACGAAAAACGGCTTTCTTTTAATGTCGAGCCCAAGTCCTGAATCATTTAAGTGATACACACTCCCATATTTCGCGATAATACAAAACGTGCTGCCTTTCTTTGAAGTATTCTAAAAGAGGACGGACAAGCGTAGTGTAGGCAGTCTCCTTAGTAGACCTGTTACAGTTTCTAAGTGTCTTGCCAATAAAACGTGTTCCTTACATCTTCTGATGGCAGTATTTTAGTCGATAAACGACAGCGTTATCTGCAAGCAACCTAAGACGGCTGCTCAGATTGTCTCCCAAATCGTTTATATAGGTAGGGAACAGCAAAGGGCCTATAACACTACTTTGGGGAACGCCTGAAATCACTTCTGTTTTACTCGATGACTTTCCGTGAATTACTACGAACTGTGACCTCTCCGACAAAAAAATCACGAATTTAGTCACATAACGGAGACGATATTCCGTAAACACGCAATTTCACTATGAGCCGGCTGTTTGGCACAGTGTCAAAAGCCTTCTGGAAATCCAGAAATACGGAGTCGATCTGAAATCCCTTGTGAATAGCACTCAACACTTCATGAGAATGAAGAGCTACTTGTGTTTCACAAGAACGATGTTTTCTAAACCCACGTTGACTGTGTCAATAGACCGTTTTCTTGGAGGTAATTCATAGTGTTGGAAAACAATTTATGTTCTAAAATCCTGCTGCACATCGACGTTAATGATATAGGCCTGTGATTTAGTGGATTACTCCTACTACCTTTCTTGAATATTGGTGTGACCTGTGCAACTTTCCAGTCTTTGAGTACGGATCTTTCGTCGAGCGAACGGTTGTATATAATTGTTAAATATGGAGCTAATGCATCAGCATACTCCGAAAGGAACCTAATTGGTATACAGTTTGGATCAGAAGACTTGCTTTTGTTAAGTGATTTAAGTTCCTTCACTACTCCGAGGATATTTACTTCTACGTTACTCATGTCGGCAGCTGTTCTGATTAGAATTCTGGAATATTTACTTAGTCTTCTTTTGTGAAGGCATTTCGGAAGGGTGAGTTTAGTAACTCAGCTTTGGCAGCACTGTCTTCTATTGTATCTCCATTGCTATCGCGCAGAGAAGGCATTGATTGTTCCTTGTCGCTGACATACGACCATAATCGCTCTGGATTTTCTGACAGGTTCCGAAGCTAAGTTTCGATGTGGAAACTGTTATAAGCATCTCGCATTGAAGTCGGTGCTAATTTTCGAGTTTCTGTAAAAGGTCGCCAATCTTGGGGATTTTGCGTCTGTTTAAATTTGGCATGTTTGTTTCGTTGTCAGCCCTAGAGAAATAATTTCAGACATCAACCATTTAATACCGAGTAATTGCGCCACTGGACTTCACAACCGCCCGGATTCGGTTAGGAAGTGAGTCCACAAGGTTGTGCAGGTACGCTGCATCCAGGTTAAGCCACTCGCTCAGGATTTGATCGCGCAGTCCACCAAATTGCAGCGATGCTGCTGTCTGCATTTTACCCACTATTCCAACATGTCCCACCGATTTCCTATCAGATTCATGTCAGGTGACTGCGCAGGCCAGTCGAGATGCAGCAGGATGGGGGAAAGGTTCGTGAAACCAGCCACGTATTGTCCCAGCCCGATGAAATTTGCTGTTGTCTTTATGTGCCTGTGTGAGCAATTGCCTTATGCGAGGTGACCGACTCGAAACGTTGACTGCATGCAGTACCCGTCGCAATATTCTCCCCGTAACAGGTTGGTATGGACGTTCATTCACTGCCTGCAGCAATTGCTGTCGCGTCCGGAAGCGCGTGTCCGGTCTGTCTCAGCCAGGATCATTTTCCGACCACAATTATGATGTATTTCGTGGCCGCATGTGTCATTCCACTGCTTGTAGACACGTCCGGCACAAAATACCAACAAATCCAGCAACCTCACATGCCGTATGGCCATGGGCACGGCCTAACACGACTGCTTCTTTTTGCCACTATGTCCTTACATTTAGGCATGTTTACGTACCATGTTCGCTTGAAACATAAATGCTTATGCTAACCTAGAGCCAGTGCGCGCGCGGAAGAGCACGTGGCTCAATCACTGTACCTTCTGTAAAGGCTTGATGAGTTGTGTGTGCGTGCGCTCTGGTGTGACTAATTTTTTCTTCGGTAGACTTTCTAGGTCTGTTAAAAAAAATCCGGAACTTTGTCCACAAAATTTCTCTACGCTCGCCTTTTACTTATTGTGCACTGTCTCCTTCGAAATACTCTTACAGAATTGATACTCCTCTCGCTGGATCGCGCGAATTTCCTTTTATCTTATCTATTGTTGCAAATCTTGGTCCTTTCAACGGGATTTCCAACTTTGGAAATGAAATAAAGTCGAACGGGGCAAGTCTGGAGAGTACGATGATGAGGCAGCATATTTCGTTTTTTGCGCAATTGTCACGCACTGACAGGGATGAATGTGCGAATGCGTTACGGTGATACAAGAGCCATGAATCGTCTCGCCACAATTCAGGCCGTGTCCTTCTCACATTATCTCGCAGGTGTCATAACACGTCCAGATACTAGCATCGATTAACAGTTAGTCGTTGTGGCACCAACTGATGAACTAATCCTTCAAGGTCAAAGGAAACTATCAGCATGGTTTTGACATTTGACCTACCTGACGATTTTTTTTTTTTTTTTTTTTTTTTAATAGAACCTTTTCTGACCCATTGTTAAGACTGAACCTTGGTCTCAACATCATAACCATCTCACCAATTATGATGCTCTTAAGGAACATATTGCTCTCATTTGCGCGATCCAAAAGGTCTTAACAGATTGCGAGGCACAGGTCTTCCTGGTCTTGACTCATTAGCCGTGGGACGAACTTTGAGACAACACGGTGCATTCCAAGATACTGTGTCATGATTTCATGACGTGAGCCAACCGAAATGTTACATTCTTCAGCAAACTCTCAATCAGTCTTCGATTGGCGTGCACAATTACGTTCACGTTCTTGACACTACCGTCGTCGGTAGACGTCGAAGGGCGTCCTGAACGAGGGTCATCTT
This sequence comes from Schistocerca americana, assembly GCF_021461395.2. Lineage (NCBI taxonomy): Eukaryota > Metazoa > Arthropoda > Insecta > Orthoptera > Acrididae > Schistocerca > Schistocerca americana. The sequence goes on from NC_060124.1 coordinate 312,714,386, forward strand.
TAACTTCCGTCCGGCCATTTTTAAACCGTGTGATCCATTCATAACACAGAGTACGGCTTAAGCGCTCATCACCGTAGGCTTCCTGCATCATTTGGTGTATTTCTGTCGAAGTTTTCTTGAGTTTCACGCAAAATTTAATGCAGACGGGTCCTCGTCTAACTCGGCCATCTCGAAATACGCAAACTGTGCGCCACAACGTTCTACTCAGTACAGCACTGAACAATAACTAACGACTAACGGACATAAAACAATAAAACTTCTGACAGTTACACACTACAAACAGGCGTGTGCAGGGATGCCAACCGCATTCCAACAAACCACTGGCTCGAAATTACGAATGTTCCGGAGTTTTTTGAACAGACCTCGTGTTTTAGCAGATTTTATCATTTAGAAACTGCGTCGAGACCGTGGACTTTCCCACGAAAATCTAATGGTACTAATAGACGTCACTTAATCGCGAGACGAGGGGAAGCTGCAGAATTGGACACAGACTCATTCCCATTTTTCATTTATTTATTAGTTCTTGTTGCATGTGACTTGCACTCTAAAGCATTTTGCCATCTGTGTAGCAGAGTTAGTTTTATTATTAGACTCCAATGCACTTTAATAACGATAAGACATGTCGCCGAGATAGTACTAATACAAGTCACTGGGTAAAGGACTAATCATTACAAACGCAGAACAGAATCGAGATTTCTCAAGCTGTGACCAACGTCCGTAGAAAAATAAGGTTGGGCAACAAACGTTCTGTGCTATTATTGGTTGGACGATCAGCTTATGCTTCATTAACAGCGCTTTAATGTAGGCCGCACATTTACGCGATTCGTTTGTGAAATAATGAAATGTGAACTGCTACTGGGCTATTGCTAGAATGTCACTGCTAAATAACGTAGCTTGTCCAGGTTTTAAACGGACGCCGCCGAGTTGAAAATATTGCATCTATCTAATCGAAACATGCAAAAAACAAAGAGAGCCAAGCACAGCCTACTTTTCCAGTTTTCTGCCAAAGCAAATGGTCGCGAATGAGAAAGCATTTTCTGAGTTGGCTCTGACAGAAGTTTTCACGAATGAACAGTATCCATATCAAGCTCATTTTCATTTTGCATTCATCCTAAGTTTAAAAGAAAGTCAGCTATTAGGTGGACTCAGTAGTTTTCACTCAAATTATTCGAAGGTCATACGTGTACAAATGATCTGAATTACGTGATGTAACAAATACATCCTTCAAAATACCTGAGAGGTAACCGAAACTGTAGTTTGTCCAAAAACGCAAGGGAAAGGGATGGTGAAATAGCCGATCTGCAAATGCCCTCTTTGACCCATCGAGCCCGTTTTGACTCCTGTAACAAACTTATGATTGAACTGGGCGAAAATATTTTGCTCAGTATTCGATTAATTTCATAAGACAAGTACACTTTTCTTACGTTCTCCATCGTGCAGACATTTTATTGATGACAATGACTTCAAAGATATTTATTACGTGTTCGCATATCCGCGCACATGTTTTTGTTCAAATGGCTCTGAGCACTACGGGACGTAACTTCTAAGGTCATCAGTCCCCTAGAACTTAGAACTACTTAAACCTAACGAACCTAAGGACGTCACATACATCCATGCCCGAGGCAGGATTCGAACCTGCGACCGTAGCGGTCGCGCGGTTCCAGACTGTAGCGCCTAGAACCGCTCGGCCACTCCGGCCGGCGCACATGTTTTCAGATGAGCATTCTCCATTAATTATGCCGCTACGGAATTATGTGAACTGGTTTTATCTGAATCATTATAAATAACTTCGTCGCTAGATGCACATTTTTATCAACACACTTCTTCCGTGGTGAAAGCTTTTCTACAGGCTCTAGGCTGCTGCTGGGGATCTCACGTTTCTTTAAATTTTCGTCCCTCTGTGTTGCACGTGGTGCGCTTGTTTATAGGTGCATGAGTAGGACTAAAAAATAACGTGCTTATTAATGTTGACACTAAACATGTATACATAGGCTATGAACTGTATCATTCGACATCACTTCGATAAAGGAATCGTTCAAGTGACTTGTGTAACGTGTAAGTAACTAACGTAACTTTACTTCTGGCGCTACTACTACAAGGCAACCTGCACGATAGAAACGCATCGCTCTTGAAGCACTGGTTCCCGTATCAGGTTTAGTACTGTCTAACGTAATGAGTTTCTTTGAAATGAGGGCATATTCTAGCATTTGCAACATTCACAGCGTCTTTCCTGCAGCACTCCGACGGCAAAACCTTCTGCAAGTTTGCTTCGCCAGGGAAAGCATAAAGCACTATTTCAGTCCCTTTAGTGTTACGATTGTGAGAATTACAGCCAACAACATCTAAATCTGGCATCCCTTGCACACACTCAGAACACTGACTTGCAAATCACTCACTACTGGAAAGCAACTAAGCGCAAACGACAAATTCACAAAAATCACACAGACTCCCAACACACAAATATACGCTCAAGTGTTTCTCTCTGACGTCACGTACATAAAATAAGAAACGCGTTCGTTTGTGCATAGCATTTACTGTTCCTCCTTGAGAAACAGCTGTGATCTATACTGTTCGAGCACTGCTAGTCGTGCTCAAGCACAACACTACTAAACACGTAAAAAACTGAACACTTAAGGTATGTATTATATGAAGTAGTAAATGTCTGTAACGGATGGTCAGAAAGATAAATCGTGGGACTACGATATTACGACCTAGTTGAAGTGTGGCCATCCGTGAAATAACTGCGAGAGCTCAGGTGTTCGACACTGCACTCGGGCTGATACCTGCGGAAGAGCGGCCCGGAACCGAAGAGAAACCGAGAGCTGAGCCGTCTGTTGTGATAGGAGGATGAAGCTCCCTGCTTTACAATGGGCCGCACCTCCTCGGTTCAAGAACCCCGCAGCGGAACAATCGGATTACTCGGCGGCGAAATAAGACAAAGAGCGCTATAGCCTGCAGCCGCAGAGGAGTGGGGGGATGGGGAGGGAGGCGAAGGTACCGGAACATCTTTCCTCCCAGCTGGAAATAATTGGCCGGCCACTCTCTCCGCTACAGTAAACAGAAGCCCCTTGCCTTCGCAAACGCCAGAATCACTGATAGAACAAACTTTAGCCCGCACCTACAAGTGCCTTCAGAACTTGCGGACGGAGAAACTTCGTAGGGCTCTCGAGAATACATGATCTTTCGTCTCCACTGTACAAGTTCTTGTAGCAATAACTAGAAAGCGAATTTTTGCATAAGCGCTTGTCATATAAAAGGTCATTAAGAGCGATATTTTTAAAATTCGCATTTCCGATTACTAATATACATTGGTGTCCAAAGCTAAAGCAACAAACGGAAATTTTACCACGTTGTGTTTATTTTGCCACAAAACAGTATAAACAGGTGACAGTAAAGCAGAAATAGTGTAAAGAATATAGAACGTAAACAACTGCACCACGCATAACCGTAGACAAAAATGTTCTCCGTTTTTTTCTGACTTAACGAATTCGCACACACATTCCGACAACTGGTTAATACGCTCAGTATGGGGGTGTGATCGCCTCTGGCAGCAATACGAGGTGCGACATTAAAGTAACGAGAACGATGTGGAAAAAAAAAAAATGTTGCTTACCGTTTTAGTCAAGTTTAGTGTTGTCTCCTTCAAAGTAGTTCCGTTCTGGCAGCACACACGTTTTCCAGTGCTTTTGATGGTAACATTTCTGGAACTCGTCTTCTGTAATATCCTCCAAGACCCTCGTCGCAGCTTTTGGACATCTTGTGTTGTTCGAAAATGGTGTCGCTTGACCACCGTTTTGACTCTTGTAAATAGAAAAAAATGGCATGGAGCGATACCTAGTGAATAAGGTGGCAGTGGTAGTACTGAAATTTGTTTTGAGGTTAAAAATTGCTGTACTGACAGCAGTATGGGATAGCGCATTATCGTGATGCAGAATCCATTCTCTCACATACCAAGATCTTCAGTTATTATTAGACGAACCGTTTCTCGATTGATGTTCACTTCTTCTGAAATCATTTTCACGGATAATTTTCGATCAGATCGTACGAGTTCGCGCACCCTGGCCAAGTAGACATTCGTCCGTGAGGTTGATGGTCGTCCACTGTGGTCCTCTTCAACATTAGTTCCGCCTTCACTAAACATTCTATGCCAACGAAGAACTTAAGCTCTTGACATAACCTCCTCTCCAAAAGCCTTCTGAATCCTACCGTAAGTTGTCGCGTTTTTACCCAAATTGACGCAAAAAGAAATGGCATACCGTTGCGCAATGTTATGCGGTTCCATTTCGGTGACAAGAGACACAAACACGTGTTAACTCAGTACAGTGCAACTCACGACTGAGCAGTTGCATCGATGTGCCGCTTGGACTAGAAGCAGCTTATAGACCAAGGTGAAAGATATTGTACCTACGCAAGCCTGCAGGGTTGCCACACCTTGCAAAGAAAATCAGTCTCATTACTTTATTGTCTTATCTCGTACAGGCCTATCAAATGACGAGGTATGCTGTGGTGTCATTAACGTCATGTTGAGGCAGTAACGTCCATTTTTCTGCACAGGTGCTCGCAAGTCTTTGAGAGTGGTTAATGGATACTGACTTGATGTACGCTGTCTCCCTAGTGCGTCCCAGACATGTTCCAATGGATTCAAATCTGGAGAGCGAGCAAGCCACGCAGTCTGTGCAATATCATCCGTTTCCAAGAAAACCCACCCGTGCTATAGAGATCGAGCATTATCGTCCATCATTATGGAGTCTCAGAGAACCTCGCAAAAACCGCACCAGGTCCCAAGATCTCTTCACGCTACGTGACAGCAGTTAAACCTTGCCGATTCACCCGTTCAATTTCAGTATCAACATAATCCCTACCGATACCATTAGGAATCCTCCTCGATATCGGTCTCTTTCCACACTGTCTGGGTGCCGAAGTCATCTGCCATGTTCCCTCCAGATGCGAATCCGTCTCTGGAATCACTCTCCAGACCAAATCGGGACATCTATGAAGGGGGGAGAGAGAGAGGGGGCGGAGAGAGAGAGAGAGAGAGAGAGAGAGAGAGAGAGAGAGAGAGAGAGAGAGAGAGAGAGAGGGGGGGGGGGCGGAGGGAGAGAGAGAGAGAGAGAGAGAGAGAGAGAGAGAGAGAGAGAGAGAGAGAGAGAGAGAGGTGGGGGGGGGGGGGGGGGGGGGGGACGGAACAGATTAGGACGTGTACCGAATTCACGTACATATTAAAAATGTGATTTCTCTTTTTTCTTTTCCATTCAAATAGTCAGCCACAGTAACGCGTTGACGGGAAAAGCTAGTAAATAATAAAAATCGGACGAATGTTATTTCAAGTGTTTTATTCGAATTGACCTGTAATACCACTTTCTAAAATATTTACTAGTCCTCGTGAAACACACTGTATTACGACTCCGAATATATAAATACTTGGAGCGCATGTTCTGTGAAATTTCGTTCTTTGAGTGAATATTAAAAAGAATTGTCGTCCATGAAATTATTTGGTTACACAATACAATTTATGTTCTGAAGTATGAAAGGTCAGGCAACATTACGATACCAAGTTTCCACCGCAGTTTGCTTGCTTCAGTTCGTGATAGTTTCTCAACTAAAGGCAAAATAGTTTTTAGAATTCAGAACAAACAATTACGGGTTCACTTGCTGCTGCTGTACAATACATTCTGGTTTGCCTCAAACTGATGTCAGTCAGGCGATGTAACATGCTATTTTGCACTTCCTCAAGGTTTGGGCGAGGGCGGCGGGGGGGGGGGGGGGGGGGGGGGGGAGACGGAGGAGTGGGGACGGAGAGAAGAGAGCGGCAACAGCCCTCCCTTGCCCCTCACTGGGTTCGACCTCAGAACCATGATAGAAGGGTTCATCACGGACTGTGCCTCCTCCCCCCTCCCCCTCCCACGCTTTTGTACACACTAATCCAAAGTAGTGCGACGCAATTCTGAAAGGAAACAACTTCTATGTCAGCACCTAAGATGATCTGAAGACACGTAGGAGTTGTTACTTATTAAACACGTTTAAGTATTCTATTTATCAAGTCTTTGGTTCGTTCTCGCTAGTGAGAATATTTATTTTACTTCACTTCTGTATCACCATCAAATTAATATGAAATTAAGAAAGGTGGAATCAATTTTTTAATAAAAATAACATTTCATTTTTAACTGGCAACCGGCCTTGGCTCTTAGAAGAAGAAATAGTATTTACTATGAGGAAAGGCCAGTATTCACAGCAAATTAAAATTTGTTAGAAAAATGTTAAATATCGAATAGAAAACAAAATACATAATCGTTAACTCCATTCAAAAGCCCTAGCAGGCGCATCGGTACCGACCGACCGCCGTGTCATCCTTCTCCCAATAACGTCACAGGATGCAGTATAGAGGAGCATGTGGTCAGCACACCTGTCTCTTGGGGCGTTATCAGTTTTCGTGACCTGGAACCGCTACTATTCCGTCAAGTAGCTCCTCAAACGGCATCGCGAGGCTGGGTGCACCCCGTTCCATTCCTGCTCCAAGAAAAAGTTCCAGACAGTACCGCGATCCGAACTTCGGTCATTCGCATGGCTGTCAGCCTCGCTGAAGACTCCGCTATGGAAGCGGACAGAAAATAAAATACTTATCCATGTCAGAGACTGAACAGTGTTACTGTCTTGTGTATTTTTCCATTCAACAGAAAGGCATTTTGAACATCTGTATTAGATTTTCATTTATTTCCGTATGATTAGCAACAAAAAAAATCAAAAATTTTAGCTTCGTTAAAAATTTATGTTTCAATACTTTTAACGAACATTTTAGTTTGAAAAAGTACAGAATTTATATAAATGCAACCAGCCATTTCTTGATTTCAAAATGACTGTGGTATGTATCCAGCTACCGGAGACTATCAAAGTATTTGAAATGTTTTGTATTTGGAAACGTTCAGAATACTGCAAATCTTTGGAGGCGATTATTTCGGGAATTTCTTCGTCCTGATTTACGAAACTAATGTGCGGGCACTGGCAAATCTTATGAGGACGAAGAAGACTCAGCGAACCAGTTCGTTGAAGGTCTCTTGTGATTGATAGTACACTTATTCCACAGAGAACTAGGCTGTTAGTTTTATCTGAGCGTGACCAGTCGGCAACCCTCACGACACTTCCCCATAAGCTGTCCCCTCGATTACGAAGAATCTGTGATTGATAAAGCAGGTTGTGATATATGGATTACTCATAAAGAAAACGAACGTGCTGCTGTTAGTAACGTTGGCAGTTACAAACGTTTGCTTTACCACTCGTAGCTGAACACGGCTATCATCTTATAACAAGGATTGCGACTCTGCATATGGCATCACGAACAGATTCACAGTACGAATACGGCACTTGAAGTTATCTATTATAGAATTTGCCCGAAAAGTTGCTCAAACCACATTCCCTTCGGTTTTATCAGTACTACGTACCGCCAACGCGCCGCATCGTAAATTCCTTTTACGGAGCAGATGTAAACTTGGGTCTTCATACGTTTTCTTCTTGTACATAACGCGACAGAGATTCGCTTTGGATGTCACATTATTCTCAACTTCCGTTCACACCGTAAACGACAGATGCGTTTTGTACATGACTGGACTCGATCTACAGTTTTCCTGAATACGTGTTTTCAATTAAGAGCTCCGCACGAGAACTCTAGACCAAGGACGTACAAAAATCCATGAAGGTCAAATTCTACCAGTAATGTGACTCAAGTAATTGAGGGCAGGTTTCAGGCAAAGCAGCTGCCATCACCAGTTGCTTTGCTTCCAGTATTTTACGCCCTTAGCAAACAAGTACAAGATTTAACGTATTCAAACATCTTGCTTTAACCCACATGTTAATTACACTCCTGGAAATGGAAAAAAAGAGCACATTGACACCGGTGTGTCAGACCCACCATACTTGCTCCGGACACTGCGAGAGGGCTGTACAAGCAATGATCACACGCACGGCACAGCGGACACACCAGGAACCGCGGTGTTGCCCGTCGAATGGCGCTAGCTGCGCAGCATTTGTGCACCGCCGCCGTCAGTGTCAGCCAGTTTGCCGTGGCATACGGAGCTCCATCGCAGTCTTTAACACTGGTAGCATGCCGCGACAGCGTGGACGTGAACCGTATGTGCAGTTGACGGAATTTGAGCGAGGGCGTATAGTGGGCATGCGGGAGGCCGGGTGGACGTACCGCCGAATTGCTCAACACGTGGGGCGTGAGGTCTCCACAGTACATCGATGTTGTCGCCAGTGGTCGGCGGAAGGTGCACGTGCCCGTCGACCTGGGACCGGACCGCAGCGACGCACGGATGCACGCCAAGACCGTAGGATCCTACGCAGTGCCGTAGGGGACCGCACCGCCACTTCCTAGCAAATTAGGGACACTGTTGCTCCTGTGGTATCGGCGAGGACCATTCGCAACCGTCTCCATGAAGCTGGGCTACGGTCCCGCACACCGTTAGGCCGTCTTCCGCTCACGCCCCAACATCGTGCAGCCCGCCTCCAGTGGTGTCGCGACAGGCGTGAATGGAGGGACGAATGGAGACGTGTCGTCTTCAGCGATGAGAGTCGCTTCTGCCTTGGTGCCAATGATGGTCGTATGCGTGTTTGGCGCCGTGCAGGTGAGCGCCACAATCAGGATTGCATACGACCGAGGCACACAGGGCCAACACCCGGCATCATGGTGTGGGGAGCGATCTCCTACACTGACCGTACACCACTGGTGATCGTCGAGGGGACACTGAATAGTGCACGGTACATCCAAACCGTCATCGAACCCATCGTTCTACCATTCCTAGACCGGCAAGGGAACTTGCTGTTCCAACAGGACAATGCACGTCCGCATGTACCCCGTGCCACCCAACGTGCTCTAGAAGGTGTAAGTCAACTACCCTGGACAGCAAGATCACCAGATCTGTCCCCCATTGAGCATGTTTGGGACTGGATGAAGCGTCGTCTCACGCGGTCTGCACGTCCAGCACGAACGCTGGTCCAACTGAGGCGCCAGGTGGAAATGGCATGGCAAGCCGTTCCACAGGACTACATCCAGCATCTCTACGATCGTCTCCATGGGAGAATAGCGGCCTGCATTGCTGCGAAAGGTGGATATACACTGTACTAGTGCCGACATTGTGCATGCCCTGTTGCCTGTGTCTATGTGACTGTGGTTCTGTCAGTGTGATCATGTGATGTATCTGACCCCCAGGAATGTGTCAATAAAGTTTCCCCTTCCTGGGACAATGAATTCACGGTGTTCTTATTTCAATTTCCAGGAGTGTAGATTCACAAAATATGCGCTTGATCATGTGACGGTGGATAAATTTTGATGGTCATTACATTTTGTGGGCTTGCAACTGTGCGTCATCCCATTTACAAGAAGCTAAGCTTGAAAGAACTGCTTAATGAAGCACGTAGCATTGATGAATATGGAGGGTGAGCCCCCTAAGATTTAGCACCTCTTATGTCCGCAGCTCGTGGTCTTGCGGTAGCGTTCTCGCTTCCCGCGCACGGGGTCCCGGGTTCGATTCCCGGCGGGGCCAGGGATTATTCTCTGCCCCGTGATGACTGGGTGTTGTGTGTCGTCATCATCATTTCATCCCCATCGACACGCAAGTCGCCGAAGTGGCGTCAACTCGAAAGACTTGCACCAGGCGAACGGTCTACCCGACGGGAGGCCCTAGCCACACGGTATTTCCATTTCCAGCAACTCTTATTTCGTGAACGGCTCAAAACACTTAAACAATGTTTTCAGTAAATGATAGTACGCAGAGGGGCATGTAAATCAGGTGCATGTTTACCGCTCACAACTCTTACATCAATCGAGATACTAAGGAAGTATGTGTTTCTTACATGGAACGATACCCTCTTTTTAACAATATTCGAATGATCCTGAAAAGCCAAGCTCCGTGACGTAACTCTTGTTACGGTTGCCGTTCAAATCTTTCGAGAGAGAGGAAGAAAAAAAAAAAAAAAAAGAAAAAAAAAAAAAAAAAAAAGTGTACTACAATTGAAAGGCAAGACATTTTAGATCTGCTCTTGTGGTGTAAACACCGCCGAGTAGGGCTCTTATGCCATGCATTTCACAGCGGTTTGCAGAGTATGGCTGTAGATGATGTGAACGGCACACTACAGTTCATTGTCCTTGTTGTAACGACACACAGCGGCTTCTCTGTAAAAAAAAACTAGGTGTCAATCACTGTTATGCTGCTATGTGTATATTGCTGCTATGTGTGTATTGTAGGACAATGTGCGCACATCGCCCCTATGTGGCCTTTTGCAGTTGGCAGAAGGGTATTTTATCGTTGCCAATGGCTTTGAAGTGCGCTGTGTACAAAGAACCGCCGTGATCTGTTGTACTGGTTTCTGCCAGAGCCGCTGAAGTTCCAGTTTCAACGCTTTGTGCCCTGTAGGCTGTTGGAGCTACGTTTTTCTGTCTGTATACGAAGGCCAATCGCAGAAACTGCTGTAGCGGCTTTGATGTGGTTTCCACTAATAGAGGGACTGATTCACGAGGAAATTTTGTGTATACGCTTTACACTGCTTGGCTATTGCTAAGAAGCAACTGACTGTTGCTAAGGAATAGCCCACCAGTGGTAGTAAAAGGGAAGAGTAGATGGCGGGACGTGTTAACTGCAGCAAAGCCTGTGCACTAACGCTCTATATGCATTCAACAGTTCATGCAACACGATATTTAACGAATGTTGTCGTGGAACCGTTTAGTGAGACATTCTGTGTGGTGCGGCGCCGTTGTGTGCAAGGCATCCTTTGAGTGCTTACGATCGTAGACTAGAAGTTGGCCGGCTCGAAGGCCGTCGAAGTGTGGTCAGAATAACAGGTGTGCACAAAAGTGTCATCTCGCGATTAAAAATGCCGCTGGAGTTACAAAACCTATGCGACAGCATGTCGGTGGTCGTAAACGAACTACCACATCCAAAATAATAGATACGTAGCTTTAGTGGCGGGGAATATCAGACGTCTCACTCCTAGGAAGATCGCTGCCGACCTTGCAACCACTACCTTTACACGTATCTTTGCTAGAACCATTTTGTGGCGATTAAAGGAAGGTGATTTGTATGCTCGGAAGCCTGATCAATGCATCCCACTTCAACCACGTCATCGTCGAGAAAGATTTCGTTGGTGTAGGTAATATGTTGGTTAGGATGAGCGATAGTGATCCAGAGTGATGTTCTCTGATGAATTTCCCTTCACTGAGTCAAGTGATTCTTGCTATCAGTTGGTGTGGAGACAGAGGAACACGATACACAGCACAGAATGTTCATCATCATCATCATCATCATCAGGGTTGGGTTGATCTGGTGGAAGAGACCAAACAGTGAGGTCATCGGTCTCATCGGATTAGGGAAGGATGGGGAAGGAAGTCGGCCGTGCCCTGTCAAAGGAACCATCCCGGCATTTGCCTGAAGCGATTTAGCGAAATCACGGAAAACCTTAATCAAGATGCCCAGACGCGGGATTGAACCGTCGTCCTCCCGAATTCGAGTCCAAGTCTGCTAACCACTGCTCCACATCGCTCGGTTCTCATCATCATCCGTATGGTGTAGCCGCTATGGTGTGGCACAATGGCCGGAAAACGCTGCATATCTTTGCTCGAGGTACCTTTACAGCACAACGGTATTACATGAAGTTTATTCTGGATCATGTCAGTCTGTTTAGCGGAGCGGTAGGTTCCGACTTCCTGTTTATTGACGACAGTGCCTGCACACACACACACACACACACACACACACACACACACACACACACACACACACACACACACACACACACACACATGACTGCTGAGGTATCTGACAGGTTGGGAAGTGAACATACTGAACGTGCGGAATGGACTGTGTACTCCTCGTACACAAACCCTATAGAAGCGTGTCTGGGCTGCTATCAGCAAACGTGTTTCTAAACGAACGCACCCTCCCCCAACCGTACAACTACTAAAGCTGCCTCGAAGAGTAGTGGGACCATATCCCCCAACGACGCCTCAACAGTTTGGTATCCAGCGTAACAGGTGCAACGTGTGCGTTAGTCCTCTTTTTGAGTACTGTTGCGCGGTCTGGGATGCGTACCAGGTAAGATTAACGGAATACATCGTGCAATTTCAAAGGAGAGCAGCACATTTTACATTACCGCGAAATAGGGGAGAGTGTGTCGCTAACGTGATACAGGATTTGGGATGGACATCTTTAAAAAAAATGGTTCAAATGGCTCTGAGCACTATGGGACTCAACTGCTGTGGTCATAAGTCCCCTAGAACTTAGAACTACTTAAACCTAACTAACCTAAGGACATCACACACATCCATGCCCGAGGCAGGATTCGAACCTGCGACCGTAGCGGTCGTGCGGTTCCAGGCTGTAGCGCCTTTAACCGCTCGGCCACTCCGGCAGGCCATCTTTAAAACAAAGCAGTTTTTCGTTGCGGGGCAATCTTCTCGTGAACTTTCGATCACTAACTTTCTCCTCCGAATGCGAAAATATTTGGTAGACGCCGACCCACATAGGGAGAAACGATCATCATAATAAAATTGGGATATCAGAGCTCGCACGGGAAGATATAGGTGTTCGTTTTTTTCCGTCCGCTGTTCGGAAGTGGAATAATAGAGAATTATTGTGAAGATTTTTCATGAACCCTCTGCCAGACACTTTACTGTTATATGCAGAGTGTTCATGTAGATATAGTGCCCGAGGTGGGCATATTTCTTACCGAGATTCCGATATCGAACTTTATGTTAGGAGTCGGACCTGCGTCAAAAATGAACGTCATGTACGTCTGTTATCCTGCTTTCGCATGAGGTGAAATCTGTACCACTCCACATCTATTACGAGTGTAATGTGTTTCACGTCACCCTTCATTGCTTCTGATTAATCCTGTTTAAAAATGTCTGTTCCTTAGCAATTAAGAAATTACCGCTACGCCAGACAAGTCATTGGCCGTAGATACTTAGTGCCAGCTGTACCACGCCGAGCTAGGTCGTTAGTTGCGTAATAATTTCCACTTCATAAACATGTTTTGATTCTAGTTGCATTTGGTTCAGTAGCGATATAGGAAACGTTACAGTATTCTGCGTTAACTTGTAAATAATGACCTTGGCGTTATTAACTTGATATTGTACCCAAATGCAAGCAACTTTTACCGACTATAAGCAAACTGTGTGGTGAGCCCCAACACATCGCTGCAGTAAATAATGACGAGCCAAATCTGGCCCGCTCAACCTCCGAGGGCGACTCAGAATCTACATAAGCACCGAATTTAGAGGCCCAGCTATACACTGCACGGCAAAATTATTTAAAGTCTTCCTTTTAGCGCGCACATCACGCTTGATGAATGAATTTAGAAGAACATGCAGAATAATCATCGCCCACATGCTCAAGAGCCACGCACGGATAATGAATGCGCGTGTAAATGTAAAAGCAAGAAATGGGGGAGAGGGGAAGGTTGCTATTCGCCAAGTACGGTCTTCACAAATTTGAGAAGTAAGCCGTGCTCGTGTAAACGTCAGATGTGGGCCATAAGACAGCGGCCGTTAACTCTGGTACGATCGTGGGCGTCGACGTCCGCGTCAGCGGGACCCCCGCCGTCCGTTTAATGGCAGCAGCGACCGTTGCAGGAATCCAGGGCGTCAATTAAAAGTCGCAGGCAGAGACGGCAACGCCAGAACTGGTTCGGGACGCCTAACGGCGGGAGGAGAGACATCTCGTCCACACAACACACAGGCTGCAGCCGGACCTGTGGCGATTCCGTATGGCCGGAGGCTGCAAAGCCGTCTTCCCAGCCTTGTCCTAGGACCGGCACCTTATACCGTCCGTACACGAGACCTGTTTCTGAAAGCGAAACCCGTCAAACGTTTGCAGTGTGGTTGGTGTACACTGAAAATTTTGTCACAAGCGAGTGAGTATGAAGTTCAAATGACGAGCTCTCCAGCAGAATACGTAACGCTGACGCAATTAAACCTCCGGTATACAGCATTAGGTCTAAAAAAAAAATACAATATGATCTACCTTTATACAGGGTGAACATTAATAAAACCGACGAACTGCAGGGACGGATTTCTGACTTGAAATGGAGGAAAAGAGCTACTACGGACATGTGTCCGCAAATGGACGGAGTGCGTGCAAAGACAACAAATCGTCCCGGAACTCAGTAGAGTTGCATCACATTCACGCCACAACGTATGTTCAAAGTGGCCTCCATGGGACTGCAGGTGAATAGGGATAAAAGCCGTTCTCATGCAGGATACTCACGATCTCACTGTGACTGACACCGTGTTGGCAGGTCACTGGAGCTGTACTAAAGTTCCTCTTAATAGCCTTTAGAGCTCTATCCTCCAGATCAGTTGTAGGCATAGACCGCCATTTTCCCTGCACGTTCGTTTGTCTGGAAGGACCCATGATCACACAAACGCCCAAAATGAGCTTGAAATGTATGATGTGGTTGGAGTCCATAAGGGCAGTTGTTCTGATATAGCCGTGCTGCCTCTCGGCTGTTCCCATCTATTTGGGCGTACATGAACATCATTTCGGCTTGTTACTGACATGAATAGCTGACCATTCTGCTGCTTACAGCGCGCTGCGTCAACCTCACGGCCTGCAACATACGGCACATGGTCAGAGGAACTCTCATTCTTCAGTGCCATCTAACGTAGTAACGATGCACTTTCAGACGTTTTCATAGGACCTTTTTTCCTCAATTTCCAGTCAGGAATCAGTGCCCGCAGTTTGTCGGTTTTATGAATGTTTACAGTGTATATAAGACAGTATGTATGTATGTCCTAAACCACTGAATCGATTTCAGCCAAATTTAGTACACATACTGCCTTCTATATGATAATCAGCACTGTAGGACTTAGAACCTCCTAGTGCCCAGATAAGGACAAAAATAGTTTTTGTATCCTAGATGTGTAGGTTGCCCTGTGGGTAGTATTCATGCCTTTCAAGAGCGGCACATACGGTTGGGGATGTGCGAGAGTGGGAGACAGGAGGCGATGGACATATATAGGTGGGGGAGGGGGGGGGGCGTGTTGTGCAGACATTATCTGCATCCCTTGCAGCGGCTGCACGTGTGGACGGGCAAAGCTCAGCAGGACGGGGGGAGGGGGGGGGGGCGTGGATGTTCAGTGACAGAGAGGGGAGGATGAGGTGGACAAAGAGACGAGAGGGAGAACTAATTTGTTTAGTGGGGGAGAGCTGTGGAGAAGGTGATGTAGAAAGTAGGTGGAAAGTGTAGAGGGGTAGTCGGTAGGTGGAAAAGAAAGAGGAGGGAGGAGGAGATGATCAGGGAGTGTGGGAGGCGGATATGGAAGCGGGAGGGAAGAGGAAGTTCTGGTCGGTGAAGAGGGGCATAGGAGATGGGTGAAGAGAGGTTGAGGAGGAGGTGGAATTTAGAGTGAGAATGGGGAGGAGGTGAGAGAGACAAGTGGGAGGATGAGATCGACAGAGACACGGGCATCTCCATAAGTCAAGGCGTAACAATGCTGGAGTCGTCCTCTACGTCTTCACCCATCAATGTGGCGAAGTTTTCTCGATAACTGATAACTTGGTAGAGACCCTGGTTTTACAGGTCTGTATTTTGTTTCTTCAGGGAACGTTCCACCTCGAAGACCACCTCGTTGTTATTCTAAAAGTGAATGCCACGCAATGTTTTCTTCACCGGAGGAAATATCAAGAAGTGTTACCAAGTAATGAGAATACGGAGGGGAAGCAGAATTTCACACCTCAAAGTAAAAGCATTTGTAACCGTATCCTACAGGGAATGAGCTAAAGCGGCGCGATGGAGCAACAACACCGCCCTTTGACAGCATTCCGCGACGCTGCCTCTTGACAGTCAACAATAACTTCGTCAGGAGATTTCGGTAGTTCGTTCCTGTGACACTTTAACCATTTCAGCATAAGTGGTTGCAGTGTCGATCCCCTTCCGGCACAGAAAAGTAATCCCGGCCGGCAATAAAGATTTACTTGATCAGTGGGCTGCGCCATTTTATTCTGGCCCCCTAGTACAGTATCGTGAAGCGGATATTTCAAATTGTATCGAGACTGCAGGCCAACAGCTGCGAAGAAACGAAACCTTAACTACGTAACCTTATTTTTTCGAGGTGATAATTCAGAATTTGACTTCCCCTATAGTAATACTGTGCAGCCGCCTAGCAGAAAAAAATTCGCACCCACTCTTGGAAAACTTTCAAGCGAAAGAGACTCCTTGACAGACGAACCCCCTGAATTATTTCCATATACTACTATTTCTACATGTGTCATTTTTACACGTGGTCGAAAGTAGAACACAGTGCCATTGAGATATACACTGTCGACAAAAACCAACGCCGAAGTACACGTAACGTGTAAAGGTGGCTTGATAAGGCCGCCACGTTCACAACACAAGTATACTGCGTGACAAAAAAATGGCTCTGAGCACTATGGGACTCAACTGCTGTGGTCATAAGTCCCCTAGAACTTAGAACTAATTAAACCTAACTAACCTAAGGACAGCACACAACACCCAGCCATCACGAGGCAGAGAAAATCCCTGACCCCGCCGGGAATCGAACCCGGGAACCCGGGCGTGGGAAGCGAGAACGCTACCGCACGACCACGAGATGCGGGCATATACTGCGTGACAAAAACGCTCACAAGAGCAGGAGATAAGAAAGTTGGTGCAACTTCATCGGTTGCGACTATGTGAGATGTTATATCAGTGATCACAAAATCTATTACAATTTACGACTTGACATGTTGCACCCCTTCTAGTACGGATTCATGCACTGACTCGGTTGGGAAGGGTGTCAAAGCCGTTCTGTCCTCTCTCAAGGCAACCTGGCCCGCAGCTGCAGTAACTGATCTTTGATATCCTCGGTATTGGCACTGGGGTGGTATTGGAGTTTGAGATGTCCCATACATGTTCTACTAGGGAATGACGTTCAGATTGTAATGGAAGGCTGTTTTATTAGTAAATATTTATTAAAACACTGGTGTCTTCCAGTCTTCAGTGACTACTCGTCATTTCACGCTGTGCATGCTCCCTTAGAAACCAAATCAGGTCTGGCAAGAACACTATACACATACAACACTTTATTTGTTTAATCGTATGGTGATTTTATACAGTATACAGCTGATATAAGACAAGTGATTTTATACAATATACATATGATATAAGACACGATTAAACCTTAAAGTCCTTGATTTCAATCAATTAAGTAAGCTGGGTGTGAGTGAACAAGTCGTCGGGAATTCCAGGGTATGAATAAAGTGGACAGCGTTGGACTAGATATTCAATTGTCTGCTCTTCTTGATTAAGTTCACACATTGGTGAACTGATCCAGCCCCACTGGTATCTGAAGTAGCTACAACAAACATGTCCAGTCCTTAACCTGTTGAGGCGGCACCATAGGTTCCTCGGTCGGTCAAAACCTTTTGGCTTCTTTGTGGGATCGAGGTGATGGGCTCTTGTTCACAATGTTTTTGTTGACCATTCATGCTCCCAGCTTTCATTTAGATCAAAACCATCCGCGATGAGTTGTCCTGCAGTTAGACTTGCTGGTCTTCTTGATCGCAATCGTTGCTGTGGCGGATGACAGAATTCCTGATGCAGTGGCAGAGAGGGTGATGCAGAGATTACTGTACACGTGACCCCTAGGTGGTGCCAAACGAGCAACAGTGTCATAGGTGATATATAATATGTCCAGAAACATAACATACAACACTAATGCCCCTGGTTGCCGTTCTACCTATTTACGTAATCGCCAGTCACATGTAGTATAGGAAGTTACACTGAGATCCAATCATGTCTTCTGGGTGATTCTCGTTTTCTGTCAGGTAGTGTAGGTCCATTTGACAATCATTTTAGCCGTACCTCGCACAGGCTTACCACGCAGCCACGGAGTATGCTAGTGCAGCATCGGACTTTCCGCGAAGCTGCCCCTGAAGCTATGTCCTACGATTTCATTATACGACTTACTTTCCCTTTTGGAAGGATAGCGGCCGTCGTACAAGTATTACAGTAGTTAATTTCGCTACACGTATTACAGCGAGGGCACAAGGACGCAGAGCTGGGGAGATGTACTCTGGCGGGGGATCACGCAATTACTGTGATTGCGGGCAGCGCGTGCCCAAGCAGCACCATTACGAAATTGCCGTACAGCATGAGGCGAGCTGCAGCTTGCGGTGGCCAAAAAACGCAGCTAATAGCTGGAGCGGCCATCCGCAACTTATCATCAGCCCCGCACACCGTGTGGAAAGCGGGCGGCTCTGGCTCGCCGTGGTCACGAACGCGGATGCACGGGTTCCGCAGCATGCCGCCAGATCCGGCATGCCGGAGGATGGATGGACACCGTGCTACATCACGGGCACTTAGGGCAGTCATACCATGCGGTGCACTGAAGCCGGCAGCACACTGTGTAAGTGCACTTACAGAGGCCATAATTTGCGGCACTGTGGCCGTAATGTTATTGTCAACATTGCTTGATAGCCGGGCTGATGCAGGTAGTTGCCGAGGTGTTGCCCACCAAGGTTGGATATTATTTCGAATGGCCGGACCGTATCTATTCAGTTTCTGCGTAAAATCTTGGAAGCAACACTTCGCACGACGCCTTTCACCTAACCTCAGTCCAAACAGTTTAAATGGGCCATTTCACCAACTGGCCACCTTCGGGCAGTGAAATTTCGCTTTTACGTTAGTGCCTGACAAACGGTATGCATTGAGTTTTGCTGGAGTTAGGTGTTAATCAGTTCTCTGAAAGCCACGTGCTGATGCTACCCTATTGGCTACATCAATTATATTACTTTTAAGTCTTTTTACAGTAACACTTGTGTGACCTGTCACGTTTATTGATAGACCATTGACATACCGGATGATCAAAAATCAGTATAAATTTGAAAACTTAATAAACCACGGAATAATGTAGATAGAGAGGTAAAAATTGACACACATGCTTGGAATGACATGGGGTTTTATTAGAACAAAAAAAAAACGATATTGCTAGACGCGTGAAAGATCTCTTGCGCGCGTCGTTTGGTGGTGATCGTGTGCTCAACAGCCACTTTCGTCATGCTTGGCCTCCCAGGTTCCCAGACCTCAGTCCGTGCGATTATTGGCTTTGGGGTTACCTGAAGTAGGAAGTGTATCGTGATCGACCGACATCTCTAGGGATGCTGAAAGACAGCATCCGACGCCAATGCCTCACCTTAACTCCGGACATGCTTTACAGTGCTGTTCACGACATTATTCCTCGACTACAGCTATTTTGAGGAATAATGATGGACATATTGAGCATTTCCTGTAAAGTACATCATCATTGCTTTGTATTACTCTGTTATGCCAATTATTGCTATTCTGATCAGACGAAGCGCCATCTGTCTGACATTTTTTGAACTTTTGTATTTTTTTGGTTCTAATAAAATCCCATGTCATTCAAAGCATGTGTATCAATTTGTACCTCTCTATCTACATTATTCCGTGATTTATTCAGTTTTCAAATTTATACAGACTTTTTGATCACCCAGTATATATATGTATATATATTTGAAGAAAAACAGTGGACCCAGAACAGAGCCTGTGAAACCTCCAGTCAAATTCAAACCCCTTCCCCGTTTGTCGACAATTGAGGATAGCCTTCCGCTTATTTTTTTCCAGATATGAACTGAACCACTGGTGAGCTGCTTCCTGACTTCAATAATATTTCAACTTGTGTGGAATTCTTGTCTGGTCCATGCAATCACATTTTTGCATTAAATGAAAGAAAGTACCTGCTGTCTGCAACCGATCGTTTCGTTCTCCTTGTGTCTGTAAAACCGTTTCTGTGGGCACTCCCATCCACAAGTCACACAATGTGACAGCAGTTACGTGTACTGAGATCTACCACTGCTCTCCTACGGAGCGAGGTTCTGCGCAGTGGTTAGCATGCTGGACTCGCATTCGGGAGGACGACGGTTCAAAACTGCGTCCGGCCATCCAGGCTTAGGTTTTCCGTGATTTCCCTGCAGGTAAATGGTTCGTTTGAAAGGGCAAGACCGATTTCCTTCCCTATCCTTTATCCAATCAGAGCTAATGCTCCGTCCCTAACGACCTCGATGTCGACGGGACGTTAAACCCAATCTTCCTTCTTTCCTTCACTACTCTCCTATACATTGCCTTCTCTAAAACTTTTCAGTACAGGGGCAGCAATGAGATTCGCCTCCAACTGTCTACGTCATTTCTTTCGCCCATTTTATAAAGTGACTTCACTAACGAGTATTTCAGTCTGTCAGGGAATCAACCAGACCTGAAAGCTGCATTGCACATAACAGAACATGTGTATGTTGCACTGATCTTCATAATCCTACTTGAAATTTCATCACGCACATAGGAGTTTGTGCTCTTTAATGATGTAGTAACTGATTCAGTTTCATCATCATAGCTTGCTTCCTATGGTTGCGCATGATGTAGTTGTCTCAGTACATCAGCTTTCAAGAATTCTGCTTAATTATCAGCACCACTAAAATTTTGATTTACTTCGCGAACTAGGGGGCAAAAAGTAATTGACTCAGCCTTGTTTCCGCTCAGTATTACTGGTGTAGCGTTCAACAGTCTCGTAAACACTTGGAAAGTGCATTGTACTGGATTAGCATTTATTAAAACTAAATAGATATGGCAAACTTGCGAAAACGACTAAAACCTTTGACTTGATGGGTATATGCTCACTCTTTAAGCAGTTGCTCAGGAAACTACATACAGGTAGCATTTAAGCGAAGTGACCAGCCATACTTTTACTGTGCGCCGTTCACAACCAGAAAGACCGAGCGAGGTGGTGCAGTAGTTAGCACACTGGACTCGCATTCGGTAGGACGACGGTTCAATCCCGCGTCCGGCCATCCAGATTTAGGTTTTGCGTGATTTCCTTAAATCGTTCCAGGCAAATGGCGGGATGGTTCCTTTGAAAGGGCACGGCCGACTTCCTTCCCCAATCCGATGACCTTTCTGTTTGGTCTCTTCCCCCAACCAACCCAACAACCAGAAGGACGCGCATGCACACAATTCTACGCCATCTGTTCGTAATATTGCGGGCTGACCTTGCATAGATGATAGCAAAATGTGTACCAAACACGAAGTGCACAACAAATACCACGAGAGGCCACCAAAACCACCACACGGGCACAACCACGCGCTTTGCACCTCTCAGTTACGTGGAGCAGCCTCCACATAGTGCTGACAAACCGGGACATCTTCCTGCTTCCGCGCCACTTCCTCCAGCACTCATACATAACATAAGTACAGATAGCTGCTACCGGGATCGCTGTCAACTGTGGTCCACATTGCTTTTAGCTCACACTGTGGACTGGAAATCCATCTCCCGACAGGCACCAAAACACAATGGGCCAGAGTCACTCAGACAGTTACGATTCAGCCGTCAGGCAGTTCAATGACTGCAGGCCATTCAGCATAACCATCTGAAGACTACAGTCTGACTTAGCAGTTGCCATCTACATAACACCTGGACTATTAAGCGTTTCTGAAACATTACTATCAGCCATATAACACTATGCCAAGAGAGAAGTTACTTAGATTGAATTGTACTCGTATTAGGTATTGGACACGTGCCACAAATCAAATAGTAACGAAAGTAAGTACGTCATGTAATATATTCTTAATACTCGTAAATGCTACTTGTTATTGGGTTGCCAATTTCGGTTATAGTGCACTGTCACAACAAATGTTTACTTAATAATCGTCGTGTACAATAGCTACCGTTAAGTAACCATGGCAGAGAAACATTTTTCTGTTACTTTGGATGTTTGGGCTGGGTTAATAGTACCCTTCAGTTTCTACATTCACAACATAAATAAATAATAAATAAATCACAATTATATATAACTAGCATACTTACAAAACAAAATGCGTAAAATAAACACTAATGAGGATGATAAAGGCTAAAACGATGTTAATTTGCAGACTGAAGAGACAAACGAAATTTTATACCAAGGACAGAATTCGAAACTAAATCTAAATTAGAATTATGTTAATACCTTCAGCAGCAAATGGGTGTTGATATATGTCAACGGGGACAGATGAAAATGTGTGTCCCGACCGGGACTCTAACCCGGGATCTCCTGCTTACATGGCAGACGCTCTGTTCATTTTTTTGTTCTATATATTGTTCGTTGAATTTGTTCGTGGCGGACGTCCGATGACACTCTTTCAGATTGTTTGTTGATCCGTTTACTCGGTTTTTTTATTACGGACGGTAACTAAACCCTCTGACCGAACACACTGAGCTACCGTGCCGGCGTCCATCTGAGCCACCGAGGGCACAGACGATAGCGCGACTGCAGGGACTATCTCGCGCACGCCTCCCGCGAGACCCACATTCTCACCTTGTATGTCCACACACTACATTCGTAGTGTCCCACACCAACACACTCATTACTCGTGAAAGTCACTTTTACCAAGTCTCGTAAGAGTTCGGGGAATGTGTGTGCAGCCGCACAGGAAGAGGTGGTCATGGCCGGTGTTGTCAGAACTACATACTTATATGGATATGGTGTGTTCTTTCGGAGATGTCCGAAAGAACAGACACCATATCCATATCAGTATGGAATTCGAAACTAGTTCTCCTACTCACTAGGCAGCACTGACCACTACGCCACCCTGGCTTTGTACAACTGCACGCCTCTCCCCTCAATCCCAATTCCCATTCACGCCTCACGGCACTTGGTACTCCCCTAAACTCTAACAGTATTGCAGAGGCTATCCAACCGTAATGGAATGGTACCTCAGCTTCGAAGGAGGAGGGAAGCACGTTGGGGTAGTCCGTGCAGATGAACGAAGCCACTGTGCTGAGGTGGCATAGTAAACAGGAGACACTGGTTCGAATCCCAACCTTGGAGAAAATTTTCAGTCATCGCTTCAGTCTGCATATATACATCATAGTTGCTTGAGAAAATAACATCTTGAGATTACAAGAAGTTTTTTTAGTTCGCGTGAGTTAGTTCAGATCTCTCTTTTCCACTTCCGTTAGTAAGGAGTAGAGTTATTTGTGCAGTATGAAGTCTGTGGTTCCCAATAATGTTGCCACTCATGCTGGTAACTGGTATTCTTTACTCACAGCATTAGCAACTTTGATGTGAGGTCTCACCGGTTAAAAAAAATTTGTTACTTCCTCTTCCGCGCAATTGCAGTGCTATAGTGCTATGCTTATGCAGTGCGGGTGCTATGCATAGCAGCAATACTTGAACTTCAACCGTGGTACGGTAGCTGCAAAATTTTCGTGTACAAGTTATTCCATTGTACCAAGGCCTGGTTGGCAGCACAGCTGTTATTTGTGCGTAGTATTTTCCATTGCTTGTCTGATCGCATTCGGTAGGAGCATGCTATTACATATTTCGAGGTTCCCCGTAAATCAGTTCTGTTTTTCTGGGCCAGTATCTGAAAAAGACCCAGCCCATTTCCTTCCCAATCCTCGTACAATCCGAGCCTGCATTGTCTGTGATGACAGAGTTGTCAACAGGGCGTTGAACCCGTACCTCACTTCCTTTTTTTACCGTTACGGAAGCCACTGAAGTGGCTGCTAGGTACGGCACATCCGTAATGATCTGGGACAGCTAGCTGAGGCTTGTTTGCCGTCACGCGCCGGCACCGTCGCGGCTGGCAAAATATTTGGACAGACGTCTAGCGACAAGCAGCTGCGTGTGCTGCGGCGTGGTCCGCGCGTGCCTGTCGTCAACCGACAGCAGCTATTCTGATGCACACGTCAAATTGCGGCCCACCAAGTCACCTGTTGCTCTACTAAAATGAGTAAGTACACAGGGCGACACACTAGAGGAAAGAAAAATGTAACATCATCAAGTATAATATAATTTTTCTAATATGTGTTGTGACAGGTACTTTATCACTGGAGGAACATACGATGAAATCAAACGTCACATCAAAGGATGTCCGAACAGTCGAATCAAAATAAGGTATACCCCTCTGGCGGCAACGCAGGGCCGTATTCTCGCACGCAAATGCTCATGAAGAAGGCAAATGGCATCTTGCGATAATCATCTCAAACATCTTGCACCTTTTGTTGTAATTCGGCAAAGGCCCTGGAGAACGACTAATTTCCCCCCATCATCATCATCACGTTCCATACATCACCACCACCACCACCACCTTCCATACATCACCACCACCACCACCTTCCATACATCACCACCACCACCACCACCACCACCACCACCACCACCACCACCACCACCACCACCACCTTCCATACATCATCACCACCACCTTCCATACGTATTAAATTGGCGAGGGATCTGGTGATCTTGCTGGCCTGGGCAGTAGTTTTGAACCCCGAAGAGCAAGTTGCGTCGCAACAGCTGTGTGTTGAAGTGCATTGTCCTACTGAAAAAACGCACATCACCTTCCTGTCGAACAAATAACAATAGCACGGGGCTAACAAACTGTGCAATGGAGCACGCACTGGTCACTTAACCATGCAAAAACACCAAATGTGACCCTGAGTCGTAACTGATGACCTCCCACAGCATGAAGCCTGGGATGGGAACTGTGTGTCGCAGGTGAATGGATTCTGATATCGAGTGTTCAATGCCGTACACTTGAAAGTCCATCATTCGCATACAGACAGAACCTACTCTCATCACTGTCAGCAGTTTCAACATGTGCCCGGATTTCGTCCCTGGACGATTTTCAGTCGGCTACCACTGCCCGTAAAATGCGTTTATGTTGACGTGCGCCTGTAGTACCCAGCTGTCCAGAACCTGGCTTAGAGGTATGGGAATGTTCCGCAGACCGCTGCTGAACGCAGCGATATCACCGATACATAGTGCACAACATATACAGCAATCCGTCGATACGTCCATCCAGCCTCCCAGAAGCCCACAATGCAACGGTGTTCAAACGGCTAAAGCTTTTGAATAGGAATACGTACTCTTCCGCGGAGAATACCTGTACCCTTGAACGAATGTCGCAAACACTGCTCACCTCTAAACTCAGTACAGTTACAGCCTGCGGAGTCAAAACTGAGGGTGTATAGACAAGCTTCCAGAGCTCCATCTACTCGGTGATGACTGAGACAAATGAATCACTAACACTACAGTCCCTCTTCAGTATGCACTGAACACTGTCCTTGAAGGTGCTGCATTTTTTGCCGCCAGTGAACTAGCCACCCCCCTAAAAAAAAAAAAAGGCGCACTGGTTGCTTATGAGCGCTGCAGGTTGCGTAGAACTGGTACTGGGCAGCCATTGACCCACCACACTTGACGTATGACGAGGCAGTGAAGTTGTGCGTATATTGCTAGCTGGTTGTATAGAAACAGAGCCGGAAGATTAGTAACTGTGAAGACTTGAAAGGATGGCAGAAAGAAGCTACCGTGTTTAGGCGTGCCCATGGTCACACCACGAATTAAGCTGCTCGGTTTGTTGGCGTATCTACGCCGACTATGAATGATGTACCACTTCCTGCCAAGTAACAGGACATCACCCGCCTGGCTAGCCGCGCAGTCTAACGCGCTGCTTCCCGAGCGGGAAGGCGTGCCGGTCCCAGGCACGAATCCGTCCGGCGGATTAGTGTCGAGGTCCGCTGTGCCAGCCACCCTGTGGATGGTTTGTAAGTCAGTTTTCCCTCTGCCTCGGCGAATGCGGGTTGGTTACCCATATTCTGCCGCAGTTACACTATGTCGGCGATTGCTGCGCAAACACTGTCTCCGCGTACGCGTTAATTACTCTACCACGCAAACATTTTGGGTTACTCGTCTGATATGAGACGTTCCCCAGAGGGGGGGGGGGGGGGAAGGGGGGGAAGAGAGGGAGAGGGGGGGGAAGAGGGGGAGAGGGGATTCCACAGGGAGCCGAGCCGAGCCGAGCCGAACCGCACAATAACACTGGGTTCAGTGTGGGGCGGGTGACCTGTTTTGGGGTTGTGAACCACTGAGGGCTATGGCGGGTCGCCGGTTCAATCCAATAGAATAAAATACGCGTTCAGTACAATACAATAGGGGATAATAACAATGGTTGTAAAAAGATCCTAACCGCCAGGGACGGAAGACGGACGCCAGCTTGTTAATCAGAATCGGTTTATAACGCGACAGGAATAGCTGCTGTCAGTGAATGTATGTCCATCACCATTAGTTTCTAGGCTAACACAGTGAAGGGAACTGCATTCAACGAATATTGTGACTCTGGTAACTCGCTAGAGTCTATTGTTCACGGCAGAACATAAAGCTGCACGTCTACAATGTACCAAACTACCAAAACTGAGCAGTATCTCACTGGCGGCACGTACTTTTGGGCAGGGAAGTCACGATTTTATTTTTTTCCAAATGATGCAAGGCGTTGGGTCCAACGACGTCTAATGGGGTGCTTAAGCCGCAGATTGTGAAGTGTGTAGTCCAGGCCAGAGGTGGTCTTGTATTGTTTTCGAGTGGTTTTTACGTATAATGGCCAGTCATTCAGGTTACTGTGAACACGAACCAGGATGCTTATTTGGACTTTCTCAGTGAGAAAGTCTTGCTCTTCTCCTACATCTTTATACTGAGCTTGCTTCACACACTATCGTCTTCCAAGATAACAGACTTGTTCGTAGCAGTGCGTGCACACACACTATTGCATCTAGACTGGGTCGTTATGTCGTACATGTTAAACCGGTAGTAAATGTCAAATTAGTTGGAAAGCTGTAAAACATAGCAGTCAACATCCTCGCAAATCAGTAGCTCTTCAGAATTTAACCATAGGTTAAGTGTTGGTGAAACACTCTCAGGTCTCCAGCCAGCTTGAAACCACAGAGCTTCCCGCCAAAATTGTGACGTGCGAATGTAGGCTCTCCTGGCATACGAAGTGGCATACCCAAAGAAACTTGTGAACACACTTCTACCGTCAAAATTAGGCCAATAACAACTAGTATCAAGGCTAAAGGCGGCGTTACACGGTATTTGCATAATACGTGCTGGGAGGAGGGAGGTGGGGGGGGGGGGGGAGGGCGCATTGTGGTTTTTTGGTGGTGAAGTCTTACGCCAGTCTCCTGCGCCCTGCAAAATGGTTCACATGGCTCTGAGCACTATGGGACTTAACATCTGAGGTCATCAATCCCTTAGAACTTAGAACTACTTGAACCTAACTAACCTAAGGACATCACACACATCCATGCCCGAGGCAGGATTCGAACCTGCGACCGTAGCGGTCGCGCGGTTCCAGACTGAAGCGCCTAGAACCGCTCGGCCACTCTGGCCGGCCTACGCCCTGCAGGTCGGACGGAATAAGATGTTCCCTGACAGTTGGCAGCATTGTTGCCACGTTTCAACTGTAAAGCGCAAACGGCTGCAAGCGAAACCAAGTCGTCCGGAGAAATGTTGCAACACTGAGGAATTTTCATACAGACACTTTCAAATCCGCGTTACGGTACTGGTTGAGACAGCTGCGTGAAGCTGCTGCGCCAAGCCTACTGCAACTGTCGGGGATCAACTTAATGGCGACTCAGCTCAGGACAAATGTTTATCTACCGAAAGCAATTTGGTAACACTCACTTTTTCACTCTAAAACAAGGCAATATAAGGAAACTTTCTAGAAGCTTCCTCACACGGAAGTGCGCGACCTCGAACTCTCAGAAGCGCACAGTAATGTGCTTGCAAAAAAATGGCTCAACTCAGAAACAGTGGTATGAGCGATTAGCTTGCAAATCTGCGCCCCTTACCACTACAAACTGTCAATAATCTCTTCAATGTCCAACAAAAGAGAGGCATTTCGGTAACGCATATAAATAAAATATCGATGTACTAGAAGAAAAAAAGAGACTTATTTCAACGCCGTTACTGGTTACTGTATATCCTTCTGCTTGCAATGATTTTGCTATCGGAATAAAAAACCTTTTCTACTGAACCGACAATGTTGCATAGCTGTTAGATCTTAAGAATAGACGTGTGAGATTTGAATGAAGTGGTCAGAGAGAAATTGAACAAGACACAAAGGAATTACAGACACTGGCTCCGAGCAGCTGGTGATTGAAGTCAATGGAGAAGAGTGAAAATTTGTGTCGTACCAGGATTCGAACCCGGGTCTCGTGCTTACTAGGCAGATACTCTGACCACTTTTTTTATAAATCTCGTTTTGTTCGTTGTGCCTGCTCGGGGCGGACGTCGTAAGACATCCGTTTTGGTTCGTTGTTGATCGATCAACTCAGTTTTTTTTATTACAGAGGGCAGCTAACCCTCTGACCGAATACGCTGAGTTACCGTGCCGGCAACACGCTGAGCCATCCGGATTCAGTGGTCACTGCAGCTGCATGGTTTATCCTAGCACGCCTACCGTCAGATCCAAATTCTCAGCTTATCCACATACTACTAACACAGTGCCCCTTGCACATTGTTCTTTATTACTCGCGGCATTTCGCCGTTTCCTTTGAGAGTTCGAGCCTGGTGTGAGAAATCACTGGCCGTCTCGCTTTCATTGTGTGTATGTGGCAAAGTAATCAGTTTTTCATACGATTATATTGCCGCGTTAATGTCATAAACTGCATTTTACCAAGCATACTGCAAACAGGATTCTACTTCGGCGCAGAAATTTAATTGCACTGCACAGACTGAAGTGTGATGGTTAAATGACTATCTTGTTACTTTACTTGTGATGTTTGACACTGTAATCTTAAAATCTCAACTATCCTTCTCATATAGTGATTATATTGCCTGAAGCATTGCGCAAGAGTTTGGAAATTTTTTCTCTCTTCTGTGTGTTTTTGGTCCTAATATACCAGTATTTTGTTTCTTCGCATCACTGAAGTTGCTCTCTTAAACATTTGAACTATCACCTGTTCAAAGCCTCTCTTAGAGGTGCAGTTTTGCACGCGAATGGCTTCCGCACTGTTGTTGGGAGTCCCACTCTCAACATCTCACCCATCCCTTACACAGACGCAATAGCTGATAATTTACTTTTTTTTTTTTGCAGCTGATCCTGCATTACTCGAAAATCAAGGGCCGCACGTTTGAAAAATTTACTATCTGCAATAAAAGCAAACCGATGTAAGTGGCGCAGTGGATAGCATTCTAGTTTCACATTCAAGAGGAGCAAAGAGTAGAAAATCCTGGACAGAATACTTATACAGAACTGCTTATCAGTAATGTAATTGTTTCCTGACGAGAACAACTAGCACAACAATAACTTAAGCTCCAGAGAAACTATGCGAAGCGATAGTCGCAAGAGTCAATGCATGGCTAACAACGCCTCAAATTTGTCGTATTTTCTGGAATATCCAATTTGTCCTTTTTACAATGGAACTGGCAGCTGTGGCCGTACGAATCAGCTGCTCTTCACTTCCTACTGCGCCTTCGTACAGCGACTTCTTGCGATCCGATAAAAAAAAATCCGCTAGGTGCACCAGACAAGATCTCGTGTTTATTCAAGGTAGCGCTACCAACTTTGCTGCAGAGACGTAAGCAGTTTTATTCGTTTTCCGATCAGCAGCTTTTAAACTCAAAACACTGTTTATGATGGACCACACTACACCTATCTTTACCCTACAGGTTTGTTACACAATATCAGACTATAATGCCTAACATCTCTAGTTTATCAGTTTTAAGCCAAGTAAGTGTAAGCCAAACCTGCGCACACACGAGAATTGTAGCTTGATGCCAGTTAAACAGGCTCCCCGCCTTCTGAGGTGCATTGCCACGCGTACTTACTGCAAACAAAAGTGGAAGCTTGTAAACAAGGCGAGGCACGGACTATTAGCCAAACAAAGGCGCTAAAAGCAGTGAACGCTGGAACGCGTTATTTCCACTTTCAAAATTCAAAGTGCATACGTGCGAGGGAACAAATTACGTACTAACAGTCCTAGTCGATACTTAAAATGACCGGTACGCACAGTGCATTCGAAGGTGATGCACAATCGCTACCGGGAGAATTTGCAAGGGGCTTCGGCTCTGATGCTGGCGGTATATGGAAAAAATAAAAAAACCGTGCTGACTAAAAGGTCATCCGTTAATTAATATAAAAACGAACTCAGAGGTAAAGAGCTTTTGTCGCAACTTATCACGTTTCAGTTTTTCGTTCTGTTTGCCTTTCCATTAACCCCGAGCGACACGTCGCCCACGGTACAGATACGTTCCAAAAAGCCACGCGCGAAGAAGATTTTTTCAGGGCGTCATATCTTGGGTTCTATTATCACACAGATAAGGAGTAAAGTGTTTCTGACAACCACTGGTCTAACGACCACTTGCATAAACCAAACTCCGACCGAACACGCCATGAAGGCCCAACGTCACCGACCGGCCGCCGTGTCATCCTTAGATCAAAGGCGTCACTGGATGCGGATACGGAGGGGCGTGTGGTCAGTACACGGCTCTCCCGGCCCCATGTCACTTTATGTGACCGGACAATTTGCATACGTATCTGAAGAGTGGGCGAACTGTAGCTATACTACAGTACGGTACAGTCCAGTCTCAAAATTTAAACAATACACGCTTCCTCCAGTCCAGGCAAATAGAGCTAATTAGTTGTTTTTTTTTTTTTTGCATTAGGTGTGGCTAAGGTAGACCTTATGCGACTTACGAAAGTACCATTTGTTCACGGGTGGTAACTGAGAAAACGCAGAAAACCATTGTGGGGATGGCCACTTCTATAATTTCTATTCATGGCAGATCGTCGAAATTTTTTACCCAATATTTTTCAAATAATTTACTCAGGGAACTTTAAAACTTTTATCGATATCATGAGCAGTTACCGAGATGCAGAGATTCCAGGTTACCTTACTTATGCGCGTGAAACATGCACATGTTTTTACTGACGTAGTGAACACATGGCAAGGGTTCAAGGGTCATCGCAAGAGCTCTAAGGTCACCAAAATGTTTTTAGTCAGCACTTTTTCACCAATGAAACTTTACGACGCGTTATCTCTGTATAACGGGCACTGCCCTCCTATATAAATAGGCCCAGAGTGGAACTGCAGTGACGAAAAATTATCTTTAAATGGTGACAGCATGCCAGAAAATAACATAAAATTACTGCCAATAATTATGTGAAACTGGAAAGATAGCAAATTCAGTGAAACATTTGTAATAACATTTTTACTCTTAAGATACAAATCATAAGCCGGGCATTTTCCATCAAATGCGACCGACCCCAAGTATCCAGAAAAAATTTAAAGCAAACGATTTTGAGGACTTTATATTATGCGTAATTGTTTGTTGTTTGTGTGTGTGTGTGTGTGTGTGTGTGTGTGTGTGTGTGTGTGTGTCAGTGTATATAAATGTATCGAAGTATATAATTTCTCTGCCTCGTGATGACTGGGTGTTGTGTGACGTCCTTAGGTTAGTTAGGTTTCAGTAGTTCTAAGTTCTAGGGGACTGATGACCATAGCTGGTAAGTCCCATAGTGCTCAGAGCCATTTTGAGGGATATAAATCAACTGTCAAAACCTCACTGATGGCTCTGAGCACTGTGGGACTTAACTTCTGAGGTCATCAGTCCCCTAGAACTTAAACTACTTAACCTACCTAACCTAAGGACATCACACACATCCATGCCCGAGGCAGGATTCGAACCTGCGACCGTAGCGGTCGCGCGGTTCCAGACTGAAGCACCTAGAACCGCTCGGCCACCGACGGCCGGCAAACTTCACTGACATGTGGAATTCTTTCTATACAGGGTGTTACAAAAAGGTACGGCCAAACTTTCAGGAAACATTCCTCACACACAAAGAAAGAAAATATGTTATGTGGACATGTGTCCGGAAACGCTTAATTTCCATGTTAGAGCTCATTTTAGTTTCGTCAGTATGTACTGTACTTCCTCGATTCTGATGATCAAATTGTAAATTTTCACACTCAACATGTGTGAGTGTTATCAACACAGTGCGGATTTTCTGTGATGTGGGATACTGTAGCTATGCTGAAACGAATATAGCTAGCAAGCGACAGATCATTTTATCTATGACTAGCTACCCGGCCCGGCTTCGCTCGGACGGTAACATCAAGTCTCTCCGGCCAGACGACTTGAGTGGCGAACCGATACTTTATTTTGGGGTCTCGAATAAAGTTCAGAGAACAACGTTAAGTAATTGAATATCATCAGTTTCGTGTAAATTACGCGATGTAAGCAACTCACGCCAAGAACGTTGTCTGGAGGCAAGCATGTTGTGTGTTCCATGTTTAAATAGCGTTTCAAGTGACGTCACATGGCACTGATGGGAGCACATCGTGATGCAAGTAATATGTCCACAAACAATCTAAATACCGCATTAAAATCATGGATGCACATATGTGAGTGATTCAATATGTATCCAAGGCTGGCTGACGTAACACAAGCAAAAGAAAAAAAAAATCTGAACACACACATATCTGTATGTTTAGCTCGTGCTATAGCACTCTTCTGTGAAAGAATAGTACACACTGTGATGCACTTTTAAGATTGATTGTCGTAATTCTTTGTCGTGCCGATGATACCAGATACGTTGCTGGTCTTAAAATGCAGGATATATTTTCCAGACTAATAC
The DNA here is from genome assembly GCF_021461395.2 of Schistocerca americana. Classification (NCBI taxonomy): domain Eukaryota; kingdom Metazoa; phylum Arthropoda; class Insecta; order Orthoptera; family Acrididae; genus Schistocerca; species Schistocerca americana. The sequence goes on from NC_060124.1 coordinate 312,746,837, forward strand.
ATTTACAGGGCGCTTACAATTAAATTTTCGGTGCTTGAGACGGCCCACATGGAAAGCAAACCGAGCGAGGTGGCGCAGTGGTTAGCACACTTGACTCGCATTCAGGGAAGACGAGGTTCAAACCCTCTTCTCCAACAAGTCTGATTTAGATTTTTCGTGATTTTCTTAAATCGCTTCAGGCAAATGCCGGGACGGATCCTTTGAAAGGGCATGGCCGACTTCCTTCCCAAACCGATGGACCGATGACCTCGCTGTTTGGTCCCTCCCCACAAATCAACCAACCAAAAACAAGTGAATGCAGGAGAACCAGTCTGTGGAAAAATTTGTGAGGGTATGTGGAAGAGAAATAACGAATAAAGCACTGAAAGAAACATTTTAATGTTCACATGAGCGGGTAATGTTTGTTAATCGCGCACCATTTTTACGTTGCAGGTTACAAACGTGACCTAACATATGTATCCACGACAGCCTGGAACCGCACTACAGATTACTGCTGCCTGAAACATCTCAGGTGGGATGTTTGCTACCTCCCTCGCTATGCTCATTTTCAAGCTCTAACGTCTGTATGTGTCCCACTGTTAAACCCTGTCCTTCAGATAACCTCACAGATACGAATCACACGGGTTTAACTCAGGTGATGTTGGAGGTCACGCAATTTGGAACGATCGGCCGATGATTCGGTTTTCTCCAAATGTGTCAACGGGGGAACCGAGCGATCTCAAGAGCAATGCGTCGATACTCGCAACGAGTAGGTGCTGTTTTGGAAAAACAGCTTAACGAGTGAAGTCCTGCTCACATTGTCCACATCCACGTTAACTGTCTGCAACTATCGTCTGTCATGCACGCTGTTGGTCGTGTTTCAACACTACGTCGCCGTACCTGTGTCGGTCCCTGACGGCAAGTCATGACAGTAAACACTACGAACAACGCGAATCCTGCAGCGCACGATTTTAACAATATTCCTACAGAGTTGGATACTCATGTTTACAGTGAACGGTTTGCCGTCTACAGTGCCTTAAGTAGGGATAGTTTAATTACAACCAGCCTGTATAACTTCATCAATACTGTCCTTTCGTTGAATGCTATAGCTGCCTTAATCTATAACTTGCAGTTTCTTGTTTCGCCTATTTATATCCGTAACACACACACACACACACACACACACACACACACACACACACACACACACAGTGTCTCTCTCTCTCTCTCTCTCTCTCTCTCTCTCTCTCTCTCTCTCTCTCTCTCTCTACTTACTGGCACAGAATTTCCCCACTTTACCATTTAATGAATTTGATGCAGCATTTTATTTTCGCTTCTCTAGCGGCGTGCTACGCTATTTTGGCACAGAAATTCCAAGTGTACTAGGACTGCAGGCGTACACCTGCGAATCAAAGAGATTATTATGAAACTTTATTCTTTCGAGGTGGTAACCAATTTCATGCCTTCCTCTCGTAAACACGGAACAAGGAGCTACATTGCTACAGTCTTCGAAGGTTGTCAGTCGAATCGTGGCGTCGAGTTGTCGCAACATTTCGACGAATTTCCTCGCCCGAAGATGACGAATAGAAAACAATTCGAAACGTTGTGACGGCACGACTCGGCTGTTAACTCGGAATGATTTCACTTATGATGTTCGCCGAGAAAGCCTGCATTCCCAAGGAGTTGCATGTTCCACAATAAAACTCGGCTGCAGCATTCAAAATGCTGTCGCTACTGAAGTGCTACTGAGAAGACATCTTCAACTTTTGTAGTCCTGTCTTCCTCAGTTGCGTGTAATATTACGGTATATTGATAATTTTTACTTATGGACCGTCTGACAGCAACTGAATAAAACACAATTTTAGTGCCATACGCGTTTCGCCTTTATTTTCTGCAAGGCATCATCAGTGGCCTGGAATATGTACATATGTTAGCTATTTTATTTACATTTTTGTCACTGTGCCTATAGGTTATAAACAGTTCTGGTGGTTGCTATTTCCTATTAAGTAATACTACTGAGAAGATTTGAGTTTATTATGCCTATTGAAGTTCCGCGTTCTGCCGCTAATGGGCCAATGGGGCCCGACCCCGATTGGCCCCCGTGTCACACTGGATGCGGTGTGGAAGGTCACATGTGGTTAGCACACTGCACTCCCGGTCGTGGTTGGGTTTATTGACTTTGGAACTGCATTACTCGTTCCACTAGGTCCTCAGTCGGCCCTCACGAGGCTGAATGCATGCTGTTCCAGTCCTCCCAGCAAGGAAAATTCCCTGGCAGTACCGGGCATCTAACCCGTGTCTCCCACATGGTACTCAGCCGCGCTGACCACTCACAAGGGAACTGTGCCTATTCATCATCGATTTCGTCCATATTTATGGCATATGCAGTGCATGGGCAGAAAAGCGAGATAATTGGCAGCTGCAGATTGCCAGCCGTCTAGAAAAAGCTATCACATTTAGCGCAGGTGGTGAGAGGTGTGAGCCTGGCTTAGTTTACTGGCAGCGATTAGTGCAGCAGACAGAATACAGAACAGTGGTCTCGTGGTCGTGGGATCGAGTCCCTACGCGGATCTTTTTCTGTCTTTTCAGTTTTTACGTTACTTACACAGCAAGTAAACCGAGCTAATGCTCAATATGGTGTATTAGATGTGATGAAACCCAATGTGAAGGAGAACAAATTTCTTCTGTTAATTGACTCGTAGCGAGGACAAACAAGCCCAAAATTATACGATGAGATTTTTCAGGGTGATGAGGGATGTCCATTGTGCAATAATAAAGTGATTCCCCCAAATGCACTCCGTTAGAGCAGCTCTACGATTTTTATTTGAATGGTTAAATAAAGAAGTTGATCCAAGAGCCTCAAAATTGATTTATCTCGTCGAGATAGAGAAAAAGAAATCACCTGCGGCGAAAACTGTATCCAATTATGTTCCACTGTACATCGGAAACTACTCCTCCCAATACTTCGCGAAATAATGCGATGTGCTTGGTTTCCTGCCGGGCTGTGCGATGAGAGAGTCCTAAATAAACGTAAACGAAATCGATTTGTATAGAAACTTTAAAACAACCACGTAATTGTAAAAATGTTGCTTCCCTGTTTTCACGATGAATATTACCCCAACACGTGGAAATAATGAACTGCAAAATAATAAAAGTACCTAATTTTAAATACGAAGTTCTCGTGTACGCCTTACAATACCCCTCGAAATTTTTTTGGAATCCTAAATTTTCCTTTTCCCTTCCTTTTCGAGCCTTTTGTGAAAATAGTAATAAACACGATATATTTAGCATTGCTTCTGTTTACTTGCAGTTTAAGTAACGCAAAAACTAAAAATAAATCAACTTTCGGCATACGGACTCCAATCCACGACTTTCTCTTACATGTGTGGATATTCTTTGTAAGTTGTCTTCTCGGCCTGGCTTCTGTGTAGTCTGACGTAGCAACTTTCTTATCTTTTGCTATTTATTTAAATTAAATGTGTTCTTAATTATGAGTTATATGGTAAGGAAAATTTTTCATTTCCTGAAACTGAAAAAAAAAATATAACGCAGTAAAGTCCTTTTTGATGCTCGTATATTCCTTCAACCTTAGAAGATTAAATAGTTTTTCCTTATTCTGGAATCCTTCACGTCTCTCTTCCGTCTGAAAACGAAATGCCAAGTATCACATTTTGCCTGAATGTAATTGCTTGTCATCTACAGAAATTGAAGTTCTTGTTTCTTTGTCAGGAAAATTAGAGAAATAAATTTCTTCTCCTTCGTTGTAGCATATTTTCTTTGGACTAAATGTATCCTACTTCGAGAACGTAAGGTGCATTTCAAATACATGTGACATAATAAGTGTAAGTATCAATCTTAATTACAAAGTAAAAATATTACTCAAGCAATCCATACACTGGTCTTAATATCTCTGATACAGGAATACCATGCTGTTAGGTAACTCGCAAAATTATTTTAATAATTTCGGTTGTTCTGCAGTTCGTGGTATAATTCCGTTAGTTTAAACTTAAATTCGGTTAAACTATGTGATATTGATTTTATGACGTAGTGTACGAATTGTTCCGGCAGCCAGTTTTCCATACAGTTTTTGACCACTGCGCCAGCGGCTGTCTTTAAGTTAGCTAACGTAAACTGCTAACGCATCACCCGACCCGCGCCAGAGGTGATACTCTAAACGAATGGCCAATTGGAGTTCGCACTTCTGTCACTTCCATTTCTTGCCAAGCCCTGCATATACCATGAACTTGGATGAAAATCTGAAACGCGTCACGGCATGATTAAAGTTATATACTAGTGTATAAAGTGTATGTTTGCCGTAACTGCTGAAGTAATTAAGCAGCAGACGGATGACCTACAGCCAGCATCAGTGGCGTCAGAGAACTCCATTAAAGGCTGTTCAATTTCCTTTACAAATCTGTCTTCTCTCTTGGGTGTAAACGCGCGTAAAATCCGCTTTGTGTGTAATGCGGACGTTAGACGCCGGAGTGCCGTTAGAAGTCGTTCGCTGGCTGCAGTAAAAAGCGACGTGTTCAGAGCGGCGATGGAGCTCGTGCCATGGGGCTATTACGGGAGGAGAGCGAGCCGAGCGTACGACGTAACAGTACAGCCACAGCCGGTAGCAGAGCCACATTCTTCACGGATCGGTCGCCGGCCCAGCTGCCAGCGAGAACAAAACCGCCCCGGCGGACAGCGTAGAACTGTACGCAAGACACAGTCACCGCTTGGAACGGGCTCATCAGATAAGCGGCCGGAGCGCGCGGCTTTCGCCGCTGCTACATATGCGCCTAGTCGCCCACGAGTGACATGACCGATCGCTGCTGGCTGCCACTGTTACATACCTCCGCCGTTCCGTAAACATCCAGATTATGCAGCTCACGGCCCACGCTCACTTTCCTTTGGAGTGTGGAGGCGGGGGGATACCCGAAGCCTGACGTGACCATTAGGTTGGGTGGTTCTCAAATACATTAAGCATCAATCAACCACGTAATGTCTTCGTGTGCTACAGCAAGTTATCAGCCAGCGGAAAAATGCACCTTTAGGAGCACGAAAAAGGCAAATATGTTTCACTTTAAAAGACAGACAGGAAAGTGGAGAACCAGCTCCCTAGGCGCTGTAGTCCGGAACCGGGCGACTGCTACGGTCGCAGGTTCGAATCCTGCCTCGGGCATGGATGTGTGTGAAGTCCTTAGGTTAGTTAGGTTTAAGTAGCTCTGAGTTCTAGGGGACTGATGACCTCAGATGCTAAGTCCCATAGTGCTCAGAGCCATTTGAACCTTATTCCTCATTCCGCCTTCCTCACCAAAAGTAGTGGCATGCGAACATATACGTGCACTTAACGCCTAAAGCTCTAAATCCTTTTACGAAGGGTGTCTGTAGTGAAGCCTTCATACTCACCATCTTCCAAACACTGCCATTGCCTCTCACTCACTGTCTCCTTTTCATGAATTGATTTACCGTATATCACATTGCCACTGTCTCCTGTCTCACACTGCCTCCTTTTGTTTTTATTTACCACTGGCACTGACTCCACCATGCCTCGGTACCTCAAATATTCTGGGAATTCATCTTATTTTGCTCCTCTCCCATGTGTTTAAAGTTTCGGACCAAAATTCGCCGTCCCCTACAACTATATGTTAAGGGGACCATACCGTGGTTCAGGTCTAAAAAAATCTATTTTCGGTTTTCATCGTATTTCGATAGATTAAGGTTTTATTTAAGTACTCTGAAAAGGATTTTGCTGAAAAAAATTTTTTTCGAGCAGTCAAAGGGCATTTTTTTTCTACCACGTGTGTTTATGTGCCACGCCCACTTTTCCGCATATATTTTAGATCTTTATATCCCCTACATTGCACGCTAGTGTTTTTTTTTTTACTCCCCAGTGTGTTGGCTATCCTTGGAATTCAACGGTCGGTGTTCTTTTCTTTTGGCTGTTTGTAAACAACACGCTTTCAAACACGCGTTTAGTTTTGTTCAAGTGTGATTGCGAGTAGTTGTTACAGAAAACTTGCAGGTACACTGTGGGCAGGCAATTAGGAGAAATAAAGAAAATATAGAGGCAATGAAGAGAGATGTTTGGGCCATATTCTTCCTTAAGTCCTCTACTGATGATATGCCTTGTCATGGATTATGTCCATCAGCAGAAAATTCGTGGTGCAAATACAATAGGCCTCAGGCAAATGGAGAATCTTATTCACACCAGCACTCTCTTCCTGTTGCTGTTATTACAGCAATTAAACCTATTTTCAGATACTTGGCTCATCCTGACCTAAGAAAATGTCTGCTTGAACAGTCACAGAACCCAAATGAATGTTTCAACAGCATAATTTGGAACAGCCTTCCTAAAACTGTTTTTGTAGGCATGCATACAATGAAACTACGAGTCCATGATGCTGTTATTACATTCAACTGTGGTAATATTGGAAAGTGTTGGGTACTGAAAAAGCTGGGAATTAATCCTGGTGAAAATATGATCACTGGGCTGCAGCATTGCAATCAAATGAGGATAGCCGACGCAGACAGGTCTGCATCTAATATGGCCAACAAAGCAATACAAACATCCAGGAAGGTGAAAAAGAAGCTGGAAGACCTGCTAGAGGTCAAAGAAGGGCCGTCATATGCAACAGGACAGTTCTAATTAACTGTAAGTAACAAACTTCAAAAGCTTCTTCCTTTAAAGTCCACTCACTGCAAACTAAAATTTTCAGGACATATGCCTCATTAAAGAAGAAACTATCATAGATAAATGAATGAAATTTTCAGAGACTCTGCATGACAAAAAAAGCCACATCTGGTACTACATTCATGAATATGCAAGTTCACAAAAAGATTAGATGCAGAAAAAAATATTTTTGTTAACAAATTTAAAGAAGTATTTATTAAAAACTATAAAATGGATGAAGTAGATTTTAGTACAGTTGACTATTAGCATCATGTAACATACAGTAAAAATATTAAGGTCCTGCATCAAATAGTTTTTTCATTAGATAGGCAGGGTGTGGTCCCCTTTAAGTGCGCTGGTCTGAGAGGGCCCACCACCTATTTCTAAATATTGTCTCCACTCATCTCCATTTTCGTTTCCAATATATCGTATTTTTTGGCTCCCACTCCTATTGTCTTCATCAACCTCTCTTTCTATGACACTGCCACTTTTTCTCTTCCAGTATCACTGTCTCTTCTCTTTTTCGTCGTTACTATTTTTCTGCCACTCTTTCAGCATAAAAAAGCGTGAATATGTTAGCATGCAAAAATTTTTGGTGAGGATGATGGGTTGAGACTGCTGGTTTCTCAGTTTTCTATCAAGTTGCCATCTTTTGTGTGCTACAGCAGGATGTATTGCTTGTATAAAATGAGTTCTATTGGTCACTGAAGTTTTGGCACTTTATATACTTCGAAACATTCATATCCTTTGGCATATAAACAGCAAATCAGTAAGCATAACATAGGGTTAACACAAAATCGTTTGTTTCGCATTTGGATCGCAATCAGTCGCAAACTGCTGGCTTATGATTTACGTCTCAACGGTGAAAGTGTTATTGGATATACTTCACTGAATTTGCAGCCTTTCCAATTTTATACAATTCTGGCTATCATTTTATGTTCTTTTCAGGACCCTATTTAGACCATTTTTTGTCACTGCAGTACCACTTTGGCCGTATCTTACAGGCGTGAAGTGCCCTAAACAGAGAAAATGTGTGTCATGAAGTTTTGTTGGTGATAAAATGCTCACTGACGACATAGTCCCTACGTCAAGGACTGTCCAATACAATTGACCCCTTATCTCTGTGATTAATAGAACCGGCATACGACTCCTTGAAAAAATGGCGTTTTCGCTAACCGCTTTTTGGAATACAGGGCTATTACAAATGATTGAAGCGATTTCATAAATTCATTGTAGCTCCATTCATTGACATATGGTCAGGACACACTACAGATACGTAGAAAAACTCAAAGTTTTGTTCGGCTGAAGCCGCACTTCAGGTTTCTGCCACCAGAGCGCAGTGAGACAAAATGGCGACAGGAGCCGAGAAAGCGTATGTCGTGCTTGAAATGCACTCACATCAGTCAGTCATAACAGTCCAAGGACACTTCAGGACGAAGTTCAACAAAGATCCACCAACTGCTAGCTCCATTCGGCGATGGTACGCGCAGTTTAAAGCTTCTGGATGCCTCTGTAAGGGGAAATCAACGGGTCGGCCTGTAGTGAGCGAAGAAACGGTTGAACGCGTACGGGCAAGTTTCACGCGTAGCCCGCGGAAGTCGACGAATAAAGCAAGCATGGAGCTAAACGTACCACTGCCGACGGTTTGAAAAATCTTACGGAAAAGGCTGAAGCAGAAGCCTTACCGTTTAAAATTGCTACAAGCCCTGACACCCGATGATAAAGTCAAACGCTTTGAATTTTCGGCGCGGTTGCAACAGCTCATGGAAGAGGATGCGTTCAGTGCGAAACTTGTTTTCAGTGATGAAGCAACATTTTTTCTTAATGGTGAAGTGAACAGACACAATGTGCGAATCTGGGCGGCAGAGAATCCTCACGCATTCGTGCAACAAATTCGCAATTCACCAAAAGTTAACGTGTTTTGTGCAATCTCACGGTTTAAAGTTTACGGCCCCTTTTTCTTCTGCGAAAAAAACGTTACAGAACACGTGTATCTGGACATGCTGGAAAATTGGCTCATGCCACAACTGGAGACCGACAGCGCCGACTTCATCTTTCAACAGGATGGTGCTCCACCGCACTTCCATCATGATGTTCGGCATTTCTTAAACACGAGATTGGAAAACCGATGGATCGGTCGTGGTGTAGATCATGATCAGCAATTCATGTCATGGCCTCCACGCTCTCCCGACTTAACCCCATGCGATTTCTTTCTGTGGGGTTATGTGAAAGATTCAGTGTTTAAACCACCTCTACCAAGAAACGTGCTCATTGATGGGGACATGCTGCGCCGAGTGTGGGAGGAACTTGATTATCGGCTTGATGTCTGCCGAATCAATAAAGGGGCACATATCGAACATTTGTGAATGCCTAAAAAAACTTTTGAGTTTTTGTATGTGTGTGCAAAGCATTGTGAAAATATCTGAAATAATAAAGTTATTGTAGAGCTGTGAAATCACTTCAATCATTTGTAATAACCCTGTATATTGGTACCGATGATAGAGCACTATCCGCAATGCAGAGGGCGCTGTAATACTCATTACTTCACGTTAAATTCCTTCTCGGCCGAGTCAACATCAACAGCGAGAGTGTTCTTGCAACACAATGGACCTTCCCGATACCGCCACGAGCCGAGACGCTCGCGTTGGCAGCAGGAATCAACGGAAGAGTCCATTAGTAATCAATAAGCAAGGAGAAAGTTTCCTAAAGCGTACCACTTCTAAGATTTTATTTACTATAGCCTGAAGAATAACTTACAAATTATTTAAGCAATGCCATCTGCAACAACAGGATGTCGTTGTTGGTATCTGATTTAATGAACGGAAATTCTGAAGAAAAAAAAAAAAAAAAAAAAAAAAAAAAAAAAAAAAACCACTTAACACTTAATTCTCGAAACATCTGAAAGTGGTAAAATTTAGCTACTTGGCTTCTAAAGTTGTCCCAGCCGGTGTGTAGATTTTCTATCCTTATAAACCATGTCTCTGATTTTGCAGAGATGTACAGCTCTACGTTTAAGGAAATGTTTCTTTTCATTTCTTACATCGCTATTTGTAGGCACTGCAATGTAACTTTTTTCACACCTTCCTTACCTGTACACACTTCATGAATCCACATTTTTCATTTAATCTATCTGAGAATTTTTTCCGATCGACCTCCCCCCGCACAACTCCCACCACCATCATCCGCAGAGACTGCGAAATACTTCCTTTTCATAGATGGAGCTGTATTTCTGAATTTATTTTCCTTTGCTTCGACTAGGTGTTTCCTTTTCTTTTTTGTATGAACAGCTAGTCATGATTGCCATAGGATTCGGCGATACTTCTCGGAGTTCCTCAGACCACCTTTTCTCTGCCATGGCTTGTTCTGCATTTGAACTACGGTGTACGTCATTTCCTCTGCAACGATGAACAGAAGTAAGTCCGACAAGTTTAAAGTGAACATCATCCCTTCAGATGTAAGAATACGCTCTTCTAATTTCGTTTTCAACTTCGTTCGATAAAGCTTTACTGCGTCGAAATATTTTTATATACCCGTTTGTATTTTTGTTTTTTAGTGTGCCTCTGACCTGCTGACTTAGTGGCATTTTATATGCGTGCACGCTCATTCAATCCAAGATTCCCATTTACATACGCCGTTTCAGTTAAATGAATTTCGTCTGCGCTCCAATTTTCGTAACCCCTTCTGTTGCTCTACTGTTATGCAATATAATTATTAAATTAGTAACTTAGGATAAGGAACGCACTAGAAAATTCAAAATTTCTAATCTGTGTGTTCAATAATAATGCCCTTTCTTTCTATACGAGCTAATTTCTCTAATTGTACTGGTACAATATCGGAAACATAGTGGTACATTATAGCCAACGTCGCCATTTCCCACTGGTCAATTTCCCACAAAATAATCACAACGAATATAGATTAATGGTTGTCCGAGAACTGGTTATTTCACGCATATTCACCTGTAAATAAAACGTGATGTTGCTATTTACCTTAGAACAGTAACCCTTTTCGCCACATACTCAGAAAGTTGGATGAAAACTGCAACAGGATCAACACCGTCTGCAGACGAGCTGTCCCTCGACATATGTAACTCTTAGTTGACAATATGGCTCCAAGAAGCAACCTACAGGGTGGCTATAACTGAACTTTGTTTACTTCAGAGGGGTCCATGAGAAACAAGTGATCGTAGGACAGTGAAACTTTGTGCAAACATTTATAAGGATATGCGGAACTGAAATAACGAAAAAATCATTGGAAGAGAAACATTTCAATTTCCCCACGAGAGGGTAGCATTTCAGCTGCCGAGAATTCTTTCGGGTTGTATGGCCATGGAACTCTTCTATCCCTGACGTTTCGTCCAAAGCTACGTTGGTCATCTACGGAGGTGCTCCTGGTTCTGCTGAGTCTTGCCGACTGACGAGTCGGACGTCGAAGAACGGCCTCATACCGTGGAAAGTGGACGTGGTCTGGATTCCACGTGATGCAGAGATAAACCTTGTTAAGGACAAAATGTAACTATCGATCATAGTAAGTCAAAGATAAAAACTTACCATCGATTCTGTAGCGCCGCTGTCCATATATCGCCGAGTTTCATTGCTTCTTCTTTTCTGTTAAAATTATCCCCATGTTTATATATTCCGATGGCTTCTCTATATAGGCGCGGATAGTAGCTCGTCATAGTACATAAAAACTTCAGTTTCCGAAAATTTCACTACGTGACCAGCCGACTGTGGAGCATGTTCCGCCACGGCTGACTTGTCTGTTTTCCCTAGTCGGCAAAAACTTACGTTCCTTCAACCGTGTATTCACACACTCTTTGTAGTTCCAATGTAGACTCTACCACATGCACACAGGATCTTGTATACACCACTTGCAGACGGGGGAGGGGGACGTTTATCCTTAACGCAACGAAGTGCTTCTTGGCATATTTTCTTAGTTCATCTGAAAATCGGTCAAACGTTATGTTTCCTTAAAATCTTGCCGATTTGATCAGTTACTTGTTTGATGGAGGACAGAGAAACCGAGTTCTTCCATCGCTGTGTCCTGTGCTTGTCTTTAGGCCTCCTGTTATTCGGTCGCAAAACTATTTATTCCCTTACGAGTACCCATTCTTCTCTAAAGCTTGCTTTAGATGTTTGAACTTGACAAGGTTTATCTTTGCTTTCATGTGAAATCCAGACAACGCCCACTTTGCACGGTATTTAGGCCGTGCTTCTACGTCCGACTCGTCAGTCGGCAAGACTCAGCACAACCAGGAGCACCTCCGGAGATGTACAACGTATCTTTGGACGAAACGTCAGGGATGGAAGAGTTCCATGGACCATGGCCATAAACCCGGAAGAATTCTCGGCAGCTGCACATCCGGTCGTGAAAGCCTTCATTGTAGGGTAAAATTTGTTAATTGCGTACGATGTTTCCATTCCAGGGTACGAACGCTGCTCACTGTGACGGCCATCCGCATCCACGACTGCCCGGAAGCGCACTAGGAATACCGTTTCAAAATGGTTCTAAGAACTTTTCGAACGGTTGCCCATAAGATGTTTAGCTGTTGTGACAGCTCGTACACTGTTTGAAGATCGCACATTGGGTCCAGCATTGTCAGGCAACTTCAACAATTTGTGACCTATTTGGCTGTCGGCCTCTCCCAGGAGCGATTCTCAAATCGCGAGTTCTTCAACCCCGATGGGGAAAGTGGACCTCTCCCTATTCCTTTAATTCGTCGACACTCGCGAAGAGCAGTAGCGCTGTTGCTTTAATAAAACACCTTTACGAATAAAGCCCTGCTCACCTCGTCCACACCCATGTTGACTGTCTCCTACTGTAACGAACACTGACTATAGTGTTTCAGAACTACGAGTATGTAGTTGTACCAGTACCGGCGCTTAACGGCAAGTCATGCCACTAACACAAATAACGCGAATTCTGCAGCGTACAATCTGAGCATAATTCCCATGAAGTTATGTAGTTTCAGTCTACACTGGTTCAAGTACCGAAAGTTTAATCACAATCATGCATTTGGCTATATGCAGGGGCTGTACATTACCTGCGTGCCAACAAGCCACTTTAACAAATGAAAATTACTTCCTTTTTTTGTCAGGGTGTGTTGGTCCTGTTCCTGTCACGTCTATGTTGGACGACAAGAGCATTTGGTGAATGCAACACAGGTAAGTAATTGTAATATTAAAAAGCAAAACAAACTAACAGCGTTATACGAAAGGCGTAAGTTGTTTATGTTTTACACCACCACCGTCACATTTTTAAAAATAAAATGCAATGATATTTTCTGCAGTCTGTCACTAAGAAGTCATCAGATACAAAATAAATTAAGAAGAAAGATCAGCAGCAGACGAGAGACCACTAGACACACAAACTCAAGTATGTCCGCTCAGCAACAACGACGGACTTCTTGTCGCGAAAGGAAAGTGTTTCTGTTGTTGTAGCTGTATCCCCACAAATAATGAAACCAGCATTTGTAGAACAATTTGAAACTGTAAATTACTTATGAACATGAAATGAAGTGGGGCGGAAGTTTTACTTTAACAGCGAAGGAGCGAACTCAGACACTTGGCCCGATTCCTCTCTCACGGTCTTCACACGCTGTCAGCCAGCGTTTGCGTGTGGCGCAACTTCCAGCGGCTCTCAACCGATGAAATGTCAGTTGGTAGACGTGTTTGTGCGTGCAGTTATGGAGAGGTCAGTGGCAAATGTCAGTGCTCGGTTCGCACATGCTTAGTGGCGTAAACAAATATATACATCGAAAAAAAGTTTTGCCTCGCCTCGGTTCCGAGAGTTCCGGAACCTGTACAGCAAATTGGAAGAGAGATCAACATAAACATCATTTCCGCCATTTTTAATGCTCATGAAAATCACACATTGCATGTTGTACCACCAAACAGCGAGACCTTCGGAAGTGGTGGTCCAGATTCTGTACACACCAGTGCCTCTAATACCCAGTAAGCACGGAAGTCACGATTGGTCCAGATTGTCCCACTCCTCAACGGCGATTAGGCGTAGATCCCTCAGAGTGGTTAGTGGGTTACGTCCTCCACAAATAGCCCTTTTCAATATGCCCCAGGCATGTTCGATAGCGTTCATGTCTGGCGAACATGTTTGTCATTCTAGTCGAGCGATATCATTATCCTGAAGGAACTCATTCGCAAGATGTGCACGATGGAAGCGCGAACTGTCGTCCATAAAGACGAATGCCTCGCCAATATGCTGCCGATATGGTTGAACTATCTGAGCATAGCATTCACATATCGTACTGGCGTTACGGCGCCTTTCGTGACCACCAGCGGCGTACTTCGGCCCCACATAATGCCATCCCAAAACAGCAATAAACCACCTTGCTGCACTCGCTGAGCAGTGTGTCTACGGCGTTCAGCCTGACCGGGTTGCCTCCAAACACATCTTCGACGATTGTCTGGTCGAAGGCAGATGCGACACTCATCGTTGCAGAGGACGTGATGCTAATCCTGAGCGGTCCATTCGGCGTGTTGTTGGGCCCATCTGTACCATGCTGCATGGTGTCGTGTTTGCAAAGATGGACCTCGCCATGGACGTCGGCAGTGAAGTTGCCCATCATGCAGCCCACCGCGCGCAGTTTGAGTCGTAACACGACGTCCTGTGGCTGCTCGAAAAGCATTATTTAACATGGTGCCGTTGCTGTCAGGGTTCCTCCGAGCCATAATCCGTAGGTAGCGGTCATCCACTGTAGTGGTAGCCCTTAGGAGGCCTGAGCGAAGCATTTCATCGACAGTTCCTGTCTCTCTGTATCTTCTCCACGTCCGAAAAACATCGCTTTGGTTCACTCCGAGGCGCCTGGACACTTCCCTTGTTGGGAGCCCTTCCTGGCACAAAGAAACAATGCGGAGGCGATGGGACCGTGGTTTGACCGTCTGGGCATGGTTGCACTGCAGACAATATGAGCCGTGTACCGAATTCCTGGTGCAATGACGAACTGATCGGCTGTCGGGATCCCCTCTGTCTAATAAGCGCTGCTTATGCATGGTGGTTTACATCTTTGGGTGGGTTTCGCGACATCTATGAACAGTCAAAGGGACTGTGTCTGTGATGCAATATCCACAGTCAACGTGGGAACAGGGGTGTGTAAAACTTTTTTTGATGTGCGTAAAAAACACCAAGACAAGCTGCAAATGCCCTTGGAAACACTTCTACTTTTCCCAAAAGAGCCAATGGAGTTGATACGTCAGAAATAACCAACTCTGTGATGAGGGAAATGCTTTGACATCCGACCACAGTTTCACCCATAGTCCAAGGCGTCATCAGACTTGTCAGTCGGTTGTTAACACTACATATCACACACATCTTTGTAATGCTATCGTGGCTTCATCTTGCCCATTCGCAATGATATCCTGAAGTCTGCCGAATTGTTTCTTACCCTTGCATGAATCCTAACTGTTCAAACCCTACTGCTGTTTCTTGCCGTAGCCGTCTTATGATCTTCTCCCAGATATTTATAGCATGTGCCATTAACTGTATTCTTTTACAGGGTGTCCCAGAGATGTTGCGAAAAACTTCGAGGGATTGTAGAGGACGTCGTGAGGAACAAATGGAGGATAGGAACGAGTGTCTGGAAAGTCCTCCAATCATACTACAGAGCGCCCAGGTTATAGGCGCGAGCCCCTGCCTCTAGGCCACCCCTTTGCCAGCAAACGTGACTATGTACGCTGAATGACTAGACGGAGCGTCTCGCAATGTGCTTTGTCATTCACAGATTTCCACTGATGGCCTTGATCGCCAGCTTTGTCTCTAATGAATGCTATGTTCTGTAGCGTCGTTGGATGACGTTCTGGACACAGGTTCATATCCTAGATTTGCTCCTTAAGGCACCCACTGTAACCCCTCTAAATCTGTCCCAACATTTCTTGTATAATAACTACAACGAAATGTTTCGGACAAAGAACGGAACTTATCAAGGACAAGGAAAATGGATGTGGCTTTTCAACTAACAGAATACATATACAACAAGAAATCAACGTCTATAGATGAGAAACTCCGCACTACGACACCACCACTAAACCAAAATGCCTCTATGCTTCAGAATGCTTTTCGTTAAATACAGTTAGACAATTAAGTGAAATAGAAAAGAAGGAGAGCAAAATAATCAAGAAAGTCTTGGGATCAAATTACGAAAATGGGTAATAAAAATTAAGATGTAATAAAGTAAGTTATGAAAAAATAAAACCAATATCGTACACAATAAAAAGGCAAAGCATTGTATTCTAGGAAAACCTAAAACAGTAGATGAGAAGGTAACAAAAAAAAGAATTTTTAACGTTTTTGACAGAAAAAAAACAGTGACATGAATCGAATAAGTTATAGGATAAAGAGAAAAATTCAGAGCAAAAGTAAAATGTATCAGGGGCTTCCAGGAGAAAAGAAAGACTGGCGCAGTATGGACAGAAGAAGAGAAGAAACATAGGATAAGAACGAAAAACGACTAGGAAGAAAGAAGACAATTTATTTCATGACGTGCTTAGTAGACCAAACCAAAATGGTGCTGCTAATAATAATAATAATAATAATAATAATAATACATTGATTACCAAAAAGCTTTTGATAGTGTACCCTACTCATGGTTACTACAAATATTGGAAATATACAAAGTAGATCCTAAATTGATACAGTTCCTAAACATAGTAATGAAAAATTGGAAAACCACACTTAATATCCAAACAAATTCAAATACTATCACATCACAGCCAATACAGATTAAGCGTGGAATATACCAAGGAGACTCATTAAGTCCTTTCTGGTTCTGCCTTGCTCTGAACCCACTATCCAACATGCTAAATAATACAAATTATGGATACAATATTACTGGAACATACCAACACAAAATCACATATCTGCTATACATGGATGATCTAAAACTACTGGCAGCAACAAATCAACAACTCAACCAATTACTAAAGATAGCAGAAGTATTCAGCAATGATATAAATATGGCTTTTGTAACAGACAAATGTAAGAAAAATAACATAATCAAGGGAAAACACACTAAACAAGAAGATTACATATTGGATAACCACAGCGACTGCATAGAAGCGATGGAAAAACAGATGCCTATAAATATCTAGGATACAGACAAAAAATAGGAATAGATAATACAAATATTAAAGAAGAACTAAAAGAAAAATATAGACAAAGACTAACAAAAACACTGAAAACAGAATTGACAGCAAGAAACAAGACAAAAGCTATAAATACTTATGCTATACCAATATTGACCTACTCATTTGGAGTAGTGAAATGGAGTAACACAGACCTAGAAGCACTCAATACACTTACACGATCACAATGCCACAAATATAGAATACATCACATACATTCAGCAACTGAAAGGTTCACATTAAGCAGAAAGGAAGGAGGAAGGGGATTTATCGACATAAAAAACCTATATTATGGACAGGTAGACAATTTAAGAAAATTCTTTATAGAACGAGCAGAAACTAGCAAAATACACAAAGCAATCACTCATATAAATACATCGGCTACACCACTGCAATTTCATAACCACTTCTACAACCCTTTAGATCACATAACAAAGTAAATTGGAAAAAGAAAACACTACATGGCAAGCACCCGAATCATCTAACACAGCCACACATCGATCAAGACGCATCCAACACATGGCTAAGAAAAGGCAATATATACAGTGAGCCGGAAGGATTCATGATTGCAATACAGGATCAAACAATAAACACCAGATATTACAGCAAGCATATTATTAAAGATCCCAATACCACAACAGATAAATGCAGACTTTGCAAACAACAAATAGAAACAGTAGATCACATCACAAGTGGATGTAAAATACTAGCAAATACAGAATATCCCAGAAGACATGACAATGTAGCAAAAATAATACATCAACAGCTTGCCTTACAACATAAACTTATAAAACAACATGTTCCCACATACAAGTATGCACCACAAAATGTACTGGAGAATGATGAATACAAATTATACTGGAACAGAACCATTATAACAGATAAAACAACATATAACAAACCTGACATCATACTCACCAATAAAAAGAAGAAATTAACACAACTAATCGAAATATCCATACCCAATACAACAAATATACAAAAGAAAACAGGAGAAAAAATTGAAAAATACATCCAACTGGCTGAGGAAGTCAAGGACATGTGGCATCAGGATAAAGTTGACATTATACCGATTATACTATCAACTACAGGAGTCATACCACACAATATCCACCAGTACATCAATGCAATACAGCTACATCGAAACTTATATATACAACTACAGAAATCGATAATTATTGATACATGTTCAATTACCCGAAAGTTCCTAAATGCAATATAACACATACCATACAGTTAAAAGGAAGTGACGCTTGATCAAGGTCCGCGTCACTTTCCATTTTTAACCAGACTTAACGTCTGAGAAAGTAAAGAAAGAATGAATAATAATAATAATAATACTCGTGCTATAACCACGACTATCTAAATTCGTGTATGAAAAACATTTTTTATCTCATAAATTGAAAATGGTGACTGCAGCCTTTGTCAAAATATGCGCCTTGCCGCGCGTCCTGATTTGTGCGAAGCTATGTGCAGACTCATGGCTATTTCTGAAACCCGTAAAAATAAAAATACCTTAATTACAATGAATTTGTGGAATGTGGCATCACGATAGGGTTTTCAAAGGCAGCTTTAAAAACAAAAATTGCAGCTATTTGAAAAACATGTCAAGGTCTTGGGATGTATTTTTACACTGAGGTGAGGAAAGTCACAGGATGGCGATATGCACAAATACAGATGGTGGTAGTATCATGTACACAAGGTATAAAAGGCCAGTGCACTGGCGGAGCTATTGTACGCAGGTGACTCATGTGGAAACGTTTCCGATGTGGTTATGGCCCCATGACGGGAATTAACAGACTTCAAACGTGGAGTAGTAGTTGGAGCCAGACGCATGGGACATTCCATTTCGGAAATCGTTAGGTAATTCAATATTCCGAGATCCAGAGTGTCAAGAGTGTGCCAAGGAAACTAAACTTCAGGCATTATCTCCCACCACTTAACGGAGTGGCCGACAGCCTTCACATAATCGAGAGCGTCAGCGTTTGCGTAGAGTTGGCAGTGCTAACACAGAGGCAGCACAGCGTGGATAACCGCCGATAACAACGCGGAGCTGCGAAATTTGGCGTTTTATGCGCTATGGCAGCAGACGAGCGACGCCAGTGCCTTTGATAAGAGTACGACATCGCCTGCAGCGCCTCTCCTCGGCTCGTGACCATATCGGTTGGACCCTAGAGACCGGAAAATCGTACCCTGGTCACATCAGTCCCAACTTCCATTGGTAAGAGCTGATGGTAGGGTTCGAGTGTGGCGCAGATCCCACGGAGCCATGGACCCAAATTATCAACCAGGCACTGTGCAAGCTTCTGATGTGCCACAATGGTGAGGGCTGTGTTTAAATACACTCCTGGAAATTGAAATAAGAACACCGTGCATTCATTGTCCCAGGAAGGGGAAACTTTATTGACACATTCCTGGGGTCAGATACATCACATGATCACACTGACAGAACCACAGGCACATAGACACAGGCAACAGAGCATGCACAATGTCGGCACTAGTACAGAGTATATCCACCTATCGCAGCAATGCAGGCTGCTATTCTCCCATGGAGACGATCGTAGAGATGCTGGACGTAGTCCTGTGGAACGGCTTGCCATGCCATTTCCACCTGGCGCCTCAGTTGGACCAGCGTTCGTGCTGGACGTGCAGACCGCGTGAGACGACGCTTCATCCAGTCCCAAACATGCTCAATGGGGGACAGATCCGGAGATCTTGCTGGCCAGGGTAGTTGACTTACACCTTCTAGAGCACGTTGGGTGGCACGGGATACATGCGGACGTGCATTGTCCTGTTGGAACAGCAAGTTCCCTTGCCGGTCTAGGAATGGTAGAACGATGGGTTCGATGACGGTTTGGATGTACCGTGCACTATTCAGTGTCCCCTCGACGATCACCAGTGGTGTACGGCCAGTGTAGGAGATCGCTCCCCACACCATGATGCCGGGTGTTGGCCCTGTGTGCCTCGGTCGTATGCAGTCCTGATTGTGGCGCTCACCTGCACGGCGCCAAACACGCATACGACCATCATTGGCACCAAGGCAGAAGCGACTCTCATCGCTGAAGACGACACGTCTCCATTCGTCCCTCCATTCACGCCTGTCGCGACACCACTGGAGGCGGGCTGCACGATGTTGGGGCGTGAGCGGAAGACGGCCTAACGGTGTGCGGGACCGTAGCCCAGCTTCATGGAGACGGTTGCGAATGGTCCTCGCCGATACCCCAGGAGCAACAGTGTCCCTAATTTGCTGGGAAGTGGCGGTGCGGTCCCCTACGGCACTGCGTAGGATCCTACGGTCTTGGCGTGCATCCGTGCGTCGCTGCGGTCCGGTCCCAGGTCGACGGGCACGTGCACCTTCCGCCGACCACTGGCGACAACATCGATGTACTGTGGAGACCTCACGCCCCACGTGTTGAGCAATTCGGCGGTACGTCCACCCGGCCTCCTGCATGCCCACTATACGCCCTCGCTCAAAGTCCGTCAACTGCACATACGGTTCACGTCCACGCTGTCGCGGCATGCTACCAGTGTTAAAGACTGCGATGGAGCTCCGTATGCCACGGCAAACTGGCTGACACTGACGGCGGCGGTGCACAAATGCTGCGCAGCTAGCGCCATTCGACGGCCAACACCGCGGTTCCTGGTGTGTCCGCTGTGCCGTGCGTGTGATCATTGCTTGTACAGCCCTCTCGCAGTGTCCGGAGCAAGTATGGTGGGTCTGACACACCGGTGTCAATGTGTTCTTTTTTCCATTTCCAGGAGTGTAGAATGGACTGGGTCTTCTAGTCCAAAAGAATCGATCATTGGCTGAAAATGGCTGTGTCTGGCAACTTGGAGGCCATTTGCATTCATGGACTTCATGTTCCCTAACAACGAAGTCACGAGGTCGTAACTGTTCGCGATTGGTTTGAAGAACATTCTGGACAATTGAAGCGGACAGGAATCTCACTTAACATTTATGGAACATAATCGAGAGATCAGTTCGTGCAAAAAAATTCTGGAGCGGCAACACTTTCGCAATTATGGACGGCCATAGAGGTTGCATGGTTCAATATTTCTACAGGGGCTTCCAGTGACTTGTTGAGTCCATGCCACGTCGAATTGCTGCACTAAGCCGGAAAAAAGGAGGGTCAACACGATATCAGGATGTATCCCGTTACTTGCCACTTCAGTTTAAGTTCAAACGTTTAAAAAATATTTAAAATTAGAATACCAGATAGTTCTCCTTAAGGGTTTCTAAATGTTATCTTTCTCTAAAAAATCAAATAAATCCGTTAATCTGTCGGGGCACTTGAACGCTTCACGTGCTGAAAAATAGTATTTCGAGAAAAACATGTTTGAAGTTTGGAGTAACAAGAAGAAAGGTCTTTCAAAACGTACGGTTAATCAGCGACCCTAGGACCATTGACGCAGCCTCCTCCTTCCTCAAACATGCTCTGGTTCTCAATTTGGTACTGTATTTTTTTTCAATCCGGCCTCTTAATGAACTGCGACGTTCCTGTCTCCGTGGTGGCCACGCGTTTCCTTTCAGCTAACTCCACGAAGTTTTTGCTGTTCACCCCCATGACGGTTCCTAACACGTTCATGGTATTGCGAATAGGTGAATAACCTCCGCTGAATATACCTGCAACTGTATTGGCTGCTATTTGAACAGTTTTTGTCCCCACAATAAAGATGTTTCGGTAGTAATTCCCAAATGCAAGCGCTGAAGTTTTGGTTGTCAATTTGCGTATTGGCATCGGTGCATCGTTTAAGGATATCTCTTCTCTGTACAGATATTCGTATGTTGGTCCAATCTTTTCTTGAACTAGTTCATGGAGCGGCTGCAGCTGCCTACATTTCGGTTGGCGCACGGTTCCGTTCAACACGCTATGACTTCTTAAACACTTTCACAACCAAAAAATTCTTTTGCAGGCATATTCCATATACTTCAGAGATGTGAATCCATTTATTTCATCGGTCTCGACCAGAACCTCCCCTTCATGTTTACTTAGTCCACAGCTGTCAAGATGCATTCGATTACTACTACAGGCCTCTTGAAAATCGCTCATATCATAATACTGTTCCCACCGGTCTGTACCCATAGCCTGGAGCGTTTTTTCGATCAGCCTATCGCCTGGGGACATTAGATGTGGGAGGGGAAGAGACAGAAGTGTTATGAAGCCGAAGTTGTGAAGACGGAAGAAAACAAAGTAACGTGACTGACTGACTGACAAATGAAAAACGAAAGCACATTACCTGGGAGAAGACGGGAGTGTTTGTTGAACTAAAAATTGAATTCGTACGATATGGTTGGCTGGCTGGTTATGAGTCGCTCCAGAGGAAATACAGCCACCGGTTTGCAAGTTCTTTGAGCTGGAAGGCACTTCGGCGATTTGCCCCCCCCCCCCCCCCCTCCAAGCTGTCAGTAAACGAACCGTGCATTCGAATGTCAACAGTGAGCGTGCCTACCCCAGTAATGTTACCAGAGAAGGGAACTGCAGCGTAACACGCACTCTGAAGCATGTTTCGATCCTGGCATATCTTCAAGTTCCATTTACTCTCTTATCAACTTGACATATATTATACACAGTTATGACTAAATTACTTTTGTTCAAAATTTGACCATTTCCAATGCCTTTTCTGCTCTCCGATGAAGTTCAACTTCTGCGCAGGAGGATGGATGCCGGAGTTACATGAAGCACATGGCGAACACACTGGTCTTCTCCACAGTTACAATGAATATCGTCTCGATCACAGTTTTTTCGTCTTGGCAAACTAAACTTTGATCGGCTGGCTCCCGAACTCCGTCTATTCAGAGATTTCTAAGTAGTCTATTTCTCACAATAGCCGGGAGATCGAGTTTCTGAAACTCTTTTCTAGCCAGGGGAAGGTAGACTGTAACCCTCCATAGGTGAAACCCAGCTTTCTCCGCAGTCGTTCTAAGAACAGTAGATTTCTTAGGAAACTCCTCCGTGACTTCAGACGTTGCGGGTGCGGTTGATGTCCATACAGAGGATCCGTGGTCTCCTGCTCCACTTTCTTTTCTCATTCGCCGCTAACTCTGTTCGAACAGATAGTGGTGCTATTCATGCGAGGTGGCAGAACCATTCGATGGAGTGAATTTCAAGCAAACTGCTACGACTTTGCAGGTGTCATTGAGAGCTATGTCCACCTGTTTGGCGTCTGTTGAAATATACGGAATAGGCTATCCACACACTGCCGCAGAATAGCTAAGTGCCATTGCAGAGGTTCATAGACTTTCTCGTTGACTACGACATTGTGATGTGACCAGTTTGCAAAAATGTTCAAATGTGTGTGAATTCCTATGGGACCAAACTGCAAAGATCATCGGTCGCTAGACTTACACACTAAAAGCGCGCGCGCACACGCACACACGCCCGACGGAAGACTCGAACCTCCGACCTCCGGCAAGAGGGGCCGTGCAGTCCGTGACATGGCGCCTCAAACCGCGCCACTCCGCGCGGCGGCCAATTTTGCGTGGAAGTGAAAATTAACTTGCAGTTCATGCAGTGCTTCTTGAAAGAAAGAGATAAAGTGTCACTTCCCGATATTTTGGGGCCTCTCAATGTCTCAGTTCGACACTTAACCATACCTTCTTTAATTTATGTGTAGCTTTCCTGTTTCTCAAATGAGAGCACACAATTGTGTCGTTGAGGGATTTGGTTTAAGTTGGTTTGTGTTGTTGCATCTGGGAAGTTGTTTAGCGGCATTTCTGATTATGTTCTCCACTGATTCTGGGTGGATAGAGGAACGTCAACGGCGTACAAGGAGCTCCTGCTATTGGGAGCTCGGGGTTGGTCATTCGCGTATATATGTAACAGAATTGGAGCCAGCGGGAGGCCTTTTTCTGTAGTCGGCATCATCTACGTTGTTTTCGAAAGTTGATAAATAACCTGCGGTTCTGTGTAAGAGTGACGATAAGTCTAGTTAGGATAAAGTTGATAGGTGGAGCCTAGCGTCAAGGCAAACTTAAAAATTCCCGTGTCTGACCGGGATTCGCCGCGACCTCACACCTTCTACAGACTCCCATTTTAGCACATTTGCTGTTCTGTTTGTCAGTGAGAAAACAGACCAAATACTAAAATTTTTGGGGAAACGCTATGAGGATGTCAGAACGAAGAGCTTGCGTCTTTTTTTTTTTAATGCGACGTGGCATTTAGTTGTGCACAGAGTGGAGGATAGCTTGTTGTATTGTTGTAGAGGCGGAAGGCAGCAACTGAGAACGAGTTTTTGAATGTTGTTTTATGGATGGGCGCAGCTATGATATCAAATGCGGGAGACTGTGCTTCGACAATGATGAGATGTTAACTGACCTAGCCGCAGTCATCCTAACTGCGCGTACAAAGCAGTGACATGGTCAAACAGGCGGGTGCTGCGTATTTGACGCATTCATTGTTCTAGGCGTCTAGAGCTCACATTGCTCGTGCCGTATTGGACTTCATGGAAATAGTGGTGGCTCGCGTGATTGCACAAGTTTACTTTTCGCTTCTGGGGGAAGTATGTTGCGAACTTTTTGAGGGCATTGACTGTTTGGCGCACTTTGTCGCCAAGGCTACCGCCGCAGTCGTCAGCTGTACGGGCGTCTGAGGCAGAAACGGCGTCGGTGTCCTGTTACGCGGCCCCCAGCCGCGGGCGCACGCCTGACCACAAACCTCGTGAGCGCCTTGTGGGGGACCGGCCCGCGCCTGCGAGGCGTGTCGACGCTACCCGCACTGCACAACGTGCTGACTCACCGCCCACCGCTCTGCGATCTGTATTACCACCACTAGTGGTATCATCCCAATCTCTCACACGTCGATGGGAGAACAGCTTACAGTCACTACCTTTTCAAGAGTCCTATATACTTTTTTAATTTATTCACTCGTGGTCAATTCAGACTTGTTAGTCTGAAACATGGAGAAGAAATAAAAACTTTGAGGTTCGCCGACGACACTGTAATTCTGTCAGACAGCAAAGGACTTGGAAGAGCAGTTGAACGGAATGGACGGTGTCTTGAAAGGAGGATATAAGATGAACATCAACAAAAGCAAAACGAGGATTATGAAATGCAGCCGAATTAAATCGGGTGATGCTGAGGGAATTAGATTAGGAAATGAGACACTTAAAGTAGTAAAGGAGTTTTGCTATTTCGGGAGCAAAATAACTGATGATGGTCGAAGTAGAGAGGATATAAAATGTAGGCTGGCAATGGCAAGGAAAGCGTTTCTGAAGAAGAGAAATTTGTTAACATCGAGTATAGATTTAAGTGTCAGGAAGTCGTTTCTGAAAGTATTTGTATGGAGTGTAGCCATGTATGGAAGTGAAACATGGACGATAAATAGTTTGGACAAGATGAGAATACAAGCTTTCGAAATGTGGTGCTACAGAAGAATGCTGAAGATTAGACGGGTAGATCACATAACTAATGAGGAGGTATTGAATAGAATTGGGGGAGAAGAGAAGTTTGTGGCACAACTTGACCAGAAGAAGGGATCGGTTGGTAGGACATGTTCTGAGGCATCAAGGGATCACCAATTTAGTACTGGAGGGCAGCGTGGAGGGTAAAAATCGTAGAGGGAGACCAAGAGATGAATACACTAAGCAGATTCAGAAAGATGTAGGTTGCAGCAAGTACTGGGGGATGATGAAGCTTGCACAGGATAGAGTAGCATGGAGAGCTGCATCAAACCAGTCTCAGGACTGAAGACCACAACAACAACAACAACAACAACAACGTTACTTAAAATCCGTCTTGATTGCAATTTTTTTTTTTTATTCATATGACCGGTTTCGATTCATTCAGAACAATCTTCAGATCTGATATTTCAGACGTGACGTAGCATGTGAAAGTTGCTGGATTTGGACGGGTTACTCCTGTAACTGAAATATCAGATCTGAAGATGATTCTGAATGAACCGAAACCGGTCATATGAATTAAAAAAAAAAAAAACAAAACAAAAAAAAAAAGAAAAATGCAATCAAGACGGATTTTAAGTAACATTATAAAATCACTGATTGCTGTTATCCCATAAGACATTATGTCTATTTTTGCAAACAACAACAACTAGTCGTAAACACGCTAGCTATAAACATACTAAAACATAATTTTTGCCTAATTATCGCGGTGTAGTGCAGCTCATAGAAGTTTCTGTAGTTTTAATTAACAGGTTACCTTACAATACAAATTTTTGCGAAGAAAATCAGAGAATGGATTAAAATATCAGCCCAATGAGAAGGCTGACAGGCGCCATTGCTTGGAATCGGTAACCGATCAGTCACGCCTAATTCTTACTATATAAGGTTGAGTACAGCGGCAAAATGATCCGATGTAGTATCTCAGGGGGGGGGGGGTGTTCTGGTTCTTAATTGAAGAGTAGTTAACGAAAGAACACCTATAGCGAGCGGTCGTTCGTCTCCGAACAATCTACCGCCAACCTTGCCTGTTTTCCCCTGAGACGTGTATAAATCACAAAGCACATTGAATAAATTGTAAGAGGACTGGCTGATGGTCCAGATTAATGATGGACTCTCCAACATATGTATCTGTAAGAAATATTTATCCAGGGGACTGTTACACCTGCTCAGCTTGAGCTCCCAGGAACAAGAGAAATTAACAAGAAGATAACAAATTAACAGAATTCTTGTGGAATAATCGGGTCTACCGTCGGATGTTTGTGTCGCTCTGGCACAATATTTCGGCCACGAAACTCGTTGCCTTCTTCAGGTGCTACCTGAGACTGCCGTGAGAGCACCCAGCGCCCTCTGGGCATAAATACTGGACAAAATCCTCCAACACGGCAGTCTCAGGTAGCACCTGAAGAAGGCAACGAGTTACGTGGCCGAAATGTTGTGCCAGAGCGACACAAACATCCGGCAGTAGACCCGATTATTCCACGTGTCAACATCTCGCCGGGAAAGCCTGAAGAGTTACAACAGAATTATTCCTTGTTTCAGTGGCTTTAAGTTCACCTCATAAACAGCTTCTGGGATATCGATAGATCAAATGCGTTCTTTGGATTTTCGACGAATTTTATCTTTCACTAGATGATTTTTTTTATAAACGAAATTATTTTCTCTTTGTACACATTACGTATCACCAAATTAGGAGAAAATAGAGAAAAAGGAAATAATAAGAAACATTTTACTGTGGTAATGGTCACTCCTTTCCAATTCCCTTCATTTCCTCCAATTAGCTGGATTTGGTGCGCTTTTATGTTTTGTAACGCTTAATTTGTTTTTAGATGTATGCAATGTGTGTAAATGAAGAAGAACGATGGTACTACTCAGGTTTAGTATGTATATTTCATATTCTTTACTTTATGTAATCGACAGTTGTTGACATTCTTGTTACCACGTTTATTTAGAAATGACATTGTAACGAACGTTACGTGTACTGTGTTTCGGAAATGAAGCATGTATAGTATCCCCATCCCTTACCCCGTGAAGAGAAAACTATGTTCAATGCGTGCCAGCTGTAACATATACGTTATTAGTATCAACCTGTAGAGTAATAAGGTCTTTTGTAATGTCTCTGCTATACGTTGGAACAGCTGTTTTGTACTTCCGCCTGCATCAGGCCATACACTGAAATAAGATTGATGTTTGTATACGAAATGGTGTGGATTCTCTGTGACTGGTTGTTCAATACGCATTTAAGTAATACTGCATGTGACTCTTCCAAAAACATCATACGTAAATTAAAAATAATACACACTGCTACTTTTGCCATGTGGATTGGTGTGACACAGTTGAAGAATGTGTTGTAGGGGGTTCACTGGATGTGTCGTAGGAGTGAAGAGGTGGTGTTGGTGAGAAGCTAGGTCACGCCCTGTGTGTCAGTGAGACAGCTTTAAATTAACATTTTATTGCTGAAATTTTACGAGTAGTTCAGTTTCCTGTTTGCGGTTGCCTACGGAACAGTCAGTGTACCCAGCCGTGCACCTTCCCATCCGAAGGAAATCGACGCCAGGAATGTGTTTCTTCGGTGGTCCAGAAACCGCGTAGTAAGAGATCGGGACAGTATGGAGAATATGTAAGGTCTTCCCAGCGAAACGCCTAAGCTGCCAACGTCCATCCGTTCGATACAATTTGAAACGAGACTCGTCCGACAAGGCAACCGTTGAATGGTTCGCATGCTGACACTCATTGAAGACCAAGCACTGAAATCTGCAGCAATCTGCGGAAGGGTTGCACTTCTGTCACGTTGAACGGTTCTTTTGAGTCGTCGTTGCTCCCATTCTTTTTCCGGCCACAACACTGTCGGAGATATGATCTTCTACAGGATTCCCGATACTCACGGTACACTCGTGAGATGGTCGCACGGGAAAATACCCACTTCATCTCTATCTCGGAGATGCTGTGACCCATCGCTCGTGCGTCGACTAACACCACGTTCAAACTCACTTAAATCGTGATAATCTGCCATTGTAGTCTTACATAGGCGTTGCCGACCGCAGCGTCGTTTTCTACACTCATGTTCATAAATTAAGGATAATTGCAGAATGTGGTGCCACACAACGTGGCACTACACAAAACTGGCGCTAATAGCATAGGCACATAGGGAACACACACGACACAGATCTCTAAGTCCACGGTATTGGTGATAAGTTGAGAAAATCGTCCCGAAACACATGTGCTACAAAGCTCCACTGTTTCCTGCGCATGTACCCCGACATCAATATGGGATATGATCACCATGCACACGTACACAGGCCACACAACAGGTTGGCGTACTCTGGATCAGGTGCTGCTGCTGGGGGTAAGCCTCCCATTCTTTCACCAGTGCCTGTCTGAGCTCCTGAAGGGTCGTAGGGGTCTGAAGACGTGCAGCGATACGTCGGCCGAGAGCTTCCCAGACGTGCTCGATGGGGTTTAGGTCTGGAGAACAGGCAGGCCACTCAATTCGCCTGATATCTTCTGTTTCAAGGTACTCCTCCACGATGGCAGCGCGGTGGGGCCGTGCGTTATCATCCATCAGGACGAAGGTGGGAGCCACTGCATCCATGAAAATGCGGCCATACTGGTGCAAAATGACGTCCCGGTACACCTGACCTGTTACAGTTCCTCTGTCGAAGACATGCAGGGGTGTACGTGCACCAATCATAATCCCACCCCACACCATCAAACCACGACCTCCATACAGGTCCCTTTCAAGGACATCGAGGGGTTGGTATCTGGTTCCTGTTTCACGCCAGATGAAAACCCGGCGAGAATCACTGTTCGGACTATACCTGGACTCGTCCGTGAACATAACCTGGGACCACTGTTCCAATGACCATGTACTGTGTTCTTGAAACCAGGCTTTACGGGCTCTCCTGTGACCAGGGGTCAGTGGAATGCACCTTGCAGGTCTCCGGGCGAATAAACCATGTCTATTCAGTCGTCTGTAGACCGTGTCTCTGGAGACAATTGTTCCAGTGACTGCAGTAAGGTCCCGAGCAAGGCTACCTGCAGTACTCCGTGGTCATCTGCGGGCACTGATGGTGAGACATAGTTCTTCTTGTGGTGTTGTACACTGTGGACGTCCCGTACTGTAGCGCCTGGACACGTTTCCTGCCTGCTGGAGTCGTTGCCATAATCTTGAGATCAAACTTTGTGGCACACAGAGGGCCCGCGCTACGACCTGCTGTGTTTGACCAGTCTCCAGTCGCTCTAGTTTTCTACCCGTCATAACGTCATCAATGTGTGTTCTTTGAGCCATTTTCAACACGGTCATCATTAGTACGTCGGAAAACGTTTGCATACTTACTCGCTGCACCGCACTCTGACATGCACCAACACACCTCTTCGTATGTGGACTGCTGCCAGCGCCACCGTGCGACGATTGCAGGTCAAATAAACCATATGGTCATACCCCGAGGTGATTTAAACCCTCAGACTGCCCACCAGAGTGTTGTTTCATCATGTATCAGCATTATCCTTAATTTATGAGCATGAGTGTACATATATATGTAGCTGTATACGCATGCCTATACCATTTCCTTGGCGCTTCAGTGTAGATCGACATAGTGAGGTTGCAGCAGTACCGACATTCCTGAAATGCCACTGAACTTGAGAACATTGCGACGAAGACAGGAGCAATGCGCCTACAGACGTATCCAGCCTGGGAGGAGAAGCGATGCCACGGTAGCTTGTGCTGTAATCTGTGGCCGTGCCTCACTCGGACCGCCTGCAGAGCAAAACGCGAGCCCCGTCATCTTTTCTGGCCTAGCTAGAGGAGCGGAGCCGAGCGTGCGCGGCGAACTAGCCAGCGCGCTTCCGCGGGTTCCCACGAGGTGGGTGCGCGAAAGCGCAGTTCTTCTGAAAGGGAAGCCGCTCCGTCGCCGCCATCAATTCTGTCCGGTGGTCTCGCCACATGAAAGCCCACAGTCCAAACGAGGCACATCTGGTGAGTCATGTTGAACCGTGCGCGAAGAGTCGTGAAACGTTGCTAGAGCGAAGAATCGCTACACTGATCTCAAAGTGGTACCCAGAGATCAAATCGCGCCTCCCACTGGATTGCGCTGCAGTTAGTCTTGCAAGGAAATATCACTAACAAGGCCTCATACTTCAAAGAGAAACAAAGTACACTTGTGAGACTTCAGTCCCAGAAGAGTATTCCGCGCAAAAATTCGGGCAATTACTCTGATTGTGCGCAGTTATGACCTTCTCGAAGTACAGCCTTTACACATGTATGCTCACCACTGCAGCAGCTTTATGCCCAAGCGCGAAGTACAGTGGAGTGAATAAGAGGTGTTTTGACATTGCTAACATTCTTTGTTCCTTAAGTCGAAGAATGCGGTTTTTAACTAGTAGCTGATGCAAGAGATATCTCTGCTTTGAACCGATTTATGTTACGATTCACAAATGCGGAATAAATGAACGTAACGAGTGGGTGTGTCATTAAAGACGCAGCGTAACGGTACTCAGTTTTTAACATCACTGTTGTACGTTACTTTCTTTCGTTTTTCAAGACGATATTGTTAAACTTAAGTACATATGCAGAGAATGCACTATTATTCAACGTGACTGATTTTCGATTTCATCATTTCCTTCACTTGATTTCGTAATAATTCTTCACTTCCTTGGATGTGTTCGTTTCGATTTTGAGGCGTATGTATCGATATCAAAAAATATTGTTAAAATAATACTGAACGTATATGTGCACGAGGCACACATTACGCGCTCACATAACGTGCTCACATAACTTATCTGTTTTAGGCGTAGAAAAACTTATTTCTCTAAAAATATTTCAAAACATGCTGGGCAAACGTGACCCACGTATTTCCTCGTCTTCCCTCGCCTTCATCATAGCGCGAACAGAAGCTGTCTCGTTCTCACTCTACTGTGGCGCTCAGGCATTAGGCGGTTGCAGTGGGGCGGAGCGAGTGACAACCAGTGCTCTCGAAATTCAAAAGCCGTACTTTCAGAGGATCATAACGGCGTACTATCAGAATTATGGCCTATATTTTATCGCGGGGTCGATTGCTTGGACTGCTATCTTGCAAGTGTGCTTTTTTCACCTTAAAATATGAAGACAAGTTGGTGATGTTTCTCTTTTAGCCAGTAAGTGGATGGAAATCGACTAGTCATTTTCTCAGCTATTACAGTTCGCAGAAAAATCTGGATTGCTTCCGAAACTCATTTTGCTATCTATTACGATTAATATCGGTACGTATGGGGATTAAAGACAGGGTTTCACAACAGAGTAACATACACAGTCAGGACGGTAACTTACTGAAATTGTTACCACCTGACTGTTTTAGTACCGACACTGCCACAACGACGAGCGCCTACAGTATAGGTCATGTTACCCGTAAGAATTATGTTAGTTTGTAATTCCTTTTCTACGTTTTTTCCGAAATAACTTATATATTTTGTGCACCATACGAGGGTCATTGCAAAATTCTGCACGCTCTAAACGAACACACCAAGACGAGCTTATTTCTTACCAAATATTAAATCTAAGTAATTAAAAAACGCGAAACTAGCTCCTTTGGACTGCTACTTTGTTAAGTGTGTATTCAATATATCTGTGCTGCTAGCTTCCTTCTTGCTTTACATATGATTCTCCCATTCCCTTTTTTGCTATTCGTTATGCACCGACTAAGAATAATTAACGGAAAGACTAACCTAATTTCGAAATTCCTTATTTATCGATAAAACCACACTACAAACATGGGAAGGATTGCGAAGTACTCCCAGAATCTTAAAATATTACAAATGCTCTGTATGTCCAGCAGCAGCACCACCAGCACGAATATCATTTAGACGATAGCTAAATTCGTCATAAACTTTACACAGTGTATTTACTATTACCGAAGTTATGACGTCTGTTAAGTTCTCCATTTCTGTGTCACAAGGTAAAGGGGGGCCAAACACACTTTCCTTCACATATTCCCGCGTAGTGTCATGTCTATCTTGGAGGCCGAGAATGCAGGGCAGTGTCTCGGGGTCCCCTGCACCCTATCCAGCGTTGAGGTATCTTCAAATGCTGCAGAACTGGCTTTTTCCAAAACTTCCAATGCCTTAATTTTCAAACAGGATTGAGCTCCACCACTCTGGCAAAACGACGTACGTCAATTTCTCAATAAAACTCTCCTTCGACGCTGGATTAGACAGGGCGGTCGGGACCTCGAATCACTGCCCTGCATGCGTGGCCTCTGAAGATCGCCAGACATGACCCAATGCGAGTTTTTCTTCTGAGGGTATGTGAAGTACCTGTTCATCTCCACTTTACCTCGTGACATAGAAGAAACGAAGAACAGAGTAACAGCCGCTATAACGTCTGTTAAAGCAGGTACCTTGTGTAAAATATATGACGAATTTAGCAATCGTCAATCGTTGTTCGTGCTGCCGTTGGTGGAAACAGAGCATAAATGAAACCATCAGATTTTGCGAGTACTTCGTAATTTATTCCATGTTTTAGTAAGTTTTTATTTACAAAAATAGGGAGTTTTGAAATTAAGTCATTCTTTTCGAAATACCTTCTTAGTCATTGGATGATAACCAGCAAAAATGGGGAGGCGAGAATCGTATGTGAAGTAAGAAGGAAGCTAACAACACAAATATTAACGTTCCGCTTCCACGACTGTTTTCTGTAACTTTTGGCTATCCTCAAGATGGTTCTTTCTGTGGTGAATATTCTTGTTTGGTTTTCGTTAGCCATCCAGTCATGTGCTGCACATTCGGATATTTGTCTAATTAAGATTTTATATACGGATTAAGGTTTCGTTTGAGGCGCCGTTAGTGCATCCTTTAATCAGTTTTAAAATTTATAGTAGTCATCTACCTTTTATGATGGCTATGTGAGGTTTTCACGATCATGTAGCGTCCGTAGTCAGTCCGACATACTTGGACTTCTATTTTGGTGATGTTTGTTACAAAAACCTGAAAATTTCGACTTCAGGTGTCTGGTTTTTATTTCCTGTAGAATTTTTGTAGCTGCAGACAACAAGAAGACTTTTTGGGCGTTACGATTTATGAACCACAGGCTGGGCAATTTTTATAGATTGCTAATGGTGAACTGGTAGTAGTAATGCCAGATTTGGCTACAGCATAATTTAAAATCAATTACTGACATAAATAATGGATACTGCACATTGTGCACCCTCGTGAAGAAATACAATTAATTAATTATTCGACGGACGACGGCTAAAACTTGTGGATCGGTGCCGTAATGGGTAAGTTCCACCAGTCAGTCCAAAGTTTTTTTGTTTTTTTTTTAAGTTGTCAAACCAACTGATCCTATGCCACGAAAACAATTATTCATGTAATGGCGCTTATTTTAAGCACATTGAATTTGGTTGAGCGGTTGACGTCCGTCAATCATCAGCCTCCAGGAGCGGTAGGAAATGGACCATGCAGACTCCAGTCGGGGCATGGTGTTCTTTTTAATAATACCTGTACTTGCCTGTTAAGACCACTGGTCCGATATTTTCGGTAGTATGCTCTGATGAGATAAGGCCATGTGTCATGCTGAAGGGTTGGCGCAGTTGTTATTGACCAACAGAGGATGCAAGGTGGTGGTTGAACAAAGCCAACATCCCCAAGAATGCAGAACGCAAACTTGATATGCTTGAAAATTATGTTCACGGTATTGTATCTATATGGGACAGTTATGTAACACGGGACCCTGCCTCACTTCACATATCCTGCCCGCCCCTGGCGTAATACACATTTTCCTGGACGCTGGATGGTCGTCCCATCGAGAATGGCCGGCAAGGAGTCCTGACCTAACGCCCTTTCATTTCTTCCTCTGGAGGTGGGCGAAAGAGGAATTTTATCGCACAGAACCAACTCTTTGGAGTTACAGGCAGTGGCGGATACAGGGTGGGGGGGGGGGGGGGGTCCGGTCCGCATTGCTACACGCGCCGCCTCTGCCAGTCCACAAGCTATTCGTTCGTCTCTTTCATCAGTCGGCTCGACTGAAACGAGTTATCGAGTAGCTGTACTCTCCTTTGTAGCACGCGCCCCCGTGTCGTCGTATTTTATACGTTTCTGTCTGGCACACAGATAGCCAACACACACCTACGAGAAAAGTCGCGGCCATTCTAATGATCGCAACTTTCCTCGAACGAAATCCTGACAGAATAACGTATCGAGAATATTCTACTGCTTGTCTACCTGCACCTACTTCTACAGTAGAAAGAAGTTTTTCAACACTGCGGGTTACAAAGACATGGCTGAGGCCTACGATGAAGGAGGATCGACTTAATGACTTAGTTCTGTTGAACACTCACCCTGACA
This sequence comes from Schistocerca americana, assembly GCF_021461395.2. Classification (NCBI taxonomy): domain Eukaryota; kingdom Metazoa; phylum Arthropoda; class Insecta; order Orthoptera; family Acrididae; genus Schistocerca; species Schistocerca americana. The sequence continues at coordinate 312,781,316 of NC_060124.1, forward strand.
TTGATTGTCCTATTGACGATGTAATTAACCAATTTGCCAGTAAGAATATGCGCACAGAATCCATCATTTACGGAAGAGAACCACAATAGTAACTGTTTTTATATCATAAAATGGCTCTGAGCCCAATGGGACTTAACATCTGAGGTCATCAGTTCCCTGGAACTTAGAACTACTTAAACCTAACTAACCTAAGGACATCACACACATCCATGCCCGAGGCAGGATTCGAGCCTGCGACCGTAGCGGTCGCGCGGTTCCAGACTGAAGCGCCTAGAACCGCTCGGCCACAACGGTCGGCTTTTATATCATAATATGGCACTGTCTTGAGTAAGTGTATAATCAGTTTAAAGAAAACTGTCAAACTTTGCATGTGACTATTTTTTATAACGGTAAAAGTAAAGGTAGTTCAAGATATATTTAGCGCCCCATCCTTGAGGTTTTTCTGTATCCGCCACTGGTTGCAGGAGCTAATTCGCAAAGTGCTTGGAAACGTACAGCTGGGTAACCTGTAGAAGTTTGCCGCAAACATCCACACCTGTTTACTGAAACTCATAATGATTTTGTTTATGCTGAATTTTAGTGAAGGATAAAAGTTCCAGCATTGGAAGGAGAAATGTTTGTGTTTCAAGGAAACTGATCAAGTATTAAGTATTTAACAATTTTTAAAACGGAGTTAACTCTCGCCCACCCTGTAGATAATCGTGACTGGTAAGAACTAGAACAAGAAGCCTCCCACTCCAGTTATCTGCCGGTCATGTTACAGGGATTTCGCGTCCTCAGAAGACAGGAGATTCCCTTACGGCTGTCTGCGCGCTGCAGATTAAGATGCTTCTGCGACCAGTTCCGCTGCATCCCGTGCCATTTCGCCTTGACAGGCGTGAGGAAGCTAACCGCCACTGCATCTGGGCTGTCCAGTGGACGGTCGTGAATTCCGCCAAATGACGACTTAACCCCTCTCAATGCACCTTCTCACTTCTCCCTACCGTTCAACCGCGCAACAAGGAAGCTCTTTATTTCTTCCTCGTGACATGAGTGGCACTTGAGGCTGCGTAGCTTCGCGTTAAACCTAGCTGCACTCACACGGGCGCTCGTCATGTGCTGCCATATGGCGGAGCGAGTGTAATTTCGCGAGCCGCCGTAAGAGGCGCTGTAGAGCCCATCGCCATGACTGGTTTTATCGGACGCTGGCCTTGTTGCGATCGCAAGCTAATGACAGCCATATTACGCACAAATGATGGTCGCGCTGCAGCCGTGGGCACGTCGCCGATCAAATTCGGGGCCATTCGTAATCACGAACGCTGTACTCCATGTCCCGAGAACGGCGCCTTATTACCCTGGCTCGTCCCTGTTTACCTTCCTGTGGGCTCGTCAGCGCTGCTCAACTGTCAAGGCGTTTATTTCTTTCTACACTGCAGCACAGGATATTAATATTTAGCGCGTTATTGGTAGCGTGGTCTAGCTCCGCATGTAAAGCGTGATCAAAATGACGTTTAGAAGCAACTTTTGTACATGAAAATCATCTACAACGAAATTATATCGAGCAGTTTTACATGTAGCAGCGGAGTAACGCCCACCCTAAAGCATGCATTCCCTTCCCAAAAACTTTGAATACGCACAACATTATCTCAAAAGTGATACGGTTCTATTGCCTAGTTCCCATTATTTATGTATATCGGCTGCAAATGTGTCGCCCAATCAAACAGTTATTTCCTGGACACAATGCTACTGGCGGCTGTTTTCAAGATTACAAGCTATATATCTTCAACTTTAAGACGCTGAGATGTGGAGATTTTTGTCCCAAACTGGTTTGGAGGCAATATATACAGTATTTATGCATGGCTCTTGTTATTTTATTAACTTCATCAAGGTGCATTCTGATACGTCAGTTTGCGGTTCCTACTTACACTCGAGCGACGTATGTTTCAGAATAACAGCGGAATTGCAATGATTCATAAGATAGGATTTTCACTAATCAGGTTCGTTGTTTAAGTAGTTGGATAACGCCGATCCTAACCCAACTTAACGACGTTAAGATTTTAAAGTTCTGTATAGATGATGGCTTCACAGCGATGAATTGCAGTGATTTGCTTCTTTTCCATTACTGCGTAACGGGGATTAACGTAATATTAAATTCACGGTATTCTCCCCTATGACAAATGTGTTGTGGTTAGATGTTATATTTCAGGTTCTCATAATTAATAACAGACTTATTTCATAGTTGTTACATTTTATAATGGTGACTGAGCTTCACCGTAACTAGTCACGTATACTCTGTAATTTACTGGGACTATGGCTTGACAAATTTGAGAAAAACGTGATATGAACTGACGACTCTAGCTTCACTTGTGATGTTATCAACCTTCATAATAGCTATTATTGGTCAGAACACATTCCACATGTCGCTTGTGAACGTGGCTTTCAGGCATGCTTTGGCATAAACCTTTGGCAGGAATCGAGGAGAGGTGTGGTTTTGGACAGTTACCTATTACCTAACAAATTGAATGCACCGCTGTATCGTACATTTCTTTGTAATACTTTGCCTTACATTAGAAAACGTTTCAATTGACGTTCGACGACAGCTATAGTTTCACCATAGTAACTCACTACCACACTTCGGACTGAATGTGTGTAACTATTTAAATGAAGCATTTTCAAGGAAAATTGTCGTGGAGGTTCAATGTTCTGGCCTCTGCATACCCTAGGCCTTAATCCACTAGTTTTTTATTTGTGGGGACACTTGAGGGAACAAGTACCCATGAATGTACACAATTTGTAGCTCACATGCAGGCTACTTCGGCAATTGTGGATGGGTCCAGCAATATATGAGCCAGCGAGTGGTGAAGTGTTTGCAAATGCAAGGTGGTCGCTTTGATCATCATCTCTAAAGTGTAAATACCGGATTTGTGAAGATAAGCCTCGACGTCAAAGGTACAGAATGGAATTATTGTGTGTAGCATAATGTGGAGTCTAGTGTACATACCTTTTGTGTTTGTTGTACCTCTTTGGATACAAACGATTTTCCTGTATTCACTATTATTTTCAGTTGGTTTTATCTGTGTCATGGAAGAAACAAAGTGGTGGTTTACGTGTATAAGTCGTTCATGTTATGTGTTGAAATTCAAATAAAGGTAACAGTACTAGAAAGAAACACACGGGATGCGCATTGGGGTGGTGTAAATTGGATGGAATTTGGAGGTGTACCTGAAAGGGGAAAAAAAATTGTTAAGGTCGCGTTCGCGCTAAGCCTCAGGGAGTTTGCATATCCGTTCCCCACGGCGTTGCCTCGTCTCTGTGAGCTAATGGGATGGCTCAGACCTAACACATAGTTCGTGCTACCTATTACTGTCCACACTGCATGCTGTTACAGAGATGCCAGAATCACCCCATTTAAATTTCATTTCCATTAATTCTATTGGCGGGACTAGGTTTTGCTAGATACACTTTTGTCTTTAATTAGGATGAAAAATCGCATGCCGACCGCCAAGTGCGGCATTTTTTCTTCATCTTGTATAATCGCGTTCATTGTATGGTCTGTACATTTTTTTCCCTTCAGACAAATTTTCAAGTTGCTCACAAATTGCAATATAATCTAAAACTTTCGCGCTAATTATTGTCACAGAAGCATGGTCTTTTCCGAATGAACTTCTGACCAAACAGCGAGCTAGAGTCGGAGGTCTTTGTTAAGCCTGCCTTTCGAGTTCTTATGGTGGTATTTCCATAGAAACTTTCATCCCTCAACACATTTTTTTAAAAGCTAAATACAAATTTTAATTCACTTAGCATTTAAGATGTTTTAGTATAACAAAACATTTCCATAAAAATTTTCGTCCCTTATTTCACTCCCTTAGTGGTTTAATTTCCAAAAAACACAAACACGCATCTCTCTATATCGGAGAAGCCAAACATCGATTTTTATAGATGTGACTTTAAAAAGATTTTATTAGGAATTTAATAGTGATTTATTTAAAACACCTTTCATCCACTATTTTACTCCATTAGCGGTTGCATTTACAAAAATGCTGAGCATTTTTTTAAATTTGTGACCGAAAACTAAAATACCAATTTTCGTACTTCTAGCTTCAAAATTGCCTTAATTGCGACATATTTTCAAAAAATCCTCTCATATTGTACTTCATCTGCTTAGGAGTGGAATTAAGAACACGTCCTTACTAAGCGACGCCTATGATATAACATCAACACCCTCTATAAATTTCAAGTTTCCGTCTTTAGCGGTTTGAGCTGAGCGATGATGAGTCAATGAATTAGTCAGGCCCTCCGCTGGTGTTGAATTTGCAAAACATTGGAACACATTTTTTTTATTTCTAACAGGAAAGTCAAATACCAGTTCTCACATCTGTAGATCAAAATTGCCTTAGTAGTTCTTTAATAATGGTTTTCAAAAACTTTTCACTAACTATTTCACTCACATAGTAGCAAATTCCCAGAAATGCTGAAACAAGTATTTCTATACTTCTAACCGAGAAACCAAATTCAATTTTCGTAGGTCTAGGTTCAAAATTACATTAATAGCGACCTATTTTCAAAAAATATTTGATTCCCTATTTCACATCCTCAGAGATGGATTTTCGAAGAATCCCTTCTTAAACGATGCCTACAGTAAAATATGATCACCCTCCCTAAATTTCGATGTTCTACCCATAGCGGTTAGGGCTGGGCTATGATGAGTCATTCGGTCCGGTATAGAGATATTTCTCAGAGAAAGAGAGAGAAAGAGAGAGAGAGAGAGAGAGAGAGAGAGAGAGAGAGAGAGAGAGAGGTGTTAAGTGGGTGACTACGACTACAAAGGTGACGGGTTCGGTTCCCACCGACATTTTGATTTTTCCCTGTGTCACCATTTCTTGCACCTCTGGCAATATTTTTTAAATGCGAAAAATGCGAGTTCTTAGCACGATACAAAATTCACGTTAAACTTGTAAGTAGGCTGTTTATGTTTTCTTATTGGCAACGTTACGTAGCGCTCAATATGAAAATCACTGGCTGTGCTGTGTGCAGTCTGTGGCTAGTTTGCATTGTTGTCTGCCATTGTAGTGTTGGGCAGCGGCAGCTGGATGTGAACAGCGCGTAGCGTTGCGCAGTTGGAGGTGAGCCGCCAGCAGTGGTGGATGTGGGGAGAGAGATGGCGGAGGTTTGTAATTTGTCATGAACTGCTATATTTATATATGATGATATCAAGGTAAATACATTGTTCGTTCTCTATTAATATCTTTCATTTGCTAACTATCCCTATCAGTAGTTAGTGCCTTCCATAGTTTGAATCTTTTATTTAGCTGGCAGTAGTGGCGCTCGCTGTATTGCAGTAGCTTGAGCAGCGAAGATTTTTGTGAGGTAAGTGATTTGTGAAAGGTATAGTTTAATGTTAGTCAGGGCCATTCTTTTGTAGGGAATTTTGAAAGTCAGATTGCGTTGCGCTAACAAAATATTGTGTGTCAGTTTAAGCACAGTCTCGTGTAGAATTGTTCAAAGGGGACGTTTCATATGGCGACCCTTAGCCGAGGATACCTCACTGGAATCTTCTGATTTTTTTTCTTGTAGTTTGTGTAATTAGTGTTGATTTTGTTTATTGATAGCGCGTAATCATAGAGAGAATTTCCTTTGTAGTTGTAGTTTTTCATTGTTGTACAGTAAAACAGTTTTGGCAAGCATGTAGATTTGCACCAAGTATTTCGCAGCTGCAATTAACTAGATATTATTTTCAGTGCTATGTTAATGTATTCCCCTATCTTTGCTCTTCAAATTGTGCTTTTCTGTGTTATCGTGTGAAATATTGTGACAATAATGGCGTGTGAAAAACGTAACACTCGGCTCCAAAGTAAACTGAGAAATGACAGTGAAGACGAAAGCAGTGTGTTGGCCCCACCATGTAATGAATTAACTAATATTCAAAGTAGTAATTTGGTAACTGTGCATAGGGAAATGGAGCGGGCGTCAAACAATGGCGTAGGCAGTGAAACAGGTAGTGAACAGGGAAGCATTATCGATCGATCGGTCGGTAACAGCTCGCCTCAGGAATCCGAAATGATAGGACACAATTTTGCAAACACTGTAGATTCAGGTTTTGGATCCTCACCGTTTTCTCAAATAAGTCAAGACACATTTTCTGCTTGTCAAAATGTGAATGTTTCCGGTGTACATTCACTGCCGAAAAGCACTGAGGAACATGTTTCAGACACCAATGCATTGTTATTACAATTAATACAACAAATGGGACAAACACAGCAAAAGCTTCAAAAGTTAGACACAATGGAACAAAATCAGAGACAAACACAGCAAAAGTTAGACACAGTGGAACAAAATCTTAAAAAGTTAGACTCATTGGAACAAACTCTTGAACAAACACGTGAAGATATAACTACTGAGTTACATAACATTGAATCGAAATGTCAAAAAGTCTGTAATGACGTAAAAACTCAAATTTGTGAGCATTTTCAACCTATTTTTTCGCGGCATGAAAATGCATTACGGAATCACGAAGCAGCCATAAAAGAACTGCAAACTATTGTTCATGAAAATCATGAGACCTTGCAAGCTAAATTTGACTCAGTTGCATCTACCGATTCGGTTACGCAACTTGCAAAAACTCAGGAAAACTTAAAGGACACAGTAGATTCGATTTCAACACAAATGGACACTCTGAAGCTTGGTTCAGAAAAACACACTGAGGAAATGTGTTCATTATCAGAGAAAGTAGTTGAACTTTCGGATCAGCTAAATAATTTATCTACGAAGGTAGATGATAATCTGAATGACGCAAAACCGGTAGTCTTTAATGACACAGAACAGAGCGAACAAATTAGGAAACTGAAACAAAATCTGAATCAAATTGATACGCAACACCAAAGAGAAAACTGGGAAGTACAAGATCAGCTGACACAGGTAATACAAGAATTACGTATTTCAGAAGACACTCGCGCTCCAACACGGGAAGAGGAACTTAGAAATACGCAAAAGCCACAAAATAATAACACAGGGCATTTCGGTAATTATGAAAGAAATTGGCAAGGTACACCGAATTTTGAGATGGAACCGCCGACACGACGTAACTATGACCGAGATGCTACTCGCCGACACGATGATTTTGACTATAAGCTGTTCATGACTACACGTAAATTCAAAACATTTAAGAATTCTGGCAACGACATTCATCCACAAGCATGGCTCCATCAATTCTCTCATTGTTTTCCTCCCAACTGGTCATTAGAGCACAGATTAGAATTTATGTGTGGCTACTTGGTGAATGAACCAGGTGTAAGAATGCGATCGGTCATTCACGATTGTCACAGTGAAGGAGATTTTTATCATGCCTTCCTCTCAGCGTATTGGTCTCAAGCGACACAAGACCGTGTAAAACATAGCATCATGATGATGAAACACTTTGAACAATCTGAATTTTCCAGTCTTGTCAAATATTTTGAAGACATGTTGCATAAGAATCAATATCTTTCAAACCCATACAGCCCCTCAGAACTCATCCGCATTTGCTTACTCAAATTGCCTGAACATTTACGACATATTATTTTAGCAGGACGTTGCAAAGATGACATTGAAGCATTTCAGGGTCTGTTACAAGAACTGGAAATTGACACTGACAATCGGGGAACGCGGAAACAGGAGCACAACAATTACAGGTCACATCTGTCACAATTCCACGATGAAAGAAATAATAACTGGACACGACAAGGCTATTCTCACAACACCACAACACATATCGTGACCAAAACAGACACCACCCGTATGACAACCGTTGGCAGAGTAGTAATAATTACAGGGAAAGATCACCTCTCCGCAGTAATGACTATCACAGAGACAATCAGAGAAACAGACAATATGGGAACCAAAATAATTATTATCAAGGGAGACAGAATAACTTCAGACGCAACGGTCCAGCGCGCAGTTACGATTCAGGGAGAAATTCTCCACCACTTGACCGACAAGAAAGATACTATCAAATCTACCGACATGACGACAGACGATATGATCGTAACAACAGACCTGAATTGCATCAGAACTGGCGAGATTTAAGCAGAGCAGAGCACTCTCGTCACGATGAATTTGTAGAAGTTAGGTCTCCAAATCCCATTAACGACGCGCGCCAACAAAGAGACAGACAATGACTCGCGCCGCAGGCACCCACGTGCGCCGGCTGGCTCAGAGAAAAATAACATAGACGCTAACCTTGTGAAAAATTCCAGTATTCTTCACTGACGTATACTGCATGATAATTGCGTTCAACCTGAAATTCTGAGTACTTTGAAGAGTAAAAGATTGTACCACATTTCACTTGTAAAACCGTTTATTGAAAGATAATCTGCCTTTTAACTTTGTCTTTGCCATAAAACGTTTCACTTCACGTTACTAGTATGCTTTAGAAACTGTTACCATGCAACAATGTTTGAAGTTCAATATCCAGCCAAGAACCAAGAGAAATTATTTAAACAGAAATTACGAATGCATTGTTATTGCGAACAGACGACACAGTGTAATTGTGTGTGTACATTCTTGCTTGTTAGTTGTACGATTAGAACATTTACCAGTACTGCTAATGAGATTTTAATGCAACATTTTGGTTTACTTGAAAATACATTCCGGATTTAAAGTACTTTCTGAGAGATACCAGATGACACAGAGGTTAGTTTATGTGACAGCTACACGATTTTTATCACGACGCTACTAATGAGTGACAATTTACAATGTTGCTTTTGCAGTGTATCTGTTTTATATCTGCACAGTTTTCTGAATTCTTCTAGGAAGAAAAACATGTTTTAGTAGTAACTTTTGTGGTATAGCAACAATGAGACAGCCTTTTTCGTGGCATAACAATACGTTACTGTACAGTACTTTCCTCATCACGGCAATAAGCGTAATAACTAAGATATCTATACGCAAAGCATTTCACTTTTGTGTATCATGAGGTAAGTACATTGACTTTAGCAGAACTTTGCTTACAGAGGACGATAACTACGACAGTTCCACAGAATTATCTTACAGCAATACGCGCATTTAGCGCTACAGGACACGCATTTGAGTGATTAATCTTATACTTAAAACACTTATTTTCAAAGATTTTTTAATTACAAAGAAAGTTTTCTGTGATACATTTCATTCCATTGCTGTAATTTGTAACACCTGAGGGTATAATTACATTTATCCTCAGGGGGGTACATGCTTACTTTGTGTACCATGTGTGTGGCAACCACAAGGAACCCTAGCTAATATGGTATTTGCTTATACAACTTTACACATCGGTACCATATTTCTCTAACACACAATTTACACAGCTATCTGATCATTTAACTGAGAGAGACAAACATTTATTTTACTGCATCAGTGACACATGTTTACGCAATTACACAGTTGGATAACTTCACACTTATGAAACTGTATTTTGTCTGTACTTTGTAAACTGTTCATATTTTTTCGGAACCATTGTGATACTATGAGAGATTTGAATGATATATTTGGTAAGGGAGCATGATTTTAAAGTACGTTTGAGGTAGATGACACTATTGAAATGAGCAGAGAATTTTTTTTTAAGTTTTGAAATTATTGGAGGAAATTACGACGATTTTGAGATTTGACTGAAGTGTTATGATGTTATTATTACGACGACGATGTGTACTATGCTGTTGAGGTATGTTTATGATAAATAAGCTGATGCTATATGAGGAATCTGATTATGCTATGTAGCTATTATGATGAAATATTGAAGACGTGTTGATGAATATGAATATGTATATGTGTAATAAGGTAAGGAATAAGGAGTAGGGGTTAGGGACTCTGATTTATGAAAAGGTTGTTGGAAACCAAGAATCGTACTTTAAGAGTTATGAAATGTGTGTGTATATTCGTGAATGTATTACAATGCAGACGAAAATTTTTTTTGGACACTGTTATATCAATAGCATTTTGTTTCTACAGATTTGTAACGCAAATTCTTGACCTGTGAAATATTTTTATATGTGACTGTCTCTGTAGCGGAAACTGCTGTCGTAAATATTTCCGTAAGAAAGTTAACGGACCACCTACACATAATGCGTCGTGGGCACCCAGCTGTGTCAGACGCCTGGAGAAAAAGCCATTAGCGCGTGCCTTTCAGAGCACAGGAAAACACCTGGAGAACAAGCCATTAGGGTGTACCTTTCATCGCTAATGCGACACCCTCGTTACTTGAAAACATATGATTACTCGCACTTTGTGCTAATTGCTGAAATGCTTATGAATTGATGGGAAATATTCGTACATCTGCACACCTGATTATGACAAGTGTCTTTCTATGAGAGTTGAGAGCTACTGACTTACGAAATGCCACATGACTATTGAATGATGTTTTTATGCTTTGGTTTGCGTAATTGCTTATTTCATTTGACATCTGTTTTCCAGCTGTGTTGCAGCATTGCTTTTATAAAATAAAATGCATTTGCTAATGTGAACACTTTCTGTCAACAGATCTATTAAATAATTATTTTATGATCCACATTCTTTAAAAAAGGAGCACTTGGAAAGGAAAGAACAATAAGAAGGAACTAGTAACTGCATTCATAATTTTCTTTTCAAGTAATTGGTAACTTTTTGGTAGAATAACTTCTTGTGGTGCACCACTTTAATTACTTAGACATTAAGATGTGATTATACATTTCCCTTATCTGCATTGTTGTTTTTACTGTAATATTTTTTCTGCTTGAGCTATGTCATGTTTAGATATAAGTTATTGCATTTGCTGTTGCTGTTTGCCAGGCATAGTGCTACTAAATTTCACATTACATTACTCTGCTAAGCCAATTTTACTACTCATTGATTTTTCATGTTGCTGCACATTGGCTCATATTAGTTGTAATTTTGCATTTTATCTGTAAATTAGATTTACTGCTGCTTGCTTTGCACTCTGCATTTTTTTGGTCATTGCTGTTTGTGTTACATGTTTTGTGCTGCTGCATTGCCTCGTCCCTTAGTTTAGCATCTGAGCTCAGTAGATTTAAGTTAGCTTAAGAGGGGGTAGCCTCTAAGAGAATGAGTTGCGATGAATTGGAAGAAATGCATTGAGAAAACAGGTTTAGGTAGGATTTTCTTGGAAATAAATGATGAGATAAGATAATGGAAAATAAAAATGAGGTAAGAGATGTGTGAACATATAAACACAGAAAGCATGCTTAGTTAGAATTTTTTTTGGTGGAAACAAAGGATGAAATAAGAAGAAAGATATATGAAGTTTTGGGTTGGACTGCAGTACCAAATGTTACACTGAAAACGAACCCTGTCCTTTCCTATTGGTGTTATCCCACTATGTGTGTGTGTACCCTTGTGTATTTGTTTTCTTCCTGTCTCTGTGTAGTTTCATAGAATTTTTTTCTCTTTTAATATTAAGCTACATTCACTATGATGAGGAATACTGTTATCCTCAAATATAACTGGCATTAATAATATATTATTTACTTTGTAAAGATATTAGACATTATTCATTCTGTTTAAATGCTCATGTGTGAAGTTGATGTTTCAATAATTATTCTGATCTTCTATGTATGTACTCATGTCATAATTCCTGTAACACTGACGTATATGTCTATTTCTATTCTTTTGTAATGCCTGTTTTACTACAAATGTTATCTGTATTGTTATGTTCTTTAATGATGTATTTTGTATCTTTGTAATTGTATTCTCATGTTACCAAATTGTAATTGTTACCAGTTCTTCAAATTAAGTAACGTTTCACTGCACACGTTTCTGTTGGTCATAGTACATAGACAATATGTGAGAAGTAGGGACTGATAGTGTTTGCACGTGTGTTAATAACTCAGCAAGGGACTGGATAACAGCATTGCTGGTTCTAAGGACAATTTCAAAAACTTTGTGAGTGCACAAGTGGTGGTTTATAGACTTGCTATATTCTCCGCAAGACTCTTCGATGGTGAATGTGCACCTCTGGTGGCCCACCAATACCATTATCTCTACAAGGACTACAGTGGGTCTACATCTTTGATGATCCATCAATACCATTATTTCTACAAGGACTGCAGTGGGTCTGCACCTCTGGTGGCCCACCAATACCACAATCTCTACCAGGACTACAGTGGGTCTGCTCTGTGATGACCTACCTACCAATACTCTTCAAAATTTCGACTGACTCTGCTGTGGGTTTGCTCTGTTGTGGCCCATTACCTGTCTGCATGTCGAGAGTCAGCACTGTCTTTCCATTGGAAGGACAACACTACTACTTCAAGACTGCATGGAAATCCACAACTTCTGTGTGCATTTTCTTTTACTGCTCAGACTTTGAGAAAAACACTGCTATTCTCCTGTTATGTACGATTAGGACTGTCTTTATGGACTGTGAGACAATTTTAGCTTTTGACCAACATTGTATCAATAAGTGTGTGCATTTGATTTCTTTGTTATTGTAATTATGAAAAGAAAAATTTTTGTCAAATCTGTATTGGCCAGTGCCCAACACCATTTGTAAAAATTTTTTGTGGGGAGCATGGGGGCTATGTAAGTAGGCTGTTTATGTTTTCTTATTGGCAACGTTACGTAGCGCTCAATATGAAAATCACTGGCTGTGCTGTGTGCAGTCTGTGGCTAGTTTGCATTGTTGTCTGCCATTGTAGTGTTGGGCAGCGGCAGCTGGATGTGAACAGCGCGTAGCGTTGCGCAGTTGGAGGTGAGCCGCCAGCAGTGGTGGATGTGGGGAGAGAGATGGCGGAGGTTTGTAATTTGTCATGAACTGCTATATTTATATATGATGATATCAAGGTAAATACATTGTTCGTTCTCTATTAATATCTTTCATTTGCTAACTATCCCTATCAGTAGTTAGTGCCTTCCATAGTTTGAATCTTTTATTTAGCTGGCAGTAGTGGCGCTCGCTGTATTGCAGTAGCTTGAGCAGCGAAGATTTTTGTGAGGTAAGTGATTTGTGAAAGGTATAGTTTAATGTTAGTCAGGGCCATTCTTTTGTAGGGAATTTTGAAAGTCAGATTGCGTTGCGCTAACAAAATATTGTGTGTCAGTTTAAGCACAGTCTCGTGTAGAATTGTTCAAAGGGGACGTTTCAAACTTCAAGTCCGCCTGCTTGGGTAAGTCAAGTCAAAGTTCGAAGCAAGGTTGGTTTGGTTTGGTTGTTTGGAGAAGGAGACCAGACAGCGTGGTCATCGGTCTCATCGGATTAGGGAAGGATGGGGAAGGATGTCGGCCGTGCCCTTTCGGAGGAACCATCCCGGCATTTGCCTGGAGTGATTTAGGGAAATCACGGAAAACCTAAATCAGGATGGCCGGACGCGGGATTGAACCGTCGTCCTCCCGAATGCGAGTCCAGTGTCTAACCACTGCGCCACCTCGCTCGGTCGAAACACGGACCATGACTAGAAAAACCACTGTAGTCAATAGTGTAATTCTGGGTTTTCAGCTGAGTTCTTTCCATTTTATGGTCAATATTGCGATTACCGACCCAGTCATCACCTTCAGTTTCTGACAGTCATTCTCTGAAGTATACTCGCTGCATGGACTCCAACCCGACTGAACTTCTGTAGGACGCTCGCCATTGAGTATAACAGAGTTCGACTACAGTGTCCCCGACGCACAATACGTCCTTTGATGCTCGTTTGTTTTTCAGAGCCCGCCCTAATGATCTGTGAGCCGCCAATTCCCTCAGCGTTTCCTAACTGGTGGATATGATAGCTGGCGAGATATTAATAAACTGAGTGCCAGAACTTTAAGCCTACCTTCCGTCCTGTTCATTATGTTTTACGAGATCTTTATTTGGATAGATGGCTTAATATCCCTGCCCTAGAAATTTGATGTTTCCGTCACGATATTGGTCTCATTATGTTTCATTTCATGATTATATCCAAGTCGGTGGTCGGTGACAATGGATTTGCTTGGTTCTTTTAGTCGGGTATGACTCTGATGTATCCTGGAACTCAGCTGGACTGTTTTGATAGACTGAAGAGCCAAAGAAACAGGTACACCCGCCTAATATCGTGTAGGGTCCCCGCGAGCACGCAGAAGTGCCGCAACACGAGGTGGCAAGGACTCCACTAATGTCTGAAGTAGTGCCTGAGGGAATCAATCCTGCAGGGCGATCCATAAATCCGTGAGTACAAGAGGTCGAGATCTCTTCTGAGCAGCATGTTGCAAGGCATCCCAGATACGCTCAATAATATTCGTATCTGGGGAATTTGGTGGCCAGCGGAAGTGGTTTATCTCAGAAGAGATTTCCTTGAACCACTCTGCAGCAATTCGGGACGTGTGGGGGTGTTGCATTGTCCTGCTGGAATTTCCGAAGTCCGTCTGAATGCACAATGGACATGAATGGACGTAAGTCATCAGGCAGGATGCTTACGTACGTGTCACCTGGCAGCGCCGTATCAGGGGTCTCATATCACCTATCAGTCGAACTACACACGCCCCACATCATTACAGAGCCTCCACCAGCTTGAACGGACGGTACTGACATGCAGGGTACCTGGATTCATGAGATCGTCTCCATACCCGTACACATCCACGCGCTCGATACAATTTGAAACGAGACTCGTCCAAGCAGGCAACATGTTTCCATTCATCAACAGTCCAGTGTCGGTGTTTACGGGCCCAGGCGAAGCGTAAAGCTTTGTGTCGTGCGGTCATCAGGGGTACACGAGTGGCCTTTCGGCTCCGAAAGCCCACATCGATTATGTTTCGTTAAATGGTTTGCACGCTGACACTTGCTGATGGCCCAACATTGAAAACTGCAGCAAATTGCGGAAGGGTTGCACTTCTGTCACGCTGAACGCTTGTCTTCAGTCGTCGTTGGTCCCAGTCTTGCAGGATCTTTTTCCCGACGGCAGCGATGTCTGAGATTTGATGTTTTACTGGACTCCTGATATTCACGGGACGCTTGTGAAATGGTCGTACGGGAAAATCCCCACTTCATCGTTAGAAGCTTTGTCGCTCGTGCGCTGACTAACACCACGTTCAAACTCGCTTAAGTCTTAATAACCTGCCATCATAGCAGCAGTAACCGATCTAAAGATTGCGTCAGACACTTGTTGTCTTGTATAGGCGTTTCCAACAGCAGCGCCTTATTCTTTACAAATTATTTACAAATCTCTGTATTTGAATACGCGTGCCTATACCCATTTCTTTGGAGGTGCAGTGTAGTCTGCCCCTACATAATACGTGTCATATTCACATGGAATGCTAGTCACACCCGGCTTTCCAAGACCTACATCTTCATACAATTGAACTCTTACATATAAAACAGCCCCCTTTTCAGAAAAGCTAGTTTTCCAATGTTTATGACATCATAGGTCCTGAACTGTGTGTCGTAGAATGATTTTACACGTACATTTGCTATATGCAAAATGTGTTGCCAGTAGAAATGGTAGTAAAATAGGAATAAAAGAGAACGTCATGGCTCACGATGTTTCAATTTATTAACTGTCTCCTCCTCCCTCCCCCCCCCCCCCCCCCCCCCGATAGATGAGTTGTCGCCGGCACGGTAACTCAGCGTGTTCGGTCAGTTGCCCTCTGTAATAAAAAAACTGAGTTAATGGAACAACTATGAACTGAAATCGGTGTCTTGCGACGTCCACCACGAGCAGATGCAACGAACGAGAACGAACAAAATGAGATAAAAAAAGAAAAAGTGGTCAGCGTGACGAATTGCCGTCCTACGGGTCCGGGTTCGATTCCCGGCTGGGTCGGAGATTTTCTCGGCTCAGGGACTGGGTGTTGGGTTGTCTTCATCATCATTTCATCCCCATCCGGCGCGCAGGTCGCCCAATCTGGCGTCAAATGTAATAAGACCTGCACCAAGGCGGCCGGACCTGCCCCGCAAGGGGCCTCCCGGCCAATGTCGCCAAACGCTCATTTCCATTTCACTGTATAAACTGCGTATATGTAGCAAACGAACTTTCCTTTTCATAATTTTGTGGGTGTGCTATCGATTAGCAGTTGCTAAAGGGTTGAAATTATGTTTAAAGTTTGCTGGAAGTCGCTAAGTGGTCTAATTCTCGAATGAGTATAGAGAGTGTTCTTGAACTCATATTACACACTTCTACAGGTTGTAGATGTAACCTAGTAGATTAAGTTTTTCATAGAAAGCCACGTCTGGAAATCTCATCCAACGACGCTACAGGAGCCGGCGCCTGTAAATAAAATGTATATACAGCGTGATTCCATGATGATGATGATGATGATGATACAACCTTTCTAGGATTGTGGAGTAGGATAAGTGTACCTATATGAAGTAAGGGTCCCTTGTACCGAAAACGAACTAGTCGAACGTTACAAACGAAAAGTGTTCTGAAACCTCTGACAGTACAATACGTGTACTGGTAATGTCGTTGCTGAGATTGTAGGGTAGGCAGCTTTCTGAGGTCCTAGTATGGACCAAAGCAAGAGTCACTGTCTAGCGAACATGGGCTTTAAAGTACATACCTCAAGAATTATGAGCAGTATTTCAATATAGGGGATCTGTTTCCTAGTAATGAAAATGGAAAAGTGCACATCGTTTCCCAGGTATGCATTTTAGAGCCCATGTTTACTGGGCAATTTTTCCTTGTTTTGGTCCATACTTCCACCCCCTGAAAGTTGCCTGTCATACAACCTTAGCAACAACAGTACCATTTCATGTATTGTACTGTCAGAGGTTTCAGAACTGTTATCGTGTTTAACTCTCGACTCTTTGGTTTCCAGTACAGGGACCCTTACTTCAAGGTGATACATTTATCCATCATCTCAGAAAGTTTAGAACGTTATCAAGGAATCACCCTGTATACACGTATGTTTACAAGCGCAGGTCCCTCTAACTCTGACGCGCTATAGCGTCTTTGGATGACATTTGCGGACATGATGAGTTCCTATGTAAAACTTTATCTAGTAAGTCCCTCTACCAACTCTAAAAGGGTGTCACATGAAATGTGAAACATCTTATACTCTGGGTAATTTGTGCACTGTGATTTACACTGCCTCAAGACGCACTGGCACGCTGGTTGTAGCTTGAATATATGTGTAACTTCTAACGTATGATTGTATTTCTTAATGTATAGTTTATGACGGCACTTTAAATTTTTAAATTCGTTCAGTAATTACACGGAACTAGAGACCTGCCCCGGTTTCGCACGACGACTCTTATAATAGATAAACCTTCTTTATGAATCAGTCTATTAGTGAACACCGTATCAAAATCCGTACAATAGTTCCTCACGATCAGATTAGTTCAGGCATACAGACAGAAACTCCGCACGGGATTTTAGTTTATAGTATGTATAAAGAAACAAATACTGAATATCAAATTTCTGTTCAAAAAATGGTTCAAATGGCTCTGAGCACCATGGGACTTAACATCTGAGGTCATCAGTCCCCTAGACTTAGAACTACTTAAACCTAACCAACCTAAGGACATCACACACATACATGCCCGAGGCAGGATTCGAACCTGCGACCGTAGCAGCAGCGCGGTTCCGGACTGAAGCGCCTAGAACCGCTCGGCCCAAATTTCTGTTGCCCCGGGAACCGTTAGATAGGCAGCCTCCAAGAGGCGCTGGGTCGGGACCCATTAATTCTGGCGGAAAGTTTCTAAAGTCAAATTTACTTTGAAGGACAGTAGAACATGAAGTTGCATGCACAGTGCATTAATTCGCATGCAAACTACCATCCGTTTTGGAAGATTCATGTCTTACTGCCCATCAACGAGACGAGGCAAAATCATTCGCATTCTACAGAGAATGTAGTCACACAGACCGGTGCCCATGTAGATGGCTTAAGCTTCTTGGAACATAGTGTTCATATTAAAAAATTGAAGAGTCAAGAGTACTGTGCAATAGGAAAGTACTAAGATAAGAAAGTTGCTGACTAATAATAATTCCATCTGATGGAAGTATAAAATATATATACACTCCTGGAAATGGAAAAAAGAACACATTGACACCGGTGTGTCAGACCCACCATACTTGCTCCGGACACTGCGAGAGGGCTGTACAAGCAATGATCACACGCACGGCACAGCGGACACACCAGGAACCGCGGTGTTGGCCGTCGAATGGCGCTAGCTGCGCAGCATTTGTGCACCGCCTCCGTCAGTGTCAGCCAGTTTGCCGTGGCATACGGAGCTCCATCGCAGTCTTTAACACTGGTAGCATGCCGCGACAGCGTGGACGTGAACCGTATGTGCAGTTGACGGACTTTGAGCGAGGGCGTATAGTGGGCATGCGGGAGGCCGGGTGGACGTACCGCCGAATTGCTCAACATGTGGGGCGTGAGGTCTCCACAGTACATCGATGTTGTCGCCAGTGGTCGGCGGAAGGTGCACGTGCCCGTCGACCTGGGACCGGACCGCAGCGACGCACGGATGCACGCCAAGACCGTAGGATCCTACGCAGTGCCGTAGGGGACTGCACCGCCACTTCCCAGCAAATTAGGGACACTGTTGCTCCTGGGGTATCGGCGAGGACCATCCGCAACTGTCTCCATGAAGCTGTGCTACGGTCCCGCACACCGTTAGGCCGTCTTCCGCTCACGCCCCAACATCGTGCAGCCCGCCTCCAGTGGTGTCGCAACAGGCGTGAATGGAGGGACGAATGGAGACGTATCGTCTTCAGCGATGAGAGTCGCTTCTGCCTTGGTGCCAATGATGGTCGTATGCGTGTTTGGCGCCGTGCAGGTGAGCGCCACAATCAGGACTGCATACGACCGAGGCACACAGGGCCAACACCCGGCATCATGGTGTGGGGAGCGATCTCCTACACTGGCCGTACACCACTGGTGATCGTCGAGGGGACACTGAATAGTGCACGGTCCATCTAAACCGTCATCGAACCCATCGTTCCACCATTCCTAGACCGGCAAGGGAACTTGCCGTTCCAACAGGACAATGCACGTCCGCATGTATCCCGTGCCACCCAACGTGCTCTAGAAGGTGTAAGTCAACTACCCTGGCCAGCAAGATCTCTGGATCTGTCCCCCATTGAGCATGTTTGGAACTGGATGAAGCGTCGTCTCACGCGGTCTGCACGTCCAGCACGAACGCTGGTCCAACTGAGGCGCCAGGTGGAAATGGCATGGCAAGCCGTTCCACAGGACTACATCCAGCATCTCTACGATCGTGTCCATGGGAGAATAGCAGCCTGCATTGCTGCGAAAGGTGGATATACACTGTTCTAGTGCCGACATTGTGCATGCTCTGTTGCCTGTGTCTATGTGCCTGTGGTTCTGTCAGTGTGATCATGTGATGTATCTGACCCCAGGAATGTGTCAGTAAAGTTTCCCCTTCCTGGGACAATGAATTCACGGTGTTCTTATTTCTATTTCCAGGAGTGTATGTAGGAAAGAAGGTTAGAGTATGACGGCCCCGACGACTCGAGATACCAGTAGACAGGGAACTCATGCTGGGATAGGACAAGAATGCAAGCTGAAATACGTATAGCAGCACATGGTTCAGAGAACTATGTTCCTAATGATGAGCCTGCAATGGCTCGGAAACTACTTAATCGTATAAATAATCTCATATTGAAAAAGCGACGGTTACATATACCTACAAAAACTGCCAGTCTAAAATCCAATGGCAGTTCGTCATGAACAACGGATCTAATTAACAAAACAGTTTGTTCACGTGCAACTTTATAACATTGACAACCACAGCCGCTGAAATTGATGGTAAACTGAACTTAAATAAAACCGCAAACAGCTATTACTTGATTTATTCAAACCACCGGTATCGTTGCTTTAAAGCAGCGTCTTAAAAACATGTACTCCAATTTATCTAGTCAGAACAAAAACCTGATTCTCAACAACCTCGAGGTACTTTATATTGTCCACAGTAAGAACTAACTCCCATTGTATACTTTAAAGAACCAGATGGAGCTAAGACACTGTTGTATCGTAAGTAATTTTTGCTTGTTTAAAAAATGAAATTTAATTCCCCGGATCCGACGACTTTTTGTATTCACTATTGGTACCGTATTCCCTCACTAATTATGTTTCTATCATTCCCATTAATATAACGAGGTATCCTCATGATAGTCGTGTCTGCGTTTTTACTATGTTCTTTGCTTCCTAGATAAAGTGTTCTACTTTTAAGGTTCTCTCCAACCATCGAAATTGTGCTCCTCGGTAGCTGCGTGTTCATCTCGGCTGATTGCTAACCGAAAGGGCCCGTGTTCGATCCCCGGCCGGGTCGGCGATTTTCTCCGCTCGGGGACTGAGTGTTGTGTTGTCCTTGTCATTGTACCATCATAACTGATACAAACATTGCCTGCATGGACTCACAGCACAAGTCTAAGCATAACTTCATGGAAGGGTCCGGCTGAAACGTCGAAACACACTGTCTTATCTTCCACTTTTGGGATGGCTGTATGGGCACGTCCCGATAGTCAATCTCTCAGGAAAAAAAAAAATCCCGTCGCACCTATCACATGATGTGGTCTTACCCTGTTCAGTAGCGCCTCCCGCCATATGGCGACAGCCGCCAGTTTAGTATAAAACCGGCCGGCTCCACTGTCTTATCCTCGCGACAAACAACTGCAGGGAACGCAAATTTCGTGTATTTGCATATTTGGACACTCAAATTATAGAAGGCGGTTTATTAATCTGTTGCTCTGGTGTCCCAGGTCGGTATTACAAATATGATTTTCTACTATCTCGTATGTTCAATCGCTGTTCCCTGCAATTTGTTATTGGTATCTTTAGTAAGAATTATAACGTTTAAGATTTAATAATTCAAGTCCATCTATGAAGGGCGTTCAGATAGTTTTGCACAGTCGTCTCTAAATTTTTTTATTTGTTACAGGAGGAGAATTAAATTTTTTGTGAACATACTTGAAACATTTAGCTATAAGTTGGTATATAAAAGTATTTTCTTTTATTTACACGTGGACCATAATGGACAGGTTGCGACAACGGTCGGTTACACAGTTCCTCTTCAAGACCGGCGTCATTACCCAGAATGAAACATGGCTTTATTTTGTCCGAACCTGAGAGCAGAGCCCAATCCATGGAGTGGCGTCATCCGGGTTCCACTCGGAAGAAAAAACCAAGACTTTCACGAACAGTAGGCCGAAAGGTGACGGTCTCCTTGTTCTGGGGAGAGTGTGATGTCATTGGAACCAGGCTCCACAATTAACTGGAACTGTTACTGTTTGTCATCAAGACCCACAGACCACAGCTGCACGATCAACTCATCAGATTACACCATGACAATGCCAAACCCCATACAACCCTTATGACGCAGGAGAAAATCAGCAAAATGGGTTGGAAAATTGTTCCTCATCCTCCCTACAGTCTGGACTTGGCTCCATCTGAGTTTTATCTCTTTGGTCGTCTGAAGGCCCACCTGCGAGGTAAAACATTTGATAGTGAGAAAGACCTTATTTCCTATGTCAAGCGCTGGTGTAAAAGCCAATCCCCAGAATTTTACCAAAGTCCATTTACATCATGGAAAGAACGTTGGGCCAGATGCGTCACAGCTGATTGAGTTTACATTGAGTAGGCTCAATGTATAGCTAAATATTTCAAGTACGTTAACAAAAAATTTAATTCTCCTCCTGCAAAAAATAAAAAATTAGAGACTACTGTGCAAAACTTTTTGAACACCCTTTGTACGTTCAGTTTGCACTTGAATGTGGGCCCAACAGCTTAATTAACTTCTCGCTTTCCGATTATTAATCTTGCTTAACTTTTTCCTTTTTTTATTATTGTAGTAACAGGACTGGTCAATTGATTTCGTTTTTCAGACAGACGTCTACTGATGGTATGTTGGTTTATGTCTCTGGTATTACAATTTTATCATATTTATTACATTTAACTCTGGTTCTTTTTACCATGGTGCCTCATCCCCTGCACTATTCACCTCCAATGCTCTATCGGTTGTTATTTTTTGACTAATTCGCATCTTCATTCGGTAGGATTCTGTGACTACAAACGTTGGAGGTGTGTCTGTATGCTCATCTATGTGACGCTACTGTAAGTACTCTTCGTTTAGGTTTACTTTTAGTGGCTGTCAATTTTTTGATTATACACATTACAAGGATGCTTTCCTTCCTATGTAACATCACCTAAATGGTTTAACGCACTGAACCGGCCACGTGACAACAATCTTCAGTTAACAGCTGTTTCACGTTTTATTGAAGTGGAATTTACAGTTTGTTCGTAACTTACAGATGGGGGAGAGGGGGGGGGGGGCGATCTCTGTTGTCCATATATTTTGTGAAAGCCGAGCTCGTTTGATTTTAAGACCTTTATTCTAATTACTAGTTTCGACAGAATCGTGCTGTGGTCTTCAGACTGGCATAACACTATATGAAAAGAAAAAAGGAACCAGTCATCCGAACAAGATACAACCATTTTTGGAGATGACCCAAATATTTTACACATATGTTTACGTACTTTTGCGTTTATGTTCATATAGATGTGTCGTCGACATTTTGAGAACAAAGTGTAAATACATTTAAAAAATTCCGCATGGTTTGTTATTTATAAAACAGAGCGCTCCCAGATGGGTTGTCGATTGAATAAATGGTAAACGTGCAACATACATAGCACCAGTAAAGCTAAAACCACACGCCATGTCGACAACCTCACCTGGACTAAACTGAGGCGCCGCTGAGCACTTGCGACTTGCTGTATAGATGCCAGGTGGCGCCATAGTATAACCGGCGATATATAGAAATATTTTGAAATTGGTCCCACGAAATTTTTTCACGTAATTTAAAAAGCATATTATATACTATAGAACTCACACAGGTACAACTTTAAACCGATTCTGATACAAAGAAATGACGAATTTCACCATTATAAATTACATGTACGCAAAAAATGTCTGAACATGTATGTAAAAGCATTTTAAAAAAATTTGGGCCATCCCACTAATGTTTGTATCTTGTGCAGATTATCGATTACCTATGTTCTTTTAATACAGTGTAAATCTAATCTGAAGATGACAGCACCATTCTGTCGAGACTAGTAATTGGAATAAAGGTCTTAAAAATCAAGCGATCTTGGCTCTCACAAAAGAACACTGATTTGTTTGATTCTATCGTGATAAACCCGTTTCCCCTATAACAGCCTCTTCTAGTTGGTATCAAATCTGAATCCTGTTGTTGTAAATTAAGTAGAATAGTGAAGGCTTAACTGTAGTCGGTCGCTGTTTCTAAGTTCTAGCCCATACCCGTGAAGTTAACCACGTGTCCAGCTAACGGCGTAAGGTGGCACGGCGTGCAGGGTGTGTGTTGTTACGCTATCTGACGTTGCATCAGAGAGGGTGTCGGGAACTTAGCACTTAACGTGCGAGGACGACACGGCAGTAAGACCTGTTATGTTATTTTGCTTCTTATCCGTTTTTTAGTTTTTATTTTATAAACTTATCTCGCAGCCTTCATCGGTTATTGCTCTACCATCTGCTACATCACAAATGTACACGAACCGCCTAACAGCACCAGTACTAAGGTTCATGCTCAGATTCACCGAGTTAACAACAGAACGCAGCGGGACAACTATTGGGAAACAACCGATTCCGAAAAATGTAAAATACGCAACGGATTCGTTTTTGATACTGAAGTTTATACTGTATTTTTCTTCCTATTACAACGAAGTTTAACAAAAAATGCATCCTGCTTTCGCCGTACCAGCAGCTGCCATCCGTCTGAGTCATTAACAGATGTCGCTTACGTAATGACCAAAAGCCGCCACAAAGCGACAAACTTACCTAGGACGCTCCACCCATTCGAATCTCTCGTCATGGGCGCACTCCTGTTTATCACATACGACATAATGTTCAGTATAAGATCAGTGATGCTTCGGTGTAAGGAGGCGATCAGTAAGTTTGAGTTGGGTTGGGTTGTTTGGGGGAAGAGAGCAAACAGCGAGGTCATCTGTCTCGGATTAGGGAAGGAAGTCGGCGGTACCCTTTCTTTTGCGAGGCACTCTCACAGCACAGGTCTACATTGATATTTTAAGGGGAGCCGGAGGTGCCTATGCTGCCCATGTTAAAATCACGAAGTTTGAGGAACATTTATGAATAAACTACCAAACAAAAAAATTTTTAATTTTTTTTTTACATATAGAGTGGTTTAGTATAGCAGTTATGACAGAAGGATTTTGGAGTATCTTTTCTAGTTTCCTTCCAATTATTTTTTTTATTAACGACCCAAATTTTTTTTACAAATAATTGCTTTATAATTAAACTGAAATGAAACTACTGAACATATTGCCAAATGGCTGTGTTACAATGTAAGTTTGTCCACTAGGAGTGCTGTATAAAAATTTCATCTCTCTAGCTTGAGTGGATTTTGAGAAAATTTTCCTTATATTCGAAAAATTCTAATTTACGGGAAATGGCCATCAAAGTTTCTCAATATATTCCTGCACTATTGGATGGATTATCAGGGTCTTCTTCCTCATCCTCCAAAAGCTTCCTCTTCTGTCTTCTTTTCTGGCCTGTTGTTCCATCATACTTCATATGCCTTTCTCTTCTTTCTGCTCCTCTTATCCTTTCTCTGTCAATATTTCTTAGTACTCTTACAGTGTTCACCCCAGCTGTAAATCCTAATACCTTCAGAACTTCACACTTCACACTGTTTCCTTGGTTATAGGTTGCTATTGCATCATAAATGGCAAAGTGCAGTGTTTTTATGCTTACAAACACCCTTTTAGGAACCACTTTCCAAATCAAATTGTTTACACTCTCATTAGGATTCTGCGTCTTTCCATGTAGACATTTGTGTAACAATTCTGGCTGTGCTAAATCATGAAAAATATCATCACTGTCACTAACATATTCACGAAATCTGTCACTTCCACCAGTCAGCTCCTTGCTAGAAGATGTCACAGGGCTATGGCCGACCATGTGTTGCTTAGCAGAAGAACGCACTGTTTCAGTAATTGTAGTATCGCAACTTGGTATTAGTGTTAATTTTCTTTTCCCTACGTTCTTCCTCTTCTTATATACACGGTTACTAAAACGTGGCATCGTAACCAGAACAACGCTTTACACAAGAAGTATAATACTACCAACAACAGGCGCAACAATGAACTAAATCAAAACGGTAAACAGCAAAGAGACGATGTTCCGCACTTACGTCTGGGGACAGCAAATTGTGGAGCCGTTCGGGTGAGAAAACAATGTAGCCAACCCTTGCACACTCGCTGTATGCGTAACATAAGGCGCTGTATGCGTAACAGGCCGAGAAAATCCCAAGCAGTTCGCCAGGAAGTCACGAGAGCGTGTTAGATGCATTCAGCGCCCGCCCATTTCCTCTGCAGGCGTGGGGGGAAATGGTAATAACTCCACTGCCAGGGCGAGTAGAACAGTAATTCAAAGTTTACATTAAAGAGGAATGTTCCAATTATTTTTCGGTAGCAAAAAAAAAAGAAAAATGTTATTTTTTTGGATTTGTCCACCTCCGGCTCCCCTTAAGCACCTTCTTTCTTCCCCTGTTGAAGGGCAATTCGAGAATGGCGGTTGCATCTTTCAATACGAACGAACACCTCTTCATAATGCACTGCCTGTGTGCGTAGTGTTTACAGGACAATAACATCCTGTACTGGACTGGCACAGAGTCCTGACCTGAATCCTACGAAACACCTTTGGGATGTTCTGGAACGCCGACTTCGTGCCAGGCCTCACCGACCGACATCGATACCTCTCCTCAGTGCAGTATTCCATGAAAAATGGGCTGCTATTCCCCAAGAAACCTTCTAGCATGTGACTGAACGTATGTCTGCGAGAGTGGAAGCTGTCATCAAGGCTAAGGGTGGGCCAACACCATACTGAATTCCAGAATTACCGTTGGAGGGCACCACGAACTTAAGTCATTTTCAGCCAGGTGTCCGGATATTTTTGTTCACATAGTGTATGTAGGTGTCAACCGAATCTGAAAGAGCCTCCAATAGGTCACACACGGCATGAACAAGGTAATTTCAGAAATATATGAAAATAAATAAGAAATCCGAAATTATTGTACGCAGTTAAGTTCCAATAGCAGGAAACCTATGTCTGGATAGAGATAAGCTGGAGAAAATAAGGTTTAAGTACCTGGGTAACAGAACAACAGATGGTGGTAGATCATGCCAGGAGATTCAGTACAGTATTGCACACGCTGAAACAGCATTCAACAAGAAAACGAAGTTATTAACATCTAAATTGTTTATGCGCAAAGAAACAATATGCAAAAACTCTTTTCTACGGCACTGTCCTGCAAGTCTCTGAGATATGAACGGCAGGGGAGACAGAACAGAAGAAACTACTGGCTTTTCAGGTACGAGGTTGGGGGAAGAACCCTGAAGGTTTCACTGAGGAGAAAATGACCAATGAAGTAGTCAACGTGTAACGTTGTTGCTTTAATTTGTGGTGTAAGCGGTGCTGATAGACAATAAAAGCGGGTTAAAAGCTGTGAGCTGTCTGGGGGAGTTAACCTTGCATTACTGAGCAACTGTTTCACCAGGTATCCAGTCTAGCTTACCGAATTCCCAGCCAGACTAATATTAATTATAATCTTTTAATAGTCATACGACAACCGGTGATATGTATATAAAAAAGAGAATTTAAATAAAAAGAAATAAATCAGTTTGTATTTGGAAATTTATTTTAACACTGATCATTGAAATTTAAGCATATTAAACTCGATTCATAACTAACCAGGTGCCTTATTTAGGATTGTGAAAATGTGAGATTGTAATCTTACAGAACACATCAAATATTGAGCCAAATTGGGAGACTGCATACAACACTGCATTCATAAAATAACACACGAAGAACGTTGAAACATATGCAAGAGGAAATTAACCACAACCAACCGATTCAATTTTCACCCAAAGAAGTTACGTTCGTAGCACAATCCTGTCCGTCATGTAATTACCACACACTGGTATACTAAATTCATACTAACTCCCTGTGAAATCTTCCCGAAAAGAGTAGCTGAGGACTACTTTGATGATTACACCACATGCTTCACGTGGTCAACTTGGTTTACACGAAGAATGTAACTCCACAATAATTTTGATAATTAAAACAAATTAGATCGAAAAGCAATTTACAAAAGAAAAACCTCAAACTGGTTACTATCGTCTATTAACCTGATGGGTCAAACCATTGTATGAGCACATGGTACTGGTCTCACAAAGTTCACCCCACGTGGGTTGAACATGAAGAAAAGTTGCTATATTGAAAAATATTGTCAAGACGAGACGTTATAATCTCACGCACATTCGCATTTAAGATTGATGATCTTAGAGTTACTGATCAACACATGGTTCCGCTTTACTCACGAAGTAGTGACAAAGCAACTACCGGAATATATTCTGAACTTCACACTCGAATTACACTGCGCTGCAATTTAAGATAACACTAGATATTTTAGAGCTAAACTTGAAATAAAGGTGATTAACTTTTCAGTTAGGCTGAACTTAAGAAATCCATTGTCCTACAGACTTAGCAGACACGCGCTTAGCCGGAGATCTTACCACTTCAGACGCTCGCCGCGGACAGACTGCCGTGGTCCCTTCCTGAGGGTGGCTCACAAATACAAACTGAAGTGGCCAGAGGGGCAGCTTCCTATACCAACATGACAAGGGACGGACAGGACCATACTAGGAATAGAAGCCTCGCTGCTTTTAGAAAGCGTAGCTACCTGTTCCGACGTTGGTCCTACTGCTCTCTAGCAGACAGGCTTGTCTAATACCCTCAAGCATGCAACTAGAAATACATTTGCTCATTCATCCTCTCACACAGAAGGGAAGGGGGATGACAGTATCTTATCGTATACAGTATATAAAAGAAAGCGGATGTAGGTTCCGTATGAGACTGTGTGACATGAATTACATATAAACTGTGTTTTAAAGTGTAGTAGTGTGACAGATCGTTCTTCTTTATGTGTAAAAGTAACACGTTCCACTACTCAGTCTCCTCCCAGATAGAAACGCCACAGTAAATTTAGAAGAGGAATTTATGCCGTAAATGACAACAGATTTAAGAAATTAACATGAAAGGAATCCAGCGGAGACCTTTCAAACGTACGAAATAATACATCGATATTGAGGACTATTAACGAACGGAGCGACGGTTTGGACGCCTGCATTGGTTGTGAGAAGAACACACGAAGAAAATCAAGACACTAATTATTAGGCACATAATAGATCTGAAATTTTCACCATACGGTGAAGTGAAGAGACTTGCAGAAGATAGGGAAAAAGAGAGATGGATTCTTACCGACCAGTTTACGGATTGAGAACGAAAGAAGAACGAGAGAAACTTTTACACAGTCAACAACAGACAATGGTAATTGTTGCAAAGTAATCACTGATCGTCCTGTTACAGTGTACGAGGGTGGTTTGTTAAGACTGGTGAGAGAAAGAAAGAAAGTAAGAAAAAAGTTTGTTTGGTAAATCGCTCACCTTACTTCTCGACAAACTTCTCCTTTGAGGGATATACACTTGGTCCATCGATCCTCCACCTTTTTCATCCGATCGGCAAATGCAGATTCTGTCAAACTCTGCAAAATACTCGTTGACAGCAACTATCACATTTGACGGCAATTTCTTCCCAGCAAGACAGAGTTTGAAGTTAGAGAACAGGAAGAAGTTACTTGATGCTAAATCTGTTTAACAGGGTGGATGAAGAAGCAATTCAGAGCCCAATTCATGCACTTTCGCCAGTGTTATCTATGTGAGGGATGGTTCATTACCCTGGTGAAAGAGCACTTTAAGCGTGCCACTCTTGCAATTTTTTTGCCCACGCGAGTTTCAAACGATCCAACAATGAAGCAAATACGGCGCACTTTGGAAATATCAAAACAACAATGGTCATCATATTACCAGATGACAAAATGGTCTTCGTCTTCTTTCTCCAGCCTCTGTCCATTGTTGTGAGTACCGTTTTGACTCTGGCGTCCAATAATGGATCCAGGTTTCATGACCAGTCGCAAATCAGCGCTGAAGGTCTTGCGAACTGCGATTAAACATCGTCAGACATTGTATTGGAATGTGCCGGAAGCTCTTTTGGTCGACTGCAAGCAATCGTGGCGCCCACCTCGCACACAGCTTCTTCCCAGCCGACTCTCCGTGCAGGAATTATGCACTCGCTCAGTTGAGATGCGGATAGGCTCAGCGATCTCACGAATTTTTATTCGGAGGACTTGCGTTGCCATATCATGGATCTTTGTCAGTGATTTCGTTTGTGATGACCTAAACTGAAAGGCCGGGGCTTGCTTCGTCCTCTGTGCCTGTCCGACAAGGTTTAAATTAATTAATCCAAAGGTAAATGGCCTTCGATGATGGTGCAGCGTCCACGTGAACTTCATCCAATTCTGTTTTGATTTGTGCGGCAGACAAACCCTGCAAATGAAAATGTTTACTTACAGTATGCAACTGTTTTCTCCAATTTCAATAGCAGTCGACACATTGACCAATTCAGAGGGCTTTCAACAACGAACTGTAAGTCGTACCGTTTAAATTCTTTATACGATTCTTGGAATAATCAAGCTTACCAAGGATGAAGGCGCTACAAAAATGTTCTATTCGTTCATGGAAATTTACCAGGCTCATCGAACCATCCTGCTAAGTCCAACTTTCGAAGAAAATTTGCGAACTGGACACATTCGAGGCGCAGCAGAGTAAGTGCCACGCTGAATAAAAAAAACCTGTTATGTCAATTTGCACCCAAACAGAAATTGAGATATAAAAGCGTTATGTATCCCCTTCGGTCAGCTGCTGACTCGAAAATGCCTTGCTCGACATGTTAAGCAGAAGGCGGAGATAGAAAAAATATGCACTCGCTGCGGACTTATTTAACGTGTCTTAAGAAAATTGCACGGCCTATCAATTTTTAACGATCGGAAAGCTTCCTACATTAGTGTGGCTGAACTCGTGAATTGCACTGCTAACCACTAGCTCGAAGGCGCCGGCTATCGGGAGAACTAAATGATGGCTGACAGTTCGTGCCGATCGGTCAGAACGAGGCAGCAACACGGCAAATGCAAACATCAACAACAAAAAAAGGGGAGGACCGGCTTGGCAACGCACCGCCAGTTGGCGTGCTTTGGATAACCGCCGTGACGCAACGCGCATGCGCAACCAAGGTCACGCGGCGCTCCCGGCTAATCAGAAGGGCCGATCTCGGCGCGCGGCGTTCGGCGTTTGTTTTTCGGCGCGCGAGAAGAGGAGCTGCCGCAGAAGGCGTTCAACTCCCGCCCGGGGCAGCAGGAAGTGGCCACAGCTGATTCGCCGCCGCTTAATGGCCGGCCGCTAACGGGATGACCAAGTTCTCACGTGACGCAGCGCAGTCTCCACCTCCAGCCTCCACATACATGTACTTCGTTTTTTGGTCATTCTTTCTGCTGGTCGTTTTCGCACGAATAGCGTGGCGAGTATGAGTTGCATTCCGTTCGGCTACAATGCACACGCTAACAGCACGGTACACGCACCTCACCTACTCACCCGTACCTTTACACACACACACACACACACACACACACACACACACACACACAAACGCGCTGCCCCAGGTCTTTTATGGCCCCCTCAACTTCATGGTGATCACTCTCCTACCTACAGCATACTATATGAACTGCCTTCCATTTTTGTTTGCTAAAGTCCCACTTTGGATTTGCATTCCACAGACGGGAAACAGAAGCCTATCATGATCTCTCGATACAGTCCTGAAGTTACAACATTCAATCATAGTAAATGAAATAGATTTAGTGATTTTTCTACGGAATAATTCCCCAAAACAGGAAAGTCAATTTAAGTATTACATTGTCACAACTTATGTACTGTTAAATGTCAGTCTTAGTTCGCATATGAAATATATGTTAACTCACCAAAATGTTGAACCATGAGAACAAGTTGCAGTTTTCAACGTAGTAAGTGTTGCTTGTGTTCGTGTCAATTACCTGTATAAGAAACGTAGATAGCATCACCGATTTTTCACCGAATATTGCTTATGCCGTAGGTGATAGATGAACACAGAAGTCAAACCACGAGTAAATATTCTAATGGATGGTGTGTCCTAGAACAGCTTTCATGTCGCTTTCCGTAGTATCATAAGTGAACTTTGTTAACGCAGAAAACAGCAGGAATGGTTAGACTTAGCATGTAGTTGTCAACAGCGCATCTAGCACATCCATCATTTTGCCTAATCAAGCCAATATAGAGGCTCTCCATTCCGAATGGGTGCCGACGATCATTTACACAAAAATAATTATTACTTAATTTAGACAAAAATCCCGATACTGATATTCCCCCTAACTTTAAACGCCGAAGTTAGTATTTTGGTTTTCCGAAACGTCGCAGAATGTTTGTTAACTCAACGGTACTTTTGTTATCCGCGAAAATCGTCAGCTGCGTAGAGCTTTACTGATCATTTACTCGCCTCTGCCAGAGATCGCTAACGTCCGCCTCGAATCGGAGGTACCACTTTCGAATCCTGGTGCTGGAAGGATTTTCACCACTAGTACATAGCGAGCAAGGCGAGGGAAGTGGTGGCTTACGTACACCCAGACATTCAGCTGAAGTCAGAAGACTGAATAACAAACGTATCCGCACGGTCTCACAGGGAGGGTTTTGATACCTTTCTTTTGACTGTGCCTACCCTCTGATAGAGACGTTAAGCTCGACGGTCCTCTTTGTGCTATAGCAGAGTAGTAGGCTAAGTGCCGGCACGGGGAATCGCATCCTTTTCTTTTCCTATCATACAACACAAACACTACACACTGTGATTTTTTATGAAAATAAAGATGGAATGCTGGACTGCATCGTCCCTCAGAATACTAATTGTTCTGAGGTGGGGTGAATCAAAGGCTGCAGCGTGAGTGAAAATGATCGTGTTTAGTTTGCAGTTAGGATGGGAACTAAACAATACTCCCCGCTGAAGCTGATTCTGCGCGTTGCTACCAGTATTTCTCCTTGCTATGATGAAACCGGGCAGAGAGATCGATGTAGGAGATCGATAAGTTGGGTGATGATTGACAGTGTTAAAATGCAGCAGAATGCGATGAAATGTGTGAGTGCACAGCAACGGTAATCGGACTACTTATAATAAACAAGTATGCAGATTATAGCACGATGATGGCGCATCACCAAACTTTCGCCTCCCAACAGAATTAAACTGCTGAAACTTATGACAACAATTGGTGATATACACGGTACACATTTAATAAGCAGTAGGTCACTGTAACTCAATAGCGAAATTATTCATAACAAACAAAGCTGCAAACATGCCCATCTTGAATGCATCAAGACAGAACAACGGTGTCAAGTAATTAATACTCCACGAAATTTCCTTTGTTACACATAACATAATAACGATGATGTTTAGTTTGTGGGGCGCTCAACTGCTCGGTCATAAGCGCCCGGAAAAAAATAACGAAATTGACCCATCCATTCTAGTACATCGAGTTCAAGGCTGTGCCTGTCTCTCTGCATTGTACTTAAATGAAAAACATTGTCATTACACAAATGTCTTACTTCGAAATGAAATGTTCAGCTGAACGAAAAAGTAACTTCCCAATTAAGCGCTTGAATTTATCGCACAGACTGTCAACCACGCTGACGACTTTACTAACTCTATCGTGACTGCTAGGTTATTCGGTTTATTTTCTGATCTTGCAGATACAATTATTATTTTATATGTATTTTCATATTTTCCTTCTAGATTCTAGTAAATCGAAAAGCATCTCTTTTCTTTTCGTCCTCCTACACCCCTAGTAAATACTAAGAAGGAAGCGTGTGGCAGAGGGTACTTGCAATAGAATGATAATTTCTTCCCTTTCCAGTCATGGATGGAGGAAAAACGCTTTGTCCGTCTGTGTGAGAAGTGATACTAGTGTTATTTTAATTTAATGATCTCTACGGGGTCGATACGTATGTAGGAATTTGAATGTACATAGTTATTGCACTGACAGAGGGGTTTTGGAATGTTACTAGCAATTTTTCGCAAGGCCTTTCTTCGATTGTTTGCCAGTTAACATTTTTCGGCACCTCCATTGCACTCTCTCGTAAGTCACGCAAGCCTGGGACCATTCAAGCCGTGTTACGTTAGGTGTCTTCTTTCGGGCTGATGAGAAGTATCTCGTATGTGAGCAGAATTCCAGTACAGGCTGTGTAAGTATCTTCGAAGTCATTGTTTTACACGAACTGGCGTTTCCCAGTGTCCTACCAATAAACAGTGCCCGCCTCCTCCTTTTACCATCAATTCACTATGTGTTGTTTCTCTCTCTCTCTCTCTCTCTCTCTCTCTCTCTCTCTGTCTGTCTGGTATCTGTAGGACTCTGGTGACACTATTTGAAACTCAGCCACGCTACCACATTCTGCATTTTGAAATAGAGAACTTTACATTTATTGAATGAGATTTTCACTCTGAAGCGGAGTGTGCGCTGATATGAAACTTCCTGGCAGATTAAAACTGTGTGCCGGACCGAGACTCGAACTCGGGACCTTTGCCTTTCTCGGGCAAGTGCTCTACCATCTGAGCTACCCAAGCACGACTCACGCCCCGTCCTCACAGCTTTACTTCTGCCAGTACCTCGTCTCCTACCTTCCAAACTTTACAGAAGCTCTCCTGCGAACCGGGTAGAGCACTTGCCCGCGAAAGGCAAAGGTCCCGAGTTCGAGTCTCAGTCCGGCACACAGTTTTAATCCGCCAGGAAGTTTCAATTTTACATTTATTGTTTGTCTGTTTACCAGGCTGACACTTCGTCAATATCTAAACAATTATTATATCTACACTGATCTGCAAAACTTAAGGACGAATTATATATAGTCACGTAACAACATTAATTACTCGTATTTAAATGCGGCAGCATGTTGCTAGACGTCTCGCACACGTGCACAGAAAGTTGGACGCCACATGGTGAAGGATCAGTGTGACTGTAGCGTCAAATGGAGGTGGCCACGAAACACGAGGTAGTTGAAGGAACACATGGGCTGCCTTGGTTAAGAAAGCACCCGCCTGTGTTCCAAGTCGCATAGCTCCGTCATCATGCAATCATAACTACACAGACCACTGACACTTGCAACAAACTGAGGGCTTTGCACAGGTGTCGTTCGTGGTCAAATACAACAGCGAAAGCGGCAGGGTTTGCTATCATCTGCATTTACGTTCAAGCACGCATTTCTCGCGGTGCTCCACAATTTTTATCCAATCCTTGTATATTCTGAGACTGATAAATGTAGATTTTTGGAAATGTTTGGACGACAAGTTTCATATTCTTCATTTTACTGGACTGTCGAGCGTTTACCGGATGACCTTTGTCAAGAACATCCTTAATGAACTTTGCTTTGTTCATTATCAGTCCCTAATATGTTAGCTTGATCGTGCGTCCTGTTCTGTATTTAATCTTTTTCGTAAAAGTGACAGTTTCTCTCAACCTCAGATACATAAGTATGTAGTTCTGGCGCCGACGTTTACGCAAGGGCGGAATAAAGGTGGGGGGGAGGGGAGGAGGGGGGGGGGGGGGGGGGGGGGAAGGGGCGACCGCCCGCTCCGAGAGTTCAAACTAAATCAAAAATCAAATAATTTTTGTAATCTGCGGCAAAGTTAAGCACGCCAATTTAGAGTGTTGGTCACTGGATTTAGTGATTTAATTCAGTATTCCCCAAGCCATCTTTGTGTGCCCGAGAGAATGTACTAACTGTACCAGTGACTTTCACTCCCCCTCCTGTTCGAGTTGTGGGCGCAAAACATTATCAGGGCTTCCTGATCTGGCACAGAAGCACACTTTACAATTATAATTTTCAAAAAGCAGACTGTGACCAGTTGAACGTAGTCGGTGTGAGAGAAAGTATCAAATCGCAATGGAACAACGTGTGAACATGAATTTCTGCTACAGACCGGGGGAGACCGCAACGGAGACACATGGAATGTTGGTCCTGGTGTACGGGAGGGAAGCCGTGAGCAGAAAATGTGTTTAAGAATGGTTTAAACGCTTCCGTGAAGGGAAGGAAACAACTGAGGACGAGCCACGCTCCGGTCGGCCATCTACGAGCAGAACCCCAGAAAGGATCGAGGAAGTGCGACAAATGCTGGCACAAAATCGGCGACGGAGTATCACAGTGATTGCGGAGGAATTGAGCATTAGCAAGGACACGGTGCATACAATCGTCCGCGATGATTTGGATAAGCGGAATATCTGCTCCAGATTCCTGGAGCACAAGTTCAGAGACCCGAGTAGAAAGCAAAACGGATGGAAACTGCTGCTGATTTAATTTCCATGTGTGGCCAGCATCCACGGCTTCCGAACACCATCGTCACGGGAGATGAGACCTGGTGCTACCAGCTCGATCCGGAACCAAAACGGTAATCCATGTCATGGTGTTCAGCGTCTTCCCCGCGACGAAAAAAAATCGCGTCGGCAAAAACCCAAGGTGAAAACACTGTTTATCACTTCTTCGACAACAACGGCATCATCCACACCAACGGCATCATTCCTGCAGGTCAGATCATTAATGCTGCATTTAACCAGCCCGTTTTGAATCGATTGCTACAGCTTATCCGGCGGATTCGGCATGGTTGCACAGGACTGGAAAGTGGATGCTGCTCCACGACAGGGCCCTGCACACTGCGCGATCCGTGTGCGCCAATTTCTGGCGCCGAAGATGGCAATTGTTCTTGAACACCCTCCGTACTCCTCTGATCTGGCCCCTGCGGACTTCTTGTTTCCCCGCATGAAGGCAGCCATGAAAGGTGAACGTTCCGTGGACGTGAATGCCATCCAAGATCGTGTGACAACCGCTGTGCGATCGATTCCACAAAAGACCTTTGCTGATAGTTTCCAGAAGCTGTACGAACGTCGCCAAAAGTGTGTTGTAGCGGGTGGCGACTATTTTGAAGGGCAATTAAGAACATTTGTCTGTATCTTTTTGTTTTGTTTGTTGTCTGATGGCATTCACCGAACTTTTTAGACACACGGGTGTGTGAAACTTCTTGGCAGATTAAAACTACCAGGAAGTTTCATATCAGCGCACACTCCGCTGCAGAGTGAAAATCTCATTCTGAAAACATCCCCCAGGCTGTGGGTAAGCCATGTCTCCGCAGCATCCTTTCTTCCAGGTGTGCTAGTCCTGCAAGGTGCGCAGAAGAGCTTCTGATTTAGTTTGGAAGGTAGGAGACGAGGTACTGACAGAATTGAAGCTGTGAGGACGGGTCGTGAGTCGTGCTTGGGTAGCTCAGTGGTAGAGCAGTTGCCCGCGAAAGGCAAAGGTCTCGAGTTCGAGTCTCGGTCCGGCACACAGTTTTAATCTGCCAGGACGTTTCATATCAGCGCACAATCCGCTACAGAGTTAAAATCTCATTCTGGAAACGCAGGTGTTTGGCGAAGAAAAAAAGACAACTGTCAGCAAATTAAGAACTTCAGTTCTAAAAGTATTTTATTCTGATTTCAGTTAATTTGCTTATCAACTTTGTCTTAACAAAAGACTTACGAGCTTGTTGCCGTATGTCAACAATTATATAAAAGAATTTACTCAGAAGAAGGTTCTGAATTCTACAAACTTCAAAAAATTTAAAACTTTTTGTCTAAAATAAAACATTGCAAAGTTAGATATATGTAACTATCGAAAAGCTCTGAAGACGACAACCCGTGGGTCTTTTTGTCCTAGGCAACCGCCCCCACCCACAAAACTTCATTAATCCGCCCCTGCGTGAACGCGAGAACTAACACCTGTGACAGGCGAGGGAGTGTTCAGGAATGAAACGCCATGGACGCTGCACTAGACCCTTGCAACCAGTTGTCGAGGCACGACCGTGGGGTCGGGGATTTGTCCGAAATTGTGTGTGGTGAAAGAAGACCTCTAACACCTCACGTGGTTGAAGTATTAGGACGCAATACTCGGAAAATCCCGGGAAAAATCGATCCAAAGTTTCTTAGGTGTCATATGAGTATAAAATGTTAGTGAACTGCCGAGCCGCCGTCTGTCCTAGATGTTTAGGGCTCTGACTTACGCCAGAGGTCTCGGGTTCGATTCCTCCTCTGGCACTTTTTTCCTTCTGTTTCATTTTCTTTTGTTATTCCACCAATTATTCAGAAAGTTTCCCAAACCTACATTATCTTTAACAAATTAGTTACATTATTGAATAAAAATTATTTTTTTTATGTCCGCCAACAATTCATGGCGGTGGGTTTTCCATTTTTCATTGTAAAGTATGGGAGGAAAAAACATTGGGTTTTCAATCAGAATAACGAAGTCTATTGGGAAACATTCAATTTTTATACATATAACAATTATAAACAAGAACCGCAGTGGTAATTATCGTAAAAACAAAGCAATAATTTTTGCGACTTCTTGTGCAACATATGAAAGCGGATTTTTTTACAATCATAGGGCGTTTGCAATAAATCTGTACAAAAACATGCCCCATTAACATTTGCGAAAATGATTTGAGTTTCTGATAATTTTGAGGCAAACCAGGAATATTGAATCATGTCTCGGAATATTGGTGACAATAATTGATGGTGTATTATAGAATGAATTTTTATACAATATTCCCGGGAATTAATTTCACGATTCTCCTGTAACAATGCGCTGCAATTTTGTAAGCAACAGAAGAAAAAAAAAAGTGCGGGAGGAGGAATCGAACCCGAGACCTCTGGCGTAATGGTCCGAGCGCTAACCATGTAGGCCAAACGGCGACTCGGGAATGGACTAACATTTTATTTATTTTTCTCGAGATTGTCCGGGTAGCGCGTCTTAATATTTTAACCATATGAGGCGTTGGAGGTCCTCTTTCACCACACACGGTCGCTGGTGTATAAGGGGCTCCAGTGTATAAAACAATTTTTTAACATTTAAAATACGGTTAATACGCTCTCATAGGAGAAAAAGGCTGGTCTGTAACTTGTGTACGTGCCTGAATAGCCCGTAAATACGTCCAGCCTCTTGCGAAACAGAATTGCGTGTTTCGAAGCGAAGGAAATTGCGTGCCGGCTGGAAACTGGCGTGCTTCGCGTCGTTATAAGGAGCTATTCCGTCTCCTGCCCACCTGGCCAGAACCCGGCCGAGCGGAATTTCAGCCGAAGCGATTAACAAGTTTTTGTCGGCCTCTCCTTT
Organism: Schistocerca americana; assembly: GCF_021461395.2. Lineage (NCBI taxonomy): Eukaryota > Metazoa > Arthropoda > Insecta > Orthoptera > Acrididae > Schistocerca > Schistocerca americana. The sequence goes on from NC_060124.1 coordinate 312,819,338, forward strand.
CACGGCTGTGACAAAAGATCTCCGCTGTTGGTTTTAAAACCCTCAGTCGGGATTCCGCCCTTCGCTTTTCCGCTCCCCCGTTCCCGTCTCTTGACTGTCGTTATCGAGAAGCGAAAGGCTGCTTCGTTCGAGGAAGCCGCAGCGGCTTCATTAACAGTAGCCTGCTCTTTGTTTTTGGCTTCCAACGAGACACTGAACCCGTTCCGAATGAAAGTCATACGCCATTGCTGGCTAATACGCGAAAGTGAGGCGCAGTTCTATCGTGGGAGAAAAAGTAACAGCCTGTGAAACGTAGAATGCGCGTTTTCCTTAAAGGTGAAAGGCTGACCATCATCTTGTCGTCCCAATATGCTAAGAAGAAGCGCGCTGAATACCTGTTCACTCATATTAATCTACATCTACATCCATACTCCGCAAGCCACCTGACGGTGTGTGGCGGAGGGTACCATGAGTACCTCTATCTGTTCTCCGTTCTATTCCAGTCTCGTATTGTTCGTGGAAAGAAGGATTGTCGGCATGCCTCTGTGTGGGCTCTAATCTCTCTGATTTTATCCTCATGGTCTCTTCGCGAGATATACCTAGGAGGGAACAATATACTGCTTGACTCTTCGTTGAAGGTATGTTCTCGAAACTTTAACAAAAGCCCGTACCGAGCTACTGAGCGTCTCTCCTGCAGAGTCTTCCACTGGAGTTTATCATCTCCATAACGCTTTCGCGATTACTAAATGATCCCGTAATGTGACTGCGGCTCGTGGTCTTACGGTAGCGTTCTCGCTTCCCGCGCACGGGGTCCCGGGTTCGATTCCCGGCGGGGTCAGGGATTTTCTCTGCCTCGAGATGACTGGGTATTGTGTGTCTTTCATCATCATTTTATCCTCATTCACTCGCAAGTTACCGTAGTGGCGTTAAAGAACTTGTGGAGCGGCGGCCGAACCGCCCCGCGAGGGGTCTCCCGGCCACCAATGCCATACGCTCATCAATGTGATCACCTGTCAAAAGCCTGAATAACCACCTTTGCAGGAAGAGTGTGAATGAGGTTATGGAAGGTAACAGCAGGGATGTGGACCCACGCGACTCCAGCGCCATGGATAGCTGTGGCTATAATCTTAGCAAGGCTTGGGAACCAGCGATTGGGTTAATAAAGAGTAAATCGAGCAAACGTATAGTTGTGACGACCACGGCGGACAGAGCCATCACTCTGACGTCATCTCAGACACCGTCGCAATCTGTGCCACCGTGCGACCGTGGCGTGGGCGCAGACAGCGGAGGGAGCGCGCCGCGGGCGGAGGGTATTTAAATCGGCCGCCGCCGCGACCGAACCCAGTTCCCTCCGTGCAGCCATAGCGTACGGATCTCCGTGCCGGCACGTTCACAAGAGCTCAGTCCGTCAGTTCACGACCAAACTTCTGAGGTCATCGGTGCCTAGGCTTACACACTACTTAATTTAACTTAAAGCAACTTACGCTAAGGACAAAACACACACACACACACACACACACACACACACACACACACACACACACACGACCGCGCCCGAACTCGAACCTCCGACGGGGGAAAGCTGCGCAAACCTTGGCAAGGCGCGTGATACAGTGCGGCTGTCACCATCGGTTCACGAACCAGTCGCCTGCTGCATACGCAGCAACGTTCGCTGAACGGTCGTTGAAGAGACACAGTTGATAGCCTCTTGGTTCATCTGGGCGATCAGTTCCTAAACAGTTGCACATCTATTGGACTGTACCTATTTCCGCAGCCGACGTTCAAAAAATGGTTCAAATGGCTCTCAGCATTAAGGGACTTAACATCTCAGGTCATCAGTCCCCTGGGCTTAGAACTACTTAAACCTAACTAACCTAAGGACAGCACACACATCCATGCCCGAGCAGGATTCGAACCTGCGACCGTAGCAGCAGCGCGGTTCCGGACTGAAGCGCCTAGAACCGCTCGACCACAACGCCCGGCAGCCGACGTTCACCCCAGTCATCTATGGCCTATGGCGGACCACAGTTGCCTCTGTGCCGGTTTTGGATAGACTCATTTTGCCATGCACGGTATACTTTAATCGCAGCGGCACGCGAACAATTTAGATGCTTACCCGTTTCGGAAAGGTTCCACTCTTGGCATGAAAGCTAATGATCACGCCCTTTTGGAAGTCAGATAAATCAATCCGTTTCCGCAATACAGTAACTGCACTGTTTTCCGCGTCTCCCCGACACGCTTTATGTACCATCCACTGCTAGTACTGCCACCTGCCATCCGACTAGTTATTGCATGTTGACGTCTAAGAAGGGCGGTGGACACATTAATGTGGCCGGACCTAGTATGTTCGCTGGATTTCTAAATTTATCTAGCTTCCCCCCCTATTCTGATAAAGTTACTTATACGTGCCCTAAAAATGTGAATTCGGACCTCAGAAGAGCGCTACATATTTTAGGTCTTAGTTGTATGGAAAATAAGTAGTTACGAAAGTTCATGTGAAGTCGAAATTACCTTTCAGATGTAAGGTCTGATGGTGTAACGGCAAAGCGTGGACCTGTAAACCAAGAGGTCGTGGGATGGAATTCCGACCGTACCACGGAAATTTCCAGTCTATCTTTAATCTATTCATCACTTATCAACGATGTGTGCAAACACCACGAACGACATGTGGTTCGTATTCCACATTAAGCAGTAGGTCCACTATGCCCAGTCGGATAATTGGGGCAGGCTACGCATTCACAGGTTGTAAAGTCGCATAGAATTGAAAGACTAGCAGCCGCTCCTGAGGCACACGAAATTTTTGCTGCTGTTCAGCATGACGTCAAATATGTATCTTGGAACACCCGAACAGCTTACTGTTGCTGCGTTTCCGGCCCGGACGAATGTATTTAAGTTTCGTCAGCCGTTACACAATGTTGTATACGGATTCCACATTTTCTCGGTCGAATTTCCTTGCATCCTTGCATCTATTGAAGCGGGCCTGTTTCTGAATCTCGCTCGAATTGTATGGAGTCAATCGGAAACACGGCAAATCTAAAGCACCGCAGACCTCGATATGCCTGAGAATACCTGTCTCTTGCGTTACGTCTCAAACACGTTGCGTCCAGCATCAATATTTTCGGGGACAACAGCCGATTTTGTTTGACCCTCACAAAATTTAGCACTGATGGGAAAACGACCACCATGAAATTCTGCAAACCAATAGTAAAGTCTTTTCAAGATGGCTGACGACAAAAGTTCACCATCTCGCCTTCGAAGTGGGAAGACACACGTTCTGTTCCAGGATCCACATCTGACTTTCCTGAGGTATGGAGGTATAGAGTCGACCGACACTCTGGGCCGAACGAGGAGCTGCTCGAATAAGGCAGTGGAATCGTCAGGATTCATCAACTAGCAATTACGGCTGGAAGGTTTGGGTGATCCCATGTTCCAAGATCATACACAGCGTCTCTTACAGCATTGTAGGAAGCTGTCTAATCGTCTGAAGAGTTTCAAGGCCTAACCCGTAAGTGGGGCTCCCGTTTAAGTTGACAAAGCGATTGGAGGCACTACTAAGAATTAGACCTTTACGAAAACGGTAAAAAAACATAGAATGACAACACTGACTGAAATTTCTATTTTTCTTTAAAGGCTCAGTGTAAAAGTACTCAGCCAATTTCTGAACTACTTACTATTAGTATAGTTGAAACAACTGATTTTAAAAATCATCTCGAAACTTTAAAGTTGCGTAATTCCGTGTTCGTTAGTAGGTACACGGCTGCAGTTCTGTTGCACAAAAAAATTTAAAAATCAAAAATTTACAGGTATGTTAGTACTGTTCAGAACCTGAAAATACTGGATATGAACACCATCTAAAGTCATTCACTATAAGTATTTTTGGATTAATGTAACTGAAAAATTATAGAGCCTGGAAGAAGAACGCATTAAAAACAGTTTCTTTTTCAAAATTTTAAAATATAAAGTACACAACGATATTACGATATTTACAAAAGTTGGACATAAAGTACCCCGGCGTTGGAATTGCAGGGGTTGAACAAAAGACAAGGAAATTAATCTCCCTGTCTTACTCCATTTTTTGTAGTCACAGGACTTAACAACATATCCTGTACCTTAAATGGACTTCAGGCGTTTTCCATCAGAGTCTTCACTATGGCGATCGATTTATTAGGACTCGCCAACCCTTCCAATGCTATATACAGCTCCGTTTTATCAATATTGTTGTAGGATGATGATTTTTATCAACCCCAAATTCTTTAATTTTTTTCAATATTTGCCCTATCGTGAAGATACGACGAACAGCAGATCTTCCTTGAAATCCACATTGATAGTCACCAAAGGCATTTTCAACACAGGGTGTAACCTACTAAGAGTATGTTGTAGCATATTTTATATGCAGTAGGGAATAGGCATATTCCGCGATCGTACAGCACAGCAAGGTATCTCATCTCTTGTGTATTGGGCAGATGATACCTGTACCGCTCATCAGGTTACCTTTATCCATCCAAATCTTAACTGAAAGCGTGGGGAAATGTTTCACAAATTCCTCTCGAGCATTTTTTACTATTTCTCGTTGCGTTAGAAATTTTGGAAATTTTTGGTAAGATCTAATGGGACCAAACTGCTGACGTCATCGGTCCCTAAGCTTACTCACTACTTAAACTAACTTACGCTAAGGACAACACACCACACACGCCCATGCCCGAGGGAGGACTCGAACCGCCGACGGGAGAAGCCGCCCGGACCGTGACAAGACGCCCATGACCGCGCGGCATTGTGTTAGATTCAGTCCTCGGTGCCTTGTTATCTTTCAGTGTCTAAATAGTCTGAAGGAATAGCCCATGAAGCTAAGGCTCCATAGAAGGATGAGAGACAGGAATCCCCACGACGAAGGGAGTCTTTAAAGGCGGAATGCCGGTGACCCGTTGCCTGGCTACGCAATGAGGGAGCGCACGGTGTCTTTGACGGCCCCCTAATTACCCGTAGCACGTCCACGGCTTGCCATTTGCACACAAAGGTCGTCCTAGCTATAAATGCGGTTCCGCGGCTGCTACCGCAGCTACTGTGTGTGCGCAGAAGCCGCGTGCGTCGTTACGGAGCGAGTCACATACGGCGTAAATCAAACCGCATCTCTTGTGTTCTGACGCCGCTCCAGAGCCGTGCCTCGTGTCTCAAAGTTGCAATTAGCAAAAATAAACGTCCTTAAAGAGCGGAACTCGTACTAATCACCAGGGGCAACTACGTCCATTGAGTTCATGCAACAACGTCGATAATACAGGGTGTACATAAAGACCGGGAACACTTTCAATTATTTATTGCACAAAAACTGAACATTGTATAGATGTCACAAATATCGCATTTTGAAGAGAAACTCAAAGTTTTATTTACAGACATTCTATATGCGAACCACGAGTGTCCCGGCAGACGTCAATACGGCAATCGAATTCTTGGCATACCCATCCCAGCATGGCAGTCGCTCCCCCGGAGCTCTGCTACATCACGTAGTACAGTCGGTACGTACACCAGATCTTTAATGTGTCCCCATAGAAAAGAGTCACACAGAGTGGGATCTGGTGATTGGGGAGGCCATTTCATGAAACAGCTGTCCCCTTCTGTAGCACAGCCGATCCATCGATGCGGCAGCTCCGTGTTCACGTGTCTAGGAACTTCACGATGAAAATGGGGTGGAGCCCCACCTTGCTGAAAGATGAACGGAGAGTCCGACTGCATTTGAGGCATCAGCCATTGCTGCAACATGTCCAAGTAGGAATATACAGTGACAGTGCTCTCGGCGAAGAAGAATGGCCAGTACAGTTTTCGACGTGATGAGGTACAAAAAAACATTTACCTTTGGGGAATCACGCTCAAATTCAATACATTCGTGTAGATGCTTTGTACCCCAGATTCGATAATTATGCCCGTTCACTTTCCTATTAGTGTGAGAGGTGGCTTCCTCGCTAAATATTAAGCGATCAACAATGCCATCACCATCCTCATTCAATTGTTGCAACTGCGATCGAAACTCAAAACGCTTGTCTTTGTCCTCGTCATTGAGCTTCTGCACTAGCTCCAATTTGAATGGTTTCATAGACAGCTTCTGTCGCAGGACTTCCCACACAGTCATTGGAGCCACTTCGAGTTCACGGGATGCACGACGCACCGATTTCTTTGGACTCCTTATGAATGTCTCTCGCACGCGTTCCACATTCACTTCACGCACACTGGGACGTCCGCTTCTCTTTGCCGGGCACAAGGAACTCGTCGTAATGAATTTGTTGTGCCAGTGGTAAATGGCCTTCCTTGCTGGTGGCTTGTTACCGTACTTGGTTCTAAACATTCGTTGAACAGCTGTAGCACACTTTTTTTTGTCGAATTCCAACACACAGAAAGTTCGCCCCGCACCTAAACTCGCCATGTTTGCAACTAGCGCTGACTATCGGCAAATTACCAAACTACGCTGTGGCGGTGCACATAAAAAAAATAAATAAAACTTTCAGGGTTCCTCTTCAAAATGACATACGTACGATATCAGTACAACGTTTGGTTCTTGTGCAATAATTAATTGGAAGAGTTCACAGGCTTTATGTACACACTGTATTTGCCTTGTTGGTTCCGAGCAACATCACGTCGTCAGGATATAGCAGCAGTCTATCTTCAGGGGCTGGACAAAAACACGGAACTCTCATGAGAAATGCATGTCCGAATATAGACGCAGATGCTAGCCAAACCTGCACATGGTGCTTTTGTATTTGTCCAAGAACAGCACCCATGCTATGTCCTCAATACGTTCCGAGCATCAATCGTAATCAGTGCAGTTGTGAGTACATTATGTCGGAGCTAAGTGAATTTGAACGTGGGACAGTTGTTGGTTTTCCTATGTTCCCGTAACCAAGCGATGTGAAGGGTTTGGAGTTTCATGAGGCATCACATCTAAGATTTATACGACATACAATTGGAGCGGGAAAACATCTGCTAAAGTCACAAAGTGACTAAAGTGTGTGTAGAGTTTAAAAGTTGCTTTCAAAAATTATTTTCGTTTCATTTTATTTCTTATTGGCTTGTTTGGTTGTAAGCACGCTGTTGGTTCGCTTTGAGTGAGCATTTCCAACTAAGAGAGAAACCAAATATTTCAACCTGCACAACTATAACATGAATTTGGCCCTGTTTTATAATCTTTCTAAAAATGTGCAAACTGATTAAATGCTTAACTTTACTATTAATCTATTTAATTTAAGTGGTCCCTGTGCCTTAATGATCTGCCTCATAATTGATAATTTTCGTTGCAAACTGATCCTGAAATGAAAATATCTCACATCACAATGTAATTGGGAATGCATTGCAGCAATGCCCCAGAAAAGTAAACTATTTCATACATGTAACTGACTGAGATACTCTTTACATAAAAATGACGTATCGAGGATGTGGACACCGGTTTATTTGCAATATATAACCGCCATTTGACTGTGCAACAATGCCATTTAACTGTGCAATAGTCAAATGGCGGTTATATCTTTCAAAAATATTTATATTACTGTGGCTCCATACGAAAGTAAAATCATTGTTTTTAAATTATCTGATTTACATTACGAATTCATTACCCAAGTTATTCGTTCGTCGGGCCGAAATCTGCGTTTCCTCTTATCTGGTAACAGATCAGAGGTCGCGCTGTCGCCAAAAAAAAGACACTTCCACGTCACAATATTTTTGCTTTGCAATTTTCATTTTTCGTAAACTAACTGCTGTGGGACACCAACACTGCTCTGACAGTAATTGCAGCTTCTTCTTATGAAAACTTATTATTTGTCGTAACTAATGAGTGCGACTTACTGAATAGTTCTACATATTATGTTATGAAATGAAGTTCTGCTTTCATTGAAGCTTATTTTAAAGCATTCACAGTGGCATTATCAGATCTGGACTGAACAATGAAGTTTGTTGTTTTTTTTTTTTTTTTTTTTTTTTTTTTTTTTTTTTAGGCATATGCTAAGGAATGTAATACTGAATGCCATTCCACTGTTTCAAAATCGTGTTTGCCTAAGGTCCTAAAGTAAGCCACCTTGTGGTTGTTGGCCTCAAAGACTTGAGATGTAGAATGTTAAACTTAGACTGAATTCCTTCACATTTTTCCCAGTGAACAAGCCAAAATAATGGTACATATTGGCCAGAAATTAGGATGCTTCTTCACCTAAGCATTCCAAAGCCTATACATAAGCATTGTATGGAAGTTGCAAGTTCCTATGTTTGTAAGTTGTCTGCCTCAGGTCTCGTGGGAAACACGATCTGAATGTCTACACACACACACACACACACACACACACACACACACACACACACACACACACACACACACACACTATATATATATATATATAATTTTGCAAGTAGAAAAAGAGACGTGCACTGTCTTATAACCTACAAATAAAACATATAAAAGCATAGCTATGATTCCACATCCCACTGATGATACCTTGAAGTGAAAGAAGGCGAAACGCATCAAACTCATTAGTCTACACACTTTTTTTTTATTGACGTTAAGTCCTGCTGATCCCCACCTGAAGCATTTATTTAGCGAGAAGTAGGCTTCAGAAAGTGCTTCGCGTAATTTCTGATATAGCGTTTTATCACCTGCTTTGCCAATAAAGGAAGTTTTTTAGGTGACGTGTTCTTACGCAACGCTTACTCTGACCAAAATATATTGGTCGTTTGTAATTCTTTTTATTTTTAACATTGGTAGTTTAATTTAAACTCAATGAGTAATACTGTCGACATGCTGCTTCTAACGTATGTTCCCAGAAATATGATGCCAGTTCATCAGGTTTTAGGTATCTCATTTTCTTAGACGAAAGTGGATGTTTAATACTACCAGAGATCATCATCTTTAAAAAGTTACAATTACCATTTGACGAATACGTAGAGTAACTGGAAATTACTGATTTCGTTGTCTAAATCAATTCAGCGGTAGTGGAACTATCCTCAGCACTTAACATCCATATTGTTGCACATGTAACAAACTTGAAGGTTAGGCTGATCTGCAAGTTGTAACTGATGTGGTCGACATTTAATTTCAAAGTTACACTTATGTTTCGTTGAAAATGTGTGGTTAAAATTGAATGAAAACCTTTAGTCTCAAAATTAATAGAGCAAATAGTTCACTTTAACTTTTTTTACTGCAATACTGAGGCTTTTCAAATTGTCTTTCCAAGCCAGTCTCGACAGAATTTACATTTTCCCCATCTCGAAAAGTTTTAAAAATTGAACAAGGGTACACAGAAGCAGTTTTGTTACTGCACCAAAATCAGAATCTGGAACAGAAATAGAAGTGGTTGTAAGAAAGGAACATTTGACACTAGCAACAGTTGCACAAATCATAGAACACAAACAAAAAATAAAAAGGAACAATCTGCATCCAATTTCAGAACCCCCTCACGCGTTAGATTTTACCTACTTTCATCATCGGTGCATTGAAAAAGTTAAATGAACGAACATGTATACAAAACCTTGCCAGAAGTAAGTAAGTTATTTCTTCTTGAAAGAGGAAAAACGCTTGAGCGGCAAAAGGCGATGAGCGGCAAAAGGCGATGAAGGGTGACTGCTCATCCTGACAGTGTCATATTTTAATCGTGGTAAAAGTAAGTCACAAAATCAAAGGCATTAAATTGCAATTCTGAAATATAATTTCGTAAAAATATTACGACATGTATGTTTTAATTTACATGAGAGGTATGTTACCAATGCTTTTGTTACTGAGTGCTCTCCTATGATTCACAAATACTAGATGAATTAGTCTCTGCAAATAGCGCGCTGTGAGTTATGCTAATTCAAGACCTACGACGTCTGTTAGAAAAGCATCTGGTCTTTGGCCGGGAAAGAAACTGGTTTACCTGGAGCATTGGATACCTAATCTCCCTCAAAGTAGTTCCCTTGGGACTCCACACACTTCTCCCAGCGGTGCCGCCATTGTTGGAGGCTTGCCGAAAAAGCCTCTTTCGGAATGGAGTTTAGCTCGGCTGTCGTTACTACCATAATGTCCTCTCTTCTCTAAAACCGCCTTCCTTTCAATAGCCTCTTGAGTTCGGGGAACAACCAGAAGTCGCAGGAAACCAAATCAGGAGGGCAAGGTGCCTGCTGAAGCACATGAATCTGGTTTTTCGCCAAATAAGTCTGAATCAAGTGGGAAGAATGTACTGGAGCACTGTCGTGATGGAGGCGCCAATTACTCGTTGACAGTAAGTCCGGTCTCTTGCGCCGTACAGCATCGCGTAGGCGACGGAGGACATCCCTGTAGTAGTCTTTGGCGATTGTTTGACACTGTGCTGCCTATTGTGGTAGCCACACCGCGTGAGTCAAAGCAGTCAGCATCACTTTGACGTTGCTGCGCAGTTTGAGGGGGGGGGGGTCGTCTTTGGTGACGAGGAATGCATCCACTGTGACGACTGAGATCTGATTTCTTGATCGTAGCCGTACACTCAGGACCCGTCACCAGGCTGTTCACAAAGTCTGTGGAGTCCAGCATGTCCTCTGAGACTTCAACACGAAGTAGCGCTGATGCCCATCTCTTCCGCAATTTCACTGATAGCCACACGATGGTCCCACATAATCGCAGCTTTCTCTTTGACAATGACCTGGGCATTTCGGTAATCTGGCGGCCGACCGTGCGTGGTTCGCTCTCCATCAATGTGCAGCCGTCTTTGAACCGTTTGTACCACTCCTCAATCTGTGTGATGCCCACAGCATCATCACCGAAAGCCGTCTGAATCTTGCGAATGGTATCCACTTGGCTGTCGCCCAGTTTCTGGCAAAATTTGAGGAAGTAGCACTGCTCCAGTCGTTCCGGTATTTCCCTTGCAATGAAAAACCGACGAGAAAATTGGACAGTACCTCAATCAACTGCTGCTTGCCAGCAACTGACCCTGTAGACAGGCGGGCGGGAAAAAATTCACGCATGTGCATGAATGTTCAAGTTCGGCTCATGCAAGCGCACTAGATTGAAACGCATCTGATGTTCGCAAAGAAAGCTCACACTTTTATAACGGACCTCTTATACAATTTATAATTTTAATACTTGCCTTATTGTGTTAAACTTTTAACGTAAGATTGCACCTCTTTAATGAGAAGGTTATGACAGCGTTTTAAATCTAATTATAATTATATGAAGTACTGTGAACAAAGTTTTGTTGTTCCTGGAAGCCGTTAGATAGGCAACCTACAACTGAAACCATGTTTTAGTCCTTTGTAATACAGCTGCATGATCTTGGAATATTACTCGACGACGTGGCACTGTGTCCAACGCCCTTCGGGAATCTAGGAAGACAAAATCCTCCTGTTCGCTTTCCATACGCGTTACGTCCAAGGAAACCTAAGCTGGAGCGTCTCAAGTGAAGTTAAGAAGTCGAGGAATGCGGGCGCGGCGTGAACCAGTTTAGTTCTTGTAAACACCGCGCCTCGCTCGATCACGCCGTAAAGACAGTAGGTAGGTCCAAGGTGTCGGTAGGGGACCTGGACAGTGTCAGACTTTCAACGTGTCGCCACATTCGTTACGAACGCTTTAAAAAAGCTTCTGTCTCACAACACTACAGGAGAAGCCGGGGTGCCTGCACTAGCAGTGAAAAATGTTTAGCCAGCAGAAGTCGACGGCCCTGTAACAGTAAACGGTGGAACTGTAAACATTTTAAAAAGCGTTCAACTGATGAACTATTTTAAAAAGAAAAAAACGTGAGCACCCAAGTTGAAATACCTGTTCTTCAAAAACAGCAGTACTGCGTGTAGTAAATAATAATAAATTAAAACGGATCCATTAAGTGGCATTTTGTGTTAATCATACACATGCTGAGAAATTTTTCATTGCTTAAGTACGAGGGTAGGAACTAAAATAGTGGCAACTATTTATTCACAACCGACACAAAAGAGTTACATGTTGTCATCTGTAGTCACCAGCGTTGTGCATAACCCGTTGCCAGCGATGTGGAAGGCGTAGTATACCGTTAGCAGAGCCTGTTCTGTTGATGGTGCGAATGGAGCGGTCTGAAGCTATAATCATTCTTGTGTACGACTCTGACGGTGCTATCCTAACGCATTATGTTCCTCCACAGCAGACCGTCAATGCACAGCACTGCTGTTTGTTTTTGGAGCATCACCTGCGACCACCTTTGCGAAAGAAGCGGCGTCACTTTCTGCGCAACCCACCCATCATTTTGCACGACAATGCGCGGGTGTATGCAGCGCAAGCTGTGGCTGCTCTGTTCGGTCGATGGGACTGGGAAGTACTGTACCATCCACCGTACTCCCGGGACTTAAGTCCTTGTGACTTTGATTGATTCCAAAGATGAAAGAACCACTTCGTGGCATTCGCTTCAGAACTGTTCCAGAGATTCGACAGGCAGTAGACCGCTCAATTCGCACCATCAACAGAACAGAATCTGCTAACGGTATACTACGCCTTCCGCTTCGCTGGCAACAGGTTCTACACAACGCTGGTGTGGTGACTACTTTGAAGTACAGTAACAGGTGCAAACATGTAACTCTTTTGTATCGGTTGTGAATAAATAGTTGCCACTTTTTAAGTTCCAATCCTCGTAGTATATTTCTCTAGGTAATTTTCAGAAAGAAAAAAAATAAAGGGTGCATAGTAACAAATAGCAAAATTAATAATGTCAGTTTGGGAATGATTACATGGAAGCAGTTGAACCAGCTGAAAAAAGTATCCAGACACCCCGATGTAATACGGGACAGACAGCTAGATCTCACGAGTGGCGGGCCCGCCAATATAAAGAGAGACGAGGAGTGTTATGTTGTGTCGGCAGCACAGAAAAAGTAATAGCAGAATGGGTCAGTGTAAAAATTTCAGTGACTTCGAACGTTGACTAGTCGCTGAATTTTACCCGCGTAACAAATCAGTGGCATTTCAATCCTAAATATGCCGAATTTTCGACTGTAGGTATTGTGACTGAGATGGAATCGCGAAGGGACAATAACACCGGACAGACCTTATGCATTGTCGGACAGGGATTTCGAGCATTGCAAAGGGAAGTTGTAAAAAACTTCGTGAAATCGACGGAGGAATCAATCGTGAGTTCGAAAGCGTTACCAGTAGTCCGGCTAACAAAATGACTGCAACGCAGTTTAAAAGAATGGGACAAAATGTCAAGCAGTTCATCATAAGCCACATATTTCTGTTGTGAATGCTAGGCAAAGCTTGAGATACTGTAGAGAGCGACGCAACTGGATGGTGGATGGCTGGGAACGAGAGTTTTTGAGTTATCACGTGTTTAGCCTGTGGCAATCAGGTCTGAGTTTGGCGCATGCCTGGAGAACATTATCTGGCATCATGGGGAGTGAAAACAGTGAAGTACTGAGGAGGGGATGCTACGGCACTGATATGTTATTGCTGTTAAGAGTGTGATCCCCTTGTGGCAGTTAAGAAAATGTCAACCGCAGACGGATACGAATACATTTTATAGCACTGTGTGCTGAGTAGAGAAACCGGAGATGATTATTACATCAGCATGATTATTACATCAGCATGATTATTTTAAGTCATGCAATTTGCCTTAGAAATTGAATTTACGTAGGCTTCGCAAAGCTACAGCCTTCTAGTTAGCTTCTAAGTAAAACAGTTACTTTTCGCGTAAAAAAATTAAAATTACAGTTTCGGGATTCGCACATGTTCTCCGCTACGCGGTCTCTCTCTCATTCGCACTGAAGCGCCAAAGAAACTGCTGTGGGCATGCGTATTCAAATAGAGATATTTTAACAGGTAGAATACGGCGCTGCGGTCGGCAACGCCTTGTAAGACAACAAATATCCCGTGCAGTTGTTACACCGGCTACTGCTGCTACATTTGCAGATTATCAAGATTTAATTGAGTTTGAATGTGGAGTTACAGTCGGCGCACGAGCGATGGGACACAGCATCTCCGAGGTAGCGATGAAGTGTGGGTTTTCCCGTACAACCGTTTCACGAGTGAATCGTGAAATCAGGAATCCAGTAAAACAATTTTCCGACATCACTGCGGCCGGAAAAAGATCTTGCAAGAACGGGACCAACGACGATTGAAGAGAATCGTTCAACGCGACGGAAGTGCAGCTGTAAGTAGGCTGTTTATGTTTTCTTACGTTACGTAGCGCTCTGTATGAAAATCACTGGCTGTGCTGTGTGCAGTCTGTGGCCAGTTTGCATTGTTGTCTGCCATTGTAGTGTTGGGCAGTTGGATGTTAACAGCGCATAGCGTTCGGCAGTTGGAGGTGAGCCGCCAGCAGTGCTGGATGTGGGGAGAGAGATGGCGGAATTTTGAAATTTGTAAGACTGGATGTCATGAACTGCTATATATATATTATGAATTTTGATGATAAGGTAAATACATTGTTTGTTCTCTATTAAAATCTTTCATTTGCTAACTATCCCTATCAGTAGTTAGTGCCTTCCGTTGTTTGAATCTTTTATTTAGCTGGCAGTAGTGGCGCTCGCTGTATTGCAGTAGTTCGAATAACCAAGATTTTTGTGAGGTAAGCGATTTGTGAAACGTATAGGTTAATGTTAGTCAGGGCCATTTTTTGTAGGGATTTTTGAAAGTCAGATTGCGTTGCGCTAAAAATAGTGTGTCGGTTTAAGCACAGTCTTGTATAATTTTTCTAAGGGGACGTTTCACAGCCCTTCCGCAAAATGCTGCAGATTTCAATGCTGGAGCATCTACAAGTGTCAGCGTGCGAACCATTCAACGAAACATTATCGATATGGACTTTCGGAGCCGAAGGCCCACTCGTGTACCCCTGATGCCTGTACGACACTCGCCTGGGCCCGTCAACACCAACATTGGACTGCTGATGACTGGAAACATGTTTCCTGGTCGGACGAGTCTAGTCTCAAATTGTATCGAGCGGATGGAGGTGTACGGGTGTGGAGACAGCCTCATGAATCCATGGACCCTGCAATTCAGCAGGGGACTGTTGAAGCTAGTGGAGCCTCTATAATGGTGTTGGGGTGTGCAGTTGGAGTGATATGGGGTCCCTGATACGCCTAGATACGACTCTGACAGTGACACGCCCGGTCTAATCACCTGCACCCATTCATGCTCATTGTGCATTCTGAAGGACTTTGGCAATTGCAGGAGGACAATGCGACCCCCCCCCCCCCCCCCCCACATGCCCAGATTGCTACAGAGTGGCTCCAGCAACACTCATCTGAGTTTAAACACTTCCGTTGCCCACCAAGCTATCCAGACATGAACATTATTGAGCATATCTGGGATGCCTTGCAACGTGCTCTTCACAAGAAATCTCCACCTCCTCGTTGTCTTACTGATTTATGTACAGTTCTGCAGTATTCATGGTGTCATTTCCCTCCACCACTAGTTCAGACATTAGTCGAGTCCACGCCACGTCGTGTTGCGGCACTTCTGCGTGCTCGCATAAACTTTCCGCATCTCATAGCCATACACCACAACTTGACAATGAACTGGTTTTCTTTCGGTTGTAGCCTGTAGTTATTGCGATACATCAAAGTACAGCACCGCGCATATTTTGAATTGTTGTAGTGAAAAATGTAATCGCTGGCGAGTTTACGTTTGGTGCATTAAACTGCATATATTGGTGCGTAATAAATGTAGATGACACATTTGAACTTTTCAACGCTGGAAGGAAAGCTGTATTCCTTTCCAGCCTGGAGTAAATACGTGATACACGTTGGCGTTTGGCCGCGAAGAGCTACAACGCGCCACACTCGACGCTATGGCCGCGCGACGCGCTGTTCGGAGCTGTCTCGTGTTGCTGCCGACGGAATTCGAGGCATTCACTCGCAAGTGTACTTCCAAGCTTCAAAGACGTCATGACCTGTGCATTTATTTCTGTGCTGCGTACAGTCAACATGTCATCCACACAAAGAGGACTGTTCGAAATTATTTCTTTCGACCAACTTGTTGAGAAAAGCCTTTGTCTGTGCGATTCACTAAGAAATGTATACGGGGGCGGATGTGACCAGCGGCGCTGGGAGGAAGATAGCAACGGAAATGAAAGAAGCGGGTAAGAATTCGCTGTGGAGTCTGTACCATCATTTTTCTCTCATTACCTTCGTTGTTGCAGTTTCTTATCCAGGCAACAAACCTACGGCTTTGCCCGGTCATGGTCAAATGTTAATCGTATTCTAAAAATTACTTCTGAAACATCCCCTTAGGAGGATTTATATTTTACTGTGCTGGCAAACCCCTTACGTTATTTGATTTTCAAACAGCTGAGCAGAACTGAACGTATTCAGACATTTCTCTCTTTACTTATTCTGATCAATACTAAACTGACACACAATATTTTTAGCGCAACGCAATCTGACTCAAAAATCCCTACAAAAGAATGGCCCTGATTAATAATAACCTATACCTTTCATGAATCACTTACCTCACAAAAATCTTCGTTACTCGAACTACTGCAATGCAGCGAGTGCCAATACTGCCAGCTAAATAAAGGATTCTAACTACTGAAGGCACTAACAACCGATAGGCATAGTTAGCAAATGAAAGATTTTGATAGAGAACAAACAATGTATTTACCTTAATAGTGTTCAAAAGTCATAATATATGTATCAGTCCATGATATCCAATATTACAAATTTACTCTTTCTGATGGACACACGTCCAGATCGTTCGCTCTCAAAATTCCGCCATTTCTCTCCCCACATCCACCACTGCTGGCGCCTCACCTACAACTGCGCAACGCTACGCGCTGTCAACAGCCAACTGCCCACACTACAATAGCATATACTCCAAGAATGCAAACCAACCACAGCCTTCACACAGCACAGTCAGTGATTTTCATATAGAGCGCTACGTGGCGTTACGAACATAAAAACCTAAACAGCCTACTTACACTTCATTCGAAAAAGACATGGACGAGCCTCTATACAGGGTCCTGAAACTATTAATTGCAGGTGTACGAATTGAGCAAGCCGCAGTTCGAATACATATAAACAGAGAGCTTCGAATGAACTGTCTGCAGCTGCTTTGAAGACCAGAGGAGGCTACAGTTCAAAGTTAATCACTGGACACCATGACAGTGTAAAAATCATGATGAACTTTTACAGCATAACCCAAGAGAATATGACTCGTGAAGACAGTACTATACGTGCACCGGACAGATGGCTTTACTTTTATGTTTTGTTTCAAGGAAAGAACCTCGTCAATACGAGAACGAAGAGATATTCACGACTTAAGTCTGCATTAGCGTACACCCGGAGGATGTGGAAGCGAAATGCAGAACTTTGAGCTTTAAATACTGATAAGCCACAATATCAAACGCTTTTAGGGCTGATTTGTTTTTCATCGTAACTTACACCGAATCGAATGGCAGTGTGAACCGCGTCTACATTTCGTGCGGTGAGATTACATACACAGCTGCAGGCAACCAGCGATTCTGACTACCCCTGTCGAGTATGCTACCCGCAAGGGCCGATGTCTTAGCAGGAGTTGTCAATGGTAACAACTGGAGGTCACGATCACAGTCTAACATTAACAGTCGCGACACCATCTCGTTTTTGTTACCCACAGCGATAGCAGTGCCCCAAGTGGACAGAAAGCGACACACTAAAATATGACACCACATTTGCTAAGAACCCTGAGAGGTACAAAACGGTAAATTACAGGGCAGTTCATATTCTCTTGTAACGTACAAACATTTACTGAATAACGTCGTTTTCTTTTAACAACAAAAAACTGCTAATAAGCACCAGAAGACCAGACCTTTCACAGAAAGACGTCGTGTATCTATCCAAAGCAGCACAGTGTTGTTCGCTACACTTTCCGCCCTATCAGTGAAAGTGGGACGTAGGAAACTTGTCTGGAATTAATACCTACGTTATTCAACGTATCAAATAAGCCACCACAATTTTATCTTAAAGGAAGACAACAAAGATGTGATGATAAATCGTCAAAAGCTATGAAACTGTTTCTGAACACATAAGAAAACGTTATCACAATTGTTGCTACATCCGAGCCACAAACGACAATTTTCAACACATTCGCTTTTAAGTCAAAGTACTTACATTTACGAAATTACTCGTGCCTTAGAGAATCCAATGAACTGTAAGAATGGGCGAATCATTGGACCACATACAAAAAATTTTTAGTGCCGAGGAAAGTGCCTACGACAATAAAACAGACAACAGAAATATATGCATGAAAAATGTATTTATATTTTGTTGCTTTCAGCAGAATAAGCTGCAAATATACACGTACTGGGAAGCATTTCCTCATGAATAAGTTGTAGCTTATGTCATTGAGTCAGTGTGATTCGAGTGTTTTTTACACTTTTTTTATGATCATTCATGTCTCTTGGTACCTTACTAACTCATGGAACGCAAAAATATAACCGCAAATTCGTTATTCAAGTAGAAAAAAGCTAGAAACAAACATTATCCTTACGTCACATGTGAGCGTCTGCTTTGTCACCGCTTGGAGCGCTAGTGCCGCTCCAGCTGTCAAACGGTAACAACCTTTACACCAGGGAGTGTCTTGACTGTATGTATTAGACCATGCTGTGGGTGAGTATTCTGAACCGTGACAAGATGCCCGAGACCGCGCGGCTACCCCGCGCGGCAATGAATAAAACACCTTGGTTTCAAGAATGATCATTAAGTGAAGAATCTAGGAATATGCTTCTGTCCTTTACGTGTTGCTTCCGTAGCTACCAACGTTAACTGTAGACTGGATATTAGAATCTTTGAAATTGCCAAATGTCACATTGTAGGCAAACAGGAAAAAACCATGACAGTGTCGCACTAGTAGATATTTTATTCGAATGAATGGAAATTACGATAGTTGTGTGTCACTTGTAACGTCTGACAGAAAAAAAATATTTGGAAAGTGTAATAAACTTTAGAGATATATACAAAAATGAAAGCTTTGGTGGAGATTTAAGTGCCATGCCTCATTTCCAAGGAAACACTGATGGTCGGCATGAACACCTCGCTCATTTCTCGGCAGTAAGAAAGACTACGGTAACAACTTCTGAAACAGCGGGAAATAAAACTACTTGTATGTGTGTGATTGATGGCCAATAGATCTTTTCCAGCTTTTTTTTTAGCCAAGGGAAGGAGAGAAATTTTCGTAGTATGGGATAATTGGGCGGTCTGAATCACAAAATTACATAATATTTTTGCTTTATTTAACTGTGTTGCGCAATAGGCAGTTACATTCGGTTTATTTCAAGTTACATTACGTTATGATGGTTCTTCCTCAGCAACAGCACTTTCTTTGTTTGCTACATACAGCTTTTCTTGAATTATTGACTCTTGAATTATTATCTCGCCTTTCCTCTAACTCAAAAAGCATTGGACACAGAATATTTACATCGAAAATAACTGAAACGAAGTAAAATGTAGTACTGCTTGTTAACTGTAGGAAGCGAGCGAGGAAAGGTTTATAAGATGTTTACCACCGCGCTCAAACACGATAGGCACATCAGCATTCTTCATTTAATGAACGAAGGAAGCCACGCGTTGCTAAACCTAGTGGAGATATTTTGAAGTGCAAGGAGGCCTCTGTTGTGTTCCCAAACGATCTAAAGGTATTAGCCGTGGCACATTCAGCGCTTTACGGGGAAAAAAAAATTCGACGTTTTCTATTTCCAGTCTTCAATTATAGCACACACATAAGCGTTTAAGCAAATATTCTTCCGGCGCTCAGTACGGGAAGAAATCCTAGCCTGTGGTACAATGCTAAGAGCACTACGCCATGCATTCCACTGTAAAAAATGGTTCAAATGGCTCTGAGCACTATGGGACTCAACTGCTGAGGTCATTAGTCCCCTAGAACTTAGAACTAGTTAAACCTAACTAACCTAAGGACATCACAAACATCCATGCCCGAGGCAGGATTCGAACCTGCGACCGTAGCGGTCTTGCGGTTCCAGACTGCAGCGCCTTTAACCGCACGGCCACTTCGGCCGGCATTCCACAGTAGTTTACAGAGTATTTATGTAGGTGTAACCGAAGGTACGAAGTCAGTCTCAAAACATGATGTACGAGGGACATTCAGTCATTAGACAAACTGATGTACAAGAAAATTGTATTTTTTACAAAATGACACTTTACTATTTCTCAACATAATTCCCGTCAATATTAATACACCTGTCCCAACGAGGAACTACTTTTTTTATACCTGGTGCGAAGATGTCTTTCTTGTTGTCACTTTCCCACGATTTTTTTGTTTTATCACATCGTTGTTTCTAAACTTTTTTCCACATAATTGCTGCTTGAGTGGACCAAACAAATAAAAATCCGAGGGAGGCAAAGCTGGACTGTGAAGAGGAAGAGGTAATATCTTCGATGCCATTTTGTCAATCGTTTTGGGGTCAACTGGGTGGTGTGGGGGACAGTATCGTCGTGTAGCAAAATCACGCCTTTTCTTCGAAATCCACGACATTTTTCTCTCACTGATGGCTATAATTTGTTCAGCAGTACGGCTGGGTAGTACGCACTGTTTTTTGTACGCCGATATTCCAAATTATCATACAAGACGTGACGTTGGGCGTCCCAAAAGACGGTTAGCTTGACTTTTCCCGCTGATGCTTGTGTTCTGAGTTTCTTTCGGATAGGTAAGCTAGTGGGCTTCCAGTCCATGCCGTGTCTTTTGCACAAGGTTCATCCCACGTTAAATTCTTGTTTAGGGAACGGTCACTCCCTTTCATGCGTTCTTTCAAGTCTGTACACGCTGAGTCTGGTTTCGTTAGCCGGCCGAAGTGGCCGTGCGGTTAAAGGCGCTGCAGTCTGGAACCGCAAGACCGCTACGGTCGCAGGTTCGAATCCTGCCTCGGGCATGGATGTTTGTGATGCCCTTAGGTTAGTTAGGTTTAACTAGTTCTAAGTTCTAGGGGACTAATGACCTCAGCAGTTGAGTCCCATAGTGCTCAGAGACATTTGAACCATTTTTTTTTGGTTTCGTTAACTCCTTAGGGTACTACCTTCGACTTGTTTTGCTGTAATTTAATTTCTTGTGATGTCAACAACTGTGTCAACTGACCGGCCAAGACGCTGCTAGTCAGTCACCAAAGCTCGAGTGTTTTTGAACTGTTCTATCCACTTAAACGTTCCGGGGTTCACACAACTTCCACTATACTGTAAAATCGTTAGAGGTAAGATTTTAGTCTGGTTTTCATCTTAAGAAAGAAAAAAAAAACGGATCACTGAACATTGTTCAACTAATGTGGAAACTTCAAGCGGGTAGGTAATCGTTTAATGCAATATTGAGATTATAAACGGAACAGTTTTTATCCGTCAGCTGTTTTCATCCCAGTGATGCCCACCCAAAGTTATGGAAGTACAAAACTACTACTACTACTACTACTACTACTACTACTACTATTGTTATTTCTATACCAGTTCATCTCTTTGATTACTGAATGTCCCTCGTATATGGATGTTCGATTCATTAATTACTAAGAACAGAGATTAGAACTTAACGTTTCGTCAACGGTGTAGTCATTAAGGGTAGAGCAATTGCTCAGATTAAGAGGGATCACCCCATCAATTACAGGGAAACTAATCGGAATGTCCAGATAAAAATTTTGAGCCATTTGCTTGCATAGCGTCGATGACAATTGTGTGGCTGCCAACTATTGTGGATTGACCGTAATTGTCATTGATTTATCGCCTTAATTAAGGAGTTATTGTGATATTTTGAAAAATCGGAAAACTTGCTGTTTACATCTCGCTATTCATATGCTGCCACCACTCAACAAATGTACATAGTGATTTCCTTCCTGAGTACGTAGTAAACCTGTCAACGAATAAGGTCATCACCACAGCTTACTAAGACCGGCTATGTTGACCGGAGATGAAAATTTTTCATTCTGCCCGAGCCAGCTTAAAGGACAGGAATAAAACTGCTTTGGAACCAAGTGATGTCACAAGGTTCAACGTATTCTTCCGTCAGCTGTTGCGGCTTTTGTAACCTGATGTCTTTAATCTCTTGATCGAAGAGCTGCTAACAAAAGGAATTCCCTGGAAAAAATTGCACTTCATCCGCATGTGACAATGCAAATACAATGGTGGGACATATATGTAGGAGGAGTTGCTGCTTTCTTGAAGTAAATTAGAACTTAAGGATACAAACTTATTCCTGGCACTGGCGTCATTTATCTGCATTAACAGGTCCGAAAAGCCTCGAATATTTTCATGCCGAAGACTGTAATGCAACTTCACTACTGTCTGCAAAAAAGTTAAGCACTAATGTTAAACATTGTCAATATATATGGCACTAAACCCCATAAAATACCGAAGTACGTTTGTACAAGATGGCTCCCTTTTCTCCAAACTATATACAGAATGACTGAGCAGTGAAATCATCTGGCAAAAATTTTTCGATGAGGAAACTTCAAAAAAACTTACTGACGTAGAGTACACCCTATTCTAAATGATTCATGTCCAAGCTATTTTTTTTCTTTTATCTTTTTTGCAGAATGCTCCCTTGTTAGTCACGAAAGCATCGTAAATACCTTATTTACAGATTTCATTGTGCGATTTATCACACCTTCTGCAGTATCTACTTCTGGTTGCCCCCTGGAGCTGAAGTCCCCCCCACCCCCACAAAAAAAACAAAACAGAAAGGGGATGAAGATGCTGTCATGGATGTAAACAATAGAAGCTACATTCGTCGTACCACGTTCGAAAAACTGGGCTTTTATAAAAAGTTTTCCAAGATATCAGAAATCTCTGTCAACTGATGCAGCCACATCAGAGGAGGATTTCCGCCGGATGATTTATTTTTACCAATTAATGTTTTTTATTCGTGGAAAATCTTTATGTAGGGTCGGAAAGCGTCTGAAACAGAGTTTAAAGCCCTAAATCAGGCTTCCAATCTAAAATTTTCCGGCCGAGGTTCTCCGGACCCAACTCCATATTTGCTACGTGATTACTGACAGCCTCTTCCGAAAATTAGCTGCTATGCTACTGAAACCATTTACTTGAAATACCTGCGCGAAGTTATGATTAACGATGGCTGTGCAGCAAACCGAGAGTGCGCGTCAAGACAAAAGCTCTGTTATTCCTTCGCCAAGACCTTCCTCTAGACAGGGTTCTAGTGAAATACAATCGAGAGGCGCACGTGGCCCGGAAAGGCTCCGTTGTGTCGAGACAAAGGCGATCAAGTACCGTCCCCAGTGGGCTTCCAAGCTCTCCAGCGACAATGGACCCAACTCCAGGCCGGTATTTGACGCGCGAGCCTTTTCGTGCTAGGTCGTCCGTGTCAGCCGTAATAGCGCTTCAATTACACAGTTGCACAAGCAAAGACACTTCTCCTGTTCTTTAGACATGTCTACCCCACTGGCGTATTGTTTCGTCGTATAAGGAGACAATGGAGTTGAGAAGTACTTGCAGATATCATGCTCTCCTGAACTACCTCATGAGAGAGAGAGAGAGAGAGAGAGAGAGAGAGAGAGAGTGTTCGATTGCACCATTTATTATGGCTTCTTCCCATTCCATTCTCGTATGAACTGCGGGAAGAATGTCTACTTAAAAGCCCCTGTATGCGCTGTAATCGGTCTAGTCTTGTCTTCGCGGTATCTACGGGAGCGACACACGGGGAATTCTAGCAGATCCCTAATTAAATACTGGTTCTGGGACTTTGTAAGATGGCTGTCGTCTCTCTGCAAGCTTGTGCCACTTCAGTTCATCAGCTTCTCGGTGTCTCTCCCATTGGCCATACGAACTTGTGACCTTTCGTGCTGCCCTTCTCTGTATACGATCAATATCCCCTGTTAGTACTATATGGTACTGATCCCACATTCTAGAGCAATAATCTAGGCCCAGTCGCACAAGTGTTTTATACACAATCTTCTTCGTAGACTGGTTGCACTTCCCCAGTATTCTACTTTAAAGGCACATCTGCGGGAAGAGCGGATTTTACGAACAAAGTATTTGAAACGTAATAAATAAAGTTTCAATTAAAAATTAAGTACTATGAACGGTTGCACCGACTGAGGGTACAACCGCTGAAACAAATGCAGAATTACGTCCCTCTATTTTTGTGGAGCGGATGGCACCTTTTTGTTTCAGAAGCTACCCAAGACGGAGGCTTTTCTGTGATTAAGGCAGATTTATACGGCACACCTCCATTATCATTTATATTTAGCTTTATGTGTCACTAAGTTTATTGTTTATGTGTGATAGTTGAATATAGTGATATTACTTAATATTTGTTTCGTTTTACGTTGAAAGTCATCTCAGCTGAACTGCATCTTGACATGGCGGAAGGTTTCGTGTTCATTAAATGCACGTAAATAGTCCAGTGCGAATCATTTTTTCAGTGAGAAAATTTTTCCCAGGTCCGATAAAAGAATTTTCCATTTGAAAACTACCCAAAGCCGAGTAAAAGAATCAGAACGGACCTTACACAGAAAGCCACTGTAAAGCGCGCCCAACGAAAGCAATGTATTTACAGATATTTATTTAAGGAGTTACTTAAGTACTTTAATAAGTGTGGCTCACTCCCTAGCATTTATCCATGCACGATCCCATTAGAATTAATAACAGAAGAAAATTTAAACTACCAATCAACCTACATCTGCCACCTGCTTTAACTGTGATTGCGCAAAGTCATCGTTCCATTTCAGGTCTGTTACAACAACGTATTTCAGTGACCCAATTCCAACTGCGACTCGTTGATTCTGGACACACAGGGTACTCCCTTTCTTTGTTTTCTTATTTACAGAATTCCACATTTTCCAACATTTAAAATAATCGCTAATCCGTGCACCACTTTGAAATCTTATCAAGGTCTGACAACATTTGTGCAGCTTTTTTCAGACAATACTTCATTACAGGTAACTGCACTATCTGCATATAGTATGAGGTTACTATTACCTGCAAGGTCACTAATATGTAACGTGAACAGTAACACACTTCCCTGGCGCACACTAGAAATTATCTGCATCTAACAACGACTCTCCAAGATAGCACGCAGCGTCCTCCCCTACAAAGAAATCCTGTCCACTCACAAATCTCGTTTCATACACTACACGATCGTACTTCGGAAGGTATACATAGTCAAAAGGTTTCCGGTGCAGAATGCTTTCTTTCTCGAGTACACGTAAATAAATGTAATATATTGCGCATACATAGGTAAAGAAATCCACTACTGTAAAATTACACTATTAATGAGAAACTGCTGGATACAGTATCCACCGTAAAATATTTACGATTAACTGCCCAAAGCGACCTTAACTGGGATGACAACATGAATAGTAGGAAAAGCATATCCCAGACATATTCATAGGAATAACCTTCATGTTTTTGTGGTCTTCAGTCCAAAGATTGGTTTGCTACAGCTCTCCATGCTATTATTCCCTGTGCAAGCCTCTTCACCTTCGAGTGACTACTGCAACTTACTTCCTTCTGAATCTGCTTAGTGTATTCATCTCTTGGTCTCCTTTTCGATTTTTACCCTCCTCGCTTCTGTCCAGTATTAAATTGGTGTTCGCTTGATGCCTCACTCAGAACGTGACCTACGAACCGATCCCTTCTTCTAGTCAAGTTGTGCCACGAATTATTCTTCTCCCCAATTCTATCAGTACCTCCTAGTTAGTTACGCGAGTAAGCTTAAGGAAATGTTAACTCCACGAAGGAAGTGGCTCATAGGGCACTCGGCCGATTCTTGAGTACTCTTCATCAGTGTGGTATCGTTACCAGGTAGGACTGGTAGAAAGAAAGAGAAGATTAGATGAAGAGCGGCGCATTTCGTCACAAGGTCGTCAATTGGCGGACGTTACAAGAGAGCCGTTCTGCATCACGGAGAGGTTTGTTACTGAAATTTTGAGAGAGCGCTTTCCAGGAAGAGTCTGACAACGTAGTATTTCCTCCCGCTTACATCTCGCGTACTGACTACGACCAGAAAATTGGAGAAATTAGAGTCAATACAGAGGTTTACCAACTACCATTCTTCCCAAGCGCCATTCGTGAGTGCAACAGGGAAAAGGGGGAGTGGGGGGGGGGGGGGGGCAGCTCAGGTAGTGGTAGAGGAGGCACCCTGTACCACAAACCATTAGATGGTTTGCGGAGAATCTTATAGATGCAGTAAACCATTCCAGCTCATTGTGCAGACTCTACGAAGTTTTGGGTGTCTGACTCGTTTAAAACAACTCAACACCAAGGGGCAGATGGTACGTTAAGGCAACCTTTTAAAAATATTGTAATCTAGTGAGTATATTTTAAAATTCTGAATTTTTTTATAGTTTATAATCAATTCTATCAGATTCCACAAATGGTTTAAATTTTTCAGTTAAACTAACCCAAAAATTCAATTCTTAGGAGAAAATGTCACTTTCTACAAAGAAAGTCATATTCAGTATTTCTACATCTACATGGATAGTCTGCAAATCACATTTAAGTGCCTGGCAGAGGGTACCTTCATATTTCTCTATTATTCCAATCTCGTTTAGTGTGCGGAAAGAACGAACACATGTATCGAGCTCTGATTTCCCTTGTTTTATCATGATAGTTTCTCCCTATGTAGGTCGGCGTCAATAAAATATTTTCGTATTCGGAGGAGAAAGCCAATGATTGGAATTTCGTGAGAAGATTCCGTCGCAACGAATGATGTCCACCCCAAATCCTGTATCACTTCAGTGACACTCTCTCCCCCATTTCGCGATAATACAAGACGTGCTGCCCTTCTTAGAACTTTTTCGATGTGCTCCGTCAATTCTATCTGGTAAGGATCTCTCACCGCGCAGCAGTATTCTAAAAGAGGACAGACACGCGTAGTGTCGGCAGTCTCCTTAGTAGATCTGTTACATTTTCTAAGTGTCCTACCAATAAAATGCAGTCTTTGGTTGGCCTTCCCCACAATATTTTTAGATAAATGAGAGGGTATGTTGCTAGTAAAAACCCACAACAATTAATGAAATTTGAATATTTGAATTTTTTTTTGGTGGTGGTCAGGAAGTGCCCACACCTTGACAGAAGCCGTTACTGAAAATGTGTTTATGCTGGTTAAGAGTGTGGTATAGGTACAGTATTTTCAGGTTCTGGTCCCTACCTACACATCAGTAACTCTTTAAGAAGTATATTTATTTATTTATTTATTTGTTTTGTTTTGCTTTAGGCCGCAAAAAAAACAGCTGGGGTCATACGCGCCCAAGTCAAAGCTATAGAACACGAAGACAGAGGAGTTAAACGACTATACGTCAGTCCCAACTGACATAATAGAAGACAGCTAAAAACAGGCACGTGGAAAAAGGGCTAGAAAGACACCATACATAAACGGAGGTCCAAAACTAAAAATTGAATGGCTTCGCCACATTGCTTTGCCATATAATAAGTAAAACGCGGTCGACAGGCCGCGCGTCATTTGCTAAAAAGGCCAATAAATCAGACGGCAAACCCAAGCGAGAATGTAAAACGATTAAAAAATGGGCTTTCCATCAGGAAGTGGCGGACAGTTAAAACTTGGGTGCAGTGTGAACGTGGTGGGGTAGCGCCACTTCGCAAATGACGATGGCTAAAAAAAGCAGTGCCCAAGAAGTATATTATCAGAAGTGAACAACAATTAACGAACTTTAATGGTCGCCATGAAGTACTCCCCCTCCCTCCACCCCTCTCTGGCAATGCGCGTTACGGAAACTGCTTTGGTATTGATAGGGTTAAGATCGAAAGGTGAGCGATTGTCGCTACAAATGCCGTTTGCATGCAGCCACCATAGCGTTCTGACGGCCGCGGCCACAAATGACTTTCGTAGTAGCACTTTCACGAATGTGTTGTTCATATAGTCTGTACTGAATTTATTTTAGGACTGATCCTTTGGCGGGAGCACGTGGAAGCGCTGAGCCGATATGCCACCTTCCCCACGGGACACACAACTTTACATTTCATTCAGCTCGCTCAAATTCGCTTACTATTTAGTGTATAACTGTAGAATAGCCGTGTGCCCTGGAGAAGTTGCACTGTGTTCTCATTTTATTATTAACTGAAACAACCAATTTTTAAGATTATGTGGGGAAGTCTACGAAAGTTAATCTCCTGATGAAATACCAAATTTTCGACATGCCGAGAAGTCTTTTTGATATTGGGGATAGCTGAACATAATATGCCGACGAAGTTTTGAGAATAAATAGTTTTTATCTGCTCCAAACCGGAACGCTGTCAGATCTCTAACACGCTATAATTTGAGTTAAATGTGATGCATAAAGCTCCACTCATTTGGTATGAGCTAAGCGATTGCTCGTTTCTTTTTATTACGGAAAACTGATCGCTAGTTTTACAATCAATCTGTTATTAGACTTTCTGGCCACCCACTCGTCTTTATCTTTAACAGACGACGGCCACACACATGTCCATATTAAAAGTTGTGCAGAATTAGAAAAATGAAGTTGCGACTGCCTTGAAAAGATCTGCATCCTTAAGAGTGACCCGTAATTAACTGAGTGTTGGATGCTCCATTCAGCGATAATTATTATGAACATGAAGATATGATGCGCTTGTCAGCGCTACGTTTCCGCGGAACGTAGGAAACAGCGCTTGCGTCGTACATTAAATACTATTTATTAAATATATCATTTTTAAAGAATTGAAAGTACGTGCCATGTGGCACTTACAGCAAGGACTTCCGCAATAGGCCAACTTGTACAAAATAAAATACACCGAAATACGCAACTTACACTCTTTTAGTTGTCGATTATGACTGCAGACAAACCAATGAAAAGGTACAAAAAAGAAGCAATGGGTGCAACTAAGGCTTGAGCGTATGTGAAAGGACCACCATAGTAGTGGCTTCTGCGAAGGCATACCAACTACCTAGAGCTTATCATGGGCGTAAAAATTTCTACAGAACAGTTGCGTAGTAAAAGACTAATGAAGCAGGCTGAAGGACAACTGTGACGGCTCAGCTGCCATCTTTGAACTCGCGCCACGAATGTCGATGGAAGATCGTAACACGCACAGTTGCGACCCACGTGGAGTTCTAGCTGCCATGGCGCACGTCTCCAGTTGACGCCGACGGCCAACAGATAGCGCAGCACGTACATTCGCAAGCGTCCTCCATTACCGCTGTCGCGGGAAACCCCAACGACTTTGAAGAGCTTAAATATTGCCACAGTTCGTCGAACAACTGTACTGGTATCTGTGGCGTAAATACATGTCAAAATGAACAATGGTTTCTGTTCTTCTTATACTAAAAGAAGAGCGCAAAACTAATTGTAGATAACACAGAAATTTCTTTTACGTACAGGTCTACATAAAAATACTAAATTCAAGTATTTTTGGTTGCTTCGTCTGACGCTTACCGCAATTAAATACAATTTTACACTCTTATTTAAAAAGCATCTTCTGCGGTAATGCTCGAAATAGGCATACGGGACATATGCTTGTACTATTTGGTTGTTATACATTAAAAACAGCGCTTCTTTATGAAGTTTGCGCGCAGTACGGTGTTCCTTCGTCTTGTTTACACGTTCCGCAATCCACAACTTTTTCTTCGTTGTTTGTTATCGTACTTTCAAGTGGTACCGCGAACGGTTTTGTTTGCGATGAGTGCTGAAGATTAGACTAATTGGCACGTAAATTTACGGTTTACAAGCTGATGGTTTGGTGATCTGGTTTTAATTTGTATTTTAACGCTTGAATCTGATTATGTTCTTTTATTGATGTAGTACTTCAGATAGCTACACAATAGCTGAAGTCGATCTGCAATAAACAGACTAAAAATTTACGTTCGATGCTGCCCTTCCTCCTACCCTAAAAGTTCACGTTTTTCTCCATTTAGAGTACGCTAGCACTTACCGCACCAAATAAGAATTCTGTCGACGTCGTCCTTTCTCCTCTTGCAGGCACTCGACGACATTTCTGTACTCTACAGCGCTATCTGCCGTCTGAGAATACTTTTCACCCTATGCGACAGATCTTGTATGTACAGAGGGGTGGACAAAAACTGAAAACATCAAAAACAACAAATTAGCGTTTTTCATACGGTAGAGGAAACCGATTGCCATTCGAACAGCTTCCATCCGTCTTGTACTGGATAAGTACAGGTCCTGTATGATTTTCTAGGGAATCTTATACCATTCTTCCTGTAACATATTGTTAAGTTCAAGTAACTATGATGGTGGAGAGCGGTCGAGCACCCTTCTCTCCAAAGTAAACCACAAATTCTCAATAATATCAAGATCTGGCAATTGTGGTGGCCAGGGGAGATGCAACTAGTCATCGTCTTGCTCACAAAACTAGTCGTAGATTAGATTAGTACTTTTTCCATAGATCACGAATACGACACTTCGTAATGATGTGGAACGTGTCAGGTTAATAAAAGGTGTCGCCACAAAATACTACGCGCCACAAAATACTACACGATAAAATATTTTTAATTTTTTTGTTTTTTGTTCTTGGTGGGGGTTGGGGAAATTACCCACTTACTATATCCAAAAATTCATCTAATGAGTAGA
This sequence comes from Schistocerca americana, assembly GCF_021461395.2. NCBI lineage: Eukaryota > Metazoa > Arthropoda > Insecta > Orthoptera > Acrididae > Schistocerca > Schistocerca americana. Next base: position 312,849,721 of record NC_060124.1, read on the forward strand.
AGAAGTTGCCATTAAGAAATTCTTTTAATCTCCTTTTAAATGCTATATGGGTAACTGTCAGACTTTTGATGCTATTAGGTAAGTGACCAAAAACTTTTGTGGCAGCATAATTTACCCACTTCTGAGCCAAAGTTAGATTTAACCTTGAGTAGTTAAGCCATGTACACCGCTATTACTTTTGAATTCGTTCGGATTGTTAATAACAAATTTCATAAGTGAACGTATATGTTGTGAGGCTACAGTGAAGATCTCTAGCTCTTTAAATAAGTGTCTACAGGATAATCTGGGATGAGCTCCATCAATTATTCTGATTACACGCTTTTGTGCAATGAACACTCTTTTACTCACTGATAAGTTACCCCAGAATATAATGCCACACGAAAGCACAGAATGAAAATATGCGTGGTAAGATAATTTACTGAGACGTGTATCGCCAAAATTTGCAATGACCTTAATAGCATAAGTAGCTGAACTCAAACGTTTCAACAGATCTTCAGTGTGTTTTTCCAGTTCAACCCCTCATCAATGCATACATCTAGAAATTTTGAATATTCTAACTTAGTTCCGGATTTCTGATCCAAGTCTACATTTATTAATGGTGTCATTCCATTTAGTGTGTGGAACTATGTTCTGTGTTTTGTCAAAGTTTAATGAGAGCCCATTTGCAGAGAACCACTTAATGATTTTCTGGAAAACATCGTTTACAATTTCACCAGTTAATTCTTGTCTGTTGGGTGTGATAGCTATACTTGTATCATCGGCAAGACGATGTGAGCTGTATGAACAGGGGCCCTGGCGTCTTGGAACGCAGCATCAACAGTGGGGCACGAACACTGTACCACTGCATGGACCTCCTCAGCCAAAATGGTAACATAATCGTTGGCAGTAACGCGACCTTGCTGAGTAACCATGGTACCCATGGAATACCATGATATGGCTGCCCAAATCATTATCGATATCCTGGTATGTGGGTTGGAATTCCAGCACATCCATCAATTCCTTGCTTATGGAGCTCCCTTCACGTTGCTTTGGTGCTGGCACGGTATGAGTTCGGTTCCGCTGTGAGATTTACTACTGTCCTCCCCTTATTTTTCGCCACGGGGTTTTCTTCTCCAATGACCATCCGTCGCGATCACACTCTTTTGTTGGCGTAGTAATGTGGCGGATGAAGTTTTCCCTCTTTCCCTACATACGGTATAAATTTTATAAATGGTACCTTCTAAAGCACCAAATACTTCGGTTATCTTCGTTACGGAAATGCCCACAATATCAGTACTAACAATCTGCCCACATTCGAGTTCACTTAGTTCTGACATAATGAACTCTCAACTACACAGAACGCTGTTCTGACCACGACTGACACTCGCATTGTACTGAGAACGTTGCACAGGTTCCGTTCCTGGTTAATTATAACAGCGCCACCCGAATGCTTGTCTAGCAACTCTATTTATGCCCAAGAATGCATTTCTCGCCATGTTTCCATATTGTGCCCAGCCCCTGTTTACAGACGACAAGCGTTGTCTATCACTGTTCCCATGATGCTGCACTCTTCGCATGCTTGTACCTGAAAGACACTGCTGCTCAGCACGTAGATTGACAACGGATGGTCTCACATCCCTCAAAAGAGCTCTTCTCTGTTGTCCTTCGCTGAACACCCATTTCACGTTTGTCGAATTTTAGAACCCGCAAGGGAAACTCCACACTGCAACCCCTCATATGTAGTGCATGACGGCTCAGTGGATAGCTCGTCACACACTGAACACTAATGAAGCGTGAAAACAGGAAGGTCTACTAAACTGTGAAAAAGAAAAAGCAAAATAGAAGCAATGAACGGTCGAAGGACTGGAAGTGCAATATCTCTCTCTCTCTCTCTCTCTCTCTCTCTCTCTCTCTCTCTCTCTCTCTATCTATTCGTTTAGTCTGTTCCGACTCTTCGTGACCCCATGAACCAAATCACGCCACTTTTTCCTGTCTTGCACTTTCTCCCGTAGACCTTCCAGGTTGGAACACATTGCTTCTGTGATGCCATCGATCCATCTCATCCTCTGACGTCTTCTTCTAGTTCCTTCAATCTTCCCCAGCATTAATGTATTTTCCAGCGAGGCATGCCTTCGCATTGTGTGTCCAAAGTAGGTCAGCTTTTGTTTTAAGATTAGACCTTCCAGGGAGAAATCTGGTTTAATTTGCTCCAATATTGATCTGTTGGTTCTCTTTGCAGTCCATGGAACTAAGAAGTTTCCTCCAACACCACAATTCGAAGCAGTCAATTCTTCGCCGTTCAGCCTTTCTAATGGTCCAGGTCTCACATCCATACATCACAACTGGAAAGACCATAGACCTCACAATACGGATCTTTGTTGCTAGTGTTATATCTCTGGACCTTATAACCTTGTCAAGGTTTGACATCGCCTGTCTACCGAGCAACAGGCGTCTCCGGATTTCATGGCTGCAGTCACCGTCAGCAGAGATCTGGGAACCGAGATAACTGAATGTGGTCACTACCTCCATGGTTTCTCCTGCTATATCCCATGAATTGGTAGGTGTAGTTGCCATAATTTTCGTTTTATTCACATTCAGCATAAGACCAGCCTTTTCACTTTCGTCTTTCACCTTCAGTAAGAGTGTTCTCAATTCTTCTTCACTTTCTGCCAACAGGATCGTATCATCCGCGTACCTGAGGTTGTTTACATTTATTCCAGCTATGTTGATTCCTGTTTCTCCTTCATCTAGCCTCGCATTCCTCGTGACATGTTCTGCATACAGATTGAATAAGTACGGTGACAGTATGCAGCCTTGCCGGACCCCTTTCTGAATCTTTATCCATTTCGTTGTTCCATACACAGTTCTCACCGTGGCTTCTTGGTCAAGGTATAAATTCCGTATCAGATGAATGAGGTGATCTGGTACACCCATGCTTTTCAGTACGTTCCATAATTTGTTGTGATCGACGCAGTCAAAGGCTTTGGCGTCGTCAATAAAGCAGAGGTATACATCTTTCTGGACTTCTCTCGCTTTTTCCAATATAGAGCAACCCAAAAAAACAACGGCGTCGTTTTAATTAGTGGTGATGGACTGCGATACGGGCAAGCCGTTTTCAATTCTCTCTCATGCGCTTTCTTTTTATTTTTCACAACACTATAAACTGTCCGTCCGGTCATTGTTCTCTTTCTGTAGTCTTGACAGTTGTCATATTTTACACTGGTTCTAGAAAGTAAATGATGTGCTAAGAATACATTACTGTCGCAAGTAAATGTCATGAATAATGAGAGCATGCGAGATACCACATAGACGTCTCACAGAAATGAAAACGACAAATAGACGGGTGTGAGCTATGCTACAAAAAAGGAATTCAAGAGTCAAAACTTCCAAAACGGAACGCAACTTCAAAAACGTTGAAAACCTGTTTCGACAGAGCACAGAAAAACAGGTTGTGAAACTTACGTCCATTTTCTGCATCTTATGTGACAAACTATTACGTTATCATTTCCTTCAGTGTGATCACATTCACATTCATACGAACATCTAAATTGGACAAGGTGGCATATCTCACTCACCGGGCATACAAATTAGCTGCGTCAGAAAGAGATTCCTATCATGTGACAAATGTACAGTCACTAATGCCATGTATGACACCATACGTGGAGGATTCGGTTGACTTGTTATCCAACTTTTGCGGTTCCCATTCGAAAGCAGCTGCTTTTCGGCTGCTAACAGGGTGTCCCACTCAAACTTCCCTGATTTCAAAGACCCAGGGAAAAAAAAAAAACACAGTAGATACAATGAAAAACGCACCACACTGTAGAGCACCTCAGAGAATTAATCAATTAATTTATTTATTTATCATCAATACACCTCTATATGTGAACCATTTGTATCACCAAGAATATCGAGTCTATATTCAATTTCTTGCTAAGTTCTTTGTAACATTTCCTCTCTTATTCTTGCAATCGCATTAGTGATATGTCACAACGTAGTAATATCGTCCACTTTGGTCGCACACACACGGTCCTTCACGAATCCTCACATGAAGAAATCAAGTGGGGTAATGTCGGGTGAACGTGGTGGCCAGGCAATAGGTCCTCCGTGTCCCATGCAACGATTGAGAAATTTCCTATCCAGGAACTTGCGAACAGCCGTTGATCAATCCGGAGGAGCTCCACCTTGTTGAAAAATGTTGGGTTGCATGTCTTGTATCTGAGAGTACAAACTGCTCCAACATGTCCAGATACGCTGACCCATTCACTGTTTGTTCCGCAAAGAAGAACGGTCCGACAATCCTGTCGTGCTTTAGCCCGCACCAGACATTTAGTTTAGGGCTATCACGAACATGTTCAACGACAACGTGCAGATTTTGCGAACCGCAAATCCGAACATTATGCCTATCAACCGTTTCTGATAGATGAAAGGTTGCCTCATCTGAGAATAAACATCTTACCAGGAAGCTGGCATCCGTATCAATACGCTGCAGCATATCTGCAGCAAATTATTTTCGGCGTTGTTTGTCCTTCGGCGTCAGATGTTGCAGAATTTGCACTTTGTAAGCGCACATGCGACGACGCTGGTGAACTACACGATTCAATGTTGATCGAGATACATCAAGTTGCCTAGACGAATTGACTTAAGTGGGATTCTGCATAACGTGCAGCGCCAGAATGTTTCAGAATACTTCCTGTTGCCAGAAACTTCCTGTACCATTCCTTAATTGTTTTCACATCAGGTGGATCACATTCATACACACGAAGATAATTTCTTTGCACAGTAATCGGCGATTTTGTTTCTGCAAACCACACTACTGCTTGCGCGCGTTGCTGTGGAGTCGCTATTTTCACTTCATGCGACCATGCTGCACTCTGGCGACGATACTTGGCACTTTTGACGCGTCAATATAAATTCTTTGAGATGCTCTACAATGTGATGCATTGTTCATTGTCGTATCTACTGTGGTTTTTCTCTCCTAGATCCTTGAAATCAGGGAGGTTTGAGTAGTTGTGCAGAATCAACTGTCATTATGGGTCCATTCCTTACACCTCGCTGTTGCAAACGGACGTTACACCACGACACAGACACAAATTTGAATACACACCACAGACAACAGTTTTAATTGAGTTTTGAGACGTGCCCATACAGCCATCTCAACTATGGAATATCAATTATGACGACCCATACCTAGGGAAAGCAGAACACCCAGTCCCCAAGAGGAGAAAATATCCGATCCGCCCACGGGAATCGAACCCGGGTTCCTTCGATTAGCAACCGTCGTGTTGACCACGCAGCTGCCGAGACGGACGTGTGACAGTTATGAAGCTCTCTGTAGCCTGAGAAAGTTAAAGAAGATCACGCGACCCGGCAACGACTGTGACACGAGTACACAGCGATACGTATGTAAATGTTGACTGAAGAGCTAAATGAAATACGGAGAGGCGAAAGCGCTGTGTTGTGCATACAAGCACTCGACGCCCCGGGCAGCGAGTCGGGCCAAGTGAGTCAGCCGCCGCAGCCCTCATAACTCATCGTAAACCTCTCCAGGTACTGTGACGTCGGCCGGCACACATCTTCACCGGGTAATCTCTCCCCGCCTGATAAGCGAGACACGGCGAGATAACATAGAATCTCGGCCTGAATCGGACACACTCAGTACTGACCTCTATGATCTGAATGGAAGATTCTCTGTTTACGCAGCACGACTGCCGGTCTAGATAACGAAGATTCTGTACCACAAATCTCGGTGGACATCTAAGACATTTCGACATCGATGGTGTTCTGTCTTTGATAAAAAACCACTTCTAACATAACGTCTTCCATTCCAAACACAGATTTCGAAAACATCGGTCACGCGTAACCCAACTCGAGTTCTCCTCTCATGGCGTCCTGAAAGGAAATTTCCTGAACAAAAAGGACAATACTAATTTCTGTGGAATTCACGAGAGCACATGACTCCACCACAGACATAGTCTTAAAGATCTAGAGACTAGAAATCTACTTTGTAGGAATCTGTATGGGTTTCGAAAAAGATGATCGTGTGAAACCCAGCTCGCGCTATTCCTCCACGAGACTCAGAGGGCCATAGACACTGGTTCCCAGGTAGATGCCGTGTTTCTTGACTTCCGCAAGGCGTTCGATACAATAGTCGGTAAAGCAGATGCCAGACAGATCCATTGGAAGAATCCTAAGGAAATGCAATCCGAAAACAAAGGAAGTAGGTTACAGTACACTTGTTCGCCCACTGCTTGAATACAGCTCAGCAGTGTGGGATCCGTACCAGATAGGGTTGATAGAGAAGATCCAACGGAGAGCAGCGCGCTTCGCTACAGGATCATTTAGTAATCGCGAAAGCGTTACGGAGATGGTGGATAAACTCCAGTGGAAGACTCTGCAGGAGAGACGCTCAGTAGCTCGGTACGGGCTTTTGTTGAAGTTTCGAGAACATACCTTCACCGAGGAGTCAAGCAGTATATTGCTCCCTCCTATGTATATCTCGCGAAGAGACCATGATAAAATCAGAGAGATCAGAGCCCACACAGAGGCATACCGACAATACGAGACTGGAATAGAAGGGAGAACCGATAGAGGTACTCAAAGTACCCTCCGCCACACACCGTCAGGTGGCTTGCGGAGTATGGATGTAGATCCTGCAGAACAGAGTAGGGGAGACGGGGTCACGTTTACGCACGGGACACGATTACGCAGACCACTTTTCTCGGGAACCATTCTTGGTAGAGCCCTACCGACAAGAGAAGATTGGCACTTCCATGTACTAAGGGTGCTCACAAACTTCACGGCACCTGTTTAGTGAACGTCTTGGCGCGAAGAATATTTGTGTGTGTTTTATGCAAGGTGAGTAAATTTTGTAACTGAAGTATCGAAGCTCATATGGAGCATAATTTTTTTTAGAATAGAGAATAGATAAACATCTTCGTTTACAGAAAACTATTTTACATCGGTATAATCTGAAAGCTTGACAGTTACTTCTGCAGTTTAGGATCTAATTCCAACACTGCGATGGGTTACGTTTACACAGTTCTGGTGGGGCACATTTACGCACTATTTTGCACTGCCATACTGATACTCCTGCCAAGGAAGTTTTAAGACAACAGCAGTTGAAAAACTTAATCTAAAAAAAGCAGGGGACACAGGAGAATGAAAGACAAAAGTAAATAAATACAGGTATGTGAACCTAATGAATCTGAAGCAGGAACAACTAATTCTATGAGAGAAAGGGCTGCTAAGGGCAAGGAATTGCTAAAAACAAGAAAAAGGAAAAATGTTGATGGCCCTACTTCTAATATCATTGGTGTTTTGCCGAAAGGAAGGATTTCACATGGTAACACTCCATGCTCCCTTGTCTTCTGCCATCCTTTTCCGCTTCCCTTTGTCGTGTATCATCTTTTATCTCCTCCTCCGTCTCAGTTCCCTCTCACAAACTAGTCCTTCCAAAGCGTCTCTTAGGAAGCAGTCGCGCCTCAGTGAATGTTCCACCCAGTTCTTCTTCCCCTCGTTTTTAACTTACAGCAGTTTGACAAAGAGCATGAAAATTGCCCAGTGCCTTACGTGTAAAAGGTGGGCTCACGACGATTGTGCCACAGATGTATTTTTTGGGAGCATAAATTGCTATTCGGTCAATGGTTATGAGCAGGACTTTAACGTTCAGATTTGTAAGTAGTCCATATTATGCTAACAGCTGGAAGTTCACCAAAAACGTATTTACTGCCAATAAATTTTTTGTATTTTACCGTGCTAATTGTTGTAAGCAAGTCTAATTTTTGTATTGCCAATGATACATTTTGAAAATTTTAGTGTGTTTTGATTACTCATAATTGTGTTTAATGAAATTCGTAAACGTGTGCCCGTAGGTGCGTAAATGTGCCCCATACTCGCGACATGTTCATGCACTCGACTTCAGCATATATAAAATTAACATTACAAGATTTTAAACGTGGCTGCAGCAGCAACTGTTAAAATTCTTCACAATAAAGGATGGCAGCCAAAAACAGTTTTTGGCTGCCATCCTTTATTGTGAAAAAAAAATTAACATTAACTGGATTTTCGGTTGGTGCTTGGCAGAACATGATAATATTATAAAGGAAACCATTTCCTTATGTCCAGCACAATTATATTTGTTAGTCACGAACCGGCCGGCTTTGCGACTTACACATATTTGTACAGAAGATACAAAAATGACAAAGTGTTTACATAGAAAAATATTACGATAATTACATTAACCCAAAAGGGTAAACATAGTTTTTATGTTGAGATACATATCACACATGATGAAAAATAAAATTGAGTTACAGTTTGAATCTAGTGTTTGTAATGAAACTTAATTTAACAAGGGGAAAATAGAAACTGAGCATGATTAATACTAGGCTGGCATTCTGTGTCATGTGTTTGATTTCCATTATTTCCAGTAGGGTCATCTTTCTGCTTTTTTCTGCTTTTCAACGAAGTGTAAAACTTCACAGTCTACAGTATATGGAACGTTTTCGGCTAAAAGACTATCAGCAAAGGTCAAATCTATCTTCCATAATCGCCAGCTTCTCTCATGTCCACTCAGCCTAATTACCACAGCTCTGCCTGCCTGACCAACATACACTCTTTCACATTGCTTGCAAGTGATTTCATATACACCACACTGTGCCAAGGGTTACATTTTGTCTTTACTATCGAATAAAATTTGATATTTTATTGGTATTATAAAATGCATTAACTTTTTTTGCAAGCTTGTATGAAATGTTGCCAGTATATAGAATTTTGCACCGGGGTTTGAAATTATCGAGTGATTGCTGTTGGCCAGCGTACAGGAGCGGTGTAATTTTATTCATTTCCTTTTTTCGTACAATATTATTAATCAGGGTAGAACTACAGCCATTGCTGGAAGCGATTTGTTTGATGGTTTCTAGTTCTGTTTGAAAGGCTGATTTGGATAATGGAAAGACTAGGCGATGACCATTGAATGAAAGGTTGCATGTTTGTGACCCAGTGGATGCCGGGAACTTGCAGGGATTGCTGGATTAGTAGCTATGTTTTTCTGTAGATGCTAAATGTTTTCTTGCACTAGCATCTATACTAGGGTCTAAGAAATTTATAAAAGAGCCTCCCAGCTCCACTGTAAAGTGAATTTTCATCTGTTGTAAATTTAAATGCTGTAGTAATACATCTAAATGTCCCGGTTTACAAACTCGGGACATCGACAAATCTGAACCAGTACTTCATTTTACAATTCACTCTTTTTCTCAGACATTTTGCTCGAAACTGTCCATGAAAATTTCGGATGGTATGGGACTAAGAGGTGAATTCAAAGCTAGGCCACCAGACTGACTACAATATGTTTTTTGAAATTTGTAGTAATTCGGTTTTACACAAATTTGGGTAACATCAATTATGACATGTAATTCAACAGGACTTACTGTGGATTTGTGCAAAAGATCTGTTAATACGTTTAAGGATTCGTCAGTGGGAACATGTGTAAATAAGCTAGTAACATCAAACGATAGTAGTTTAGAACTGCATAGGATTTGCATATCTTTAATTTTGTCAACAAAGGCCATAGAATTTTTGATACTAAACTTGAGCAGAAATGGATGATATTATTGGACATATTGGAAAACTAAGTTATTTGGGTAAGCCATTTAACCTAGGAGCCATGGGATTCATATTAATTAGCATACGGCTGTTGGTTTCAGATATGCTTTTACATGATCTTCTGATAGTTTTTATTTATTTATGGCCTGAGAAGCCGAAACCCGGTTCGTGACAAAACAAATATAATTTTGCAAAACATTAGGAAGTGCTTTCCTTTACAATAGTATATAAAATTGCTTTGCACGCTTTAATGTACATTGATTCAGAAGTATGCTCACCAAGTTATACACTGATGGAAAAAATATCAACAGCAAAATATAATTAATACAGGGCAATGAAATTTATGGAATGAATTTGTCTAGGTAACATGTTTGAACGATTAACATTACAAGATCAAACGTTAAAGTAAGCGCGAGATAAGCCACTGAAAATGTGAAATTCTGGTAAATTAATAACCAATGTAACCACCAGAAAGCTGAATGCAAGCATACACACGAGCATGCATCGTGTTGAACACGCGCCGGATGTCAATTTGGTGAATGAAGCTCCTTGCCTGTTGTACCTGGACAGTAGAGGGACGATTAATGTTGTTTGCGATTAACTTATGTACACGATTGGAGACGAGTCTGGGGATAGAGCAGACTTGGTAACACGGTGACACACTTTAAAGCATTTAGGTTGCAACAGCAGTATGTGGGTGAGCGTTTGGTAAACATCCCTTGGAATGTTGTTCATGAATAGCAGCATCTCAAACTGACATGCAAATTTGCAATCAGGGTTTGTGGGATAACCAGGAAAGTTCTCCTGCTGTCATAGGAAGTAACACCCCAGACGATAACTCCATACGAAAGTCCACTGTGTCTAGCATGCAGAGAAGTTTATTGCACGCCCTCAACTTCTCTACTTTTAACCAACACACGGTCATTACCGGCACCGAGGCAAAACCAGTTTCCATCAGCAAACACAACAGACCTCCACCCTGCCCTTCTATGAGCTCTCGCAAGACACCACTGAAGTAGCAAATAGCGGTGGTTTGGCATCAGTGGAACGTACGCTACAGGACGTCTGCCCCAGAACTGCCCTTGTAGAACTAGAGTATCACAGAAGGAACACCCACCTTCCCGTAGCCCTCTTACATTAAGTCGTTCAAAGTTAGTGAAGTGCTGATCACGGCGTCTATGTTGCCTTTAAAGGTACCCATTGACTAACATCAACTCATCACGTCCAATCTCAAAGATAACTAACGCTCACGACCGTTACAGCGTGTGTTTAACGCAAACCTGGCTTTCATCTTCACAGCGGTGCTACTAACGGCCCTCTTATGCGACTGGCGCCAAATTTGAATAGACACCATCTTTCAGATGTAGAAACAGCCTAACAACTTTCGTTTATGTCGCACAACTCGTTCTTAGTGTTGGGGTTTTTCCAGTCAGTGTCTTTTAAAAGCTGTAAGACTAAACAATCTGACCAAAAAGAAAAGAAAATTCCGAAAAGACATCCGCATAAATGTGCCCAAGTCTTTCCTACTAGGCAGTAATACACAAGAACTTGCTCAATACGACTTGAATATCTTTGCTTAATATATTATCTTTGCACTTTAAAAATATCAAGTCCATAGAACACCCGTGTCGCTCAACACAGACTTTAAGAATATTATGAAGTGTGCGACAGTGATTTATTTACAATGTATGTAGTATTTGCAATCCAGCATCATACACGGGGTGTTCAAAAAGTGTTTCCCGCAGTGCCGTATGATTGTTCACCTGCCTGGGTTACTTCCCTTCAAGTGGACTCTCCCAACATTCCACTGTTTCGTTTATCTCAGCCAGCGTCAGTAGTATTGTTGGTGTGTGTCGTTACGTGTTGACGTGAACGTTTAAGTTTAGTTCGTTTGTTTCGTTTTGTCGCTGTTAAAATGCTAACCATTAAAGAACGTGTGTTTTTAGTCGAACAAGTGATCAAAGCTGGCGGTAAATACACAGTTTCAGTTCGTCAAACATTTCATTCAGTTTTCTCGGATACAACACTCCCACATCGCGATACTGTGCGAGATTTGATTTACAAATTTCGAAGCACGGGTTCAGTGACAGATGCACCGAGAAGTCGTGGTCCTAGAGTTTCGTCTAAGGATAAATTACCCGATATTTCCGATAAACTGTCCATGAGTCCGAACTAGTCAGTAAGAAAACTCGCCCAGGAAATCGATGTTAGTGTCGGAACGGTCCACACAGCTGTAAGGAAAAAATTAGAACTTTTCCCATACGAAGTGACAGTCGTGCAAGAACTGAAAAATACAGATCATGACAAGAGACTGCGTTAGGTCAATGGTTAAAAAATTTTGTTCAACAAAAATAGAAGGGGTATTCTTAATGAAACGTTTTTCACTGATAAGGCGTGGTTTCATTTATCCGGGTACATGAACTCGGAAAATTCTCGTATGTGGAGTACTGCAAATACATTGTGTATTCATGAGGAACCACTTCTTTCTGTGAAAATATGAGTTTGGATTGCAACTTCTAGACGTCGGATTGTGGGTCCCATATTTTTCAACGAAACAACGCACAACTTTACTGCAGTATTATTCTGTGCCCAATCATAGGAGAACTTGTGTTAAGTGAAATACTGAACGGTTATTTTCAACAAGATGGCAACCGCGCATACGGGTCGCGTTTCACTGTCACTGCTTGCTGATGTTTTTGGTGATCGCATAATTTCACGGAGACTTTGGCCTCCACGATCGCCTGTCCTAACACCACCTGACTTTTTCTTCTGGAGTGCAGTGAAAGCAACTGTCTAGAAAAACAGTCCAAAATCCATCAATGAATTGAAAACTGCAATATCCACTTTCACTGCTTCTGTTACAGAAGAAATGTTACAGCTTGTGTTTGGAAACACGATTAGACGAATTGAGTTGTGAATTCAACAACACGCAGGACACTTAACATTTAATGTGAAAATCTGTAAGTAAAAATGAATATTCAATAAATTAATAACTTTTATTTCACTGAGTTTCATTTCGGTATATTCACTGCGGCATACGTCACGCGCGGCTAACAATCATACTGCAGTGCGGAGAGACTTTTTGAACACCCCGTATGTCGACCTGGAAAACGATGTGGACCACAACGAAACAAATCCCCACATACCAGCATGTAAATAAGTGAACAGAACTACTTCACATTACAGAGCAAACAAAATGCTGTCGATCGAAACATTGTGTAACTGAAATTATAAGCCGTGTGAAGATGAGCATGGTAGCCCAAAACCGGTCATGGCGCTGAAATAAAACATTTAAAAAGCATTTCTGGCTGGTTGCATCGTTCAGCAACTACCTTCAAATTTATTAGTTTCATTTCTCCTCGCCATCTAGAAAAACCTTTGGCGGTGCAGGAGGTTGAGTCCCAGTTCTCCGTATGGTAGTTAAGTACTCTGACGAGGTTTTACTGCAATACATGCATTTAAAACAAGGAAGCAGTTTACACAGTAACTGAGGTATCCTCTCCTCTATCAGGCTTCCATAAGCAAGGATAGCACGAGTAATTTTAAACAGTTTCTTAACATTAATTTGTTGTACCACGGACGTCGTGCTCTCTAGAATGATATTGTTTTTCACTGGCCTTAGGTGGTGCTGAAGTAACTGCCACTTCCGATGCTCTCTACTTACCCGACAGGCGTAAGTAGTTTGTTCGGTCGTCGAGGACGAGTCTGCAACTGACGATATAACTTACCTGCAACAATAGAAAACCCAAGTAAATACAAATACATACATTATACACATTACAACGATCTGATTTATGACAACCTCTACAATTATCGTAAAGAGGTAGTATCACCAAAAAGTAATAATCGTAAGTGAAAACAGTCTGTCAGACTTCCAACAGCAGGAAACATTCGCATACATTTAGAGATAAGAACATTAATTAGAAACATCTATCCTTGGCTCCTGTCCTCCGGTCCAAATCTCCGAGCATGGCGACACAAGTTAGTTCGAAAAGCACTCGTAGCCCAATAGGCTACGACGATAGTTCTTTAGTACTATAAGGGAGTGACCACGAAGTTTGTGTTCGATGGCGTTGTTGCAGCGCATATCTAACGTGGCGCGTCTCCGCTGCATGTATATAAGCATCGACGTGTAGACAAGGGGGTTAGCGTGGCACTCGTGCGTTTCCGACGAGCGAGCCGTAAATACGGAAACGTTAACTGTAGCGGCGTTATTTCCAAATGCTTCAAAACAGGACCTGTAAGGTGGCTATAATTTCGCACCTTACAAGCACTCATCCACATACTTCGCTGTGAATTACAACCACAATCAGGTATCATTTGATAGGTTGTACATCGCATATATGAATATTTAAAGGAGACTGACATTGTCACCTACGCCTTGTAAATAATTGTTAACGCTTATTGCATGACAGGTGACGGAGTGTTTTTATTAACACAACGGTTAAATGAATGATTACCTATACTAGTAGAGGTTGGAACGCCAGTGGAGATGAAACGACAGGCAGGACTCAAGCTCTGGGTGGAAGGCCCGCACAGGTGTTGGTCCTGCTTAAAGACAGGGTGTAGCAAGACGGACGTCGTGGCACCTGAGCTCTGGAGCACAATAGGGTGACGGCCGGCCGCTATTGTAGCAGGACAGGAAGGATAACCGGGAACTCTGCAAATCTTGGACGCAGGTGAGAGGAATGAAGAAGCGGCACCTCGGAAACCAAGCAGGCTGGGTTATTTCCAAGGATTTTTACTCAGAAGCGTACCATTGTACGAGTATACGTTTTTCCTCGCAAACTTTCCGCGCTGGACGAAAGAAGACTAAAATGTTGTTGGTCGGCGTTCGGAATAATCTGTAGAGAGGGAGAATATTCCGTGGTTTCGGGAATATGATTCGTTTTCGGAATTACGAGGGTGAGGAGCCGAGTCTTGCTGGGAAGCCAGCGGTTGAGAGACGAGGTCTTCGGTTTTGAGTGCCCGTGTGTGACGGTCGCTCGATATCAGCTTTGTTGCTACGGACGGACTTGCCGTCTTTGCTCTCAAGAGAGTTTATAGTTAGAACAGTTAGGCACTGTAGTGTTGAGAACCTATACGATTCTGGACTTCACCTTCGGGTAGTAAGTCGTCGTTGAGTACTGAGTGTTCAGTAATTGAGAGCACTACTTCTGCTTATACTTACGTTGAGACATTATCTGAACTCCGTCTTTGTGGCTGGGAGTTCGCGTTTCTTGTCTGTAGAACACAGAGAGGAGAAGACAGTATTATAGTAGATTAGTCAGAGGACCGCCTCCTGCCGTCTTAGTGTTTGAAAGAGTTTATTTGTGGCTGGAGTTCTTCCATCGACGCAGACGTGTACGGGAACCAGCACGCTGAAGCACCAGACAGAGTACATACGGTGATATCGCGAACTGCTTCGGCATATTAGGGCCATAAAGGTAAACAGCTGTGATCACTTTAGTTTATTTCCACTGAGGTTCCATACCATTGTAGATCATCTTTGAAAGTAGTGTCTTCTGCTGTTTGATACGTAGATAATGTCAGTCATTTCACGTTATTTATGTTAGATCGCGTGGCCATAAAATGGGGCAGAGTCTGTCAATTGATTAAAAATTTTAGTTAGTAAATACAAACAATTTTACTTAAAGGGGTGATTTTAATCTATAATAAATATATATTTAACAACAACGTTTATCGTTTAGTAGCATTTGTGCCTTCGTCATTCATTTATGTTTAGATTGTAATTTATATATAAAAAGGAGCATTAAGATATCTTAAGATGTGCTTCAGGGGGTAGTCAGACAGGGCCAAATCATTTTAGCGTTTATTATTTTCCGTTGCACACATTCATTTTTACACCCGCCTGGAGTAGCATCTTGGAGACCAATGTGCGGTTATTCTTTTGTTGGCTGCCGAAGGACAAACACCGGTAGACATCCATGGGAGAACGAAGTATGTGCATGGGGCATCATGTCTGTCGAAAACTACCTTTGGTGCTCGACAAGGGGTACTGCTACCTCAAGACAATGCATATCGCCATATCGCAATCATAACTCAAAAGTTACGTCAACTCGTCTGGGAGTCACTCTGGTACCGGACTTATAGTCTTGATTTCTCCTCACGCAATTATCACGCCTTCGGTCCCTTCAAGAAGCGCTTGAAGGGTCGACGATTTCTACCGGATGAGCATGCGCAGCAGTGTTACTGACTTCCTCACGCAGCAGGACACCGTGTTTTATTACACGGATATCCTCGACCCGGTGCGTCGGTAGTATGATTTCCTCAATCTCCCGGCGATCTTGCCTGACTGGCATACCGATTCTAGACTGTTGTGGATAAATGTAAGATGCCAATTACAAAAAGAGGAAATATGATAGCATCCGATTACAATGATAGTGGTGAATGACTTGAGCTCACCACATCGCGTCATTGTTTTGTGGTTATATCAAGGAGCGATACGTGAATGGAACGACCACGCTACAACAGTATTAGGCAAGGCGAACGGAAGACGTATTCTGGAGAAGCGCAGTGCGTCTGTAAAGGAAATCGCAAGAAAGACGCTAGGGCGACCAATTCTACAGAACTGTTCCAGCACTTTGACTCATAATCAAGTTGGCATCACAACAGATCAACCGAAGCCAAGAGACGCGCTGCTAGAATCTTAACATCGATATACCATGTACGAAAGTGTAAGAAATGTCCTAAGAACTTAAAACTGGAATCCTCGGAAGGAAACGCTGCTGGACAAATATGAAGAACCTGTATCTGTATCAGACTGCGCAACCAGTCTCCTGGCGCCATGTCACACTTAGGTGAGAAAAGTCTTGCGATACTTCCTAATATCGTGTCGGATCTCTTTTTGTCCGGCATGGTGGGGCAATTCCACGTGACGTGGACTCAACAAGTCGTTGGAAGTCCCCTGCAGCAACATTGAGCCACGCTGCTTCCGTAATTGTCGATAATTGCGAAAGTGTTGCCGGTGCAGGATTTAGTGGGAGGAACTGACCTCTGAATTATGTCCCATAAATATTCGATGGAACTCATGTCGGGCGATCTGCGTGGCCAAATCATCCGACAGAATTGTCCAGAATGTTCCTCATAGCCGACAACTGTGGCACGATGACATGGCGCATTGTCTTGCGCAAAAATTCCATTTTTGTTTGGAAACGAAGTCCATAAATGGCTGCAAATGTTCTTTAAGTAGCCGAACGTAACTATTTCTAGTCAACAACCGCATCAGTTGGACCAGGGGACCAAATCCACTCCATGTTAACACATTCTACACCATTATGGAGCCACCACCAGTTTGCAAAATGCCTTCATGTCGTCTGCACCACACACTAACCCTGCCATCAGCTCTTACCAACTGAAATCGGTATTCATCTGACCACACCCCGGTTTCCTAGAGTCCAGCCCAGAAAAAGCGCTGCAGACGGCGTCGTGCTGTTAGCAAAGGCTCTCGCGTCGGCCGTCTGCTGCTATAGTCCATTAACGCCACATTTTGCCGCACTGTCTTAACGGATACGATCATCGTACATCCCATATGATTTCTGTGGGTATTTCACACAGTGGTTGGTTGTCTGCTAGCACTGACCAAAACGCCGCTGCTATCTGTCGTCAAGTGAAGGCCGTTGTTCATTGTGTTGTCCGTGTTGATAAACAATGCCTGAAATTTGATATTCTTGGCCCACTTTTGACACTGTTGATCTTTGGGTGTTGAATTCCGTAACGATTTCCAAATGCAATGTCCCAAGCGTCAACCTTCCAACTATCATTCTGCATTCAAAATTTGTTGACTACATGCGTCCACACAATCACGTCAGAAACCTTTTCACACGTATCGCCGGAGTACAAATGATAGCTCCACCTATGCACCGCCCTTTTGTACCTTGTGTACACGATATACCACCATCTCAGCGCACATGAATCTTAAGTTATGTTTAAACTGACCGGAAAGGGCTGTTTTTTTGCTTAACTATTTATAGTTGTGAGATCACAATTTTTGCAATTCGTGTCCGGCCTTGGTGCCACTTTGACCCGCCTGACACCGATCATATGTCTTTCTGCGATTATGAACGCTCAGATGTGACCTTGCACTCATCTTCCAAAAATACTATTGCACTGCACTCATTACTCCCACGGCTAACAACTACTTCGTGTTCCCGCCGAAAGTCTGAAGGCCTCGTTTCTTCCCTTCTGGTGAACTCAACATCTGTGTTGCACATACCACCGTGTGAGAACAACTATTAGTCTCGACCAGAAACTTGGTGCACCGTAACTAAGTGAATCTTGGAAATTTAAGTAGATAAAACTGCAACTAGTCACTTTTTCAATAATTATTTACTGTTCCATGAACTGGTTTTTTGAACTTTTTCAGATTCGTCTTAAGATGGTTTTCTGGAAGTTACATCACTTATTCTAGCATAATGCTGGATACTGGCTCTGTGACAAAGATGGAACATGCTTTAACGTATCGCAGTGAGTCTTGTTCATCCGCCGATATGGATGAAAATTTTAGTTTTGCACTTACTGCGGTAGCATCGGCGGTTTTTTTCTGTTAGCGTCCATCTGTATGCTTCCAGTTTGATGGCCAGTTGGTAAATCATCACTTCACACACTGTTACGCTATATGTATACATGTACACTGCGATAGCGAAACTTTGCCAGCGTCCAGCATGTGCTATACTACTGTTGCTTTTAGAAAGATCTTAACAGGAGGTATGATATAGGCCTCCTTGTGTATTTAAACCGAAGACCTAGAAACGGCGAAGAGGCTTCGTCCCGCCGTAGCCCTCAGGGGATCACAACCCCATAACATGTGACAGCAGTCCATCCACCCCACCGCCGCCCCACACGGAACCCAGAGCTATTGTGCGACTCGACCCCTCCTCCTCCTCCTCCTCCTCCTCCGGAAACGTCTCATACCAGATTAGTGTAACCCCAAATGTATGCGTGGTAGAGTAATTATGGTGTACGCATACGTGCAGACAGTGTTTGAGCAGCAATCGCCGACATAGTGTAACTGAGGCGGAATAAGGGAACCAGCCCACATTCACCAAGGCAGATGGAAATCAGCCTTAAAAACCATCCACAGGCTGGCGGGCATATCGGTCGCCGGCACTCCTGCCCGCTCGAGAAGCAGTGCGTTACATCTACTTTAGTCAGAGATATTATTAGTTTTCGTCTGCATGTATATTTGGGCAAATACTTTAATCAGACTGGCCTTAACATGAGAGCTCGGAATAAAATAAATGAATTAATGAATTACTACAAGAACAAACTTCAAGTGAACTAATGTCTTATTTTTTTCTTGTATTAACGTATAATACAGTCAGTCTATGAGCAAATACTTTAATCAAGATTGGCATTAACTTGAATGCCCAGGAATAAAATAATACAGCGTTATAGTAAATAGTAGCAAGAATGACAGGGGTCGGACAACAGTGTGGAAACACCGCGTGAAAAATCATTCTTGAATACAAATGCCGATGCTAGCCAAATCTGCTGTAGGTGCTGATGTATTTTACCACGAACGGCATCTGTCCTCAGTGCATTGCAAGTGTCAGTCATAGTCCAAACAGTGTTATGTGTAGTTGTGTGTCGGAGCTAAGTGAAGCGAAACGTTTGAAAATTCTTGGTGCTATATGGTAGGTGCTTCTGTAACCGAGGAAGCCAAAGTGTTTGGTGCTTCAGGAGGCACCGGCATCGATTTACACAGCATACAGGCAAAGCGGAAAAACCTCTCGAAATTACAACGCGATCTGAAGTTTGTGTAGAGGATTGTGAAGAAAAATAGATTAAGCCAGCTGCAAAACTCACTGCAGAACTGAACGTTGCGATCTCTGAGCCTGACAGCAAGCAAACAATAAGCTCCGTAAGCGAGTAATTGCAAGGCGAACAGGAATACCAAAATTCGTCATCAATGATGCAAATGTCCCCAAAAGGAAAATGTGGTTCTAAGCCATAAATCCGGGATTATGGAGAAACGGAAGGAAGGAATTTGGTCGAATGAGACTTACTCCACATTGTTTACAACTTCTGACAGAGTTTACGTTCCAAGACAAAACATGGCAGGAATTCGGTAACTATTTGGGCAGCCGTATGGTGTATTCCCTGGACCCCATGGTTACTCTCAAATGTCCCATTACTGCCAAGGATTATGTGACCATTCTGGCTGATCAGGTCCATTTCGATGAACAAAAGTTCTCCGATGGTGATCCTGTGATCCAAGACGCCACCGCCCTGTTCACATGCTCGCATCGTCCAGGACTGGCTTCGTCAGCACGAGAATTAATTGTCACCTCTCCCCTGGCCACCACACTGACCAGATCTCAAAATTATTGAGCCTTTGTGACCTCCTTCGGAGAGACGGTTGCGTGATCACTGCACACTTCCATCGTCTTTACCTGAACTTTCCGCTGTTTTGCAAGACGAATAGTATATACGGGGTGCTCAAGAAGTCTCTCCGCAAAGCCGTATGATTGTTAGCCGCGCGTGCCGTATGCCGCAGTGAATACACCGAAATGAAACAGTGAAATACTACACTACTGGCCATTAAAATTGCTTCACCACGAAGATTACATGCTACAGACGCAATATTTAACAAACATCAAGAAGATGCTGTGATATGCAAATGATTAGCTTTTCAGAGCATTCACACAAGGTTGGCGCCGGTGGTGACACTTAACAACGTGCTGACATAAGGAAAATTTCCAACCGATTTCTCGTACACCAACAGCAGCTGACCGGCGTTGCTTGGTGAAACGTCGTTGTGATGCCTCGTGTAAGGAGGAGAAATACGTACCCTCACGTTTCCGACTTCGATAAAGGTCGGATTGTAGCCTATCGCGATTGCGGTTTCTCGTATCGCGACATTGCTGCTCGCGTTGGTCGAGATCCAATGACTGTTAGCAGAATATGGAATCGGTGGGTTCAGGAGGGTAATACGGAACACCGTGCTCAATCCCAACTGCCTCGCATCACTAGCAGTCGACATGACAGGCATCTTATCTGCATGGCTGTAACGGATCGTGTAGCCACGTCTCGATCCCTGTCATCAGATGGGGACGTTTGCTAGACAACAACCATCTGCACTAACAGTTCGACGTCGTTTGCAGCAACATGACTATCAGCTCGGAGACCGTGGCTGCGGTTACCCTTGACGCTGCATCACAGACAGGAGTGCCTCCGATGGTGTACTCTACGACGAACCTGGGTGCACGCATGGCAAAACGTCATTTTTTCGGATGAATCCAGGTTCTGTTTACAGCATCATGATGCTCGCATCCGTGTTTAGCGACATCTTGATGAACGCACGTTGAAAGCGTGTATTTGTCATCGCCATATTGGAGTATCACCCGGCGTGATGGTACGGGGTGCCACTGGTTACACCTCTTGTTCGCATTGACGGCACTTTGAACAGTGGACGTTACATTTCAGATGTTACGGCCCGTGGCTCTACCCTTCATTCGATCCCTGCAAAACCCTACATTTCAGCAGGATAATGCACGACCGCACGTTGCAGTTCCTGTTCGGGCCTTTCTGGATTCAGAAAATGTTCGACTGCTGCTCTGGCCAGCACATTCTCCAGATCTCTCACCAACTGAAAATGTCTGGTCAATGGTGACCGAGCAACTGGCTCGTCACAATACGCCAGTCACTACTCTTGATGAACTGCGGTACCGTGTTGAAGCTGCATAGGGAAGCTGTACCTGTACACGCCATCCAAGCTCTGCTTGACTCAATGTCCAGGCGTATCAAGACCGTTATTACGGCCGGAGATGGTTGTTCTGGGTACTGATTTCTCTGGATCTATACACCCAAATTGCGTGAAAATGTAATCACATGTCAGTTCTAGTATAATATATTTGTCCAATGAATACCCGTTTATCATCTTCATTTCTTCTTGGTGTAGCAATTTTAATGGCCAGTTATTAATTTATTGAATATTAATTTTTACTTACAAATTTTCATATTAAATGTTGACAGAGTCCCCCAACCCCCTCCCCCCTGTTGTTGAATACACAATTCAATTCGTCTAATCGTGTTTCCGAACACAAGCTGTAACATTTCTTCTGTAACAGAAGCAGTGAAAGTGGATATTGCAGTTTTCAATTCATCGATGGATTTTGGACGGTTTTTATAGACAGTTGCTTTCGCTGCACCCAGGAAGAAAAAGTCAGGAGGTGTTATGTCAGGCGGTCGGAGATGCCAAAGTCCCTGTGAAATTATGGGATCACCAAGAACATCAGTAAGCTGTGACATTGAAGCGCGAGCTGTATTTCACTTAACACAAGTTCTCCTACGAATGGGTACAGAAAATCACTGCAGTATCGTCGTTAGTTTGTTTCGTTGAAAAATATGGACCCACAAATCTAGAAATTGCAATCCAAACTCCTATTTTCACAGAACGAAGTGGTTCCTCATGAATACACAATGGATCTGCAGTACTCCACATACGACAATTTTGAGAGTTCATGTACCCGGATAAATGAAACCACGCCTCATCAGTGAAAAACGTTTCATTAAGAATATCCCTTCCATTTTGTTGAACGAAATTTTTGAACCATTGACCTGACCATAATACAGTCTCTTGCCATGAACAGTATTTTTCAGTTCATGCACGACTGTCATTTGTATCGAAAAAGTTTTAATTTTTTTCCTAACAGCTGTGTGGGCCGATACGATACTAACATCGATTTCCTGTGCGAGTTTTCTTACTGACTTGTTCGGACTCATGAACATTTTATCGGAAATATCGATTAGTTTATCCTCAGACAAAACGCTAGGGCGACCATTTCTCGGTGCATCTGTCACTGAACTCTTACTTCGAAATTTGTTAAATCTTGCGCAGTATCGCGATGTGGGAGTGTTGCCTCCGGGAAAACTGAATTAATGTTTGACGAACTGAAATTGTATTTACCACAGCTTTTATCACTTGTTCGACTAAAAACACACGTTCCTCAATGGTTAGCATTTTAATAGTGACAAAAACGAAACAAACGAACAAAGGAACAAAACTTAAAAGTTCACGTCAACACGTAACGGCACACACACACACACACACACACACACACCCCAACGACACTACTGACGCTGGCTGAGATAAGTGAAACAGTGGAATGTTGGAATAGTCGGGCGAACTATCATACGGCACTCGCGGCTTACAACCATACGACACTGCGGAGAGACTTTTTGAACACCCCTTAGTTCTCCTAAAAACCATGCTGGACCTGTACTTATTCATTCCAAGACAACTGGAAGCTGTTTTGAATGCCAAAGGGCTTCGTAAACGGTATTAGACATCGTAATGTGTTGTCTTTCCCGTGTTTCCATATTTTTGTCCATCCCCGTACTGAAACTATTTTTCAGATGTTTATTATGTCTTAACCAATTTCGTTCTAAATGAAATATCATCAGGCGATCGAATGTTCAACAGCCTTCCTAACTAATTTCCACGAAGTGGCAGAAATGTGCTAGTGCCATGCCTACAAAAATGTCTAATCGCCATACTTAACTAATAGATAGACTACATTGTGGAACGTTATGTTCTCATTGAAACACTCCTTCGACCGCCAGGCCTAAGTGCGGCCATCACTACATGTAGGCAACAACGTCTGGGTGTCAGGATAGCGACATATATTGTGAGAATTAGTTACGAAGACTTTGTGAACATTCGGTCACGTGATGATCGTTTAGAACAAAAGCGGTTGAGGCGTAATTAACGTAACTGAAATAAAGCTGTGGAGGCTTTTATTTACGTTATTCAACTGTGGAGCACAAATCATCAACAAACTTGGAAATTATTTTGTTTCTTGTATTTGCCAAGTCATGTAAACATAATCAGCATATACTTTTGCCAGAAAGATAATCGCCGGGCGCAAAACCAAAATGTCAGTCGCTTCACTGTCTTGGTAAGAGTCATCGACGGAACTATCTTTCCTGACAACAAATCTTGCTCGAAGTTGGTGTCCAAAACTAATACTCTAATAATTTCAATTAACCAAAAGCTTCCGTTTTTGTGTCACCGTGCAGTGTTGTAACATGTACATTCACACTGCTCAGGTTTAAGGAAGACACGTGAACACCTGTGAGGCTGTCATTCCTGTTATCAGTAGAAGGGCAAGGGAAGTGGACGGTCTGTTGCGCTTCTGGGCTTCCGCTCGTCTGCGCAGCTGCCCCACATATTATGTGAGTCCGGAGATGCGCATGCGCGCACAAATTAGTATTTGGGTGTTAAGGGCCTCTTATTGCTAACGTTACTCCTTTGGTTGAGAACTACGCACTGTTGTTTGTCGCTAATCACTAGAAAAAGGAGGCGGCTCAAGTCTAATGCCAGCATCGCCATGATTTGGAGCGAACGCATACAAATGACCGCAGAAATATCTGAACTTTTACTTTATGTTATGGGTTTGTCAATTTTTTAGTTTTCCCGAAGATTTAGTTGAGCACTGATGTCCTTACTGGGAATGGTCTCTGGATTCCCTTCCTTTCCTGCTTAACCGACGTATTCATGCTACAAAATCTCTCATCTATTCCGTATAGGAAAGTGTCAGTACCACGTTCGGCACAAGAAAACTTTTCGCTCTGGATGACATTTAACCTACTGAGTTACGAATCCAGTACGGCACAGTACTTGCTTATAAAATGGAAATTTATTCACTCGTATGACTTAGAAGTTACTAAATACAAATATTATGAATTACTGAACTTCTGCCGTTAACTAAATAACATGAGGAATGGCCTAAGACTAAGACGTTTCGAATGTACTTTCACGTAAGTAACAGTAGAAACAACGCACACTTTCAAAGAATCTCTTATTTACACACAGAGAAAGTAATTCAGGAAGGGTGGGATAAAGAGACTGGTAAAACGTCGAAGCAACTGCTGTACGGAAGTGATTCATCAAAACAGAGTACATAACTATACCAGAGAAAGTAGCCGGACGACGCAGGCAAAGTTGCCGATCTCTGCCTGATAAGCAGCCACTCACTGTATCGGTGTGCAGAATAGCTGCCACTCTCTTCCTTTAAAACCGTATCACGGCCAAGATACCATTTTCGTGACGTAAATTGAAAGCCTATGTGTGTTCTCCGCCATTTCGAAGGAACCATATATTTATGTACTGCAGACTGGTGTCTATAAATAAAG
The DNA here is from genome assembly GCF_021461395.2 of Schistocerca americana. Lineage (NCBI taxonomy): Eukaryota > Metazoa > Arthropoda > Insecta > Orthoptera > Acrididae > Schistocerca > Schistocerca americana. Next base: position 312,874,438 of record NC_060124.1, read on the forward strand.
AGGGCAGTAACTGCATTACAAATACTGACAGATCAATGTATCTGACACTGAACTATCAGTTTTATCATCCACACCTCATGACATTAGCGAGACTGATTTTTAATTAAACAAAATAATTTATGTTTTCCTGACAAGGGAAACAGGTCAATGACCATCCGATACAGAATTTACCCTTTAGGAGACTTCTTGTGTGTGTTCTACAGAGTGTGCTCGAAGTCGTTGCTTTACACAAGAAAGGCGACTGCAATTTTCTGACTGATGAGTACTGCGAGATGACGGGGGAAATACAGTGGAACCAGCTTCCCTAAACCTTGCCCGTTATTAGTAATTCGAAATAAACCTCTTTTATTCATCACATTGTTCTTATGGAATGCCTTCCAACAGAAGGAAAGCAATCTCTAACAATGGTTAGTTGAGACAAATGTTATAAGTACCGAGATTTCTTTTATGATGGAAGAAAGTTAAATACAGAACAAGACAAATTTGTTGTACTTCTAAATGCTAGTTTCTAATAGTAATATTACTACTTAAAAGATTTTAAGTAGTTAATAAATATTGGCTATTTAAAAAAAAAAGTCACTAGCTGAACTGAGAAACTTCGGTAACAACCGTGGGATTGCTACAAATATATGCTCTTTCATGTAATTTGAGTACTGCCCAGTATTCGAAGTATCGATTCATTGTTCATGTGACATGTCTGGAAGTTCTTTATCGATATGGGCTGACTAGTGTTCTGTAGTTGGCTTGTTCTGAGAAGGACGACTATTCATAAGTAAGTTCTCTTGCATACTTGTTGATGTGTGGTACTACCACTGTCTAAGAACTAGCCGGTATTTAGCCGTTGGCTGAAGATTGCCCGATTACAGTAACCACAATCTTCGGCGGCAGGTGGGCTACCTTGACTCCATCAACAGTGAATCAAGTTAACTAGGAAACTTGGCTCAAGAGTGAAACTACTTCGCAAGATAGGAGTTGGGTTGCGAAGTGTGCTGGCTTTTGTGTAGTCTGCTGGCGAATACTTCACTTCCGTGTGGGGAAACACCACCCACACAACGAAGACTAATATGGTGCTTAATCAAACCATGAGATTTATCACTGGGTCTGTTAAATCTATCCCCATTCAGTGTTTACCCGCTCTAGCTAATATTGGTCCACAAGATCTATGGAGGTAAGCTGCGAAGATAAGCTAGCTCAAGATGATCACGAATCGGAAGAACTCTCCCTTTTACTGTGACCTACAATATCTACCAACAGCTCATCTGCAGTCACCTAGAACACAATAGTATAAAACTATGAAGCATATGCATACATGTGCCGTAACAGTTTGGAAAATCAGAGTGAGAAAAATTTTAACTGTTATGCAAGAACTGCGATTACTGGAGACTAAGTGCTGGAGTCTGTAAGGATAGACCATAGTAGAAATGAAATCGAAGTACGGAAGAGGAAGGCAACAACAAGAAGGGTTTACTACGTCAAGGCCATTCAGAACGAATTGGTGGATCCCATAAGGAGAACGGAAACTAATGTCGATCTCCTTTAAGATGAGCGACATGTAAAGGAAGCTATTCTATTGACTCTGGGAATCTCTGAGTGGCGAACTAGGAAGACCGTGTACTATGGACTATGGAGGCTCAGAAGCAAGAAGCGGCATTATTGTACGTAACTAGGAAAAAAAAAATTACACACGCTATCTAGACAAAAATATCTACACACCCACTAGTGACCATTAACAAGGTGCGTGTCCGTATTTCGTCTTTATGACGGTCTGAACTCTGAACGTTCAATGAGGTGTACGTATGTCTGTGGAGGTATGGCAGCCCATTCTGTCTCAAGAGCCGAAATCAGAAGAGTATACTAAAAACACCCCTATACCGTAACACCAACTCCTTTCTTCACTGTTGTCACTGCACACGAGGCCAGGTAACTTTCTTCAGGCATTCACCAAATCCATTCACTTCCATTGCATTGCCGCAGGGTATAGGATGTTTCATCACTCCAAATCACTAGTTTCCAGTCATCCACTGTCCAGTTGCGCCACTCTTTCCACCAATCAGCGCTTAGCGTTGACCATAGAAAAGTGAGGCTTATGAGGAGCTGGTCGACCACTGTACCACTTCATTTTGAACACTATGCACACATTGCACTATGTGAATTGCAGCTAACACTTTAGAACTCACAAGTCATTCCTTCTCCCGATTTCGCGATTTTTTTACAACCCCAATCATCAATGCTTGACGCTTTATGTCCGTCAGCATATACACTTTTCAGCCGAAACATTATGACCACTGTCCACCGTGGCGTCGCCTGGGAGCGAGCGCTGCAGGCAAGTGACGCGGCAACAGAAGAATGTAAGGGAAGCAGACACGGACGGTGGGTCGCTCTAGCGAAGGTGTTGTTGTTGTCTTCAGTCCTGAGACTTGTTTGATGCAGCTCTCCATGCTACTCTATCCTGTGCAAGCTCATCTCCCAGTACCTACTGCAACCTACATCCTTCTGAATCTGTTTAGTGTATTCATCTCTCTGTCTCCCTCTACGATTTTTACCCTCCACGCTGCCCTCCAATGCTAAACTAGTGATCCTTTGATGCCTCAGAATATGTCCTACCAACCGATCCCTTCTTCTAGTCAAGGTATGGCCAGCAATAGGGAAATCCACTAAGTGGGGCGGATTATTATTACGCCGAGCCCGTGAACGAGTATCTCGAAAACCCGGAAGCTGGTTGAATGTTCACGTGATATTGTCGTGAGGCAGGACGACGTAAAACTACCACTAGGCGCCAAATGGTTGGACGTCCCCAACTCTTCACAGAACCTGGGGATCTGAGGCTTGTCTTCCCTGTGAAGTACGGTCGATGGTGATCTGTGGCATCTCTGCGAAAAGAGCACAATACGGGTGCACGCCCAAGTGTTTTTTCCGACCACACCGTTCATTGTTGAACTGGAGCTCCGCAGCAGACGACCCATAAGTGGTCTCATGTTGACAGAACGATAGCAATTACGGTTACAGTGGGAACGGGACCATCGACATTCACCCGTTTATAAATTGAAACGGGTCAGCTCTTCGGGTGAATCACATTTTTCCTACACTAGGTCGATATGGTCTCCACAAAAGACGTCATACAGGTGAACGGCACCTCAAAAGGTGCAGCATGCCACGGACGCAGGCTGGTGGGAGCAATATTATGCTATGGGAGACATTCTCCTGCGCTTGCATGGGACCTGTAATAGTAATCGAAGACACGCTGACAGCTGTGAACCACTTGCATCCCCTCATGCATGGTATCTTCCCCGGCGGCTGTGTTATCTTTCGGCACTATAATTTTCTGTGTCTCTGAGCCAGAACCGTGATACAGTGGTTTGAGGAGCATTATAGTGAACTCATTTTGATGTCTCGGCGACCAAATTTGCCTGATGTAAATCCTATGGAACCCATTTGGGTCTATCGGGCCCCGTCAATGCGTACGCAAATCAGTGGCCCGTTATTTACGTGAATTACATGACCTGTGCGTAAACATCTAATGTCACATACCTCCACAAACCTACCAACAAACTGTCAGATCTCTGATACGCAGAACCACTGATGTATTTCGTTCCAAAGATGGACAAACAAGCTGTTAAGTAGGTGATCATAATGTTTTGGCTCATCAGCGTATGGTCTACGTGTTCTGGGTTTATCTGCGGTTGTTCCTTCGGGTTTTCACTTCGCAATTGTATCATCAACACTCGACTTGGACAGTTCCAGAAGAGATGATGATGACTGGCTTGTGGCGCGCTCAACTGCGCGGTCATCAGCACCCGTACAAAGTCCCAATTTTTACACAGCCCAATCTAGCCACTGTCACGAATGATGATGATGAAATGTTGAGGACAACACAAACACCCAGTCCCCAGGCAGAGAAAATCCCCAACCCGGCCGGGAATCGAACTCGTGATTCCGTGATTCGGAGGCAGCAATGTTAGTCACTAGACCACGAGCTGCGGACGACAGAAGGGATGAAATGTCCGATGGATTCGTTGCCCATGTAGCATCGAATGAGGTTTCTGAGCTCTTTTTCTCACACTGAGCGATTTCGGGCCATTTCGGCCGTCTTCAGATAATTTCTCGTAATTACGTAGTAACCAGTCTTCATGGAACACTATCAAATACTCTTTCACTGTTACGCACTCAGTTAATACACGCGATAGTCAACCTGATAGTGTTCCGCTAAGAATGGTTACTCTGTAACTACGAGAAATGATCTGCAGACAGGCGACACTACCAGAAACCGGTCCGTTTGAGACAACACAAAACTAGCTGTCGACAGACTGAAAATAAATTTAGATTTCTAGACATGGATCGCGGATAACTCCTTACGGTCAAGTATGTCCAGTTTTGTCTTAAAGGTTTATATACAATCTCCACACGTACGGTAACGCAATAATAGTTGACTATTCTTTGTCCTAACACCGCACAATTGAAACAGCTGTACCCTACGCACATATAAAGACAATGTAACTTACTGAACCTCTCGAGTTCTTGACAAAGCGAACCGCTTGTTTCCGTAACGATGTTTCGAAAGCAAACTACCTCGTGCATGCAGAGCTGACTGTTGGAGGAAATGCGTCATTATTCATGTCCGGCAGTCGGTAGCTGGCGAGGGTCAGTTGACAATGACGACATATCAGCATGATTACGAAATACAGTTTTGAAACATGTTGACTTCCTACTTGGAAAGGTCGTACCGATTCATTGCGAAAAGCCGCACCAGCAAGCTGTATAGTCATTTCTGAGGAGCAAATAGTTCCCGTTGCGCAACTGCTCCTTAATACACCGTTCTGGTGCGTCATTTTGAGGTAAAGGAAAGCGGCGCAAACTAGAATCAAATTTTAAAATTGACTAATCAAACACTTTAGGAACAGCTAATATCAGAACAGACTGTATAGCTTTTGAAGACAATCTGGTGACTGTGTGAGGAAAAACTCCACAAAAACAAACGTAAATTTTAAAGAAATAGTTGAAAGACTATCTCCAAACCTCATTAAGAATAAAGTAAATGTTTAGTTGTAATTTGCCTCAGGATACTAAATACGCTGAAAAGGAGATAATTTTTCCATTTCGTATGTTAAGGACAAGCCGTTCTAGAGCCCGGCCTAGAAACAATGATCACGAAGTTAGTTCACATAAAATGGGAACAGCGTACAGGCTTGTTTAACATATATGTAAAAGCGTGCTTTTCGAAATATTCCAAATTGAAACACTGCAACACACTTGTCAAATCTGTGTGTTTATGATGCTAAAACACTCATTTTAAACAGAAATACACCAGAAAATTCCGTAAGAGTCAATGGGAAGTAATTACGGAAACATTAGTTCCAGAATATATTAAACAAGGAATTTCAGACAAAGCAAATAAGGAATTTTAAGAGCGTACCATTATTTATTCAGAGGTTTAAAAAACTTAAAATTAAGCGAATGGGTGTCTTTGAATAGAGTTCAAAATTCGCAAGACAGCTTATATTGAGACAAACATGGGTTGCAACAGTCAAAGACGACTTTAAAGAAACAGTAATTACACTAAGTAAGAGATCATGTAATTTGCAGACAGAAAATTCACACAAAATATCCAAAAAGACCGGAAACACGTATCAGAATAGGAAAGACTTCGTCCTGAGAGAATAAAGCAAAATGTGCAGAAAGAAAGGCTAACAATGAAGTCTGGAAGTACCTTGCGCGATCCGTAGGCTTCAAGTGTGAATAATATAATAATAATAATAATAATAATAATAATAATAATAATCAACAACTCAACCAATTACTAAAGGTAACAGAAGTATTCAGCAATGATATAAATATGGCTTTTGGAACAGACAAATGTAAGAAAAATAGCATAGTCAAGGGAAAAAACACTAAACAAGAAGATTAGATATTGGATAACCACAGCGACTGCATAGAAGCGACGGAAAAAACAGATGCCTATAAATATCTAGGATACAGACAAAAAATAGGAATAGATAATACAAATATTAAAGAAGAACTAAAAGAAAAATATAGACAAAGACTAACAAAAATACTGAAAACAGAATTGACAGCAAGAAACAAGACAAAAGCTATAAATACTTCTGCTATATCAATATTGACCTACTCATTTGGAGTAGTGAAATGGAGTAACACAGACCTAGAAGCACTCAATACACTTACACGATCACAGTACCACAAATATAGAATACATCACATATATTCAGCAACTGTAAGATTCACATTAAGCAGAAAGGAAGGAGGAAGGGGATTTATCGACATAAAAAACCTACATTATGGACAGGTAGACAATTTAAGAAAATTCTTTATAGAACGAGCAGAAACTAGCAAAATACACAAAGCAATCACTCATATAAATACATCGGCTACACCACTACAATTTCATAACCACCTCTACAACCCATTAGATCACATAACATCAACAGATACGAAGACAGTAAATTGGAAAAAGAAAACACTACATGGCAAGCACCCGTATCATCTAACACAGCCACACATCGATCAAGACGCATCCAACACATGGCTAAGAAAAGGCAATATATACAGTGAGACGGAAGGATTGCAACACAGGATCAAACAATAAACACCAGATATTACAGCAAGCATATTATTAAAGATCCCAATACCACAACAGATAAATGCAGACTTTGCAAACAACAGATAGAAACAGTAGATCACATCACAAGTGGATGTACAATACTAGCAAATACAGAATACCCCAGAAGACATGAGAATGTACCAAAATAATACATCAACAGCTTGCCTTACAACATAAACTTAGAACGATGAATACAAATTATACTGGAACAGAACCATTAAAACAGATAAAACAACACCACATAACAAACATGACATCATACTCACCAATAAAAAGAAGAAATTAACAACTAATCGAAACATCCATACCCAATACAACAAATATACAGAAGGAAACAGGAGAAAAAATTGAAAAATACATCCAACTGGCTGAGGAAGTCAAGGACATGTGGCATCAGGATAAAGTTGACATTATACCAATTATACTATCAACTACAGGAGTCATACCACACAATATCCACCAGTACATCAACGCAATACAGCTACATCCAAACTTATACATACAACTACAGAAATCTGTAAATATTGACACTTGTTCAATTACCCGAAAGTTCCTAAATGCAATATAACACATACCGTACAGTTAAAAGGAAGTCACGTTTGATCAAGGTCAGCGTCACTTTCCATTTTTGACCAGACATAACGTCTGAGAAAAGTAAGAAATAATAATAATGATTCTTCCTTCCTTTCGGTCACGTTGTTCATGTCTTGACTTTCTTGACCGCTGGCTCACTTTTGCTTGTGTAGTTTTTTTGCTGTAGTTCCATCTGGTCAAATATTTGAAGAAAATGAATAGCAGCAAACGAAATTTTATTCAAAAAATGGCTCTGAGCGCTATGGGACTTAACTTCTGTGGTCATCAGTCCCCTAGAACTTAGAACTACTTAAACCTAAGTAGCCTAAGGACATCACACACATCCATGCCCGAGGCAGGATTCGAACCTGCGACCGTAGCAGTCGTGCGGTTCCAGACTGTAGCGCCTAGAACCGCTCCGCCACCCCGGCCGGCGAAACTTTATTAATAATTTAATTTGACTATCAGTTTCTGTGCCTCTTTGGGCCTGAAGATGGTGCCAATGAGACACAGAAACTGATAGTCAAATAAAATGATAAAATTACGGCTGCCGTTATTAATTTTCTTCAAGTGAGTTTTTTGTGGTTGAATGTTCGTCTGTCTCGTTTATATGAGTCTGTTATGCGAGCATCCTTCGGGTCCACTTCATGTTCTTAATGCTTTCTGTGTGCTCTAAGATCTGTTTAGTTTGTCAGCTGTCTGGAATTCTTTTGGCAAAGCTTTCTATATTACATATCTGTTCGATCTCTTGTCTACTTCGCGATCTCTAGCTTCTTCCTGTCTTATTGGGCCCTGGAATTTTTCTGAATATTCCTCTCGATGGTTTCTTGATGTTTACCAAAGCATCTTTTCGATCTCACTGTACTATCTTTTGTGATGCATCTTTTGGGTTAACATGAATTCTGTTTTCTCGAAGGACATCTGAACTCTGCCGCTTTCAGCCTTCTCTCTCTGTATTAATATGCCAGACAGGCAATATGTTGTACTTCGGTTTTCCTTCCTAGCCTGATGGGATTATAAAGTTCATGGTGCATCTTCAATTCTTTTTCCCACTCGTTGACAACTTTGTCTAATAGTACACAGCCTGACAATTGCTAAGGAACACAGACATTTTTGGATAGGAATAATCAAAGGCAATGCGATACATGGTAAACGTAAAAGACGTGGAATGCTATATTTCTGTCGAAAAGTGGTGCAGATTTCACCACATGGGAAAGCACGATAACAGATTTAAGTAACGTTCATGTTTGACGCAGGTCGGACTCAAAATAAAGGTCGCTATCGGGCTCTCGGTGCGGAATAGCCCCTCCTCAAGCATTACTGTACGTAGTTCATGCTGGCTTCCAAACTGTTGAGAGAGTCCTTGAGGGACACTGCCCCATACTTCTCTCAGCGCGGCTTTCTGCTCTTGCTCGGTTCGGGGACGGGGTGCTTATTGAGAAACCATTGCTGAGAGCATCCCAGGCATCGTCTGTACGGTTTAGGCCCAAGGAGTAGACAGGCCATTCCATATGCTCAAAACGTTCACATTCAGACACCTCAGCGGTCCTCTGTGGGCCGGCACTGTCGTCGATGAACAAAGTCGGGGCCAGCTGCACCTCTGAACACGCGGACACGATCCAGAATAATCTCCAGCTCTGTGCTGTTACGGTACCTCGCTCAAAGATATGCAGCTGTGTTCGGCCAATACCGCCTACGTCATACCGATGACGTTCATGAACGTTCTGTGGCGTTTAACATATTACTCTCCGTCTCCACACAACTGGTGGCCAAAATCACTTGATACAGCGAAGCGGGATAGGGGAACATCACTAGTGATTACTGTTGTTGACCCCAACCAACATGCTCCCTATACACCAAATTCTTTCTTGACGAAGGCGTGGTTGAAACCGAATGCATTTAACAGGCTTCCCGATTTGAACGCCTCGAAACTATTCTGGCAGGGACATGTTCCGGTAGTGGTTGCTAGGTCTGCAGCTATCTGCCTAGGTGTTGTGTCCCAACACAGGCCCTCTATATTTCTTTTTATTATAATTGGTCGAGTGTTCCGTATTAACTGGTAGTTTTTCCTTAGCGTTTCTCGAGCAGTGTATATTGAACAACAGTGATGAAATACCATCGCCGTCTCCCCCTCCTGATCTCTAGGGACTCAGAGAGCTCTCCCATTAATTTTATTTCGCATTTGGTGTTTGTTAGTGTCTCGCCGAGGTCCTGTCCTCGAGATCATGAGTCAGAGACGGTCTATCAATCGACTGGTAACATCTTTTTGAAATCAGCATACGGTCTCTCTGCTTCTCATCACTTGGTACCTCAAGACTGTCTTTAAATTGAATATCTGTTCGGAATAGGATCTTCCCAGTCTGAAGCCTGTTTGGTGCCTCCTACGTTGTTTTCCAGTTTTTACTGTCTTATCTAGCAAGCACTGTGACAAAGCTGCTCCCCAAAAGAATGACTGCTCGCGCAGTAAAATATCACATTTTTAAATTCTGGAGAAGATCTAAGGCAAAACAGATAATGAAAAGACCTGGTACGGCCAACCAACAGGAACTCTACAGAAGGAAATTTAAGAACGGATTTTTTTTTCTGCACGGGAGCTGTGTCACGAAACACTCACTGGAACTCAAGCCAAAAGCGCCATTCACCAATGGCAAAGAACTGGCGGACCACACGCCAGAAGTAGTAGTTTTAAACGCACACACCACACTACTGTCCGACTTCCGAGATAATTCTGGAACACAATACACAAGACATCAACAACAGTAGAGGAAAAGTATAGATGATTGCGAACCCAGATCACACTGAGAAATTAATGGAAAAATTAACAGAAAGGAGGATTTGAAAATCGAACTAAACCGACTTTGGTGTAAAACTAGAGGAAGTTGTCCCAGTGGTTCTCGGCACACTGTGATCAGTGCCAGAAGATCCTAGTGGGTATTTGAGAACCATTGACACTGATAAGATATCCACCCGTCAACTACAGAAAGTCACTTTACTGGAATCTGCACGAATTAATCCGTCGACACCCCATATAATCCTAGACCTTTGGGAGATGTCCGACTAGTTACAAAACACGAAATCCGTAATGGTAATCTCATCTGATTCGTTTACTGTCATAACAATAATTATACCGAGCTGCTTTATCTTGGCAAAGAATGAGTATCTCAACAGGAACAATAAGTTGTGCTCACATCTTCATCGACCAGCTCGTCTCTGACTTCTTTTGGCGACTGCTGCCAGATTGATACGGAACCTAATCATTCGAACAGTCACATTACAATCTTTAACACTGTTTCCATCACATCTTCTCAGAATATTCCAGAAAATCTGCCCACCGGATGGAAGTTTTCCATTGGCCTTCCCTGCTATGTATTTCACATTTTTCTTGCATTCCGTATTATTTGTAGTGTTGTCTCTCAATATTTAATCGATTCCAGACCGTACAATTTCAGCACTAGTCTTGTAATCTGTATCATTAAGCGGCTAAAGCGCTGCACTGATCTCTTACAGGTTGCCTACCAAACGGCTTCCAGGGGGCAATAAAATTTTTATTTCCAGTATCTTAGGTAATTGACGATCCAACTTAGGAATTAAAAATGCTGTAAATTCACTCATTAAGAGGTATTATCTTAGGTTTAACACAATGAGCCAAGTATTAACTTTGGGAACTGTGTAAATGTCATTAAATTTGAAAGCACTCTGCGACTACCAAACAAACTTCACACATAATTTCAACAATTTAATGACCCTGCTTCCATAACTTACACTTTGTAGTGCATAGTACCAAACCATTTTTAAGGCTTGATCATAAAAGTATTATATGGAAGATTAATTTTTCATTAGTTTTATGAAGAAATCATCAACCTGTAATAAACTCTTCTATCACTAAATGTGAATGTAATATCAATGATTGAAGAACAGATGTTACAATTATCTCACAGACAGTATGAATAAGGTATAATAGTAACCTCTGTATTGAATTCACTTTTTTTTAGAAACGAACTATTAGGAAGCTGAGGGTTCCTCTTCTGGCTACTCACATTTGTTATATCACTCGATGGATTACGAGGTATGTGTTGTCACTCTGTAATATCAAATTAATTGAATAGTAATTTTATCCGCGGATAGTGACGTCTGCAGTTATTGCAGAACCCTTTTGCTACTACCAGACTGATTTTATTTGACGATCTTATACTTTTCGTGTATATGTAGCAGGAAATTGTGTGCATGTTGTTTGAAGGCAAAACGACCGATTGCTCACCGCGTCGTGTCGTTTAAGTATTTTATTCTCCTGAAGTCGAACATGCGGATCAGTTCTTCCGAAGTCCGAATTAATTTTCATTCGTGGAAATCCATATAGTATTTTCACTGTCAACGAGCCTTTAAACAATGATGGTCAAATAGCCAACAGTACCTGATACATCAGAAGCTCATGATGTGCGACGCTTTAAGCATTTAAACGACGGTAATAAGCTTGATTTTATACCAATGCCATGTGTGTAATGTTACTGAACACATCGCGCCATCAGGTCTTTCCCGAAGCAAGCCTTTATTTATGCATTGCCTATTTTTATTAAAACTTAAATTTTTCTCTAACTTACGTTTGCCAGAAAGGAAAGATACATTACCAGTTTTTCACAAAGGTCTTACACGAACATAGGAAAGGCTTGCAACACCCAACGTTTACCAGATTTGATATTGGCTTTTTCATTAGCCTATGGGTGAATTATCGAACATTAATAAAAACATCATTAGGATTTCCCATTTTAAGCATAAAGGTTTTACATGCTGAACACCAAATACTGAATACATTAACTCCTTTGGTACGTAATTCGACGTTTCAAGTAGTTTTATACACGGGAGTTCGATTCTTCAAAGAGTCGAGGAGGCTGAGTTATTGATTATTAATCTATAACAACAGACCGAATCTGGTTAAGGCAACTGCGTGCTATACGCAGGAGATGCGCTTTCGAGTCACAGTCTAGTACAAATTTTCAACTCTCGCAATAAATTAGGAAGAGCTGATGGATGACACGTTAAGCTGAATTAGCTTCTTACACGTGGTACTTAATTGTCCTGTACAGGGAAAGAAGTGTTATAATAGGGCAGAGGACGAATGAATCACCGCGCATCGATTTCATCTGAGCATGGAGTTGCCACAACAGCAGGAGGATTCAGGCCGTGTTCCCTTTCGAGGACAATACATCTGCGGCACGGTCTTATCTGCAGCTGCTATTCAACCGTAGCTCCGCCCAGTAGCATCAGCGGCCTGACCTACCACTGAAAGAAGAGGACGCTCTATGGTGCAAATGAAAGACGTCAGTCTAATTGTCTGAATATGCTGTCTTCTTTCGCCGGCGTGCAGGAAAGACTTCACAAAAGGGTCGGCATACTGTGAACAATAGCATTCCAGAATTAATGAAACCTATGAAAGCAGCGGGTGGCTCAGCTCACAAGGAAGTTCCGAACGCATGCTCAAGTGTAGCTGCCTGCAAACTGAGCCAGTGTCTCAGATTTTTCTGGCGGAGCGGTATTAGACCTGTGGGATTATTTGTGGAGTGTTACAGTACAGTTTGGGGCAGTGGCAACAGCATGCCAGGACAGTTTACATCGTACCAAACCTACACGTACAGTCACAAAAGTACGACCACCGCATATATCCGTGCAATGACGACTCACAGACGGCAGTTGGGACACTAGCAGCGGAGGGTACACAAAGCATGTCGGACAACGCGAAAAATATTGCAGTCGTTGTAATCGTAATGCGGCAACGGAGCGGTTTGTCTGACATCCAAAAGAGCTTGATCATTGGCTTCCGTGTGAAGGGTGGAAGCATATCCGAAACGGCTATGTTTGTGAATTGTTCGCCTGCCGCCGTGGTTGGTTGGTTTAAAAGAGGGGGGAAGAGACCAAACTGCTAGGTCATCGATCCCTTGTTCCGAATAAAACAGTGACACAATAGTGAGAATAAAACATGCGAGACTGACAACCCAAAACGGAGAGAAAGGAAAAAACAAAGACGGCGGAAGGGCAACGACCACTTAAGTGGACAAAAGGAGAGAAGAAAACCACAGAAATCCAAGAATCAGGTAGAAGAGATTAAAACGACGAAACAGATTACCATGGCTGACCATGAGAATAAAAAAGAAAAGCCAGACACACTGCAACACATTAAAACCACCACCCTAGAAGCTCTAGGGTGGAGGACACAAAGGGACAAAGGGCATGCGCTAAAACGTACATCAAATGATAAAACCCACTCTCACGAATAAAATGTAGAACTAAATCAGCTGATGAGGCGTTGTCAGATAAAATTAGCGGTAACGAGTCCGGTAACCCAAGATTTCGTCGCTGGGCAGTCAAAGTGGGACAGTGCACCAGAATATGGGCCACCGTCAACCGGGCGCAGCATCGACACAGAGGCGGGTCTTCAGGGCGCAGGAAGTAGCCGTGGGTCGCCAAATCGTGGCCAATGCGGAGCCGGCAGAGGACAACTGATTCCCTGCGAAAGGCCCGCATGGAGGACTGCCGCACATTCGTAGGCTCCTTAAAAAACATGGCGGCGTAGAAACGAACGCAGGTCAGTTATTGGAATGCCGATGGACCATGTTTAGGCTTTTATGGGGAGTGACCCAGCTTGCCACAGGTGAGTAACGCTCGGGATTGGGCTGGGGATGCTGTTTGAATCAAGACCGCCGTTTCGTATCTTGGACAGCGCTGTCGCTTCTCCAAACTTATCCTTAAGGTGTCCAACGAAAAACTGAGGCTTCGTAGGTAGAAAGGAGTCCCCATCAATTCTGCTACACACTTAAAACCGACGAGAATACGCCTCTCGCTGTTCTGTAGTCCTACGTTCCTCCTATGGTGGAGCGAGGGAGGGAAACAATTTAGGGTCATACCTGTCGGCATTGTATTCGATCTTGCGCTTCTTAGAGACTGCTGGTGCTGTACGGTCACCAGCAAGACGTGACTTAGTCCGCTTCATTGCGGGTCATCCGACCTGATGCCATCCACTCCGATCAGGGGCTCTCCCCATGGATGCCACCCAGCCACAGCAAAGGCCTACTGGCATGATGGCCGTTGCCGGGAGTCCTGAGCCCCAAGAAGACAGGCATCTACTCCTTGGCATACGTGGGGAGTTTACAGCTCATCCATCAGCTGTGCGATCCCTGTGTTGTCAGGGGGTTACCACCAAATGGGTACATGGGTACATGACGGCCCCACAACAACGGACTGGCTAAGGTGCTGGATATTGGGCGCAGAGAAATCCAATATTGTCATGGGGGCGAAAGAGGGCAGGAGACAACTGAAGAAGATGATATAACGCAGAAAGTGTCCTTTCCCAGATAGTTGAATCGCAGGTGGAGATGCAAAGCCATGACAAGAGATGGAATCCAAGGGCACTATGGATAACTCGTGCACGACGTAAGGCGTCCTTTCCCATATAGCCCGCACTTTTGTAGAATTTGGAAGTGGCAGGTCAAACCATAGAATGGAACCTGAACTCACAGGGGCGAAAAGTGCGAGACTCCCTATAGTCGCCTCTTTCGATTGGCAGGAATACCTCGGGCCTATTCTAACCCTCGGACCCGCAGGGGGACGTGCCGCCGTGTTTGAAGAATACCGTGCGAAGCAAAATGGCGCTACCAAAACCAGCGACGAGAGAACTGAGGTGCACCACGGGCCATACATGACAGTGGTGAACAAGGGCTGCGGAGATGTGTGCGGGCGAACTGACGTTCAACTGTTCGAACGACCGTCCAGTGAACGTTGCTGCGTCTGGGCCTCCGCAGCAGGCGCCTCGTTCATGCATGATGACTGCTGTTGGTCAGCGACTAAATCTGAAATTTGCACACCATTACCGCAACTGGACGACCACAGAGTGGTTACAGATGGCTTTTCCCTATAAATCATGTTTTATGCTCCTTTGGCGTGTATGGCCTACACGCTTTACGGTCTGGAGACTATTTTCGTGGCATTCCCTTTGCGATCTAGTCACTCTGGAAGTTACAATGGGTCAACACAAGTATGCATCTATATTTTGTGACCATGTCCACCCTACATGCAGTTTGTTTTTCCTCGGCACGATGGCATCTACCAGCAGGACAATGCAATGTGTCACAACGCATGCACTGTGTGTGTGTGTGTGTGTGTGTGTGTGTGTGTGTGGTTTTAAGAGAACTAGGATCAGATTACCGTACTCTCCTGCCCACCAAACTATCCGTATTTAAATCCAATCGAGAATGTGTGTGACCACCTCCATCGATTGTTCGCGCCACAGATCCTGAAATCTGGAGTCGGTATGGCTTCAAATCCCTGTCGGTATCCTCCACAACCTCACTGATTCTTCCTGCGCGTCCACGTTGCAGAAGGCTATTGACAAGCGGCAACAATGTGAGTGGGAAGTGTAAGACGTGAACAGGGGCCGAGATTCACATTTGCAACCCACTTGGTAAATCACTACTGTCTTACAACCAAATAAAATATTGTACTTGGTTCAGAGTCAACTAGTATTTTTTTGAAGAACAGCATTTTCGCCTTTATTTCCTTTACTTAGAAAGCAGCATAAATGTTTGTGTAGTTATACATACCGGTACCGTACAAGGATTCTTAGCGCTATTTTCTTCGAATTCAGCAACAGTTTGTAAGACGGTAGGATTTAATGCTATTTGCTTGTGTGTTTCACGAAAGCGTGAAGTTGCAAGGAGAGGTATAGCTGCTTCTTGTTGCTAGTCATAGTTTCTCACGTAGGCGGGTCCCTTCTACTCGCACCGCGCTATTCAAATGACGTCACGTGGTTATTCGAGCAGGCTCGATACTGTATCGAGCTCTTCGCAGCATCGGGAAATCTCTAGCGCGTTCGAAGACGCCTACCGTTTGCCCAACCCTACTGACAAAGCTCTTTTGTTCAAAATAACGAAAGCAAGCGCTGTAGTTTCAGTATCAGCTCACTCTGAAGATGCTCGAAAAAATGTAAGGACGAAATATCAGCTGGAAAAATCTATCAAACCATTCATTATCCAGCGAAAACACGAATAATCACAGTCCTATTTTTTAAAATAGTGACTTATTTGTTACAATACGTCATCTACATTATTTTCATTGCCCTAATCCGATAGGGCTTTTGGAAACAACATTTGTCTTCATTTTCTTGACAAATCATAATCGACAGTGTTTTTGCACATACAGCCCGTGTATGATACCGACTGCATCTCTCATAGTCGTGAACAGGGCTGCTGCATATATCACCGAGTAACGAATATTATACGAGAGTACCGTTTCCTTGCTATCTGTTGCGCACGCTTCTTCCCTGCGAGCAGTTTGTCCGCAACTCGGTCCAGATGGGTAGTTTTCGTATTCCTCCAATATCCTGTACTTAGTGCAGCAAGCTGTCAGCGAAACAGACACGGAATACATTTTGTCAAACGTTTATATTTCTCTCCACTTTTCGGCAAGCCGCTGCGAATGGGATTTGGAACGCTCTATATCGACTATGTTAAATATTGTAAGTTATCTTCTCTGTATTTCAGAAACCACTGTAGCAGAAGACATCCAGTGGTTTAGGAAATATAATTTTGTTAACTGTGTGGTTAAAATTTAGTGCAGTTTTTGTACTTTCTCCAAAATACTGTTAATTGTACTTAACATTATGGTTTTATTTCAGTTCAGTAGACTCAGAAAACGTAAATTTTCAGTGACATCTCCTAAGGCTTGAAATGACTAAAATTTACTTAACATATGTTTTATTTCCATTTTTCTCACTCAGAAGTACCCTGCACTATAAAGTGTACCATCGTCTATTATTTTCTAGGGATCTCATTCCTTTTCTCCCTTTTGGACTGGTCCAAATGTTCAAGTTCTGTGATGCAGATAGATTGTTGAAAGACTTACTTGGATCCTCAGTCTGCCTATGCCAACACTAAGTAAAGATGTTCCAAGTCTCTGTAAATTGGCATGACTGCTGCTGGCATGGAATGTTTCTGGTTGTGTGAAACTTGAGTGTTGGACGCTGTGATACACCATGAATCTGGTCCAGGTGGGCAAAGCTGATGTACTTGTCTATCACTTGTTGACAGATTGTGAAAGAAGGAAGCCCGTACAGCCATGCTGACTACCTCATTCTGAACAAATCGTGTGTTTCGTCCCAATAACAGTCCCGTAGTACTGTTTTAATTCGTTGCTAATTTTGTCTGCTAGCCTATCCCTAATGGCTTCACCTTGGAGTTTCTTGTTTGTCAAACTTAGTTTCAAATTCCTCAGCGTGGTGCCCATCCTCTTGTGGACATGAAGCACACATTCCGTAAGGCCTAGCTGCCATTACACTGTTCTACACTTTTGAGACTTCATTGCCAAAGAACTTAAGAGTAACGAAAATATGTTTCATTATCGGATCGAAGGGAAATTTCAATATGTGCAGAAACTTCTGTTCCACCACTTGTTCCTTTATACGAAGGTTGTCCAGAAAGTAAGTTCCGATCGGTCGCGAAATGGAAACAGTGAAAATCAGAAACCTTGTACAGGTATATTTGAAACGGCAATAAAAACTAAACGAGCAGCGATAGAAATAGGCCGTTTGTTGCAATATGCTTGGGACAACAGTACATTTTCAGGCGGACAAACTTTCGAAATTACAGTAGTTACAATTTTCAACAAAAGATGGCGCTGCATGTGATGTGAAAGATATAGAAGACAACGCAGTCTGTGAGTGAGCCATTCTGTACGTCGTCTTTCTGCTGTAAGCGTGTGCTGTTCACAACGTGCTGTAGACAACATGGTTTATTCCTTAGAACAGAGGATTTTTCTGGTGTTGGAATTCCACCGCCTAGAACACAGTGTTGTTGCAACAAGACGACGTTTTCAACGGAGGTTTAATGTAACCAAAGGACCGAAAAGCGATACAATAAAGGATCTGTTTGAAAAATTTCAACGGACTGGGAACGTGACGGATGAACGTGCTGGAAAGGTAGCGCGACCGCGTACGGCAACCACAGAGGGCAACGCGCAGCTAGTGCAGCAGGTGATCCAACAGCGGCCTCGGGTTTCCGTTCGCCGTGTTGCAGCTGCGGTCCAAATGACGCCAACGTCCACGTATCGTCTCATGCGCCAGAGTTTACACCTCTGTCCATACAAAATTCAAACGCGGCAACCCCTCAGCGCCGCTACCATTGCTGCACGAGAGACATTCGCTAACGATATAGTGCACAGGATTGATGACGGCGATATGCATGTGGGCAGCATTTGGTTTACTGACGAAGCTTATTTTTACCTGGACGGCTTCGTCAATAAACATAACTGGCGCATATGGGGAACCGAAAAGCCCCATGTTGCAGTCCCATCGTCCCTGCATCCTCAAAAAGTACTGGTCTGGGCCGCCATTTCTTCCAAAGGAATCATTGGCCCATTTTTCAGATCCGAAACGATTACTGCATCACGCTATCTGGACATTCTTCGTGAATTTGTGGCGGTACAAACTGCCTTAGACGACACTGCGAACACCTCGTGGTTTATGCAAGATGGTGCCCGGCCACATCGCACGGCCGACGTCTTTAATTTCCTGAATGAATATTTCGATGATCGTGTGATTGCTTTGGGCTATCCGAAACATACAGGAGGCGGCGTGGATTGGCCTCCCTATTCGCCAGACATGAACCCCTGTGACTTCTTTCTGTGGGGACACTTGAAAGACCAGGTGTACCGCCAGAATCCAGAAACAATTGAACAGCTGAAGCAGTACATCTCATCTGCATGTGAAGCCATTCCGCCATACACGTTGTCAAAGATTTCATTCAGAGACTACGCAATATTATTGCTACGCATGGTGGATATGTGGAAAATATCGTACTATAGTTTCCCAGACCGCAGCGCCATCTGTTGTTGAAAATTGTAACTACTGTAATTTCGAAAGTTTGTCCGCCTGAAAATGTACTGTTGTCCCAAGCATATTGCAACAAACGGTGTATTTCTATCGCTGCTCGTTTAGTTTTTATTGCCGTTTCCAATATACCGGTCATTTTTGAAACACCCTGTATTTGCAACAGTTAGGTACACCTTCCACCTACTTCTCTACATAGTCGCCGCTCTAACTTCCGAGTTTTGTCACAGTGTTGTATGAACTTTCCAATATTATAATCATAGAAAGCAGCCGCCTGTGCTTTCGGCTAGTATCTGTACTGGTCTGCAGCTCTTTGTGGGAAAGTTTTGTCTTCATAGCCTGCGGTTCTTGTGAGCAGAGATGAAACTCAGGGGGGAGCCAATTACAGACTGTATTGTGGGTGATCAAACTCTTCTCATCGGAAACGCTGCAGGAGTGTCTTCATTGCCCCTGCAGTGTGCGGCCGGGAATTGGCATGAAGAAGGAACTGCTCGACAGTTGTGTTATGTGGGCTGCATGACACAGGCGAAACCTCTAACCAGGCCCTCATACATGACGGGAAACGCTACTCCTACGCATCTTTACGTGCTCATTGTTCACACTGTATATTATGGAAAGCTTTTGACAGTGCTACCAATAGAAACAACGTGCTTTCGCCTTGGTAACACTGCAAACCACAGACTTCTACAGTGTTTCGAAAGCCCAGGAACACTTTAAAAAATTTATCATAGCCGAATGAGTAGCATTACAAAATAACAATAAACATAATTTGAAAGTGGAATCTAAGTTTTTTCTCATTGCAGGTGCGATATGTAGATCCATGTATGGTCGCTAGGTGGTATCACAATCAATGTGGCGCTTTCTTGAGCTGAGGCGGCTTTCTGCTTTCTTGAGTTTGACAAAAAGTGCAACCCATGTCCAACGAAAATTTAGGATTACGGTCGGAAAAGCAGTACCAACAAAGGCTATCTACAGCTGGCATGGAAAGTTCGTCGAAACTGAGTGCTTGTGTGACAAGAAGAGAATTCTTCGGCCAGCTGTGAATGTAAATGACGATAGAGAGAAGCCCGGCAAAATCTCTATGCAGAGCTTCACACGAGTTGGAAATGTCAACAACGATTGTGTATTATGCGTACAAGATTCAAGGTAAGACCGTAGGACTACAGTCAGTGCTAAAGTTATATCGCGAAAAGACCAGCGATTCTAGTTTTGCTGTGCATTGCAGATCGATGATGATGATGATGATGATGATGATGATGATATGGTGAATTTGATAATTTTTTTGGATGAGGCAACATTTCACACACACAGAAAATAAACAAGCTCAACTGTCGGATTTGGGGAACAGAAAACCCGCATAACATTCCTGAATAACAGCGAGATTTTCCGAGATTATTGGTTTGTGGGGCGCTCAACTGCACGGTCATCAGCGCCTGTACAAAGCCCCAAATTTTTCACACTCCAATTTTTTACGCAGTCCAGTCCAGCCATTATCACGAACGATGATGATGAAATGATAAGACAAAACACCGAGTCATCGGGCAGAGAAAATCCCCAACCCGGCCGAGAATCGAACCCGGGACCTCGTGATCCAGGGGCAGCAACGCTAGCCACTAGACCACAAGCTGCGGACCAGATTCAGAGAACTTGGTCCTTCAGTTAGATGGTGCACCCCCACATTTTCACCGTGATGTTATACGCCATATTTGAACACAGTGCTACAGAATGGATTAGCAACAGACCACTACGTGCTAAAATTGCTTCCTTGGTTCCCGGATATTACCCCTAGCAATTTCCTTTTATTGAGTTATGTGAATGACTTCGTTATTGTTCCACTTCTTCCAGGTGGTTAGGTGAAACTGAAGAGGAGAACTAAACAAGCAACATCCCGTGTCTCGGAAGACACGTTGGCCCGTGTGGGTCAAGAGTTCTATTACCACATCGACGTTTGTAAGATCACACCAGGTTCCCACATTGAGTATATGTAAAATACGATGTTGTTCGGGAAAGAACTTACACGTTTACTATTTCAAATTATGTATGTTGTTACTTTGTATGTTGCTCATTCAGGTACAATGAAGTTTTGAAAGTGTTTCTGGATTTAACATGCTGTATATAAAAAGTTATTGACTTTACTTGATCTCTAAGTACAGCATGTATAATTTATAGTACTTTAAACATTTTCCGACAACATTAAAAATTACTTCCTGTGCGAAGTTTGTGATTTATATATCATTTTATTAAAAATATTGCAAATTTTAGAATGCCATGGAAGTCCGGAAATGTCAAAAACTTTTTCTTTTCCATTTTCCATTCTCTTAAAAGGGGATTCCTAACAGGGCTGCGGCAAGTGCGCAGAACACAATGCGACCTTGCAGTGTGCGGTCGTATTTGGACACTGCAGGGGCCGGCCGATGTATCGGTAGAACTGCCGTGCATGCATGTAGTGGACTGCATGAGGGAGTGGCGTGGCGATTCAGTTTAGAATTATTTTGGTGCTACACTTCAACGCTAGCAATGCCAATAATTGGTATTAAGGATCCATTCCCCTTAGTCACCCTGTAAAATAAGCTAATTTTTACGATTTTTTAAAACAAATGAAGCAATCAACGTAAATCTTTTTGCACATTATTGATTCTTGGACAACGTTCTATTTAAGAAGATCCGCATCCGAGGAGCTGTAGTTGCTCTGTCCAAGATGAGGTATTTCCATGGTGAAAGTCTGCAGTCTGCAGATCATATCAGAAATGAAAAAAAAAATAAACATTACGTACGGAGTAATAGCTCAGTCTTCTGAAATTTGATAAAGATAATAAAACTGCGGAGGTATAATGCGAAGATATTCTGTCGTGTGTTTTTGGTCACATTTTTTGCAGTAGCTAACGAATAAAATAAAGTAAGATAAAAAATTAGCCTATTACTCCTTGCGGACATGCCCGAGGACTGATTCAGCTAAATTTCAGAAATATGCCCGCAATCCATACCGTCAGCTTGAGATATAGTGTCTTAAAACAGTGAGATACAGTTTATTTCAATTTGACGGATTGGATTGCGAACACAGCAACGAAGGTAAGTACCTTTCTGAAATTCTGCTGAATTACTCCTCTGGCATGCTCGCAAGGAGTAATAGGCTAACTTTTTATTTTAATTTATTCACTGGTTATTGCAAAAAAAACTTTACCAAAGCCACACGACAAAACTACATCTTTATCTCGAACTTCCATCTTTATTTTTTCAAATTTCAAACAACTTATTACTCAACTTCCAGTATCCTATAGATTAAGAAAATTGTTTTTTTGATTTCTGATAAGCAATTGCAGGCCTCAGGACTTCCGTCATGAACACATCTCATTTTGGACAGATCAACTTTAACTCCTTGGGTGGAGGGCTTAACGTTGAGTGAAGTTCTTTAATAAATGTTGTCCAAAAATCAATAAACGTACAAAAAGATTTACGTTCATTGCTTCAATAGTTTTAAAAAATCGTAAAAATCGCTTATTTTATAGGCTGGCTGAGGAAAATGGACCCTTAATGCCAGAACAGCTATGAGGGCTGTTCATTAGTGTACAGAAGAGACAAATCTTTTCAGTTAAGGAAACCACTCAAATGGCGCATTCCCGAGCATGGTTATATTCGCAGCTTGACAAGTAAGCAGAAAAGTATTTGTAATATGTGTATCAGTAATTACGTTCTGTAACGAAAGTTACTTGTAACGAATACTTTGTAACGGGTGTATGTCTTGACAATATCGAAAACATACTGTGAAAAAGTCGCTCAATAGTCATTATGTTTACAGCCCTAGTGTCAAATACTTTTACAACCTATGTCAACATGAAATGAAACTATTGGGCGCTCTCTAGGTGGTTCGACAAGTTACAGGGTGGTTGGGATGCTGAGCAGCTTATATTTCGCAAACATCCGACATTTCCGGCACGCACCGTCGAGGACACGAGGGGAGAGAAGCGGATAGTTCCGTCGGTCACTGAATACACTTTCTCTGTGTTTTTACGTGGTCCTCCAGACACTAATCCGTAGCAGTAAGTGCCGTACGAATCTGCGAAAGGGAAAGCCTCCGCACGGCTGCGGGCCATATTTGAGGTTTAGTGCCACTCGTTAAATCGACCTGCGAGAGCAATAAACTCGAGAAACCAAATCAACGCTACGGCACCGAACTACATATTGGCTACGCCCTCCTTTCACTGAACACCTGGCCACCTTAGTCAAGAAAGTCCATTCCGTAACGATCGGTCGCGCTTTGGAACAAGTCACTTTTTCTGTTTTTCTTTCAAAGGAACCAATTTACACCTGTTACGCCAATGGGTCACTGACTTTTCCTGGATTTGTCAATATAGAGAAAATAAAATTTGTATGTTGCTTTTTTAGCATAACCCTAGTAACTTGTTTCTTCGTCCAATGACTTGAAACTTTTCCTTCGTCGTCATCTGATAATCCGTGGTTAATCCCACTCATTCAAGACCCAACGGGATCTACACTCAACTTGGCAACGTGAGGATCTCGAGACCAATTACGAGACCTAGGATTAATGCCACGCAGATATATCCATCACTCCGAAAATTTTTGAACCTGGCTTAATAAAATAGATAGTAGTCAAGATGGCTGTCTTAAGGCTTCAGGTGTTCTACATAGCTTCTTCCGCAAGAGTAAAAATCACGGAATATTGATAGAACCACGTGAAACTGGCAGAACGTCGTCCTTTGCGATGCTGTTTAACTGGCGCGTAACGTTCGCGCCTTCTCCGGGCTTGGCGAGCCATCAGAAACACATTCTGCACTTAGTCGTTTAGTGGTAAGCTCAGTATAGACAATATCGAGCCACACAATAAGTGTGCGAGAGAAACTTTACATTCATTTTTCTCTTCTTCAAAACATTCTGAATAAGTTAGTAGTTCGAGCTTCTACTGTAGTTACTATGTTAACTTCGCTTCTACGCCAGGAATAAAATCGGTCTCTGAACTTTTTGGGAGAGGGTTTTTACTCGTGGACCAGTTTTCATCCTCTCCACTCTCACAACTTTAAAATTAGGGTCGCCAGCATTATCTTGACCTGCCAAAAAAGGTTTAAATTCCAGGAAAATTAGGGTAAAACTTATGGAATAACACGAAAATGATTATCGCCACATTGTGATGGCGTGTAGACACGCAAGCGATTATATGTAGGACTTCCCACTAACCTGCACCTATAGGACGACTAATCTGTCAAACAGATCAATCTAGGCGTCTAGCGTCCCTGTCCTGTCCTCTTCCTACTACTAATTCTTCCAAACGAGCGAGGTGGCGCAGTGGTTAGCACACTGGTCTCGCATTCGGGAGGACGACACGGTTCAATCCCGATTTAGGTTTTCTGTGGTTTCCCTAAATCGCTTCAGGCAAACGCCGGGATGGTTCCTTTGACAAGGCACGGCCGACTTCTTTCCCCATCCCTCCGTAATCCGATGAGATCGATGACCTCGCTGTTTGGTCTCTTCCCCCAAATCAACCACAACCCAACTACTTACTACAGCCGCTGCTGTCTCCTTTCACATGTTCGTCTCTTTTGTGATCCGGTAGGAGCATTTTTACGTTGCTTTCCTTCTTTACCCTGCCACAGCACGGCACGTAACTTATACGAAAAGATATTTATGGGTCAGTAAATTCTGATAGTTTACTTACGCGAAACTGAAAAATGCAAAATCAATTTTACACGTCACCGGATTTTGAGTGGAAAAATTTTAACATGTGCTTGAGTGCTACAACATTGGGTTCCCAGGTGATTACGGAGACACTACAGCATATTTCTCTGTGCTACGTCACTTTATGAACCAAGTTTTCGCCGCACACCGGATTTTACGTGTGTATTTTGGGTATACAGGAAGAATAACTTTGAGAATCTGTATGTAGGATAAGAATAAAAATAAAATTTTCATGTTCTTTCTAGATAGGTATCTTAGGAAAATATCTAAAAACTTCAGCCATTTGCTGTGCATAGCCATCTTGGAATCTGCGGGTCGGTTTAGGTATCAAAAAAAAAAGTTTCTAAGGAACCCCCTACGAACTAATGGTGCCCTATAAGCCACTTAAGGCTCATCATAGACCACATCTAATCCAAAAAGAACCAAACGATTTGCTACGCTTGCCTAAGCTGAAGGAAGTATGTAATATTCGTACTTCGCCCCTGTACTGTAGGATGGTTACAGTAAGACGGCCGTTCTGTCTGGCACACAAATGGTCCCTCACCTAAGGTCTATCCGAAACACTTGAACCAACCTTTCTAACAGCATTACAATCCGAGGTATGAGCTCCAAGTGAGCAGCGTTTTGAAACGTATTAGGTAGCACCTGCTATCGCACGGGTACCGATATAATACTCTTCCTTGTGTAAAATTTCTACCATTCGACACATATTTAACCCCTCAAATTGCTAAACTAGAGTAGCAGTCGATATTCAAAACTTGCACGCGCAGGGAATGGACTGTCCGACAATAACACAATGGCTGCCGGGTAAACAGTGGCAGTGTGCACGCGCTAGCTGCGCATCCTGATGGCGTCTTTAAGCTGAGGCGCACGTCCCGTGTTCCCCCAAGTGTGACCCGACTGCTGAGCGACCTCGCGCACGCACTGACGCAACGCAAGCAGCCGCGCAGTGCGACGAAAACTCCGAACGGCGTGCAGCGAAAGTAAACGCCGGCTCAGCTGCCGAGCCGCGAACGAGACACACACACACACACACACACACACACACACACACACACACACAGCTGTTTTAAGAAAATTACTTCCTCAAAAAAAAAAAAAAAAAAAAAAAAAAAAAAAAAAAAAAAAAAAAAAAAAGTAAGAGGTACGTCGGTTCTAGCAGATCTGTAAGAGTAAATAAAGGAACTAGTGGAACATTGTTTCCAACCCGCCAGGATAGCCGAGAGCGCTAACGCGCTGCTTCCTGGACTCGGGTAGGCGCGCCGGCTCCGCATCGAATCCGCCCAGCGGATTAACGACGAAGGGCAGGTGTGCCAACCAGCCTGGATGTGATTTTTAGGCGGTTTTCCACATTCCTCTAGGTGAATACTGGGCTGGTCCCCACGCCCCGCCTCAGTTACACTTCCATCCCATGGAGGTACAGGGTGGCGACAGGAAAGGCATCCAGCAACTCGTACAAATATTAACCATGCTACATCGGTATTTACAAAGCAGACACCCCAAGTCGGGATTAATGCTTAGAGAGAGAGTGGAACAGTGTTTCCACTTAACCACTAACTGGTATCGTACATCTGTGAGATGGCTGTCTAACTTCCTACTGGTCATCCACTCGTGTTCTGGGGTCGTTTCCCTTTTTCCCTCCATGTACCTTTTGGCTGAGGTGTTACCCACTTGCAGTGAAGTTTGGGTGCCGTTCGCCCTATTTGAAATTTAGTAAATGCACAGTAAAGTCACTTTGACGAATCGCAGACTGATTATTGTTTCACAGACGTGTTATCAACATTTCCTTTTTATTGTGATAATTATGGTGTAATGTTGTATGGTTATTAGCGACAGTGTCTCTCAATTTGCGAAGTATGGAGCTCCTATCAGGTCCATCTCACCATTCAGAATAACCTGAACGGACTGGTCATTCCGAGAGTAAATGGACCAAACTTCGAAACGCATTGGAAGAAACAATGAAGTAATGTTGATCATGCAGAGCACAGCACTGATATTAATGTTAATGAAAATCACTTCAGCTATATTATTATACACTCATTGCATTACAACCAGTTTCATTTGTACATTTACAGAATTCTCTAGCACAACTCGGCAACCCGAAGATGTTCCATGAACGAAATCGGGCGCAACACAAATGTGTAATAATACAGTTGAGGTGGTTTTCATTAATCATTAAGCTTAGTGAAGTTGTGGACGACGGCGATAGCGATAGAAATTACGCGATAGGAAGTGCTGATGGCACGAATTGGGAAGAGCAAGTCGGTGGTGGTGGTATTGGAGCACACAGAAACAAGTGAAGGTGCTGTACATTTAGAACAGTTGTTTCGCCGTGATTCCTATTTTTATGGTACGGAAAACTGTTTCAAACGCAGAAAAGCATAACCACCATCTAATGTCAGAGTAAAACATAACACTGTGTAGCAGATTCTTGTTCTGCGACTTTGGGACTAATGCCTTGAACAGGAAAGCAGATGAAACTTCCTGGCAGATTAAAACTGTGTGTCCGACCGAGACTCGAACTCGGGACCTTTGCCTTTCGCGGGCAAGTGCTCTACCAACTGAGCTACCGAAGCACGACTCACGCCCGGTACCCACAGCCTTACTTCTGCCAGTACCTCGTCTCCTACCTTCCAAACTTTACAGAAGCTCTCCTGCGAACCTTGCAGAACTAGCACTCCTGAAAGAAAGGATATAGCGGAGACATGGCTTAGCCACAGCCTGGGGGATGTTTCCAGAATGAGATTTTCACTCTGCAGCGGAGTGTGCGCTGATATGAAACTTCCTGGCAGATTAAAACTGTGTGCCCGACCGAGACTCGAACTCGGGACCTTTGCCTTTCGCGGGCAAGTGCTCTACCAACTGAGCTACCGAAGCACGTGCGATTTCCACTCTGCAGCATTCTGGAAACATCCCCCAGGCTGTGGCTAAGCCATGTCTCCGCTATATCCTTTCTTTCAGGAGTGCTAGTTCTGCAAGGTTCGCAGGAGAGCTTCTGTAAAGTTTGGAAGGTAGGAGACGAGGTACTGGCAGAAGTAAGGCTGTGGGTACCGGGCGTGAGTCGTGCTTCGGTAGCTCAGTTGGTAGAGCACTTGCCCGCGAAAGGCAAAGGTCCCGAGTTCGAGTCTCGGTCGGGCACACAGTTTTAATCTGCCAGGAAGTTTCATATCAGCGCACACTCCGCTGCAGAGTGGAAATCGCATTCTGGAAACATCCCCCAGGCTGTGGCTAAGCCATGTCTCCGCTATATCCTTTCTTTCAGGAGTGCTAGTTCTGCAAGGTTCGCAGGAGAGCTTCTGTAAAGTTTGGAAGGTAGGAGACGAGGTACTGGCAGAAGTAAGGCTGTGGGTACCGGGCGTGAGTCGTGCTTCGGTAGCTCAGTTGGTAGAGCACTTGCCCGCGAAAGGCAAAGGTCCCGAGTTCGAGTCTCGGTCGGGCACACAGTTTTAATCTGCCAGGAAGTTTCATATCAGCGCACACTCCGCTGCAGAGTGGAAATCGCATTCTGGAGGAAAGCAGATGTTTAACAAGTAGAACATTTTAAACGAGATTCTACAATAGTCGAATAACAAAATTGATGAAATGAAAGTACTGTGCAAATAGCTTTTTTACAGTATATTGATGTTCAACTGCAAGTATTCATGGGATTACTTGTATTTACAGAAATCTCCAAATCTGGCAACGAATTCGTGAATAAGGTTCTCTCACTGGTTTGAACTGTACGTAATATTTTTTACAGTAAAGAAATTTGTTCCTATCAACAACTTTTCGTTACAGACGCCATTCTGAAGGTTATCTACAGCTCCACCACTTACAGGAACTTTATGAAACTATAGGGGTTGAAGCGGGAATATTCCACGGTGTCCCACAATAAATTCCACATTTTTTCAACCGAAACTGGTCGAGGAAAAGAATGTATTGCAGTACTTATTGAACGCTCCTCGTAGATTTGTGTTATTTGATTTTCATACGCTTTGTACTTTTCTTCGAGTGACTGTACGCAGTGTAAGAGATGTAAAAGTGACCAAGTTTATGCACACGGCTAAATCTGATACTTCCTGGCACACGAACTACGTTTTCGACCAGGACTTGAACCGCTATTTCGAAACTTGGCTGCCGATACATGAATATATTTGCCTCTGATTTCGCAACCCTTGACGTATAAAATTGAATAAGCTAATTTTTTTTTTAAATCCGTAATAATTTCATGTGGTACACACAGACAATGAAAGATGGGTATTTTCCTGAATAAGGGAAGTCCATCGACTATGTGTTGATTTTTATTCCCGGAACGTATTGTGGAGCGCAATCTCTCAGGGTTCCAAGATTTTTTCCGTAACCTCCTGCAGCAGTCGCACCTGAGGTGTGTTACGTTACGTGAACGGAAAAGTATGCGTGCATTAGCAAAAAAAAGATCCCAGCTGTGTCTAGCATATGCAGATATTTTATTGTGCTGCAGGGCTCTTTTTTACTTGCGCTCATGAGTTCCTTTGGTTCTTACCCTCCCCAAAAATGGAAACATTACAGGATCACTTCGTTGTCCATCCGTCTATTAAAAAACCTTTTTTCTCAGGAACGGGTAGACATATGTAGTTGAAATTCTAAGGTGTATGGCCCCTTACCGGTGTAAAAATTTTAAGCTAACTCTGTTATATCGCAAACTACGGCAATTTAAGCCACATTTTAACAGTCGCAAACTCA
Organism: Schistocerca americana; assembly: GCF_021461395.2. Lineage (NCBI taxonomy): Eukaryota > Metazoa > Arthropoda > Insecta > Orthoptera > Acrididae > Schistocerca > Schistocerca americana. The sequence goes on from NC_060124.1 coordinate 312,903,882, forward strand.
CTCATCAAAAATTGTGGGACAACTTGGCCCAGGAACATGAAATTCATCGAGAAGTAGGGTTTCACAGTACAATTAACGGAAAGAAATCTGAAAATTTTTGATTTGTACACTACTGGCCATTAAAATTGCTACACCACGAAGATGACGTGCTACAGATGCGAAATTTAACCGACAGGAAGAAGATGCTGTGATATGCAAATTATTAGCTTTTCAGAGCATTCACACAAGGTTGGCGTCGCTGGCGACACCTACAACGTGCTGACATGAGGAAAGTTTCCAACCGATTTCTCATACACAAATAGCAGTTGACTGGCGTTGCCTGGTGAAACGTTGTTGTGATGCCTCGTGTAAAGAGGAGAAATGCGTACCATCACGTTCTCGACTTTGATAAATGTCGGATTGTAGCCTATCGCGATTGCGGTTTATCGCATCGTGACAGTGCTACTTGCGTTAGTCGAGATTCAATGACTGTTAGCAGAATATGGAATCGGTGGGTTCAGGAGGGTAATACGGAACGCCGTGCTGGATCCCAACGGCCTCGTATCACTAGCAGTCTAGATGACAGGCATCTTATCCGCATGGCTGTAGCTGATCGTGCATCCACGTCTCGATCCCTGAGTCAACAGATGGGGACGTTTTCAAGACAACAACCATCTGCACGAACAGTTCGACGACGTTTGCAACAGCGTGGACTATCAGCTCGGAGACCATGGCTGCCGTTACCCTTGACGCTGCATCACAGACAGGAGCGCCTGCGATGGTGTACTCAACGACGAACCTGGATGCACGAATGGCAAAACGTCGTTTTTTCGGATGAATCCATGTTGTTTACAGCATCATGATGGTCGCATCCGTGCTTGGCGACATCGCGGTGAACGCACATTGGAAGCGTGTATTCGTCATCGCCATACTGGAGTATCACCCGGCGTGATGATACGGGGTGCCATTGGTTACACGTCTGTGACCTCTTGTTCGCATTGACGGCACTTTGAACAGTGGACCTTTCAGGTGTGTTACAACCCGTGGCTCTATCCTTCATTCGATTCCTGCGAAACCCTACATTTCAGCAGGATAATGCACGAGAGCATGCTGCAGGTCCTGGATACAGAAAATTTTCGACTGTTGCCCTGCCCAGCACATTCTCCAGATTTCTCATCAACTGAAAACGTCTGGTCAATGGTGGCCGAGCAACTGGCTCGTCACAATACGCCAGTCACTACTCTTGAACTGTGGTATCGTGTTGAAGCTGCATGGGCAGCTGTACCTGTACACGCCATCCAAGCTCTGTTTGACTCAATGCCCAGGCGTATCAAGGCCGTTATTACGGCCAGAGATTGTTGTTCTGGGTATTGATTTCTCAGGATCTACGCACCCAAATTGCGTTAAAATGTAATAACATGTCAGTTCTGGTGTAATATATTTGTCCAATGAATACCCGTTTATCATCTGCATTTCTTCTTGGTGTAGCAATTTTAATGGCCAGTACTGTAATTATACCACACGACAAAATTTTTTTTTATCCCATTCCCGAAAATTTGAGCGCGCACACACACACACACACACACACACACACACACACACACACACACACACACACACTAACCACTTACATTAAGTCATTATGACTGTATTAAAACACCATCACCATCAGCATCACCACCACCACCACCACCACCACCGTCATCGACATTTATTCAAATCTATAGCATTAGCGGCACTTCAAATGTGGGGGTGATGCCATGTATTTGGAGACGGAGAGGGAATCAGACACAGTGAAAAACTAATACCGCTCCACAATGGACCACTGGGTCTGCTCATGGTCATGTCGGAAAGCGTCTCACGATGGAGTTTCCCATCCGAAACACTCATCAGAAATAAAAACGTAAAAAGACTAAAGACCGGTGTAGGTGGACTTTAGTTCGTAAAGTCAAGTGGTCCTTAACGTAATTTTAGTTTGCTATTCGAAACAATTTCTGCTATTTTGTCCATAAAAGACAAGTAAAACTGTACGACTGTTTCTGGTCCAGATACTGCAGTCACAGCAAACCGAGTTGCTGCTGCCAAGAAAATTTCTCCATTTCCGATGCACAGCTCTAAAACGCGTCGCAGGTTCACGGCAAAAACAGTGTTGCGAAGGTGCAGACAGTGCCGCTGAATGAGTGTGTGGAGGCGTGGGAGTGCAGGAAGAGAAGGAAAGGTCAACAAACTTGAGGAGGTGAGGCAGGCGCAGCAGTGCGTGCTATGCTGACGTGCCGCGCCGCTGCCCCACGCGTGTCAAATACGAACTCGCACGCACCGAAGGACCGTGGCTGAGCTACTTCCAGTCTGCAGCCAATAAATAAAACTAAAAAAAGAGTAAGTACTAGTAGGATTCGCGTACCTAGGATGCTGGACAAACCTAACTATGTCAATAGACAGTTAATCCAATTCAGGTATCGATTCAAATCCGCATCCGGCCATCCTGATTTAGGTTTCCCGTGGCTTCCCTAAATCGTGTCTGGCAAATGCCGGGATGGTTCCTTTGAAAGAGCATGGCCGATTTCCTTCCCCACCATTTCATAATGCGGTGGGAGCGATGACCTCGCCGTCTAGTCCCCTTCTTGAAACAACAAACGCCCCGGGTATCGAGAATATATACGATTTTTGCTGTTTTCGATATCGAGACTAGTAGCTACAGGTTCCGGGAATTCCTAGACTTTCGAGAATCAACAATTTTCGGATTTTTTTCCTTTAGTTGTACTGTGACATCCTACTTCTTGCTGAATTTTATGTTTCTAGGTCAACGGAAATCATTCCACAGGTTTTGATGAGTGAGTTTGTGAGAGTTAAAATGTGGCTTAAATGGAAAGTTTTTTTGATGGAACTGAGTTAGAAGCTGAAGTTTTTCCCTGGTACGGACCATACAGCGTAGTATGTGACGAATTTCGACTTCAAACTGTTCCTGAGAAAAAAAGTTTTCAACAGTCAGACACACAGACGAAGAACGAAGTGATTCTGTAATGGTTCCGTTTCTACCGACTTGGGGACGGAACCCTGAGAAGTGTGCTTTGGAGTCCATTGCGTGTATCTGTATATTATAAAGACGAAATGTTCCATGTTACGTTATCTTCATGCTTCCCAAGTGACTTGTTGGTACCATTACACAAAATAATCAATGTATGAATAACACAGAAGAAGAAGAAGAAGAATAAAAATTCAACGTACCACAGAAGTTCCCACGAATATTGGGTATTTTGGTGTCGCTGAATCAGAATCTTCATTGCTTTTTTCAAACTGGTTTTAATTTTTGAGATACAGAGGTGTACATCAAACAAACTTCGTAGTCAGATTTGTCTTCGTTTACTTATGTAGGGTAATCTTTCAATATTCTAAATTTATGTTTGGCTGAATATAAAAAAAAAGTGGCTCTGAGCACAATGGGACTTAACATCTGAGGTCATCAGTCACCTAGAACTTAGAACTACTTAAAACTAACCAACCTAAGGACATCACACACATCCATGCCCGAGGCAGGATTCGAACCTGCGACCGTAGCGGTCGCGCGGTTCCAGACTGAAGCGCCTAGAACCGCTCGGCCACACTGGCCGGCGGCTGATTATCGTCAAGTAACACTGTCATACATTAAGTACATGTTTTCTACATGTTATCGCAGTGAAATGTGATTTCTTCATAGCTTGGATGCTTGCCGTCCCCTGGTAAGTTCTGTTACGTTTGTTGTAAATAAACTCCACGGAGTTTGTGAACCAAACATACGTATTCGGCACATTTCGGTATTCGTCTGGAGGACCAAGGTAAGCCTTGAACTCCCCATAACGTTCGCAAATCCTGTCTAGACGTTCGATATTGGACAAAGGTGACGAAGAGAAGCTTAAACTTTGCGTGCCAGCAGTGATATGGAGAGAACCATGGAACCACTACCCCACCTCTCTGACTCTCATCGAAATAGCTCGGGAATAAATTATCAATTACTTGATCAATTCAATGTGTTCCCTGATCCATTTGTTAGTATGCATTGTCTCTCCCTAAATTTCCTAACATGTGTCTCTCCACTGCTCGGTGAGACGCAGTTTTTCTACAGTTTTAGCGTTTCGAGTCCATGTCTCACTGCCGATAAGTCAAAACTGGCAATACACATTGATTATAAATTTCCTCTTCCCGAACTCAGTAACTTAGTTTGTGAAATCCCTGTTTAATTTACCAAAAGCGCAACAGATGTGTAGGTACATAGTGAAAGACCCCAATATATTGTAAAGTTAAAATTTATTAAAAACAAAAATGGAACACCGATCGACCACAAGCGTCGGAAAAGGAATTAATTACGAATGCGCGGTAAGGCGCGGACAAACGAAAAAAATCATCATTCATTCTTCTTTATATGTGATTTTGTTTCTCAATCTCTCGTATATAGTTCTGTTGAGAAGCGCGGCTCGGACGGGCTACGAGTGCTTTGTATCACATATGTTCCGAAATAAGAAGAATTGATATCAGTATTAAGTATTTTTAATTCAAGTGAAGTGGAACTAAGTAAGGAGGATTTTCTCATTTTTGACATGCACTGGAGTCCTTTAAGTCTGCTGCCTGCTTCTTCAATTCAATGTAAGAGAGAGAGAGAGAGAGAGAGAGAGAGAGAGAGTCCGATTTGCCATAAATCGTACATGCGCAACATTCCTAATAATTCAATTGTAATATACTCAAATTTTTTCCATTATAACACACAGGTCATTTGCGCTCATGTTTGCTGCCCATCCAGCAGTTCTCTTAAACTGTCGTAAATACAAATAATTATTTAAAAATAAATTTTGATGCAACATTTTTCAAATTAGGCTACAAGGTATAATATAATTTCTACTAGGCCCCCGACTCCGAACAGATAGTTCTGAAACTGTGCTTGTGAATTTTGAATAGCTTTAACAATACTTTTACGTTTTGTAACGAAAAACGTGGGGTGCATGCAATGCATAATTGATGCACGAATAGTTCATCTATTAATTATTATCTGTTGCATGCTCCTTTTTTTCGTTATAAATCTTTTGAGTATCGTCACAGCTATTCAAATTTCCTCAAGTACAAATTTTCAGCACTATCTATATGGGGTTAGGGTTCTGTATGGGGCTGGGAGAAATTATTTTATTCTTTTTATTTAGATTTCAAAACGTTATATTAAAAATATATTTTTAGTTAAGTAATCATTTTCTGTTTGTCTCATGTGCATGAAATTGGTCAACGAATTTTTAAACAGTACCAGATTAAATTTTTATTTACATAATTATTTACATAATGGGATTTTTACATGCAACTTCATCCATGACAGATATTGCATCCATCCATCCATCTCTCTCTCTCTCTCTCTCTCTCTCTCTCTCTCTCTCTCTGCCTGCTCAGACGTGCCCTTCCGCTAGCATACTGCCTGAAATGCATGCCGATACTACCTGCACAACACACCAGTCCCACTTCCACCCTTGTCAAACAGACCGGCAACAGAACGTTGCACTGTCATCCAGTTCTGAACTATGTTTAGTTGAAGTCTGTAGCTAATTGGGAGGTTACTTTAAAACCAATGGCGAAAATTGTAGTGGACATACAAGGGCTGACAGACAGACAGACAAGAACGCAACCTAATAAAAAGGTATGAAAGTTATCAATTGCTTGTATGACTTCAGTATCAAGTGGCACCATTTTTAATACTTTGGTTACTATTATTATTTTCAGCTACTGACTGATTGCTACTCTAGACGAGGAAATAAATATTACCAGACAATATCTGTTTTCATTATGTCTTGTGGCTGTATTGTGCGTATCAGACTGAAGCCTATTACAATTAGTTAGTGTTTGGACTCTGCTACTCTCTCCAACTGCCATCTAGTGGCAGCTTCAAACTGGGCAGGTCGTCAGACTGTCCAGTATAGTCCGCTCCCTGTCGGGAGACTTTGCAACCTACGTGCAGAAGTGGATCTCCTAGGTCCTTTGTGCGCGCAGATAGGATTAGCCGTTGTAAGGGCCGAGCAGGTAGCTGCGGGACCCCGTAGCGGACGGGCGTGTATGTCTTCCAGCTAAGCCAGCAGCCGCAGTTGGCGCGCTGCCTGTGCAAGTTGTAAAGTTTAATGTAATAAACACTTATACCAGACAACTTGTTCCGTCCCGTTGTTGTGAGTGCAAACAAGGGGAGGACAGTGAGTCCTCTCGCACTATACACACACACTCCAATGTGCCACCACGGAAGGAAGAGCCAGCGCGCACATTTTTTGGTCCTCCAGTCCGGATAGTGACCACGCGGAATTTACGTTCGCGCGGATTTGTTTTCCGGTATTTGTGAACTTCTAAAAAGTCACTTGTGAGCTGCGCACGTTATCCGTTTCGTTGTTGACCGCTATTGAGTGTCCCAAGGCCTGTTCGGGACTTCGGCAACAACAGTCTTAACAACGGCGATCGGGGACATTTTTGAACGTTTAATGTGTCTAATTCAAACGCGAGAATCACAGAAACGTGTCAGTGCTAGCATCATTGGTGACGTCACCACCTGCTCCCGCCGAAACTTCGCGCCTTCGGAGACTGCAAGCCTGCCACGCCAGCTGCCAGTGCCCGCTGCTGTTCCAGTCCGTAGAGGAAAACTGCCTGATATGAGACACTTTTGTAAACCCATTTGAAAGACCTAAAAGTAAGTGCAATTGTATTTTTTATGATGGTAATAATATCTTGCATTATCTAATTTCATCATACAATTTTCGTATTTGCAATAATAAACAATCTTTCAGAGTAGTTATTAAATCTTCGCAAACAAGGCATTTCGTAGAAATGAGATTAAGGTTTCCTAATATGAGACAGTAATAATATTTTGCTTTATTTTATTACAGAATAATGACATATGAATATACATTTTTTACATGTTCATTCATTTCTGTTAACCTTCACTCATTTCAGACTACTTAGGTTTATATTTACGACATCCGGGGCAAACAAAATTGTCTTCTGTGACACCGCAATCTTCATGAGCCCAGCGATAACATTTCGTGCACTGTGCCCATTTCTCCCCGTGTTTGTCTTCCGAAAAGCGCCCAGTACAGAACAGACACCCTGCCTCATCGTCATCACTGCTGTCTGAATCCCCACTGTCATCAAGATGGACATCGGATGCCGAGTCACTAGACGGTTCTTCTGCTTTAGGTCTACGATTTGAAGACTTTCCACTCTTTTCCCCAATTAACTTTCTGGCTGCTTTCTTAGCTTCTCTGATTTCTTCTGTTTAGATTCTTGTAATTGCTTCACATAAGGAGTTGAAGTTAGTAACGCAGCAGAGCACGAACGCGATGTTTGACCTATTTGACTATCTCCAGGCAGTTATGCGATGTGTGGGAGAGGTCTGATGTCTGCCGGGCCGACAGCTTTACCATCACCATCAGTAGTTTCATTTTCATTTTTGGTATCTCTTTCTTGAAGAGCGTCAACATGGCGATGAATTGAAAATTCATGTTCCCTAAAGATGTTTCTGTTGCATGGGATGAGACCCGTTTTTCTGAAGGCATTCACAGATACTTCCATTGTTGCTGCTCGGTTGTAAGCTGCCCTAATAACCTGGATATTAATAATGGTGTGATAACACGACCTGGGTTACTTGCCAACCACGTTTCAATCTCTTGGGCGGGCATAGTAGGTTTTCAAAGGCCCCATAAATCCGACTTCTAGTGGCTGCATTTTATGCGTTGAGTGAGGTGGAAAACATACAATATGAACATTGTTTTTCCACGTGCTTTATCGAACACATCGAGATTCTTTGTGTGGGAATAATGCCCATCAAGAATCAAAATGACAGGCTCATTTGAAGATGGCTTTACATGACTCAAAATGATCAAACCACTGAGTAAAAATGTGAGTTTGTATCCAGCCACTTGGATGACAAGCTGATATTGATCCTGCAGGTGCACCGTCCATCAATTCCAGCTTCATATTCTTCCTTGGGAAGACGATTAGTGATGGAACGTAAGTGCAAGCTGCGTTCCTACACGTTACAACTGTGATGAGATTTCCCCTTTCTGCTAAATTTAAGGCAGCAACTTGTCTCTTCCCTTTTTCCCTTTCATAGCAATAACCCTGCTGTGTTTGTGCTGCACAGATGTCATCCCAGTTTCGTCAACATTGAAGACTCGATGCGGGTTATGGTTGACTTTAGATAGCACAGATTCGTAAATATCAAACATCTCCCCATATTTTCTGGAGTGAAAGCTTTCACTCTTGCTGCTCCAAGACCATGAGGAGTTCTCATTGATAAAATGGGATGTCTGTTAAGGAAAGCTCGGAGCCATTTCTTTCCTGCTGAAGTGTTTTCTGAATTGAAGAGATTCTTTAGCCTATTCCTGACAACTAACTCTAAGGCCATGCTTCGTAAGTCCTTACAAATAAGAGCATAAAATCGCTCTTCCATTACAAGGCAGTATTTCACTATTTCAGTTCCAGTTCAGATGAGAGAACATGCCTTCTGCCAAGATTAACACCAACCAGCTTTTTCGGGTGTACGAGTTTTATCCTTCACATACCTTTCTAAACTACGTTTTGGTACAGCAAAAACTTTTGAGTCTTAAGTACCCCGTCTCGCCATTTCTCACACATGTAATGGCATGAACCATGGCGTCTTTATCCCACGTTTTCCTTTCAGGCGTCAATGCCACCTACAAAGAATAAATACAATAATCAGACATACTTCTTAAAGGACTTCAACTTCGATGATATTGTTTGTTAGATTATTTTTTGTAAGTACTGTGAACGGAGTGCTTTGAATCTGGAGTAATATAGATCAACTTCTGAGCAAAATACTGCCTTGAAATAAAGTTCCAGAAAACATTCCAATTTCTGATCATAAGACTAGTCAAACTAATCCCTGTTTATGATCATTTAATCGAATTAAAATAAACGCAGTTGCCAAAATTTTACTACAATAAATGATAAAATATTGTTATCTCATGATAGTATTGCGTAAATTACATATGACAAACAGTGAGAGAACGAGTTCCCCCAATATGCGATAGGTATCATAATATGCGACACTGTAGCGTATTTGCATCCCCATACTATCGCATATTATGCCATCTTGCACAAAGAATCACGCACTTGCTAACAACGTTCGTTGGAAAACGAACCTAATTGTCAATAATTAAAGGTAATACCGTCACAAATAACAATAAAAGAGTGCAGTAATATCCACCCACCTTTAAGCTGACATTGTCTTAACACCGATGTCGCAAAATCTCGAAACACAAGAAATTTTGTATCAACCTCTACGGACTGTGTCCGGCTCAACTATGGCGTCCTACTCGCTGTGTCGTCGTCTGGCAAGCAATAGACGTGTTTAAGAAACTCTCCACCAGAGTGCATCCCTAACCATGAGCACAGTTGGTGTCTCATATCAGGGAACTATCGCATAATAGACACCTTTCCTCTACTGCCTCGTATTGCCGCTGCAGCCTGGTAAGTGCAAGTGTTGGCTTCCTGCTGTCATCTTCCCGGTCCTAAAATGGATACCCCCAGAGAAAACAAAATTAGTCAAGCAGAGAGGTGTAGCAAAGGCCGCTCTCGCGTGCTTGGCGAGCTTTGTGCAGTCTGCAGACAGTGCCAGCATCGAAATATTGGAATCAAAATTAGGTCGATTGACTCTGATTCAGACTGATTTTGAGCCGTCTCAAACACGGCTGGAAATTGAAGGCGAATCAGCAGATCATAGTAACGACAGGGCAGAATTCGAGGATTTGTGGGACTTTGTTGAATCCACTATCAAGGGTTCAATGAAGAGGTACACCCAGCTTCCGCAGCCTTTGGGCTCGAATCCATCAGGCAGTGTCAGTTCTTTGAAACTACCCGCTATTAACTTGCCAAATTTTGAAGGTGACTACCTTAAGTGGTCATCATACAGGGATACGTTTTTGAGTCTCATTATGGATAACAATTCAACTTCATTACCTTAATTCGTCTTTGTGAGGTGAAGCTAAAGACCTTTTGAAACATATACCTGCCACAGCAGGAAACCTATCGATATCCCGGGACTTATTACGCAGAGGTGTAATAACCCAAAAATAATTGCAGCCGGACATGCTAAGGCTTTGTTGGCCTCACCTACAGTCGGCCATGGCGCAGCGAGCGATTATAGGCAACTAACTAATCACGTATGCAGCCATTTGAAGGCCTTACAAGCTCTCAAACTTTATGTTCCACTTCATGAAGGTATTCTTTCGGAAGAGATTCTGTCTAGTGTGCGACCCACAGATCGTCATGAGTGGGAGGTAAAGGTGTCTGGGTCAACATTCACCACATTAAATCAGCTAATAGATTTTTTGAAACGAGGCATGTGAGGAGGGCTCATCTCGCTAGTGGTGATGCTGAGGAGTCATGTAATTTTTGTAGTGAACCTCATACTATCACTAAATGCAAAGGGTTTCAATCACTAAATGTCGATGAGCGGCGGGCATGTGTGACAAAAATTAGCTTTGTTTTTTGTGCATCCGCTCTGGTCATTTCTCGACTAAATGCAGGATTTCTCCTTGTAAGACCTGTAAAGGAAGGCACAACATATTGCTCCACAAGCCTGCTGAACCAAGGAATGGGCAGAATAGTGAACCAGGAGGCCATTCATTGGCCCATCAAGCTACGAACGGGAAAGAAAATATCCATTGTAATGTTTTGTTGGCAACAGCTATTGTCAACATTAAAGACAGCAGGTTTGCAGAGTTCTGGTAGATAGTGCTAGTCAGTTATCCTTTATATCTAAGGGCATGGCAGAGAAATTAAAACTGAAACGAAGGAAACATTCGTTTCCTGTGAAAGGCATAAACAATGCCCTTGCAGCCTCAGTGTCTTACACCTGTAATGTTGAACTGTCGCCTAGGCTCAACGACTTTCATGTCGGAACCACTTGTGTTATCGTAGATCATGTCACGTCCTTGAGTGTCACATGTAATCTTCCGCTGATCCAGAGTTCAACGAGCCTGCCACAGTAGATTTAATTCTTGGTGCTGAGGTTTTCTTTGACGTTGTTTGGAAGGAAAGGCTGGTGAAACCAAGCGATCCTTCACTGGTCGAAACAAGATTTGACTGGATTTTGTCTGGTAGGATGCCTTCAGCTGCATGCAACATGCCTCGTTCTACAGTGACCTCGTCGCTTTGTTGGATGTGACAATTTAGATGCCAAACAGCAAAGGTTTTGAGAGTTAGAGGAACTGTCTACGAAAACGATGAGTAAGCAGGATAAATTATGTGAGGCTCACTTTCAGCGTCACACGGCACGAGATGAAGGGAGATTTGTGGTTCGACTACCAGTGAAACCTGACTGCAAATTCTTAGGTGAATCACGACAACAAGCCTCTCCGAGACTGGCGCATCTTGAGAGGAGATTTAAAATGCAACCGAATCTGCATAAGAAATATGCTGCATTCAGGCGGGAATATGTCGGACTGGGACACATTGAGATCTCTAATTCTCAAGGTATTATCGGTCGAAGGTGTTACCTTCCACATACTGTCTTCAAAGAATGCAGCTCCACTACTAAGTTGAGGGTAGTATTTGATGGCTCTGCTGTCACTTCTTATGGAGTATCTCTCAATGATATCTTTATGGTTGATCCCACTGTCCAGCCAGATTTATTTTCCATTGTTACAAAATTTCGCTCCTTTAATGTGGCTCTGTCAGCTAACATAGCAAAAATGAATCGCCAAGTGTCTCTCCATCCTGATGAAAGGAACTTCCAGAGAAGTCTGTGGCGGGAATCACCGTCTGAACCGACGCAAGAATATAGACTGTGTACACTCACTTATGGAAACGCTCCTGCTGCCTTTCTTGCTACCAAATGTCTTCAACAGTTGGCTTTGGAAAATCGAAACAGGTCTCCAATGACATCGCAAGCCTTGATGTCTAACTTTTATGTGGATGACTTCTTAGGTGGCTCAGCTACAGAAAGAAGATCAGGAACTTCAAATCCAGCTACCTGAACTACTGACTTCTGGGGGGTTTCCACTGAGGAAGTGGTGTTCCAATAGTCACAAGGTCATGGAAAAAATTCCAGTGCAAGACAGAGAAACGTCCTTGCCTTACTGGTGAACAAGCCATAAAAACATTAGGGATATTATGGCACCCTGGCTCGGACACATTCCAGTGCCATGTGTAGCTGAAGAGAGTAGTCATCGGCTCTCAAAGGTTACCAAATGCAATGTCCTGTCTACACTAGCATCAATCTATGACCTGCTGGGGCTTCTAGGTCCAGCAGTAATAAGATCATTCCTTGCCCCCAGCATGTTAAATTAGAAATTCATGGTTTTTGTGATGCTTCACAGTTGGCATATGGTGCGTGTGTATACGTCAGATGTGTTCTTCCGAATAACAGTGTGTTGGTCTCACTGGCAGCAACCAAATCTCGGGTTACCCCTGTAAAACAAGTGTCTCTTCCACGACTGGAATTATGTGGTGTGCTGCTTCTTGCCCGAGTCATTCACAAGGTGGTCAATGCCTTAGACATCATAGATAGTGGCGACATTCATTTGTGGACGGACTCCACAATAGTTCTCTGTTGGCTGCAGCGTAGTCCTCGTCACTGGAAAAACTTTGTTGCCAACAGAGTCTCTGAAATCCAGGAACTGAGTTCAGCTGTCAACTGGAGACGTGTCAAATCTGAGGATAATCCTGCTGACCACTTATCACTTGGTATTAATCCAGCTGCTTTGAGTTCACTTGTACAGTGGCAGTATGGCCCGTCATGGCTATCCATTTGCGACCTCGACTGCAACACCTGCACTACACTTAGCGTAGAAGATGCGCCCGACAGAAGGTGTACACAAGTATCCTTGGTGTCAAGTCATTAAACTTGATGAACTGCTGTGTAAATATTCATCATTCAAGAAAACTTACAGAGTTTTGGCCTATAGACTGAGGGTTGCTAATAACACTAGGCTTCAGCAATCAGACAGGATAACTGGGTCACTCCACTGGAATGCCACAACGCTATCAAAATGGCGTTTGGCGCAGCTCAACATAGTGAATATGGTAAAGAGATCGCTTTGTTTAAGGCCAGTTCACCTATTCTACATAATAGCAAATTAAGGGATTTACACCTGTTTGATGATGCCGAAGTTATTTTAAGAGTGGGAGGGAGATAAATGAATGCTGGTGTACCATATGATGAGCGTCATTCGATTATCGTACAGCCTAAGCATCATTTGACAAAAATTCTCATAACAGATGAACACGAAAATCTGTTGCATGCTGGGTCACAACTTTTGTTGGCTATTTTGCGTGCGAGGTTTTGGATCCCCAATGGGCGTAACACAGTCAAAGGACTTACCAGGAAATGTTTAAAATGCTTTAAGCTGAAGCCCAAGATAGCAATTCAACTCATAGGTCAGCTACCTCCAGCTAGAGTAAACCAGTCTCATCCATTCCAGCACTGTGGAGTAGATTATGTAGGTCCTATTGCTGTAAAGCATGGTGGTAGACGGAGTAAAGTTATCACCAAGGCTTATATTGCTTTATTCATTTGCATGGCAACCAAGCCCTCCACTTAGAATTAGTTAGTGACATGGTAACAAGTTCATTTTCGGCCGCCCTCAGGAGATTAATTGCAAGAAGAGGGAAACCTCACATGCACAGTGACAATGGCACCATATTTGTAGGTGCAGGCAATGAGCTTAAACGTTTTCTCTTTGGTGATACTACTGTTGAAGGTGTGGTGAATCTTTCGACCTCAGAGGGAACCAGTTGGAGGTTCACTCCACCTCGTGCCCCTTACTTTGGTGGACTCTGGGAGGTAGGAATCAAATGCATGAAGTCTCATCTCAAACGCGTCATCGGCAATGTAGTACTGACATTTGAAGAACTGACTACTGTGTTAATTCAGATAGAAGCATGCTTGAATTCAAGGCCATTGTGTCTTCTCTCTGATGACCTAGATTCTCCTGCTGCTCTCACTCCTAGTCATTTCCTAATCGGACAGCCCCTTTCTGCTCATCTTGAACCCTCTGTCCTTGAGGTTCCCACCAACAGGTTGCACAGATGGCAACTTGTACAGCAGTTGCATCTGTCCTTTTGGAAGAGGTGGTCCACAGAATACAAACATGATCTGCAGCAAGGCAAAAAATGGACATTGGAAGCAGCATGGCAACCCTACATTGGCGATCATATACTGGTCAAGGAGGATGACCTGCCTCCCTTGGTGTGGAGGCTGGGTGTCATTGAGTAGCTGTTTCCCGGTCCTGATAAGTGTTTGCTACTGGGTAGATTAAGAGGCCTACAGTAAAATTGTGTCCCCTGCCTAAGAAGTGAATCAGTTAAGTATTCCCTCAGATCTGTGTGGTGGTGTATGATACAGGGCCACTGCCAAATTGCCATTTGCTGGAACAACCTCATAATTCATAAGATCAGCTTGGGAAGCTGTGGATATTTCTTGTGGACTAACTGCTGTTAGTATTGATTTTCATCTTTTTATGCAGTATAATATTAATACTTTATTGTTTTGTGTCTTACATGTTAGTACTCATCGTTTCTCACATGCAGTGGTATTTTGGTGATGTGGGCATCCTAAATGTTAGTGTATTCATGTTCTATGTGCATTTATTTTACCCTCCACCTTGCCCTTCAATACTAAATTGGTGATCCCTTGATACCTCAGAATATGCCCTACCAACCGGTCCCTTCTCCTAGTCAAGTTGCGCCACAAACTCCTCTTCTCCCCAATTTTATTCAATACTTCCTCATTTGTTATGTGATCTACCCATCTGATCTACAGCATTCTTCTGTAGCACCACATTTCGAAAGCTTCTATTCTCTTCTTGTCCAAACCATTTACCATACAAATACTTTCAGAATAGCCTTCCTGACAAATCTATACTCGATGTTAACAAATTTCTCTTCTTCAGAAACGCTTTCCTTGCCATTGCTAGTCTACATCTTATATCCTCTCTACTTCGACCATCATCACTTATTTTGCTCCCCAAATAGCAAAACTCATTTACTACTTCAAGCGTCTCATTTCCTAATCTAATTTCCCCAGTATCACCCGATTTAATTCGACTACATTCCATTATCCTCGTTTTGCTTTTGTTGATGTTCATCTTATATCCTCCTTTCAAGACACTGTCCATTCCGTTCAGCTGCTCTTCCAGGTCCTTTGCTGTCTCTGATAGAATTACAATGTCATCGGCGAACCTCAAAGTTTTTATTTCTTCTCCATGGATTTTAATTCCTACTCCAAATTTGTCTTTTGTTTCCTTTACTGCTTGCTCAATATACAGATTGAATAACGTCAGTGATAGGCTACAAACATGTCTCACTCCCTTGCCAACCACTGCTTCCCTTTCTTGCCCCTTGACTCTTATAACTGCCATCTGGTTTCTGTACAAATTATAAATAGCCTTTCGCTCCCTGTATTTTACCCTTGCCACCTTCAGAATTTGAAAGAGTATGCCAGTCAATTGTGTCAATGACAACGCTACAGTAACACGCTCAAATGGCGACTTTCTGATCGCGCCTTGTACTTGTCGCGAAAACCTCGGAACTTCGAACCCGTCTGATGCCTAGACATCATTTGGCTCACGTCAGGTGCATCAGAAGATCGATGGAAAACTTCAGTTTTCCCTATTAAGAGGTGGTGCTAAGATAATGATTTTCGTTCGCTGGTAATGAAAATATGGCCTCCGAAATGGAGAAATAATTTGTACCGGCTGTGGATTAGTGTCTGGTAAAGGCAACGCACGCCTCGCTCCTCGACCGTGCTGCCGTAACTCTACACGTGGCAAGTTCCCATCGGCCGGTCTAATGGGCCAGCCATCCACGGCAGATAAGCGGCAGGAATGCTCGGCTGTCACTGCAGCGGGCGGCATAACGTGCCTTGAAGGCAGGGCCAGGCCCTACTTGTGTTTATCGCCCAGCCACCGCGGGCTCACACGTTGCCGGCCAGGAAAGATGAGGAGAGTAATAAAACTCTGGCGGGAAAAACGATGCCGCCACGCGTGGGGAGGGAGTGGGCGCTAGTAGAAGGCTCCTCGCCTCTGGACTAGTTCCCTCGCACCCACTCTCCAGTGCATAATCCAGTGATACCGTACGTCGTACACGGTGCTACAAAATAATTTCGCTTCAGATATCAACATTACGTTGACACAAATGCTGTATAAAAATACAGACTGATGGTCAAATTAATGGAAACCAATTAGGAGGCAGAGGTGAAGGTCTTTTTCCTTTTTAGTCTGTGGGTTACCTCAATCGATACAGAACCCTCATAGGACCACTGTGTTGTCCGTGTACCTGTCCGTCCGTCTATTTAGTATTTTCCTTCTCAGGAATGAGTGGAGGTATCAAGTTGAAACTTACGTCACAAACTGAGGTCTACCACCCCTTGGCTGTACAATAAACTTTAGCTACTAGGTCAATACAATCAAATCATTGGCCTTTTCTGTCACATACTTTGATTCTTGCTAACTCATAAAAACCAAAGCGGCACTTCCCCTTGACGTAGAATCATAAAAATTGACAAGAAGACTGGTTTCACAGTGCAAATAAAGAAAAAAATTATTACTTTGTAACTGTGTGTCACGAAAAAGTATTTTACACATTTGTTTGTTATCCATCAAATGTAAAGTTAAAACCTTGGAATCCCCAGGATCAATGTCTTATCAGTATCACTGTCGACAACATACAAAAATTTCTTGATGCAATAATTTACCAACAGCCGCATGTATTGTAGAAATTTATTTTATTTTATGAATTTCTATGTGCTACCAGTTTCGGCATCACATTGATGCTATCTTCACGCCCCTGTACAACGAGTAGAAGAAATGTACTACTATTAAAATTATTAAAAATATAGAACATACGTTAACAATAGACAGGTATCATGTTGACTATGTAAGCGGTTCAAAGAGATATATTGTATATCATAAAACTATATGTAACATTAGGGCACATATGCTTCTGCCTATGTCATGCAGAAATATAACTGCCATTGCTGCTCCTTTCACTAGAAGCAATTTTTATCTTTCGTTTTTTGACCAGACTGAAGTCACAAAAAAACTCATTCCAGAAAGGCACTTCTCAGTATCATCGAATATTGCAGAATGTACTATTACATTAAAGAGAAAGACCCCAAATCTGCTATAAACGCGAAGATGAAAAAACAACACAGCAGGATACAGATTTCCCTCGACTCCGTAACTCCACGTCTGTGCACAGTTATCACGTACAGCTTCCATCAACAGTGTCTTTCTTCTTCGGATTCCCTCATGGCTTTTAGAACCAAACTCTCATTCACCTGTAACAAATCTTACCGAGAGTGGAGGTCTTTGATAAATTTTCGATGCGCTGTTGCCCTGAGACGGCATACCATCATAAAATTCAAGCTACTATACGAAAACAACGAAATACAACGAAATCCGTTGTGGAGTCTCCAAAGCTTCTCACTTGTCGACCGCTATCGACTTTCGTGGTCGCATCGAATGACACGCCATTTTGACCTCACTCCACAATACATTTCTATTGTCACTGGCTTCTTCCTTGTTCGTGTGGTACATGTGCTGCGATGTTGTTTTATGCGACCACGGCACGCTGCAGTGACAACTGGTGCTTATTGGTGCCGCGCTTCAACTACACGTGAATTTTTTAAATGCAAAACATGATAATGTATACTGGTAATTTGTGCTTTTCACGTCGTACAGATATGTATCTCTGAATGCACCTTTAAACACAGTATACGCAGGTGTCCGTGCGTCCTACTAGCCATGATGCTATCTGTATAAACGGCAAGTGACCTGGACGTAGCCTAAGTGGGATCTTCCACTTCATCGGTCCCTACTGAACCGCAGTAGTTTACACCAACTCGAGTGAGTCACTCGAGCACCCAACCTGTAGTCCTGATCTCTTTCCATGTGATTATCGCGCCTTCGACCCCTTGATAATGGCGTTTAAGGGCATACGATCCCTCAGGGACGAAGATGTGCAGTAGGAGGTTACAGAATTCTTCACGCACTAGGACAAACGGGTCCTTCAACCTGGCTCGACAGCGCTCACGGTGAAGTTGCTTGATTGGCATACCGATTCTGACTGTACGGGCTTCGAACGGAAACATTTTGATCCCTTGTAACTGCTGCTGCAGACCCTGTAATGGATTAATGGATTGATTGCAGACAATGAGCCATCAATGCGAAACGGGAATAAAATTAGCGCTGTGGGGTCATTCTCCCTCTTATCGAAAGTTTTATAACGTTAAATTCTTCATTTTTGTGGCCATAGAGTTCGTAGTTGCTTTATAATTCTAGAAGGTATTTTTATTGTCGTTGCAACTACAAAAATGCGTGATTTTTTTCACCAGACGCCTTTCGTTTTATTGAGGTAAAGCATCATCAGTGGTCTGTGATTAAGTTTTTTACATTTTGATTTGCTTTTAGATCGAAAAACAGTTCGTTAAGAATAAATTGATTTGTACTTACGGTGATTTTCAGTTGATTTCTCGCTTACATTAGGAAATGCCGTGTGCTAGCACATCGTTGATTGTCTGCGTTAGACGGAGATAATTTTGGTCTAATTTGTAGATGTTCTGCAGCACTATGCATTTCTTCTGTTTTTCACAACACACTTTCATGCACACCACTGTATTCTGTTTGTGTTTATACTTCAGTATGTGTTGTGGTCTGTGTTTTTGTAGTGTTGCCAGCATAACCTTTGCATTACTTTGACCTAAAACATTTTTTTTAACTTAGGTTATTGTACATGTGTAATTCTATTTAATTATGTTGCTGTGTATTTATGTACTGTGTAAGAGCAGAGAAGGAATACCGATGGAGGTTTTTTTAGGGGAGGGGAAACCATGATGAGTGGACCTAAATATTGTAGCAGTGTGATGGAGAGTGAGTTAGAGGAGAAGGTGAGGAGCAAGGGAGCGAGAAGTGAAATGAAACAGTGGGGGGGGGGGGGGGGGGGGGGGGATGCAAAAGGCTCTTCTGTTTTTCATCTAATTTCATGAATTATTCTATATAAAGTCTGGTGAAAAAAATCAGCGTTTTTGTAGTTGCAACGACAGAACAAAAATACCCTCAAGTTTTATAACGTTCTTTCCCTTGTATGGCATACCGACTTTCAGATAGCGCGAATCGCCAGACACAGCTGTAACTTAGTTTCGACATGAGATCAAGACTTGCGTATACTGGGGCACCCACAGACAAAGATCGGAATGAATCAAGACGGAGAGGCTATGTAGAAATGCGTAGCAGCAGTAAGTGATTCGCAGCGCAAACGGCGCACGTGTAGGTCCCAGAGTGTACTCGTGTACTTAAAGAAAGAAGGAACGTTAAGAGTTTAATGTCCTGTAGTATAAAAGCTCAGATAACCTAAATCTGGATGGCGGGACGGGAAACTGAACCTTCATTCTCCGAAATGCTAGTCCAGTGTCTTATGAGCTGCGACAACCCACAAAGTGTGTAAAATGTGACTGGTTTCTCAGTATGCAGCTAGCTCAGCCAAAGAAAACCATCAAACGATGTGAAAACGTAGAAGCAAGTGCCTCTATTCCTCGTAGACTTCAAAATCCCAAATCAGCATGTGACAGTTCCGAAGAGCTAGTATGGAAGCCTTGACATTGTGCAGATTGTCCACAAATTATCTTTACAGCTTAAAACTTTGACTTTATAACTATTATAGTAATTAAAGTTTTTCAAGATGTGATAACTCAGGATTTTTTTTTTTTACCTTCCAGGTGACGATATTTTGACGCAAAACTGAACTTGAAAAGCCTGCTAAAGTGTGGACGCCACAGAAGATCGCTCAGAGTGCAGTCTGGTTCACACAGACGGCGTCCGACACCCCAGTGCAGCGAAACATCTGTACACGGCAAGGAAGGCAACCACCGTCCCAACCAAGTATTCGAGCTTGGCATGCGTCATTTATGGAAACAAGTGGTGTTCTCCATAAAAAGGAGTGGGTGGCCCATCTGTTCAGACGCCAACGTGGACTACTTACGGGAAGCTTTTGCATAGAGTCCGACAATATCGGTGCATACGGCGGCCAGAGTGTTGGAAATGAGACGATCAACAGTGCAAGGTGTACTGCATAAGAAATTATCCCTACAAGGTGTAGCTGCTTCACGCATTAAAGCCTATTGACACTCCTCAGTGAGAATAGTTTGTAGTGGATATGCTAGGCAATACTGATGCATACAATGACTATTTGGAAGAGACTTGTTTATCCGATGAGGTAGCTTTTCATGTATCCGGCAAACTAAATCGTAGCGTTCGTATATGGGGTTCACAGCATCCTCGTGTTACACAAACGGAAAGACAGAGTCCCAAGGTCAATGTTTTGTGTTTTGCCTCATAGGCTCATTCTTTTTCATCGAGTCTGCCATCAATGGTGGTGTTTCTCTGGAGATGTTACAAGACTTTGCAACTGATTTCATATTCCAGCAGTATAGGACACTGCCCCACTGATCCCTAAACGTACGTCAGTTTCTAGGTGGAAAGGTTCCGGATAGGGATAGGCAGATTGGAGGAGATGGTCCAATTCGATGACCACCACGATCCCTCGACCTCACATCATCTGACTTCTTCCTACGGGGTTTTGTAAAGGATCTGGTGTAACAGACAACGGTTAGAGGCCTACAGAACTTTAATGCACGCATTCGTAACGCATTCTGGATATGTCACAGTGGACATCTTTAACCATACCTCGAGAAAAATGGATTTATCACTAGACATCATCCATAGCACTAAGGACTCACACACTGATGTGTATGAATGAGGAAACCAAACTTTATGGGTTATATTACCACGTGTTGGAAACGATCTATCTTTATCTAGCACAGTTTCGTAAGTCTTAACGTAATTTATGGAAACCCTGAATTTCGACTCTTAGGTGCCCTTTCACAGGACAGGCCTTGCATCTGGAAGAAGCGAGCCATCTCCTGCAGCCGGTCTTCGGTGCATAGAGGCCAGGCCGCCATAGAAGTAGCTGAACTGCCGCCATTGGTCGTGTTGAGCTTCTCAATTGCAAAATGTTTGCCGTACAGGAAGTATAGTTGCTGCAGGTGGTATGATGAAACGCAGAAGACGAAAAAGAACTAGTCCACAATTAAGTTTAGGACTATTCCAGTACCTAACGTCAAATATTATGAGTGGAAAACTTCGATGTCACTCTGTTGGCCAGTGGCCCCATTCTTTCCGTTAACAAGTTGATCGAATGAAATGTTGAAATTTAAGATGTAAAGAAGAACTTGGCAAGATTTTAGTAGTAAGTTCATTAATAGCAACCGAGTCCAAATGCAGTTCATCTCGGTATCAGTCTTTATCATACAAAAGAAATTATCTGTTTATAGTATTAATATTGTTAATATTTGATAGAATTCTTCCATACTTCCTACTTCAACTACGTTTATTGTTTAATTTTATCCATTTGTCAGTTTTTCCGTGACTATTACTTTTTGATTTGTAAACTTACATTTACAACGAGCCACCTTGTAATACACCACTGTAACCTAACCAAAACTAGAATTAACTTAAATCTGGAAAAATAATCTATGTAGACTATCAAAGCATCTGAGCATGAGCGCACAGGGTTCGAAATGTATAGTGCATTGAAATAAAATCACGGTTGTGACTGAAGGCGGTTGTTCTTTATTTTATGTTTACTGTGTAGATAAAACCAAATCCGATTTTTGCAGATGAACGCTTATTTTGTTTTTACCAAGCTTGTTGCTCTTATTGTTATTAAGCATCAGTTTTCTGTAAAATAAGATTATTTCATCTTTATGTATCAAAACCCAGCATGTGATTCATTGTGCTAGCAAAACTCAAAGTAGTCGGTGGATTGCTGTGAAATTTTAACAAATACGTGTGTGTGTGTGTGTGTGTGTGTGTGTGTGTGTGTGTGTGTGTGTGTGTGTTCCATTGATCGTGACCGGGCCAAATATCTCACGAAATAAGCGTCAAACGAAAGAAGTACAAAGAACGAAACTTGTCTAGCTTGGAGGGGGAAACCAGATGGCGCTATGGTTGGCCCGCTAGATGACGCTACCATAGGTCAAATGGATATCAACTGCGTTTTTAAATAGGAACCCCCATTTTTTATTACATATTCGTGTAGTACGTAGAGAAATATGAATGTTTTAGTTGGACCACTTTGTGAGATATTTGGCCTGGTCACTATCAATGGACCACCCTGTATAATATCTAATGGGGAAACATTGTTCCCAAAAATCACGAAACGTAGTTTACCAATTTACTTCAAAACTCAAACGACACACTATTAAACATTCAGATGAACATGGACTATTTCCTTTTTAAAACAATGTACAAGTTTTGTGTTAACACCGACTACAAGAAAGAATATTCTCTGCTCTAAAAATGGGTTGTTTGGTTTACTCTATCGCAGGCAGTTTTAACTAAGACTGGAGGGCATTTAAATCATTAAAAAAGGTTCTCCCATGCATATTCTCTCTCATTACATATATTTTTGAACATAAACTGTATTCACAGGACTGTGCTGTTATGTCTTCTTCCTCATTAATGGTTTTCACTGAAAACTGAAAAGCTGCATTTCTGGCTTATCGGCTGATGGCTACAATGTTTCTACAGAATTAGAATTTGCAGTAAAAATAAATAAGGCTGAAGATCAAGGGGGGAGGGGGGGGGGAGGAGGAGAGGAGGAGGAGGATGATGAGATGCACAGAGGAATGGGAGAAAATGGACATAAAAGAGATGGACGTACGGTTTGGTTGGTTGTTCTGGGAAGCAAAGGGACTAAACTGCTTGGTTAAAGCGTACCCGAAAAGAATCCAATCGCCTAAAATCTGCAAAGGAAAAAAATGCGTAGGACGAACTGTGTAACCACACAGAAACAGATAACTAAAGAAGCAGGCCAAAAGCGAAGACATTAACTAAAATAGAAAAAGCAGTAGAAGGCGTTAAAACAATACAACAGATAGCCTGGGCTGGCTGATCGCAAGAATAAAAAAGGATGAGACAGCCGCTCTGCAACACACTATAGTTTGAGTCGAGTTTAGGTTTGGCCTGCGCTCTTACGTATTCTCCGACAGCCAACGAGCGTTCAATGGTATTTAGAGAGCTCTGCTGTGAATGCCGTGGCTAACGCGAGCATTAAACGTGATCGTAGGGAGTTGTTTAGTGAATTTCGATTCCATTTGTTGCTTGTCGTCTTCGCTGATTGTGGGGGTAAGTGATAAATTCTGCATAAGCAAGCGAGAGTCATAATTCGCAGAACATACGCTTTCTTCAGGCGGAAAACAAGCGCATGCGCATACCGCATGTGTGGCTTGGAATCGTCAACAATGCAATCCCCGTCCATGCCTCGACATGCGCGAACCGCCATCGTTTGCGGATCTCCAACCTAAAAACGCAAGGCAAGAGAAACGCGGATGGTGAAAAGACGAACACGAAGTCGAACAGCAGCACCAGAGGGAGCGAGGAAGAGTGAAAATGGGGTTAGGGTGAAGGCCTGAGAGAGAAGGCCACACGCCCACCCTCAGATTGAGTGATGGACGTAGGGGGAAGGGACATAGGGGAAGGAGAGGATGAACACAGAAAGGAGGGAGGAAGTTATGGGCAAAGGGAGGGGAGGGGAGGGGGAAGGAGGAGGTGGGCAAGGAATGCGGGGAGGAGGAGATGAACAGCGACAGGGGGAGAAGGAGGTTAAGACGTATATCCAATTTCCATATATATTAGAAACGTGTGCTTTCGCTTTAGTTCCTCAGCAACAAATTTAAATGAACTATTTACAAATACATCGTTGTAATTTATTACTTTAATTTTTCCATTCTTTTCGCGTATCCATTAGATCTGTAGCCACTAGATGCACACTGTATAGGTTTCCAACTGATAGTACAGGAACTTGACAAAAAAACACCACGAGAAATAAATCTTTAACGTAAATGTAGATGCTAGTCAAACCTGCACGTTGTGGTGCTGTATTTGACCACGTAGAGCACCTGTGCGATGTCCTCAATACGTTTCAAGTATCAGCCGTTGTCATAACATAGTTGCAAGAGCAGCATCTGGAGCAAAGTGAGGTCGGACGTGGGCAGATTGTTGGTGCTCATGTAGTGTGTGCTTCCGTAACCAAGGGAGCCGAAATGTTTGTGAGCATCAAAATAACACTAAGGGAGCTCCCGAATCGCAGGGGGAACTGGAATTCCAAAATCAGTAATCCAAATGTTCAGGGACAGGAAAACGTGGTGCTGAACCCATCAAATTTGGACTGTCGAGCAAAGAAAGTCATTTGGTCAGATGAATCTTGTTTCACACTGTTTCCGACTTCTGGTCAAGATTATATCCCAAGATATACATAGAGCAGGGGTTCGGTGACGATATGGACAGCCATATCGTGATGTAACACGGGCGCCATGGTTCTCTAGAAGGTAGTATTACTGCGAAGTATTATATGACCATCTTCGCTGATCTTGTCCATACCATAGTGCCATGTTCTCAATGGTGATGCTGTATTCCAAGATGACAGGACCCCCATTCACACCCCTCGCATCACCCAGGACTGGTTTTTTGAGCAAGAAGATGGATCGTCGCATCTGTCCTGATTACCATAGTTACCATACCTCAATATCATCGAGCCTTTGCTGTCTGCATTAGAGAGAACAGCGCTTGATCGCTATTCATTTCCATCATCGTTACCTGAACTTGCCACTATTCTGCGGGGAAAAATGGTGTAAGATTTTCCTGAAAACCATCAAGGACCTTTCAAATAACTTCCGGGAATTCAGCCAGGTAACACTTTCAGCGACCGCCGATATTTCGGCGGGATAACACCCCGCCATTTACAAGGCAAACTGCAACAGACAGGCGACGTACATGCAAATTTAAAACCTCGGTTCTCGGACTGAAGCAGGAAAGATAACACACACTGAACACTAGTGCCACCAAAGCTGACCAGAGTCAGAGCTGTCGATAGTGAGACTACGAATTCGCAAGTGACGTAGCACTGAGTCTGTCCCTCTGTTTTTTGACAAGGGAGAGAGCCGGACTCCAAACAGTTTAAACAGAAACCTCCATCTCTGTTAACGGTTGCTCGCTAATTTAATCCCAACTGCCTTCTTAATAACACTGTCCCAATAGCTGGACGTGCATGCCAATATCTCTGTGTTGTTATATAGCATGGGGTGACCAGTATCCAAGCAATGTTCGGCAATAGCACACCCACTTGGCTGCTGTAATCGTGTGTGCCGTTTACGCTCAGTACGTCGGTCCTCCACGGTCCTGATAGTTTGACTAATATATGCCATGCCGCAGCTACAAGGAATACGATATACACCCGGCTTACGCAGACCAAGATCATCCTTAACTGAACTCAAATTAGTTCCGTTAAGGATGATCTTGGTCTGCGTAAGGCGGGTGTATCAGGGATGGAGGTTTCTGTTTAAACTGTTTGGAATCCGGCTCTCTCCCTTGTCAAAAAACAGAGGGACAGACTCAATGCTACCTCACCTGCGAATTCGTAGTCTCACTATCGATAGCTCTGACTGGTCATCTTTGGTGGCACTAGTGTTCAGTGTGTGTGTGTGTGTGTGTGTGTGTGTGTGTGTGTGTGTGTGTGTGTGTGTGTGTGTGTGTGATCTTTCCTGCATCAGTCCGAGAACTGAGGTTTTAAATTTGCATGTACGCCGCCTGTCCGTTGCAGTTTGCCTTGTAAATGGCGGGGTGTTCTCCAGACGAAATATCGGCGGTCGTTGAAAGTGTTACCTGGCTGAATTCCCGGAAGTTATTTGAAAGTTGTATACGCCAGGAGAAACTCAGGTATCACGTGAAGGACCTGTATTTATACATTCAGACGACAGGGGGCAGTCTCTAATGCCAACGGATTTCCCAAACCGTATGAGGCATAGTAATGTGTTGTGTCTTTGGTGTTTCCATATTTTTCTCCAACTGCCTTATTACTTACTCGTGCATGCACTTCAGTACACACAACTTTTCTTGCTGCACCCTTCAAGTGGCCTTGCTCGCTTGCTATCCACTTTTCTTCTTCCTCTAAACATCAGTAGGCTTGCTTGGTAATCGAGGTGGAAAAAGCTTACAACTTAATTTACAACGTCATACGAAAGCTGACCAAGAAACATCATAATAGGTAAACGACAAAAGCAGCTATCCGCTTCTGTAATGAAACCAAAAGGACGACAGCTCAGCGCCTGACGCGCGAGAGTAGCGTTGTGAGAGTTACAATTTGGAATACATGAAAATTTGATGTACTCTTAAGATTTCGTTCGCATACAGAGCTCACCTGAATCCAATAACGAAGAGATTTCCCCCCTTGTTGGTAAGTCGGCAACGCTATTAGAAGTATAGGGTCTACGTTTACCTTTGTTAGTGAGCGTCCTATATCCTACATCTTTAGTGTCGTCTCAGTCCGCATCTATTCTTCTACATGCTCACACAATTTTATATTTAATGTGTCGCCTATCTCATTGCTACTAATACTACTGTATACGATCTACGTCATAGTTTGCTTATTTGAAATTGTTTTTCTGGAATTATGTTACGTGAACTTCCATATATTTTCATTTTTCGTTTTCCGCCGTTCCTTAGTTGCTTCACAATCCAGTTTGTTTATGTCAAAAAACAAACTGTCTTTCATTTAGTTACAAAGACATAATTGTCGTAACTTGTAGCCGTAAATAAATGCGGGCGTGATAATGCTTTATCTTTGCCAGTCTCACACAATAGTATTTAGTGGTTTACATCTAACAGCATATTCGGCTACGGCGATTTATCATTCCTGTCCCAGGCAGCAGTTCATTCTGTGTTCTGCTGAACTGCTGTGAAACCTCTTTGGTGTTCCAATGCACACGTGCCCTCAACTACAGAATTTTTTCTGGACCTCAGGTGTCGGTAGTGGATGCCACATATCTTTCGCCATTCTTTTATTTTCTTCGTGGATCTACAGGTAGGTTCAACTGTTTACTTCAGCCATAATCTTATCATAAAATGAAGGAAAACTTTCCTTTAGCAACCGTTGTTCCTCTCAAGTGCTGGCGTTCTCTACCCGAACGGAGTGCTCGATCTAATAGCCTACGATAGTAACATTTTCTTCTTGAAATTCGAGCGAGGGAATGAAGTTCAGTTAAATATGAATGCCGACATTGAGCCACTAGAACGATGATCGATTACTTTTAATCGAGAACTGTGTTGCCAACCAGAGTTATAATCATACATGCGGCGTCACATGTCTAATGATGGTGCCCACTACAAGCTCTATATATTCGAGGGCTCTCAAACCCTTGTTGACGTTGCTGTTTTACCTCCGAAGGTGTTTCCCGCAGTTGAAGGCAAAAAGTCAGGGAATAGTGTTATGTATATAGAATACTGGCTGAAACGTGTTCTGCTGAAGTTGTATTATTTGTACGACGAAACCATCATCCTGTAAGAACTTTTATGTCGCAAAATGTAAATGTTATATCGAAGACTGAAATATCGATGTTGATTAGAACTCACAAATAGTATGCTTAAGGCACAACAAGCAACCTCTATTTTTTTTAAACAAACAACGCTTTATGAAGCGAGGAATTCCTCTTATGGCTGCTTACGCTTTGTTCTGTCTCCTCCTCATTAGAAGATACGTCTTGTCCTCTGTGGATAATAGCTGGATCATTGTGTAATAATAGTTTCTGATTTCAGCATTCATTGTAGAAACCTTCTATCAGCAACACATTAATTTTATTCTGATGATTTCATGTGTTCCAGGAGATGTATCAGGAAACTGTGAACACATTGTTAGAAGGCAGGACGACCGACTGCTTATCGCACCGCGTCGTTTAAGCATTGTAATCTCAAGGAGACGAATCTACAGATTTATTTTTATGAAGTCCGAATTGATATTCGTTGGCATTTCTGACGTGGAAGTCCACACACTACTTTCACGGCCAAACCTTCGAATAATACTGATGATCAAAAACCACAGATACATCAAAAGATCAACATGAGCGATGGAATAGTATTTAATGAGAGGAATTCAGTATAATAGCAAATTTGGTTGTACTTTGCGATGTGTCACATTATTAAACACATCGCGCCATGACATCTGTGTTTTGTCTCGCAAACCCTTACTCATGCATTGCATAAATCAGCGAGATTTAAATATTTCTCTTACTTTTATCTGCCAGAATGGAAAGGTACATTACATACTCCTCAATCTGTAAGTTTAACGGAAGTTGGATACTTCAACGTTTGTACAGTTGAACGTTTGTTGTCCAAATAATTTGCGACTTGGATTTCCAAGGGAGCCACCAGACATTAAGAAGATTAAGACTTGATTCAAATGGCTCTTAGTACTATGGGACTTAACATCTGAAGTCATCTCTTTCTTGATGCAATAATTTACTAACAGCCGTATGTATTGTAGAAATTTATTTTATGAACTTCTTATGTGCTACCAGTTTCGGCATTACATTGATGCCATCTTCAGGCCCCACACGTCATAGTCTTAAAATCGCTGTTGGTAAATTATTGCATCAAGAAATACATGCCAGCCGTTGTCCCACGGTCCATAATGGATCAACGAAGATCTGAGATCATCAGTCCCCTAGAACTTAGAACTACTTAAACCTAACTAATCTAAGGACATCACACACATCCATGCCCGAGGCAGGATCGAACCTGCGACCGTAGTAGTCGCGCGGTTCCGGACTGAAGCACCTAGAGCCGCTCGGCCACCCCGGCCGGCTTAAGGCTTGGTATGCCAAGTTCCTAACCAATGGGGGTTTCAAGAGACTGTCAGGTTCTAGCAGATAATGTACATCTGCTGAAGTGATGGATGTGGTCAGAGAGAGCTTCCAGCTCGCCACTATCACGAGAGCCAAACGTCCTCGGCTAAGCAGTTAAGTTGCTATGAACGACTTAGCTTGCATCCTTACAAAGTTCCAATTGTGCGGGAATTGAAGCAAAGCGACTTGCAGCTTCGTCACGAATTTGCTTTTGAGACGTTGGATCTGATGGGACAGGACCCCTACCATCTAGGAAAAGGCGTTTTCCATGACGAAGCAACCCTCCACACATGTGGGAAGGTTAATCGGCATAACACTCGCATCTGGAATACGGATAACTCTCAGATTTCGCCTTCAGCCCAATGTGGTCTTCCAGAAGGATGGTGCACGACAGCACTGGGTTTGTACGAGTATGCTCGTGACTTCCTGGACCGGACATTTCCACGAAGGTCAATATGACATGATGGACCAACGAAGTGGTTACCGTGATGTCTGGACCCAACCCCTATGAATTTCTTCCGATGGGGTTATGTGAACGACATTGTGTATGCCTTGCCTCTACGTGACCTTGTTGCTACTACCTTGCTCTGTGGTTGTGAAACTTGGACGCTATATCACCGTGATTTTAAGGAACTAGAACGCTTCAACCAACAGAAACTGAACATAAAATGGGACGACTTTGTATCAGACACTAATGTTCTTTAGAAGGCAAATATGTATAGGATAGAAACCATCGCTACTGGTGACCAACTCAGATGGATTGGACGTATCCCGCGGATGAGAACCAACAGAGTTCAACAAATTTCGTGTAGTAAAGTGAGTACAGGTAGAAGACTACGTGGTATTCTTCTGAAACGCTGTATTCACTAATTCAAGAAGAATCTAAAGAGTATAACATTGATTGGAATAACTGGCGCGCCGCAACAGAAGATGAACACTGGCGCACAACTGTTCCACCTGAAGTCTTATTTTGAGCAGGAACGTTCGAGGCAGGAAAATTTAAAATGTCAGATATGCGAACTTCGCCAGGCTCAGACACACCCTCCACCCTCTTATGTATGTATGTGGCCTCTTGTTTCATGCCAAGACTGGTCAGTTAAGCCATCTCCATACCTGAATCGTGATGCAGTAATGGAAATGCAGGAGAAAAATTTATCAGCTGGCGACAAGATCTTGACCATTCCTGAAGAAGAACTTGTGGATGAAACAGCCTCCATTACGTAAGGCATGCTTGTACGCACATTGGTTGAGAAATACTATCGCTTGACATTTCACTGGTGTCGGAAGGAGCCCACGGAGAAGTGTATTAAATTTTTTGAACAAAACTTGGCGCAAGAATTAATGCCTCAATTTTTTTAAAAATACATTTGAGCTTTCATGTGGACACCTTGCAGTTTTATACGCCGCTCATGGCCCTTCAACCTGGCAGATTTCAATGAAGTAAACACCGGCTAGCGTGGAAGCCTACATTGTATGAAACACTCAGCTCTTTCTCAGTGGGAAAAGGGCAAGAAATACAGGAGAAGATATGGTGGTGATGAACACAGCGCACGTTACGTGGTCGGCAAGGGAAGCACGTGAAGGCCGTCATAGAAGTGTTTTAAACAACCCCATACGAAACGCTGCTCTTTCCTTGAGACGAAAATAAGAAGCCGTCACGGGCTCGCAGGCGTAACGACAATGTCAGACAAACAAAGAGTCCCAGGGTAATTACTTCGCTCGCTGCACGTTGCTACGTCTTCACTGCACCTTGAATACTGCCCTTGCTTCCCGCCGGTCCTTGAACTTTCATAAACCTTGAAATAGCGAGCTTCAGTCATCTCCTGCTACTGCTGGAAGATACGTATCAGTTTACTTTTGGCGAGTCGCGGAGCGGAAATCCTGCCGTCTTAGCGCCGGCACAAAGCATCCGATGTTTCCGCTAACGAATTGGCAGGAGATACGCCGCAGTGGAATATTTCCTCGTCGAGACAATTAAGATGGGATGGTGCGAAACAGCGAACATTACTATCATCAGTGCCGCATACTGTCTGCAATATTCCAAACACTCCCATCAGTGAGTTCATTACAGTGACGGCTGTCACTGCCTCTACCAGTTTGCCTCTTTCCTCAGTTACGATTCACTTTCTGAGCCTAGGAAGAAGTTCGCTTGAACACCACTGTTCATTATCGGGTATATGGAGACGATGTCCTTGACTAACTAGGCCTGACAACCGTATCATCCAGCTGTATGGTAGGGGTTGCATTTTAAGAAGGAACCCAGACCAATGGACTGTGTGTCCTTCACCACTTACGCACAGATTTTACAGAGATAGAAAATGTGAGGAAAATCTTACAAGAGAAAAAAAAAAGATCAAAAATGGTTCAATTGGCTCTAAGCACTATGGGACTTTACATCTGATGTCATCAGTCCCCTAGACTTACAACTACTTGAAGCTAACTAACCTAAGGACATCACACACATCCATGCCCGAGGCAGGATTCGAACCTGCGACCGCAGCAGCAGCGCGGTTCCGGACTGAAGCGCCTAGAACCGCTCGGCCACAGCGGCCGGCAAAATGAACATCAGTTTGGACTATTAACCTGGTGCTGGAACAACGAGTAACACTTCCCGCGTTAGTAAAGTAAAGCTGTCATTGACGGAAGTTGTGCGCCGTGACCTTCCTCTGACCTATGAACTGACAAAGTCAGTTAAAGGGCACGTGACATCATGGCACACACTGGCATTTTTAACACATACCAATCATTCAGGTGAGTGATACAAGCGATAAGTGGTAGAAATTGAACTCCGAATCTAATGATTTGAAGTCTGACATTCACTTAGCGACACAACCCACCCTGAAATAATCACCGCATTATGCATCACCAAGTCATTACGACTAATGACATTCGTCATCTATCTTATTTACTTTACGACTAACAAATCGCCTGTTGTGGATTGTTCTTGTATTTTGAAGAAAAATTTCAAAGAAGCGGAAGACACAGTAAAAGTAGACGTACTGTACCAATAAAAGCCACGTAATTACCACGTACTCCAAACAATTTCGCGTATGAACAGTACGCGTTTTCTGCATTTTGAACGTCATGTTTAATGACGTAAGTTCGTTACGTACCGGCAGATACAGTCCTGTCAAATTAATGTGACCACAGGCTATGTTCGGCGTGACCGCAAGTGGCGGAACTAGCAATGTAAGGAAATATAAAGCCTTTCAGGAGGACGTGGAAAACAGTACAGTCAATGTCGTTATACGGAAATGAAGCAATTTATCTTACATCCAGAAGGGAATGGCCACTGGCTTTCGTGCCAAGCGTGAAAGCATTTCCGAAACGGCTGTATTTGTAAACAGTTCACGTACCGCTGTGGGTAAAGTATGCCTTGCACGGCAAAATGGGGGCTATTCAACACTGGCACAGAGCATCTATGGTGCACCACGGGCCATAGGTGACTGGGGTGAACGACGGCTGCGGGGATGTGTACAGGCGAATAGACGTGCAACTGCTGAGCAGCTGAACCAAGAGGCTACCAACGGTGTCTCCTCAATGACCATTCAGCGAACGTTGCTGCTTATAAGCCTTCGCAACAGGCGTCTGGTTCATGCATCCATGCTGCACCAGGAATAGTTTATCTTACTCCCCGGTCATCAGACTCTTTGGATTTAAACCCTATCGATGATCTGTGGGACAGCTTCGATCGGCCTGTTTGCGCCATGGATCCTCAACCGATAAACCTAGTGCAACTGACCACGACACAGGAGTCGGCATGGCTCCACACTGCTGTTGGTACCTTCAAGAACCTCGTTGACATTAATACTGCATATGTCGCACGTCCACGCTGCGAAAGGCGATTACTGAGGCTTTTGACAGGTGGTCAGAATGGGACTGGGCAGCGTATTTGTCTGTCCTCTAGGGCGCAAGTCGCTTTGGTCGCCCAGGTTCTAAATGACGTCGAGTTCGGTCCTCCTGAACCCATCGACTCCATAGACCACGGTCATGAGATGCAGACCAACGCTGACAACAATATAAAGGCGAAATTAAACGCCATCTCCATATGCCAAAATCGTGCAGCAGTCGCATTCAGACACCTGATAGGTGATGTTTTTTACCCCCTACACGGTGCGTAACACTGTTGCCACGTACAACCAAAATTTAAAACTACTTTTAATGGGAAACCCGTCGTGTAATCTTTCTTTGTATACAGAATTCACATGGCGTTACTCCTATAGTCAGGCTGTAAACTGAAGAGTTAGCAGCGCGTTGTGATTGTCGCTTTCCCTCCTGTGTCTCGGTGTTAAAAAATTCAACGGGGTTGGGGGGGGGGGGGGCTGAGAGGAGGGGGCCTCATTAATTGACAGTTAATAATATGCGTAATTTTGCGTATGTCAGTCGGTCGGGACGTAGAGGCAACCCAAATTGCTTACCGACAATCTGTTTAGATATTACTATAGTCCATCAGAATGCTTTCTCTTGTAATTAGGACTGCATCATGCCGATGAGCAAGTTGGCCGGTGTCAATGTTCGAAAGCGGTAACCGATCAGACCCATGCAGTTCTCGCAATAAAATGTTACGTACATGAAGGGAAATTATCGGATTGAGTATCGCATGGGGGTTCTGGGATTCTATTGTGAAGCAGATAACGGAATGCGTCGAGTGTCCAGTCGTCCGCCTCCCCACAATCCGCCACCAGCCTCTCCTAATTTTTCCACTGAATAGTATTTAAAATGCAATACAGACTGAGTAAATAAGATGGAGACAGGATGGTTGTCCTTGTAAAATAATGAAGTTCACTAATTAATGTGAAGTAGATAATCATTAAGCCATCAAAATTGAACTCCGCTTACATCTGTTCTGTACAAGCTACCATGAACGAACGAGAAAAATGGATGTGCGAAGAGAAGGGGAATAATCTACCTTTTTTCTCAGCGACGTTGCCTTAACGTATGTTACAGTTGGGGGAAATTGTCCAAATGTAAATGTTCATTGGGTTTACCGAAGTGTTCAACGGTTTATAAATAGCTACGTTTTATTAGATATATTTAGTTGTACGTTATCCACCTTTCATAATCGACATTAACAGACATCAGATAATTAGATAAAAATAAAAGGAAACGCTTCAGCTTGTGATGAGGCAAACTGCCTTTTCCGGAAGAACGCTTTACCTGCCGTACAAGATGATTAAGAATCAGCTTCCCTCTAGCACTGCATTGTACTGTGCGGTGGTTTACGGAGACTGTGTGTTTCTCGCGATGGGTATATAGTCACTAAATTCTGTATTCCGTATTGTGGTGACACATTTCATAGAAATAAACACTCCCACCCGTGTCTGAGCACTGCGTCGCCAGTGACTTGAAGAGAGTACTGCAGAAGGGCTGATGCGACCTTGGGAAGGAGCCTATACGTGCTCCTTCTGATGTAGCTAGACGCAGGGAGTGGGGACTTCCTCACTCTTCAGCTTACCGAAGAAACGCTCGTCATTTGAGTATCGAAGGACGACAATTACACGATTGTTGCATCTCGCCTAAGCACATCTTGATGTACGCCGTGAGCTGCATGTAAAACTTTTTAATTTTCAGACCACCATTCAGGTATACAGCCCGCCATCACTGACCTTACATGTTGTCTGCACCTGTATGAAATGACAACTACTGTTAAGTATGAAATGTTTATGATGTTAAAATAGTGTGGATGTAGGAAACACAAAACCCTGTGATATTTACAACCTAATTATAATCATGCCTGATCACGATAGGGACCGTCATTTGCCTTACCTCTGTGGTGAACAGGTTGTCATGTGTACAATGTATAGCTATTACAGACAAAGATATTACTGTCACAGGGTGGAAACATTAGTGGTCAGGGCAAAGTCAATTTTAACATTACAAATATTTCATACTTGACAGACTGATCATTTTATAGAGACGCGCACAGTATGTATGTAATCCTATAGTTCTGCTGTAATGTATAAAACATATCTTTTATACATTTGTATGTATAAATTTGTCCTCTGTATCAGATGCCATTGATGTTGGGTTGTATGCACGAGTACCGATCTCGCTGCTACGTATTTTCACATGCAGCTCACGGCCTACAACAAAATTTAACACTGTTTAGTCCCTTAACCAGCAACCAACTATGTCTTAAACACACGTTACGAAACACCATGCAGACAAGATTTTTATGTCACTGCCTTTTTCGCGAGGCATGATGGCCAGCATAGTAAACAAAGAATCACGTGAAGTGCAATGTGAGACACAAGAAGTGAACAAATACGCACACGATACCGAGCTGTTTGGTAGTCGTCTGTGTTCATTAAGTTGGGGGATACCTTTACGAAAGCGCCATTAAGTTCTCGGCAGCGGCGGCGCTAAGAAAACAAGACGGGCAGTGGGCTGCGATGCGCTGACGGTGCACGCTTTAGCATTACGGCACGGCACGTCCGTACGTTGCGGAACGCTCGCGTCCCGCTTTTGGTGACCACCTCGCGACGCCCTTCAAATGAAGTTTACGGAACTTGTTTCCAAACCACACTCTTCAATAATCTCTCACGAAAATGCGTGTCACCTATACTCGCATACACATTTGGGAAGGGGGGGGGGGGAGAGAGAGTGAGTGAGAGTGAGAGAGAGAGAGAGAGAGAGAAGGGGGGCGGGAAGCCTCTGTCCCCGCTAGCAAAACTGATCTTCACAAATTGCTCTTCAATTCTGCTGCGGCACACAGGCGTATTCAATTCAGGGTCGGTTTGAAAACACATTAATGGATACTGAATAGTAGCAAGTGTGTGCAGACTCATTTATCGTGAAATCCTCAAACTATTTCGTCATTCAGAGTTATACAAAACTCTACAATCTGGTGAGCACGATGTATGAGACAGGCGAAATACCCTCAGACTTCAAGAAGAATATAATAATTCCAATCCCAAAGAAAACAGGTTCTGACAGATGTGAAAATTACCGAACAATCAATTTAATAAGTCACGGATGCAAAATACTAACGCGAATTCTTTACAGACGAATGGAAAAACTGGTAGAAGCCAACCTCGGGGAAGACCAGTTTGGATTCCGTAGAAATATTGGAACACGTGAGGCAATACTGACCCTACGACTTATCTTAGAAGCTAGATTAAGGAAAGGCAAACCTACGTTTCTAGCATTTGTAGACTTGGAGAAAGCTTTTGACAATGTTGACTGGAATACTCTCTTTCAAATTCTGATGTTGGCGGGGGTAAAATACAGGGAGCAAAAGGCTATTTACAATTTGTACAGAAACCAGATGGCAGTTATAAGAGTCGAGGGGCATCAAAGGGAAGCAGTGGTTGGGAAGGGAGTGAGACAGGGTTGTAGCATATCCCCGATGCTATTCAATCTGTATATTGAGCAAGCAGTAAAGGAAACAAAAGAAACGTTCAGAGTAGGTATTATAATCCATGGAGAAGAAATAAAAACTTTGAGGTTCGCCGATGACATTCTAATTCTGTCAGAGACAGCAAAGGACTTTGAAGAGCAGTTGAACGGAATGGACAGTGTCTTGAAAGTAGGGTACAAGATGAACGTCAACAAAAGCAAAACGAGGATAATGGAATGTAGTCGAATTAAGTCGGGTGATGCTGAGGTAATTAGATTAGGAAATGAGACAAAGTAGTTAAGGAGATTTGCTGTTTGGGGAGCAAAATAACTGATGATGGTTGAAGTAGAGAAGATATCAAATGTAGACTGGCAATGGCAAGGAAAGCGTTTCTGAAGAAGAGAAATTTGTTAACATTGAGTATAGATTTAAGTGTCAGGAAGTCGTTTCTGAAAGTATTTGTATGGAGTGTAGCCATGTATGGAAGTGAAACATGGACGATAACTAGTATGGACAAGAAGAGAATAGAAGCTTTCGAAATGTGGTGCTACAGAAGAATGCTGAAGATTAGATGGGTAGATCACATAACTAATGAGGAGATATTGAATAGGATTGGGGAGAAGAGGAGCTTGTGGCACAACTTGACTAGAAGAAGGGATCGGTTGGTAGGACAAGTTCTGGGGCATCAAGGGATCACCAATTTAGTACTGGAGGGCAGCGTGGAGCGTAAAAATCGTAGAGGAAGACCAAGAGATGAATACACTAAACAGATTCAGAAGGATGCAGGTTGCAGTAGGTACTGGGAGATGAAGCAGCTTGCACAGGATAGAGTAGCATGGAGAGCTGCATCAAACCAGTCTCTGGACTGAAGACCACAACAACAACAACAACAACAACAACAACAACAACAACAACAACAACAACAGTTAATATGAGTTAGTTTGCAATTTCTACTCTACAGAAGGAGGAAAAGCATTTTCTATTAACAATTTTTAGTCATATTTCCCCACACAGTGTTTCGCAGACACAGATTAGCGTTAGAATACTCTATTTCGATTCCGGGTCGAGGTGCGTTTTGTTTAATTTTCTAATTTTGGCTTGCGTGATAGTGTCTGGCTTCTTAATTGTTATACGAGGTGCATTCACGTTCTAAGGCCTCCGATTTTTTTCTGATTAACTACTCACCCGAAATCGATGAAACTGGCGTTACTTCTCGACGTAATCGCCCTGCAGACGTACCCATTTTTCACAACGCTGACGCCATGATCCCATGGCAGCGGCAAAGGCTTCTTTAATAGTCTGTTTTGACGACTGGAAAATCGCTGAGGCAATAGCGGCACGGCTGGTGCATGTGCGGACACGGAGAGTGTCTTTCATTGTTGGAAAATGCCAAAAGTCACTAGGAGCCAGGTCAGGTGAATAGGGAGCATGAGGAATCACTTCAAAGTTGTTATCACGAAGAAACTGTTGTGTAACGTTAGCTCGATGTGCGGGTGCGTTGTCTTGGTGAAACAGCACACGTGCAGCCCTTCCTGGACGTTTTTGTTGCAGTGCAGGAAGGAATTTTTTCTTCAAAACATTTTCGTAGGATGCGCCTGTTGCCATAGTGCCATTTGGAACGCAATGGGTAAGGATTACGCCCTCGCTGTCCCAGAACATGGACACCATCATTTTTTCAGCACTGGCTGTTACCCGAAATTTTTTTGGTGGCGGTGAATCTGTGTGCTTCCGTTGAGCTGACTGGCGCTTCGTTTCTGGATTGAAAAATGGCATCCACGTCTCATCCATTGTCACAAACGGTGAAAAGGAAGTCCCATTCATGCTGTCGTTGCGAGTCAACACTGCTAGGCAATGTGCCACATGGGCAGCCATGTGGTCGTCCGTCAGCATTCGTGGCACCCACCTGGATGACACTTTTCGCATTTTCAGGTCGTCATGCAGTTTCGTGTGCACAGAACCCACAGAAATGCCAACTCTGGAGGCGATCTGTTCAACAGTCATTCGGCGATCCCCAAAACAATTCTCTCCACTTTTTCGATCATATCGTCAGACCGGCTTGTGCGACCCCGAGGTTGTTTCGGTTTGTTGTCACACGATGTTCTGCCTTCATTAAACTGTCGCACCCACGAATGCACTTTCGACACATCCATAACTCCGTCACCACATATCTCCTTCACCTGTCGATGAATTTCAATTGGTTTCACACCACGCAAATTCAGAAAACGAATGATTGCACGCTGTTGAAGTAAGGAAAACGTCGCCATTTTAAGTATTTTAAACAGTGCTCATTCTCGCTGCTGGCAGTAAAATTCCATCTGCCGTACGGTGTTGCCATCTTTGGGACGTATTGACAATGAACGTGGCCTCATTTTAAAACAATGCGCATGTTTCTATGTATTTCCAGTCCGGAGAAAAAAAATCGGAGGCCTTAGAACTTGAATGCAACTTGTACAGCAGATATTATACAAAACACGTGCAATTATTAATACTGATACAGAACGAGAGTACAATTGTTTTTATTATTTCACACTTTAAGACTTTTTCCTTTAAACGTATACTCTGTTCTGTTGCACTCCATGCTTTTCGATCAACTGTCAACGTTACTTTCTTTTAAAAGTGGCATATCACAAAAGGTAACCCTCAGTTCTGTGTTCGTACTAAATACACACATCAACAAAAGTTCTGCATCGCATCTTTATTTCGGAACTGATGGCATAGAGAAAACCGTCTGTTCCCCATGGTTTTTTTCCCACAGAACTGATGAACAACGTCATTATATGGTGGATGGTCCCCTTGCACGGATGCAGGTTTCAATCCGCCTTGGCGTAACATCGATGAGACCAAAGCCAGCACTGGTAGAAGTTTGCCTGCTCTTCGATAGCGATTTTGCGTACGTCGCACAGAGTACGCAGTCGTTGTCAACTTCCAAAAACAGCTCGTTTCAAACGATTCCACACATATCGCATTAGGCTCATGTCTGAGGAACAGGCGGATCACTCAATTCTTAGCGTGCTGAAGGAACGCGTTCACCGGAACAGCACGATGAGAATGCGAGTTGCCATCCGTCAAGATGAAATTAACAGCAAAATGTTGGCGATATCGTCCCACTATTGGACGCAGAATAGCGCCCCTGCACTGTAGAACAGTGATATTGTCCTCAACAACTACAAGAAATGTACAATGGCCCTATGTAATGCCACACCAGAACATCACTCCACCACATACTTGTTTGTACCTGTGGGACACATTGGGGGCGTTCGACATTAACTGGTTGTCCCCAAACACGGTATCTGCGACTATCAGATCCGTTTTCGTCCGCGAACAAAGCCCGAAAACAATCCTGGGCGCCCATTCTGCGTAATTTCTTGATCTGTAACGGAGTCCATGGTGGTGTGGTGAAAGACTTTGTGCTTTCCAGGTCGTAGAGAATGCAGATTCTCATCATGCAGTCGTCTCCTCACAGTTCGCAGCGATACATGACGTGTAGTCTCTTCCAACGCCGAATTAAATTCTGGAGCATTCAGCCCACGGTTCCTTTGGTTCAGAAGTCTCAGATATCTTACCCTGTGCACCTGTAGAACGCGGACGGCCTGGGCGGTTCAAGACCTCAACACTACCTGTCAATGGAACCGATTCCATGCCTGCACCACATCACTTTGGCTCTAGTGCATATGATCAACTTCCCTACTTGGTAACTCTTCCGCGCGTAACAGTGATACAGACCCGAACATTGGTCGCGACTATCCTCCGTAGCATGATGGCTGTTCATTACTGTTCCACAGACATCTGTAATGCTTTGCTACTGGTGCTTCACGCAGAAATTAAATTCTGCAGTCATTTGAACCCGGCATTCTACACGCAGGTGACGCTATGGCAACTGCCTGTATGTTTACAAACAACGTCAGCGATGACTTTGCCATCTGTACAGCAACAGTCAACGGCAACACACCTACATGGCATAGGCCTACGCAAAACTTTTTCTGAAGAGTGTAATTGCACGTGTTTTGTATAAAACATGCTGCAGTTGCTGTACAACGACCAGGAAGCCAGGTAACATACCAAGCTCCTTAAAAATAGGAAATACAGTGCATCGGGGTCTGCAACTGTAGTATCCCAACGCAAGACTCTAGCCACTGCTCTCACTTGGCAACACACTTATTCGTTACTGAATGATGATACTCATCGTGCATGTGACAACAGTGTTTCAAAATAGTTTTACGTCCAACTTTTACTGAAGATACGCCAAGCTAACATTTCATCAGAGACATTTTGTACTTCTGGCATGTAAGGAATATCGCCCCTGCCACAGCGTTGTTTCGAAGGAGACATATTGTAGAACATATATTATGCGTTCATATACGATAACAACCTATTCGACAATTTTTTGAGCTGATTCAGGTAACCGGGAGAGATACTGACTACAGCTAACAGTATGAAACATTTGAAATGGAACGACAAAATATGCAGAGAACGTAAAGATTTCCCTACTTCCAGTTCATTCTTTCTTCTCAACTATCGGCGCTTACAAGATTTAGTCTTGGGTAACTGTTCTATCAAGGGAGTAGAGCGCATTCGAAGGAACATACCATTAGCCCAAAAGAAGTGAAGCTCCCACGCGACTTCTTGTTTGCGGTGCCTGTGACTGATGTACATTTAATCTCTGCAAAACAAAATAAACTGCGAGTTTAAATGAAGCCACTTAAAGACACGCATGAGACGAAGACAGAGCTTATTATGAAGCACTCGGCGTGAGATACTTGTTAAACGCACTTTTGCCGCTTACTTTCTAGCGTGCTGCCCGTTAATTACTACATATACATACGCTATCGTGCCTACAGAAACAAGAGAATGTCCCACAGATCCTTGCGTCACTTTCTTCCGGTTATTACAATGTCAGAGGACATGTTCTAATCACACCGATTCTCGGCCAATGTATAGAGAACATGCAATAGACTTCCTTTTCTGTCATTCGCCTTCCTCCGTGCCGTGGCTCATCCGTGGATTTTATCCATTATTTCACCGTACAAGTTCCGACGGAAGCTGACTACCTGCTGTGATACGCATCCTCCTCTACGATTATCTTTTTAGTAAAAGTTTTAAATATCCCCTTGGACAAATGAAGCACGAGGGTGGTTTGATAAGTGTGGTAAATTGTTATGAAAGTGTGGAACATTTTTGTTGCGCCTTAATGGTTGGTAAGCTTGAATATTCAAAGGATGGTATTTCAACAATGTACAGCCAGCCGTTCGAATTGGCAGTGTGTAGACTGCGACTGAAAATGGAGAAAACCGAGTTTCGTGCAGTTAAACCTTTTCATGTGAAGGGTTGGACTGTTGAACAAATCAAACAGAGCTATGAGAAGTTTACGTGAACTCTGTACCATCACTGAAGACCATTTACTTTTGGATTAAAGAATTTGAAGTGGTCGGACAGACACAGAATACTATTCGCTTTCCGACCGCCCAATTGGGATCGCCGCAAAGGAAACTACTTACAAGATCCATGATATGCTAATGGAAGATAGCCGAATAGAAATTCGACAGCTTGCTGAGACCGTGGACAGCTCAGGTGTGCGAGTGCATTATGTCCAGCTGTCCTGCGCGGAAGCAGCTGTGTGCGGGGTCGGTGCCGCGATTGCTCACAGACAACCGAAAGGGCATCCAGCATAACATGTCTGGTAATTTTTACTCGCAATCCGCAAAACTTTTTGTGCCGTTTTGTGAGTGTTGAAGAAACCTTGATCCGTCATTACACACCCGAGTCAAAATAAAGTATAACGCATAGTGAAAGGTCACCTAACAAGGCGTAGACCACTTTGTCAGCTACTAAGGTAACAGCCACGTTTTTTATCCCCGAAGAATAATCCTCACACATTACTTGAGAAAAGGCAAAACCGTAAATGGACCCTATCCTGCGTCATCGCAGGATCGTATGAAACTTGCGTTGGCTGAAAAGTGACCAAGGTTGACACGCCAAAAAGTGTTCTTTCGTCAGGATAATGCACCATGCCACACATCAGCGATAACAATGGCGAAAGTGCATGAACTGGGCTTTGAATCTATTCTTCATCCAGCCTATTCACTGGATTTAGCTCCAAGTGACGTCTTCCTGCTCCATAATTTGAAACTGTGACCGGATGGGAAGAAATTTTCATCAAATGAAGTGATAGTTGCAGCCAACCAGTATTTTGCGGAGTTTGACAGAAGCTATTTTTCCGATGGGCTGAAAAGGCTGGAGGATAGCTGGACCAATGTATATCCCACAAAGGAGACTATGCCGAGAACTGACGTAAGTTGTTTACCAAACATTTTTCTGGCTTTTCCATTAAGCTTCGGGCGTGCAGCTGCACACCCGAAACATAATGGAACAGTCTTTGCGCCGCCAAAACCTGAACATTCACATTTTTCTGGCTTTTTTACCAGACTTATCAGATCATCCTCTTAACGTCATTTTTATATCTTTACAAGTACGTACCTGCAATCGTCATATACATTTAAATCCCTCGAGCCACAATTTCGTAGCACGCCACCAGAGGACCAAAAATAAATAAATAATGCCACAATACATTGATAATGTGGAACGGTAAGGTAACAACACTGCAAAAATCCATGCTGAGTTGTTGAAAATGTTGGGCAAAAACGTACTATCATATTAAAGTGATCAGGTGACGACGATGCTTCCAGCGTGATCAAACAAGTCTGAATGGCGAAGAACGGAGTGCACACCGTATTTCTGTGAACAACCGGAAATCGCGAGAAGTTGAGGCATTGGTTCTCTAAAGACCAGCGTATCACAGTCAACGCGATAGCTATAAAAGTGAAAATCGATCATGGATCAGTTTTCATCTTGCAACGACATTTTGAACACGACAACGTCGCTGCCCGCTGAATTCCGGAACTGCTCCTATCCACTGAATAGGCCCGCCGGCTGAGGCAGCAGCGAAACGTTGCAACTGTGTCAGGCTGTAGTATACAGTGTGCAGAAGCAACTAAATCGGTCATCCGTACCATATTGGCATTCCATCATTAAAGAAGCAATAGAAATCAATGTGCGAGAAGTACGACCGATACAGCAGCTATAATCTTCTTAGTGCACGGAGGCGAGCTTTCGATGCTAAGAAGATACTGAGAAATGTGCTGAACTGTATATTATAAAGTTTTTGCTT
The DNA here is from genome assembly GCF_021461395.2 of Schistocerca americana. Lineage (NCBI taxonomy): Eukaryota > Metazoa > Arthropoda > Insecta > Orthoptera > Acrididae > Schistocerca > Schistocerca americana. The sequence goes on from NC_060124.1 coordinate 312,947,109, forward strand.
TCTTTTCTGTAGCTGTCAGTCTTTATTTCCTTTTTAGAATTTCACCACTACGAGTAATATGTTTTTAAAGTATTTTTAAATTACGCATCCATAACTGTTGTCATTTCTCCTTTAATATCTGAAAATGCTCTAGCCTGAAGAAAGGGATATTGTAATGCTGGCAGCCCCCACCCATATGGGCCGATGGGAGGTAAATAATAATAATAATAATAATAATAATAATAATAATAAGAGTAGCAGCCACGACAGTGTTGTTCCCGGCACAGACGGAGGATTTCGTCGAAAGGTCCGCATTTTACCCAGGTGTGATGCGGCAAGTATACCGAGAATGCTGTCGCAGGAAACTTGGATTTCGTCGATTCTCATATATGACTGTAGTTTTAAGACACCATTACGATCATAGACATACTGACAGTTCATAACACTTCCACATAGTATACGCCTGAAATCTGTAAGATCAAAATTATATAGACGGCAGAAGTTTCTGAATTGAGTACTTTGAGTCATTAATGCTCGGCAATGGATATTTAATTTATTTACGAACATGATACACCTTAACGCAACAACTTAAGCCCCAAGAAGCTGTTCAAAGTGACGAATGCCATTTTGAATCCTTGCATTACTACGGCACATGAAATTGTCATATTTAACTATATTTTGCTTCTGTGCAGTGACGCAGTTCGTCTCCAGCTTTTACTTCATCCAGAACGTGCACAAAATGTAGACTGCCGTCGTTATTCGTTCGCTTCGACAACCAAAACACGGTCACCTTCCAACGTAATCTAGACTTCGGGGGACGGTACAGATCATTCCCAACACAACCTACATTTTAAAAATGCTACCAAAGGTGCTGACAGTAGGAAAATCCGAACGGCAGTATACCGATCTTCTGCACACTGAAGAATCCACCGCGCGCACGCAGACGATCTTTTGGTTGTTAATGGAACACCACCAACGTTTATGCACAGACATAAGCGTTTTACCAACGCTTGCCTCAAAGGCCTTGCTCATCTAAGCCTAAAATATTTCTGGTCAATGTTTCCTTACCTCAAAATATGCAGTTTAGGTTCCTGTACCGACTTATTTTGACTAGGAGTTTGCCACGCCAGGGATATTATGGTAAGAGGTACGCATTGTCTTTCCTGCATTTTTTTGTAGTTTAAGTCCGACATATATACATCTGCACCAAACACTCATATGATATTTGTCTACTATATAACAGTATTTCTGTATTTACCCTCCAGTTTTAGTTATTTATAAAAACACAAACCTTAAATATGCAACAAATGTAGACTACGACATACTGACAGATTCTCAGATGGTACAATCAATAACAGTTCACACGTCCTCGTAATGCGTGTTAAATACGGAGCGACGACGAAGATGGAGTTCAGGCTATGCTAGAGAATAACATGTTACCACAACCTTCATTACGTATTCACTTTTAGCGTATCACGACAACTATTTTGTGTGTGTGTGTGTGAGAGAGAGAGAGAGAGAGAGAGAGAGAGAGAGAGAGAGAGAGAGAGAGAGAAGGGGGATGGGGGACCCGAGCTGGGAGTAACGTCAGATTAACACATGGCAAGAGACACTGACAATTGGTAACTCTCACATACAGGGTATCACACACCTTTAGAGCCAAGTTTATGAAGACAGCAGAGATTTCGAAACTGTGTGAGTTAAATGACTAACTAATGGTCGGTAATAAATAGTCAGATTTTTACTAGCAACTTACACCTTAAAGCAACGACTTTGGCTCGTAGCTAATGTTCAAAGTTACAGCTGCCAGTCTCTGTACATACATTCAGATGAAGCAGAAAATTTTGCTGCGCTCCCTCAAATATTGATGTCTAATGTACAATTGGACAATTAGGACACCACCAACCTATTGCTCACTTTCTACTGGGGTGTTATGCACCAAGGTCTTAGTGAAGAAAAAACACCGTGAACACACACGTTATAGCGTACTGGTTTTCACGGTAGCATCGCAAACGTCGGTGCAGAAATATAAGCAAATTACAAACACATGCGTCAGACACATCGCTCTTTCAAGACCTCTTATGGCTTAAATTTTTCACATTTGACCAGTATCACAAAATAATTTAAGGATCTCTTACTGCTTGAATAATTTTGTTTTAGGACCAATGTATATTCCAGTACGAGGAGAACCCAATACCCAAAGGGAAGTGATCGAGAATACGATACAACCAAGCAGCTATGACCAGTGACCATCATTCAGCATCAAAAATATTGTTAAGACGTGCACGTTAGATTCGTCTTGTCAAACTAATACGTTCTAGCTTACCCTATACTTTGGCCGATGTTACAGGTCAATATACATCGGTTTCTCAACTCGAAACGCGCAATTTTGGCTTCTATAAAGTGTTTCATTTTGGCTATACAGGCTTGGCACACCATGTATATTACAGTGAGACACGTATTTTACATCCCCCCATACTCTTACTTCTATAGTTGATAAACTTACATAACCCAAACAAAAACACGCAAAGTTTGTATTCTGTGTAACATAGAACACCTGAACTTATGTTGTAGTTAAATGGAACTATGAAGTGCTCTAATATTAAGCAAATTTTGGCTACGACGAATTCAGAGTGGAGCAAATGTTGCTAACGATGAAAGCAGACCTAGGGCTATGCTACACATCTGTCTTAACATTACATGTATCAGGTATGCACAATCCTTCGTTTTGCAGAGGCCAGTCACCAGAAATACTTTCGAATTCGAAGGAGATTGGGGGGGGGGGGGCGGAGGGAGGAGAGAAAGAGAGAAAGAACTATCGCGCCTGAACCGGATGTGTATTGTCAGATAGGACGGTGTACGAGCACACCATCACGACGATTACAGACGTACTGGCAGTTCAGTTCATAGCACTCCCATTCACAAGCTTAAAACCTTTTAAGACCCAATATATGCTGATTGTAGAGGTCTATAAACTAGCTACTTTAAGTAACTGATTGTCGGTAACGAATCCTTAATGTTTAACGGAATAAAACAATTTACGCTCTTAACAAATGTTCAAAATAAGTATCTCCACTCAATGAATGTGTTACAGCAGCGCATAAAATTCAGCTGCACTGTCTAATATCCCTGTTTTCCCTGTTGCCTGCCTTGCAAAGACCTACTATCTATGCTATATCTGGCTGTGAGCACTATGGGACTCAACTGCTGAGGTCATTAGTCCCCTAGAACTTAGAACTAGTTAAATCTAACTAACCTAAGGACATCACAAACATCCATGCCCGAGGCAGGATTCGAACCTGCGACCGTAGCGGCCTTGCGGTTCCAGACTGCAGCGCCTTTAACCGCACGGCCACTTCGACCGGCTCAAAGACCTGCAGCTAGCACACTACCAAACTCTCTCACTTCCATTTCCACTGGGTCTTTATACACCTACGACTTCATGCAATCCCCTTAGAACAAGAAAAGCAAGGTGGACACACAACAGACGATAGAGAATTGCTTTCCAAGGAAGCGTTCAAACCTCAATGCATAAACCTGAGCAGTTTATTAACACGTGCTTCAAAGGCATAGCTCATTGACCTGCGTGTACCGCCAAAGTTCTGTCTATTCATTTTCGACCAGAACCTCAAAATAATCTGAAATCCCTAAAGCTTTATGCTAATATACGAGGAGGGACCAAACACGAAGGGAAATAATGAAGGCTAGTGACTATAAACCAGTACTACGAATTATGTTTTTATACACTCAAGTGTACCGAAGTACCGGGAGCTCCGAGGGAATATGGTGAAATGGGGAGACGGGACGGATTGGACAATTTTTTTGACAGCTGTCAATATACTGAAAACTTTGAAATCTCATACGAGAATGAGAAAATCTGTTTTTATAGCAGACGACAAAAGAATTTCTCAGAACCAAACTGTAATCCTACAGCCTAACTTTGACCCTGCGCAAGCTACAGATTCGGCAGTCTTACAACGTTCATCAGAGAAAAGAATCTTAACTTTACACGAAAAACCTTTAAAGATATTTGTGACCCTATTTGAACTAAATGATAAAATCCTTGCCTTTACTGCCAAAATAATTTCGTTTATCACCTCATGGCGCGTTTCGGGAGAGCAGGAATGCATTGCAATAAGGCAGTGAAGCTGAGAAACTGTCTTAAAATCAACACATCTTTTCACTTACTAGTCTATTTCGTAACACCATCAGTGTACGAACTGCTTCGACAGTAACGCAACGAAACGATGTGACTGTAACCCACTCACGTGTATTTTCATTTTGTTAACCACCAAGGAAAGCTGGGGTTTTAGGCGAGAATGCTATTTTTATTAACGTCTAAACAGGTTAAACTTCGGAAACAGCACACAACAGTGAGGACGCAGGAATTTTCATGGGAGCTACGCTACAGGCCACTTACAATAAAATTTGTCGAGGCGTATTTGTTGGATTTGCCACACCACAAACCAACTAATGCCTCCCAATTTAATACAGATCTGAGGATACGCTACAGATCGAAACGCTGCGACAAACTTAATTTTCTGAAAGTAGCTTGCTGTCTTAGCATTTTCGTTGGCAGTGCCAACTTACAACCAAACTGTCCATCTTCCAGTCTTAATTTTGACCTCTAGGTACGCTGCGTACCAGCATCACCAAAACCCGGAAATACGGAAGCGTCCGATCCCACCCGTCTGCTTTGACCCATGACGTCACAAATATGGCGGAAACAAAAACACACACACACACACACACACACACACACACACACACACACACTTTCCGCAAGAAGCCTAATGACACTAACGGGACAAGCGCGGTAAATGGGGTGTTTTGGGTAGGGGGCAAACTAAATATAAACAAATTTAGACGCCTTGCGTAGTTACAACGTGTAAGTGAAGACATGAATACCCACCCACCTCCCCAGGGGTCGTAACCTTTGCAACCCATAGAAGATAAAGATGCTTCAGTAGCTGATTAGTGTTTTTTGTCTTTTAAAAAAATCTCACGGGATAGAACGAACAGATCAGAAAAATAAATATAATAAACTAAAACAGAAATTCGAAGAAACAGATAATTAAAATAAGTAATAAGTGTTTTTAAATTTAAAAAAATCTCACGAGATAGAACGAACAGATCAGAAAAGTAAATAAAATAAGATAAAACAACTGGAGACAGTCACAGTCAAACCAAACTCCGCGCCGTCATGACGTCACACACGACAACACCCTTACGTCACGGGTCAAAGCCGACGCGTTGGATCGGACGCTTCTGTCTACCCCAAAACCCACATGAAGTACCAATGTGACGACTATGATCAAAGGAGAATGGCAGTATCGCCATATCGGCCAGTGTATGATACTGTACAACCCCCCCACCCACCCCCTCTCTCTCTCTCTCTCCCGAAATCTTTCGTTGCGGCAGACATATCTACGGTGTAGGTTAAGTTGCAAGGCGATAATGTAGTGAGTTGTCGAAGCCAATGAATCTGAATGCTAAATAAAGGTTACTGTTACAGATTCACCTGTAGCGTAGCTTAATGTTAACGTTCGCGCGTCATATTTCACGCAGTTCCCGTATTATCAATTGAACTGGCACTGCGAAGAAAATTTAGAAAACTTACACTCCTGCGAGTATTTTGATGCACTTTACCTCGTACTGTTTTTCACGATAGCGACACATCATCGATGCTGGAAAAACAGTTTATAGAGGCTCTTAAGCACTGCTCATTTAAAACCTCTTACCGCCTGAGTTACCAGTTCCGACTACGCTCCACTTAGGAAAGTGTGTATAATTTGAACACGTAAGTTTTGGGACAGCCTACATCGTACAACACGAAAGGAAACGACAGCGCGTTACAGATAAAGGAGAAACCAGGCATTAGAAGTGAGATATTTACACCAGGATTTTCACATCATGTTATGTTTACATGGGACTTCCAAAACCGGATATCATAAACCGGTTTCACAATACTGTTTCTGGTTGCTCAAGTAAACACTCTGAAACCAATTAATTAATTAATTAATTAATTTTTTTAATAGTTTCGATTCCCGCCGAAGGGGGCGAGCTGGCAGCAGCGTAGTATGCCGCTCTTCAGCCTACAGAATTTGTTTTAAAAGGATGAAGATAATAAATAATAAAAACAGGCGATAAAATCGGAGACGTAAAAGGTAACATGGCGGAAAAAAATCGTGGCACTTAAAACATAGAAACAAAGGGATGATGATGCTAATAAAATATATATCAAGCAGACAAGTAAAATAAAAGACAATTAAAAAACACGACGACAGTCTGGTTTCTGTTCGCAACAGACATAAAATTCAAAATTGTTAAGGCTTTCGTGGCCACTTGTTGACAAACTGCCTATTGGCTTCTGTCTCGGGTTCTTCGGCCGACGTTCATCTAATGATTTTTCTGACGTTTCGCCAGCACGAGTGGCTGGCATTGTCAAAGCTTCACCCTCCATTGCCAGTTCACCACCGGCAATGGAGGGTGAAGCTTTGACAATGCCAGCCACTCGTGCTGACGAAACGTCAGAAAAATCATTAGATGAACGTCGGCCGAAGAACCCGAGACAGAAGCCAATAGGCAGTTTGTCAGACATAAAATTCACAGCGACAGCATGATTTCTGTTCGCAACACTTTGGAAAGACGAACAACACTAAACATTCACTTGAACACTGCACTAAAAAGTTGGCAAATATGACATACCACAGCCGAGGACAGGTGGGGGAAACCTGGACAGATGTCTAAAACCGATTCCGGAAATTCGTTTCTAATTGCTGGTTTTCCATTTCCACATTAGATTTCTGCTCCCTCCCCCCTGTGAACGCACAGACGTTTCTGAATCGTGTTTGGGTTGTCACGTTACGTCTTTTTTCCAAAATATTCGGCTAATACGGATGAAATGCCTTACTGTGTGCGGTGAAGGAGCATTAGACTATATCATTAAGCTGTCTAATATTTATTTGAAGAAAAATAGCGGTTGTCTGACTAAATCAGGCACTCGAACAGCTGTTTTCCAGACGCCATATTTAACTGGGCTTGTAAAGCTGCATCAGAACTTAACATGTAAACAATACAGCGAAAAACAGTTTCCGAAATTCGGTTTTCGTCTTTCGGAAGATGTGCCGCATGTAAACGTAGTGCCAGTAGCCTAGGTCGGTGCACTTTAGTGGACAAGCTTACCTCTGGTATGTCGACCTGGAGCAGCATGCTGTGGCGGCGTGCTTCCTGGCGCGCGAGACTCCACGGACTGAGTCAGCGCCGACTGGCCACGCCACGCGGCGGCGGGCAGGTCTGCCCGTTTCCCTTCCCTCGGCGCTTCCTTCCTCTGGAAGCACGCGAGGCTCCGCCGTTCACAGGCCTACCTACGCACCGATCCACCGGCCGCGTCACCCCCAGCAACCTGAGCGCGCCGCTGACGCATCCACCGACGCTGTGCGCTTCAACAATAAAGGCGGCGCGACGGTTTCCCGGGAACATCCCGTAAAGCGCCTAACAATGACAGGAGGCGCGATCTCTTCTCCAGAAAGGATGACTCCACCCTGCGTCACGTACCAGCGATCGCGAAAATTTCCGGCCTCTCAAACTCCCCTCCGCCGGTGACGAATTACTAAAAACTCTAAGAGAGACTTACTCGGATACGTCATCTCCACAACTATTAGGTTGGTCCAAAAGTTCGTAGCGTTTTTGTTTTTCTTGCTGGTATTCCGGTTGCTACGGGTTTATTTAACGACTGGATTTGTATTTGTTGTTCACTGTTGCTGTTTGAGTTTACATATTGTCATTTGAAGATAGTGAGTGGAGTTGTGGAGGCTAGAAAATGGAGTGCCAAGTGAAGAAATCGGAACATTTCTGACATATTCTTCTGTTAAATAGAGGGGTGACAGCAGCGGAGGCAGCCAAAAACATTTGCGCCGTGTATGGGGGTAATGTCAATGGACAAAGCACGGCAATAAATTGGTTTTCTCGTTTCGACATTAGTGACTTTCCACGTTCAGGAATATCTTCGGGGTTTTGTGAGGGTCGTTGAAACGCATTAGACCACAACGAACCACGTCAGTGTACTCTAAAATTGATGAACTGTGAGCATTCCACCATTGTGCCACATTTACCTGCATTGGGGAAGTTTCAAAAATCGAGTGTATGGGTACCGCATGCTCTAAGCCAAAATCACAAAAATCAGTCAGCCGCCATATGTGCATCTCTGCTTGCTTTCATGAATTGGCTGCAAACTCAGCTTGCTCTTCATCAATTGACTCGCGAACAACACCGACCATACCTATCCTGTATCGTTACCGGTGAGTAGAAATGGCGTCTTTATACTAACATAATGAGAATAATGGAAATGCTGGGCTGAAACAAAGCAGCAACTTACCATTCAAAACCTGTGCGCATTCACAAAAGGTAATGTTATGCATTAGGTGGAACAGCGACGGTTTGCTTCCCCGAGGCGTAAACATCACTGCTGACATTTATTGTTCAACAACTGAGACTTCTTCCAGACGCAATCCAATAACAACGACTGGAAAACTGCGCGAAGTCGTGCTACTCAACGATAACACCCGCCCATATTCTTCTAGGCTGACAGAAACACTGTACAGGAGTTGCGTTGGGAAGTCATTCCTCACACGCCTTATAAAACTCATCTTGGTCCTTTGATTTTCACCTTTTCCGCTCTCGCTCGAATAACCTTCAAGGAACTTCCTTTCCGTATGAAAACGACTCCGTACATCGTTCGACGAGTTCATTGCCTCAAAACCAACTGATTTCTACAGTCGCGGAATCGAAAAGTTACTCCAGCATTGGCGGACTGTTGTAAATCGTGATGGAGAACATATTACCGGTGACTAAAGTCTCTGTGATCTGTATCTGTCGTGTTTATTATTATTATTATTACAGTTATGGAAAACCCCACGAAATTATGCACCAACCCAATACATCGGCCCCGCCCGTTTTTAAGAGTTAGTTTCACATGTGAGTGACATACGTTCTTTGCGTCACCCTCATCCAAGTCCGCCTCCGTAGGCGAAGGATAAATCAGCACTGCTAACTGCCAAGCGGAGGACCCGGGTTCGATTCCCGCCATTGCCACAGATTTTTTCCTAAGTGGGAAGACTGGCACGGGGCACCCTCAGCATTGCCAGGCCAACTGAGGAGCAATTTGAGCGAGTAGTAGCAGTTTCAACGTCAAGAAACGTGACAACGGCTGAAAGAGCAGGATGCTGACCAAATGCCCCTCCATAACACAACCATGACGCTAATGGCTGAGGATGACACAGCGGTCGGTCACGACCGATTGGCCCTAGACGGACCAACGCAGAATTTTACGAGGGCTGATCAACAAAGACTGAGGCAGATTTTTTTTTCACAGGTTTGTTACTCTGTTTCAATGATTACACGACCTTTCTCAAAGTAGTCCCCTCCTACATGAATGCACATTTTATAGCATCTCTGCCAGTCCTCGATCACATGGTGCGCCATTCTTTGTCAGGTCCTTGAGAATCGCCTCATTTTCCTTGTGTAATGCTGAAGAGTTCTCAAATCGAATCTTTGTCTCTAGCGACGGAAATAATACAAATCCACAGGATGCAAGATTAGGGCTATAAGGGGGATACGGTAGACAGGTAACGTTGAATTGACCCAGCAACTTCAGGACTTGATTTGCGACGTGAGGCCGCGCACTGCCATGGTGACGTCGCCACCCAGTTCGAAAAAAATCTGGTCGTTTCTTTGCAATGTGCTTCCTCAGTTTCCCCAATACTGACATGTCGTGTGCTGCTGTAAAAGTAGTGTGAGTGGTAAATGCATGCTGGTAAAACATTCCATGACCACCAAACAACTTGATCACCATCACTTTCTCTGAAGATGGAACAACTTTCTGCTTTTCTGGTGTTGGAGGATCTGGCGATTTCCACACTGCACTAGCTCGTTTCCCTTCATGGTCATAATGATGCAGCCATGAGTCGTCACCGGTGATAATCGATCCCAGAAACGCATGCCGTCCAACAGGAAAGAGGCGCAGCGCCTCACGGCTTGCCTCCTCTCGCAGTACCTTTTGTTCAGGACTTAATAGACGTGGTACCCTACGGGTACAAAATGCGGGACATATTGAGATAATCGTACTTAACTCAAAGACAATGCCATATGAAATTCTCAACACTTCACTTAACGTAATGTTATCCGCCAATCCTCACGAAAAATCGCAGTAGCTGTGTTGATGTTGACTTCAGCCACAACGGAAGCCGAAACACCTTGCCAACTTTGCTTAGCACTGACAAGTCGGCTTTCTTTGAAGTTTTTCGACCACCGCAACACTGTTGCACGGGCTAGTGCACATTCACCGTACGCTTACTGCAGCTTTTCGCACGTTGCAGTGACTGTATGGCTTACACGAACACAAAATTTTATTGCGCTGTACTGCTCCTATCTCGGCATCTCCACTGTTTGGTATGCGAAACGCAAACAGTCTACAAAATAGAGCATTACTACCGATCTACTGAAATGAGAATGCTGCCGACGATAGGCATTATACGTAAAACACGTTCTTTTAAAATATTCCTGGTACAGATAGGAAACTATCACGGAAGCCACTGGTAAAAACAGTCTCAATTTTTGTTGGGCAGCCCTCGTAACTCTAAAATTAGGGGGGGGGGGGGAGACATAAAACATACAGCAGAACGAAAACCCTAATTTGCGGGTGTATATGGATCAAAAATTAAACTGCCACACTCAAATAAACAAAAGTGCTGAGAACACGAAAAACGAACTTAACGTACTGAAGAGATCAGCCGGCAGTAAATGAGAGTGTTCAAGAACAGTTCTCAACAACACCTACGACAGCGTGCTGAAAAGTAATGTCTCCGAATTGTTTGCCAGAAAACCCTTAAAGGTTTTTTAATAAAACAAACGTTATTAACATTTACCTCTTTATTCTTCATGTCTAAATATATATTTCTGAACACAGTCAACCTGCCGACGAACACATTTCTCGTAATCTTACTTCTGCTTGCACCGCTTCATCGCTATCAAAGTGAAGTCCTCGAATGTGTTCCTTAACTTTTGGAAAAGTATGAAAATCGGATGACGCCAAGTCTGGGCTGTATGGAGGATGACTGATGAGAGTGAATACAAGGAGTCGCATTATTGCAGATGTCACAGTGCTCGTGTGTAGCCTGACATTGCCAAGCTGAAAGAGAGGGCGCTCCATGCCCGTACGAACTCCTCGATTCCAAACTCGATTACAGCACGTCGTTTCTCAAGCACCGACGTAAGCTACAAAAATGCTTCAAATGGCTCTAAGCACTATGGGACTTAACATCTGAGGTCATCAGTCCCCTAGACTTAGAACTACTTAAACCTAACTAACCTAAGGACATCACACACATCCATGCCCGAGGCAGGATTCGAACCTGTTACCATAGCGGTCTCGCTGCTCCAGACTATAGCGCCTAGAACCGCTCGGCCACCCCGGCTGGCTTCTTATCTTCAGCCAAGGAAATTGAAAAATATGACAAAAATGAGGAAAACACATTGGGACTGTTTTTCTACTTTAAATTAAAAATCAAAGAAAGCTCAAAGATGAAAATATATACATTTTAAAAACACATTGCGGAATGGTGAAATTCTTCTGATAAAAACACTGAAGCGTAGCGCCATCACGTAAAATCTGGGCGAGAAGTATTTCGGGAGGACAGAATATGTTCCATAGGGCTGAGGGTGTGGGTAGAAAAGATAGGTGTCTTTTACAAAACTACGGAGATGAATGTAGGAATTGTGGTGAACAGTGAGAATACGGGAAAAGGTGTTAATTTTACTCCATCGGTTATAATTCTCAATGCCTCGTTCTGACTATCCCTAACCTGTCGATGATTCCGGTAGCATCCGTAACAAGCACTTCATTAGCATATGTTAAAATTGGTTTTATACAGGTCTTGTACGACGACGTGCTGAAAAGTAAATGCTCCGAATCGTTATGTGACAACTCTTAAAGCTTTTTAAATAAAACAAACGTTTTTAACATTCCATATCTATATTCTTCGTGTCTACATGTATGCAGCGCTCTGCCGCTAGAGGGTTCTGTATTGTAGCATGTAACATGGCGGTGTGTAACCATGTCGGTGCGTGAGAAACAACGTTTTGTAATCGAGTTTCCAACTGGAAAAGATTTTTTTTTTATTTATTTATTTATTTATTTTTTTTTTTTTGAGAGCGGAACATTATGCCGCTGACAGCCCATATGGGGATAGGGGGATGAAACAGCAGTAAATGAAAAAAATTATCACCTTTGGCATCCTTCAAAATACTAATTGGGTTAGAGCCCGTTGAAATAAGTAATCCAAGATTTGCTTTAGTATGGGAAACTGGTCCGTCTACCCAATCATACAGGGTGACAATTATTGAAGTATATGGAATAAAATCGCCATAACTTCCGAACGGTTTGCGTCAGGACGTTCAAACAGCACGGCTGGCCGCCGGGCATGATGGGTATTAGTATGCGCATGCATGGTTTGGTTTAGCGGCGAAGTCCACTTTCGATCGGATGGGTTCGTCAACAAAATTGGCGCATTTGGCGACTGAGAATCCGCATTGCGCGACAGAAATGTCTCGTCATTCTCAAGGTGCGACTGAGTGGTGTGCAATGTCCAGTCGCTGAATAAACGGTGCGATATTCCTTGATGGCACAGTGACTACCGAACGCTACGTGAAAGTTTTGGAATATGATTTCATCCCCATTATCCAAAGTATCCTTAGTAGGTCTGTTACATTTTCTAAGTGTCCTGCCAATAAAATGCAGTCTTTGGTTACACAAGATGTGGTTCACGCAAGACGCAGCTCGACCCCGTCGAAGCATGGGAGTGTTTGAAGTCCTGCAGGAGCACTTGGGGACCGCATTTTGGCTCCGGGGTACTCAGAGGTCACTGGCATGGGCCTCGATTGGCCGCCATATTCTCCGGCTCTGAACACATGCGACTCCTTCCTGTGGAGCTGTATTAAAGACAAGGTGTACAGCAATAACTCCAAAACCATTGCTGAGCTGAAAACGGCCACTCAGGAGGTCATCGACAGCATCGATTTCCCGACACATCAGCGGGTCATGCAGAATTTCATTATTCGTCTGCGCCACATCATCGCCAATGATGGTAGTCATATTTAACATATTGTATCATAACCTAAATCCGAATATCAGCAGTGACGTTTACTGTACATGTTGAATAAAGTGTGTGCATGCTGTAGTTTGTAACTAATTTACGTTTTTTTATATAGTTCAATAATTGTCACCCTGAAATATAAAGATCCACATACAACAACTACTACTACTACTAATAATAATAATAATAGCAGACAGATTGGCTCCATTAAACAAGTAGAAGTGATATACGCTACCGAAAGTTGATGCTGCAGCATTAATTTTCCCAATCCCTCCAGTTAGGCTTCTTCAGTTACAATACAAACTAGACACAAAGGATAACAACAGAAAAGGTGAAATAGATAAACTAATAATGAGAGCTATGACACTGGAAAAGAATAAATCTGAGAAACTCTGAACAACAATTATGGTAAATTAGAGTCAATCCAAGTGTAATGTGGTGCAATATGTAGCATGGATTACTGTTGGAGGAGCCTTTTACGAGGTGTAGTTGTCTCTGTGGGTGAGTGAATGAGACCCTTATTTGGTAGCAAGCTATCTCCTGGCCCCTGACTGGCTGAGAAGCTAGAGGCAGAAACTCCGAAGTCATTTCTGGAGGGAGTCGATCGGTGGCGGCAGCAGTAAGCGATTGTGCACATAATGCAATTGTAAAAAAGGTCGCTACATGTGAAACGTCCCCTTTTGAACAATTATACATGACTGTGCTTAAACTGACACACAATATTTTGTTAGCGTAACGCAATCTGACTTTCAAAATTCCCTACAAAAGAATGGCCCTGACTAACATTAAACTATACCTTTCACAAATCACTTACCTCACAAAAATCTTCGCTGCTCAAGCTACTGCAATACAGCGAGCGCCACTACTGCCAGCTAAATAAAAGATTCAAACTATGGAAGGCACTAACTACTGATAGGGATAGTTAGCAAATGAAAGATATTAATAGAGAACAAACAATGTATTTACCTTTATATCATCATATATAAATATAGCAGTTCATGACAAATTTCAAAACTCCGCCATCTCTCTCCCCACATCCACCACTGCTGGCGGCTCACCTCCAACTGCGCAACGCTACGCGCTGTTCACAGCCAGCTGCCTAACACTACAATGGCGAGTATTACAACAATGCAAAGCAGACACAGACTGCCCACAGCACAGCCAGTGATTTTCATACAGATGTGGTGTTACCAATAAAAAAACCTAAACAGCCTCCTTACATAGAGAAAACATAAACAGCCTACTTACATAGCCCCCATGCTCCCCACAAAAAATTTTACAAAATATTTTTGGGCAGTGGCCAATAATGATTTGATAAAATTTTTCACAATTACAATAACAAAGAAATCAAATGCACACACTTATTGATACAATGTTGGTCAAAAGCTAAAATTTTCTCACAGTTTATAAAGACAGTCCTGATCATTCATTACGGTAATCACAGGTTTTTTTTCACAAAGTCTCATTAGTAAAAGAAATTGCACACAGAAGTAGTGGATTTCCATGCAGTCTTGAAGAAGTAGTGTTGTCCTTCCAACGGAAAGACAGTGCTGGCTCTTGACATGCTGACAGGTAATGGGCCACAATGGAGCAAACCCACAGCAGAGTCATTCGAAGTTTTGAAGAGTATTGGTAGGTAAGTCATCACAGAGCGGACCCACTGTAGTCCTGGTAGAGAGTATGGTATTGGTGGGCCACCAGAGGTGCAGACCCACTGCAGTCCTTGTAGAAATAATGGTATTGATGGATCATCAAAGATGTAGACCCACTGTAGTCCTTGAAGAGATGGCCAGCAGCCATCTGTTGTGACTGTGCAGGTGCACAATCACCATTGAAGAGTCTTGCGGATAATATAGCAAGTCCATAAACCACCACTTGTGCACTCACAAAGTTTTTGAAATTGTCCTTAGAACCAGCAATGCTGTTATCCAGTCCCTTGCTGAGTTATTAACACACGTGCAAACACTAACAGTCCCTACTTCTCACATATTGTCCACATACTATGACCAACAGAAACGTGTGCAGTGAAATGTAACTAACAAGTTAATAATGTCATGAACTGGTGACAATTACAATTTTATAACATAAGAATACAATTACAAAGGTACAAAATACATCATTAAAAACATAATAATACAGATAACATTTGTAGTACAGGCTTTACAAAAGAATAGAAATAAACATATACATCAGTGTTACAAAAATAGTGACATAAGTACATACATAAAATAATGAGAATAGTTTTCGAAACATTAATTTCACACATGAACATTGAAACAGAACAGAATTGTAAACAACTTTACAAAGAAAATAACATATTATTAATGCAACTTATATTTGAGGATAACAGTATTCCTCCTCATAGTGAATATAGCTTAGTATTAGAAGAGAAAAAAATTCTATGAAACAGTACACAGAGACAGGAAGAAAACAAATACTCAAGGGTACACAAACACATAGTGGGTTAACACCAATAGGAAAGGACAGGGTTCGTTTTCAGTGTAACATTTGGTACTGCAGTCCAACCCAAAACTTCATATATCTTTCCTCTTATTTCATCCCTTGTTTCCACCAAAAAAAATTCTATCTAAGCATGCTTTCTGTATTTATATGTTCACACGTTTCTTACCTCAACATTTATTTCCAAGAAAATCCTACCTAAACCTGTTTTCTCAATGCATTTCTTCCAATTCATCGCAACTCATTCTCTTAGAGGCTACCCCCTCTTAAGCTAACTTAAATCTACTGAGTTCAGATGCTAAACTAAGGGACGAGGCAATGCAGCAGCACGTAAAACAATTATTATAAACAGCAATGAAAAAAAATGCAAATTGGCAAAGCTAGCAGCATAAATGAGCAAAAGTCAAATTCAATAACACTACGCCTGGCAAACAGCAGCAACTTATACCTAAACATGACATAGCGCAAGCAGAAAAAATATTACACTAAACAACAATGCAGATAAGGGAAATGTATATTCACATCTTAATGTCTAAGTAATTAAAGTGGTGCACCACAACAACTTATTGTAAAAAAAATATTACCATGTACTTGAAAAGAAAATTATGAATGCAGTTACTAGTTCCTTCTTATTGTTCTTTCCTTTCCAAGTGCTCCTTTTTTAAAGAATGTGGATCATAAAATAATTATTTAATAGATCTGTTGACAGAAAGTGTTCACATTAGCAAATGCATTTTATTTTATAAAAGCAATGCTGCAACACAGCTGGAAAACAGATGTCAAATGAAATAAGCAACTATGAAAAGCAAAGCATAAAAATATCATTCAGTAGTCATGTGACATTTCATAAGTTAGTAGAAATTCTCTCAACTCTCGTAGAAAGACGCTTGTCATAATCAGGTGTGCAGATGTAAAAATATTTCCGAGGATAATGGCCTCCCCTTTTTTTTGTTCTACCTGTGCCGCTGACAAGGGCTCACAATAATGGCTTTTTCTCCAGACGTCTGACACAGCTGGGTGCCCGCGACGCATTACGTGCAGGTGGTCACTTAACTTTCGTACGGAAATATTTACGACAGCACTTTTCGCTAAAGTGACAGTCTCACATAAAAATATTTCACAGGTCAAGAATTAGCGTTGCAAATCTGTATAAACAAAATCCTATAAATATAAGTGTCCAAAAAATGTTCAGTGGCATTGTGATACATTCACATATGATTCACACATGTCATAACTCTTAAAGTACGATTCTTGGTTTCCAACATCCTTTTTCACAAGTCAAGAGTCCCTACCCACTATTCATTACTCCTTACCTTATTACACATATACGTATCCATCGACACTCGTCAATATTTCGTCATTATAAATATGAAGCATAATCAAATAACTCATATAGCCTCATCCTATTAATCGTAAACATACCTCAGCAGCATAATACACATCGTCGTCGTAAAAATAACATCATAACACCTCAGTCAAATCTCAAAATCGTCGTAGCTTCCTCCAATAATTAAAAAAATTCTCTGCTCATGTCAAAAGTGTCATCTGCCTCAAACGTACTTTAAAAATCATAATCCCTTTACCAAATCCATCATTCAAAGCTCTCATAGTATCACAATGGTTCCGAAAAATGTGAGCATTTCTCAAAGTACAGACAAAATACAATTTCGTAAGTGTGAAGTTATCCAACTGTGTAATTACGTAAACATCTGTCACTGATATAGTAAAAAAAATGTTTGTCTCTCTCAGTTAAATGATCAGATAGCTGTGTAAATTGTGTGTTAGAAAAATATGGTACCGATGTGTAAAGTTGTATAAGCAAATACCATATTAGCTAGGGTTCCTTGTGGTTGCCACACACATGGTACACAAAGTAGGCGTGTACCCCCCTGAGGATTAATGTAATTATACCCTCAGGTGTTACAGATGCAATGAAATGAAATGTATCACTGAAAACTTTGTTTGTAATTCAAAAATCTTTAAAAATAAATGTTTTAAGTACAAAATTAATCACTGAAATGCGTGTCCTGTAGCGCTAAATGTGCATATTGTTGTAAGATAATCTCTGTGAAAGTGTCGTAGTTATTTTCCTCCAAAAGCTAAGTTCTGCAGAAGCCAATGTACTTACCTCATGATAAACAAAAGTGAAATGCTTTGCGTAGAGATATCTTAGTTATTATGCTTATTGTTGTGATGAAGAAAGTACTGTACAGTAACGTAATGTTGTGCCACGAAAAAGGCTGTCTCATTGTTGCTATACCACAAAAGTTACTACTAAAACATGTTTTTCTTTCCAGAAGAATTCAGAAAACTGTGCAGATATAAAACAGATACACCGCAAAAGCAACATTGTAAATTGTCACTCATTAGTAGCGTCGTGATATTATATGGCAAAGACAAAGTTAAAAGGCAGATTATCTGTCAATAAATGGTTTTACATGAGAAATGTGGTGCAATCCTTTACTCTTCCTAGTACGCAGACTTTCAACTTCAAAGCAATTATCATGTTGTTTACATCGGTAAAGAATGCTAAATCTTTTCTCAAGGCTAGCGTCTTTGTTATTTTTCCCTGAGCCAGCGGCCGCACGCAGCTGCCTGCTGTGCTAGTCATTGTCTGTCTCTTTGTTGGCGCGCGTTGTTATTGGGATTAGGAGACCTAACTTCTACGAATTCGCCTTGCCGAGAGGGCCCAGCTCTGTTAGAATCCCGCCAGTTCTGATGAAATTCACGTCTGTCGTTTTGTCGGTAGTTTACATAGTTTCTTGTTTGTCGGTCATGTGGTGGAGAATTTCTCCCTGAATCGTAACTCTGCGCTGGACCGTTGCGTCTAAAGTTATTCTGTCTCCTGTAATAATAATTATTTTGGTTCCCATATTGTCTGTTTCTCTGATTGTCTCTGTAATAGTCATTACCGCGGAGAGGTGATCTTTCCCTGTAATTATTACTACTCTGCCGACGGTTATCATATGGGTGGTGTCTGTTTTGGTCACGATTTGCGTTGTAGGAATAGCCTTGTCGTGTCCACTTATTATTTCTTTCATCGCGGAATTGCAACGGATGTGATCTGTAATTGTTGTGCTCCTGCGTTCCGCGATTGTCAGTGTCACTTTCCAGTTCTTGTAACAGTCCCTGAAAAGCTTCAATGTCGTCTTTGCAACGTCCTGCCAAAATAATATGTCGTAAATGTTCAGGTAATTTGATTAAGCAAATGCGGATGAGTTCTGAGGGGCTGTATGGATTTGACAGGTACTGATTCTTGTGCAACATGTCTTCAAAATATTTCACAAGACTGGAGAATTCAGATTGTTCGAAATGTTTCATCATTATGATGCCATGTTTTACACGGTCTTGTGTAGCTTGCGACCAATATGCTGAGAGGAAGGCATGGTAAAATTCTCCTTCACTGTGGCAATCGTGAATGACCGATCGCATTCTCACAGCTGGTTCATTCTCTAAGTAGCCACACATAAATTCTAATCTGTGCTCCAATGACCAGTTGGGAGGAAAACAATGAGAAAATTGATGGAGCCATGCTTGTGGATGAATGTCGTTGCCAGAATTCTTAAATGTTTTGAATTTACGTGTAGTAATGAACAGCTTATAGTCAAAATCGTCATGTCGGCGAGTCGCATATCGGTCATTGTTAGGTCGTGTCGGCCGTTCCATCTCAAAATTCGGTGCACATTGCCAATTTCTTTCATAATTTCCGAAATGCCCTGTGTTATTATTTTGCGGCTTTTCCGTGTTTCTAAGTCCCTCTTCCCGTGTTGGAGCGCGAGTGTCCTCTGAAATACGTAATTCTTGTATTACCTGTGACAGCTGATCTTGTACTTCCCGGATTTCTCTTTGGTGTTGCGTATCAATTTGATTCAGATTTTGTTTCAGTTTCCTAATTTGTTCGCTCTGTTCTGTGTCATTAAAGACTACCGGTTTTGCGTCATTCAGATTATCATCTACCTTCGTAGATAAATTATTTAGCTGATCCGAAAGTTCAACTACTTTCTCTGATAATGAACACATTTCCTCAGTGTGTTTTTCTGAACCAAGCTTCAGAGTGTCCATTTGTGTTGAAATCGAATCTACTGTGTCCTTTAAGTTTTCCTGAGTTTTTGCAAGTTGCGTAACCGAATCGGTAGATGCAACTGAGTCAAATTTAGCTTGCAAGGTCTCATGATTTTCATGAACAATAGTTTGCAGTTCTTTTATGGCTGCTTCGTGATTCCGTAATGCATTTTCATGCCGCGAAAAAATAGGTTGAAAATGCTCACAAATTTGAGTTTTTACGTCATTACAGACTTTTTGACATTTCGATTCGATGTTATGTAACTCAGTGGTTAAATCTTCACGTGTTTGTTCAAGTGTAGTGTCTAACTTTTGAAGATTTTGTCCCATTGCGTCTAACTGTTGCTGTGTTTGTCTCTGGTGTTGTTCCATTGTGTCTAACTTTTGAAGATTTTGTTCCATTGTGTCTAACTTTTCAAGCTTTTGTCCCATTTGTTGCATTAACTGTAATAACAATGCACTGGTGTCTGAAACATGTTCCTCAGTGCTTTTCGGCAGTGAATTTGCACCGGCAACATTCACATTTTGACAAGCGGAAAATGTGTCTTGACTCATTTGAGAAAACGGTGAGGACGCAAAACCTGAATCTACAGTATTTGCAAAATTGTGTCCTGTCATTTCGGATTCCTGAGGCGAGCTGTTGCCGACCGATCGATCGATAATGCTTCCCTCTTCACTAATTGTTTCACTGTCCGTGCCATTGTTTGCCGCCCGCTCCATTTCCCTATGCACGATTACCAAATTACTACTTTGAACATCAGTTAATTCATTATTCGGTGGCGCTAACACACTGCTTTCATTTTCACTGTCATTTCTCAGTTTACTTTGGAGCCTAGTGTTACGTTTTTCACACGCCATTATTGTCACAGTATTTCACACGACAACACAGAAAAACACAATTTGAAGATCAAAAATAAGAGAACACATTAACATAGCACTGAAAATAATATCTAGTTAATTGCAAGCGCAGCTGCGAAATACTTGGTGCAAATCTACATGCATGCCACAACTGTTTTACTATACAACAATGAAAGACTGCAACTACAAAGGAAATTCTCTCTACAAGTACGCACTAGCAATAAACAAAAGCTACACTAAATACACAAACTACAAGAAAAAATCAGAAGATTCCAGTGAGGTATCCTAGGCTAAGGGTCGACATATGAAACGTCCCCTTTGAACATTTCTACACGAGACTGTGCTTAACCTGACACACAATATTTTGTTAGCGTAACGCAATCTGACTTTCAAAATTCCCTACAAAAGAATGGCCCTGACTAACATTAAACTATACCTTTCACAAATCACTTACCTCACAAAAATCTTCGCTGCTCAAGCTACTGCAATACAGCGAGCGCCACTACTGCCAGCTAAATAAAAGATTCAAACTATGGAAGGCACTAACTACTGATAGGGATAGTTAGCAAATGAAAGATATTAATAGAGAACAAACAATGTATTTACCTTTATATCATCATATATAAATATAGCAGTTCATGACAAATTTCAAAACTCCGCCATCTCTCTCCCCACATCCACCACTGCTGGCGGCTCACCTCCAACTGCGCAACGCTACGCGCTGTTCACATCCAGCTGCCTAACACTACAATGGCGAGTATTACAACAATGCAAAGCAGACACAGACTGCCCACAGCACAGCCAGTGATTTTCATACAGATGTGGCGTTACCAATAAAAAAACCTAAACAGCCTCCTTACATAGAGAAAACATAAACAGCCTACTTACACATGCTTTAATTATTTCATGCAAATTGTTAATTGCATCACGAAGGTTCATTGGCAGAGGCCAAAGAGAATGGTCACCCATGGCATGTCACTGTAAATAAGTTTACTGAAAGCGTTAATTATTTCATTTTGCGTTAGAAAGACATTCAGGTGTAGGATGAAGCTGAGTGCTGTCGCGTGTGAGTATTGCCCGAGTATTCATTTTGAAAACAAAAAATAAAAAAATAAAAAAAAAAATAAATAAAAAATAAAAAAATAAAAAATCGAGAATACCTTTGAAATTGTGAAACAGTTGTAAAAACAAATACCCATAACGTACAGATGTATAAGAACAGTACAGAAATTAAGAAACATGAACCCGGGCTGTTCCTGCACGCTGGGCGCAGTTGCTTCGCGTTTCTGCAACGTCTCTATGCCAACGTTTCTTCATACCTATGTAGACGGCTAGTGTTTTCGTCTACAGCCTTTTGGCCTTCGCAGTTAAAAACAGTCAAAAGCGTTGCCATGTATCGGGGATTCCCTTAAGCTGATTCGATTGTAGTACTGTCTTAGCAGTAACGAATAAATGTATTACAACTTCATGCACGATGCGGCATTTTTTCACGTCTCTCAGTGTTTGTAACGTCATATCTCGAGAACTATGGGTCGTACAATGATATATTTGCGGAGGTACATTGAGCGGCTTATGTCGATACTGTCTGCGAAATATGTTGCAAACAGAATTAGTAGCAAAGAAGTAATAAATTTAAACGTCACGCGTGATGCGGCAGCTCTTCACGCATGTCATTGTTTATGACCTCGTATCTCCTGAATTATGAGAGGCAGATAGTTGTTACCCCCACAGCGATTGTTGCTTGACAGTAAGGGATGTGTGTACAAGTTTGAATGAAATCAGATACGTGTTTCCGGAGGAGATGTGGAACATACTTACATACATATATACACAAACACATACATACAGTACATTTTTATAATATGTAAGGCTTATTAACGAGTGTCACGTACTGCATGTTGTGCAATAACTCTTGTGTAAAGTTAACAGTGCTGTGTTACGAATTACAGCACAAAATAAATGGCATCCCGTTTTGAACAACTTTTGCAGCCCATCTAGCCCAGAATAGTTTTTCAATCACAGATATAAAAACTAACCTCCACATTCTACACACTGTAGACAAAAGAATAAAAATGGACGTCTTGGAACAATTAGAAATTTTCATATATAACAATAAAACACCCCACACCATCTTAAATGAACAAATTGATTTAGCAAACAACCCATTCTTCCAAAATTTTGAAGACGCCTTAAATTTGAAAAACTAATAAATACTGTACTCATCGACCCCCATACCCTTTCCCCACCTTGCTCATACCACACCAAACACCATCCTCTCTACCTCTTTTACACACACACATTCTCCCTCTCTCTCTCTCTCTCTCTCTCTCTCTCTCTCTCTCTCTCTCTCTCTCTGTCCTCCTCTCGCCCTTCCCCCCCACCCCATCCCTATCTCCCTTCTCCCCCCTTCCCCGCCCCATATGTATACTATCCTGTTTATTGAGCAATGAGAAACATGCCAAACATAACTTCACTACCAGGAATATTGTCCTAAACACCTTTTTGTAGAGTTTGTAAATAGCATACTTTTTTTTTTCAACGTAAAAACATAATAAATTTTATAAAGAAAGTAATGTACTAAATATTTGTTTTATTACGAATGTCACACAAAACGGAAAATGAGCAATGAAAATCTCTGCCTCCACAAAACTCTTTGGAGACAACAACAGCCATACTCTTTGGTTTGTTTATATTTTCTAAGGTATGTGGGAGACGCAATGGGTGGAAAAGTGCCTGTTTCACTTGATATTTAACGATACTGGCAAGCATACATTGTGTTTTCCAGAGCAGTACCTGCCACAAGACTAAAAACAGTGAGTAATGCCATCAAATTAATCTTACAATCTTAAAATTCTTTCCACATACAGTGCTCACTTTTTCGTCTCTGTAGTATTTGCCACGGATGCACGACCCCTACAATACTCCAAACTAAATTGTGTCAGCTGATGATGAATCGCCAGGCGATTCGAAGCCGGTCATGAATAAATAAAAATTGAAGAAAAAACGGCGACTGGTTGCAGTAATTCCTGAAACGTTTCTTTATTGTACGGCAGTACCAGATTTTCCTACAATTCTCGTAGTTATAGCATCACATCTTCAACGAAGTCACGAATGAGCTGTCATCTTTGCAGCGAGAGGGACACGTCTTTAGAAGCCGCCCGGTAGGAGAGCTATACAAAAACTACGAGATGTGCCTGATGTACCGAGATATAACGGACCACGTCACTCTAACGAGGAGAATGTGGTGTAAATGGCTCGTTAACGGAAAAAGAAGGAAACGGTGGCGTAGGAAAAGACAGCAACGTTTTCTTTTTCTACCAACACAGCTCAAATTTTGAAGTTGAATTTGAAGCCATCACAACAGCAGCCAGTCATCTAAACAACTTCACACACATTCGACGAAGTAGATTTTGTGTTTACAGAGCAGCAATATCAGCAGTTATCAAAATACAAGACTCAAAAATCGTTCAGGTTAGAGAAGTCCAAGAATTAATTAAATCTCTGTAACAGAAGAACAAGACAGTTGAAATTCAGTAGATATCACCGCACAGTAGCTTGTATGGTAGCGGAAAAGCAGATTTTCCTGCCAAAAAGGAAATATAAATTAAAGAGATTCGAAAGACTAAATATCGTATTTTGCAGTGAACAGCACTATTAACAACATGTTTGAAAAACAATTAAAAGCTTCAAAAAAATTTCATGTGAGGGAAAGATCTGGAAAAACGTCATGGAAGACTCAGTAATATATGATGGATAAGGAAGAGAAGCACTAGCTATATTCCGCTTGACTAATGGACACGACTATTTGATCACCGCCTGCGTAGGATTTTCATCCTGCCGTCTCCAGAATGTATTCTGTGACAGAAAATTGGTTAGATCATGAACAAAGAACATTTAAAAGTGACTGTACACTATGCAGCCACATTAATGTGACCACCCGTCAAACGCCAGAATAACTATCTTGTGCAGCGCGGACCAGTGCGACACATGGAAGAAGAGAGTCAATGATGTTCTGGAAGGTGGAGCCACGTCGATTCCAGTGCGGCAGCCAGCTGCGCTAGGTTTATCGGTTGAGGAGCCATGGTGCGAACAGCCCGATTGAAATGATCTCACAGAATCTCGGTAAGGTTTAAATCCGGGAGTTTGGTGGCGCTCTTCGAACCACGCAAGTACACCGCGAGCTGCCTGACACTTTGCATTGTCCTGTTGGTAGATACCATCGTGCCGAGGAAAAGCAAACTGCATGTAGAAATGTACATGGTCCCCAAGCATAAATGCATACTTTATTTGATCCATTGTTTCTATCAGAAACCCACCCAGTGAATGTCATGCAAACATTTCCCAGACCATCAAGCTTCCTCCTGCTAGCAGGGTGTTTAACCGCGGCGGCATGGGAACAGATTCCAAACTTAACCGTTTCAAAAACGCTTCCACCCTTGGCCCGAAAGCCAATGATCATGCCTCTTCCCCGCCAGATAAATCGCTCCGTTTTCGCATTACAACAACGACTGCACTGTTTTCCGTATCTCCCCGACACGCTTTTATACAGGGTGTATCAAACGTTTTTGGGTCAAATTGAAACAGACGATTATATTGAGATAGAGAACCAATGATACGAAATGCATATTTACTGTGTTATGGGTATATATAGTGTACAACGCGCAACAACAACATAGCTCGTAGCAATTGTTCAAAGTGACGACCGCCAGTCTCAATGTCTGCAGGCAACGCCGCATGCAGTTCAAAGATCTCTGGTGTCTGTTGTACCAGGAGACAGACAGTTTGGACCCTAGCTAGCTGGTCTTCATCTGTTTCTACGGGAGTTTCATACACCACCGTCCTGACGTAAACATCACAGGAAAAATTTCAGGGATGTGAGATTCGGGGAATGCGCTGGAATAGAATCCGACATAGGCAGGAAAATACTGTTCAAGCCCGGGATCGAACCGGGGACCTTCTGCGTGTGAAGCACATGTGATAACCGCTACACTACGGAAACGACAGACACGATGAGTCCATCCTTGTGGACTCGAAGTTGCCTCAGCCTTTCTCTCGCCTGCGCATGCACACACGATAGTTCTTTTGACTACCTGAAACCCATCACAGCCGAGGGCTCAAGAAGTCTTCGGGGTGCTCGAGAGGGTGTCTGCCGTAGCATCCCGAACGAGATAGCGGCGTTTCGCGCAGTCGTTACAGCAAGTCATATCACTTTCTTAGTAGCAGGCAGTGCGACCCCACAACCCAACCCCCCCCCCCCCCCCTTCCAATCCAACGATGAGGGCACGTGTTGTTGAGGTGCTCCTCGACATCAACACTGAACTGGGATGCATCGTCGTGTTGAAACCACATCCTTTCGCGGACAACATGGGGTACAGTCTCCAAGAACTGCGGCAGCACATCTCGCAGGAACACCCGGTAACGTGGACAAACGGGAAGACAGCAAAGAACTTCCTGTTAGTTGATCTCGGGCAATGCCAGCCCATACGTTGACCGAGAATCATTGCTGGTGGCCACCGATGTGGGTGGCGTGGGGACTGTTCTCACTCCAGACATGGCTGTACATGCACTGAGATTGGCAGTCGTTGCTTTGAACAACTACTTGTATTATGAGTTAACTTATTGTTATGCGGTGTACACTGTGAATGTCCATAACACAATAAATATTTATTTCCGACCATTGGTTCCCCATCTCAATTAAAAAATTAAAAAAAAAACTTACGGGACTTAACTGCTAAGGTCATCAGTACCTAAGCTTACACGCTACTTAACCTAAATTATCCTAAGGACAAACACACACATCCATGCCCGAGGGAGAACTCTAACCTCCGTCTGGACCAGCCGCACAGTTCATGACTGCAGCGCCTAAGACTGGTCGTCCCCATCTTACGAGGTGCATTCAAGTTCTAAGGCCTCCGATTTTTTTTCTAATTAACTACTCACCCGAAATCGATGAAACTGGCGTTACTTCTCGACGTAATCGCCCTGCAGACGAACAAATTTTTCACAACGCTGACGCCATGATTCCATGGCAGCGGCGAAGGCTTCTTTAGGAGTCTTTTTTTGACCACTGGAAAATCGCTGAGGCAATAGCAGCACGGCTGGTGAATGTGCGGCCACGGAGAGTGTCTTTCATTGTTGGAAAATGCCAGAAGTCACTAGGAGCCAGGTCAGGTGAATAGGGAGCATGAGGAATCACTCCAAAGTTGTTATCACGAAGAAACTGTTGTGTAACGTTAGCTCGATGTGCGGGTGCGTTGTCTTGGCGAAACAGCACACGTGCAGCCCTTCCCGGACGTTTTTGTTGCAGTGCAGGAAGGAATTTGTTCTTCAAAACATTTTCGTAGGATGCACCTGTTACCGTAGTGCCCCTTGGAACGCAATGGGTAAGGATTACGCCCTCGCTGTCCCAGAACATGGACACCATCATTTTTTCAGCACTGGCAGTTACCCAAAATTTTTTTGGTGGCGGTGAATTTGTGTGCTTCCATTGAGCTGACCGGCGCTTTGTTTCTGGATTGAAAAATGGCATTCACGTCTCATCCATTGTCACAACCGACGAAAAGAAAGTCCCATTCGTGCTGTCGTTGCGCGTCAACATTGCCAGGCAACATGCCACACGAGCAGCCATGTGGTCGTCCATCAGCATTCGTGGCACCCACCTGGATGACACTTTTCGCATTTTCAGGTCGTCATGCAGGATTGTGTGCACAGAACCCACAGAAATGCCAACTCTGGAGGCGATCTGTTCAACAGTCATTCGGCGATCCCCCAAAACAATTCTCTCCACTTTCTCGATCATGTCGTCAGACCGGCTTGTGCGAGCCCGAGGTTGTTTCAGTTTGTTGTCACACGATGTTCTGCCTTCATTAAACTGTCGTACCCACGAATGCACTTTCGACACATCCATAACTCCATCACCACACGTCTCCTTCAACTGTCGATGAATTTCAATTGGTTTCACACCACGCAAATTCAGAAAATGAATGATTGCACGCTGTTCAAGTAAGGAAAACGTCGCCATTTTAAGTATTTAAAACAGTTCTCATTCTCGC
The DNA here is from genome assembly GCF_021461395.2 of Schistocerca americana. Classification (NCBI taxonomy): domain Eukaryota; kingdom Metazoa; phylum Arthropoda; class Insecta; order Orthoptera; family Acrididae; genus Schistocerca; species Schistocerca americana. The sequence goes on from NC_060124.1 coordinate 312,974,671, forward strand.
CGCTGGCGGTAAAATTCCATCCGCCGTACGGTGCTGCCATCTCTGGGACGTATTGACAATGAACGCGGTCTCATTTTAAAACAATGCGCATGTTTCTATCTCTATCCAGTACGGAGAAAAAAATCGGAGGCCTTAGAACTTGAATGCACCTCGTAATATAATCGGGTGTGGAACCAGTATCACCTGTTTCATTTTGACCCAAAAGGTCTGAGACAACCTGTGTACCCCCACTGCTATTGCTGCCACCTGTCGTCCGTGAATGGTTATTGCACGTTACGTTGTACACAGGCGGTGGTCACAATAATGTGACTGGACCTGATACTTTCAGTTAATTAGGATTACATCAAGCTAGACGCTTTTCGAAAACAGGTGGACGGCTGCTGGAGCGAATAGCAGATGGATCGCAGCTGCTCGCGTCCGTGTTATCCGCACGAGATCTACATTGCGGCCGCCGATCGGGACAGGCGGCGAAGCCCTCCTGGTGGGACAACCCGGCCGGCGTCCCAACTCCCGCTGCTACGTCAGTTTTAGTGGCTTACGTCGAAATCCCGCAGTGATGTCATCAAGGCTGACGTCGGACCCAGCTATAGTTTCTGTTGGTGATTTCATCGCCATTAAGTTCTGAGACAGCAGAATTACAGCTGATAATGATCTGCATTCAGAAGAACACCAACCAGCAGCGTGCGGCTCAGGGAGATGGAAAGAGCTTAGGCGTTGCCAGGAGGATGTTTTTTCATGTATTCGGAATAGTATGTATTCCGATAGTGAAAATTAAAATATTCACAGCTCATTTCGCCAACCAACCGTTAATAATCGTCTGGGAGCGTCAATTTCAATACTTCTCCGTATCTCACCGAACCACGCACGAAATCGCAATCTCACTGTTTATGAGAAAATCCGGTGTGGTAAAGGGAGTGATGTCCGACAGTACGGCGGTACAGGGTGGCGCAAGGCAAGTATTAGAAAGCATTTGTTTGCTGTGGTTTAATTGCATGCCGTAAAAGATTCAGCTTGTGATATCCTTGTACATAGGTCTGATAATTCTATAGTTCACTCACAGATGACTCAATTCATATCTCAGTACGAAAGCACTAACATTAGATCGGTGCTCGTTGATAGTAGACATTTTGCAAAATTTTTGCACGTATCGTTGTGGTAAGACACGTATTCAACAGAACATTTGGTCCAAGAATAGCAGCATCCGCAATGAGCAAATCTCGGTCAGGTTATAGCACAGAACTGAAGTCAAATGCAATGATAAATTTTAAGTATCCCCTGATACAGATAATGTGACGTTTTCCTTGTTTTTTTATCAGCTAGTTGAAATGAAATTTCCTGGCAGATTAAAAACGTGTGTCGGACCGAGACTCGAACTCGGGACCTTTGCCTTTTGCGAACAAGTGCTCTACCAACTGAGCTACCCAAGGACGACTCACGCCGCGTCCTCACAGCTTTACTTCTGCCACTACCTCGTCTCTGTAAAGTTTGGAAGGTAGGACACGAGGTACTGGCAGAAGTAAAGCTGTGAGGACGGGGCGTGAGTCGTGTTTGGGTAGCTCAGTTGGTAGAGCACTTGCCCGCGAAAGGCAAAGGTCCCGAGTTCGAGTCTCAGTCCGGCACACAGTTTTAATCTGCCAGGAAGTTTCATATCAGCGCACACTCCGCTGCAGAGTAAAAATCTGATTTAGCTTGTTGAAATGTTTTTTAAAAAACCATATCCCTATATGACTCCAGGAAGATTCAGCCAGGACGGCCAGTCTCAGTTGTACAGTAACTCTGGAGAATGTGGGACGAGTGCGTACCTTGTTCAATGAAGAGCTCACTACATCAGCCAGATATGCAGCATAGCAACTAAGGATGTCACGACGGTCTGTCAAGGACAGTGATAGGGATAAGGAGTGGCGATATTCATTTGGAAATGAGCTGATTGAGGTCTTTTAAAATGAAACAACATATATGGATCAGATGTGATTTGGTGATGAGGGACATCTCCAGGTATGTCTAAAGAAACGGAACTAACGCCACTGGGCTACTGACAGTCCACATGTTCAAGCTGCTGCTCCACTTCATCAAGAATAGATCCCTGTCTGGTACGCAATCAGTGCATAGTGCGTTATTGGGCCCATTTTTACTGACGATCCTGTCATAGCAGACAAAAGAGACAGTTACTGGAACAGGGCTTTGTACCGGTTGGACGACGCTGCCGAACGCTCTGAAACTACCGGTTCATTGAGGATGGAGCACGTACACGCCGCAGCGCGAGAGCCTTCGATTTCTTTCAGGAGACGTTCGGAGATCAGATCGTTGTCCTGGACACCTTAGCATTCACTGGAGATGGTGTGGAATTGCCCCCTTGCAGTACCTATCTCAACCCGTGTGACTAATTCTAATGGGATTATCTTAAGGACAGAGTGATCAAAGACGCATCTACAACGCTCCAGAATTTTGGTGCTGCGCTTTCCAGAGAGATTCATGCAGTATAAAATAATGTCTTCAGAACGTTATCATGGAATTGAATGCAAGGCTCTACACACCTAATGCTGCAGAAGGAAATAACTTTGAAACTATTCTGTATTAAATTTTAGGTTGTCCGCTATAGCACAAATAACAAACAAGAATTTATAACTCGATCTTATGTTGTAGAAGACAAAAACTTTCTAACACCCATTCTGCGCCACCCTGTAGTTTCAGCATGTATTTCAGCTTTTATAAAATCATTATCCTGTTTTCACTTTTGATGTTTTTCATTTTCAATTAAGAAAGTATGCACCCGAAATTTTCAAAATCTGTATAAAATATCAGTTTTTTTTAAACTAAAGCGTTCGGTGAGCAGCCTGAAAAACTGGAGGAATTGATTTAGTACGCATTAAGATGTGAGATTATTACAAAATATATCCTACGTTTCGATTTATTATAAAGTACATCGTATATGCTCCGTAAACACAGTGCACCTCAGTTCACATTATTTTCGTTGGCTTATTTGGTATTTGGCATTTAGTACATTACAGGGCCTTTCTTGCTACACAACACACCATTCAACATGATCCATACATATCCGGCATTTCTCGGATGTATATCTTCTATTACTTCATGTCCTCTTTCCCCCTCCTGCTATCGACCTCCTCCTCTCTTTCCATTTGCTCCTCCACCCTCTTAAGTGTCCACCTCCTCCATCTCCCCCCCCCCCCCCCAATTCTCTGTCGATCTTCTCCTGCCATTCTCTGTCCATAGGCACCTGACCGTACCACCATCCCGCTCTCTCTCCACCTCCTCAAAAAAAAAAAAAAAAAAAAAAAAAAGTTCAAATGGCTCTGAGCACTATGGGACTTAACATCTGAGATCATCAGTCCACTACAACTTGGAACTACTTAAACCTAACTAACCTAAGGACATCACACATGCCCGAGGCAGGGTTCGAACCTGCGACCGTAGCAGCAGCGCGGTTCCGCATGGAGTAAATCATCCAATTTTCTGAAGTTGTAATTATTTGTTTGTCTATACAAGTACGTCACATCTACTGCTTTCCTTCTTATTCGGATAGTTCGCGATGCGTCTCTTTTTGTCTTAGACTCTATTTACTGAAGAACGTCGTTTTTCTTTAAGAACAAAAATTACTAGTGAACACCAGAAGAAATGACCTTTTACGGAAAGACGTCGTATATCTACTCAACAATGCGAAGTTATGTTCTCTACACTTACGGATAAATCAGTGAAAGTGGAACGTAGGAAACTTGTGTGGTATGTAATTTCACGTACAGTACCATATAAGTCACTACACCTGGAGTAGACGGGAAAGTCACACAGACGTGATAATAAAGAGGTCAAAAGCAATAAAACTATTTCCTAACACAGAAGAAATCATTTCCACAACTATGGCTACATCTGTGCCACAAACGACAAGAATCTTCAACAGATTCACTTTCGAAGCAAAAGTAATTACATTTTTTAAAAAATGTTAGTGTATTAAAAAGTGCAGTAAAGTGTGAGAATGGGGATCATTAAACTCCATGAAAAACTTTTCACGTGTCAGGGAAGCGTATACCAGAATAAGAACAGACAGCGACAGGTATCTTATCATGCGTGAAGTGTGTGCTTATATTCTCTTGCTTTCAGCACAGTAAGCCACAGTTATACCCATATTTGAAAGCATTTCTTCAGAAGCAAGTTGTCGCTTGTATCATTCAATCAGTGAGACTCGGCTGTTTTGACATTTATTTCACGGATAATTCGTATCTCTTGGCAATTTACGAATGCACGGAACGCACAAATATATTAACTACTTACTTAATTAAGCAGAAAAATATTTAAAAAGAAACATTATCCTCACTACGCGACTGTGCCTGCTTTCTCACCGCTTGGAGCGCTAGTGTCGCTGTCAAACGGTAACAGCTTTCGCAGCAGTGTGTAGCGACTGAATGTATCAGATTATGCTTATAGCCACTACCCCCCCCCCCCCCCCAACAGATACGTCAAAGATGAAATATATTTTCAAGATCAGCCCAAAATTACCGGAGCCTGTATCAGTGCCTGTATGAAGGTAAGTGTTCTTCCTCCATTGCAGGCCGCGGTGGTCTAGCGGCTCTAGGCGCTCAGTCCGGAACCGCGCGACTGCTACGGTCGCAGGTTCGAATCCTGCCTCGGGCATGGATGTGTGTGACGTCCTTAGGTTAGTTAGGTTTAAGTAGTTCTAAGTTCTAGGGGACTGATGAGCACAGATGTTAAGTCCCATAGTGCTCATAGCCATTTGAACCTCCTTCTATTCGGTAGGCAGCTATTGTGAAACCTGTTTCACGAATCCCCGAGGTCAGTTACGCTGTTTCCCTGCTTACGAATGGAGCTGTTAGGACTCACAATTGCGGCCGAAGAGAACTACAAGTGCACTGTTCCAGACAGCTGCCCTGTAATTCCTCGGCACTTTCCGATTATGTTCCGAGGCATCACAGAAATGTCAGCGAATGAAAGTGTTCCAGCGTAGTCAATGCAACGAGCTCAAGGTACGTCTCAGAAGGACTTCAGCTAATGGGAGGTACGTTTAAGAAAAGATACATATCGATGCCGCTCATTGAGGAATATAGGGGTCTCCGTTTGATCAGATTCAATCTTTTCCTTGAAAACTACTGTATGTTCGGTAAGATCAATATTGTAAACGACTCTACCTTCTTGATCTGGTACCGTTTTCCTAGATGCTACTCCAAGCGGGTGTAAAAATGAATGTGCGCAACGGAAAATAATAAAGGCTAAATGAAGATTTGGCTTTGTCTGACTACCCCCTGAAGCGGATCTTAGGATCTCTTAATGGACTTTAACATACGAATTACAACCTAAATATAAATGAATGATTAAGAAAATTAATACTACTAAATGTTAAACGTTGTCCCTGCTTATATATTTATTGCAGATTCAAAAAAAACCCGTTATATTATAGAGTTTACATTTACTAAGTAAAATTACTAATCAATTGCCCAACTCTGGCCCTTATTATGACTGCGCGATCTAATATCAATAACACAAAATGACTGACATCATCTACGCACCAAACACTAGAAGACACTACCTTCAAAGATGATCTATGGTGGCGTGGAACCTCAGTGGAAATAAACCAGCGTGATCACACCTGTTTAGCTTTAATAGCCCTAATAAGCCGAAGCAGTTTGCGATATCACCGTATGTACTGCGTTCGGTTCGTCGAAGTGATGGTTCTCGTAATCGTCTGCGACTATGGAAGAACTCCAGCCACAAATAAACTCTTTCAAACGCTAGGACGGCAGAAGGCGGTCCTCTGACTAATATATTCTAGTACTGTCTTCTCGTCTCTGTGTTCTACAGACAAGAAACGCGAACTCCCAGCCACAAGGACGGAGTTCAGATAACGTCTCAACGTAAGTATAGGCAGAGGAAGTGCTCTCAATTACTGAACGCTGCGTACTCAATGACGACTTCCAACCCGGAGCTGAAGTCCAGAATCATATAGGTTCGCAAAAGTATAGTGCCTAACTATTCTAACTATAAACTCTCCTGAGAGCAAAGACAGCAAGTCCGTCTGTACCAACAAAGCTGATATCGAGCGACCGTCACACGGGTGCTCACAACGGAAGACCACGTCTCTCCACCGCTGGCCTCCCAGCAAGGTTCGGCTCCCCGCCCTCATAATTCCGAAAACGAATCATATTCCCGAAACCACGGAAGATTCTCCCTCTCTACAGCTTCTTCTGAATGCCGACCAACCATATTTTAGTCTTCTGTCGTCCAGCACGGAAAGCTTGAGAGGAAGAACCTATACTCGGACAATGGTATGCTTCTGAGTAAAAATCCTTGGAAATAACCCAGCCTGCGTGGTTTCTGAGGTGACGCTTCCTCGTTCCTCTCAGCTGCGCCCAAGATTTTCGTAGTTTCCAAAATATAATCCTTCCCGTCCGACAGCCCCAGCGCTCAGGTGTCCCAACGTCCGTCTCCTACTTCCTGTGTTAAGCTGGACCTGCACACCTGTGTGGGCCTTCCACCCAGGGCCTGAGTTCCGCCTGCCATTTCATTTCCACTGTCGTTCCAACCTCTACTAGTATGATAATAAAGACACTCCGTCACCTTTCATGCAATAAGCGTTAACAATTATTTAAAAGGCGTACGTGACAATGTCAGTCTCCTTTATATATTCATATATACGATGTACAATCTATCACATGATACCTTATTGTGTTTGTAGGTCACGGCAAAGCATGTGGATGGGTGCTTTTAAGGTGAGAAATTATAGTGACCTTACAGTTTCAGTTCAATACTAGAAGGGCTATCAATAAGTAACGCAGCACATTGTTTTTCTCGGCCAGTTTAGGTTGAAAAAATGCGCAATTTGTTGTGGAACGTATCTGCGCCTCATCCCCTATCGCTTCATGAAGTTCCAATAGGTGGCGGCGCTATACATAGACTCCAAAATGGCGTCAGTAACTGAGGTGCGTTCCAAACACACAGCTGAGTTTCTTTTGGCGGAAAACCCGAGCATCGCGGACATTCATAAGCGCTTGCAGAATGTCTACGGAGAACAAAAGCACGGCGAGTCTCTGGGCGAGGAGTCTGTCATCATCGCAACAAGGTCACGCCAACCTGTCTCTCTCGCGTGCCACCCGGCCGCACACTGCTATTGCTGCAGTGATGGGACGAGCGGACACTCTCATTCGAGGTGATCGACTAATCACAATCAAACACCTCGCTGTACATCCGCACGTTTGTAGTGCTGACACACTCGTCCACCAGTCGGTGTACTCAAAGGTGTGTGACTGCTGAGTTCCTCGCCCCCTAACGGAAGATCATAAAGCGCAAAGAATTCTGTGCAGAATTGCTTCCTCGTTACGAGGCTGATCGTGACAATTTTTTCCGAAAATTGTCTCAGATGATGAAACATGGGTTCATCACTTTGAACTGGAAACAAAAGAACAGTCCACGGAATGGCGCTATACCACGTCTCGTACGAAGAAAAGTTCATAGCCGCACTCTCAGTCGGTAAAGTCATGGCGGGGGGTTCAATGAACCACCTTCATGTTGTCTCTCTATCGTTCCACTCTCGAGCAGCACGCGGAAAAACGAGCACTTAAATTTTTCTGTGCGAGACCTGATTTCTCTTATTTTATCGTGATGATCATTTCTCCCTATGTAGGTGGGGGCCAACAGAATGTTTTCGCAATCGGAGGAGAAAACTGGTGATTGAAATTTCATGAGAAGATCCCGTCGCAACGAAAAAAGACTTCGTTTTAATGATTGCTACTCCAATTCACGTATCATGTCTGTGACACTATCTCCCCTATTTCGTAATAATACAAAACGAACTTCCCTTCTTTGTACTTTTTCGATGTCATCCGTCAGTCCCACCTGATGCGGATCCCACACCGCACAGCAGTACTCCAGAATAGGTCGGACAAGCGTAGTGTATGCAGTCTCTTTGGTACACCTGTTGCACCTTCTAAGTGTTCTGCCAATGAATCGCAGTCTTTGGTTTTCTCTACCCACAATATTATCTATGTGATCGTTCCAATTTAGGTTATTTGTAACTGTAATCCCTAAGTATTTAGTTGAATTTACAGCCCTCAGGTTTGTGTGACTTATCGCGTAATCGAAATTTAGCTGATTTCTTGTAGTACTCATGAGAATAACGTCGCACGTTTCTTTATTCAGGGTCAATCGCCAGTTTTCGCACCATACAGACATCTTATCTAAATCATTTTGCAAGTCGATTTGATCATCTAATGACTTTACAGGACGGTAAATCACAGCATCATCTGCAAACAATCTAAGACGGCTACTCAGATTGTCTCCTATGTTGTTAATATAGATCAGGAACAATAGAGGGCCTATAACACTTCCTTGGGGAACGCCGGATATTACTTCTGTTTTACGCGATGACTTTCCGTCTGTTACTACGATCTGTGACCTTTCTGACAGGAAATCACGAATCCAGTCGCAGAACTGAGGCGATACTCCGTAGGCACGCTGTTTGGGTAGAAGACGATTGTGAGGAACGGTGTCGAAAGCCCTTTGGAAGTCTAAGCATATGGAATCAATTTGACATCCGCTGTCGATAGCACTTCATGAGTATAAAGAGCTAGTTGTGTTTCACAAGAACAATATTTTCTGAATGCGTGCTGACTATATGTCAATAAAAATCGACGTTAGTGATATAGGCCTGTAATTCAGCGGATTATTCCTACTTTCCTTTTTGGGTATTGGTGTGACTTGAGCAATTTTCCAGTCTTTGGGTACGTACCTTTCTGTGAACGAGTGGGTGTATATAATTGCTAGATATTAAGCTATTTTATCAACATACTCTGAGAGGAACCTGACTGGTATACAATCTGGACCGGAGGCCTTGCCTTTATTAAGTGATTTAAGCTGCTTTGTTACACCGAGGATATCTGTTTCTACGTTTCTCATCTTGGCAGTTGTTCTTGATTGCAATTCAGGAATATTTACTTAGTCTTCTTGGTGAAGGAGTTTCGGAAAACCGTGTTTAAAAGCTCTGCTTTAGTGGCACTGTCATCAGTGACTTCACCGTTGTTATGGCGCAGTGAAGGTATTGATTGTGTCTTGATGTCCTCCTCCGTGGTGCCACGATCAACTCCGAAGTGTAAGTGAGGTGAAGTTACGCACATATTTGATTCCTTGGAAGTGAAGCATAGATAGCGCTTATCTCTAGACTTAAATTTGCATTTTTATATTTTTTAATTATATAATTCCAAAATTATCGCACGTCTGCAACACGTTTCTGTTAGACGTTACGAATGGCGTGAAACTATCATAAAATTGCATTCCTTCGAATAAAATGGTTTGTGATGTTAATCTGTCAATTCTTTTCCTGTTTTCTTACATATCGATATTTCGTACTTTCGGCGTTTCGCATTATTGTAAACAGTCTTATTGAATGTGACTGGTTACAAAAAGTTAAACGAAGCGATTCAAACATTGTAGTTAAATTAGGCGTACACAATTATCGTAAACTAATCATCCAACGAAAATACTGAGGCAAAATTTCAATTTTTTCACTACACTGTTTCTTTAAACGCTCACTGTAAACAAACTATTCGGCCAATTCTTGTGTTGTCATTGGTTTCGAAGTAATAAATGAGAATCTTTAAACAGTATTGTATTGCATGTTAACCGGAGGCCTATAAACGACGGAGAGGCTCCGTCCCTGCAGCAGTCGCAGTGGTCCACAACCCCACGACGATTACTGCAGTCCACTTCACTCTTCATGGTGGTGTACGCGTAAGTGGAGAACTTTGCGCAGCAATCGCCGACTTAGTGTAGCTGAGACGGAATAATTGGGACCAGCCCGCATTCGCCGAGGCAGACGGAAAACCGCCTAAGAACCTTCCACAGACTGGCCAGCTCACCGGACATCGACACAAGTCCGCCGGGCGGATTCGTGCCGGGGACCAGGCGCTCTTCCCAATACGGAAAGCCGTACGTTAGATCGAAAAACTAACCGGGCGGGCATCTTTAAACAGTAGTAATGGAGGTTAGCAAAACCTTAGAAGACCAACTCATACTTATTCTCTTTGCCTTTCTGCCTTTTTCTTTCTTTTCAATTGCCCATTCTGTCTAGTTCTGACGAAATCTGCATTACAAATGTGCCTCCTGGTAGCTCACGTTCAGCAGTGATTGGCAGCTGTGAGTAATACGAAGTCTGACTATAAAAGAACGGGATGTAGTGGATCAAATTAGTTTTTCTCTCGTTCTTTTCTTTTTTATACATACAGGGTGTTACAAAAAGGTACGACCAAACTTTCAGGAAACATTCCTCACACACAAATAAAGAAAAGATGTTATGTGGACATGTGTCCGGAAACGTTTAATTTCCATGTTAGAGCTCATTTTTGTTTCGTCAGGATGTACTGTACTTCAAAATGGTTCAAATGGCTCTGAGCACTATGGGACTTAACAGCTATGGTCATCAGTCCCCTAGAACTTAGAACTACTTAAACCTAACTAACCTAAGGACAGCACACAACACCCAGCCATCACGAGGCAGAGAAAAGCCCTGACCCCGCCGGGAATCGAACCCGGGAACCCGGGCGTGGGAAGCGAGAACGCTACCGTACGACCACGAGATGCGGGCTACTGTACTTCCTCGATTCACCGCCAGTTGGCCGAATTGAAGGAAGGTAATGTTGAATTCGGTGCTTGTGTTGACATGCGACTCATTGCCCTACAGTATTAGCATCAAGCACATCAGTACGTAGCATCAACAGGTTAGTGTTCATCACGAACGTGGTTTTGCAGTCAGTGCAATGTTTACAAATGCGGAGTTGGCAGATGCCCATTTGATGTATGGATTAGCACGGGGCAATAGCCGTCGCGCGGTACGTTTGTATCGAGACAGATTTCCAGAACGAAGGTGTCCCGACAGAAAGACGTTCGAAGCAATTGACCGACGTCTTAGGGAGCACGGAACATTCCAGCCTATGACTCGCGACTGTGGAAGACCTAGAACGACGAGGACACCTGCAATGGACGAGGCAATTCTTCGTGCAGTTGACGATAACCCTAATGTAAGCGTCAGAGAAGTTGCTGCTGTACAAGGTAACGTTGACCACGTCACTGTATGGAGAGTGCTACGGGAGAACCAGTTGTTTCCGTACCATGTACAGCGTGTGCAGGCACTATCAGCAGCTGATTGGCCTCCACGGGTACACTTCTGCGAATGGTTCATCCAACAATGTGTCAATCCTCATTTCAGTGCATATGTTCTCTTTACGGATGAGGCTCCATTCCAACGTGATCAAATTGTAAATTTTCACAATCAACACGTGTGGGCTGACGAGAATCCGCACGCAATTGTGCAATAACGTCATCAACACAGATTTTCTGTGAACGTTTGGGCAGGCATTGTTGGTGATGTCTTGATTGGGCCTCATGTTCTTCCACCTACGCTCAATGAAGCACGTTATCATGATTTCATACGGGATACTCTACCTGTACTGCTAGAACATGTGCCTTTACAAGGACGACACAACATGTGGTTCATGCACGATGGAGCTCCTGCACATTTCAGTCGAAGTGTTCGTACGCTTCTCAACAACTGATTCGGTGATCGATGGATTGGTAGAGGTGGACCAATTCCATGGTCTCCACGCTCTCCTGACCTCAGCCCTCTTGACTTTCATTCATAGAGCATTTGAAAGCTCTTGTCTACGCAACCCCGGTACCAAATGTAGAGACTCTTCGTGCTCGTATTGTGGACGGTTGTTATACAATACGCCATTCTCCAGGGCTGCATCAGCGCATCAGGGATTCGATGCGACGGAGGGTGGATGCATGTATCCTCGCTAACGGAGGACATTTTGAACATTTCCTGTCACAAAGTGTTTGAAGTCAGGCTGGTACGTTCTGTTGCTGTGTGTTTCCATTCCATGATTAATGTGATTTGAAGAAAAGTAATAAAATGAGCTCTAACATGGAAAGTAAGCGTTTCCGGACACATGTCCACATAACATATTTTCTTTCTTTGTGTGTGAGGAATGTTTCCTGAAAGTTTGGCCGTACCTTTTTGTAACACCCTGTATAAGATATTTTGTGGCAAAGATAATATTTTCAAAGAGTAGAGATACGCTCTTCAATTGATTAATTTCTGTATCTTCACCTGTTTGTCTCTATAAGAGGTAGTAAGGGCGGTTCCGCCATTTTAGTATTGTGCAAAATGTGTATTCTGACTGTACATTAAAGAAGTGTTATACAAGTTATTAGAGAGACGACGTTTATGTATGGATATATATCTGTTCATCATCTGCACCGCACCGACAATCCTACATCAAGAGGATCGAAGCAGACAAAAGGAATTTGTGTGAGCAGAGAAGTGGCGATCCAATGCACAAAGGCGATAGCGAGAAGTACGTATATTTGAATCACGAATGTTGATCTTAAATGTATTGAATATTGAAGGTCTGTTGATATTAGTGCCAGTTAAAGTTTACTCAGGATATTTGTACCTTCCAATTTCTTTCAATTATTCTTTCCAATTTTTTTAAATTAGTCAAGCAGCATTTTTTAATCATTTTCCATTAAATATTATATTTTATGCCCCCCCCCCCCCCCCTATTCAGCCACTATTCAGGGAATATTTCTGTAAAGCATTTTATTTAGAAAACTTACACATTTAGTTAATGGCACCCTCAGTATATTCCCCTCCTTTATCCCTACAACGATTCACGGGGATTTTCCATTGAAGGAAAAATCTTCCTCTGTGAGTTCCTTCATGTGACTTGCCGCTTTTTCTTTCACGCTTTCAACAGACTGAAATCTTGTTCCTTTTAATCCAGATTTGATCTTCGAGAATAGATAAAAGTCACATGGTGCTACGTCAGGGGAATAAGGTGTTGGTCTGACACTGGGATGCTGCACTTCACTAGAAATGTCTTTACAGACAATGCGGTATGAGCCGGTGCGATGTCTTTATGCAGAACCCATGACTTAAGCAACGTGTGTTGCTTTTGCTTATTTTTTCACTAAGTTGAGCATTCTTCAAGGTAGTATCGTTGATTAATGGTTTGACCTTCAGGAACCCAGTGACAATACACAGTTTCATGAATATCGAAAGAACCAATCATCATCGCTTTGAATCTTGATTTGCTCATATGAGCTTTATTTGCTCTCTGCTAAGTTAGGCACTTCCAACGCATGGACTGGTGCTTAGTTTCTGGATCACACGAGTAAATGAAGAACAAAGATTCGACAAACGTTATCATTCTTCACGAGAAATTAGTATCAATTTCATTGCTCTTTAAAGTGTAAATACAAATATTTTCACCAGCTTCTTTTTGAACGATCGTGAGAGTGAAAAACTGCCTATTGTCTCCTGTCTCAGCCGAGACGGTAGTTCAACGTGTTCGGTCAGAGAGCTGGTCCTGGTTGGCGTTTGTAATAAAAAACTGAGTGAAAGAATCAACAACGAACTTGAACGGATGTCATGTGATGTCCGCAATGACCAAACACAACGATCAACAAAAAAAAAAAAGTTCACCACCGGCAACGGAGGGTGAAGCTTTGACAGTACCAGCCACTCGTGCTGGCGAAACGTCTGTAAAAGCATTAGATGAACGTCGCACGAAGAACCCGAGACAGAAGCCAATAGGCAGTTTGTCAACAAGTGGCCACGAAAGCCTTAACAGTTTTGGACCGTGAGAGTTTTCGGCACCAGTTTCGCACACTCTTTTTTATGTTTAATTGGTTACGTAAAAATCTGTCTTACGCATTCTTTCTAAATTCCTACAGTTTCAGCAACTAATAAGATAGTCAACTGAAGCAACTAATAAGATAGTCAACTGACGGTCAGATCCAATCAGATTACCTATTTTTGATATTTTCAACCATTTTCGATATTAAAGAGCGTGCGTGAGTCATCTTCAACTTCATCTCGACCATCTTGCCAATGCTTGAGCGCCTCAGAAACTCGTGTACGTAACGAATAGTCTTCGTCATACACTTCCTTTAGTAAAAGATAGGTTTCAGTAGCAGCTATTCCAAGTTTGATGTAAAGCTTCACAATTCGTTGCTCTATTATTACACTTATCACTTCTGGCAAAGCAAAAAAACAGCTCTTATACGAGTACAAAAGAGCCGGCCGCTGTGGCGGAGCGCTTCTAGGCACTGCAGTCCGGATCCGCGCTGCTGCTACGGTCGCAGGTTCGAATCCTGCCTCGGGCATGGATGTGTGTGATGTCCTTAGGTTAGTTAGGTTTACGTAGTTCTAAGTCTAGGGGACTGATTACCTCAGATGTTAAGTCTCATAGTGCTTAGAGCCATTTGAACCAAAACACGAGTACAAAAGAAGGCTACGGACGCGCGGTTAGAGGTGCCATGTCACTGACTGCGCGGCCCCTACCGCCGGAGGTTCGAGTCCTCTCTCGGGGCATGGATGTGTGTGTCGTTCTTAGGATGAGTTAGTTTAAGTAGTGTGTACATCTAGGTACCGATGATCTCAGCAGTTTGGTCCCTTAGGAATTCACACGCATTTGAACATTTTGAAGGCTACGGCCACACTGATTGTCTACAGACTAAGGATGGGAAAAACCGACGGGTTAAAACAGATACCGGTATTTTAGTTCTGAATAACCAGAATTTTTCGGTATCTGTTTTGTCTCGATTATAACACGTGTTCTTAGTTCTCACCAAAACCGGGTAAAAAAAATCGAAAAGCCATAGCAGCTATGCCAAAATTTTTGGATTTTAAATAAACCATTTAAAAAAAAAACAGTAATTTTTATGCCTGAATTTACATTGTTTTAAAATGTTGCGTTATTATAGAAAATGGAAAAAGCGGCCAGTACTGTTTTCATAAGAATGCCGATAGAAACCAGAACAAACACATGGCATGAGAATTGGTACAGCATGTCTGAGACAATAATGTATATGTTACCACGTGGTGTGGCCCATTTGATACTTGAGTGTGGAAGACTTGCCGCAACTGGTCTAAATGGTAGTTTCTTGCTGTCGTCATCCTACGTCAGTTGCGTTACCGAATGGTACCATCACTAATTTGGAAGTATTTTACGAAGTGCGGTATCGGTGAAGAACAGCGCTCCACTTGCTGTAAAAGATTAAAAAATGCACGGGCCACAACAAACTTGCGACATCATACGAGGAGGAAACTAGTTTACAATAACAATAGAAAGTAACTGACCTGTTGCCTGTGACTACATAAAATGCCTTGATCTGCTTGTAGCCCTTTAAAACGAACAAATTAACACATAAAAGAAGTTATTCATCCTCAGTTTTCACCCTGTATCACTGATTAGTAATGCCCAAGCACTATGATCTTCGATTACAGTATAATTTTTGAGCAGAGTTTCACAAATTTAGAATCCGTACAATAAAACCGGTGATTTTTTTTTTTCGAGAAATGGGGCGCATGGTGAATGACCTGCGTTTTCTTTTATTTGCCTATTTAATTTAATATTTTGATTTCATGAATCTTGAAACTGACGAAGCCAAAATGTTTCGACGTTTGTTACAGGGAATAAATCACGCTTCACAGCTATTGGTCATTCATCTTTGGCGCATACGTATTTTGTGAAAGGATCAGTGAAAGCCACACCCCGTATGTGATGCTAGCGGCTGCAGACTCGCGTAGCATTACGCGTGTCTGCCAGCCCGTGGTCATGTTAGCGGGGTGGTGTGCCGCCGCTTGTTTTGTCTTGCGTAGCTTTGTTGTGCATTCCCATCAGCGGCCCCACCTCAATGCCCGCCTGATTCTCCGTTGCACCACACAGCACCCACGACGTATTATTTAGTTACTTGCAACTACAACTGACTTGCAACAAACTCGCTCTCGTGTTATACCTGAACTCTGTAGCCGTATTTCTATTTTTAAATTGTATTGCAAGGTATCTGTGCTACAAAACTTGTGTAGGACTAATTAAATGCCACCGTTAGTAACACTTCGGCATCGAACATAGCGTCCAAAACGTCGTTTCTCGTATTGGCCTACAACAGTACAGACGCGAACTACAGTACAGTCATAGTCCTAATGCAGAAGCGGAACGCTTTACTTGACGTCCAAAGGGACAAAGTCATTCGCTTTCGTGCCAAGGGTGGAAGCATAGCCTATGCCTGTGAACTGATCGCGTTTCGCCATGGTTAAAGTATATCGTGCATGGCAGCAGCATAGGCGCTGCTCTTCAGCCGAGAGACATTAAATACATAACAGGAAGTCTTTTTAAACAACATAAAGGAAAAAAATATGGCGGAACATAATGGAAGAGAGCACACAAAATGGGGGTGACAATAAAAACGGAGATAAAAATCTAAAAAAGTATTTTACACAAAAAAACCACACACTTTAAGGAGTAAAAGAACACAAGGTGAAGTAAGGGCGGAGCATAAAAGTTGCAGAATGAGTAAAACAGCCACGCGATGGGCGGCATAACACAGAACAATCACGGACAGCGAAACTATGTGCAAGCCTAGTGCACGATTGAAACCACAGCACTTGACGTCACTGTAGAATGACACCGAACACAACACTGACCAACACTGATGATGGAGGACCAGCTGGGAGAATCTGCCAAGGATAGGGATACGAGAGAGAAGAAAGGGGGGCAAGAGGCAGTGCTAGAAGGGGGAGGAGAGGAGGGGAGGGAGAGGATGGGGTCGCCGAAAGGGGCCGAGGAGGGAAGGACGGGAGAGGAAAACAGCTGTGGAGGGAGTGCAGAAACTCACGGTAAGGGGGGAGAGGAGGAAAAGGCACTCTGCGGGTAGGAGGGGACAGGAAAGGGGGGGGGGCGTGAGGAGGGGGGCAAATAAAACACATATGTGTATATTTAACTGTCAAGGCGCAAACTCCCATGAGATAAAAACATATAATAACCTCACCATAAGTGTATCAAGTGCAGCAAGCTTCCATATGGAATGCAGCACATAATTTTACTATGTATAAAAAAAGAATCTCAAAACACACTGTACTCTCATGAAGGACTGATGCACTACTAACTTGCTAACAACACATTGCTCCATTTGCCTAGTAAGCCATTCTGTCACTAGAGGCCATGAACATAGTATAGAAAGACAAGAAATAAAACAGGACCTTCATAATATAAGGTAACACGCCCTACATGGCACCACAGTCATATTTTAACGATACTAAGCCTACAATAGACTCAGTCTCCTGAAACTCCTCTCCAGCTGCACATGGGGACTGCATCCTTCCACAATCCTTCACACCGACAAATCCTTGATCCACCCCATCCTTTGTTATGCAAGCATCGCTTGGATTTCCATACCTACCAGATTCTATAAAGCCCTCCAAATCCTAGAATGCCATGCACTCCACCTCGTTTGCTGTATCCGCCTTCCGTCACCGACACGCAACCTCTATGACCTCATCCCCTTTCCCCGCCTTCTTCTTTTCCTTGAACATATCAGCACCCTGTACATCGTCTGCTGCCTTGATCCCTGCCACCTCCTGGTGTCCCCCTTCCTCTCCACCCCCAGCCGGTTACTGTGCCTTTACTGTTGTATCCCGCCCTCTCTCCATCTCCACACCCTCCATCTCCTTTACCAACACAACTTCCAGCACCTATCCCTCCCGGATGATGAGCTTCGCCCTGACATCTACCCCTCCTACCAACTATAACCTCACGTATCCCCTCCTCCTCCACAGGCCTCCCTCTCCCCTCCTCTTTCCCTGAGCAGTTTCCCTACCTCCTATGGCCCCTCTTTCCCGTGTCCCCCTTCTGTGTCTCTGCATTTCTTCCTGCCTTGCCTACCCTCTTTCTACCCCACCCTGCCCATCTCCTGCCTCATGGTGCACCCCCACCCACATTTTTTCTCGCACCCCATCCAGTCCGACCCCCACTGCACCTTCCCCTCCCCCCTTTTTCCATCCTCTCAGGCCTACCATCCTTCGACAGGTCCCTTTCGGCGGATTTTATTCTTTGTGTGTGCTCCATCACTAACAATGGTTTTTCAACTGTCTCTCGCTCTTTCTGTTTTTATACTGTGGCTGGATTTTAACTTGTGAGACTTCAGTGTATTTTAAGTGTCCCACAAATTGACAACTGTGTTATTTTAACTGTATGTCGACTTTTTAACTGTCCCCCAATGAAAGTCCCTGTGTTAGTGTATATTTTAACTTCCATTGTCTCCATTTACTGTGTTTTTATTTCCCCTTTTTTCTCCCTTTTTTATGTATCAGTTTGTTCTTTTATTATTTATATGCCAATCGGCTGAAGATCGGCGGATTGTGCCGCTGCCAGACCTCCCCTGCCCCTCATGGGCAGGGGAATAAAATCACAATAAAGAAAAAAAAAATCAATTTTCAGACTTCTAAATTTATATCACCCTTATGATCATTGTATCACAGCACGACACATTTCAAGAATTCTTTGACATTTTTACCCTGCTGTAGTTTTTATCTATTCTACACTAGGACATGGAATTATCGGTTAAGCAAGGATGGTCATGTCTTGTAGCGACATGGTTGTGCCCCCAACGTCTCGGTTGCCTGGACTTATTACTTCTTGTGATTGTTGTCAGATGAATGATTATAATTCCCATTATATATTCTCCAGCTGATGTTTTACATTTGAAAATGACGTTATAGTTCGTTGAATACGGTAATGTAATTCCCTTTTTTTTAAGAAAAATTTTATGTACTGTTACTATGGCTTCACTAATGTAGTATGAAATAAACAAAATTTTCATTCGAAGGCCGTACAGTCGGGAATCGGTAGACCGTGAGAGCTGAGGCAATCATCCCACCGACACAATAGGTCGAAAATATCCACTTGGTAAAACATCGTGTCCTGCTGTGTGAAGAACTCCGTAACTCTCAGCTGCACGTCCTCACTCAGCACGAATTGTCGTCCTTTGAAGGCCTTTCAAAATGGATCGAAGGCGTGATATTCACAGAAAGAGCAGGGCTATAGGATGGGTGCTCGAGTGTTTCGCACTTCAGTTGGGGTTAACTTCTGAGTTACGAAATTTGCGGTATGGGGACATGGGTAATAATGAAGCAGCAGCACCCCCTGAAGCTTTATTTCATAACGGTTGCTTTCCAAAGACATGCTGCCTCATACACATTCTTCTTTCTCCGATGGATGTCTACCGAGATTTGTCCTTCGGCAGCCAAGAAAAGAACATCAGCACGCTGGTGCTTTTTGGGTGCATTTCGAAACAACGTCGCCGTAGTTCACGTTTCTGAATTTATCGTACGGGCGTCGGAAATACTCGAATGCTACACTAATCCCTTGCCTGCACGTCGGTGCTTGTATACCCGCATCTAAGTCGCGCTAAATTGCATATATGTTGCAGCAACGCCCTCAAGCGGAAAATTTTTGATCGCCTCTTATGATTGGTCTGTAGTATAGAAATCAAGTTTCTGACATCGAGAACTCTAACTCGTGAGGGGGGAACCGAAACACCGCGAAATTTTGGACTTTTCTGTGGTTTTGGAACAGATTTCCCCCATGCATTCTACGACTAAATGGACTTAGACCTTTTTAGAGAGCGTTAAATTTCCTGTACATGACACTGGGTGAATGTAGTTTTAGAATTCATGCTTACCAACATACAATGCGTAGAAGGAACGGCAAATTTCTCCAATTTAAAAAAAAAAAAAAAAAGCTGAAAAATGGGTATGTTTTAGCACTATAACTTCGGCCTAATAAAATTTTTAAAAACATAATGGAATTCTTGATTGGTACTGCGGAGAATTTTTCTTCAAAAACGTCACATTTGCGTAACACTTTGTCAGCTACATAGGGCATAGCTATGTGCATCTATTCGATGATCCTTCTTCAAAATGGAAGGACGCTGGGACGCTTCGTTGTTAGGGTGACCGATGATGAAACTGCTGCTAGTTAGGGGAGCACGTAATTTGACAGTATATGTAGAATTTCTCTATCCCTCCCGCGAAAAAAAAAAAAAAAAATAACGTCTCACACATTTGGTAACCACTGCTGCGGGAGAAATTCAGATGCTGGAACATGTAAAAATAATACATACACAGTTCTCGGATCTTCTGGCAATTGTGAGCATATCAATGTGATCGCAGTCTTTCTGGTTGTTCGGACACAGGAGGCTGGCAGTATTTGCTTTGCGTCTACCTGGAAGACAATACGGTATTGCGGCAAGCGGCGTTAAATTAAAAGCGTTATAAAGACCAGCGTTATCTGCCGGGTGGTTGCGCCACGGCGCGTGCGGCGGTCTACAAACATTTCTTCATGTTTACTGTCTGCCGCTTAGTAACGCTACAAGCGCGCCTCAGGCCGCTATGGTGTTTCCCGGTACACAGTGTCTCACGGAACATGGCGGCAGGTTGCATTCAGGAGATTAAAAGCACAAGTAAAACACTGAAACAGCAAGAACTGCTTGACAGCAAGAACATGTCTTGAAAGCGAAATCAGTAATCTGGAATAAAACGGAAGAAATGATAATGTGTAAACCTTCTCTACAAAAATCGAAATCGAATCTACAAACAGAGCTATTGCAAGACTCAACTCGCTCTGCTCGTGTACGTGAGATCCAGGCCGCCGCAGGTTGATGCCTTGTTCGTTGACTTCAGGAATAGATTTGATACATTTTAGTTGATTCAACAGTGGGTTCTCGGTGAATCACTGTATACTTAATTAACTAAAAGACACACTTTTTTGAATCTTGTTTCACAAACATTATCAATACTGTACAATCTAGGTTTCGGGTCATAAGTCCATTTTCTAGTACGTAACTGATCCCGAAGAGGAGAACCAAGCAACTTTTTAAAGCTATCGATTATTGACATAAACTCTGATGACAATTTAAAAAGTTGCCGGCCGGAGTGGCCGAGCGGTTAAAGGCGCTACAGTCTGGAACCGCACGACCGCTACGGTCGCAGGTTCGAATCCTGCCTCGGGCATGGATGTGTGTGATGTCCTTAGGTTAGTTAGGTTTAAGTAGTTCTAAGTTCTAGGGGACTTATGACCACAGCAGTTGAGTCCCATAGTGCTCAGAGCCATTTTTTTTAAAGTTCTTTAGGACAGCATTTACAAAATTCATTAGTATAGTATTAACAATAACAATGACTAAAAAAATACTGGAGTAGAACAATGCTCAAGAATGGGATTTTCTTTATAAAGTTCCGAAATGTCGTTTAGTGAACAAAACTGGAACTTAACGAAAATCGGACGAGAACTTCTTTGCGGATAGAACTGAGCAACTCGCTCTTAACGGAAGAAAGTAGACAGATGTAAATGTAATATCAGGAGTACCCCGAGGAAGTGTGGCAGGACCGTTGAGTTTCCATTATACACGCGGGCGTGCTGAAAAGTAGCGCCTCCGAATTTTTATGTGAAAACCTTAAAATTTTTTAAAGAAAACAAACCTTTTTAACATTCTATATATCTATTCTTCATTTCTACATACTTATTTCTCAACAGTCAACCCTGGCGAGGAATATATTGCCTCCAGCGAGAGACCAGTTTGTTGATAGCGTTACTGTAGAACGATTGAGTTTAGTGACGGAGTCACAACCTCATCTCTGTCTGCACCGCTTTATCACTATAAAACTGAACACCAAGGTGTTCTTTAAGATTTGGACTGTGCGGCTGGTCCTGGCGGAGGTTCGAGTTCTCCCTCGGGCATAGGTGTGTATGTTTGTCCTTAGGACAATTTAGGTTAAGTAGTGTGTAAGCTTAGGGACTGGTGACCTTAGCAGATAAGTCACATAACATTTCACACACATTTGAACTTTTTTTTTTTTTTTTTTTTTTTTTTTTAAGATTTGGAAACACTCTGATGTTTGGTTTGTGGGGCGCTCAACTGCGCGGCTACCAGCGCCCGTACAAAGTCCCAATTTTTAACACAATCCAATCTAGCTACTGTCACGAATGATGATGATGAAATCATGAGGACAACACAAACACCCAGTCCCCGGGCAGAGAAAATCCCCAAGCCGGCTGAGAATAGAACCCGAGACCCTGTGATCCAGAGGAGCTACGCTAGTCACTAGACCACGAGCTGCCGACGAGCCCTCTACCGACATAGGGTTGCGACCTGCGTCAGCGAAGCGGGAAGTCGACCTAGTAGATGACACGTAATTAAGAACAGAATGAAAAATTCGGAGCCATTTCGTTTCCTTACGCTTTCATGTAAATGATATATTAACTGCAGGAACAATAGATACAATCAAAGATTCATAGCATGAATCTTAAGGAAATTTAGTTCATTTATAAAAGAAGCGACTTTCAGTGCACTTGATCGACTGATTCTTGAGTACTAGCCATTTGTCTGGGACCCTCATCTGGTTGGATGTTCGCCCCTGGTAGCTGAGTCGTCAGCGGGACGGAATGTCATACCTAACGGCCCGGGTTCGATTCCCGCCTGAGTCGGAGATTTTCTCCGCTCAGGGACTGGGTGTTGTGTTGTCCTAATCATCATCATTTCATCCCCATCGACACGCAAGTCGCCCAAGTGGCGTTAACTCGAAAGACTTGCACCAGGCGAACGGTCTACCCGACGGGAGGCCCTAGCCACAAGGCATTTCCATTTCCATCTCGTTTGATTAATAGAAGAGATAACGAAATCCAAAGAAGAGTGCCGCATTTCGTCACGGAGTCATTTAGTCGGTGCGAAAGCATTATAGAAATGCTCATCAAACTCCAATGGTAGATGTTACAAGAGAGGCGCTGTGCATCACGGAGACGTTTACTGTTGAAATTCCGGTTGAGTACGTTCTAGAATTTCCTCCCAAATACGGCACACGCAATGACGAAGAGAAAATGCGAGAAATTAAAGCTAATATTAAGGTTTACCGACAATCATTTTTCCCATGCGCCATTCCAAATGGAACAGTGAAGGGCAGAAATGATGGCGGTACCAAACATACTCTCCGTCACATACCATAAGATGGCTTGCAGAATACTAATGTAGATGCAGATGGAAGAACATTTCACATACGAGGAGAAATCAAAAATCAGAGAGAATATATCTTTATCAACAGTATTTGGCCGATAAGAGAGGTGGTAGCACAAAGATTTTACGCCATTGTTGTGCTTTACATTGCAAACGTCTCTGCAGTTTCTCAGGAGTTTGTAAGGGTTGTGCGCAGCGACACTTGTACGTAGATACACTGTGTGGACGTTTCTGTGGAGTCCAAGACATTCCAACCAGTTTTTTTCCCCCTTCACATACGTTGGCTTCGCCGGCTCACACCCAAACTGTCACATTCCAGCCTAGCCTAGACCTCGGGCTAAGCTACACATCAATCTGTCACCACAACCAGCGTTTTGGCTTTCACGTTAGTTGGTTTCGCTGCCTCACGTCACATTCCACCCAAACCCATATCTTGGGCTAACCCACAGTTTGTCACCACAACCAGGTTCAATGCTTTCACATTCATTGCCTTCGTCAGTAGACAATCAAGCTGTAACATTCCAACCTAACTTAGACCTCGGGTAAACAACAGCTCAATCACCACAGCCTCAGTTAAGCTACAGATCAGCCTATCACCACCTCACGACCACACATTTCAACGTAACCTAGTCATTTGAATACGCTACAGATCAGTTTGTAACCACAACCAGAGTTTTTGCTTTCACATTACTTCGATTCGCACTGCAACCTAATCTAGACATCAGGCTAACATTCAGATCACTTTGTCACCACAACCAAGCTTATTACTTTCATGTTCATTGTCCTCGCCAATTCACAACCAAACTGTTACATTCAAACGTCACTTAGACCTCGGGTTAAGCTATCGATTAGTCTGTCATCGCAACCAAGTATTTTGCTTTTACACTTTTTGCCTTCGACAACTGAAGACAGAACTAAGCATTAGTAGTAAAAGCCACTTTGTTTCCATCTGGCAATGCCTACGTACGTTCTGATAAAAACTTTTTCAGTTCACAATAGTATATTTTATGATTTTTGTTTCCAAGCCACCCTCTTTGTGTTTTCTGTTGCGACAACTTCAAATGGCTCTAAGCAAAATGGGACTTAACATCTGAGGTCATCAGTCCCCTAGACTTAGAACTACTTAAACCTAACTAACCTAAGGACATCACACACATCCATGCCCGATGCAGGATTCGAACCTACGACCGTCGCAGCAGCGCGGTTCCCGACTGAAGCGCCTAGAACCGCTCGGCCACAAGGGCCGGCCTGCGATAATTTTCGTGTGTATTTCTGACATGAAGAACTCGGTTGCATAACCTTTCAGACAACTTTATCTCGTACGATTCTGTACATGAACATATCTACTGAAGATGATTATTCGATCGAAATTAGTCTAGAAAATAAAGAATGAATCCTTACAGCAACTTTTTGGTGATTAATGATGATGTTCTTCAAAAATATTAATAGTAATTAAATCAACCTGACAATGGAGGTGCAATGCTTGAAAAGTATGGTGGAATCATGAAATGAAAATTACAATCATTTTCTATTAGCAATTAACACTGTTCTTTTAATTATTCGGACAGAAGAATAATTTCCTCGGCTTCCATATGCACACGCTAAATGATCGGTGACGTCACTTAAAGTGATATCTTGATACTTTAGTAAACGAGAAAAGCGTGCTTTGGAGTAAATCGTTACTGTACCAGTTGTTGTTGTTGTTGTTGTTGTCTTCAGTCCTGAGACTGGTTTGATGCAGCTCTCCATGCTACTCTATCCTGTGCAAGCTTCTTCATCTCCCAGTACCTACTGCAACCTACATCCTTCTGAATCTGCTTAGTGTATTCATCTCCTGGTCTCTCTCTACGATTTTTACCCTCCACGCTGCCCTCCAATGCTAAATTTGTGATCCCTTGATGCCTCAGAACATGTCCTACCAACCGGTCCCTTCTTCTTGTCAAGTTGTGCCACAAACTCCTCTTCTCCCCAATTCTATTCAATACCTCCTCATTAGTTATGTGATCTACCCATCTAATCTTCACCATTCTTCTGTAGTACCACATTTCGAAAGCTTCTATTCTCTTCTTGTCCAAACTATTTATCGTCCATGTTTCACTTCCATGCATGGCTACACTCCATACAAATACTTTCAGAAACAACTTCCTGACACTTAAATCAATACTCGATGTTAACAAATTTCTCTTCTTCAGAAATGCTTTCCTTGCCATTGCCAGTCTACATTTTATATCCTCTCTACTTCGACCATCATTAGTTATTTTGCTCCCCAAATAGCAAAACTACTGTTTTATACTGTACCAGTATACGTATGTTATGAGATGGGATATTCCTTTTCCGTATTCTTTTTCAACAGACTCGCCGTCAAGAACGAAATAAAAATAACGTCTTGGAACGTGATTTGCACAGAGAATTTCCATCATTACAGAAAAGTCGCCTCTAACATCGTCGCTAACCGCTCTCGTGATCGAGTGGGTTTCTTTCCAACCTCCAGTCGTGATTCATGCTGTTTGGGACGAACAAAGAAACCTCTAATTACGAATACAATTAGCGATGCTAAAGATGAAACGCCCCAGCGCGTAATCCGCTTATGGAGGCAACATGAGCAGCGACAAGGGCGTGTGGCAGCGATAGGAGTCATTAGCGGCGGAACAACAGCACAATGGAAATTGTATGCCCAGGGCTGCAGGCGGAGAAGACACTCGCGCCTACAGCTGCCTGGCAGAGGCGGTAGCTCTGGGCAGGGTCGACAACTTCAACGAATCGAGGACTCCGTTCTCGAGAACCGAAAGGAATTTCTGCGTAACCGAGAATCCATACCATTATCGGGAACAGCCAAGCTCCTACGGATAGCGCGTGCTTCAGTCATGTGGACAGCTATACTGTGAAACCTCACTAACTCGGACGAGTCCCAGTCGGAATATGTGAAAGCCCAAATTATAGAAATGTTTTCTCAAACAGTTATCTCAAAATATAAGTAGGAATACAAAAAAACAGTGGTGGGGCCTTCCAGACAGCCCATTTATGTGACAGAAGTTTAATATGTTTTCTTATCACATTTTGAAATGATGGCCTTTACTTTTTGTATGCCGTAGGCTTTTTTTTTCTTTTTTTTTTTTTTTTGAAAATTACAAAAATTACTTCAGAAAACTAAGGTTTTTCCAAAAGTGAAAATACACTGAAGCGCCAAAGAAAATGGTATAGGCATGCGTATTCAAATACAGGGATATGTAAATAGGCAGAATACGGTGCAGCGGTCGGCGACGCGGTGTTACAGTCGGCGCGCGAGAGATGGGACACAGCATCTCCGAGGTAGCAATGAAGTGGGGATTTTCCCGTACGACCATTTCGCGAGTGTACCGTGAGTATCAGGAATCCTGTACATCAAATCTTCGACATCGCTGCGGCCGGAAAAAAATCGTTCAACGAGACAGAAGTGCAGCCCTTCCGCAAATTGCTGCAGATTTCAGTGTTGGGCCATCAACAAGTCAGCGTGCGAACCATTCAACGAATCATCATCGATATGGGCTTTCGGAGCCGAAGTCCCACCCATGTACCCTTGCTGACTGCACGACGCAAAGCTTTACGCCTCGCCTGGGCCAGTCAACATCGACATTGGACTGTTGATGACAGGACACTTGTTGCCTGGTCGGACGAACCTCGTTTCAAATTGTATCGAGCGGATGGACGTGTACGGGTGTGGAGACAACGTCATCAATCCATGGACCCTTCGTGTCAGCAGGGGACTGTTCCGGCTGATAGAGGCTCTGTAATGGTGAGGGGCGTGTGCAGTTGGAGTGATATGGGACCCCTAATATGTCTAGATACGACTCTGACATGTGACACTTATGTAAGCATCCTGTATGATCACCTGCATCAATTTCTGTCCATTATGCATTCCGACGGACTTGGGCAAAGAGATGCTACTACACTGCCTGATGCAGATTCCATAATAACATCTTCTCCACAAAATCGCTTGATAATGGCTTAAAGAAATAACTTATATGTGGCTGAGACTCTTTTATGTACTGATCTTTCAAACTTGTTATCCCACCACTTCTGGTGTAAAGTAATACTTTTGGTAATCCGCACTAAAGTCTGTAAAGTTTGTAAACTTGTTCACGTTTTCTTGTACAGTCTCCATTGTCAGTCGCAACGCAGAGCCCTACAAATTAATTTTATTGTCTTTCTATTTCTTTAAGATATTACATACATTAACGGTTCATTCTAGCTACCTAAACGTGCTGATATACACTAACGTGACAAAAGTTGAGATGGCGATATCCATATATATACAATGGCGGTAGTATCGCGTGCACAAGGTATAAAAAAGCAGCGCATTGGTGCAGCTGTCATTTGTACACACGTGATTCATGTGAAAAGGCTTCCAACGTGATTATGGCGGCACGACAGGAATTAATGGTAGTTGGAGCTAGACGCATGGGACATTCCATTTCGGAAATCGTTACGAAATTCAATATTCCGAGACACACCGTGTCAGGAGTGTGCCAGGAATAACAAATTTCAGGCATTAACTCCTAACACAGACAATGCAATGACCGAGGACTTTCACCTAACGACCGAGAACAGCGGCGTTTGCGTAGACTTGTCAGTGCTAACAGACAAGCAACACTGAGTGAAATAACCGTAGAAACCAGTGTGGAATGTACGACGAACGTATATGTTAGGACAGTGCGGCGAAATTTTACGTTCAAAGGCTGTGACAGCAGACAACCGACGCGCGTGCCTTTGCTAACAGCGCGACATCGCGTGCAACGCCTCAAGTGAGTTCATGGCCATATCGATTGGACCCTAGACGTCTGGAAAACCGTGGCCCGGTCAGATGAGTCCCGATTTCAGTTGGTAGGAGTTGGTGGTCGGCTTCGAGTGAGGTGCAGACCCCACGAAGACATGTACCCAAGTTGTCAACAAAGCACTGCGCAAGTTTATGGTGGCTCCGTAATGGCGTCAGCTACGTGTACATGGAATGGGCTGGGTGCTCTGGTCCAACTGAACCGATCATTGCTTTCAGCCACCTGGAAATGGTTCCTTTCAGCAACCTGGAGACCATTTGCAGCGATTTATGAATTTCATGTTCCGAAACAACCATGGAGTTTTTATGGAAGAAAATGGGCCCTATCACCGGGCCATAACTATTCGCGATTGGTTAGAGGAACATTCTAAACAATTCCAGCGAATGATTTGGCCACCAATATCGCCCAGCAATAATCCCATCGCCGGCCGGAGTGGCCGTGGGGTTCTAGGCACTGCAGTCTGGAACCGAGCGACCGCTACAATCGCAGGTTCGAATCCTGCCTCGGGCATGGATGTTTGTGATGTCCTTAGGTTAGGTTTAATTAGTCCTAAGTTCTAGGCGACTGATGACCTCAGAAGTTAAGTCGCATAGTGCTCAGAGCCATTTGAACCAAGAATCCCATCGAACATTTACGTGACATAATCGAGAGGTCAAAAAAAAAAAGTTCAAATGTGTGTGAAATCTTATGGGACTTAACTGCTAAGGTCATCAGTCCCTAAGCTTACACACTACTTAACCTAAATTATCCTAACGACAAACACACACACCCATGCCCGAGGGAGGACTCGAACCTCCGCCGGGACCAGCCGCGCAGAATCGAGAGGTCAGCTCATACACAAAATCCTGCACCGAGAACACTTTCGCAATTATGGACGGCTGTAGAGACAATATGGCTCAATATTTCTGCAAGGGACTTCCAACGACTTGTTGATTCCGTGCCACGTGGAGATGCTGCACTGAGCCGATATTATGAGATATCCCATGACTTTTGTGACCTCAGCGTATTAGTGTTGAAAGGGTGTACCAAACTCCCAGAGCAGTAGAGGGCCCGTACTAAGACCTACCGTAGCCCAGATTTATTTTAATGCCTAACTAAGAGCCTTGGGAGAAGGGCCATGCGATTATCACCCTCACGGAGGCGTGAATATCACTCTCTCGTGTATTGTTCGTGCTCCACGACACACGGCTGTAGGCTGCTGCCTTTGGCTCTTACGCTTTAGCTGTACTCCAGAGTAAATCACTGTAATTATAATGGCTAGCTGTGTCGGTGACTTTGGTGAGTGGTAACAAAGGCATTATTTCGTACTTTAAAAGCATTTTATTCGGTTTTAGCCTTTCGAAGTGGAGTGGTATCCTCGTAGAGGGCGCACCTCGCCACACACGGCAGGCGCCGAAAGCGTGGACTGGACTGGTGCGGAAGACTCGGCGGACAGACGCTTCCGTGCAGCGGAAGTTGTCCGCCGGAAGTGCGCAGGTGGGGCCAGCAAGGGCGCGCACTGGCTCACGGAGGAGAGTACGGCGCTCCAGAGGTCGTCCTCAGCTGCCAAAACTTGCTGATGGTCGTGTTCCTGTCATCAAGTCGCTCCTAAACTATTCAGAACCGAGCAACATTTTTCTATTATTTCAATTATCTTCTGATAAGGATGTAGCATATGGATGTCATAAATGAACACAGTAATGGTAGTTTTTTGTTTCCGCTCATCCAGACAGAGATTTTCCTACGTCCAGTCGGCTGGACACAGCGTCTCAAAGCGACTATTCATGATGTATGGCCATGAAAGTAATAAGATAAATTTATGTTTTCTAACATTTAGTTACTTTATTTACAGAGTATTGCAAAAGTACAACACAAGAAAAGCAGTTTCAGTCATCAATATTTCTGAAATTCTGGAAGTACAACTCAAACACTATTCAGTTGTGGAAGTCAAAGAAACATTTTCTATCGTCAGTGATACGAAGATATACTTGTCATTCGGAGCATATCTACTTGACATTTAGCTTCGCAACGCTTGTTTCGGCATTTCTTCCATTTATCTTTGTCTATAACTGGGCAAAGAGGCAAATGTCTACTCTCACTTTTCC
Source organism: Schistocerca americana (assembly GCF_021461395.2). NCBI lineage: Eukaryota > Metazoa > Arthropoda > Insecta > Orthoptera > Acrididae > Schistocerca > Schistocerca americana. The sequence goes on from NC_060124.1 coordinate 313,004,432, forward strand.
TAACATCTTTGTTTGGAAACTGAATTGTCTTTGAGCGTTTCCTAAGACTACTTCATAACATTCAGAGTCTGAAGAGTAAACGTAGTATCGTGCTGCAATTGCAGCTCAACTCAGGGATCCAACAACATAAATCTTAACCCTTTCTCTGCTTACAGCTGTGTACATTAACTTTTACTGTGTCTTTGCTGCAGCAGAAGTATTTTTTCCCCACTGGAAACTAGAGGTACACATCTGTGAATAGTGAACCTTTTCATCAAGTGCTGCCATCTGTTAGGCATCACTGTGAAAACGTCAGCAAGTCAATGTAGCATTACGCAGCAGCTCGTGACCACCAAAATACACGAATGTGGTTGGTTCGCTATATTCCACCGAACAACTGATTATTGTTGTGACCGCTACGGTCGCAGGTTCGAATCCTGCCTCGGGCATGGATGTGTGTGATGTCCTTAGGTTAGTTAGGTTTAAGTAGTTCTAAGTTCTAGGGGACTGATGACCACAGATGTTAAGTCCCATAGTGCTCAGAGCCATTTGAACCATATTTTTTATTATTGTTATTGTTATTTTGCATGCTAGCTATTGAATGATCATTTTATTATTTATTACAAAAAAGAATATATTGTAATAAGTTATTTTAGCCCTTAAAATGAAAGTGTACAAAGTATGTTTTCAAAACGGACTTATATTTTTGTATAGATCTTGCACCTAAAATCATTAAAAAATCGCCTACGATCATTACAACATAAAGTGACTTTTCTGTCCTCCAGAAAGAAAAAATCAGGTCTGAAAGGGTTAAAATCCAATAGATCTATGATTGATTAATTGCTAGCACCTAGTGCCTGTTGATCCTTTCTTCCGCAGTCCACGAGTTCACAACCGCTTAGTCAACGAAATGGGAGAAGACTCTTACAGGCCATTTCTTTGTGCCGCCATGACGCAGTGAGCGGAACATCTCACTGTAACCACTACCACTGCCACCTCCCCTACTATGCCATCATCATGGGACGAGAGATGGTGGCATATAATTTCTGTTCACTGGAATTTGTCTCAGTCGCCTGAGTTGATTTCCCAAGATTTCTATACTGTTTCATGCAGTAAGGGAATGTGGTACTGCCATTGGCTATATGCTGTCAGCTGGAGGGCCCCTTTGTGCTATATGAAAGGAAAAAGGTGTGTACAGGCAGTGGGATTAACTCTCTCCGTCTCTCATCACCACAGAACACAAACATTACACTGCGCTGTAGACACTCCCATTACAGTCATCTACACTCGGCAAAACGCTTACGACAAACACTAAACCTGAACGTTTATTACCATACACTCACATACATTTGTGAGGGAAAGGTGCTAACGTGAGCGAAAAAAGAATATGAACTGCTAGCATTTGAACCTGGGGCACCAAACCGTATGCACTGGCGACGTCTGCTGCAGATGCAGGTAAAATAACCGTTAAGGCCGACGTTTTGGCAACATCGAAGAGGTACAGACAGAATCGTTGAATCACGTAAATGTCATACGGAGGATTGCGTTAAGTAATGCTACAAAGACCGAAAGCGTACTGTTCAGATGTACTATATGGGGTGCTGTAAGGAGATTGTGTTGCCACAACAAAGTTTGCAACGCGAATCAATACCACAGACATTAGTGAGGGCTCGTTGCAATCCGCAACGACGTACAGGAGGTGCCTCTGAAGACCACGCCAGCGCCCTCACACTGAGGTCAGTATGTGTCGTGCTAGCAAGAGCTCTGCCCAGTTCGAGTCCTCAGCTACAGCAGTCAACATCACCATCTAGGACCTGTGCCGGCCGTGATGGCCGAGCGGTTCTACGCGCTTAAGTCCGGAACCGCGCGAGTGCTACGGTCGCAGGTTCGAATCCCGCCTCGGGCATGGATGTGTGTGATGTCCTTATATTAGTTAGGTTTAAGTAGTTCTAAGTTCTAGGGGACTGATGACCTCAGATGTTAAGTCCCATAGTGCTCAGAGCCATTTGAACCATTTAGGACCTGCTAGTAGCTAAAGTTTCAGATGAACTTTTAGTGTTATTAATGTCGAACATCAGAACAGTTTGTTAATTTGTTCATCAAGTAATTCATTTCTAGTCCATGACAGTTTAAATTATCCAGCACTCCTGTGGCAAAGAAGCGTGTCAAGGTAAGTAACTCTTTTATTCATTTGTGCAATAAAGTGATCTAATACTTCATGTGTTCCAGTATGACGAGCCTTTTTCCAGAACAATCGAAGAATCCACAGTTGTGACCAGACGAAAGTACTTTCGCCAGATCACAACACTGTATTTGACGTGGAGTACACTGAAGTGGACAAGATTAATACAGGTGAACAGAGAAAGATTTTTGGGAAAAATTATAATTCTGCGTATTTTTCGTTGAAGGTTTATTCATGTTTTAACCAGTGAACGATACCGGTCGGTACAGCTTGAACGCATTTCTAACTTCAATATAGATTGGCTGTAATCTGTTAGCGGTGTCCTCTGAAAGCTAGTGTTCTCACAAGAGTAACCCACAGTCTACTAATTCAGGCAGATATATGAAGGAGATAAAAAGAGGCAGTAAATACGTCGGTGAAAATCTGAATTACGATGACGTGTGTAGCTAAAAATGGTGAGCCTCACTAAGAATATACGAGCAACTATGGCGGAGGAAGCGGCGTTCGTTAGACACGACAAGGCCACGTCGCGGAAAATGGAGTGCGTCGGCTGGGTGGCGGCTCTCGGGTGTCTGGGACGGGCAGTCCGCGCTGAGCTGTCAGGGGGAACACACGCAGGCGCCGCAGAGTCGTGAGCCGGCCTCACGCTTCCTTCAGGGTGCCCGCTGCTAGCTGCGCGTCTTCCAGCCAGTAGTAACTGCGCGCACACACTGGAAGTCCTTGCACTGCCTTAAGCCCGGCAGTGGCGAGCACCTCTGCTCAAATTCATATGGCTCTAAGGCCGGTATTACACTATCAAATTTCTTTGTCCAATATTTTTGTCAAAGAAATTTAATGGTGTAATAGAGAACTTTGTCAAATGTCGTCAAATATTTGATCAAATCTAGGGCCTCGCTGTAGATTTGATCAAAGAAGTCGCTTGTCTTCTGTTCACTGCAATGTGACATGTTACCACGTGGAGCGCTAGCATCGCTGCAGCGTTCTGTCATCTGCAGTGTTTTTATAAACATTGCTGGTAAATACAACTGGTGTGCCGACAACTACAAAATTAATAGAGATATATGAAGCTGATGAGGCGCTTTACAACGTGAGACACCCTGAAAACAAAAATAGATTAAGAAGATTGGAGACCTAACCTAACCTAACCTACCCTACAATAACTCTCTCCTGTAGCAAGGAATCGGAGTGTTGCAGTCAGCCCGCAAATATAGCAGTTATTAAGTGAGTATTGTGCTTTGTGATATGAGGATACACTTCACTGAGCACATACAGAAATGTATGCTCATCCATTCTTAAGTAATTGATGTACGACTTGACGTCCTCCACTATAAGCTCACGTAACAAGTTTTGTAGAATGCTTCTATCGTGTCGTCGTAAAACCCACGGCTTCACCCAGGTATGTTTCCTTTTTTTTGCCCCGATTTTCTTCCGCATGTGCAGACAGTGCAATTGTGGTACATGCAACTGCTGCGATTAATAACAAGTTGTTGTTGTCAGCCATCTTGAACTTTGACGAAAAATATTATGACAGTGTAATACCCCCTTTTAGCGCCACGTCAAAGATCTTTGTCAAATATATTTGACGAATATTTGATCACATCTTTGATCAAATCTTTGACAAAGAAATTGATAGTGTAATACCGGCCTAAGCACTATGGGACTTAACATCTGAGGTCATCAGTCCCCTAGACTTAGAACTACTTAAACCTAACTAACCTAAGGACATCACACACATCCACGCCCGAGGCAGAAGTCGAACCTGGGACAGTAGCAGCAGCGCGGTTCCGGACTCAAGCGCCTAGAATCGCTCGATCACAGCGGCCTGCGCACCTCTGCTAAGGCGAGGTGCTAGACAGCACCGCAGAGTAATTAAAGTCACCACTAATACTTTTATACAAACCTGTTGAGCATAGCTATCTGTGAACGTCGCTGTCAAAAAGACATTAAATGCAATACAGTAATTATAAAGATTATAAACTAAAACTGTAACCAGCCACAATTACGGCTTAAGAAAGTCTATTAAAATCAAATCATAACCTATCGGATTTGTTATAAGTCTGTCTTCAAATGACTCTTAACGAATTTTTTGCTTTCTTGTTAGAGCCTTGTTTTTTAATGATTATCTGTTTCTGCACTTATATACACAATAAGATGTTTGTCCAAAATTCAGTAAACTTACGAGAAACTTTTTTTCTACTTCGCGGAAACGTGTATGAAATGGTCTTATAGATAATAAATCATGAAACGTGGCGACGACTTATGTGGTATGTACTTCTCTGCCACCCATTCGTCGTCTACTTGTGTTAAACATTTATATGTTTCACATTCTGGCACGTGCACTACAATGATGTGACAAAAATCACAGAATAGTGATGTGCACATATACAGGTGGCGGTAGTATCGTGTACACAAGGTATAAAAGGACAGAGCATTGACGGAGTTGTCATTTGTACTCAGGTGACACATGCGAAGAAATTTCCGACGTGATTATGGCCGCACGACGGAAATCTATATACTTCGAACGCGGAATGGTAATTCGAGCAACACGCGTGGGACATTCCATTTCGGAAATCGTTAGGGATTCAATAATCAGAGATCCACAGCTTCAAGGGTGTGTCGAGATTAGCACACTTCAGGCATTATCTCTCATCACGGATAACTCGGTGGCCGACGGCCTTCACTTAACGACCGAGGCAGCGGTGTTTGCCTAAGAGTTGTCAGTGCTAAGAGTCAACTAATACTGCCTGAAATAACCGCAGAAATCAGTGTAGGACGTTCGACGAACGTGTCTATTTGGACAGTTCGGCGGATTGGCTCAGCTATGGCAGCAGACGACTGACGCGGGTGCCTTTGCTAACAGGACGACACCGCCTATAGCGGAGCTCGTGACCATATCCGTTGGAGCTTAGACGACTGTAAAACTGTGGTGTTGTTAGATGAGTCTTGATTTCAGTTGGTACGAGCTCATGGTAGGGTTCAAGTCTGGCGCAGATCTTATGAAGCCACGGACCCAAGTTGTCAATAAGGCACTGTGCAAGTTGGTAGTCGCACCGTATAGGTGTGTGCTGTTGTACATAGAACGGATTGGGTCCTTTGCTCGAACTGAACCGACCACTGGCTGGAAATGGTTATGCTCGGCTTCTTGGAGACCATTTGTAGCCATACACGGACTTCACGTTCACAAACAATGATGACATTTTTATGGATGCTTCTCCTTCGCATTATTTTGGTGCTAACATGGTTTGCGAATGCGACATTCGGTTTTACAGTGACTTTATCAGCTTTTGTCTGTTATTTTTCACCACAGTCCTCTTCAGACTGTCTGACACAACCACTCATCACACAGTTTCGTCCGCGCTGTGACTTAACGGATGATGTTTTTTCGATTTTCCCTGTCTGCGGTATAAATCTTCAATGCTGTTCTCTCGAAATACCAAAGACTTCGGCAACCTTGGTTACAGAAGCACCCACCATATGAGCACCAACAATTTGCCCACGTTCGAATTCAATTAAGTCCGACATAATGCGCTCATAATTACACAGAACGTATTGAGGACATAACACAGGTGTAGTTCATATTCAAATACAAGAGCTCATCTGTTGGCTAGCATCAGACTTTGTGTTCAAACATGCATTTATCGCAGTGTTTAGATACTTACCTCGAGCCCCTGCGTCGCAGCAACTGAAAAAATTACCTGGTTACGACTTGTCGAGAGACTGCCACGGCCGCACTCACCAGCCACTACAACTGATGTACTATGAAGCAGCATGCAATGTCATACCTATGTCTGTCATCGAAGCCCAGTTCTACTGCATGTTCAACCGGACTAGACCCACTGTTACTTCCAGAGGTGTCAGATCTGTGTAATAAATTTCGCAACCTGTGTAACACCCTATCACTTACAAATTTAGTAATGTATTCTTCTTTCTACACAGTCCAGTCACATGAAAGTAACCACCGCCTCCGACAACGTCCAGTAACGAGAGAACAGATGGCAGCACTAACAACGGAAGGTATACGAGGGTTGGAACTTTAATAGTGGAAACTATTTATTTACAGCTCTTACAAAACAGATACGTGTTTCAAAGTTTTACTGCCTTTGAAAGTAGTCACCAGCATTGTGTATAACTCGATGACAGTGATGTGGAAGTTGTAGGATACTCTTAGCAGTGCCAGATGTGTTGACTGAAATGATAATTAAATCTAAGACCGTAAGCAGTCGACAGGCGTTGGTATACATCAACGGGGGCAGTTGCCGGGATATCCTGCTTACATGGCAGACGCTCTATCCATCTGAGCCACCGAGGGCACAGAGGATAGTGCGACTGCAGGGATTTATCCCTTGCACGCTCCCCGTGAGACCCACATCCACAACTTAATTTCCACACACTACATTCGTAGTGCCCCTGCCCATTATACTCATTACTCGCGTCATACAATCTTGCTGAGTCCCGTAAGAGTTCGAGCAATGCATGTGCATCCAGCACAGAAGAAGAAGGTGAATGGCCGCTTAGCCTTAACTATATGAAGAAGATATGTTTTTTCGGACATGTCCAAGAAAAGATACCATCTCCATATAGTTGTGTCGTACGTTGTGTCGTAGGTTGTGTTCCAAAAATGAACAGCATAGAGTCAGAAGTGATGACACTTTCTGCAGAACCTGACCACCATTTTGCAGGACCATGCTCTAGCACGTACAGTGCAAGCTGTTACTGATTTGTTTGACTGATACTATTAAAGTTCCAACCCTTGTATAAAGTGTGTCAGAGGGACAGTACAGTCGTTGACATATTGCGTAAGCAAAACGATTTATCTGACGTTCAAAAGGATATGGCCATTGGGTTTCGGGCCAAGGGTGAAAGCATTTCTGAAACGAGTAAGTCTGTACACTACTCGTGTGCTACCATGGTTAAAGTATAACTTGTGTGGCAAAATGGCGCTACTCAAAACTGGCGCCGAGGCAATCGTGGTGCACAGAGGGCCATAGATAATGGGATGAAAGACGGCTGCCGAGATGTATGCAGTCGTACAGACGTGCAACAGTTGAGCAACTGATCGTGGAGGTGAACGAAGGGGGTACTAACAGTGACTCCTCAACGACAATTCACGGAGTGTTGCTGCGTATGGGTCTCCGCAGTAGGCGCCAGGTTCATGCACCCATAGACTGTTGTTTATCGGCGACGAAAATTGGAAATTGCACGTCAGCACCGCAACTGGACGTGCACAGAGTGGCGACAGCTGGCGTTTCCAGATGAATTGCGTTTTATGCTCCTCGATCACAAAGCGAACATGCTGCAGCAAATCGTTGGAAGTGTCTGGCCTGAGAAGGGAGCGCTGTGGTCTCCAGAATATTTTCGTGGCAGTCCCCGGATGATCCCATCATTCTGGAAGGCGCAAAGTATCGACACAAGTATGCATGTATCCTAGGGAACCAAGTCCACCCCTACATGTAGCTTGTTTTTCCTCAGCACGATGGCATCTACCAGCAGGACAATGCAACTGTCACACAGCTCACAGTGTACATGCATAGTTCGAAGAGCATCAGGATCAGTTTACCCTTCTCCCCAGACCACCAGTCTTCCAGGATTTAAATGCAATCCGTGGAACCACCTGGATCGTTCGCGCCTTGAATCCTCAACCGAAAACCTCAGCGCAGCTGGCCACGGCTCCGGAGTCGGAATGGCTCAACATCCCAGATCCTCAAGCCTCTCTCCCTGCACGTTTTGCCTGCAGTCCGCGCAGCAAAACGTGGCTGTTTAGGCTTTTGACAGGCGATCACATCAATGTGACTGGACAGTGTATAATACACTCCTGGAAATGGAAAAAAGAACACATTGACACCGGTGTGTCAGACCCACCATACTTGCTCCGGACACTGCGAGAGGGCTGTACAAGCAATGATCACACGCACGGTACAGCGGACACACCAGGAACCGCGGTGTTGGCCGTCGAATGGCGCTAGCTGCGCAGCATTTGTGCACCGCCGCCGTCAGTGTCAGCCAGTTTGCCGTGGCATACGGAGCTCCATCGCAGTCTTTAACACTGGTAGCATGCCGCGACAGCGTGGACGTGAACCGTATGTGCAGTTGACGGACTTTGAGCGAGGGCGTATAGTGGGCATGCGGGAGGCCGGGTGGACGTACCGCCGAATTGCTCAACACGTGGGGCGTGAGGTCTCCACAGTACATCGATGTTGTCGCCAGTGGTCGGCGGAAGGTGCACGTGCCCGTCGACCTGGGACCGTACCGCAGCGACGCACGGATGCACGCCAAGACCGTAGGATCCTACGCAGTGCCGTAGGGGACCGCACCGCCACTTCCCAGCAAATTAGGGACACTGTTGCTCCTGGGGTATCGGCGAGGACCATTCGCAACCGTCTCCATGAAGCTGGGCTACGGTCCCGCACACCGTTAGGCCGTCTTCCGCTCACGCCCCAACATCGTGCAGCCCGCCTCCAGTGGTGTCGCGACAGGCGTGAATGGAGGGACGAATGGAGACGTGTCGTCTTCAGCGATGAGAGTCGCTTCTGCCTTGGTGCCAATGATGGTCGTATGCGTGTTTGGCGCCGTGCAGGTGAGCGCCACAATCAGGACTGCATACGACCGAGGCACACAGGGCCAACACCCGGCATCATGGTGTGGGGAGCGATCTCCTACACTGGCCGTACACCACTGGTGATCGTCGAGGGGACACTGAATAGTGCACGGTACATCCAAACCGTCATCGAACCCATCGTTCTACCATTCCTAGACCGGCATGGGAACTTGCTGTTCCAACAGGCCATTGCACGTCCGCATGTATCCCGTGCCACCCAACGTGCTCTAGAAGGTGTAAGTCAACTACCCTGGCCAGCAAGATCTCCGGATCTGTCCCCCATTGAGCATGTTTGGGACTGGATGAAGTGTCGTCTCACGTGGTCTGCACGTCCAGCACGAACGCTGGTCCAACTGAGGCGCCAGGTGGAAATGGCATGGCAAGCCGTTCCACAGGACTACATCCAGCATCTCTACGACCGTCTCCATGGGAGAATAGCAGCCTGCATTGCTGCGAAAGGTGGATATACACTGTACTAGTGCCGACATTGTGCATGCTCTGTTGCCTGTGTCTATGTGCCTGTGGTTCTGTCAGTGTGATCATGTGATGTATCTGACCCCAGGAATGTGTCAATAAAGTTTCCCCTTCCTGGGACAATGAATTCACGGTGTTCTTATTTCAATTTCCAGGAGTGTATTTACACATAATAAGTAAACTTTCGTTATTTTGTAACCTACCTGGTACTGCACTTTTAATTTCCAGCAGTGCAGAAAAGAGCTACTTAGGGTGAGCATTCCTTGGACGCGGTAAAAGGAAGTTGCTACGAAACGAAACGGCGAAGAAGCCGTGCAGCGCAGCAACATTCTGCCCTCTGCAGGGATATCTCGTAAGATTCTGCAGTAGTCAGATTAAGGAACCCTTCAAGTTCAATTTCTGAAAGACTGGCACGAATTCCTGCACATAACTGACAAATAGGGGCGTCTACAGACTGAAACAAAATTAGCGCCGCAGGCAGGCAGTGGAGCTTGATAGCCATGAAGTACCATTCGCCGAGGTGCGGTCGCAGAAGATGAGATGCGTGTGGCCGCTGACAGCTCATCCATCATGCATGCTGCAGCCAGCAAAGGAGCAAATCAACCGCTATAGCTGAAGATACTCCGCTCGACCTGTAGGAGAAGCTGGTAGGGCGCGTCGTCTACCTTTTTGAAGGTTTACCCTAATTTTTAACGCGTTATACAATCCCTCTCTAAAGAGATCGGTGATTTTTTAATAGTGTTTCTTGAGAATACTGCAAACATCTACTTCTTTCCTCAGCATTTAGCCCACACACTAGCGTGGCCCGCCCGTCTGGTTCACTGGCTTGGCGTGATCTTGTGCTTGGTCAGGGTGGAGTTCCGCTACCCTGTGGTCTGTTTGCTATCTTGTGGTCTGTTTGGTGGGAATCTATCCAACGTTGCCCCGATCTGCCGACAGACCGTTTAAACTTCGACTTTCAACGGAAACCCGCCTTTCGCTATTGTTTCTTGACCATCTCGATCTACATCTTCATCCATACTCTGCAAACCCCTGTGAAGTGCATGGTAGTGGGTAGGTCACACACTACCAGTTATTACGGCTTTTTCCCGTTCCATTCACATACAGAACTTAGGAAGAATGGTCGCCTGAATGACTCTGCGCGTGCTGCAGTTAGTCTATTGTCTTCGTGATCTTAAATGGTTCAAATGGCTCTGAGCATTATGGGACTTCACATCTGAGGTCATCAGTCCCCTAGAACTTAGAACTACTTAAACCTAACTAACCTAAGGACGTCATGCACATCCATGCCCGAGGCAGGATTCGAACCTGCGACCGTAGCGGTCGCGCGGTTCCAGACTGAAGCGCCTAGAACCGCTCGGCCACACCGGCCGGCTCGTGTTCTTACTAGGAGCGATTTGTATGGGCTTGTAATATATGTCTAGACTAGCTGAGTACCCAGCGTTTCCAGTCTTCTATTAGTCCATCTCCTCCTTTCCCTCACTTGTCCATTTCTTCCCACCCCCTCGGTCCATCTCCTACACCTTCTACTTGTTCATCTCCTTCTCCCACTGTCTCTGTCCACCTCCTCCAGCGCCCCTACTCTCCGTCTATCTCCTCCTGCGCCTCTCTATCCATATGCTCCTGCCACCTCTTTCTGTTCATCTGCTCATTCCCCCCCCCTTTCTGACCATCTGCTCCTTCCTCCTCTCTGTCCATTTCCTTCTCCTCTCTTCTCTCTCCACATTATCACCCCCACCCCAGTAGGAAGTTGTTAGTTCGTATCCCACAGTGTTTCTTTCGGTCATATGTGTACCAACTTTAGCTGAAATAGATCCAAAGATTTAGGAGAAGCTTTTTACCCATGGCTTTTCCAGCGTACACACATGACAGATATATTTCATACAACTATATTTAACATATTTCACACATATTTCACCTATGTGTCTAGCGAATTTCGCCCTGGACTTTCGATTCCAAGCAGCTCAATGTTTATGACATCGTATCTCCTGAGCTATAAGTCATAAAAAATGTATATTTAGTAAGTACGAGGGTAATCCCAAAAGTAGGGTCTCCTATTTTTTTTATAAATACATAGACCTGTTTATTTCTACAATGGTTTATATCAGTTTACAGCTTGAACATTTAGCTATTTTTTGACATAATCACCAGGTCTGTCTATGCATTTTTGTAGACGCTGTGGCAGTTTTGGAATGCCCCTGTCACACCATCTCGCCATCATGCTGTTCAGAAAGTTATGAACCTCTTCTTTAACCTCTTCGTCGGAGCTGAATCGCTTTCTTTTAACCTAGGGAACAGGTGATAGTCACTGGGCGCCAAGTCAGGACTATAGGGTGGTTGGGTGATTATGTTCCACTGAAACTGTTGCAGGAGAGCAACGGTTTGCCGAGCGATGTGTGGGCGAGCGTCGTCATGGAGAATGTGTACGCCCTTGTTAAACATTCCTCTTCTCCGGTTCTGAATTGCCCACTTGAGTTTTTTCAGAGTCTCTGAGTACCTGTCAGCGTTAATTATGGTCCAAGCTATTCAGCTCCGACGACGAGGTGAAAGAAGAGGTTCAGAACTTTCTGAACAGCATGGCGGCGAGCTGGTATGACATGTGCATACAAAAACTGCCACAGCGTCTACAAAAATGCATCGACAGAAATGGCGATTATGTCAAAAAAATAATAAATGTTCAAGCTGGAAACTGATGTAAACCATTGTAGAAACAAACAGGTCTATGTACTTATTAAAAAAAATGGAAGACCTTACTTTTGGGATTACATTCAGCGCTACAGGGTTGGGCAAATAAAAGTGGCCCGGAAGAGTAGATACGATTGGGAGTGCATATATGCATGTAACCAGACCCCGTGACGAAAGAAAACTTCGTAGGGGTTTGAAATTATGTGTAAAGTTGGTTGCTAGTCTCTCAGTGCTCTCATCCCCAAATACTGGGTGAATATAGTGTAGCTATTTGTGAGTTGTGAGATAAGCTTCTTTCTCACCACCATCCGTTTGAGAGGTAGTTTGTTCTTCCCAGACAGTAAGTAATATGAGAACCACGTTTGGTTGAAATCGATCCAGTGGCTTAGGAGAAGGTGTATAACATACATGCAAACACTTTTGTGATATGTACAGATCCATCTCGTAAAGTTCGTACTAGAAACTTACTAATTAGCGTGTAACCTGCTTTACATACGACTGAGACTGTGTGACCATTCGATTTCATATCCCCGCAGATGTTACACCCAAGTATTTGTACGTGTTCATCGATTCAAGCTGCGACTCACTGATGCTGCAGTTACAGTACACTACCAGTTTTCGTGTCGTGAAATGCACAGTTTTACATTTCTGAACATTTAAAACAAGTTGCCAATCTTTGCATCACTTTTAAATCTTATCAAGATCTGACTGAATGCTGCTGCCGCTTCTTTCAGACAGTCCATACTTCATCGGAGATAGTCGTCACCTCCGAAAAGGCTGAGATTACTATTACTACTATCCGCAAGGTCATTAATAAGCAACATGAACAACAAGGGTCCGATATACTTTCCTGTGGAAAAACTGGCGAAGTGTGTTGGCATCCTTGCTGAACGCGTTCATACCACTGCAGACGACATCCCCTAATCTTGTTCAACTATTGGTGGTACTCTGCACCGCCTGCGAGTTCCATCATTGGTCACATGATCGTGGAATGTAAGGCGAGACGTTCGCCGAGGCATTTTGGTTTCCCTTTTAGGAAGTCGTGATTCTGCTTCTTTTGTTGCACAACATTTTGCACCGTACAAGGGACCTGGGTGGATTGCAGAGGCGGTCCGGAGACTTCTTATCACAAGGTTCAGCAGTCGTTCTCCGGCATACAGGCCATGCACTGCCAACGCGGTTTATGATTTCAGGAACGAGCGAGCCGTCGGCAGCCATTTTTGAGCCATAGTACTTGACAGTATTTCTTTGGCAGATCTATACCGTGGATCTCGGCTATGCCCGAATTATTTTGCATTTGTTGACAGCTACTCAGTCTTCTTTATACTGACGTGTAGTCCGGACTTCATGGCGGTTCTTCCATTCTTGGACACGACTTCTCGTTGAATGTAGTCATTGTCTTCAGCAGCCAGGACAATATAATCAGCATACAGCAGTGTGCAAGATGCTAATTTCTGAAGATCTCTGGTGACTGTGTCAGTTATGACTATGAAGGGAAGGGGAGAAAGAGCACACCCCTAGTGGACGTACACAGAAACAGGAAAGTCACCTGATACACAACAGCAGAATGTACTAGACTTTGAGCATTGTGATAAGAGTTACCGGAACCATTCAATTATAAGGGGTGGTCAAAAAGTTTCAGTTCGAAGGCTGTACAGACCAGAATCAGTATGCCAATCTGACAAAATCGCCATGAACACTGAGGTGGTCATTAAACCAACGCACCAGACTGAAGACACTGTGTCCTCCTGCGTGTATAAGTCCGCCCGACAGGAAACAGTCGATCCGTGAAGGCTTTTCGTAAGGACCGATGGCGTGATAATTGCATTGGGGAGAGATCAGGATTGCAGGATGGGTGCTCAAGTGTCTCTCACTTGCATTGGCGTAACTTTTGCGTTACGATATTTGCGATACGTGTACGTGCGTCGTCATGAAACAGCAGCACCCCATGTCGCAGTTTTTCTCTGGCATTTCGCCTCAATTGCAGACCCCAATTTTTCCAGCGTTACGCAGTACTGTTCCCCAGAGATGGGAGGCACCAGGCTGTTCGTAATGGATGAGGGTGGCTTCCCAGATCGACCGGCGTGTTGTGCCGAATCGCGACCAGCACCGAACTTTGCACTCCATACCACAACAGTGGTTTTCGACGGAAATGCTGCCCTGTACACAGTCTTCTCTCTCCGATGGATGTCTACCAGTGTTTGGCCTTCAGCACCCAAGAGAAGAGGAACTCTAACGGGAAGACACGAATGCCTCAATAATCCTTTGCCTATATGCCACAATAACCATTTGCCTATATGTCGGTCCTGATATACCCGCATCGGAGTCGCGCTACGTTGTAGCAACGCGCTCGAACGGAAACTTTTTGATCGCCCCTTATAGTTCTTCAAGCACTTCATGCACTCGGGTTACAAAAGTCTTTTCCAGGTCGAGGAAAGGGAAGTGAAAATGGTTCTCACAGTGTTTCGCAATAAGCAAGTGAGTCGCGTGGATAATATCAGTGAATCCACAGCCTTTCATAGAACCACACTGAGCAGTGATAATATTGAAAACTTTGGGTATTCTGCTGTCTTTGGTGCTCTCCAAGATTTTCATTGTACGTAATAGGAGGCGTACAGGACGATAATTGAAATATTTACCCACGCTCCCCTTTTGTTTCTAAATTCGAACCATTCTTTCTAAAGTACACTCAGCTTTCTAAATTCGAACCATTCTTTCTAAAGTACACTCGGCTGATATCTTCCTCTATTTGATGATCCTGTTGCAAAACCAGTTAGCTATTTATCCGGCTCCCAGTGGGTATTGCCTGTACCTTCATTAATTGTTATTTACCTTGCAGACTGTAATAACTGTTACTATTTATGTGTGACTGACTTCTCATTATAGTTATTAACCAGATGTGTTCAACTAACAGTATTAGGCATCTTCAGTGACGTACAAAGAAATGTTCACAGCCCAGACACCGCCTATATTCGACGTCAACGTACAATAAATACAGACGGTAGGTGATAGCAATGGCAATGGAGGTTATATAAAGTGTGTCGGGGGGACGCAGAAAACAGTGCAGTCGTTGTCATAATGCGGAACCGGAGCAATTTATCGGAAGTTCAAAAGGGCATGATCACTGGCTTCCAGGCCAAGAGTGGAAGCATTTCCGAAGCGGCAAAGTTTTTAGAAGTTCACGTGCCGACGTGGTTAAAGTATACCGTGTATGGCATAACGGCGGTATCGGAAAAAAAGGAAAAAAAAAGAACGCCGAGGCAACTGAGAAGCACCGTGGGCCATAGATGACAGTGGTGAATGACGGCTGTGGAGATGTGTACGGACGAATAGGCGCGCATCTATTGAGCAGCTGACCGCCCAGATGAACGGAGAGGCTACCAGCAGTGTCTCCTCAGCGACCGTTCAGCGAACGTTGCCTCCACAACAGGTGCATGATTCATGCGCCCACACTGACTGCTGTTCGTCGGTGACGAAGGTTGGGATGTGCACACCAATACTGGATTGCCGACAGGTGGCCTTTTCAGATGTATCACATTTTATGCTCCTTCAGGCAGATGGCCGTTACAGTGCACGGATTGAACCGCCTGAAAGCGAAAACAGTGTAACAACCGTATGAAAGGTTGATATCGGAGGTGGGAACGTTATGGTCTGGGTAACATTTTTCTGGAATTCCCTGGGTGATCACGTCATTCTGGAAGGCGCTTTGGATGAAAACGAGAATGTATACATCATTGGGGACCATATCGAACACTACATGAAGTATGTTTTTGCTCTGCGTGATAGCATCTACAGCAGGACAATGCAACCTGTCACAATTCTTGCAGTGTACTGCGTGGTTCGAAGAGCACTAGGATGAGTTTTCCGTAGCCCCTTACCCACCAAACACATCGGATTTAAACCCAATCGAGAATCCTTGGGACCACCTCGACCGGGCTGTTCGCGCCATGGATCCTGAACCGAGAAACGTAGCGCATCTGCCCATGGCACTGGAGTCAGAATGGTTCCACATCCTTGTCGGTGTCTTCCACAACCTCATTGATTCTCTTCATGCACTTCTCGCAGCGATCCGCGCTGCAAAAGATTCAGGCTTTTGACAAGTGGTCACATTAAAGTGACTGGACAGTGCAGAAACACGAGTTATTTTTGCAATAAGTAGTGCAGGTGATTGTATTGTATGTTAACGGGGGGCCTAAAAACGACGGAGAGGCTCCGTCCCAGCCGCAGCGGTCCACGACGACTACCGCAGTCCACTTCACCCCTCCGCTGCCCCACCCCGAACCACGCTTTCAGGGTTATTGTACGGTACGACCCCCGGTGGACACCCCCCCCCCTCCCTCCCCAGGGAATGCCTCACAGCAGTCGAGTGTAGCCCCCATGTTGTTTGCGTGGTAGAGTAATGGTGGTGTACGCGTACGTGGAGAAATTGTTAGCGCATCACATAGTGTAGCTGAGGCGGAATAAGGGGAACCAGCCCGCATTCGCCGAGGCAGATGGAAAACCGCCAAAAAACCATCCACAGACTGGCCGCCTCACCGGACCTCGACACAAGTCCGCCGGGCGGATTCGTGCCGGGGACCAGGCGCTCCTTCCCAATCCGGAAAGCCATGCGTTAGACTGCACGGATAACCGGGCGGCAGTGTAGGTAATACTTTTCGGTTATCTAGAGTTGTTTTTGTGATCTTCAGTCCGAAGACGGGTTTGATGCAGCTCTCCATACGGTCTTGCTGAAATCAGGGTGCTTATGGACTGATTGTCCTTGTCGTTCCTGACGTTAGGGTGACACACAATAATGGGAATGTTTGAAATGAGTAGCGGCAGCCATGGGCGGGTGGCAGCACTGCGGGATCGTGACAGTTAGCTAGTAAACAGTCAGCCATTTCTGTAATCATGGATCAGTGGAACGGACTACAGCGTGAGTTAGCCATAAAAATGTTTTATAAAAACAATGATAGTTTGGTAGCGGCGCAGAGGGAGTTTCGACGTTTTTATAATCTAGTACGTCATGGCGCTGTTCCGTTGAAACAGGCGATAAAATGTTGGGTTAATAACATTGAAGAGACTGGGTCTGCCCTCAAGAAGAAACCAACAGGACGACAAAGAAGTGTGCGTTCTTCAGCGAACACTGACGTTTAGCGAGTCTGTCTTACGGAGCCCACGGCGTTCAATTCGTAAGCAAGCAGCAGTGGTTGGAATGCCCCGGGAGAGTGTTCGCAGAATTCTTCATCTTGATTTAAAATTTCATCCGTACAAACTACAGATGGTGCAACAATTGAAGGAGAACGATTACCTGTTACAATTAGGATTCTGTCAACAAATAACAAAAATAAACAATGACGATGAATTTCTAAACAAGTTTGGAATGTCAGATGAGGCATATTTTCATCTCACAGGTCATGTGAATAAACAGAACTACCGTTAATGGGCAAACACAGATCTCAATGACGTTCATAAGCGCCATTTACACGCTAGTAAAGTGACAGTATGGTGTGGTGTTTCATCACATAGGATTATCGAACCGTATTTTTTCGCAAATGAACAGGGAAAAACAATAACTGTCAATTCCAATCGTTACGTGGAGATGTTACAAACTTTCGTTACACATGCATTGAACAGCTTGCCAAACGTTGAAGAAGCCTGGTTTCAACAGGACGGAGCGACATCACACACTGTACGGCATTCAATGGTATATGCGCGAGAGTTGTTTGGCAAACGTGTGATCTCACGATTCGGTATCATTCCCTGGCCCACTAGATCGCCAGATTTATCCGTTTGTGATTTTTTCTTGTGGGGCTACCACAAGACCAAAGTTTACTCGACTCGACCAAGAACCCTGAATGATTTAAAATGGAGAATTCGGAATGCAATTCACAGTATCCCAGTTGAGATGTTGCAGCGGTCAATGAGAAATCTCAACAGCAGATTTCAAGAATGAATTCGTACAGGAGGACGCCATCTAAAGGATGTAATTAAAAAAAATGATAAATGCCATCAATGTTTCGTAACTGGCAAAGTTGTAAGGTTTCAGTTATTATGAATGCAATTTCTTTCCTTCATCACTTCTAGTTTTATTGCTCATAACTCCACCATTACCGATCCCAGTCAGAGGCCTCATCTCGCAAGTAGTGGCGAAGGAGGAGGGGTAGGAGTAACACCTCGTAAATAAACCTGGCTCCTAATAGACATTCGCAAGCACAAAATAATCTACACAATCATCAATGCCCAAGTCCCTATAAATGAAGATCACAAAAAAAAACAAAGAAAAAGGAAGCTTTTTGGAATCAACTAGATGACATTATTCAGAAAAGTCGGGATAAAAACATAATTTTCTAGGAGACTGTAATGCACGGATTGATAAAGAAAAAAATATAAAAAAAATTGTTGGATATTATCCTGCCCACAAAAGAACAAACAGAAATGGCACCCGGCTAATAGAACTTTGCCAAGCACACCACCTAGTTCTTAAATCTACAGCTTCCAAAAAACTACCACGAAAACAAAAGACATGGACATCCCCAAATCCCAACCTAGGGGAATTTCAATTTGGTCAAGAAAATTTCGGGCAAAGAAATCATGAATGTTAGGGTACTCAGGGGTGCAATCATGGATTCGGAACACTGTCTCCCTAAAATTAATTTCAAGTCATCTAAACAGGAAACGAAGCATGAAACAAATGAAGAGACGAAAGTACAACAACGAAAAAATATTAAAAATCAGATGAATTCACAAAGCAACAGAAACGATTCAGATCAAAAGTTGGCAGGATATCAAGGAAAACCTCATTATTACGGCCAAACGGGCAGTACCCAACATAAAAAGCAAAAATAGGTGGTCGCTAGAATGTGATGCCCTCATTGAAACAATATAACAGGCATGTAAATTTGGCTCTCACATAGAACAGAAGGAAACAGATTAAATTTCATTAGAGTTAGAAAACTGGTAGATAAAAGTGTAAAGAATATTAAGAAGGCTCATGAAAACAAAACTCTTCTCCAAATTGATGAACAATTTACTAAAAACAACACGAGAAGCTTTTACAGAACATTCAAATAAATGTTATCAAGATGCAAAGCTCCCACCCTCCCATTTAGTGATGTAAATGGGACAATCGCTCACAATAACACGGCATTTGAACCCATCTCAAATAACAGTGAGAAACCGGATTCAGAATCAACAACGACTGAACTGAAAAATAAATCCCAAATAACAATGAGAAGCCGGATTCAAAATCAACAACGACTGAACTGGAAATAGCAAAGCGTCCGGAGAAAACCAAATTTGGCCGAACTATTGAAAAAAGCTGACAAAAATGCAATTACGTCCCTTCAGTGTGTTTTGGATAAAATCGGGAAAGAAGAAGAGATTCCCGCAGAGTGGAGAACAGCGCTCATCCACCATATCCCCAACAATTGCAGAGGAATATCACTGTTAGATATATCATACAAGATTCTTTCTAAAGTCCATTTGAACAGAGGAGAGCCGCAACTGGACCTGCAAATCGGGGAATACTAAGGGGGTTTTGGAAACGGCAGGACATGCTCGGAACAAATACTAAATCTCGAAAACATTATGACATACTAAAAAACAAGGACCAAGACACATGTAGTCTCCTTCATTGATTTCAAAAAAGCGTATGTTACCTCTGAGCACCAAAGTGCTAGGCAATATGCAGAAGTTCCGAGTAATCCTGAAGAAATCGTGATTCTACAAAGTATTTGCTGGTTACACAAGCTGCCTTAAGAGAAGTTCGTCATACAGATTCCTGGAACGGAAACGTTACAAGCCATCGAAACGTATGGTTACATAAATATATTGATTTTGAGTTTACGAAACAGTAACGCTCGGAAACTATGCACGCCGCTGAGTTACGGGAGAAGGGAGCTCATGTGAGATTCATGGCACGCTCGTTTCGCAGCCCGTCTTTACGTCAGAGGAATGAGGAAGCTGTAGACATGGGTCTGTGCATCACAAAATATCTCCATATGCTAAACGCTATTTCATGTCAGTATCATGGGAACGCATAACTCATTTTCCAGGTTCCGCATTGAAAATTCATATTTTAACAAACATGGGATATTGCCGTAAGACAGTATGTAGATAAAACTAAGGAATATTTTATGAAGGCAGGTTATGAGTTCCTGGAGGTAACAAATACCGTTTTAAATCATAATTAGCTTACCGAAACAACTGTGCTTGCGAGAAATGGTGGTAGGCTTCGATGAAACGAGGAGAGCGGACAAAAACGTGAGCAGTGGTTGACCCTATTAAAATGTTAACAGCACAACCTTAAAACTTAATATACTCACCGAATCACTACAGGGAAAACGTCACAGTGATATCACAATCTTCTTTTCTGAACCGCCACTTACCTGCAACAAAAAGAACAGATTATACATATCTTCATCCATATTATAGTTATTACTTCACATCTGTGTTCTGGTAGTACGCTTGAATTTTGGGAGCCAGTGACGTACTTTCACACTAAAATACTATTTTGAACACAAACATCTTTTTCAGACGGGTATCAGCATGCTTTACACGAATGCTGACTTTACTGTACTCAACAGCTGGTCTCAGTCCAGGACCATGCCCACTTACTGAACGAAATACAAAACAAAAATGAAATGAAACGCAGTGGCAAACATGACCTACAAGATCAAAATCAATATGTAATATTCGCAAGAACACACTTACGTCAAAATGCTGTTACTTGTCATACATTTTGTGAAAACACAAGACAGATAATTAAATTCAGACTGTACAGATCGAATACACAATGACTGTATGAGAAGCAGACACTGATTAATTCGAATAAAGACAATAAAACGGCTCAGGAGAGTCAGCGACAGTCACCTAAGTTCACTGACATCATAGTCAAACACCGTGGAATACAAAGATATCGCAAACATAGATCACACGTGAGGAAATAAAAGACTACAAAGTCCTATTGTAAATCACATGTTCATAAAATACTTCCCAAAATAGAGCAATATATCGTACATAAAATATGCGAAAGACTGCTGAAACTAGTGGCGATTGACAGCTGTATTAAACAGTAAAATGCACTCGCAAATTGCGACACAACAGCCATACAGTTTCCTAGAAACACATGAAAATTCATGCCGGACTTCGGCTGTTCGAGCACCCTTGTAGTCTTTTAATATTAGTCCTTCACATATTTTTACACGATATATTACGTTATTTTGTACAGTATTTTTAAGTGCATGTATTTTACGAGAGGACTTCGTAATCTTTGATCTCTCCAAGCATTATCCACGTTTGTGATATCTTGGTATCCCACGGAGTTTGACCATCATGTTAGTGAACGTATGCGATTCTGTTATTGACTCTACTGAGCCAGTTTATTGTCTTTATTCGAACTGATCAGCAGGTGCTTCTCACACACTCGTGCATTGGGTCTGTACTATTTGAACTTAATCTCGAAAGATGTTTCACATGTTGTGTTGGATTTGTAGTACCATTTTAACTTAAGTATCTCCTTACGAATGTTGTATGCTAACTTTTGACCTTGTAGGTCATATTTCTCACTGCATTTTACACACATAAAAAAAAAAGTTTTGCATCACCTCGGTCCCGAGAGTTCCGGAAACTGCACAGAAAATTGGAATAGAGATCAACATAAACATCATTTCTGCCCTTTTTATTGCTCTTGAAAACCACACATTGCATGTTGTACCACCATACAGAAAGACCTTCCGAGCTAGTGGTCCAGACTGCTATACACACCGGTACCTCTGATACCCAGTAGCACGTCTCCTTGCATTAATGCATGCCTGTGTTCGTCGTGGCATATTATCCACAAGTTCATCAAGGCACTGTTGGTCCAGATTGTCCCACTCCTCGACGGCGATTCGGCATAGATCCCTCAGAGTGGTTGGTGGGCACGTCGTCCATAAATACCCCTTTTCAACCTATCTCAGGCATATGCGACAGGGTTCATGTCTGGGGAATATGCTGACCACTCTAGTCGAGCGATGTCGTTACCCTGAAGAAAGTCATTCACAAGATGTGCACGATGGGGGCACGAATTGTTGTCCTTGAAGACGAATGCCGCGTCAGTATGCTGCCGCTATGGTAGCACTATCGGTCGGAGGATGGAATTCACGTATCGTACAGCCGTTACGGCGCCTTCCATGACAACCAGCGGCGTACGTCGGCCCATAGTCCGGAACCATGCGGCTGCTACGGTCGCAGGTTCGAATCCTGTGTGTGATGTCCTTAGGTTAGTTATGTTTAAGTAGTTCTAAGTCTAGGGGACTGATGACCTCAAATGTTAAGTCCCATAGTGCTTAGAGCCATTTTTGAATCTCCTCCTTGCTACAGTCGCTGGTCAGTGTGTCTAAGGCGTTCAGCCTGACCGGGTTGCCTCCAAATACATCTCCGACGATTGTCTGGTTGATGGCATATGCGACACTCATCGAAGGGAACGTAATGCCAATCCTGAGCAGTCAATTCGGCATGTTGTTTGGCACATTTGTACCGCACCGCGCTGCATGCTGTCGTGGTTGCAAAGAAGGACTTCGCCATGGACGTCGGGAGTGAAACTGCGCATCATGCAGCCTATTGCACAGAGTTTGAGTCGTTAACACGACGTCCTGTGGCTGCACGAAGAGTAGGTAGCGGTCATCCACTGCAGTAGTGGCCCTTGGGCGGCCTGAGCGAGGCATTCATCGACAGTTCCTGTCTGTCTGTATCTCCTTCATATCCGAACAACATCGCTTTGGTTCACCCCGTGACGCCTGGACACTTCCCTTGTTGAGAGCCCTTCCTGGCACAAAGTAACAACGCGGACGGGATCGAACAGCGGTATTGACCGTCTAAGCATGGTTGAACTACAGAGAACACGAGCCGTATACCTCCTTCCTGGTGGTATGATTGGAACTGATTAGCTGTCGGACCCCCTCAGTCTAATAAGCGCTGCTCATGCATGGTTGTTTACATCTTTGGGCGGGTTTAGTGACATCTCTGAACAGCCAAAGGGACTGTGTCTGTGATAACAATATCCACAGTCTTCAAGAGTTCTGGGAACCGGGGTAATGCAAAACTTTTTTTGATGTGTGTATTTCATCTTTGTTTTGTATTTCGTACAGAACCGTTAGTATGGTCTTGCGCTGAAACCAGTTGGTGAATAAAATACAAGTCAGCATTCGTGTTACGCCTTTCTTTACCGAGCGGGTGGCGCAGTGTTTAGCACACTGGACTCGAATTCAGGAGGAAGATGGTTCAAAACCGCGTCCGGGCCATCCTGATTTAGTTGTTTTGTAATTTCCCTAAATCGTTCAGGCAAATGCCGGGATGGTTCCTTTGAAAGGGCACGGCCGATTTCCTTCCCCATCCTTCCCTAATTCTATGGGACCGATGACCTCGCTGTTTGGTCCCCTCCCCCAAAGCAACCAACGAGCCATTTCTTTAATAATAATAATAAACTATTCTGATTGTTTTGGTACGCCTATATTTTATGGCTCTGTTCGCTTAGTTATAAGTTTAAAATAATGAGTTATCGTCTTAAATAACAGCTGGTTTTCTTCTTTCCTCTTTACGTTGTTATATACTTATATAGCATGTACGTACGTCAACACAAAATTCTACAAGTCTCAGTATGGCTATCACAGTTCCTGTAGTGAATATTTGCAGACGCAACAGCTATATAATTTCCTATAAACATATACAAATTTGTGCCGAACTGAGGTTCGAAC
Source organism: Schistocerca americana (assembly GCF_021461395.2). Classification (NCBI taxonomy): domain Eukaryota; kingdom Metazoa; phylum Arthropoda; class Insecta; order Orthoptera; family Acrididae; genus Schistocerca; species Schistocerca americana. The sequence goes on from NC_060124.1 coordinate 313,028,064, forward strand.
CAGGATTTACCACTTGCCGCGAGCGGTCATCTTAACAACTTCGGCTACTCGAACACGCTTCCAGTCTTAGCTAGTTCCATTGCATTCTACATATGTTTTTCTACACTTCGTCATTTACAACTACGTATGTTTTAAGAATTTCAGTATAACGCAACTTCGGCCTAAATTGATGTTACTGAAATATGAATATTGTAGTTGATTTTATACAGCGCATGTCTTTGTTTATTTCCTCAGTATAACTGTTCTTAAAAATGTCCCCTGCTAGCCTTCTTTGTTGGCTGTGGCCATCTTCGTCTACGTTTTTGCGAGTGGCGGATGCCTGAATGTTTCCACTTCCAAGCTAAAATAGCAGTATTTAAAGTTGGATCTGTATTATTGGTAAATGAGGAAATCATTTATTGATATCTGCAACTACACAGGTTACACCTCACTCAAATAATACGTTTTCAGCAATGAGGTCGCATATTTCAGCAGAAACCCTTGTAGTCAGTTGTTTTTTCTCATTGCTAATGCTTACCGAAATCTCATCCGACAGCGTACTGATTATTTTTAGTGGCATTCTGAGACTGGCATTTGTTTCGTACGCTGTGTGTGGACCGAGAGCCCTGTAGACTGGGCCTGAGATTAGTAGCACAAAAATGTGAGATTCAAACTCCTGTCAGTTCTGCATCATTTTCTCCCATCTAAAATAGCTTTCACCTCTTTCAATACTTTATATGTTTGAAAAACGTCAGTCTACAAATTCTGATAAAATATTTACTATCAACAAATGGTATGTTGCTGTTAAGGGTGAGAAACAATAAAAGTACTAATTCTACAGATCCTATCGTTACCGGGCAAGTTTATATCGAAGCTAGTGTTACATAAACGTACCTGTATCATTCTATGCATATATCGTTGCAGCACCCTCTACGAGACAGTCATCTGGTTTCATAGTCCATGAATGTATGTCATTGGCCGGCCGGAGTGGCCGAGCGGTTAAAGGCGCTACAGTCTGGAACCGCACGACCGCTACGGTCGCAGGTTCGAATCCCGCCTCGGGCATGGATGTGTGTGATGTTCTTAGGTTAGTTTGGTTTAAGTAGATCTAAGTTCTAGGGGACTTATGACCACAGCAGTTGAGTCCCATAGTGCTCAGAGCCATTTGAATGTATGTCATTACCGCAACCCATCGTTATAGTGCTAGAATCGGTGGGAGCCTGTTCGGGCCCAAGGGCTCGAAAGGTGCTGGGAATTAATGAATACTGCACACAGCCTTTATGGAAGGGTTTAGGATCGGTTTTCAACAGCAGTTCCTCAAATCTTTGCACTAACTGTGGTAACAAGAATTGTTGAGTTCGTCTGGAGGAGAGGGTATCGCATCTTTATTTACGATTTTTTTGCTTATTGGTCGATACCAAATCGGGAATTTTGTTCGGCAACAGTCTAACCTTGGTAAAAGTGTGGGTTCGTTTACCTCGACCTCCTCCTCATCTTCTTCTTTCATCATCTTTTTCAAATTTCTCTAGTTCTGTACACTGACTCGGTTTTTTTGTGTGTGTGTGGGGGGGGGGGGGGGTATTCCATGATTGGAAGCTTGCTTATAGCACTACTGCTTTGCAGCTGCGTCGCGCACCTTTGATGTACAGTGAGAAATTTGATGAATGTGTTTTCTTATGAAGACAGAACAAGCTTGCATAATTATTGTAGCTGTTGTCATGCTTCTTTGTTTCTCTGTCATTAGCGATTTGCTTTAGGCGATAGAATACCTGTTACTGGTAGATGCGTGTCCATGGGAAAATAGGTAAGCACGGTCCGGAAGGAACATCTGTCACCCACAGGAGACACCACGCAAGTAACACGTAACGCCGCCTCTAGCCTTCATAATAGCAGGAGAGGAACCAAGTTACTTCAGGGATGATATATCCAGTTGATACCACTAACTGACGATTCTATCTCGTACAGCCACTAACTTGCGAGATGTGCATTGCTACGTTTCACCCGCTCTTCCAGATAGTCCCCAAATTTTCCTATGGGGTCAAGTTTGGGTGATTTACCGGACAAATCAGATGCGGTAAGATATATGAGCGTTCGTCGGACAAGGAACGTATGCCCTGCGAATACGGCTCTAGTCATCTTGGAAGACGGTAGTGTCCACAGTACATTTATGCGGTTCAGTAACCACTGTCTATGTTCGACATCAACGAGCAATAACGCTCACAGATGACAGGTGGCAGCACTAGCAGTGGAGGGTATATCAAGCTTGTCAGAGTAGGGGGTAGGGGGGAGGAGGGGGGAGGGGGAGAGCGGATAACAATGCAGTCGTTGTCGTAATATGGAAACGGAGCGATTTAGGTGACATCCAAAAGAGCATGGTCATTGGCTGTCGGCTCAAGGGCGGAAGCATATTCGAAACGACTAAGTTTGCAAACTGTTCGCTTGCCGCCGTTGTTATTAAAGTGCACAGTACACAATAAAATAATGCTATCCAAAACCGACGCCGAGGCAACTGTGCCGTACTACGGTTCACATATGACGGGGGTGAACGATGGCTGCGGAGATGTGTACGGGCGAACAGACGTGCAACTGATGAGCAGCTGACCGCCCAGATGGACCAAGGGGCTACCAACACTGTGATCAACGGTCGTTCAGCGAATGTTGCTGCGTATGGGGCTCCGCAGCAGGAGCTGGTTCATGCATTGGCTGTTCATTGGCGACGAATTCTGGAATTTGCACGCTAATACCGCAACTGGACGTTCACCGAGTGCCGACAGGTGGCCTGTTCATATGAATCACGCTGTATGTTCCATCGGACATGGCCTTTGTGTGCTGGGTGATACGTCTGAGAGCCAACACCCTGCAACAATCATTAGAATGGTTCATGCCGGAGGAGGGATCGCTACTGTCTGAGGAATGTATTCGTGGCGTCCCCTCTGTGATTTCGTCATTCCGGAAGGCATAGTGGATCGACAAAAGTATACATCTGTCCCTGAGGGTCATACTCAGGCTTTTGACAGGTGGTCACAGTAACGTGATTGGACAGTGCCTAAGTGTGTGCTCTCTCTGGAATGAGTTTCTTCGGTTTCATGACTGCTGTCTGATTAGAGAACGAAGGATGAAACTGTTGCGTGTGAAACGACGAACAGAGGCATTTCTATTCTCAGTTATGAATATGAATAATCATTAGTTGTATAATGGAATGACGATAATGAAAATTTGTGCGGACAGGAACTCGAACCCGCATTTCCCGCTTATCGCAAGCGGTCGCCTACCATTAGGCCACCCGAGCTCGACTCACGGCCCCACCCAAACTTCCATATATAGTTAACCACGTGTCTACGACCTGTGCTCGTACATCTGTTGTATACAGGGTGGTCCACTGATAGTCACCCGGCCAATATCTCACGAATTAAAGCATCAAACGAAAAAACTACAAAGAACGAAACTCGTCTAGCTTGAAGGAGGAAACCAGATGGCGCTATGGTTGGCCCGCTAGATGGCGCTGCCATAGGTCAAACTGATATCAACAGCGTTTTCTTAAATAGGAACCACCATTTTTATTACACATTCGTGCAGTATGTAAAGAAATATGAATGTTTTATTGGACCACTTTTTTCACTTTGTGATAGATGGCGCTGTAATAGTCACAAACGTATAAGTGCGTGGTATCACGTAACATTCCGCCAGTGCGGACGGCATTTGCTTCGTGATACATTACCCGTGTTAAAATGGACCGTTTACCAATTGCGGGTTAGGTCGATATCGTGTTGATGTATGGCTATTGTGATCAAAATGCCCAACGGGCGTGTGCTATGTATGCTGCTCGGTATCCTGGACGACATCATCGAAGTGTCCGGACCGTTCGCCGGATAGTTACGTTATTTAAGGAAACAGGAAGTGTTCAGCCACATGTGAAACGTCAACCACGACCTGCAACAAATGATGATGCCCAAGTAGGTGTTTTAGCTGCTGTCGCGGCTAATCCGTACATCAGTAGCAGACAAATTGCGCGAGAATCGGGAATCTCAAAAACGTCAACCACCATTGCACCCGTACCATATTTCTATGTACCAGGAACTGCATGGCGACGACTTGGAACGTCGTGTACAGTTCTGCCACTGGGCACAAGAGAAATTACGGGACGATGACAGATTTTTTGCACGCGTTCTATTTAGCGACGAAGCGTCATTCATCAACAGCGGTAACGTAAACCAGCATAATATGCACTATTGGGCAACGGAAAATCCACGATGGCTGCGACAAGTGCCACATCAGCGACCTTGCCGGCCGGTGTGGCCAAGCGGTTCCAGGCGCTTCAGTCTGGAACCGCGTGACCGCTACGGTCGCAGGTTCGAATCCTGCCTCGGGCATCGATGTGTGTGATAGGTTAGTTAGGTTTAAGTAGTTCTAAGTTCTAGGGGACTGATGACCTTAGCTGTTAAGTCCCATAGTCTTCAGAGCCAGCCGTCAGCGACCTTTGCGGGTTAATGTATGGTGCGGCATTATGGGAGGAAGCATAACTAGCCCCCATTTTATCGATGGCAATCTAAATGGTGCAGTGTATGCTGATTTCCTACGTAATGTTCTACCGGTGTTACTACAAGATGTTTCACTGCATGACAGAATGGCGATGTACTTCCAACATGATGGATGTCCGGCACATAGTTCGCGTGCGGTTGAAGCGGTATTGAATAGCATATTTCATGACAGGTGGACTGGTCGTCGAAGCACCATAGCATGGCCCGCACGTTCACCGGATCTAACGTCCCCGGATTTGTTTCTGTGGGGAAAGTTGAAGGATATTTGCTGTCGTGATCCACCGACAATGCCGGACAACATACGTCAGCGCATTGTCAATGCACGTGCGAACATTACGGAAGGCGAACTACTCGCTGTTGAGAGGAATGTCGTTACACGTATTGCCAAATGCATTGAAGTTGACGGACATCATTTTGAGCGTTTATTGCATTAATGTTGTATTTACAGGTAATAACGCTGTAACAGCATGCGTTCTCAGAAATGATAAGTTCACAAAGGTACATGTATCACACTGGAACAACCGAAATAAAATGTTCAAACGTACTTACGTTCTGTATTTTAATTTAAAAAACCTGCCTGTTACCAACTGTTCATCTAAAATTGTGAGCCATATGTTTGTGACTATTACAGCGCCATCTATCACAAAGCGAAAAAAGTGGTGCATCTAAAACACTCATATTTCTTTACGTACTACATGCATATGTAATAAAAATGGGGGTTCCTATTAAAAAAAACGCAGTTGGTATCCGTTTGACCTATGGCAGCGCAATCTAGCGGGTCAACCATAGCGCCATCTGCTTTCCCCCTTCAAACTAGACGAGTTTCGTTCTTTGTAGTTTTTTCGTTTGACGCTTATTTCGTGAGATATTTGGCCCGGTCACGATCAATATACCACTCTGTATATTCCCGTACAAGGGAGACATTTTCACTTGAAAGTGGCATGACCGGTATCGCAGTATATTTACGATATTCACTGCCTGTTTTATTCCGATTTACGATGCAATGTGCATCGAAATTCGGAATAACAAAGGCACTGTCATATCGTATTTCTATTCTCGTTTGTCACAAATATTTGGCCGTTTAATCCCGGATATGTCGCGATTTCTGAGGGTCTGGTTAGGCAGCACCCTAAAACGACACCTTAAAGTGCTGTGACTGAAATATTTAGCTGTCGCTTCTGCGATTTTCCAGTGCCCACGGGAGAAGCTGATGTCAGTGTGACGCTCTGCTTACTCGAAGTGTACTGTTGGACACGTGCACGTCATTTTGGCGTCACTTCCGAGTAAGCCAAGTGTGTGAACAGCGTCTCGGTAGGCACACACTACTCATGGCCATGACTTATATCAGCCCTGGAAAGTAACATTTCCACCTGGTACATGTTTTACCCAGTTGTATACCATCAACTAACATGTCAGGACTGCAAATCAGTTTATATAGGGGAGACAAGCAGAAACTTTAATACCAGATACACAGAACACAGAGGAGCATTATATAGCAACAATTGCCATTCCACATTTGCCGAACACCTCATGGACAAGAAACATAACCCAACAAACATCAATACTGATTTTAAAATTCTCAAATGCAGCAACAGTCCCCACAAAAACGAATAACTGAAGGAAATTATCAGATACGAAAAGCCATAGTGGAAGGAAAACAAGTGCTAAATGAATACACAGCTCTCGGCAATGGAACTCTGTTCTCTGCCCTCAAAGAATTATTAGACAAGACCAACCTGTAGAGCTCTCAACCCCCCCCCCCCCCCCCCCTCCGCGACTACCCCAGCCCCCCTCCAACAAACACACACACACACACACACACACACACAAAACAAATCCTAAAACCTACTGTCACTCTCTCTCTCTCTCTCTCTCTCTCTCTCTCTCTCTCTTTTCACACACCACCCACACGCCGGCCGGAGTGGCCGGCACTTCAGCCTGGAACCGCGCGACCGCTACGGTCGCAGGTTCGAATCCTGCCTCGGGCATGGTTGTGTGTGATGTCCTTAGGTTAGTTAGGTTTAAGTAGTTCTGAGTTCTGGGAGACTGATGACCTCAGCAGTTAAGTCCCATAGTGCTTAGAGCCATTTTTTTGAACCGCGCGCGTGCACACACACACACACACACACACGCACACACGCACGCACACACAAAGAAACCACAGACACCTCTGAAAGATTCAGAACAACTGCCAGGAACACCTTCAACTGTTCCACTGTCAGCCATCTTGTTTTTACACCTTCAACTGTTCCACTGCCTGCCGTGTTTGTTTTTACAGCTGGTAAACAGTGAAACAGTGACAGTGACAGTGGCAACTCAATATATAGTGTTTGACAGTGATGAAGATGAGGAAAAAGGAAACTCAAGTGAAACATAATATAAACAGACACACACACACACACACATATATACGCACACACACACACACACACTCACACACACACACACACACACAGAATTAATTAATTTCAGGCACAGAAATAACACTTTTCAAATCGTAATTTTGGCTTAAACAATTTATCAACTTCAAGGTGTAAGTGGTTGCAGATGACAAACTGTGGATTAAAACAGTCACTGTAGAAACACAACACATCAGTAAAACCACTACATGTGGTAAAAATGCATGAATTCATAGTTTTGTGTGTTTTTTCAAATATCTGTAATTACGATTTAAAAACTAATAGTTACATGTATACAAATACTAAAGAACATTCTTTATCTTTAACAGCAATAAAATAAAAGCACAGTGAAGATGCTGCAACTGCAGTGAAACATGTTTGAGTTAAAAAAACAAAATTGTGTTTTGCTAAAGGCGGACCCTATCCAAAAACATACGTATTGTACATCATCTACTGTGCTCCAGACCTATCAGTTTTCTTTTCTTTTTTTTCCAAATTGGAGCGACTGATGTTTTGCCTGGTGAGCCTACACCTGCGATGGAAGCACTTAAAAGTGAGAGGCGTCCCACATTCATTTCAAATAACTGAACGCAACGAGATCTTTATCTCCCAGCCCACTGTCCCAACAGCAATAGAGGGCTCTGTCAGCGCAGTCGTGATTAGGTTAAACAAACAGTCAAACAAACGCGTTATCTGGTTACGCGTGAACAATGGGAAGCGGGCCGGCATTTCTTGTGCCGCTGGCCCCGATTCCATTGAGTGGGCGCACCTCGCATCTCGCCCCCGCGGTTCGACAGCCGACAGGCGACAGCTGGGGCGCCCTGTACGGTGAGGTGAGGTGAGGCCTGCTGGCCCCTGCGAGTCGTTATGCAAGCCGCCATTGTGTCCTGACAGCCACACTGCCGGCTCATTACGTCTTTTGCAACGAAACTCCTTTTCTTCGCGCACACACAAGGCGCCCCGATTCACAGCGAGGCTATGGTTTACAAAACCGCGCGCCCGCTCCAGGGCGCCCGGGGCCATTAAATGTGTGCGCTCTCGGTGCTCCGAAACACGAGATGCTCCCACGGCTATTGCAGTCGGTTCTTCCAGTTCACCAACTAATTTACAGGGACAACGCCGATTTTGTACCTGGAATTCATTTGTGATCGTTCTGGATCCCGATTATTGTTCCATCGCAGAAGATCGTAATACGGTTCTTCCTTTCAATCATAGCACGAACGCCGAATTGATAGATATTGAGAATACGTGATCGGGGAATGGAAAATCAGCTAAAATCGCTCAATAGTGGGAAGGCATCAGGACCGTATTAGATACCTACTAATAAAAATGGTTCAAATGGCTCTGAGCACTATGGGACTAAACATCTGAGGTCATCAGTCCCCTAGAACTTAGAATTACTTAAACCTAACTAACCTAAAGACCTCACACACATCCATGCCCGAGGCAGGATTCGAACCTCCGATCGAAGCGGTCGCGCAGTTCCAGACTGAAGCGCCTAGAACCGCTCGGCCACACTGGCCGGCACCTACTAATAACTATCCCCGAATTAAATATACAAAAACGGTTTAACACTTACGGATCTGGTACATGCCTGCCATTACCTGTGGAAGTTATAACTCGTGTGTAAAAATAGCGGGTGGTTAAAATTAAACTTTCCCTATTGTCATGTTATAGCACGGAAACTAATTACCGTACGAGTACCAAACTTGGTGGCATTAATGTCAAGGACATGCGGAAGAGAAATAATGCAGAATTAATTCAACTGAAACACTTCTAATGTGCTGCTACAGTACATCATATTATTATGCAGCCGGCCGTTGTGGCCGAGCGGTTCTAGGCGCTTCAGTCCGGAATCGCGCGACCGCTACGGTCGCAGGTTCGAATCCTGCCTCGGGCATGGATGTGTGTGATGTGTTTAGGTTAGTTAGGTTTAAGCTAAGTCTAGGGGACTGAAGACTTCAGATGTTAAGTCCCATAGTGCTCAGAGCCATGTGAACCATTTGAACTATTATGCAACTGTACCATTACTGCCCCAAAAGGGGCTCAATATGGCGTCCATCAGTGTCCAGAAGAGTTTGAAAGCGCACGATTGCATTCTGCACAGCAGAACGTAGCATAACCATACGTCAGCACATGTGTGAACGTTCCCCTGGTAAACCCTGTCCTACAGGTAGTCCCACGACCAGAGGACACAGGGAATGCAATCAGGTGATCGTGCTGGCTAAACTTTTGGAAACGAGTGGCTGATAATTCGATCGTTTGCAAACGTGTTTCGGAGAAGCAGGTGAACTTCACGAGTAGTGTGCGGTGGGGCCCCATCTTGTATGAAAACTGTTGAGTTCAATCCGTCTCTCTCTTGAAGGGCGGTATGACATGCTGGCGAAGCAAATCGCAGTAACGCTGGCCAGTTACACTGCACATCTTTGGTCCTTGAGCGCCAACCGCTCAAGAAAGAATGGGCCAGTGATGAACGTAGCGATGAAGCTACACCATGTGGTGACAAATTCACCGTACAGAGGAACTTTAGGCACAGTGACTGGAGGTGAAGATCCCCACACTCGGCAGTTCTGTTTGTTCACCTCACCCGTCAGACAAAAATGAGCTTCGTCTGGCCGTAGGATGGTCCAACGCTAGCCCTCGTCAACTTCAGTCCTTGCGAGAAAGTGGAGAGCGAAGACAACACGTCATTGTGCGTCCTGTGGTTCAAGCTGATATACGATATTGAGAGTGGTTCGAAGCACTTTCCGCACAATGGACCACGGGATATTCAACTGTCGTGACAAAGCACGTGCCTGACGATCGGGAACTGCGCGCAGCGTTGTCTGCCATACCAACAGCGATTTCATCAACCACCTGTGGTGCAACCGGTCGTTGGCCTCTCCCCAGAGCGAGGCCGAGTTCTCCGATTGATTCGAACTTCTTCATCATGCTCGGCACAGTAGGTGGAGAAAGAGCACCCTTCCGTAATTCTTTTAGCCGGCGATATTCTCGAAGTGCAGCTGCACCATTACTGTTGTTTTGATAACAGAGCTACACCAATAATGCCCTGCTCCTTTTGTCCAAGCTCATGTTGACACGTCAACAAGTGCACTGCGACCGGTCAGGTGCCTGAGACTATGAATCACGATTTCTTATCACGGCACCTGTTGGTCATAGTTGGAACTGGACGGTGGTGCTGTGGCGCATGCAAATCGTGCACCACATACCCTGAACATTAATGCTACCAAGTTTGGTACTTGTACGGTAATTGGTTTCGGTGTTATAACGTGTTAAATAGGAAAAGTTTAATTATAACCACCCGGTATGTAGCTGGAATTTCGAAACATTTTTAGGTTTATCGGACTTTCTACTTTAAAGATACATATCTTGACATTGCTAGTGTTAAATACGAATTATCCAAGAAAAAAATGAAAAAAGTTCTGGTATTCACGTACATACCCCAATAAACAGATAAGTGATCTTTCTGCTTAAATTTGTTTTTAAGCCCATTTGAATCTAAAGAAACAAACAAAACGCAAGAACAAAGCATTCATAGTGGAGTATAGTGTGATAGAAACTAAAACATCGAGAGATACACAGTCCAACATTACGCTTTGGAATCATGTATTCAGATTGATTTCCTGATCTATCTGCAGGAAAATCCTTCATAACAGCCCAGTCTGCGAAAATAAAACTGTAAACGAGTAATATGAATAATCATCGCCGCGAGGTTTGAGGCGCCATGTCACGGAGCGCGCGGCCACTTCCGCCGGAGGTTCGAGTCCTCCCTCGGGCACGGGTGTGTGTACTGTTCTTCGCATGTTAGTTTAAGTAGTGTGTAAGTCTAGAGACCGATGACCTCAGCAGTTTGGTCCCTTAGGAATTCACACACATTTGAACATATGAATAATCACCAAATGTTTTGCTCTCATAATCTGCAGACTCGCCAGACATTTCTCCCCTTTACTGCACATTTTAAACGCGAAATTACTTATCGCACAAAAGGCACGAAACTGAGAGAACTTGAGCGTCAGCTAAGGCCTACGAAACATGAGACGATAACAAAGGTTTCAAAAACGACAAATTTTTCCACTCATAGCTTTTCTACCATCTAGCACCAACTACAGCAGATTACATACGTGACAGCCGTTTGCGGGAGCCGTAAATATACGATTAGCAACGCAGAAAATCATTGTAACTGCTGTGACGCAATGTTACATCCGCCGCACATTCTCATTTCCCGCAGAGTCCGTCTCACGCTAGTTTTTCACGCATCGAAATGCATATGATGTAATATCTCCTGAGCTATGTGGCGACAACGATATAATTTCGCACTTATAATGGGTGGTATACGTGGATAATGCCTGTAACATTCTTAAAGTGTAGAGTTATTAGTAAAAAAGAATTATGACGTCATGCATGATACTGCAATTTTACTGCATGAACATCCAAAATACTTAAGCGATAAACTTTTTTCCTTTCAGTATTTTCTGGGGAATGTCAGCGAAGAAAAGTGTCGAAAAGGAATGAAATTATGTGTTAAGTTGTAAAAGGCTAAGTGCTCCCATTCTCAAATAATAGATGAATGTACTCCGGGCAACTTGCGCGCCATGAGTTACACTGCCTCAAACAATATACAGAGTTCCAAGTGTAATGCGTAACATATTGTGTTAAAATGTCAAATAAAAACACCTTCAGCCGTCTAAATTTCCACTTTTATTTTATTTTTGCAATCAGTTTCAGCGTTACATTACGCCATCTTCATACCCACTGACCGACGTGTAGGAAGACTCTCCCACCTCTTGTACAATCTAAATAGGGGTCAGCATATAGCCAATAGTATCTGTAGACTTCTTTTTAGCAAAAGCTATCCCTTCGATCATCACTTGCAGATTGCCTGTTTTACTGAATGCTGCGCAGGTGCAAGTCTGCAAGTGATGATCGAAGGGATAGCTTTTGCTAAAAAGAAGTCTACAGATACTATTGGCTATATGCTGATCCCTATTAGATTGTCCAAGAGGTGGGAGTCTTTCTACACGTTGATCAGTGGGCATCAAGATGGTGTAGTGTAACTCTGAAACTGGTAGTAAAAATAAAATAAAACTGGAAATTTAGACGGCTGAAGGCGTTTTGATTTGGCATTTCATATTCAACAGCCGAGGTCCCGCAACCATCCTGTATAAACATGGACTTACTGAGTACTGTGTTAAACGTTTAAGGTAAGATTCTACATCTTAATGAATAGATTATGATAGCATTTTAATTTTTTTAAATCTGGTCAATAACCAGATGAAGTAATGAAAATAAATTTTTTTTGCCCCTGGATGCCGTTAGATAGGCAACCTGACAATGGGACGGGTGGCTGATTTAGTCGTTCAGTGCCATGGGGTTGAATAAGTAAGTTACATCTTATTATGCCAATAATTTTTTGTGATTGCTGCATTTTACTTCAAAGTGGCACAGATATAGGACTCTAGTAGTCATCAAGCCTATGTAAACAATTATTTGAACGTTCTACCTATCGTTCAATTCCTCGACAATAGAAATTCGCTTCTTGGCCGCTGAGCCATCCCCCCCCCCCCCCCCCCCTGACCCCACCCAAAAGCTTTTGCAGTTTCCAGAACAGATGGCAATCGCAAGATGGACTTCCAGATCAGCGTCACCCACGTCTCTGTGGCCTTGGTCAAATTCTAAACACCATTTCACTACGGCTCAATGTCACATTGCATTTGGTCGGTACACTGCCAGGTTGAATCTGTATGCGATTTATACGTATCATCCACAAGAATCATATTGACCCGTCAACTTCAATTTGGGAGTATGTTTCCAGTTGCCCGCCATTTCAATAGAACACCGTGTTGCATTTGTTATCCGTACCGCAGCAGAACCATGTCTGTAGGAAACGGGTACTTGACAATGCGCAACACTCTTGTTGCGCAATGGTTTTAGCGTGTAAGACGTGTGTAGTTTACTTTCCCACGCCTCTACACAATACGAATGAGATTCTGTAGAGATTATGCTCCTCTTCTAGCGGCAGTTTATCTTAGTCGCAGGACGACCACCAAGCGAATGGTACAAAGAGCAGGTCGTTCTCGTTTTCGAGAAAGTCGCTGAACTAATGACACTGTTCATTGTTATAGGCCCAAGCCGCTGTCGGCAGTCTGTCGCAGAATTATGGCGAGTGTAGGTTGCTCTATTCGAGCGAGAAATCCAGAGCAACGTAAAGAAAGGCGTCCAGGTTCCTGCAGTGTTACTTGACTTCCGGAAGGCGTTATACTGGCTGTTCTACTGTTATAGGAAGCCGTGCGGGGTAGCCGCGCGGTCCGAGGCGTCATGTAACGGACCGCGCGGCTCCCCCGTTCGAGTTCTCGCTCGGGCATGGGTGTGTGTGTCGTCCTTAGCTTAAGTTAGTTTAAGTTAGATTAAATAGTGTGTAGGCTTAGGTACCGATGACCTAAGCAGTTTGGTCCCATAAGTCCTTCCAATTTTTCCTGTTATAGGGGGAAACGAAAAGGCCGGGTGGAGCCAAGCAAACAATCCTGACAAACATAGCGCCGGGAAAGACACTTTTTAACTGAGTTGCCGAGAATCCCAACTACAGATATAAATTTGAGAACATACACATTACAAGTGTTTCGCACTGCCACCGTTCATACGAAGGCAGGCTAGAGCACGTCTGTTCATCGGTGTCCGCACACATTCTAAAATCTGACGAGCGTTCCGAATGCTTTGACAACCATCCACAATGCGTTCATGGAGTTCATCGACACTAACAGGGGTGGACTACATCAACGCTTTGAAATATCCACACGCCAAAAGTCCGACACGTTCAAGTCAGGGACCCGGGAGGCACTGTGATGTCGAAACGATACTTACAAGCACTTAGGTATCTGGAATGAGGATAAAATCAGACGAGGGCGGTTTATAACTTTGTACATTACTCTTCCCTTGCAGTGTTTCGAAATAAACGTAGACCTATACATTAACAGTGTTGCACGTTGGCATGATGATGATGATAATGGTCTCGCACAAGCGTTGGATAAAACACTGCAAGTAAATCATGCTTGAACATAAATGCTGATGCTACCCAAGCCCGCAGGTTGCGATGTTTTATTTAACCATGAACGGCAACTGTGCAATGTCCTCAACACATTGCAAGTGCCTGACATGGTCAGAACAGTGTTCTGCGTGGTTGGGAGAGTAAGAGAGCTGAAGTGTTTGGTGTTTCAAGAAGCACCGCATACAGGGAAAAATAAAAGTCACACCGCGGGCGAAAGTGTGTGTTGAGTGACCGTCAGTGAAGAGCACTGTGAAGAAAAATAACAGGGCGACAGCTTTTAAAATCACTGCAGAACTGAATGTCGCATCGCGAGCCCCGTCAGCACCAAAATAATACCAAGGTAGCCCCATAAGCAAGGAATTGCAGGACGAGCTGGAAGTCTGAAACCACTCATCAGTAATGCAAACGCCCGTAACAGGGAAACGTGGTGCCGAAGCCGTAAAACCTGGTCTGTTGAGTAATGGAACAATGTCATTTGCTCGGATAAGTCAACTTATGGCCGTGGTTACGTCCGGGGTTTCGTTGATGATGTCGTCGGCCGTATCGTGTCATTCCGTGGACCCCCATGGTTACTCTGCAAGATCGCTGTACTGGCAGGGATTAAATGACCATTTTGGCTGAGCCCATACATCCCATGGTGCAATGTTTGTTCCCGAATGGTAATACTGTGGTCCAAGACGACAGGGTCATGTTCTCTCAGCTCACATCGTCCAGGACTGATCTTGTGGGCACGAAGATGAACCACAGTCTCCAGATCTCAATATTATTGAGCGTTTGTGGTCTACTTTGGAGAGGAGGGTGCGTGATGTGAAATTGCCCGGTTCTTTCACTTCGACTACTATTTGCTAAAAATGCAACTTCAATACATCTCAAAAAGAACTGTCAAACCAAATACTGCAAAATTAAATATTAAAATTCATATAATATTGTGGGGTGTACTCATCCGTTCCTTTTTGTCGATCCGCTGCTGCAACAGTCACTGAGTTACTATACGCCCAGTGTACCTTGGTGTTTTATGCCAAGAATGACTAAATCGAACATTATGTTTCAGAACTTCTTTTTATTATATCACCTAGTTTTTAACCTTCTTATGTTTACTGGTGTAATAATAGATCAGTCTTCTTACATATTCCATACAATTTGCCAAGTCTGACCTGCGTACTGCACGAATTTACATAAAGTACTCACGTAAGCAATTACATGCTTCTTGCACAAAATCTCATAAGACACTGACGTACACCTTACTCCATCGAATGATCATAAAGTACTGACCTTTTGTGCCAACATAGCAGCCCCATTTATATGCAATTCCGAACAATCCTCGGTATTGTCATAAAGGGTTTTTTAATCAAATTACATTTAAAACTGTTACCTCAAAATTAATGACTCATTTCAACAGTTGCACAAGCTCTTATATAGCAAATACATAGATGAATTTTTAAACGTATAACATTTTAAGAACGTACAAATGCTCAAAATATGAAGTATTAACAATATTTTCACTATTTTTATTAAATACAAAAGATACATGCTTCGGAAAATGTTCCTACCAATGTATATGTTTCCAAGTCTCCCATTGAATGTGGCAAAATAGGTCTTTTATTCATTATTGACAAAACACTTAAGGAACTGCCTTTGTTTACACGCCACTTATAACATTTTCGCTAGTTACATTTTAATTTTCTAATTAGTTTTGATTCTCTCAGTTGGTTTCTCCTTTAAATACAACATACTTTAATTTAGATGCTGTTTTAACACAAATCCATCTCAGTTTCAGAGAAATGACTTTGACCATTGTACTCGATCAGTTGTTCCAGATTTTACCTAATTACGTTAATCCCAAATATTCCTACCAATTACAGGAACTATATACTTCAATACAATTATAATTTAGTAACGAGTTTCATTGCAAAAATTTTATAAGTATAGGTTTACCTACACCACTACCTTTTGTTTACATTAGTGATTCCTGTTTATTTCAAACTGGATCGAAAAATACGTGTTTTAAATGGCTTTCAATGGATTGTTACGTCTCAGTGATCACTGTCCATCTTCATCACCGATACCTGAACTTGTCAATGTTTTGCAGGAAGAAGGGCATAAGGTTCCCTTGAAACCATATAGGACCTACTATATTTATCCATACTAAGGCGTCTGGAAGGTGTTTTAACTGCAAACGGTTTTCCCACAGCATATTAGGCATAGTAATGTGCTGGTATTACCATATCTCTGTCCACCACAGTACATCGAAATTGGTCGTAAAATAAGCATTTTGCGATCAAAGATTGTTTTGATTTGCACAGAGTTTAGGAGTATTCTAAGTGAGTATTAAAGGCCGCTACTCTTTACAACATATAAATGATCTAGCGAGCCAAGTCCGACGCTCCTATGCTGGAACAGGTGTTGAACGGTTCAGGCAAACCTCGGAAAACAAATTCTGGAAGATCTAACTTGACTTGCAACCCCGTTTCTACTATTCTATGAAATCTTTGAACTGCTGGTGTCCCTATCAAACTGAGTCTGAATGGAAAGCAGGAAGCGAGGCTGCCACGTACAGATACTTTCGCCCCGTACGACAAGCGCCGTTAAGCAAACGAGTCTCCTTTCGTTCGCGAAAACGGCACGTTCCTGGCGAGCAGGACGCTGGTTTCGGCTGCTTACGGTAAGTCACGGTTTGGAGAACAGCAGGATTGCGCAACTTGGCGCCGATAACGAAAACAGCCAAGGAAACAGCTCACGTCCCGGCTGTAAGCAAAGGCCGAACAAACGCTCATAAAGATAAGCTCTGTCGGACCTCAACTGTGGCCTGTCTTTTGGAATATGAGCAGCCAACTACACCGGGAGTTGCCAACAGAACGGTACCTGCGGTTTCCTGTTGCCACAACCCTCACTCTGCGATGACAGCGCCTAATAAGCACGGACACGAAAGGAAAATCGGTACAGAAATGATTAGAGATGGCGCAATAGCTCGGATTGGATCAGGTTTCAGGTACGGAGCGGGCCGAGACATAATTGAAGGAACCATCCCCGGAATTCGCTTCATGTGTATAGGTGTCTGCTGGGGTGCGGTTGGGGGGATGTGGAAGGGAAGAGGTGGCACCTGCCCCTTGCTGAAATCTGGGTACAGAATTCTAGCGCAGGATATTCAAATTACGCCTTTCACCGGTGCGCTACTATTATCGGCGTTTATTTTCATTCAAGGCGGATGTGACGATTTACTGATCATTCCCAAAGCACAGTCTCCAAACTAATCTCTGACCCTTCTCCGAACAGTCCTTATCAATCTCCAGAAGGGCACCATTCCAGCACGATGCCGCGCAAATTTAGGCGCCTATTCCCAGTGCAAAGTAAATATGGCTGCAGACTCCCAGGCCAAAATCCATCCCTGATTGCCACACGAACACCCTCACAGTCGCAATGTAACACATGATTTGTCTGGGGTCAAATATGACAAGTAACGACTTGCTGAGACTACGTTCAATATTTCGATTATAGAGCGGAAAAAGTGTAAAAAAATGAGGTCGAAAAGACCTCCGCTTGAATAAGTCAGGTCTTCTCGAACTCCATGGGGTAAAACGCAACACAATGTGCAGTCATATAATTTTGAATTCAGCAGTCCTGAGCAGTCCACGTTGCATGGCTGCAAAATAGTTTGCCGCGCGGGATTAGCCGAGCAGTCGTAGGTCGCTGCATTCATGGACCGTGCGGCTGGTCCCGACGGAGGTTCGAGTCCTCCCTCGGGCATGGGTGTGTGTGTTTGTCCTTAGGATAATTTAGGTTAAGTAGTGTCTAAGCTTAGGGACTGATGACCTTAGCAGTTAAGTCCCATAAGATTTCACACACATTTGCACATTTTGCAAAATAGTTTGTCGAACTGGGAGGAGGGGGGATGGGGAACGGGCGGCTGAGGTGATAAGGTTCATCTTATTTCTATGCCAGGCTGACCCGGTAATTTCTTTTGGGAAGTTCACCACACACACTCTAAGACAAGAAAGCGGCGCACCACGAAGGAGTTACCCGAATCGGACGGAAATGGATAGATGTGATGCAAATATACAGACAAACGAATGATTCCAAATTCAGAGAATTTGGATGATTAATTCAAGAGAAAGAGCTTCACAAATTGAGCAAGACAATAACGTGTTGGTTCAACACTGGCCCTTTTACAAGCAGTTGTTCGTCTCGGCATTGATTGACAGAGTTGTTGGATGTCCTCCTAAGGAATATCGTGTCAAGTTATGTCCAATTGGCACGTCACAATTCCGAACTGGTTGGAGGGCCCTCCCCATAGTGCTCCAAACGTTCTTAATTGGAGAGATCGACAGCCAGGTTGGTATCCCACCGCTGTCCAGGGGAGCCTCCAGACACGTCTGCGCTGGTCATCGTGACTCAGTTCGAAGCAGGAGTCATCACTGAAGACAACACTACTCCAGTCAACGAGATTCCAGGCTGAGAACGTGTCTGGAGACGCCCCGGACAGCGGTGTGATACCACCCTGCCTCTCACTCACCTGACAGCCTGGCAACCACGAGTGATGCTCGAATGCTTGCCTGCTTTAAACTTCGCCAGAACATAAAATAATGTAGCTTAATTTTTAATCATGGCAGTAAGCATTAAAAACAGAAAGCATGAAAATAGTGCAATAATATCTATTAACATGACAGGTGAGAAATTTTGTAAGCAAACAGTGTTATAGTGTAAGTTAAATATATGTTTTCAACGTTTGTGTCCTATTTCGTCATTCTGAGGAGTATTAAATACTGATATATGTGTTGACAAACACATGGATAATCTGTATCAACAGTAGCAGCAAATGGCTTGTGGATCCAGACTTAGTTATGGTTATCCTACGTGGGCGTGGTCACCTTCATATATTCAAATGGTAGCCCCCCCCCCTCTCCCCCCCAATTTTTGTTGCCTATTCGGATTCTACGCTACGCTAAAAAATATGTACGGCTTCCTCAAAACATTGTTTTTTATTCGTGGTACATATCGATGTACACGACAAATACCAAGTGTGCATGTTTCTGCAATTAAGAACTGACGCATTTGATTCTACATTTCATTGACGATGTAAATGTAAACCTTTGACTTGAAAGAGATGATATATGTTAGAATTTTACTTTAATGTTGTAAATTTGCTTGTACAGTACAATATGGTTGCCCGTTTCAGTGTCTGGTTAGTAACTAGTTTAGCATGATCCAGGAACGACGACGTGGATGTAATAGCTTTCTATTTCCATCGGGATGCTAGATTCCGGTGCATCCCCTTTCCTCTCACCATAACTGCAATTATATATTTAAGGCTCACCGGGCATTTGACCATCTTCTTCTATGCGCACGCACAAACAGTGCCCGAACTCTTACGGGAATCGGCGGTAAAGCCGCGAGTAATGAGTATGATGGGCAGGAGCACTGTGAATATAGTGCGGGACAATAAGGCCGGCACGGTACATCAGCGTGTTCGATCAGAGAGGCGGTGGCCCTCTGTAATAAAACAACTGAGTAAAGGAATTAACGATCAACTTGAACGGATGTCATGTGACGTCCGCTCAGACCAAACGCAGCGAACACACACACAAACACACACAAAAGTGGGTAGAGCGTCTGCCATGTAAGCAGGAGTTCCCGGGTTCGAGTTCTGGTCGGGGCACACATTTTCAACTGTCCCCGTTGACTTATATCAAGGCCTGTATGCAGCTAAGGGTATTCATTTCATTGTAATAACTGCAATTCACAACAAATGCGTAAACACAAAGGTTTACATTTACTTCGTAAATGAAGCGTAGAATCAAATGATTCGACTCTCAATTGCAAAAACAGGCAATCCCGATATTTGTAGCTTATAGTGCCATCTACCAAGAATAGAAAACAATCGTTTGAGTAAACCGTGCATCCTGTTCCTACTAAATGAAAGATGCAGGAGCTAATGTTTTTTATTGTTTCAGCTGCTTATAAGCTAGAGACCTTTTACGCCAGCCGGTCGATCTTGGGAGTTTTTTAGTAAGACGTCACGCTTCGGATTGAAGAACCGGCCTAGGATCCGGGTGGAAGCACGAACTTGGGCAGCAGCTCGGTAGCCGCCTCGGACAGCACACTGGGTGCAAGCAGTCCATCTCGATATTAATTACAGGTTGCGCTCCAAGCCTTCAACTGCGGAACGGTCTGCCAACTGAACAAATCACCAAACCCGCGTTCCAAATGTATGGTTAAACATTGGCATTAAATAATTTTAAATTAATATGTTACGCGTAAGCTCCGGCATTGCCTCCCCCCCCCCCTTTCCATCTGACACACTCACTCACATACACACACACACACACACACACACACACACACACACACACGGTGTATACATGGTGGAGGGAGATGGTGATGGGGGAATATAGGCAGAAAGAAGGTAATTCAAAATCTGTGAGAAAACGATGTTAACAGTCACAGCTGCGACGATAAGTTGTTTCAAGTAAAAGGTTCCTCTAAAGTCCTGTAAAGATTCCGTACGAAAACTGTGGCCCAACTTTAACAGCAGATTATACGAGACAAATTAATACGGTGTAATCGAGTAATGATACAATAACGGGTCTTTCTGCTTATCGGTACGCTTGTGACAGGATGAGCTACCTAATAATGTTCCAAAATGCCGCACATAAAAACGGGGTTTTTCGGACCTCATACCATGGGTTCTTTTGGTGACTGAAAGGTAGGATTAACTGTTTTGTATAGTTCTTGGTCTAGGGACCATCCGTATACGCAACCGAAAGACCATCTTATTGTAACTACCCTGCAGCACAAGATCAAAGTCTGAATATTACACACTTCCTCCAGCTCAGGCAGATTAAGCAACTCGGTTGACTCATTTTGCATTAGATGTGCGCCTTATGGGGCTTGTGAAGGTACCATTTAGTTCAAGAGCGGTTCCTGAGAAAACCCGAAAAACATGGTTTTTGGGTACCAAAATCCAGCCGCTGATTTAAAGACAGCTGTGCACACCAAATGGCTGAAATTTTTGCGATATATTTCTTCTATCCCGATCTCGAGTAACCTTGAAAATTTCCTTGATATCTTTATCCGTTTCCGAGGTACAGGGTTCAGCCTTACCCTACTTGCACCCGTGAAACACGCACGTAAAATTCGATGTGAGGCGAGAACGTAGTTATAAAATGACGTAGCACGCAGAAATACGGCGTAAAACATTTCCGTTTACCATCAGAAGGGTACTGGGAACCAAATAAGTTAGTGCTACAACAAATGCAAAATTTTTGTGCATATACATCCGGTCTGATGTACAAAATTAGTTTTGCGCTACTTCAATTCCGCATAAGAAAACCAACAAAATTTTACTGATCCATAATATTCTTTCCATGTGGGTGACATGCCCAGCTGAAGTAGTGAAAAGAAGGGAGCCATCAGTAAAATGCTAGTATCGGAGCAGGAAAGTCTCTGACTCACAGCTGCCTTTAAAAATTTTCCCAAAGGTTTGGTATGTGAACAAATTCACGCTTTTTTGTGCTAAGAGAGAAGAAGACAATGGCAGTGGGAAAGAGACGGAAAAGTAATAAATACTGGAAGTTACAAACACCAAAAAAAAGTTTTGCATCACTCCGGTTCCCAGAACTCGGGAAGATACACGTTGACTGCGAATATTTTATCACAGACACAGTCTCTTTGACTGCTCAGAGATGTTACTAAACCAGCCCAAAGATTTAAACAAGGCATGCATGCGCAGCCCCTATTAGACGGAGGGGGTCCGACAACCGATCAGTTCCAGTCATTCCACCAGTAGGTACACGGCTCGTGTTGTCTGTAGTTCAACCATGCCTAGACGGACAATACCGCGGTCCGATCGCGTCCGCATTGTTACTTTGTGCCAGGACGGACTCTCAACAAGGGAAGTGTCCAGGCGCCTCGGAGTGAACCAAAGCGATGTTGTTCAAACATAGAAGAGATACAGAGAGACAGGAACTGTGGATGACACGTCTCGCTCAGGCCCCCAAGTGGCTACTACTGCAGGGGATAACCGCTACCTACGGACTATGACTCGGAGGAACCCTGACAGCAATGCCACCATGTTGAATAATGCTTTTCGTGCAGCCACAGGACGTCGTGTTATGACTCAAACTTTGTGCGTTAGGCTGCATTATGCGTAACTTCACTCCCGACGTCCATGGCAAGGTCAATCTTTGCACCAAAGTCACCATGCATCGCGGCACAGATGGGCCCTACAACATGCCGAATAGACTGCTCAGGATTGGCATCACGTTCTCTTCACCGATGAGTGTCGCGTATGCCTTCAACCATACAATCGTCGGAGACGTGTTTGGAGGCAACCTGGTCAGGCTGAACGCCTTAGATACCCTGGCCAGCGAGTGCAGCAAGGTGGACGTTCCCTGCTGTTTTGGGGTGGCATAATGTAGTGGTCATGGAAGGCGCCGTAACGGCTGTACGATATGTGAATGCCATCCCCCGAGCGAGCGATAGTGCAACCATATCGGCAGCATATTGGCGAGGCGTTCGCCTTCATGGACGACAATTCGCGTTCCCATCATGCGCATCTTGTGAATGACTTCCTTCAGAATAATGACATTGCTCGACTAGAGTGGCCAGCATGTACTCCAACATGAACCCTATCGCACATGCCTGTGATAGATTGAAAAGAGCTGTTTATGGACGATGTGACCCACCAACCACTCTAAGGGGTCTACGCTGAATTGCCGTTGAGGAGTGGTACAGTCTGGACCAACAGTGCCTTGATGAACTTGTGGATAGTATGCCACGACGAATACAGGCATGCATCAATGCAAGAGGACGTGATACTGGGTATTAGAGGTACCGGTGTGTGCAACAACATGGACCATCACCTCTGAAGATCTCGCTGTATGGTGGTACAACATGCAATTTGTGGTTTTTATGAGCAATAAAAAGGGCGGAAATGATGTTTACGTTGATCTCTATTCTAATTTTCTGTACAGGTTCCGGAACTCTCGGAACTGAGGTGATGCAAAACTTTTTTGATGTGTGTAGCAAACAGTAGCTGTGGTATGGAAAGAGAGAGGGAGACAATGACAGTGTGAGAGAAAGAGAGGGACACAGTGGTAGAGAAAGAACCGTGCTAGGAAAAGAGTGACGGAGTCTGTGTCAGTGGGAAAGAAATAAAGAGAAGGAGAAAGTGCAAATGGGTAAGAGCCAGTGATAATGTGAAACAGAGTCTATGACAACGATTATGAGGAAGAGAGATATAGTGACAGTGAGAAGAGACAGTGCGAAGGAATGAAATGAGGTAGTAGCAGTAAGAGAGAGAACATGAGGGAATCCGTAAAAGTGAGAGGAAACAGTAGTAGGAGAACAGAATGAAGCAAACTGTGGCTGTGAGACACGAGACAGAGGCAGTTAGAGGAATACAAAGAAATAATGACAATGAGTTACAGTTAGGGGAGCTTCTGGGATTGGGAGGTGAGTTACAGGTTAAAAGGAGCGTGAGTATGTTCGCATGCCAAAATTTCTGAGAAACTTTTTAAAGCTGAGGAGGAAGGTGGAATGAGGCAGCTGGTATCTTACTCTTAAGTCAGAGTCTTTTAAAAAAGCAGGAGCATATTCGCCTTTTCTGTGCTCCGACAGGAGCAATTTCCGCTGGTTCACGAGGCTGAGTGCATCCTGTACCAGTCCTACCACCAAGAAAAATCCTCGGCAGTAATGGTGATCCTTCAACTACGTTTGTTTACGCTGAGGGTCAACTGCCGATCCCTGCACCAAGCGTCGGCCCTCTGGAGATCCTCTTGCATTTCGCCGCAATTATCTGGCGTTGCATCTTCTCTGTGTACAACAGCATCATCCGCGAAAAGTCTTGTGACCTCTGACGTTATCCATTACGTCATTACATATATTGTGAAAAGTAATGGTCCTGTAAAAAGATCTTGAGGAACTCCCTAAGCTACTGTTACGTCTGAAGATTTCTCTACCATAAGAATGACATCTTCTGTCCTGTCCGTTAGAAACTCTTCAATTCAGCCACACAGGCGGTGTGATACTCCTTACGATCGTATAATGTTCATTAGGCGGCAGCGCGGAACTTATCGAATGCCTTCTGGAATTCAAGGGCCATCAACCTTGTCTACTGCCTTCTGAGTCTCGTGGACGCACAAAGCGAGCTGTGCTTTATAGGATCGTTGTTTGCGGAATCCATGATGATTCCTACAAAGGAGATTTTCGGTCTCCAGAAATGTCGTCAGAGGCGAGCGTCAAACATGTCCAAAAATTCTACAACAGACCCGGTATCAGCGTTGTAGGCCTATAGTGTTGGGCGTATATTCGACGACCCTTTTTGAAAAAGAAAATGACCTGCGCTTCGCTCCTCCAGAGACTTTCCGTACAATGCTGCTAGCAGAGGAGACAAGTTCTTTCGCATACTCTATGAAAAGGTCCACTGGCCTTTCCTCTGTCGTGTGATTTTCTGTCCCGCGATCAAAGGAGGAATCCGAGTAAGGTTTTGTCAGTGAAACGGTTTTGGAAAACGAGTTTAGTTATTTCGGCCTTCTCACTCCCATCATCTGCTTCGATTCCATTTTGATTAAGGAGCGTCTACACAGATGGCTTTGACTCATTCAGTGATTTAATGTACGGCCCAAACGCCTTAGGATTTTCTGTCAGATCGGTAGTTAGAATTTTACTTTAGAGTTCTTTGAACGCTTCACACTGAGCCGTCCTCAAGCTAATTTTGGCTTCGTTCAGTTTTTCTTCGTCCGCGAGGATTTGGGTACATTTAATTCGTCAGTGAAGCTCTCTTTGCTTTCATAGTAGCTTTCCAACATGGCTGTCGATCCACGGCATATCTTTTACATCACCCACAACTCTTTTAGGTGCATACCTGTCTACAGCGCATTGCACTGTACCCTTGAACTTAGTCCATTTACGCTCAAGATTTCCAGTCCTGGGGATGATGCATGTTGACCACTTACATTACATGAAATAATTTTTCTGCCGTACTTAACAAGCAGAAATATCTTCCTATCTTTCTTTATATCCTTTCTAGCTGAGTACCCTACCTTCTACTAGTTCATCTTCATCTTCTCCATCTCTCTGTCCATCTCCTTCTCCCTCTCTCTATCTGCTTCTCCCAACTGTCTGTCCACCTCCCCCCCCCCCCCTACTCTCTTACAATCTCCTCCTCTTTCCTTTCTCAGTGCATCTCCCACCCCCCCCCTTCCTCTACCCATCTCCTCTTCCCCCCTTTCTGTCCATCCCTTCCCAATCCCTCTCTCTCCCTCAGTCTCCTCCTCTTTCCTTTCTCCGCCCATCTCCTCCTCCGCCTACCTCTGCGCCTCTTCTCCTCTCCCGTCCATTTCCCCTTCCCTCTCTGTGCCCATCTACTCGTCCCCTTTACCATTGTGCATCTCCTCCTCCAAACTTTCTCCAAGATATCACCCCTACCCCAATAGGAGTTTGCTGTTTCTTACACCAACAGTATTTCTTTCCAGATAGTAAGTAGTGTGTGTGCCAAGATTGGCTGAAATATATCCACGGAATTAGGAGCACCTTATTACCCATAGTTTTCCACGCATATGTCACATACATTTCATTTATACAGGGTGACAATTATTGAACTATATGGAAAAAAAGTAAATTAGTTATAAACTACGGCGTGCACACACCTTATTCAACGTGCAAACGGCATTACGGATATTCGGATTTAGGTTATGACATGTTCTCGATATGCCTGCCATCATTGGCGATGATGTGGTGCAGATGAACAGCGAAATGCTGCATGACCCGCTGAGGTGTCGGAAAAACGATGCTGTTGATGACCTCCTGAATGGCTGATTTTAGCTCAGCAATGGTTCTGGGGTTATTACTGTAGATCTTGTCTTTAATATAGCCCCACAATAAGGAGCCGCATGTGTTCAGATCCGGGGAATATGGTGGCCAATCGAGGCCCATGCATGTGACCTCTGGGTACCCCAGAGCCAGAATGAGGTCCCCAAAGTGATCCTCCATGACATCACTCTCCTGCTTCGATGGCGTCGAGCTCTGTCTTGCATGAACCACATCTTGTCGAAATCAGTGTCGCTTTGGATAACAGAGATGAAATCACCTTCCACAACCTCCACGTACCGTTCGGTAGTCACCGCACCATCAAGGGATATCGCACCTACTATTCCGTGTCTGCACATTGCACACCACACAGTCACTGGTTGAGAGTGAAGAGACTTCTCGATCGCGAAATGCGGATCCTCAGTCCTCCAAGGCGCCATTTTCGTTACTGACGAACTTGTCCAATTGAAAGTGGGCTTCGCCGCTAAACCAAACCATGCAGCGCATATCAAGTCCCACGATGCGATGTGTCACGGATACATTTAGCATTAAAGAAGTAATACATTAAAACGTAATGTCTGATACGGCATTTTTACTGTACGAACAGCGAAAATGTAAAATGCTACAAACTTTTTCCTTTCGTAATTCTGTGGGGGTTGTCAGTGAGCAAAAGTTACTTAAAGACTTGAAATTATGTACAAAGTTTGCTGAAAGTCATTTAGTGCTCTCATTCTCAAATACTGGATAAATCATGGTCGGGTATGCGCGCGTCATAGGCTATACTTGCTTTTCACCTCTACCTCCACTCCTCTCATTGGTAACTGGCACTTACCTCCACAGCTATTCTTTCGAGGCTGTCAGTCATATGTGTAGCAAATTTGGTTGATATTGCTCCAGTGGTTTAGGGGGAGATGTGGAACATATACTGAGGTGACGTAACTCCTGGAATACTTCCTAATATCGTGTCGGATCTATTTTGCGCAGCGCACTGCAGCAACTCGACGTGGCATGGACTCACCAAGTCGTTGGAAGTCCTCTTCAGGAATATTGAGCTAAGCTGCCGGTGCACCATTTTGTGCACAAAATGACCTCTCGATTACATCCCATAAATCTTAGATGGGATTCATGTGGGGCGATCTGGGTAGCCACATCATTCGCTCGAATTGATCAGAATGTTTCTCAGAGCAGTCGGGAACAATTGTGACCCGGTGACATGGTGAATAGTCATCCATAAAAATTCCATTTTTGGGAACATGAAGTCCATGACTGGCCGCAAATGGTCTCCGAATAGACGAATAACCATTTCCAGTCAATTATCGGTTCAGTTGGAGTAGAGGACCATTTCTATTCCATGTAAACAGCTCACACCATTACGGTGCCACCGCCAGCTTGCGCAGTGCCTTGTCGACGGCTTCGTGGGGTCTGCCCCAGAGTCGAACACTACCCTCAGCTATTACCAACTGAAATCGGGACTCATCTGAACGTGCCACGGCTGTCCATCCGTCTATGGTCCAACCGATATCGGCACGAGCCCAAGAGAACCGCTGCAGGCGATGTCGCGCTGTTACCGAAGACATTAGTGTCGTTTGTCGGATGCCATAGCCCATTAACTTTTCACGTTTCGCCGCACTGTCCAAACGGATAAGTTCGTCGTACATCCCAAATTGACTTGTGCAGTTATTTCAGGCGTTATTGCTTGTCTGTTAGCACTGACAACTTTACTCAAATGCCACTGCTATTGGTCGTTAAGTGAAGGCCGTCGGCCACTGCGTTGTCAGTGGTGAGAGGTAATGCCTCAAATGTGGTATTCTCGGCACACTCTTGACACTGATCTCGGAGTACTGAATTCCCTGACGATTTCCGAAACAGAATGTCCCATGCGTCTAGCTCCAACTAACTCTCCGTGTTCAGAGTACTGTAATTCCTGTCGCGCGGAGGTAATCACGTCGGTAACTTTTTTAGATGAATCTCCTGAGTACAAATGACAGCTCCGCCAATGCATTGCCCTTTTATACCTTGTGTAATCGAAAGTACCGCCATCTGTATATGTGCATATTCCTAATCCATGACGTTTGTCACCCCAATGTACACTCATCTACGACGATAATAAGTAGGGATGTATGGATTTATAGCTGTATCCAGTGGCCTAATGATCACTGATGCAGTGTTCTGCGTTAATTGAGTCGAAAATCACTGGTCTGTCGGTGGCCAGGAGATCTACGGGGTTATTCTCATGGAGGTTCTCCGTATAAATGCTAAAGATAATTTTCAGATCAGACATATTACCCGGCCCAGTCCTAATGCTACGCATGGCAAGTACATTCACACGAAATATTCTCCAAATTTTCGCTCAAATGTTCCGTCACTACTGCCCTGAGGCAGGACGCGTATAACAGCATTCGGTTACAATGTTTGTTCAACATGTAAAACTTATTCGAACCTAAATTATTTCGAATTTGGAATCTGTACTAACATAACTAAATATTATTGCAATTTTTTCGGCTATAAACACGTCTCTACAATCGGTCTTCCATCTATATTTGCTGTACTTTCCGATCTGAATTTAGAACTTCACTGCAGACGGCTGCGGAGATGTGTATGACCGAATACACGTGCAGCTCTTGAGCAACTGCCCACCCTGATGAACCAAGGGGCTACCAGCAATGTATCCTCAACTGTTCAACGAACGCTCCTACGTGTGGGCCCCTGCAGCAAGCATGGTTCACGCACCCAAGCTGACTGTTGTTCATCGGGACGAAGGCTGGAATTTGCACGATAATACCGCAAATGGACGTTCACTGTGTGGCGACAGGTAGTCTTCTCAGATGAATCATGTTTCAAGCTCCACCGAACTGAAAGCAAATACCCGGCAACAATCGCTGGAATGGTCCAGGCCGGAGGAGAGAATGTTCTCGTGGCATTCCCTGGCTGATCTAGTCATTCTGGAAGGCACAATGGATGCCTATATCTTTGGGGGCCTTGTACACTCCTATATGCACTTTGTTTTTCCTCGGCATGATGGCATCTACCAGCATGATAACGCAGGGTGTCACAGCTCGCATTGTACGTAAATGGTTCGAAGAGCATCAGGATGAGTTTGCCGTACTCACCTGTCCACCTCCCCGGATTTACCCGGATTTAAACCTAAGCAAGAATCTTTGGGACCACCTCGCTCGAACTGATTAGGCATGGATCCTCAACAGAGAAGCCTGGCGCAGCTGTTCGCTGCACTGGAGTCGGCATTACTCCACATCCCTGTCGATACCTTCCAGTACGTCACTCTCTTCCTGCTCGTCTCGCAGCGGAAGTTGGTTATTCAGGCTTTTGACAAGTGGCCACATTAATGTAGCTAAGACAGCGTCGCTTGAAGATGGTTCGATAAACCCTCTGCCAGGCACTTAATTGAGAATTTCAGAGTAATGATGTACATGTGGATGTACATTATAGCACACAAAAATATTGCTTCTAATAGCATGCTCACCAAAAGAAATGTGTGACTCTCCTGACACACGGTGTTTGTATGTAAATGGGGTCCGCCCCGATAGCTGAGTGGTCAGCGTGACGGACTGCCGCCCTACAGATCAAGGTTTGATTTCCGGCTCGGTCGGGGATTTTCTCCGCTCAAGGCCTGGCTGCGTTGTCTTCATCATCATTTCATCCCCATCCGGCGCGTAGGTCGCCGAATGTAATAAGACCTGCACCAAGGCGGCCGGATCTGCCCAGTAAGGTGCCTCCCGGCCAAAGACGCCAAACGCTGATTTCCATTATGCAAACAGTGAATAAAATGTAAAAATCAAAATATTAACATTAAGAAATAATGTATTCATTGAACATGGACTTAACATGAGAGCAGTTTTCACTGCAGGTGATCGATTACCATTCTTCGCCGATTTCCCTTTCGCTACGAGTACTCGCGATCGCCCCCCCCCCCACCCCCACCCCCCCCCCCCCACCCCCGTAGCTGAAGCGCCTTTGATGCGCGTGCAGATCGCCTCTACTGATAACATTTTGTGTCACTGTCAGTGCCGGCCGCTGTGGCCGAGCGGTTCTAGGCGTTTCAGTCTGGAACCGCGCGGCCGCTACGGTCGCAGGTTCGAATACTGTCTCGGGCATGGATGTGTTTGATGTCCTTAGGTTAGCTGGTTTAAGTAGTTCTAAGTTCTAGGGGACTGATGACCTCAGATGTTAAGTGCCATAGTGGTCAGAGTCATTTCAACCATTTTTTTTCACTGCCATTTACACTGATTTCATCCATTCAGTTCATTTTAGTGCATTTAATTAATTTCCAAATTATACTTTCTGCTACTGTGAAGAGAGAAACAAGTGGAACAAGTTTAGCGTAAAGCCTTTTACCAATAATAATGGCAGGAGTAACGGAAGTGTGGCGCTCACCATTGGGAATATCGAGTGTTGCTTATTTGTGGCACATGTAGCGGTTACTTCCACATGCCGTGAAAGACAATTTGTAAAAACCGCAATAGTTCTCCAGTGGAAAATAATGCACTTTATCCAGAAATTGTCGTGTAACGGCGCTTCTAACCACATAATGCTCACTACGGGCGCTGCTTGGGGGGAAAGAAACGCCGTGGTCTCGGTGGCCTTGCCATTTATGGCTAGCGACTGACAACTCGGCAACTAACAGCAGGCGTTGACCCACATACGTCCAGTGCTTCGCCCTCTAGCAATAAAACTAAGTGCTGCCTCAGGATGCAAGCACAATTTGGTTGTACTTAACCTCGCGATGCCAACTGGGGAGCTACTTGGCCGTGTAGTAGCGGCTCCAGCCCATGAAATCTGACAATCGTCGGGAGAGCTGTCTGTTGACCCCACGCCCCTCCGTACCGCATCCAGTGATGCCACCGGCGCAGTATGACATGTCGGTCGGTTGCTAATTAACTGTATCCTTGATAAGGGGACGTCCATTAATTACGTGACTTTTTTTTACAATTTGGAGCCCCTTCCTGCTCCCTTGGTGAGATGTGGTCCAACCCCTCCCCTACCACATGAGATTTAACACGTAGTCGGGTAATAATACGTGAAAATGATTTTTTATTTATTTTAAATATTGTTTAATACGATATAATAAAAACTTGTTTTACGTAATAGGTGCATTAAACAGTATTTTAACACATGATGAAAAACGCTTTACTTTAAACGTGCCAGCCCTGACTAGTATTCGCACGGACAAACAATGGCTGACGGACGAAAAGCCACCACGAAAAAAGTATTCACCGTTTTGACGTAACAACATTGACCTTTTATTGATATATTATATACGTTAAATGTTGCGTATTTGCGGCACACGTAGCGGTTTCTTCCACATGTCATGAAAGACAATTTGTGAAAACCGCGATAGTTCTCCAGTGGAAAATAATGTACTTTCGCCAGAAATTGTCGTGTAACGGCATATCTAACTACGTAATGCTCACTACGAGCACTGCTTGGGGGGGAAAAAACTTACTTTGCACATGAAAGACAACATTGTTTGTGCCTTCCTTTAAACCGTATAATTACGTAGCATTTCAAAATTGCTTTACACGGTCACTGAGAGAATTCTTGCCGATTAACTGCAGCTCGGCTTTTTTACACAAACGCTTAACTTATTCCTCACATTTGTGTTTCAACTTGTCGGCATGCTTCTTAGCATAAGCACTGTAATTAGGAGACTCATGACTACAGATGTTAAGTCCCATAGTGCTCAGAGCCATTTGAACCATAAGCACTGTAAAACTTTGGATATAATGTTATCTGAACACAATAATATCGGCTTTATATGCACTGCAAAATATCATG
Organism: Schistocerca americana; assembly: GCF_021461395.2. Classification (NCBI taxonomy): domain Eukaryota; kingdom Metazoa; phylum Arthropoda; class Insecta; order Orthoptera; family Acrididae; genus Schistocerca; species Schistocerca americana. The sequence continues at coordinate 313,059,620 of NC_060124.1, forward strand.
ACGAACTCACTGACTGACACGCATCCATTTCGGCGACGCGGCAGGGAACTCCCCAAATGCAATCGTTTCAAACTGGGGAATCCGCGCCATAGACACGTGTGAAGCATTCAAATTCAGTTCAGTTCCGAGAGGTCATACAGATTGATGGTCACTTTAACATTGTCTACGATCTGCATTAATTTTATTACAGAAAATGTTATTAATATATTCTCTGAATTAGAAGTAGAGTGAGATTCTCATTGCCGCACCCCCCTCAATTTATATGAGATTTAGGCAAATCCACACTCATTTTGGAATGACGACGGCAAATGAAAGGACCGGACTGTAGATGGCTGGGATGCAAGACTAAAGGAATACATGCAGACTAGATTGCAACCGCCAGCATAGTCTCGCGCAATAAAGTGCCGCTACCGGAATTCGGGGAGATTAGCCTGCCCAGGATCGAATCCGCCTCTTGGATTAATAACAGAGACTGGTGAGACAGTCAGCCTGGATGAGGGTTTTAGGCGGTTTCTCACATCCAAATAGGTCAATACCGGGCTGGTGTTCACGTCTAACCTCAGATGCACGCTACGCAAACATTTAGTAAACGTTCTCACACTAGCACGCTGGACGTAGACAGATTGCGCCCCAGGGGTGGGGAGTATCCTCAGGAAGAGCATCTGGCCAACAACTGTCATCAACAGTGCCAAAATCCATATAACAATGCCGACCCGTGATAAAGCGGGAAAAGGCGAGGAAGAAGAGGAGCCGGCCGGAGTGGCCGAGCGGTTCTAGACGCTACAGTCTGGAACCGCGCGACCGCTACGGTCGCATGTTCGAATCCTGCCTCGGGCATGGATGTGTGTGATGTCCTTAGGTTATTTAAGCTTAAGTAGTGCTAATTTCTAGGGGACTGATGACCTCAGAAGTTAAGTCCCATAGCGCTCAGAGCCATTTGAATTTTTTTTGGGGGGGGGGGGGAGAGGAAGATAGACATCAAGGCACAGGCATGGAGATATTATCGGAATTGTCAGAAAAGGCAACTTGTTAATCCATCCAACTCTGTAGCCAACCAGCTAAAGACGATTTACAGATCTCTATCGAGAAGACATAGTAACCAAACAGGACAAAATGCACTGTCCAGTCACACTAATGTGACCAACTGTCAAAAGCCTGAATAACAACCTTGGCTGCGTGGATCGCTGCGAGACGTGCAGGAAGAGAGTCAATGAGATTCACAAAGGTAATGAGAGGTATGTGTAGCCAAACCGGCTCCAGTGCCATAGTCAGCTGAGCTGGACTTCTCGGTTGGTAGTCCTACAGATTTTTGATTGGGATTAAATCCAGTGGGGTTTGGTGGCCAGGGGAGTATGGTAAACACGTTCTGGTATTCTTCGAACTACATACTTACACTACGAATTGTATGACACGTTGCACGGTCCACAAAGATAAATACATACTTGTGTTGGTCCATTGTGCCTTCCAGAACGACGAGATGGTCCAGGGAATGCCACGAAAACATTCAGTACATCACAAGGCTCCCTCCCTCTGGCTGGGCACTTCAGGCGACTGTTGCAGTGTGTTACGTTTCACGTAGTGCACGTCAACGGTCAGCTGTCCGATGGAGCATAAAACGTGACTCACCTGAAAAGGCCATCTGTCGCTACTCGGTAACGTACAGTTGCGGTGCTAGCTTGCAAATTCCAGCCTTCGTCGCAGTCAGCATGACTGCATGAACCAGGCGTCTTCTGCGGAGAACCATATGCAACAAAGTTCGCTAGACGATCGCTGGGGAGAAATTGTTTGTAGCCCCTTGGTTAATGTGGACGGTTAGCTGCTCAACAGTTGCACGTATATTTGCCCGTACACATGCCCGGAGCCGCCGTTCATGCCTGTCATCCATGGACCGTTCTCCACAACAGTTGCCTCGGCGCCGGTTTTGGGTAGCTCCATTCCGGCATGTACGGTGTACTACACTGCCGTTTGTGAAAAGTGCAACACCGAGAAGGAATTAGCCGAATAGCGCTAGACTTGGTGGAAGTGGCGGTGGATGTACAAGCAACACGTGATACGTTTTGCAGCGAGATGGGTACACGTAGGTCGAGCAGAGACGTCTCGTGTCGGTCCGACAGGGTCGGTGTTGCGCCTAGTGTAGTCGCTGCAGGGCTGTCACACAAGGTGGAAACAATACAGTGAGTGCCAGTATGCCTCGTCGACGTCAAAGGGAACCATATCGGCATGCGAGCGAGTTCGAACGGGGTTGTCATACCGTGACATTTCAGCTCGCAAGGGGCATGCTGCTACGACAGTGATGGGTATGTGGAAGCAGTGGATAGAGAGGAAGGTCGTACGCAGCGACGAGCGGGTACTGGACCACGGAACATGACCACAGCACGGGATGACCGTCATCTCGTCCGCATGGCCATTACGGACCGTACAGCTTCAACCACAGTGTTGGCTCGTCGCAGGAGCACTGCGACAGGTGCGAACTTGTCTGCATCGACGGTTCGCCTCGTCTGCTGCAGGTTGGACTGGTTGCACGCATACCATTACGTCGGTTTCCACTGTCCAGAAACCACAATCTCCTCATACTGAAATGGGCACGTTGGGGTACTGAGTTGCGACTTGTAATCTTTTCGGATGAGACCCGCTTCAACGTGTCTTAGAGTGATGGCCGCATATGCGTCCGGCGGTACCGTGGTGAGTGCAACCTTGAGGGCTGCATTGTGGAGCGGCATAGCGGGCACACATCAGGTGTGATGGTTTGGGGCGCCATTGGTTACAACAACAGATCTCGCCTCGTACGTATTGCGGGCACTATGAACAGCAACCGGGACCTAACGGAGGTTGTGGAGCCTGAGGTAGTCTCCCTGCTTCGGGCATCTCCACGTGCCACATTTCAACAGGACAATACCCGGCCATGAGGAATGTACAGGCCTTCTTCGAAGAGCGACGGGTAGCTTTGTTTCCCTGGCCTGCACGTTCGCCAGACATGTCGCCCATCGAATATGTATGAGGTATGTTTGGCCGGCACCTGGTGCGTCACGGTCCTTTAGTAACTGGTGTCACGGATTTGTGGGCTCGGATACAAACTGTGTGGAGGGAAATCCCTGAGGAACGTATTCAAAACCTTATTGATTCAATGCCACGGCGCATAGCAGCTCTAATTGCAGCGCATGGTGACCACACGACATACTGAATAGTAGGGCTCAAAGTACATGTGCAGATCTGAAAATGTAATCATTTGTTACTTGTCATGTACTTAACTTGTGGTACTAAATAAACTGAATTAACGCATTTCCTTCTTTGCGTGGCAATTTCCGCAAACGGTATCGTATATAACTGCGGCGGCACGCAGACACCTTACAAACCTAGCCGCTTCGGAAATGCCACCTTTCGGACGTCAGATAAATCGTTCATTTCCGCATTACGACAACGATCTTAATGTTTCCTGCGTCTCTCGCAAACACTTCTGCATCTGATGCAATCGCCCTGGCGGCCGAGGTCTGTGGTTCGACCCCGCACAAATACGTAGTTGGCATCATGGTTGATATCAGTGGCGCCTTCGACAACCTGTGGTGGCCTTCGCTCTTCTCCTGCTTGTGGGAGAAAGAGTGTACAGAGCCGCTATACGATTGCCTGAGGAGCTATTGCAAGGATCGGGAGGTCTGGTTATCATCATCTAGCGAAAGAGTTGGAAAGATAATTACCAAAGGATGTCCCCAAGGTTCCGTCTTAGGACCCCTCTTCTGGGACATCCATATGGAGCCTTTATTAGATAGATTACAACAAAGTGATAGGTGCTAGAGGTGATAGCCTACACGGATGACCTCCTCCTGTTGGTTGGTGGCCGTAGCCGCGAAGACATTGAACCGAAAATAGAGACAGCGTTAGACAAACTTCAACAGTGGTGCCACACGACTAAAATGACGATATCGCCCAGTAAATCCACCTACCTATTACTAAAAGGACATCTTATTAGAAATCCGACTGTCAGAATAGATGGTTCACCAGTTCTCCGACGACGCGAGACACGCTACTTGGGAGTTATCATTGATGAGAGGTGGGGTTTCGGAAAACACATTGATACTGTCACCCAGAGAGCCCTTCAGATATTAAATAACCTTATTTCAATAGGCCACAAAAGATTTCATCTTCTTCCACACCTAATTAGACCATATCACAACAGTATCCTAACCTCAGTTGTGGGCTATGGCTCGGGGGTCTGGGCGCACAGGCTCACGAGGGTTGTGCCCGCCATGGCAGTGAGAAGGGTCCAGAGAAGCATGGTATTAAGAGCTGTGGGAGCCTATAGAACATCTCCAGGGGGGGCCCTATTAGTCATAATGGGGCTCTGTCCTCTGGACATAAAGATAAGAGAACAGGCGGCTTGGTATTGGGTCAAGAAGGGAAATTATGAGAAGATTGTGGATATTATGGGTATTAGGGTGGGGGATAAAAGAGAGATAAGGAAAAGAGGGGAGGAGCTCTGGCAGGAGACTTGGGAGGTAGAAGAGGCTGGACGAAGAACCTTCCAGTTTCTACCTGATGTGAGGAAACGACTTGGACTGAAGTACTTTGAGCCCACAAGAGGTCTGATTCACTTTCTCACTGGCCATGGACCCTACCCGACTTATCTATGTCGATTTGGGAAGAGGGCAACACCAGCGTGCGACTGTGGCGATCCGGAGGGTACACCCGAGCATGTAGTTTACGAATGTCCCCTCTTCAATGATATCGCAAACACGCTACGAGACAGACTACCCAACCGAGACACATACCAACTACTCAGACGAGAGGAAACCTTTCAGACTTTAAACACCTTGGCAAACGAGGTATCTCGAAAAGTTCTATTTGACTACTTAGGGCCCGCATCTCGTGGTCGTGCGGTAGCGTTCTCGCTTCCCACGCCCGGGTTCCCGAGTTCGATTCCCGGCGGGGTCAGGGATTTTCTCTGCCTCGTGATGGCTGGGTGTTGTGTGCTGTCCTTAGGTTAGTTAGGTTTAAGTAGTTCTAAGTTCTAGGGGACTTATGACCACAGCAGTTGAGTCCCATAGTGCTCAGAGCCATTTGAACCATTTTTGACTACTTAGGCGAGATACACTAAATAACGACAATAACCACCGATTGCGTCTAAAAGCCCTATTCCCATGTCGCCTGTGCGTGGACTGGCCGACTACATCGAAGTTGGTATCCGCCACGTGCAGGACTAGGGGGAGTAGGGAACAACCACCGATTGCGACACACCAAACATGACGTAGGTTAAGTTAGTTCGTAGGACTTAGTTATAGGAAATTAAGATAGGGACTGCAGCGAATTTTAACATCGAGGCCTGCCCAGTGCCAGGGGCATGCTCTTCGGGGTTAGCTCGAAGAGCAAGGCATATGAAAGTAGGTTTATATCCTCACTGGCACACATGTGACGCTGCAGATTACATACATAAATTAAATTAGTTATAGGAAGTAGGTATAAACAGTATATGTAGATAATAGATGCCCATTGTTATACTAATAAGTAGCTCACATACTAAAACTAAACTAGCTGCAAAATTTATATAAGTGTATAACTGCTAGGACCCACTAATGAATTAAGGAAGTGGGTTGATTGTATAATTATAATGGTTTGATAATAAAGATTTTTTAAAAAAAAAACACTTCATATATCCTCCACTGCTAGTGCTGTCACTGCTGTCTGTAAGTGGTTATTGCCGCTGTCGTCCAACACTGGCGGTGTAGTAATCCCACAGGTCAAAAACACTCTACAAATACAATAAAACAGAAATAAAAACGATGCGCCATTAAAGAAAAATCCGAATGGGACGGAAATCGGTACAGTGCCAAGCCGAAAAACTGCTCCCATCTCATTTTATGAAGGTATTTCTGTTAAATAAGTCATTCAATTAAAATTGTAATCATTTATTGGTCTGTAGAATACATCACATGTACAGACCAAGAAATGATTACAATTTCAATTGGATGATTTATTCAGCAGAAAGACCTTCATAAACTGAGATGGGAGCAGTTATTCCACATGGCACTGATTGACAGAGCTGCTAGATGTCCACCTGACAGGTATTGTACCAAATTCTGTCCAATTGGCGCGTTAGATCGTAAAGATCCCAAGCTGGTTGGAGGGCCCTGTCCATAATGCTCCAAACGTTCTAAATTGGAAAGAAATCCGGCGACTTCGTCAACGTGGGGTTTGGCAAGCACGAAGACAAGCGGTAGAAACTCTCGCCGAATGTGCGCGGGAGGGCATTATCTTGGTGAAACGATAGTCCAGGATGGTTTAACATGAAGGGCAACAAAACGGGGCGTAGAATATCGTCGACGTACCGGTGTGTTAGGAGGCTTTCCAGACCGACATTACCGGACGGTCGGCCCGTATGGTGGGCGACAGTCAAGTAGGTATTCCGACACTCTCTGGGGCGTCTCCAGACACGACCTCGGCCTGAAATCTCATTGACTGGCGTAGAATGTCTTCAGTAATGAGTCCTGCTTCGAAATGAGCCCCAATGATGAGCTTCCCAAACACTGGATTGGCCAGTTAGGTCGCCACATCTCTCCACACTTGGGAAAGTATGGAGCATTATCGGCAAGGTCCTCCAAACATCTTGGGATTTTGACGATCTAACGCGCCAATTGGACAGAATTTGGCACGATATCCCTCAGGAGGCCATTCAACAACTCTGTCAATCAGTGCCAAACCGAATAACTGCTTGCATAAGTGCCAGAGGTGGACCAACGTATTATTGACTTCCTAAATTTGTGAAGCACTTTCTCGGGAATAAATCATACAAATTTTCTGATATTGGAATCATTTGTTTGTGTGTACATATGCACCAAATCTACCGATTTCCGTCCGATTCGAATAATTACTTCGTGGTGTGTTAGTCACTCCCTTATGCGCACACTGGTTCCTACGGACCGCTACAGATGGAGTGGAAGTGGTACCAGGTGATCACGTGCCTCTACACCATTGATATGTTATGACAGTCAAGTGGTGTGTGTCTGTGCCAATCGCTTTTAAGCAATCAGTGCAGAAGCATGGGACGACGAGCCGACGTAGAAGTGTGACAAAAAATGGTTCAAATGGCTCTGAGCACTATGGGACTCAACTGCTGTGGTCATAAGTCCCCTAGAACTTAGAACTACTTAAACCTAACTAACCTAAGGACATCACATACATCCATGCCCGAGGCAGGATTCGAACCTGCGACCGTAGCGGTCGTGCGGTTACAGACTGCAGCGCCTTTAACCGCTCGGCCACTCCGGCCGGCGGAAGTGTGACAGAATGGCAGAAAAGAGATATCTTATTTGGATGCGCCCATGACCACACCCTGTATCACGGTTACAGATTCATAGACGTATCAACGCGGACTCGCCAGGGTGCCTACAAGGAATTGTGCAGCTGTCGCAGCAGTGTAACAAGGCGTAAGTCGCAACAGTAGTCGTAAAAAGGTGCTAACTGACAGCGCATATTATTTTGTTTTCGCTCCTCTAGCGGCAAACTACGGTACTATGACGCGAGGATTTCAATGTGTGCCATGTGTGCAGACATGAATTACGTAACTTTATTTTTTCGAAGTGATATATAATTAAACGTACCTATCGAACAAAATGAAATCATGTGGTTTCGATAACCCAGTACACCGAACATAATGGTTTTAAGCAATGCTATCATGGTAAAGATGTAATTTGTGATGTATCATTCTTCTCACGCAATCGTTTCAGAGTACAATAAACAGCACACAATTTTAAATATTCACACGAGGTAGAGGGGATACAACAGATTCATTTTAGATTCATTACCTGAAAATAAAAATCAGTGTTACTTCAGATGTACAGTGCTACGTGAACATAGTGGATCTGTCCATCTACTGCCGCGGGCATGCACCTGACAGCCACTTCAGCCTCAGACAAACCGAGAAAAAAAAAGAGTAAGAGAGACGTGCGCGTCTTGCCTGGACTTCTGGCTCCGTAAACAAGACAGATTATCCAAGATCAAAGCAGAAATTGCCGCCCTTATCTGGTGGCTCTTAGAGGCAGGCATGCGCTTTTCTGTTTGAGGTTCCTATCCGTGGAGTGGTCCTAACGACAAAATTACACACAGCGCGATCAGAAATCACTACCGGCTCAGCTCGCCCACGATGTTTACTTCTCGTGGGCCGATATTTCGTTTGCCTTGGGGCCTCGCCGTATTACTAACATCTCGAGTATTCGCGAGATGGATAAGCTGAGGTCTTAGAGTTTACAATCGTATTCGGATCCTGAAAGAGTCAGCCGAACCATCGCAGCAAAAGTTCTTGTGCCTTATCCCCAGTAACCTCGGGCCAAGATGCTTGAAAGAATCTAACTCCCATGTATAAAACATCATCTCTCTTAAACTATGTGCCGTACTGTGATACAATTTGCCAGGTACCTTCAGTGTATAGGTAGACACTGTTTTGAAAATCTATTGTCTATAGAGATGTTAGTAAAAAAGCAATAAAGTAAAACGTCATGCTTGATGCAGTAATTTAACTGCATTAAGAGTGAAAATGTGGTAAGAGATCAACTTTTTTTGGTTTCATTATTTTGTGGGAGGAGGGAAGCGAGAAAAAAGAATTTTAACCAATACTACCACTTCTCCAGCACAAACGCCGGACAACTCCCCTTTATAAGTGAACGCAACACTGGTCTCTGACAGAGTTCTAGCAGTAGTGGACACCGAAAAGATCCTGAGGGAGATCCCAGCAGAGGGGTCGAAATGTCGATTATTTTAGAGAAAATATGACGCGGCCTTATAACGCAGAAGATTTTAAATTGATCACAAAATTTGTTTATTCTGTGATTACTTCAATTTTAAATCATAACTAAAAACACAGAAGAGTTATTAATAGTTTTTCGCGGAGCACTTGTTCGCTTACCATGGAGCACCAGTGTCCCGCGGAATAAAGTTTGAGAAACCCTGGTATAGACAATTGAACAGTGTCAGACGCGGCTCTGTTCGGTAGCTGTATGGTCCATTTTTAACTGGTAAACGAAACAGGAATGAGTTTTAGTTAATCAGAAATATTAACTATGAATGCTTTCCAAGGAGGACTGCATTTACGCATAGCTGATCTAGGCTTGAGCCTGAAACACAAAAGGAAACATAAATATTTTGAACAATTCTTTTTATTTAATACTATTATGCAGACCGTCTTATAATCTTCGTAGCTATAATTATTTTGTATGGGTCTAACTGGGATGAATTTTTCACTGGACAGTTGATAGGAACTAAATCAACGTTCATCTGTCAAATCTCGCGCGCTCTTGCGTCAAATGGCCAGTGCACTAGGTTAAACGTGCAGCACTTCAACTGGCAAAATAGCTGAGATTTTTAAAAGAATGCTAAACGGAATTTTGGTAGTATGGAATGAGTTCTATATCGCGCAAAGCTGTTTTTGCAAGTTTCAGTCACTGTTTAGCAGGCTTCACATCATCTTCAGATTTCGTTCTGTGGAGGGATTCCTTCAGTTTACTGAAGAGGTGGTAATCACACGAAACCAGACCAGAGCTGATTGTTAGTTGCGTCAGTGTTATCCATGCAAGCTATGTTATCTCGTTGGTGGTTTTCACCTGACACGTGGCCAGGCGTTATCATGCAACAGCAAAACATCGTGTTTTTGCCGACGTCGAACGTGACACATTCGAGCACGGAGCTTTTTAAGTGTTGCCACCATGCACGTCAGAACTGAGAGCGGTTCCATGTGGCATGTCCACAGGCAACATTCCTTATGAATCAAAGAGCAAAGTAACCATCACTCCTCCAACTGAAAATGCAATTTTGTATTTCTTCTTTTTTGGCAAGTTTGCTGTAAGCTATTCCATAGATCGCCTTTTCGTCTCAGCTTCAGAGTGATCCAATCAGGTTCCATCTTCCTTCACAATTCATGCAATGAAGTCATCTCCAGATTTCTTGTACTGTTCCAAAAGTACGCTGCACAATGTCGACCGTGTTTCTTCGTGGGCATCCGTCAACATTTTCGTAACCCACCAGGGGCAAACCATTTTCAGCTTCAACTGCCTCAGCCAACTCGCTTCTACCACTCCCAATCGGGTTGACAGTTTGTTCACTGTTACTGTGAATACGCTGCGCACTGTCAGCAGTCTATGTAGTTCTGCGCGGGAGGTCCCCAGTCTTGGCGTGCCCACTTTCACCACATAATCTGCTCGCCCGGACACATGCTGTACTGCTGTCAACAGCTTCATCCTCATACACCTTCTTCAATATCTTGTGAATGTGTTTCACTGTCTCGTCGTCACAACACAGGAACACTATAAGTAAACGTTGCTTCAGACAAATATCAAGTGAAGTAGCCATCTTGAAGCAGTGCTACGACAGCGCGTTGCGGAAAGAAGCACAATTAAATTAGAATACAAGCAGGAAGAATGTTCCTATGACGTCCGTGAATACGAAAGACGTAGAACAAAACTTGAATTTTTGAAAGATGTTGTGCACTACTTTTGGCGTGACTCTCCTACATCCTCCAATTATACACTGATCAGCCGGTAGTTATACATTGGTCAGCTAGAACATTATGTCCATCTTTGGGATGGATAATAGTGGCAACGCGTCGTGGCGTGGAAGCAGTGAGGCCCTGATAGGTCGCCGGAGGGAGTTGGCACCACACCTGCACACGAATTCACCTAATTTCCGTAAATTCCGCGGAGGGCAGATCTGGTGAATTGGGGGGCCAGCACATCAACTGGAACTCGCCACTGTGCTTCTCGAACCATTCCATCGCACTCCTGGCCTCGTTACATGGCGCATTATCTTGTTGAAAAATGCCATTGCCGTCGGAAAACATTATCTTGTACGAACTCCAATGGATTCACGGATGCATAATGGAGCCAGAGCATAATGGAGCCGTCGCCAACTTGTCTCCGTCCCACAGTATAGATGTCAAGGGACTGTTCTCTTAGAAGTCAACAGATTCGCGCCCCCCAATCGGCATGGTTTATCACACCATGCAACGCTCTGCCACTATGCCAACGTCCAGTGCCGATGGTCATATCCCCATTTCAGTCGTAGCTGCCGATGTCGTGGTGTTAACAATGACACATGCATGGGTCGTCGGTTGGGGAGGCTCATCGTCAGGAGTGTTCGGTGCACTGTGTGTTCAGACACACCTGTACTCTGTCCACCATTAAAGTCTGATGTTAATTCCGCCTCAGTTCACCGCCTGTTCCTTTTTACCAGTCTGCCCAGCCTACGACGTCCGACATCCAACCCCACGACGTCTGGACGTGGTTACACCATGGTTTCGCCATGTGTTGAAGACACTCGCCACAGCACTCCTCGAACTCGCGACAAGTCGTGCAGTTTCCGAAATGCTCATACCGAGCCTCAGTGCCATTATAATCTGCTCTCGGTCAAACAGATAGAATGCGCGCCTTCCACATTCTACACACGGACAGCATACTCACTGATACTACACTACATGTGTCTGACTAGTAATCATTCCTCGCCAGGTTACGCAACTATCTTCTACACGGGTTTATTTCGGTAGCAGGTCGGCCATCATAATGTTCTGGCTCATCAGTGCTGTATCAGGTGGATGAGAGATGCACTTTACTGATACCAAGCACATGAGAAACATTTTCTATGGACTGAATCGTCTTGTTATAGCTCCAATCGAATTGCTCCGCTCTCTAATTTGGTGGGCTCTCAGATCTTCCACCACAGCCCCCGCAGAAACACACAGGTACGGCATATTTCCCCTACATCTCCTGCTTACTTTTTACTTTTTCGTGTCCGGAAACTACAATTTGTTTGCCCAGTATTGGGCAATGTCCAATGCTTCTTCTTTAGCCAGCCATAGATCGTCGAGGGTGCATCTGTGGGGGCAGGCAGGGCATTGTAGAAGATGTTCCATGTCCTGTCGAGTGCCGCAGTCGCATTTGTCGTCCTTTCGTCCAACAAACCTCATTTGATCAGATTAGATTTTACAGGAGCCACCACAGTTCTGATGCGGTTAAGCATTCTCCAGGTTTCCCAATCAACAGAAACGCCGCTTGGTGGGTCCTCTCTTAGTGGATAGTAGATGGGGGGCTCAACTAAGGCGCAACTTAGGAAACGGCGTCTGGATTTGAGTCCGCTGGGGCCACACTCTAGGCCAAATATTGAGTGACGGGCATCAAAGGTTTGTTTTAGCTTCTCGGTATGTTCATGGGCTTTCCTACGTGAGTCAGGGTTTGTGAAACCTGCGGCCCTGTGAAGATTTTCTATGGGGGTTGGTTCCATGCAGCCTGTCACTATCCTGTATGTTTCATTCAAGCTAATATCTACCTTTTTTGTGTGGGCGGATCTGCACCATACCGGGCAGGCATATTCGGCAGTTGAGAAGCACAAAGCTTGGGCTGAAGTTCTGACCACGGTAGGTTTGGCACCCCATTTGCTATTGGACAGCTTTCTTATTAGGGAATTTCGTGCTTCTACTTTTTTGCGTGTTTTTTCGCAATGATATTTGTATGTCAATTCTGTCCAGCACGACGCCAAGGTAGGTGGGAGTATCTGTGTGTTCCAGTAATGTCCCACCCCAGGTAACATTGAGCCTGTACTTTGCCTGCCTCGAGTTCAGATGGAATGCACTCACTTGAGTTTTGGAGGGATTGGGTTTTAGAGAATTCTTTTTGCAGTAGGTTGACATTGTAGAAAGGGTGGTTTCTAGTTTCTTCTCGATGGCTTCAAACTTGTTGCCTTGAACTGTTATTGCCAGGTCGTCTGCATATACAAAAGTTTTGGTTTTGTCTGGAGTTGGTTGGTCATTTGTATATATGTTGAATAGGATTGGCGCCAACACTCTCCCTTGGGCGAGCCCATTTTTCTGATTCCGCCATCGACTCTATTTCCCCTCAAGCATTACGAAGAACTGTCTATTTTGGAGCAGGGATTCGATTATCTTGACTAGGTGGTAGTCTTTCAGGGTCTCGTAGGTTTTATGCAGTAGTGTCCGGTGATCTACTGTATCACAGGCGGAACTTAGGTCGACTAGTGCCAGCCCGGTGATTAGCTTATTCTCAAACCTATCCTCGATATGTTCCGTCAATGCCAGAATTTGACTGGTACACGACTTTACAGGTCTAATGCCTGCTTGGTGTGGAATTAGCTTCGAGTCAACCATCTTCTCTATTCTGTTGAGGATCAATCTTTCGTAGAGCTTAAACAGGTGGCAGAGAAGGGTTATGGGTCGATAGCTCTTCGGAGACTCTGCGTTCTTCCCGGGTTTAAGGAGAGCCACCACTTTTGACTTCCTCCACAGTTTCGGGATTTGAAAAGTTTCACGGCACACGTTAAAAAGTCCAAGTATCCACTCCCTGGCGCCAAGGCCGAAGTTTTTAATCTGTTCCACGCAAATATCATCAAACCCAGTGGCTTCCCCATTCTTCATGGTATTTATGCCATTGTTCAACTCTCTCATGGTAAATGGTTTCTGGAAGTTGGTGTTTTCCGTTAGCAGTAGGCGTGTGATTTTAGTTTTCTGACGTTTGGAGTTGAACTTGCCGTTTAGAAGGGCATCTCCTGCAATTCGTGTTATCGACGTGGCAGACCTTAATGACTAATCGTAACTCCAGTAAATCGCTCCGAGTGGGACGGACGAAACGCCGTTGGGGGGCTAGGCGTGCGTCCCACGCGGTCGACCTTGGCCCGCAGAGGCAGCCATTGTATGCGAGAAATGTCGCCGCGCACTTTCACCGCGCACGCTCGCTCAGTGCGCCCGACATCTTCTTCAGTCGCCGAGACAGTGGCTCCCTACCGCATATGCAACCCATACTGCTCCTCTGTTAGACGGGAACTGTGCAGAGCACAACGCACAAACACGCTCAACATACATTTGATCATTTAAATTTTATTACCAAGAAGGACACCAAATTTCGAAATTTTACTTATTGTACGTATAGCAGAAAGAATACATGACCAGCGCAAAAGTGCTGCTATCGGAACATAAAAAGGCGATTATGCTTTTTAAGAGACTCCTACTGAAAAATGGGCTACAAGCTGCCACATTCTACCTTCCTCAGCAACCTTAAAGTTTGGCATGCGAACATATTTGCGCTCTTTTTAACACGAAACTCACCTCTCACACCCACAGGCTCCCCTAACTGTCACTCGCTCACACCAATTACTCCATCATCCCTGTAAGTCGCTCATACCCAACCACATCCACTTGTCTATTCTGACCACTCATTAGCCTAACTCACTGCCTTTTTCCCTTTGTGTCTAACTGCCACTGGCACCTGTCTCACAGCCACAGCCTCCTTCGTTCTATGCCACTACTACTGTCTCCTGTCACTGTCACTATCTCCCTCGTGTTCTCTCTTACTACTACCACATCATTCATTCCTTCCCACTGCTGATGTCTCTTCTGTCACTATCCCTCTATTCCTCGTTGGCACTGTCATACTCTGTCTCTCGTTATCACTGGCTCTCACCATCTTCCACTTTCTCTTTCTCTTTATTCTTGTCCCACTGGCACTATCTCCTTCACTCTTTTCCTAGCACTATTCGGTCACTGTCAACTGTGTAGCAATGCCACTGCGTCCCCTCATTCTCTTACACTGTAATTGTCTTCTCCGCTCTCTCTATAAGAACCACTGTCTACTATCTTCAGTATTTATTACTTTTGCCTCTCTTTCAACTGTCACTTTCTCTTTCAGCATGAAAAAGTGAGAATAAGTTCGCATGCCAAAATTTTTGTGAAAACTTTTAAAGGTGCTGAGGAAAGTAGAATGAGGCAACTGGTACCCCACTTTTCAACGAGAGTATTTTAAAGAGGAGCATACTCGTATTTTTTGTGTTTAGATAGGAGTATTTTCCCGCTGGTTCCCTTCTTTTCCCTGCCACAGCAGAGCATGTCACTCAAATGAAAAGAACTTTATGTGTCAGTAAAATTTTGATAGTTTTCTTATATGAAACTGAAATAGCGCACGCCTAATTTCACACGTCAGACCAGATTTTACGTGCACGAAAATTCTGCATGTGCTTCAGTATTACAAAGGGGGTTTCCAGAACCCTCCTGATGATAACAGACACACTTGACAGCATATTTCTCTGTGTTATGTCAGTTTATAAACTACATTTTCGCCTCACAGCGGATTTTACGTCCAGAAGCAGGGTAACCTTGAACATCTGCCACTCGGAAACGGATGAACGTATCAATAACATTTTCAAGATTGTTCAAGAGTGGGATATTAGGTACATACACTGGCGGCTGCTCTGTTAGAGCACAAGGGCATGTGAACACCCTAACTTTTGACACCTTATTGGTTATTTTTCTTTGAATGTTGTTAAACTTAACACAGATGCTGCAATCTGAAAGATATGGCACTTAAATCTACTGAGCTACTGTCCCTCTAGACTCTGTGAAACTTAGGAACAGGGTCGCGAGCACACCTTCAGTTGTGCACGTTTTAAGGAGCTTTTGCACATGCGTAACTCGCGTGACGTAATTGCCTTACGGGATAAATACATACAGATTTGAGGATTTGGTAAACAATGTGCACGGTTCTCGGTGTGCACAGCTACTCAATTAGAAGTTAACGTCTGTGCCGCCATGTGGTAGCACACTGCGCCAGACTTTTAGCCCCGTTCGCTCGGCATAAATACCGCTAGGTGATAACATACTCTTCAGATATGTTAATTCACATACTATATAGAGTGGTAAAATTAGATCGGACGTCAGTATATGTTAAAATTGTACTGACAGTAAACCTATTTTGCGGGTTTCTGTATGAGTTATATTAAGTTACGAATTTTATCATACAGTAGTCCATTTGAGGGCTTAAAGACATCACCGTCGATTGTGAGATTGTAGCATTTATTCATGCTTCTGATATCTGTTGATCTTTTGGTGAGTCAGATTTATGTGTGCTGTGGGCTCACACTGTATAAATGAAAATTCACGGAAAGCTGTATCACTGATATTCACTTAAACGTGGGATGGACGGAGGTGTGCTTTAGGCCCTTATGGATGCCATCACCTCACTTGAATTGTAGTCAGGTGATCATGTTTGTACGCATTACTACTTGAGTTTAATCATTTCCACAAACGGCACTTTGTGTTTGCAGTTGGTTGTTTGCTGTGTAGGAATAGGCTTTCGCGTGCAGTGTAAACGTGAACTATGTTGAATCTATTTTATGCTAACAGAAAAGTAAAGCTGTGAGGACGGGGCGTGAGTCGTGCTTGGGTAGCTCAATCGGTAGAGCACTTACCCGCGAAAGGCATAGGTCGCGAGTTCGAGTCTTGGTCCGTCACACGGCTTTAATCTACCAGGAAGTTTCATATCAGCGCACACTCGGCTACAGACTGAAAGTCTCATTCTGGGAACAGAAAAGTAAATTACAAGGAAAATTTATCCTCAGAGGCCTCCAAGAACTCAACCTTTGACTGAGAAAGTGACGAAATCAAATTAAGTGTGACTACAAGCAAACATTAACAAGGAAGTGTACAGTTAAAAGTTGTTGAGTGAGAGAAGCGTAAGAATATCTGATTTTCAGCCAGGAAGTAAATTCGTGAACTTGTAGATATGTTAGGGATCTTGTACATTTGGCCGAAAAAAATGGAAAAGCTCGAGAAGTCCCACTTACACAAAAATGCGAAATGGAGATTTGCGAATGCTTACACACTATTTCGTTATAGTTACACTAAGATGATTCTTCTATTAGGTACACAAATGGTCCCAGCCCAAGGGCTATCCAACACTTGACCCTACCTTGCTATCATCAACAGAAACCGAGGTATGAGCCTCCGAAGAATCCCGTTTTTATGCGCGGCGTTTTGGAACATATTAGGTAGCGCATGATATTTGTTGGTAATTTCAGGGTATACAGGATGCGAAATTTACTACATAGAGCCACCGCCTCTGGCAGTAGGAACCAGGCTAACATCCTACGTCAGGGTAGGATGGGTAACATGCGGTCTTGCGTCATCTTGTTGAAAGATAACATAAGGGAGATGTCGATGACAAGCCATAGTCACCGGCCTTAACACACCAGAAACATAACACCTGCTGTCCAAGTTATCTGTTAGGCGAATCAGATGTTATCGTGTTGTTTTTAAAATACCAAATGGCACCTCATAACTTCATTCATGAGCTGTGCCCATACGATGGCGACAAACACATTACGAGTTTGCTTTTCCTACTCATCCGCATTAACTTACATTTTTATACATTTAGAGCCAGCTATCATTCATCACAGCAACCAGAAATTTTGTCTCAGTCTCGCTGTATTCTGCTACAACCATTCAAATACGACACGTTGCCGTACACCATACCATTATCAGCAAACAACCATAGACTGCTGCCTATCCTATAAGCCAAATCAATTATGTACAAGGGGCGCTCAATAAGTAATGCAATACACTTTTTTCTCGGGTAATTTATGTTGAAAAAATGAGTAATTTGCTGTGAGACATCGTGGAATATTCCCGCTTCCTCTGTAAAGAAGGTGCGTTCCAAGAAAAAATGGTTCAAATGGCTCTGAGCACTATGGGACTTAAATATTTGAGGTCACCAGTCCCCTAGAACTTAGAACTACTTAAACCTAACTAATCTAAGGACATCACACACATCCATGCCCGAGGCAGGATTCGAACCTGCGACCGTAGCGGTCGCGCGGTTCCAGACTGAAGCACCTAGAACCGCTCGACCACAGCGGCCGGCGTTCCAAGAAGAAAACCGTCATTGAGTTTCTTCTGGCGGAAAACCAGAGCATCGCAGACATTCATAGGAGCTTGCAGAATGTCTGTGGAGGCCTGGACGTGAACAGAAGCACGTTGAGTCGTTGGGCGAGGGGTCTGTCATTACTGCAACGAAGTCGCGCAAAGCTGTCCGGCCTCCCGCGTGCCTGCCGGCCGCACACAACTGTGACTCTTGCAACGTTGGAACGTGCGGACACTCTCATTCAAGGCGATCGACGATTCACAAACAAACACTTGGCTGCTCATCTGGACGTCTCTGCTGGCAGTGCTGACACACTCCTCCACCAACTGGTGTGCCTGCTGGATTCCTCGCCGCCTAACAGGAGACAACAAAGAGCAACGAAGGAATATCTGTGCAACACTGCTTGCGCCTTACGAGACTGATCGTGACAATTACTTGTGAAACACCATCACTGGCGATGAAACATTGCTTCCTGACTTCGAACCGGAAACAAATCGGCAATCCATGGAGTGGCGCCCCACCATCTCTCCTCCGGAGAAAAAAATTCAAAACCGCACCCTCAGCTGGTAAAGTTGTGGTGACGGTCTTCTGGGACTCTGAAAGGGTTATTCTGTTTGATGTCTTCCCTCATGGTAGAACGACCAACTCTGAAGCCTATTGCGCTTCCCTCAGAAAGTTGAAGAAACGTTTTCAGCGAGTTCGTTGCAACAAAAATGCAAACGAACTACTAGTCCTCCGTGCCCGACCGGTTAGCCGAGCGGTCTAACGCACGGCTTTCCGGAGCGGGAAGGAGCGCCGGGTCCCCGGCACGAATCCGCCCGGCGGATTTGGGTCGAGGTCCGGTGTGCCGGCCAGCCTGTGGATGGTTTTTAGGCGGTTTTCCATTTGCCTCGGCGAATGCGGGCTGGTTCCCCTTATTCCGCCTCAGCTACACTATGTCGGCGATTGCTGCGCAAACAAGTACATCACCATTACTCTACCACGCAAACATAGGGGTTACACTCGTCTGGTGTGAGACGTTTCCTGGGGGGTCTACTAGGGGCCGAACCGCACAATAACCACGGGTTCGGTGTGGGGCAGCGGAGGGGTGAAGTGGATTGCGGCAGTCGTCGTGGGATTGTGGACCACTGCGGCTGCGGCAGGGACGGAGCCACTCCGTCGTTTCTAGGTCCCCGGTTAACTCCTCCTCCATGACAACGCAAGGCCTCACACAAGTCTGCCCACCCTAGAGAAGCTCACAAAACTTCACTGGCCTGTTCTTCCTCATCTACCCTACAGCCCAGATCGTGCACTTTACGACGTCCACCTTACGTGGATGGTGGGGAGTTACTGACACAGCAAGACGTTGGCTCCGACGTAGACCAGTAGCGTGGTTTCAAGCTTGCATACAGACTCTCCCAGTAAGGTAGCTTGAGGCCGTCGCGTTGAACGGAGATTATGTTCAAAAATAGGGTTTTGTAACCAGAAGAGTAGGGGATAATATGGCGTACTGGAATCCTGAATAAAACCAACACACGTTCAGAAGAGAAATGTGTTACATTACTTTCTGAACAGCCCTCGTACTTGAGTAGTGGCGACTGGCGGTAGGATGTTCTACTTGCATCGCTGATATCGATATTCGGCCGTCTTGCTATCTTTGACTGCTCCCCCCGGCGGTTTTGCCGGTGAACGTGTGACGAGTCTCAGGTCGGCGTTCAACGAGCCAACTTGTGTTGAAAACAAGCCTGCGCCCCTAATTGTGGTGCTTGGGCATCGCCGTGCTCGCCGCCCTTGTCTTTTGTTGCACCGGATGTACGGTGCCGATCATTGGGAGCCTTGACGTGCAAAATTGTGGTGGGTTCGACGTCTCACGCTGAACAGCTTCCCAGCTCGTAATTTGCAAGCTCCAAGTTACGTGTGACTTTTATTCTGTGTTTAACTAAGAAGATTGTTGAAACTTATTGTTGCATGAGTAGCTGCCGGAGATGATTCTGAACTGGGTTCCACAGTGGCTATTTTGAGGAGGCTGATGTTCCTCATTTCGTTTCTCATCATCTGTGGAGTGTGTGTTCTAAATGGTTTCCATGCAGATTTTAACTTGTTTTAGGATATATTGACCGCTTTGGGACTGATTGCGGTTGTGTACGCGCCCGGCAGCCGTAGAGTTAATGGTTTAATCATTTGTCGCGGCCGGATTTGATATGTTTATTTTAATGTTGAAGGTGCCTTAAGGCAACTGGAAGTGATTTTTAAGTTTCCTACTAATTTACTGGGAGACGGGTAATGTTAGAGTATTGCTCCGTAAGAATTTGGGGGCTTGCTTATTATATATTCCAGTGTGGCTGTGATTTGACCTTGTTTTCATTGCAATCTGTTTGCGCTGCAGGCCATTTGTTAAGTCTGCTCGTTTCCTGGCGTCAATGCGGTTATGGATTCTTGTCAGGACCGCTCATTGTGAGGCCCGGCAGACTATATATAAATATATACCGCCTGCTAGTGAGGATGTGCACAAGCCGTGGGGAGTGAACGCTCGTATTGCCTGCCGGCCGTAGCGCTATTGCTTCCAAATACTACTGTGGGGCTTAACGCTGTTCTCTAACGTTAAGTGCAATTTGGGCATCATTCTGAGTCATTATGTCCGTTAATTACGTGAGGCCACTTTGTTAATATTAGCGTTTCTGTAAGTCATTTTACTGGTTGAGTTATTACTAGCCATTATTATTTAACGCTTATGTTAATCATTTGTGTATCTTTAATGAATAAGCAACTTGTTATTTTTCCTGTGTGCCAGTTTTGCGACCTTGGTTGGCCCACTTTGCATTTTTAGTATGAGCATGTTTCACTGTGGACCTTTACGTGGGCAGTACAGTTTTATTAAGCTTTAAGATCTTTTTTTTTTTTTTTTTTTTTTAATGAAGTTGTGGTATTATGTGGCTGTGTAACTTTAGATTGGAAGTGTATAGTGTTACTAGTCTTTTCAGATATGGTTAAACAAGAACGATTGTTTATGATTGATTATTTCACCGTGCCTACTATCTATGATTTTGGTTGCGTACGCAAAATATGATTCTCATTCGTGTTTATGTAATTCAATTAAAGTGAAGATTTGTATACTGCATCAGTAAGTGAGCAAATGTCCGAATTGAATACAATAAAGTCTGTTTTCAGTCAAATTAAAATTGTAAAACAATCACAAGCTTGTCCATCACTAGTGATCCCGGGCATCCTATTTCTTTTAAATAACTGTGGTGAAATTGTAATTTTTGATTCTCTAAAGAATTGAGTAGTACCACGGTTCAGTATTATCATCCTCGGAGCATTGTCGTCTAATCAAATGCAACTTACATAAGACACGGGACTTTGATAAGAAAGTTTACACTTTATTATGCAAGGTTATGCAGCTATTATTAAATGCTGCTCTACATTTCGACGACCCACAGATACGTGAGACTATTTTTCAACATAGTCACTAAGTCTCTGCCGGCCTGTGTGGCCGAGCGGTTCTAGGCGCTTCAGTCCGGAACCGAGCGACCGCTACGGTCGCAGGTTCGAATCTTGCCTCGGGAATGGATGTGTGTGATGTCCTTAGGTTAGTTAGGTTTAAGTAGTTCTAAGTTCAAGGGGACTGATGACCTCAGATGTTAAGTCCCATAGTGCTCCGAACCATCTGAACCATTTGAACTAAGTCCCTCTAAATATAGGTCGGAATGTTCTACCGATCGATCCATAACTTGCCGACAGAAATTAGTTCCCTGGTCGCGGTGTCATTCGAGATCCACTGTGCGAAGTTCCTCACTGTTGGAAAATCTCCCGCCCCCCATCCCCCTCCCCCCTCTGCCTGGACATTATCGTCTGTGGACAGTGTCGATGATGGCCTTCCTTTTCGATAAACATTATCCATGTCTGTGCGGCCTCGATCAAATTGTGGGCACCATTTCACTACGGCCGGATGCGACATTGCATTTTGTCCAAATACAGCCGCCAGCCACTGTGGCCGAGCGGTTCTAGGCGCATCAATCTGGAGCCGCGCTGCTGCTACGGTCGCAGGTTCGAATCCTGCCTCGGGCATGGATGTGTGTGATGTCCTTAGGTTAGTTAGGTTTAAATAGTTCTAAGTCTAGGGTACAGATGACGTCAGATGGTAAGTCCCATAGTGCTTAGGGCCATTTGAACCAAATACCGCCAGAATTTCGCACTGAATCTGTGTCCAATACACACGTTTCGTTCGCAGGAATCGCATTGTCCCAGCTACTTCAGCTACTTGATTTCAATCCCAGCTAATCGGGATTTGAAAGAGGAAATGCAAATGAAAAGAACCCTGGAAATTGGACATACGAAGCGAGTTGTGTCAAACTTCCTGGCAGATTAAAACTGTGTGCCGGACCGAGACTCGAACTCGGGACCTTTGCCTTTCGCGGGCAAGTGCTCTACCAACTAAGCTACCCAAGCACGACTCACGCCCCGTCCTCACAGCTTTACTTCCGCCAGTACCTCGTCTCCTACCTTCCAAACTTTACAGAAGCTCTCCTGCGAACCTTGCATGATTAGCACTCCTGAAAGAAAGGATATTGCGGAGACATGGCTTAGTCACAGCCGAGGGGATGTTTCCAGAATGAGATTTTCACTCTGCAGCGGAGTGTGCGCTGATATGAAACTTCCTGGCAGATTAAAACTGTGTGCCGGACCGAGACTCGAACTCGGGACCTTTGCCGTATCAAGAGCAACTAACATCAATGCCTTAACGCATTCGTGTACTATTATGCCGACTGTTAATCTGGGTGGTAAATTGGCTGGAAAGTTGTTTCTTGTGCTGCGAGAAGCTGGACGTGCTTTACCCCTACGATTCTTTCTCGGGCACGTAACCTTGCAAGGGCAGTAGAGAATATTTACGTCACAGCGAGCAAGAGTGGGAAAAATCCGTGTAAGAGAACTACAACTTTGGTATGAACACTGCATGTGACCAATAACTGGTCGAAATAACTTGCTTTTGCTTGATTTATGGTCTGCGTGTAAAAATCATACTCCTTTAGAGCAAACTATCCCTCCTGAAAAGTGTGTGACATTGCAGTTCATACCAACTGAAACCACTGGACAATTTCAGCCTCTGGATCTTTGTTTCTATAAAACACATTATCGTACTATCTGGAGCTACGCCTTTAAGGACAGTCAGTTTCACGATAGGCTCCACGACAGACTCGCATTCGGTTATAAAGCCATCACAATGAGTTCTCATCACCCCGCTGCACCAATATGATTCTATAGGCATTCTTTACGAGTTGACATGCAGCTAAACGTCCTCCGTGGTTTGCAACTCATAAGGAGCTCGCCTTCGTTTTTGACGGCGCGAATCTTTGTGATCACTGTGGCGCGACAATTTCATTCGTGGTGCAAGTTACTGGTTTGTTTTGAACATTTCTTGAATGTCGACATGCCCATTTTGTGAAGTGCAATACATACATCCCATAGAAGGTTGATTTGTGCACCTTCCGGACACTCGTTTTCTGTCACCCTTTGGTCGAGTCATTAGCAGTTCATATTTTTTTCTGTCATAATTGTTAACACAACACTTTCAAATGAGCCTTACTACTAAAGATAGAACTTGCGACCTCACACTCAAGGGGTTCCTTGTTAGCGACGTACGTAACTTACTTTTTGAATTCGCCCCATACCACTGACAGGAACTTGATACAGGGTCCGTGAGAACCTTCTATGTCATTAACAAAGGGAAAATCATTTTTTTTTTCGTAATTTGCTTCCAACTAGACTTTTTCCTTTCATTGATTTACCTCTTCTGACGTTAAGATGTAAGGAGTGACATCGATAAGGACCGTAAGTCAGCACGCGCTTGTGTGTGTGTGTGTGGTTGTGTAGAGGCTGAGAGGGAGAGGAGAGAAAGAGTGAGAGCGAAAGAAAGCGATAAACATAAATGCAAAGAAAATGACTGTATCTGTAAACTTTACGAACACCGCTTTAGTACCACGCAATAAGTTCTCCGATACTGAAAGGCTAACGGAGGCTGGATACAGTTTCATGCAGCCGTGCGCTGAATGCTCTCGTCTGTCGTAATGTGCCACTGGCTGAGTTTACGACTCACGCTGTTATCCAGAAGAGGGAGTGTGCTCTCCAGAATTCCTGCACAGCATGACGAAACGCGGCTAGCGGCGAGATTAAACGTCCAGTGTCCGCCACCTGTTTCCTATACGTGTTTTCGTGCTTGCAATATCGCCCGTAAAAGTAACTTCAAGCACCCATTATTCTACGCCACGTACGTGACATCCTGACACAGAAATTCAGGGAAACATTCTGCTGTTTTAGCGACAATGAATCTCTCTCGGGACCAGGAACGTGCATATAAAGCAGGTAAGCGTCGTTACTTGCACGCTATGCAGATGTGTTTCATTGTACAAAACTGCAAATGGCGATCGTATAACCTAATCTACTGCAAAGATTTCAACTGTTCTCAAACAAGTAAATTACACATTATGTAGGGTACCTAACAAACATATTACGCACACATGCTGTTCCTAGAAATGTGATGCAGCCTCTTAACACAGTATCACGCCGATTGCCTACAGCACGCTCTTCAAGTTATACGTGGATCCCTAATGCATCATGCATGGCCTCAGATATCGACACCGGGTTTACGAAAAGTGATAGTTTGCAAAGGGGTGACTATTTTCCCTCGTAGTTCATACTCTTAACCTCCACATCTACTAATATTTGGCGACTATGTGCTTTTTAATGCTCTAAACTAAATGACGTACGCTAACGGCGTTCGAGACAGAAAAATTTCACAAAAAGAAGAACGTGTGGATTCTAAGATTAGTGGCACAGCTCAGTTTCACTTTGTGGGGTCAAGTGAAGTTTACTGTAACAAATAAATGTATAGTACTGTGATAATATAGTCTTATGCCTAAAATAAGCCAAATTAATTTTGTATCATCCATGTTAAATTAGTTGTCAATCAATTAATGCTACCCAGTCACTGCTCCATTAGCTGGATAACCAATTAAAGTCTGACTAATATGGGAATTGTTAATACAGTGATTTTATATCGTTAATTCAGTTTGTTAACGGTTACCTGTGCTCCAATAATGCCAATAGTCGGTTACTTGTTCCATAGCTCATATTCGCGATACATGTTACGCTGTGGAAATCAACGGAACAAACATAAAATGAAAAAGTATATGGCTACATGCTGGCCATTTATAGGTTTGCTCTAAAAATGGCAGAATATTTCTATTCAAGAATTCTTCCACGGTATAGAAGAAGTTGCTAAGAAGAGACACCTTTAAGATATTACGAAGGTGCATAAGTTCGTAGCGAATTTGTTTTACATGTTGGTATTCCAGTTGCTATGGGTTTATTTATAGATTGTCTTTTTTATTTATAGTTCACTGTTAGTATTTGAGTTTACATATTGTCATTTTGTCATCTGGAAACAGTTAATGAAACTGTGGACGCTAGAAGATGGAGTGCCAAGTGGAGAAATCGGAACATATCCAACATTTTCTTCTGTTTGACTTCAACAAACAGGGTGATAGCAGAGGAGCCACTTAGAAACATTTCGGCCCTGTATGGGGAATACGTCTGAATAGAGCACGACAAGAAAATCTTCGTACATTCATATTTAAATTGGATGATGGTGGGACATCGGCTGGTATATTTTTTATTAAAAATGAAACTCCTCCAGCTGTACTTACGATTTCATATTTATTTGGCTACTAGTTTCGACGTTGCGAAAACGCCATCTTCAGGCCCGTACACTATGATGATATCAATAGTGTGTGGTTGAGTACTGGAAGTCCGCAGTGAGACCAATACGTGCTCCACGTCGATGGCGGACAGTAACTCAATCGTTTTCTCGTTTTAAGGAAGATCAATTTACACAAGTAACTTTCCACTTTCAGGAAGACCGTGGTTTGATGAAAATCATTTAAACGTATTAATCCACAATGACCCTAATCATTGTACTCGACAACTGGCATCAGTTGGCTTGTGGAACAACCCACATGACCGAGCGAGGTGGTGCAGTTGCTAGCACGCTGAACTCACATTCGGGGAGACGACAGTTCAAACTCGAGTCTGGCCATCCACATTCAGGTTTTCCGTGACTTCCCTAAATCGCTCCAGGCAACTATCGGGATGGTTCCTTTCAAAGGGAGCGGCCTCTCCCTAACAAAAATAGAGCTTGTGCTCCGTCTCCAATGACCTCGATGTCGACGGGACATTAAACCCAGTCTTCCTTGCTTCGTGAACAACACCGACCATTCCTAAGCTGTATTGTTGCCAGTGACAAGAAACGGTGTCTTTAGGCTATTGTAAGGAAAGGAAAGGAATGGTTGAGCCGAAACCAAGCAGCAAAAGGCCAGCGCCCATCCACGAAAGATAATGTTATGCATCTGTTCGAACAGGGACGATGTGGTGTTCTACGAATTGCTTCCCCGATGTGTAACCGTCACTCTTGACATTTATTGCCATCAGCTGAGACGGCTTGCAGACGCAATCCAAGAACAACGACAAGGAAGACTGCGTGAAGTGATGTTATTTCACGATAATGCTCGCCCGTATTCTGCCACAACTGCGGTTTCCAACCTTTGGTAGGCCATTACCCCCGAGCGCAATTAGACATTAGTAGTACCCTCCCCCCCTCACACACTTCTGTCTGCTGCCCCCTCCCTCCCCTCCCCCTCCACATTACCACCAACTTTAGCACCTAACAAAACTGTAAAATGAAATACTTTTCTTGGAACACTTTTATTTTTAAAATGATGAAAGATGTGAAAAAATGGTTCAAATGACTCTGAGCACTATGGGACTTAACATCTATGGTCATCAGTCCCCTAGAACTTAGAACTACTTAAACCTAACTAATCTAAGGACATCACACAGCGGTCACGCGGTTCCAGACTGAAGCGCCTAGAACCGCACGGCCACACCGGCCGGCCAAAGATGTGAAGGATGAGAGGTATACTATGTGATCAAAAGTATCTGGACACCCCCAAAAACATACGTTTTTCACATTAGATGCATTGTGCTGCCACCTACTGCCACGTACTCCATATCAGCGACCTCAGTAGTCATTAGACATCGTCAGAGAGCAGAATGCGGCGCTCCGCGGAACTCACGGAGTTCGAATGTGGTTCAAATGGCTCTAAGCACCATAAGACTTAACATCTGAGGTCATCAGCCCCCTAGACTTAACTAACTACTTAAACCTAACCAATCTAATGACATCACACACAGCCATCCCCGAGGCAGGATTCGAACCTGCGACCGCAGCAGCAGAGCAGTACCAGACTGAAGCACCTAGAACCGCTCGGCCACAGCAGCCGGCTCGAATATGGTCAGCTGATTGGGTGTCACCCGTGTTATGCATCTGTACGCGAGATTTCTACACTCCTTAACATTCCTAGGTGCACTTTCCGACATGATAGTGAAGTGGAAACGTGAAGGGACACATACAGCACAAAAGCGTACACGTCGACCTCGTCCGTTGACTGACAGAGACCACCGACAGTGGCAGAGGGTCGTAATGTGTAATAGGTAGACATTTATTCAGACCATCACACAGGAATTCCAAACTGCATCAGGATCCACTGCAAGTACCATTACAGTTGGGAGGGAGTTAGAAAACTTGGATTTCTAGGTCGAGCGGCTGCACATAAAGACAACACATCACGACAGTAAATCCCAAACGACGCCTCGCTTGGTGTAAGGAGCGTAAACATTGGACGATTGAACAGTGGAAAAACGTTGTGCGGAGTGACGAGTCACGGTACACAATGTGGCAATTCGATGGCAGGGAGTGGGTATGGCGAATGACTGGTGAACGTCATCTGCCGGCGTGTGTAGGGCCAACAGTAAAATTCGGAGGTAGTGGTGTTATGGTGTGGTGTTTCTCATGGAGGAGGCTTGTACCAGTTGTTTTGCGTGGCACTATCACAGCACAGACCTACATTCACGTTTTAAGCACCTTCTTGCTTCCCACTGTTGAAGAGTTTCAACACGATGGATCACCTGTTCATAACGCACGGCCTGTGGCGGAGTGGTTACACGACAATAACATCCCTGCAATGGACTGACCAGCACGGAGTCCTGACATGAATCCAACAGAACACCTTTGGGATGTTTTGGAACGCCGATATCGAGCCAGGCCTCACCGACCGATATCGATACCTGTCCTCAGTGCAGCACTCCGTGAAGAATGGGCTGCCATTCCCCAAGAAACCTTCAAGCACCTGATTGAACGTATGCCTGCAAGAGTGGTAGCTGTTATCATGGGTAAGGGTGGACCAACACCATATTGAATTCCAGTATTACCGATGGTGGGCGCCACGAACTTCTAAGGCATTTTAAGCCAGGTGACCGGATACTTTTGATCACAATGTGTATTTTGTGTGGGTGTGTTAGAATGAATAATGAAGCAATTTGCGGAGTTTCGCAAGTGGTACCAACAACTACTTCTCAGATAAGAAAGCTAACTATCCACGGTTAGGGTAGACACTTGCAACAAAACATATGTCCCCTGTATACTCCTCTCCATTGGGGCACTTGCTTGGCCTGCAAACTGCAACTTACTGTTTATGAATCGCTTGATTGTTGGATGTCTTACTTCTGATCTGGCACAAAAATTTCACGTTGTTAATGATTTGGTCTAACCACTCCAATAATAATAATAATACTGCGTACAGCCTTATGTAGTTACTTTTGTGTCGTGCTGTCAATTAATTCATACATCTATTTCGAAACGCGTAATGAAACCGTTTCTGGACAACTGCAGGTACCATCTACAACTTGGAGAAGACATTTTCTTCACGTGTTTAGCATTTGTTACGGATATGTCACACTTTTATCTTCAGAAATGTACTGGACAAAGCACAACATACGTGTGTAGTGGATGGACTATGTGGGGAACCTGTAATCTCCAACGGTTTAATGCTAATAACTGAGAAAAATTAATTATTGTTAACTTATATAATCAATGGGTAACAGAAGAAATACTTCAGTTGATTGATGAAAGGAGGAAGTATAAACATGTTCCGGGAAAATCAGGAATACAGCAATACAAGTCGCTGAGGAATGAAATAAATAGGAAGTGCAGGGAAGCTAAGACGAAATGGCTGCAGGAAAAATGTGAAGACATCGAAAAAGATATGATTGTCGGAAGGACAGACTCACCATACAGGAAACAACCTTTGGTGACATTAAAAGCAACGATGGTAACATTAAGAGTGCAACGGGAATTCCACTGTTAAATGCAGAGGAGAGAGCAGATAGGTGGAAAGAATACATTGAAAGCCTTTATGAGGGTGAATATTTGTCTGATGTGATGGAAGAAGAAACAGGAGTCGATTTAGAAGAGATAGGGGATCCAGTATTAGAATCGGAATTTAAAAGAGCTTTGGAGGACTTGCGGTCAAATAAGGCAGAAGGGATAGATAACATTCCATCAGAATTTCTAAAATCATTGGGGGAAGTGGCAACAAAATGACTATTCACGTTGGTGTGTAGAATATATGAGTCTGGCGACATACCATCTGACTTTCGGAAAAGCATCATCCACACAATTCCGAAGACGGCAAGAGCTGACATGTGCGAGAATTATCGCACAATCAGCTTAACAGCTCATGCATCGAAGCTGCTTACAAGAATAATATACAGAAGAATGGAAAAGACAATTGAGAATGCGCTAGGTGACGATCAGTTTAGCTTTAGGAAAAGTAAAGGGACGAGAGAGGCAATTCTGACGTTACGGCTAATAATGGAAGCAAGGCTAAAGAAAAATCAAGACACTTTCATAGGATTTGTCGACCTGGAAAAAGCGTTAGACAATATAAAATGGTGCAAGCTGTTCGAGATTCTGTAAAAAGTAGGGGTAAGCTATAGGGAGAGACGGGTCATATACAATATGTACAACAACCAAGAGGGAATAATAAGAGTAGACAATCAAGAACGAAGTGCTCGTATTAAGAAGGGTGTAAGACAAGGCTGTAGCCTTTCGCCCCTACTCTTCAATCTGTACATCGAGGAAGCAATGATGGAAATAAAAGAAAGGTTCAGGAGTGGAATTAAAATACAAGGTGAAAGGATATCAATGATACGATTCGCTGATGACACTGCTATCCTGAGTGAAAGTGAAGAAGAATTAAATGATCTGCTGAACGGAATGAACAGTGTAATGAGTACACAGTATGGTTTGAGAGTAAATCGGAGAAAGACGAAGGTAATGAGAAGTAGTAGAAATGAGAACAGCGAGAAACTTAACATCAGGATTGATGGTCACGAAGTCGATGAAGTTAAGGAATTCTGCTACCTAGGCAGTAAAATATCCAATGACGGACGGAGCAAGGAGGACATCAAAAGCAGACTCGCTATGGCAAAAAAGGCATTTCTGGCCAAGAGAAGTCTACTAATATCAAATACCGGCCTTAATTTGAGGAAGAAATGTCTGAGGATGTACGTCTGGAGTGTGGGAAAACCGGAACAGAAGAGAATCGAAGCATTTGAGACGTGGTGCTATAGACGAATGTTGAAAATTAGGTGGACTGATAAGGTGAGGAATGAGGAGGTTCTACGCAGAATCGGAGAGGAAAGGAATATGTGGAAAACACTGATAAGGAGAAGGGACAGGATGATAGGACATCTGCTAAGACATGAGGGAATGACTTCCATGGTACTAGAGGGAGCTGTAGAGGGCAAAAACTGTAGAGGAAGACAGAGATTGGAATACGTCAAGCAAATAATTGAGGACGTAGGTTGCAAGTGCTACTCTGAGATGAAGAGGTTAGCACAGGAAAGGAATTCGTGGCGGGCTGCATCAAACCAGTCAGTAGACTGATGACCAAAAATAAAAGTAGTCTTAAAAAATTGTGATAATAGTGATGATATTTTGTAAGCAATTTAGTTTCATAACTGAAACTGATGTGTTGGTAAAGGTGCCAACACCTTGTAGATAGAGGAGGCCGAAATGCACGCTATCTAACGCAGACGGGCGTGAATTCTGGAACAGGATAAGTAGTGAATGATAATAAGAAATGTATGCAGCTCCTCGAATACTTATCTTTTAATTCTTCATGTGTGTGAATACAGCATTCTTGATGAGACATTTCATACGATAACTGTCAACTATGTAAGGCTAATGGCGCCTTGCTAGGTCGTAGCCATGGACTTAGCTGAAGGCTATTCTAACTGTCTCTCGGCAAATGAGAGAAGGCTTCGTCAGTGTAGTCTCTAGCAAAGTCGTCGTACCACTGGGGCGAGTGCTAGCCCGTATCTCGAGACCTGCCTTGTGGTGGCGCTCGGTCTGCGATCACACAGTGGCGACACGCGGGTCCGACATGTACTAAATGGACCGCGGCCGATTTAAGCTACCACCTAGCAAGTGTGGTGTCTGGCGGTGACACCACAGAAACAAAATCGAATCGTTTAGTTTCTACCCCTCAGAAAATTTCATTTTATCCCTCAGGGGGTAATTACTCCCAGGCTGGGAACCACTGTGCTAGACTGCCAAAAAACACTATACAGGATTTGGGTTGTGTTGTGTTGGGAAGTCATTCCGCACCCACCTCATTCATCTTATCTTCCGCCCTCAGATTTTCACCCTTTCCGCTCTCTACAGAACAATCTACAAAGAACTTGCGGTTTTCGGATGAAAATACGCTTCAAACATGGCTCGACGGGTCCTTCACCTCAAAACCACGTGATTACAGTTGCGGAATCGACAGGTTACCTCAGCACTGGCAGATTGTTTTAAATAGTGAAGGAGAACATATTACTGTTGAATAAAGTCTCTGTTATGTGTATCTATTAAAAACTTACGGAAAAATGGTATGAACTTATGCCATGCACCAATCCAATACATATGCTGGCTCCCAGACATTTTATTTTTTGTGTAGATTGTCGAACATTTTATAGCTGCATATTTCACTCTTTTCTGTGCCAAAGTTAGATTCATTAAAGGGTTACGCAGATCTTTATTTCTTCGAGTCCTGTACTTGTAAACGCCTATGTTATTCTAAAACTCATATGGAGTTTTCATAATAAGTTTGTTTTACTGTGTTTTGTATGGTTAAAACATAATTATTCCATCCATTTACTGCTTTTCTGTTATGTGTTTGTGGCCTCCCCTTGTCGCTCATTTGTAAATTCATATGGCTGAATCGTCTATTGTAGATTCGATCTCCGATGCTACCACGGTGTGGAGGCAGATTTTCAGGTAAGATTGCTTTCATCTGGAAATTAGCGAACCTTGCAATGCTTCGCAATTTCTAAATATAAACTGAAGCGCCAAAAAAACTCATATAGGCATGCGTATTCAAATACAGGGGTGTGTAAACAGGCAGAATACGGCTCTGCGGGCGGCAAAGCCTAAATAAGATAACAAGTGTCTGGCGCAGTTGTTCAATCGGTTACTGGTGCTATAATGGCAGGTTATCAACATTTAAGTGAGCTTGAACGAGGTGTTATAGTCGGCGCGCGAGCGATGGGATACAGCATCTCCGAGGTAGCGAGGAAGTGGGGATTTTCCCGTACGGTCATTTCACAAGTGTGCCGTGAATACCAGGAATCCTGTAAAACATCAAATGTCCGACATCGTTGTGGTCGGGAAAAGATCCTGCAAGTACGGGACTAACGACGACTGAAGAGAATCGTTGAAGTGCAACCCTTTCGCAAACCGATGCAGATCTCAGTGCTGGGCCAAGTGTCAGAGTGCGAATCATTCAACGAAACATCATCGATATGGGCTTTCGGAGCCGAAGGTCCACTCGTGTATCCTTGATTACTGCGCGACACAAAGCTTTATGGCTGCCTGGGCGCGTCAACAACGACATTGGACCCTTGATGACTGGAAACATGTTGCCTGTTCGGTTGAGTCTCGTTTCAAATTGTATCGAGCAGATGGACGTGCACGGGTATGGAGACAATCTCATGAATCCATGGATCCTACATGTCAGCAGGGGACTGTTCAAGCTGGTGGAGGCTCTGTAATGGTGTGGGGAGTTTGAAGTTGGAGTGATATGGGACCCTGATACGTCTAGATACGACTCTGACTGGTGACTCGTACGTAAGCGTCCTGTCTGATTACCTGAATCCTTTCATGTCAATTGTGCATTCCGGCGGAGTTGGGCAATTCCAGCAGGACAATGCGACACCCCACACGTCCAGAATTACTACAGAGTGGCTCCACGATTTTAAACACTTCCGCTGGCCACCAACCCCCCCCCCCCCCCCCAGACATGAAACTTATTGAGCATATTTGGGATGCCTTGCAACGCGCCGTTCACAAGAGATCTCCACCGCCTCGTAATCTTACAGATTTATGGACAGACATGGAGGATTCATGATGTCAATTCCCTGCAGCACCACTTCATGATTTAGTCGAGTCCATGCCACGTCGTGATGCGGCACTTCAGCTTGCTCGCCGGGAATTGAATGTGGGACCTAATCTCCTCCCCCCTTTCTCTGCCCGCTTCCTCCTCCATTCTCTCTTTACCCATCAACCCCTCCTCCTCCTCTTACTCTCTCTCGATATCACCCCCTCCATCCTCTCTCTGTTCCTATTCTCCCCCCCCCCCCCCCCCCATGTCCATTTCCTCCCCGCCTCTCTCTGTCCTCTAATCTCTTTCTCTGACATTGAACTTTGTCTACTGCTATTACCAACGAAACCTTAATATGGAATAGAAATCGCTTTAAATGAATGGGTAAATTAGTTGGGATCATCGCTATATGGGGTATAAGAGAGTCCTCTCCAGCTGGTCCATCTCAACGGCGTTATTGCGCACAGCTTTAATCTGCGAATGGGTAGGATACGAAGTTTCGAACGATTCAGATTTCGTAGTAGTATTCTAATCATAAGCCGACAAGCCATAAATACAACTTTACTGTTTTCTGTAAAACCGACGGCAAGGAAGAAAACAGCACACTGTTGTGCATACTATTTTTTTAAACTATATACAAAAACAAAGAAGATATATATGAGACTCATGTTGTCCAAAGGTTTACATTCTCTGCTATCGTAGTTAAAACTGACTGCAAGAAAGAAAAGGAAACTGCAAATATTCACAACAGGAAACCTGTACATGATTGTTTAAAAAAATAGACAGCCTATGTCTACCTACATGTTTATCAGTTTATCGTGTCAAATTTTAAGTAAATCGGTCAAGAACTTTTTGAGATTTTTGTGAATAATGTTTCCCGTTCTATATTTATATATTATAAGCATTAAAATATATAACCTATGTGCGTCCAAATGTCCATTAGAGTATCATGTAAAAATGTGAAATAAATCGAGAGTTTTAGTAACAAAGGTTCCCCTTTATGTATTATATATTTCTACGTTATACATATTAAAATATATAACCTATGTCCATGTGAACGTTCACTGAAGTAAATTTTGAAGTAAATCGGTTTAGAACTTTTCGAGATTTTTGATAACAACGTTTCCCTATTATATATTACATAGATATTTCCACATTACGTACAGTAGAAAATATCTCCGTCTGATTGGTCATTAGAGTATGATGTAAAATTCTGCAGTGAATCGGTGAAGTAGTTTTGGAGATTTTAACATCTTTAAACAACGATTTGTCTTTAGGTACGTATTAGTATAGATAAGGAAGCGGTAGCACATAGGGTAGCAAGCTAAACTGATTTGTTGGAGACTCATCAACTGTTCAACGTCTTCATTACTAATTCCAAAACAGCTACAAACTGCGCCAGCTAGAACAAGCAAGCAAGCCTGGAAATTTGCCATGCTGTAAGCGGCTATATGTTTCGCCAAGGAACTTCTAGTTTACAGTTTGTATCATTAGTGTTATGTGCAACTCAGGTAGTAAATACACGCTATTATTGCTGAACCGTCGAGAATTTCCAAGTAATCCTAAGGCGAGCGATCAATTTGTCGCTGTAGAGTAGATTATTTGATTCGGTCCACAGTCACGCAAGCTGAATTAGCTATGCACGGGAGTGAGACACCTGTCTGGGCGGTCAAGGGAGTCAGCGACCCGAACAGCGCCGTAGCAGTGTATCTGTGAACCGCAACCTGAACAGGGCGCGTGGGAGAAACGGACGACAGCCGCCTACGACCACCAACTTCTCCCTCGCCGCTGCTGGCGACGGAACGATGTTTACTGCGAGGCTGCATTAGCACGGCTGCCTAAGATTCTCGCGCGCTCGTCGTGTTACGCTGGTGGGTGTGCTCGCCATGTAAAGCGATCGCCTGGCACCTCGAGAGCCTTCCTCCGCCGCGACTATGCCCGGCGTTTGCGTCAGTGGCGGCTTTATGGGGGCTTTTTTTCTCTCCCGGAGGGTCACAAAAGCGACCGAATGGCCGTCGCTTTTACGGCCAGTGGCCTTTGTGGGCGGCCTCTTTATGACCCGACAGGGAATTGGAGTCGGGGCCTCTAAGCGCAGCTGGGGCGTGTTAGGTGCTCAGCGTTCATCTGTAACGCGCAGGTGCACTGGCTTCTGTTTCTGTTCTTATTTGCGTCTTTTCGCCTCTCCAGTTGTCACAAAGAGGCACTACGTGGTATCTACATGCAGCATTCCATTCTGACTGTTCACAAAAAACCCAACTTCATTTTCGACTTGAGAGTTCAGAGACATTCCGCCTCGTTAAACACTTAACGTACACAATAAAAGTTGCAACGCTGTCCTGAAGAGATTTACGTCCCGCACCATCTCGACCTGCCCTGCCTACCAAACACTGACGAGCCAGAACATTATGACCACCTGCTTAATACAATGTTCGGACACTGTTCGAACGCGATAGAGCAGCGATTCTGCATGGCATGGACTCGGCAAGTCCTCAGTAAGTTTCCGGAGGCGTGTAGCACCACATGCATACGCACAGGTCACGCAATTCCTGCAAATTATGGGCTCTGGTTTGTGTGCACGCAGCTGTCGCCAAATAGCGTCCCAGATATGTTCCATCAGGTTCTTGTTGGACAAGACATCAGCGTGAGTTCATTATCATGCTCCAGAAACAACTATAGGACCATTCTGCCCTCGTGACACGGGCAGTTATCCTGCTGGAAGATGCTATCATTGTGAAGGAATGCAGGTTGTCCGCAATAATACACTACTGGTCATTAAAATTGCTACACCAAGAAGAAATGCAGATGATAAACGGGTATTCATTGGACAAATATATTATACTAGAACTGACATGTGATAACATTTTCACACAATTTGGGTGCATAGATCCTGAGAAATCAGTACCCAGAACAACCACCTCTGGCCGTAATAACGGTCCGGGTACGCCTGAGCATTGAGTCAAAGAGAGCTTGGATGGCGTGTTGCTCGGCCACCATTGACCAGACGTTTTCAGTTGGTGAGAGATCTGGAGAATGTGCTGGCCAGGGCAGCAGTCGAACATTTTCCTCATGTCTTTACGTTTTAGGTGTCGCCACCGGCGCCAACCTTGTGTGAATGCTCTGAAAAGCTAATCATTTGCATATCACAGCATCTTCTTCCTGTCGGTTAAATTTCGCGTCGGTAGCACGTCATCTTCGTGGTGTAGCAATTTTAATGGCTAGTTGTGTATTTTTATGACCCACAGCTGTCGTGGTTCCTTCCATTACTACCACAGGTCTCCTGGAAGCTCACATGAATGTCATCCACAGTATAATACCGAATGCACCTCTGAGCAGACGCACATGGGAAGGAGTACAATGTCACAATAACGTTAAACAGTGAGTGTACCCTATTCAAAGATCTGGAGGTCAGTACGACCATGCAACATTATGCTTCTCCGAACCATAACACCTAGACTACAGAACGACCATGTTGGATAACGTTCATGGGTGCATAAAGTGTTTCCATCTCCCAGCGTATGAGGTTACATGCAGCATTGTTCCTTGACCGCCAAATATCACGCGAAAGCTACTTTCGTCGGTAAGTTTTGCACACCTGTAATGAAATGTCGTGTGACGAGGGCCTCCCGTCGGGTAGACCGTTCGCCTGGTGCAAGTCTTTCGATTGGACGCCACTTCGGCGACTTGCGCGTCAATGGGGATGAAATGATGATGATTAGGACAACACAACACCCAGTCCCTGAGCAGAGAAAATCTCCGACCCAGCCGGGAATCGAACCCGGGCCCTTTGGATTGACAGTCTGTCGCGCTGACTACTCAGCTACCGGGGGCGGACTGCACACCTGTGTATTACCGCGTACAGAATGAGTTTCGAAAGTTTGCTTCAAACCTGTAATATAAAGAAAACTATGATATATAAACACCGATTCGTGGAGTATCGTACATGCGTTTCGTTGATAGTCTGAGCATAATAAATTTATGTAATTTTGAAATCCTAATTTTATATGCAATGACTCATGTACCTTTTACCATTGTAACGTACACTAACGTCACTTACCATCAAGACTTTGGAAATCTGAGAGAAGGAAACTCGTATCTGACAACTCACCTGCAACAAAGAGAGTGAAAACTAAGATTATTTTATCTAGCACAAATAGATAAACAGCAATATGAAATAGGCTGATAAGGCAAAATGCTACACAAGGGTTGTAGTGAATCACTGAAGATTGGAAAAACATGTTAACTACTACTTATGTAAGCAAGTTCTGATAAGATGCGTGCGTAGCCGACACAGATACGAACGCTGTATAAAAGATGACTGTACACGTCGTGAAAGTAGTTCGATTATTTTCGGAAATCTATTCTAAGACACTTACCACATGTTAGTAATTTTTTCACTATTTAGCAGCAATATCTGAAAAAAAATTTAATATTAACAATCACAAAATATTTGCTGGCAGAACTTGTTATTGACTGTAACTAAATTTTACTGTGTATTCGTAGTAATATCTATTT
Organism: Schistocerca americana; assembly: GCF_021461395.2. NCBI lineage: Eukaryota > Metazoa > Arthropoda > Insecta > Orthoptera > Acrididae > Schistocerca > Schistocerca americana. Next base: position 313,097,103 of record NC_060124.1, read on the forward strand.
ACATTTCTGTTAAAGTAAATCTCGTGTTATAGAACTAAAGCTGACAAAAAAAAAAAGAAGAAATTAGTCGCATTACTAACGAATTGCCTCTGACTTGATCGACTTTGTTGACCAGTCAGAACGTAAGGCAGACTTCGAGATTGGAAAACAGCTGCTGACTAACACGACACAACGAATAATTAGTTTGTAATGCGAGCAATTTTTTACATTATTTCTTTTAATAATCATTTTCCCTGTTCATATGAAATGGCTGTCTGCTTGTGCGTGTTAGTTACATTCACTGTTGTAGCTTCTTGGACCTTGTTAACCACTGTTTATAAACTTGAAGAGGAAACACAAAACAGTCATCACAATCAACTCTTTTGTATTTCAGTTTTTTATTACAGTCAAACTATAAAAGTTAGAAACACATTGCGCGGATCACTGGATTGTTCTTATGCAACGAGAAGAGCACTGGTCCGGCAAGCACGTCTGATAAAGATCTCGAACGTATCCGAGATGCGTTCGCACGGAGCCCTCGGAAGTCCACAAGATGGGAGGCCAAGAACTTCAGCTTCCTCAAACTATGGTGTGGCGTGTTTTGGAACGAAGCCTGCATATGAAGCCTTAAGTTGCAGTTATTGCAGTAACTGTGCTGTGTTGGCAGAAGAGCCAACACCGTGTTGCTAGAGGAGGCCGAAATGCAAGCGTTTAATTACACGCAGACTGGCGTGAGGTCTGGAACAGTTAAATGTAATTAATATAGCCAATAAGGTACGTTGTTGCTGGAATACTTAACTTTAATCCATAACTGGTGTACATCGCTCTTGACGGTACATGCATCACATAATAAATATCAATTGAATACGGCGCCTTGCTAGGTCGTAGCAAATGACGTAGCTGAAGGCTATGCTAACTATCGTCTCGGCAAATGAGAGCGTAATTTGTCAGTGAACCATTGCTATGAACGTCGGCTGTACAACTGGGGGTAGTGCTAGGAAGTCTCTCTAGACCTGCCGTGTGGTGGCGCTCGGTCTGCAATCACTGACAGTGGCGACACGCGGGTCCGACGTATACTAACGGACCGCGGCCGATTTAAAGGCTACCACCTAGCAAGTGTGGTGTCTGGCGGTGACACCACAAACTGCACCCCGGAGACGATAACAGAAGCTTAAGAATTTCACACTTCATTTCTCAAGGGTATGGCAGAGGACACTGTTCCGAACGACTCATCTATTAGGCAGTATCGACGTTTCACCTATTTCGTAACGTAAACCGCTATAATATAAGAATTTGGGGGACATAATGTCCTGGCACCGTCGTTGAGCACGAAAGAAACTGACTGGAACTGCATGTGTTTTGTGCCGCTTCTGCTCACAAAGATTGTGGACTTTTCTTTTTTGCGGAGGAAACTGTGACAGGAATGACATAACTGGACATGCTGCAAAACGAGTAGTTTCTTCAACTTCACTAAGATTTTAATGATTTATTTTTTATTCATGACTGTATACTGCCTCAATTTCACCTTGACGTGCGACGTTGCCTTAACAACACCATCCTACAGCGTTGGATAGAATATCTCATTCATTGTTTCTGGTCTCCCAGGTCACCAGACCTCACACATTACGATTTTTTTTCTGTGGGGGTACATAAAGACAGAGTCTTTGACCCACCTGTGGCAGCTACTCTTCAATATCTGAGAAGTCGAATTGTTGAAGCTGTCGATTCAATAAACAGGGGCCTGTTGATGTATGTGGAATGAAATGGACTACCGTTTCGATGTTTCTCGAGTAACGCATGGCACTCATGCTGAGAATGTCTGCGTGAACAGAAAACTTCGAACCTTCCTGTACCCGACATCTGCAATGTGTTTCTACCTTTCCAGTTTCTCTGTTCTTTCCTTATGAATCGTCCTTTATGACAATAAGAGAGACTGTGACAATTTGACGTTGAAATCGAATGTATAGAAATTATTATTTTAAAGACTTCGAAAGATATTGCTATTGGAACTCAGATTCATTTATATTCTTCATCGTTACGTAATTTCTATTTTAACAGTATTGAACAAGTTAATGAAGAAATATGAGTTCCTGAAATCTGTAATATCGTTTAGGATCTCGTTTTTCCACTTTTGATCACGGTTAGATATTTTCATTTCATCCATTTCCAACTCTTCACCGACGTGTGAAATACTTTAAGATAGTTATCATCTACTGGAACACTGTGTCCTCTTCTTCTATATGCTTCGCTGTACCTAATTTGTTAGATTTATCAAATCTCAAACAATCGATATGTTTTTTACGTCGATTTTTAAAATTTCTGTCCTTTAGGCCAATTCATCCCCATTACGGTCGGAGGAAGGCAATGGCAAACCACCTCCACTAGGACCTTGCCTAGTACGGCGGTGTGGGGCTCCCACATCGTCCCCTACGCTCCTCGGAGTAAGGGACCTCATCATCATCATCATCATCATCAGGCCAATGTAGTAGCTGCTACAATGACTACATGTCAGTTTGGTAATTCCTGCGTTGCTCAGCTTTTCACCTGGTTGTGAGGTGCCATGCGCCAGTTTCTTCCGCAAGTTGGTGGTGACGAAAGTGATTCTGATATCTGTGTTCTTAAATACGCAGGTTGGAACTTAAATAGTGGCAATTAAATAGTGGCAACACTGCTGTGGAGACACTATGCAATGGAATCTACTACTGTCGCTGACAGCACACGTTGTTGACATACCTACCTTACCTCCGAGCAAATGGACTCGCCCGTCCCATGTCACCGGCGTGCGCACAGTCGAGGGAAACACAGTCACTTGCGAGCGAGCAGTTTAACGTAACGGTGTCACTATGTTTTCGAAACAGGAACAACGGAGTTGGATCAAGACTGAATGTGCCAGAGGTCGTACAGCACGACAGAGTCATCATAGTCTTCAAGAGGCGTGCGGGGAATCGGCATTGCCGTACAGAACAGTGGCACGTTGGGTAAAAGCCTTTAACGAAGGTCGACAAACTGTGGCAGACATGCATGGGGCAGGTCGTACTAGCGTCTCTGAAGAAGAAATGCATGCTGTTGCCGTGTTAGTGGACAATGATCGACGCCATGCGATTCGTGAGGTCGCCCACGAAACCGGATTAGCGCATACGTCTGTGCTTCACATCCTGAACGAACGCTTGGGCATGCGAAACATTGCATCACGATCCGTTCCACATATCTTGACGGGAATGCAGAAATGGATGCATTACGACGCTGCTCAGACGTACTTGGAGCGCTATGAGCGCGAAGAAGAGGCTGTATCGTAACACTGGATGACATATGGGCCACATCGTACGAGTCAAAACTGAAACGCCAGTCCAACGAATGGCGTCTTTATGGGTCGTCGCGAAAGTCGAAAGTGGACGTGTACGGGCATGGAGACAACCTCATGAATCCAAGGACCCTGCATGTCAGCACGGGGCTGCTCAAGCTCTGCAAAGGTGTGAGGTGTGTGCAGTTGGAGTGGTATGGGACTCTTGATACGTCTAGATACGACTCTTACAGGTGACATTTACGTAGACATCCAGTCTGATCACCTGCATACAGTCATGTTCAATGTGAATTCCGACGGACTTGGGCAATTCCAGCAGGACAATGCGACACCCCACACGTCCAGAATTGCTACCTAGCGGCTCCAAGAACACGCTTCTGATTTTAAACGCTTCCGCTGCCCACCAAACTCCCCAGACAAGAATATTGTTGAACACACCTGGGATACCTTGCAACGTTTTGTTCAGAAGAGATCTCCGCCCCTCGTACTCATACGCATTTATGGACAGCCCTGGTCAATTCCCTCCAGCACTACCTCAGAAATTAGTCGAGTCCGTGCCACGTCGTGTTGCGGCACTTCGGCCTGCTCGCGGGGGCCATACACGATATTAGGCAGGTGTACCAGTTTCTTTAGCTCTTCAGCGCACAACTTGACTGTGTCATCTGCAGTCAATATGGCCTTAAAGTGGAGATTTCGTACAGGTAATACGCCGGCGAAGGAGACACGATCGACCGCTGGCAAAGGACACGGTGTCGCCAGTCGAGGTGGACAAACTTGTAAAAAGCCGAGCGCCCAGGCTTAGTATTCCGAGGAGGGCGTCTCTTTATAATTACTGGGGCCGGGAATATTGGAGCGCCGCGGCACGCCTGATCACAAGGTAGGGGCGTGCATTCTGCGCACGCGCCGCCCTGCCTCTCCCAATTTGGCCGACACCGGTTAGGAGGTCCTCGGCTCCTGATCCCAAGCACTGCCAGCGCCGTCTCAAGCCAGGTTTACTCAGTAACGAATGCAGGCGAACGAGCGTTCACAGACAGTTCGCGAGCGTTCACTACAATTCGCTCGGCGGGCTTTTTGTTGCCATTCGACTGAAGTAATGAATGAAGTGGTACTGGTCTCGCATTAAGGAGAAGCTGGGGTCTCACTTGAGGCAAATATTTTAAGAAGCCAGACTTGATCGCAGTTTACTCTGTGCCGTGAATATACACAGCCTGGTGCAATTGCCCAGAAATTAGGTCTAATGTGAATAATAATAAACATTTTAAAAATTAGGACAGGTGCGAGTAGGACTCACACACCGAGAGTTCCGTTCAAACTTAATTATGTACGGTATACAGGATGATTCAAAAGTAACTGTACAATCTTCGCGGGCGTAATGTATGCATGAAAATAAGACAAAAATGTTAAGTAAAGTTCTGTCTGAAACTGCCTATATCACTAACGTCGATTTGCAGTAGGATTTTGGAACATACGCTGTATTCGCACATTATGAATTACCTCAAAGAAAACGATTTATTGACACATAGCATTGTTTCAGAAAATATCGTTCTTGTGGAACACAACTAGCTCTTTATACTCATGCAGTAGTGAGTGCTATCGACAGGGGATGTCAAATTGATTCCGTATTCTTAGATTTCCAGAACGCTTTCGACACCGTTCCTCACAAACGTCTTCTAATCAAACTCAGTTGTGCGACTGGATTCGTGATTTCCTGCCAGAAAGGTCACAGTTCGTAGTAATAGACGGAAAGTCATCGAGTAATATCCGACGTTCCCCAAGGAAGCGTTACAGGCCTTCTATTGTTCCTGATCTATATTAACGACATAGGAGACAATCTGAGTAGCCGTCTTAGATTGTTTGCCGATGATGCTGTGATTTGCTGTCTTGTAAAGTCATCAGATGATCAAAACGACTTGCAAAATGATTTAGATAAGATATCTGTACGGTGCGAAAAGTGGCAATTGACCCTGAATAAGGAAAAGTGTGAAGTTATTCCCATGAGTACTAAAAGAAATCAGCTAAATTTCGATTACACGATAAGTCACACAAATCTGAAGGCTGTAAATTCAACTAAATACTTAGGGATTACAATTACAAATAACCTAAATTGGAACGATCCCATAGATAAATTGGGGGTAGAGCAAACCAAAGACTGCGATTCATTGGCAGAACACTTAGAAGGTGCAACAGGTCTGCTAAAGAGACTGCTTACACCACGCTTGTCCGCCCTATTCTGGAGTATTGCTGTGCTGTTGCTGTGCTGTGTGTGATCCGCATCAGGTGGGACTGACGGATGACATCGAAAAAGTACAAAGAAGGGCAGCTCGTTTTGTATTATCGCGAAACAGGGGAGACAGTGTCGCAGACATGATACGTGAATTGGAGTGGCAATCATTAAAACAAAGACGTTTTTCGTTGCGACGGGATTTTTTCATGAAATTTCAATCACCAGTTTTCTCCTCCGATTGCGAAAACATTGTTGGCACCCACCCACATAGGGAGAAATGATCACCACGATAAAACGAGAGAAATCAGGGCTAGCACAGAAAAATTTAAGTGCTCGTTTTTCTCGCGTGCCGTTCGAGAGTGGAACGGTGGAGAGACAGCTTGAAGGTGGTTCATTCAACCCTCTGGCAGGCACTTTATCGTGAATAGCAGAGTAATGACGTAGATGCAGATGCTTTATTTCCGAGAGGGATCACGAGTGAACCACAGAAGACACAAAATTTGTTGGGGCGTGAGTTCACGTAGCGCGTTCGCCGCCTTCTCGAGGCAGCAGCGCGCTATACTTCAAAGTGGTCACAGTGGGGGCGCTACAAGAGATGCAGCAGTCATACCGCTGGAGCCGACGGAGCCAATCAGGGTGCAGCCCCGCGTGATTAAGTCGTGTCGTCGCGGCCCGGACGCGGAGTCGTCTGGTGGGCCTCCTGGAGTACGGAACAGGTCTCCTCTCGTCGTTACGCTGTTACTGTGGTAGTGTTTACGGCAGATGCAATTTGGCTACGGATCTGAACACGAGTGATTACGCTGAGTTATGTTTCACCTTGTGGTTTCAGAATAAATCTTTTAAGTTGTAATTAACTCCGACTTTCCATTTGGTAGTTTGTACCTGGGACACAAATTAAAAAAAGTCTCTGCACACTTCACGGGGTAATGAATGCATCAAAATAAGAGTAGAATGTTAAATAAGGTTTTGTCTGAAATCGGTTATCTCCGAGATATTCATTAGAGTAGGTATCACAAGTGCAATACAAAAAACACAATTAAGTAATTCTTCTCAGAAAGCAACGACACGAAGGAAACCGAAATTTGTCTCAGAGCTTGTACAAAATGATGTAGGCAGCGAAGTGCTCGACGCCTTACCGCTCTCGAAAAGTTGCAGGCACCGTTCATTTCATTCTGCACAGTTGCACAGGCATTTTCATTTCACTGCTATAGTTGTGCTACATTTCTTAGTTGCAACACGATACACGAGCTTCCTGAGACAGCCCCAAAGGTAGAAGTCCAGGAAGTTAAGGTCCAGAGGTCTGGCCGACCAAGCAATTGATCTTGCACGACCTCCCCACTAATCGGGATAACGAAGCAGATCACACACCTCGTGTTCCAAAAACTGTCGATTCAAAACGATGTTGATACTCTCTTACCACAGATACGAGGATATTCTCATACACCCATAGGTGCATGTTCTGAGTGTTCACGATACCCGCACTCGTAAGAGGCTCTCATACGTGAACAGTACCCGACGAGGGAACAATGGATCAGCAGCATGGCGAGCGAATAACCACTGACACAAATTCTGACGTCTAGGGTAGTCTCCTGTACCTTCTGTAGATGAAATGGGTGGAATCGCTGTCTCCGAAACAGATGACATAAAGTTGATTGAGGAATCCCTAAGTGGCACTTACACGGCGGGTACGTATGCTCGGTCCCTTATCTACGATTTCCAGGATGTTCTTAGCACCCATGATATAATGCCTATCACAAAAAAACGTTACGCATCATCTTTATTTAAACTTTTAGTGTCATTTTGGTGCATACATTCCACTTACAAAGTGTGTACAGTTACTTCTGAATCTGTACGGATAGTTCATGTAGATGTAGATACTGGCAACATATACGTCTGCCTACTCCTGGAAAAAACAGATAAAGAATGACAAAAAAAAATACTTTTTGATTAGATATAATTACAAATTAACAATTTTCGGACTATTCCCCTTATTTGTATTGTGAACCTTTGCTTATTGCCGATTTTCATGATTGCAGGTCAACGGGAAGTATCCCGTAAGTTTTTATGAGTGAAGTTTCGAGTATTAAAATATGGGATATAAATGGCCTTATATTTTGGTTGCGTTGACTTAGAGGCTTAACTATTTCACACCACCAAGGGACCGTAGACCTTAATACTTGACTTAACCCTTTCAGATCTCAATTTTTTCTGCACCAAGCAAAAGTTTTCTTTATGTGGTAATGCTCTCAGGTGATTTTTTACTGATTTTAGACGTAAAATTCGTACAAAAATATGTACCTGTCTTGAAAACATGAGTTATATATCTCATCAAAACCCAATATGGTCGTCCTCCGTCCCTCTCTCTCTCCTATTGGTTGATAATTGATTACCTGTTCAACTAACCCATCTTCCTCATTCTATTGATACGTTACGTCCGTTTTATCGATTCTTGATCTATTTTTTTCAGTTACACAGTTTATATTAAGTTCTGCTCTTATAGTTTTGTCATGTATTTAATCTCTAAGACTATATTATTTAATTTACAGGCAGAATTTCATTTTAAACAACTGTATTTTTCTTTTGTCTTTCTTACTTAATGTCTAAAATTCGCTTCCACATATTGGAATAGAGGTAGCCATTACTCAGTAAAATTTTAGATTTGTTTTCTTCCTTGCCACCTAGTGTTCTGTGCATTGCGCCACATATTATTTGATATTTAAATTATTTATAAGTGATGTCGTTTTCATTTCCGTGATTCATATCGGGGCCTAACGACTGAAAACGTGACACAAGTTCTACTGATTGTTCACGCAGTACTGTTTTCCAGTCTACTGGAAATTTCCTTTTGAAGGCCATAATTTCAGTTATTGTACTGAAAATTTTTAAATGGCTGCTGTTACAACCGGATTTGATTTAGGCGATGCGGCTATTTCCCGTCTTCTGAATAATTATTTTGCTATGGGCAAAGAGCCGAGTATTCATCTGTGTGTGTGTGTGTGTGTGTGTGTGTGTGTGTGTGTGTCCTGCTATCAATATGACACCCGGTTCAACTTCCCGTTTCCACTGTCTAACCAGGTTGCCCAAGTATATAGTGAATGTTGTAGGTGAAAGAAAAGCTACACCTTTGTAGCACTTCTCTGTTGGTATTTATTTGTCCTGTATTTATTATAATTTCTGTACGCTGATACGAAGTCTTAGTTACTTGAATGTCTCTGACACCGTCGTTTTCCCAAGGTGTTTCACAACGTCCTTTTATTCACTTTTCCAAAGCTTTTTCATAAGCTATGTCTGTCAGACACGATGCACGTCTGAAGGAACAGACATTGCTAGCATCTACAGCTGTATAAAATAAGTGGTTTAGGTGACCGCTTGAGTAAAGCAGGAAATCTGGGTTCGAGTCCCGTCCCGGTACGAGCTTTCATAATAATATCAATAAAATGTGCAGGTGAAGTGTAATCGTATTCGCGATTGCGAATACATTTCTTTTATTTCACACAGCTGTAGATCGTAGCAGAGCATGTCTGAAGGATATCGCGTAGTACATCGTAAAATACAAACACTGCGAAATACTATTACATGCTTAGACAGGCAGTGACAGTAATAACTCTCCCGGTGCGGGAATCACAGCAACTGTGGAAGTGCAGGACACGGATACACGGTGACATATGGACGTTTCGTGTGGGGTCCTGCACTCGTCTCTTATAGGGTGCCTAAAGGATACTGCTTTCTCAGATAGCTATACAACAATTCAAGCAAATCACATTAATGGTTTTTATTACAATTAACTAGTTTGGCAATACTTTGGTTTAGAATGGCGTCGCAAGCGATGGGCGACATGCACTATATACGAGGCGTGTCTTTTAAGTAAGTACCGTTTTGAAATTTTAAAAAAAGACGTGCTAAGATATCTCAATAATTTTATTTTTACATGAAAGCCTGTACCTTAATCTACGCACTGACGCCATTAAGTCTGATTCTTCCCTGTTTACGTTGTGTACTGAGTGTTTAAGATGGCTCCGAGCACTATGGGACTTCTGAGGTCATCAGTCCCCTAGAACTTAGAACTACTTAAACCTAACTAACCTAAGGACATCACACACATCCATGCCCGAGGCGGGACTCGAACATGCGACCGTAGCGGTCGCGCGGTTCCAGACTATAGCGCCTAGAACCGCTCGGCCACTGCGGCCGGCTGTTTAAGATGGCTCCGACAATCGTGAGTCCCGCCAACTGTGAAGTAGGGGCTGTTATAAGATTTCTTAGTGCTAAAGGCCTAAAAGCGATCGATATTCATCGTGAAATCTGTGCAGTTTACGGAGAAAACATTATGAGTGATGGAATGGTAAGAAAGTGGATGAGAGTATTTAAAGATGGCCGCACAAATGTGCATGATGAACAACGGAGTGGGCGTCCTTCGTTCGTTACCGAAAGTTTGGTGCAGGAAGTGGACAATAAGGTGAGAGAAAGCAGACGCTTTACGATTTCCTCCTTGCGGGATGACTTTCCGAATGTTTCTCGTAGTGTTTTGTATGGCATTGTGACCGAGCACTTGAATTACCGAAAATTGTGCGCACGTTGGGTACCGAAAATGTTGACGGATGTGCACAAAACCAAACGTTTAGACAGTGCATTGACTTTCCTTGAGCGGTACCACGACGGTGATGATTTCTTAATCCAAATTGTTACGGGCGATGAAACATGGGTGGCCTACGTCACACCAGAATCAAAGCAACAGCACATGGAAGTTGAGCAAGGGCATCGTTTTGCTGCAAGACAATGCCCGTCCGCATGTGGCGAATCAGACCAAAGATCTCTTCACATCTTTTCGATGGGAACCTCTATATCATCCTTCGCACAGCCTCGATCTTGCGCCCAGTGACTACTATCTGTTCCTGCACTTGAAGAAACACCTGGGCGGTCAGCGTCTTCAAGACGATGACGAAATCAAAACAGTGGTGATGCAGTGGTTAGCAAGCCAGGCGGAAGACTTCTATGAGGAGGGCATTCAAAAACTGGAAGAACGCTATGAGAAGTGCCTCAATATAGACGGAAATTATGTAGAAAAGTAGATTAAGGTACAGACTTTCATGTAAAAATAAAATTATTGAGATACCTTAGCACGTCTTTTTTTAATTTCAAAACGGTACTTACTCAAAAAACACGCCTAGTACAATGTCCGTGCAAGTTTGTCACACAGTTCATATGATCACTAATAAAGGCTCTCGTAGTGCTCTCTTCTAGGCCGGGTCTACTCTGCTACTGCCGGTCTTCTACTGTCTCGCCGAGGATGGCAGGGGCCGGCCGGTGTGGCCGCGCGGTTTAGACGCTTCAGTCTGGAACCGCGTGACCGCTACGGTCGCAGGTTCGAATCCTGCCTCGGGCATGGATGTGTGTGATGTCCTTAGGTTAGTTAGGTTTAATTAGATCTAAGTTCTAGGCGACTGATGACCTCAGAAGTTAAGTCGCATAGTGCTCAGAAACATTTGAACCATTTTTTTGAGGATGGCAGGAACGGCGCTCATGTTCTCTTCGTACAGAGGCCGTTCTTGTCGCGGTGCGGTCCTAGTCAGCGGGCTATTGGCTGGCGTCGCCTCACAGCCTCCTCTGCTCTTGCGTTCTTCATCTTCGTGCCGGCGTTTGTCGTTACGCCGGAACATTTCGATCGGTGCCGTGCTCGGACAACCGAAGTGGTTAAGGCAACTGCTCGAATAAAGTGGGAAATCCAGGTTCGTGTTCCGGTCCAGCACAAATTTTCACTGTCGTCATTCCAATATGCAGCCGAAGGTGGTTCATATTCGCATCTACCAATACATTTTTGTGTCTTTCTGTACGGTATTGTACTATCGTTCATATCAAATTTGCAGTCCTCGTCGATTACGCGACTGCGTAATAGATATTCAAAACTATCATCCCTCTCTTCTCTCATTCTCATTCACTTTAGGCCTGTGACGACAAATCGCTAGACTGCCTCTTTTTATGCAGACAGCTACTGGACCTGTGAACGTCCTTCACACCACGAACAAATGGTGAAGGGAAAACAGCGCTCGCACCACAATTCCTCCGAATCAAAAAGAGTTACGCCGACCGAAAAATGATTATGGTGATGTTTGGATTGTCGGGCAATCAACTGCGCGGTTATCACTGCCCGTACAAATTCCTAACCTATGCTCAGTACAATCTCGCGACTTTTCAGGAATGATGATAAAATGATGAGGACAACACAAACACTCAGTCATCACGAGGCAGATGAAAACGACCGAAATATGCCAATAGTAAATGAAATGTCATTCTGTACCGGGTACTTCCGAGAAGAGCCGAAAAAAACCGAAACCTGCCGAGGCTCGGCCTGCACATCTGAACGCGCGCAGTTTGGCCGGCCTTCGTTTAAAGCTGTACTTTCGAAAGGTCATAACTGCGTAGTGTTAGAGTTATGGTCCAAAGTTTCACGCGGGATCGATTGCTGGGGATAATACTTTGCAAGGATGCTTTTTTTCCTTAAAATGTGATGTCGAGTTTGTGATGTTTCCTTGTCAGCCTTCTATCTGCCTTACCCGCGATTAGGTTTACGCAGTCTGTCTACTTCAAACAGCTCCTTACGTATACTCCTAAATATTTTACGGATGTGACTGCGTCTGGTGACAGTTCTGGAATCGTGTAATGTTGCCATAATGGGTCTTACTTTACATCACGGGTCCAAGCTGACGCGTAGTATCGGTAGGTTCAATGTGTCAGCCTTTTGTCCGCGCCCGTGAAAGTGAGCAGTTATCCCGGCAACGACCGGGCCCGGCAGGTGACGCCAGCAGCAGGACGCAGGTTACGCAAAACCGGAGTGAGTGCTGCCACGGTGGTGCGTGGGCGGGCGTGGCTTCCTGCCGACCGCTCGTCCGCGACCGGCGGGCCGACGCCGCGTGGTCCGCCACCCCGGCTGCGGCCGTTCATCCAACATCAACACTCTGTATAAACTTGCAAAACGTGCCCTATGTGCCCAGCCCACTTGGCCAGCAACAATTTCGGCAACTGAGTTTCCTCACATGACATACTCGAAGCCATGGATCAAGGCAATCACGTAGACGCAGTACTTCTGATTTCCAAAAAGCATCTGGCTCAATACCACAACTGAGCTTATTAGCAAAAGTACAGTCGTGTGGGTCAACAAGCGAAATTTGTGACTGTATTGGGGATTTTTTGGTTGGGAGAATGTAGCAAGTTGTCTCGGATGGAGAGTCATTGATAGATGTAGACGTAACTTCAGGTGTACCCCAGGGGAACTTTGTTGGATCCCTTGCTGTTCACATTGTATATTAATAACCTTGCGGACAGTATTAATAGTAACCTCAGACATTTCACATACGACGCAGTTATCTATAATGAGGCACTGTCTGAAATAAGCTGCAAAAAGTATTCAGTCAGGTCTTGATAAAATTTCAAAGTCATTCACAGATTTGTAAAACTGTGCTGTCCACAAAACGAAAAAACGTATTATCCTACGATTACAGTCTCAACGAGCCACGACTGGAACCAGCAAACCCATACAAATACCTGGGTGTAGCACTTTCTACGGATATGAAATAGTATGAGCACATAGGCTCAGTATGAGTAAAGTAGGTGATAGAAATTCAGTCTATCACCCTCACATCGATTATTTCCATACAGTAAGTGATATGCATACCAAGTTTGGTTGAAATTGCTCCAATGGTTTAGGAGGTGTGTAACATAGATCCATTTTTATAATATGAATGGATTTAGTTTCGTAATCGAAACACAAATGGACGCTTTTGTTTTTACCCCTCAGATAAATCCATTTTACCTTTCAGGGGAACCACTGCTCTAGTGGCAAGCGACATAAGAGACGGTAAAAATGGTTCAAATGGCTCTGAGTACTATGGGATTTATCAGCTGAGGTCATCAGTCCCCTAGCACTTAGAACTACTTAAACCTAACTAACCTAAGTACATCACACACATCCATGCCCGAGGCAGGATTCGAACCTGCGACCGTAGCGGTCGCGCGGTTCCAGACTGAAGCGCCTAGAACCGCTCGGCCACTCCGACCGACACTATAAGAGACGAATCGTAGAAGTTTACGTACGAAATTTTGAGGCATTCGGTTCCGGAAGGAGTCGGGTAACGTGTTATTTCCTTCCACAAAAAACTCGCGAATGACTGCAGTGACCAAATCCGAGTACTTACAGCTAAAACAAAAGTTATCTACCACAGTCCCCAGGGGAAAGAAGAGAAGGAACAGATAATGGTGCCATAAATAGCTTCCACGAGACACGTAAATGCAGTCTGGGTTCCCAGGGGGCTCTCGTTCCAGCAGTCTGCCACCGCCATTACCCTCTCCGTCGCCGCGGCAAAACAATTAGCTGTAGGCGCCCAGCTCCGTTCTCGCGGTGCCTGTTCTGCTTTCCCGCGATTCTCTGCGCCCGCTGTCCCGGATAGTGACACGGCTAATTAAGCAGAAAGCCGCCGAGTCTGTGCTAAGCGAGACACTGCTTTGGCGTTGGGCCGGCCTCCGTGCAAAAATCTTCGCTAGACCTGCGTTCAAGTTGATGTCAGAAGAATGTCGTGCGGCCATATCGTGAAGCTATCTTCAGCGGCACTGTGAGCTTCACTGCCAGCGTCTGGATATGTATCCGCAACGCTCCGTGTCAACCGTAGTTTTCAGTTTTCTTACAAGTAATGCTTTACCTTTACTCTGACTTTGTCCTGTTTATGTTTATTTGTGACTTTGTAATGAATATGGACAATTTGTATACATGCAATGCATTCGACACACACATTGAATACACCTCCTCCCCCTCTGTGTCCACCACTTCCTCCCTCTGTCTGTCCACCTCATCCTCCCACCTCTCCTCCTCCCCATTCTCTCTTTCTCTCTCTTCATGTCCTCCTCCCCATCTCTTTGTCCATTTCGACTACTTTCTTTCTCTGACCATGTCTTCCTCCCCCTCCCTCTGACCATACCCTCCTTCCCCTCTCTCTTTCCACGACCGCTTCCCCTCTTCCTTTTCCACCTACCTATCATCCCTCTACATCTCCATCCATCTCATGTACCTCTCATTCCTCCTCATTGGCACATGTAGCCCATGAAATACACTTCAGTAACACAGGCCTCTCATGTGGGCAGGCTACACATCAGGGGGTTGAAAGTCATTTATTTGTCTCTGGCATACAGGCTGCCATGCAAAGCAAGTCGACAAAGTAGACCAACACTATCCAAATCAACACACCTGACATTCAGGGCAGCCTACATGTTGGAGCCCAGAAAACCATTTCTTAACCCTGACATGTAGGCTGCCCTGCAAAGCAGATAGATTTGGTACGCTGATAGTGTTCCTACACAACATGCCTATTGTACAGGGCAGTCTATATGCCACGGGCTGGGAAAACACTTTTTCACCCCATCACTTTTGGAGCTAGTGGGTTATTAATGGCACAGTACTGATATTCGCAAAGCCTACTGTTTCTGTGCCAAATTTGGCTAAAATATATCCAGGGCTTGGGGAGGAGATCCCATAAATATGCACATACACTCTGCTTTATATATATATATATATATATATATATATATATATATATATATATATATATATATATATATATATAAAGAGTCTCTTCAGGTTAACACTCTATTTTGTTCTATTTTGTTTCTTCATTATGCAATAGTTGCTGTTTAATTTTCCTTATCACTATATTTGTAATGTAATGCATTGTATGTTATGAGTTTTGCATTTGTGTGACCAATGTTAGAGTTTTTAGATAACAGGTAAAAGAATTTACGGCAATAAATTGAATTCAATCGAAAACCAAAAGAGTGCCACCATTTTGCTAGTGTTGATTATTATTTGACCATTATTCTTGAGATTTTAGCATATTAACAAAAATTACAGAGAACTTAAAAATACTCTTAGTTGAAAAAGATTGCATCAGCAAGACCAGGCAAGTAACAGAAACATCACGCAAAGCCTACTCAAAAATAAGACATCTACACTTAGATATAAGTTAATAATAATGTAAGTTTCTTTGCAGAAGATTAAGCAGGACCATGCTGGCTTGGAACATCACCATCTTGACAGTCGCAGAGAAATAAATTTCTGCAACGAGAAACCTGTTCAGTTTTTCGGTTGGAATCTCATGACACAAAAAACAGAGACTTCAACTTCTCAATAGGTCTTCTGTCAGTCAGACGATGCATACGAAATCACTGATTCTCTGAATGTGAATGCCACCGGCTAAGGTTGGAGCCCTCCCTGTCGAGGGTCTTCAACTGAGTGGCGGCATTTTCTCAAACTGCAGTACCATTCTTGACACTGTTTTCGGCGTGGAGCATCATTTCTGCAAGTAAACTTCAAAATTTCAAATGATTCTGTAAATTTCGTTACGAATTATAATTATAAACCTAAACCCACAGAGGCAGTAATATTCAGCCAAAAATTAAAATTTATAAAAACCTGATATTGTGATAATGTATTTGCCTGCTTTCTAACATTACTTAAAAACGGGCCCGAAAGAGGAAATCGGGCAGTCGTAAAGTACGAGTAAATTTTAATTTTTGACAAAAGCTTAATCCTAGAAATACCAAAGCATTTTCCATAACGTGCATTACCAAAGAGGAGGGGATACTTGATGCTCACCCAAAAAAATTAAAAATAAATAAAAAATAAAATTCGCAAACTATTGTTGATTTGTATTAACAAGATTCTTTTTAAAGATATACTGAAGTGTAAGTAAGGTTCTGAAACTGAAAATATTGAATATGACATTTTTTCAAAATTTAAAATTACAAATTACCTGACTAAATTACAATATTTTTAAAAGGTGGGAATTCGTACCCCTGCTCCTCTTGGCACTGCGAGAGCTAAAGCTCCGCTGTAATCATCGTTTCAAATCTTTAACAACAGTAGTTGTAAAATCGAAAGTGAATAAGCCGATCTCCATAAATGTATTCTCAACTGTCTGGCAGAATTCCGTAAATGAGACTTTTAGATCGCCACGGACAATGCACAAGCTACATCCACACCACACTCTGCAAAACCACTGTGACGTGCACGGCAGAGAGTGCATTCCTCTGCCCCTGTAATTATGGCTTCTTCTCATTCCATTTACGTGTGGAAGCCCCGAAGAATGACTGCTTAAACTTCTCTGTGCACGCTGTAATTTGTCTAATCCTGTCCTCACGATTAATATGGGAGGGATACGGGAGGGCTGTAGTATATGTCTAGATCTTTCTCTTAGAGCTGTACTTGAATTTTCTTAAACAGGCTTTTACGGGATAGTTTGCGCCTATCTTCAAGCCCTTGCCAGTTCAGTGTCTCCAGCATCTCCGTGACGCTCAAGCATGGTTCAGACAAATCTGTGACCATTCGTATTGTCCTTCTTTGTACAAGGCAATATCCCTTGTTGCTCCTTTTCAGTACAGGTCCCACACACTTTAACAACATTCTAGGATGGGTTACATCAGCCGATTGAATTTTACTATCATCCTACCAATATACCGAAGTCTGGCACTCGCTATATCTACGACTCAGCGTACATGATCGTCTCATTTCAGCCTAATAAATTTTACAAGTGGGTATTAGTTGATCGAGTTTAACTGTAACTCATTGGTACAGGTATTGTAATCGTAGGAGACCACGTTTTATCGTTTTATGAGGCGCACATTTTTAGATTTCTGTACATTCAAAATATGTTGCCCAACTCTGCACCACTTTTAAATCTTATCAAGATCAGAGTGAATATTTGTGCAGCTTTTTTCAGTTCGTACTTCATTATAGATAACTGCATCGTATGCGAAAAATCTGGGGTTACTATTAATATTGCCCACAAGGTCATTAATATAGGCCTACTATATGAACAGTAAGGGTTCCAAAACACTTCCCTGCGCAAGACCTTAAGTTACCTCTAAATCTTTCGATGACTCTCCATACAAGGTAACATGCTGTATCCTCCCTACCACTAAACCTTCAATCCAGTCACAAATTTAGCTTGAAGCCCGATACGATCGTACTTCAGGTAAATTACTGAGTCAAGTGCTTTTCGAAGCCAAGAAATACTGCATCTATTCAACTGCCTTAATCCATGGCTTTCAGGATGTCATATAATAACGATAGCTCCGACACAAGTCAAAAATGTAAACGAATGTGATAATTCGGGAGTTTCCTACGACCTCTATGGACAGAGTTCGGTACTGAAAGAGCAAGTGCTCTCCTACATGTTCGGTTGTAACGACAAAAATTGAGAATCACTATATGTGAGTAGCACTGTTTGCTGCAATTCTATTTTACCCAGTGCTACTTCAGAATATCGTTGGCAATCGTGACGTATTGCCGAAAGCATGTGCACAGAATCAAGTTTAGTGTCCAGTCAATATGCTGTTATTCGGGTGTAAAAACAACGGCAGTGTCCAGTAGCTGGAGGATTTGCTGCAGGTGATGCAACGGGGGAGAGAACAGCGAGCGCCGAGCTTTGGTTGACTTTCGCGAGAAGACGCTGCGCCGGCACGGACGTCGTGCGCTCACATTCTGCACGCCGGATGCCTGTCGCAGTCAGCGATTCGGCCTTAGGCAAGAGCCGGAGACATTCAGCATTGTGTCCCATGTGGTTTTCCAACATGCTTGCGGCGCTTTCCCGTACAATACGTCACCTATGCCCGAGACTAGGTTTACAAATGCGTTAGTATTCGGTCCAGTCACATTAATATGACCACCGCCTGCGTTAGATCTTAACGTGCTATAACCACTCACAGACGGCAGGTGGCAGCAGTAGCACCGGAGGGTGCATTAGTCACACGTCGAAAAAAAATCGATTTTTTGTTTTCATCATATTTCGATAGATTAAGGTTTTATTTAAGTACTCTGAAAAGGATTCTGCAGAAAAAAAATTTTTTTCGAGCATTTAAAGAGCATTTTCCTACCACGTGTGTTTATGTGCCACGATCAGTTTTCTGTCACCCACTTTTCTGCATATATTTTAAATCTTTATATCCCCTACATTGCACTTTAGGGATTTTTTTTTTTTTACTTCCGAGTATGTCGGCTATACTTGGAATGCAACGGTCGGTATTCTTTTGTTTCTGCTGTTTGTAAACAACACGCGTTCAAACACGCGGTTAATTTTGTTCAAGTGTGATTGCGAGTAGTCGTTATAGAAAACTTGCAGGTATACTATGGGCAGGCAATTAGGAGAAATAAAGAAAATTTGGAGGCAATGAAGAGAGATGTTTGGACGATATTCTTCCATAACTCCGCGACTGATGATAAGCTATGTCATGGGTTGTGTCCATCAGGAGAAAATTCGTGGTGCAAATACAATATGGTTCAGGAATCTGGAGAACTTATTCTCACCAGCATTCTCTTCCTGCTGCTGTTATTACAGCAATTAAACCTATTTTCAGAGACTTGGCTCATCCTGACCTAGGGAAATGTCAGCATGGGCAGACACAGAACCCAAATGAATGTTTCAACAGCATAATTTGGAACCGCCTTCCTAAAACTGTATTTGTAAGCATGCATACAATGAAACTAGAAGTTCATGATGCTGTTATTACATTCAATTGTGGTAATATTGGAAAGTGTTGGGTACTGAAAAAGCTGGGAATTAATCCTGGTGAAAATATGATCGCTGGGCTGCGACATTGCGATAAAATGAGGATAGCCGATGCAGACAGGTCTGCATCTAATATGGCCAAGAAAGAAAGACAAATATCCAGGAAGGTGAAAAAGAAGCTGGAAGACCTGCCAGAGGCCAAAGAAGGGTCGTCATACGCAACAGGACAGTTTTAATTAACTGTAAGTAACAAATTTCAAAAGTTTTTCCTTTAAAGACAATTTCCCGAAAACTAAAATTTTCAGTACATATGCCCCATTATATCAGAAACTATCATAGATAAGTGAATGACATTTTCATAGACTCTGCATAACATAAAAAGCCACCTCTGATACTACATCCATTAGGAAGTTCACAAAAAATATTTTCTGCAGAAAAAACTTAATATTTTTGTTAATAAAATCAAAAAAGTATTTGTTAAAAACTATAAAATGGATGAAGTAGATTTTAGTACAGATGACTATTATCATCATGTAACATACAGGAAAAATATTAAGGTCCTGCATCAAATAGTTTTTTCAGAAATGGGTCAAATACTTGCCCAAATTAAAATGGGATAGAGAGGCAGGGTGTGGTCTCCTTAAGAGCGTCTGGGAGACGCGGATAACACCGCAGTTGTTGTCATAATGGGTGCAACGAACGATTTAGCTGACGTCCAGAAGAGCGTGTTCATTGGATTTAGGGTGAAAGGTGGAAGAATTTCCGAAATGGCTAAATCTGTAAATTGTTCGAGTGCCGTCGTAGCTACAATATGCGGTGCAGGGCAAACCCATCGGCGAGACATCTGTGGTTCGCCACCGGCTGTAGATGACAGGTGTAAGCGACGGCTGTGCAGATGTATACAGGCGAGCAGACGTACAACTGTTGACAATTGACCGCACAGATCAGCCAAGGTCTACCAACAGTGCCTCCTGTATATGCATACATTGCTGCATATGGGCCTCCGCAGATGCGCCTGGTTCATGGACCGATGATGACTGCTGTTTATCGGCGACTAAAGTTGGAATTTGTATACCAATACCGCAACTTGAGGTAGCGACAGTTGGCTTTTTCAGGTGAATCACGTATTTTATATTACATCGGTGGCCGTTGGCGCGTACGGCGTGAAATATCTGAAAGCAGCCTCCAACAATCGTCGGAAGGATTCAAGCCGGAGGGCTAAAACTAAACTCCGTCCGAACAGGTTTTGGAAGACCCCAACGACATCGACCCGGCCGCTGTGTCATCCTCAGCCCACAGGCGTCACTGGATGCGGATATGGAGGGGCATGCGGTCAGCACACCGCCCTCCCGGAACCGCTACTTCTCAATCAAGTAGCCTCTCAGTTTGCCTCAGAAGGGTTGAGTACACCCCGCTTGCCAACAGCGCTCACCAGAGCGGATGGTCACCCATCCAAGTGCTAGCCGAGCCCGACAGCGCTTAACTTCGGTGGTTTGACGGAAACTGGTGTTACCACTGCGGCAAGGCCGTTTACTCAGGCCGGAGGATGGATCGTTATATCTGGGGAATGTTCTCGTGGCATTGCCTAGGTGTCATCGTCATTGTGAAAGACACAATGGATCAACAAAATTATGCGTCTACCCTTGGGGACCATGTCCACCCCTACATGCAGCATGTTTTTCCTCTGCATGATGGCAACTACAAACAGGACAGTACGACGTGTCACACAGCTCGTAATGTACGTGCGTGGTTCAAAGAGCATCAGCATGAATTTATCGTACTTCCCTGGCCACACCCCTCCCCGGGTATACGCCCAATCGATCAGTCTATTCGCACCATGGATTTTCAACTGAGAAACTTAGCGTAGCTGGCCACAGCGTGGATTCGCATCGCTGTCTATACCTTCCAGAATGTCACTGATTCTCTTCCTGCAAAAGGTGGCTTCGTTCAAATGGTTCTGAGCACTATGGGACTTAACATCTATGGTCATCAGTCCCCTAGAACTTAGAATTACTTAATCCTAACTACCCTAAGGACATCATACAACACCCAGTCATCACGAGGCAGAGAAAATCCCTGATCCGCCGGGAATCGAACCCGGGAACCCGGGCGTGGGAAGCGAGAACGCTACCGCACGACCACGAGCTGCAGACGGTGGCTTCGTCCAGGAACGTATATCCTTGTATTTGCCACTGTCATGCAGTTAGTCAAAGATAATCTTTCCCCAGGAATGCAGTTAGCTTACGAGATGGATGGGACATGTTTAACATGGGGGTCGTCTAAAAGTAATATCTCCAATATTTTCTCCAGAATTAGTTTAATTACAGTACCCTGATGATAGCGCAGTTGCAGTGTTGATTGGCGACTCCATGGAGTGCTGTGTGCACAACGACAGTATACGTGAAATTAGAAGAATGGTCAGTGTTGGCCGTAATATTCATGGTTTATTGATAGCAAAACCGATTTTTAATCACATAGGGATAATCATAGGCACCAGTTCCTATGAGTTTAATTTGTACACCACAGCACTGAAGATGATCACTATGTGATTGAAAATCGGTTTTGCTATCAATAAACCATCAATATTACGGCCAACGCTGACCTTCCTTCTAATTGCAGTTGTAGTGGCTCAGTCAAAATAAGAGCTAGGGTCAATTCCGAATGTCTTCTCGTGGAGTACTTGACAAAAAGACTGGTCTCAAACGGAGTACCAGTAAAACACAGGCCCTTCACCAACTAGCACCTCGGGAATGACAGATAAACATGAATGTCATTGTCGACAGAGTGAGTCCTCAAGTAGTCAACGCCTTTGCTTACCTTGGCGGCATCCTCTCATCAAGTGCAAATATACAACCAGAAATTCGACACAGAATTAACCGTGCTGTAGCATCCTTTGCCAGGCTAAGATCCCAAGTATGTGACAATCATAATGCAGAATGTACTTTTTGTAATTCTATAAGGGCGATCAAAATGTTTCCATTTGAGAGTGTTGCTGCAGCGTTCATTCAACTTAGTGCGGCTAAGATGCAGGTATATAATAACCGACATGCAAGCAAGAGATTAGTGTGGCATTCCCGACGTGCGTGAGTTAAATGTGGAAACGTAAGCTATGGCGACGTTATTACCAAATGTGTCAAAACAAGACCAACGTACTGTTATACTTTTCTTGGCTGCAGAAGGCAGCACCGGCAGACATACATCCAAGAATAAGGAATGTGAAGGGAGCAGTACATTTGTGGAAAACAACCGTTGTGGAATTGTCCACCAAGAGGTGCTGCTGCTTCATGATAACGCACGTAGCCGCATCGCAAACGTCATAACGCAGAAGTTACACCAACTTACGTGGGAGGCTCTCGAGCACCCGTCGTACAGTTCTCTCCCCGTTCGATTATGGCGCCTTCGGTCCAGTAAAAAGGCCTTGAAGGGGCCGGCCACGGTTGCCGAGCGGTTCTAGGCGCTTCAGTGCGGAACCGTGCGACTGCTACGGTCGCAGGTTCGAATCCTGCCTCGGGCATGGATGTGTGTGATGTCCTTAGGTTAGTTAGGTTTAAATAGTTCTAAGCTCTAGGGGACTGATGACCTCAGATGTTAAGTCCCATAGTGCTCAGAGCCATTTGAACCATTTGAACCTTGATGGGCCGACGATTTTTGTCGGACGAGGATGTGCAGCAGGCAGTTGTGCAGCAGGCAGTTATGCAGCAGGCAGTTACGGACTTCTTCACGCAGCAGGACACGGTTGTTTACCAAAAGAAAGGGTATTTTCAACAAAGTTGGGCGGATGATGGATGATTGCTCACGGAGATTTTGCCTGATTGGCATACCGATTCTGGTCTGTACGACCTTCCTACGGAAATTTTTTGATCGCCGCTTATGTTTCATAGCTCTGGACCGAGATCTACGTATCAAATTTATTTGTCCGCTTCTACATACTTAGAGACAACAAACAAATCGAGTATGCGTCCCTACTTTCGAAATGAGACAAAAGAAAATTGTTTCTCCGCTCAGATTATCTGACTCGACACTCTAGCATTGTTGGCGTCAGAAATAGGAAGCAAGTCTGAAAGAAGGATCTGCAGATACACAGATATGTATGGTCCAGTCACACGACATATTCTCCACACATGGCGGACAACTGCTTGCAGTAGCCAGCTCCTTGAGAAATATTGCAGGGCCACACCGCAGTCAATGACTGTGCGGCTAGTCCCGGCGGAGCTTCGTGTCCTCCCTCGGGCATGGGTGTGTGTGTTTGTCCTTAGGATAATTTAGGTTAAGTAGAGTGTAAGCTTAGGGACTGATGACCTTGGCTGTTAAGTCCCATAAGATTTCACACACATCTGAATACACCGCAGTACTGGCATCTACTACAGCGATATTACAGCAATGTAAGTTGCACTGCTTACTGTAAATTCCATGAGTGAATTAGTCTGTAACTGTATGACGCACAGCCTCGTACGACAGCAATCGTCGTCCCTTCCACGCCTTCTTTACAAGACCGAAGGTTTGATCGTCGCATGGAGTGAGGCCATCACTACAGGGAAGGGGCTCCAGTGTCTCCCACTTCAGTTAGAGAAACTTCTGCATTATGACATTAGCAATATGCGGACCTGCATTATCATGAAGCAGCCGCACCCGTTAGCGCACCATTGCACATCGGTGGTTTTCGACAAACAAGCTGCCCCGTACACATTATTCATTCTTCGATTGATGTCTATCGGCGTTTGACCTTTGGCAGTCAAGAAAAGAATAACAGTACGTTGGTCCTGTTTGGACGCATTTGGTAATAACGTCACCATAGTTCACGCTTCCGTATTTACCGCACGCACGTCGGAAAGACAGGAATTCCTCCACGTTAATTCCTATATAGTCGCGCTACGTTACATACACGCTGCAGCAACGCTCTCAAATGGAAACTTTTTGATCGTCTCGTATATTTTCCGGCTCAGTTCTACAAGCGGAAGGCAAATGAAAACATGAGACATGCAGGAAAACGCACTTTATTATTTCAAAAGTAATCACCATAAATGTTCCCAGAATGAGATTTTCACTTTGCAGCGGAGTGTGCGCTGATATGAAACTTCCTGGCAGATTAAAACTGTGTGCCGGACCGAGACTCGTACCCCGGACCTTTGCCTTTCGCGGGCAAGTGCTCTACGAACAGAGCTACCCAGCACGACTTACGACCCGCCCTCGCAGCTTCCGTTCTGCCAGCACCTCGTCTCCTTCCTTCCAAACTTCACAGAAGCTCTTCTGCGAACCTTGCAGAACTAGCATCCTGGAAAAAAGGATATTCCAGAGACATGGCTTAGCCACAGCCTGGGGCATGTTTCCAGAATAAGATTTTCACTCTGAAGCGGAGTGGTAGAGCACATGCCCGTGAAAGGCAAAGGTCCCCGAGTTCGAGTCTCGGTCCGGCACACAGTTTTAATCTGCCAGGAAGTTTCACCATAAATGTTGATACATGTATCCCATTGTGAGACAAGACGGTCACTGCATTCATGGAGAAATGTCTGGTGCTGCCTACAGAACCATGATTGTACCCAGGCGTGCACTCCTTCGTCCGAAGCAAATCGACGCCCATAAATGCCCTCCTTCAGGTCTCGAAAAATATGGAAACCGCATGGGGAGAGATCGGGACTGTATGACAAAGGTCTAAGGGTTTTCCAGCGAGACTTTTGCAGCGCAGTCGAAATAACAGGCACGCGAGCTCTGGAAAAATCGTTATGACTTTTTCGCTGACTGCAAGGGCCCGTTGACGTTGACTTTCTGGAACACGGCACCACAATTAATGCACAGCGTGGATGATCTGGAAAAACTGAAGGCGCCATCAAGCCGAAACGCCCTGAATATTACGAACGGCATCATTCTGTTGCATGGTAAGGCCCGCTAACATGGCGCCGTAGTTGCTTCGATTAACTCACGAGAGGAAATAGGAGTAACCCATTCAATTACAGACCCATATCACTGACTCCAATTTGAAGCAGCATATACCGTACTCCAACATTGCGAATCACCTTGAAGAAAATGACTTATTGACACATAACCAACACGGATTCAGAATATGTTCTTGTGCAGCACATGTAGTTCTTTATTCCCATGAAGTAATGAGTGCTGTCGTCAAGGGATCTCAGATCGATTCCATATTCCTAGATTTCCAGACGGCTCTTCATACCGTTCCTCACAAGCGTCTATTAATCAAATTGCGTACATGTGGAGTATCGTCTCAGTTGTGTGACTGGATTCGTGATTTACTCTCAGAGACGTCACAGTTCGTAGTGATAGACGATGATCTAGAGAGAATTTTTGTACGGTGCGAAAAGTGGCAATTGTCACTAAACAAAGAAAAGTGAGAGGTCATCCACATGGGTACTAAAAGAAGTCCGACAAATTTTGGGTATACGATAAATCGCACAGATCTAAGGGGTGTCAATTCGACTAAATATCTAGGAATTACAATTACGAGCAACTTAAACTGGAAAGACTACGTAGATAATATTGGAGGGAAGGCGAAACAAAGACTGCGCTTTGTTGGCAGAACACTTACAAGATGCGACAAACCCACTAAACCGGCCGCGGTGGCCGAGCGGATCTAGGCGCTTCAGTCCGGAACCGCGCGACTGCTACGGTCGCAGGTTCGAATCTTGCCTCGAGCATGGATGTGTGTGCTGTCATTAGGTTAGTTAGGTTTAATTAGTTCTAAGTTCCAGGGACTGATGACCCCAGATGTTAAGTCCCATAGTGCTCAGAGCCATTTTGAACCAAACCCACTAAAGAGATAGCCTACACTACACTTCTCCGTCCTATGCTGGAATATTGCTGCGCGGTATGGGATCCTTATCAGGTAGGATTGACGGAGGACATCGACAAAGTGCAAAGAAGGGCAGCTCGTTTCGTGTTATCGCGCAATAGGTGTGAGAGTGTCACTGATATGATACGCGAGTTGGGGTGGCAGTCACTGAAACAAAGGCGGTTTTAATTATTAAAATTCTTCTGGGTATTATGCCGCGTCATTGCTAAAAACTAACAACGATAATAAACTAAAACCGACGTTTCGGTTGAATTGCACGGCCTTCCTCAGGGCTCTATGACACCGGCCGCGGAAGCCTACGTTCTTATAAAGGCGGTTTTCTTTGCGGCGAGATCTATTTACGAAATTACAATCACCAACTTGCTTTTCCGAATGCGAAAATATTTTGTTGACACTCACTTACGTAGGGAGAAATGATCATCATAATAAAATAAGAGAAATCAGAGCTCGAACGGAAAGATTTAGGTGTCCCTTTTTCCCACTCGTCACTCGAGAGTGGAACAGTAGAGAAGTAGTATGAAAATGTTTCGATGAACCCTCTGCCAGGCACTTAAGTGTGAATTGTAGAGTAACGATGTAGATGTAGATGTTGCTTAAGTTTTGCTGAGAAGTTCTTGGCAACTGCCATACATTCCCGATGTCTCCGCAAGCGATTTCCATATTTTTGGAAGTAACAAATTCGTGGCTGTCGGTTTGCTTCGAACGAAAAGCTGCACGACGGGTACGATCATGGTTCGGCAGGCAACCGCAGACATTTTTTCATCAACGCACAGACCATCTTGACTCAAAGTACGATAAATGTATTAACAGTTAGGACGATTACTTTTGAAATACTCAACAGTTTTCACCTGCGGATGACCATCCAGGCCGCCATGCGCTGTTGCCATTTTTCGGGGTGCACTCAGCCTCGTGTTGCCAATTGAGCAGCTATTCGACCGAATAGTAGCGGATTCGGTCAAGAATACCGTCATAACGACCGGGAGAGCGGTGTGCTGACCCCACGCCCTTCCTATCCGCACCCTCCTTGAGGATGACACGGCGGTCGGATGGTCCCGGTAGGCCACTCGTGGCCTGAAGACGGGGTGCATCGTTTTCATTTCACTGCCCCCCTTTGCGAGTATTTTGCCCAACTTGTTATGTGGTGCTATCTCGACAGGATGAAATCCAGTAACGACGTTTAATACTGCGCCAGATTCGTTATCACAGAGTAAAGAATAAAGGGATTTTAGGGGCTGAGAGGAAAGGAGCGCTCATCTGTTATGATAATAAAGCCGCAGCCCTGTCAGGCGAGCCGGGAGGACAGAAAGGCGAGTGATTTAATTGTGGACGCCGCATCAGCGCGCACACAAAACAAGCACGGCTACGAGAACAAAGGCACGCCTCTGGCATCCGGACGAACCTGCTGAATCAATTAGGGGGCCGTCACAACTCACGGGCGTGTGTGCTGAATACATCAGGCAGAGACACCGTCTCCAAACATGCCGCTGCAATCTGACCGTGTCACGCTGTGGGGTCCTCTCCAGACGATGTCCTTTCCGTTCCCATCCAACTGAAAACACTCGACAGAGGAAAGACCACTGGACCTGATGAAGATACCAGTACTATTCTACATACGCTATGCGAAAGAATTCGCTTGCCTTCGAGCAGCAGTGAACCGGCGGAGCGAAACGATCCTAACGATTGGAGGACAGTGGAGGTCATTCCCATTTTCAAAAAGGATCACTCAACAGACGCTCACGCACGTTACTATCCGGCATAGATGACACAAGTTACAACCTGTTGCCAGTAGAGGGCTCCAAATTGTAGCGTCTAACATGGGGGTGCATAACGTAACTACACTAATGACCATTAAAATTGCTACACCACGAAGATGACGTGCTACAGACGCGAAATTTAACCGACAGGAAGAAGATGCTGTGATATGCAAATGATTAGCTTTTCAGAGCATTCACACAAGGTTGGCGCCAGTGGTGACACCTACAACGCGCTGACATGAGGAAAGTTTCCAACCGATTTCTCATACACAAACAGCAGTTGAACGGCGTTGCCTAGTAAAACGTTGTTGTGATGCCTCGTGTAAGGAGGAGAAATGCGTACCATCACGTCTCCGACTTTGATAAAGGTCGGATTGTAGCCTATCGCGATTGCGGTTTATCGTATCGCGACATTGCTGCTCGCACTGGTCGAGATCCAATGACTGTTAGCAGAATATGGAATCGGAGGGTTCAGGAAGGTAATACGGACTGCCGTGCTGGATCCCAACGGCCTCGTATAACTAGCAGTCGAGATGACAGGCATCTTATCCGCACGGCTGTAAAGGATCGTGCAGCCACGTCTCGATCCCTGAGTCAACAGGTGGGGACGTTTGCAAGACAACCATCTGCACCAACAGTTCGACGACGTTTGCAGCAGCTTGGACTATCAGCTCGAAGACCGTGGCTGCGGTTACCCTTGACGCTGCATCACAGACAGGAGTGCCTGCAATGGTGTACTCAACGACGAACCTGGGTGCACGAATGGCAAAACGTCGTTTTTTTCGGGTGAATCCAGGTTCTGTTTACAGCATCACGATGGTCGCATCCGTGTTTGGCGACATCGCGGTGAACGCACATTGGACGCGTGTATTCGTCATTGCCATACTGGCTTATCACCCGGCATTATGGTACGGGGTGCCATTGGTTACACGTCTCGGTCACCTCTTGTTCGCACTGACGGCACTTTGAACAGTGGACGTTACATTTCAGATGTGTTACGACCCGTGGCTCTACCCTTCATTCGTTCCCTACGAAACTCTACGTTTAAGCAGGATAATGCACGACCGCATGTTGCAGGTCCTGAACGGGCCTTTCTGGATACAGAAAACGTTTGACTGCTGCCCTGGCCAGCACATTCCCCAGATCTCTCACCAATTGAAAACGTCTAGTCAACGGTGGCCGAGCAACTGTCTCCTCACAACACGCCAGTCACTACTCTTGATGAAATGTGGTATTGTGTTGAAGCTGCTTGGTCAGCTGCACCAGTACACGCCATCCGAGCTCTGTTTGACTCAATGCCCAGGCGTATCGAGGCCGTTATTGCGGCCAGAGGTGGTTGTTCTGGATACTGATTGCTCAGGATCTATGCACCCAAATTGCGTGAAAATGTAATCATATGTCAGTTCTAGTATAATATATTTGTCCAATGAATACCCGTTTATCATCCGCATTTCTTCTTGGTGTAGCAATTTTAATGGCCAGTAGTGTATGTTTGAGCGTGAGGAACCCGCAGAAAACTGGAAGCGCGAGTTCGAAGAGTTCGTTCACACATGGAGCACCTTCTCATTCAGCATAACAGTGCCAAACCACACACGAGCGCAGCGATACCTGCAACATTCCGACGCCTTGGGGTCACTGGCATCGATCATCCTGCGTACAGTCCCGACTTGGCCCCATCCGATTCTCATCTGTTTCAACAACTTAAAGAACACCTTCGAGGGCTTGATTTTGATAGTGATAAAGCGGCGCAGGCAGAGGTGAGGTTGTGGCTTCGTCAACAAAGTCAAACATTCTACAATAATGCTATCAACAAATTGGTCTCTCGTTGGGAGAAATGTTCATGTCGCCAGGGTGACTATGTTGAGAAATATATATGTAGACACGAAGATTAAAGATGTAGAATGTTAAGTTATATTTAAAAATCTCTTTAATAGTTTTCACATAAAAATTCGGAGGCATTACTTTAAAGCTCGCCGTTGTACAGATACATAACATTTCAGAGTGACGTGTGAGTTTAACTGCTCTATGTACTGTAGTTGAAGTTTAAATATATAATGCATTGATAAAAATATCTTTTGCTAATGTAAAAAGTCTGTTTAATTTGACCACCCATTACATATTCGGAATTATTACGAATGGTTGCCGTTCTCTCTGTAATCAACAAATTTTTATGTCGTATAGTAATCATGTCTCCTTTTGAGAAATTTTATTTGGCTTCATAATGGCTGAGAATTCTGCGAAAAGCTTGTACTTGAACCCTAAGAAATCCACAGAACAACTCATCGATTTATAAGTGTCGTCGAGGAGCCACAAGAAACAAAACATGGCCCTGAGCACTATGGGACTTAACATCAGTCCCCTAGAATTTAGAACTACTTAAACCTAACTAACCTAAGGACGACACACACATCCATGCCCGAGGCAGGATTCGAACCTTCGACCGTAGCGGTAGCGCGGCTCTAGACTGAAGCGCCTAGAACCGCTTGGCCACTCCGGCCGGCCACAAGAAACAGATAAGCAATTAAAATTCTTATTATGCGATCTTCTTTCTCACTTGGCTGCAATACATTTGACTTGTCGTTGCTAAAAAAGTATAACTGATTTAAATAACAATTCAGGAAATTTTTCACGTTCGAGCACTGAATTGCTTTATACATTAATAGAGGGGAGCGTCGCAACAATACGCACTCGCACATTATGATGCGGCGATTTTAGAGATTTTTAACGTGTAACTGAACACAGAACTTTTCCAGCATAGTGGAAGTCCTTCACACACACACACACACACACACACACACACACACACACACACACACACACACATCAGAACCAGGTTATCTTTGAGTGACACACATCCAATGGTTTAGTATTTCAAGGACTTCGAAGCGATAGTTAGGGCTCTGTACATGATAATAGCCACGCACGAGCAGTTTTCTAATTCAAGGACTTTGAAGCGATAGTTCACGATAACAGTTACGCATTCATAACATTTGCCTTTGCTCAAGGCAACGGCAGCGGAAATTGTTGTAGTACATATCGCAAGAGGAAAAACTGCTGAAAATCTAACTGGGTAGTACAGAACTTCGTATGACAGCGTTGGCTGTTTTACGAGAAAATATTTTGCCATCAGATTGGTAAAAGCCGACCTGGAGAAATTTAGGAACATGTGAGGCAATACTAACCCTAAGACTTCTCTTACAAGATAAATTAAGGAAAGGCAAACATATGTTTATAGCATTTGCAGAGAACGCTTTTGACAATGTTGACTGGAAGACTCTTTGCAATTCTGAAGGTAGCAGGAGTAAAATACAAGGAGCGAAATGCTATTTACAGCTTGTACAAAACCCTGATGGCAGTTATAAGAGTCGGGCGGCATGAAAGGGAAGCAGTGGTTGAGAAAGAAGTGAGACAAGGTTGTAGCCTATCCCTAATTTTATTCCATCGTTAGAATAGAAGCTTTCGAAATGTGGTCCTACAGAAGAATGCTGAAGATTAGATGGGTAGATCACATAACTAATGAAGTATTGAATAGGATTGGGGAGAAGAGAAGTTTGTGGCACAACTTGACCAGAAGAAGGGATCGATCGGTAGGACATGTTCTGAAGCATCAAGGGATCACCAATTTAGTATTGGAGGGCAGCGTGGAGGGTAAAAATCGTAGAGGGAGGCCAAGAGATGAATACACTAAGCAGATTCAGAAGGATGTAGGTTGCAGTAGGTACTGGGAGATGAAGAACCTTGCACAGGATAGAGTAGCATGGAGAGCTGCATCAAAACAGCCTCAGGACTGAAGACCACAACAACAACAACACTGAGCAAACACGAAAGGAGCCCAACGAAAAATTTCAAAGAGAAGAAATACAAACTTTGAGGTTTTTCTGATGATATTGTAATTCTATCAGAGACAGCAAAAGATTGGGAACAGCATTTGATTGGAATGGGCAGCGTCTTGAAAGGAGGATTCGGGATGAACGTCATCAACAAAAAATAAGGATAATGGAACGTAGTCGAATTAAATCAAGTGATGGTGAGAGAATTAGATAGGGACGAGACACTTAAAGTAGGAGATGAGTTTTGCTATTTGGGCAGAAAAATAACTGACGATGGCCGAAGCAGAGAGGATATAAAATCTAGACTGGTCTTGGCAAGACAAGCGTTTCTATAGAAAAGAAATTTGTTAACATCGAATATAGATTTAAGTGTTACGTAGTGTATTCCTAATGTCTTTATCTGGAGTGTGGCTATGAGGACGATAAACAGTTTAGACAATAGGAGAATAGAGGCTTTTGAAATGTGGTGCTCCAGAAGAATGCTGAAGATTACCATGGGTAGATCGCGAGACTAATGAGGAAGTACTGAACAGAATTTGGGATGCAAAGAGTTTGTGGCACAACTTGAGTAAAAGGAGGGATCGGTTCATGGGGCACATTCTGAAACATCAAGGGATCACCAGTTTAGTCAGTGCTGGAGGAAAGTGTAAGGGTAAAGATCGTAGAGCGAGACAAAGAGACGAATATTGCATGCAGATTCGAAGGATGTAGGTCGCAGTAGTTATTCGGAGATGAAGAGGCACAAGACAGAGTAGCATGGAAAGATGTATCATTTCAGAATGACCTTGTGGATAGTACTAATAGCAACTTCAAACACTTCGCAGGTGACGCAGTTATCTATAATCAAGCATTCTCTCAGAAAGGTACACCAATACTCAGATTGTGACATAATTTCAAAGTGCTGCAAAAGTTTGTACCTTGCTTTAAATGTTCAAAAAAGGAATTTTTTGCGCTTGATATAACGGAAAAGCGTAGTATCCTTTGACTACAATATCAATGAGTTGCAGTTGGAATCGGTCATCTCATAGTAATAGTCAAATGAAACTATATAGTTCCAGAGACCTTTTTAAGTCTCAAACATTTAAGATCTATGTATGCGGAGGGAAGCACCGAATGAAAATTTATGCTGAGGTCGGGATTTGAACACAGGTCTCCAGCTACTAGGCAAATGCGTTAACTACTACACCACCCTGGCACAATGGTTTTGCTCAGCTGCACGGATTACCCAAACACGCCTCCCTGTTCAAGTTTAGGGGGAATAACAATTAGGCTGAGGCTGCAAAGTAATTTGGATTGAGAAGAGAGGCAGTCCATGCAGGTGTTCAAAACCACTGTGCCAGGGTGGCATAGTGGTTAGTGCCTCTGCCTAGTGAGCAGCATAACCGGGTTCGAATCCTGGCCTCGGTACAAATGCTCGTCGGCTCTTCAGCCTGCATATATACACCATAATAACTCATCGGTGTGACTGTTTGTAGTGATATGAAATAGAACGATCACATAGGTTCAGTTATAGGTAAAGCAGGCGGCAGTCTTTGCATCATTGGTGGAGTCCTACGAAAACGTTGTCACTGAATAAAGGTGACTCCTTGCAAATCGCAAAACATCCATGCGACCCATCCTAGAACATTGCGCAATAAAGAACTAGCACGGCATATTGACCGTATTGAAAGAAGGGCAGCGCGAATTGTTCAAATGGTTCAAATGGCTCTGAGCTCTATGGGACTCAACTGCTGAGGTCATTAGTCCCCTAGAACTTAGAACTAGTTAAACCTAACTAACCTAAGGACATCACAAACATCCATGCCCGAGGCAGGATTCGAACCTGCGACCGTAGCGGTCTTGCGGTTTCAGACTGTAGCGCCTTTAACCGCACGGCCACTTCGGCCGGCAGCGCGAATTGTCACAGATTTGTTTGATTCATGAAGAGTTTCACAGGGATGCTGAAAAGACTGAACTGGTACATGCTTGATTTTTGACGAAAACTACTCCGAGAATGTCTACTTACACAGTTTCTAGTACCACCTGTAAGCGATGAATCTAGGGGCATAATACAATCCTCTACATACCGCTCCTGTGGGAATCGCGAAGAAAAGATCAGATTAGTTACAATGTGTTTAGGTACTACTTCTTTCCGCACTCTGTGCGTGGATGGACGTTGTAATAATCTGTACAATGTAAAGGAAACTCTGCCAAGCACTTCAGCGTGGTTTCCAGAATATAGGCTTGGATGTAGATGTAGGAACGTCAAACACTCGCACTTATAAATCGATGAGTTGTTCTGTGGATTTCTTACGATTCAAGTACAAGCTTTCCGCAGAATCCTCAGCCATTATGAAGCCAAATAAAATTTTTCAAAAGGAGACATGATTACTATACGACATAAAAATTTGTTGATTACACAGAGAACGGCAACAATTCGCAATAATTCAGAATATGTAACGTATGGTCAAATTAAACAGACTTTTTGCATTAGCAAAAGATATTTTTATCAGTGCATTATATATTTAAACTTCAACTACAGTACATACAGCCATTAAACTCACACGTCACTTTGAAATATTTTGTATCTGTACAACGGCGAGCTGTAAAGTAATGCCTCCGAATTTTTATGTGAAAACTATTAAAGCTTTTTAAATAAAACTTAACATTCCTCATCTATATTCTTCATGTCTACATATATATTTCTCAACATAGTCACCCTGGCGACGGACACATTCCTCCCAACGAGAGACCAATTTGTTGATAGCGTTACTGTAGAATGTTTGACTTTGTTGACGAAGCCACAACCTCACCTCTGCCTGCGCCGCTTTATCACTATCAAAATCAAGTCCTCGAAGGTGTTCTTTAAGTTGTTGAAACAGATGAGAATCGGATGGGGCCAAGTCGGGACTGTACGCAGGGTGATCGATGCCAGTGAACCCAAGGCGTCGAAATGTTGCAGGAATCGCTGCGCTCGTGTGTAGTTTGGCACTGTTATGCTGAATGAGAAGGTGCTCCATGTGTGAATGAACTCTTCGAACTCGCGCTTCCAGTTTTCTGAGGGGTTCCTCACTCTCTGGCGTAGTTAACGTTACGCACCGCCATGTTACACGCTACAATTCGGAGCCCTCTACTGTCAGCAGGTTGTAACTTGCGTCAGCTAAGCTGGAAAGTTGACCCAGTATCGTGTATGACATGTAATATCTCAACCGATAAAAAAGAATACAAAATTTTGGAGGCATCACTTTTCGGCACGTCCTCGTAGAAAACATTTAACTTTCAAAGAGAGTAGCAACTGCATCAGATATCTGTTTTGAAAACACACACTGTCGTTAAGACACTGAAATTTTCTATCTAGAGACGCTTTTCAAAGAGATAGACAGGGAATAAGAATATAAAATGTAATGGTTAAGACACTGAACTCGCTCAAATCCCAATCCGACATTTCCCTTAAACTTTTTAACAAGAAGTGTAAGTGTTGCTTTAGCAAAACCACAAGAGTTTCATTCCCTAGTCATAGTGATATTTGTTAGTTCCTAATATCTTGGATGTCGATGGAACCTCCTAACCTTTTACCGTTATGTGTATTCAATACATTTCGTGCTATACGAAAGAAATGCAAGCCTTCAAAGCAACTAGGCCACTTTCACTGGCATTGCGGCATTCAAGTATGTAATATTTGATTTAAAAAAATTCTGCTCAGAATACAAAAGCAGTTTATCACTGTAGCGCTACACGTATACAGGGTGAGTCACTAACTATTAGCACCAAGAATAACTCTGAAAGTGTGATAGGAGCTGAAAGGTTTGTGGGACTAAACTAGCATGGGACAACGGGGGCCGTAATATGACGTTGGTTTTTTTGTTGCTAGGTGGGGTCGCGTCGGAGATATGATCAACTTTTTTTTTTTTTAATGGGATGATATAGTTTGGTACTTATTTTCTGATAGCGGCTATCTAGACGAATCCAATGATAAGTAACAGTAAGGTCTTTGAAGGTCAGCGAAGGTCACAAAGGTGGCATGAACGTCCACTTACAGAAGGTGTTCGAAGTGATGACCGTTGGTATACATGCAGTGCTGCAATCTTCTTATCATGGATTGAGTGGAATTACTTATCACATCGGCACTCATCGAAGCACATGCTCTGACAATTCTCTTCGCATATGTTCAGATGTAGTTGGGACGTCTTTATAAACAATGTCTTTTACTAATCCCCGCAAGAAAAAATCCAGAGGTGTCAAGTCTGGCGAACGAGCCGGCCACGACACATCTCCTCCGCGTCCAATCGAACGATTTGGAAGCTGCAACTCATTTATAGCCATCAGCGAAAAATGTGCCGGACATCCATCGTGCTGATACCACTTTCTGTTCCTTGTTCCTAAAGGTATTTCTTCCAATAACAGACCTAATGTTTCTTGCAGGTATGTGGTGTACTTCCAACCATTAAGATTTCCTTCGATGAAATAGGGGCCTATAATTCTGTCCGTAGATTCACTGACCATGGTTTTTGGTGTGCAACTTGCCGCAGACAACATGGATTTTCAGTTTCCCAATAATGCATGTTATGCAAATTAATATTTCCATGGTTCGTGCATGTAGCCTCGTCAGTAAATAAAATCAAATTAATAAATGTGTCATCGGCCTGAATATGAAGTTGAGCCCATCGGCAGAATTCAAAGCGACGCGTACAATACGTACCAGTTAATTCTTGGTGGAGACTGATATGGTAAGGATGATATTTATGGCGATGCCGAACACTAACAACACCACTCTTGCTCATTCCAGATTCCCTTGTGATTTGACGCGAACTAACAAAAGGATCTCGAACAACAGTGGCAAGAGTACCATTTTCCGTTTCCTCGTTAGTAACTTTCCTTTGCCGGATATGTTTCCGATGCGTTAAAGATCCAGTTGTTCTCAGTTTATCATACACATATTTAAATTTACGGCGTGTAGGGTCAGTACGTTGAGGATATCTTTCAGCGTATAAGTCTCTAGCTATCACTGAATTTCGTTGGCATCCTCCGTAAATGAGAAGCATATCGACTTGTTCTTCGAAGGAATACATCATTCACATTCGCTTGATTCGACGATACAAGTCTTACCGTTCCTATTAGTATTGTATTGCGAAACCGTCGGATGGTGTTTACATGCCAATGCCACGTTACGTGGATACGCCGTATTCGGCGAATATTTACTGTTTGCACTATATACAAGAAAGAATTGTCAGAGCATGTGCTTCGATAAGTGGCGAAGTGATAAGGAATACCACTCAATCCATTATAAGAAGATTGCAGCACTGCATTGATACCAATGGTCATCACTTCAAACACCTATTGTAAATGAACGTTCATGCCACCTTTTTGACCTTCGTTGACCTTCAAAGACCTTACTGTTACATATCATTGGATTCGTCTGAATAGCCGCTATCAGAAAATAAGTACCAGGCTATAGAATCCCATTAAAAAAAACAAAAACAAAATTGACCTTTATATATCTGACGCGACCCCACCTAGCAAGAAAAAACCCACGTCATATTATGGCCCCAGTAGTCCCATGCAACATTTGTCCCATAAACTTTTCAGCTACTATCACTTTAGGAGTCATTCTAGGTGGCAACAGTTAGTGACTCATCCTGTATATGGTATTAAAAAAAGTGGGCACATCAGGTTACGAGGCAAATTATCAGACTACCAGAAATTAGGCACTATAAATCATTGGATACTGTGGATCATGATGTTTTTCATGTCAGGGAACCAATTATGGACGATACGGTGGGCAGGCTTTGTCTTGTAACAGAAAAACGCCGTTCGTCAACATTCCTGGGCGTCTGAAATTGATGGCGCGCCTCAATGTTTGCAAAGAGTCCACGTACTGCTGTGCGTTAATTGCGACACCGTGCTCCAGAAAGTCAATGAACAGAGGACGCTTGCAGTCAAAGAAAAAGTTCATCACGGTTTTTCCGGAGATGGTGTGCCTGTTTGTTTCGACTCGCTGCAGAAGATTCACTCCCATGCCCTTACACAGCATCCATACATTCCCGATATCTCCCCATGCGATTTTCATATTTTTGGAGCCTTGAAGAAAAACATTCGTGGCCATCGATTTTCTTCATGGTTCCGTAGGCAACCGCAAACATTCTTTCATTTAGGCACTGAGCGTCTTGTCTCATTGTGGAATAAATATATTAACAGTTATGGCTATTACTTTCAAACTACTAAATACTTTGCTTACCTTTCTCCCCTCTGTCTCGTTTTCATCTGACTGCCCCTTACAGTTTTAACATAATATCATATAAACAATTAATAATGAGTATCTTGTACTAGATCCATAACATATTACGCTGCAGTTTATATAACAAAGAAGATTGTATTATGAAATTATGGTATACCTTTGTAGGGTTGTCAGAAACAGTTTGAAATGCTTCTTAGGGCATTGCAGGCTAAATTATACTTAGAAATAAATGTTAAGAAAAAAATTTGATACGTCACGCCTTTTCCGAGTTAACTGACACTGAAGTTGGCCTGTCAGACAGTTGCGCGTGAAAATTCAAGCGGCTCACATATAAAAATACTGACAGTTATCATCATAGGGCAGATGACAGCGCATGGGATTGCTTAGCCTTTAGCTCGGATTTGAATCTTATTACCGTCACACGTCTAGTTTCTGTTTAGGAAACTAAACAAAGAACACGTTTGGCGATACAGTCCGACGGGCCGCTTGAATTTGCGCACGCAACTGTCTCATTGGCTAACTTCAATGCTAATTAACTCTGAAACGGTGTGTCGTATTGAACTTTTTTTCTTAAGAGTTATTTCTCAATTTACCCTCCGACACCCTTACAACCTTTTCAGAGTGTTCCTGACAACACTGTATAATGGTGAATACACAAATAAAGCAAATAAATAAACTTAACCCACAGAGAAACGATTGCTGAATGAATACAATGACTTATGTAGCTTTGTAAACAATTAACAAACAGCGCTACATCATTTGCGGTGCTTTATTCTGAGCTGTACCGGTGTCGAGCGGAATACGAAGTAGACTCCAAAGCAGTGGGCATCCAAGGGAGATAAGGTTTAATAGGCAGAACCTGAATATACTGTCAAGTATGGAGTAGAACTGGGCGCTCCCTTGAGTTGGTAAATAGACAAACAGTCAGTCAGGACGGTCATGGTCATAGATGATCAATGACGGAACGGAGCCCTATGGATCATGAGGAGAGAGGTGTTCTCATCCGTCCCTCAGACGCCGTTCGAAAAACTTGTCTGTCAGCGTCCTAAACAAGAACAAACTGCTTCTATGCTGAGGTGATCCGGCATCGTAAAATGGAGTGAACAGAAAACAGTGGGGTGAACAGAAACAAAACTTCCACAAAAATTCCATGCTGTCGTTTCTGAGGACAAATAGGAATATTATTCAAAAAATTGTTTGTCTACTTTGGTAGTGAGCAGGGGAATTATGAATTTTAAAGTTGGCGACACTGTGTTCACTATATGACGGACGTCGGATGTCGTGCTGAATTTACTTACTTCGAAATTTATTTGTAATTACTAGAGTTGTAAAACGACCGTACGCTTCCACTAGGAAGCGTAGACTAGGATAGTCTTTCTAACAGCTTTGGTCAATTAAGGTTGTACGCGCATTACCTGTACAAAGGATGAGTTACATACCTATCAGGAGTTACCTCATAATGATCGTTTTCTTTACGTATTAGATCAGTGTCTTACTAGGTTCCCTTAAAACATGGAAGCGATGAACTGGGTAACCTATGATTCTATGTACATTTTTGTTCTACATCTGTCTATTACTCGAGAATAAACAGTATTTATCACAAAACTGAAATTGTCAGTGTTTAATTCTCGTTTTATTCGAAAATTTTTGATCTGGACTGTTAAACAGAGGAATATCGTAGTAAAAATTAAGAAAACAATACAAATTCATAATATAGCGCTAGAAAACGCAATTTCGTCAACAAATACGTAATTTGAAAAAATAAACGCAAAACAAAAAATATATCAAACACCACTTCAATATTTCGTCAAACTTATATATAACATTTTTCTCATATTCATAAACAACTTTCACATTTATCAGTGATAACAGAAAACTATTGTTTTTTATTATGATGGACAACGTTCTGCCAAGTACAAAATAACAATAATAATTATATATTTTTTATGTTTGTCCGTATATACTGTACTGGCATCAAAGGTAATTGGTTTGATTGCACATAAGAGCAAAAGTTAAGAGATAAACTAATTTTTATTATTTATAAAATGCAATTTATGTTCTGTAAGGACATAAAATACACTATGGACTAACACTGAATGGTGTGCAGTTCTAACCAACAACCAAACAAACAAAAACGTCGGCTCCTATTTTCTCTCTTACACATTCATTTTTTTTCCCTACCAATTTTACCAATACCACTGGTATCGTACCATTTACTATATCATTTATGTAGTGTACCAAACCTACCGAACCCTAGTTTTGGTAGAGCGTAGGTACTCCAGTAATTACCAATCTGAATTGTGTCGTTTCAATATGAGTGCATGGTAATTAAAAAAGTAGGGTTATGTTTTCGAAATTTGTGGGTTTTATACAAACAGTAATCGTCAATGTTTATCCAGAAAAAGACCTAGAACTTGACGGAAATGAAGAACCACCTGCCACCGTTCTCAACTTGGGAGCTTATGCTGTGATTAAAATATATCGAAAAAGCAAGCAGTCGTTTAGATTGTAAATGCATGTAAAATATGTTATATAGAAGGGAACGGTTACATTTCTATCTTTTTGAAAAAACACGTTCATTTTAACAGATTAGAAGTCATTTTTTAGTCAAAGATATGTTGTTCGAAAGCTCTTCTTTACATCTGGGGCACGACACGTGGCTTCGAACACATTATTTTTAAACATGATGTCACTGAATTAACGTATATTTATTTGGAAAATAGAACAAAAATTCACGATTCATTCAATTTTTAGTTGTTTTACAGACTAAAACTGTTTTGAACCATAGACATTTTGTTTCTTTTTCTCTTATAAATAGCAAAAACAGTAATTTATATGTGTGGCGTCTGTTCTTCCGGATATGTCTGAAAGAATAGACATCATTCTTGATCTCTCGTACATGACGAGATGAAATAGAAATTATGACATCGGCCGCAACTGGGCACTGAAATGAATTCAATGGCGACAAGTGAAAATCTGCGCCGGATCGGGACTCGAAACCGGATTTCGCGTTTTACGTGAACAGTCGCCTTAAGCGCTTCGGCTATCTGAGCACGCTTCCCGTCCAACTCAAATTCTCAACTTGTTGCACACTACTTATTTAGCGCTCCCTGTACACCACACTCATTGCACGCAGCCTAAAGCTGATCCCCTGCACGGGAGAAAGAGAGAGTGCATTCGCAGAGAACTCTAGAAAAACAGGATGCGAATTCCAAGACATAAATAACAAGGAAGGGTAAAAACTTACCCTATGTTTTCCTAAATTATGTCTATTCAAATAAAAATTCTGGACTAATGTAAAGTAATAAACAAGCAACATGCAACATTTATTACAAAGTACTGTTAATGTTTTTACAGTATGACAAAGTCGAAAAAATATAATGTCAATGTACTTTACTATATCACAGTTGTGATATCAGATAGCACGTATATTTTGCTTTCAATTAATCTCTTCATTATGACGTTACGAAACACAGCAAAACATATCATAAACCATAAGAAGAATAAATGAATCGAGCATGTATTATTTAGCTCAGTATGATAAATAATATGTAGACCTATATTTGTAAAAAAAACATAAAGCTTACAATTACGAATAAAAATGTTTCATCATGTAAAAGGAAATGAAGATTTTATAAATTAGTTTCGCAATTTGATGAAATTTTGAATACATGAAATGTTTTCAACCCAAAGTACTATGGCAATCTTGACAAGTATTTTTCCGATGGTCTTTGCACTCTGGAGCAGACACAGCATTCAAGAGAACTTTTTCAGTCTTCTTTCCGAACGCAAAGAAAGCATCGTCCACTTTCTTTGCGATTGGTTCTGGTTGTGTTGCATATCCTGGAACATCGCTCCCAAAATGTGTCAAAATCTGTTCCATGGTTATGTGATGCTGTTTAGGTTCTTTTTTTATGAAACGTGTCTTTCATTTCTCCTTCGGCCATCCCAAATGCCAAAGACTTGAGAAAATTGTTCGGGTGTTTGTGCCGCCATTCCCCTTATACAAGACATAGGTGTTTATCCCTGACGCATCTAAAGCGCATACATATATCGCATAGGCCAACGCTTGGTTTTTCTTGCTGTACCTTACTGTGGTGTCGCCAAATACGTCGACTCCCCCTTTGTCATCATTGTAGAAAATACTATGTTCGATTTCTTTGCTTCCTTCTCTACTTCATCCATCTCATGCATCGGTGGAATAAAATAAAGTTTTTATTTTTTTCAAGAACATATGGTTATGTCATTTTTTCTTTTCTGTAAATGAACGGCCTGCTCTTGGTTTGAAGCAGGAATTCTGATATTTGTGATTTTTCTTTACATAAGGAGCCGACCACTGTCATATTTTTGTGAGCTAGTTTGTCGATTACGTCACAAGAGCGTTCCGATTGGTTCCATAATTAACGCGTGGTATTAGACGAGCAGTTTAAGGCGCTGCAGTCATGGACTGTGCGGCTGGTCCCGGCGGAGGTTTGAGTCCTTCCTCGGGCATGGGTGTGTGTGTTTGTCCTTAGGATAATTTAGGTTAAGTAGTGAGTAAGCTTAGGCACTGATGACCTTAGCAGTTAAGTCCCATAAGATATCACACACATTTGAACATTTTTTTTGGTTCCATAATTGATGGATTCGCATGATTTCATTACATAATATGTAAGAATCTAAACATCTTTATCCTTATTTTCTTTTCCTAAAGATGGCTTGCCCCCATAGAAGTAATACGTCTTTGTGTCACATAAATAAATTATCTTTAGCCCATTTTAATCCAGTTTGCTTGGCAGATATATTTTGAACGGGCATCTGCCTCAGAATATAAGGAGTGTCTCGTCAATAGTTGGGGAGAGCTGAGGGACTGTACAGTTCTTGACTACGCTTGACAACCATACACAGTAAGTCACGGAATTCAGTGAATTTGCCTGCTCTTCTTCTTTGGAATCGAATATTTTGGTCACCAAATCTCGGATTATAGATCAAAAATTCAACCGTTTTTTCGTGGCTACTCCTCGGAAAAATGGGGACGCACACATCACAGACCACGCACAAGCACAATTGACATGAGCATTTTTTAGAGCCCTACTCATAAAAAGTATGCTAAATAATGCTTTTAATTCTTTTTGGTTGGTATTTCTAATATACAGTTGGGGTGATGTACATTTTGCCATTGTATCAACAATTTTTTGGTTTGTGTATGCAACTAATAGAGAAACCATGTCATTAGTAAGCAACAATTCAAATAATTTCAGGTGAGACGTTTCGTTTCTTGCTTCGCTTAACACACTAGGTATTCGTACCACTATACTCTATGCTGGCATCTCGATGTTTCTTTATTGAAAGAGTATATGTTCCAACAATACCCATTTTTGCCATACAGAATTATCTTTACCCGCTGATCACCTTCATTGGATGAATCAACATCAAAAGGCGTTACATCAAATTCGTCATCCTCCTTGTCATCCCTTATGCAACCATCTTCAAGTTCACTCACATCTTTGTCTGGATCACTATAGTATTCGTTTCTGTCCTCTTGATGGTCAAATTCTCTTATTATTTCCTACATCGTTCCTAATAGTTTGTCAGAAGTCATTTTCAATGTCTGCAAAGAAACGTACCACCTACTTAAAAAAATTAAACGTAAATAACAGGGTGGTGTGACTCTTTTTACCCCAATGGAAAAAATTTCCTAATTTACCTGCTAAAGGAAGATGGAGAATGGAGCCTGAGAAACTGTAACAGTTGTGTCCTGCCTACTCATCGAATATGGGGTGCTTAGGAAACCTGCTTTCTCAGGTTGCTAGACAACAATTCAAGTAATGAATTTTATTTACAGAAAATAAATGACAACACTTATCTTCGAGAAATTTACATTGATGTGTTGCAAGCAAATGGCGACAGACAACTAAGATCTCTTCAGTATATACAATGCCTAATACAAGTGAAATTATACAGTTCCTAAGTCGCTACTGTAGAGCTCATAGAATGGCTAGTCTTCAACTGGGCCGCAGCCAGGGAGCGCGCTGGTTATGTCCTCTTTGTCTCGCTGGCACTACCGTAGCATTGTCGTCCTGGAGAGGGGTCGGTCAGTGTGCAATTGGCTGATGTGGTGCCACAGCCCTCTGTGCTCTAATGTTCTTGACCATCGTGCTGGCGCTTGCCTTTACGTCAGAACAATAACCTCCTCAAGGAACAACAGTACTGAATGAAAAGGTAAACAAAGGCTCCCACCCTAGACGCAAGTAGTATGAACATGGGATGA
This sequence comes from Schistocerca americana, assembly GCF_021461395.2. Lineage (NCBI taxonomy): Eukaryota > Metazoa > Arthropoda > Insecta > Orthoptera > Acrididae > Schistocerca > Schistocerca americana. The sequence goes on from NC_060124.1 coordinate 313,141,007, forward strand.
AAAATTAGGTGGACTAGGGTAATTATTTACCCTACCTTGTTATTCAAAGGTTGACAGTGTTATTTCTATTAACCATTCGCTGCGGGGTGATTGGAAGCGCCTTTCTTTTAAATTTTTGTATGTTACAAAAGGATGAGCCAAGGAACGTTCCTTTGAAAAAGGATCTGATGCTCCGTCTCTCATGACAACGTTGTCGACATTATTTCTTTCGCATTTAGTTTTAATGACATCGAAATGACCAAGAAGTAGTGTTCATTTCTCTTCAGATGATAGTTCGTCATTTTTTTAATTGGTTTAATTTTCGTTTATGCATTTGTTCGGTAGCATGTTTCTTGTTGTGAATTTGTAATCATGCACACGACGCAGAAGCAGGCAGCAGCATACGGCGGCAGCCAGGTGTGTGTGAAGCCCTAGCGGTGCTCGCTTCCTCCCGCCCCTTCGGTCCCAGCGGCGCGCTGTATCTGTACGTGCTCGTCGCTAGCTGTACGCCTCTCAAGCCTTTTTCACGCCGACGAGGCAGTCAGTGTTGACGTGCATGCAGACGGAATATCCAATCTCACGAGACACAACGCCTTCGGCACACGGGACGGGCTGGTTAACCTGATTTTGGGCTCTCAACTCTCTCCACCGACAGCTATCGACTTTATTTGGCTCGCTAATTATACAGTTTGTTCACGAAAATGGGCGCACGTAGAAATCCTACATAAGATCTACTGAAACGTACATCTCTCTTGACCATATGCTAGTCACGTTATTCTGTCGATGACATACATAGATACCAACTTCAATATCTGTGAACGTGCAATAAGACAAAAATGAAAGGTACATGCCCACTCAATAAGGACGTCAGCTTATAGAAGTTATCCAAAAAGAACAAACTCACACCAGACATAGAGCGCACTTACATGTGCATAACTACAAATATTACAGAAATTGCTTATATTAATCTCACAGGGAGATCTCACAACCTTGTATATTATGGATGCGAACCGCCGGTGCCTCAACCAACTAAGCTGTGCAGCAGCTCTTGGTAGTAGCGACATCGTATTAATGGCGTCATATTTTATGTTACAGTCTTCTAAAGTTTTTATAGCTTAAATGTCAACAGGCATTTAAATATAAAAAATCCTGACAAGAACGACACATTTTTGGGATTCTTCAACGGATCGTCGCCTTACTCTCATAACGCGAAAATAACTAAATACGAAAATTCTTTAACCACCGATGACGTTTCCCGTCATTTTATTACAATAAATCGTACGAACAATGATTCGTTTTCGGGACATTCATGCGCTGTTGCTTGCAGACAGCATATATTCATAGGGTGTAACGCATAACATAGAACTCATCGAACATGGACTTAGTGCTTCTAATGGACGCGAAAAATACAGTTTTCTGCTTGTGACGTAGTGAGTGTTCTCGCCTCCTATTGGTTCTAGTTTCTGTAGCACGTTGCCGAAATATCGCACAACTTATTACTCGCGCAAACGAAGTTGACACTCGGCGCGGTGGATGACGGGAGCTACTGTAATTCGGAAATGCCTTTACGGTCGCTCCCATCAGCCACCGCGCCGAGTGTCAACTTTGTTTGCACGCGTAATATATTGTGTTTTACGTTACGAAGCGGATCCTCAAAGTAAGTAGCAGTAAGTGATTCACAAAATTCGTAGAGCGCCACGTCATTAGCTTACTCGTCCCGTGTGCCGTTGGCTTAACGTGGTAAACATCTTTTCCCATTCCATTCTTGAATCAGCTTATTATTCAATGGTTCCTCGCCCAGTAGCAGAACAGTGTGTGGCCTTTGTACTGAGAGTACTATAGATAGTAGACTCGCTAAAATTCGAAATTCCTTCAAATGAAAACCTTAATTATTTATTATTATGCAACTGAACTAGCACAGAAAAATTACAGATATATCATTTTTCGACGCAGTCCCCATAACGTGCAATTCACGTAAGAATTATTTTCGTTGTGAAGACCTGGGAGATCTTTAGTGGCCAGGAGGCACTACGAATACCCACGTTCCGTTATAAAATAGTTACTTTTAAATATAATCGGAGCAGGTACATTTGGCAACAATGTTAAGGAAATGATACGACTTAGCGTAGACATAATTGACGTCATCAATACACAGTGACTAAGCAACGAAATATGTCAGCTTTTAAGGCGACATGGAACCTGTTATATGTATATCACAGATATCAGTCTGCACATTTATAAAATGGTTCAAATGGCTCTGAGCACTATGGGACTCAACTGCTGAGGTCATTAGTCCCCTAGAACTTAGAACTAGTTAAACCTAACTAACCTAAGGACATCACAAACATCCATGCCCGAGGCAGGATTCGAACCTGCGACCGCAGCGGTCTTGCGGTTCCAGACTGCAGCGCCTTTAACCGCACGGCCACTTCGGCCGGCGCACATTTATAAAAGAAATCACTGTCAAATCAGTTTTACAGGTATTACAATTCTGTGAACGGATTATTGTGGTACAGTTTAATTCACAAACACGTTAAGATCTATGTAATACCGACAGTGAATTCGAACAGTTTTACGGTGATCTAGGTACGGTTCTAAAAAACGAAGAAAGAATATATTACAATAATTTAGACAAGCAAAAGTTGATGAATGTGCAAGGAACCATAGACTAGTTGTCAGGAAAGCACACGGTGAAAGATTAATACAGTTCTCTCCACAAAACAGATTTGTAATAATGAATACATCGTAGAAACTGCTTAGATGTCGATTATATACATGAACAGCGTCAAGACATTCCACATAACATATTATTAGGTATCAAACTGACCTAAAGGTACAGAAATGCCATTAACGCGGGACATAAACTCAGGCCATTATCCTCTCGTAGCACGCTTGGAGTAAGATTTTAAAAACTCAAACAGAAAACACCCTCAAAAAATAATACAGAATTACTCAAAGAAAAGGCAGTAGAAACAAGAATGAAGGATAATATAAAAACAAAACTAGCTCACGCGAGAAAAGGTAGCACTGTTGACGACGACTGAAAACAATGAAAGAGACTTTACCTGAAACTAGCACAGACAAAAATCAGTAACACAAAACGAACTGGAAAATACAAATGAATGGCATATGAGATCCTGTCTACGATGGATGAAAGAAGGAAATGTGAAATAATTAACAAAGAAAAATCTAAAGGAATACCAGCAAATCAGATGGAAGGTAATTCACTATGAGAAATACTATATGAAATAGAAATGTGAGAAAGCAGAAGAGTTGGATAAAAGATACGATATTTTTGGAATCCACTGAAAGAATAAAGAAGTTACAGGAAAGGCAAGAAGGAAAAACCACAGTTTAACAAGAAACTTAACCCTGAATACTAGTCAGAAGTTAAGGAGATGGGAAGAATATGTAAAAGAAATTTTCGAAGACGACAGAGACGAGCTGAAACAGGAGACATCAGTATGCGGTTCACCCATTACAAAAAGCGAAGTGGAATACGCACTAAAATGCGCACAAACGAGGAAGTCACCTGGTCCAGATGAAATACCAGTGGAACTCCTAAGGCTGATAGAAAATTCACAATTGCAGGTGCTAGCTGATTTAAACAACACTACATACGATAGATGATGCATTGCACAAGAATGGCTAAAATCTACTTTTGTAATGGTACAAAAAAGATTAATCGTAAGGAATGTTCTGAACGAAGGACGATAAGCTTCATGTCGCACACGGTAAAGATTTTCCTCAAATCGTTCACAATGAAATAAACCAAAAACAAGAATACAATATGAGTGAAAATCAGTTTGGATACCGTTACGGCATAGGTCTCAAAGGCCTTTTTACATTGAAATTTCTGATACGAAAATGCGTACATATGAATCAAGATGGAGTGCTGTGGTTCATGGATTACGAAATGTCTACTGTGAATGTGTGGCACGATAAATTGGTGAATCTACTGAAAGAAAGTGAAAGCGATCAGGAGGACATAAGGATAATCAAAAACTCATATTGGCAACAAACGATATTATCAGCTGTCACACAGAAACATTAGGAGATATTAAAATAATGCGATGAATAAGACAAGGCTATGTCTGTTCCCACATTTGACTATTATTCGGAGGCAATCTTCAGACAACCCACATCAAATACAGAAAAACGTATGAAAGTCAATGGAAATGTCATTAACAATATACGCAATGCGGAGGACACAAGAATTTTAACACACAGGAAATGTAACACAGCTACAGACACTGAATAAAGCAATAGCGGCAGCAATGTTTTTAGTAAAACCAAATACAGATCATTACCAGAACTCGAAAGATCTCAGAAGTATTCCTGTTAACACCATACCCACTAAAAGAATATCATAATATACTGAAGAGCCAAAGAAACTGTCACACCTGCCTAATACAGTGTAGGGCCCCGCGAGAACGCAGAAATGCCGCAGCACGAGGTGGCATGGACTTGACTAACGTCTGAAGTAGGTCTAGAAGGAACTGACACCATGAATCCCGCAGGGCTGTCCATAAATCCGTAAGAGTACGAGGGAATGGAGACCTCTTCTGAACAGCACGTTGCAAGGCATCGAAGATATGCTCAATAATGGTCGTGTCTCGGGAGTTCGGTGGCCAGCGAAGTGTTTAAACACAGAAAAGTGTTCCTGGTGCCACTCAGTAGCATTTCTGGACATGTGTGGGTCGCATTGTCCTGCTGGAATTGCCCTAGGTCGTCGGAATGCACAGTGACGTGAATGGATGCAGGTGATCAGACAGGATGCTTACGTATGTGTCACCAGTCAAAGTGGTATCTAGACGTATCAGGGGTCCCATATCACTCCAACTGCTCACACCCCACACCATTACAGGGCCTCCACCAGCTCGAACAGTCCCGTGCTGACATCCAGGTACCATGGATTCCCGGGGTTGTCTCCATATCCGTGAACGTCCATCCGCTAGATACCATTTGAAACGAGTCTCGTCCGACCAGGCAACAAGTTTCCAGTCATAGACAGTCCAATGTCGGTGTTGACCGGCCCAGGCGAGGCGTAAAGCTTTGTGTCGTGTAGTCATCAAGGGTACAAGAGTGAGCCTTCGGCTCCGAAAACCCATGTCGATGATGTTTCACTGACACTTGTTGACGGTCCAGCATCGAAATCTGCAGCAATTTGTGGAACGGTTGCAATTCTGTCAAGTTGAACAATTCTCTTCAGACAGTATCTCGGTACTTGGCTCAATGATAAACTTCATCAGACATGGAAATGATCAGCGGAATTGAACGAGCTAGTGCTTTCTTTCACAATATGACATCGTTTTCTTTACCAACAGTAAATTAAACGGGCAACTCCGAATGGTTAAATGTTATGAATCCCCAGTACTGTTTTATGGAATGGAGGCATGGACACTTAATAGTGGATCAGTGAAGAAAATTGAGACATTCTGAATGTGGCTATATCGACGAATGTTAAAAATATCTTGGTCTCAAAGATTTACAACTGAGGATGTTCTGAGGGGAATAAATAAGAACAAGAAATTATAGAATGCAATCAAAACCGGAACAAGAATGTTTTGGCTATATCAAGAGAGAAGAAAGAGGCTATATTCCCAAGCTGATAATGGTAAAAAGGAACTACACTTACCTTAAGCTTACGCATCCAGCGATTGCGTGCAGATACGGGGAAATGAGCAGCAGAGAACTTCCTGAGTCTCTGTACTTCGGAAACCGGAGGCATCCTTCCGTTTCAAGTAAGAACACATAAAGGGGACAGAAGCCAATTTCCGGCGCAGAACGAAGTAGGGGCGCCAGCCATATGGGCTTCGTAATCGGCGAGCTGTGACGCCCTCAGCACTCTTGAGGGCCCCCAAAGACTTCACCAGTTCACAACAATCTGGATGCACTTTGCTGATACTGATATGGATGCTGGTAAGCTTTGTATAGCAAATATCAAACATCAGATCTACATTTCGCTTTTTTGTAATTTTTCTTCTTTTTCTAGTGCCTTTATCCCGCATTGACCTAGGGTCGACATGACTACCAACGGATTGGGCGCGCGATTAGTTTAAGTGATGGCGGGATGACATGACTATCGCCACCCCGTTACTTCCAGGGGAGTAAGATGAGTAACGCAACTGTCTGCGTGTAGTTTTATTCACGGGAAAGAGAGCGAAAGTTTTCTTAGTGTTTGCGAATCCTGTAACTGAGGCGAGACTTGGCCACCAGCCCAGTATTCACCTAGTTTGATGTGGGAAGTCGCCTAAAAATCACATCCAGACTGGCTGGCACACTGACTCTAGTCTCGAACATGCCAGGCCGATTCGATCCGTGGGCAGCGCACCCCGTCACGAAGCAGTGCTTTAACGTGTACAGCTATTCGGGCGTGTTACTTCAGTTACATGTAACTAACCATTTTGCAGTGAGTCATGCAAGAACCGCTCACTCGTACTAAACCTCCAGAAATGTCTCAGTTTAGCCGGTGAGTCCGCAGATGGTGGTATAAGGGGCGTGAAGTGCAACTGGGCACGCTTTCACGCCCAAGATTTACGATAATTTAGTGAGCCGCTGCGTAGGAATTCTTCCTATTACGTATAGATGCTCTCCTAGTTTTACGTCACCTTGCAGAGCCGTACCAATGCTGTCGGATTCTGAGAGTGCGATACTAATGTCTGTCTTTTACGTACTGAAGCGGATAGAAGTCTTTTTTGTGAAAATAATTTTTAAACGGGATGCCATTATGGTGCGTTTATTTGAGAAAAATCATAAATGAACTTCTTCAAAAAAATGGCTCTGAGCACTATGGGACTTAACTACTGTGGTCATCAGTCCCCTAGAACTTAGAACTACTTAAACCTAACTAACCTAAGGACATCACACACATCCATGCCCGAGGCAGGATTCGAACCTGTGACCGTAGCAGTCGCGCGGTTCCGGACTGCGCGCCTAGAACCGCTAGACCACCGCGGCCGGCAAATGAACTTCTTCACACTGATTATAAGCTCACTATTAACGGTACGAGAGCATGGTCTACCGCATGACTAGATCGAAAGGCACCCTATCCACGACTGCCGACTATAGTGCGCAACCTGTAGCTTGAGCGTACAATCAGTATAGTTCGTATAACATCGTACATCATCTGTCATGACAAAGTTATTCATTTATTTATTAATATCAACGTTTTCTGGCATTGTAAAATTACTAAAAGTTAGTATTTATGAGCTGTAGGCTCCCCCTAACGACTGAGAGGCAAAAGGCAAGTTTTGTTATCAAATATTTATTAATGACAATTACTCGATTCGCACCAGAATAAATGTGCTTTCCCTACGTACCTCTATGCTGATGTCACGAGCGATTCCTGCATCGGCACCTTATCCCATTACCTCTGAAAGCGCCAGACGGCCAGCCGCCTCTGCTAACCAGTGTGGGAACCTACCGGTCGCTCCTTACTCCGTATGTATTGCAGCGCTGATACAATCGCGTCACACATGTGAAAGAGGAAAACTGAAAGTAAAGTGTACACTCTCTTTATCTACAAATAAGGGGCGCCTTACAAAAGTCGAGTACGTGACTGAGAAGTTCTCTGTTTTTTCAATCGAAGCAATGAAGGTTAGGGTTTAGAGTCGCGCCAACGGTGAAACTTTATAATTGCTCAGAAGAAAGTAGGCCAATTGAAACGGAGGACATGATGCAAAACAATATAGGGGAGATTCAGTACTCATTCCTCAACTGAAGAGTAGAAATAAAAAACGTTATAAGTGTCATTTTTTTCACAAACGCATTTTCAGTTCTATTGTGTTCTCAGTACTCTCCAGTTAATCACTCATAGTTTACAACACTTCAAGCGGCTCTTAGCATTAACTACAGAAATGTGTGCATTATGGGAGCTGCTCAAACATTGTACCCCGTTCTTTTTAAGTCCCTACGCACAGCCATTGCGCTATCTGGATTTCTGGTAGCACTTACGAATTCACAGTCATGCGTTCCGCTGATTTCATGCGATTTTTCACCATCACGCTCCGCTATGCTAGGTGGTTCATGTTCGTCAGTGCACGAGGTCTGCCTTATATCTTGTTTTAGCTGTGTTTGTTCTTTTGCCTTTCTACTTCACAACCACATCATCAACAGTCGACTTGGGCATCTTTAGAAGGGTTGAAATGTATATGATGGACCTGTTAATGAGGTGACATCCAATGACCAGTCCACGTTTGAGGTCACTGAGCCCATTCTCCTGTTACTGCTTCTCTACTGACAACACAGAACTGTCCGCGTACTTTTACACTAAAGCGCCAAAGAAACTGGTATAGGCATGCGAATTCAAATACAGAGATATGTAAACAGGCAGAATACCCGCTGCGGCCGGCAACGCCTACGTAAGACAAGTGTCTGGCGCAGTTGTTAGATCTGTTACTGCTGCTACGAGGCTTGACTGAAAATTAATGTCTCCACCTTCGTAGCTCAACAGTTGGCAGCATTGGTATGCGGCAGGTACTGGCTTGTTCCGTAGCCTCTTCTCTGCAGCTCCAGTTGACAGGAAGCCTTTGGAGTGACACCCTCTGCTGTCAACAATTCGATGACTGCACGTTGCTGAAATCGCATTGACCGACCGTCTGCGCAGGATTCTATACTTTAAAATGTAATAACACAACCGTTCAATGCTAAGGCTTCCCGCCAATTAGAACTGTAAGGAAGAGGCTACGGAACAAACCAGTACCTGCCGCAGACCAATGCTGCCAACTGTTGAAGAGTTACGAAGGGAGAGGCATTACTTTTCAGTCAATCCTCGTACAATAGTAGGTTATTAAGATTTAAGTGACTTTGAATGTTATAGCCGACGCACGAGCGATGGGATACAGCGCCTCCGATGTAGCAATGAAGTGGAATTATCCCGGACGACCATTTCACGAATGTGCCGTGAATATCAGGAATCTGGTAAAACATCAAATCTCCCACGTTGCCACCCAGCAAGAATGGGACAAACGGCGACTGAAGAGAATCGTTCAACATGACAGAAGTGTTCAACCCTTTCAAAAACTGATGCAGATTTCAATGCTGGGCCATCAACAAGTGTCAGCCTGCGAACCACTCAACGAAACATCGTCGATCGGGGCTCTCGAAGCCCACTCGTGTACCCTTGATGATTGCACGACACAAAGCTTTACGCGTCGCCTGGGCCCGTCAACACCGACATTAAGCTGTTGATGACTGGAAACATGTTGCCTGGTCGAACCAGTCTCGTTTCAAACTGTATTCAGCGCATGGACGTGAACGGGTATGGAGACAACCAATGGACCCTACATCTCAGCAGGGGATTGTTCATGCTGGTGGTGGCTCTGTAATGGTGTAGGGTGCGTGTAGTTGGAGCGATATGGGACCCCTGATACGTCTAGATACGACTCTAACAGATGACACCTACGTAAGCACCCTGTCTGGACACCTGCATCCATTCATGTTCATTGTGCAATCCGAAGGAGTTGGGCAATTACAGCAGGTCAATGCGACATCCCACAAGTCCAGAGGGGCTCCAGGAACACTCTTGTGAGTTTGTAAACTTCCTCTGGCCACCAAACTCACCAGACGTGAACATTGTTGAGCATATCTAGGATGCCTTGCAACCTGCTCTTTCGGATTTATGGGCAGCCCTGCAGGATTCTTGGCTTCAGTTCCCTACAGCACTATTTCAGACATTAGTCGACCCCATACCACGTCGTGTTATGGCACTTCTGCGTGCTCGTGGCGGCCCTACACGATATTAGGCGGGTGTACCAGTTTCTTTAGCTCTTCAGTGTATATTAGCGGGTCAGCTTCTTGTGACATCCAGTGATCGCTTCCGCACTACATTGGGCAGTCCAGATCCTTTTGATCAGGTAGCGTATACTGGCCGTTTGGAGCACACTTCCGAACACAGACGACCAGAAGGAGGGCGTGATAAAAACTGCTTCTAGCATCATCTGATAATGAAATTGTATTAATTCGAAAGCCATCTGTGCAACCTACAGCTGAAGAAAATTTAAAAAAATACGTTATATCCATGAACCTTTCAAGAACCATTTTACCGGGAAATTGCAAATAGAAGTGGCCTGAGACTCTTTGTGTGCTTGTCTCGAAAGCAGTACGAATCGCGGCTTGCGAAGAAATATGTAATCGGTCATTCTTTCCATGCTCCACCTGTGGATTGGATTCGAAAGGATCTTTATGGCTAGAGTAGTCGCTGGTAATGTGTCGTTCAGCGATCGCAAGATAACAGTTCTGCAAGTTTCGCAAGAGTCTTTGTTTTTACTTTTTTTTTTGTCTCGTTTCTATTCCAGTTCCGTACGTCATGCAGTTATCGTTGACAGGACAAGACATTACTCTTCAGTACCTGAAGTGTAAAGGAATTCGATAAGTGTTTCACGGAGATAGCGTCTGTATCAGCACCCAAAAACCTACTTTTCTTGAGTCGAAATAAAAGGTATTTCATAGAAGCTGATTTCCACAAAATACACATTGCAATGCAAATAGCACACATCACGGACATTCGACTGCTCCTCAGTTTACTTTATTGAATTGTGTGTGATTTAATTAAGCAAATTTTAAGTAAATTTAGTACTATTGTTATTTTTAGTGTTCTGACACTTCACTTATTGTCACTCCCCTTCCTACTTACCAATACAATGTCGTAAAGTCTGGATTACAGTCACCTAATTTTGTACATTTCTTTTAAATGTCCTTTGTTCACGATCGAACAAATCGTGTGTCACAGAACACGGCAGGATGGAGATCTTATGCAAATAGTCGGCCAAACAGTCATGTCCAGCAGTCAAGTGGAATATGGCTACTGCTTCTCTTCTTGGTTCTATGAGGTTTCCCCACATACTTCCCTCACAAGAAATTTTGCTGGATCGCTTTAAAATTTCTTGAAATGTGTTGTTAATAATTCGTTTCACTGCAAAATACGACAGGTTAGTTTTTGTAATCTGTTTAATATTTGTGCCCTTGACGGCTAAAAAAATCTGCTTTATCATTACTATCTAAGCTACAGTGAGAGAGTATCCATTGAACTGCAATTATCTTGTTCTTCTGTTGTAGACATTTAATTACGAGGGTAATCCCAAAAGTAAGGTCTTCTACTTTTTTTTATAAGTACAGAACTCTGTGTGACAGTTGGTCACACTGTTATGAAGAGTGCTTCACGCGCTGTGTGTAAACATGCACGCCGCGCTCAGGCGCACAGTCTTTGCTTTGCAGCCGTTGAGAATGGAGCTCCCGTTGGATGTTACCGCTAAGTGCGAATTGCGCGCAGTTATTCGGTTTTTGAACGCAAAGGGCACTGCACCGATTGAAATCCATTGTTAAATGAAGGAAGTGTATGGGAGTCGAGCATGGATGTCAAAAATGTTCGAAAGTGGTGTAGAGAGTTTGCAGCTGGTCGGACCGAAATTCACGACGAACAAAGGAGCAGTAGACAGTTTCTGAGGAGACAGTGTTGAAGGTTGAGCAAAGCATGCGTGAAGATCGGCGGATCGCCCTGGATGACCTCTGCACGTTGGTTCCTGAGGTTTCCCGAAGCACCGCTCACAGAATTTTAACGGAAACTTTGAACTACCGGAAAGTGTGCGCAAGGTGGGTGCCACGCATCTGACTGAAGACCACATGCGGCAACGAGTTGATGCTTCCCGCGCATTTCTTCACCGCCTTCAGCCGAACAGGACAACTTTCTGGACTGATTAAAAGAACATTTGGTCGGAAAGCGATTCAGCTCCGACGACGAGATGAAAGAAGAGGTTCATAACTTTCTGAACAGCATGGCGGCGAGCTGGTATGACATGGGCATACAAAAACTGCCACAACGTCTAGAAAAATGCATCGACAGAAATGGTGATTATGTCGAAAAATAGCTAAATGTTCAAGCTGTAGACTGATGTAAACCGTTGTAGAAGTAAACAGGTCTATGTGCTTATAAAAAAATAGGAGACCTTACTTTTGGGATTACCCTCGTAGTTCTTGGAATTTCTTTAACTTGAACGATTTTTGGATGATGATGGTGATGTTTGGTTTGTGGGGCGCTCAACTACGCAGTCATCAGCTCCCGTACAAATTTCCAACCTTTGCTCAGTCCGATTTCATAACTTTCAGGAATGATGATGAAATGATGAAATGATGACCTGCCTAGTCTCGAGGCATGTGAATATCCCTGACCCCGCCGGGAATCGAACCCGGTGCCCCGTGCTCGGGAAGTAAGAACGCGACCGCGAGACACGATCTGGGGACGAACGATTTTTGGATCTTGTATATTCATGACTGCCGATATCATATTCTGGAATCACAAAATAAAACTGCTTTGTCCAATGTGTGTAAATAGTTGTTTGCTGACTCACTGCAGTTCCGATAGCTTCAACTTCACCTTCAAAGTTTAAGTGATGCAGTTCTAAAGGTTGAAAGAAAGAGAAAATTTTGCTGTATATTCCTACGCCAACGTTTCCTTCTTTTCCCATGAATGAATTATATGTGCAAATGTGAAGCCACTGATCTTCTGTGTATCTCACATTTATTCCTTCCATTGCTGTAGCTCTCACTATCGGTTCACCTGTTTCACTTTCTTTTTATAATTATACATTATGTCCAGCTGATAATACAACTGAGGTAGCAGAACTGCAGAAAGTGGGAAAATAAATTTTTCACAGTCAACTATCGTCAGCAAATATTGTGACATTCTACTGTTGTCAATCGAGGGTCAAAATTTTGACAAGCAACTTGTGCTGCGAAACGTCAGACAAATCGACAAACAATCGTCCGCCGAAGAACCCGAGACAGTAGCCAAAAGGCAATATGTCAACAAGTGGCCACGAAAGCCGCAAAAATTTTGAAAATAAGGTTCTTTTGAAATGTGCCTATTGATGTTTAAAATTACCGGTAACTGCTAAATTTTACTAGTTTACCACATACGAAAGGATATACGGGAAACGAAATACAGTTCCAAATAGCATTTCATAGCTACTGAAATCTTTGTCAGAAGTGAACAACATATTAGTTGGCAGAATAAAATCCATATAGGACTAAGGGCTGAACTCCAGACTTTGAGGTTACTAGAAATGACCAATCAACTACCAGTAACAGCATACTGAGTGTCAGAATAAATCCAATGTTGAACCGAGGGCGCCGCGCGGGATTAGCCGAGCGGTCTCAGGCGCTGCAGTCATGGCCTGTGCGGCTGGTCCCGGCGGAGGTTCGAGTTCTCCCACGGGCATGGGTGTGTGTGTTTGTCCTTAGGATAATTTAGATTAAGTAGTGTGTAAGCTTAGGGACTGATGACCTTTGCAGTTAAGTCCCATAAGATTTCACACACATTTGAACATTTTTGAACTGAGGGGTGAAGTACAGTCTTCAACATTATTAATCTAGTGTTCTACCAAGCCACATTACCTGTACCAGCTCACATTACATCTCAGAATGGTGGTTAAAAAGTAAGTATTTAATACCTAGCACCACACAACTGCCTTGGCACGACGCATGGAGTCACAGCGGATATATACACAACTCATCCAAATCCAATATACGTATAATACGAATTACAACAAGAATTTTTCTCGTAACATCACATCGCTAGGCTACAGGGTACGCTGCCACAAAAAAAAGGATAAGTGATTTATTCTCGTGATAGGAATCGGGTCGCATCTTAAGAATACTCACGCGATTTCTGAGATCGCAGTGACAACACGCGCTCGCATCCGGTTTTGCAAGGAGACTGTCACCAGCATGCCGAGGCCCGTTCCCCGTGGATAGCTTGCTTGTTCATTTTGTATCTCCCTTTGCACGTTTTGTGGTTAATTAGTGGATGCAGCACCGCGGAACACATGCTGCTCGTGGACAGAGAATTCACATAATTTATTATTCCTACAAATAACCAAAGAGTAAATGTAATATATAACTTTGTTGCTGTAGCTGTAGTGTCAGTTGCGAACAGTATGGTTCAAATGACTCTGGGCACTATGGGACTAAACATCTGAGGTCATCAGTCCCATAGAACTTAGAACTACTTAAGCCTAATTAACCTAAGGACATCACACACATTCATGCCCGAGGCAGGATTCGAACCTGCGACTGTAGCAGTCGCGTGGTTCCGGGCTGAAGCGACTAGAACCGCTCGTCCACCGCGGCCGGCTGCGAACAGTAGATTTGAATGTTGGAATATATACAGATACAAAGATTTACAGTTCAGTCAATTTTCAGTGCAATGATCATTCCGTAGGTGACGAGCTCTGACCGCTATGAAAATCTGTGAATCTTATGGAAAGGCAAACACACAAAATGTGTTTGAAGAACAACCGTCGCTGGAGCTCCGGAGAGAGGATCTTGCGTTATCATTGGCAGCGGCGTAAGCGTTCGTAGCAGCGCCCTCATGCAGCGGTGACGTCTATAGGAAACGCGGCGGTACCGCAGTCCAGTAGCAGTCTAGAATTGTGGATCCATGACTTTTCTCCCACTGTTAAGGCTCCCCCTCCTTTTCTCATGTGTCTGAGACCAATATAAGGATTTTGGATTCAACTGTAGCATTTCTATTACTCGTCTGTTGCCCTTCCCCGCTGCCCCTAAAAAACTAAGACAAGCTACTACTGAAACACCTGCTGTAGGTTTGGAGCTCCGATGCTGAGCAGTCACGGAGACAAGCAGTTTTTGCAGGTAAGCCGTAATTTATCTGCAAAACTATGGGAGGGAGTAATAATTGCAGGCACGCTTGTGTTCTTTGGCAGTAATCAACCATTCTATTTCCACAGAAATTTTAGTTGTCTTATGAAAGGATCATCAACCATCTTTTCCATTTACTAATCTCGTCACAAATGGTTATAAAGTGACGCCATAACTCTCTCCAGGACTCCACAGACCTGGATGACTTAAACTGTGGAAAACCTCCAAAGTCTTGCTTTTTCCCAAGCCGCACAAACTCCCCACTGATAACTCCTCTTAGCACCCCGTCAAACTCAGCTCAGTGTTTGGCAAGGTCTTCCAATCCATCCTTTCCCGGCGTATCCTTGAACACCTTCCTGTTAACCAGCGTGGCTTCTGTGCTAACTTTTCCTATGATGGCGAGTTCCTGTACCTCACTCATCTCCTCGGCAGCTCAACAACCGGCAATACGCTATTTTTGTCTTTCTTGACCTAGAGAAAGCCTATGACCCTTTATGGTATTCTGGTCTCCTGTTCAAACTCCAGATCTATGCACTTCCAATTAACTATGTCCGCCTTATTGCCACGTTCCTATACTTTGCCACTATTAACAATATCAATTCCCTTATATTCCTTCGCATTGCAGGAGTACCCCAAGGCTCTGTCCTCTCTTTCATGTCCTCCAGATAGCTGGTACGCCCAAACCACTTCTACCAGTCCACCTCTTTCAGTAAGCTGATCACATCGACCTCCACGCCTTCTACGCTGCAGCCCAGAAATCCCAACGATCCCTCCAGATCCATCTCAATCAGTTTACCTCCTGGTAGAACCAATGGCCCCTCAAGATCAACCCCTCAAAAACCCTGGCAATAATTACAGGACGAATTACCCGCATCTTCCGTTCTCCAATATCTTATAATTTACTACTGTCCTAGCCAATTAACTAATATATTAAAGCATCTTGGACTACCCCTTGACTGGCAACTAACATGGGAACCCTACCTACTACCCATCCAAAAGCGACAGGCGAGGTTGTGGCGTTCCTTCGTTTTGAAGCAAAATATCAGGTTAAACCACAAAGAAAATATATTCAGTTTCGGTATACAGCGTCATCAGGCGGACGCCGCCAGTTCGAAGGTTTTGAAATAGGAGGGGGCTGAGAGGAAGCCATCAGGGAGACATGGATAGGTGCGTGTCTTCGGATCGGGAGCCAACAGAGAAGAGAGTGCCGTCTTTGTGGATATGTCTCTTTGCTGATCGCCCCAGAGCCTCATGTGATACATCCCTCGCACACTATTAATAGCGGCGTCTTGCACTCAGCATTTTTACCCATGTGTGGCTGAATGGTATTCACGTGGACAGCTCGGGGCGTGGCCGTGGTGGATAGCCAGCGCATGTCAGCTCCGAGCAGGACTTACACGTTAACTGAAGTTCAAACGCAAATGATAAATATTTGAAAAAATTTATTTTTTCCCTACCACAGTTACTTATGAACTAGTGTCCCGCACACGACTAAAACTATTAACTCGCAAAAATTTGGGCTTAAACCCCTTCCACCATCATCCACATCTACAACACTTTGATCTGGCCCATCTTCTCCCGATCAAATTTTGCAAGCAGAGTTCTACATAAGACTCCAAAATCCTTGAACGCCATGCACTCTACCTCACTTCCTGCATCTGTTTATCTCCCCCGCCCCAAGTGGATCCATTACCATCTCATCAAATTCCCTACCCTCTTCTCCCACACAGAACCCCTCTGCATCTCCTACGTTATCTGCAAATTACATTCGAATAACCCCATTGTTTCCCTTCTGATCACCAACTCTGGTGTATTGCTGCACCTTTACAAACAATGTCCCTACAACCACACACACTCCATGTCCTACGCTAACGGAACTTCAACCATCTCCCTCTCCAGATAATGAAATCTACCCCGATATTTATTCGCACCCTATCAACCTCCCATCCTATTTACTTCACACCAGGGGTTCCTTATCTGCTCCCCATTACCCCTGATTCCTTTTCTTGATTACACAGCTCTTCCCATAGACCAAGTTTCTTCTCATCTTCAGTGTTTCCACTATTCATCCCAACACTTACCCTCATCTCCATAGTTTCCACCCAAAGGGTCCCCATATTTTTCCTCCCAGTCCGCTCCCAGTAGCTGAGTGGTCAGCGCGACAGACTGTCAATCCTTAAGGACCGGGTTCGATTCCCGGCTGGGTCGGAGATTTTCTCCGCTCAGGGACTGGGTGTTGTGTTGTCCTAATCATCATCATTTCATCCCCATCAACATGCAAGTCGCCGAAGTGGCGTCAAACCGAAAGACTTGCACCAGGCGAGAGGTCTACCCGACGGGAGGCCCCCGTCACACGCCATTATTATTACTATTATTTTTCACCCAAACCCCTCAACCCTACACAACACATTTTCTCCTTCCCAAACCCTCTGTTCCGGTACAGGTACTTCAGCTTTTAAGTGAAAGTGCAACGCTGTTTCTTTAGACGAATATCGCATATCTGTGCGTTTTTAAACGTATATATTTTTTTTTGTTTTTTTACCTTTTAGTCTTTCGTTTGTTAATTTAATAATATCAAAAGTCAGTAAACTCTTCCGGGCTAAGTTGCCGTGGTCGATCTGTAGAACTTCTTCTCCCTGACGTTTCGTTCTCAGCTACGGAGAACATCTTCCGAAGTGAGTCGTCGACTCACCTCGGAAGATGTTCTCCGTAGTTGAGAACGAAACGTCAGGGAGAAGAAGTTCTACAGATCGACCACGGCAACTTAGCCCGGAAGAGTTTACTGATAAAGACGCCGGCCGTGAAAGCCTACATGGAATGAATATCAAAAGTCTTAATATTTTTAATGTAAATGCGAAAGAATTCATCCTACATATAGTTTTTTTTAAAACCATATGCAAACTTTTTATCTGTTTTATGCTTGGTTCGCCTTCGTTCATATTTTAAACTCTCTTGGCTTAAGAGAGGAATGTTGTAAGGCTACGCCCGCTCCTATGGGGCAAGGATGATGACATATCAATAAAGAAAAAAAATCACGGGCTTTGATCATACAAGTCTCAGGTTACGCTATGAAACCGTAATCTCCTACAACCCTGTTGACTCCTTTCTTATACCGAGCGAGGTGGCGCAGTGGTTAGCACACTGGACTCGCATTCGGGAGGACGACGGTTCAATCCCGTCTCCGGCCATCCTGATTTAGGTTTTCCGTGATTTCCCTAAATCGTTTCAGGCAAATGCCGGGATGGTTCCTTTGAAAGGGCACGACCGATTTCCTTCCCAATCCTTCCCTAACCCGAGCTTGCGCTCCGTCTCTAATGACCTCGTTGTCGACGGGACGTTAAACACTAAACAACACCACCACTCCTTTCTTAACTACTGCTTCCCTTCTTTGTCCTTCGGCTCGTACACTGCAATGTGATTTATGCAAAAGTTGTTCATAGGCCTTTCGCTCCATGTAACTTATCCCTTGTACCATCAGAGCTTCAGAGTATTCCATACATTTCGTGTAAAATGGGCTTTAAATGACGCAGACTATCAGCAGAGTTTAAGTCTTCGGTGATGCTCGGACCCAACACGACTCGGTGACGCAATCGGTATATCCACGAAATCGCCCAGGCAGTCGGCAGACGCGGCGCCAGAATGGACAGGTGTGCGTGTCGGCCTTTTCCCAGTGACCTCCGACCCAGCGGGAGGTCCGCATTCCAGCCGTTATACCTGTGGCTGCACCTCTTCGGCGTCACGATGTGGGACGCGCTGGCTAGGGAGCATCTGCGAGAGCCGGGCCGCGGAACCTCAGGTCTACACGTGGCTGCGGCTGCAGCTAGCGGAAAAACGGCTCCGTAAGCAGCCAGAGAGCTCGGCAAATAAGGCACGCCACTTCCCCGCTCTACGCACAGGTTCAACTTCAGTCCGTTATTTTCCGCCATCTGGTTCGTCAGTGAAGGCTCAGCTCGGAGGATGTGCCAAACAACGCAGCTCGAGCGATAGCATACTGCTTCATCATATTTATAGACCAGAGGGGAAAAAAAGGCTGACATGTTTCTGTTTTAAAAGATTCTGACTGGAAAGTTGGGCACCATCTGTCTCATTGTACCTCCCTAAGGACCTTTAAAAATTTTCCAAAAATTTTGGCATGCAAACATATTCGTGCTTTTTTATGCTGAGAGAGAATGAGTCAATGGCTCTGATCACTATGGGACTTAACATCTGAGGCCATCAGTCCCCTAGACTTAGAGCTATTTAAACCTAACTAACCTACGAACATCACACACACATCCATGCCCGAGGCAGGATTTGAACCTGCGACCGTAGCAGCAGCGCGGTAACTGACTGAAGCGCCTACAACAGCTCGGTCAGAGCGGCCGGCGTGAGTGTTGTCCTTAGTGTTAAGTTAGTTTAAGTGGTGTGTAAGTCTAGGGACCAAGACCTCAGCAGTTTGATCCTTTAGGAATTTACACACACATTTTGAAAAGTTCCTGGTTTTGTAGCTTTATAGTTGACATAAAAACAAATTGGGGAATAATTTGGAAGTTTAAAATCTTCATATGTAACTGTGTAAATATCAGGTATTCACTACTCGTACAGTTTGTTCTGTTGCAGGCGATAGCCGTGATGGCGGAGTACAACCAAGTTTCTCGTTATTGGAGACATGGGCCATCTGGGAGTTTTTGTTCCTCCAGGGAGAGTCCGCTAAGCACTTTCACACTAAGATGTCATTGTTGAAGACAAGTCCTGCAGTGGTTGCCCTCAAACCACAACAGACACTGCAACATCCGTCGCTGTCCACGAGCTGAATCTTCAGGACCAACGAATACCCGCTAGAAAGACAACGGAGATACTGGGGAACGTGTTGGTTTCAAATGGGTGCCAAATGTCTGAAATATGATCAGCAGAAGGACTGTAACGAGATATCGAAAGCCATTTTACGCCGTTTTTAAGCTCCAAAGACGTTTTTGGGGAGATTAGTGACTGAGGATGAAACCTGGCTTCACATTTATGATCCTGAAACCAAGAAACAATCAAAAAATGGCACCACAGCGGGTCCTCGAGTCCAAAAAAGTGATGGCGTCCGTTTTCTGGGCCAAAGATTGCATTCTGTTGGTGAACTAATTACATCAGGGATCTTCTATAACCGAACAATATTATGCTATTCATTGGACCATTTGTAGGGACCAATTAAGAATAAACGCCGAGGGAAGTTGACCAAAGGGATTTTTTTTCCCTCACGACAACGCACCTACGCTTAACACCAACGTTGTAGCTGCCAAACTGAAGACCCTGGGCATCCAACTAGTCGACCATCCTTCCTATTCGCCAGATCTAGCCCCTCGAACTATTATCTGTTTCTGAACTTGAAGAAACACCTGAAGGGTAAGAATCTCAGGATACTGAAGATGTCAAAGAGTCTGTGGAGAGCTGGTTTCGCGAGTTCCCAGATGTCTGGAGACGTGAATAAATAGATCCTTTAAAAACTCTGACTTTATTCTTTCTAGGCAAAACCAGTAATTTTTCAGCATACCGTAGTATTTAAAAGATTTTTTAAATGAAGTGCACACTAACAAGAGGAGTAAATTTTCCATAGTATTAGGATACCCTTTTCTTTCTCCGCAGGAAGGCCACAACAGATGCCAAGACTGTAAAGAACACCTTTAGTATCTACGAGGGACGTTCAATAAGTAATGTAACACTTTTTTTCTGAAAGCAGGTTGGTTTTATTCAGGATTCCAATACACCATATTATTCCCGATTCTTTTGGTTACAAAACCCTATTTTTCAACTTATTCTCCGTTCAATGCGAGGGCCTTATCCCACATTACTAGGAGGACGTGTGTGCCCGCATGGTACCACAATACTGATCGATGTCTTGCTGCATCAATGACCTCCGCATTGTCCACATACTGTCTGACGATAAACTGCCACGATCAGCCTCGTAACGCGCAAGCAGTTCCGGATAGATGGTCCTTCATTACTCTTAATGGTGTTATGTAGGGCACACACCTTTGAGTGTGGCGGGCGAGTTTATGAATACTATCAACAGAGACGTCCAGTTGAGCAGCGAGGTGTTTGATTGTGATCCGTCGATCACCTAGAATGAGAGTGTCAGCACGTTGCAAAACTGCAGGAGTCACAACTGTATGCCGGCCGGCACGCGGTTTCAAAAAATGTCTCTAAGGACTAAGGGACTTAACATCTGAGGTCATCAGTCCCCCAGACTTAGAACTACTTAAACCTAACTAATCTAAGGACATCACACACATCCATACCCGAGGCAGGATTCGAACCTGCGACCGTAGCAGCCGCGTGGTTCCGGACTGAAGTGCCTAGAACTGCTCGGCCACAGCGGCCGGCGGGACAGGTTTCCGCGACGTTGTTGCGATGCTGACAGACTTCTCGCCCAACGACTCACCTTGCTTTTGTTCACCTTGTCAGTGCCGGCCTGAGTGGCCGAGCGGTTCTAGGCCCTTCAGTCTGGAACCACGCGACCGCTACGGTCGCAGGTTCGAGTCCTGCCTCGGGCATGGATGTGTGTGGTGTCCTTAGGTTTAATTAGTTCTAAGTTCTAGGGGACTGATGACCTCAGCAGTTAAGTCCCATAGTGCTCAGAGCCATTTGAACCATTTCACTGCCAGTTCTCCGGAGACACTGTGCAAGCGCCTATGAATATCTGCGATGCTCTGGTTTTCGGTCAAAAGAAATTCAGTGGCAGCTCTCTGCTCGGAACGCACCTCTGTTACAGACGCCATTTTCAAGGCTATGTATTGCGCCGCCACATGTCGGACTTCATGAAACTGTAGGTGCTGAAGCAGGAATATTCCATGATGTCCCACAAGAAGTTCCGCATTCTTCGAACCTAAATTGGCAGGGAAAACAAATGCTTTTCATTACTTACTGAACGCCCCTCGTATGTATACTCTTGTGAAATGTTTTTGTATTGCCGTTATAGCCTGAATATGAAGTTCGTGCCTCAAGAGAAATTTTAGTAAACCATCAAATATTTGTGAGTGGCAGGCGCCTCTGTAAAAGCTTACCACACTTTTTGTTAAATAGATGCGCTCGATTAACAGTTAAGGGGTTGGGAGGAAGGGGGGGGGGGGTTGTTTGGGGGAAGAGACCAAACAGCGAGGTCATCGGTCTCATCGGATTAGGGAAGGACGGGGACGGAAGTCGGCCTTACCCTTTCAAAGGAACCATCCCGGCATTTACCCGGAGCGATTTAGGGAAATCACGGAAAACTTAAATCAGGATGGCCGGACGCAGGATTGAACCGTCGTCCTCCCGAATGCGAGTCCAGTGTGCTAACCACTGTGCCACCTCGCTCGGTTTTAACAGTTAAGGCTGCTTTAAGGAAGAATTTTTTTTTCTCTACGTTCAATCGTCAAAGCATACCTAAAGAAACCCGATCGCTGCGCTGGCCGCGACTGTCGTACTGAAAGCAGGGGAACGAGATGGGCGCAAGCGGTCTTCTCGGAAGGTGGCGGGCCGGCTAAGGCCGCATTGTCCCTGTGTGAGTGAGAGCGCCCTGCCCCAGACGGCGGGCATTCCGGGACGATCTCAAAACCAAATAAGCCAGGCCGGCGGGAGGTCGGCGGCGTGGCGCTGCTGCTCCTTTTTGCCGGCCCGGCCCTAATGAGCAGCAGCGGCTCGGCCGGGGCTCAGCGCCTCCCTCCACAGCCGGAACACAGCCAGCTCCCGGACCCCTGCAGAGAACATTCGGCTCACGCTTGCAAGCAGCGCCTGCCCCAAGTTAGCAGCGTAGGTGTCCCACAGGCAGTCTCGGCCACTCGCATTGTCCTCCGGCACACGCTGTCCAGTCACATTGTTAAGCCCCATTTAAGCGAGTGACTTTCTTGTATCAATCGACTATTCTCTGTAAGTAAAATAAGGTGCCTAATATCATCCCTGCTGTTAATTTCGTCCCCAGACTAATTTTCAGTTTCAAGGACTGGTAACCTGTGCACTCATACGTGACCTCAGTTCATTATTTTGTTGAGAGAGTCTGCTGGGCACAGCGTATTTAGCTTCCGTGTACGAGGGAACTCACTTTTTTACGCTGAGATGAGTTTATGCAGCGGTCAAATTAACGGCCTGTAATTTCTAGCGTGAGTACTGATTTACGTTCAAATATTGAACTTAATTTCAGTCGTGTTGTGTAGTCTCTGGTGTGTGTTCGCTATAGTCAAGGGTTTGTCCTGTATACTGTAACTGTAGCGGGCGTTATAATACAGGGTGTTTGTAAATGAATATCGGAGTTTTAACGCTTTACAATATTTATTACATTAAATAAATAAATATAAATGATATGTCAAATGAAAGAGCAACTCAAACAATTGTGTTAGGCACCAGTGCGCATGCGCAGCGCGCAATGTTTTCGCCGCAATCCGCTAGACAGCGGTAGACGCGAAGATGGCGATTAGTGAGCAGAAAGTGTTTTGTGTTTTGCCGTTTGCAAAGACCGAATCTGTAGTTACTGTGCAACGTGCGTTCCGGCTGAAGTTCGCCTGTGATCCTCCAAGTGGTAATAACATTCGTATATGGTATCATCAATTTGAAGATACCATCTGCCTTTGTAAAGGGAAGAGCACAGGGCGACCAAGAGATAGTGAAGAGACTGTTGAGCGAGTGAGAGAGTCGTTCATTCGTAGCCCTAAGAAATCAGTCCGGAAGGCTAGTCTTGAATTACAAGTTCCCGTGTCGAATGATTGGAAAGTTTTAAGCAAATGCATACAGCTACATCCTTACCGTTCACAGTTATTACAGGCTCTAAAGCCGACAGACCATGGATTACGTGCCAACTTTGCAAACAGAATGTTGTTTCATGACGACGAAGATTTTTGGATCATGTTGTATTCAGTCATAAATTGACCTTTCACCTTAGTGGACATGTTAACACTCACAATGTGTGCATCTGGGGCTCAGAAAATTCTCACGTGGTGGTACAAATGCAACGAGATTCCCCTAAAGTAACTGTTTTTTGTGCCGTATCCCGGCGGAAGGTTTATGGGCCTTTCTTTTTTTTGGTGAACCTACTGTAACTGGCACTTCTTACCTTGATACACTAGAGCAGTGGTTCCCAACAGGTGCTCCGCGGACCCCCAGGGGTCCGCGAGCTATGCCAGAGGGGTCCGCAAGATACTATTAGAATAAAAAATATATTAAATATATTTCTTATGCTAACAGATTTTTTTTGGTCGCTTCCTGCATGAGCAGAACTTTAGCGAACGCTAACTTCTGCGTCTGGATTCTTCCTAGAGCCAATTGACACTAGCACACTAGCGCAAAACTTTACAGGCAAATAGTTCTGCTGTATGCCGTTAGACTGCGTGCGCTGCCTCTTTGCAGCTGACAACTGACAGTCATCTCTTTAAGAACTGAAAATTAAAACTAACTGCATACTGATGGAGTACTCTGTTGTAACTGTATTTTTTCAAATAAATAATACCTTGTACGAAATTAGTGTTTTCTTATTTTTCACACATGTCTACTCAATGCAATCTCAAGTGTAGTAAACTTGAAAGACCAATACACTCAGTTTTCATTTTTTCCTGTCATTTTCAGTTCATACTCAATTTTTTAAGGAGTTTGTTATACTAAACACCCAGATTTGAACACAAAGATTTTGACCAATAATCAAAAATTTAACAATAACAATGATGGCTAAATTGAAAAAGTCTGAAGCTCAATATTTTTTCAATAATGAATATGTCAATGTTTTTTACAAGTACCAAAAACAGAAAACGTATAAAAAGCCTCTTAATTGGGCTTTTTTGGGTACTTGATACTGTGATATGACAAGGTACCAATCATGCCCGATGAGGGGGTCCCTCGAGAAAATTTTGTTGGACACACCTGCACAAGAGCAATGGCTCTTCCCTCAGTTGGAGGAAGATGAGCCAGAGAACTTCATTTTCCAGCAAGATAGTGCGCCACCTCACTGGCATAGCAAAGTACGCGATTGGTTGAACTTCACTGTACCCAAGCGCTGGATAGGCCGCAAGGGGCCCAATGATAGGGCTTGCTTTGCATGGCCTCCACGTTCACCCGACCTAACGCCATGCGATTTTTTCCTTTGGGGCTTCATCAAGGATCGTGTGTACGTGTATCCGCTACCAGCAGACCTCCCTGAATTAAGAAACCAGATTGAAGCCGCTGTTGCTACAGTCACTGAAGACACACTTATCAACGTCTGGGAAGAACTCGGCTATAGACTTGATGCGTGCCATGTGACAAATGGTGCTCACATTGAACATTTACAAGGTTCTTGGTAAAACTGAGTTGCTCTTTCATTTGACATTGTTGTTGTTGTGGTCTTCAGTCCTGAGACTGGTTTGATGTAGCTCTCCATGTTACTCTATCCTGTGCAAGCCTCTTCATCTCCCACTACCTACCGCAACCTACATCCTTCTGAAACTGCTTAGTGTATTCATCTCTTGGTCTCCCTCTACGATTTTTACCCTCCACACTGCCTTCCAATACTAAATTGGTGATCCCCTGATGCCTCAGAGCATGTCCTACCAACCGATCCCTTCTTCTATTCAAGTTGTGCCACAAACTTCTCTTCTCCCCAATCCTATTCAATACTTCCTCATTAGTTATGTGATCGACCCATCTAATCTTCAGCATTCTTCTGTAGCACCACATTTCAAAAGCTTCTGTTCTCTTCTTGTCCAAACTATTTACCGTCTATGTTTCACTTCCATACATGGCTACACTCCATACAAATACTTTCAGAAATGACTTCCTGACACTTAAATCTATACTCGATGTTAACAAATTTCTCTTCTTCAGAAACGCTTTCCTTGCCATTGCCAGTCTACATTTTATATCCTCTCTACTTCGACCATCATCAGTAATTTTGCTCCCCAAATAGCAAAACTCCTTTACTACTTTAAGTGTCTCATTTCCTAATCTAATAGTCTCAGCATCACCCGATTTAATTCGACTACATTCCATTATCCTCGTTTTGCTTTTGTTGATGTTCGTCTTATATACTCCTTTCAAGACATTGTCCATTCCGTTCAGCTGCTCTTCCAGGTCCTTTGCCGTCTCTGACAGAATTACAATGTCATCGGCGAACCTCAAAGTTTTTATTTCTTCTCCATGGATTTTAATACCTACTCCGAATTTTTCTTTTGTTTACTTCATATATCATTTCCTTCATATATCATTTATAATAGTTTAATATAATAAATATTATAAAGCGTTTAAACCCCGATATTCATTTATAAACACCCTGCACACCTGGGAATCATAATGAAATCAGCGGAGCGTGTGCTGATATGAAACTTCCTGGCAGATTAAAATTGTATGCTGGACAGAGACTCGAACTCGGCTCCTTTGCCTTTCGTGGGCAAGTGCTCCAGCTGTGAGGAGGAGGGGTCGTGAGTCGTGCTTGGGTAGCTCAGTTGGTAGAAGACTTGCCCACAAAAGGCGTGAAATGCTTGGTTTGTTATCACGAAACATGCACATCTACACAGACATACAAATTCATATCTGACAGATGTCTGTAAGACTGAAAATAATTTGAAAACATTGTTCAATCAACAGCCTTCATGTGATTTATAATAGTAAAAGTATATGGCAATGTTAGAATGGAAAAATATATTTAAAATAATTGTACTTTTGGGAATTCTTATCAGGTACGAAATTACGAATACCTTTTTTGGATTTCTGTTCCTGCAGTGTTAAGTTTACGTCAAATGCTGCCTTTAACATGTTATAACAATTTAATAGTAACTTGCATACAAGTGGAGAATAAATTGAGGAATACGTACACCAATTTGTGGTCTTTTCCATAACCTTTCTCGACTCATACAGTCCCTAATCTACTAAGCTGACGAAATTTTCTCCCCCCCCCTCCCCCTACCTTACCGGGAAGTGCAGTGTGGGCTTTAATTAGCGTATAGCAGTGAAACTTGGAAATATGCTAATGCTTTAATGCAGAACCGATTTACGATGGAAAAAATTTGTTTCAGCAGTAGCCACATGTACAAATTTGGCGCTGTATGTTGTTTGTATGACGGTGTGACGACCACGCTGTCTTTCGACAAGCCGTGACGAGAGTGAACACTATGACATCGAAAACAGAGACCGCGCGCTGTTAGCGAAACTGTTTTACCTGAATGGCGGCAATTACAGTGAGGTATTGACGGAGTGCCTGCGACTGAAAGGCCCGGAGAGAGGTTTCAGTGTCATTAAATGGTTTAAAGATGATGATAGCGAAGTTCGGAGGCACAGGTGAACTTACTGTGGCAACTGGAAGAGGAAAGCGTTCTGTCTCGTTGGAAGTTATTGATGAGGATGTTGTTGCTGTAACAGACCATGTATCATGTGCTCCGTCTACTGTTAGGGCTCGTCCAGTGTCACGAGAATTGTCCATCCCATGGTAAACAATACTGAAAATTTTGCAGTCTATTTTACACTGATACCCGTACAAAATCCAAAGGGTGCAGCAAATGAAACCTCATGCTCTGCAGCAACATTCTGAATTTGCTCTTCTGTAACTGGTACGGATCGAGGTTGACGACAAGTAGCCGGGAAACGGAATGACGACGTACATTTTATATAACAAGGTGTAGTGCATACACAAAACTCCCGAATTTGGGGTACTGTTAAACTGCGTGTAATCTACGAAGAACCACTGCACTCGCCGTGACTGTGTGGTGTGGATTGACAAGCACCTTCGTTCTCGGTCGTTTCTGCTTCGAAGAGAATACACCCAGAGAACTTTTCCAGGTGCATGGCCTGCAAAATCACCTGATATCAAATGGTTCAAATGGCTCTGAGCACTATGGGACTTAACTTCGGAGGTCATCAGGCCCCTAGAACTTAGAACCTAACTAACCTAAGGACATCACACACATCCATGCCCGAGGCAGGATTCGAACCTGCGACCGTAGCGGTCGCGCTGTTCCAGACTGTAGCGCCGAGAACCGCTCGGCCACTCCGGCCGGCACTCCTGATATCAATCCATGTGACATATGGCTCTGGGGATACCCAAAACAACGCGTTTTTCAGGACACGTTCGGTCTCTACCTGGTGTCGCCATTATACTGGAACACGTTGCTCAGATTCCGCTAAATGTCCTGAGAGCAACTGCTGATCACGTCGTTTTCCCGATGCAGCATCTCATAGACGTCTCCGGTGCTCAACTGAACAAATTGTGTAAGCGGCGGTTAATAATAAAATCAATCAGGTTACCTTCCATCAGGAAAGTGGGTGCACTCAGCGACTGTGATATGATTTATCGATCATAGAGCGCAGCAATCAGTCGCCTTTTTTTTTTTTTTTGCATGTTTTATTTGGCAAATCCAGATTTCGGCTAGTGCCTAGCCATTATCAATGCACTATTTTCTAGTCTCGATGCACGTCAGTTCCCGGTTGTTCGGGCGTCAGTCACAGTTCTTTGAATACTACTGAGAACTGAAGGACTAGGAAAAGTGCTGACAGAAGCCAACTGTAAACATTCTTTCCGAAGGTGACTGATTACCAAAAGCTGAATAAGCTATCTGAGGCATTGTTGTTCAGTTAGGGACTTTAGGAAATCATAAAAATGTCATCCGACGAAAACGCTAGCGTAAAATTTCCATATTTCATAGCACTTGTCTTGAAACGCTCACTCTGAACAAACTAATGGGCCCGTGTCTCAGATGCCATTGTTTAATAATAACAAGTGAAAATTTTAAAATAATGTCAATATCACATCTCAAAAGCGCCATCTAGGGGTCGTATAATAAATAATGTTATTATACCGACATAACAACGATTCGTTTGCTCTGCTTCTTGCACAACTCATTTGTCTTCGTAACTTTCGTCATATTTGTTTCCGCACGAGGCTTCAGTACCTCAAACCGGCACATTCTGAGCTGAGAGTAAAAGTCTATGGCCGTGACCATGGAGTCCCAGAATTCGGGGTTCTTCCCCGCGCCCTCTGATGTTGGTGGCGAGCTGCTCTCTGCGCATCCGCAGGAACGCCGTAACTCTCGCGGCGCCCTCTGAAACCCGGCCACAATCCGTCTTGCGACTGCGGCATTCTTCAGACGTCGCACTGTATAAGGAGATGGCCCAGTCTGCAGGTACCAAACAAACCACTTCGTCAGCTCACCTGCGTGCCTTTTTTGCTGTCTGAGCCCAAGTATAAATCCGCGTTATCCAAAAACGCGCCGAGAGGCGACGCTCCGCACCTCCGGTGGCAGGAATTACGAGGACAGTTTTCGAAATAAGTATGTTTTCCTCAGAATAACAAAAACAAAAACTGTGAGATATTAAGTACGTTTGGATAATTTATTACTTTAATTATTGCACACATTTTAAGTCTACCTCTGTGCAGGACGTGTTTTTGAGCAACAAACGCCAGAATGGAAAAATATTACCAAAATTTCTTTTCATGCATACTTAAAACATCGGCCCTTGTACATGAGGATGGTAACATTTTCGGGTAGACAACCCCAACAAGTATGTAGCCGTACATCATGACAACTCGGGAAAGCTAACTGCACAGGCGTACTGCGCATGGCGTGATATATTCCCCGAAATGTTCAATGCTGATATATAGATCTTGTGTTCACAAGCTAAAGAACACACGTGATCAGCCGTAGTGAAATGGCGTCGTACTTGGTTATGGAACTGGAGACATGATTCTCGTCCACGGATAAGCAAGGAAGCTGACAGGCTGTATCGTAACAAGAGTGAATGCAGTTGAAATCCGACCCACACCATGTAACGCTTCAACTCCGTGTCAGGACAATATTTTCTGTAAAAGATGTTATAAATTAGATGACTATTTAACTGAAATTTTTTTAGTGAATTCAAAATGCCATGAGGATGCATTTCTTGTTTTGTAAAAGAATATTGAATGATCTGTGTACAGGAATAATCGATACGAAATGTGATGTAAAACTAAAGAGGAAAAGCAGGAGAAGGCACTTTCGCAGCAGAACGACATAGAGAGACCAGCGAAGTAACGTGTAACTTGCGTGAACAGCTCCAGCAGCGGCGTAAATATTGGCATATCATTGGACTGTGTTGCCTTTCAAAGTGATGTTTTCTGTTCATAAACAAAATAAATGTATATGCTCTGAGTATCAAACGGTTTTTAATACATTTAATAATGTAGTATTCATTTTTTTTCGACTTAGCCAGCCTCCGAGACAAGATACGTGTGTTAAAAGACATAACCAGTCACATACACGGACGCGTACACCCTAGACTTGCGTAGTATACTCACACTGTGGGTAGACATAGGATAAAAGAAGAGTAGACAGCCATACGGAGGAAATGGCCAACGGCTGTGGGTCCCCCACTACCCACTTTAAAGCGCTGCCGGTCAGTTGATTGCCAGTCTTTGTCGCGACTGACACTCTGATTCTTACCTTGACTCTTTGCTTCAACAAAAGTAAGTATTTTTTATGAATTTAGTTTTGTAATACACCTTAATATTATATAGCATAACAATAATTTTTCATTTTTCTGTAAGTTAGACAATGAGTAGTTACGGAAACATACATTTCACGGCTGTATAGGTCTAGTTTCTCTCTGCGTTGTCGTTCATGTTTGAGAGGCGCTGTGGCCATCTCTCCTTGCTCATTGGGAGAGACGGCCATATCATCTCTGGGATAGTTAGCCACAGTGTAAAACTTTGCTTATCTTTTAGTTTTGATGGGAGCTGATTTTTTTACAGATGCCAACTAAGCACGTTCCCGAGATTAGTTCCGTTAAAGGCAGATGAACAGAAGAAGACTTGAAACTGCTATTAATAAAGTAAAAAGGGATAATTACTCAGTCAGAAAAGAATCCACAGTGTTTAATATTCCAAGAAAAACCCTAGAGCGAAATATAAAAACCGGTTGTGATTCAAAAACTGCAATGGGTCCAGGTTCGTGTTTGGATTTAGGCAATGAGGAATGACTTGTGTGATTTCCTATAATTTTTTCTACAAAACTTAACTGTAACAAGCAGTTCAATTAGACACTCTCAATTGGGCACTCTTTCAATACGATTTCCTCTTTGTTTTTAAAGTGTTTTACTAGATGGTCATCTATCTCTTGCTTATCTGGCCATCTGAATCAACCGCTAAACAGTTTTATAGGCCTACATGTTTAATCAGCGTCACGTCATGCGTTGTGAGTGGTGTTCAAAAGTGTGTGAAATCTTATGGGACTTAATTGCTAAGGTCATCAGTCCCTAAGCTTACACACTACTTAACCTAAATTATCCTAAGGACAAACACACACACACCCATGCCCGAGGGAGGACTCAAACCTCCGCCGGGACCAGCCGCACAGTCCACGACTGCATCGCCTGAGTGGTGTTCAAATGGCTCTGAGCACTATGGGACTTAACTACTTTGGTCATCAGTCCCCTAGAACTTAGAACTACTTAAACCTAACTAACCTAAGGACGTCACACACATCCATGCCCGAGGCAAGATTCGAACCTGCGACCGTAGCGGTCGCGCGGTTCCAGACTGTAGCGCCTAGAACCGCTCGGCCACTCCGGCCGGCTGTGAGTGGTGTCTCCATTCTGGTGAGCAATTGTTATGCACGAAGCATTAAGCGCCGCAGACATTTAATTTTCCAACTATAGGAGTTAGCCTTACTTACATTTTTCCCTTTTCTTGACAAGTATCTGAGGACAGAAGGAATAACTCTGCAACAAAGTGTTCTGGATAGAAAGGGACGGGTATATCGTGTGTTGCAGCCTTCGAAATATCTAGGGACGGTCGTCACAGGTCATACGCACTTCCGTGTTCTTCCATTCCCTGCCTGCTATCAGTATGTTCAACTAATACGAAGCATCGTTCGTATCTATGCTTTATCGCAGCAGTGGCGCTAAGAAGATAAGATACTGCACTGCCTGCGTGCTATAATAATCTGCGAATACGTGTCCGGTTCGCAAGCCATACCGCACAAGATCAATAAAGTGTGCCTCACTCCTACCGGGTTTTTGTTCACTGTCAGGTCTCCATAGACATTTCCCAAGCGCCTATGAGTGTCTGCGACGCTCTGCCTGTTCACCAAAAGAAACTCAATGACCGCTTTCTTCTTGGAACGCATCTCCGTTACAGAGGAACCAGGAATATTCCACGATGTACCACAACAAACTACGCATATTCTCAAATGATTAGGCGAGAAATAAACGTGTTGCATTATTTATTGAGCGCCCCTCGTGCGAGTAGGGTGGGCAGCAGTCTGCGGTTGTTTGCTGATGATGCTGTGTGGTGTACGGGAGGGTGTCGTAACTGAGTGGCTGTAGGAAAATACAACGTGACTTAGGCAAAATTTCTAGTTGCTGTGATGAATAGCAACTGGCTCTAAACGTAGAAAAATGTAAGTTAATGCGGATGAGTAGGAAAAGAAGCTCGTAATGTTCAAATACAACATTAGTAAATTGCTGTTTCATACAGTCGTTTAAATATTGAGGCGTAACGTAGGAAAGCGATATGAACTGGAACGAACATGTGGGGGTCGTGGTAGGGAAGGCGAACGCTCGACCTCTGTTTATTGGGGGATTTTGGGAAACGGTGCTTCATCTGTGAAGCATACCGCACATTGGTTGGTAGTGCGACCTATTCTTGGGTACTGCTCGAGAGTCGTGGATCCTTACCAGGTTGGATTAAAGAAAGACATCGAAGCTGCTCAGAGACGGGCTGCTAAGTTTGTTACCGGCAGTTCCGATCAACACGCGAGTATTATGGAGATGCTTCGAGAACTCAAATGGGAATCCCTGTTGATACTGAGAAAACTGAGAGAACCGGGATTTGAAACTGACTCCAGGACGATTCTACTGCTGCCAACAACATTTCGCGTAAAGGCCACGAAGAGAAGAAAGGCATATAGACAGTCGTTTTTTCCTCTCTCTATTTGCGAGTGGAACAGGAAATGACAAGTCGTGGTACAGGGAATCCTCCGCCAAGTGCAATGGTGTCACTGTGTGCGGGGGAAGGAAACCCCTTCCTATCAGGTGAGTTAACAAATCCAGGGGAGTTTTTACACTACTGTCCATTAAAATTGCTACACCAAGAAGAAATGCAGATGATAAACAGGTATTCATTGGACAAATATATTATACTAGAACTGACATGTGATTACATTTTCACGCAATTTGGATGCATAGATCCTGAGAAATCAGAACTCAGAACAACCACCTCTGGTCGTAATAACGGCCTTGATACGCTTTGGCATTGAGTCAAATAGAGATTGGATGGCGTGTACAGGTACAGCTGCCTTTATCAAAGTCGGAAACGTGATGGTACGCATTTCTCCTCCTTACACGAGGCATCACAACAACGTTTCACCAGGCAAAGCCGCTCAACTGCTGTTAGTATATGAGAAATCGGTTGGAAACTTTCCTCATGTCAGCACGTTGTAGGTGTCGCCACCGGCGCCAACCTTGTGTGAATGCTAATCATTTGCATATCACAGCATGTTCTTCCTGTCGGTTAAATGTCGCGTCTGTAGCACGTCATCTTCGTGGTGTAGCAATTTTAATGGTCAGTAGTGTATTAATATTTGAGTAAAGATTTTGCATACAGTGTTAAATAAGTTGTCACCTCAGTAATTCTCACAAACATTTCTATCTCCTTTCTTAAGTACTGGAGGAAGCAAATTCTGAAACTTTTCCACCTTGCCTTCCGTATACGCCTCCCGTCCTCCACGCGGATCCTCTATGACCTCATTCCTTTCCCTCATCTGCTCCTATTCCTCGAACATATCCACGTACTCTACACCTCCCGCCTCCTTGATCCCCCTCACCCCCTGGTTGCTCCTCTCCTCTCCCATCCCCACCCCCTGCCACGTCTTCACTGTTGTGTCCCCCCTACCCTCCATCTCTACACCCTACATCTCCTTTCCCAAGGTAGCTTTCATCAACTCCCCCTTCCGGAGATGCCCTCTCTCCCTCCATTTATCCCTCCTATCAACTCTGATCCACCCCCCCCCCCCTCCACCTCCTTTCCTCCGTACTTTTCCTGGGCTCTCCCTCCCCCCTCCTCCATCCTCTTTTTTCCCTGCCTACCATCTCTCTGCCCCCCTTCTCTCCCCCGAGTCCTTTTGCATTTCCCTTCTCTGCCTTTTTCCATTTCCTCTCGCGTCTCCCCTGCCCTCCCCCCCTTATGAGTCCTGTACCTCCTTCGGTTCCCTCCCCCCTTTAGTTTTTCCTCTCCTCCCTCCTTGTTTTCCCCCTCATTTGTCCAGGTCCCCTTCCCCCATCTGCCCTTGGCTATGGTGTGTCAGCTTTGTGCCGACATTATAGTGCAGTGTTTACAGTGAGTGTTCAGTGTTGTGTGTCTTTTCCGAAGTGTTGGGAACGGACATCATACTGTCACTGGGTGTGATTTTTATATCTCTTGCGAACAGAAACCAGACTGTCGTCATGTTTTTTAATTGTCTGTCTACTATGTTACCTGTCTGCTTCCTGTGTATTTTATTAGCATTGCCAACCCTTTGTTTTATGTTTTAACTTTGCACAATTTTCCGCCGTTTTACAATTTAAGCCACAGTTTTGTCGCCTGCTTTTATTGTTTCTTATCTTCTTCTTACGTTTTAAAAAGTCTGTAGGCTGCAGAGCAGCGTACTAAGCTGCCGCCAGCTTAATAAAGGAAAAAAAATCTGAAAATTGTACGGAATTGAAGCATGCACTGAGGGAAAACCGGAGAAGAAGACAACCGAAACATATCAAATTTGGTACTAAAGAAGGATGTTGACAGTTAGGTGGACTTCTGAAGATAAGAAATGAGGTGGTTCTCCGCAGAATCAGCGAGGAAAGGAACATATGGATGACATCGCCAAGTAGAATGGACAGGATGATAGGACATGTATTAAGGGAATAACGTCCATGGTACTAGAGGAAAGAGTAGAAGGCTGTGAACGTAAGTACTAGATACATAAACAACTGACATAGCGGAGGTTTGATTTCAATCATCTGATACACAATCCGTTATCCAACAAGTACTGATAGATTTTACAAGGTAGTAAATGTACTATGAGGTCTAGAAGAAGATGATGATGATGTTTGGTTTGTGGGGCGCTCAACTCCGCGGTTAACAGCGCCCGTACAAATTCCTAGCCTCTGCTCAGCCCAATCTTGCCACCTTCATGAATGATGATGAAATGATGAGGACAACTCAAACACCTAGTTATCTCGAGGCAGATGAAAATGCTTGACCCCGCCGGGAATCAAACCCGGGACGCCGTCCTCGGGGAGCGAGAAGGCGGCCGCGAGACCACGAGCTGCAGACCAGTCTAGAAGAGATTCCAAGGTGGATACAACACGTTATCCACACACTTTTGTATATCAAAGACCTTATCCCTCAATGCGGAGTTTATCTATTCGGGGTGATTTCAAATGGACCAATCAGATGAATCTAGATTTTGGGAAACTAGGTAACAGAATGAGATACCTGGAACAGGGGAGGCACGACATTTTGGGAGCTTTAACACTCTTACTTGCAACAAAACTAGAGCAGCAAAAACAACAACGATTCCAAGGAAATGCAACTCTTGTAAGAAATGGGTCGCATGCAAAGCTCGAGTCAGATCGCTTCATGACTACTTTTCGTTATGCTTCGTGTCTTACTAAGATGGATACATCGGAGACAGACAAAATTCGAGGAAGAGCGAAGAGATTTGTCATGGGCGTGCTGAACCGGGCGAGATCATCACACAAATGCTCAGCTCTACTACGAAGTTATCGATCATGGGAAGGTTCATTCTCCGAATTCTGTGAGTATGCGTTTCTAAGACGAGTCCAGAAACAATGTTTTTCCCCTAATACGCTATTGTCATGGCAGTGACGGTACGATTAGAGGATTTCGGGCTGACGTAAGGACGTGCTTACAGCTGTTTTCCCGCAAGCCATCCAAGACTGGGAAACGGAGGGGTAAAATGAAATTATATTTTACGTAGCTTCCGCTATCTGCACTATGCTGGATTGCGGAAATCAAGAACATTCAGACTCCATTCTAGGAATAGTAAAGCATGAAGCCCTGGTACAGCACGATTCGTCATTCAAAATCACTAGTTTTCCGGTCATCAACTATCCTGTGTCGTCGCTCTTAACTTAACCTGAAGTGTCGCATGTGACCACAGAAATGTGTGGCTCATACGTAGGAAGCACTGGAATTCACAAGTGATTCCTCCTGCTGATTTCACACGATTTTTTACAATCACCATCCTCAATACTCGACTGTCCCTGAGCGGAATTACAAGCCTTGTCTTGGGTTAGGAAGACGTTGTTCCCCTACATTTTACTTCACACTCACACCACCAGAAGTCGACTTGGCATGTTTGTAATAGTTGAAATAAGGATTGTTGTAATTTAATCTGGCAAGAAAAAAACGACTAGTTAAAAAAACCTCCAAAAAATCCAATAAAACGCAAATATATACGAACTGCTACATAGCCTTACACAAATTAAAAAGAGACATCATATAGCGTGTAACGGGTATAAGTGCAGATATTTCTATTGCTGACTGAGAACATTGTACTGAACAACATTTCATCATTATATATGTCATTTACAGACTAATAATTATAGGTATTACATCTCATATGTTTTTAGGTTGGTTAGTACCTCCACGTACATGTGGCAAGAGCAAGCCATTAATCCTTGGTTGCCCCTGGGTAGAAGATCATGTGCTGAAGTGTGGACGAAAAACGCTTAATCTATACCGAGAGGCGAAGTCCATCTTATGGTGCAGTTAATACCGTGCAGAAAACATCAGCTCGAAAAGTTTGTGACGTGTCTGTGGGAAGACTGTTCCACATAGCGACAAAATGGCCTGCACACTGATATGTATACATATTAAGGTACCATATATAAAATTTCTCCACCTGTACCCATTACATCTTGTGTTCACTGATGGCAACTATCACCTGTTACAATAATATTATTTTCTTTATATTGTAACATTCTGTTTGAAGTTTTCTTGCAATATAAAAAACATTATAACAAGCACAGTAAAGTACATTTAGACTTCCAGAATAAACTTTAACTGTCTGTAGAATCGTAATGACTGTAAAGTACAGGGTGTCCCAAAAAGGATGACCAGATTTTAAATAGAATTATTTATTAGGAAGAAGGGCTTAACACCCAACAAATTGCATACTAAATTACTCAGAAAAGACAGAAGTTTATAAAAATCCATCATAAATGTTCAATATGTCCTCCACTGGCTGCACGGATCACATCTAGCCGATAGACGAATTCATCCCAAAGTGAGCGTAAAGTGTCTTTTGTCACTGAAACTACAGCAGAAGATATTCTGGTTTTTAGTTCGTGAATGCCTCGAGATAAGAGAGGAACGTAAACACATTGTTTAACATATCCCCACTGGATGAAATCACAGGCCAAGAGGGTAAAGCCTGGTCTCGCGGTCGTACAGGACCAACGTTGAGGCATGTTGGCATTGAGGAAACTGCGCACGTCCAGATCAGCGTTCGTAGCGACATCTAGCGGATTTTTTCTGAAACTCTAAACCATGACTATTACCTCTAGCGCTGTTCCAGTTTCCTAGTGACATTTGTCTCAATATTATTGCAAGTTAAAATCGGGTTATTCTTTTTAGGACACCCTGTACAATTTAGTTTTAATGCAGAAATTTATAAATCTTCACTATTTTCTCAGGTCTCTTCTCTACTAAATTATCTGTTAATTTTGGCCAAACAAGCATGAAGGGAGAAGATTCTCTCCATCGATGCAATGCTAGTATGGTGAGAAATGAAGCACTAATGAAGTAGTTGTAAGAACAGCTTAGTGTTTTGAATAAATTAATCCTAGGAATTTAAATTGAACTATTTAATTTTCATCAAAATATCCACGGGTGTGCTGCCGGTCTATAGTGTCCAACGGGCACAATATTTCGGCGATCATACATGTCGCCATCATCAGGTGAACTGACAGACTGAGCTCCTGTGTACGTGCCGGCACGGAGATCCGCACGCTATGGCTGCTCAGAGGGAACTGGGTTCGGTCGCGGCGGCGGCCGATTTAAATACCCTCCGCCCGCGGCGCGCTCCCTCCGCCGTCCGCGCCCCGCGCCACGGTCGCGCGGTGGAACAGATTGCGACGGCGTCTGAGATGACGTCGGTGTGATGGCTCTGTCCACCGTGGTCGTCACAACTATACGTTTGCTCGATTTACTCTTGATTATCCCAATCGCTGGTTCCCAAGCCTTGCTAAGATTATAGCCACAGTCACGGTTTATGAGGTCGTCATTGGTGCGAATTTCGATGGCCTCTCTAACAACGCTGTCCTAGTATCTCGACGTCTGTACCAGAATCCTCGTGCGGTCAAACTCCATGGCGTGATTT
Source organism: Schistocerca americana (assembly GCF_021461395.2). NCBI lineage: Eukaryota > Metazoa > Arthropoda > Insecta > Orthoptera > Acrididae > Schistocerca > Schistocerca americana. The sequence continues at coordinate 313,178,947 of NC_060124.1, forward strand.
TCCGACAAGCAATGTTCAGCGACCGCCGACTTGCTCGGATACATCAGTCGAGTGTGCCTCTGGTGTTCACGGCATCGATCCTCGGCGGTACGCATCGTCTGACCAATATACGACTTTAATTTTCAATACGAAAAACCGCAAAAAATCCAGTAAAGCCCATGAAAACCTCATTTCACCCACAGGGTTGGTTTTTTTTCAAATGCACAAGTTTTTCCCAAACATTGGTTGAAATGTCCCAGATGGATAAGTTACTTAGGTGGTATCCAATGTCTAGGCCACGTCTGAACTAAATTGAGCTCTCCTGACCGACCAGTTCTGTTGTTCCTGCTTCACTACTGACAAGCCGCGCGTGATTAGCCGAGCGGTCTTAGGCGCTGCAGTCATGGACTGTGCGGCTGGTCCCGGCAGAGGTTCGAGTTCTCCCTCGGGCATGGGTGTGTGTGTGTTTGTCCTTAGGATAATTTAGTTTAAGTAGTGTGTAGGCTTAGGGACTGATGACATTAGCAGTTAAGCCCCATAAGATTTCACACACATTTGAACATTCTTTGAACTACTGACAACACAATGCTCACAGCCACCTTTTACAATGGCGACATCTAGTTGTCAGTTCCACATCACGCAGGGTGTTCAGGTACGATTTTTCAGATAGTATATATGTCCCGAGATGGCTAACAGGGGAAAACCAGGAGGCCTAGAGACAGTCCTTCACCCCATCCACCGTTCGCGAATGGAATAGAAAAATGGGCGGGGGAGATAGTAGTGATACCAAATGTACTCTCCACAACAAACTGTAGGGTTTGCTCAGTATACGTGTAGATGTAGATGTAAATACACATCTTCTAGCAGACAAATAAAGTGCTTAGCCAACGTTCGTAACATTCGATCGCGTTGAGCTGGCGACCCACGTAGACTTCAGCGAGCAAATAAAAGACGTATGGCAGCAATAAGCCGTGAGTTATACGATTTCCCACAGTGCCGGCGTAATGGACGATCGTCGGACCAGATACGCAGCGAGCGGCGGGGAAGACAAACAGACGTGTGCTTGTGGTAGTGGCTGGTGAGACCGGTTTGTTCTGAATCCGGCACTGGCAGCGGTCATTTCTTGGGCCGTAATACCGGCGGACTGTAATTTGACGGCCCATGCGGCCGCAGTAATGACAGCACGAGCGCCTTCCGGAGTGTGAACATGGAGCGCGGAAGTTCACCGGCCTTGGGGATGCCCAGCAGGGCGGTCACTACACTTCGAGGAGCCTTCCTGGAGTCACATACGAGCAAGAGTCTCAAAAATAGCGTAACGAAGGAGATGATGCGGAATACGATGGATTGCAATGGCGAGCATTATGATCATGAACACAAAAATAGATCCTCTTGGTGCGGAACCAACGGAAACGAAAAACCCCAATAGTCCTAAAATGAAGTTTGCTTGGTGCTGAGACACTGCACGTGGTTAATATTGTAACATAACAACACTGCCCAAACGTATAATTAATAACGAAAACCGACAAATGAGAAAGTGGAAGATAATAAACAAAAATGTTTCAGTAAACATGGATTCGAAAATGAGCTCTTTCCGATTATGTGGTTACGAGAAGACAATAAGTTCATAATGAAATTTTTTCCTACTTAGTACAAACGTTTTTAGTGCACATGTAAACTTTTTAAAATAATAAAAGTAATAAACCGTCTAGGGAGTCACAGTAGATTCAGCGAAGAATGCAAACGTATAAATCTATGTAAATTAAAATGTTAATGTTCGTTTGTTCAAAATCGTTATCTCGGAAAGATCTTCACCGATTGCTTTGGAATTTCGACACAACGCTCTATTCGAACACATACATGTTTTCATATACCTACTAGAAAGCCATGTCGAAATTTTGACACATTGTTGCACGCAGATACGCAAGTTTATATATCTATGTTTTAATATATATAATATATTAATAAAAATATAATATAAAAACAGGAAACGTTATTACTAAAATTCTCGGGAAATTCTTGACTGAATTACTTCAGATTTTTACACATTACTCTGATTAACATTTGTACGGGCACAGGTTATATACTTTCAATATATACGCATACAATATATAAATACATAAGTAATATATAAAAGGTAAACATCGTTATCAAAAATCTGAAAACATTCTTGAATAGTTTGCTTCAGATTTTTAAACAGTACTGTAATGAACTTTCGGGCGAAAGTAAGTTATATATTTTCAACAGATTTATTCCATATTTTTAAACATTACTCTATGAAACTTTATGACACATATAAGACATATAGTTTTAATATATATACACTCCTGGAAATTGAAATAAGAACACCGTTAATTCATTGTCCCAGGAAGGGGAAACTTTATTGGCACATTCCTGGGGTCAGATACATCACATGATCACACTGACAGAACCACAGGCACATAGACACAGGCAACAGAGCATGCACAATGTCGGCACTAGTACAGTGTATATCCACCTTTCGCAGCAATGCAGGCTGCTATTCTCCCATGGAGACGATCGTAGAGATGCTGGATGTAGTCCTGTGGAACGGCTTGCCATGCCATTTCCACCTGGCGCCTCAGTTGGACCAGCGTTCGTGCTGGACGTGCAGACCGCGTGAGACGGCGTTTCATCCAGTCCCAAACATGCTCAATGGGGGACAGATCCGGAGATCTTGCTGGCCAGGGTAGTTGACTTACACCTTCTAGAGCACGTTGGGTGGCACGGGATACATGCGGACGTGCATTGTCCTGTTGGAACAGCAAGTTCCCTTGCCGGTCTAGGAATGGTAGAACGATGGGTTCGATGACGGTTTGGATGTACCGTGCACTATTCAGTGTCCCCTCGACGATCACCAGTGGTGTACGGCCAGTGTAGGAGATCGCTCCCCACACCATGATGCCGGGTGTTGGCCCTGTGTGCCTCGGTCGTATGCAGTCCTGATCGTGGCGCTCACCTGCACGGCGCCAAACACGCATACGACCATCATTGGCACCAAGGCAGAAGCGACTCTCATCGCTGAAGACGACACGTCTCCATTCGTCCCTCCATTCACGCCTGTCGCGACACCACTGGAGGCGGGCTGCACGATGTTGGGGCGTGAGCGGAAGACGGCCTAATGGTGTGCAGGACCGTACCCCAGCTTCATGGAGACGGTTGCGAATGGTCCTCGCCGATACCCCAGAAGCAACAGTGTCCCTAATTTGCTGGGAAGTGGCGGTGCGGTCCCCTACTGCACTGCGTAGGATCCTACGGTCTTGGCGTGCATCCGTGCGGCGCTGCGGTCCGGTCCCAGGTCGACGGGCACGTGCACCTTCCGCCGACCACTGGCGACAACATCGATGTACTGTGGAGACTTCACGCCCCACGTGTTGAGCAATTCGGCGGTACGTCCACCCGGCCTCCCACATGCCCACTATACACCCTCGCTCAAAGTCCGCCAACTGCACATACGGTTCACGTCCACGCTGTCGCGGCATGCTACCAGTGTTAAAGACTGCGATGGAGCTCCGTATGCCACGGCAAACTGGCTGACACTGACGGCGGCGGTTGCACAAATGCTGCGCAGCTAGCGCCATTCGACGGCGAACACCGCGGTTCCTGGTGTGTCCGCTGTGCCGTGCGTGTGATCATTGCTTGTACAGCCCTCTCGCAGGGTCCGGAGCAAGTATGGTGGGTCTGACACACCGGTGTCAATGTGTTCTTTTTTCCATTTCTAGGAGTGTATATATATATATACCGCTGGATATATTTCGTAAACCACATCAAATACTGACGAACCGATTCCGCAGACCGAACGTGAGGAGAGGGGCTAGTGTAATTGTTTAATACAAACCATACAAAAATGCACGGAAGTACGTTTTTTAACACAAACCTACGTTTTTTTAAATGGAACCACGTTAGTTTTGTTAGCACATCTGAACATATAAACAAATACGTAATCAGTACCGTTTGTTGCATTGTAAAATGTTAATTACATCCGGAGATATTGTAACCTAAAGTTGACGCTTGAGTACCACTCCTCCGCTGTTCGATCGTGTGTATCGGAGAGCACTGCAACATACATCGCGTTTCTACAGAATGATCTGCCAACGTTGCTCGAAAATGTCCCATTGGAAACGCGTCGACGTATGTGGTATCAGCCTGATGGTGCACCTGCACATTCCCCAGTTAACACTAGGCTGACCCTTGACAGGATGTTCGACGGGCGTTTCATAGGACGTGGAGGACGCATAAATTGGCCAGCCCGTTCTCTTGATCTTACACCTCTGGACTTCTTTCTGTGGGGTACGTTAAAGGAGAATGTGTACCGTGATGTGCCTACAACCCCAGAGGATATGAAACAACGTATTGTGGCAGCCTGCGGCGACATTACACCAGATGCACTGCGGCGTGTACAACATTCATTACGCCAGATATTGCAATTGTGTGCAGCAAATGATGGCCACCACATTGAACATCTATTGGCCTGACATATCGGGACACACTCTATTCCACTCCGTAATTGAAAACGGAATGTACATGTGCGTCAGTGAAAAAGACCAATAAAAAGGTGTTAGCATGTGGACGTAATGTACTGTTCCAGTCTCTTCTGTACCTAAGGTCCATCACCGTTCACTTTGGATTCCTACGTAATTCGGTGCTCTCCGATACACACGATCGAACAGCGGAGGAGTGGTACTCAAGCGTCGACTTTAGGTTACAATATCTCCGGATGTAATTAACATTTTACAATGCAACAAACGGCACTGATTACGTATTTGTTTATGTGTTCAGATGTGCTAACAAAACTAACGGGGTTCCATTTAAAAAAACTTAGGTTTGTGTTAAAAAACGTACTTCCGTGCATTTTTGTATGGTTTGTATTAAACAATTACACTAGCCCCTCTCCTCACGTTCGGTCTGTGGAATCGGTTCGTCAGTATTTGATGTGGTTTACAAAATATATCCAGCGGTAACGTTAGGTGACTCACCCTGTATATTAAAGCTATATGTCTTATATGTGTCATAAAGTTTCATAGAGTAAAATGAAACGTTTTTAACAAAAAGGAAAGTTTTATTCATGGCTTATCGACTTGTGATTATTATACCACAACAGAATCTGAATTTGCTATAAAAATAAACAAGGCTCAAGATCAGAGACAGAGGCAAAGAGAAGTGAGAAGAAATGGACACAGAATGCGGAAAGGAGGAGATGAACAGAGATAAGGCGGAGGAGTTAGACAAGGAGACGGTAGGAGGAGACGGACGGAAACAGGGGGAAAAGTAGATTATACATATTAGAAACGTGTGCTTTATCTTTTCTTTCTGTTCGTTTAACAAGAGTGAGCCACAGCAGTGCGTGGCCGGGCACAGCTAGTTAAATATAAAAACACCACTCAGGAAGTCGTGGAAGTAACTGTCGAAGAAAAGTCATTCAGGAAAACAATACAGCGAGGAAGTCACGAGCGTATTGCTCACATAATACGACACAACCCGTTCTTTGTAAAAGTCCTAGTAGGAACATTAACGTGTGTGTTCACTAGCAAGTAACGTCTGCAAGTGCATTAGAACAAAAACTTGCGCAACTTCACTTCTGCAAGTCACTTGGGCAAGTTAATTTCAGGAACTTGCTGCACGAACGGGCGTGAATTTGTGGCAGCAATGACGGAGGAGGAAAAAACCTACAGTTGCTCATACATCCGGACACTTAAGACGTAAATATTTAAATTTTCAAGAAATATTATGAAATTAACTAAAATCAGAGGATTTCGCTCAACTTAAAAGCTTTAGAATGTCGTTTGCAAGTTTCCAACATTTCTTGTCTGTCAAATCCAATACAGGACACAAAAATGCGGCAAGCTATATAAGCAAGAGATCGACTATAAATTACCCTTCGATTTTTGCAAACGATATGTTTTACTTTCAATACAAATGTAATGCATTATTTTATGATTACGCCAGTATTAAAAAACCAGCTATTATTAAATAAAAAGACGTCTGCGTTGTACTTGCCCTTCTGCTGAAATTCGTGTGAGCTGTAGGGTGTCTCAGATGATGAGATGCTAATGAAATGAAATGGTACCCCCGACCATCAGTCCCGCTTGTCGGGCTGTATCACGGGCGACAGTCAGCGTGATATCCCATGGCTATCCGGTGTTTCTCCAGACAGGGCTTCACTGATAATCGGCACCTGTAATCTCCTTGACTGGAGTAGGATTGTCTTCAGTGATGGGTCTCGCTTCGAAATGAGCCCCAGTGACCAATGACGACATGTCAGGAGACGCCTGGACAATGGTGGGATACCTACCAGATTGTCGTCAGGAAATTTGGAAATTGGAGGCAAGTTCCTATGGGACCAAACTACTGAGGTCATTGGTCCCTAGGCTTACACATTACTTACGATAAGGACAACACACACACCCATGCCCGAGGGAGGGCTCGAACCTCGGACGGAGGGAGCCCCGCGAGCCGCGGCAAGGCGCCTAATACCACGTGGGGATTATCGTCCGCCATACGGCCTGACAGCCAAGAGTGATGGTCTGGGTTCCATTTCATTTCATAGCAGGATCCCTTTGGTTATCAAGAACGGCACAATTGTAGCACAGCGGTACGCCGACGATATCCTGCGCCGTCCTGGGCTTACATTTCAGCAAGATAACGACCGTCCGCACAGGGTGAGACTTTCTGCTGCTCGTTTTTGTGCTTGCCAAACCCTGCCTTTGCCACTGATGTCGTCGGATCTCCCCCCAATTGAGAACATTTGTAGTAGTATGGGTAGGGCCCTCCAACCACTCGGGCTTTCTAGGATTTCTCACGCCAATTGAACAGAACAGAATGTGGCACGATATCCCTCAAAAAAACATTCATCAGCTCTTTCAATCAATGCCATGCCGAATAACTGCTTGCATAAGGGTCAGAGATGGACCAGCGCGCTATGGACTTGCTCATTTTGTGAAGTTCATTTCTTCAATAAAACGTCCAATATCCGTCCATTTTTTTTCCCTTAGAATGTATAAACCATGTTGAGGAACGCGGAAAAAAGTGCAGTCGTTGTCGTAGCGGGGAAACAGGCGATTTACGAGACTTCCAAAATGTCATGATCATTGGCTTTCAGGCCAAGGGTGGGAGCATTTCCGAAACGGCTGTTCGCATGCCGCCGGTGCGTGTAAAAATGGGGCCATCCAAAACCAGCACCGAGGCAACTGTGGTGCGTCACGGGCCATAGATGACAGTGTGAAAGGCGGCTGCGGAAATCTGTATGGACGAACAGACGTGCAACTGTTGAGCAACAGCCCGCAGATGAACCAAGAGGCTTCCATCAGCCTTCGCAACAGCCGCCTGGTTCATGCATGTATGCTGTTCGTCGCCGACGAAGGTTGGGATTCAGACGCCAGTACTGCAACTGGACGCCCACTGAATGGCGGTACACGAATGACGAAAACATCCCCCAGGCCTAAAGCTCTCTCTTCCGAACTGGACCATTATGACGATTGTTCGTTATAATGCTCCAGGCCGTTATGATCTGGGGTATGTTTTCGTGGCATTCCCTGGAAGACACAATGGATCAACACAAGTATGCATCTCTCTCGGGGACTTTGTCGACGCCTACATGTAGTATGCTTTTTCCCCGACACGATGGCATCTACCAGCAGGACAATGCTACGAGTCGCACAGCTCACACGAGTATGAGCGAAGTTTGAAGCGCACCAGGATGAATTTCCCACACTCCCCTGGCCACCAAACTGCCGGATTTAAACCCAATGGACGATCTTTGGACAGGCCTCGATCGGGCTGTTCGCGTCATGGAATTCTCAACCTAACGCAGCTGGCCACGGCACTGGAGTCTACGTCGGTACCTTCCAGATCCTGACTGACTCTATTCCTGCACGCCTCGTAGCGGTCCGCGCTTACCGAATGTGGCAGGTAGTCACATAAGCGATGGTTGTTCCGGCTCGACCCACGGGAGCAAGGTGATGTAAAAAAGACTGCCGCCCGCTGTAGGGGTGTGACGAGTGGGCGGCAACTAGCAGTCTGCCCGCGTCGCACAATCCGCTGGCGCGCCTCCAGATGGTGTTTTGCATGGAGTTGCTGGCAATGGCAGGCGTCGCGGCCTTGTGGCCGTCCCACTCTCCAGCCTGCGTCACCTCCTGTTGCAGGTGGCCTGCCGTTTCGTTATACGAGTACTACACCTGCTCACGACTCTACGGATCCCCTTCCTTTCTGTATGTGTAAGCAAAAGCCTTCTGTTTGGCGTGGCTTACAGATCTCATTCTTTGCAAGAAGAAGGAAGAAAGCTTCAAAAAAACATGCTGCTCCGATACGACAGCCCATCCCAAATGCATCTAAAACAATTAAATACAATGTATTGAGGTACTGTTTTCGAGACTTTGTCGGCGAATTTTCTGGCGCAAACAAGTAATTTTTAGTATTTTTTTATTAGGTCGTTTTATTGTCGGTTTGTTCGGTACAAATTTTACAGTTGGTATTAAACTCACTTCCCGATGAGCTGAAGACTTTCAACATAGCTCGGAACTGGATGGCAACGCAATATCAACATGCTTTCTTGTCTGGTGTGAGACAGAGTACTTTGTGGACCACTGCTATTTCCCCCTTTTCCTGTCACGCTGTAAGAACGGTCGCTGGTGCACAGTACAGATTATCCATACATCCACCAATCGTCTGTGAACATCTGCAGTATTTACACACTCCTTCCACACAAACCACGTCATCCAACACTGTCCTTGATGATGACACTGCATGTTGGGCGTTCGCATAATGGCAGCAGTTGGTAAAATAGGCTGTACTGTCCAGGAATTACACTTGAGTTTAAGACCACAGTACTATATACTTGCCACCCTAATGGCGAGTCAAATAGGGCACCATGAATGATGGGAAAAATAAAGTGTAAATGAATCTGGATCGCCCCTCGTATTATTAGCGCGAGTTGCTGGTTGCCATTTGGAAGCAGTGAACTGAACTATTCGGCGGTGAACACATTACAGGGTCTCGGAATTTGTACTGAAACCAATTAGAAATCAACAGGGATTTTACACTAAAAAAAAAAAAAAAAAAAAAAAAAAAAAAAAAAAAAAAAAAAAAAAGGCTACGCGCCACGAAAGAATTATATCCGAATGGGACTCAACTCGGTATATGTGATGTACATGTAGAGATGAACACATAATTACAACTTCTGAAAAATTCATTTATTCAAGAGAAAGAGCCTCACGAAATAAGTAAGTTAGTAACGCGTTGATCCACATCTGACCCTTATACAATCAGTTATTCGGCTTGGTATTGACTGACTGATAGAGTTGTTGGACGTCCTCCTGAGGGATATCGTGCCAAATTCTATCCAATTGGCGCTTTATATCTTCAAAATCATGAGATGGTTGAGGGCCCTACCCATAATGCTCCAAACATTCTAACTAGCGGAAGATTCGGCTACCTTACTGGCCAAGGCAGAGTTTGGCAAGCTCGAAGAGAAGCAGTAGAAAAACTCGCCGTGTGCAGGCGGGCATTATCTTGCTGAAATGTAAGCCCAGGATGGGGCAAGGAAATGGGGCGTAGAACATCGTCGACGTACCGCTGTGCCGTACGAGTGACGCACATTACAACCAAAGATGTTTGCTATGAAATGAAATGGTACTCCTTGTTGTAGGGTCACATGGCGGGCAATAGTTGCGTTCGCTGTCCAGGGGCGTCACCAGACATTCCGTCACTGATCAACGGGGCTCAGTTCGAAGAGGGACTTATCAACGAAGACCTACTTCAGTCGATAAAATTCCAAACTGAAGACATGTCTGGAGAGGCCCCGGGCAGTGGTGAAATACCAACCTGACTATCTTCCGCCATACTGCCCGACAACCAGGAGTGATGGCCTGGGGTGCCATTAGCAGGGCTCCTTTGGTTGTCGTCCTCGGCACTCGAGCAGCACAGCGAAAAGTCGACGATATTCTGCGCCTGCCAGCTCCACCTTAGCCAGCAAGCTCACCAATCTCTCCCCAGTTGAGAATGTTTGGAGCAATAAGAGTGGGGACGTCCAACCTGCTTGGGATTTAGGTGATTTAATGCGCCAATTGGACAGACTTTGGCACTATATCCCTCAGAAGAACATCCAACAACTCTGTCAATCAGTGCCAAGCCAAACAACTGCTTTACTTGAAACTTCCTGGCAGATTAAAACTGTGTGCCGGACCGAGACTCGAACTCGGAACCTTTGCCTTTCGCGAGCAAGTGCTGTACCATCTGAGCTACCCAAGCACGACTCACAACCCGTCCCCACAGCTTTAATTCCGCCAGTGCCTCGTCTCCTACCTTCCAAACTTCACAGAAGCTCTCCTGCACACCTTGCAGAACTAGCACTCCTGGAAGAAAGGGTATTGCGGAGACATGGCTTAGCCACAGCCTGGGGAATGTTTCTGCAAGGTCTGCAGGAAAGCTTCTGCGAAGTTTGGAAGGTAGGAGACGAGGTACTGGTGGAATTAAAGCTGTGGGGACGGGTCGTGCGTTGTGCTTGGGTAGCTCAAATGGTAGAGCACTTGCCCGCGAAAGGCAAAGGTCCCGAGTTCGAGTCTCGGTCCGGCACACAGTTTTAATCTGCCAGGAAGTTTCATATCAGCGCACACTCCGCTGCTGAGTGAAAATCTCATTCGTTATGTACTTGCCCAACTTGTGAATCTCTGTCTCTTGAGTGAATCATCTAATTTTTCTGAAATTCCAATAATTTCTTTGTCTGTACATGTACGTCGCATCAAGCGATTTCCGTCCCTTTAGGATAATTCCTTCATGGTGCCTCTTTTTTTTGTATTACAATGTAATTATTGTCTTTGGTGTGGTGAGCAGTTTAATACTGTCTGGTGGGTCAAAGAGAGGCTGGTAACCCTTATTTAGTATGATTGGTAGTTTAAGAGAGCGGTGAATTAACCCGGGTCTGCCAATAAAGTATCTGATTAAATCGGTGGAGCAGTACGCCGCCGAATGTGTCACGCGTGACACACATCGAGAGTGTGTGGGTAGACGCTGGCGGCGACCACGAATGTACCTTCGCACGACGTCACAAACATCACGACGAACGAACGAAAGAGACGTTTCAACCGATTGTACGCTTTCTTCTGAGACACTGGAGGACACTTCGAAGAAGGCTGCAAAGAGGTAAGAATTGCTGAACTTCATCGAATAATAAGAACATAACAGCGCCGCCAGCCCTCCTCCCGTCACCACATGAAGACGTCTCATAAAAGCCGGTCCTATTGTACCAAAACCGAAGACAAAAAAAAAATCTCCGCTGGAACAGGGCTTGAAGGCCCAAAGGTGCCTTAGTCCACAGGCGTCAACGGATGAGCATATAAAGGCGTATATGGTGAGCACACTGGTCTCCCTGCCGTTTTCAGTTTTCGTGGCCGGCGTACCAAAGGTAAGCAAACGCGAAATCCGTGTGCGCATCAAGTGTTTACCTGCACGTTTGAGCCCAATCGGTTTGTGCTCTCTAGTTACAGCAATCAGACAATTTGCTCGTGAAGCTACTCAGTCTTTCACGATGTATACGACAGTCGAAGAAGTGGATATAGTTTACTTTAATGGCGAATGTGGCCAAACAGTTCAAGCAACGGAGCGGATGGATGCTGAAAGTTATCTTCATCGCGTCAAAACCTAACGATCTGTCTCCTGTCGCCATATTTCCCGCTATATATTAGCGAAACACGCACTTTTATAAATTTGCCTTCTGAAAATATTTTGAGTGCTCTGTCTGAGCTGCCTCACCCATGGGGTATCGATATGTATGCAACTCTTGCGATTTCATGAGCATAAAATGTGCTCCCGAAATAAGGGAGGAGGAGGTGTTTAGTGTTTAACCTCCTTAAATAAAGGAAATGAGTAACTTTATGGTCAGTAGTATACATATTCTTTTCCCTCACTAAAAAAGTCTCACTTCGTCCATATCTATATCGTTAAGCTACTATCTCCGAACCCGGTGCCAGCTACACGTTGCCTTTCTAACAGTTTTTAGAAGAAACAGAAATTTGATTATCAATATATTGCATCATTACTGACCGAAATTAGAAATTTAAAATTCTATCATTATCTACTCGTCAAAAGGTGTAATCGTATGTTGAAAGTAAGAGAAGTATTACAGTTAAAAATTGTGTGTTTGTCTCTTGGCAGCGTAAATGACGGTACGCAAATACATGGATTTCATTCGTCTTGTATCTGAGAATAAAAACACTTAGCGACTGCGACTTAGCGACTTTACATATAATCTGAAGCCTTTTCTCGATGACATCCTCCAAAAACGATGCAAGGAAAAAAAAATTATTGCTTTCTAAATTTCCGCTGTTCATGTAGTAAAACTTCAGCATCATACATGACGTTTTAAATTATTACTTCGTTACTACCGAGTCTGTTCGGAAGACAGTTGACAGACAGTATCCACGTGCGCCACTCAATCCAATTGCAAAATTAAATGATTTAACAATCTATAATTCAAGAGCTATGACGTCATACAGCAAAACTTAAACATCAGGTGTGAAGTTGTAATCTATTACTTCTTTACCACTAACTCCATCCACAACATACTTTGCAGGCACTGCCTAAATACATCACTGAATATACCTGTAAAATAACATCGTTGTATGACACATAGTTCAGGGCAGATGACGTATGGAGATGCATAAAAAAACTGCTTTTGCTTAAAATGCAGCACAAATTACCCACACTATACTCACCCAGTGTTTCATGATTAGAGCACTTAACGACTTTCAACAAGCTTTGAGCGTAATCTCAAATCTTTCCCCAACTTTTTTCTTGCTTACAGGATTGACAGATTAGACACCGTAGGAGGTGGTGTCTTCATTGCAGTTGGCAAAAATATTGTGTCTACTGAGGTCGAAGTAGAGTGTGATTGTGAAGTTATCTGAACACATTTAACAGGGCTAGGGGAAATAAAGTTAATTGTGGAGTGTTACCACCGGCCACCAGGTTCCAGCGTGACAGTTCTAGAATCATTCAGAAGAAGTCTACATTCTGTATCGCGGAAGTACCCGGATCATGCTATATTAGTCAGAGACGACTTCAACCTACCTAGTATAGACTGGGATGTCTATGGATTCATCGGTCGTGTGAATGACTTTTGAACATATTATCCGAAAACTGTCTTGAGCAGCTAAATCGACAGCCAACGCGTAATGGAAATATTTTAGATCTGGTAGCCACGAACAGACCAGACCTCATCGACGGTGTCAGTGTTGAGACAGGGATTAGTGATCATGATGTTGTCATTACGACTATGGTTACGAAAGTTAAAAAGTCGGTCAAGAAGGCTAGGAGAGTATTCTTACTAGAAAGAGCAGATAAGCAGTTGTTAGCATCCCACTTAGTAAATGAATCGACTTCATTTACTTCCGGTACGATCGATGTAGAAGAATTATGGGCAAATTTTAAACACATTGTAAATCACACATTGGACAAGTATTTGCCGAAAAAGTGGGTTACGGACGGAAAAGACCAACCGTGGTTTAACAGCGCAATTCGGAGAATGCTCATGAATCAAAGGCAGTTGCACTCGCGGTACAAGAAAGATCGGGCGAATGAGGGTAGGCAAAAGTTAGTAGAGATTCGTGTTGCTGTAAAAAGAGCGATGCGCGAAGCATTCAACCACTACCACCGTCATACCTTAGCAAAGGATCTTGCTGAAAACCCAAGGAAATTCTGGTCTTACGTAAAATCGGTAAGCGGGTTGAAGGCTTCCATCTAGTTACTCACTGATCAGTCTGGCCTGGCAACGGAAGACAGCAAAACGAAAGCTGAAATTTTGAATTTAGCATTTGAGAAATCTTTCACGCAGGAGGATCGTAAAAACATACCGCCGTTTGAGTCTCGTACAGGTTCCCGTATGGAGGACATAGTGATAGACATCCCTGGGGTTGTGAAGCAGCTGAATGGGTTGAAAATAAATAAATCGCCAGGTCCTGATGGGATTCCAAGTCTGTTTTACAGAGAGTACTCTACTGCATTGGCACCTTACTTAGCTTGCATTTATCGCAAATCTCTTGCCCAACGTAAAGTCCCCAGCGACTGGAAAAAAGCGCAGGTGACGCCTGTGTATAAGAAGGGTAGAAGGACGGATCCTCAAAATTACAGACCAATATCCTTAACATCGGTTTGTTGCAGGATTCTCGAACATATTCTCAGTTCGAATATAATGAGTTTCCTTGAGACAGAGAAGTTGCTGTCCATGCATCAGCGCGGCTTTAGAACGCATCGCTCCTGCGAAATGCAACTCGCCCTTTTTTCATATGATATCTTGCGAACCATGGATGAAGGGTATCAGACGGATGCCATATTCCTTGACTTCCGGAAAGCGTTTGACTCGGTACCCCACTGCAGACTCCTAACTAAGGTACGAGCATATGGGATTGGTTCCCAAGTATGTGAGTGGCTCGAAGACTTCTTAAGTAATAAAACCCAGTACGTTGTCCTCGATGGTGAGTGTTCATCGGAGGTGAGGGTATTATCTAGAGTGCCCCAGGGAAGTGTGGTAGGTCCGCTGTTGTTTTCTATCTACATAAATGATCTTTTGGATAGGGTGGGTAGCAATGTGCGGCTGTTTATTGATGATGCTGTGGTGTACGGAAAGGTGTCGTCGTTGAGTGACTGTAGAAGGATACAAGATGACTTGGACAGGATTTGCGATTGGTGTAGAGAATGGCAGCTAATTCTAAATATAGATAAATGTAAATTAATGCAGATGAATAGGAAAAAGAATCCTGTAATGGTTGAATACTCCATTAGTAGTGTAGCGCTTGACACAGTCACGTCGATTAAATACTTGGGCGTAACTTTTTAGAGCCATATGAAGTGGGACAAGCATGTAATGGCAGTTGTGGGGAAGGCGGATAGTCGTCTTCGGTTCATTAGTAGAATTTTGGGAAGATGTGGTTCATCTGTCAAGGAGACCGCTTATAAAACACTAATACGACCTATTCTTGAGTACTGCTCGAGCGTTTGGGATCCCTATCAAGTCGGATTGAGGGAGGGCATAGAGGCAATTCAGAGGCGGGCTGCTAGATTTGTTACTAATAGGTTTGATCATCACGTGAGTGTTACGGAAATGCTTCAGGAACTCGGGAGGGAGTCTCTAGAAGAAAGGAAGCGTTCTTTTCGTGAATCGCTACTGAGGAAATTTAGAGAACCGGCATTTGAGGCTGACTGCAGTACAATTTTACTGCCGCCAACTTATATTTCGCGGAAAGACCACAAAGATAAGATAAGAGAGATTAGGGCTCGTACAGAGGCATATAGACAGTCATTTTTCCCTCGTTCTGTTTGGGAGTGGAACAGGGAGAGAAGATGCTAGTTGTGGTACGAGGTACCCTCCGCCACGCACCATATGGTGGATTGCGGAGTATGTATGTAGATGTAGATGTTAACGTCAATTATTTAACACATCAACTCATTTGTAATCAGGCATTTGAAGTCGTTTTATACATGGAGTCCCCTTCTTTAAAGCATCGGGAGTTCAGTGGTTAAACATATTTTTATAAAGAGTACGTATCACCCACAAAAACCACACAAGACTGAAATGAGGCACAGAGTTCACACGGAGAAAAAAACGACTGCCGCGGGTGAAACAACAGGCAACGGCATTTTCACAATCGAGTGTTTGCGTGAGCAACCAGAAATGTTTCGGGAAAACTAGATTGGGAGTCAACGTAAACACAGTGACAGAAGGACGGAACAAGTGTAGTCGCAGGAACTCGTCCCAGGGCGGCGCTGGGAGGGAGTTAAAGTGCTTTTACGGCGCGCGTGGTGCCGCACGGCATGAATAACAATGGTTGGCCCAGAGACGCGGCGGCTGGAGGATCCTGGGACCGGTTCGCCCTCCAGAAGGCGTCGCCGGCAGCTGCTGGCTGCGCCTACTCGTAGCCGAACGGGGTCACGGTGCCGTGTACCTCCGACATCCCAGCCCAGTACCTGGGGCCACAACCCGCGCGCTCCGTCTGCCGAACGGTCAATGAACTCTGCAGCCATCTGCGAGGTCCTAGCAACGCACGACGATAGTAAAAATAGACAAATATTTTGTAGACCACACGGTAAGGGACTCATCTGCGAGTTCATGACGCCAGCCGCTGGTACGACGTTGGCAATCGCCTCCACGACTAGTGAAAGTACTAAATTGTATACAGTACACTGTCCCGTCACATTAATGTGATCTCGAGTCAAAAGCCAGAATAACCAACTTTTGCAGCGAGGACCACTGCGAGATGTGAAGGTAGAGAGTCAATGAGGTTCTGGAAGCTACCGACGGGGGCGGGGAGCCACATCGACTCCAGCGCCGTGGCCAGATTCGCAAGGTTTCTCGGTTCGAGGATTCATGAAGCGAACAGGTCAACCGAGGTAGCCCCACAAATTCTCGATTGGGTTTGGTAGCCAGCTGTGTACGGTAAACTCATGCTGACGCTCTTCGAACCACGCATTACACTGAGACACGTATGCATTGTCCTGCTGGTAGATGCATATTTGTGACGATCCACTGTGCCTCCCAAAACTGACGTGATCACCCAGCGAATGCCATGAAAACGTTTCCCAGACTATAAGGTTCCCTCCGCCTGCCTAGACCCTCCCAAGATTGTTGCAGGGATGATGATGATGATGTTTGGATTGTGGGGCGCTCAACTGCGCGGTTATCAGCGCCCGTACAAATTCGCAACCTTTACTCATCCCAGTTTTGTCACTCGCACGAATGATGATGAGATGATGAGGACAACACAAACACCCAGTCATCTCGAGGCAGGTGAAAATCCCTGACCCCGCCAGGAATCGACCCCGGGACCCCGTGCTCGGGAAGCGAGAACGCGACCGCGAGACCACGAGCTGCGGATTGTTGCAGGGAGTTTGCTGTCAGACTTTTCATTCACGCCGTACACGCCAACTGCCATATTTCCGATGGAGTGTAAAAAGTGATTCATCTGAAAAGGCCACCTATCGCCATACTGTGGACGTCCAGTTGCGGTATTGGGCGTGCAAATTCCACCCTTCGTCGCCGATGAACAGCAGTCACTACCGTTGCATGAACCAGGCTGCAGACGTCCATAATCAGCAAAGTCGTTGGGGTAGCCCTTGATTCATCTAGGCGGTCAGTTGGTCAACAGTTGCACGTCTAATCGCCCATTTACACCACCACATCCGACGTTTACTCCTCTCATCTACGGCCGTGGTACACCACAGTTGGCCGGCCGGAGTGGACGAGCGGTTCTAGGTGCTACAGTCGGGAACGGTCGCAGGTTCGAATCCTGCCTCGGGCATGGATGTGTGTGATGTCTTTAGGATAGTTAGGTTTAAGTAGTTCCAAGTTCTAGGGGACTGAAGACCTTAGAAGTTAAGTCCCGTAGTGCTCAGAGCCATTTGAACCATTTGAACACCACAGTTGCCACTTTGCCGGTTTACGATAGCGCCATTTTATCATGCAGGGTATACTCTAACCACGGTGGCATGCGAACAATTTCCAGACTTAGCAGTTTCCGAAATGGTTCCAGCTTTGCCCAGAAAGCCAAATGGTGATGCCTATTTGTACGTCAGATAAATCGCTCCGTTTCCGCATTACAACAGCGACTACAGTGTTTTCCGCGTTCCCCCTACACGCTATACATACCTTCCGTTGGTAATGCTGGCCACGCGGGATTAACCGAGCGGTCTGAGGCGCTGCAGTCATGGACTGTGCGGCTGGTCCCGGCGGAGGTTCGAGTCCTCCCTCGGGCATGGTTGTGTTTGTCCTTAGGATAATTTAGTTTAAGTAGTGTGTAAAGGCTAGGGACTGATGACCTCAGCAGTTAAGTCCCATACGATTTCACACACTTTAAAAACTTGGTTCAGATGGTTCAAATGGCTCTGAGCACTATGCGACTTAACTTCTGAGGCCATCAGTCGCCTAGAACTTAGAACTAAGTAAACCTAACTAACCTAAGGACATCACACACATCCATACCCGAGGCAGGATTCGAACCTGCGACCGTAGTGGTCGCTCGGTTCCAGACTGTAGCGCATAAAAATTCGTAATGCTGCCACTGGACGTCTCTGAGTGGTTACTGCAAGCTGACGTCGAACATAGGTGGAGGCCATTAAAAATGTGACTGGCGCGTGTAGTATTGATACAAAATCTAGATCTACTTCTATAGTCACTGAAGGGCAAAACATTGTGACCGTCTGCTTAACAGTGCTTTGGTACAAATTTCGAACGCAGTACATCAGCCATTCCGAGTGGTGTCGATCTGACGACTCCTTAGGGGTTTTCCTGTGGTATGTGGCTACACGTGTCTACACACAGACGAGCACTTCCCGTAAATTAGGGAGCGCTGGCTTGTGGGCGCTGAGCTGGCGCCCGATAGCATCCCACATGTGCTCCATAGGTTCAGATCTGGTAAATTTGATGCTCAAGGCATCAACGTGAGTTTGCTACCTTGTTCGTCAACTCACTGTAGCATGATTCTGGCTTTGCAACACGAACAGGTACCCTGAAACTGTCATGATGGCAGCGACTACTACCACAGTTCCCATGGAAGCCCAAGTGAATGTTTCCCATAGCATAATACTCCCCGTACCAGCCAAAACGATCATCTTCGATAATGCTCCTGGCTGCATTACGTGTTTTCACCTCTCGCCATATGAGGGTACGTCCAACATTGTCGAACATGATCGTTTTGGTGGCCCAGGTGCTACGTGTACAGAGGGGTAAATGTTCAAATGTGTGTGAAATCTTATGGGACTTATCTGCTAAGGTTATCAGTCCCTAAGCTTACACACTACTTAACCTAAATTATCCTAAGGACAAACACACATACCCATGCCCGAGGGAGGACTCGAACCTCCGCCGGGACCAGGCGCACAGTCCATGACTGCAGCGCCTCAGACCGCTCGGCTATTCCCGCGCGGCTACAGAGGGGTAATACTGTGTGAACATATGAGGATACGTCCAGCAATATCGGGCATGGTCGTTTTGGTGGTCCCGGTGTTATGGTGTGGAAAGACATAATGTTGCATGGGCGTACTGACCTCCAAATCGTTGAACACAGTACTACTTCCCGATGTGCTTCTTTTCAGAGGTGCATTCGGCCCTGACTTTATTTTTATGGGTGACAATGCGCGGCAGCATCAGACTGCACAGTTGGAGGAACTCTTGGAACGATAGGATTCCGGCTTGTGCACTGGGCTGCCCATTCCCCCGGCTTCAGTTCCGTTGGGCACGCGTGGAATGCATTGAGGAGACGTCTACATGAACCAAAGACCATTCAGCTGTTGTCACTCGCGCTGATGGAGGAATGGAACCCCCTACCACAACAACAACTTGTGGCCAGCATGGGAGCACTTTGCAGAGCATGCAGTCCCATCCTTGGTGATCACAATCATATTAGGAACGACTTCTCGCCTTTTGTAATCTCAAGGATACCATCGTGAATCGCGGTGCTTACAATGTGATTATTGTCTTTGAATAAAAGTGTCACTTGGTCTCACTACGTATTTCTTTCGGTTGCGTTCTGTGCTAAACTGTAGCAGTTCTTTTTATGTAAGCTACAAGTTTTATCAAGCTACGTTACTGCTCAGTGGCACATCACGCGAAATTTACATTCGTTCGTAAGTTTCGCCCATCAGTGTACATTTACCTATGTGCAGCTGATGTTGGTATCAAATGCAGCAGAGCTATTGATACAGCGGAGCTAGTTGCTGAAACAGGTGCCTTCATACTTCAAGTGAAAGAACTGATGGAAAAAAAAGGTAAATGAGCCTTCGGCGTCATTGGCCGGGAGGCCCCTTTCGGGGCATGTCCGGCCGCTTTGTTGCAGATCTTATTACATTCAACACGACATAGGGCGACCTGCTCACCGGGTGGGGATGAAATGATGATGAAGACAGCACAACACAGCACAACATCCAGCCCCTGAGCGGAGAAAATCCCCGACCCAGCCGGGAATTGAACCCGGCCCGTAGGACGGCAATCCTTCGCGCTGACCACTTTTTTTGTGTTTGGTCGTTGCGGACGTCGCAAGCCATCCTGTTCAAGTTCGGTGGTTGATCCTTCCACTCAGAGGCCAACCGGCTCTCTGACCGAACACGCTGAGCTACCGTACCAGCACCACTCAGCTATCGGGGCGGACAAAGACCTGATGAAGAGCACTGATTCGACTTCTTGTTTGTATATTTCGATTGTTTTTCAAATTATGGATTAAGAGATGTTTACCTAATCATCGAAGCAGTCATGGTGAAACTAATGTCAATGCCAGTGACTGCAGCATGTCGAGTATGGGTGAAAGCAGACTGTCAAATCTTAACGCCAAAATTAGTATGGGTGAAAGCAGAGTGTCAAATCTTGTCGTCAAAATGCGGCACTGCTGTTTAACTTGTCTTCAGCAACAAAATCAATGAGCTACTTTCCCTCGAAGCAAGAAAATGCAAAATAAATTATAACATGAACAGTTACTGAAAGGGTTATTCTCTCGACTTTTAGTTACAGCCTATTTTCTTTCCTTTCTAATTAACGCTTGGCGTGTGGCTGATGTAATATTACGGCGCATGCGGGAAACGGGAATGTGCGGCGCAGTCGTGATATTACGTCACGCTAGTTACGATGATTTTCTGCTGTGTCAAACGTATATTATCGGTTCCCGCAAACGTCTGTCAGGTCTGCAGGCTTCGTAGTTGGTGCTAGATGGTGGCACAGATATCACGCTGGAAAAATTCGTCGTTTTTGAAACTTATGGGACCAAACTGCTGAAGTCATCGGTTCCTAAGCCTACACACTACTTAAACTAACTTACGCTATGGACAACACACACACTCATGACCGAGGGAGGACTCGAACCTCTGACGGGGGCAGCAGCACGGACCGTGACAAGGCGCTTCAGACAGCGCGGCTACCCCGCGCGGCAAACTTTTGTTATCGTCTCTTGTTTCGTAGGCGTTGTATGATTTTCAAGCTACCTCTGTTTCGTACGTGTTGTCTTTTGTAATCAAAATGAGCAGAGAAGAGGAGAAATGTATGGGGAAAATTATTCACAAAGTCCTTGACAAGTCGGCAGATGGTGGGAACGGGATATTATGACGATTCAGGGATATTATGACGATTCAGATTAAACGTTTATCGTATTATCTCCGCAGACTTTGTTGTTACGAAGCAGTTTCCTGCCAGTCAATCACCAAATCGGTCCAAGCACATAATTGCAGCGAGTGTAAAGTTGAGCTAGGTGTTTCTTTTTTTACCGTTTCTCGTTTCGTAGGCGTTATCTCACATTCAAGTTCTCTGTTTCGTACGTGTTGTGTACTTTTGCGTTCAAAATGAGCAGTGAAGAGGAGAAACGTATGGAGCAAATGATTGTAAATCAGTTGTATCCCACACATATTCAAGTCCTTGACAAGTCGGCAGATGATGTGAACGAAATATTTGATGACGATTCAGTTCACACATTTATCGTATTATTTTCGCAGATTGTGTTATTATGAAGCATTCTCTGCAGGTCAGTCAGGAAATCAGTCTAAGCATATGATTCTAGTGAGTGTAAAGTTGGACTATATGTCTCTCCCCGTTTCAATTTCTGTCTCACTGTACTTCGTTATGAACGCTAAATTTAGCTTTGTTCTTGTGTTTTGTGTATTTCCTTAGATTTAAATTTGCTGTAAGAGATATTTACAGAAAGATCACTTGTTTGCTTATGGAGTATGTATCTGAATACCACAACTCTTTTTCAAATTTTTTCTATAATGATTTATATTAAAGTTTCATCTGTGGATTCAGATTTAATTCTAGCAATGTCAAAATATGTTTATTTAAATTAGAAAGCCCAATAAACGCAAAAATGTTTTGGATTTGTACACACGAGCTATAGCTTCCAAAGCAGCACACATTTTAGCCACACCACAGGTAATAGCACCTACGTATAAGACTAGCATACAATATTAGCAATTAAAGAGGAACAAATAAAATAAATTCTTTATCACAAATCAAATTAAAACCAATGTACCGTAGTTGCCTCAAACATAAATTATCGATTTGGTTTTACTTTCAAGTTTTGAGGAAACTTCGTACTTTATTTATTACAATCATACACTTAATTTGTAGCGTGAAACATAGACCTCTGAAATAATATTTTTCAGTCTTGCTTGATTCTGATTAAGCCTAGTTATATATTATAGTACTTGCTAAATCGGTAATGAAAAAATTCCAGAAAGACTTATGGGGGCACAGGATCACTTCGGTAAAGCATTGGCCAATCATTATGCCAAGTGGGAATACCGTCCTTCAGATTTTTGTTCATGGTAAGATTTCCGCGAAAGGCGACATCCGATGGGAGAGTGCTGCGGAGGTTCTTGCGGCAGATGTGTTCACCTGCAGTTTCCGCGTCGGCTGACCCACTGAGCGACAGGTCAGCCATACTCTGCTGAGTAATCCCGCCGCTAACGGGACGTCTTACCTGCTGCATCTGCAGCGATTTTTTGCCGCTGCCTTTGAGGCGCGGCTTCCTCGGGCGGTAGTACGAGGTTCTGGACTCTGGCTCGCTTATAAACGCAATCGAAATACGTCACTTTCGTGTAAGACCGGTTTAGGATTCCTTCGTACCAGAGACACCGTGCGACTGTGAAACAAATGCCAGTGGTGCAAAGCGTGCTTCATTTTCCTAACGGGACAATCAGCAAAATAAGTATCGGGACAGGGCGGCTGTGTTGCTCGAATGGATGCTTTTCATCATGATACGTAAAACAGCAAGATAAGATCGCTTCACTCAGCCCAGAACTGAACAATGAGTGGTCGTCCAGCTTACAAAGGGTTTAATTATATTTGTACCAGTAAACGCCTGACCCCCCCCCCCCCCCCCGATTCTTAAAAGAGCCCAACTTTCATGTATAAAACAGGTTCACACGTCTGATGACTAGGTAAATGAGTTAATGTGCTAAATACACTAATGTTCAGAAAATAAGAGACATCTTGAACGACTAGAGATCGAACGTTCATATTTACAGGACATGTATACATGTATATTACACTACTGGCCATTAAAACTGCTACACCAAGAAGAAATGCAGATGATAAACGGGTATTCATTGGACAAATATATTATACTAGAACTGACATGTGATTACATTTTCACACAATTTGGGTGCATAGATCCTGCGAAATCAGTATCCAGAACAACCACCTCTGGCCGTAATAACGGTCTTAATACGCCTGGGCATTGAGTCAAACAAAGCTTGGATGGTGTGTACAGGTACAGCTGCCCATGCAGCTTCAACACGATACCACAGTTCATCAAGAGTCGTGACTGGCGTATTGTCACGAGCCAGTTGCTCGGCCACCATTGACCAGACGTTTTCAATTGGTGAGAGATCTGGAGAATGTACTGTCCAGGGCAGCAGTCGAACATTTTCTGTATCCAGAAAGGCCCGTACAGGACCGGCAACATGCCGTCGTGCATTACCCTGCTTAAATGTAGGATTTCACAGGGATCGAATGAAGGGTAGAGCCACGGGTCGTAACACATCTGAAATGTAACGTCCACTGCTCAAAGTGCCGTCAATGCGAACAAGAGGTGACCGAGACGTGTAACCAATGGCACCCCATACCATCACGTCGGGTGATACGCCAGTATGGCGATGACGAATACACGCTTCCAATGTGCGTTCACCGCGATGTCGCCAAACACGGATGCCACTATGATGATGTTGTAAACAGAACCTGGATTCATCCCAAAAAATGGCGTTTTGCCATTCGTGCGCCCAGGCTTGACGTTGAGTACACCATCGTAGGCGCTCCTGTCTGTGATGCAGCGTCAAGGGTAACAGCAGCCATGGTCTCCGAGCTGATAGTCCGTGCTGCTGCAAACGTCTAACTGTTCGTGCAGATGGTTGTTGTCTTGCAAACGTACCCATCTGTTGACTCAGGGATGTGGCTGCACGATCCGTTACAGCCATGTGGATAAGATACCTGTCATCTCGACTGCTAGTGATACGAGGCCGTTGGGATCCAGCACGGCGTTCCGTATTACCCTCCTGAACCCACCGATTCCATATTCTGCTAACAGTCATTGGATCTCGACAAACGCGAGCAGCAATGTCGCGATACGATAAACCGCAATCGCGATAGGCTACAATCCGACCTTTACCAAAAGCGGAAACGTGATGGTACGCATTTCTCCTCCTTACACGAGGCATCACAACAACGTTTCACCGCCGGCCGAAGTGGCCGTGCGGCTCTAGGCGCTGCAGTCTGGAACCGCGAGACCGCTACGGTCGCAGGTTCGAATCCTGCCTCGGGCATGGATGTGTGTGATGTCCTTAGCTTAGTTAGGTTTAACTAGTTCTAAGTTATAGGGGACTAATGACCTCAGCAGTTGAGTCCCATAGTGCTCAGAGCCATTTGAACCATTTGAACCAACGTTTCACCAGGTAATGCCGGTCAACTGCTGTTTGTGTATGAGAGATCGGTTGGAAACTTTCCGCATGTCAGCACGTTGTAGGTGTCGCCACCGGCGCCAGTCTTGTGTGAATGCTCTGAAAAGCTAATCATTTGCATATCACAGCATCTTCTTCCTGTCGGTTAAATTTCGCGTCTGTAGCACGTCATCTTCGTGATGTAGCAATTTTAATGGCCAGTAGTGTAGTATGTTCTGCAGATATGATTAGCATTTCAGTCGCCTCAGTTCAGCACGTGTCCTGTTGCCTAGTAGGCACAGGGTCCGCCAATAGCCATAATAATTTGTTCCATGCGTGTTGGCGTTGACGTATAAGGCGCGAATGGTGTCCTGTGGTATAGCCATCTATGCTGCATTTACCTGGTCCAAAGTTCATCTGTGGTGGTTAGCACTGGGTCACAGCACCTGTAGTTTCACCATATGCCACACCTTTTCGATTGGGGAGAAGTCTGGTGATATGGCGGGCCACGGCAAAAGGCTGACATCCTCTGACACCAAGAAGGCCCGTGTTCGTGCAGCAACATGTAGTCGTGCATTGTATTGCTGACAAATGTTTTGTGCGGAAAGGATATTGCTATGGGTGGCAGGATGTCATCCACATCAGTCAATCTGGTCACAGTGTCCCGGACATGCACCTACTGTGATTTGTAGTTGTATCCAACAAGGTACCCGAGTTCTAGGGGTAGCGTCTTTGATTCATAATCAAAAAGTCTTCGGTCCCGGGTTCGATCCCCGCAACTGCCTAAATTTTGATAAATAATCAGCATTGGCGGCCGAAGACTTCCGGCATAAGAAGTCAGCCTCATTCTGCCAACGGCCTTGTCAAAGAGGGCGGAGGAGCGGATAGAGGTTCAGGGCACTCTCTTGTCCTAGGGGTGGGAAATTGCCCCTAAAGGCGGAAGAACCAGCAATGATCAACGACATGAGGATGCAGAAGGCAATGGAAACCACTGCATTAAAGACACGTAACGTGTATCCACAGGACATGTGGCCTATAATTGAAGAAGTGTCATGATGATCTCTCCATTGGCAAAAGATTCCGGAATAGTCCCCCATTCGGATCTCCGGGAGGGGGCTACCAAGGGGGAGGTTACCATGAGAAAAAGATTGAATAATCAACGAAAGGATAACGTTCTACGAGTCGGGGCGTGGAATGTCAGAAGCTTGAATGTGGTAGGGAAACTAGAAAATCTGAAAAGGGAAATGCAAAGGCTCAATCTAGATATAGTAGGGGTCAGTTAAGTGAAGTGGAAAGAAGACAAGGATTTCTGTTCAGATGAGTATCGGGTAATATCAACAGCAGCAGAAAATGGTATAACAGGTGTAGGATTCGTTATGAATAGGAAGGTAGGGCAGAGGGTGTGTTACTGTGAACAGTTCAGTGACCAGGTTGTTCTAATCAGAATCGACAGCAGACCAACACCGACAAAGATAGTTCAGGTATATATGCCGACGTCGCAAGCTGAAGATGAACAGATAGAGAAAGTGTATGAGGATATTGAAAGGGTAATGCAGTATGTAAAGGGGGACGAAAATTTAATAGTCATGGGCGACTGGAATGCAGTTGTAGGGGAAGGAGTAGAAGAAAAGGTTACAGGAGAATATGGGCTTGGGACAAGGAATGAAAGAGGAGAAAGACTAATTGAGTTCTGTAACAAGTTTCAGCTAGTAATAGCGAATACCCTGTTCAAGAATCACAAGAGGAGGAGGTATACTTGGAAAAGGCCGGGAGATACGGGAAGATTTCAATTAGATTACATCATGGTCAGACAGAGATTCCGAAATCAGATACTGGATTGTAAGGCGTACCCAGGAGCAGATATAGACTCAGACCACAATATAGTAGTGATGAAGAGTAGGCTGAAGTTCAAGACATTAGTCAGGAAGAATCAATACGCAAAGAAGTGGGATACGGAAGTACTAAGGAATGGCGAGATACGTTTGAAGTTCTCTAACGCTATAGATACAGCAATAAGGAATAGCGCAGTAGGCAGTAGAGTTGAAGAGGAATGGACATCTTTAAAAAGGGCCATCACAGAAGTTGGGATGGAAAACATAGGTACAAAGAAGGTAGCTGCGAAGAAACCATGGGTAACACAAGAAATACTTCAGTTGATTGATGAAAGGAGGAAGTACAAACATGTTCCGGGAAAATCAGGAATACAGAAATACAAGTCGCTGAGGAATAAAATAAATAGGAAGTGCAGGGAAGCTAAGATGAAATGGCTGCAGGAAAAATGTGAAGACATCGAAAAAGATATGATTGTCGGAAGGACAGACTCAGAATACAGGAAAGTCAAAACAACCTTTGGTGCCATTAAAAGCAGCGGTGGTAACATTAAGAGTTCAACGGGAATTCCACTGTCAAATGCAGAGGAGAGAGCAGATAGGTGGAAAGAATACATTGAAAGCCTCTATGAGGGTAAAGATTTGTCTGATGTGATAGAAGAAGAAACAGGAGTCGATTTAGAAGAGATAGGGGATCCAGTATTAGAATCGGAATTTAAAAGAGCTTTGGAGTACTTACGGTCAAATAAGGCAGAAGGGATAGATAACATTCCATCAGAATTTCTAAAATCATTGGGGGAAGTGGCAACAAAACGACTATTCACGTTGGTGTGTAGAATATATGACTCTGGCGACATACTATCTGACTTTCGGAAAAGCATCATCCACACAATTCCGAAGACGGCAATAGCTGACAAGTGCGAGAATTATCGCACAATCAGCTTAACAGCTCATGCATCGAAGCTGCTTACAAGAATAATATACAGAAGAATGGAAAAGAAAATTGAGAATGCGCTAGGTGACGATCAGTTTGGCTTTAGGAAAAGTAAAGGGACGAGAGAGGCAATTCTGACGTTACGGCTAATAATGGAAGCAAGGCTAAAGAAAAATCAAGACACTTTCATAGGATTTGTCGATCTGGAAAAAGCGTTCGACAATATAAAATGGTGCAAGCTGTTCGAGATTCTGAAAAAAGTAGGGGTAAGCTATAGGGAGAGACGGGTCATATACAATATGTACAACAACCAAGAGGGAATAATAAGAGTGGACGATCAAGAACGAAGTGCTCGTATTAAGAAGGGTGTAAGACAAGGCTGTAGCCTTTCGCCCCTACTCTTCAATCTGTACATCGAGGAAGCAATGATGGAAATAAAAGAAAGGTTCAGGAGTGGAATTAAAATACGAGGTGAAAGGATATCAATGATACGATTCGCTGATGACATTGCTATCCTGAGTGAAAGTGAAGAAGAATTAAATGATCTGCTGAACGGAATGAACAGTCTAATGAGTACACAGTATGGTTTGAGAGTAAATCGGAGAAAGACGAAGGTAATGAGAAGTAGTAGAAATGAGAACAGCGAGAAACTTAACATCAGGATTGATGGTCACGAAGTCAATGAAGTTAAGGAATTCTGCTACCTAGGCAGTAAAATAACCAATGACGGACGGAGCAAGGAGGACATCAAAAGCAGACTCGCTATGGCAAAAATGGCATTTCTGGCCAAGAGAAGTCTACTAATATCAAATACCGGCCTTAATTTGAGGAAGAAATTTCTGAGGATGTACATCTGGAGTACAGCATTGTATGGTAGTGAAACATGGACTGTGGGAAAACCGGAACAGAAGAGAATGAAGCATTTGAGATGTGGTGCTATAGACGAATGTTGAAAATTAGGTGGACTGATAAGGTAAGGAATGAGGAGGTTCTACGCAGAATCGGAGAGGAAAGGAATATGTGGAAAACACTGATAAGGAGAAGGGACAGGATGATAGGACATCTGCTAAGACATGAGGGAATGACTTCCATGGTACTAGAGGGAGCTGTAGAGGGCAAAAACTGTAGAGGAAGACAGAGATTGGAATACGTCAAGCAAATAATTGAGGATGTAGGTTGCAAGTGCTACTCTGAGATGAAGAGGTTAGCACAGGAAAGGAATTCGTGGCGGGCCACATCAAACCAGTCAGTAGACTGATGACCAAAAAAAAAAAAAATAAAAAAAAAAATGCAACAACACCCCACACCATAAGTCATTGGCGCTGTATGTCTCGTGCGAATGCAGTCTCTGTGATGCCGCTCAATCTGTCTTCAGCGAACCGAAATGCGGCCATCATTCTCAAACGAACAGAAGCTGGATTCGTCTGGAAACACTGTCTGATGCCATTCCTGTCCCCAGTGACGTCGTTCCATACACCATTCCCGTCTAGCAAGTTTCTGCACATTCGTCAAAGATTGGCGGAAAAGTGGAGGACGCTCACGTAACCCAGGCCATAATAACGGCGACAGACTGTCGCCCCCGATAGTGTACGATGTATTACAGTGTTGTTGCGCCAGAGCCGAGGAGGACGCAGATGTGTCCTGCAATATCCCATTCGCATGAGCTGGCGATCTTCTCAGGGGGGGGGGGGGGTGTCTGTGTGGTGCAACCAGACCAATCTCGTCGTGTTCTACGGCCTTCCGAGAACCATACCGCACACACCCGTTGCACTGGCGAAACACTTCGTCCCACACGAACAGCAATTTTCCGAATTGATGCATCACATTCTCTCATGGTAATATTGTGCCCTCTTCCAGACTCATTGATATGACGGTACGGTTCGCGCATACGTCTGCGAGGCATCCTGGACGTTCGCTCAAGTCCCAAGGGTGCTGCATCAGTCCAAAATGGAGTGGAGTAATGTGTAAAACATCATGCCTGGTGCTGAAACTGTGAAAATGCAGTAAGCGATAAATTCTTCCTTTCATTATTTTGTGTGTGGGAGGGAGAGGGAGGGGAAGTCAAGGATAAAAACTTTCGAAAAAGTTTGAAATTGTGTTAAGTTTGATGGAAGTCGCTAAGTGGTCGCGCTCTCAGATACTGGGAGAAGACTGGGTAATTTGCAAGCCGGGCGTTACGCTGCCTATAAACAGTTTCTAATTTTAATAGGCCTACATGAATTTTTGTGTTAAACTTTAAATGTAAGATTATACGCCTCTTAAGGAGTCGTTATGACAGCACTTTCAATTTTTAAATCAGGTCAATAATTACAAGTATAAAGTACTGAAAATCAAAGTGTTGTTGACAGATGGACACTAACCGAAAAAAGCCGTCTATACTGTCGCAGTAAGTAAAAAACTAAATTTACATCCATATCGACAGACAAGCTATAGTCACAGCGATACATTATGCTAGCAATAATGATGTAACATCCTGAAACCATCCGAAGATGAATCTGAAAAGGTTCAAAAACCGGTTCGTAGAATAAAACATAATTATTCAAAAAGTGACTGGTTGCAGTTCTGTGTAACTTATTTACATTCTTGACTTAAATCGTATGGAGAGTCTAGAGGCTGTCCAACCCGCAGTCCACGGCTGTATGCGGCTCAAATCAAGTATCAATGCGGCCCAAGACGTGAGCATCTGTCACAGAATCAATTAAAACAAATAAAAGAAAAAAAATTAAAAGTAAAAAATAGAATATTTTCAATTTGAAACTTCCTACATGCGATGCTATTCTCTCATCGGTACATCAAGTGGTATTTTTTTTTCAATTAGTGTTAAGCACTGGGTGATCAAAAACACAGTATAAATTTGAAAACTGAATAAATCACGGAATAATATAGATAGAGAGGTCCAAATTGACACACATGCTTGGAATGACATGGGGTTTTATTAGAACCAAAAAATATAAACGTTCAAAAAAATGTCTGACAGATGGCGCTTCATCTGTCAGAATAGCAATCATTAGCATAACAAAGTAAGACAAAGCAGAGATGATGTTCTTTGCAGGAAATGCTCAATATGTCCACCATCATTCGTCAACAATAGCTGTAGTCGAGGATTAATGTTGTGAACAGCACTGTGCAGCATGTCCGGATTATGGTGAGGCATTGGCGTCGGACGTTGTCTTTCAACATCTGTAGAGATGTCGGTCGATCACGATACACTTGCGACTTCAGGTAACCCCAAAGCCAATAATCGCACGAACTGAGGTCTGGGGACCTCGGAGGCCAAACATGACGAAAGTGGCGGCTGAGCACACGATCATCACCAAACGACGCGCGCAAGAGATCTTTCACGCGTCTAGCAATATGGGGTGGAGCGCCATCCTGCATAAACAGCGTACGTTCCAGCAGGTGTTTATCAGCCAGGCTGGGGATGATGCGATTCTGTAACATATCGACGTACCTCTCGCCCGTCACGGTAGCAGTTTTGCTGTCCAGCGCCATCTGTCGGACATTTTGTGAACTTTGTTTTTTTTTTCTTTTGTTCTAATAAAACCCCATGTCATTCCAAGCACGTGTGTCAATTTTTACCTATCTAGATTATTACGTGGTTTATTAAGTTTTCAAATTTATACTGACTTTTTGATCACCCTGTATTTTATCTGCACCCCAGAAAATTTCCATTGTGACCAGCTAAGGCTAAAAGGTTGAACACATCAGTCTCGACACACACCGATCTGAAAGAATGGATTCAAAAATGGTTCAAATGGCTCTGAGCACTGTGGGACTTAACATCTTAGGGCATCATTCTCCTAGAACTTAGAACTAGTTAAACCTAACTAACCTAAGGACATCACACACATCCATTCCCGAGGCAGGATTCAAACCTGCGACCGTAGCTCAAAGATTGGGAAAAGTAACGATTTTGGTCGAATTCATTAAGCTCATCGCTGAGTGAAGTATCATCATGAGGAAGTTCTACTAACGAATTGCGAACATCCTTTCCTGAAGTGAACGAGGCACTGTAATTTGGTTTCTTCGAAAATGGCAAAAAATCATCTTACTAAGACGTCGTCATGAAATTTCCTTTTTTTCACAAAACTTTCTTTAAACACCCATTGCAAACTAAAAACTCGGCCGATTTGGGAGTTGCCATTAATTTGACAATGAGAAGCCGTAAATTTTAAATCAACAGTTAACGCCATACCTCAATAGCGACGTTTAGTGGACGAGTTTGTAAAAATTAAAAAGTGACCACGGTACAAAAGAGAGTAAAAAGCAGAGTAAGTGGGAAGTCGAAGAGTCCACCCACGCGCCCTGTGGGAGCTGCTATGTGGCTGTGGTGAGTGGAATGCGCCGGCATTCACAGGTGGGCTGCCAGACCACAAAAGGCGACCCAGCCTCTCCCTACAGAAGGGAATGGCCCCCTGCGCTCTGTTGAGAGGCCGGCCTTGGCAGAGCTTTGAGCAACCGCTACGCAGCCGTTCACGTTGCGGCCTGCGTGCCGACTCTTTGACGCTGTTCACGGCGACGAACGGGGAATTCAAACTCTACGCCCGATTGACCCTTTCATTGCTCCACCAACCGTGTAATAAGGTATGGAGTGCTTTAGTGCAGGATAAGCTCTTCCGTTCCTGGAAAAATATGACGGCCGTTGGGAAGTACCTTCCGTTTATATTTGCGGGGAAGGGGGGGTGGGGGTGGGGTGGGGATAACGCGAACTGACTCATGGTGTACGCCGGTAGCGCCACGCAATTCCGCCCGCTCTGACAGGGGCGACTAGTACGGAAAAATACTCCGTGAGAGAAGTTCCAGCGGCAAACGTTATCCGTCTCGTTGTCAGTGTTGCAAGAACGGCCAATAATAGAACCTGCTGAGACTTCTAGCGAGGGGATAGTACATCTGCATCCCGTTCGCTTATACCAGCAGTCGAAAATGAACGTTGCACCTCAAAATATCGTCAACTGTGAAATCCGTTCAGTATTACGACTTTTAAGCAATCCGCCCGGATGGCAGTGCGAATTATAGGGCCGCTTCTGGAACGGGGAAGTGCGCTAACCCCCGATCGAACCCGTCCGCTGCATTAACGACGAGGTCAGTGTGTCAGAGTGCTGGACAGCCTGGCTGCGGTCTTTAGCTGGTTTCCCGCAGCGCACACGTAAATACTGGACTGGCACCCCAAGTCCCCACACGGCTGCACGATTCTCAAACATTTAGAATATATATGTGACAAATTTCGCGATGAACGTCAGTAGCTTCAGCATGTATATATATCCAACGTACACCGCGAAATTTGTGCAGTACACGGACCGAATGCGATGAGTGAAGGTGGTATGCATCAATCGTGTCGTTCCTTTAAGATTGGAAGAACGGAAGTGACTACCTGTCTGTGGTCAGAAACGAACGGATACAGAAAATTACCAAAAAACTTGATTAAAATCGGCGTTTCAAGATATTAGGATTTTCTAACAGATTTCACAACCAGGGTACCATAAGCTGTGTGCTAACTGTTCCAAAACTCTTAACTGGCAGTATTTTACACAAAAGGAATTTGTCAATTTTATATTTAATTTGGTTCAAATGGCTCTGACCACTATGGGACTTAACTGCTGAGGTCATCAGTCCCCCTAGAACTTAGAACTACCTAAACCTAACTAACCTAAGGACATCACACACATCCATGCCCGAGGGAGGATTCGAACCTGCGACCGTTCCAGACTGTAGCGCTTAGAACCGCCTGGCCACCCCGGCCGGCTATATTTAATACTTCACCTTTAGAACTGCTTACTAACACCAGTTACACACTTTTAATATACCAAACTGGGTCATTTCAGTAAAAACTACTTTCACACACATAATTAACTTCAATTCTGGACACATTTATAGGAACGATCTCAGGCCGTTCAGGCACTGCAAAGAAGTCTATTTTATGTCATCCAGTATTACAGACTTTACTTTATCCCTCTGAACATTCTGCAGCACAATAAAGTTAGTAAGTCAGTAATAGTAGAGTTTTCATTATTTGCTGTAT
The DNA here is from genome assembly GCF_021461395.2 of Schistocerca americana. Lineage (NCBI taxonomy): Eukaryota > Metazoa > Arthropoda > Insecta > Orthoptera > Acrididae > Schistocerca > Schistocerca americana. The sequence continues at coordinate 313,212,116 of NC_060124.1, forward strand.
CACTGTTATAGTGTTGAAAATTTATTGGGTGCTGCAAGATAGGTCTTGTTGTAGAAGTTCGAGGCAGTTGTATTACACGGGAAAAACACCCATTTCTAATGGCTGAAAAGGCATAATGTCCACAATTTTTTACATTTTGATTTGATACATTCTTCTGCAACAACAGAAAAGTACATAACCAATTTGCAGTAGCGCTTTAGAAAATTGAAAATAACAATACAGCAGAACTGCCTAGTGCGCCTACTAACTGATTTGTGAAAAAAATTATTTCATTTTATTATCCGATCAGTAAACGAGTATGCCGACTGAATCACTGAATCAAGTGTTACCTGATACTGGCTGCTGGTCGGCAATGCAATACATGTATTTGCGCGAAATCTCGTAATAATAAACAGAATGGATACCTCATAGCGTTTTCAACGTTTAGCGTCGGCGAAAGGATGTGGTTTTCACTTCACGCTTGCGACGATCACATACTACAGCTTCCACAACTATTACTGGCTAGTACAGATCACTGATGTGTACAGCGGGAATACGTACCTCACTGTATTTGCGACAGTGGTCCACGTTTTTTAACTACGTTCTACAGACTTACTTTGCAATGTGCTGTGGGTATACACCTAGATGGGGCCAGTGCTCCCTTAGCCAAGCATCGACTTGGCAGTAGCTGACATGACGACAGTGGACCTGTTGCAACAGCGGTGAAGTTTCTTACCTGTACACAAAACAGACAATAATCAACCACATGTCGCATCTTCTGTTTAAGTTATTTCTTACTACTATTACGTGTTTAGCCCTTAGTGGTCCAGCATTGTACCGCTTGCGGTACCGGCACTGTATTTCACAGTACATTGACACCGTTAGCATGTAAGTCAATGTACGTAAACACTTCTATACAGAATTTAATGAAATTATGGTCAGAAATGGAACTGAAGTCCAAGAAACAGAGAATGTTAAAGTGTTACATCAGAACGAATACTGAAATGGTTGACAAACTCATTTCTTTTGATTAAGGAGAGACAAAGTATTTTAACACTATAGAAAATGATGTTATCTGCAACAGAAAGAGTTCACGATGAATAGAAGTCGAAAACAACATTATACAGATAGTGAAGAGTGCTACGTTAAATTGCTAAAGCTAGAGCATCAAATACACTCCTGGAAATGGAAAAAAGAACACATTGACACCGGTGTGTCAGACCCACCATACTTGCTCCGGACACTGCGAGAGGGCTGTACAAGCAATGATCACACGCACGGCACAGCGGACACACCAGGAACCGCGGTGTTGGCCGTCGAATGGCGCTAGCTGCGCAGCATTTGTGCACCGCCGCCGTCAGTGTCAGCCAGTTTGCCGTGGCATACAGAGCTCCATCGCAGTCTTTAACACTGGTAGCATGCAGCGACAGCGTGGACGTGAACCGTATGTGCAGTTGACGGACTTTGAGCGAGGGCGTATAGTGGGCATGCGGGAGGCCGGGTGGACGTACCGCCGAATTGCTCAACACGTGGGGCGTGAGGTCTCCACAGTACATCGACGTTGTCGCCAGTGGTCGGCGGAAGGTGCACGTGCCCGTCGACCTGGGACCGGACCGCAGCGACGCACGGATGCACGCCAAGACCGTAGGATCCTACGCAGTGCCGTAGGGGACCGCACCGCCACTTCCCAGCAAATTAGGGACACTGTTGCTCCTGGGGTATCGGCGAGGACCATTCGCAACCGTCTCCATGAAGCTGGGCTACGGTCCCGCACACCGTTAGGCCGTCTTCCGCTCACGCCCCAACATCGTGCAGCCCGCCTCCAGTGGTGTCGCGACAGGTGTGAATGGAGGGACGAATGGAGACGTGTCGTCTTCAGCGATGAGAGTCGCTTCTGCCTTGGTTCCAATGATGGTCGTATGCGTGTTTGGCGCCGTGCAGGTGAGCGCCACAATCAGGACTGCATACGACCGAGGCACACAGGGCCAACACCCGGCATCATGGTGTGGGGAGCGATCTCCTACACTGGCCGTACACCACTGGTGATCGTCAAGGGGACACTGAATAGTGCACGGTACATCCAAACCGTCATCGAACCCATCGTTCTACCATTCCTAGACCGGCAAGGGAACTTGCTGTTCCAACAGGACAATGCACGTCCGCATGTATCCCGTGCCACCCAACGTGCTCTAGAAGGTGTAAGTCAACTACCCTGGCCAGCAAGATCTCCGGATCTGTCCCCCATTGAGCACATTTGGGACTGGATGAAGCGTCGTCTCACGCGGTCTGCACGTCCAGCACGAACGCTGGTCCAACTGAGGCGCCAGGTGGAAATGGCATGGCAAGCCGTTCCACAGGACTACATCCAGCATCTCTACGATCGTCTCCATGGGAGAATAGCAGCCTGCATTGCTGCGAAAGGTGGATATACACTGTACTAGTGCCGACATTGTGCATGCTCTGTTGCCTGTGTCTATGTGCCTGTGGTTCTGTCAGTGTGATCATGTGATGTATCTGACCCCAGGAATGTGTCAATAAAGTTTCCCCTTCCTGGGACAATGAATTCACGGTGTCCTTATTTCAATTTCCAGGAGTGTAATTTTTTTTTGAGTCGCTTGTCGGGAAGAACGAATTTCAAGCTTTCGTCTTCTCAAAACAGAAATAGATAAAAAATTCATACTTAATATAAATTAAATTCTTCATTTGTGTGGCCATAGTGTCCTTAGTTGCTTTATAATTCATGAGGGTATTTTTGATCCGTCGTTGCAACTACAAAAATGCGTGATTTTTTTCACAAGAGGCGTTTCACTTTATTGAGGTAAAGCATCATCAGTGGTCTCTAATTAAGTTTATTTACATTTTGATTTGCTTTTTAGATCGAAAAATAGTTCGTTAAGAATAGGTTGGTTTGTACTTACGGTGATTTTTCGGATGTTTTCTCGCTTACACCGGGAAATGCCATTTGCTAACACATCGTTGTTTTTCTGTGTTACACACTGATAATTTTCGTCTAATTTTCAGATTTTCTGCAGCACTATGCATTTCTCAGAACACACTTTTATGCACACCACTGTATTCTGTTTGCTTTCGTACTCCAAGTATGTGTTGATGTTTGTGTTTTGTAGTGTTGCCAACCTGACCTTTCCACTACTTTGTCTTTGACCTTCATACCTTCATGAATTAATATAATCAATTACCCGCGTCCCTAACTGAGGAGGCTAACATACAGAAAGTCTTCCTTGCAGCGTACCGCCCATCACTGGAATAAGACGTGACAGCAACCCACCATGCCCAATTGTTTAAAGAAGTGAAATCCCCTGTATAAAAGGATATGTTAAACGTTTGCTGTATGTCGCCAAGTGCTCTCTTTATTAAACTTTGGATGCGTACGTAAGAGCAATTTACATCCCGTTTTAAGAAAAACTAGTTGTTCTCGCATCTCAATGTTTATGACGTCATATCTCCTTAATTACATGTCGTACAATGACATAATTTTAAGGGTACATTCAGTGGTATGTGTAGTTACAGCCCACAAAATGCGTTGCGAATATAATTAATAGCAAAGAAGTAATAAATTAGAAAATTCGAGTATGATGCTGAAATGTTACTGCACGAACAGTGAAACTGTGGTAAGCGATAAACTTGTTGCTTTCATTATTTTATTTGGCTGTCAGTGAAAAAAAAAAAAAAATAGAAAAAGTTTGAAATTATGTGTAAGGTTCGTTGGAAGTCGCTAAGTGGCCTCATTCTCAAATACTGCCTGAATATATTCTGGGTAATTTGCGCGGTTTCAGTTACGCTGCGCCAAGACACACACATTGTTTTCAACATTAATACTTTGACTTAATGTGGTAAACCATTAATGGACCTTCGTTCATCCTGATTTCCGGTTTAAGTGGATTCATTTTTTGTGTCCTTTTGCTTCATTTTAATATGAAAATTTGTGCTATACTGTTGGTACGGTACGCTACAGTATATGTACAGTTGTTATGCTGGCACTGCAAGTAGAATAGAGGTCGTCCGTTCCACGCTTCCAGCCACCGTTCATCACTAATGACCCCGTTGTCGACGGGAAATGAAATCCTAATCTACCTTCCTTCCTTCCAGCTAGTGTTACTATGGTCGATTTTGAAGTCATGGCCAACAGTAGTTTGTCAAGTTGTGAGAACCTCTGATTTCCGTGAAATGTTAGCAAAAATTCATAGTAGTTCGGGTGTAGACGACAGTGACGTAGATGAGTGGTTACGGAATTGAAGTGGTGATGACCGATGACGGAATTTCTTTTGCCGCCTGTTTTACTACAGTGTACGACAGTGATGGTGAAGTGGACAAGGAAAGTGGCGTTTCGGGGGAAAAATAATGCCTCAGGCGGAAGAAACGTCACAGCTGGAAAAACTAATGGTTTACCTAGAACATCAACCTCAAACAACTCCAGCCGAACTGATGTTAGATGAACGTCTGCGCAATCGTGCTGCTCTCAAATGCCACACAAGTTTGAAACAAAGGAAACTTACGAACTATTTCAGTCAATAAACGTGACTAGACTACAATAACAATAGAGTTTTAAGCGCCAAAGAGATGTTTCTTGGTAGTGCCAAATTAAAAGGTTGTATAGTGTAGTATGTATTAGAGTTTTTGCATTTAGTAGAGTATTTCCGGATTATTCAGATTTTCGATAATCCGTATTACATCTGGTTCCACCTAATCCGGATAAATGAGGTCCTTAGCTACCTCAGATTATGACGGGACTTTAAATTTTTAAGTTTGGTCAAAAATGTAAGTAATACTGAAAACAATATTTTTCTTGCCTGTGAAAGCCGTTAGACGGGCAACCATCAACTCGGATCATGCAATGATGCACTGTGAATTTTTTTATCCTCTTTTTTTCCATTTAGGAATAGGTACTTGTACACCTCTTGTACACTCCGCCGCACGCCGTTGGATTGAGGAGTACAAGGGGTAATCATAAAGTTGTAATTGTCACCCGAAAAAGGTATGCAATAAATTTTTTGTATGTTTACAGGTATATGTTTACTGTTATACAATGAAATCCTTGCATCACAGTACCTTGAATGCGAGATGGTTTTCATACTTTCCACAACGAAACTCTGTCTCGAAATCTGACAGGAAATGCAAAGAGATTATGGGCCTATGTAAAGTACACCAGCGGAAAGACACAATAAATATCTTCACTGCTCAATAATAATAGTGATGTTACTAAAGACAGTGCCACTAAAGCAGAGGTACTAAATACTGCTTTCCGAAAATCCTTCACCAAATAACAAAAGTAAATATTCCATAATTCGAGCCAAGAATAAATGCCAACTTAGAAGTAGATATCCTCGGATAGCGAAACAACTTAATTCAGTTCATAACGGTAAGACCTACGTCCCAGACTGTACACTAGTCAGCTTCCTCCCAGAGTATGCTGATGCAATAGGCCCATATTCAGCAATCAAATGCAACCGATCGCTAGTGCAAAGTTCCGTACTTAAAGATTGGAAAGTTTCACAAGTCACAGCAATGCCCAAGAAAGACACAGGGCCCCGCGATTTGAGGCGCCTTGACAAGGTTCGCGCGGCTGCCCCCGTCTGAGCTTCGAGTGTGTGTGTGTGTGTGTGTGTGTGTGTGTGTGTGTGTGTTGTCCTTAGCGTAAGTTGGTTTAAGTTAGATTAAATAGTGTGTAGGCCTACGGGCCGATGGCCTCAGCAGTTTGGTCCAATAGCAACTTACCACAAATTTCTCCTAAAAAAAGCCGCTGAATTACCGGCTCATATCGATAACGTTGATTTGCAGTACGAACATGTGCTACGATCGAACATTATAAGTTATTTCGAAGCAAATGAATCGATTTATTGACTAACAGCCAACAGGGATCCAGATGACATCGTTCTTGTGAAACACAACTAGCTCTTTATTCTCACGAAGTAATGAGTGCTATTGACAGGGGATGTCAAGCTGATTCCATATTTTTTGATTTCCAGAAGGCTTTTGACATAGGGTACATATATGTGAAGATGGTATCTGTTCTTTCAGACACGCCCGAAAGAACAGATACCATCTTCATATAGATATAGTTAAGTCTCACCAGCCATTTGACCATTTTCTTCTGTGCGAATGCACAAACAGTGCCCGAATCCGCAGTAAAGACGCGAGTGATGAGTATGAATGGGCAGGGGCACTATGAAAATAGTGCGGTACAATAAGTTGCGAATGTGGGTCTCATGGGAGGTGTGCCAGAGATAAGTCCCTGCAGTCGCACTATCCTGGCTCAGATGGACAGAGCGTCTGCCATGTAAGCAGGAGACCCCGGGTTTCGAGTCCCGATCGGGGCACACATTTTCAACTGTCCCCGTTGACTTATATCAACGCCTGTATGCAGTCAGGAGCAGTCATTTCATTGTAAATAGGTTCCAGGTGGTTCGATGAACCATCTATCAGGAAGTTAATTGTGAACTGCAGAGCCTACGCTATTTCGTTTTGTCTGCTCCAGCGGCGGGTAACGGTACTGTGGAGCAAGGATTTCAGTGTATATCAGAACTGTAGCTATGTACCGCGAAAAACACAAAAGAAATTCCTTTACTACATTTTCCCTACGTCTATACCTCGCAAGCAACATTATGGTGCCTGGTGGAGGGTACGTCTGGTACATCCCCCTCCCCCCCCCCCCCCCCGTCCTCTGTTCCATTCGCGAACGGAGAGAATGAGAAGAAAGGAAAAAAAGACAAAAAACAATGCATCTCGAAGGAATTACCCGAATAGGACGAAAATCGATAGCTGCGATGTACATGTAAGACAAAGAAATCATAACAATTTCAGAAAAAATAGATGACTTATTCAAGAGAAAGAGCTTCACAAACTGAGCAAGTCAATAACAAGTTGGTTCACATCTGGCCCTTATGCAAATGTTATTCAGTTTGGCATTGATAAAATTTGTTGGGTGTCCTCCAGAGCGACATCGTGCCAAATGCTTTCTAATTGGCGCGTTAGGCCACCAAAATCCAGAGATAGTTGGAAGGCCATGCCCATAATGCTCCAAACGTTCTGTGTTCCGAGAGACCCAGTGAGCTGGCTGACCAAGGTACGGCTTTGTAAGTTCGAAGACAAGCAGAGGAATCTCCCTGTGCGGGCGAGCATTACCTTGCTGAAATGAAAGCCCAGGATGGCCGACCACAGAGGGCAGCAACAAAACGGGGCGTAGAATATCGTTCGAAGTACCGCTATGCTGTAAGAGTTGTACGGATGTCAACCCAATGGGTCTTATTGTGAAAAGAAAAGGTACCCCAGACCATCTCTCCTTGCTATCAGGCAGTATGGCGAGCGACAGTCAGGTTGGTATCCCACCGCTGTCCAGGGCGTCTCCAGACACGTCTTCGGCCTGGAAGCTCATTGGCAAGCCACCTTGGCTCACATTTCTGCAAGATAATGCCCGCCCGCACACGGCAAGAGTTTCTATTTCTTGTCTTCGTGCTTGCCGAACCCTATCCTAGCCAGCTAGGTTGCCGGACCTCTCTCCAACTGAGAACTTCAGGGGCATTATGGTCATGGCCTTCCAAACAGCTCGGGATTTCGACAACCTAACCCGCCAGTTGGACAGAATTTGGGACGATATCCCTCAGGAGGATATGCAACAACTCTCTCAGTCTATGTCAAGCCCAATATTTGCTAGGATAAGGGTCAGAGGTGGATCAACACGTTACTGACTTGCTCAATTTGTGAAGCTCTTTCTCTTTGTTAAAACATAATTTTTCTGAAATTGTATTCATTTGTTTGTCTGTACATGAACATCACATCTATCGATTCCCGTCCCATTCGGATAATTTCTTCGTTGGGCTTCGCTGTTTTTGTGTTAGAGTGTATTTTCTCGTTTTTGTCCTTTCGTGAGATATATGGGAAAAACTAATTTCTTACCCGACTCTCCCCTGAACGTACTCTACAGGAATTTGAACAGAAAATCTTTCCATGATGCCTACTGCCTCTCCTGTAGCGTCCGGCATTGATGTTTGTTGAGCCATCTCCGTAACGCTGTCGTTCCGGCTAAACAATCCAGCGATGAAACGCGCCGCTCTTCTTTGGATCTTCTCTTTCTCTTCTATTAATACAACTTTGCAAGGCTGCCAGAGTAATGAGAAAACACTCAAGAATCGGTCGAAAAAGCGCTTTGTAAATCACTTCACTCGTGGGTGAGTTACATTTCCTTAAGATACTTCCAGCCTGGCATCTGCTTTTTCTAGTCTTTGTCTTATGCAGTCATTCCAGTTAAGTATTTTATCCAGTCAGGTATTTTATCTTAGTTACTGTTTGCAATGGTTTTTAGCCAACAGAGCAATCGAAAAGTAATGGACCTTTTCTCCTATGTATGCTCATCACGTTACATTCAGGATGAGCTGCCAGTACCTGCATCTAAAAAATGGGTCGAAGCGCTATGGGACTTAACATCTGAGGTCATCAGTCCCCTGGACTTAGAACTACGTAAACCTAACTAACCTAAGGACATCATACACATCCATGCCCGAGGTAGGATTCGATCCTGCGACCGTAGCAGCCGCGTGGTTCCGGACTGAAGCGCCTAGAACCGCTCGGTCACAGAGGCCGGCTACCTGCATCTATCATCATCGATTCTCTGCAGGTCTTCCTACAATTCGCTACAGTCTTCTGGGGGTTTATCTTCTCACAGGCAACTGCACCGTCTGTGAACAGGCTGATGGCTTTTGCGACGTTATCATTCGGTCATCTACATATATCTTATCTATTCATATTACAAAGTTCCCTGCAGCAGTTTCCATCTGTATGTTGAGTCTAATCAGGCTGTACTGCAGGCGGTTTTCACTAACAGATAGACTCATTCACGATGAACGTTTGTATATATAATCTTCACGGTCCAGTCCCATTAAAGTGACCGCTGCCCATGTTCGAAGTCAACGTGCAACGGTCACCAACAGACGGTTATGTTATGTTATGTTAACCAGGGACCTAGAAACGACGGAGAGGCTCCGTTCCCGCCGCAGCCGCAGTGGTCCACAACCCCATGACGACTACCGCAGTCCACTTCACCCCTCCGCCGCCTCACACCGAACCCAGGATTATTGTACGTTCGGGCCCCGGTGGACCCCCCAGGGAACGTCTCACACCAGACGAGTGTAACCCCTATGTTTGCGTGGAGAACTTGTTTGCGCAGCAATCGCCGACGTAGTGTAGCTGAGGCGGAATAAGGGGAAACAGCCCGCATTTGCCGAAGCAGATGGAAAACCACCTAAAAACCATCCACAGACTGGCCGGCTCGCCGGACCTCGACACAAATCTGCCGGGTGGATTCGTGCCGGGGACCGGCGCTCCTTCCCGCCCGGAAAGCCGTGCGTTAGACCGCACGGCCAACCGGGCGGGCTACCAACAGGCGATAGGTGCATCACTAGTAGTGGGGGACGCTATCGTAATGCGAAAATGGAGCGTGCAAAAGGTGATGGTCATTGGCCTTGGGGCCAAAGGTGGAAGCACTTCAGAAACGATTAAGTTTTTAAACTGTTCGCGTGCCGACATGGTTAAAGTAAATCGGGCACTGTAAAGTGACGCTGTTCAAACCCGGCCCGATGTAGCTATGATGCACTACGGGCCATCGATGACAGGGGTCAACGACGGCTTCGGAGACGTGTACGGGACACAAAAAAATGGTGTGCAACTGTTGAGCAACAGACCACCCAGGAGACACAAGAGACTACCAACAGAGTGTCCTCAACGACCGTTTAGCGGACGTAGCTGGTTGTGGTCCTCCGCAGCAGGCATCTGGTTCATGCAGCCAAGCTGACTGCTGTTGGAACTCGCACGCCAGTACCGCAACTGGCGACAGGTGGCTTTTATGGTTCACTGGACAGATGGCTGTTGGCGTGTACGGCGTGAAACGTCTGAAAAGAAACACCCTGCAATAATCGTCGGATGGGTCCAGGGCGGAGGAGGTGTAATTATGGTCTGGAGAATGTTCTCGTGGCATTCCCAGGGTAACCTCTAGAGAATGTTGTCGTGTCATTCCCTGGATAACCTCTGGAGAATGTTCTCGTGGCATTCCTAGGATAACCTCTGGAGAATGTTCTCGTGGCATTCCCTGGATGACCTCGTCATCCTGAAAGGATAATGGATCAACACAAGTATGAATCTATTCTTGGAGACCATCTCGACAGCTACATGCAGTTTGTTTTTCCTCAATATCAAGACGTCTAGCAGAAGGACGATGAAATGTGTCACACAGCTCGCACTGTACATGTGTAGTTCGATGAGCACCAAGATGAGTTTAATGTTCTACCGAACTCCCCAGATTTAAACCCAATTGAGAATCTGTGGGACCATCTCAGTGGCGTTGTTCGCGCCATGGATCCTCAACCGGGAAACCTAGCGAAGCTGACCACAGCACTGGAGTCAGCACGGTGCCACATCCTTGCAGAACTTCCTTCCTGCACATCTTGCCAGCGGTGCGGGCTGCTAAAGGTGGTTATTCAGGTTACTGAATACTGTATTACCCCTAGATAATGATGACTGTGTAATATATACGAGGGTTATTCGGAAAGTAAGAAACGAACGGTCGCGAAATGGAAACCACAGTGAAAATCCGATGAAGTTTTATGTTGGGCAGTGTCTCTGGTATGTCCGTCCATCGCGTTACGTCGTTCTTTTTTAATTCTGAGCACACAGGGAGCACATAAAGATACCTAGAACAATAGTGTCTCCCGCCAAATACGAGGGCCTGGTGAGAAATGTCGCCTGAAGCTATGCAGCCAACATTACATAACTGTCGTGCAGTTTCTCCTTCAAAATAATTCTCAGCCGCATTCTGCAGGGGCAATGAAGATGCTCCTGCATCGTTTTCAATTGGAAATGTTTGATTACCTACAATACGGCCCGTAATTGTCCCCTCTGAGTTTCATCTCTGCTCACATAAACCGCATGGCTATGAAGACAACATTTTGGCACTGACAACGAGCTGTAGGCCAGAATAGAGAATTGGCGGAAAGCACTGGCCGCTGCCTTCTATAATGAGGGTACTGTAAAGTTGGTAAAACGCTACGACAAACGTCTAAGTCGGATCGGCGACTATGAAGATAAGTAGCTGGAAGATGTAGCTAGCTGTTGCAAATAAAACAGTTTTGATTTTCACTGTGGTTTCCATTTCGCAACCTATCGTTCCTTACTTTCCAAATAGCCCTGTTACGAGATGGTCAGTTGGAGAGGAGGCGGTATGTCGCCGCAACTGCAGACAGCAGCATATACGTATTTTGATACGGTTTCCATTAATACACTGATTCACGAGGAAGTCTAGCGCATATCATTATACACTACAAACAAGATGTCTGTCCGTAGATACTTAGCGCTCACTGTCTGACGTCGGGGCGGTTCGTTTCTTTCTACATATTTTAAACAACAACGGAACAGTCACATTTCCTTGAGGTACTCCAGGTCTGAGCTTTACATCTGTCGATCTTGTTCCGCCGTGATAATTAGGATTCTATGACTGCTACTCATACAAATGTATATAGCGAAAGATGAAAGAAAAAGGCCTATTGTCCATCCGTGGGCAGTGTAAGGTGGTTATTTCCCACGGGTCGACCCTCCGAGGCGGTCACTTGTGATGCTGGGCAGCTCGCGGTCCAAAGCGACCGCCGACTGTGGGTATATTGTTAGGCTGTTTGTCGCCGCGGTCACGTCAGCGCCGGTCACCGCGCATCCCAGGCGCCGGCTGCATCTCCGCGTCTGATGCGCTTTCTTACGGGCCGCAGCTCGCACCCGACCTAGATCCCGCATGGCCAGCACCGGACCGGTTACGTGCGCAACGACAGTTTAATATGAACGGCGGACCAAGGTGCAGTTATGCATCTTCACGTTAGCGTATCACTGCCAAAGGTGAAACATGCGGTGAGTGATAGAAAAAAAAGCTAGGACCGACTGTGGATCGAACCCAAGACCTTTAGATTTTTCTTTGTAAGTCCATTTGTACACAGATGGTGGGGGGGAGGTGGGGGCGGCGGCTCGGCCGTTCAGTATAAAATTTTCAATCGAAACATCTACAGCCATCTAATTTACAACTGTTATTTTATGTGAGCAATCAGTTTCGGCGCTACGTTCCGCCATCTTCAGGGACCCAGACCGACTTGTAGGAAGAGCCCACCTCTCGTCCTTTGGATTTTTGGTCTGACACTTACCCACTATTTCACAAATTGTAACATTTCATACGTTTACAACACAATAACAGAAAACATACTCAACTTTCAATTAATTATGAACATTGGAAAATATTTTCAGTCATCATCATAAACTAAAGGCTATGCCTTGTCGATTTAGCCACGTTCCTCTTTCCATTGTCATCCTCTTCAATTCTTCATACGATTTTATCGCAATATCTTCTCTGATGTTATTAAAATACGTTGCTCTTGGCCTGCCTCTTGGGTTTTTCCCTAAAACTTTTACTTCAAATACATTATTTAGGAATTGGTTGTGTCTCATTATGTGCCCTATCATTTTTGATTTTCTTCTTCCTATATAATTTAGCAGCGTTCTGTTCTCATTCACTTCTCTTAAGACCTGTTCATTACTTTTTCTATCTACCCAGCTTGTTTTCGTCACTCTTCTCCATATCCACATTTCCATAGCTCTTTTTCTCTGCCTTTCCCAGAGTCCACGCTTCACATTTGTATGTTAAGACACTTCAGACAAAAGCTTTGGCAAACTTTTTCCTACTTTCTAGGCTTGTGTGATTGTCTGTTAGTACATTCCTTTTATTTTGAAAATCTTGCTTTGCCAAGGCTATTCTTCTCTTTATATTTTCAGTTAAGTACAAAAATTTGTGAGTACGCATTCTACTCGTCATGCATCTTGTCTGTCTTGTTAGGGAAAAGAATCTACAAACATGGCTCCATCGTAGTATCTGTTAGTTCGTTAGTTTCATGTTGCATGGATCAAGTTGCACAATAAATCGTAATGATTTGGAGCGAGTCATTTTACATTCAAGTCACAAATTAATTTGTAGATATGGTTACATGCTGAACTTTTACAAGTTGCTTTTGTTTCTAAAACACATACAGATGTGATTTAGTAATTCCTACTCACCACCTCTTACACATTACTATAATAGAATTTCTTACATGGCAAAGAAGGAGTCGTCAAGGAAAAACTTTTTCAGTTTGCTATCAAAATTTAGTTTTCTGTCAGACATTTTATATCACTGTGTAAGTGATTAATATTTTCTGTCGCAGCTTTGTACATCCATTTTTGTGTTAATGAGAACCATAATGTGGAGTAATGACTGTAATTTTTCATTCTGGTATTTTAATCATGTACTTCATTGTTTCTTTCGAAGTGCGGTGGATTATTTACAACAAACGTCATGAGGGAATAAATTTACCATGAAGCAGTAGTCAAAATGCTCAACTTCTTAAATAGATATCTACAAGATGATCGTGGGTGAGCACCACATATTACTCTAGCAGCACGTTTTTGAGCAATGAAGACTTCCTTCCTTAAAGATGAGTTACGCCAGAACATTATTCCATATGGCACTACTGAATGAAAATATGCAAAATATGTCAACTTATTTATTTCTCTCTCCCCAAGATTTACAGTGATTCTAATTGCAAATCTGGCTGAACTAAGTTGTTTTAGGAGTTCTAAAATGTACTTTTTCCGGTTTAAATTCTCATCAGTATGGACACCTAAAAATTTCGAAGTTTCCACCCTATTTATTATTTCCTCTCATTGCACTGCACTTATCATTTGGAGAACTGAATATGTCGTGTTTTTTTTTAAATCGAGAGTGAGACCATTTGCAGAAAACTGGTTAACGACTTTTTTCCATTTCCTCTGTTTCTATTTGTATGCTTGAATTGATTACAATACTAGTGTCATCCGCAAAAAGAACTAATTCTGCTTGTTGTATATTAGGTGGGATATCGTTTACATATATGAGGAACAACAATGGAATTAAGATTGAGCCTTGGGTAACCCCATACGTGATTTCTCCCGATTCAGAATTACGCCCCCGGGATATATGGGCTGAATTACTAAACACAATTTTCTTTATTCTTTCGGTTAGGTATGACATCATGCATTGGTCGGCTATACCATCAATCCCATAAAACTTCGATTTATGTATATTAGTTTGTATCATAACCTTTCGGTTGTCGCTGTATCTTTTTCCTTTTGTACTGAAATGTACAACGGCACAATTAATATCTAGAATCTTGCAAAATTTTCACCGTATTTCTGACGTTTCTGTATTTTTTAACGTTCCCTCGTAATTTATTTATTTATGTTTATTTATTGAGCCTGCCAAGATTAGGACCGTCAGCCGCTCTCTTACGTCTAACCAGCCACTCTATATATTTTGCATTATATTCCTTACAACAGACATAAGCTGCGAGGGTAATCCCGAAAGTAAGGTCTCCTATTTTTTTATAAGTACATAGACCTGTTTATTTCTACAATGGTTTTTAATCAGTTTACAGCTTGAACATTTAGCTATTTTTCGACATAATCACTATTTCTGTCGATACATTTTTGTAGACGCTGTGGCAGTTTTTGTATGCCCATGTCATACCAGCTCGCCGCCATGCTGTTCAGAAAGTTATGAACCTCTTCTTTCACCTCGTCGTCGGAGCTGAATCGCTTGCCGGTCAAATGTTCTTTTAACCTAGGGAACAGTTGATAGTCACTGGGCGCCAAGTCAGGACTATAGGGTGGGTGGGTGGTTATGATCCACTGAAACTGTTGCAGGAGGACAACGGTTCGCCGAGCGATGTGTGGGCGGGCGTTGTCATGGAGAATGTGTACGCCCTAACTCAACATTCCTCTTCTCCCGTTCTGAATTGCCCGTTTTTCTCAGAGTCTCACAGTACCTGTCAGCGTTAATTGTGGTCTCAGCGATTCAACTCCGACTACGAGGTGAAAGAAGAGGTTCATAACTTGCTGAACAGCACGGCGGCGAGCTGGTGTGTCATGGGCATACAAAAACTGCCACAGCGTCTACAAAAATGTATCGACAGAAATGGTGATTATGTCGAGAAATAGCTAAATGTTCAAGTTGGAAACTGATGTAAACCGTTGTAGAAATAAACATGTCTATGTATTTATAAAAAAAATAGGAGAATTTACTTTTGGGATTACCCTCGTAAACAAAACAGTAAAACATTTAGTAATTACTAAAGCGCAGAAAGAGAAAAAAGTAAGCTGAATTGACATTCGTTCGTGAGTATAACAAAAGAGACAAGTTACAGGAAGGTAGTTTTAAACTGTGGCGGCTAGCAACAATTGTCATCAAAATGGAGGGAGAATGGGGAACATGGCAAAATAACACAATATTATGAAGATAGGGGAAAACAAAGTGAAACGACCGATTGAGAAATGAAAAGAGCAACAAGCATACATGCGAGAATAAGGGATCATTTTGTTCACGGATTGGCGGAGGGAAAATCTGGCCATAAGCGTTAATTTTTGACTAACATTTATGACTATGGCTGAAAGAACTGGTTCAGTTTTTTCTTAAAAGAAACAGGGCATTTTATTTTGCGCAGAGTGTAGGTAGCTTATTCCAGAGACAGACGGCCACAACAGAGAAGTAATTTTCGAATGTTCTTGTTTTACAGATGTCATAGTGGAACTGGTCAGTGCACCTCTTTTTTGTCATGTATGGGAGAATCTTATACATATTGGTTCATATCACGATCCAGCAGCATCAAAATTGTAGTTACTGTAAATTTTGACAGTACTATTAAAATTGTCTTACATTTTCTTTTCACGAATAGAAATAACACATAAAATTAATATGAGGATTATTTTCAGAAAATATAATTATTTTTATATTTCCAATTTAATTCGAAATATGTATCACACTTGAAATTATTAATGTCATTCTATAACTTCGCACGAGTGATAATTCTACATTATTTGAAAAAGAACTAATTGTGTGTTAATGTCTTTTGATGTAAAATTGATATGGTGCTAAATCGATATCCTGCGACTTTTGGCAATAAATTTTTTTTAGTATTGTTACGAGTAGCTGTTATGTAGTAATGGTTGGGTAGAAGTCTGTTGTGAGTACTGTGAAGTTGTGTCCTGGCAATGGAGGAAATATTTTGGCAGCAATGATAGTTTGGAGAATAAACTCGTCAAGTTCCGCACATTTTAAACAACTGTTAATATTTTTACCTACACGAAGCAGAGAACATATGGTACTTTTTGACAAACAAGATCAATTTTGAATCTATGCCAGACAACAGAGTCACAACTACGAAGAAGCCTAGAACGACATACGTCGTCAAAGATAAGTAAAAAATAAGTCTGTTACGTTTACAAGCAATTATTGCTACGCGAATACTAAACTTTTTCCTTTTTTGTTCAGTACTGTTCAGGACTGGAGATGATAATACGAAATCGTAACATGGTACTCACGTGATGCTTGGTAACAGTATTTTTAATTAATTGTTTTGTAACTATAAAATTGAGATATTTTAGTAGGTGGGGGACGTAATAATGAGCATAGTTAGGGTATTTGATATGTGAGACCTTGTATTTCGACTACGATGAAATGTCAAGTACTTAATCTGTGGGTGTGAGCTAGTGGAGTGCTCGTGCACTGACAATCCGATGAAATAAGCGTAGCATGCGGTAGTCACATAACTGTTGTGGCCGCAACTGGCATAAGAAAGAGTGTGAAGCACTGACGTTATCAAATACACGGATGTTGTAGATGTAACGCACGCAGGTATTCACGGTAAAGCGTTAATAGTGATCCTCCAGGCCTGTCTCATTTCTTCCTCAATATCACGGAGTATGTACAGTTAGCCAGTGAACAGTAGCACATATACTTTTTAATTTTCAGTTTTTCTGAGTCAGTTTTTCGTTAGGGTTTTGGTACAAAACAATATCCTACGACGGTAAAGCGTTCTTATAACATGGCTGACTATTGGAGCCCATAATTACGTCAGAAAATGTAGTTTCCACCCACAGGAGAGTCTTTTCTTTCCCTAACGCACTCGTACGATCCCAGCACACCAATGGCCTGCTGAAACGGCAGGAACAGGAAAGGCTGTGCGGAGAGCGCAAATGAATGTGGTCCATGTCGAAATGTAAACGAGCAGAAACCTGGCCCTGCCATGGTGGGCGGTGGTCAGCTCCTACGCAACAACCTGGCGCTTGGCACTCAGCGGCAATGTGAGTCGGTTCTGTGACGTCACAAGTAGTGTCCAAGTTTAAGGCAACCGCCAACTGACCGCAATTTTGCACATGAGGGACAGACGTGAGCGGCACCGTTCTGCGACTTCCTAGTAACGGTCAGACACGTGACATACATTCTCCATCGTAAAATATCTATCGAAAGATAACATACGGAATGACACAGATGTCAAAAAGATAACATACGAAATGACATAGATGTCAAAAAGATAACATACGAAATGACACAGATGTCAAGAGCAATGTGGTTCAAATTACGTTCCTGTCACCCTGGATTAGGTTTAACGAAAGTTAATGCCAAGATGGTTCCGTTAACTTTTTGTAGACCAAGCCCGAGCACAGGTCGAGCGAAAACTTTGTGTTAAAAAGTTCACGAAGGAGTATAGGCCAGGCCGCAATTTTCTCCACCCGCGAGTCGTCTAGCGCTCGAAACCTAGACTCATTGCATATGAGAACAGTATACAGAAGTCTATTGCGTAGGAGAACAATTTACAGAGCTCTCGCAACCTGTCTCTTCACTGGTGCTGCCTTGTGTTGTCAGTTTCAAAAATTACTTCGAAAGAAACTTTAGGGAACGTAACAGCTGCTTCTCGCGAATGACTGAGATAATATGGTCGCATTGACGCAACTGCGTGTACTCGCTGGGTTTCGTAGTTTACTGTAACTCTGCTAAAAATATTTCCTGTATGTCGAGCGAGCAAGAAATTTTGGAAGCTCATTTGGAAGAAATTTATCAATAACAGATTTCACACTTATTTTAGGGATGATTATACTTTCTGTCATCATTATTTTAAAATTTGTAATCTATCAAAGAACTAAAGTAAATACAAAAGATACATCGTGAATCTGTTTTTTTTTTTTTTTTTTCTTTTTCAGTATACAAGATACATCAACTACGTATGGGCCAGTAATGCTTTAAATAGCGGCATAAACGGCCCGTTTCATAGGCCCGATACTTTTGTAAGCAACGAGACTCCAAAATGTTAATAAGACCATATACGACTTCTTCACTCTATCTTGTTATATCTGAACGAATATTTGAATATGATTCAAAACTACAGTTAAATAATCAAAGAACTACCACTTCTCTCACTTTTGTCACCAATTTACAATTAAGATTTCTCTTAGCAAAAATCATCTTTACGGTTTAGTGCTAACGTAGATAACTGCTCTTTAACTCACTCATATTAAGCTTTTAAACAAAAACATTACGTGCAGAACATTATGTCAGTGGTTGCAAAAGAAGAATATTGTGACGTTTTCATGTGCCAATATTGAGTGTAATGCTTGTGTGCTGTGTGTGTGCGTGAGTTTGAGGCTTCGTGCTACGAAAAATGTGTATAGACAGAAACAGGACAAAGCATCGTTCAGTGGAACAAAACAAACTAGCAGACGACATGCTACTAACGATTCTGAATTTGCTCTAAAATAAGTGTAACCATCTGGTGATGGGCATAACAACTCCAAACCGGTAGCGGAAATAAAATACAGCTTCTTAGAAGTATTTGTGGCTTGTTCTAGTCTCCCTTAACCATCTTTAGTAATAATGTTATTTGTATTACAGGGTGACGAAGGTAGAATGAAATGGATGATCATATAAACCTATTTTGAAGTTCGATAGATAAAAACGTAATATCAGCTTGTAGTTCATGTAATAGGACATTAAAATTTGAGAAAAATAAATCGACTGCCTCCCAAAAATATCAGACACAATGGACATTATGGTATTATATTTTCTGTAATTTTTCAGTATTTTTTATCTGAAAACATTTGATACTCCCCACTTACTTTTTTTTTGCATCACTTGCTTCTAGGCGTCTTACCTGTGTGCACGGATAGTAGAAGTGATGCTGTTTATAACTTAATTGATTTAATGTGACGAAAACGATTTTTGTGTTACTAACACAGTGATGCTCTTGATCGGTAGCCATTTCTGCAGCCTTAAAAGCGTACTAAATGGTCAATAAAAAAACCTGCGTTTTTTGCGGAATTTTGTTTACGAAGTCCGATCCATTTAAAGGAATACTGCTCTTGTACGGTAATATACTACCGAAAAACAAATTAGTACACCCTTTTAGAAGTTTCCAATTTACCCAAGATTTATTGTTGCAACAGTGCATATGGAGTACACAAAATCATTTTCCAAATATCGACCAGTGCTGAAACACCCATATTAATACGTGGTATAGCCCCCATGGACGGCAATGTAGGCGCTGACTCTGGCGTCCAAACCGTCGTACAGATGGCGAACACTGTCCTGGGATACGTTATTCCATACCTGCTCGACCTGTTCACTTAGTTCTGTACGACTTGTTGGCTGACCAGCTGCAACAAGTCACTTATCGTCGCATTACATCCCACACGTGCTCGATTGGAAACAAGTCCGTAGATAGTGGTGGCCAGGGAATTTGCTACATCTTGCAGAGCACGTTGACTCTCACGGGCAGTATGTGGGCGAGCATTATCCTGTTGGAACAACGCACCATCTTCTGTTCCAAGAACGACAAAAGAATGGGTATAACAACATTCTACACGTACCGAGTGCTGGTTAGCGTCCCCTCCAGAAAAATGGTTCAAATGGCTCTATGCGACTTAACTTCAGAGGTCATCAGTCGCCTATAACTTAGAACTAATTAAACCTAACTAACCTAAGGACATCACACACATCCATGCCCGAGGCAGGATTCGAACCTGCGACCATAGCGGTCGCTCGGTTCCAGACTGTAGCGCCCAGAACCGCACGGCCACTCCGGCCGGCTCCCCTCCAGAAACACGTAGGTGAACGAGAGTTATAGCTTATCGCACCTGAGACAATAAGGCCTGGGGTTTATCTTAGACGAATACACTTTATAAGACAGCTCTCAAAAGGTCTACGTCGTACGTGCGAATGACCATCACTCGTGTGCAGGCAGAATCTGCTTTCATCACTGAAGACCATGGCGCGCCAATCCATCTTCCAAGTGATTGTGTGACGGCCCAGTCAAACCTAGCACGTCAATGCTGTGGCGTGAGCGGAAGACGGACTAGAGGTGTGTGTGCCCATAGTCCCATTGCTGATAACCGATTTGCAACAATTCGTGTAGACACGTCGGGGCTCACAAGCCCTCTTATCTGTGTTGTGACAGTTGCCCTGATGATTCTGGCGGGCGTATGCGCTACGTGGACGTCCAGGACCTCGTCTACGGGTGCGAGAAAGTCCACGAGACCAATGACACCAGCATCGTTGCAAAACTGACGCAGCATATCCAACTTGTGTGGCAATTCTCCGACAGGATCATCCTGCCACTCGGAAGGCCGCAATTTGACCCCTTTCAAATTCGCTCAGTTGTCTTTAGGAAACACGAGTGCGTCTCCGTCGTATAGTTGCCTGCCTGCTTCACAAGTTTGCACCACAGTCTCCCTTCTAGCTGTCAGCATTCCCTACTAAAGGGTAGACACAGATGGCGCTCTGGTAGCTATGCCACTAAGCTATCTGTCGGTGGACGACGATGAAACGATTATCAGTACATTTACTATCCCCTGGTGGCATATGCCGTCATCGGAACAAAACAGACGCCGTCATTCCAGGTGTACTATTTTTTTCCTGAAATATACTAGCGTTGAAATACACTACTGGCCTTTAAAATTGCTACACCAAGAAGAAATGCAGATGATAAACGGGTATTCATTGGACAAATATATTATACTAGAACTGATACGTGATTACATTTTCACGCACTTTGGGTGCATAGATCCTGAGAAATCAGTACCCAGAACAACCACCTCTGGCCATAAGAACGGCCTTGATACGCCTGGGCATTGAGTCAAACAGAGCTTGGATGGCGTGTACAGGTACAGCTTCCCATGCAGCTTCAACACGATACCGCAGTTCATCAAGAGTAGTGACTGGCGTATTGTGATGAGCTAGTTGCTCCGCCACAATTGACCAGACGTTTTCAATTGGTGAGAGATCTGGAGAATGTGCTGGCCAGGGCAACAGTTGAACATTTTCTGTATCCAGAAAGGCCCGTACAGGACCTGCAACATGCGGTCGTGCATTATCCTGCTGAAATGTAGGGTTTCGCAGGGATCGAATGAAGGGTAGAGCCACGGGTCGTAACACATCTTAAATGTAACGTCCACTGTTCAAAGTGCCGTCAATGCGAACAAGAGGTGACCGAGACGTGTAACCAATGGCACCCCATACCATCACGCCGGGTGATACGCCAGTATAACGATGACGAATACACGCTTCCAATGTCGCCAAACACGGATGCGACCATCATGATGCTCTAAACAGAACCTGGATTCATCCGAAAAAATGACGTTTTGCCATTCGTGCACCCAGGCTCGTCGTTGAGTATACCAGCGCAGGCGCTCCTGTCTGTGATGCAGCGTCAAGGGTAACCGCAGCCATTGTCTACGAGCTGATAGTCCATGCTGCTGCAAACGTCGTCGAACTGTTCGTGCAGATGGTTGTTGTGTTGCAAACGTCCCCGTCTGGTGACTCAGGGATCGAGACGCGGCTGCACGATCCGGTACAGCCATGCGGATAAGATGCCTTTCATCTCGACTGCCACTGATACGAGGACGTTGGGATCCAGCACTGCGTTCCGTATTAGCCTCCTGCACCCACCGATTCCATATTCCGCTAACTGTCATTGGATCTCGACCAACGCGAGCAGCAATGTCGCGATACGATAAAGCGCAGTCGCGATAGGCTACAATCCGACATTTATCAAAGTCGGAAACGTGATGGTACTCATTTCTCCTCCTTACACGAGGCATCACAACAACGTTTCACCAGGCAACGCCGGTCAACTGCTGTTTGTGTATGAGTAATCGGTTGGAAACTTTCCTCATGTCAGCACGTTGTAGGTGTCGCCACCGGCGCCAACCTTGTGTGGATGCTCTGAAATGTTAATCATTTGCGTATCACAGCAACTTCTTCCTGTCGGTTAAATTTCGCGTCTGTAGCACGTCATCTTCGTGGTGTAGCAATTTTAATGGCCAATAGTGTATTTACATTATTTTCCTAGATAATGCATCAGTTTATTAGTAGTGGATCAACATTTAGACACTGTGCTGACGTAAAGAAAATTCGTTCTCATAATTTAATAATTAAGGTAATTCCGTCTTCTCTGGCTCATAAGGAACAAATAACATTTAATCATTTATGCAAGAGGGAGGGGAATTATAGGCAGCATTGAGGGTCATCTGGCGCATTAATTGTTAACATTTCACCTGTTCACTACTTGTTACACCTAACTTACTCAAGACGATGTACTTCGGAGACTAGAATACGTGTGGGGCCAGCTCACTGTCGACTAGCCAGATTACATTCATTTGCCTCGTAACAACAAGGCTGTATTGGAATTCTTATGCTTGACTGCCACATGGGTCAAGCCGCTCGTCCGAGATCTCTTCGCAAGTGATATAATTCAGAAAACTTGTGGAATACACTGAAGCGCCACAGACACTGGTATATGGGGCATGCCTATTCAAATACAGAAATATGTAAACAGGCAGAATACGACGCTGCAGTCGGCAACGTCTATATAAAATAAGCGTCAGGCGCAGTCGTTAGATCTACTGTTTCTATAATGGAAGGTTATCAAGATTTTGGTGAGTTTGAACGTGGTGATATAGTCGGAGCACGAGCGACGGGACACAGCGTCTCAGCGATGAAGCAGGAATTTTCCCCTACGACCATATCACGATTATACCGTGAATATCAGGAATCCGGTATAACATAAAATCTCCGACATCGCTCCGCCCGAAAGAAGATCCTGCAAGAACGGGACCAACGACGACTGAAAAGAATCGTTCTACGTGACAGAAGTGCAACCCTTCCGCAAACTGCAACAGATTTCAGTGCTGGGCCATCAACAAGGGTCAGTGTGCGAACCATTCAACGAAACATCATCGATATGGGCCTTCGAAGCCGAAGACCCACTCGCGTATCCTTGATGACTGCACGGCATAAATCTTGGCGTCTCGCCTGGGCCCGTTAACACCGACATTAAGCTGTTGAAGACTGGAATCATTTTGCATGGTCGGACGAGTCTCGTTTCAAACTGTATTCAGCGCATGGACGTAAACGGGTATGCAGACAACCTCATGAATCGATGGAGCCTGGATCTAAGCAGGGGACTGGTCAAGCTGGTGGAAGCTTTGTAATGGTGTAGGGTGGGTGTAGTTGGAGTGATATGGGACCCCTGATACGTCTAGGTACGACTCTAACAGGTGACACGTACGTAAGCATCCTGTCTGATCACCTGCATCCATTCATCTCCATTGTGCATTCCGACGGACTTGGGCAATTCCAGCAGGACAATGGGACACCCACAAGTCCAGTATTGCTACAGAGTAGCTCCAGGAACACTCTTCTGAGTTTAAACACTTCCGCTGGCCACCAAACTCCCCAGACATGAACATTATGGAGCATATCTGGGATGCCTGGCAACGTGCTGTTCAGAAGAAATCTCCACTTCCTCGAACTCTTAGGGATTAATGGGCAGCGCTGCGGGATTCTTGGTGTCAGTTCCCTCCAACACTACTTCAGATATTAGTCGAGTCCATGCCACGTCGTGTTGCGCACTTCTGCGTGCTCGCAGGGTCCCTACATTATAAGGCAGGTGTACCAGTTTCTTTGGCTCTTCAGTGTATGATGTGTCAGAAGAAATCTAGTCCGTGCTGCTTTCTCAATACATACATCACTTCAGTCGAACTGTCATGTTTCTCCTGAAGTTGAGTAGCAAACAATTTTCTGAATAATTATATCTTATCGTCTGTGTTACTTCATTGATAAATCAGACTGTTCCGTGAGTTACTCTCATTCAGCCAATTCTTAGACAACTGAGTGGGGCACTTCTTTCAAGAAATTTGTTGTCATCAGTCTGAACATTGGTTTGATACAGATCTCCACGCTGGACTATGCAATGAAAGCCTCTTCATCTCTACGTAACTACAGCAAGCCACATCCATTTGAACCTGCGTGATGTAGTGAAGCCTTCATCCCCTACAATTTTTTATCTCCCAAAATTGCCTCCCATTACCAAACTGCCAATTTCTTGACGCGTCAGGGTGTATCCTAGCGTTCGATCCCTTCCTTTAATCAGATTATGCAATAAATTTATTTTCTCCCACACGATCTGGTACACGGATCCTGAGAAATCAGTACCCAGAACAACCACCTCTGAGCGTAATAACGGCCTTGATACGCCTGGGCACTGAGTCAAACAGAGCTTGGATAGCGTGTACAGGTACAGCTGCCCATGCAGCTTCAACACGATACCACAGCTCATCAAGAGTAGTGACTGGCGTATTGTGACGAGCCAGTTCTCGACCACCATTGACCGGACGTTTTCAATTGGTGAGAGATCTGGAGAATGTGCTGGCCAGGGCAGCAGTCGAACATTTTCTGTATCCATAAAGGCCCGTACAGGACCTGCAACTTGCGGTCGTGCACTATCCTGCTAAAATGTAGGGTTTCGCAGGGATCGAATGAAGGGTAGAGTCACGGGTCGTAACACATCTTAAATGTAACATCCACTGTTTGAAGTGCCGTCAATGCGAACAAGAGGTGACCGAGACGTGTAACCAGTGGCACCCCATACCATGACGCCGGGTGATACGCCAGTATGGCGATGACGAATACACGCTTCCAACGTGCATTCACCGCGATATCGCCAAACACGGATGCGACCAACATGATGCTGTAAACAGAACCTGGATTCGTCCGAAAAAATGACGTTTTGCCATTTGTGCACCCAGGTTCGTCGTTGAGTACACCATCGCAGGCCCTCCTGTCTGTGATGCAGCGTCAAGGGTAACCGCCGCCATGGTCTCCGAGCTGATAGTCCAAGCTGCTGCAAACGTCGTCGAACTGTTCGTGCAGATGGTTGTCGTCTTGCAAACGTCCCCATCTGTTGACTCACGGATAGAGACGTGGCCGCACGATCCGTTACAGCCATGCGGATAAGATGCCTGTCATCTCGACTGCTAGTGATACGAGGCCGTTGGGATCCAGCACGGCGTTCCGTATTACCCTAACAGTCTTTGGATCTCGACCAACGCGAGCAGCATTGTCGCTATACGATAAACCGCAATCGTGATAGGCTACAATCCGACCTTTATCAAAGTCGGAATCCTGATGGTGCACATTTCTCCTCCTTACACGAGGCATCACAACAACGTTTCACCAGGCAACGCCGGTCAACTGCTGTTTCTGTGTGAGAAATCGGTTGGAAACTTTCCTCATGTCAGCACGTTGTAGGTGTCGCCACCGGGACCAACCTTGTGTGAATGCTCTGAAAAGCTAATCATTTGCATATCACAGCATCTTCTTTCTGTCGGTTAAATTTCGCGTCTGAAGCACGTCATCTTCGTGGTGTAGCAATTTTAATGGCCAGTAGTGTATATCTGTTATGTTGGTACAAAAGAAACTACATTTCCGTTGTGAATAATACTAGTCACTTATGTGTTTTTTTTAGAACACGTCATTCACATTTTTCGGTAGCGTAAGTAGACGTGATTTTGGAATCAATTAATCCTTGCCTGAATCATTTTCTGTGACATCAAAATTAACACAGTTCTTGAAAATACCAGAGTTGGGTGGTACACTGACTACAGTGCGACGACTCTTGTCCTGGTAAATGGTGGCGATGCTGAGACCTGAAGCAAATCGCAGATACTTGACGTTTAATACTAACATGTCTTAAACATCGAGAGTATTTTATCTATCACTATAATTACTCTAGTGTGTTTATTAAATATTTTGGAGCCACTGTTTATTAAATATTTTGGAGCCATCAGTGAGCTTCTCCATACTTGGCAAGAAACTCTGTCTAAAGCCAAGATCGCATAAATACTTCTGCATTTGCAACAACCGTTTTCGACAGACTTTGCTGTCATCTTCAGGTCTGCAAAGTGAGTTGTGCCATATACTCCATGTAAGGTGGATTACCAATTAATGGAACATTTCAAGCTTAAGTAAACAGATGTTGTACTGTGAATTTTATTGTGTATGTTGTGATTTAAAGACAGAATAATCATCTGTGAGGACTACATACACAGACATGGGCATGGTGCTTTCTGATTGTAAATGTTTTATTACTGACAAACCTTTGTAAAAGTTGCTACATTTTATCCACTAACATGACAACTTGGTGTGAGGTTCCAGCTCACAATGAACACGTCTTTTAAGAGAAGTTTTGAAGACCTGAAAATGACAGCAAAGTCTGTCCAAACTGTTTCTTGAAAGTAACGAAATATTTATGCGATCTTGGGCTTAGAAAATTTTTTTACCCAGTAAAACAGATGGTTTCTTCACATTTCTCAACATGAGAAAATTCAATTCTCCGCACTTGTTCTCCCTGCAAAATAGTGCTGGTGAGTGACCGGAGGTAATGTCGCATCGTTGCAGGTGGTCCGGATCAGGATGGTTTTTGTGAGCATTCTGGAGGCATTTGCTACAAAATGATCATCCTGACGGTCATTACATGCTGCACGGTTAACCAGAACACACCGAAACGGCTTCGGCCGCCGTTGGATCAATAGCTTCTTGTGCGTGTGTTTGACTGGCGGTGGACACCTGCGAAGGACTGGAGTTGGACATGGACCGTGAGCCCCCGCGCCCGTGGCCGTTAGTTCCGCTCGTTGAGCGTTGCTGGGGGTAATTAAAGCCCTGTACAGCCGCCTTTATCTGGACGGCGACTCGCCGCCGTCGCGCTTCGCTGAGATCTTTTGACGCCCATTGAGTTCCGCCAGCAGCTGACGATGGAAGACAAACAGTGTCGATCTTTGCAAAACGGTAGCTGATCTGGAACGAGGGGACATGAGATTTTCTTCATACCTATTGGCACAGCACCGGCGAATAGATTTCCTAAAGTAGCGGGATAAAAAAAAAAAACAATGATTAAATTTACGAGAGCTTTTAGTTTCAAAACCCTCTTTTGTTTTTACTTTCATTTCAATTCCATATTGATCAGCCGGTCGGAGTGGCCGAGCGCTTAAAGGCGCTACAGTCTGGAACCGCACGACCGCTACGGTCGCAGGTTCGAATCCTGCCTCGGGCATGGATGTGTGTGATGTCCTTAGGTTAGTTAGGTTTAAGTAGTTCTAAGTTCTAGGGGACTTATGACCACAGCAGTTGAGTCCCATAGTGCTCAGAGCCATTTGAACCATATTGATCAACAAAGGGGAATGTTAGTTAACAACTATTGAATCTTAATTTTTGTCATACGCTCATACAAATAAAATATTTATTTTATTTTTACCCGCTGATCGTATATATAACGTCCAAAAAAACATCGACATACTTTATGGACGGGTTCCTTATACAGAAATATGTAAAAAATGTCTATAAATACAGTCTCTAAAATGCATACCGTAAGGGGTATGAGCACTTTTCCATCTCCGATACTATAAAACAAGGTCTTTGCTTTCCATATCTTGGGAGGAGGCAATATTGACCAAAACAACTCTTGCTGTATGTTATCTAGTAAACATAGGATCTAAAATGCCTATTATAAGGGCTACGAACATTAGTTCGCCAGACTCTGTGAAACTCTCCTCTACAGAACAAATGCTCATAGTTCTTAAGGCTTGCATTTTAGAACCAATGTTTACGGGACTTTTTTTTGTTTTGTTCCGTAATACGTCATTTCAGAATAGGAAAAGCAAAGAGCGTGCAATAGAAAATATGTGTCTCATAGTATCAAAGATGAAGAAGTACTCATATCTCTCAAGTTGTGCACTTTAGAGTCCTTGCTAGATTCAGACTGACCATAAGCATCTGTTGAGAGGATAGAACTGGAGAGAAACCAAGCGAGTCCAGAGATATTAGCATTCAAAGTTTTGCTGTAAGGGGAGAGAACCACGTAAGCCAATTTTTCAGTAGAAAAAGCAGGAAAGTCAGTGGTGATACATCCAGCCACGAGAGGGCATAACAAAGAGAATTGACTTACAATCTCTCGCCCCTAGTAAATTAGAGGCAAGGAATTCAAGAGCTACGAAGACTTTTCCAGTAAAGAGATGTTTTCACAGTACAGAAGATGAACAAGTGCTCATGCTTTTAAGGTGTGCACCTTAGAAACCACGTTCAACAGACATTTTTGCTTTTAATAATCGTTCCTGAAAATTGACGATTCCTCCTGGGACATACTGTATGTTTTGTGATTCTGTTGGTGATCAAAATAAAAATTTCACCATCTTTCCCTTCCTCTACGTAACTCTCAATCAAATTAGTGCCCCGAAGGAGATAGAAATTACATTCCATGTGCGTGGTTATGGAAAAACCTGAAGATTTCAAGGAAATGACAGAAACATCCAAATGTAAGACATCTCCTTTGTCTGTGGTCAATGTTAATCAAGAAATGGAAAACACTGTTCGAATCAAAGGACGCTGCAAAATGCCGTTGCAAAACTCAGCCTATTAAGATAACATAATCTGAACCGAGCCCCTGCCGTATGCTGAAAAATCAAACGCCTTATCACGGACGAATTTAAAGTGGCATTATGAGGACATCATGGCAAATTCAACCATTAGATGGGCTAGAATGAGATTTTCCCTCTGCGGCGTAGTGTGCGCTGATATGAAACTTCCTGGCAGATTAAAACTGTGTGCCCGACCGAGACTCGAACTCGGGACCTGTGACTTTCGCGGACAAGTGCTCTACCAACTTGCCCGCGAAAGGCAAAGGTCCCGAGTTCGAGTCTCCGTCGGGCACACAGTTTTAATCTGCCAGAAAGTTTCATTAGATGGGCTGTTTGACCTACCTGTATCTGCTTGGAGTGATATGTTTAACTTCAGAATTCCTTACTTGTGTAGTGCGCAGAAGCTTTGCAGTTACCTTTTGTTCGATGTAATCTAACTTAACAAATCGGTTCTTCATTCGAAATGTCCTTCAGTTTCCACGCTAAAATACAACGATTTGCATCGTATGATAAGTTTTTCCGTCCTGGTGCTGTGAAAATTCCTCGTCAGCTACCCCACAGCTAAATTAACGTGATAAGAGTACTATCGCTGCATTATCACAATAAATTCATTTAGTCTTGATTATTATGGAATTACTGTCCTGTTTCGCTTGACTTACCTGTTTCTTTCCCCATACAAAGTGACATTTGACTGCGTTTTGGAAAACTGCTTCATTCTGGGAACAACGATGGGTGTCAACAACGCTGTTTCTACATTCGACGCATCCAAGATGTTTAATTTATGAAATAAAAAGTATTTTATGTTCTTAAATATTGATACAATCACGCTCAAACATTAAAATCGCTTTTTCACGAGTATCATAAAAAACTGACTTACCTGGGTTTAATCACATGGGTGTGTGTGTGAGTGTGCGTTTGTGTATGTGATTAATATAGATTATATTAGGTTAGATTAGTACTTGTTCCATAGATCATGAATACGACACTTCGTAATGATGTGGAACGTGTCACAGAGAATGAATAAAACTGTTCAGAAACTAAAAAATGAAATGTCAATAGGTTTATATGAAGTACCAATGTGCGTACCGAAACAATGCATAGGGATTATACAAGGCCCCTTAACAAAATATAATGAATCCTTCGCATCAGGTACATTTTCAAAGCAGTTAAAACAGGCAAGAGTTGTACCTTTGCTTAAGAAAGGTAATGCAGAAGACATAGAAAATTACGTTCATTTTCCTGCTGTCACCATTCTCAAAAATAATAGAAGCAATTATGAAATACAGAATAATGAATTACTTAAATAAATACAATATTTTAAGCGAATCACAGTTTGGTTTCCGAAGTGGCAAAAATACGGAGTCAGCCGTAGTAGAATTCACAAAAGTTGTACTTGATGCTCGTAATAAAGATGAGTGTGTCATAGGCATATTTTTGGATCTTTCTAAGGCCTTTGATACAGTCTATCTATGAAATAAATAAGAAGCATTAGGAATAAGACGGGTAGCTAATGACTGGTTACCTAACAGATAGGGTACAAAGAGCAGAGATAAACATACTTCAAACAGATCTAAACATTTAGTAAAACATTTATCAGAACCAAAATTCATTAATATAGAGGTTCTGCAAGGTAGCATATTAGGACCAGTACTGTTCCTGATGTACATCAATGACTTTCCCAGTAGTGTTACTCATGGTGAAAAAATTCTCTTCGCTGATGACAGCAATATTATAGTCACTGAGGAAATAAGAGAACACCTTGCAGAGAAAGCAAATGAAACTCTCAAGGAAGTTTCTGATTCGTCAATATGCAATAAAGTGACACTGAACATAAAGAAAACCAATGCCATGAATTTCAGTTTGAAGAGGGAAAATGTCGATGTTAAATTAAATGTAGATGGCACCTCTATAGACTGTGTAACAAATGCAAAGTTTCTAGGAAGGAATATTGATTCTCAGTTGAATTAGTGTGAACACACAAAGATACTTGCAAACAGAATGTCATCAGCATGATATGCCCTAAGCATCCTATCATCAGTGTGTAACATGCAGTGCCTTTTAGTTACATGTTATTCATATGTTCATATGTACACTCAATTCTTAGCATTGGAATTCTTTTTTTGGGAACAAATGCACAAAATATGAACACAATTTACAAACTCCAGAAAAGAGCCATAAGAATAATAATCAAAAATAGTAGTCGAGCTCATTGTAAAGATCTGTTCAGAACACTGGGGATTTTAACTGCTCCATGCGAATACATTTACCATTCAGTTGGTAATTACAGCACAAACAGCTCTGTCCATGACCACGGAACAAGAGCTAGACTTTTTCGAACCAACGGCTCAATGCATGGAATCAATACTAGAAATAAGAATAATCTTCACAAGGATTTAAAGTCACATAGTCTTGTACAAAAAGGTGTGCATTATTCAGGAACACACATTTTCAATAACTTGCCAGCAGCCATAAAAAGCTTAACAGCCAATGAAAATCAGTTTAAGAGAAGCTTAAAGGATTTATTGGGGCCAACTCCTTCTAATCCATTGATGAATTTCTCAGTAAAACCAAGTACAATATAACTTCTGCACAATTTCAGTGCAGTAATGTGTTCATATATATATATATATATATATATATATATATATATATATATATATATATATGTGTGTGTGTGTGTAAGTACAATCTAACTTCTGCACCATTTCAGTGCACTAATGTGTTCATTGTAAATAAGTATTATAGTAGTTGTATCACACGTTTACTACCTTATAAATAAATAAAACTTTTTTATTTTAAATTCAGTGCATTAGTATTTGTAAAATGACTCTTTCATATAGTGTTCATTAAAAAATGACGATCATTCCACTTGGGACCTGTGGAATGGTACATTAGCTTATTTTTTTTTAGTTGTAAATATTTGTCATGTATTGTTGTTTTTCTGACGTGTTCTACATCCAGGAGGACCTCCTCACTATGGATCAATTGGAATGAAAGTAAATCTAATCTAAACTAAACTTGCATTTACCAAGAAAAAAATAAACGTTAAACTCAAAACAGCATTTTCTACCAAGGAATAAAACTGTACGATAAATTACCAAACGAGATTAAAGAAATTACAAAAATTCACTTATTTAAAAAGGCAGTTAAAAGTACCTGTTATGCAATACATTTTATACATTGACGGATTACTTAGATGAAACAGAGTAGAGCTTTGGTAAAAGAATGTTATACAAATAAATAATACTAATGATTATAAAACATCCAACATTACGCATAGTACTTTCACACCATGTTTTTCCCTTCTTTTTTCCTTTTATAGAAATACTTACCCCCAAGCTAAGCATAGCGCAATACTAACATCTCTTCCTCTTTCTGAGCTCAACATCTCACTCATTGGAGACAAATGCTCACTCAGTTTTTCCTGATAGCAAATGGGAAGTTGCGGTATAAAAAATGGCCCAGAGATAACCAGTGTGTGTGTGTGTGTGTGTGTGTGTGTGTGTGTGTGTGTGTGTGTATGTGTGTGTGTGAAGAGTTATGAAACAATGTGTGTACATTGTGTGCAGTGACTGGTAGTGAGATATGAGTGAACAGTGTGGCATTACATTATTTAATAAGTTATTTGTAAAAAGAGTATTGTATACCTGGAGTAAATCTAAGGATTGTCTCTAACTAGAAGTCTGTAAATGTATGTGTATCCGAATTAGCTTATTTTAAATTGATCTAAACTTGTAAATACTTTGAAATTTCCTATATCCTTGTAAAAAGAAATCTATAGATGAATAAAGCTATATACAGGGTGGTCTATCGACCGTGACCGGGCCAAATATATCATGAAATAAGCGTCAAACGAAAAAACTACAAAGTACGAAACTTGTCTAGCTTGTAGGGGGAATCCAGATGGCGCTATGGTTGGCTCGCTAGATGGTGCTTCCATAGGTCAAACGGATATCAAATGCATTTTTTAAAATAGGAACCTCCATTTTTTATTACATATTCGTGTAGTACGTAAAGAAATTTTAATATTTTGGTTGGACCACGTTTTTCGCTACGAATGACCACATGGGGCGGGTGCATTTGTTTCGTAGTTAGCGCCAAAGCCGACAGTTGTGAGAAATTTCATTTCTGGTGTCAATCTGTGTGGCTGGGAGGAATTCCTCTTTAGATGATGGCCAGCCTTTGTAAGCAATCATAACCTCAAAGCTGAACTACAGCGCGTTACACTTAGCAGCAACAGTGATTGTTGTATTTTCAACAAGTTTTTATTAGATTTTGACTTTGTTATAAAGTTGATAAAGACTATAAACTATGGAAAAGTTTTAAATTTGTCAAGTGGAAGTTTTTGCGAGAGCGTGCTGAGAACAACAAGGAAAGTGGTAATGAAAATAGGAAACGCGAGTACAGAAAGAGCAACTATAGCTGCTTAGATTCTGGTTTCACATTCACTGTTGTGAGCAATGAAGAGCGTCCACAGTGTTTTTTGTGTTTGAAAGTACTTTCTGTTGAATATATACTACCTATCAAATTAAAGCTTCATGTAGGAAATGTTCAAGAGAATGACGTGGTCAATCTAAGAGAATATTTTTCTAGAAACCTGTGTTCAATGAATGAACGAAAATCATCATTTTCTAAGCAGACGAAAATATCGAATAAAGCATTTCTAGTCGTCTACAATGTAGTTTACCGAGTAGCAAAATTGAAGGAAGCCCATAAAATTGCAGAGCTAATTCTGCCGTGTGCTATAGATATGGTGTCCATTATGCTTGGATAGTCCATGGCAAAACAAATTTTGCCCATTCTTTTTTTCTGTCACTAAAATTAATCGCCGAAATCAAGATTTGGGAGAGGACATTCATGAGAGAAAATTGTAGAAAAAATTAGAGGGAGAGATTGTGGTTTACAGCTTGGTGAGGTCATTGATAGCAATAGAGACGCTCATTTGATTTGCTATGTGCAACTTGTTGATGAAAAAGTAATGAACTGATGGAAGCTTTTTCGTAAGGAAATAAATATAGGTACGACAGATAAAGATTTGTTCGAAATAATGGACACTTTCATGACAGAAAATTATAAGTTAAGTGGACTCAGTGGGTTGATGTGTGTACTGATGGTGCATGATCCATGTCGGAGCGTTAGAGTGGTCTACAAGACCTTATTTGCGGCAAAGCTCCTGATATAATGTGAACTCATTGCATTATTCATAGAGAAGAATACGCTTCGCAGCATTTGAGTGTTGGTCTGAATCAAGTATTGCAAAATGTGATTAAAGTGGCGAACTTTAATAAAACTCATTCTCAGAAAGCTAGATATTTTGGACAAATGTGTCACGATATGGGAGTAAACAAACATTTTATATCAACACTCGTTGGCCTTCCAGGGGAAATGTATCATCGCGCATTTTTTGACTTAAGCGAGAAGTACGTTCTTACCTGAAAGAAGAAAATCATATCAGTGCTGAGTACTTTCTAGACATTGACTTTCTATGTAAGGTCGCATACTCATAGATATATTTGAGAAGTTAAACTCACCGAATAAGTCTCTACAAGGAAGTGACACTCATTTCATCCAACTTATTGATAAAGTTTCGACCTTCAAAAAGAAGCTTTTTCTTCGACAGAGAAAGACGAACGAATGTTTGGCATTTTATAAACGACAATGATATAGGTCTTACTGCAGATATTTGTTCTATAATTGAAGGACATTTAACTTCCTGTCCATTTTTTAAAAATATTTTCGTGAAAAGTGCGATAGGTTGTAGTGGGTTCAAATTCCCTTCAGTAATGTTTCTGCTTAGTTCAATACTGCTGAAGAGGAAGAAAAAAATGGTTCAAATGGCTCTGAGCACTATGGGACTTAACTTCTGAGGTCATCAGTCCGCTAGAACTGCGTAAACCTAACTAACCTGAGGACATCACACACATCCATGCCCGAGGCAGGATTCGAACCTGCGACCGTAGCGGTCGCGCGATTCCAGAATGTAGCTCATAGAACCGCTCGGCCACCCCGGCCGGCGAAGAGGAAGAGTTGAGAGAACTTTCCTCATATTCTTCACTAGAAGGGGTTTTCATCAATGGCATTGCCAGTATTTTAGTATTCAGTAATAAAAGAGTTCCCAAGCTTGTGCAAGAATGGGCTGAAGATATTAATTCCTATTGCAACTTCCTGCTTTTGCGAGAGTGGGTCTTCGACGGTGGCTATCATTGAAACCAAGTACAGATCAAGACTTTCTGAGCAGAAGAAAATAGGGGTAGCTGTCACTCGTTTGGAACCAAGATTTGACAATTTGTATGACAAGAAGCAAACTCAAGTGTCGCAATGGAGTGAGTAGTATTTTATTCGTACCTTTTTTTATTAATTCAGTTTTTGCAAAGGGGAGCCACAGAAACAACATAGTTGGTCAGGGGAGCCACGAACTCCAAATGGTTGAAAACCACTGTCTTAAACTAATGCACCACGTTGCCAAGTCACACACCCGCAGCCCGTCCAGACCGCAGGTTTATGGTCCCATTTGACTGTGGGCCGTCAGCGTGTGCGCCGTTGAGAGCGCCGCCGGAAGCAGCGTTCCGGTCGTTTGTGTAGGGTGCTGCTGGCCGCTTCCCGTCTGCTCTGTCCTCATCAGTCGCAACCATTCCCATTTCTGCGCGCCGCGCTTCCCGCAGGGATCGCCGTTTCCTCGCCGAAGACTTCACCACAGCAGGTGGAGGAGCATCAGACAGTACCTGTCCTTTATGACACGTGAATGCGAAAACGGAGATACAAAACAGACTGCCGGGACGTTGACAGAGGAAAGCTAATATCAACTGGTGCATCAGTAACAGGGACCATACGTGAAGCCTACAATAATTTTCACAATCAGATTCAAACAAAAGATGTATCAACAAATCCTAGAAAGTTTTGAGCATACGTAGAGTTGCACTGTACCAAAACTACGGTTCGGTGCAGTACATAAATGACATTGTAAATAGTAACATTACCAGTAGTATTGGTAGAATTTGTACGGAAGGAAACATAAAGGAATGTGTAACCGACAAAGTGGGAGCCGACAACCGTTTTTTGTTTATTGGGTTTGCTTTGCACATAATTAGAACCACACATTATTCAGTGTTAGTCTAGTGTGTATTTTGTATCGGTACAGAATATGAATTGAATTTTATAAGTAATAAAAATTAGTTGATCGCGTAACTTCAGCACTTTTATGGAACCAAAGCAATTAATTTTGATGCAAGTACAGTTTACATGCATAAACATAAAATATACATGATTGTTGTTGTTCTTTTGTAGCCAACAAAAAATTCTTCGTCTGATCAAAGGCAAGAGTTTCCTGTTATTATTGATAAATGCAGAAGTTGTTTATGAATAACAGAAATATCTATTGTACGGGGTATTCAAAAAGAGTGTCGAATTCTTTCAGAGTAAGCCTACTCATAGAAAAGAGAAAAATAAGTCCAATAAACATGGGTCCGGAAAGGCATACTTCCCGAGTTAAACATGTGTTTAAGAAAGGCTGCACGTCGTTTGGTTGCTGATATTAGTATAGTCGTTGCATTGTCGCTCCGTCAAATGTGTCTGCAGGGTATTATGCTGTCTTTCATTACACTACCTACCATTAGGTGGTCTGCAGTCATTTGTGTGGTTCGAGCTGTGTTGTAGGCTACTTTAGTTTTCGTCTTGTTTGTGTGCCTCATTGTACAGTGCTGTCAACACTGGGTACGTATATCGGTGTTTTACCTACTTCCAAACGTGGATTCACTAACGTCTTTACTGTTTTTGCGTTTTTTGTACGTACAAATGGTGTAGTACATTTACATTTTCTCTCTTCCACCACGTTTTAGCTGTGGATCCTAGTACTGGACACGTGAAATGGTGGATATGGTTTAGCAAATGGACGTAGCCTACAAGCCCGTGCCCTCTTCGGTGAAAAATATCCACAGCGCAGAGCGCCCTCTGATAAACTGTTAGATAGACTTTTCCAGCGTCTGAGGGACACAGGTGCCTTTGCACCTCGGAAGACTGACAGTGGAAGATCCCGCACAGCTCGCACGCCTGACACGAGGAGCGTGTGCTACGTTCGGTGGAAGACACCCCAGGGACCAGTGTCCACGATTTGCAGCAGCAGCAGAAAGCGTGTCACTCTGTTATCTGGGGTACTTCGTGAACAATTAATTGCTGTAGCCATACCATCTACAGTGCGTTCAGGCCCAAAGACCACAGGATCATCATGACAGACGGTGGTACTGTAAATGGCTGTTGGAGAAGTGTGCTGCAAATCCACTGTTCACATCCAAGATTTTATGTACCGATGAGGCAGTGATCAACGAGAGATGGTGTTGCGAATTTCCATAACCAGCATGTATGGGCGGATGTAAATCCCCAAGCAATTCAGGAAAGAGGGCATCAACACCGATTCTCAATCAACGTATGGGCGGGCGTACTTGGCGATAGGTTAATAGGGCCATACGTGCTACCAAGAAGGTTAAATGGGGCGCACCATCTGGATTTTCTCATTAATGTATTGCCTAGCTTGCTGGAGAATGTGCCATTACTGAAACGAATACAGATGTGATTCATGCATGATGGCGCACCAGCTCACTTACGTCTCAATGTGCGCGAGCATCTGACGCAGACATTTCAGGACCGCTGGATTGGTCGGGCGGGGGACGGCACACCTTGGCATGCTCGTTCCCCAGACTTTAATCCCTAGACTTTTGGTTATGAGGGCACTTGAAGAAATTGATCTACACCACGTCAATCAACGATGTGTGGACGCTGCAGAGTCACCTCTTCAATGCGAGTCAGCAGATACAACAACAACCGGTTATAATTCAAAGGCTGCGCCATTCCTTACGGCGGAGGGCAGAGGGATGCTTCGCCATGAATGGACGCTACGTTGAACGCCTCCTGTAAACAAGTTTTTATCACAGAAGGTATGCATTTACGGACACGTGTTTATTAAGACTTACCTCAGAAAGCGTATATTTCCGGACCCATATTAATTGTTACTTGTGTTATTTCGATGAGCACTATCATCTCTCAAAGTATTCGACTTTTTTCTTTTTGAACACACTGTGTAAGTAAGACGAAGTACTGAAGCGATGTTAATACATTTTTGTTTTGCGTTTTTTCATTTTACCTTTTTGTTGAGGAAATTGCGTTTTCTTTATATTTACTACAACATTCCTCTATTTCAAGTTACAAATTATTTATTTTCGGATAACTAAACAATGTTCTGTCATTTTCGATAAAAAGATTGTTCCCGTTTAATATCCATAAAATATCCATAAACTGTCACGAACTATGATTACTAGTCGCGTGAAGTAAAGCTTTTCCACTATCACAATACAAAGTCCGAATCTGTCTAAAAATCGTTAATTCCGTAAAATATTTAAATATTCACACGAAGTGACGTTAAAGTCAGAGAGATTATTGATCACCTCCCCGTTTCTTTAATATGACAAAAGTTCTAATTCTGATCTGAAATTAATGCTTCCCAAAAAAACAATCTCGTCGCGATTTATTCTTTCGCCCTGGTTTAATAAAGCTCCTATTGTTGCTTCCTAAAGCTGTGCGTCCTAATTGACTTCGAACAGACTAGAGGATAGAGACTGGAGTATCATAATTGCATTGTATGTCTATTTATACTTTAGTAAACGCTATCTTTGGCGTTCAAGACCTACGTTCTGTGACTATAATATTGATTTTCTCATATATAAGAATAACTAATAATTTAACCATTTCTATCGTTTTCCCCCCTCCCATGCTTCCAAAATTTATGATTAAAATTCTTTTATATTTCTATTATTTTTCTACTATAGATTTCCCTCTATATATCTCTTATTTCTATTTCGTAAATTACTACTTGTGGAGGGGCTTGGGACATTTTCTGAATTTATATTTCGAGGGCATGGGAGCTAATTTGGGAACTATTTTGGTTTATCAACACCGAGAGGCGTTGCAAGTGTTACAATCTTCTCTGGCCACTACAGTTACCAGACCTCAATATTATTGAGCCTTTGTGGTCTACTTTTCGAGAGAAATGTGTGTTATCACTATACTCCTCTATCTTCGTTATCTGGACTTGACGGTATTTTGCAGGAATCATGGTAAAATATTTTCTTGAAAACTATTTAGGAGTAGTATTTATCCGTTCCAACACGACTGGAACGTGTTGAATGTCGACGGTTTTCCTACCCTTTATTAGGCATGGTAATGTGTTGGGTTTTCGATGTTTCCATGTTTCTGTCCACCCCCTGTATTTGTAAGATGTGGATAAGAATAATCATGCATTTATCGTCAATTTTTTTCTTTTTTCATCCGATATGTTGCTTTTCATTTTGGTTTTGGTTGTAAGGGGTTCGGTATACCCCCGGCATTTGCACTACATGTGAAAGAAACCCGCTAAAAACATCACTTGCGATAATGTGTGACTGTCATTTTCCTAGTTCTTCCCTCTTGATGACTGGACCTGTTTTGAATACCAACGCTTTTCCTAACCCGTATTTGTCCTGGTAACGTCTTGCGTCTTTGATGTTTCCAAATTTTTGTCTTTCCCCTGTATTGGAAATGGAAATGTGCCCCTTACGGGGCAGGTCCGGTCGCCTTGGTGCTGGTCTTATTACATTCGACGCCACATTGGGCGACCTGCGCGCCGGATGGGGATGAAATGATGATGAAGACAACACAACACCCAGTCCCTGAGCGGAGAAAATCCCCAACCCAGCTGGGAATCGAACCCGGGCCCATTAGAACGGCAGGCCGTCACGCTGATCATTCAGCTATCGGGCGGAACCCCTGTATTTGAAGCTTTAGATGAGCATAATACTGCATCTAGTGTCTACTTTTTCTTTTTTCTGCCGGCATGTTGTGTTTCAAAAATGGTTCAAATGGCTCTGAGCACTATGGGACTCAACTGCTGAGGTCATTAGTCCCCTAGAACTTAGAACTAGTTAAACCTAACTAACCTAAGGACATCACAAACATCCATGCCCGAGGCAGGATTCGAACCTGCGACCGTAGCGGTCTTGCGGTTCCAGACTGCAGCGCCTTTAACCGCACGGCCACTTCGGCCGGCGGCATGTTGTGTTTCAATTTGACTGTGGTTGTGAGGGGTTATGGTATAATCCCGAAATTCGCATTAGAAGCGAGACAAACCCTTCTAAAAGCATCATCTGGGGTGATGTGCGATTGTCGTTTTCCTCTTCTTGCTTGGATTTATTGTAGTACGAGGGTCGTTCGATAAGTAGTGCAACACAATTCTTTCGGTTACTTTCTCTTGAAAGAATTTCGGAATTTGTTGTGGGTCATCGTCGAATATTCCTGCTTCAGCCCCTATAGCTTCATAAAGCTCCGATAGGTGGTGGCTCTGTTCGTATCTTTGAAAATGGCGTCTGTAACGAAGGTGCGCTACAAACTGAGAGTTGTCACTGAGTTTCTTTCGGCGGAAAACCATAGCTTCGCAGATAGGCCTTTGCAGAATGACTATGGAGACCTGGCACTGAACAAAAGCACGGTGAGTCGTTGGGCGAGGCGTCTGTCATCACCGTAGCAAGATCGTGCAAACCTGTCCGATCTCCCGTGTGCCGCTCGGCCGCACACAGCTGTGACACCTGCAATGTTGGAACGTGCGGACACTCTCATACGAGGTGATCGACGGAACACAGTCAAACACCTCGCTGCCCAACTGGACCTCTCTGTCGGTAGTTCTGACACGCTAGTCCACCAGGAAACCATAAAGGGCAACGATGGACTACGCCACCGCTTCAACCACTCTCAGCTCAAGTGGCTGAACTTCATCACCAAGAACGAGTTAACCCTAATTAACAAATATCCCATCTTCACGCCTGACGACTGGCAATTACTGACAGACCTAGCAGAAATACACGTGACGGGCAAAGTACCTGCCGACATATTTAGTCGTCGCAGAGCCTAAGTAGCAAAGCAGCGAGAGATCATCATTAGACGGAGTGGAGCTCATTCTAAACCTACCGGCCAGCCATTTAGGCCGTTCGCTTTCCACTTCTCTTACTGTCCCTCCGACTATCCTTTAATCTTTCTTTTATTAAAAAAATAAATAAATAAAAAATCACAAAAAAGAAAAAAAAGCACAAAGTCAAGCAAATACGATAACGCCAAGAATTTTTCTCCCCAAACCATCATGTAAGAAGGAGAAGCGCCTCGTGCGCTAGTACTTCGTTCCCAGACGAAGACATCTTCCTCCTTGAAGTGTGCGCAGACCTGTGAGCGCGTAGCGTGAAGCAGTCGCCCTCCGTTTTCTGGCGGTGGCGCCTTTGTCGCAATTGAAGGCTTCGGTGTCTCCCTCTAGCGGGAAAGGGGAAAAGTGGCGTATTCGCGTGGGTTGAAGAAGTGGTTGTGTGGGCTCTCGTGGAGAGTTGGCAGTCGGGGCATCAAGAAGCGACTTCTCTGCCGGTGCTAGAGGGGCAGACCGCGGCCAATGACTGTACTGTTTAAAATGAAAGTCACTAAGACCTGATCCATTCTCTCGCCTGCCATAACTGGTATTACTAGACTCACGTGTAAAAGGTACTCTAAGAAAGAAGAAAATTTCCTTTTGCCTCGTGGTAAGAACTAGTCAATTGCATAACGAATTCCTGCTCATCTGGAAGCTGTAACTTACGTAAATTTGTGTTTATGTGTTTTTCCAATTCAATACCTTTTAAGGCTTTTACTCAACGTGCTTATGTGTTTTGTACAGGTAGTTGGTTATTAGTGTGTTTACTTGCCATGCAAAAGTTCGCCATTTCATTACGGGTAGAAATTGTTGCCTTGAAAGGAGAATGTTGTAAAAGTTCGCAAGTCCTACCTGGCGAGCGTGTGTGTTTGCCGTAAGTTAACAGGCTGAAATTTGTAAAATTTGTTTTTTATATATCTTGGAAGTGTTAATGTTATTAACTGTAAGTGTCCCCCAGTGTGCATGACTCATGCGTTTTGATTTTTCTATTTTGAGAACTTTTGTAAACAGGATTGTCTTTGTATGTTGCAGACAAGTTAGATTCTGCGCCATTTAATGAATAGGGTGAAATCCACCTGTAATTTAGATGAGCTTGAAATATTATACAGCGTCGCGTTGTATACGTGAAATTGCTTGCCTGTACTGGCCTTTTACTGGCGTGAAATTTTTTATAATAATGTAATAATTTAAAAGTCCTTTCCTATCGTAAATCGTGACTTGTTCGTTAAATGATTGTTGGTTTTTCTAAATATCGTAAGGTCTTGCTCCAAATTTGAATAAAAAGTGTTGCTGAAAATTGTGTGTAATTTCACCAGTTATTCCTTGGCACCTACTTCCACTTTACATTTTGTGTACTGATTGAAGTTAATAACCTTTGGTGAACCAGTAGTTATTTTACGGTTCAACCTGTTTGGTCCAATGAAGGATCCACTCTGCGGAACGCAGTACGTGGGTGATGGGGAGGTTATTGATACAGCAAGATGTTGGCCCAGACTTCGACAAGTTGAGTGGTACCATGCGGAGATACAAGCCATCCCAGTAAGGTGACGTAAGGCCGTCGCATTGAACGGGGATCATGTTGAAAAATAAGGCTTTATAGCAAAAAGAGTGGGGAACAATATGGAGTATTGGAATCCGGAATAAAACCAACCTGGTTTCAGAGAAAAACGCCTGTGTTGCATTACTTATGGAAGGCCCTTCGTCGATAGTTACTTTATGCTGGCTACTCGTGTCTGCAGTCCTTCGTTGTAGTCTTCGTCTGTTTTATTTGTACACTGGGCTGTTGTGTGCGACGGGCTGTATGAATTAAGTTCGAAGTTTGTGTAATTTAAGCGGCATCAATGCACGCAGCATATTGCCTCAGCAGCCTTTGCTATGTCGGGAAACCCCTAATCAACACAATTTAAGTCTAGTTTGAAAAACAAATATTTGGAATTCCGCTGTCTTTCGTGGCCAGCCGGCACGCATTACCAGGCATCCCAATCAGATGATTATAGCAGTGGCCGTGCCGCCGTCCCCGGAAGCTTATGCGAGTGGCACCGCATTAATATGAATCAGGCGCAGCGTTGAGTGCCCGGAAGAGGCGCGGGGGGTCTGCCGTTAGAAGGCGGCGGGCCGGCCTTGGCTGTCCTTCTGGCGTGGCCTGCTATTACGTAACGAGCCTGCCGACAGGTAAGGACGCTGCCCGCCCCAAGGACACAGCCTCTTCCGCTGCCGATTGCTTTCTGGCGGATCCGGGATGAGTCATCTCGCTGATCCAGCCAGCCACACTCGCTTATTTTTTCCCTTTCGCCTGGCAACTTGATTTAAATATTCAGAAATGTAGGACTGTGCACTTCAGTAAACGAGAGAACCTGAAATCCTATAATTACAATATCAGTGAACCGATCAGCTGCCGGGTCGGAGATTTTTCCCGCCCGGAGACTGGGTGTTGGGTTGTCCTTACGT
The DNA here is from genome assembly GCF_021461395.2 of Schistocerca americana. NCBI lineage: Eukaryota > Metazoa > Arthropoda > Insecta > Orthoptera > Acrididae > Schistocerca > Schistocerca americana. The sequence goes on from NC_060124.1 coordinate 313,255,137, forward strand.
TCGTATCGTCATAACTGACAAATGGTTCAAATGGCTCTGAGCACTATGGGACTTAACATCTGAGGTCATCAGTCCCCTAGAACTTAGAACTACTTAAACCTAACTAACCCAAGGACAGCACACACATCCATGCCCGAGGCAGGATTCGAACCTGCGACCGTAGCGGCAGCGCATTTCCGGACTGAAGCGCCTAGAACTGTTCGGCCACAGCGGCCGGCGCAGTACCCACAACTGCTGGTAAATGCACCTACAAAAGTATATCATGGTGTCATATATCAGGAGATATAACATCATAAAGACAGAGACGCATGAAAAACTGGCACATTGTGTGTAACATCTGAATTTATTACTCCTTTTCCACTAACTCCATTCTGAATACGTTTTCCAGACAGTATCCACATATGCTGCTGAATGTACCTACAAAATTAAACTATGGTTTGACAAGTAGACCATGAGATATGATGTCATAAACACTGAGATACGTGAAAAATTGCCGCATGAAGTCTGACGTTTAACTTTATTACTCCTTTGCTAATAACTTTATTCGCAACATATTTCACAGACAGTATCCACATATGCCGCTGAAAGGACCGATACAAATACGTCATTGTACGACACATTGTTCATCTACATCTAAATCTACGTGATTACTCTGCTATTCACAATAAAGTATCTGGCAGTTTTCAATGAACCACCTACAAGCTGTCTCTCGACCGTTCCACTCTCGAACGGCGCGCTCTTCACAAACAAACTCAAGCAGCTGATGTCACGGTTGCTGTAGCTATTACGTAGTTAAGCTCAGCCTGTGACTGCTCCCATGAGGTTGAGCTGCGAGGAAGGGGAAGCCTACTTAACTTCACGTGGTGAGAATCACACGGTTGCTGCTACAGACCTATTCTGCGTAGTACAGAACAGGGAAACATGTTTGGAGTAAAAACAAGCATAAGTGCGAAGATAATTTTTTTTTTAAAGTATGGCAGAGGGAAGTAGTGGTGAAGTGCCACTTCCCCTAATACCTCCGAATATGAATACTCGAATGAACAGTTTGTAGGGATATAAAATGGAATGATCACATTGTTTCAGTCATAGGTGAAGCATGTGATTCATTTGCAGAATACAATGGAAATGCAATCAGTCTACAAAGGGAACTGCATACAAAACACTGGTGCAACTCATCCTAGAATAATGTTCAAGTGTGTGAGACGAAGAAACGGCATTAAATGTCTGTAGGGAAGGGGAGCACGAATGGTCAATGGGAGAATGTTACGAAGATGCTGAAGGAACTGAATTGGCAAATGCCTGAAGTCAGATGTAATCAATCCCGTAGACACCTATTTAGGAAAGTTTTAGAACCAACTTAAGCGATGAATCTAGGAATGGAGGCGTCTAAGCAGTCATTCTTCCCACATTCCATATGTGAAGGGAGGGATAAGATGCCCTAATAACTGGTACAATATGAAATATCTGTACTATACACTTGACAGCGGTTTTGCAGAGGTGGAGACACAGGCGATGGACAAAAATTTGGAAACACCAAAGTCACGACACGCTACCGTTCCTGATACGGTGTAGGGAAACCGTTCGCATTCAGACCAGCTTCCAGTCATCTCGGAATCTATAAACACAGGTCCCGTATGGTTTTCAAGGCAATCTTATGCCACTATTCCTGCAAAACAGTGACAAGTTCAGGTAACGATGGTGGAGGTGGATAGAAAACATGCACCACTCGCTCCAAAGAAGATCACAAAGCCTTTATGGTAATGAGATCTGGTCACTGTGATGGCCAGCGAAAATGCGACGTCTTGACGCTCATAAAACCAGAATTGGACGATGAGAGCTGTGTGAAAAAGGGGCCTTATCGTCTTGGATGACTGCATCACTATTGGGGGACAAACATCCTACCATGGGAGGGACCTGATCAACCTAAACGGTCACTTAATTCGTAGCAGTAATGCGATCTTTCCGAGTAACCAATGAATGCCTCGATGTTGTTGTTGTTGTGGTCTTCAGTCCTGAGACTGGTTTGATGCAGCTCTCCATGCTACTCTATCCTGTGCAAGCCTCTTCATCTCCCAGTACCTACTGCAACCTACATCCTTCTGAATCTGCTTAGTGTATTTATCTCTTGGTCTCCCTCAATGATTTTTACCCTCTACGCTGCCCTCCTATACTAAATTGGTGATCCCTTGATGCCTCAGAACATGTCCTACCAACCGATCCCTTCTTCTAGTCAAGTTGTGCCACAAACTTCTCTTCTCCCCAATCCTATTCAACACCTCCTCATTAGTTATGTGATATACCCATCTAATCTTCAGCATTCTTCTGTAGCACCACATTTCGAAAGCTTCTATTCTCTTCTTGTCCAAACTATTTATCGTCCATGTTTCACTTCCATACATGGCTACACTCCATACAAATACTTTCAGAAATGACTTCCTTACACTTAAATCTATACTCGATGTTAACAAATTTCTCTTCTTCAGAAACGCTTTCCTTGCCATTGCCGGTCTACATTTTATATCCTCTCTACTTCGACCATCATCAGTTATTTTGCTCCCCAAATAGCAAAACTCCTTTACTACTTTAAGTGTCTCATTTCGTAACCTAATTCCCTCAGCATCACCCAACTTAATTCGACTACATTCCATTATCCTCGTTTTGCTTTTGTTGATGTTCATCTTATATCCTCCTTTCAAGACAATGTCCATTTCATTCAACTGCTCTTCCAAGTCCTTTGCTGTCTCTGACAGAATTACAATGTCATCGGCGAACCTCAAAGTTTTTATTTCTTCTCCATGGATTTTAATACCTACTCCGAACTTTTCTTTTGTTTCCTTTACTGCTTTCTCAATATACAGATTGAATAACATCGGGGAGAGGCTACAACCCTGTCGTACTCCCTTACCAACTACTGCTTCCCTTTCATGTCCCTCAACTCTTATAACTGCCATCTGGTTTCTGTACAAATTGTAAATAGCCTTTCGCTCCCTGTATTTTACCCCTGCCACCATTAGAATTTCAAAGAGAGTATTCCAGTCAACATTGTCAAAAGATTTCTCTAAGTCTACAAATGCTAGAAACGTAGGTTTGCCTTTCCTTAATCTTTCTTCTAAGATAAGTCGTAAGGTCAGTATTGCCTCACGTGTTCCAGTGTTTCTACGGAATCCAAACTGATCTTCCCCGAGGTCGGCTTCTACTAGTTTTTCCATTCGTCTGTAAAGAATTCGTGTTAGTATTTTGCAGCTGTGGCTTATTAAACTGATTGTTCGGTAATTTTCACATCTGTCAACACCTGCTTTCTTTGGGATTGGGATTATTATATTCTTCTTGAAGTCTGGGGGTATTTCGCCTGTCTCATACATCTTGCTCACCAGATGGTAGAGTTTTGTCAGGACTGGCTCTCCCAAGGCCGTCAGTAGTTCTAATGGAATGTTGTCTACTCCTGGGGCCTTGTTTCGACTCAGGTCTTTCAGTGCTCTGTCAAACTCTTCAGGCAGTATCATATCTCCCATTTCAACTTCATCTACATCTTCATTTCCATAATATTGTCCTCAAGTACATCACCATTGTATAGACCTTCTATACACTCCGTCCACCTTCCTGCTTTCCCTTCTTTGCTTAGAACTGGGTTTCCATCTGAGCTCTTGGTATTCATACAAGTCGTTCTCTTATCTCCAAAGGTCTCTTTAATATGCCTACCCAAATGTTTCATTCTTGTGACGTAAACTCGGCCAGAAGTTAGAAACAGTGCGCAACAAGACTCATCTGCCCAAATGACTTTCTTACATTACTTCATGGTCCAGGTTTTATAGCTTCCGCACCACGTTTTCATTTAACTGGCATTTCCATCACAGATGTGTGGTTTGGAAATTCCAAGTCGTCCTGCAGTACTCAGCTAATGAAGCTCCCTTCGTGTTGTTTTGATGCTGATAGGCTTTGGGAGTGCGACTTTCAGTTTTGCAGTGACTTTTGCACCTGTTGTCGTAGTACATTCCACAGGTGCCGCTCGAGCTCAAATACAACAGCGCATCCTGCAGGTGTGGCATTTATGATGAAATAGACGAAGTAGACATCTCTCGCGGTGTTTCTATATTCTTTTCAACCGCGGTAGGTGTAGACAGATATGCTTATCACAATGGTATTCCTGCAAAATAGGTTTGAAGCACAAGTATCACACTTCTTGTAAAGGTGTGATATATGCGATTGCAGTCTTTCTCGGCGTATTCCAATGGTGAATTCTTCTCGGGTTATCAGCCGAGTGGTGGCGTCGTCTTCTCCAGAAGATGATGGGTACGAAACTCATCGAAACCTAGCGACAAGACGACGCTATCACTCAGCTAATAACCCGAGAAGAATTCATTATTACACTTCTTGAAGGAAAGAAGCGAATGTGCGCAAAGGAAGAATTGCTTTTCGATTAGGCGACTGAACCTATCCCGTGATGTCTCTCAACGAGCAGTATCATAGACCTCAGTTTTGTTTTCGTTGGCGGTGGATGGGAGTGGCGGTGCTTGTGAGGGAAGCGGGGGAGTGCCCTGTGCTGCGTTGAAGAGGTACGGCGGACAGCGCTCGGGAACTCGGTGTACGTGTATTTCTAAGAACCGGAAGGCTTGGCTCAGGAACGTCTAGAGAGCCTATACATACAAGCTCTCTAGGAAGTCTCAAGCCACCGCCAGTTATTTATCGGACTGCTTCCGTAATAGCGAGGAGAGAGCACTTTCAGGGAACGCAGCTGGACGTGTTGGGAGACTAACCGAGAAAGGGCGACAACCCATGAGAGATCAAAAGAATAGTTCACCGATTCCGCGTGCTTTTATGTGCTCTGCAGTTCTGAGAGGTGAGCAAGGAAGTCGGGCTCGAGCAAAGTGCTCGGAATGGGATGGTCATGGAACTAAGGATTTTGAATATCTTCTGGGAAAGAGTGACAGATGTGACACTTTCTACAAGGTGATACAGAAAAACGGGAAATTTTCAAGTGCCCTGTTGTTGTTGTTGTGGTCTTCAGTCCAGAGACTGGTTTGATGCAGCTCTCCATGCTACTCTATCCTGTGCAAGCTTCTTCATCTCCCAGTACCTACTGCTATCTACATCCTTCTGAATCTGCTTAATGTATTCATCTCTTGGTCTCCCTCTACGATTTTTACCCTCCACGCTGCCCTCCAATACTAAATTGGTGATCCCTTGATGCCTCAGAACATGTCCTACCAACCGATCCCTTCTTCTAGTCAAGGTGTGCCACAAATTTCTCTTCTCCCAAATTCTATTCAGTACCTCCTCATTAGTCATGTGATCTACCCATCTAATCTTCAGCATTCTTCTGTAGCACCACATTTCGAAAGCTTCTATTCTCTTCTTGTCCAAACTATTTATTGTCCACGTTTCACTTCCATACATGGCCACACTCCATACAAATACTTTCAGAAACGACTTCCTGATACTTAAATCTATACTCGATGTTAACAAAATTCTCATCTTCAGAAACGCTTTCCTTGCCATTGCCAGTCTACATTTTATATCCTCAAGTGCCATGTAAAAATAAAAAAGTAAAAATAAAAAATCCAATAAAATCTTTTATTGACAGCAAAGGAAGCAATACAACATGCCTTAAGACACAGTAATGGAAATTATCGGTGTTTGAAAATTTCTTCCTGTAGATGCCATCCTCCTGTACATATGCATTCTTCCAACCTGCTCTTCAGGTTACTCATTGAGAGCCGCAACATCTTAACTGGGGTACCACGAATTTCGTCTCGAATTCTTTTTTTCAGTTTATCCAGTGTTCGTGGCTGAGTCGTGTAGACCCGACTCTTAAGGTAACTCTATAATAAAAAAAAATGGCCAAACGCGAGTAGGACACGCTCTCTGAACGTTCCATACAGACTTAAGTAGGTATTAGTACGTAGACTGTTGCTCTATCCCAAGAATTGTGCATCTCGACGATTTTTGCCTGTTAATCGACACTGATACTGCCAAGATATAGGTCCCGGGAATTGCAAGACCTTCGAGAATGTTTTAATTTTAAGTTTGAAATCGGACAATAAATGACAAAAGAACTATTTTTTTCGTCTGACATAATTACGAATTCACACTTGTCGGATTTTTTTCTTTACTTGTCACTGTGAAATCTTGCTTCTTGCCAAATTTCGTGTTGTAGGTCAACGGGAAGTATCCTATAGGTTTTGATGAATGAGTTTGTCATAAAATGTGACACAAATGGCGTTTCTTTTGATTGCATTAATTTAGAAGCTTCCATTTATTATACTGCCAAGGAACTATAGATCTTAGTATGTTACATAAATTTCGACTTGATACATCTACGTGTTCCTGAGAAAAGGGTTTTAACGTACGTACAGACAGACAGGCAGCTCGGGGAAAAAATCGAGTGATATACACTCCTGGAAATGGAAAAAAGAACACATTGACACCGGTGTGTCAGACCCACCATACTTGCTCTGGACACTGCGAGAGGGCTGTACAAGCAATGATCACACGCACGGCACAGCGGACACACCAGGAACCGCGGTGTTGGCCGTCGAATGGCGCTAGCTGCGCAGCATTTGTGCACCGCCGCCGTCAGTGTCAGCCAGTTTGCCGTGGCATACGGAGCTCCATCGCAGTCTTTAACACTGGTAGCATGCCGCGACAGCGTGGACGTGAACCGTATGTGCAGTTGACGGACTTTGAGCGAGGGCGTATAGTGGGCATGCGGGAGGCCGGGTGGACGTACCGCCGAATTGCTCAACACGTGGGGCGTGAGGTCTCCACAGTACATCGATGTTGTCGCCAGTGGTCGGCGGAAGGTGCACGTGCCCGTCGACCTGGGACCGGACCGCAGCGACGCACGGATGCACGCCAAGACCGTAGGATCCTACGCAGTGCCGTAGGGGACCGCACCGCCACTTCCCAGCAAATTAGGGACACTGTTGCTCCTGGGGTATCGGCGAGGACCATTCGCAACCGTCTCCATGAAGCTGGGCTACGGTCCCGCACACCGTTAGGCCGTCTTCCGCTCACGCCCCAACATCGTGCAGCCCGCCTCCAGTGGTGTCGCGACAGGCGTGAATGGAGGGACGAATGGAGACGTGTCGTCTTCAGCGATGAGAGTCGCTTCTGCCTTGGTGCCAATGATGGTCGTATGCGTGTTTGGCGCCGAGCAGGTGAGCGCCACAATCAGGACTGCATACGACCGAGGCACACAGGGCCAACACCCGGCATCATGGTGTGGGGAGCGATCTCCTACACTGGCCGTACACCACTGGTGATCGTCGAGGGGACACTGAATAGTGCACGGTACATCCAAACCGTCATCGAACCCATCGTTCTACCATTCCTAGACCGGCAAGGGAACTTGCTGTTCCAACAGGACAATGCACGTCCGCATGTATCCCGTGCCACCCAATGTGCTCTAGAAGGTGTACGTCAACTACCCTGGCCAGCAAGATCTCCGGATCTGTCCCCCATTGAGCATGTTTGGGACTGGATGAAGCGTCATCTCACGCGGTCTGCACGTCCAGCACGAACGCTGGTCCAACTGAGGCGCCAGGTGGAAATGGCATGGCAAGCCGTTCCACAGGACTACATCCAGCATCTCTACGATCGTCTCCATGGGCGAATAGCAGCCTGCATTGCTGCGAAAGGTGGATATACACTGTACTAGTACCGACATTGTGCATGCTCTGTTGCCTGTGTCTATGTGCCTGTGGTTCTGTCAGTGTGATCATGTGATGTATCTGACCCCAGGAATGTGTCAATAAAGTTTCCCCTTCCTGGGACAATGAATTCACGGTGTTCGTATTTCAATTTCCAGGAGTGTAACTACAAAGTAATACTTTTCGTATTTTTTCCTTTCATTTGTACTGTGAAGCATTGCTTTCTTGTCGATTTTCATGGTTTTAGGTCAGTGGGATTTATCCTATAGGTTTTAATGAACGAGTTAGCTAATATCAAAATATGTGACGAAATGGCCATATCTTTTGACTGCATTGACTTAGAAGATTCAATTTTTTACATCGCCAAAGGACTGTAGAAGTTAGTATGTGACGTAAATTTCAACTTGATACGTGTACTCTTTCCTGAGAAAAGAAACTTTCAACGATCGGGCAGACAATAGACAGACAGGCAAAGAAGTGATCCTATAAGAGTTCAGTTTTACCCATTGAGGCACGGAACTTTAAAAATCACGAACGGACAAATCTGGTGACCTTAGGAGCCAGGTAACGTCACCGAATCTTGAGATGACACGGTTATCTAACGTTTCTCGCACAACTGCTATTGACTGCTGTGCAGAGCGCGATGTCGCAACATTCTGTTGGAACTAGGTTTCAGCCGGCCGCGGTGGTCTCGCGGTTCTAGGCGCGCAGTCCGGAACCGCGCGACTGCTACGGTCGCAGGTTCGAATCCTGCCACGGGCAAGGATGTGTGTGATGTCCTTAGGTTAGTTAGGTTTAAGTAGTTCTAAGTTCTAGGGGACTGATGACCACAGCTGTTAAGTCCCATAGTGCTCAGAGCCATTTGAACCATTTTTGAACTAGGTTTCATGAAATTGTGGAATATTGTTCAGTGGAGGTGCAACAAAAGATAACAACATTTCAAGATACCGATCTGAAGTGACAGTCACTGTGGTCTGGTCGTCAGTTTCGAAAAAGTAAGGTCCGATGACCTCATGCCACGAAACTGCGCACCATACTGCCACCTTGCTGACGTGTACAGATCTTTCATGACCTTCCCCTGCCTGCCCAGTAACGGTAGTTCTGCTTATTCACCCGATCTATGAGATGAAAATGAGCCTCATCTGATAACCACAGTTTGCCGAAAAGCCTGTTGTCGTCGTCGTCGTTAATGTTTGTCATAAGTTGCTGGCAGAATTCTAATCACAACCGGTAATCGTTCTCCTTCCGTTGTTGCACGGTCTGCAGCTTGTGTGGAAGAAATTTTAAATCAAAATGGAGAACTTTATCTGTGCAGTTTCCAAACTCGCACTATTTTTGTAAAATATTTTCGTGGTAAACACGCGCTGTTGACCATTCCACTGATCCGTGATGTGGCAAGATATGTCTACAGCTCCTCTTCTCACTTCTCAGAAATTGGAAGCAGGTTAAGGTATTATCAGTGCCGAATCCTCAGGTAACGGGGAAAAATTAGATTGTCAGACATATTACAGGACTCCAGAATTGCTAAAAGGAAATCATTATCTAGTTTTGTGTTCCTTCTCAGAAACTGAGCGGGGTGTTCTTTGATGCACTTGAAAGTTGGGCAAAAGACATAAATAGACACTGTCCTTCGAATTTGACCCTGACTGTCTCAGATAAATGCAATAATGTGTGACGCTAGAGACTGATCAAACTAGTGCGCATTCGGCACGGTTGCTGCAGCGATCTATTATTTGGTGAAGTGTTCGGTCGATCCGGTTCGCTTTTTGTATATCGAATCCGATCGCGGACTGTTAATCCTTTGAAAGGTGGAAAATCCGGAGCCGTCTCACAGAGCATCGTCCTTACCCGCTACTGGCTTTTCGATGTAACGGAGCAGATCGTCAAGTGATTCACCTTACGACCTTAGTGAAGAACGGTTCACTTTCACTGTACCATTCGTAAAAAGTGAAGCTGCAGTCACTTCACCAGATAGCGTCTTTAAGAAATTTGTTCGTTCTTACTAAACTTCATAAGCAGATAACCATACAACTGCATCAGAATTAGACTTAGAAAGATGCATATAAATTATTAGATGGACAACGTAAACTTTTGGGTAAAATAATTTGCAGATGGGCTGAGAAAAATCGCAAGTACTGAACGGCAATAGGTTCGTGTCATAAATAGTAAAAGTATTCGAGAATCAAATCAGATCTGACTTTTGTTGATAGACGACAACATCGAGAAATAAAGTGACGTGTACTATAAAGAAATGCTACAATTTCTTTGCGCATTCAAACTGTTTGGTGCAACACAGTTGTGTGCAAGAAAGTTTCACCAGGTTTAGTACATCGACAGTACTAACTACAGTTTGTTTTCATTTATGTTCTAAATACAGTGGACACTGATACGTCATTCCATTGAAGACATGAATAATAGTTTTGAATTTTAGCTGAAGTTTTATGATCATTAAATTCTTTCTCCAAAACTTTCGAGCAACACTACCCGACGTGCACAAGATAGCCTCTGACTAGCACTGACTCGACACAGACTAAAGTAACCCACAGTGGGCGCCGCCACCAAGCTAGACATAAAATTGTAACAATTAAGTATTGTTAATATTATAATTATATTATAATAATATTAATATTATAATTACGAAATTATAATTTAGATAAAGTACCATGGCGTAGTATGAAGCAGATTTATTACATTCAACTACAAAGTACTTGACATTATACTTTCAAATTCGCAGTATCACTACTTTTAACAACCAGGAGTCATAAAATCGTAATTAAAAAAGTAATTATACTTTTAATATTCTGTTAACAATTGCGATATAATATTGAATATTTTTATGCGATATGCAATTTTGGTCAGAAATTACGTGTGAGGAGAAAAAGATGTTATTGTTTACATGGCATGCCGACATGGCTTTTACGTATTTGTCAAAAAATAACAATTTCTGTTTAAGAATGATATATTGGTCAGCATCTAACACACACGAAGAAATAAAATGATGAGTTTGAATGTTTACGATTCGTAACAAAATATGGATGGGTAGTTTATTGAATAAGGCATCGAACAATTCAGTGTGTGCCTCTCGGTCCATTACATTACAGGTGTAATGAATGCTAGTTTGCTTGGTCTTGATAAATACATGGTAATATTTATGAGAAGTTTCACATCGGAAGCTTTTGAGTGCCACACTGGTAATTTGCCACGAGATTTATTCACGTCGATTAAGATACGGGAATAATGTTAAATGGTGCTGTTGATCTTGTAATTGGAAATAACAATTACTCATATTTTTAACTGAACTTTTCATCAAACATGTTTCATTAAACTGTTTTCTAACGTAAATATTAAACTAAATTAAAATAGCTGCTATGAAACTGTATATATCTAAATTCAAACTACTCAAAACGTAAAATGTTTTAACTACGCTAATAATAATAATTATTATCTTTGTAGCTTATCGAAGGCGTCTAAATGTTTGAACTACGCTAATAATAATAATAGTAATTATCTTTGTGTTTTATCAAAGATTTCTAAAACAGGTATGTTTGGTGAAAACGCAAATAAAATCCGTGTGCTAAAGACGAATAGTTGTTATTCTTATCTACAAGTAGTTGTTGAGGAAGAATGTTTGCAAATATTAACAATGTAAAAGGTATATGAAGTAAGATGAACACACAAACCAGTTTTACGTAGGATAAGTGGACGGTGCACATTTATTGGTAGAATTATGCCAAAGTGTAATGCAGCTTTGGGAAGTATTATAACTGGCTAGTTCGCGTAGTTGAAATCGTTGTAATGAAACTCAGACATCTGAACACTGACGTCTTTGAAAAGAAATCGATGAGCCATTTCCTCACAGGTTAAAAATGTGTAAGGTTTATAACTGAAACAGCAACCAGACACAAGTATGGTTCAACAAGGTTTATTTGGATCAAACCACGACCGGCTGCGGATTTTTTACAAATCTGTCTTTAGATGGTTGTTATACGTTTCGTGGTTTTCTTGCTGGGGGCTCCTTTTGTATGCATTATTGGCCATGTCTTCTCGGTGCTTCTTTCTTTTTGTCAGTCATTGTATTTACCATATAGAAATACACCGTGGCAATACACAGAATTTGAAAGTATACCAAATACAAAAACGTAAAAACTGAACCAACATTACTTTGAAATTATGCCATTTTTATATTAGGCTTATAAGTCCAATGTTATCAATCAAGTAATGGCGTAATCAGTTGCTCCTGTCAGATCTCTCGAAGGTCTTCGATACTTGTTTTATTATAAGAGGTGGAGCCCCTCCACGCCCACACCGGCATGATGGCCAACACGTAAGGTCTATTGTCATGTCTGCATAAGGGATAGTTTTCACTAAAGTGATGTCTTGCGGGATGTGGGTACTGAGATGTTTGCGTACGTCTGGTTAAGGTTAACCATTAATCGCGCTCATCTGGAGATAGAATTTGGAAGTTGAACGAACGGTAGCGGTTTGAAGAGCAGAGGGAAAAAAGTGCCAAGGCAAGAGCCAAGGAAAACCGTTGCGATAGTGGGTCAGGTTGTAAGAGCAGTAGCGATTTTCTTGCTGCCTGCGAGACAGGTCGTGCAAGCGTAGGCTTTGGTAGTAGTGGGTATCATGCAGGCGGATACCTTTGACATTGTGTGGTGGTGTCATTCGGCGGCTGCTGCTGGGTGCCGGTGTTGGTTTCTCGGTCAGCGACAGCATGCCTTAACAGTTAGGTTCATCATCGTTTTTCTCCGATACGTCATATATCGGATTCACAGTGTAAGGTAGTGTTGGCGGTTTGTTTGTACGTTAGTGTGCGAGCTTGTCGTTTTCGCTGCAGTAGCCTGCTGGTCGGCTTTAATGGCAGCTGGCAAATCCATCAGCATTACTGATGCGCAGGGGCTTGCTGACGTTTGTCGCTTGTTGATGTATGTTAGTTAGCCATAGGTGGTTATGCCCTAGCTAGCAGATTCATTGGCCGCTTATGCTTCCACCTATGGTTGTGATCATAGTTTCCAAGAGTAAGGACGAAAGGATTGTTTGAGAGTCTCGAGTTCCTGTATAGTTGTGAGGAGTGTTTTTTGAAAACTTTCTTGAGGGTTTCAAGGCGGTATTCATTGTGAAGATCCACGGTGCGGGTGTAGCATGGAGCGTTGCTAATGTTCTGTATGATCTGCAGGCGGTGCAGGCGTGTAGCTGCGTATCCCCAGACGGGAGCTGCGTACATCAGAGGTCTAATCAGTGTCATGTTTATGGACCTCGACACCCACCCATTCAGCGTACTTTCCCTGTTGAGCATTGGGTACAGTTGTTTGAGCCTCGGGTGCGCTCTGTTGGCAACGTATTCATTGTGGTCCTCCTATGTAAGTTTCCGGTCCAGCCAGACACCGAGATATCTGACTGTCTCTCGGAAACGTATTGGGCGCGCATGCAGTGTTACATGTTGACAGTGTTTATGCTTGCGCAGTAGCTTCAGTCTGTGTGTGAACAGAACTGCTTCGCACTTGTCGACATTTACTTTAACACGCCATCGTTCATCTACACTTGTTGGACACTCTTGCACTATGTAGTCTACTAACTCCCAATTCCGCCCCTGCCCCCCTCCCCCTCCTCCGCCGCATCCTCCCCTCCCCCCCCCCCCCCCCCCACTCAGATGCCGCAGAAGTTGATACACTCGACCTATGCTTCATGAAGTAGCACATGGCATAGCCTGTACTTATTCGGTTCAGCCTTGTCCACACGTCCCTAGGAAGATTCATTCCCGTAAGTTCAGTGCGATGCCTAAATGGTTGGTATTTATCGGCCATCTTCTCTTCCATTGTTTACTAATGTTGAAGCTTGGTTCTGTGATCCCACACTAATTTCCGAAACTTCAACCGACTTTCTGGCAGATCGTTTGCGTTCATATGGATGGGAAGGTGTCATGGAATTTCTTACTATCTCGCGAAGCTGCGAGCTCTTATCTTTGTTCATCTGTCATAGTGTCGCTAACCACATGTCCATGTTGACGACCACAGGTGTCACAAAGTCGCTGAACACATAGAACCATGTTTTTGTACAGAACTGTACAAAATCTAAACAAAAATTAGTAATATAATAGTATGTATACACAAATTTACTTTTTTTTAAAGAAATGACCCGTTTTTATAAGTTATCGAGTTATTCGAATATCTGATCATCCGGATCGTGTCCGCTCCCGAGTCATCCAGATACTTGGAGTTTTACTGCACATAAAAATCAGTTTCTATTCAGCAGCGGAATATTAACATCCTGCGTGGTTCAAAGACGGACACGTTAAAAAATTTGATGAACAACTGAATGAGAAGTTGAGGTGGTAGAGCACTTGCCCGCGAAAGGCAAAGGTCCCGAGTTCCAGTCTCGGTCGGGCACACAGTTTTAATCTGCCAGGAAGTTTCATATCAGCGCACACTCCGCTGCAGAGTGAAAATCTCATTCTGGAAACATCCCCCAGGCTGTGGCTAAGCCATGTCTCCGCTATATCCTTTCTTTCAGGAGTGTTAGTTCTGCAAGGTTCGCAGGAGAGCTTCTGTAAAGTTTGGAAGGTAGGAGACGAGATACTGGCAGAAGTAAAGCTGTGAGTACCGGGCGTGAGTCGTGCTTCGGTAGCTCAGATGGTAGAGCACTTGCCCGCGAAAGGCAAAGGTCCCGAGTTCGAGTCTCCGTCGGGCACACAGTTTTAATCTGCCAGGAAGTTTCAGCTGTATATGGTCACAGTAAGGCTGCCGCTCCATCCATATTAGCGCAGTGCCAAGACACGCAAACGCCTCACCAGCTGACGGTCCCACATCTGGTTCAGTGACAATCCTCGTGGCTAAGTTTCTTCTCTCATTCTTTGGATGATTTCATCGTCACTGAGAATTTGGAATCCAGGCTCTGAAGAATCACAAGAAAGCCACTGACTGGCCTATATCCTCTGCACTGCACTCGGAACGTCCAGGAATATTCAAAAAGATCTTTCTTATGTCTCAAGCGATATATCATTCTCTGCCGCTTCTCTTTCTTCCTCTTCCTTTTCACGCTTCTTCTCTTCAACTTCGTCTTTTTGTACCTCATCTTTGGTTTGAAATGCCTTTCAGTTTATTCTAAACTCTTTTTAACGTTGTTGTCTTCACCAGATTCCATTCTTCTGCCACCATGTAAGAGCAGGCTTGTAAATTCAATTTTTGGTAATGACCCACAATGAGTGTTTTAGAACGTCCGTCTTTTCTATTAAAAATGATGTCTGTGGGGTGGATGGATACATTATTCAGATTTATCGTCACGCTGCTGCCTTCTTTCCCTATGGCCTTTTGGTACTTTTGTACTTCATCGTACCACTGAATCGCACCATTCGTGGAACAAAGTACCAGTCATCGAAACCTTTGGTTGATTCTTGTAAAATATGGAAAGTTTTTTAACATTTTTGAAAGCATGGGGTTTTTTCCATTTTCCTATAAACAGAAGTGTGTTTAGTGGTATCCTGTAGAGTTAACACAGTTCAACACGGTAACACTGTCTTTACTCACCTTATCCACCCTAAGCTCTCATCTCCCTTTTGGAAGCTAAAGTTGTTTCAGGCAAAGCCTATCGTAGAAGGCCTGCCTCACGTGCAGTGTCGTAAGATTCTCATAAAATGTATTCCCCAAATGCGAATACAGTGTCACCACAGCTATACAATTTACTGGAAACTAATGAAAATATGTGCTGGACCGGGCCTCGAACCAGGACTTCTTGCTTTACGGGAGCGGTCCCCAAAGCGGCTTCGGCTATCCGAGCACACTTCACGGGCAAATCCAAACTTCCATATGACTCAGTGACTGCTCCCCATAGTGCTGGCACAGTTATGTGATTCTCGCACAGGGAGAGACTAATTTGGTTTTCTCATCAGGTTGGCATGTAATACATTAGTAGAGTGTCATTATTTGACAGTGTTTATAAAGTTCGATGACACATGTCCGAAGGAACATTATATTCAACTTTACAGACACTGTCAAATACAGACACCGCAAGGTTCTACTTCAATTTTTAATTTTTCAATAAAATTTTCTGCTGCTTTTGGTCTGCTGAAAGTTTTTCACTTAAATCCGACTCACAAATACCGTACCTCGCCTTGAAATTCCTCAGCCAGCCGTTGCTTGTTTTAAACGAAGAAAAACTGTCGATTTTCCCAGCTAAAAGTTTGGTCATTACAAGAAACGTGTTAAAAGTTTTGCTTCATCGCTAACAATCGGCTCTGAAGGAGGGTTTTCCATTTCTCGCGGCTGCAAAAACCACTTGAATACGTCCTCTTCAAGCTCTTTGTTTTCTGTTGTTTTCATCTCTTTTACGACGAACTTGTTTTTCTTGTGTATGAAACTGTTGACGTTCTCATGCTAAACATCTCAGCTAACTGCTTATCTCTCATGCCTCTGTCTAATTGTTTAAGTACTTTTTACCTTGTCTGTCAACGACAAGAAAAAAATGGTTCAAATGGCTCTGAGCACTATGCGACTTAACTTCTGAGGTCATCAGTCGCCTAGAAGAATTAAACCTAACTAACCTAAGAACATCACACACATCCATGCCCGAGGCAGGATTCGAACCTGCGACCGTAGCGGTCGCTCGGTTCCAGACTGTAGCGCCTAGAACCGCACGGCCACTCCGGCCGGCAATGATAGGACAAAGTGTTTCCTTTTAGAAGACATGTACCTCATAGTAAACTAAAACACATACACAAGACAAAACGAAAGACACGGAAGATATAGCGACAAATCAGTGTATACGTTAAAGGTCACGACACAGACTGATGTAGGCCACACTGAATGACGGGCATCACAAGCACAGCAACGAGCGTATTCCGCGTGCAACACTGCACGTACTGTATTCGTCGAGCACTGGTAGGGTTTCCAGACCAAATTGACGAAATTTCCGAACATTGTCTTGCTAAAGGATTTGCTATGCTGAGGGCACAATTACACAATAAAACACTAAGGAACCATTAAAAATTATATTTGTTATTGCGAGTTACAGCTTTCACCAAATGTTTTTGCCCTGACATTGTAATTCTGTCAGAGACAGCAAAGGACTTGGAAGAGCAGTTGAACGGAATGGACAGTGTCTTGAAAGGAGGATATAGGATGAACATCAACAAAAGCAAAACGAGGATAATGGCATATAGTCGAATTAAGTCGGGTGATGCTGAGGGAATTAGATTAGGAAATGAAACACTTAAAGTAGTAAAGGAGTTTTGCTATTTGGGGAGCAAAATAACTGATGATGGTCGAAGTAGAGAGGATATAAAATGTAGACCGGCAATGGCAAGAAAAGGGTTTCTGAAGAAGAAACATTTGTTAACATCGAGTATAGATTTAAATGTCAGAAAGTCGTTTCTGAAAGTATTTGTATGGAGTGTAGCCGTGTATGGAAGTGAAACGTGGACAATAAATAGTTTAGACAAAAAGAGAATAGAAGCTTTCGAAATGTGGTGATACAGAAGAATGCTGAAGATTAGATGGGTAGATCACATAACTAATGAGGAGGTATTGAATAGAATTAGCGAGAAGAGGAGCTTGTGGCACAACTTGAAGAAGGGATCGGTTGGTAGGAAATGTTCTGAGACATCGAGGGATCACCAATTTAGTATTGGAGGGCATCGTGGAGGGTAAAAATCGTAGAGGGAGACTAAGAGATGAATACACTAAGCAGATTCAGAAGGATGTAGGCTGCAGTAAATACTGGGAGATGAAGAAGCTTGTACAGGATAAAATAGCATGGAGAGCTGCATCAAACCAGTCTCAGGACTGAAGACCACAACAACAACAACAATATTTTTGGTAAAAGTCGTTGAATGTTGCAAACTTCAAATTACGACTGTTTTATAATTCTGCTTTTACCATATTGACACTGAATTTGTTTCTAGCATCAGACCATAAATGTTTCATATGACTGAAGACTCTTTCCACGTAGCCATTGCCGCATGGAACGGCCATTATCCTTTTCATAGTTTATTCTTATGTTAGGAATTTATTCTCCGTTTAAAAATGTATTCCACGAAAACGAGTTTGTTGACGTGGAAGCTTGATTTTGTAACTGATACAAAGTTTTATTTCGTAGTCTATTTGGATCTCTTCGTAAAAATTATCTCTGTCAACGTCGCCATCGATACTCACCACCTTTGGTGTTTGTAAAATTTTTCATATGTAGGAGTTATCAAATTTTATTGACTTGATATAACAAATCAGTAAATAAATTAGTGATGCAAATCGAATTGTTAAAATGTCAAACCACTCATACTTTGGCATCGAACGTCGAACAGGGGGCTGAAATACCGAGCAGCTCGGTAAAATAGGGAACACTTGACAATCTATTTCACTGGAAGATTGTGTCTTTTAATTCATTCGCAGCCGATTGACTTTAGAACGACAAAGAAACGTACAGTGTACTGTATTTGTAGTAACTATTGAACAAAACCAGCAATTTTATAGTCATACAGTACAAATTTCTTTTTCCTCAAAACGACGTTGATAGTTGGAGCTCGGATAACTAGAGTTCCGCTGTAATTGCTGCTCAAGTTTCAAGTTCATTGCTATCAACGTTAGGTAGTAGCAAAACTGATAAACGCTACTAAATATTTCGTTCCTTGAGATTATTACAAGAAAATCGTTAAGCGTTATCTAGAAGTACCGACTCTCTGTATTTACAGAAACATCGACATTGCTGTGCACAACTGAAAACAAGTAGTAGCACTTGTTCATAGTCGTTCTGATTAAACTACGAGGGGCCCAGATTCGATCTCTAGTACACCAGTCGTACATTAGCTGCCAGGCGAAATGTGCAGCAGAAGTATCTGGTATCTGCCGACCCATCTAATCTCACTGCGATCAGCTTGTAGCTAGTTGGGCGTGAGCTTGTCGTAACGTTATCTCTTTGTAGATGCCGCACAACATTTGATGGTGATATCAGCTAAGCGCAACGAATAACAATTCTAAATATTTTTAAGTACGATTGGAGTGTTATGATGACATAGTGGATATAACTGTTCCCTAAATTCTGTCTTCTACGTCAGTAGACATGTGAGTTTGTTTTCCGTGGTTTCGCCATTATAACCACAAACACACACACACACACACACACACACACTATTGCAGAGAGATGTACAGATGTTCAGATGTGTGTGAAATCTAAAGGGACTTAACTGCTAAGGTCATCAGTCCCTAAGCTTACACACTACTTAACCTAAATTATCCTAAGGACAAATGCGCACACCCATGCCCGAAGCAGGACTCGAACCTCCGCCGGGAACAGCCGCACAGTCCATGACTGCAGCGTCCCAGACCGCTCGGCTAATCCCGTGCGGCCTTGCAGAGAGAAAGAGAGAGTCGAGGGATGTCATCAGTTTGTGTCGTGATTTAGAAACATGACATTCATCTGACATTAAGAATGAAATGTATAATAGTATATGTAAACTGAAGCTGGAAGGGGTGGGGGGGGGGGGGGGGGAGGAGGAAGAAAAGGAAAGGAAAGGAACTATTTATGTTAGCTGCATCGGGACCTTATACGGAATCCGGCGACGAGTGAAAATGTATGCAGCTGACATCAATAGTCACTTCCATATTCTTCTTGTCCTCTCCCTTCCACCTTCAATTTACTTATACATATACTGACCAGCCAGAACATTATGACCACCTATCTAATAGCCGGTATGTCCACCTTTGGCACGGATAACAGCGGCGACGTGTCATGGGATGAAAGCAATGGGGCCGTGGTAGTTCGCTAATACTAGAGGGAGTTGGCACCACATCTGCACACATAAGTCATCAAATTCCCGTAAATCCCGGGAAGAGGGCGATGACCTTTGACGCCACGTTCAATCACATTTCAGATGTGTCCGACCGGGTTCAGATCTGGTGAGCTGAGGGGCTAGCACATCAACTGGAAACTGCCACTGTGTTCCTCGAAACACTCCATCACAATCCTGGCCTTGTGACATGGCGCATATTCTTGTTGAAAAATGTCTCTGCCGACAGGAAACATGATTGTCATGAAGGGCTGCACTTGATGTGCAATCAGTGTACGATGCTCCTTGGCCGTCATAGTGCCTAGGACGAGCTGCACTGGACCAATGGATGCCCACGTGAATGTTCCCCAGAGCATAAGGGACCCGCCGTCAGGTAGTCTCCGTCCTGTCAAACAGGGGTCGAAGACCTCTTCCTCTGGAGGACGACGAATTCGCGCCTTCCCTTCGGCATGGTAAAGAAGGTATCAGGATTCATCAGACCACGCTATCCTCTGCCACTGCGATAACATCCTGTGCCGACGATCACGTGCCCATTTCAGTCGTAGTTGGCGATGTCGTGTTGTTAATATTGGCACATGCATAGGTCGCCGGCTGTGGAGGCCCATCTTTAGGAGTGTTCGGTGCACTGTGTGTTCAGACTTACTTGTACTCTGCCCAGCACTAAAGTCTGATGTTAGTTCCGCCACAGTTCGCCACCTGTCATCTTTTACCAGTCTGGCCAGCCTACAACGTCCGACATCTGTAATGAGGCGTGGCCGCCCAACGCAACGACGCCTGGACGTGGTTTCACCTTGGTTTCGCCACTTGTTGAACACACTAACCACAGCACTCCTGGAACACTCGACAAGTCGTGCAGTTTCCGAAATACTCGTTTCAAGCCTCCGGGCCATGACAATCTGTCCTCGGTCAAACAGATAAATAGTGCACCTTCCCCATTCCACACACGGACAGCACGCTCACTGATACTACATGCACCGTGCGTGTGTCTGACTGGCATTCCTGGCCAGGTGACGCTGCTACCGCCTGGACGGTTGTATATCGACAGTATGATTGGATTGTTTGGGGGAAGAGACCAAACAGCGAGGTCATCGGTCTCATCGGATTAGGGAAGGACGGGGAAGGATGTCGGCCATGTCCTTTCAAAGGCACCATCCCGGCATTTGCCTGGAGTGATTTAGGGAAATCACGGAAAACCTAAATCAGGATGGCCGAGCGCAGGATTGAACCGTCGTCCTCCCGAATGCGAGTCCAGTGTGCTAACCACTGCGCCACCTCGCTCGGTATATCGATAGTAGGTCGGTGGTCATAATGTTCTGGCTGATCAGTGTAAGAAGTATCACAGCTGCGGATTCCGTGTGGCGTCTGACACCACGCATTCATATAACATCTTATATTTCGCAACAAACTAGAGAGAGAGAGAGACTCCATTTCATAGAGCTCTTTGGCAGGTTTATCTTTATTTCCTTTAACGATCGTCATTAACAGCGCTGATAGTGGGTCATGTGGTGACATTCAGACTGCAAGCTGGAACTAAGGTGCACTCCGCCACTAATGTGTCGTATCAGTAATGACAAACAAGTTGTTAAAACTTGCACACCGCATGGTGCTGTATTGAAAAGCCAGGAAGCTCTGTCACGACAAATGAGTTCAAGTGGTTAACGTGTGGAGTGGGGCTCACGTTTATACCACAAAGGACTGAAGATTTTTAACAGTTATCAGTTTGTGCAATGTTCATTTTTCTATGAGGAATGAAGGCTTTTTATGGTACTTAGGCGTTTGATATTTCCCAACACACAAGTAACAAACTTAAAGCCAGTCGTTGTGGCCGATCGGTTCTAGGTGCTACAGTCTAGAACAGCGCGGCCGCAACGGTGGCAGGTTCGAATGTTGCCTCGGGCGTGGATGTATGTGATGTTCTTAGGTTAGTTAAGTTTAAGTAGTTCTAAGTTCTAGGGGACTGATGACCTCAGAAGTTAAGTCCCATAGCGCTCAGAGGTATTTGAACCATTTGAACAAACTTAAAACAAATGCCGCCAGATTCTTACGGGGTATGATATGGGACGGCATATTCGACGGTCATTGTGAGAATATAGAACGAAACAGATGAGTCACGTAATTCTACCCCCGCCACCGCCACCCCCGCCACCTTGTCATAGAACTTCCTAATCGTTGGTGCCAGTATGATGCGAACAGCCAACAGGAACGGTAGTTTGCTGTTTATTTATGCGATTTTAAAGTGTGTGACAAAATTAACGTAGCTTACTCCTCTCGAATAGCGTCATCCGGCCGCCGATCTTAACGTCCCTATCCGAGAGACGGATCATCCCCAAAGGACATGTCATGAGATACTACATTTACATCTACATTTATACTCCGCAAGCCACCCAACGGTGTGTGGCGGAGGGCACTTTACGTGCCACTGTCATTACCTCCCTTTTCTGTTCCAGTCGCGTATGGTTCGCGGGAAGAACGACTGTCTGAAAGCCTCCGTGCGCGCTCGAATCTCTCTAATTTTACATTCGTGATCTCCTCGGGAGCTATAAGTAGGGGGAAGCAATATATTCGATACCTCATCCAGAAACGCACCCTCTCGAAACCTGGCGAGCAAGCTACACCGCGATGCAGAGCGCCTCTCTTGCAGAGTCTGCCACTTGAGTTTGCTAAACATCTCCGTAACGCTATCACGGTTACCAAATAACCCTGTGACGAAACGCGCCGCTCTTCTTTGGATCTTCTCTGTCTCCTCCGTCAACCCGATCTGGTACGGATCCCACACTGATGAGCAATACTCAAGTTTGGGTCGAACGAGTGTTTTGTAAGTCATGATGATAAAAGTGAGACATATACGCAACAAATGCAAAATAGCTCAAGAAAATGTCTCCTCCAGGTTGTAGACAGTGCCTACAGTAGTGGGGTGGATTTGGAATTTAATCCAAGACATTGGCTCAAAAGTCTGGTGATCGGGAGCTTTACGTCATCACTACTCTTCCCCTTTGGCGCAACGGCAAAGGGAAAGCAGCCAACGGCACTTGACGTGAGCTGGCAGTAACCCATCCAAAAACCGGCCACGCCCAACGTTACCTAACTTCGGCGATCTGACGAGGAGCGGTGTATTCAACGAGGCAACGCCGTTGACGATGTTGTTAGTAATGCTCTCGGCTATAGAAAAGTATTGCGTCCCTTGACGTTTTAGAGATGAACACAAAACAACAACGAATGGAGCTGTATTGACTTTTATCGCATGGCGCGACAAGGAAAGCGAGGAGTTTCTGAACCACGTTTCTGGTGATGAGACCTGAGTTTCGCATAAAAGTCGGGAAAAAAGCGCCAGTCAATGGACTGCCATCACTCACAATCCCCAACAATAAGCCGGCCGTTGTGGCCGAGCGGCTCTAGGCGCTTCAGTCTGGAACCGCGCTGCTGCTGCGGGCATGGATGTGTGTGATGTCCTTAGGTTAGTTAGGTTTTAGCAGTTCTAAGTCTAGGGGACAGATGACCTCAGATGTTGAGTCCCATAGTGCTCGGAGCCATCTGAACCACTTTGAACTCCAACAATAATAACAAAAGTAACGAAAAAACTTCTGAATGTCCCAAAGAGTATGGCCCCAACATTTTGGTATCGAACGGCGTCTTACTCATCGACTTTATATCTAGAGGAAGAGACCATGAATGCAACGGCCTGCTGTCAGATCCTTCAAAACCTTTCGTTCAAGACAAACGGCGTGGATTGTTGACCAGTGGCATTATGTTTCTTCAAGATAACGCACGCCCGCATTCTGCTGCGTTGAGGAAGCATTTACTTCGGCAGTTTAACTGGCCAATTTCTGAAAATCCGCTTTATAGCTCGGATTTTACCCCGTGTGATCAATATCTTTTCCAGTAGTTGGAGGAATTTTCGGGCAGAAAGTGCTGTAGGAATGAGAACGAATTGAGGGAGGACGCTAGTGACTGGTTCAACAACGTGGAGGCAACTGAGTGAGCAGGAGGTACAGGAAAGCTTGTGGGACAGCTTGTGGAACGCTTCGACGAATATTTAAATTTGAAGGGCGACTACGTAGAAAAAAAAGAGTTAAGTTATCAAAATATGTTGTAAAACAAGAAATAGCCGTTCTTCGCTTTCAGAACGGCTCTCATAATAATCATGGTTGCTGTTTTCTATTTCGATGCCGGAATGTGATATTCCGGCTCATTGTTCGAATGTGGCACAACATGAGTGTTTACACGTCGAAACCAACTGTTCCCTATGATCCGTCCCTTGTGTTACTCAAGTATATTTAGGTGTCATCCACAGTAGAAAAGATAATGTTTCTATCAAGATAAATCATATTGCTTAAATTATGGTGAGAAGTTAAGTGTCTGTTGGTTAGTCGAGTCACGCATCGTGAGTGATGCTATTCCATTGACTACCGCTCTTTTCTCGACTCTCATGCGGAACCCAGTCTTGTCACCGGAAAAAACGTGGTTCAAAAACTCCTCGAATTCTTTTTAAATGAGGTTGGATTTCACAGCGAGCTATGTGAGCCTGTCATAATTAGCTCCCACTGTGTAGCTCCTCCCTGCAAATCATTACGCCTGCCCATTCTTAAGGAGGAAACATTTTCTGATTCGAAAATTCGACCCGTTTCAAGAAAAAACAAATCTTCGACGCTACTAAAAATTAAGAATTGTTTTTCGAAATGCTTCGAGACATTATACAGGGTGGTTAGAAACAGTGCGAACATCTTGTAAGGGTGTTGCTGGGTAGGTTGTGCAGAGAAATAATTCTTAAGGAAAATATTCCATATGTTGCGCCGTTTCCGAAGTAATTTGCATTGACGTTAGCCAGTTAGGCCGTTCCGAGTGCAAATTCAAGCGGACCCCCAGATACACTTAGTGTCAGTTGTTCTCATAGTGTGGATTATAGCGTACGAGACTGCTCAGCCTTTGGGTTGGGTTCCATCGTTACTATCGTCCCATGTCCAGTTTTCGTACCGCTCTCTTGTTTGGTTTGAGGAAACCAAACGAAGCACACGTTTGGCGAGACTTGAATTCGCGCAAGCAACGGTCCGATTTGCCAACTAAAACACTAATTGAGTCGGAAACGGCGCAACGTATCGAAATTTGTTTCGTAACAATTATTTCTCAGCACAGCCTCCCCTGAATCACGCGTACAAGCTTTTTCAGACAGTCTCTGACCACTACACTGCTGTCAGCTGCAACAGGACATTAGGTGGAATCAGCAGCGACGAGTGAAAATGTGTACCAGATGGGGATTCGAACCCGGGATCTCTTGCTTACTAGAGAGGTGCAGTAACCACTGCGCCATCCGGGACACAGCGTTATTTCAACTGCACCGCCTATTTCGGTACGCTTCACGGCCGATCCACACTCCCACCGAGCGCCACCTATCCGCAATAAGCAGGAGATCACGGGTTCGAATCCCGGTCCGGTACACATTTTCGCTCGCGCCGCTGATTCCGCGTATGTCGAGTTGCAGCTGATAGCAGTGATCTCCTTTCAATTTACATGTAGTGTTTCACAGCTGCCGGATCTGCGTGGTGTCTCTTCTTTCGTGCATTAAAAAAAATGTTTCTGAGCACCCTGCATAAATCTTTTAAGATTCAGAATTTTAATGAAATTTTTGTAGTTGATGGAAACTTTGAACTACATACTTCATGTAAGTTGCATATTGACGAAAGTGTAAAAAATGCCATTTTCGACTCTGATACACAGAAAACATACACTGTATGTTCAAAAGTATCCGGATACCCCACGTAATACGAAATTGACCACTAGATGGCACGAGAGGCGGACCCGTCACTGTAAAAGGAGGCGGGAAGTATTGTGCTGTCAGCAGAGAAGCAATAACACCAGAATAGGTTCGTCAGGGGAGCTTGGTAACTTTGAACGTGGACTAGTAATTGAAAGTCACATGAGTAACAAATATTTTGGGAACGTTTTGCCCTTCTAAAGCTGCCCAAGTCGACTGTTGGTGACGTGATTGTGAAGTGGAAACGTGAAGGAACAGCTACAGCTAGACCAGGAAGACCTGATGTACTGACGGGACAGGGAAGGCTGAACATTGCGGCTATCACAGTGACTGTGGGTCGGGAGTTATAAAGAATGGGGTGCAATGTCCCAGGAGTTCCTTATAAAACTAGGAGTCATTGCCAAGCGAAGCTCGGTGTAAAAAGCGACGCCACTAGAGAGTAGGTGACTGGAAACGAGTGATTTGAAGGGATGAACCACTTTGTACCCTGTGTAAATCCCATGGAAGGGTTTGGGCTTCGCAAATGCCTGGAAAACGTTCACTGTCATCATGTGTAGTGCCAATAGCAAAGTATGTAGTACACCAGTGGTTCCCAATCTTTCTTAGACCATAACCTCTGCGTGCAGTTAAAGGTCAGCTAGTACCCCCGCCTCCCCTCTCCCCTCCCCCCATCGACCGTCTGTTGCCCATCACTCCCACCAACAGTAATACCTTACTGAACTGTAGAATGTAAGATTATCTTGCAAAACTTTTAGTTTTAAAATGATAAGAGATGAATGATATTTAATTTGTGTATGTGTGCATTAGAATGAATGACGAAGGAGTTCGTGGTGAATCGCAAGTGCTACCCACAACTGGTTCTCAAGTAAGAAAGCTGACTATCCACACTTCCTCTACTCCTCTCCATTGTGGCACTTGCTTAACCTGCACACTACAACCCCATTTAAAATCAATCAAGTTAAAATTTGTGTACTATACTTACTGTTCGTAAGTCACTTGATTGCTGCACTTCTTACTGAAACAACAAATTTACTGTTTAATGTCAATAACAGTCACGGTAAAGCCTAACTTAAAAATGTTCGCATTTAAAGCACTTCTTACTTTTGAACTGGTAGAAATACGATGACTTCAGGTTAATGCCTTGTATCTTACCACAGCCACTAATAATATTAGTAATAATAATAATACTGTGTACGCGCTATACTAGCCCTTACCTGTGTCGTGCCGTCAATTAATTCATTTATCCTGTTTGAAGCGAGAAATGAAGCAAATTTCCCAGTATTGCAGGTACTATCTACAACTTGGAGGAGACATTTTCTTGAGATATTTTCCATTTGTTACGTATATGTTTCTCTTTTATCATCAACGATATACGGGCGGGACAAAGCACAACATACGTGTGTAGTGAGTGGAGTATGTGAGGAACCTGTAACCTCCACTTCTTCTTCTTCTTCTTCTTTTTCTTCTTCTTGCGTTACGGCCGCTGTAGGACCACGGGTAGCCCCTTCGTGGACTGCATTTTCCTCTTCTTCTCCCGGAACCTCTTCATTCTTTCTCTTCTTCTCTCCCGCTCTTCTTCCGAGGTCTTTAATTTCCGTTTCTCCTGGCGGCTCCACTAGTGACATTCTAATCTTTTCCTGTATTCTTGTCTGTCACTGATCTCCGGCATATTTGACGGTGTATATTTGTTCCTCCAATTTTCCTTTCCTTCGACCTTGATCCCCAATTCCAACCAGTCCTTCCGAAGTTCAACAACCCAGTTGGTTCCTCTCTTTCCCCTTGTCCTCCCTGTTGTTTCCCGTACTCTCTTCGTCATTCTGTCCATACTCATCCTAACTACATGCCCAGCAAACCTTGCCCTTTTGATTCTCATTTCCCCGGATATTGTTCTCATGTTCCGGTACAGTTCTTCCCTAGGTCTTCGCATCCACCTCTCTCCACCTCTTTTGGGACCTAATATTTTTCTCAGTATTTTTCTCTCTTCTTTCTCTGTTGTTCTGCCCCTTTTCTTCCTACTGTCATTGTCTCAGCAGCATATAATACTGCATTCCTCACTGTTGCCTTGTAGTGGCTTATCTTTGCCTCTGTGCACATATTCTTTTTATTGTATATCTCTCTCGTCATGCAGAAGGCTGATCTCATCTTCTTTATCCTTTCTGCTATTCCCTCCTTGCTCCTGTTCCTTCCTGTTATAAATTCTCCCAGGTATTTAAATTTGTCCACCATTTGCACAGTGCCTTCCGGTGTTTCCCAGTCTGCAGTGGTATTTAATGTCTTTGTCTTGTTATAGGCTTTCCTCAGTCCCACCTTTCTGGCTACCTTACTTAAGTTGTCGAGTTGTGTCTTTGCGTCTTCTTCCGTCTCACTTACTATTGCTATTTCATCTGCAAAGGCTAGGCAGTCCAATTGAGCTCTGTTGTCCTTTTTGTCCCCCACAAGGGTCTTTGGTATTCCCATTACCTCGATTATTGCTCTCCACTGCCTGATCACTTCGTCCAGTGCTATATCCATCCGACAATCCATCTCCCTGTTTAACACCAGTCTTGACCTCAAATTCTTCTGACAGTGCTCCTCTGAATCTCGCCCTTGCTTTTGTGTCTGTCAGAATTTCTTTTATGAGTTCTTGTGTAGTTCCATCAAGTCCTCTGTTCTTCAGGATCCTAACAAGAGTCTGTCTGTCGATGGAGTCATATGCCTTTGTGAAGTCCACGAAGGTTATAACTGTCTTTTTGTATTGTAAGGCCCTATGTTCTATCAGTTGCTTCAGGATAAATATCTGTTCTACACAACCTCTTCCCTTCCTGAATCCCACTTGGTAGTCGCCAACTGTACTTTCTACCTGTTCTTCTACTCTCTTGAGCAATAGTTTTGACAGCACCTTGTATCCGACCGCTAGTAGCGATATTCCTCTGTAGTTGTTTGCATCTCTCTTGTCCCCCCTTCTTGTGTATTGGTACTACAATTGCATTCTTCCATCCTTCTGGCAACTTCTTTGTTCTCCAGATCTGGTGAATTATTTTGGTCATGTTGTCTATTGCTTTGTTGCCTCCCCACTTTATCATCTCGGCTGCTTTACCATCTTCTCCAGTTGCCTTATTATTCTTCAGATCGCTTATGGCAGTGCGACTTCATCCCTGGTTGGAGGGCGTGGCTCTCTCTCTTCTGTGTCAGTCCCCAGTTCCAGCTCTTCTTCACAGTTCAGCAGGTCGTGAAAGTGCTCTACAAAAATCCGACAATTCTCCTTCGTACTGACAGCCAGCTCCCCTTTCTTATCTCTTATAAACAGTTCTCTACCCTTGTATGCAATCAGCCTCTTTTTGAATTTAGTGGGTGCAGCATGTGAGGAACCAGTAACCTCCACTACGCTAACTTATATAATCAGTGTTAAAGTCTTACAAAATTTTTATAATACACACATCAAAAAAAGTTTTGCATCACCCCGGTTCCCAGAACTCCTGAAGACAGACGTTGACTGTGGATATTGTATCACAAGACACAGTCCCTTTGACTGTTCAGAGATGTCACTAAACACGCCCAAAGATGTAAACAACCATGCATGAGCCTGTTAGACGGAGGGGGTCCGACAGCCAATCAGTTCCAGTCATTCCACCAAGAAGGAGGTACACGGCTCGAGTTGTCTGTTGTTCAACCATCCCTAGACGGTCAATACCGCGGTTCGATCGCGTCCGCATTGTTACTTCGTGCCAGGACGGGCTCTCAACAAAGGAAGTGTCCAGGCGTCTCGAAGTGAACCAAAGCGATGTTGTTCAGACATGGAGGAGATACATAGAGACAGGAACTGTCGATGACATGCCACGCTCAGGCCGCCCAAGGGCCACTACTGCAGTGGATGACCGCTAGGTACGGATTGTGGCTCGGAGGAACCCTGACAGCAACGCCATCACGTTGAATAATGCTTTTCGTGCAGCCACAGGACGTCGTGCTACAACTCCAACTTTGCGCAATAGGCTGGATGATGCGCAACTTCACTCCCGACGTCCATGGCGAGGTCCATCTTTGCAACCGCGACACCATGCAGCGCCCTAGGGCGGCCTGACCGAGGCGTGTCATCGGCAGTTCCTATCTCTCTGTATGTCCTCCACAGATAAACGCCTCATTGAAAGTGTTTTCAGCAGAGTTCGTCATAAAGGCCACTAGTAGGTGCCCAGAAACTTTTGATCAGATAGTGTAGTGCGATGCGAATCGTTCGAAAGTTTGGAAGAAAGGCGTATTCCAGCCAATTTCTATAGTTTTCGACTTATAGGGTGACACGCTCGAAATTATTTCGCGGACGGGAAAATTTTATCTGCTCAATAAAATTCACTTAATAATTCAATAAAAATGGGAACAGATTTTTTACGTGGGCAAAGATACTGTAAGATGCAACCAATAAATGAACTTCATCAGATGTTAACTAATTTAAATCACGTTATAGACTCTGTCGGACTACTTATGAGAGGTTCGCGATGCCATAAGCCCTGATGATCTCACCGGCAGTTAAATATTGACAAACTCGGTTCCTGTACGTGTGTAAAAGGAGATGCGGCAGGAATGAGACAGACTGGGTTCTCTGGTTAGTCTCTTTTCACGCTCAGTACGTTCCAGGTCGTAACTCGAGGACGATTTATGAGCCGATCTCGCCCCAGCTAGTTAGAGTATGTTGCGTATCGGAAGGGTTTAGTTTCGCTGCAATTGACTGACTCAGCCAGTCTATTCACCTGTGGATACGTGCCACCAATGCCTCCTCATTCCTTTCTTGCATGAACAGACTTTTTTCTGTTAGTCCGCAGATGACATACGCATCATTGGAAACATTTTTATGGTTCTTATGAAGATGAAGTCGTGAAACTTTTATCGTCCTATAAATTACTTTTCTCATTTAGAAAACTATAAATATCGCAGTTTTCTCGATTTTTTGCAAATATTAGTAACTGGTTGCGTTACCAAGTGTTTATCGTTACGCATACTGATGTAATTGTAATGGATGCACTAAAAATGTGTACCTACTTTTTTGCATACTGAATTGATTCACAGAAAATCTGAAGAGTTTTATGCAGAATTCTTTACGTTATGCCTCAAAGAGATCGGATATTTAAGAAAGGAGTATCAAACGTATTATTTCTCAACCCAACGTCCCTTTCTCTCAACACATACTAATCGTACGGAGATAAATGAGATATCGATAGAAAGTTCTTTAGCCGGCTTCGGACATTGCACACAGATCTTGCTCTAAAACTTACTATTTGTGGAAAATTTTAACATAAAACGAACTTTTAACTATCATAGGCGAAAGGGTACCATGAATGCTGAGCTTCATTCCTACATTTACGAAGCTAATTTATTAATCACGAATAAGAGACTTCCTTTCCATATTTTCTTATTACAAATACCATTTTATATGTATTAAAGTACTTATTAACTGCATAATTTGTATACGGCGTTGTCATGGACAATAACCACAAACATATTTCTCATTGTCGCCGTGAGTGGTGATTTACCTAGGGCTACTACGCTCTAACGTCCTTACATAAAGTGCAATTAAAATCTCAAAATACAGTTAGAGGTTATTGTGGTCTTTGTGGTACATTAGTTATGTAGCGAACACTGCTTTCTAACCTACACATTTCGCTTTTGTTTACTTCTTTGTATTTTATAGTTGTATTTTTCATTAAACTTTTCTTCAACAACAGATAAATGTAAATATTAAGGACGAAAGTTATCAATTACAAGCAACTGATGACAGTCAAATATTGTCATGTCAAATAACAGGATTGTATTCATTGGCGACTCCATGGAGTGTTCTGTGCACCACGACCAGATAATGGATATAATTGGAAGGAGAAACAGCATTGGTCGTATTTTTTTGTTTTATTATCCGCAAAATCGATTTTCGGTCACTTAGTGACCATCCTCAGTGCTGTAATATACAATTAAAATTGGTAGGCACTGGTATCAACAAGCTTAGCGCGATCACATACGCCACGAACTCATGGATCAACCCAGTAATAACTATGAATTTGTGGTACATCCTCGTATATACAATTCCTTACACATAATCTTGAAGAAAATTCTTTACAGAGCATTGCAGTACCTTGGTGTTTATGTGATCGCTCTAAGCTTGTTGGTACCAGTGCTTACCAATTTTAATTGTATATTACAGCACTGAGGATGGTCACTAAGTGACCGAAAATCGATTTTGCGGATAATAAAACAAAAAAAATACGAACAATGCTGTTTCTCCTTCCAATTATAACAGGATTGTATTTACCATATGCCGACATTACTCACGGACAAACTATATCTAGCCTTCCCAATGGTAACTAATCAACTAATATTTTTATATCCCTTAAAGAAAATAAAAAAAACAGAAAGTACACGGAGATTACATTCTTACGTTAAATATCGTTTACACCAAGGTACTGTAATGCTCTGTAAAGAATTTTCTTCAAGATTATGTGTAAGGAATTGTATATACGAGGATGTACCACAAATTCATAATTATTACTGGGTTGATGCATAAGTTCGTAGCGTTTTTCCATAATAATAAACACAACATATACACATAACAGAAACTTTAGTCATAAGTAATATACCCTCCTTCACTATTTACAACAATCTTCCAACGCTGAAGTAACTTTTCGTATCTGTGGTGATAGAAATCTCGTGGTTGAGAGGCGAAGAACACGTCGAGCCATGTTGGGAGAGCATTTTCATCCGGATAGGAAGTTCCTTGAAGGTTGTTCGATAGAGAGAGGAAGAGGCGAAAATCTGAGGGCGGAGGATCAGGTGAATATAGTGGGTGCGGAATGACTTCTCAGCCTATATGAGTCTAGCAGAATGCGGACGGAAATTATCGTGGAGTAGCTTCACTCCACGCAGTCTTCTTGGCCGATGTTCTTGGATTACGCAATCCAAGGACGTCTCAGTTGTTGGGAAGAAATGTCAGCAATGATGATTACACCTAAGAAAAGTAAATCTTAGTACATTACGCCGTCGCTATTCTAGCTGACGCATAACATTATCTTTAGTGGATACAGGCAGGTCTTTGTACGGGAAGTTGCTGCTTTATTTGGGCTCAACCTGTTTTTTTTTTCCTTATGTTAGCATAAAGGCACCATTTATCGTCACCAGTAACGATACAGGATAGAAATTCGGTGTCGTTCACGAGCCAGTTAATGACGAGCAAGCAGAGATGAAGATATGGCCACCTACTGATTTTTGTGACGGTGGCTTAGAGCATGCGACATCCATACAGTCGATTTGTAAAGCTTCCCCACAGCATGCAAATGTAGCACGATGGTGGAATGACCACAGTTCATCATATTTAAAAGTGGTAGAGTACACTGACGTGGATCATTGTTGATTAATGCGTTTAAGCGTTCTTCATCAAACCTCGAAGGTCTTCCTGAACGTGGAGAGTCACTAATATCAAGAC
Organism: Schistocerca americana; assembly: GCF_021461395.2. Lineage (NCBI taxonomy): Eukaryota > Metazoa > Arthropoda > Insecta > Orthoptera > Acrididae > Schistocerca > Schistocerca americana. The sequence continues at coordinate 313,287,743 of NC_060124.1, forward strand.
GATCCTCCTTAAAACAAGAAACCCATTTTTTGTCGTGCTTTACCGAATGGAATTATCCCCATATACGGCGCATATGTTTCTGGCTACATCCCCTGCTGTCAGCCCTCTGTTGAACTCAAAGAATATATCGGAAATTTTCCGACTTCTTCACTTTGTGTCTACTGCCCCACTCATTATCTCCAAATGACTTTGTTGTTGTTGTGGTCTTCAGTCCTGAGACTGGTTTGATGCAGCTCTCCATGCCACTCTATCCTGTGCAAGCTTCTTCATCTCCCAGTACCTACTGCAGCCTACATGCTTCTGAATCTGCTTAGTGTATTCATCTCTTGGTCTCCCTCTACGATTTTTACCCTCCACGCTGCCCTCCAGTACTAAATTGGTAATCCCTAGATGCCTCAGAACATGTCCTAGCAACCGATCCCTTCTTCTAGTCAAGTTGTGCCACAAACTCCTCTCCTCCCCAACCCTGTTCAATACCTCCTCATTAGTTATGTGATCTACCCATCTAATCTTCAGCATTCTTCTGTAGCACCACATTTCGAAAGCTTCTATTCTCTTCTTGTCCAAACTATTTATCGTCCATGTTTCACTTCCATACATGGCTACACTTCATACAAATACTTTCAAAAACGACTTCCAGACACTTAAATCAATACTCGACGTTAACAAATTTCTCTTCTTCAGAAACGCTTTCCTTGCCATTGCCAGTCTACATTTTATATCCTCTCTACTTCGACCATCATCAGTTATTTTGCTCCCCAAATAGCAAAACTACTTCACTACTTTAAGTGTCTCATTTCGTAATCTAATTCCCTCAGTATCACCGGACTTAATTCGACTACATTCCATTATCCTCCTTTTGCTTTTGTTGATGTTCATCTTATACCCTCCTTTCAAGACACTGTCCATTCCTTTGCTGTATGTGACAGATTACAATGTCATCGGCGAACCTGAAAGGTTTTATTTTTTCTCCATGGATTTTAATACCTACTCCGAACTTTTCTTTTGTTTCCTTCACTGCTTGCTCAATATACAGATTGAATAGCATCGGGGAGAGGCTACAACCCTGTCTCACTGCCTTTCCAACCACTGCTTCCTTTTCATGTCCCTCGACTCTTATAACTGACATCTGCTTTCTGTACAAACTGTAAATAGCATTTCGCTCCCTGTATATCACCCCTGCCACCTTCAGAATTTGAATTGACAATATATAAACTCAAATAGCAACAGTGAACTAAAAATAAAAAATGACATTCGATGAATAGACCCGTACCAACGGTAGTACCACATGCAAAACAAATACGCTACAAACTTATACACCAACCTAATATATCACGTCGATCGGTTCATTTTTAAAGATGTTTTCTGTTAATTCCCACAACTACCCTTACTCCAACATTTATTCCAAATACTGTCATTATTTAAAACTATAAAAGTGCGAAAGTTGGGAGAAAATAAATTTATTGCATAATCTGATTAAAGGAAGGGATCGAACGCTAGGATACACCCTGACGCGTCAAGAAATTGGCAGTTTGGTAATGGGAGGCAATTTTGGGAGATAAAAAATTGTAGGGGATGAAGGCTTCACTACATCACGCAGGTTCAAATGGATGTGGCTTGCTGTAGTTACGTAGAGATGAAGAGGCTTTCATTGCATAGTCCAGCGTGGAGATCTGTATCAAACCAATGTTCAGACTGATGACAACAAATTTCTTGAAAGAAGTGCCCCACTCAGTTGTCTAAGAATTGGCTGAATGAGAGTAACTCACGGAACAGTCTGATTTATCAATGAAGTAACACAGACGATAAGATATAATTATTCAGAAAATTGTTTGCTACTCAACTTCAGGAGAAACATGACAGTTCGACTGAAGTGATGTATGTATTGAGAAAGCAGCACGGACTAGATTTCTTCTGACACATCATACACTGAAGAGCCAAAGAAACTGGTACACCTGCCTTATAATGTAGGGACCCTGCGAGCACGCAGAAGTGCGCAACACGACGTGGCATGGACTCGACTAATATCTGAAGTAGTGTTGGAGGGAACTGACACCAAGAATCCCGCAGCGCTGCCCATTAATCCCTAAGAGTTCGAGGAAGTGGAGATTTCTTCTGAACAGCACGTTGCCAGGCATCCCAGATATGCTCCATAATGTTCATGTCTGGGGAGTTTGGTGGCCAGCGGAAGTGTTTAAACTCAGAAGAGTGTTCCTGGAGCTACTCTGTAGCAATACTGGACTTGTGGGTGTCCCATTGTCCTGCTGGAATTGCCCAAGTCCGTCGGAATGCACAATGGAGATGAATGGATGCAGGTGATCAGACAGGATGCTTACGTACGTGTCACCTGTTAGAGTCGTACCTAGACGTATCAGGGGTCCCATATCACTCCAACTACACCCACCCTACACCATTACAAAGCTTCCACCAGCTTGACCAGTCCCCTGCTTAGATCCAGGCTCCATCGATTCATGAGGTTGTCTGCATACCCGTTTACGTCCATGCGCTGAATACAGTTTGAAACGAGACTCGTCCGACCATGCAAAATGATTCCAGTCTTCAACAGCTTAATGTCGGTGTTAACGGGCCCAGGCGAGACGCCAAGATTTATGCCGTGCAGTCATCAAGGATACGCGAGTGGGTCTTCGGCTTCGAAGGCCCATATCGATGATGTTTCGTTGAATGGTTCGCACACTGACCCTTGTTGATGGCCCAGCACTGAAATCTGTTGCAGTTTGCGGAAGGGTTGCACTTCTGTCACGTAGAACGATTCTTTTCAGTCGTCGTTGGTCCCGTTCTTGCAGGATCTTCTTTCGGGCGGAGCGATGTCGGAGATTTTATGTTATACCGGATTCCTGATATTCACGGTATAATCGTGATATGGTCGTAGGGGAAAATTCCTGCTTCATCGCTGAGACGCTGTGTCCCGTCGCTCGTGCTCCGACTATATCACCACGTTCAAACTCACCAAAATCTTGATAACCTTCCATTATAGAAACAGTAGATCTAACGACTGCGCCTGACGCTTATTTTATATAGACGTTGCCGACTGCAGCGTCGTATTCTGCCTGTTTACATATTTCTGTATTTGAATAGGCATGCCCCATATACCAGTGTCTGTGGCGCTTCAGTGTATTCCACAAGTTTTCTGAATTATATCACTTGCGAAGAGATCTCGGACGAGCGGCTTGACCCATGTGGCAGTCAAGCATAAGAATTCCAATACAGCCTTGTTGTTACGAGGCAAATGAATGTAATCTGGCTAGTCGACAGTGAGCTGGCCCCACACGTATTCTAGTCTCCGAAGTACATCGTCTTGAGTAAGTTAGGTGTAACAAGTAGTGAACAGGTGAAATGTTAACAATTAATGCGCCAGATGACCCTCAATGCTGCCTATAATTCCCCTCCCTCTTGCATAAATGATTAAATGTTATTTGTTCCTTATGAGCCAGAGAAGACGGAATTACCTTAATTATTAAATTATGAGAACGAATTTTCTTTACGTCAGCACAGTGTCTAAATGTTGATCCACTACTAATAAACTGATGCATTATCTAGGAAAATAATGTAAATACACTACTGGCCATTAAAATTGCTACACCACGAAGATGACGTGCTTCAGACGCGAAATTTAACCGACAGAAAGAAGATGCTGTGATATGCAAATGATTAGCTTTTCAGAGCATTCACACAAGGTTGGTCCCGGTGGCGACACCTACAACGTGCTGACATGAGGAAAGTTTCCAACCGATTTCTCACACAGAAACAGCAGTTGACCGGCGTTGCCTGGTGAAACGTTGTTGTGATGCCTCGTGTAAGGAGGAGAAATGTGCACCATCAGGATTCCGACTTTGATAAAGGTCGGATTGTAGCCTATCACGATTGCGGTTTATCGTATAGCGACAATGCTGCTCGCGTTGGTCGAGATCCAAAGACTGTTAGGGTAATACGGAACGCCGTGCTGGATCCCAACGGCCTCGTATCACTAGCAGTCGAGATGACAGGCATCTTATCCGCATGGCTGTAACGGATCGTGCGGCCACGTCTCTATCCGTGAGTCAACAGATGGGGACGTTTGCAAGACGACAACCATCTGCACGAACAGTTCGACGACGTTTGCAGCAGCTTGGACTATCAGCTCGGAGACCATGGCGGCGGTTACCCTTGACGCTGCATCACAGACAGGAGGGCCTGCGATGGTGTACTCAACGACGAACCTGGGTGCACAAATGGCAAAACGTCATTTTTTCGGACGAATCCAGGTTCTGTTTACAGCATCATGTTGGTCGCATCCGTGTTTGGCGATATCGCGGTGAATGCACGTTGGAAGCGTGTATTCGTCATCGCCATACTGGCGTATCACCCGGCGTCATGGTATGGGGTGCCACTGGTTACACGTCTCGGTCACCTCTTGTTCGCATTGACGGCACTTCAAACAGTGGATGTTACATTTAAGATGTGTTACGACCCGTGACTCTACCCTTCATTCGATCCCTGCGAAACCCTACATTTTAGCAGGATAGTGCACGACCGCAAGTTGCAGGTCCTGTACGGGCCTTTATGGATACAGAAAATGTTCGACTGCTGCCCTGGCCAGCACATTCTCCAGATCTCTCACCAATTGAAAACGTCCGGTCAATGGTGGTCGAGAACTGGCTCGTCACAATACGCCAGTCACTACTCTTGATGAGCTGTGGTATCGTGTTGAAGCTGCATGGGCAGCTGTACCTGTACACGCTATCCAAGCTCTGTTTGACTCAGTGCCCAGGCGTATCAAGGCCGTTATTACGCTCAGAGGTGGTTGTTCTGGGTACTGATTTCTCAGGATCCGTGTACCAGATCGTGTGAAAATGTAATCATATGTCAGTTCTAGTATAATATATTTGTCCAATGAATACCCGTTTATCATCTGCATTTCTTCTTGGTGTAGCAATTTTAATGGCCAGTAGTGTATATGAGGTAAATTCATTGATACAACTGTTTTGTAGACCTGAAAAGAAATTGCAGATTGAAAATGCAAGGTACCGTCTCATTACTGTGACCACCGTCTATGTAAATGTCAACGTGCAATAACTACTCACAAACGGCACGTGGCATCACTAGCAGTTGAGGGTATATAAAGCGTTTCACGATGACCCCAATAGTGCAGTCTTTGTGGTAATGTGAAAACGGAGCGATTTATCTGATGTTCAAAGGGGCATGATCATTGGCTTTCGAACCAAGGGTGAAAGCATTTCCCCCGGCCGTTGTGGCCGAGCGGTTCTAGGCGCTTCAGTCTGGCACCGCGCGACCGCTACGGTCGCAGGTGCGAATCCTGCCTCGGGCATGGATGTGTGTGATGTCCTTAGGTTGGTTAGGTTTAAGTAGTTGTAAGTTCTAGGTGACTGATGACCTCTGATGTTAAGTCCCATAGTGCTTAGAGCCGTCTGAACCATATGAAGCATTTCCGAAGCGGCCAATTTTGTAAACTGTTCGCGTGCCGCCATGGTTAATGTATACCATGCATGGCAAAACCAGCGCCGACGCAACTGTGGTGCACCACGGGCCATTGAAGACAGCAGTGAACGACGGTTGCGGAGATGTTAAAAAATGGTTCAAATGGCTCTGAGCACTATGGGACTTAACAGCTGAGGTCATCAGTCCCCTAGAACTTAGAACTACTTAAACCTAACTAACCTAAGGACATCACACACTTCCATGCCCGAAGCAGCATTCGAACCTGCTACCGTAGCAGTCGCGCGGTTCCGGACTGAAGCGCCTAGAATGCGGAGATGTGTATGGGCGAGTAGACGTGCAACTGTTCAGCAACTGACCGCCAGATGAACCAAGAGGCTACTTACAATGTCTCCTCGACGACCGTTCAGCGAACGTTGCTGCGTTTTGGCCTCTGCAATTGGTGCCTGGTTCATGCATCCGTGCTGGTCTCTGTTCACTGACAACGAAGCATGGAATTCGCACGCCGATACTGCAACTGGACGTCCACACAGTGGTGACAGTCGGCCTTTTCAGACGAACTACGTTATATGCGCTATCCGACAGATGGCCGTTGGCGTCTACGGGGTGAAACGTCTAAGCAAACACCGTGCAACCAGGAGGGAACGTTATAGTTTGGGAAATGTTTTCGTGGTATTTCTTGAGGGACCTCGTTATACTAGGAGGCACAATAGATCAACAAAAGTGGGCATCTATCCTTGGGGACCATGTCGGTCCTTACATGCATTTTGTTTTTCCTCGGCATGATGTCATCTACCAGAAGGTCGGAATGTATGTGCGAGGTTCAAAGAACACCAGGATGAGTTTCCTTACTCCTCTGGCCACCAAACTCCCCAGACTTAAGGGCAATCGAGAATCTGTGGGACCATGTCGATCGAGCTGTTCGCACCATGGATCCTCAAACGAGAAACCTAGGGAAGCTGGCCACGACAATGGAGTCGGCATGGCTCCATATGCCTCTCGGTACCTTCCAGAGCGTAACTGACTCTTTTCCTGCACATCTTTCACCGGACAGAGCTTCAAAAGCAGGTTATTCACGCTTTTGGCAAGTGGTCACATTAATGTGATTGGCCACTGTACATTGAATACGCAATCTTTTGTTGCCTTTGTGGGAGCTAACGCCCTGAGGGACGCGAAACCACTCTCTACAGGAAGTGGACTGAACTCAGTGGCACGGAGAGAGAGTACCACAGAGAGGCAAAATCGCAACGACAGTGAAGAAAACTGAGCAGCCTTCTACCACGTTTCATGACATCACTCAAGGGGCGTGGTGTACGATAATGATAGATAATGTGTAAAGTAGCAAGGAAATAATGTCCAACAATTAATGTTCAGCAGTTACAGCCAAAAACGAAATTACTTCTGATTACAGCAGACGAACACTTGACAAACATCGCCTCTCAGCAGTGACGCTAATGTGTTGGTGCTCTCAAACAGCACATACACACCTCAATAAAAGTTGTTTATCACCCATTTATTTCGAAATTCACACGATGGAAAACATAAATTACGTGTGAGGCATGCGTGTATGTTTATCTGCAATGCGTCCAGACCATCAAATAAAAAAGAAACGATTTGTAACAACTACATAGTCTGTTTCCAACGGTTTTTTTTATAGCACTCCTGAGCAATATCAAAATGTGGTGCCTTGCTCGAATGCAGGCTTGAATCCGTCATGGTATACCATCGACGAGATCATCAAGCCAGCCATGGCCCAATTTTTCCCACTCTTCATGGCTAGTCTGTGTACGTAGCGAGTAGTCGTTGGCGACGTTCAAATATCACAGATGTTCCATTGGGTTCATATCCAGGGAACAGGGAGGCCGCTCCATTCTGGTGATCCTAGCATGCTGAAGGAACGTGTTTACGAAAATAGCACTACGAACATGCAAGTTATCGCCCTTCAAGATGAAACTGACACTAGCATGTAGCAGTAGCATCTGCCGTTGCAGAATATCGTCCCTTGTCCCTTAGACCACAGAGATTACTCTCAACAAGCAGGAGAGGTGTACGATGGTCCCTTGTAACCCCACCCTATAAGATCACTTCACCACCATTTTGTGCCACATGCGTGACGTAGTGTTTGGAGTCATTCAATATTACCGGGTTGAGTCCATACAAGTTGCCTGCGACTATCGGAGTACAGACAGCTCCGAGACTCGTCTATAAACAACACCCATCGTCTTTTCTGGGATTTACAGTTTGCATGATTTCTTGCCCGTCTTTAACAGAGTCCGTGGTGTTGTGCGTGACTTGGTGCTCGCCATCATCGTCGGGAATGGCGATTCGCACCATGCAATTGTCTCCTAATAGTTTGATGCTATACATGTGTCCTGCCGCCTCTTCGAAACACGAATTCAGTTCTGGATCACTCAGCCACGGTTCCTTTGACTCAAAAGTAGCACATTTTGATCATTCTGTGCACGTGTCGAGCGCAGGCGGTCGGTGCGGTGTGACTCCTCAACACTACATTGGAACTGATTCCATGTCTGTACTACATCACTTAGATATGGTTGCACACATTGGGCAACTTCCTTGATTGAGAAGCCTTCTGGGCGTAACACAGCGATGCGTATCTGATCATTGCTCGCGATTGTTCTTCACGGCATGATGGAATGTTCACTCTACTGTTCCACAGGCGTCTCTAATGGGTCTCTACTACAGCTCTACTTTCAAGTGAAATTCCGTAACCCATTCGAGTGTTCTACCCATAGGCAGCGCTCATGGTAAATAACTGTGTGTATGTTTACAAATAACGTCATGGATGACCTTCCTTCGGTACAGGAACAATCACAATAGCAATACACCTGCACCACATAGGTGGGCGATGCACCATTTTTTCTTGATTTGTGCATTCGTAGCACGCGAGTTATAGCACCAAAGCCACCAATCTCGGGCTTCAACTGCAAACGATGCAATCCAATATGGACTCTCTTAAGTTCTGATTGTGACATAATAAGCGATCTTGCATCTCATTGGCCACATTCCTCTTCACGAAGCAAAAATCTAACTTGTGTGATTCAGCCACTAACGTGTGCGAATGCTCTGGAACGTGAAATTCCACACTGTGACGTCACAATACTCGACCAGCTCCTCGTCCACGGACGTTTTCACGTCCCTTTTGAGGACAGAGTTACCTGCCAGAATTAGCGTGCGTAGTATACTGGAAATGTAACAGGAGTAGGCGCGGTAGGATTCCGTGAGACGAGCGGCGTGAGTGGAGCTTTTGTGGGGCGCCGTGTTTCGCCCAGGGGCCGACAGCTCTCAACCACTCCCCCACAGAGCGGGCAAGGTCACAGGGTCACGTATCCTATGCCTCCACTCCTCCTACACTGGCACCCTCTACGCAAGGCACAGTTTTACGTCATATGTATCGTCAAGTGGAATCTGCAAGGCCTATGCTGCCAATGTTAAATAAGCTATGTTTCTGCACCGTTATCTTAGGAACCAATGAAGATGACGTTCTAAATTTCTTGAGAGGATGATATAAGCTGAACATCAACAAAAGCGAAACGAGGATAATGGAATGTAGTCGAATTAAATCAGATGATGCTGAGGGAATTAAATTAGGAAATGAGAAACTTAAAGTAGTAGAAGAGTTTTGCTATTTGGGAAACAAAATAACTGGCGACGGTCGAAGTAGGGAGGATATAAAATGTAGGCTGGCTATGGTAAGAAAAGCGTTTCTGAGGAAGAGTAATTTGTTAACATCGAGTATAGAGTTAAGTGTCAGGGAGTTTTCTGAAACTATTTGTATGAAGTGTAGCCATGTATGGAAGTGAAACGTGGACAATAAATAGTTTGGACAGGAAGAGAATAGAAGCTTTCGAAATGTGGTGCTACAGAAGAATGCTGAAGATTAGATGACTAGATCACGCAACTAAAGAGGAGGTACCGAATAGAATTGGGTAGAAGAGGAACTTGTGACACAACTTGGCTAGAAGAAGGGAACGGTTGGTAGCACACATTCTGAGGCATCAAGGGATAACCAATTTAGCGTCGGAGGGAAGTGTGGAGGTAAAAATCGTAGAGGGAGACCAAGAGATGAATACACTAAGTAGATTCGGAAGGATGTAGGTTTCAGTAGGTACTCGGAGATGAAAGAGCTTGCACAGGATAGAGTAACATGGAGAGCTGCATCAAACCGGTCTCAGGACTGAAGACCAAAACAACAACAAAGTATTTTATTATGTGGTACATGTCTTCTAAAAGGAAACACTTTGTCTTATCGTTGGCATACAAGATAAAAAGACCTTGAACAATTAGACAAAGGCGTGAGAGATAAGCAGTTAGCTGAGATGTTTAGCATGAGAACGTCAACAGTTTGATACATAAAAAAACAAGTTCGTCGAGAAAAGGGATGAAAATAACAGAAAACAAAGAGATGGAAGAGAACTTATTCAAGTTGCAGCCGTGAGCAATGGGAAACCCTCTATCAGGGCTGATTGTTAGCGATACAGCAAAAATTTTAGGCGAGGAAATCGGGAGTTTTTCTTCATTTAAAGCAAGCAACGGCTGGCTGCGGAATTTCAAGGCGAGGTACAGTATTCGTGAGTTGGATTTGAGTGAAAAACTTACAACTGACCCAAAAGCAGCAGAAAATTTTATTGAAAAATTACAAATTGAAGCAGAATCTTATGAAATACATTAGTGCGGTGTCGGTATTTGACAGTGTCTGTAAAGTTGAATATAATGTTCCTTCGGACATGTGTCATCGAACTTTATAGACACTGTCAAATAAGGTCAGTCTACTAATGTATTTAATGCCAAGGCGAACGCAACCTGATGAGAAAACTACATAAGTCTCTCCCAGTGCGAGAATCACGTAACTGTGCCAGTGCTATTGGGAGCAGATACTGGGTCATATGGAAGTTTGGATTTGCCCGTGAAGTGTGCTCGGATAGCCGAAGCCGCTACTGGGACCACTCCCGTAAAGCGAGTCCCGGTCCAGCACAGATTTTCATTAGTTTCCAGTACATTTTATAGTTGTGGTGATACTGTATTCGCAATTTGGAAATACTTTTTATGAGAATCTTATGAGATTCGGAAGGATGTATGTTTCATTAGGTGCTCAGAGATGAAGGAGCTTGCACAGGATAGAGTAGCATGGAAAGCTGCATCAAACCGGTCTCTGGACTGAAGACCACAACAACAACGGAACTGTCAGTGCACGAGTCAGACGCACTCGGCCAGGTTTCTTTTGCAATTTCTTCACTTTGAATCGACAGTCAACAAGCAATAAATCGAAGTCAGAGTCCGCATAACAAGTATTTTAATACAAATCTACTACAACGAAAGTTGCCGCAAAATTTCGATTCGACTTGTAATTCGTGGTCCATATTTTGATTCTGGAAATGTGGTTACAGTACGGCCTACGCTCTCTGCGCGTCTGGAACGCATGCTGTGAGGTCAGGACTTGGGGGGCGCCCTGTGGCAGCGGTCCTGCATCCCAGGCAGGTCAGGTCCTTGTGGGGCTGCTCGGGGCCCGCCGCCTGGCCACATGTGTGAGCGAGCCGGCACCTGCCCTGTCCCCTGTCTGAGCACCCTCCCAGCCGCGGGCCGGCACAAAGAGCCGAACAAAGCGGCCGCCTGCAGGTCCCGCAGCGCCTGCAAAAGCCGGAAGCACGAGCCCACGCCACTGTGGGGCTGGGCTCCCGTGTCGCGAGCATTCCACTCGCGTGACCTCACACTTCCAGGAGGAAACTAATCACACAATACAGGGTGAAAATTATTTAAACCGACAAACTCTGGGAGGTCGTAGGGGATATCAAAACAAATATTTTTCCCTAATGTCATTTTTTTTCCTATGCGAATTATTTAAACCGGTGGAGGCCGTATTACGCTCTTCAGTTATTAGAGACCGTATTACGATCTTCAGTTGTTAGAGGGCGTATTGTGCTCTTCAGTTCTAGGCAACTGCTGTCCATCAGTGTAGTAGTGCATTGTCTCTGTTTACTAATGGAGCGATACACCTGGAGTGAGTACACTGATATGGTTGGTGCGTACTACATAGCGCACCACAACGGACGAGCTGCACAGCGGGTTTATCAACAACAATATCCTAATCGCCGTATCCCGCATCATACGATCTTTGCTGCTGTGTTTCAACGTCTGCGTGAGACCGGATCATTTACCAGATTACCTAGACAGGGACGCCGTGCCACGGTAAGAACGCTGCAATTTGAGGAAGCTGTCTTGCAGCACGTGGAGCGGGATCCTTCAATCAGCACTCGTGCAATTGCAAGTAACATGGGGACGAATCAGACGAATGTAAGAACAGTCCTTCGAGAGCAATTGTTACGCCCATTTCACTTACAGCGTGTCCACAACTTGGAACCAGTTGATTATCCACCCAGAGCACAGTTTTCGCAGTGGTACCTGGAACAGTGTGAAATGCATCCTACATTTCCATCCTCTGTGTTGTTTACCGATGAAACAACGTTCGGGCGTGATGGAGTCTTCAATATGCACAATTTGCATGTTTGGAGTGAGGATAACCCACATGCCGCAGTTACTAGCGCTCGTCAAGTGCGGTTCTTCGTTAATGTGTGGGTCGGTGTTGTTGGGGACTGTTTAATTGGGCCGTATCTGCTATTTAAGCTATTAAATGGTAGGCATTATTACAATTTTCTCGCCAGAACATTGCCAGAATTGCTGGAAGACGCCCTGCTCCCTACAAGACAACACTTGTGTTTCCAACATGACGAGGCGTCGGCACATTTCAGTCGTCGTGTGCGTCGATTCCTGGACCGACGGTTCCCAGAAATGTGGATTGGCAGAGGTGGTCCTGTACCATGGCCTGCTCGATCCCCAGATATATTCATTCTGGTCTTTTTTGTGTCGGGAGAGATGCCCAACCTTGTTTACGCAACTCCTGTTGCAACAGAAGAGGATCTGGTTGCCCGGATAGTAGCACCAGCAGGAACAATTCAGGATACTCCCGGGGTTTTTGCCCGTGTCACACAGAACATGATCCGACCGTGTAACGTCTATTTACGTGTCAATGGAGGCATTTTTGAAAACCTACTGTAACTGAAACTGGGTTGTGTTAATGTGTTGTCTCTTTGTCATAAAAAAATGAAAAAGTGCTTATTGGTTTAATTAATTTGCCGCCAGAGAAATTTTCTTCTACCGGTTCAAATATTCCTCATTGGAAAAAATGACGTTAGGGAAAAATATTTGTTTTCATGTCCCCTACAACCTCCCAGAGTTTGTCGGTTTAGATACTTTTCACCCTGTATAATCATCTGGCTGAGTTTGGAAGCTTCTGTTGACTTTTTTTCTGCACGATTTAAATAATGAAAAACTGCACCACCTACTTATTTTTCATGCTTACAAGGGAACAGTACGAACTTCACCTCATCAATTTGGTTCATGTTGACAGGGTATGAAGAACACGGCTAGGACGTCAACGTATGAAAACCGAAAGACGCAACTCTCAATCGTTTCCGAGAAAATCGAGTCTGAAAATTTGTGGTGTGGTACACACTTCGTATGGACGCTAGTGTTCAAGGATTCTGCAGCCAAGCGAGTACGCGCTTAGTTCCATAAGCGTGAGGTTTGTGGATTGAATCTCTCTGCCTCTACTTTTTTTCAGTCCCATTTAATTCTGAAAACAGATACACGTGGTACGCCACAAAACTGTGTGATGATCGACAACCGTTTATGAATGTAAATCAAGTTTGTTTCGCCATAGACACGTTGAAAAACCATGCACATTCAAGTGCTACATGTAGCAATAACTACTGTTTCTCATGCTTCTACGGTCAGTATCATCACGATTCTTGCAGTGCTCCATAGGTTACACATTACACTTGTCAAAAATGTAGATATAATAATATAAAAAATGGCTATACTGATGTTCTTAGAAGTCCCTGGTAGCCTTTTTTTATTTTCAATCTCCTTAGAACATTTTTTCTCCTTTTTCAGGACAAATATCATGAATATGTTGAATGACTGATTCAATATTTATAATCTGTAAAGTCATAATAATTATGTTCTTAGAATCACATGGGAATGAAAAAGAAAAATTACTGCTGGTAGGTGATTTCGATCTTTTGTCATTGCACTTAACACACTCGGCTGCTGACTCTACGAGCACTACTATCATATAAGAACACGTAAAATTTTCAAACTTGACTTTCTCGAAAACAGTTGAGAGTCACGTCTTGCTGTTTACATATGTTGAAGTCTTAGACGTGCCCTACAGATCCTGTCAATATAACCAAATATGTGAGAGGAAGTACGTACTGTCCCGTCATTAGAACAACGCGTTTCGAGGATTTATTCTCATTTTCAAGTGCATTTGTTTACATAAATATTTTTGTGGTGTTTCAGTGTGTCAGTACAGAATTGTTGATTCGCTATCATAACAGCTGTTATGACAGCGAACCAACAGTTCTGTACTGACAGGTTACTCTGTAAATGCAATATAGATCTGACGATGGGGAACTATCCTGAAATTATTGAAAATAAAAAAAAATAGGGATCAAAGACTGAAATGCCATATTTTTATTCAAAGAACGATCGCAGCTATCCCAGTAAGACAATCATGTCTAGTTTTGATAAAAATGTCATAAATTAGGCACAATAAATGCGTAATGACAGACTCGAATTCGTGCCCTGTGTTACATGACTTAGATGTTGGTGTCAGTAAATCGATATAATGCGCAGTCTATGTTATCTATGGTCTATGGTTTCCAATTACCGCGTCATTTCATTCCCGTACAGCGATGCACTTGTTACCCTTACTGCAGCACCTGGAACACGTATTCTCTTCTGACGAAGTGCCACTCCTGCTGCACGATGAGCGTTAAGAGTGGAAACACGCGTGTAGCTTATTTTTTGAAATACCCTCGTACAAAGAAAGAAAGTCTGAAAGAATACACAACACTATTGAACAAAATATTATTTTTAACACTTAATAAATTATATAAACACATTTAAAGAAAATATAGCATATGAAGCATTTTCCGTTATCAAAAAACAACTGTTTCTCAACCCACATCCCAAAGCCCTTCAACATATACAATCAACAAACTTTCTTCCAGCAGATGCACCACGAAGACTTTCACCAAACATTCAAAATTAGCGCCAGATTGGACAACACCAAAACGAGGAAAGAGTGACTGGTATCAAAAGCATAGTGTATCTCAATCAGTATGGCGGCATACATTTTTCCCAGACATCGTTTTCTGTTTGCGAAAACGGGTGGTACTACGTGAGGCTGAAGTGTAAATGGTGTGAAAGTCCCGGTACGTAATTGCAACCAACAAAGGAAACGTACCAAAGAAGTGCAACCCCTTCGACATATACAATCAAATAAACTTTCTCCCAGCAGATGCCCCACAAAAGCTTTCAACAAACGTTCAAAATTAGAGCCACATTGGACAAAAACAAAGCGAGAAAAGAGTGAGCGGCGTCAAAAACATAGCACACCTCGATCAGTCTGACGGCATAAGTTTTTCCCTAACATCGTTTTTTGTGTGTGAAAACGCGTCATACCGGTGAAACTGAAGTGTAAATGATGTGAAAATCCCGATATGTAATTGCAGCCAACAAAGGAAACGTACCAAAGAAGTACAACACAACGGAAAACGACAGACCAGAATATAGTTACACTACTCCGACTCCCCGATAAAGAATGCAAAAATGATAATTCTTTAAGCAAATTTTCCAGACTAATTGACATACTGTCAAGGCATAAAAGCAGGCCAGTTAAGTACAAATCCATCTTCATAATTACTGTAGTTTCATTTGAGAAGATGTTCACCACCGCTGAATAGGTCGCTTACTGTTCAAAAATTCTTATTTACTGACATTTCTGACGCAGCTCATCATCAAAACATCTGCGTATACGCTGCTGCAGCGACCTCAGACGGAAACCTTTTGATCGCCCCTTCTAATATAACTACTGAAATTGTTTGTGGTACTTATGATTCGTGACTTCTATGCAGTAGTTTAGCAAAGATTTAGACGCGAAACAAAGCAGTACGCTCAACAGTGACGGACATGTGTCTCGTTTCCAGGCCTACAGCGGTGGCTTGAGGTTCATTAGCCTTTCTTTGCCGGCGACCTTTGAAAGCTTTCTCTTCGGAGTCACCTTCACCGTCGACATTTAATTACAGTCGATTCGTCGCGTACTCAAGACAGCTAGACACGAGAGACTTGATTAGCTCTCTCACTCTGTCACACAGACTCCGCAGCTTCCCCTAAGGCAGTCGTATTGCTATTTCTTATTCTTGGCAGTACTTTCGGTCGGGAAAATGGAGACTAAATCTGGAAATTATGACGGATGATCGTTCAATTCTATCTATCACCTCAAAAAAGTAAAGTTACGCATTTTTTTTCTTGTATGCAGGTACATGTCTGCAGTCCTAGTGTACATGGAAATACCCGCGCCACGGTACCACAACAGACCGCTGGAGGAGCGAAAATGAAATGGCGCAATCCATCGACAAAGTGGAGTATCTTGCAGTAACTCATTATCGGCAGTAGCGGAAGTGCGGCTGTGTCCGGCAAATGCAGACCGCTAAAGAAGATACCTGAATTGGCCTGATACAAGTGCAACATATCCGCTCACTCTGAATGAATTACTCCAAGATAAACTCTAGGGAAAAAAAGGACGCACCACGAAGGAGGACGCACCACGAAGGAATTATCCAAATGAGACGGAAATCGGTAGAAGTGATGTAAATGTACATACAAACAAATGATTACAATTTCCGAAAAACTGGATTTATTCAAGAGAAAGAGCTTCACAAACTGAGCAACGTCCATAACGCGTTGGCCAACATTTGACCATTGTCCAAGCTGTTATTCGTCTTGGCATTGATTGGCAGGGTTGTTGACAGAGTTGTTTCACGTCCCACTGAGGGATATCGTACCAAATCCTGTCGAACTGGTGGATTAGACCGTCAAAATCTCGAGCTGGTTGGAGAGACTTGTCCATTATGCTCCAGACGTTCTTAATTGGGGGAGATTCGGCCACCTCGCCGGACAAGGTAGGGTTTGGCAAGTACCAAGATAAGCACTAGAAACTCTCGCCGTTTGCTGACGGGTATTATCTTTCTGAAATGTAAGACGAGGGCACCTTGCCATGAAGAGCAACAAAACAGGGCCTAGCATATCGTCGACGAACCGGTGTTCTGAAAGGTACCACAGATGACAACAAAAGAGGTATGCTGCGAAAAGAGATGGCGCCCCAGCCCATCACTCCCGGTTGTCGGACCGTATGCTGGGTACCCCATCACTGTCCGGGGCGTCTTCAGACATGTCTTCGGCCAGGGATCTCACTGACTGGACGAGAACTGAGTCACAGTGATCAGCGAAGATGCATCTGAAGATTCCCCATCCAGCCGTGGGATACCAACTTGTCATCCGCAATGTGGCCCGAGAGACAGAAGTGATGGTCTGTGGACACCTCTGGTTGTTGTCGCGGCACCCTTACAGCACAGCTGTACCTCGACGATCTTCTACGCCCCATTTGTTGCCCTTCATGGCAAACCACCCTGGGGTTACATTTCAGCAACATAATGCCCACCCACACACAGCGAGGGTTTCTACTGCTTGTCTTCATGCTTGCAACAGCAAGGTCGCCGGATCCCTCCCCAACTGAGAACCGATTCGAGATTCTGACGATATAATGCGTCAATTGGACAGACTTTGGCGCGGTATCCATGAGGAGGATGTCCAACAACTCTATTAATCAATGTCGAGCCGAATAACCGCAAGCATATGGGCCAGAGGTGAATAACGCGTTACTGCCTAACTCAGTTTGTGAAGCCCTTTCTCTTGAATAAATAATCCAATTTTTCTGAAATTTTAAACATTTGTTTATCTGTAGGGGTACATCACTCCTGGAACAAGTGGACCATTTCCTCTACCTGGGAAGCATACTGTCATCCAACTGCTCATCTGGAAAAGAAGTGGAGAATAGAGTACGTGCTGCACATGTAGCATTTGGTCGTCTTACAAAGCGTGTCCTCCTGAATAAAGACCTAACACTGTACACCAAACTGATGGTGTACAAAGCTGTAGTCATTTTCACCCTGCTATATGGTTGCGAAACCTGGACGTTGTATCGCTGCGATCTGAAGAAACTAGAACGCTTCAACCAACAGAAGCTAAGATATATCATGAACCTGAAATGGGATGACTTCATATCCAACACGGCTGTTCTAGAGAAAGCAAAAATGCATAGCATGGAAGCTCTTATCATTGGGCATCAACTCAGATGGGTCGGACATGTCCAGCGGATGAAAAATGACAGACTTCCTCGCCAAATGCTGTACAGCGAAGTGAGCACAGGTAAAAGGCCACGAGGTGCCCCTCTCAAACGTTATAAGGATCAGTACAAGAAAAATCTGAAAAACTTGAACATCGATCCGAGTAACTGGTCCACAATAGCAGAAGACCGAAGTCGCTGGCGCTCAGTTACCTCAAATGCTCTTCAAAACTTTGAGCTGGAACGTCGAAGAATGGAGAATGACAAACGCCAGAGACGTAAACTCCTCCAGGCTCAGCCACGTCCTCCACCTTCCATCAGCTGTAATGTCTGTGGCCGCCTGTTCCACGCTAGGATTGGATTGCTAAGCCATCAACGACACTTCCGCGCCTGAACCGTGACAAAGGAAATCTCAGGAGAGAAATGAAAACTCGGATACGAGTATCAGCCGACGACGACGACATCACATCTACCGATTTCCGTCCAATTCAGATAGTTTCTTCGTGGTGCGCCGTTTTTTCTCTGTCTTAGAGTGTACTTCACTTTATCAACGGTAACTCCGTCCACAGGCCATGAGGGACCCATCGGTAACGACCGACCGCCGTGTCACCCTCTTCCAGTGGCGTCATTGGAAAAGTCAACAATATCCAGTACAGGATGAAAGTCAAAGCAGCAAAGGCAAAGAGTATGGTGATCGGCAATAGCTGGAGACTGCCAAATATTAAAGTACGACAAGCTATTACTACCCAGGTAAGAGCATTTTTAATATCTTGGAAGTACGATGACTGAAGACATGAGGTGCCACCAGGAGGTGTCAAAGCAAAAAAGGCATTCACTAGAGAGAGGAAGTTATTATGTGATAAACTAGATAAACGTGTGAGGAAAAGACTTGGCAAGTGTTTCGTCGAGACTGTGGCACTCTACGGGGCAGAAACACGGACCCTGAACTTGGGAAAAAAAAAACCCAGAAGCATTGGAGATATGGATGTCAAGGAGAATGGAGAGAATAAGCTGGAAGGGATGAGAGGAGAAGGCTGGAGGTTATAAGAGGAAGGAAGAAGAACTAGATGGGACACCCGCTGATGTAGTTGCGGATGTAGAAGGCCATGTGGTCAGCACACCGCTCACCCGGCCTTTGTCGGTTTTCGTAACCGGAGCTGCTACTTCTCAGTCAAGTACCTCTTCAATTGTCCTCACAAGGGCTGTGTGCACCCCGCTTGCTAACAGCACTTGGCAGACGCGTGCGATCGGCCATTCAAGTACTAGCCAAGCTCGACAGCACTTAACTTCGGTCATATGACGGGAACCGGTGTTGCCACTGCCGCAAGGCCGTTGGTGTAAGGAGAAAAACTTGCCGCAGTTGGGCAGATGAGTCATCACTTCATCAGTCAGTTATCGCATTGGAATGATGCCACTGGTATGGACACTGAATCCCAGAATTCCTAGCTGCGGTGTGTTGTGCAACGCTTGTCCGTTAAGTGTGCATGATTGCCCGCTGATGAGGGAATGCCCCCTCAAATACCTCTCAATCGGCGTTCTTACGCAAAGTCTGGGAATATTTTCAGTGAAGATAGCAGAGTCTTATTTTGTTTGGTATGTGAAAGGGTGTTTCCGCCAAGAAAAAATATGATATCGTGCAGCTTATTAATACGAGAGGTTTAAGGACAAATCTAAGTTAAACCAGCAACTGATTAAAAGCAACGTTGGCGAACAATCGAGTTGTAGTGATAGATTTTTCAAAGCCTTGTGCTTAGTATTAGTGAGTTCCGACCTTCCGTTGCAGAAATTGAATGGTATGCAGCTTCGTGTACTTTTAGAAAAATACACAAGCAAAACTGTGCAGGACGAATCTACAGTGTCCAAAAGCTATTTGCCACAGTGTTTTAAAGTAGTAATTTTTAATATTCGGAATACACAGAAGCACGAAAACATATTAATTTCTTGTGACGAAACCACAGATGCATCGGGACTGTGCGTGTGTAGTGCTATAGCTGGTGCTATGAAAGCTGGAAGCAGATAATTTCTTGTTAATATACGAGTACTCGCCGAGTAAATCATTCCGCTGTTGCCAAATTTTTCAATGAGTCTTTAGGCTTTCTTATGGCCAGAGGGGACACGGTATGGCAGCGTATTGTCATTTCTCAGTGATGCTCCTCCATATATCGTTCAAGCGGGAACTGAATTAGAAGTTCTTTACCCCACATTAGTTCACCTGTCGTGCCTTCCTCACAGTTCACATCGCGCCGCTGAAACTGTCAGAAGTCGATATAACGACGTGGATCTTTTTGTTTCTAGTGTAAAGAAAGCGTTTGTCACGTCACCAATTAGAATTAAAAATCCCGTAAACTCATTCCACATTTGGCTTTACCTCCTCAGACGGTTTTAACTCTGTGGGGTACGTGGTTACAGAGTGTATCATTACTACGCGGAACATTTTAATGAAGCGAGAAATGTTTTGAGTTGCATAAATGTAGAACATAGTTAGTACTGCCACGGCCCAAGAATGTTTTGCTAAAAACGGCATCCAAGAAAAGATACAGTACATCCGTAATCGTTTCCGCAAAGTATCTAATATTTTAAAGAAGCTGGAAGCTCAAGATAATTACTTGGAGCATTCACTTTCTCTAAGGGACGAAGCGTAGTGACAGTGTCATTAGAAACACACTGGGTTGCAAAACTTCATTTCGGGAAACTGAATTGCGTGATAGACAAAAATGTGGATTACAAAACACCGTGTCAAATTTTTAAAAACCTTACGGTGAAGAAACAAATATTGAAGAGGAATTCACCGAAGAAGAACTGTGATGCTTTTCTATGCACCTGTGGTGTCATGCCATTTCGAAGGAACATTTTCAACTGTTCAAATTATTCTTCACTGACAGACGCAGGAGTTGTACACAGAAAAATCTTAGACAACGCTCCTTGTGTACTGTAACAGCCTTCAACAAGCTAAGAGTTCTGTGAAACTATCATAATTACGGGTATTCATTTTTTGCTTATTTTGGTGCTTAGTTTCGCCGTTTTTCCTGCTTATTTGCTTGCTTGCTTTACTACACACATAAAAAAAAGTTTTGCGTCACCTAGGTTCCGAGATTTCTGGAACCTGTACAGAATATTGGAATAGAGATCAACATAAATATCATTTCCGCCCTTTTTATTTCTCATGAAAACCACACATTGCATGTTGTACCACCATACAGCGAAACCTTCAGAGGCGGTGGTCCAGATTGCTGTACACACTAGTACCTCTAATACCCAGCAGTACGTCTTCTTGCATTGATACATGCCTGTATTCGTCGTGGCATGCTATCCACAAGTTCATCAAGGCACTATTGGTCCAGATTGTCCCTCCCCTCGCCGGCCGGCGTGGCCGAGCTGTTCTAGGCGCTTCAGTCTGGAGGCGCGTGACCGCTAAAGTCAATGGTTCGAATCCTGCCTCGGGCATGGATGTGTGTGATGTCCTTTGGTTAGTTAGGTTTAAGTAGTTCTAAGTTCTAGGGGACTGATGACCTCAGATGTTAAGTCCAATAGTGCTCAGAGCCATTTGAACCATTGGTCCCTCTCCTCAACGGCGATTCTGCGTAGATCCCTCAGAGTGGTTGGTGGGCCCTTTTCAAAAATGTTCAAATGTGTGTGAAATATTATGGGACTTAACTGCTAAGGTCATCAGTCCCTAAGCTTACACACTACTTAACCTAAATCACACTAAGGACAAACACACACACCCATGCCAGAGGGAGGACTCGAACCTCCGCCGGAACCAGCCGCACAGTCCATGACTGCAGCGCCTCAGACCGCTCGGCTAATCCCGAGGTCGGGCCCTTTTCAATCTATCCCAAGCATGTTCGATAGGGTTCATGTCTAGAGAACATGCTGGCCACTCTAGTTGAGCGATGTCGTTATCCTGAAGGAAGTCATTCACAAGATGTGCACGATGGGGGCGCCTATTGTCGTCAATGAAGATGAATGCCTCGCCAGTATGCTGCTGATATGGTTGCACTATCGGTCGGAGGATGGCATTCACGTATCGTACAGCCGTTACGGTGCCTTCCATGACCACCAGCGGCGTACGTCGGCCCCACATAATGCCTACCCAAAACAGCAGGGAACGTCCACCTTGCTGCACTGGCTGGACAGTTTGTATCTAAGGCGTTCAGCCTGACCGGGTTGTCTCCAAACACGTCTCCGATGACTGTCTGGTTGAACGCATATGCGACACTCATCGGTGAAGAGAACGTGATGCCTATCCTAACCGGTGCATTCGGCATGTTGTTGGGCCCATCTGTACCGCGCTGCATGGTGTCGTGGTTGCAAAGATGGACCTCGTCATGGACGTAGGGAGGTAAGATGCGCATCATGCAGCCTACTGCGCACAATTCGAGTCGTAACACGACGTTCTGCAGCTGCACGAAAAGCATTATTCAACATAGTGGCGTTGCTGTCAGGGATCCTCCGAGGTAGCGGTCACCCACTGCATTAGTGGCCCTTGGGCGGGGTGAGCAAGGCATGTCATCGACAGTGCCTGTCTCTCTGTACCTCCTCCATGTCCGAACAACATCGCTTTGGTTCACTCCGAGGCGCCTTGACACTTCCCTTGTTGAGAGCCCTTCCTGACACAAAGGAACAATGCGGACGTGATCGGACCGCGGTATTGAACAACAGACAAACGAGCCGTGTACCCCCTTCCTGGTGGAATGACTGGAACTGATCGGCTGTCGGACCACTTCCGTCTAATAGGCGCTGCTCATGCATGGTTGTTTACATCTTTGGGCGGGATTAGTGATATCTCTGAACAATCAAAGGGACTGTGTCTGTGATACAATATATACAGTCAACGTCTAGCTTCAGGAGTTCTAGGAACCGGGATGATGCAAAACTTTTTTTGATGTGTGTATTGTATTGTACTTAGAAATCAGGGCTTTAGTCGTAATAATCGAGCATATAAAGTGTCCCAAGATTGTACAACAGACTAACGACAACCGGGCAGGCGTGAAGTGGCGTGCTTCTGTTCGTTCATGTTACGTAACTCTGCTGTCTTCACCTCTGGTGGAGCGACCACCCAGTCACTAGATATGCAGTGCAACCCGACAATGCTGGTGAGCCCCAGTTCACAGGGCGTTACCGTAAACGTCGTCCCACTTGAATGCAACGGTTCGCGAGAAAGAAACCTTGTCAGTTCTCACCGAGTGTAAAGCAGCAAGGTGAGAAACATCGTGCTTCCCAGTGCAATTTTGTTTGTGAGTAAATAAATAGCGTCCACTGCCAACCGGGGAACCAATTTTCCAACGTCATGGCAGTGGTTGTTAGGCCGCATTAATCTTCTACTGAGCTTTTACTCACTTTAGCATGGACAAAAACACTGATCACCAATGCAAAAAAGCTCGCAGCACTGGATGTCTCAAACATTTAGGTTCAATACTTGCAACAAGCGGGGGCGGGGACTACTCAAGAGGATGTCGTTACCAGGAGAAAGAAAACTGGCGTCCTACGGATAGGAGCGTGGAATGTCAGATCCCTTAATCGGGCAGGTAGGTTAGAAAATTTAAAAAGGGAAATGGATAGGTTAAAGTTAGATATAGTGGGAATTAGTGCAGTTCAGTGGCAGGAGGAACAAGACTTCTGGTCAAGTGACTACAGGGTTATAAACACAAAATCAAATAGCGGTAATGCAGGAGTAGGTTTAATAATGAATAGGAAAATAGGAATGCGGGTAAGCTACTACAAACAGCATAGTGAACGCATTATTGTGGCCAAGATAGATACGAAGCCCATGCCTACTACAGTAGTACAAGTTTATATGCCAACTAGCTCTGCAGATGACGAAGAAATTGAAGAAATGTATGATGAAATAAAAGAAATTATTCAGATAGTGAAGGGTGACGAAAATTTAATAGTCATGGGTGACTGGAATTCGGTAGTAGGAAAAGGGAGAGAAGGAAACGTAGTAGGTGAATATGGACTGGGGCTAAGAAATGAAAGAGGAAGCCGCCTGGTAGAATTTTACACAGAGCACAGCTTAATCATAGCTAACACTTGGTTCAAGAATCATAAAAGAAGGCTGTATACATGGAAGAAGCCTGGAGATACTGACAGGTTTCAGATAAATTATATAATGGTAAGACAGAGATTTAGGAACCAGGTTTTAAATTGTAAGACATTTCCAGGGGCAGATGTGGACTCTGACCACAATCTATTGGTTATGAACTGTAGATTAAAATTGAAGAAACTGCAAAAAGGTGGGAATTTAAGGAGATGGGACCTGGATAAACTAAAAGAACCAGAAGTTGTACAGAGATACAGGGAGAGCATAAGGGAGCAATTGACAGGAATGGGGGAAATAAATACAGTAGAAGAAGAATGGGTAGCTTTGAGGGATGAAGTAGTGAAGGCAGCAGACGATCAAGTAGGTAAAAAGACGAGGGCTAGTACAAATCCTTGGGTAACAGAAGAAATACTGAATTTAATTGATGAAAGGAGAAAATATAAAAATGCAGTAAATGAAGCAGGCAAAAAGGAATACAGACGACTCAAAAATGAGATCGACAGGAAGTGCAAAATGGCTAAGCAGGGATGGCTAGAGGACAAATGTAAGGATGTAGAGGCTTGTCTCACTAGGAGTAAGATAGATACTGCCTACAGGAAAATTAAAGAGACCTTTGGAGATAAGAGAACCACTTGTATGAACATAAAGAGCTCAGATGGAAACCCAGTTCTAAGCAAAGAAGGGAAAGCAGAAAGGTGGAAGGAGTATATAGAGGGTCTATACAAGGGCGATATACTTGAGGACAAATTATGGAAATGGAAGAGGATGTAGATGAAGATGAAATGGGAGATACGATATTGCGTGAAGAGTTTGACAGAGCACTGAAAGACCTGAGTCGAAACAAGGCCCCCGGAGTAGACAACATTCCATTGGAACTACTGACGGTCTTGGGAGAGCCAGTCCTGACAAAACTCTACCATCTGGCGAGCAAGATGTATGAAACAGGCGAAATACCCTCAGACTTCAAGAAGAATATAATAATCCCAATCCCAAAGAAAGCAGGTGTTGACAGATGTGAAAATTACCGAACTATCAGTTTAATAAGACACAGCTGCAAAATACTAACGCGAATTTTTTACAGACGAATGGAAAAACTCGTAGAAGCCAACCTTGGGGAAGATCAGTTTGGATTCCGTAGAAATATTGGAACACGTGAGGCAATACTGACCTGACGACTTATCTTAGAAGAAAGATTAACGGAAGGCAAGCCTACGTTTCTAGCATTTAGAGAAAGCTTTTGACAATGTTGACTGGAATACTCTCTTTCAAATTCTAATGGTGGCAGGGGAAAATTACAGGGAGCGAAAGGCTATCTACAATTTGTACAGAAACCAGACGGCAGTTATAAGAGTCGAGGGACATGAAAGGGAAGCAGTGGTTGGGAAGGGAGTGAGACAGGGTTGTAGTCTCTCCCCGATGTTATTCAATCTGTATATTGAGCAAGCAGTGAAGGAAACAAAAGAAAAATTCGGAGTAGGTATTAAAATCCATGGAGAAGAAATAAAAACTTTGAGGTTCGCCGATGACATCGTAACTCTGTCAGAGACAGCAAAGGACTTGGAAGAGCAGTTGAACGGAATGAATAGTGTCTTGAAAGGAGGATATAAGATGAACATCAACAAAAGCAAAACGAGGATAATGGAATGTAGTCGAATTAAGTCGAGTGATGTCGAGGGAATTAGATTAGGAAATGAGACACTTAAAGTAGTAAAGGAGTTTTGCTATTTGGGGAGCAAAATAACTGATGATGGTCGAAGTAGAGAGGATATAAGATGTAGACTGGCAATGGCAAGAAAAGCGTTTCTGAAGAAGAGAAATTTGTTAACATCGAGTATAGATTTAAGTGTCAGGAAGTCATTTCTGAAAGTATTTGTATGGAGTGAAACAGGGACGATAAATAGTTTGGACAAGAAGAGAATAGAAGCTTTCGAAATGTGGTGCTACAGAAGAATGCTGAAGATTAGATGGGTAGATCAGATAACTAATGAGGAAGTACTGAATAGGATTGGGGAGAAGAGAAGTTTGTGGCACAGCTTGACCAGAAGAAGGGATCGGTTGGTAGGACATGTTCTGAGGCATCAAGGGATCACCAATTTAGTATTGGAGGGCAGCGTGGAGGGTAAAAATCGTAGAGGGAGACCAAGAGATGACTACACTAAGCAGATTCAGAAGGATGTAGGTTACAGCAGGTAATGGAAGATGAAGAAGCTTGCACAGGATAGAGTGGCACGGAGAGCTGCATCAAACCAGTCTCAGGACTGAAGACCTTAACAACAACAACAACAACTTGCAACAAATTATTTAGCTGCATCAAACCAGTCTCAGGACTGAAGACCATAACAACAACAACAACTTGCAACAAATTATGTAAGTTGTAAGAAATTACATCCCAGCCTAAAGATGGTTAAGTTCGGAGGAGCTATTAAACCTTTAATTACCACTGCTTTAAAAATTTTGTGACAAAGTTATTTTATTTTTATTTTTCGAGTGTAGTGGAGTTTTATGAACGCAAGGAAGTATTTATTGAATTGATTTCCATTTATTTAAAAAAATATTGAATGTTGCTGTCAAGCAATCAGATCCTCCCGGTGCCTCAGATATTACGATGGCTATTCGGAAAATAAAGAAAGACCCGTTGCGAAATGGAAACCACAGTGAAAATCTAAACTATTTTATTTGCAGCAGTTAGCTACACCTTCCAGCTACTTCTCTATATAGTCGCCTTTCCGACTTAAGACATCTGTCGTAGCGCTGTACCAACTTCCCCGCCGCGCGGAGTGGCCGCGTGGTTAGAGGCGCCATGTCACGGATTGCGCGGCCCCTCCCGCCGGAGGTTAGAGTCCTCTCTCGAGCATGGGTGTGTGTGTTGTTCTTAGCATAAGTAAGGTTACGTTAGTTTAAATAGTGTGTAATAGGGACCGATGACCTCAGAAGTTTTAATCGCATTTATTATTGTTATAATACCGCCAACCGGTTTCAACCCGACGTAGGGGTCATCTTCTGGGCGTTTACACCATTGGTCGACTGCTGGTGGTGTCATTCCTGTCTACATAACGGCAGGAAACGATGACAGTAAACGCTCAGAAGATGACCCCTACGTCGGGTTGAAACCGGTTGGCGGTATTATAACAATAATAAATGCGATTAAGACTGTTCTTGAATTATTAATTAATCATACTAATCGCTGCTTCTCCCCACAATCATGTTGTCCAAAAATCAGCAGTTTGGTCCCTTAGGAATTCACACACACACATACCAACTTCCCAATACCGTCGTCATAGAAGGCAGCCCGCTGTCAATTTTCTATGCTGGACGGCAGCTCGTTGTCTGTGCCAGAATCTTTCTCTTCATACCCAGCGGCTCTTCTCAGCAGAGACGAAAAAGAGAGGAGCCAAGTCCGGGCTGTATGGTGGCTGATCAGACACTTCCCATCGAAAACGCTGCAGGAGCGTCCTCATTACCTCTGCAGAACTTGGCCGAGAACTGTCATGGCCGGTCGCTATGGCCGAGCGATTCTAGGCGCTTCTGTCCGGAACCGCGCTCCTGCTACGGTCGCAGGTTCGAATCCTGCCTCGGGCATGGATGTGTGTGACGTCCTTAGGTTAGTTAGGTTTCAGTAGTTCTAAGTCTAGGGGACCGATGACCTCAGATGTTATGTTCCATAGTACTTAGAGACATTTTTTGAACCGTCATGAAGGAGGAACTGCACGACAGTTACGTTATGTAGAGTTGCATGAAATTAGGCGAAATCTCTCGGCAGTCACCCATACTTGGCGAGAGATACCGTTTCCTAGGCATCCTTACGCGCTCACTGTGCGTTTAGAAGTGAGATGAGCGAAGTGACGCTGTCTACGGGGACACCAGAGACACTGTCCAACTCATCTGTGTAAAGCTTCATCGGATTGTCACTGTGGTTTCCATTTGGCGAACAATCATTACATACTTTCCCAGTAGCCCTCGTACTTTATTATTTATATAAATCAGTATAGATGTATGACATTCCCTTTTGGTTGGGCCGGCCAGAGTGGCCCAGCGGTTCTAGGCGCTACAGTCTGGTACTGCGCGACTGCTACGGTCGCAGGTTCGAATCCTGCCTTGGGCATGGAAGTGTGTGATGTCCTTAGGTTAGTTAGGTTTAAGTAGTTCTGAGTTCTAGGGGACTGATGACCTCAGAAGTTAAGTCCAATAGTGTTCAGAGCCATTTTTTAAACCCTTGTGGTAGGCACGAATTTACTTTTCCGTCTGAAGAATTCTCTCCGTTTAGAATGAAATGCTGTTTTGTATTTCCTAGAGCACAAAATCGAGGCTATATAGACATGCATCAGCCAACGGCCTTGCCGCAGTGGTAACACCGGTTCCCATCAGATCACCGAAGTTAAGTGCTGTTGCTCTTGGCTAACATTTGGATGGGTGACCGTCCGGTCTGCCGAGCGCTGTTGGCAAGTAGGGTGCATTCAACCCTTGTGACGCAAACTGAGGAGCTACTTGAACTAGACGTAACGGCTCCTGTCACGACAACTGACAACGGCGGGGAGAGCGGTGGACTGAGGATGACACAGCGGTCGGTCGGTACCTTTGGGCCTTCCAAGGGCTGTTCGGGCGGAGTTTACTAGAGTCCAAGCATTTATCACACGAAGGGAAACATAAATGTCGTCTACACGAAAATTAAAGAGACCGATGAAGAAAAGAGGATCAGCTGTATGAATATCAAGATTTCTGATGGCGAATCAGTGCTAAGCAAAGAAGGGAAACATGAAAGGAATATTATAGAACGGCTATACAAGGGAAATTAACTTCAAGACAAAATTATAGAAAAAGAAGAGGAAGTGGCTGAAGATGAGATGGGAGATATGATACAGGGGGAAGCATCTGATACGAACACTGAACGACCAAAGCAGAAAAACGACCCCTGGACTACACGGCACTCCCCAGAATTACAGAGATACTTAGGAAAGCCAACCATAACAAAACTTTTCCACCTGGTGTGCAAGATAGATCACACACGCGAAACAAGAGTTCAAGAAGAATATAATAATTCCAATTTCAAAGAAATCACCTGATGTCGGAAATGAATCTTATCGAACTATATAGTGACACGAATTATTTACAGAAAAATGGAAAAAGTGGTTGAAGCCTACCTGGAGGAAGACCGCTTCGCGTATTGAAGAAATGTAGGAACACGTGAGCCAATACTTATCTGCGACTTGCCTTAGGCCTTAGAAGTTAAAGAAAGGCGAACGTACGTTTATAGTGCAGTTTTAGATTAAGAGAAAGCTTCTGACTTCGTGAATTGGATTACATTCGTTCTAATTCTGAAGGCGTAAAACTACATGGAGAGAAAAGTTATCTACAACGTTTATAGGCTGCAGTTATAGGAGACGAGGGACATGCAGTAGCTGACAAGAGTGTGAAACAGGGATGTGCCCTATTCCAAATGTTATTCAATCTGTATACTGAAAACGAAACCAGGAAAATTTGGAAAGACAGAGTTCAACGAGAAGAAATAAAGGCGTCAAGTTTGCCAATGACATTGTAATTCTACCAGAAACGGCAAACAACTTGGAAGACCAGTGAAGGGAACGGATAGTGACTTTGAAAGAGATCATAACACGAACATCCACAAAAATAAAATAAAGCGCGGAATATAATCGAATTAAATCAGTTGATGCTGAAGGAATTAGATTAGGAAATGAGACCCTATAAGCAGTAGATGAGTTTTGTTATTTGGGCCCAAAATAACTGATGATGGCCGAAGTAAAGAGGATGTAAAATACAGACTAGCAACAGCAAGAAAAGCGTTTCTAAAAAAGAGGAGTTTCCAAGCACAAATACACATTTAAAGATTGAGATGTCTTTTCTGAAGGTGTTTGTATGGAGTATAGTCTTGTGCAGAAGTAAAACATAGACGATACACAGTCCAGACAAGAAGAGAATAGAAGTTTTTGAAATGTGGTGCTACAGAAGAATTGCAGATCGGACAAGTAAAGGAGGAGGAGGAGATTAGTGTTTAACGTCCCGTCGACAACGAGGTCATTAGAGACGGAGCGCAAGCTCGGGTGAGGGAAGGATGGGGAAGGAAATCGGCCGTGCCCTTTCAAAGGAACCATCCCGGCATTTGCCTGAAGGGATTTAGGGAAATCACGGAAAACCTAAATCAGGATGGCCGGAGACGGGATTGAACCGTCGTCCTCCCGAACGCGAGTCCAGTGTCTAACCACTGCGCCACCTCGCTCGGTGGACAAGCAAAGAGCAGCTACTGAATCGAATTATGGAAAATGAAATTTAGAGCCCAATTTGATTAAAAGAACAGCCCGCTTGATAGGACAGGTCTTGAGGCATCAAGTGGTCATCAATTGGGTAACACAGAGAAATGTGGAGGTAAAAACGGTAGAGGGAAACCAGGGCTCGAATACAGTAGGCAGGTACGGATGGACATAGGTTGCAGTAGTTAACTGGATAGATAAAGAGTTGTACAGAATAGATTAGAGTGGAAAGCTGCATCAAACCAGTCTTCGGACTGGGGACAACTTTAGCAACAGATAGCGTTACTCCTAGCTGCGTGCGGCCGCAATGAAATGCTAATCGCTTACATACGAATATTACGCAAATGATACCTTCACAATGTTTGTTTTAATGCCTGGCAGTGTAGCTGTAGTTCTTACCACACTAATATGACGGAAGGAAGATCTGGGTTTAATGTCGCTTCGACAATGTCCTGTATGGAGCCTGGTAGCTACTCACGAGGAGAACACGGCAAGTGCCATCACCCGATTTCCCAGAAACTTCGCTCAGTCGAAACAGAGCCAAAATACGCGAACACTTGTCTCGTCTTATCTGTAGATACTAGACCGTTTCCGAGAAAACGACCGTCAAAGTTCTCCATTTAATTTAGACGCCTTTTAGCACGTAACAGTCTCCGCCCAAGCGCCCACGAACGCGCCTATGAGTGAAGGATTTCTACGTCCTTTTCCTGCGTGGTATCGCCTGTAAGGAAGCATACCAGATCGACCTGGTATTATGCGACCTGTGGGAAGTATCCGCCTAATCAGCGTCTCCATACCATAGGACTGGCGACCTCTACCCTCTGCGCTGCCTCACATAGTGTCGACGATGTTCATCACCACTTCAGCTGTGTAGCCTTTGCGGATGTCTGGTTGTTGGGGTGACAAATGATAGCGTGTTTTCTACACGTGCTGTCGCAAGTTACAGGCCCCGAGTCCTTACTTTACCCAGCGGCGGAATGTTTTCCTGCAACGAAGTCCAGGGCGGTTCTCTGGATAACCGGCTGGACTTTAACATATCTGATTTGGAGATGCTCATCATTCGCACCTTGATTTTTGGCAATAATTGCAGACTGCACATGCGGAGGTTGCGCGCACTTTATTGCGCTTATTTTTCCAATTAAACTACTGGCCATTAAAATTGCTACACCAAGAAGAAATGCAGATGATAAACGGGTATTCATTGCACAAATATATTATACTAGAACTGACATGTGATTACATTTTCACGCAATTTGGTTGCATAGATCCTGAGAAATCAGTACCCAGAACAACCACCTCTGGCCGTAATAACGGCCTTGATACGCCTGGGCATTGAGTCAAACAGAGCTTGCATGGCGTGTACAGGTACAGCTGCCCGTGCAGCTTCAACACGATAACACAGTTCATCAAGAGTAGTGACTGGCGTATTGTCACGAGCCAGTTGCTCGGCCACCATTGACCAGACGCTTTCAATTGGTGAGAGATCTGGAGAATGTGCTGGCCAGGGCAGCAGTCGAACATTTTCTGTATCCAGAAAGGCCCGTACAGGACCTGCAACATGCGGTCGTGCATTATCCTGCTGAAATGTAGGGTTTCGCAGGGATCGAATGAAGGGTAGAGCCACGGGTCGTAACACATCTGAAATGTAACGTCCACTGTTCAAAGTGCCGTCAATGCGAACAAGAGGTGACCGAGACGTGTAACCAATGGCACCCCATACCATCACGCCAGGTGATACGCCAGTATGACGATGGCGAATACACGCTTCCAATGTGCGTTCACCGCGATGTCGCCAAACACGGATGCGACCATCATGATGCTGTAAACAGGACCTGGATTCATCCGAAAAAATGACGTTTTGCCATTCGTGCACCCAGGTTCGTCGTTGAGTACACCATCGCAGGCGCTCCTGTCTGTGACGCAGCGTCAAGGGTTACCGCAGCCATGATCTCCGAGCTGCTGCAAACGTCGTCGAACTGTTCGTGCAGATGGTTGTTGTCGTGCAAACGTCCCCATCTGTTGACTCAGGGATCGAGATATGGCTGCACGATCCGTTGCAGCCATGCGGATAAGATGCCTGTCATCTCGACTGCTACTGATACGAGGCCGTTAGGATCCAGCACGGCGTTCCGTATTACCCTCGTGAACCCACCGATTCCATATTCTGCTAATAGTCATTGGATCTCGACTGTCGCAATGTCGCGATACGATAAACCGCAATCGCGATAGGCTACAATCTGACCTTTATCAAAGTCGGAAACGTGATGGTACGCATTTCTCCTCCTTACACGAGGCATCACAACAAAGTTTCACCAGGTAACGCCGGTCAACTGCTGTTCCTGTATGAGAAATCGGTTGGAAACTTTCCTCATATCAGCACGTTGTAGGTGTCGCCACCGGCGCCAACCTTGTTTGAATGCTCTGAAAAGGTAATGATTTGCGTATCACAGCATCTTTTTCCTGTCGGTTAAATTTCTCGTCTGTAGCACGTCATCTTCGTGGTGTTGCAGTTTTAATGGCCAGTGGTGTATCTTTACAGCGTTTTTACCACGCCTCCACTAAGTCGGCGTGTTCCCGTCGTGGCCGGTGCCCGTCTGATTCGGAGTAAAACATGACGCGCCTACGCCTTGGATTCGGACCGCGTGCCACCCTTTCTCACCTTTTGGAATTTTTATGACTCCGGATGGGTGCACTTGTTTTACTTTGTTTTTCCTCTGCATATCCGTGTACAAAAAATGAAATAAATAAGTAAAATTAATGTGAGTAATGTGAGGACGCAGCACGGCGGCAGGGAAGGGGTATTCATCTTGGTCAGGCTTCGGGATTCGGCCCCTGTCCACCTTGTCTCCTCCAGCCTGTAGCTGACTGTGGCACTAACTGCAAAAAACGATAAGAAAGGGGGGTAACGTCTTTAATAAGTAGGCAAACAAAAAAAAAGTGGGAGCGTAGTGGCTAGCGTGGCGAACTTTCGGTTTTTCGTATCGCTTTCGAAACCGAATTATTGCTTTTTTATTTGTATTTCTTTTTTTTAAATTTTTGTAGCAATGCCCGTTAAAGATTATTACACGAATGTTTCTTATCAAGTTAAGGAATACAAGGGCCTTATATTAATTGTAAAATTACAACTTGGCTTCACAAGAAGCGTCAAACATTCATTATATAATACATTCGTGTATGGTATTTTCAGTGCTTACAATCTTTTTACAGTTACATATTCTTATATTTCTTTCTAATATCAATTCTTAATTCTTGTATATTATTCTTACGTTTGTTCTTCAGGAGAATTTGGCGCATTCCCTTGGATGATACCGATCGTAGAAATGCTCGAAACACAGAAACTGCGAACACCACGAACATCACGAGAAGGCAGGTTTGCCAAGGCGACATTTCTTCATATGAATCTTACTAGGAAAAGAAATGTCCTTACCACTGTTTCACACTTTGGCAATAATTTCACGGCAAACCACGCATGACGGATCACGATTCCGAAAACTGGGGCTCCCAACTGATTACGAATCAAGATACACTACAGGAATTTCACCAACAACAGTTTCAAATAATTTTTCCATTCATATATTGTTTTTTCTCTTTTTTTTTTTGAATTTGTTCACCAGACACACAATTAGTAGACGAGTAAGTATTACGTTATTCCAGAATACATTGAAAAATATTCCAATAGTGATCCTTTACGGACATGGGTAGAGAAATGCAAAACAAAAATAAAAATAATTATCGGGTTTCGAACACGAGGCACGAAACTTTGAAGTCGCGACGGTAGCCGCTTCCGGCAGACGATTTACTCTCTAAAAGGCACATACTGTACCTCGAAAACTTTGGCGCTTGTTTTCTCGGAAACGGGCCAGTATCTACGGAGAAGCTGAGATACGTGTTTGCTTATTTTGATCCCTCTTCCACTGATTGAAGTTTCTGGCAGATTAGGTTATGGCAGCGTGTTATTCTCGGCAGAGAAGCTCACGGATGCTAGAAATGGACTAAGAAATAGAGCGCCGCCTGCTGGTGTCCCACAAAAATACTGAATTCTCCATAAGATGATGGAAAGGCCTGAGAGACAGTAGTGGAATTAGACATTTTCCACTAAAAGCACGGCTTATTCGGTCTAATCGACCTTCGCCTTGAGTGCTCCATGCGTCAAGTAGCTCGGTCACTTTCTCCGGAGGCAATCTCTCGTTCTTTCTCGAGAAAGTCAGACGGAATCTAATTAACAAAGACTTCGGAGGAGGGGGTAGAGATCTGTACGCGAGAAAACCTCACGCAGCAACAGTCACGACTTAAATGCAAGCAAAGCAGGCGTCAATGTCAACTCGTGACTTGTTTGTAAACAATTCACCATGTGAAGTTGTGAATGGCGCAACGATCCTATTGTAACACTGTTTTCACAGTACGATTCACTACGACGCAGAGTTTGAGACGCTGTAGCACCCAGACGTGGATCTGGAGTTTGGTTCTGGAGGGTGGGTGGCAGGGGGTTGAAGCGGGTGTCACAGTTTGTTTATTGCACCCCCCCCCCTCCCCTCCCTTTTCCCCCGAAATGCAACGCGCCTTCATCCTCACTTTTAACGAGCCACAGACGCCTAAGATTGTAATTACTATGTACTGTTTCATCTATTGTTGTCAGTGTTTCCTCCGTGACCATCATTTTCGCAAAATAAAGAAGAACGGCCCTCAGCCACAATCGTAATGTTATTTCAATGCACGATGCATTTCGAGCTCTGGGGGCTCATCTTCTGGTGGTTTGACAGTCTACATCAATTTTATTCAGATTTAGATTAATTCTGTTCCTGGTAAGATAACGATGGTAATATAAGTTGACAGAACTAAGATAAAGCGAAAAATAACTTACTGTTTCCCTTAGTGAATACACGGTTTTGAAGTTCCGTACAGTATGAGTAGACATACAGTATGAGTAGACACGTTTAAGTGCATATATACACTTTTAATTCCACAGCAAATTTCTTAACAATATTACTGTGTTCAAGAGTTTAATGTCACCTGTTTACGTCAATGCTTAGTACATACGTCAGTGCATAGTACATAGCTTTAGCAAAATTTCAAAGAGACTACAGTCAGATAAATATACTGCCTGATAAGCATTTCCCAATAAGTTGAGAAGTACCTGTGTTATGGAGCTGTTTTAAGAACTACAACGACAACAAAATTCCACAAGTTTAACATTGTTCTAGCGAGAATCGGACCAGTATTATGTACATATATACACTTTCAATTCTACAGCACATTTGTAAACACTATTATTGTGTTCAAACTTGTTTACGTCAGTCGTTAGTACATCGTTTTACCAAAACTTCAAGAAGATTACTGCCAGATAAATATATAACCTGATAAGCATTTCTCCAAGAATTTGATTAGTGCCTGTGTTAAGGAGCTGCTTTAAGAACCACAATGCCAGCAAAATTTCACTAGTCTAACGTCGTTACTAGCGAGAATCGAACCAGGGACTTTGCCAATATAAGAATTTTACACTGTACACTTAATCACCAGCGAATGATTTGTTCTTCACGGCTCTGGTAAGTCTTGTGATGACCTATTACGCGTCGCGCGAGAAATCCCTTATTTGAAACGCGTGCCACACAAAAGGCCGTTACTCGTTGCGTTGGCTTGAGCGCATTCGAAAGGGCAGGGCCTAACGTTTTTTTAAGGCTAGTTTACTAACGATCATGCAGAAGACGATAGATGTTCGCGATGGCGACTTACTTTCCGAATGACTGTTCGGTCATCGCAACCCGGCGTGCATTCAGGGAACAGTTTAATATCGCGCCTCTAGGTCACGTTCCTTAACGAAAATCGAGTGTTAGGTGGGTGGACACGTTTAAGGATACCGCTAGTGTGCAGAAAAAGGATCATCAACATCAGAAAACGTCGAGAAAGTAAGGCTGGAGATTCTGAATTCCCCAAAGCGACCTGCGCGCAGACACGCACCTGGTCTTCCAGTTTCACACCGCACAGAGAGACCAATTCTTCAAGAAGACCTGAAATTTTATTATTACGAACTGGCCGTGGTGCACAAACTTAATCTATGCGATTTTGTTTCGCCAAAAATGCGTGTGCAGCCTTGATCGGAAACTTGCCTCTTGAGGTCCTTGTGTTCTTCAGAGACGAGGCATGTTTTCATTTGTATGGCTGGAGGAATAAGCTAAACATGCGATATTGGAGGGGCACGAACCCACGAGAACTTCGTGCGCAGCCAATTCGTACAGAACGTGCGACTGTTTGGTGTGCTTTATCCAAAACTGGCACTATCAGTCCTGGTTTTCCGAAGAGAACGGAAGGACAGTTACAGCCACTTCTGAGCATCATGTCCACATCACTGAGGAGTTTGTTTTTCCCGAATTTGAAGAACTGAATGTGGGGGGATGTCTGGTAACAAGAAGGCGCCACGGCTCACACTGCACACTTGGGCGAACACGTCCGCAACCGTCTCATATCTTTAAGGAGCGATCTTCAGTGGCCAGTGCGCTCCACAGATTTAGAGCCCGGCGACTTTTTCTTACGGGGCTATCTTAAATCTTCGGTGCATACCAATCGCCCACGGACCATGGATGAGCTGCGGAACAATATTCGTGTTGCTATTGCAACACACACAGAGATATACTGGACAAAATGGACCGAAACTTCCGACTTCGGCTCCCTAAATTCATTGAGCAGAACGGAGGCCGCCTTCAAGGTATCATTCTCAAACCCTAATGAAATAAAAGTGTGAATGTACTTCTACGTAAGAAAAGATAATTATTGAGTTGGT
This sequence comes from Schistocerca americana, assembly GCF_021461395.2. Lineage (NCBI taxonomy): Eukaryota > Metazoa > Arthropoda > Insecta > Orthoptera > Acrididae > Schistocerca > Schistocerca americana. The sequence goes on from NC_060124.1 coordinate 313,324,543, forward strand.
ACATAAGTTCGTAGAATTTTTGTATAAGTTTAATAAACACAACAGATACAGTTAAGAGACTTTAGTCATCAATAATATATTCTCCTTCACTATTGAGAACAGTCTGCCAACGCTGGGATAACTTTTCGATTCCGCGACTGTAGTAAGCACGTAGTTTTGAGGCGAGGATCTCGTCGAGTCATGTTCGGAATGCATTTTCTTCCGGAAATAAGTTCTTCGAAGGTTGTTCGATAGAAAGCGGAAAAGGTGAAAATCTGAGGGCGCAGGATCAGGTGAATAAGGTGAGTGGGGAAAGACTTCCCAACCCAACTCTGGTATACTGTTTTTTGTCAGTCTAGAAGAAGGAGGGGGGGGAGGGCCGGGGGGGGGGGGGGAGGGAGCGTTATCGTAGAGTAGCTTTACTTCACGCATTACTGCGAACGTTGTTCTTGGACTATGTCTGCAAGATGTCTCATTTGTTAATAATAAATGTCAGAAGTGATGGTTACACCTAGGGGAAGCAGCTCTTAGTACTCCACACCGTCGCTGTTCCACCAAATACATATCATTATCCTTTCTAGATGTGCGCAGGTCTTTGTACGTGGAGTTGCTGCTTTGTTTGGGCTCAACCATTCCTTTCTTTTCCTTATGCTACCGTAGAGACGACGTTTCTCATCACCAATATAGGAGAAAGGAATGTTCGGTGTTGTTCACGAGCCAATTGATGACAAGTAAGCATGTGGCTACAAGCTGATTTTTGTGATTTTGGCTTATAGCATGCGGTACCCATACACCCGATTTTTGAACCTTCCCCTTTGCATGCAGATGCCGCACAATGGTGCAATGATTACAGGTTATCACATTAACCATTTTTCGAGTACACTGACGTGGATCATTAATGCGCGTAAACGATCTTCATCAAACCTCGATCTTTCTGAACATGGAGAGACGCTAATGTCAAAACTATCCTCCTTAAAACGAGAAATCCATTTTCTTGCCGCGTTTTATCCAATGCTACTATCCCCATACACAGCGCAAAAGTTTCTAGCTGCCTCCGCTGCAGTCACTCCTCTATTAGACTCAAAGAGATGAACACGTCGGAAACGTTTCGATTTCCCCACCTGACTCTCCGTTTTCTAGCGTCCACAGCTCCAAATGACAAAATGATGATATGTAAACTCAAATAGCAAACGCGAACTACAAATAAAAAATGGCACTCGGTAAACAAACTCATAGCAACTGTAATACCAACATGCTTGGTCCGAGAACGGGGCTCACAACCCGAACCACACGCCACTGTCAAGCACTAATGAAGGACTGGGTCCCTTACTTCGATTGCACATAATTCATTAAGGTCAATCCAACACATTTATTTCAAATAACATAAATGAAGTTACATTTGAATCTGTCAGACATTAAACAGGAATTTAAAAAAAAAAAAATTTCAATATCAGCTGATTTAGTGCGTGAAGAGCGAGTTAAGCCAATAACCAGATAAACTAAACAATTATCCGTAGTTCAAAGAAAGAGAAAAACAAAATTGAACCAATACACCCCCACTAACAAATATCCAAAAAACCTTACAATACTACTCAAAAGAATACTCTGAAGTGGGGAGCAGTCATTCACCCGACAGAACACTTCAAAATGAGTTCAATAACACAGCTGTGTGCCCCAGAAAACTGCAAGACATTAAATACACTTTACATACAATTAACATTACGCCACTTCTGTGTGAACTGCAGTGTCCCAAAGAAACAGGCGCTTATTCTTTCCCCTTTCTAGGCGGAGGCTGAGCCAGAGACACAGATTGCCACAAAAACACAGTTTTGCTGTGAAAACTTACAGGACACCCGGAAGCAGTTACAGACAAGGGGTCGACACCCACAAATAACACAGGCTAAGAGTCAGGCTAGGAGCACATCCTACGAGAACTTGTTCACACAATGCCCACCACAAACTGTAGACATTCCGGCCGAACATCCACTTGCGGTGGCTGCCAGAAGGACGAAGCAACCAACGGGCCCACGCCGTGCTTCTCACACAGGCACCTCAATTTGTACAAACATCTAGGCCAACACCAACCCTGCACTCCCCTCTCACTGCGAGGCTTGGCACAGTTTATATGAAATGCCTTCCAGGCAACCAGTAACCGCCGCAGGAGTTTCACGATTAGCAAACAGCCCCAGCGTAACAGACATCACACATGTGCTTACGCCCGAGCCACCACTCCGCCAGTCACACCGGCCGCCCCAAACCGACTGCCTCTCGCCGTCCTGCGCGCCCCAGCCGAAAACGCAAAGATGCTCATGCCCGGGGACGCGCCAAAGATAACAAGCCGATCGCTGATGATCGAGCAGCGATCTGGCTCAATGCTAAATAAAAACGCTACGAACTTATGCACCAACCTTATATACTGATTTATAAAGTAAGGAAGTTCTCGCGCCGCACCCTGTAAAAAGGCGATTCTTTAAAGTATTGCACCGTACAGTTTTAAGGAAAAACTGGCGCCCTGGAACTGATGTTCAGATTCTACAAGTACGAAGAAAAATCGAAGAGGGCCAGCCTGGAAGGTCGAATGGTGGGCCTTCACCACTGGCTCACCAAACCACACGCCTGAAAAATATACAATGCGAGGTTGCGTTCCAGCACAGAGTCCCGTAGGGGGCCATATTAGGTGGAGCGCTACCGCGTCAGCGTTATTTAGCCAGGCAGTTGGCCCAGTACAGGTGTCGAACGGAACTGTGGCTTCGGAACCGGTAAGAGGATTCCTGGCTGGAGCCGTTAGCCGCGGGCGCGTCGCCCGTGCCCTCATCTGCACGTAACAGCCGCCACGCGACAGAACCGGCCGTGGCCGCTACGCATACCGCACGGGCAGCGCGGAAGAGGGCCAGGGTCGCAGGTCGCGATCCCGGACTGTCTGCCAGGAATCCGCAGCGGTATCTGTCGTTAGGGCACCTCTCTTCTGCCAACCTGCTCACAACTACACCCAGCTCTGTAACAGTGGCAACATCAAGAGCGACACGTAATACTGTGGAATAAAGCTTATCTACGAGGTGTATTCAAAAAGTATCGGCAATTTTCTGATTTCGCTGGATGTATTAGTCTCCGAGTCCTGCGATTTTTCGTTGCTGTGCTGGTAAACATCTCTGGAACGTACCTGTACACTGGCAGCCATACCGGGTGTTTAGTCCGTCGTCAGTCAACTAGAAGGTAGTACGTGTTTATTTATGAATAGCGGTTATTGATTAGCTTCAAAAATACATCAGAGAATTTCCATTAAATTTTGCTATAAAATGGAACAAATGTAGCAATGTCTTAGAAATGTTGAATACTGCTTTCGTTGAGCCTCCTACGAGTAAAACAACGGTTTACGAACGTTATAAGCGTTCCCAAGATGGCCACGAAGAAGCTGAAGGTGACGAACGTTGTGGACGCCCCAGCAAATCAACGACCGATGAAAACGTGGAGAAACTGAAAGAAATGGTTACGAAAAATCGCCGAATCACAATCACAGAAGTTGCTGATGATGTTGGCATATGAAATGGCTCGTGCCATTAAAATTTTTGGGATGTTTTGGGTACGAAAGTGTGACAATAAAATTTGTGCCAAAGATGTTGAATTCCAAGCAAAAACAGCAGCGAATAGAAGTTGCTCTGGAATCGCTAAATGAAGTCAACAACGATGTAGAACTACTGAGCCGGCCGGAGTGGCCGAGCGGTTCTAGGCGCTACAGTCTGGAACCGTGAGACCGCTACGGTCGCAGGTTCGAATCCTGCCTCGGGCATGGATGTGTGTGATGTCCTTAGTTAGGTTTAAGTAGTTCTAAGTTCTCGGGTAATGATGACCTCAGAAGTTAAGTCCCATAGTGCTCAGAGGCATTTGAACCATTTTTTAGAACTGCTGAAACGTGTCATAATAGCTGATGAAATATAGGTATGCGGGTATGACTTCGAAAGTAAGGCTCAATCGTCCCACTGGAAGCATTCTGGATTGCCGAGATCGAAAACTCACGGCAAGTGCGGTCGAATGTGAAGGTCTGCTCACTGCTTTCTTCGATTTCAACGGCATAGTTCATCGTAAGTTTTTGGCAAAAGGACAAACGAGCAATAAGGAGTAGTACATACACGTTCAACGCCGTTGGCGGCAAGCAATCCGAAAAAAAGTCCCGGATTTGTGGAGAAACAATTCATGGCTTTCGCACCTCGATAATGCACCTGTTCACTCTTCCTTGCTTGTTCATGAATTTTTGGCGGAAAACAACACGGTAATGATGCCCCAGCCTCCATATTCATCAGAAATGGCCCCATATAACTTTTTTCTGTTGCTCAAAAACGAAGAGGACTGTCTTTTTACAAGCTTAGATGCATTAAAAGCGCCTAAGTGATATCTCAAAGATCGAGTTCCAGAAGTGTTTCGTCTATTGGAAAATGCGAAGGCATAAATCTATAATATCTAATGGCGACTGGTTTGAAGGAGATATCATTAATGCAGACGAATAAATAAAATTATTTCCAAAAAATTAAAATTTCCAATACTTTCTGAAAACACCTCGTATATTATTAAACAGTGCACAGCAGCCTTTGCTACTGAAAACGGTGCACTCCCAGTTGCAGGACGCCTATCTTATGGCTTTCAGGGGCAACAAAAATTTTGTTTTCAATACTTAATATAAATAGCGATCGAAGACTAAAATTTAAAATGCTTTCATAACCTACTCATCAACATGTATAACGTTAAAAGATATACACAACAAGCCAAATATTAAAACTTGTCTCTAGAGGCGAGCAAATTACCAAGACTAGATTCATCTAGTATTTGAGGATGGTGGCACGTAGCGACTTCCAAAAAACTGTACACATAATTACAAACCTTCTCGAAACTTCTTCTCTCTGACATAACCCAAAAAGAAATTAAAGAAAAAAGATTTATGGCTTGTACATTTTCGCTATAATGCAATAGAACTTCAGTATGACGTATGGCGCTTTAATTTAATACTCCGTTACTAGCAACTCTGTTCGCAACATACACTCCTGGAAATGGAAAAAAGAACACATTGACACCGGTGTGTCAGACCCACCATACTTGCTCCTGACACTGCGAGAGGGCTGTACAAGCAATGATCACACGCACGGCACAGCGGACACACCAGGAACCGCGGTGTTGGCCGTCGAATGGCGCTAGCTGCGCAGCATTTGTGCACCGCCGCCGTCAGTGTCAGCCAGTTTGCCGTGGCATACGGAGCTCCATCGCAGTCTTTAACACTGGTAGCATGCCGCGACAGCGTGGACGTGAACCGTATGTGCAGTTGACGGACTTTGAGCGAGGGCGTATAGTGGGCATGCGGGAGGCCGGGTGGACGTACCGCCGAATTGCTCAACACGTGGGGCGTGAGGTCTCCACAGTACATCGATGTTGTCGCCAGTGGTCGGCGGAAGGCGCACGTGCCCGTCGACCTGGGACCGGACCGCAGCGACGCACGGATGCACGCCAAGGCCGTAGGATCCTACGCAGTGCCGTAGGGGACCGCACCGCCACTTCCCAGCAAATTAGGGACACTGTTGCTCTTGGGGTATCGGCGAGGACCATTCGCAACCGTCTCCATGAAGCTGGGCTACGGTCCCGCACACCGTTAGGCCGTCTTCCGCTCACGCCCCAACATCGTGCAGCCCGCCTCCAGTGGTGTCGCGACAGGCGTGAATGGAGGGACGAATGGAGACGTGTCGTCTTCAGCGATGAGAGTCGCTTCTGCCTTGGTGCCAATGATGGTCGTATGCGTGTTTGGCGCCGTGCAGGTGAGCGCCACAATCAGGACTGCATACGACCGAGGCACACAGGGCCAACACCCGGCATCATGGTGTGGGGAGCGATCTCCTACACTGGCCGTACACCACTGGTGATCGTCGAGGGGACACTGAATAGTGCACGGTACATCCAAACCGTCATCGAACCCATCGTTCTACCATTCCTAGACCGGCAAGGGAACTTGCTGTTCCAACAGGACAATGCACATCCGCATGTATCCCGTGCCACCCAACGTGCTCTAGAAGGTGTAAGTCAACTACCCTGGCCAGCAAGATCTCCGGATCTGTCCCCCATTGAGCATGTTTGGGACTGGATGAAGCGTCGTTTCACGCGGTCTGCACGTCCAGCACGAACGCTGGTCCAACTGAGGCGCCAGGTGGAAATGGCATGGCAAGCCGTTCCACAGGACTACATCCAGCATCTCTACGATCGTCTCCATGGGAGAATAGCAGCCTGCATTGCTGCGAAAGGTGGATATACACTGTACTAGTGCCGACATTGTGCATGCTCTGTTGCCTGTGTCTATGTGCCTGTGGTTCTGTCAGTGTGATCATGTGATGTATCTGACCCCAGGAATGTGTCAATAAAGTTTCCCCTTCCTGGGACAATGAATTCACGGTGTTCTTATTTCAATTTCCAGGAGTGTATTTTGCAGACAGTATCCATGTATACCACTGAATATACGCATAAAATTATATCATTGATCGACAGAGGCCGGCCGTTGTGGCCGAGCGGTTCTAGGCGCTACAGTCTGGAACCGCGCGACTGCTACGGTCGCAGGTTCGAATCCTGCCTTGGGCATGGAAGTGTGTGATGTCCTTAGGTTAGTTAGGTTTAAGTAGTTCTAAGTTCTAGAGGACTGATGACCTCAGATGTTAAGTCCCATAGTGCTCAGAGCCATTTGAACCATTTTCGAACGGACAGTTCAGAAGATAAGACGTTTTATACATGGGAGTTCGATTCTTTAAAGAATCGGGGTTTACTGGTTGGCAATGCTTACCACAGATTATACCTCGATCAGCATAGGAAAGTGATCGACAGCCAAGTATGGGAGGGGGGTGTTATCGGTTCGCGTTTATCTGTGCACACAAAATGTCTGCGGCAGCAACAGCTGTGCATTTCCCATCTGGGTACATTCACACTTGCAGTGCTTGGTTCGCTTAGCTGGGTGATGATAGTCTTATCACTTTTATATACACTAACGTAACTAAGTTAGGACGTTCTGCCGCATAAAATACACACTTCGCACAGAGAAACAATGTAAACAACGATAACGAAACACGATTGTTACATTACCGGCGGCAAACTTCGGGAAATTCGCAGTTGATTTTGTGTGTGTGCGTGTGTGTGATGGGTGGGTGGGTGGGTGGGGGTTGGGGTGGGGGGTGGGGGGGAGGTTATACAGGATCCGAACTCTCATAGTGACAAAGGCTCTAACCAAACTGGTAACTGAGTCGAGCTGAACCTGTATTACAAAAATGAGTACGTCTTTCCATGCTGCATCAACTCTTTGCCAGCGTTCATCATTCAGAGTGGCTGAGTGCTGGCGTGCTAGTCTCTTGACAACGCAGGCCATACGCTTTTTCAATAGGTGAGACATATGGAAATCGCGCTGGCCAGAACAACAGTCGAACTCCCTCTTTAATGAGATGGGCCAGAACTGCTTCGGTGACATGTAGTCGCAAGTTGTCTTGTTGAAAGATAACGTCAAGGAGACTGCGAAGATAGGTTGCTGCCACCGAACTTAACACGTCACAAATGTAATGGCTACTGTCCAAATTACTGGCTGTAAGAAACAGATGTGATCCTAGGTGCCAGGTGCTATGGCGATGGCGATCGTAACGTGGCAACATTCATTCTCCCCGAAGCCTTCAAACGTGTATACATCCATCAAAATGCTGTGTGCGCTGAACCAGGACTCGTTTGCACCGACAGTGTGGTGCCACTGCTCTATTCAAACAACTTGCTAAACGTCCGCGAATATAACCAACCTCTCGGAAAGAAGTGAGCCACTGTTTGCTATAGGTTTATATGTTTGTTAAATAATACTCTGAGTCTGCACTCCTCATTTCCGTCCTTATTCAACTAATGTAAAAACAGCGACAAAGAGGTAGACTAATAAAAGGGTCATTGCAAGATGCTGGCGTGTGTTTCACTACTTGCACTTTGAGCGCCCGCTGTAACTAAAAGTCAGTTAAGCTTGATTTTCACCAGTAATTTCAGTGAGAACGGAGCAGAAACAAGTGCAGTCTTCCCCGTAATTAGCTCCTTTTAATAAGAAATATGTTTGGAAAGTAAGTGTAATGTGACCAGAATGAGCTGCGGTTCTTTGTTTTTTGAGAGTTGGCAACAGTGAATGGTAGACGGGATCCCCTGACCAGAGCGAGCATCACAGGTACACGGTAGTACGTAAAGTCACATTGTAGAGTCCAGTTGCGTGAAAGGTACGAGAAATTCCGCCACATGCAAGCTACATAAGGTAATTCATTTCATACTCGCGGAAGGATTTTTGTCTGCGAATCAAAACGGTTTACGGCGGTAGTGTTATGAAAAGGACGAGTGTATTTAAGTGCCGGCCGGCGTGACCGAGCGGTTCTAGGCGCTACAGTCTGGAACCGCGCGACCTCTACGGTCGCAGGTTCGAATCCTGCCTCGGGCATGGATGTGTGTGATGTCCTTAGGTTAGTTAGGTTTAAGTAGTTCTAAGTTCTAGGGGACTGATGACCTCAGATTTTAAGTCCCATAGTGCTCAGAGCCATTTGAACCATTTTTTGTATTTAAGTAGTGCTGGGAGTGTAGTGGAGTCAGAAAAAATGTTCATGATGGACAGAGGACCTTCAGTTTTGACTGAAAAATCGAGGAAGCTGTTCGAAATTCCGCCAATTGACAATGGATAAAATTTCTGCGATGTTTTCACAACTCTCCAGAACTCTCTTATACGAGATAGCCACAGAATTTCTCGGATACCGACAAATGTGCGCAAGATGGGTCCCAAAACAATTGACAGAGCAGCACAAGAAAAATCGGGTCAACAGCGCCCGCGAGTTTCTTAAGCGACGTGCATTGGAAGGCGAGGATTTTGAGGTCTGTTGTGACAAGAGATGAAACGTGTGTGGCTCGTTACACGCCTGAGACAAAAAGATAGTCGCCACAGTGGTGTCACACCAATTCCCCAGATACAAAAAAATTGAAAACCACAATTTCGGGCAAAAAGTCAGAGCCTCAGTGGCATGATTTCGGTCGAATTTCTGCTTCAGGGGGAGATAATCAATGCACAATGATATCGTGAGACCATAAGAAAACTCTAAAGGAGCACTCAAAACAAGAGGGGAATGCTGACGAGAAGAATGTGCTTGTTGTACAACGCCCGTCCTCACTCAGTCCTAGCCGCCCAAAGCGCTCTAGGACTCATTTTGTTGGTATGTTTTAACCCCCCCCCCCTCCCTGTCTTGGCGCCTTCAGGTTATCATCTTCTCACCTCCCTGCCTGAAGACACGAAGGAGTGGAATTCAATTTTTAACCGAGTATTGGGTGTAGAAACAGGTTCTGAATTGGGGAAGGAATTAAGGAGTTGGCGGGAGAGTTATTCGAGATGGGCACAAAGAATGCCACGGCTCACTACATGGACTGACCCCGATGGCGATTATTTTGTAAAACAGCCGACAAGTGTATTCTTTTTCAAATATACTTCTTCTAAAAAAAATAGAAATCTAGCACACTTTCTCAACAAGGCTCGTAGAATCTAGATAGACACTTCAATGCTCCACTTAATAGATCGAGGAACAAGCAAGTCAGATCTTATTGAAATAATAGTTTTTCGTTCAATTCTGATTAACCAGAAAGTTGCGCCCCCGGCAGACGTACCGACGCCAAAGGTGTTTACCAGAACCGCGGGAGACGCTTTCGTAAAATATTCAGAATGGTAGGGAGAGAAACTAGCATTTTGCTCATGTCTCATAGGCCAACGCCAAGGCTAGTGCCCTCACTGGCCTCTAATATGTAGCATAGACCTTTCTGAGACCTGTACGGCGAGAGGAGGGGAGTCGTGTGGAAAACTTTCCCTCTTCCAGTATATGAACGGATAAACCAGAGTCCTCGTTGGCTGACGCAGACTTTTGACGAAACTACTGATGTTGAGAAGCCAGAATTAGAGAAACGAAAGAGTATAGAAGAGATTAGGTTTCAGAGAGCGGCAGAAAGAACATTCGGTCCCGGAGAGCGCCAGAGAGAAGGTTCTAATTCAAAAAGCTGCAGAGAACAGCGGCTTCCTGTTTCTGAGATCGATGGAGAGAACTTCGTCTTCTTTCCAGATTCGAGTCGGCAGCTAGAGGATGAGTATTCTCGCTGCAGTTAAGGTTAGCATCGTGTGAAGTTTATGAACCTTGCGAACAGTAGTCTTTTCACAGCCGAAGTCACGATTCTTTTTTTTTTTTTTTTTTTACTCCGATTCTTTCGCGATTCGGGACTCAGAGTTTGTTACAGCGAATCTAAAAGTATCATTAAACTGCCCGTTAACTCTCGTGGTACTCGTATGAATTTTGGTGCATGTCTGACCTTTTCTTAATCCCAAGGGTAATGTAGTCATTTTTGCCATATTATTTAACGTCGAGTCAGTCGCCATCCCTCGAAGTAAAGCCTCTTTTACATTGTTTTTCGCTGTACCTTGCGGACCCTCCATATGTGCTTTACTTGCAACCTAAACAGTTTAATACTTCTTGTATCTCGTGTTACTTTTGTACGATGAGGTTCGTCATGTTTAGTTTTTTCTCATGTGTGTTGTTTCTCATTACAATCCCATAGCGCAAATCTTATTTTTAATCAGATAGCTGTTGATCAGCCTACAGGCCGTAGGATATATTCCTTTATTTTGTTTTAATCATTAATGCTCAGGCATCTGGCGACTGTTGCACGAGGAGTATCCAGAAGTAACGTCGTCCGATCGCGTCCACAGATGGCGCGAGAGTGAAATAGGAATGCGTATGCGCAGGAGTAGATGGGAGGTATGTGGGAATAATGCAGTGACTGCAGCGGTTACCGCACAGTGGTGGGATTAAATAGCTGCTGTGATAGTATGTCCCGCCAACTGCGAGGTTCGTGCAATTATACGACTTTTACGCGCTCAGAAGCAATCTCCAGCAAAGACTGCAAAATATGAGGAGGGCGACCCAGAAAAAGCGAGGTGGGACGTTGATAAGAGGCATTACCCTTGTGCATGACAATGGATGATCCCATACAGTCAACGCCACACGAAATGCATTGAATCTGTTTGGATGGGAGATATTCGGCGATCGACATTACGGCTCCGACAGTGCTCCAAGTGACTGTCATCTCTTCCGTCTCATGAACCCTTTTCTGCCAGGAAAACGTTTCCACAACGACGCCGAGATGCAGACTGAAGTGACTTCGTGGCTCCGGACTTTGGGGACATACTCGGCTGCAGTTAATGGTGCACTGTAGCGATAAATGCCTTAACAACGGTGGTGACTACTGACGCTATAACCGTTTGATGTAATTTGTCCGTTAGCCTGATCCGTTGAGACAGGCAGCGCCAAGACGGGAAGTGTCGACTTGTCAATCAGCGTCCAGCGACGCTGGTGTGACACTGTGTTTACTGTGTCCGTGGCGCATCAAGGATTTCGTACAATGCGTCAACAAGTTTCAAGTTGCAAATAAGTGCCAAAGAAACTCATGAAATGTTGAAATTAGTTTATAGCGATATCACTATATCTCTGAAGACTGTTTACAAGTTGTATGAGCGATTTAAAAGCGAAAACGAGGCAGTAGAAGACGAACAATGTTCGTGGTGTCCATTAACTTCAAATACAGAAGAAGACGTGAAAACCGTGCCAAAAATTGTTCGTTCAATCTGTTAAATCACTAGAAGTACTTAGCATCTCGTACAGGTCAGTGCAAAGCAATTTAATCGATAATTTGCAAATGAGACGAGTGAGTTCAAAATTTGCTCCCCCAGTTTTGAGTGATGAACAGAAAGAAAATCGTGTGTCAGTTCACACGGGATGTCTCCATTCAGATCCGGACTTTATGTCCAAAATTGTAACTGGAGATGATACTTGGGTCTACCCTGAGACCAAAATTCAGAGTTCCGAGTGGAAAACCAGTGAATCTCCTAGCGCTGAAAAGCCACGTCAGTCGAAATCGAACAGTCTGTTCCAAGGGGAACAACTGTAAACGCCGAATCGACCACCACCTTTCAGCAGGAGCAGTTCGACGCACTCCGCTTGTTTTGCATGCCGACAGGATGCGAGATAGCACGCCGCGCATTCTTACAGTCGAAAACGTCCGCTGACCCCTTGTCTGCCTGAAACTGCATGTCTGGAATAAACAAGACAGGGTCGCCATCAAGCCCACGGACACCAGCTACAAATACCAGTGTTTTCTAAACGTATGCGTCTAATGGTGTGCCAAACGTTTAGAGTCAAAATTACGCTGACGGGTGACGACACTACTGCCTGAAAATGAATTGAATTCAGTTTTAGATTCACATACACAAATTACACCCTGCAGCTACGACTTATACTCAAGGGGAATGTTCAATGTGACGATCGACACTATCCATGCATAATTTACGACGGGGCATAAAATTTTACCATATTCCCTCAAACACCAATGTTGTTTGTTGTACAATGATACAGACAGCTGCGAGCACACTAACAAACCCCTCTACAGTTTCATATAGCGACAACACGCAACCGCACAGGAGGTTTCCTAAATTTATTTATTTTCTCTTGGTCTCCCTCTACGATTTTCAACCCTCACACTTCCCTCCAGTACTAAACTGGTAATCTCTTGATGTCTCAGAATGTTTTCTATCACCGGATCCCTTCTCATAGTCGAGTTATGTCACAAATTTCTTGTCTCCCCAATTCTATTGAGTGCCTGCTCATTAGTTACGTGATCTACCCATCTAATCTTCAGCATGGTTCAAATGGCTCTGAGCACTATGGAACTTAATTCTGAGGTCATCAGTCCCCTAGAACTTAGAACTATTTAAACCTAACTAACCTAAGGACATCACACACATCCACGCCCGAGGCAGGATTCGAACCTGCGATCGTAGCGGTTCCATAGGCACGCAGTTTGGTTAGAAGATGCTTATGATGAACGGTGTCGAAAGCCTTCTGGAAATCTAAAAATATGGAATCAATTTGACATCTCCTGTCGATAGCACTCATTACTTCGTGAGTACAAAGGGCTAGTTGTGTTTCACAGGAAAGATATTTTCTGAATCCGTGCTATGTGTCAATAAATCGTTTTCTTCGAAGAAATTCATAATGTTCGAACACAGTATATGTTCCGAAATCATAATGCAAACCGCGTGCGGATTAATTTGCGGCACGGCAGCCCCTTTCTTCCTGTGTAAACGAACTTCCAGTCGAGGCATCCTTTCCTTCACCGTGTCGACGGGCGCCTTCCGTTAACCCCTGCGCAGACGAGCGTTCAACAACAGCGTAGCGCATTATTCGGGCAGGCGATGCGAAGAAAGAATAATGAGGCAGCCTGACAAACGAGCACTGGCCCGGGCAATGAATAAGCAATGAGTGTCCCGAGACGAGATCACTGACCGCCCAGGTCACTCTGTGAGGAGGCCGAGGTTGCGGTCACGGGTTCGTCTCCCGGCGAACACCTGGTGCGAGCTTTCCCCGGCAAGGCGGTGACTCACCCGCCGCGCCGTGACCGCAACCCAAACAACAAGACTGCCAACTGCACGGACTCGTAAAACGGGCGGGCGTACTCCACGGTTCACTGCCTATAGCCAGCTACCTGCAGGGCCCGGCGGCTCAACCTGTTAAGGCGCGTACGCACTAGGCCGACGAAGGCCAACGAACGACAGCCAACCGCTTCGTTGGCCGAGATCTGCTTAGTGTGTACGGGAGGCACATCGGAGCGAACGAAGCGGTTGGCCTTGGTCGCGGTTCGGTCTTCTGACGGTGACACAGAAGGTTGGTGCTTGGCTGGCGTTATGACCCTTCTCCTAGTGAGATGCCAGGTCAAATGTTCGTTGGTTCAGTAGCGGCTTGTTGTATCTGTCAGAACGGGTGTGTATTTAAGTTTTCCAGAACAGCCAAAAGTCGCACTTAGTATGTTTCAATGACCAGTTTCACTCTTTAATTTAACAAGAGCATCATCAGAAATTCTGGAATTTACAGTTTAGGGAACTGTAGTTGGCTGTTAAATTAAAGAGCGAAACCAGTCAGTAAAACACATTGAGTGGCTGTTAGAAAAAAAATTCAACAGTCGCTGTTCCCCTGCAGGCAATGCTAGCTCTCGCCAAGGATGTGTATTTACTCTGTTTAAAAATACTGACGTACAGAGAGGTGCATGGAGGGCGCATTAAAGCTGATAAGGTTCATCGTGAACGGGAATAATTACGGCGAACTGCGATTATAAAAACAAACCGAAAAGACTAGACGCCTGGAATGGAATAATTCAGCTATAAGAAAGTGATACGCACGTTGTGAAAAAGAAAATGGTGTCTTTATCAACACCTTCTCGCCGTAAGCGACAAAGAGCAACAAGCAAAGCTGGAGTGACTATTAACTTTCTGCTGCAGGTACAGCTCTCCTAAAATAAGTGTCATCTACGGAAATTTTAGGACCTACACAGTTCAATAACAATATGAAAGCTGGAGCTTTCATTACGGAAAAAAATTATGAAATAGTCCATATTCCGATTCAGCGTTAAAGTAGACAATTTTGCCCCAACACACTGCTCCTTACTTTTTAAAACACAGGTCGTTCACCAGCGTCGTTTCTTCTTCTTCTTTTCCTGATGATCAGCTTCTTGCAGTAAAATAATGCTGCACATGTGATGACTGCTAAATCCTCTTCTTCCCTCATAACATCGGCCAGTGAAACTTATTAAAACGCTACTTTATAAGAATATCAAATCAGGAGCAATTTCGACAAGTTATCAGAGCTAACTGCGATTCCACATGGCCGAATCCCTTGGCCCCAAGCCTTTCGTTAGGTGTAGAGGAGACGCCAAACACCAATGCAATGGCGACCAACGTTCGGCGAATCCACTCTCTGTCCCTCGTTGCCTTCGTAAGCCAAGTGTGTATGCGTCTTCACGAGTGACTCAGAACCGGAAGTGCGTCTGGGATTGGGCTGAAATTGGAAAGCGGTCATTCGACGTTCCTCGCCTGTGTGGTGCGATCTTTGTCTTGACCAACAAATTTACGTAGTTAAGGAGTCGGTCGCGGCTAAACATATGTGACAAGCAAGACTACAAATATGATTCGGAAAAGACGGTCAAATATTTAAGAAAAGAAGGAATATAAATGGCTTTGGTGGCTGTTTCACTCGCAGTAATTCCATCTTTCGTTCTTCAATCAGACTTGAAGGAACATGGAAGGAACTCATTAGTGAGAGAGCATGCTTTTGTACAGGATGTAACGGGTGAATATGAAGATATTTCTATTGGCGACTGAGGACGGTGTATTGATCAACATTACATCAGTTGGTTGGTTGGTTGATTTGGGGGAGGGGACCAAACAGCGAGGTCGTCGGTCCCATCGGATTAGGGAAGGCTGGGGAAGGAAGTCGGCCACGCCCTTTCAAGGGAACCATCTCGGCATTTGCCTCAAGCGATTTAGGGAAATGACGTAAAACCTAAATCAGGATGCCGGACGCGGGTTTGAACCGTCGTCCTCCCGAATGCGAGTCCAGTGGGCTAACCACTGCGCCACCTCGCTCGGTACTACAACATTATATACGTCATTTGCAGACAAGTAATTCTAGCTATTACAAGTCGTATGTTTGTTGGTTGGTTAGTATCTCCAAGTATGTGTGGTAATGAATAATTATCTTCCCCTGAGTAGCAGGTTAGGTGCTGAAGAGTTAACGCAAAACGCTTAGTCACCACTGGCAGCTGTAGACCACTTAGTCGTGGAGTCAGAGTTACTCTACCCCTAAATTACGATTCGATAGTTTTGGTACACAACATAAATGATGTAATATATGGAAGGATTATCGGTAGTACAGAAGATGGAGGCCGATGAGTTTCCCATTTTGTTGTTGTTGTTTGTTTGTTCAGCACTCGTGTTAGTCCACTGCGAATTTTATATCCTTACAGATCACAAATTGCATTTCATAAGTAATAAAAATTAGATGGTACCGTAACTTCCGCGCTTTTATGTAACTAAAGTCCACTCCGATAACTGAATGGTCAGCGTGACGGACTGCCGTCCTAAGGAGCCCGGGTTCGATTCCCGGCTGGGTCGGTGTTTTTCTCCGCTCAGGGACTGGGTGTTGTATTGTCTTCATCATCATTTCATCCCCATCCGGCGTGCAGGTCGCCCAATGTGGCGTCGAATGTAATAAGATCTGCAGCAAGGCGGCCTTACCTGCACCGTAAGGGGCCTCCCAGCCAATGACGCCAAACGCTGATTTCCATTTCTATGTGAGCAAAGCAAATACTTTTGATGCAAGTTGAATATACATGCACAAACATAAAAAATATAATTTCTTAGACTTTTCTGGCAATTCGTTGTCGTCTCGTAGAATCGGGTGTACTGCTGGTGGACCGTGTCCTACCAGCACAATATTTCGTCATCGTAACTCGGCGACTTCGTCAAACGTTTTGTGATCCTGCTGAGCAACTGGCCGCCCAGATGAACCAAGGGGGTACAAACGGCGTGTCCACAACGACCGTTCAGTGGACGTTGTTGCAAATGGGCTTCTGGAGCAGGTCCACTCATGCTGACCACTGTTCATCGGCGACGAAGGCTGGAATTTGCATGCCATCACCGCAACTGGACGTCCACTGAGTGGCGAAAGGTGGCCTTTTCAGATGAATCACGTTTTATGCACCATCGGACAGATGGCCGTTGATGTGTAGGGCGTGAAATGTCTGAAAGCAAACATCTTGCAGCAATCGCCGCAAGAGTCCAGGCCGGAGGAGGGAGCGTTTTGGTTTGGGGAATGTTTTCGTGGCATTCCCTGGATGACATAACGGATCAACACCAGTATCCATCTATCCATGCGGATCTCGTCCACCCCTACATGCAGTTTGTTTTTCCTCAGGACGACGGCATCTACCAGCAGGACAATGCAACGACTCACACAGCTCGCAAAGTACGTGAGTAGTTAGAGCTCCAAGATAAGTTCATCGTACTCCCCTAGCCTAAGACTATCCGGATTTAAACCCAATCGAGAATATCGGGACCACCTCGATCGGACTGCCGAGAAACCTAGCGCACTGGAGTCGGCATGGCTTTGTTGGTACCTTCCAGAAGCCCACTGACTCTTTTCCTGCACGTCCTCGCAGAGGTCCGCGCTGCAAAAGGCGGTTATTTGGGCTTTTGACAGGTGGTCACATTAATGAGACTGTTCACATGCATTTAATGGGCGTTATGAGCTCTGTAGTGGAGTGTCGGTCAGTCGAGGCTAGTCAGTTCGTCAGCCGGCCCAGTGTGGGGCAGTCAGTGTCTGTCGTCGGAGTGCAAGTATGTCTGCCGTTTGCATCAAACTTAGAAAATGAGAGTCTTGCCACGCCGCCAGTAACAGAACTCAGCTAGTGGTCGCCCGGTCGGGACTGAGTTCCTGCGCGTTAGGCCGCCAGTCTTCTCGAGTTGCCCGGGCAACGGTCATTGGCGGTAAAATGGAAATGTCGTGTGGCTAGGGCCTCCCGTCGGGCGGTTGGATTGGTCGATTGGTTGGTCGCGCACTGAGACAGACTTGTCCGCCTTGAGCGTCGGCGCATGTGAGGTCCCCACGTGAGTCGAGTGGGCAACGCCGTATAGAAAGGGGTAGTGGCTTCGCGGTTCACAAGAGAGCAACAGGAGCGGAACCACGACATCGGGCTGGCCGGGGCGTGCTGCGACGCCGTGCGACGGGAGATCGGCGGCCTTCCTGCGTCCGTTGAAGCGCCTGGCAACGGACGGTTCGGGAGAGCGTTGGGGGTGCTGCGCCAGGTCTTCGCCAGCAATCGCAGTTTATTAGAAGTTAAGTGATTGGAGATATGTTGTTTGATTTACTTGTTAAATTCTACTTGTTTTCTTGGTGAGGTCACCAGCCGCTTCTTTTGGGGTCGTCCCACCATTCTTCTCCTTTCCCCACCCGCGGGAAGGTGGTTATTGTCAATTGGGTGGTCCGTTTTTCCCTTGTGGAATTGGGGAGGTTTAGAGCAACCTGCGGTTCGGGTTGTTTAGTACCCCCTGTCAATCTGCCATACGTTAATGGCTGCCTCTGTCATGTTTGTCGGATTCGGTGTTGCCGGATTCGGTGTTGCATAGTTAATGTGTTTGTGTGAGTTGTTAAAAATTTTAGTTTAAAGTAATCTGGTGTGTTCAAAGGGAGCGGAAGCTTCTCAGCCCGAAGGATCCTACTGTAACAAAAAAATTTTTTATTCTGCCTCTGAATAATTGCAACTTGATATTTCGAGGGTGCTTTTCTGCTAAAATTTTAAAAATGTTTTGAAAAAGCTTTTAGGAATAAAATTCACATTTGTTAAATCGTAACTTGATATTTCGAGGCTGCTTTTCTGCTTATAAATTTTAAATTTGTTTTTGAAAATGCTTTTATGAATAAAATTTCCATTGGTTGAAATTTAATTTGTTTCCATCAGTTACTCCTTGGCAACTACCTCCACGCTCTCATAGCGTGTTAATGTTCTTGATGAATCGCTAGTAAATAAAGTAAATTGTTTAAGAAAAGATTTTGAAAGTAATTTTTCACGGTTCGTGGACAATGCATTTCGAGGTGATAAATGAAACTTTCCGATTACCCTCCGCACGGCCTGATTCAGTGTTAGATTTTCAGGAGTGAACGCCGCGGCGGCGAGAGCAGGTCGCAGAGCGAAGCCCCAGCAGCCGTGCTGCCGCCAGCGAGGAGCGCAACCTGCGCGGATGTGGGTCACCGAGAGGCAAGGGGCAGCATTCCGGGCCTCGCGAGGTTCTCACTCGGACAACAGCGGTCGTCGTAAGCCAGCCTTACACCACCTGTCCATTAGTTTTATCCGCCAAGCCCCCCCCCCCCCTGTTCACGAATGCTTAATAAAACGTGGAAAGTACCCTAAAACTTGCACCCCTTTTATGTCACGGGTGGCTCCGAGATATCCAAACGAAATGATATTAGATACTAAAGCAAGTACATTAACGAGACGACAAGTACATTAACGATACGAGGCTGTTCGGATCGCGAAGGGGACTGTGGTCTTTGCACCCTTTTACATTATACACTGAAGCGCCAAAGAAACTGGTGTAGGCATGTGTATTCAAATACAGATAAATTTAAACAGGCAGAATACGGCGCTGCGGTCGGCACCGCCTACATAAGACATCAAGGGTCTGGCGCAGTTGTTAGATCGGTTACTGCTGCTACATCTACATCTACATGATTACTCTGCAATTCACATTAAGTGCTTGGCAGAGGGTTCATCGAACCACAATCATACTATCTGTCTACCATTCCACTCCTGAACAGCGCGCGGGAAAAATGAACACCTAAACCTTTCTGTTCGAGCTCTGATTTCTCTTATTTTATTTTGATGATCGTTCCTACCTATGTAGGATGGGCTCAACAAAACATTTTCGCATTCGGAAGAGAAAGTTGGTGACTGAAATTTCGTAAACAGATCTCGCCGCGACGAAAAACGTCTTTGCTTTAATGACTACCATCCCAACTCGCGTTTCATATCTGCCACACTCTCTCCCCTATTACGCGATAATACAAAACGAGATGCCCTTTTTTGCACCCTTTCGATGTCCTCCGTCAATTCCACCGGGTAAGGATCCCACACCGCGCAGCAATAATGGAAATGTCGTGTGGCTAGGGCCTCCCGTCGGGTAGACCGTTCGCCTGGTGCAGGTCTTTCGATTTGACGCCGCTTCGGCGACCTGCGCGTCGATGGGGATGAAATGATGATGATTAGGACAACACACCACCCAGTCCCTGGGCGGAGAAAACTTCCGACCCAGCCGGGAATCGAACCCGGGCCCTTACGATTGACAGTCTGCCACGCTCACCACTCAGCTACCGGGGCGGACTATAATCCAACAGAGGACGAACGAGTGTAGTGTAAGCTGTCTCTTTAGTGGACTTGTAGCATCTTCTAAGTGTCCTGCCAATGAAACGCAACCTTTGGCTCGCCTTCCCCACAATATTATCTATGTGGTCTTTCCAACTGAAGTTGTTCGTGATTTTAACACCCAGGTACTTAGTTGAATTGACAGCCTTGAGAATTGTACTATTTATCGAGTAATCGAATTCCAACGGATTTCTTTTGGAACTCATGTGGATCACCTCACACTTTTCGTTATTTAGCGTCAACTGCCACCTGCCACACCATACAGCAATCTTTTCTAAATCGCTTTGCAACTGATACTGGTCTTCGGATGACCTTACTAGACGGTAAATTACAGCATCATCTGCGAACAACCTAAGAGAACTGCTCAGATTGTCACCCAGGTCTTTTATACAGATCAGGAACAGCAGAATACCCAGGACGCTTCCCTCGGGAACACCTGATATCACTTCAGTTTTACTCGATGATTTGCCGTCTATTACTACGAACTGCAACCTTCCTGACAGGGAATCACGAATCCAGTCGCACAACTGAGACGATACCCCACAGGCCCGCAGCTTGATTAGAAGTCGCTTGTGAGGAACGGTGTCAAAAGCTTTCCGGAAATCTAGAAATACGGAATCAGCTTGAGATCCCCTGTCGATAGCGGCCATTACTTCGTGCAAATAAAGAGCTAGCTGCGTTGTATAAGAACGATGTTTCCTGAAACCATGCTGATTACGTATCAATAGATTGTTCCCTTCGAGGTGATTCATAATATTTGAATACAGTATATTCTCCAAAACCCTACTGCAAACCGACGTCAATGATATAGGTCTGTAGTTCGATGGATTACTCCTACTACCCTTCTTAAACACTGGTGCGACCTGCGCAATTTTCAAATCTGTAGGTACAGATCTATCGGTGAGCGAGCGGTTGTACATGATTGCTAAGTAGGGAGCTATTGTATCAGCGTAATCTGAAAGGAACCTAATCGGTATACAATCTGGACCTGAAGACTTCCCCGTATCAAGCGATTTGAGTTGCTTCGCAACCCCTAAGGTATCTACTTCTAAGAAACTCATGCTAGCAGCAGTTCGTGTTTCAAATTCTGGAATATTCCCTTCGTCTTCCCTGGTGAAGGAATTTCGGAAAACTGCGTTCAATAACTCCGCTTTAGCGGCACAGTCGTCGGTAACAGTACCATCGGCACTGCGCAGCGAAGGTATTGACTGCGTCTTGCCGCTTGTGTACTTTACATACATGCTACAATGGCACGTTATCATGATTTAAGTGAGTTTGAACGTCGTGTTCTGGTCGGCGCACAAGCGATGGGACACAGCGTCTCCGAGGTAGCGATGAGGTAGGAATTTTCCCGGACGACTTCACGAGTGTAAATATCAGGAATCCAGTAAAACATCATATCTCTGACATCGCTGCAGCCTGAAAACGATCCTGCAAGAACGGGACCAACGACGACTGAAGAGAATCGTTCAACGTGACAGAAGTGCAATCCTTCCGCAAATTGACAAACTGCCTATTGGCTTGTGTCTCGGGTTCTTCGGCCAACGTTCATCTAATGATTTTACTGACGTTTCGCCAGCACGAATGGCTGGCATTGTCAAAGCTTCACCCTCCATTGCCGGTGATGAACTGGAGCCGAGCTCGCGGCCGCAGACTATACATACATGGCGCGCCAACTTCCGAGGGCTTCTCCGCGGTCATTTCCGGTGCGGTTCTCCTCTTGCTACCTGCGACGGTCGTTCGCTGCAGTAGGGGAAGCCAGGATCCGTGTACCTTAAGGCTTTCCTCTTTCTTGTTGAAACTGTTCGCGGGTTTTTGTATTTATACAGCTTCTCTGAACAAGCGCGTGTGATAGTTCTTCTCTACAGCCAGAACTTCCGTGTCGGCGAATTTTATTACGTGGTCACTCTCACTCAGTGCGTGCTCTGCTACGGCCAATTTCTACACCTGCACCAACCTGCAATGTCGCTTATGCTCTTTGATCCTGGTGTTAACTGATCGCCCAGTCATTCCGACATAAACTGTTCCGCCTGTGCATGGTATACGGTATATTCCTGACATTGCAAGTGGGTCCCTTTTCTCCTTCGCCGATCTAAGACACTCTTTGATCTTCCTTCTCGGTTTGAAAATCGTCTTTACGCCAGGTTTGCGCAATATACGGCCGATTCTGTCCGTCATTCTGGGAATGTATGGCAGAAAGGCCGTACCCGATGCTTCATTTTCTGATTCGTTACTTCGCCGAGTGTTTGGCTCTGTTGCAAATCAAATAGTTCAAATGGCTCTGAGCACTATGCGACTTAACTTCTGAGGTCATCGCCTAGAACTTAGAACTAATTAAACCTAACTAACCTAAGGACATCACACACATCCATGCCCGAGGCAGGATTCGAACCTGCGACCGTAGCGGTCACGCGGTTCCAGACTGAAGCGCCTTTAACCGCACGGCCACACCGGCCGGCGCTCTGTTGCACTTCTAATATAATTTGTGGCGTACCCATTGCTCCTCAGAACACTTTCCAGGTGCTGCATTTCTCGTCTGAGGTGCTGCGGCTCACATATTCGTCCTCCTCTCGCTACGAGCCAGAAGCCAATAGGCAGTTTGTCAACAAGTGGCCACGAAAGCCTTAACAACTTCCGAAAATTGCTGCAGGTTTCAATGCTGTGCCATCAACAAGTGTTGGCGTGCGAATAATTCAACGAAACATCGTCGATATGGGCTTTCGGAGCCGAAGGCCCACTCATGTACCATTGATGAGTGCACGACACAATGCTTTAAGCCTCGCATGAGCCCATCAACTCCGACACTGGATGGCTGATGATTGGAAACATGTCACCTAGTCGGGCGAGTCTCGTTTCAAACTGTATCGAGCGGATGGACGTGTACGGGTATGGAGACAACCTGATGAATCCATGGACCCTGCATGTCAGTAGGGGACTGCTCAAGCTGGTGGAGGATCTGTAATGGTGTGGGGCGTGTGCAGTTGAAGTGATATGGGACCCTGATACGCCTAGATACAACTCTTGATAGGCGGCACGAACGTATGCATCCTGTCTGATCACCTGCATCTATTCATGTCAATTGTGCATACCGACAGACTTGGGCAATTCTAACAGGACAATGCGACACCGCACACGTCCAGAATTGCTACAGAATGGCTCCAGGAACACTCTCCCGAGTTTAAATACTTTCGCTGGCCACCAAACTCCCCAGACATGAACATTGTTGAGCATATCTGGGATGCCTTGCAACGTGCTGTTCGGAAGAAATCTCCACTCCCTCGTACTCTTACGGATTTATGAGCAGCCTCGCAGGATTCATGGTGTCAATTCCCTCCAGACATTAGTCGAGTCCATGTAACGTCGTGTTGCGGCACTTCTGCGTGCTCGCGGGGGCCCTACACGATATTAGGCAGGTGTACCTGTTTCTCTGGCTCTTCAGTGTAAAAGCCAGTGCCTTGGTCACAAGGTATTTCAAGAAATAAAGCAAACTGATCGAGTTCTGAAGACCACGCGATGTCAACAGGCCGCCATGTCATCTACTGCCATGTGGCGTCATGCGGATCCGGTATGGTGGGGCCTCGCGTCAGAACATCGCTCTCCCCGCCTGGGGTCAACATACCGCTCTCCCGGCCGTTTTCGATTTTCCTGAACTCTGTGCTCCTCACTGGCATCACAGGGCTGAATGCACCCCGTTCCAGCCCTCTCACCAAGGAAAAATTCCTAGCAGTACTGGGAATTGAATCCGGGTCCTCCACACGAGAGTCACAAACAACCAGCTATTTATTTCTCCAAAAATGTTACAACAAATGAAAGAACAAAAGCTTGCAGTTGTTATAATTACATTTTTTCCCTATAACACCAAAGCAATTATTCAGAGAGATGGTTCTTCATACTGTTTGTAAATATAAATCAGTACCTGCAACGTATTCAAAAGTATGCCAATAACATATTACCCACCTGGTACCTGCTGTGTTTAAATTCGTCATCAACAGCGTTTCGAAATTAGCAGTAACACATGAGGTTTCAAACTATAGCCATTCATCCGTATTCCTTACTGCTCATTGTAAAAACACTGCCGGAAAAAAATTAGAACACATGGAAAGACGACATAGTTTTGATCCGGTGACGGCATGTACCACGTGGGGGTTAGTAGATGAAATGATAATGGTTTCAACGTCGGCCGCCAGCAGATAGTTGTAGTAAATTGGTGAAAATGTCTTGCATGTTAGGCAGAGATGTGAGAGGGGGGGCGGGAAGGTTGATTGCAAGTAGTCTTTTCTTATTTGAATAGGGGTGAGGCGGGGGCGGTGGGAATGGGTGTGGATGATGACTATAAGACAGAATCTGGGAGGAGATTCTAATGGTAAATGGAGCCTGCGGTTATATGTTTTATTATGTTACGTGGTCAATCGGTTTAAAAAGCGTGTGGATTGCCAAGTTGAGTTTCTTTTCTGTTACTGTTTGTTGTAAGGTGAGGCAGTATTTTTTGTTGTTGTTTACCCTTATCCACGTCCGTGTCTCTGGTGGGAATCCCCGAACCCTCTGAAAAATAAAATAAATAAATGAAATAAAATAAAAATAAAAAAAATCTTGCAGTCTACCCCCCCCCCCCCTCCAACCAGCTCTCACATCTCTACCTACCATACAAAACATTTTCACTAATTTACCACACCTCAAAAAAATGAAGTTTCAAAGTTTGGCAACACTCACAAAGTGACATAAAACAAACTAACAGACATAAACACTGTTACTGTGCAGAGTGAGAAACACACAATTTCAGTTCAGTTCACAAAAGTGAAGTGTATATAATGCAGCGCAAGAAATGTCTCAGAATGGCAAAAACTGCCAGTGCATATATGAACCGAAGTCGGATCGACGACAGCCACTGCTAACACGGAGGGAAGAAGCAGGGGTTTGGAGAATGTGTACAGAAACACCGTAAGTAACTTGCACACCAACTTTACAAACAAAACACTGTTTCTAACCTACAACAACCAAAGATAAACAAATGTATGTATCCTATTTACAGAGTAACCACGGAAGATCCTTTATAAATAAAAGCGAAACGCGTGTAGTATAATTCAAATGGCTCTGAGCACTATAGAACTTAACTACTGTGGTCATCAGTCCCCTAGAACTTAGAACTACTTAAACCAAAGTAACCTAAGGACGTCACACACATCCATGCCCGAGGCAGGATTCGAACCTGCGACCGTAGCAGTCGCGCGGTTCCGGACTGCGCGCCTACAACCGCTAGACCACCGCGGCCGGCGTAGTATAATTCTCTGCAATTAAACTGCAGTAAGCTCAAGATTGAAAATCATCAGTAACTGATTTTAATAGCTGCTGCGGTAGATAGGCATGCAAACAAAAATGCTACAGTCTTGATTTTAAGAGCTAGAAGTGATGTTCTCTCGTAACGTGACGAGGCAGCTCGCGAGCTTAAGAAAGTGTTTGGATCAGGTCCGCGGATCATCAAAATTTGGTAATAGAGGGGAACGCACAAGGTAAACATTGTTCGATGAGTCCAAAGCTTGAGAACAGGAAGCCGCTTCAAATGGATAGGTGGCAGTAGCTATGCAGAGATGTAGAATGCTGGACAAGATACACTGTCGTGGAGAGATGCCCCGAAACCAGTCTTTGGGTCAGCCGGGGTGGCCGAGCGGTTCTAGTCGCTACAGTCTGGAACCGCCCGGCCGCTACGGTAGCAGGTTCGAATCCTGCCTCAGGCATGGATGTGTGTGATGTCCTTAGGTTCTAGGGAACTGATGACCTTAGAAATTAAGTCCCACAGTGCTCAGAGCCATTTGAGAGCCAGTCTTTGGGCTGAAGAACTCATCATCAGAATATCGCTTGACACAAAGAGCACCAGACTGAGCACAGAACGCTGCTACTAACAAAGTAAGCCGTGTGGTGCAGTCAGTTTTCCGGCAGACGTCAACACTGGGACACGCTCGGCGGCGTGTGACGTGCGCCTCAGACCAATGCCACCTAGAAGACAAGGTGGCGCGCTGAGACGGGGGTGACGACACTGCAACGGGCCGAGTGCTAGCCTGGGGGAACAGAATATTATGGACCTCCTCCTCACTCGCCACTGGCACTCGCAGCGGCCTTCTCTCCTAAACGCTCCACACAAGACGACGAAGGCAGTTTGTCGGCGAGACCTGGCACGTCAGCTTCTAACGTGTTCCATCTTTCACAAGTCTTAATGGTAAGGCAGCGTACGATATATTTTATTTACTTTCACATTCATCCATAGATCATCTGATCTCACAATATACAGGGTGTTACAAAAAGGTACGGCCTAACTTTCAGGAAACATTCCTCACACACAAAGAAAGAAAATATGTTATATGGACATGTGTCCGGAAATGCTTACTTTCCATGTTAGAGCTCATTTTATTACTTCTCTTCAAATCACATTAATCATGGAATGGAAACACACAGCAACAGAACGTACCAGCGTGACGTCAAACACTTTGTTACAGGAAATGTTCAAAATGTCCTCCGTTAGCGTACTTGCATCCACCCTCCGTCGCATGGAATCCCTGATGCGCTGATGCAGCCCTGGAGAATGGCGTATTGTATCACAGCCGTCCACAATACGAGCACGGAGAGTCTCTGCATTTGGTACCGGGGTTGCGTAGACAAGAGCTTTTAAACGCCCCCATAAATGAAAGTCAAGAGGGTTGAGGTCAGGAGAGCGTGGAGGCCATGGAATTCGTCCGCCTCTACCAATCCATCGGTCACCGAATCTGTTGTTGAGAAGCGTACGAACACTTCGACTGAAATGTGCAGGAGCTCCATCGTGCATGAACCACATGTTGTGTCGTACTTGTAAGGGCACATGTTCTGGCAGCACAGGTAGAGTATCCCGTATGAAATCATGATAACGTGATCCATTGAGCGTAGGTGGAAGAACATGGGGCCCAGTCAGGACATCACCAACAATGCCTGCCAAAACGTTCACGGAAAATCTGTGTTAATGACGTGATTGCACAATTGCGTGCGGATTCTCGTCAGCCCACACATGTTGATTGTGAAAATTTACAATTTGATCACGTTGGAATGAAGCCTCATCCGTAAAGAGAGGATTGACACATTTTGGATGAACCATTCGCAGACGTGTACCCGTGGAGGCCAATCAGCTGCTGATAGTGCCTGCACACGCTGTACATGGTACGGAAACAACTGCTTCTCCCGTAGCACTCTCCATACAGTGACGTGGTCAACGTTACCTTGTACAGCAGCAACTTGTCTGACGCTGACATTAGGGTTATCGTCAACTGCACGAAGAATTGCCTCGTCCATTGCAGGTGTCCTCGTCGTTCTAGGTCTTCCCCAGTCGCTAGTCATAGGCTGGAATGTTCCGTGCTCCCTAAGACGCCGATCAATTGCTTCGAACGTCTTCCTGTCGGGACACCTTCGTTCTGGAAATCTGTCTCAATACAAACGTACCGCGCCACGGCTATTGCCCCGTGCTAATCCATACATCAAATGGGCATCTGCCAACCCCGCATTTGTAAACATTGCACTGACTGCAAAACCACGTTCGTGATGAACACTAACCTGTTGATGCTACGTACTG
Source organism: Schistocerca americana (assembly GCF_021461395.2). Lineage (NCBI taxonomy): Eukaryota > Metazoa > Arthropoda > Insecta > Orthoptera > Acrididae > Schistocerca > Schistocerca americana. The sequence continues at coordinate 313,351,964 of NC_060124.1, forward strand.
ATGTGCTGTAGAGCAATGAGTCGCATGTCAACACAAGCACCGAAGTCAACATTACCTTCCTTCAATTGGGCCAACTGGCGGTGAATCGAGGAAGTACAGTACATACTGACGAAACTAAAATGAGCTCTAACATGGAAATTAAGCTTTTCCGGACACATGTCCACATAACATCTTTTCTTTATTTGTGTGTGAGGAATGTTTCCTGAAAGTTTGGCCGTACCTTTTTGTGACACCCTGTATTTTATTTACTTTCACATTCATCCATAGATCATCTCATCTCACAATATATACAATGGTCATGATAATACAATGAGAATCATTAGCTCAAAAAAAAAAAAAAAAAAAAAAAAAAAACCCACACACACAGAATATCGGTATGTATGCGACGGCATGTGCTACAAAAATGTTCGTTAACGCCGGGCATATAAACGGAATTTTTCCGGCGTTCATAACTCGGTTCTATCGGTGAATGGTAGGGTCAAGCGTTTTGGAGCTATAAACTTTCTGTCTTACTGTAACTATCCTACAGTACATGGCCAATGTTTGAACTTCACACGCTTCCTCCAGCTTAGGCAAATGGAGCAAATCGATCTATTCTTTTTGCATTAGATGTGGTCTACGGCTCGCCTTAAGGGGCGTACGGAGGCACCATTTAGATTACGAGCTGTTCCTGAGAAAACTCGGAAAAAAGTGTTTTTCACCATTTTTTCGCCATCGGCAACGGATGTCTAAATAATTAACAGCAGTAAATTGCTCAAATTTTAACGACATATTCTCTAGACATTTATCTAGAAGCACTATCTTCCAGTTCCTAAAAACCTGAAGAAAGACAAGCGTGGGCATCGGTTTCAGTCGGGCGAGGAAGCGCTAGAGTGGGTGCAGTTGAGGATCCGTCAACGGCCGACCATATTCTACGAAACAGGAATTGGTCGTCTCGTCCCCCAGTGGGATAAGTGCCTTAATGCGTGTGGTGCCTACTTTGGAATGGAAGCATTCCCAAGTCCCGCCGTGACGTGTGTTCGGTTTTCATTTGATTGTCCCTCATACCTTCTCCTATAATTGGCTCGGAAAGTCAGTTCAAACGTCGAAGGAAGGAAGGCACACACTAAAAAGGAAGGGAGGCACACACTATCTCCAATAGGACCGTACCTAGTAAAACTTTGCGGTGTTCAAACTGACCTTCTGGTGGATGGCAGTTTCGCATAGATAGTACCGGCAGCACTATAACGCTGTTCGCTGGCGATGCTGTTGGCACATGAAACAAGATCGTAGAACGATCGTAAGAAACTGCAGGGAGGCTTGGGCAAAATTTCCACTTGATGTATTGTATGGCAGCTCTTCTTACATATGGATAAATGTAAGCTAATGCTCATATTAAAGAGAAAGGACCCGATATTAGTAGTGAGCACCTTGAGCACGTCACGTCGTATATTTATTTAGTGGTACTACCTACACCATATGTAATGCAAATAGTGTTCAAGACGCTAGTGCAACCAATTCCAGAATACTGTTCGAGTATTTGGACTCGTAATAGGTCGACATATTCCAGACAACAGTGCAACAGAAATGCTCGGATAACTTAAATGGGAATCCTTGGAAAAAAAGACGATGCAGTTCTAGCGTTAGCCTGTTGGGTACATTTAGACAAACTGTGTTCAAAGATGACTGCGCGACCATTATGCTGCAACCAAAGTATATCTCGCATAGGGATCATGAGAAAAAGACACGTAGAGAAGCATTTAAACACCTTTTATACGATCGAATTTCTTGTCTCAGTCGACTGCACGAGATATGTAAGTCGACTGCAGCACCCCTGGCGTTTTGTTTCTGCACTGAGTCTCGTCTGTGTCGAATGGTCATTTTCGTTCACCATTCAACCCAAAATGGCATGTGTCTGCTGTGCAGTTTGGCATGTGAACGGTAACAGTGAGGTTATGAGGGATGAACCTTTCTACGAAAAAACTGAAATATAGTAACGAGATGTAGGAACACGCAATGATAATAGAGTTTATTAATGACCGATGCAGAGTTCATACTGAAAGTTCTTGTCAAAGATCGTGTCATAAATTCTTTACACTCGCGAGAATTGTAACACTTCAAAACATCTACATTTATTTGCACGAGAAATTATATATCTGAAAACTAAGTGTCAAATAACATCGAAAATTATTTTTCTCGTCAGTTAATTCTGACTTTTTCTTTGTTGAGATAATTTTCAATAAAACGTCTACATGTTTACCTTCAGATTTATGCATGCTCTATAAAATGTAAATACCTCTTCGCTTTCAAATACTTCGTCTCTCTTGTAAGAGAACACTAGTAGGAAAAAATACAAGGGCTTTGCGTAACTTTTCAGTGTGCCACGAAAACGAAGCAAACAATACAATAAAGATTAAGAAGGCGCGAAAGCACAAAATTCATTTCTAATAATAGGAGTGAAGTCGTGCAGAATATCCGATGTTAGCATCTCCATGGATAATCTACAAATCACACGTAAGTAAGCAGAAGCCACTGTAGTCCCTGTCTCCGCGTATGGGCAGTGTGCAGCCTTCTCGGACACTAAGAAATCCACATCTGGTGATATCTACAGATCACAGATGTCACAGACACACTCGCGTCGTGGTTGGTCGCTGATTTACAAGTAGGCACGAAAGGCGTACGCACTTCGAGTAGTTGAATTTGACCAGATAGTCGCTCGTGAAAAACGGACTTTAGACAGCAATTTTTCCGTCGCTCAATAAGCGAATGGTACAGGAAAGAGAGCTGGTAATACTGGTACGATGTACCGTCCGCCACACACTGTGCAGTGGTTCAAATGGCTGTAAGCACTGTGTGACTTAACATCTGAGGTCATCAGTTCCCTAGACTTAAAACTACTTAAACCTAACTAACCTAAGGACATCACACACATCCATGCCCGAGACAGGATTCAAACCTGCGACCGTAGCAGCAGCGCGGTTCCGGGCTGAAGCGCCTAGAACCGCTCGGCCACAGAGGCCGACCTTGTGCAGTGGTTTGCGCAGTAGTTATGTAGGTGAAGGTGTTATTTACACCGTACCAATAAGCTTGTTGGATCAATAGTTAACACACCGGATTCGTATTTGGGAAGAGTGAGTTTCAGGTCCCGTTTTGATAATCCTGATTTAGATGTTCAGAGAGTTGCTTACATCAGTCATTCCTCATGCACGTTCGTCCAAGCTAGTGCCCCATCTCGTCGGCGATGAGAGCTTCTAGTCACTAATCTCCCCCGCCCCCTCCACCAAGAATATTTAAATAATCAAACTTCCATGTATAAAACAGTTTCAGACGTCTGATTACCTTACTAACGAGTTATTTTGTTAAACATTTTGACTTTAAGTATGTGAAATCTTCTTCTATCTCAATGTTTATGACACCATATCTCCTGAAGCCTTAAAATGATATACTTTTGCAAGTACATTCATTGGTATATGTGGATACTGTCTGCAGTACTGTGTTGCGAATACAGTTAGTGGCCAAGAAATGACAAAAAGTCGTGTCTGGCGCTGAAGTTTTGCTGTACGTACAGTGAAAATGTAATAAGCGACAAATTTATTTCTTTTCATTATTTTATGGGGAACACCAGCGAAAAATGTTTCTAAATGGTTTGAAATTACGTATAAAGTTTGTCGCTATTTGCTCTCATTCTCATACACTTAATGAATGTATTCTGAGTATTTGCGCGCCATGAGTTAGGCTGTCTCGAGACATATACCCAATTCCTAACTTTAATACTTAATTTACTGTGTTAAATCTTTAACGTAAGATTATACCTCTTGATCAGTAGATTATAACAGTATTTTAAATTGGATCAGTAACTATGTGAAGTACTGAAAATCACACTGCAACTTGCAACTGGGACCGGGCGACCCTTTTAGTCGTGTAGCAATATACAAGGTAAGTCTGAAACGTTCGGTGAATTGTCTCAGAAAAGTTTCAAGCGAAATACCTTTACTGGCCTTCAAAGCAGTCGCCGTTAGCTTTAACACACTTCTGACATGGTTTTAAAGCTTTTGGAAATTGTCAGCAAACGCTTCTTGTGGAATCGTTCGAAGCACTGTGTCACGCGTTGTTAGATATCCGCATTATTACAGGAAATGACACCTGTTGCTACCAATACGCTCCACAGACTAAATAACAGTCAACGGCATGGTGCTCCTCGTCTTCCTCGTCTCCCAAAAAAAATCGTTTGACAAAATCCAAGATAAAGGCGACGTTGACTGCGGTTTTCTACATTAAACAATTGATCCATTACGAATTTCTACGCGAAGGAGGCAGGGAAGACGATGAACGCCACCGATTGTCCCTTGGGCTTATCTCCCATAACGATGCGGATAGCCAACAACGTGTGACCACGGTGCTTCAAGCGATTCCACAAGAAGCGTTTGTGACAGTTCTCCGACAGCTTTAGAATGGATGTAAGAAGTCTGTTGTAGCTAATGGTGATTACTGTGAAGGCCAATGAAGGTATTTTGTGTGTAACTCTTGTGTCTTATTTTCTGAGACCATTCACCGAACTTTTCAGACGTATCTTATATGCTGCTTAAGTCCTATCTAAAGCAGCGGCAAGATCGATTCTTTTAAAAAACTCGGCGGATCTGTTTAGTCTGTTCCCTAGCACAGCATGACTTGAAGCAGCCTGGTTCCACCTGTCACGGATAAGGAACGCAAGAAACAGTGCCGTTACGCACCCTATTCACGCTTGGATGGCATTACATTTGCTTGATGCATATTTAAATGACGTCAAACGGACGATCCCGCACGAAACTGATGTGCCTGTCACTTCTCGGGTCATTAGTGGTAAATCCATTATGGTTCGCTGATGCGTTGCCCATCGTCATACGCGTCGGAAGACCGTAGATGGTCATCGCATTAGAAGCCCCTAAGGAGCTGCGAGAACGGCAGGTGGGTGGGGGGAGGGGGGAAATGCTCATACACTATCGACAATAGCAGCTTTTCCGGTAATGCATCTGCTTCGCAACCAATCCCCCTCCCCCCTCCAACATGACACCGCTCTGGCTATATAGGTGGGGCATTTCCCACCTGTGGTTCTACATGACCTCTGACTCAGTTCAAATATAAAAGGTAGGCGCAAATAAATCTGATCAAGCTTACGTGCTAAAAAAGAACCGCATTCATCGCAATAGAAAAAGGGGAAAAAGTAAACAAAGTAGCAACATCGTATAGTCTTTTTTTTTTAAGGTTCCGTACCTCAATCGGTAAAAACGGAACCCTTATATGATCTGTCTGTCTCTCTGTCCGTCCGGCTGTTAACGCTCATTTTTCTGAGGGCAAGCGTATGAAGTTGCAGTTTGTCACAAACTAACGCCTACGGTCTCTTGGCGGTATAAAAACTTTTAAACTACCAAGACGATATAATCAAAAGATACGGCTATTTATGTTACATATTTTGATACTCGCAAAGTTACTCGTCAAAACATATGGGGTACTTACCGTTGACCTAGAATAATGAAATATGGCAAGAAGCGAGATTTTACAATACAAGTAAAGGAAAAAACCGACATTTCTTTATTTATAATTACATCACACGAAAAAAAAAAATATTTTTTTTGTAGTGTTATCTATCTGTCTGTCTGTTAAGGCTGCCTTTTTCTCAGGAGCAGGTACGCGTATCAAGTCGAGTTTTATGTCACATGCTAAATTCGACAGGAGGTGTAAAAAATTTAAACTTCTACGTCAATGAAAACGAATGATATTGTCATTTATGTCATATTTTTTGACATCTTGTCAGTACCGATACCGACAACAGATAAAAGTCGCCGACATTCCAGATTCCTGAGATGGATGAAGTCTCCATTAAGTTTGTACGGAGCCTTCCGTGCGCGGGTCCTACTTGCAAAAAAAAATGGTCCAAATGGCTCTGAGCACTTTGGGATTTAACTTCTGAGGTCATCAGTCCCCTAGAACTTTGAACTACTTAAACCTAACTAACCTAAGAACATCACACACATCGATGCCCAAGACAGGATTCGAACCTGCGACTGTAGCGGTCGCGCGGTTCCAGACTGTAGCGCTTAGAACCGCTCGGCCACTCCAGCCGGCTAGTGCCATCACTGAAATTACAATAGGTCTGTGGAATATACACTCATGTTCGAAAAAAAAAAAAACAGAACACCTTGAACGACTAGAGAGAGGATGTTCATTCACAGGACATGTACATCAGTATGTTCTGCAGAAATGATTCGCATTTCACTCACCTCGGTTCAGCATGTGTCCTGTTGTCCAGTAGGCACACGGTCCGCTACGGGCCCTGATAACTTGTCCCTTGGGAGATGGCTTCGAAGCGGATAAGGCGCGAATGGGTCCAGTGGTATAGACATCCAAGCTGCATTCACCTGGTTCCAAAGTTCATCTGTGATGGTTCTCATCGCGTCAGTGATGCACCCGTCGTTTCACCATATCCCACACCTTTTCGATTGGTGACAAGTCTGGAGATTTGGCGGGGCAGAAGGCGGACACTCTGTGACACCAAGAAGGCACGTGTCCGTGCAGCAACATGTAGTCGCGCATTGTCTTACTGAAAAATGGCGTCTGGGGCGTTGTGAAGAAAGGGTATAGCTACGGGATACAGGATGTCATTCAAGTAGGTCAAACTAGTCATAGTGTCCTGGAAACGCACCAGCTGTGATTTTTGGTTGTACCCAATAGCAGCCCATATCATAAAGGCTTGATTTAGCGCTGTACGTCGTGTGCGAACGCAGTCACCGTGATGATACTTCCCCTGTCTGCAGCGACACAAAATGTGACCTTCATTTTCAAACAAACGGAACCGACTCGTCCGAAAACACTTATCTGATGCCATTTCTGTCCCCTATGACGTCGTTCCATACAACATTGCCGTCTAGCATGTTTCTGCACATCCAGGTAGGTGGATAAATGGACGCCACGTAACCCACGCCGTAATAAACGACGACGGACTGTCATCCCTGATAGCGTACAATGTGTTATACTATTCCACTGTTGGGCCAGAGTCCAGGAGGACGCTTGCAATGCCATTCGGATGAGATGTCTATCTTCTCGGGGTGTGGTTTGGGTTGTGCAACCTGACCCATCTCGTCGTGTTCTACGTCCTTCCGTGAACCATTCTGCTCACACCCGTCACACTGTCGAGACACTTAGTCCCACACGAGCAGCAATTTCCCGGATGGATGCAACACATTCTACCATGCGAATATGCGCCCTCTTTCAAACTCTCTGATTTGACGGTGCGGTTCGCGCATAAATCTATGAGGCATCCTCTACGTCTGCCCAAGTCAAGCTGATCCATTACCTTCGGTTTACAGCGACAACGACAGCCACATTTTACTGATAGATGGCGTTGCACCGCGACATCAATGCTAACCTTGAACCCGCTGGCCGACATGGTTCAAATGCTAATAATATCTGCGAAACATATTAATGTACATGTCCTGTGAATATGAAAGTCCTATCTCTAGTCGTTCATGGTGTACTGTTTCTTCTGAACGTGAGTGTACAGCCGGCCGCGGTGGTCGAGCGGTTCTAGGCGCTTCAGTCCGGAACCGCGCGAATGCAATAGTCGCAGGTTCGAATCCTGCCTCGGGCATGAATGTGTATGATATCCTTAGGTTAGTTAGGTTTAAGTAGTTCTAAGTTCTAGGGGACTGATGACCTGAGATGTTAAGTCCCACAGTGCTCAGAGCCATTTGAACCATGAGTGTACAAAACAAATTGGCTTCGGTAATAAAGAGGCTTAGGAATTTCAAATTATTTTCTTGCGATTAGAAATTTCTATTATGAGTGTCATATCGAAATTAGACCATGCTAATTTCAAAAAATCGCTATAGTTGCAGACGGTATGCTGTAACATCGGAAAATCTGAGGACGGCAACGAAATACAACCCCACAAATATCACACTTGTGCTAAAGAAAGGTAGAGTATTGAAAAGTTGTGTTTAATTTCAAACCAACATATGTCCGTTCTCCTCTTACTAACAAATATCGAACAAAACTTCAGATATGTTGTACAAGTGGCGAACACCACGTGGGGATGACGCATCTACCTCGAAACATGCACGGAGCTTAAAACCGAACACATCTGTCGCGTTCAAAGGTGAACATTTAACACAACTTTTTTTCTGGTCATTCCATTCCCCAATCATGGGATGAGTGTGGGCTGTTTTAGGGCTCATGTGAAAGCTATTTGTCAGCCATAGTGCTATATTTATTTGTCAGCCATAGGGTTATTGTTTTGTATGTAAATTGTATTATCGACCGTGGTAATAAACGTGGTCAGTATTTCTCCAAACTGTGATTTTGTCTGGATGAAATTTGGGGGATAACTCCCGTTATTCCCTTAAAGCCAAAAATTACCTCCGAAAATCCTCGTCGGAACAATTTTTACTAGAATCCACCAAGCATAAAATCTGAACACAGAGCCAATTACTTCCATAATGTCAGTTTATAATAGTTTTCTAACTCTGACAACTGAAAACATTTTAAAACAGGTACCAACAATTAACACTTACAATTGACATACTCCCACAGACATTTACTTTTAATTTTGGAAGAGAAATAGAAAATATACGGAAATCGTTATATTTTCACAATTTTCCGTGCAATAACGAGTTAAGCGCTGAAGAGAGCTCAGGTGGTGCTGAAACGATTATAAGCAAAACAAAATAAAACATCTGCCTCTGCACGAGGTGGAATTATCATTCTATCATGAAATACGGGGCAGTTTCAGTTTTGTCACCCTATATTAACCAAACTAACAAAAAAAGGAACGTGATACGAAACTCTGAGATGCAGAGAAAATCCTAGACATCACCAGGTAGAAATTAACTAGTTCTGAAACTGCGTACGCCGAGAGATAAGCCCGTTTCTTGGAATCTTTTTTGTTTATTTTGTGATTATCACGAATTTCTGTCACGTCACTGGATAAGAATGTCAGCCACTCTCGCTTATAAGAACGCTAAAAGAAACATACCGGGTGTCCCAATTACCTTGGCCACGCAAATAGCCTTTTATCCATAACAAAATAATAAATTATCAAGCGAATGTTGTTTAGCTACCATTTTCAAATTCAAATGGCTCTGAGCACTATGGGACTTATCATCTGAGGTCATCAGTCCCCTAGAACTTGTCGAGGCAGGATTCGAGCCTGCGACCGTAGCGGTGGCGCGGTTCCAGACTGAAGCGCCTAGAACCGCTCGGCCACACTGGCCGGCCAACTACCAGGGGGACATTAACCAACATTGTTGCCTTACTTTCAACATTGTTCGTTACGAAGATATGATCAGCATTACGTCTTCTTCTAAATAGCACCGTAGCTATATTTTTTATTTGGTAGTCCACTTCCTCAAGATATATACACAAACGTGTGTGAGTGTACCATTCACGTAAACATGACGTTATTAAAACCGAAGCACAACATTAACTTTGACTCCCTGCACTATAGGGACGATCAGAGAGTTTCCTTTCGAAGGCAGCACAGCCTAGATCAGTATGCCAATCTGGAAAAATCGTCATGAGCACTGAGGAAATCATACCACTAATGAACGAGGTTGAAGATACCCGTTTAGTAAAACACCGTGTCCTGTTGTGAAGAAGGTCTTGACTGCCGGCTCCACATCCTCGTCCGATAATAATCGTCGACTCTTCAAGACCTCTTGTTAAGGGAGCGAAGGCGTGAAATCCCATGAGGAGAGACCAGGACTACGGCGCACGTACTCGGGTGTCTCGCACTTGAGTTGGTGTAACTTCTGCGTTATGACATTTGCGATATGGGGACGTGCGTTATCAAGAAGCAGCAGCATCCCTTGTCGCACTTTTCCCAAATGTTTCGCCTTAATTGCAGGCCGTAATGTCTCCAGCGTTGCACAATAGCGTTCCCCAGTTACAGATACACCAGTTTCCTTAACCCTTTCGGGACGCGAGGCCCGTATACGTGTCCCAACGCGGCAGTCGCTATGGGACGCAAGGGCCGTATACGTGGACCGATTGTCGCTTCACACAGCCGGCCGGAGTGGCCGAGCGGTTAAAGGCGCTACAGTCTGGAACCGCATGGCCGCTACGGTCGCAGGTTCGAATCCTGCCTCGGGCATGGATGTGTGTGATGTCCTTAAGTTAGTCAGGTTTAAGTAGTTCTAAGTTCTAGGGGACTGATGACCACAGCAGTTGAGTCCCATAGTGCTCAGAGCCATTTGAACCATTTTTTTCGCTTCACACACCCAGCGCTGTATCTAGGGACTGGCTTGGAGTGTCGACACGGACAGGGCGCATCCTGACAAAATGGTAATTGTTCTGGCTAATTTCAGGTGGAGATCGTCAGCGCTTACTTGTTATATGTCATCATAGTAAGGAAAAGAGGAGAGACACCAAAGAGTCATTTGCAGTTTCGGAAGAGTCTCGTCAAGGAGCTTGTGGGAGACGTCAGGGCTCAACCAACCCATCGAGGAAGAGGCCACGCTCTGAGTATGGTAACCTACACAGGATGGACGGCCTGTACCATGCTATCGCAAGAATGGACACCGGAAAACAGGGTGACTGTGTCGTCTGCAGTGATCGCTCCAAGCCAGGAGGGCGAAAACGGTCCCCCTTTTTTTGCGAAACTTGTCCGTCCAACCCTCCTCTTCATGTGCCTGAATGCTTCAACAGGTGTCACAAAGTAGCAAAGCACCGAAAGGACTTGCAAAATATGGCTGCCTATCGAAAAATCGATATGCCAAAGTTAAAAAGTTTGTTTTAAGCAAATTTTAAGAAATTTTGGATTTTATCGACATAAATCAAATTTTTCATCCCTCAAAATGGACTTCTTATTTATCTTCCAACGGACGTCCCATAAGGGATAAAATTATATTTTATACGTCTTTTTATTTAAAGAATAAGACACAACTAATTTTAATATTCTAATTCAATGCATCACATCTCAACTAAAAAAAGGTAAAAAAAATCAAATTTTTCATTTTTTTCTATTTTAACACCACCACCAAGCCAAAAATGCGCGACATGGAATAATGCAAATAGTAGGCCATTAAAGGGTGAGTCTTCAGCTTCATTTACAAAAAAAAAACACCGATAAGTAAAAAACTGTAGATTTTATAAGCGACGAAAGAAACCTATGGGATATGGAACCCGCACAGCGCCGCCAAATTGCTCCGCTTTGGGGAAACGCGCTCAGTCCCGAAAGGATTAAAATCAATAAGCAGTGGGCCCCAGTAACCAATGAACTGGGTGAGCACCACCATTTCAGCAGATGGCTGCGTCTTGAATGTCTTGGGACGAGGGTACGATGGACGACACCCCCGGTTCCCAGTAGTAGACCGAGCGAGGTGGCGCAGTGTTTAGCACACTGAACTCACATTCGGGAAGCCGACGGCTCAGTCCCGCGTCCGGCCATCCTGATTTACGTTTTCCGTGATTTCCCTAAATCGTTTCAGGCAAATGCCGGGATGGTTCCTTTGAAAGCGCACGGCCGACTTCCTTCCCCATCCTTCCCTAATCCGATGAGGCCGATGACCTCGCAGTTTGGTCACCTCCCCCAAGTCAACCCAATTCCAACCCAGTAGTGGCACCAGCTTTTCTCATTTGCAACAATGCGCTCAAGGAACATGTTACCTTCAACATTTAAGCGCATCAGGTACTTCTGGCAGACAACCATCTGGTTCACTTTTTGTTCGGCAATCAACGCCCCGTGTGTCCTCTGGCTGCAGACCTTACGTTAGCCAAACTCCTGCCTGATAGTGTGTTGCACGCTACTGCAGGTGATGTCAAGATTCTTTGCCAGCGGAGAAATGCTTATGCGCCGGTCGATCCTAATCGGATCATCATGCTCCCGTTAGTTGTTGTCTGTAATGGACGAGGCTGGCCTCCCAGATCGACCAACGTCTTATGTCGAATCGTTACCAGCACAGAATTTCGCGCACCATTCCACAATGGTGGTTTACGAGAGATACTGTCCCATACACATTTTACATTTTCCGATGGATGTCTACAAGTGTTTGTCCTTCAGCAGCCAAGAAAAGAATAACAAAACGTTGGTCCTGTTTCGACACATTTGACAATAACGTCTCCATACTTCACGTTTCCGCATCTACCGCAAGCATGTCGAAAATACATGAATACCACACTAAACCCTTCCGAACCCGTGGTGCTTATATATCCGCACCATAGTCACACTGGGTTACATACTCGCTGCAGCAACGCCCTCAAATGGAAACTTTTCGATCGCCTCTTACAGCCACAGCGTACGTGGAGTAAGATAACTCGTCCATATGCTGGAGTTAACAGTAATGGAAACATAAGAAAAATGCACAACAGTCACTCAGTAACTGCAATAATGTTTTCTTGTTTACAACACGGATGCTCGTAGCATAGAACTTTAGAATGCGAGTAATACACGTATTGCAGGGAACCATCTGCGCGTAAATAGGTTGTGAGACACACGTCCCAGACTGCTTATTACAATGACAAAGCACATATGTAAACTACTGGTCATAAAAATTGCTACACCAAGAAGAAATGCAGATGATAAACGGGTATTCATTGGACAAATATATTATACTAGAACTGACATGTGATTACATTTTCACGCAGTTTAGGTGCATAGATCCTGAGAAATCAGTACCCAGATAAATCACCTCTGGCCTGGGCATTGAGTCAAACAGAGCTTGGATGGTGTGTACAGGTACAGCTGCCCATGCAGCTTCAACACGATACCACAGTTCATCAAGAGTAGTGACTGGCGTATTTTGACGAGCCAGTTGCTCGGCCACCATTGACCACACGTTTTCAATTGGTGAGAGGTCTGGAGAATGTGCTGGCCAGGGCAGCAGTCGAACATTTTCTGTATCCAGAAAGGCCCGTACAGGACCTGCAACATGCGGTCGTGCATTATCCTGCTGAAATGTAGGGTTTCGCAGGTTTCGAATGAAAGGTAGAGCCAACGGTCGTAACACATCTGAAATGTAACGTCCACTGTTCAAAATACCGTCAATGCGAACAAGAGGTGACCGAGACGTGTAACCAATGGCACCCCATACCACCACGCCGGGTGATACGCCAGTATGGCGATGACGAATACACGCTTCCAATGTGCGTTCACAGCGATGTCTCCAAAGGCGGTTGCGACCATCATGATGCAGTAAACAGAACCTGGATTCATCTGAAAAAATGACGTTTTGCCATTCGTGCACCCAGGTTCGCCGTTGAGTACACCATCGCAGGCGCTCCTGTCTGTGATGCAGCGTCAAGGGTAACCGCAGCCATGGTCTCCGAGCTGATAGTCCATGCTGCTGCAAACGTCGTCAAACTGTTCGTGCAGATGGTTGTTGTCTTGCAAACGTCCCTATCTGTTGACTCAGAGATCGAGACGTGGCTGCGCGATCCGTTACAGCCATGCGGATAAGATGCCTGTCATCTCGACTGCTAGTGATACGAGGCCGTTGGGATCCAGCACGGCGTTCCGTATTACCCTCCTGAACCCACCGATTCCATATTTGCTAACAGTCATTGGATCTCGACCAACGCGAGCAGCAATGTTGCGATCTACATCTACATCTACATGATTACTCTGCAATTAACATTTAAGTGCTTGGCAGAGGTTTCATCGAACCACAATCATACTGTCTCCCTCCCATTCCACTCCCGAACAGCGTGCGGGAAAAACGAACAACTAAACCTTTCTGTTCGAGCTCTGATTTCTGTTATTTTATTTTGATGATCATTCCTACCTATGTAGGTTGGGCTGAACAAAATATTTTCGCATTCGGAAGAGAAAGTTGCTGACCGAAATTTCGTAAATATATCTCGCCGCGACGAAAAACATAGATACGATAAACCGCAATCGCGATAGGCTACAATCCGACCTTTATCAAAGTCGGAAATGTGATGGTACGCATTTCTCCTCCTTACACGAGGCATCACAACAACGTTTCACCAGGCAACGCCGGTCAACTGCTGTTTGTGTATGAGAAATAGGTTGGAAACTTTCCTCATGCCAGCACGTTGTAGGTGTCGCCACCGGCGCCAACCTTGTGTGAATGCTCTGAAAAGCTAATCATTTGCATATCACATCTTCTTCCTGTCGGTTAAATTTCGCGTCTGTCGCACGTCATCTTCGTGGTGTAGCAATTTTAATGGCCAGTGGTGTAATTGGTTTCATTAAAACAACTGGTATTTTAACAGCAAAAAGATAAAATCTGAAGAGTTTCCTCACTGCTATCTAAAAACGAGGCGAACGGTAAAAACTCGCCTTTCTGTTGGTGAAGCCTTTTCCATTAAAATTTTAACGGTGTCCAGCACGGCAAGTGTTATTTGCTTATAGGTACGACTCAATGACAGTGTTAGTTGTTAAGCTAAATGTTGCCCGTTCCTAGTAAGTAACGGCTGCTACAGCTGGCACCGGGTGAGCAGCTGAAGACCTCTGAAACCAACAGATGTCAAAAGTCTGAATATGGTGTCCAGGGAGGGACGCATACTTGTACTGGCTTTATTGTGCCTTCCAGAATGGCGAGATCACCCAGAGAATGCCACTAGAACATTCCCCAGACCACAATACTCGCTCCTCCGGCCTGGACGCTTCCGACGATTGTCGCAGGTTATTTGCTTTCAGACGTTTCATGACGTGCATCGCCAAACGCCATCTGACGAATGGGGCATAAAACATTTCCAACTGAAAAGGTCACTTGTTGCCGCTGAATGGACGTCCGGTTGCTGTACTGGCGTGCAAATTACAGCCTTCGTCGCCGATGAACAGTAGTCAGTGCTAGGTGCACATGAACCGCGCGCCTCCTGAGGACGGTCGTTGAGAAGACACTGTTGGTAGCCCCTTGGTTCACCTGTGCGGTTAGTACCTCAATAGTTACGTATCTATTTGACCGTACACCTCTCCGCAGCTGTTGTTCACCCGTCTTGTATGGCCCGTGGTGTTCCACAGTCCACGTCACCTGCTTTGGATAGGACCATTTTGCCATACACGGTATACTTTAAACACGGCGGCACGTGAACAGTTTACAAATTTAACCGTTTCGGAAATGCTTCCACCCGCGGCTCGAAAGCCAGTGACCATGCCATTTTGCACGTCAGATAAATCTCTCCGTTTCCGCATTACATCAACGACTACACTGTTTTGAGCGTCTCCCGGCACGCTTTATGTACCCTCCACTATTTGTGCTGCTACCTGCCGTCGATGACTGTTTATTGCACATTCACGTCGAACATACGCGGTGGCCTCATTAATGGGACTAGACTCTGTATATGGCTTACGTGTCATTATTATTTTAATTGTTTTCGGTGTAATAGGCCGGCCGGCCATGGGGCCGAGCGGTTCTAGGCGCTACAGTCTGGTACCGCAGGACCGCTACGGTCGCAGGTTCGAATCTTGCTTCGGGCATGGATGTGTGTGATGTCCTTAGGTTAGTTAGGTTTAAGTAGTTCTAAGTTCTAGGGGACTGATGACCTCAGAAGTTAAGTCCCATAATGCTCAGAGCCATTCTTTGGTGTAATACACGAGTAAATAAAACTAGTTTTCCCACTATCTTGCTGTCACTCCTCCAACAAACTATATATTCTTATCAAGTAGCCCACTTGACAGGCTATACGTATAGTTAACATTTCATTATTCACATTTTACTTACATTATCTTCCTTGCATATACTTTAATAAACCTTTTGAAGTGCTACACATATGCTGCTGTTGACAAGCACTATCTGAAACATAGCACCTATTATAATGCGAAATATTCACTAATCAATGTCTCCAGTTGCTATCAACCAGAGTGAAAATGCTTCCTCCAGGTTGTGTTTCTCACCGGTAATGAGTATTCTGCTTTTAAATTTCCTTCTAGATTGCACTTACAAGTGAAACTCCCTCGGATTTAGTGGCGAGATGGCCCAGTCAATATCTCGTCAAAAAACTGAACACATATTAAGCATGAAAAGAGCAAGAAGGAGTACTGAACTGTAAAATATATATAAACGGCCCCAGAGCGACATGTAAAACATCCGGGAAAGTGGAAGAGCCACGGCGATGTGGTTAAGTAGGCACGGTGTTGCACTGCACAGCGGACGGGCGGGTTTAAAACTGCCTCGTGCTATCCCCCCCCCCCCCCATTATGAACTGTCCGCCAGGTCATTGAAACATTTGTTCTCTTTCTGTAGTCTTGGCAGTTGTCATACTGTACATTGGTTATAGAATCTGAGTCATGTAAGAATACGTTACCGTCGCAAGTAATGTGACAAATAGTGAGAGCTGGCGAGATACCACATAGACGTCTCACAGAAATGAAAACACCAAATAAACGGGTGTGAACTCTGTTACAACAAAGCAATTTAAGAATCAAAACTTGCAAAACGAGACGCAACCTTATAATCGTTAAAAACATATGTTTTTGACAGAATACAGAGAAACTGTTTGGTTGTGACCTGTTGTGTCCATTTGTTGCAAAAAAAATGGCTCTGAGCACTATGGGACTTAACATCTGTGGTCATCAGTCCCCTAGAACTTAGAACTACTTAAACCTAACTAACCTAAGGACATCACACACATCCATGCCCGAGACAGGATTCGAACCTGCGACCGTAGCAGTCGCGCGGTTCCGGACTGAGCGCCTAGAACCGCTAGACCACCGCGGCCGGCCATTTGTTGCAGATTATGTGACAAACTATTACGTTTTCATAATTTTCTTGGGAGTTATCACATTCACATTTATACGAACACCTAAATCGGGCAAGGAGGCATGTTTCACTCACTCGCCAGGCGTACAAATTAGGTGCGTCGGTAAGTGACTCCTGTCATCTAACACACGTACTGTCATTAATGACGTGTATGACAAACCAGACGTGTTTTCCGGTGGAGGATTCGATTGACTTGTCGCCTTGTCATCAAACGTTTGCGGTTCCTTTTCGAAAGCCACTTCCTATCTGCTGCTAATAGAATAGTTGTGCAGAATCAGCATTCACTGTAGGTCCCTCCCTTATACCTCACTGCTGCAAACGGACGTTACACCACGACACAGACACAAATTTGAAAACAACGAACAGGGGGAAAAATTTAAAAAAAATTGCACCAGGGAGGTCTGACCACAGCCCCTCTACTCTGCAATCCAACATGACGACTTAAACATGACACCCAGGCTCTACAACACTGCTCTATGTTGGACTTCTTGTGCGTGGACTGCTCACTGTTCCTCTTTCGCTCCCCCCCCCCCCCCCCCCCCCCCCCCCCCAGTTCAGTACATCTTCTTCCTGTTTTCATGCTTGATCTGTGTTCAGTTTTTTATGGGCTGTTCACTGGGCTCTGATACCACTAAATCTGAGGTGAGTGCGATGGGGAGTTTCCCTTGTTAGAAGCCAAAGAAAAGTATCAATCTACATATTATGTACAAAATTTTGGAATAATGTTAAGGAACGCTGGAAATGCAAATTCAGTGTTAGTGCACTGCCTCAACGGCTTTTCGGCTTACGTATTAGTTCTGACACCTGCCTTCTTATACGAGGGGCGTTTAAAAAGTCCGTGCAAAAATAAAAACTACTTACGTGTTTGGGGTAAACCTTTTTTATTTTACAACATAGTCTCCTTGTAGACTTATACACTTCGTCCAACGCTGTTCTAATTTGTTGATCCCTTCCGAATAATAGGAATTGTCCAAGTCTACAAAATAGCTATTAGTTGCTGCAATCACCTCGTCATTTGAATAAAATCTTTGTCCTACCAGTCATTTCCTCAAAATGGGGAACAAATAGTAGACCGACGGTGCCAAGTCTGGAGAGTAGGGGGGATGTGAAACGAGTTGGAATCTTGTTTCCAATAATTTTGCGACCGCAACTGCTGAGGTTGTGTGCAGGTGCATTGTCGTGATGGAAAAGGACTTTTTTGCGGCCCAATCGCCGACGTTTTTCTTGCAGCTCGGTTTTCAAACGGTCAAATAATGATGAATAATATGCACCTGTAATAGTTTTACCATTTTCCCGATAGTCGATGAGGATTATCCCTTGCGAATCCCAAAAGATAGTCGCCATAACCTTTCCGGCCGAAGGAATGGTCTTCGCCTTTTTGGTGAAGATTCTCCTTTGGTAACCCATTGTTTAGTTTTCTGTTTAGTCTCAGGAGTATAATAATGTATCCATGTTTCATCCACAGTTACGAAACGACGCTTAAAGTCTTGTGGATTCTTCCTGAACAGCTGCAAACCATCCTTGCAACACTTCACGCGTTTCCGTTTTTCGTCAAGCGTGAACAATCGCGGAACCCATCTTGCAGATAGCTTTCTCAAGTCCACACGTTTACGCAAAATAATATGTACCCATTCATTCGAGATGGCTACATCACTAGCAATCTCACGCACGTTAACTCTTCTGTGATCCATCACCATATCATGGACTTTATCAATGATATCTCGAGTCGTAACTTTCATAGGGCGTCCAGAACGTTCAGCATCACTTGTGTCCATATGGCCACTCTGAAAATTTTGAAACCACTTATAAACTGTTCTAATCGAAAGTGTAGAGTCACCGTAATGTTTATCAAGCTACTCTTTAGTCTCCTGAGGCGTTTTGCCTTTCATAAAGTAATGTTTAATCACCACACGAAATTCTTTTTTGTGCATTTTTTGATAATCACTCGACTTCCTTGATTCGCGAATGCCAAATAAAAAGAAATAGACCAATATGGCTGAAACTTGGTGTGCGTTCTTTCCAAAGATGCTGCTAACTAAACATGACCTCGATACGCGCTGCAGGTGCCATCTCTCGGACTTTACACGGACTTTTCAAACGTCCCTCATACTACGCCGTTTTGCATGCAAAATAATACTGTCTCGAAATACAAATTTTTCAACGTATCTATACTGTTGCATCCGTTGAAATCGGAGCGACGATTATTAGCGCCAAAGAATCAATGCCTGTGCATTCGTATGATTGGCTCCCTATGCTCATTCTCTTCCGTATACTCCAGTGTAAACGCTTATTCATAGGTACATGCGAATTGTAGTAAACACTGGCGAAATGTTTGCGAATACTTGTTCGCTTCAATTCGCTCCGGTGTAAACGAGATTTTTTATAAGATAGAGCTAATCGATTTATGTGTCATCCCACCCCGTCCCCCAAAGAAGCCGTTGACCGTCTGGGTGACAGCCTTATGGAGCGCCAAGAATTCGCGAAGCCCTTCGGAGGCTGCTGTGGAAGCCACTCCAGTGCTCGCCGCCGCAGCACTTTTCTAGGCCTGTGCGCTTCGATATAAGCTGTAACTTAATCTCGCAGCAGATCGATATGGGCACAAAGCACAAAAAAATTAGTCACACTATGGAGACAAGGCGCTAATAACACAGTCTAGCGTACACAGTCACGACACACACTGCTGTGAAAGATGCTGCCGTCTGACAGTTGGGCCGACACTAGTGCCCCTAGCGGCGAAAATACCAGCCGCAAGATTGATTGTTTATAATTGCTTACCTTACTTTTGCTTTTCAAGCATTAGTAAATGATCAGGAGATATGACTGATAGCGAAACAAATGTAAAAAAAGTCGAATCTCGCTGATTCAGTGATTTAAGCTACAACTTATTCGTGAAGAAATACTCTCGAACATGCGTGTAACTGCAGCTTACCCCGGTGAATGCAATATAAACACATATTTGATTCATGGGCAGCATGTTATTCTGTTGTCCGCCTGGCGCTCCCCTGTCACGTAACAATTTTGATAGAGTATAATGACTCGCACTTTCTTAGACTTCGCTCGACTTCCTAACACATGAATATTTTTGTAAATGTAATTACTTTTACCTCAAAAGCGAATGTGTTGAAAATTCTTGCCGTTTGTGGCTCAGATGTAGCAACAATTGTGGCATTGATTTCCTATTCTTATGTGTTGGGAAACAGTTTTATGGCTTTTAACGTTTTGTTATCACGTCTGTGTAGTTTTTATTTCAGCTACAGTTGTGGTGGCTTATTTGGTATATTAAACAATTGATACTGCATTCCACACAAGTTTCCTGCGCTCACCTTCAGTGACTTGGCTAGAAGTGTAGTGTAGTTGTCACGTTGTTGAGTAGATACACGTCTTTACGCGAAGGTCAGACCTTCAGCTGCTTGCTGGCCATTTTTATATTCTTGAAAGAAAACGACATTTTTATCAAATATCTGTTGGTTAAAAGAGAATCTATCTACTAATATACCGTTTAATACTTGCGAGGGACCTTAGGAAATTAAAGAAAGACGTTTCCTTCTGTAAAATCTATGTTACAAATCAATATAAACGATACTAGTCGCACTCATCCGATATCGTATTCAGAAATGTAGCTTTCTGCCCGCTTGGAGCGCTGATGTCGCAGTCTATAACAAGAAGCGAGCAGGAGTATCGTGACTCCACGGCTACCAACATTTGCTCATTGTTTTGAGGAAGATGACCCTGATTTTAAAAGAAGTTTACGGGAGATTTAGTCGCAATAAATTTCAACTGCAAAACTACATCGTGTTTTCTTGGATGGCTGACAAAGGAGACACAAACATAAAAAAACTGGCATACTTGCTTACTTTTACTCAAATATGTCATGTTTCAGGGTAACTCCATAAACGAAATGGTTATTAGAGAGCAAAAGCGTGTTATAAGACTCGGTATAGTATAGTATAGTGCACTATGGTATATTACAGTATAGTATAGTAGGTACGACTACGGAAAGAGAAATACACAAATCACATTTCATGTTGACTGTCCTAAGTTTTCTATTGCTGCCAAGTAATGCGATCTATCAGTACTGGCTATTTCGAAGCGTTGCAAAATGTTGTGTTGTGTGATTCAATTGAGAGATAAATAACGCAACGAGTGCGTTTAAAAATGAACATCTCTATAATCTGCTTTCGCGAGTCTTGTTATTTTAGTGTCTCATTTACACAATAGCTGCTGATTGGTAAGAGCCGAGAGCATCTGTGTTGCCAGTACTGACCGAGAAACAAATAAACATTCCCCCTCTAGATACGTAGGCCATGTCATTCTTTCTACGCTTCTCGCCTTCCGTAGATGCACGATCAGAAAAATTATTATGTCGACAATAGTATTGATTATTATATGAAAACTTTTCGAGATTTGTTCGTCAGAAAATCTGTATTATCGATACTACTTCGCGGGATTAATATTTATAACAGCGATCGATGCCGTAATGTGCGAGAGAAACAAGGACAACGCTGGAGCACCGAGAATGCTCAAATAAACATCCTGGTGAAAATCTTCAGCATAGCGCGTCGTATTAGTATTTACGGACAATACTTAGATGCAGGGTGGTTGTAATTTAACCCGAAAAAATACGCTTTTTAAAAAATCACTGAATGAAACATAACTACATATAATTATGAAAATTTAATTAATATACGAAAAGTTACATTGTTTGCCTTTGACGAATTAAAAAGAGCCATCGTATTTACAGAAGACAACTATTTACTGTCACAAGAATTTATTCTATTAATATTATTGTGAAGAGGAAAGTTGCTACTCACCATATAGCGGAGATGCTGAATCGCCGATAGGCACAACAAAAAGACTGTCACAAATATAGCTTTCGGCCAATAAGGCCTTCGTCAAAATTAGACGACAAACCCACGCAAATTTGTGTCTATCTGCAACTCAGCATCTCCGTTACGTGGTGAGTAGCAACTTCCATTTTCACAATATTATTACATTCCATCCTGGATTTTCCATACTATTAATATTGTATTTTAACTTTTCTTGCAATATAAGAAACACAGTTAAATAACATTTACTACTACTACTACTACTACTACTACTACTACTACTACGTGATCAGGCCCAGTGGACCGCACGCATCTACAAGTTTCCTCCTCCACTGTATTCTGTCCATTGCTGCTATCCGCCATTCGTCCACATCTATTGACATTTGTTTTAAATCTTCATGGAGTCCATCCCTCCAACGCTTCTTGGGTCTCCCTGGCGGTCTCTTTCCTGTAGGTGTGAAATCCAGGAGCTTCCGAGGCCATCTGTGATCCTCCATCCGGGCCACATGGCCGGCCCACTGCATTCGTTTGGATTTGACAGCTCCTGCTATGTTGGGCTGCTGGTATAGTTCCTCAAGCTCTTGGTTGTATCTGATCCTCCATTCCCCTGTATCTGCATCCAGAACCGGACCGAAGATTTTCCGAAGCACTTTTCTCTTAAAGACAAGGAGCTTATGGAAGTCATGTTTCCGGATACTCCATGTCTCACAGCCATATAGAATAACAGGCTGGATCAGGGTTTTGTATAGTCGAATCTTGAACTGTCTGGAGAGAGATTTGGACCGAAGCAGTTGTGCTAGGCTGTGGTAAGATCGGTTTCCTGCTTGTATTCTGGCATTGATCTCTGCTTCACATGACGAGTTCTCAGTGAAAAGTGCCCCTAGGTATTTGGATTCTTGCACTCTCTTGTAGGAATGGTCCCCAACCTGCAGTGATTGTAGATGATCAGCAGTCTGACAATGACCACGTATCATAACGAGGTACTCTGTCTTAGCTTCGTTAATGTTTAGCTCAAATTTGCTGGCAGCCTCCTTTAGTGCTTTGGTCATTTGCTCCAACTCCTCTTCCGACCTAGAGAGTAAACAGATGTCGTCTGCATAGGCTAAGTATGCCAGTCTCTTTCCTTCGATTTCAATCCCTCCGTTCTCTTGGGAAAAAACTAACTTGATGTAGAATCACAGAGACTGTAAGGTACAATTTAGTTTGAATGCAGAAATGTGTAAATCTTCACTAAATTTTCATATTTTTTCTCTCCTAAATTATTTCTTAATTTTGACCAAACAAGCCTGTAGACTGAGGAGAAGATACCCTTAAAGGACGCAGTGCAGGCAGGGTAAGAAATGAGGCACTAATAAAGTAGCTGTATGAATGGGTTTGTGTTTTGAATAAATTAATCACAGGAATTTCAGCACAATTATTTAATCTTCAATACGAAAAACTCTCAAAACACCAATAAAACCCGTGTAAAAAAACAATTTTAACCACTGTTTTAAGAAAGTACCCAGGTTTTTCTCAACCCTGCTAGCGGAGAAACGTGTTATCATCGAACGGAAATTCAACTGTTTGGAAAGCTTTTCTGAAGGTATTTCTTGATATGTACTCTTGTACAGACACAGTACAGACGTGACACGTGAACGTTCGACAAAAAGAGGATAGAAGCTTTTGAAATGTGGTGCTAAGGAAGGATGTTGAAAATTGGGTGGGTAGATAGAGCAACTAATGAGGAGATACTGAATAGAATTTGGGAAAAAAGATGTTAGTGGTACAACG
This sequence comes from Schistocerca americana, assembly GCF_021461395.2. NCBI lineage: Eukaryota > Metazoa > Arthropoda > Insecta > Orthoptera > Acrididae > Schistocerca > Schistocerca americana. The sequence continues at coordinate 313,375,233 of NC_060124.1, forward strand.
TAACTAAAAGAAGGGATCAGACGATATGACACATCCTGGGCCAAGAAGGAATCATCAATTTGGTAACGGAAGGAAGTGTGAGGGGTAACAACTGTAGAGAGAGACCAAGGCCTGAATTACTAAACAGGTTCAAATGGAGATAGCTTGCAGTAGTTATGCAGTGATGATAAGGCTTGTACAGGGCAGACTATCTTGGAGAGCTGTATCAAATTAGTCTTCGGACTGAAGCCCACAACAGCAACAAATAAGAAGTGGCATGAAATGGGGCGATCATGTAAAATCAGAATTAGGAAAGGCGAATGGAAGACTTGTTGGAGGGTTCTGGGAAAAGCCAAAGGACCTGTGAAACAAATCGCATACAAGACTCTAGTGCGACCAGATCTACAGTACTGTTCCACCGTTTGGAGTCCTTACCAAGTAGGCATGACAATACAAATCGGCCTATTTCGGTGATTTGCTGCTATGCTCGTTAACAGATCGGTATACTAGAGGAACTTAAATGGGAATCATTGGAAGAGAGGTTGGTTAAATTTAAAGAACCTGTACTCCCGAAAAAGACCGTGTTATCGGGTTATAGGTGCAACTATCACTTCCTGAGTTGATAAAAATTTCTTCCCAGAAGACCAAATTTTCAAGTTAGGGAACAGCAAGAAGTCACTTTTGACTGAGTCTGATGAATAGGGTGGGTGAAGAACCAATTCAAAGCCCAATTCAGGCTCTTTCGTCATTGTTATTGCTGATGTGTGGGATGGTGCATTATCCTGGTGAAAGACTACTTTTTTGCATGCCAACCGTGGCTTTTTTTTCAGCCAACGCAAGTTTCAAACGATCCAACAACGAAGCATAATGGGGCTTAGTTATGGTTCTATCTTTTTCCGGGTAATCTATGAGAATTATTCCATTGGAATTCCGAAAAAACAGTGGCAATCAGCTTACCAGCTGACAAAATGGTCTTTGCCTTCATCGGTTCACTTTTAGCAGCATTTGTCCATCATTTTGACTGCCGCTCTGACGCAGGTGTTTAATGATGGATCCAGGTTCCGTCAACAGTCACAAATTGACGCGGAAAGTCGAGCTGATTGCGATTTAACATTGCCAAAAATTGATAATATTGGTGCGACGTACCTTTCGTCATACAGTGCCTTCCGAAGTTATGTATATACATGTATGTAGATGACCTCCCAGACAAATCTGATCCAAGCTTTGGTCCGGTCGCCGGCAGCATGCGGCTGAGGTGGGCGTGTCACAGACGCTTCGTTCGGCTTTCTCCGCCACGTGCGTTCTCAGACGAGAGAAATCTCCCGTTTCACCAGCGTCTGCCTGGCCGCCGGCGATGCGCTGCTCCCAAAGCCTATGGAAGCGGAGCAGCGGCCGCCCCTTGACAATGGATGGACTTGTCAAACTTCACCACGGACCATACCTAGACGTCGGCGAGAATGGAACAGAGGAGATCTGCATCCTCAAGTGCCTTATCCGCAGCCATAGGTCTGTAATCCGCATATACCTCCGTAGGTATCAAAATTTTGAAAACTGTTTTAACCCGTCGGTAATATGACATCAATATCTACACCCCGCAAGCCACCTTACAGTGTGTGGCGGAGGGTACTTCTGTGTATCTTCCCTCTCTTCCCTGTTCTAGTCGCGTGTGGTTCGCGGGAAGAACGACTGCTTGTGAACCTCCGTGTAGGCTCGAAATCTAGCTAATTTCATCTTGAGGTGTTTTCGCGAGATCTACGTAGGAGGCGGCAATATATTGGTGACTTCTGAGAACCTATGCTCTCAGAACTTTAATTGCTTCCGATGATTGTTTTGCAATTGTGTAATCATACACTATGGTGTCTTCTTGTCTATTAATCCGCAATACGTTAAATTTATTTATGATGAGAGTCAATTGCTGCCCTCTGGACCAGGCGTCGTCCCTCTGCAGGTCTTCCTGCATTTCGCTATTTTCTAGCGTCGTGACTACTCTGTATACATCATTCGATAAAAGCCTCATGGAACTTCCGACATTGTCTAAAAGGTTATTTACGTACATATATTGTGAAAAGAAATGGTCCTATAACACTCATGTTGCATGTCCGAAATTAATTTTACGTCCAAATACTTCACTCCGTTGAGAATGACATCCTGTGTCCTGTTTGCTAAAAACTCTCCAGTCCAATCAAAGAGCTGGTTTGATATTTCGCACGCTCGTATTTGGTTCATTAGGCGGCAGTGAGGAACTTCATCGACTGCGTTCCGGAAGTCAAGGAACACAGCATCTACCTCGGAGACTGTACGTATTACTTTCTGGGTCTGGCAACACGACTGTGTCTGCTGATTCCACCGATTAAGAACGTAATAGCCAATTATCACTACATTTCAATACACCATAGCCTTTCGTTCTGCAAGCTACAACCTAGTCGTAACTAAGGCGACCTGGTCGTCAATAGGTAGCAAATTCAGCTTATACGTTGAGAATACGGTACCCTTGATCTATAACACCTATACGACGTTGCGGTTTTATATCAGCACTTATAACGTAACGTGAAGCAGTATTAGAAATTACATTTATCTATGATCCAAACTACGAGATGTGAGGCATACCATTTACATGGATGTAGATAAAAGCTTGCTGCAATTCGAGTGATATTACACGCATGATGAGCCATATAACGTTGCCCAAACTAAACGTGCATTCAAAGTTCATCTCGTCGATCAGGCGTTATAATAACTAAACTATCATAATTACAAAGATGTAATTTCTAATACTGCTATGTCTAAATTTGGGTAGTGTTGACGTATAACAGCAACGGATCAAGAGTAATGTATTTTCAAAATCGTCTTATTTCTTCTGGCATGCCTTACACAGTCTATTGCAGCTATATTTCGTACTCCCAACACTTTGCTGATTTTCCAGTGCGTCTTTTACCTTGCGGAATATACCGGCAAAAATGTAGTGGTGATCTTTACTCTCCCATTCACAACAGATATCCATTCTCAAGTTAAGGAGTAAAAATGCTACCTGTTCACGTTAAGCCCCCTTATTAAAACAGATTTTCTGAAATTGTCAGCGGAACATATCCGCAACATTGAGCAGTCTAGTTAAGGCATGTTACAAGTCACAAATATACAAAGCAAATAATACAATTCGTTCATCAAATCTACTTTAATTCACTATAAAGTTAAATGATGGCAACTTGCTACACTTCTCAACGTAATAACCATTACTTTGTGTACATGTAAAATATGTTTAAGACAAAGTCTGGTAGATTCGCCGATTATTCTTTGTGACTATGTGATATACAAACAGGAGTCAGAAATGAAACAAAGATTCCAATTGAAGGAATACCCTAGAAGTCCCTTCACGTACCAAGTGACAGGCGCGGACGGGTCGCTTAAAAACAACTCACCCCGGGCTGTGTACCCATCCAGTGGTCATTAGGATTAATGCTTGCGGGGTCTGCTCATAAACGGCACGAAATTCATGTTCGTGCCTCAGTCTGGCACAAATTCTAGCCACCACGTAATAATTATACTGGAACTTATCCTTTCTTAGCATCACCTCACGGATATCATTTCACGTCATTCCACATGACAGATTTCATTCCCACAAACATCATTCGTTTTATGTCAGTAAAATTACCTGGAAATAATAATAATAGCATGAACAAAACCACTGACAACCGAAATTTGTGTCTGGCCTTAAGGCGTACTCAGCACGAGACATGCAAGAAATCTGGGGGTCGAGCTCTGGTTTTGCATTATTCACGATATAACTGAATTCATAAATGGCTGGGAGTAGTAGAAACAGTCTTTTAATCACACCAGCAATACTGTTTAAACCACTGCCCAGCCAGAACATGTCGCCGCCAAACCGTGACGCATATATCAAAATGAAGGCACTGCATCAATATAAACAAGCAGATATTCGTTTACTTATTGACGGCTAAATGCAATGCAACACAACTGTGCATCTTTAATATCTCCTGACACGTTAGCAGCATGATTTTTTTTGTCTATATCATACGAATTAGGAAACGACTGTTACGTTGTACCGTATGCAGTGCTGAACTTTCTGTTTACATTATCCGTAACTGATCGGAAATAGAGTAGATGTAGCACAGGCATTGTAGTCCTACACAACTACCGCCCAAACACATTTGAAAGAGGATGGGGGTAAAAGCAGAATTCAACAGCAGCGTTACAGTATGATCAGAGTAAATAGTACGGTAGTTGAAGCAAGTACTTTCGACAGAAAATTTATTTCTGTCCTTTCCTTCTAAGTCAAACAGCAATTAATTACCGAGTAGTGGTAGAGATTGACTATGTTCTTTGCTCATTAAACATTTAAAATTTAGAGCGAAACTTCACTTTGGCGCGTAATGTATGATGTAATTGTAACTGAACTTCCTTACGGTTTAAAACTGGGTCCCGGTATGGAAACTGGATCCGTTCGTTCGCCTTTCGCAATCAACGCTCTAGCCAAATGTGTATCCAAACAACTCTACTCATTATGGGCGTCGATCGTTAGACAACTTTCCCAAAATCAGTACAAAGAACCCAACTTTTTGGTACACAAAAAAATCTTCTCCAGCTATTTCTAGAATTAGTCATGTGAAACAATCATTGCGTCCGCCTTAACATAAAAGTGTAAAAATTAATAATAATAATTTTCAATCGTTCTGCTCATGAGACTTAAAGGCAAACGATTTGTGGGCAGTAATCAGAATCTGAGTCAGTCGTCTACTTTGTGTTCAACTCATTTGTAGTGATGCTGGGGTGTAAAATTCTAAATGCGGAGAAGCTAATGAGTCTCCTAATGAATGAGGTCTAACCTTGTTTTTACACGCGGAAACTTAACAGCAATTTGCTACGCACGACCTTCTCTGGGCGTATCAAGCAGCAATATCTCACTTTCACGGGTACATATAGGTACTATGCTACCACACTGCTATCTCAACTACTGTCGGTTTTCGATAGTCTGATAATCTGAAGATGAGTGAGCCGGTTACGTTTTCCGCGCAGATAAAATTTCTGCTATCATATTATAGCGGTATATGTACGCTGCATATCACTGCTTCAAATTCATTCAACGTCGAAAAGAGCCGCAACAGCACCTACCGAACTGTGAAATAGTTTCACTGTCTTAATCACAAAAGTAGATGTAAGATACGATGTTTACGTCCCGTTTACTCCAAACAAAATAAACGAAAGAGCGTGCTTGGAAAAGAAGGGGACGAAAAACCGTTTTTGCCGTATCAATATACACTCATCATTCAATTCGCAAACAGGTAACTTGCTGGTCTGCCACTATTTTGTTTTGGTTGCTAGTTACCTTGTTAAACTACGACCGAAATATGAAGAAACCAAACTGTATCGGCATTTTGACTGAAAAATGTACAATATATTTACCCTTATGATGGCGAAGTTATCCTTATTCCGTTGGTTCAAGTCGCCGACTTTATCCTCATCCGAACTCATTGTTGGCACATTGTTAAACACCGAGCATCACAAACACACAAAATTCCCGAGCAAAACAAAGTTTTCACACAGACGAAGTTACAGCGTGGTAACACACTTTTTTTTCCACTTGCGATGCTTCACATAGAACAACAACGTACGGCACTAACAGGCAAAACAATACTAAATCCGACCATTTGTTTTCCGTCGGAACCGATAGTGGCAGCAGACTACACACACCCGCGCGCATGCGCCCGGTATCTGTGACAGCTTAGTTCGACCAATCAGACGGAGCTACGGCCCGCATGGAGGGGGGGGTGTCATGGTACCTGGAACGTCCTACCAACGACGCTGACGCGTGTGTCGCTGCATACGCAGAAAATGCGGACTCGGCGTTGCCGTGGTAACGCCGCATACGCCTTTAGAGTATTTTTTTTTCAGATACTGGTTGAGCCATTTTTATCGCTTTATTTAGCAATAAGTGAGCATGATTAATCTATGTGATTTGATAGTGACACAGGAATAAAAGACGAGCAATTCCCGTTTAAGTTAGTCCCAAATTTGGTTACGGACTCACGAAGGTGCTTCTCGCTATTCAGTTTTTGAGGTATTTGGGAGCCTCTGTGTGGTTTACAATGCTAATGGAAAAATACTGTACTGTATGCACTGCACCTGTAAATTTCATACGTCATTGTGCATCCGTTATTCAAAACCATTTTTTGTCTGCAGTGTTTCTTTTTTTGTTGCTGAACCTAAAACTTGGTCTCTCAAAGAAAAAATAACGAACCTGATACATATGCGAGAAGAGGACATAAATGTTAACGGCTGATTCTGGGCGCTAAGTATAAGAAGTCAATATATTAACGGCCTCACGAACTTCCGAAAGGCTTTAAGAAGAATGAAACTGAGGATAACAACTAATATCATATAAACTGGGATATATTACTGTACACACTAAAAATATCTGACAACAAATCAACAAAAATTTTTTAGAATTAAAGAGTTTAAAACCTTGACTCATGCTGTCCCAAATATTGCAAAAAGAGCTGAACCACTGTAATAAATCTCAAAAACTGAGGAACTTTTACACTCTACACCTGAGAGGAAATGAGGGTGCACCATGACAAATAGACATGAAAAAAAAAGGACTAAAAATGTATGGCAGCACTTACTCCACGAGAACTGTGTAAATACCATTTCAAAGGTCGCAATACTATGAACAGTCCCTGGCCTTTATATGAGCAGTGGCTACCTCAGTGTTAAAGAGAATATAATTAACGTCAATAAATGAACACAACACAAGAACAAGAAAATCAACTGATTTACCCTACGGCGGGCTAGCGATATCGTGGCCCCAGATTTTACAAGACTTCTAAAAAATCCATGTTCTGTTTCCTAGAGCACATTTAAAATTGCTTTAGCATAGTGGTTTAAGAAAAAGAGATGCTTCTTGTAACTGGACATCCTCGTCTACCATTACTTTTCCTCAACGTCAGTAGTTGATACCTGTAATACTTTTCGAATTTTGACAGGTCAATATTATCTCAGCTGGTTTTCTGAACAATCTCATATAATTGTATACACAGTACGTTGTATTCCAAGCTAAAATTTATGAATAGTTATTATTTTGAATATTATAACTGATAAATACTAGTTCTGAATGCACAGTTGATTTTTTTTAAGAAAAAGTTGAAATTACAAATTATTTGGCACACTTAAAATTTCTATTTTTAATTACGCAATCTAGTATTGTTTATTATTACGATTATTTCGGGATTCATTTATGAAATAAGAATCGAAACTAATAGAAATTAATATGTCAAGAAAAGTTGTAAACCCTTTGTAATATTATTATTACCGTAGAGTGAGTTAGTAGTAGTAAGCATGCTTCGAATGTGATTGGACGCATTTTTGTATTTTGGGTGTGTTAATGTGAAAATTCAAAAGACTGTGTGATATACTAAAATGTGACAAAATAAAATAATAACAAAAATTCTGTATCAACAATCTTCAAAATTCTTTAGATCAATTCAACCATGAGGTCCTACAATGTGAGAATTTCAGCTTCAAGATTCAGACACCTAGACAAGGAGAACTGGAGCCAACTCTACAAGAAAAGACAAGCAAACTAAGAAGTTTATTATAATCATACTCCTCTCATATCTTCAGACAAGACCTTGCTCATAGTGGACAATAGATGCAAGTAGGTAGGGGGGGGGGGGGGGTTAGTTATCGTAACGGCTGATCGAAGAGATGAATTTTGAAGGCACGTTTAGTTTGGGCAACGTTTTATGGTTCATCATGCATGTAATATCACTCAAATTGCAGCAGGTTTTTATCAACATCCATGAAAATGTTATGCCTCACATCTCTTATTTCTAATACTGCTTCACGTTCCGTTATAAGTGGTGAAATAAAACCGCAACGTCTTATAGGTGTTACAGATCAAGAGTACTGTATTCTCAAAGTATAAGCTTGTGGGGGGGGTTAGATTACAAGTGTGGGCATCGTCCATGATTAACTGATTAACAATGAAGTTTTAACTGTTGCAGAAAGTGCTCTATTTTATTCATTTTTGAAAATTATGTACAAATAAACTTTTGATCACTGCCCAATACAGCAAATCATACCAACAGTGATGATGTACTACCAATAATGACAGACTGGATTGAATGACAGTGAAGAGGACTTTACAACTACAACCAAGGACATCAAAAAGGAAAGATATGTACAAACTATTTGTGAAGTTAATTTGTTTGTGGACTCGTGTGCTTGTTAACAAAATGAATAGGGACGAAAGGAAAAGTGAGGTAGAAGTGAAACCTGTAGGATCCAGTCAAGACATGTTTGAGCTGAGTGAAATCGTAGTCAGTAAAGAAATAGCAAAAACTGATATTTTGCAGTTAATTTTGGCAAAACTAGAGGAAATGACGACAGATAACAAGAAAATTTAGGGCAGTTAATAATTAGTTAACTGAATTAAGAACTGAAAACAAAAGCAAAATGGACGATGTACAAGATCGGATAGATCAGTTTAGTAATCAAGCTTCAGAGTTGGCTCAAATGGCTCTGAGCACTATGGGACTTAACTACTGAGGTCATCAGTCCCCAAGCTTCAGAGTTAAAAAATGGTTTGTGGGAGAGGTTAAAAAGTGTGAATGAAAAATATGATATTTTAGAAAATAAATTTACTGTTTTAGAAAATGAGTTTGGTGCTAAATACAAACCAGAATGTGAGAGTAGTGAGAATTTTGATGTATGTACTAATGATTTCTTCTCTTGATTGTAAAATAGTGTTGTTGGTGTATGTAAATCATGTGATGACAGTAATGGATCTGAACTAGGTGATATTTCTGATCTAGATGTGAAAAAGAGCTGCGGAGTAACTGAGGTTGGTCTGAGACTGGTCGCTGGCTTACTGTAAATGAATGTAGGTGAAGTAAGTGACTTTGATGGAAATAAGACTTGTATAGATAGTAATGTTGTTGATGAAGTAATTTTGACGGAATATGATGATCAGGTATTCGTGGAGTTTCAGAGTTATTTGTATGGTAAGATAAGTGATGTATGTGATGTAAGTGAGGGTCATGGAATACCAGTCCACTCAAAATAGTTTTACATTAATGTGATGCAGAGTACAGATCCAAATGGTAAAGGTGAGCTATCTGTAAGCCTGGAGAATAAAGGTGAAAACTTTTTGAAGTTTGTTTGGTATCAGATTGATGATAACATAGATAAAGGTGCAGTGTGGAATAAGATAGCTTTGGTCACTCAGAATTTGTATCCAAATTGATGGAATGAAGTGAAAGAGGATCTAAGCAGGAAGTGTAATTTTGACAGTATTGTGCTTTGTGTTCATTCTGTAACAAGTGATGTTAGTTGTGCCATGGAATCTCTTCATTATGTTCAATCTTTGCCTGACAACATGAGCCATCAAAGTAATGTTAAATGATACCTGTAAAGTTGATAAAACCTTGTGAAGACAATGTGGATGTGGCATTTGATGAAATTGGAAGTGATCTTTTGCATGAATTGTCTGACAACAGAGAGTACGGTTCAGATTTTGGGTGTCCTTACATTAAAATTAAGACTGACCAGTGGGAAAGTAACTGTTTGATTCATAAAGGTAACCCGATTTGTGGTATATCTGAACAATTTGGGACAAGATCAAGTATAGTAAGATTTTTGTGGAAATGCCCATTGTAGGTTCAAGATAAGAGGAGCTACAAGTAATCAAAGCAAATTGGCAAAATCTCAGGTAGCGCTAACGTTTAGTATAGAAGACAAGAACTTTGAACATGGATGCTTCGTGATCCCTAGTCTGGAACAAAATATACACTACATTTGCAGGTTCATTCAAATTCTGTTTGTAATAGATATGTGCTTTAGAATTAAGTACATATATGCCATGTGACTAAATGAGTAGATTCTTTTACAATTTTGAAATGGGACAACGCCATTAAATATCTGGTAATAAAGTTCTTATCTTAGACTGCCCCTCCCACATAAACCATGGACCTTGCCGTTGGTGGGGAGGCTTTCGTGCGTCAGCGATACAGATAGCCGTACCGTAGGTGCAACCACAACGGAGGGGTATCTGTTGAGAGGCCAGACAAACGCGTGGTTCCTGGAGAGAGGCAGCAGCCTTTTCAGTAGTTGCAGGGGCAACAGTCTGGATGATTGACCGATCTGGCCTTGTAACACTAATCAAAACGGCCTTTCTGTGCTGGTACTGCGAACGGTTGAAAGCAAGGGGAAACTACAGCCGTTATTTTTCCTGAGGGCATGCAGCTTTACTGTATGGTTAATGATGATGGCGTCCTCTTGGGTAAAATATTCTGGAGGTAAAATAGTTCCCCATTCGGATCTCCAGGCGGGGACTACTCAGGAGGATGTCGTTATCAGGAGAAAGAAAACTGGCGTTCTACGGATCGGAGCGTGGAATGTCAGATCCCTTAATCGGGCAGGTAGGTTGGAAAATTTAAAAAGGGAAATGGATAGGTTAAAGTTAGATATAGTGGGAATTAGTGAAGTTCGGTGGCAGGAGGAACAAGACTTTTGGTCAGGCGAATACAGGGTTATAAATACAAAGTCAAATAGGGGTAATGCAGGAGTAGGTTTAATAATTAATAAAAAAATAGGAATGCGGGTAAGCTACTACCAACAGCATAGTGAACGCATTATTGTGGCCAAGATAGCCACAAAGTCCACGCCTACTACAGTAGTACAAGATTATATGCCAACTAGCTCTGCAGATGACGAAGAAATTGAAGAAATGTATGATGAAATAAAAGAAATTATTCAGATAGTGAAGGAAGCCGAAAATTTAATAGTCATGGGTGACTGGAATTCAGTAGTAGGAAAAGGGAGACAAGGAAACGTAGTAGGTGAATATGGATTGGGGCTAAGAAATGAAAGAGGAAGCCGCTTGGTAGAATTTCCCTCAGAACACAACTTAATCATAGCTAACACTTGGTTCAAGAATCATAAAAGAAGGTTGTATACATGGAAGAAGCCTGGAGATACTGACAGATTTCAAATAGATTATATAATGGTAAGACAGAGATTTAGGAACCAGGTTTTAAATTGTAAGACATTTCCAGGGGCAGATGTGGACTCTGACCACAATCTATTGGTTATGAACTGTAGATTAAAACTGAAGAAACTGCAAAAAGGTGGGAATTTAAGGAGATGGGACCTGGATAAACTGACTAAACCAGAGGTTGTACAGAGTTTCAGGGAGAGCGTAAGGGAACAATTGACAGGAATGGGGGAAAGAAATACAGTAGAAGAAGAATGAGGAATGAAATAGTGAAGGCAGCAGTGGATCAAGTAAGTAAAAAGACGAGGGCTAGTAGAAATCCTTGGGTAACAGAAGAAATATTGAATTTAATTGATGAAAGAGGAAAATATAAAAATGCAGTAAATGAAGCAGGCAAAAAGGAATACAAACGTCTCAAAAATGAGATCAACAGGAAGTGCAAAATGGCTAAGCAGGGATGGCTAGAGGACAAATGTAAGGATGTAGAGGCGTATCTCACTAGGGGTAAGATAGATACTGCCTACAGGAAAATTAAAGAGACCTTTGGAGAAAAGAAAACCACTTGTATGAATATTAAGAGCTCAGATGGAAACCTAGTTCTAAGCAAAGAAGGGAAAGCAGAAAGGTGGAAGGAGTATATAGAGGGCCTATACAAGGGCGATGTACTTGAGGACAATATTATGGAAAGGGAAGAGGATGTAGATGAAGATGAAATGGGAGACATGATACTGCGTGAAGAGTTTGACAGAGCACTGAAAGACCTAAGTCGAAACAAGGCCCCGGGAGTAGACAACATTCCATTAGAACTACTGACGGCCTTGGGAGAGCCAGTCATGACAAAACTCTACCATCTGGTGAGCAAGATGTATGAGACAGGCGAAATACCCTCAGACTTCAAGAAGAATATAATAATTCCAATCCCAAAGAAAGCAGGTGTTGACAAATGTGAAAATTACCGAACTATCAGTTTAATAAGTCACAGCTGCAAAATACTAACGCAAATTCTTTACAGACGAATGGAAAAACTAGTAGAAGACGACCTAGGGGAAGATCAGTTTGGACTCCGTAGAAATATTGGAACACATGAGGCAATACTGACTCCATGACTTATCTCAGAAGCCAGATTAAGGAAAGGCAAACCTACGTTTCTAGCATTTGTAGACTTAGAGAAAGCTTTTGACAATGTTGACTGGAATACTCTCTTTCAAATTCTGAAGGTGGCAGGGGTAAAATACAGGGAGCGAAGGGCTATTTACAATTTGTATAGAAACCAAATGGCAGTTATAATAGTTGAGGGGCATGAAAGGGAAGCAGTGGTTGGGAAGGGAGTGAGACAGGGTTGTAGCCTCTCCCCGATGTTATTCAATCTGTATATTGAGCAAGCAGAGAAGGAAACAAAAGAAAAATTTGGAGTAGGTATTAAAATCTATGGAGAAGAAATAAAAACTTTGAGGTTCGCCGATGACATTGTAATTCTGTCAGAGACAGCAAAGGACTTGGAAGAGCAGTTGAACGGAATGGATAGTGTCTTGAAAGGAGGATATAAGATGAACATCAACAAAAGCAAAACAAGGATAATGGAATGTAGTCGAATTAACTCGGGTGATGCTGCGGGAATTAGATTAGGAAATGAGACACTTAAAGTAGTAAAGGAGTTTTGCTATTTGGGGAGCAAAATAACTGATGATGGTCGAAGTAGAGAGGATATAAAATATAGACTGGCAATGACAAGGAAAGCATTTCTGAAGAAGAGAAATTTGTTAACATCGAGTATAGATTTAAATGTCAGGAAGTCGTTTCTGAAAGTATATGTATGGAATGTCGCCATGTATGGAAGTGAAACATGGACGATAAATAGTTTAGACAAGAAGAGAATAGAAGCTTTCGAAATGTGGTGCTACAGAAGAATGCTGAAGATTAGATGGGTATATCACATAACTAATGAGGAGGTGTTGAATAGGATTGGGGAGAAGAGAAGTTTGTGGCACAACTTGACCAGAAGAAGGGATCGGTTGGTAGGTCATGTTCTGAGGCATCAAGGGATCACCAATTTAGTATTGGAGGGCAGCGTAGAGGGTAAAAATCGTTGAGGGAGACCAAGAGATGAATACACCGAGCAGATTCAGAAGGATGTAGGTTGCAGTACGTACTGGGAGATGAAGAAGCTTGCACAGGATAGAGTAGCATGGAGAGCTGCATCAAACCAGTCTCAGGACAGAAGACCACAACAACAACATCTTAGACTGCTATTAGTGTTAAATATTATTATTATGATTTCTGTAGATTCTGCAGAGAATAATTAAAATTAATTGTCATGAACTCTTTTGAGTAAACTAATGGGTGTTGTGGTAAATTGAGTGAAGACTAGTTTTATTCATATGTACTGTAAATATTAGGAATAGTTTCTTAAAGTTTTATATGTGAACATGTTTTAATCCACTCTTATGTGAACCCTGTATACTTGTTTTTTTCACTATAGTAGGAAAACATATGCCGTGTGATGTGAGGGAGGTACTGAACAGCATACTTAGTACTCAAAAAGCCCATGTGGTCTAACGCGCTGGTTTCTGAGCTGGAAGGAGACATGACGATCCCTGGCATAAATCTGCCCGGCAGATTAGTGTCAAGGTCCGGTGTGCTGGCCAACCTGTGGATGGTTTTTAAGGTGGTTTTCCATCTGCCTCAGCGAATGCAGGCTCGTTCCCCTTATTCCACCTCAGTTACACTATGACGGCGATTGCTGCGCAAACAGTGTCTCCAGGTATGCGTACACAATAATTACTCTACCACGCAAAAATTTGGGATTACACTCATATGGTATGAGACGTTCCTGGGGGGGAGAGAAGGGGGGAGGGGGTGGGGGTGTTCCACCGGGGGCCGAGCCACACAATAACCCTTAGATCAGTGTGGGGCGGTACGGTGGATGGGTGAGTGGACTGCTGTGGCCTCCATACAAATACTTTCAGAAATGACTTCCTGACACTTAAATCAATACTGGATGTTAACAAATTTCTCTTCTTCAGAAACGCTTTCCTTGCCATTGCCAGCCTACATTTTATATCCTCTCTACTTCGACCATCATCAGTTATTTTGCTCCCCAAATAGCAAACCTCCTTTACCACTTTAAGTGCCTCATTTCCTAATCTAATTCCCTCAGCATCACCCGACTTAATTCGACTACATTCCATTATCCTTGTTTTGCTTTTGTTGATGTTCATCTTATATCCTCCTTTCAAGACACTGTCCATTCCATTCAACTGCTCTTCCAAGTCCTTTGCTGTCTCTGACAGAATTACAATGTCATCGGTGAACCTCAAAGTTTTTATTTCTTCTCCATGAATTTTAATACCTACTCCGAATTTTTCTTTTGTTTCCTTTACTGCTTGCTCAATATACAGATTGAACAACATCGGGGAGAGGCTACAACCCTGTCTCACTCCTTTCCCAACCACTGCTTCCCTTTCATGCCCCTCGACTCTTATAACTGCCATCTGGTTTCTGTTCAAATTGTAAATAGCCTTTCGCTCCCTGTATTTTACCCCTGCCACCTTTAGAATTTGAAAGAGAGTATTCCAGTCAACGTTGTCAAAAGCTTTCTCTAAGTCTACAAATGCTAGAAACGTAGGTTTGCCTTTCCTTAATCTTTCTTCTAAGATAAGTCGTAAGGTCAGTATTGCCTCACGTGTTCCAGTGTTTCTACGGAATCCAAACTGATCTTCCCCGAGGTTGGCTTCTACTAGTTTTTCCATTCGTCTGTAAAGAATTCGTGTTAGTATTTTGCAGCTGTGACTTATTAAGCTGATAGTTCGGTAATTTTCACATCTGTCAACACCTGCTTTCTTTGGGATTGGAATTATTATATTCTTCTTGAAGTCTGAGGGTATTTCGCCTGTTTCATACATCTTGCTCACCAGATGGTAGAGTTTTGTCAGGACTGGCTCTCCCACGGCCGTCAGTAGTTCCAATGGAATATTGATTACATTCTTCATAAAAAAAAGTATGAGGAATGAAATTTAAGAGACAAAGTTATGACTAATCACGGTCACAATAATTTGTAATGCTAGAGAATACTTGAAAATACAAATAATACATATCAAATTGTTTGTCAACAGGTTTCTGCATATACAATTTTGACATTATATGCAACTCTGCATCATTCACGTAAATATCATGAAATTTTATGCACTCCTCTTAGCATTATGCAATAATATTTACTGATATAATGATACAGGTACTGAAAACTTTAAGAGCTATGTGAAGACCAGGGATAGTGGTGTTATTGAAGTTGGACATTTTTTAAATGTCTTCGGCTGATACTCCCTAAAAAATTAGTGTCCAGGCTGTATTGCAGGGATCAGTTCTCTGGGCCATGTTGAAACAGAATTTACACAGTTAAATTTCATGCATCAGCTGTACCAGGATTTTTGCAACACACAGGGAACTATATTGTTGAAAGAGATAATTTACAATAATTTCAAAAATAAAAAGTTGTCAATACTGAAGGTGTGGAATGATCAGAGTAGCAGCTGTCACATTCAAGTCAGGATATTTTGAAGAACAAAACCACTTTTGTACATATTGGCGAAAGAGGATGTGCATGCAAAGTGAAGAAAACTTAAATAGGCTATCTTCTGCTTTTGAATTTTTTCTTGCAGCAATTATTGGTGCACAGACAATGTTATTTAGTCTGAAAGTGTTGGCTTTCAAGCACTTACAAACAAAAGTTAACAACTCCATACAACTGCCTTCTACTTCAATAGCAAAGATGTCGTCCTGAGTGTGCGATATGAAAATTAATGAATAGTGCTGGCAAATTAATTCACATCACATATAGTTCACTTACAGAACTTGAGTCATACAAGAATATAATTCTCATTTCTGCTCCCTGTATAGAAACACACTTGTCCTGCCTCAAGAGCTAACACATTAAATAAGGCTGCATTCTTTCACAACTGCACACATTCCAATCTCATTCCCTTGCTGCTTCTCTCTCCTTCCCTGCCTTTCAACCTCAACTTAAGTTTTTCTCACTCCTTCCTCACAACACAATACTTTACCCCACCTTAGATGCAGCACTGGAACAATGTAGCCAATTTAATCTTGTTTATGCGGGCTGTCAGCCACTCAACTATACTTTTACTCTTTCGAACAATGGAAAATCCAGGACTGAATAATGACAATATCACAAAAATTATAATTTGCTACTCACCATATAGTGGAGATGTGGAGTCGCAGACAGGCACAATGAAAACACGTAAGCTTTTGGCCAGAAGGCTCTGGCCTCATCAGCCAGAGATAATGTGTGTGTGTGTATGTGTTTCTATTTCAGAAGGTGGCCCTCTGGCAGAAAGTTTACATGTTTAATAGACTTTTTGTTGTGCCTGTCTGCGACATCATCTTTTACTCTTTCCATTGTTTCTACATTAAGAGGGGAGTGGTGGTGGTGGTGGAAATAGTAGTAGTAGTAGTAGTTGTTGTTGTTTTCAGTCAGAAGACTGATATGATGCAACTCTCCACACTAGTGTTTCCTGTGCAAGACTCTTCATCTCTGCATAACTACTTGAACTTGCTTAGTGTAGTCATGGCTTCATCTTCATCTACAATTTTTACCTCCATTACTTGTGCCACAAATTTCTTTTCTCCACAATTCAATACAACACCTCTTCACCTCTTCATTAGGTGTCCAGTCTAACAATCTAAACTTCTGCATTCTCCTGTAGCACTGTATTTCAAAGGTTTACATTCTCTTCTTGTTTGAACTGTTTATTGCTCATGTTTCACTTCCGCAAAAGGATACACATCCATGATGCTACAAATTTCTCATTTTCAGAAACACTATTACTGCTATTGACATTCTGCATTTACCGTCTCCTCTGATAGGACCACTCTCAGTTACCTGGGTGACTTTTCCGAACTCTCTCCATTTCCTAAAACTCACCAGTCCAGTTTCTTCCCCCTCTTCCTTTGCCTTCAACTCCTCTTCCAGAAGGAACCACTGCCCTGAAAGCTTGCACATCTTCTTAACCTCTTTTCCCCTGCTGCCACTTTGTGAGTAAATTTTTGATCTATCCAATTACATTGTATTTTCAAACTGCATGATCAAGATACAGAACCTCACAATACACTAATTATTGTGTTGTTCTTTGTCTTTATGATATTTTTCAGCAGATTAATGAACAGTTTCCCCTTATGTGTGTGTGTGTGTAACAGAGAGGGGAAGGGAAGGATTTTAAAGCCACACTTATTCACAAGTACAAATATTCATAACATTTAACTGCTGTATATTTAGAAGAGATTTATAAAATATTTTTTCTTGGCACAATTGAATATGGGGAGCAATAGTGGCAATAGGGCAGTAATCTGAAAGAGTGAACAACTATTTGTACACACAAACTTGTGATGGTAGCATATGAGAAGCATATTGGTCCCTGAGAAACAACACAAGGTGAGCAACAAAACTGTGCACAATGTTAACATGCTCACTGCTAACACAGAACTGAGATTAATGAAAGAACTGAGATTAATGAAGCAATTTGTAAAATGTATGGATAGGAATGGGCAAGCATGCAGTATGTTATCAAAAAATTCTCACTGGATATTCATTAATTGAGAGGAAGTCTGATGAATGTCAGAGTCAAAAACTGTTAAAGGACTCAAAATTCAAATTATCCACACCAACAGATCCAAGTTAGATATTCCATCACAACCCAACATCCGTGCTCCTCTCCCTCACTCACACACATCATAAAAAGGAGCAAAATTATAGGAAAATGAATTAGACGATTTTCAGTTGGAACACAGCAAAAGAATTAAATACGGTATTGGCAATATCGAAGACAGTAGGCAGGCAGGGAAGCAGAGCAAGTCAGATTTCTCAGAATTTGTGTACTTTCGAATAAAATACACTGCTAAATTCAATACTGCAAGATATAAGTGAAATCAATGTAAATAAATTTCTGCTGGGCATACTTCTATAATGTTCCAAGACTCTTTCAGTGTAGAAAAATGACTGTGTAATCCTTCATAAATGTAGACATACAGTTTCAAGAGACGTGGTTTTATTAATTTAGGTTCTGTTAAGAACTACTGATATGTAACAGTGTGTATATACATTATTAGTGGTGCAAGCTGAAGACAAACTACCTCACCTGACACTGGTGAAGTTACAAAAGATTTTATTTTCACTAACTCGCAGAAATTAGGCGTCAAACAACATAAAGTCAACTCCTCAATTATCTTATTTACATCAATACTCTGGCATTAAAAGGATGTCACTTCTACCTGTTCTTAGCACTTTACCTCTGTATCACAGAACAGATAATATCTGTTACACAAAACTGACATAAGCAAATATAATGAATGTGGAGTGATTCCATTATACTTAATAATTACACAGGCATCAACTGAGGTCAATATAAAGGATTCTCTTAAAATTTTCAACAAATATTAGAACTTTTGTTTCTTTCAAAACTTACCTGGGCAGTATCTCTCTTTTCCTTCTAGTTCGCAGTCTTAATGATATGCCTGCTTAGAAGGTTAGTTTAAAAACAATTCGTATCAGACAATACATTACATTAGACTATATTATAAAATTGTACTTCTATGCTGAAAGTGTGACAAGGACCTGAAAGCCACCAGTCTCAAATCCTGTGTGACCTTTGTATATTACCTCATTTCATATGATAGCCTCCGGTGTGTGTGTGTGTGTGTGTGTGTGTGTGTGTGTGTGTGTGTGTTTTTATTTCAGTCTGACAGTGAACTATAAGTTTTAAATTTTGTTTAAGTGACTCTACCACTAATTGCTGTAGCTATACTGTCAGTGGTAATGCATATGTACACTTTCCATTGTTTATATTCCAACCAAGATTTTCCAGTACTGTACCAGTGACTGCATTTTCTTCTCCAAACCATAATAATAAAATTATAAATTCAGTGTTGCACAAATATTCTATTCTAAGATTGTCTGAAGGATGGATGGAAGTATGAATGGATGAAGCAAATAACTATACGGCTACAAGAGGAGTAAGAAGGCGGACAAAACATTTTCAAGATATATGTACAGTAATGACATTGGATCATCCTCTTTCTCGCTCTACTCCTAGAAACCACAATCTGTGAAAGGTAAAAGAAATGATTAGGAATGAAGGGGATATTTCTTTAAGGTAATTTCTGACTTCCCTATAACACAATGTCTCTTTTCTTTGAAAAATTGCCTCCAAAATTCAGATGTGTCTTATACCCTACATTAATTTAAAAATGTCCAGTCTTTGATTTGAAATTCCCCCAAGGCTTAAAAATATCAATGTAATCGATGTGGCATGGAAGCTATCTTTATTTGGCAACATTGGATTCAACTGGCAGCAGCAGTACACCGACGCGAGGAACATGAGTTGCGGTGATTCACAAGCTTGCTGACACTGTCTTCCTTCCACCCTGCCATCACAAACCCAGAACACTGTCTAGCCTATGATGTATCATTGCAGTATATGGCGCCAGTGAACTTGAAATGGAAGTGATTTGTGTTATCGGTAGCAGTACAATATTTCTGTCAGTAGCTAGTTTCATAAAGGAAAAAAATAAAAGGTGTTCATATGATGCAGTTTATAAGTTGATAGTAATAGCGAGTGCAGAAGAATGGAAACAGAGCAACCAAGCGGCATTTTGGCTCTCCACCAACAGAAAAACCCATTTGCGATTGACAGGCTAGTAAAGAAAAACTGAAAAAAATGAGGGAGACTAAATGCGCGAACAGAGGACTGAATGCAAAATGCCCAAAAATTAAAATGACTGCAGCCCTTGGTCATGAAAATGAAGTCTCTTTGATCTGGGTTTAGGCCACTTCTAAGAGTGCCTTCATCAGAAATAAAACATTTAAAACTGGTATGTCACACATAAAATAAATATGAAGCGATAACGCTTTAGTCACAAAATATTAAAATAGAAAATATAGAGGCAGGCCACTAAGGGCTGCACCACATGCCAAGCTGTGGTGGCATCAGACTGAGGTGTCCGCATTAGCAATTCTGAGCACGTGAACATTACTCCGAAAATGTCATCTAGTAGCCGCAAATACAAAGGGCTACTTAACATTCCAAATATAGACAGGTGAAATGTGCAATACATGAAGTAAGAGGCAATATTTTATGTAACAGCAGCAGACATGGTAACAATTAGTCTACATAAGAGCTTAGAAGTACAGTTTAAAGGCTGAAAAGCGCCGTTACAGAATTACAAAGGGAGCTGAATAAATTAGCGAATAGAAAAACGGTATAACATGAAATATAGTTAATATAAACCATTTAAGGAGCAAATAGTTATGAATTGACTTAGATAGAAGAAATATTTTGGTAACTGCACGAGAAAACACGAAATCATATATCAAGTAATGGCTTTATACAGTTGAAGAAGCTTTTATTATGTAATTGTAGCTTCTCATTAAGAATGAGGCCATCATTTCAAGGAAGATGTTTTAAAAATTTCTAATTCTTTGAGAACATCTAATCTACGCCCTTTCTTCTCAGTATGCAAAATGTTGATATCGTCAACAGCTTTAGGAGCGTGGCCTGTAATCAAAAGATGGTCAGCAAAAGACAAATTTTGTGTGTTAGTACCATTTTTTCTTAAAAGGTGTTCTTTGTATCTGACTGTAAAGGCACGTCTGTTTGTCCTATGTGTAAGAAGAGAAGGTGTCGTAAAGAATCTTAGACATACCAGAGTTTTTCAAAGGGGAATTAGTTGACTTTTCAAACTACTACTGGTTGAAAAGGCGACATTACAGTTGTATTTATAACAAAGAAGGCTCTAATAGGAGATGGGCCCCAAGAAAGGAGTAGAAAAAAACTACTACTTTATGCTGGACTCAACGATAGAGCTGCCGAGTGTAGTAACTCTTTTTACATTTTCTTTTTAAGAATGTTATCCACTATGGCAGGTTTGTATTCGTTATTAACTGCTATCGTTTTGATTATATTAATTTCTTCCTCGAATTTTTCTTTCAGGAGTGGAACAGAAGTAGCTCTGTGAATAGCAACGTGAAAGAAAGCATTGTTATGACATTGTGCGTGCATAGAAGATGCAGGTACGATCTGATTGGTATATGTTTCTTTACGAAAACATTAAATGAGATTTTATTTTCTTCTCCTGTACACATCAAATCAAGAAAATTCAATTGATGGGCCTAGTTTTTGAGTTTGCTGGTGAAGAATATGAAGGATACCAGCTAACAGATTTCCCATAGCGAGACCGTCGGGTTGCTCAAACAATTGTTCATTAATTTCAAAATAGTTGTATTTGACAACAACTGTAATTAGATTCATAAAGTCAGTGGTTTGTTGCTCTGAAAGTTGCTTTTTGAAAAGATGTAAAATTTTTTTTCCATGACTGTAAGCGTTTCTTGTACGTGAACGTTTGTATAAATATAATAGAGGGAAACATTCCACGTGGGAAAAATATATCTAAAAGGAAAGATGATGAAACTTACCAAACAAAAGTGCTGGCAGGTCGATAGACACACAAACAAACACAAACATACACACAAAATTCTAGCTTTCGCAACCAATGGTTGCCTCGTCAGGAAAGAGGGAAGGAGAAGGAAAGACAAAAGGATATGGGTTTTAAGGGAGAGGGTAAGGAGTCATTCCAATCCCGGGAGCGGAAAGACTTACCTTAGGGGGGAAAAAAGGACAGGTATACACTCGCACACACACACATATCCATCCACACATACACAGACACAAGCAGACATTTGTAAAGGCAAAGAGTTTGGGCATTCTCTGCCCAAAAAATGCCCAAACTCTTTGCCTTTACAAATGTCTGCTTGTGTCTGTGTATGTGTGGATGGATATGTGTGTGTGTGCGCGAGTGTATACCTGTCCTTTTTTCCCCCTAAGGTAAGTCTTTCCGCTCCCGGGATTGGAATGACTCCTTACCCTCTCCCTTAAAACCCATATCCTTTTGTCTTTCCTTCTCCTTCCCTCTTTCCTGACGAGGCAACCATTGGTTGCGAAAGCTAGAATTTTGTGTGTATGTTTGTGTTTGTTTGTGTGTCTATCGACCTGCCAGCACTTTTGTTTGGTAAGTTTCATCATCTTTCCTTTTAGATAACGTTTGTATAAAGATTTTTGATGTCTAGTGAAAACAACTTGGTATCTGGGCTGCATTCTAAATCTTTTATTTAATGGACTAAGGCGTCACTATTGGGGACAGAATAATTGTTCTTGAAAACGAATGATTTTTTTCAGAGTTTTATGAAGAAATTTGGCTAAATCATGGTACAAGCTATTCATACCATTAGAAATCAGGCATATTGGATGGTTAGGTTTGTGAATTCTGAATTGAGAACAAAGTTTTGGGGGCAGAGGGTTCATGCTGATAAGCATTTTCTTATGGAAAGGTCTGATTAAAAATTTTGTGTCACTGATAGCTGACCCGACTTCTTTTTGTAATTCCGGAGTTGGAAACTCGTGCAGTTCCGAAATACTATTTTCGTTAAAAAAAATCTATTGTTTTTTAATGACAATAGTATTTTGGAACTGCATGAAGATCCGACTCTGGAATAACAAAAAGGGGTCAGGTCAGCTACCAGTGATGTACCAAACCTTACTTTGCTTTCTTTCCACAAGGAACAGTTCCAGTAACTGGTCTTTTTAGTCTACTCGTAACTTCTCTTTTATCCTACAATTTCAGACCCACCAATTTCCACTTTTGTGCACCAATGATCTGTCCTTTCTGTAACTTCCTATTTACAATATGTGGTATTCTTTTCCTAGAAGTTTTAACTGTTCCTACTGCATCAGTATTCTTGTCCACAAGTCTTTGGAACAAGTCAGGACTTGAATAGTAATTGTCCATATACACACACCTACCTACGTCTAACCAATTTCCATACAAATTTAACACCACTTTTGTGGTCATCATCTTTTGTTATTTGACAATTGAGATCAGTATCTCTTCCAGTGCACAAATAAAGTTCGATAAATACCCAATCTTGTCACACAGTTCAAAAAATTTCAACCCAAAGTGTGCTGCTTTCAAAGGTATGTACTGCTTCCAATAGTGTCTCCCTTTCTACAGCAACAAGGATTCGTCAACACTTTTGTTATGTTCTGGCTCATAAGCTCTCTGAAATCTTGCTTTCAAATGCTTTATTACAGGCACAATTTCATAAATGGTTTTACTGCCACATACATTTTGGTGTTCTGTGTTGTCAGCAAAATGTAGAAATCTTGTCAGGAGATGAAATCTCTCTTCATTCATAACATTAGGGAAGAAGGGCATTTCTAGCATGTGCCTTCTGGTAAAATACATTTTAGCCGATCTTTTACACAGAATCCCCATCAATAAAAATAGAGCTAAAAGAACTCTGACTTCATCAGAATCAGTTGGAAACCTCTACAAATCAAGATTTCTTCAGAGAAAGTATTTTTTCACTTTCCTTTTGTAAAAAAATTGCCACATATTTATTTGTTTCTTTCACAATCATTTCTATTATTTCATTGTCAAAGAACAATAAGCTAATGGCCCTGCATTGGCAGGATTTTGGAGTTTCAGCCTACCTTCAGCAATACTCGATGTAAATGCAGTAGGTATAGAAATAGTGTCACATTCCTTCCAGTCAGGAGAGACTGCATCCTGCACAGTAGATTCATCATCTGAAGAATCACCAGAAGAGAATGAAAACTCATCTTCCTCAATATCATTCTCCATCAAAAGTTGCAGAACTTCATCTTCCATCAGCCCAGCCATTGCGCGTGACCTACTGAGAATCGTCACACACGTGCAAGACAAACAGTCTATAAAACCACCGAGAACATAGAGTTTGCTAATAGCTGGTGATAAGAAGAACCGCATACCAGTCAAGAGTGTCGCTGCTACCACACTTGTCGACGGACCTTGTGTTTTCTGTGGCTGTAGGCTTAATTTTAGTATTGACCTTAATGATACATTTTCACACGGGAATGGTTGGCTCACAGTAGCTGTTGTACGTGGTGTACCTAGTGTTGGTGGATTTGAAAGTTTTGTTGATAGAGACATTATTGCCTATCGGACCTATCATGTAGCTGAACTTGCTAATAAAGACTTTGGTAAATCTGCTCATACCTCGCCATCTGCACTGTCTTTGTATACTCGTAGTAAGAGAAGAATATCTGTAAACAAATCAGTGTTCATTTGGGTTAAAGGTAAAGGTGTATGTGAATATGTAAAGTTTGTTGGTGACTGTACTTTGTATTTTCATAAATAAATTTTTTGTCTAAACTGATCTGTACTTTTAACTTTATTTCAAAGAGTACATCTAGAACCGGGGGCTCAAGGATGCAACAGTTTGTTTTTATATATCGTTATCGCTTGACCTTGTTGACCTCGCTTCGCGGCCGGCTTACGCAATCGTGGCAGTGCGCGCTAACGCTCATTTGTGCTCATAGTACTAAACTTAATCCAATGATGATTTTCAAGTGCAAAGCAATTCCAAAAGCTTCTGAAAAACCACCAGGTGGTGGTCACTTACATGACTAGAGTGGGATGGATGAGGCTGGTATGAAATTAGGATTAACATAGAGGGGGAGAGAAGCAAAGTGCTGTATTGAAGAAGAGTTCTCTTCTTGTGCTGGATCAGTTCAGTAGTCATTTGAAAAATTCTGTGAAAGAGAAATTGAGACTGGGAAATATAGAGCATGCTGTTATTTCAGGGACTTAGTTCACGATTGCAATCTCTTGATGTCTTGATAAACAAACCATTTAAAGTGCATATGAGAGACAAATCTAACAAATGGACGACAGATGAAACCCAACATGAATTCACACCGAAGAGAGCTTTCAAATGACCTACAATCAAGTGCGTGAGTGGATAAAACTGTTGCAGTCTAGAGTGAGAGAAGACATTACTGTCAAATCTTTCAAGAAGTGCAGCGTAAGTAATGCTCTCGGTGGCAGTGAAGACCATCTTGTTTATGAAGAGGACAACTATGACGACGAAGAGGAGGAGGAGGAGGAGGAGGAGGGAGACTTTTTTTTTAATTGCTTCAAATTAAGGTGCAGCATAGTTGACAGAATACAGTAGTACACCGAGATTTCTGCGAGCATGTGGTTGCAGAGAGAGAGAGAGAGAGAGAGAGAGAGAGAGAGAGAGAGAGAGAGAGAGAGATTGTGTGTGTGTGTTTTCTTTTTTGAGTGGCATGCTTGTTAACTGATAATAAAAGGTCATTATGGTTGCAAAAAAGAACTGTGTCTTTCTTTTTACAGACCACATCCTTTGGTTCAATCTAGTATATTTATATTTACTATTATTTAAAAGTGGAGGACAGTAATGGCAGTCTGAAGTACGCTTTGGGTTCACAGAATCCTCAGCTGATCAAACAGAATTTTACATAAGATGTATTATCAAATCTTCCAAACTGTTTGCCGATTTAACAAAAACAATGAAAATTTTGATGATTAAGTAGCAGCAGCAGCACAGTAACTTTGATGTCCCCTCGATAAGAGATTTCATTCTCTGTATAAGAACATGAAGGTTTCAGAAAGCCTGATGCAGAAGATGCCGCTGCATTAAGAAATAAAATGATGATATCACAGCAAACTCCATGAACAAATAATACAAATGTGATTCAGTGTGACAAAAAATACAATTCTTCCTTGGTAATTGCTCACTTCAAGACTGTCTGTGTGGTGGTTCGTTGATGTAGCTGTTTTGATAGAAGTCGAATGTATTCGTTTGTACCAACTGTTTTCTTGGTGCAGCCAACCTTGTTAGCCTTAGCTAGTAGACAACACTGTGCTCAGTGCATCTGTATACTCATAAATGAGACTATATTATTAATTTTAAATGCTGGGATGTAGATGTCCATTGTCATGATGAAAATCACAGGTCAACTAACATAGGAACAATGTGTCTACAATACACAATGTGTTGAAAGCTATCATCGGTAGCATTCGGAACCAACTTAATATCAGTCCACAGTCACACACTGTCATCCAACTTCTATCTAAACAGCTACTCCTGTCAGTCAGTTCATGAAGAGTAAACAATTAGTATTATTACTTTGAGGGTATACTAATGCATGTAAGATAGCACAGAGGTGTGATTTTCTCACAATTCAAAACACTATAGATTTAATCAAGCAACATCAGTAATATCACAAGCTTCCAAAGGCAATTAAATTGAGTTCAACATATAAATATTTAATGAGCAAATTTTTACATTTATTTTATTTTTGTTATTGGAGAACAGCAATCAAGTTAAGTCTCATCTGTAGTGAATCATCAGAATGTTACCACTGCCATAAACTTGAATTTCCTTGTCCAGTCAATTCTGAAAGTCTAATTCAAGACTGACAATCTCAGAAACACAGCTATAAATAAGATGTTTACAGAAATTAATATTATGAGATACACTGCAGCTACTTCATGTTGTAAGCTGCCCCACTGTAAAGGACCTACACAGTCATTCTGAATTAATGTGGCATCTTTTTGAACATTTATTAGATGTCAAGTTACCAAGCACGGCCCTCCTTTATGTATTGTCGTTTAAGATATATGAGCTGTGCCTTGCTTTCCAGCTGTGCTAGCTCCTTCACAGAAGGTGCCATTTGTGCTACGTGATTCTCATATGATGAACCTGTAAAAGTGAAACATATCTGTTAAATAAAGAAAACAATGTTAAGATAAGAAGGCTCTAAAGTTAAACCAATGAAATAATTATGTCAGTCAATCTGTGAAAGAATTATTTATCTTTGAAGTTTGTCACTTGCACAACTACAGAAACTTCTCGAGTTCACATCAGAATGATAGTGATTCTCATTTTGACATATTCTTCTAGGATTGTTGTAATTTTGTGATATTTTAAATAGATGCTTTATTTTAAATTGGCATTTAATGTTTGATCAACATCGTAAAAGAGTCAGTGGTAAAGTTTATATGAAGTGTGACAGTGGTAGCCAATTTTGACAATAACTGCAAGAGATGACACAATGGGTGACAAAAGGCAGTGAATTGAACACTAACTGGAGAAGAAAATTGGGGAACCTAGAGAATCTTAATGAGAACTACTTTACAGTGTGACGAAATCTTTGATGTTGTAAATGGGTAGCTCATCAAGACAGCAGGAAACAGGCAAAATTACACAAGTAATCTTGCTAAATGGATGAAGGCTAATGCCAAAGCAAGGAAATAGCTAATTCTACTGCTTGACACCAAGCCTTTACTTCATGTTGCGAACTGCAAGACTACCAAAAGTATTTAAGACAAGCTGGAGAAGATTTATTAAGTTTGCTCAGCTGAAACATTGATCTGATTGAACACAAAGGTGTCTCAACAATATGTGGGAAGCATCTGGTGGTATATGAGGCCATCTAATCACATTTGATGAAACAAAGTTAACTTCGTTAGACAATCCAATCAACAATGATGACCTTTGTTTAACATTATGTTGATGAAAGTGTTGCTAGAACAATGATGTCAAAAGTAAAGTATAACAAATAGCAATAAGATGTGATCAAGCTTCATCTAAAGCAGATATAACAAAGACATTTCATTATAAAAGAATGAAGAGAGAAAATGGTTTTCATTTGGCAAAGTAGGGCACTTATCAAAACAGTATGAAACACGTTCGGTTTGTTTAAAATGTAAGACCATAAATCAAATGAATGTACTAGCGCAGACAAAATAAAAAACTGATCTATGTTACCAACTTGTTTAACAACAGCAAGAGGTTAAAAAATTGAGAAGGGAGTTTTAACGCTTTGAAGACTGGTCACATAAAGGAATATCAGGCCAAGAATACTGGCCATTTATGCCATTATTTAAAGTGTTACTGGCACATGTGTAATTGACATATTTGGAAGAGTAATACATACTAAAAAAGGACAAAGTTTCCAGATTTATTTTTCATATTTGCTCTAGTTCTTTTATACATCACAAATTTTAAAATGATTATGATAAAAAGTATAATTATCCTACCACATAGGTGCAAGATAAGTTACTGCAGAATTTTTTCCTTTTGAATTTACAAACTTTCTTGCTCACTAAACAAATGTGAAATAAAAGGGTTATTCGGAAAGTACTTCCCAATCAGTCATGAAATAGAAACCACTGTGAAAAATCCAGTGCAGCTTTGCACAGATGTGTTGGGCAGTGTCTCTAGTACAACTGTCGATAGTGTCATGTCGCTCTTTAGAGTTCTGAGTACACAATGAGCACGTAAAGATGCCTAGAAAATAGGCTCTCCTGCCAAGTACGAGGGCCTGGTGAGAAATTTAATCTGAAGCTATGCAGCCCACTTAACACAACTATCATGCATTTCCTTCTCCAAAACCATTCTCAATCACATCCTGCAGGGGCAACGGAGATGCTCCTGCAACATTCTCAACAGGAAGTGTTTGATCACGCAAAATACAGCCCATAATTTGCTCCTTCTGAATTTCATCTCTGCTCACATCAGCCGCTGGCTATGAAGAGAATATTTTGGGATTAACAATGAGCTGTAGACCAGCATAGAGAATTGGCGGAAAGCACTGGCGGCTGCTGTCTATGACAAGTGCATTGGGAAGTTGGTACAACCTAAGTCGGAGTGGTGATTTTGTAGATAATAGCTGGAAGTTGTAGCTAACTGTTGTGAATAGAAAAAAATTGAGTTTTATAGTGGTTTCCATTTCACGGACAATCTGAAGTTACCGAATACCCCTTGTATTTAGAACAGAATTACAGTCACTGTGAAACCTAACAAGTAAATGAATGAAATTATGTCAGTCACTTGGCCATTCGCTGTTACGTTAACTAATACTTCATTGAAGATAATTGTAGAAACTGACAACAAAAGGCAGCACCTGTCAAGGGGCAGGTAGTGAGATGTCCGTACGTTGTTCTTATATGACATGGGTCCAGTTTTCGAGTGATGGGTGATTTGTGTGTTGAGAAAATTGTGGCCCTAGCTATATTCGGGTGTAGCCTTTAGAAAACAGTGATGTGGCCAGAGCTGTGCTGGTGCTTGAGCTTGTTCTCCAAAATGTTGCTGGTGTGAGAGAATTTTTCTATAGATATGAACAAACTGATCTATGGCAAGTGGTACATTGACAGTGGTGTGACACATCACATGATTTGTACACTACGTATGAACCATCCAAAATTTCAATGAAGCTGGATAGTGCCAAGAAAGGTGTACACATTGAGCATTTGGTACAGCTTGAATTGATGTACACATGTATTGATTTACGTGCTGATGTTGATTCAATGGACAGAAATGAACAGTGATATTTTGAAAATGTTAGATTTTGCCAATATGGATCTGTAACTAATCTTCTATTAGGAAAACTGTACAAAATTAAATAAATAAGGTAACTGAAGATGGCAAATTGTGAATATTTTTCAAAAACCATATTGCAACTGCTGTTGCTACATCCACCGGTGAAAACAAGCTTTATTGTTAAGCTGTGAAAGTTTTTCATCAAAGAAAGTCTTGTATTGTCGCTGAAACTGATGATATTTTGCAGAGATGGCATGAAAGAAAGTGTTATCAACATAAATGCTGTATGTGATAGTTTTTGAAGCATTGCAGTACAGAGACAGATTTTGAGAGAGATGCGTCTACTGTAAACATTATTGGCTGGCGTTTGGTGGAAGAGTGCAGAATCCCACTGAACTGAAGAATTAGTTCATGCAGGTGTTTGCAGACCAAAGGAAGAAAATCATTTGGAGGGTCATCGATACTTTATTGTTTCTAAGGATGACTTTTCCAGTTTCAGAGTGACATTCCTTTTGCAACACATGGAATTGATGAATCACTACTCATGGAAATGAGGATGACTCAGGCTGGTGTTACTCTTAAAGAATTATGTACAAACGGAGGCGAGTAGTTCTGTAATAAAGAAGTAAGTAAGTTTGCTGATTCAATTGGACTGAAACATTCAATTACTGCATCATACGCTCCTCAACAGAATAGAGTTGCTGCGTGGGAAAATTGAATTCTTTGTGAGATAGCACATTCTTGGCTCTGCTCTGTCACATACCTATGAAAATCATTGTGAGGTAAGGCAATTTTGGCTACAACATACACTCAATCAAACTGGTCCCACGAAAATTAAAACTCTACTTGAAATGTTTCAATAAAGAAGGTTATTTCGATGATCTGATGATATTTAGAATGGGATGCAATGCTTGCATTCCCACAGAAGAATTTAAGAAGATTGACAGTATATTTTCCAAACAATATGTGATTGTTGGCTATGATGATTGTGGATACTATGTTTATTTTCCTCAAAAAAGGTGTATTGATAATAAAATGTCGACGAAACTGTCTTTTGCAGAGGACTGTCAATGGGATTGTATGAACTGAGATGTGGCTGTAAATGACAAAAGGATTAGCAACCATTTGTGTGACGTTGAGGAACGAGTTGAGAGCAATATGGAAGCAAGAAATGAAGAAAAAGGAAGCTACAATTTACCTGAATGGAAAGGTTTAAAGAAGCCATTATGTTACTGTTAAAATTCTGCCCATCAACCATGAATGACACTCTCTTGTGAGGCACCAAGGAATCATAAACATGAGGTGTAGTCAGGAAACGGAAGACTGGAGGAAGAAATGATGCTCTAAAGAAAAAAACATGAGAACTAGTTTAAACTAAAACAAATAATGTAACGCAAAATTGGTGGTTTTTGCTACAAAATTAAATGCAAACAATGAAGTGGTTTAATCTAAGGTTCAGTTGGTGGCAACAGGGTATACTGATTGTTTTGCTGACACATTTAGCTCTACAGGGCTGTATATAGGCAAGATTTGAGACAGTGAGAGCCCTGTTTAGTGTTGAAATTCAACATGACTGGCTTATAAGACTATCTGATTTCAGGGCAGTATTGCTCAATGGTATTTTAAAGGACAAAGCATACAGGTATCAACCAGGGGGGCTTTGGTTATGGAAATTACTGAAGAGTAAAAATGCTGGTATGGATGTCTTGTTAAATTTTTTATTGAATGTAATTTATAGAGGACCCATTCAGAGCCATGTATGTTCTCTGGTGAAAACCTGGTAACTACCAATGTTCACTAGAATTTATATTTGCTTCATAACCTGTTCACATTGTATGCATTATTTCATCAAAGTCTGCAGTCTAATAGGTCAAGCAAGGTAAAATACTTGCAACTTTGTAATTAAAGAAAGGTCACACAGTCATTTATTACAACTATAAACATATACTGATCTTCAGTTCTAGCAATCTTTTTGAATGTATGGCTTCTATTAAATGAATTAATTTTTAACTCCAATTTATATTAGGAAAATGACAAGTTATATTTTGCTAATAAATTAATCAAATGTAATTAGCATTGTTAATTTCCACACATTACCTTGTTACAAACTTCTAAATTGTTCATTTCACCAACTACCTATACATACTCATCAGGAAATAATGTACCTAAATTACACTGTCCGCAGTTCATCTCTGTGTATTAATTTTCTATTGTAATTTTGTAAATGTGAGTCTTAAACAACACTACTAATTGCTACTATAAGTATAAATTGATGTGCAACATCACTGTCGCTTTCAGAGTGTGGAGATGTAGTCTTTGATGATTTCCACGGTGTGGCAAGATTGTTACATTTTCTTATAACACAGTATTACGGACAACAGGACATTAGCAGCAAAGCAGATACGAAGATCTAAAAGTTGAGTGTTAAATTCTCCCAGCGAGTTTACATCACCAAAGAACTTTATTGGCACTTTAATTCTTATAGTTTCAGTTTAAATTTTCGGTACAAGCACATCGTGTTCTGTACCTGGTGGAGGGAAGTTTTTTATTATTTATTTCTGATGAGACTACTCAATGAGATGTCAAAGTGAGCATTAATGGTTAGCAGTTTTAAGTAATTATATTTACTCACATTCCCAGCAGTAATGTCACAATTTGCTCAACATTACCTTTTCAGAGTTTTCTCTGTGTTTTACCTGCCTTTCATGTCTTCTGGGGAGATATTTAATTTTTTGAAGGTTTCCAAAATTTTCTTTACCCAGTTGGACTTCACTGCATTGGTCATTACTATATTAAAGAAAACTTCTTGGTCAGTTTGCCTTTGTTCATCCTATGTATGTGTCTAGCACTTTATGCCCTTCTTTTCCTGATGCTTATAACAGTCTGTCTATTTGTACAGTCTCTCTAGCAAGACCCCTTTCTGAAACAGCCCATAGATCTTTCTCAGTATTTTACCCCTCGTTATTGTCTCCTTGACTTTCATTATTTCCTTGATTATTGCTGTTTCTGAGGCATATAAGGCCTCTGATAAGACTACAGTAGTGTCTTAATTTGGCACTGATGGAGCATCAGCAAAAACCAGACATTTTATGCTGATGGTTCTATCATTGTCTCTCCCCATCTTTACCCCATTGACTCCTTTGTCACATGTCCTGATTATTTTCTCTAAGAGCGAGTTAAATACAATGGGTGACAGGTCATCTCTGTCTCTTACATATGTCTCTATTTTGAATGGTTCCGAGACGCCTCTCATGAACTTCACTTCAGATGATGTATTTGTTAATGTTTCCTGAATTAGCTTTCTGGCCTTCTTGTCCATTCACTTCTTCCAGTGTGTGGAGGAGTGTTTATCTACACCAGATCTGTTCACTGCATGACGACCCCTTCTTGAAGCCTCCTTGGTGTTCTCCTACCTGTGAATCTATCTGAGGCTCTAGCCAATTTAACAAGGCTTCGTATAAAATTTTGTTAGCGACAGCTATTAGTGAAATTCCTCTGCACTTATTACGGCATTTTGTCTCCTATCTTGTGGAAGGGATGTATTAGGGCCGAATTCAATTCTCCTGCTAACTTTTCTATTTTCCACATGTTTCCAATGATTCTATGTACTTTGGGTGTGATTTTTTCATGATTTAATTTCCAAATTCCTAAAACCAATCAGTCTTCTCCAGGTCCTTTATTATTTTTCAATGATTTTGGGTACGTCAGACTACCGTGCTAATATTTCACAGTTTTTTCTCATCTTTGTCTCCAGTGCTCTGTCTTGTTTTTTGAAGCATTAGCCCGGTGGTTGATGCCCTGTCATATTTTCTCTGAATATTCAGTAAAAATTGTGTGTGGTGTTTTTGTTGAAGTTCTTTTCTATCTCCTTGGACATGTTTCTGTAACCTGTTTTTTTCTCTCTATGGATTATTTTCAAAGAGGTCTTCTGTACCTTGTTGAATTACGATATTTACTCTATTATAAGACAGGCTTTTTCCAGATTTAACATTCGAAAAATACAGGGTTGTCTTACATTCGCAGATTTAACTATTGTTGCCAAGGTCAATGTTTATACATTATTTAACATATTAATCTAGGAAATGTCTCACATTTACATATGAAGCTTTGGTTATTGAGGTTTCGTACAAATTTATTTTTAACAATCTTGACGGGTAGGGCACATCAAACAATACTTGCATTTGATAGGCTCAAGATTTTCCATATGCCAAGTGCTTGATACAATTTCGAACTTGCTGAAACAATCACGTAATATTTGATTCGCAGCGTTAGTGCAAGGGATATGTGAGAAACTGTAAGCTAACAACTACAACACTATAATGCTCTGCTTAAAACCTGAAAATTTTCTGAAACACAGGAGAAAACAACATTAAATTCTGTAAACTAACAAACTTTTGTTGTATCTGTACTGCAATAAATGTCCTCTACTGTATACGTAGACTTATGTTGGTTTTTAAGTGAAGGCAACTTTCAAAGGTGAAAATCTTGTCCTTGAAATACTATTACTTCATTCTGAACTGAAGTCAATGTTTTATTTGGCTATGAAAAATTAACAATTTAGCAAGTGGCTTGCAAATGACAAATTCGATTGCTATATATTTTGGAACACTGGGGAAAATAATTACCAGCTTTTAATCAGTTTTAGAACAAGATGATGACATTCAGATAAAATGAGAAGAAAAATTAATCCAGAATGAAGTGTATAACAAATGAAACAAATCATATTAAACTATTGTCATGAGAGTAAATTAAAGACCTGCTGTGGAGATAGTATGGACAGATGTTACTTGATCGCAGGACGAGTGACAGATCGATAATTGGACTGCATAGTGACTGTGATCTTTCTGTTTGGACATGTGATGTGCACCCTAGAAGATATTGTTGTCCATGTTTCATTGTTGCTCGAGCGCAACACTACGAAAGTTGGAGGGAGACAGTGACTCAGCTTGGCTGAGAATTACAATGAGTGCAGAGAGGAAGTATTGAGCAGGCAGAAATTTTGTCCTCCAGCCTACCTTGGGAATGTATACTGCATACTTTGACTTTTTATTTATATTTACCATATTTGAGCTGCAATTTGCTTGAATGCATTTGCACTTGGTACTGAACTAACTTCAAAACTGGACACATACTCAACAGTAGCATAAATGTCTACAAAAGACACTGACGTTGTGAGGTAACGGGCGAGTTGTGGTGCCCTGGAAATATTATATGTTTGGAGGTTGGGCAGCCGCACAGGACGCCCATCAAAGCCAAGGCCTGGCAGCAAACATGTGCTGCCGAACATTAGCCGGACGAGAGGGGTAGCCCCAGCGCATGGTCCAGGTCGAGCACGTGGCTGGGAGTTCCTTAGTGACGCTGTGTCAAAGAAAGAGATTTGTATGCCGAAAGCGCCAAAGATGGTGGACTTTGTGAAACCATCATGGCAGACATTTCACGGTTCGTATAGAAATTAATAGTAGGCAGATGAAATATGATATGGTACCTCAAATAGAGACATGTATAATACTACTATTTGCACGATGATTCTGATGGTGTAACCAGATTTTCAAAATATCTTTATTAGTTTTAAATTAAGTATCTGACTAAATTATACAAGTAACACCCAGCAACGAATTTCCAAGATCTTAACGCTTCATCTGATTTTGCCAATTGCTATATCTTTAGAAAGCTATTGGTGTAAACCTAAATTAGTATGAATTACAGGCATGTAACTCGAGTAGTACACGAGTTATTGGAGGTCAAAGTGGCCGATTACTAACAATCGCATCAGGCCATAAGTACTCCACAGTTACACGAAAAAACGGTAGCAGCATGCTTATAAATATATTGATTCATCTATGTCTTTGTTAATATCTGATATATGCTATTCATGAAGAAACTGGTCAATTATTTACTGCGTTTTAGAAAGCACAGAGACATTAGGCTCCTGGCCTACAATTTGCTTCTTTTCTTTTGATATATGTTTATTTAATTGTTTATGTATTTAACAATGTGTGTTAGAGTGTGTTTATGGTCCAGTTGTAGGAATATTTACTTAATTTCAAGTATTTAAATGTAAATCCAGTATTTCAAATGTTTCATTATTCTTGTGTGGGTGCGTTGGCATGAAGACATGGCACAAGCGTTGTAGCCAATCACAGCACTCATTACTAAGAGAGATGTATGGAGGTTGGGGGAGGAGTATCGTTTCCGGAGAGGACACGGGAGTGAGTGCTGGACGCGGACAGTATAGCGCGATGGATGCACAGTCGGTGGAAAGACTTGGACAGTGGAGCAGTTTGCATGTGGTCGCGGCAGATAGAAATACTTTGGAGTGCCGACTTGTGCACTTGTGAGATTTCCGTGGCTTCTACAGTGAAGATGTAGTGTGCGTTTAGAAGCGAATATCAAGCGAGCTGTGTTGTTCATAACTAATTGTGTGCTGCACAACTCTATTGTTTCCCTGTTATTCAACTTATATTTTATTTAATTGCTGGACCATCGACACCAATAAGTGTTTTGCAGAAATATACCGCATTCTCAAAAGTACTTCTACTATCGTACTCATCATTTAAAGCTGTTAAGATAGTACTGCAAGATTTTATTTAATTGAAATCTTTAATTTATAAATTCATATGTTACATTCATATTTCACAATTGCCAAGTGACAGAAACCTTCGATAATTCGATTCATGTGTGTATTCTTATCGTATACTGTAGACTCGGCAGTATTTGTCCTGTAATGTGGCAACTACGTATCCCAGCCCCTAGACAACAAAACCACCAAAACTCCTGATACTGAAACTCTGAGTCGGAGGGTGCGTAGTTATTGTGAAAGCCCGCAACGTCTAGATAGGGACCGTGGGATGTCTAGCGCTGCCGGCCGTCCTATATTGCGGCGCAGATGGCACTCATGATACCGAGTCGCTGGAGGTGTGGGTCAGCAGGTGTGCTCCATTGGGTCCGCAGGATCCCACACGACCACTACTGGCGTCTGGCGGAAACTATTAATTCCACTGCCAACTTCGACACCTGTGGGATGGTACTGACATGTGATACTACAGAAACACGTACTTCTAATGCTAAGAAGGAATGCCACATCAGCGTAGAGGTGAAATCCACTGTGTGTTCAGAAAAAAAGGCTATGTTCTCGGGTCCCGCAGTTACATCAACTTCAGAAATCTCCCATATTCGAAAGAAACAGCCACATATTTACGACAACGGAGATACAACTTTCACAGCTGTCCCATTAGGATGATGATAATGACTAAAAATAGTGATACCACAGATGACAGGCTAAGTAAACAAAAAGGGCACTGATAGAAATTAAGGTAACAATTTCTTTTTGTTTATTTTATTTTTTCTGTTATTATCAAAACACAGACAATTGGCATAAATTTAGAATAGGTTTAATGTTAAATTTCTAGACAGATCCCTTACATTAATAAAACTTGGTAATTTTGATTTTTCAGAATTTGCAAAAAAATTCGAGGAGACTTAAAAAAGGGGGGTCGTCTCATGTTCAGGGTCATCTTATACTCGGGTAAATATGGTATTTCCATTTCTCATACATTTTTCTTAGTGGTTGCCCCCACTTTATCAGTTCTTTCATTTTTCTGACTGTTCTGTCCAGCTGTTAAAACTCAATATTCTTAATTTTTCTGTTATTTCTTTCTTATTTAAACTTATGTACTTGGGGTACGTGCACTGAAAGTAGTTGTTTTTTTTGACAATATAGTGACCAAGTTTTTTTAACGAGATAATTTTTTATGGCCAAGGGTTCTATGGTAATGATTTCTGTGTCTGAGGATGATTTGATTATTATTGAAATTAGTAAAAAAATAAAATGACCCATCTTAGTAGACAAGAAACAAAAAAAAAGTGAGAAAAAGAAAAGTAGAAGTATTGGCACATTGAAGACTTACAGCCTTGCTAAAACACACACACACACACACACACACACACACACACAGAGAGCATCTTTGCGCACTGTGTTACCTCTGGAGGAGGACTTGTCCAAAAGCTTAGCAGTGTTTTCAGTCTTGTTTTTATGTGGCTACTGTAACACTTATTTCATCCACCATATTTATTTATTTTTTATTTTGAAATTCATTCAAATATTTAATGTGCCCTATCTTGGAAACTAAACATGTTGTTGTAGGCCATAAATTACAACTGTAAAAAGCATTTTTACCTGAGAAATACTCAATATCTATAAAAGCTTCTTAGAACATTAAAAGTTTGTATTGTGTAGACTTTAATCTCCACACTCACCAACATTCTGCCTCTTCTGACCATAAACAACCTTCCCATCAAATTCATCAACAGGAACTTTTAAATCGGGTTCAACTTGCTGGATAGTCACATTCAGATGGTCTTCTATGTCTGCCAAGTACTGTAAATAGGTTAATTAATAAATACGTATAAAGTGACAAATTCAACTGGGGAGAAAATTTTAAATTATAGAGATTGACAGGTTAACCAAAATTTCCCGAAGGAGGTGCAACTCTCAGTACTATAGACAGAAATTCTGTAACTCAAAATACTACTCCTATTTTTATTTTCTGGAGCCAAATGTTTGTTCCCTCCATTCACTCCCCCCCCCCCCCCCCCCCCTCCAAAAAAACCCTCCTCTCTCTGCAGGTGGAATATATGGTTCGCATAGCAAGCAATGTAATTTCCTATCTCAACTGTTTCGAGGAGTTACACCTTCTAAAATTAAGAACTAGCCACCCTTTCTTTCTCTTTGTGGGTTTTAGCAAGTTTTTAGAAGAAAACTTCTCTCTTCCTACTGATAAAACTATATAGAATATACTAAAAATCAGTACAATGGAAACATTCAGAACTAGCTTTTACTTTTTGTTTGTCCAATTTTAAGCCTGTATATTCCAGAAAGGAAACACATAGTGCAATAGGACTCCTACTCCACAACATTATTTTCATTATCTTCCTTTCCAAATACAAAGTCTTGTTTTGCAGGGGCATTAACAAAACGTTACTCCAATTTAAAGATGTGGGGCTTCTGTGCAGGACAGGTACATATCTGGATGTAAGCATCTGGAAACTTATTATCTGCAAAATATATAGAACTCTTTAACAACTTAACAGTGCCTATCAAACTTTAAAAAAAAATAATGTTTTTACTCCCATACAATATTATCAGAAAATCATAAGAATAACTATACTAACAATTTGGAAGCACACATAAGCCAATACCAAAGAACTATAAGGAAAAAACTACACTGTTACTTTTAAATAACTTTCACCAGCAGTTTCGTTTCCCAAGGAATGTAAATACTGACAAGAATTAGCATGGTGACACAGTCACATGCAAACAAAACAATGCTAGCAGTTTTGATCATAAACAATCCTATAGAAAAAAATAATTGTCTTTCTCCTCCATCTTCTGCTAATCTTTTCACTTTCGGAAAACACTCAAAATGTGTGTAATGAAACATTTTACAGTAGTAAACTTGGTGAAATTTATCATCTGCCTTTGACTTCCATATCAAGTTGCATTTCTGTGAGCTTTTCAAACAGTGGTAAATTGCAATTGTTATTACAATACACATTCTGCAAAAAATGTGTTTAGAATACCTGTGGTTCATTGTACCAAATGCAGCAGCCTCCTTCATCAGTCAATCTAGTGTTGTGACAATTCCGCCCTCGACTAGGACACCATTCGCCATGATACCACACTTTTTCTGGCACAGATGACACAAGTGAAATTGCTAGACCCATCCTTTCCGCTCGTCCAACTCTACCGATGCGATGTACATAATTGGACTTTTCATCGGGCAATGTGACATTGATCACTGGTCATACAAAAACATTTGTATAAAATTAGTTTTTCATGAACGAAATCCAATGATAATTTAACAAATTGTAATAAAAAAATCAGTACTTACTAAATGGTAGTCCAGAAATATCTAAACCTCTTGCTGCTACATCTGTACAAATAAGAAACTTCACTTCTTGGCGTTTGAATTTTTCAAGGTTGCTCTTTCTCTCTGCAGGTTTACGGTCTCCATGTAGACAAACACAAGAATATGGATTGCCCCGGTTGTGAGGACCACCACCTACAACATATACAGAGGTTATGTGAAGTTCACATTCATTAAGCTGAAATCAGACTGTCAGATACAAGGAAGAAGGACGATCTTGTTTAAGGGGGGATGTAATGGATTTTGGTCCAAAAAAATCTATTTTTCAAAAATATTATTTTCTTGATCTACACAGTTTAATCTATGTTGTGTGTGAATTTTATCATGATAGCAGCTTTAGAAATGCCTTTAAATTGTTAAACTGCACTGGCGGCCAGTCCCACCTTTCCCAACATTTGGCACTGGATTGGATTGATTCGGGGTAAGAGACCAAACAGCAAGGTCATCAGTCTCATTCGATTATGGAAGGATGAGGAAGGAACCCCTGTGACAAGAGGTTGGGAGTGAGTGTGGTGTAGGGATGCACCAGGATATTGTGTAGGATAGGTGGGTGACAGAATGCTAGTTTGGGAGGGGTGGGCATGATCTTGGGTAGGATGTTCCTCATTTCAGGGCAGGATGAGAGAGAAAACACTGGCAAAGTATATGGTTCAGCTGTTTCAGTCCAGGGTGATAGTTGGTGACAAGAGGGTGCTTCTTTGTGGCAGATTCTTGCAAGTGGTGGGAGGATTGGGGTTGTGTGAGGATATGGCACAGGAAATTGTTTCTGGACTAGATTTGAGGGGTATTAGCTGTCTGTGAAGATCTTTGTGCAGCCTTCAGTAAACTGGGCAAGTAAATTCTCATCACTGCAAATTTGTTATCAACAGCAGCTAGGCTGTAAGGGAGAGACTTTTTGGTGTAGAAGGGATGGCAGCTGTCTCAGTGCAGGTACTGTTAGTGCGTTTAATGTGGACAGAGGTGGGAATGGAGCCATCAACGAGATGGAGGTCAACATCCATTGGTGCACTCAGTAGAACAGGACCAAGTGAAGCAGAAAGGAGAAAAGGTGTTGAGGTTGTGAAGGAATGTGGATAGGATGTCTTGGCCATGAGTCCAGATCATGAAGATACCATCAATGAGACTAAACCATACTAGAGGCTGGGAGTCTTGGGAAGCCAGGAAGGTTTCCTCTAGATGGCCCGTAAACAAGTTGACATAGAATGGTGCAATGCACACATTCTTGGCTGTGGCGCATATTTATTTGTGAAACTTCCTTTTGAAGGAAAAGTAGTTGTGGGTCAGGATACAGTTGATAATGTGTATAAAAATGAGGTGTTGGGTTCAGAGTTTGTGTATAGGGAGGTGGCATCAACAGTGATGAGTAGGGATCCACGAGGTAAAGGAGTGGCAACGGTGGTCAACAAGAGCGGAAATTCTTTCAGTGGGAGTGTAATAGCCATCTACAATGTTGTGTCCAGGATTGTTGGGCTGTGCATTTTTGAGGAGCACGTAAAAGATGGGTGTATGGGGTGATGTTGGGGTGAGGAGGGAGATTGACTCAGGTGGGTGCTTCTGGGAAGGCCTATGGATTTCAGCAGGGATTAGAGGTTATGTTGGTTTTCCAGGATGGGATCACTTTGACCAAGCTTGTAGGCAGGCCCCTGGTAGAGGCCTTGAGTCAATCAGTGTGACTCATCACAGCAGAGGTGGAGCCTTTGTCTTCAGGGAGAATGATGAAGTCTGGATCTGTTTTCAGGTTGTGTGTGGCTGTCTTTTCTTCAGAAGAGACCTAGGGAAGGATGGTGAGACCAAAGGGAACTGATGTTTTCAGAAGTATAGTTTTTCTTGTTGAACTCTAGTTTTATGATTAAAAATAACAGTCTATAGATAAGCCACCATGCAAGTAAAATTGACAAGTTGCTAACAGCCACTTATCAGATAAATTGGTTTGTATTCTAGCATACTTTACCTAATTTTGTAACTAGATGTTACTCACGCTTTTCTGTTACTACAAATAGACATTACTGCTAGCAATTTCTGTTTTTTGGGGAAATACCCATTATATGTAAGTGGCTGTAATGATAATATGAAGGTGAGTCCCATAATGCCAGCATGGATTTCCAACATTTTTCATGTGCACAAAAAACTGGCAGAGCTAAGGTTATGGGATAAAATTCTGAAAAAAAGTTGCTCCTTGATGGAAAGAATCCTTCTGTGACAAATAGATAGCTTTTATCAAAAAATGAAGTATGTCTCAATAAACAA
This sequence comes from Schistocerca americana, assembly GCF_021461395.2. Lineage (NCBI taxonomy): Eukaryota > Metazoa > Arthropoda > Insecta > Orthoptera > Acrididae > Schistocerca > Schistocerca americana. The sequence continues at coordinate 313,416,622 of NC_060124.1, forward strand.
AATGCCAATAATGAACTATTCATCTCATCTTTGAAATGTGATATTGTTGGCCAAAGAAAGAATGCTCCAAACTATAACAATTTCACAAACAAACAAATGCTCGAGTGTGAATGTATAAACTGCTAATATTTTAAAGGCAATAACACACTGCATTCTTTTATTGACGTATCTCTGTCACATCATCGTTTTAGCTATTACTTAAGTCAAAACTCACCCAATTGGTTCATGTATTTCTCCAGGTTGTCACAGTCCAGCTTTGTTCTACAAAATATTATTGCCCGATCCATTTTGTGTTCATTGATTGCACGCATACAGTATTCACCTTTCAGCATCTTGACGGCTTCAGAAAGTGTTTCTAAAACAAAAAAGTTTAAATAAGTGCATGCTCATTAAGAGAAAACTGATGAGTGTTAAAGATGAATTTATGCTATAATTTAACCTGCAGTGTTATTTCCTGGCCGAACATTGTCTCTCGCATGGACACCATCAGTTTGAATATGGCGACGTAGATTGTGCCAATTTGAGTCCTTCTGGGGGTCTACCATTACCACAACATGGTGTACGGTTTCAGGAACAGCATCTTCACCTTTCAAGTCAACCCATGTGGGAAAATGCATGAGACGTTCCTATGTAAACATTACATTAGTTTTTCCTTATCTCTTGGAACCAGATATTTTTCACAATTTGAAAACCATCAAACCCATTTTTCTTATTAGTGTCAAACACATAAATGAAACTTACTGCCATTTTTTTCACTTCAAAAGCATGTAGAGTAGCTGAACAGACAATCATCTGCAGTCTTCGGCCATCAGATGTAATTTTTGGGATCTGACGATGTAATCTGTCGATGAGTTCAGTGTAGCCCTGTTTGAGAAGACCATCAGCTTCATCCAAAACAAAAAATCTGCACTGAGTGAGAGAGAGATGACCAGCAGATATCAGATCCTCCAAGCGGCCTGGTGTTCCCACAACTATGTCAACCTGTTGTGATATTAAAATATTAAGAATGGATTTGCTACACTCATTCAAATAGCAAAATGTATTTTCGTTTCAAAAATGAGTGTACAGCATGTTCACAGATTGCACTTAATTGTATGATGAACTTACTCCTGCCATCAGTGCTGCAATTTGATCCTTAACATTGACACCACCAATCACCAACAGTTCACGTACTTTTGGATTCTCCAAGTACTTTTTGAACTTAATTATCTGGTTATATGTTTGTTCAGCTAATTCACGAGATGGCTGTAAATAAAAGCTTCTTTTTAAAACATGTTCAGGAAACACTCAAGGAGATGAACATGTTCTTAAATTTAGTCCTCAATCCTGGTACAGAACTTTCATCTGAGTAGGATAGGAGCTTACTGTGTAAGGATTACTTGTGGTGTAAAGCACGCATTTCTTTCTCACATGTTCTCTGTTATGAAATAAGGATATACTTATGTTTGTTTACAGACAATGTTACAGCTCCCTACACAACAACTCATTCACACAACTAGCAAACTATAAAAAATAAAAAAATGCTTAAGAAAAACCAAACTTTTAACAGCTGTCTACCATTATCCATAAGATATTTTGTATGTTCTTATAATATCAGAAATGATAAAAAGTGTGAAAAGGAAAGAAATCCTTTAGCCTCAAATTATCACACTAAAACTGGGGTTCATAATCATAACAATATGTTACAAATACAGTAACACCTATTGGGCAATTTCATCTCAATTCATACAGTGTGTGTCAATTTAACATCACAAGATTCTCTAGAAAAAATATATATTAGACTTCTATACCACACTTGTTACAAAATAAAATATTGTCATTTTCTCTTGATTTTTTACAAAATGGTAGAGACCTGTAAAAACACGCATTTTGTAAGTAACTCTTAGTACAGTGGAGAACTAAAAGAAAATATAACTAATGAACCATGGGATGAGATATGTGAGGAAGCAATAGAACAAAGGATGAAGGCATGGAAGAAATGGCACTCAACCAAAAGTGATAAGGACTACCTGGAGTTCAAACAGCAAAGATCTTCTACAACAAAACTCATTAGATCAGTAAAAAGACTATTTGAAAAGAATCAACTTATACAAATGGATAAAGATTTTAAGAGAAACAATAACAGATCCTTTTACAGCACATTCAGACAGAAACTACAAAAATATGTAGCACCAAATCTGTGTTTTAAAGATACCAGTGGAAAACTAGCAATGAATAATGAAGAAAATTGTGAAATATTAGCAAAATATTTTGAACAACTCCTCAACTGTCAGGAACCTATTGAAAAATTACCAGCCAACACCCCAAACACAGTAAACAATAATTCTGAACCCCCATGCCTCATAGAAATCAGAGAAATCATTAAAAACCTTAAGAACAATAAAGCACCAGGGGAAGACATGATAATTGCAGAAATGTGGAAAAGTGTGGATAATACAACTCAAGAAAAACTACTGGGAATAATCAATGAGATTTGGAGAACGGAACGTATACCGGAAGAATGGAAAACTGCATTAATCCACCCCATCTTCAAGAAAGGGGATAAAACCGATGCAAATAACTACAGAGGGATATCTTTACTTCCGGTGACGTATAAAATTCTATCTAAGGCCCTACAAAACAGATTGGAGAAACAACTTGATCAAGAAATTGGTGAATACCAAGCAGGCTTTAGGAAGGGAAGATCTTGTGTGGAGCAAATTTTAAACTTGAAGTTAATTATTAAATATAGACGATTAAGAGGAAAAGACATCTTTATCACGTTTGTTGACTTCAAGAAGGCGTACGACTCCGTTGACAGAACAACCTTGGTTAACATCCTTAGGGAGTTTGGAGCAGACAAGAAAACAGTCGCAATCGTCAAAGAAACTCTTACGGATACCTATGCAAAAGTAAAGTTCCGTGGTGAGGTATCCAGACCATTCAAAATCAGAACAGGATTAAGACAAGGAGATGGGTTGTCACCTACCCTATTCAACTGTGTGTTGGAAAAAGTTATTAGAGAGTGGAGGAAGAAAACGACTGAAGAAGGAATACAAAAAATCAGATTAGGAAGAATAAAGCATGGATTAGAAGTAGATTGCCTCGCTTTTGCTGATGACTTAGCGATTCAGGCAGGAAGTTTGGAAGAAGCAGTCAAACAGATCAATATTCTGAATGAAACAGCAGAAAAAGCAGGACTGAAAACCTCCTTTGAAAAGACAGAGTACCTAACCAATGTAAAAGAGGCACCGAACAATATGATTACAAAGTATGGCCAGATAAAGAAGGTTTCTAATTTCAAATATTTAGGGGAAATCATCCAGCCCAATGCTTCAGATAAAGAAGGAAATAAAACAAGAACAAGAAAAATGGAAATGGCATTCCAGCTAACAAAGAATGTGTACAACAAGAAGTCAGTATCAATTAACGCAAAAATAAGGCACTACAACACTGTGATTAAGCCAGAGTGTCTGTATGCATCTGAATGTTTAGCAATGAACACTAACAAGGAAATGGAAGCTATAGCAAAAAAGGAGCGAAAAATAATTAGAAGAGTACTTGGGCCGAGGTTTGAGAATGGGACTTGGAGGCTTAGAAGTAATAGAGAAGTGTATGACAAAATTGAGAAAGTGGGAGATACTATGAGGAAGAGAAGAGTAAGCTTTTACGCCCATTTGAAAAGAATGAATGATGAAAGGCTGACAAAGAAAATATTCATGTTTTTTGACAAGAACCCCAGAACCCAAATTACCTGGTTCAAAGAAGTCAAAGCAGACTTAGAGGAGATGGGTATAGGAGAAGATGATATAACCAACAGAGACTTAATGAGAGACAAAATTCAACATTTTGAAGGATTTGAAGTGAAGAAGAGAAGAACTGGAGGAACAGTGTGGACAGAAGACCGAAGGGAGCAGCACAGAGAGAGGATGAAGACATATTGGAAGAAGAGAAAAGAGGAGGAGCGCAATAGGAGAAATGTACATTGAAAAATAGTTGTTTAACGCAGTCCCTAGACGGCCAAAATCGGAATTAAAAAAAATAAAAAAAATGAACCAAAAGTGCCAGAGGCTTGACAGATGTTTTGCTTTAAGTTCTTTCTCAATATGTTAAAACTTGGTTGACAAATACAGTTATAGATTTTTTATGAATTACAAATTTAACAAGAAAATTCCTAAGTTTAAGATTTTTCTAATCTTCAACATAATTTTTTTTTTATTTAGAAATGCACACAATGTTATTTTACATGTTATATTACCACATATAACTGCTGTAACTATTAATCTTCCATCAGTGGTGCCCCTTTTTGGGTCATCCAGAGGCGGACAAACCTTCCTCGACCAGAGGGGGGGGAGGGGGGGGGGTGTTTGCACAAGGAGACCGTCTGGCTGCCAGAGTCAAAGTGGATTCTTGTGTGTATAACCTTAATGTTTATACCAGCCACATTGAGGTAGGGGAGAGGGGGATGGGGGGAGGGTATAAAAAGCCATTGTTTATTGCCATCTGTGTGTAACCATAAAAGGTAGCACACAATTTATCAACCATGTCAATGCCCCCTTTCATTTGATTGTGAAATGTGATAATTTCGGGTTTTTTCATGGGCCCAGTTGTGTCCTCAATCATATCGCCAAGTGCAGACTTGAAACCATCATTACCTCTCCCCTGAAACAAGAAAGGCTGGAATATTTTCTGCCCCTTTACACATTTTTGAACTCAACTGGAATGTCATTTTTTTCTTCTTCAAGGTGACAATGACTGATATTCTTTTACCTGCCAGTTCTTTCATCAGGGGGTCATCACTGAACCAGTCATCAACAGCCAACAGATTGGTTTATTGACTACTTGTGTTACCATACTGTGGATGACAGAAGTGTGATTACTGACACGATGCTCCAACTCCGGTTTCTTACCAGCATGTATATCCATCTTGCAGGTGTAGTACATTTCTGCATCAACAAGGGCAAATATCTATATGCCATACTTTGCTGGCTTGGATGTGATGTAACGATGAATACCCAATGCTCATGAAAAGCTTTGAACTTTTCATTGAGAGTAAAATTTTCTCCAATGGAGTAATATTCTTGGCAGTTAGCAACAAATATTTCAAACATTTTATTATTGGAGGAAGACAGTTGGTCATTTTCCTCTCTTTTGCTTGTGTGTTGCTGTTGCCAAATCAAAAGCATCTCCTAAAAAAAAAATTTTCCTCAACAACATGGTGAGCTTAAATGGCTCCACACCATCTCCTTTGGTATCCCACAGCTCTTCCAAATTTAGGCGCGATATGTGATAAACACCATTGAGGTATAACAAAGCAATAAAAGCTTTAATTTCAAACAGATTTGTGTACATAGCATTCCTAGGACGGGTGAAAGGTGTTCTCAGTTCGTCACTGTATTGGTTCATCCATGTAATGACTGAGTTCAGAACTGAGTCATCGAAAAGCAGAAGCCATGTTTCAGCATTGGTTTTCCCATGCCTATCTTCACCTTCCACCCAAGGAAAGTGAGCAAGTAGCTTTTGCTTACCAAGTTTCCTCCTGTTAGGTAGGGAACTTTTATTCCACTGGATTAGGCCAATGACCCCCTTGGTCCTCAGTTGTTTAGACCTGTATTACAAATCATCACTGGGCTCTTCGGTGTCATCTGTTTCTTCACAGTTTGGTTCAGGTTCTGAATTTTCAGCACGTACTTCAATTTTGTGTTCAGTGTTGGCATCAGGAGGGTCACCAACTTGGTTATCATCCTCCAAAGTCTCTCACCAAACAGAGCCCTGTACAGTCTGCCAATATCTTGAGGGATGATGCCACCGGAGGCTCGTCATGAAGTCTCCATTGTGCAATATAACATATGAAATTATATGTATGGTGGCACTACACTTACTAGGAACAACCCTGTTTTTGTACCTGCAATTTATTCTATGATCAAATTAACTCCCCAACACACTCGCAGATGATAGAACAATAAGATGGAGAAGAAAATTGCAAAACTCTTGTCTGGAAAACTTACACAAATGGTGTCACAACACCTGTGAGGCTAAGAGCAAGCCAGTTGTACAGACAATCTGTTATCACGGGCAGTGGCGCAACTGGCCATCATAAGTATGAAGATCTGGAGGATACTTAGAGAAAGTGCACCACAATACGGCCACCAACTGTGGCAAGGGAAATAAAAAAATTGTGCACCTGTGAAGTGGACACCACTAAAAAGGTTAACAATATCTTCTCTGCTCCAGCTACCTGTATTTTGTAAATATATATTTAAACAATTTTAAAAAATCACTTTTAACAAATTATTTACTCAAAATCCCAATTAAAAATTTATGAGAACTGCAGTGTAAATTACCTGGTTACTGTGTCAGTAGTTAGTACAATTGGAGTAGGCAATTTTTTTGTGTGTAAAGTATCAGAAAATTTTCAGCACACTATGTATTTACCAGGTGTACCGGTATGAAATGAGCGTGTTTTTTTTTTTTTTTTTTTTTTTTTTTTTTTTTTTTTTTTTTTTTTTGTGAAAATGAAACACTAATTTTGAATTGAAAAGTAAAAGCATTTTATTCAAAGTACTGACCATTGCTTTCTATACATTTTGACCACCTTTCTGGCAATTTGTGGACACCATGCCAACAGAAATGTTTCTCTTTTGAAGCAAACCAATCAGACACTCAATTTTCGACTTCTTCATAGGAATCGAAGTGCTCCTCAGCGAATGCGTGTCCCATTGATGAAAACAAATGGTAGTCAGAAGAGGCCAAGTCTGGTGAATACGGTGGGTGGGGTACCAGCTCCCAGCCAAGTGTTTTGATTGTATCCTGAGCCAGATTTCCTTTGTGTGCAGGTGCACTGTCATGTAAAAAAATTACTTTGCAATGTCTTCTGGCCCATTCTAGTCTTTTTTCGATCAATACATAGTTCAAATTGATCATTTGTTGTCTGTAGCGATTAGTATTCACAGTTTCACCAGGTTTTAGAAGCTCATGATACACCACACCTTTCTGATCCCACCAAACACAGAGCATTGTCTTGTTGCTGAATCGATCTTGTTTTGCAGTCGATGTTGATGGTTGTCCCAGATTAACCCATGATTTTTCCCGATTAGGATTCTTAAAATAAATCCATTTTTCATCGCCAGTAACAATTCGATGCAAAATTAATTTTCTTTCATGTCTTTGAAGCAAAAATTGAGAAATGGTTTTTCGGTTTTCCATCTGTCTCTCATTCAATTCATGTGGCACCCATTTTCCACACTTCTGGATCTTTCCCATAGCTTTCAATGGTCAGAAATTGTTTGTTGTGCAACATTTAGCATTGCTGCAATTTGCTTCTGACTCAAAGTATCACCTTCATCAAATATTGCTTGCAATTCGGCGTCTTCGAACTTTTTTGGTGGTCTTCACGTTCTTCATTTCTTACATCAAAATCATTATTTCTGAACCATTGAAACCATCTTTTGCACGTTGCTTCTGATAGAGTATGATCACCATATGCCTCGACAAGCATTCGATGGGACTCTGCAGCACTTTTTTTCAAATGAAAACAAAAAATCAATGCTTTCCGCAAATCATCACTTTCTGGTACAAAATTCAACGTTGTTAACACGACGAAAACATATGATGATGTTTGCTCCATGACTTGATGTATACTACATATATTTGACAGATGTCATACCAACCAAACAAAAAAAAAAAAATTAAGGCTTGTTCACAACAAATGTTCCCTATCGACACATTTGTATCTTAACGCTCATTTCATACCAGTACACCTGGTAGCATTTAACCTCTAGTGTAATCTAAGCATGTTGGCAATACTGTTTTCAGCTCTCTTTTTAGATTTGTGTGTGTGGTTTCAATTTTTCATATACAAAGTCAGTGAGAGAGCAAAGAAGTGAAAGGGTTAGATATGTGGACTAGTGAAACAGACAAGAAGATTATGTTTAAGAAAAGTGAAAATCACTTCACAATTGTTAGAAATCTAATTTTGCACTACTTTAACTCAATGGCAGCAATTATTTAAAATACAGGGTGCACCAACACAACTTTATGATTTCAACATGTAATAAAACCCATTTTATGAATCAGATTTAAAAAATTTTTTTTAGTCATGTAGGCACTAGGAGTTTTTTTTACACCAGTTTGAAAATCGTATCACATAGGTGGTGTACCCACTGCTCGGGTGAGGCAACATAACTTCCTTGTTTGACATGCGTACCATTCAGGCTTTAGTGGTTGTAGCAGGGTAGGATGCCTCATTTGACAGTGCAGTTCTGATATGGTGTTCTCTTCCAGGTCAGTCACCTCAAGCGTCAAAACAGTGAGGACCATGTGTTTGTCATCGCGGCCTACTTTTCGAATCAATGCTGTGATTGCAATCCAGCAAGCCTTCCAAAGTCACTTCAATGTAGCACCATTGCACCATGTCTTGGACCAGAAATCAATTATTACATGGCTCACTACATTCCGACAAATAGTGATTATGACAAGATGAAAAACCATCCTTACAAGTTGATGATTATGCAAGAACACTCTGAACAAAACTTCAATTCTCTGAAGAAACCACGTGAGGCACTTTTCAAAAACATTTCTGAAGAAAGAACTGTTTTTTCAGTGATACAACACATTTTCACTTGACTGGATATGTCAAACAGAACAAGTTCTATTGAGATGACAACCAATTCCCAGGAATTGCATCAAAGGGCTCCACAGTCATCTAGTCACAGTGTAGTGCGCAATTTCCTCAGCTAGGAGTGTTGGCCCCGGTTTTTTGAAGAAAATGGGATAACAATGACATTGAATTCAAACCATATGTGAACATTTTGGTGGAATTTTTGTTTTCACAACTTGATGAATTGGACTTAGGGGACATTTGGTTCCAACAGGATGGAGCAACAGTTCACATTTCAGGGAACACTCCCCGAAGCACCTCATCTCGATATGAGGCGATTTGATGAGGCCAGCCCAGTCCCCCCAATTTGGCCCCCTGGTATATATATTTTTTTCTTTTTTTAAAATCCTATGTTTATGACAATCATCCAAGGACCCTAAAAGACCTGATGCTGGTAAGAGTCACAAGAAATGCCAGAAATTCACTTATTCAATGTATGGGCAATGGGGGCCATCACCTACCTCCGATTTTCAAAACTGTACATTACTAAAAACAATTCTGATTTATAAAACAGGTTTTACTGTGTTCTGAAATCAGGAAGTTATCTAGCTGCGCCCTGTATTTCATACTTTTTGATCTTGAATGTAATTAGGCCTAATCCAAAAGTTGCCTATTCTGATTGGACCTTCCTTAAGTACAATGGACAAAGAGTATCCCATGCAGTTTTCAGAATATTCAGAATGAGGATTTTTAAGAAATTTTTTTTATAAAGGCTCAAAACATTTCAGATTATCTCATTTTTATGAAGAAACATTTGGATAATTTAAGAAGTTAAAGCATTAATGTCACTGCTGACTGTTGAGTTTACATATCATCATCCTATGGCTATCCATACTTCTGAAACACAATTTTTAAGTCTGCAAAACATTACAAACCATGTCTGACCGTTTTGACACAAGGTTTTCATTCAAAATGACTTCAGATCTCCATTGTTTTTAAATTTTTAATTACATTGTATTCATTTACCCTTCCATTAAGAAATCTTCACAAATATCCTCATTTGGATAGGACTATAACATTTTTACAAATCAAAAGAAAATTAAAATTTTCAATTTTTTCACAGGCGGTCCTGAGCAAGTTCAATGATTTTTTTTTTTTTTTTGGCAAAATTCTGAGATATTGATGAAACACATTCATTCTTGAGCTGTATGTTTTGAAATGAAATCAGTCTACCCATTTGTACATTATTTTTAAGGGATACTGTATATGCTCTGCTAGTCTGTAAAGTCTTGCTACATTTGTTCCCATTTTGGTGTTTAGACACTTATTTCAATTATTAGTGGCTTGGAAATGCTGGAGTCCTGTAGTCAACAATACCAATTTTTTAACCACATTAAAAATCACACAATATCTACACTGTATCTCCCACATACTGCCTTACAGCAGAGCCACCAACCATACACTCATATACCATAGGTTGCTGCAACTACTTCCTGTTTGTGACAATTTCCCCTGGAGATAAAACATGAACAATAATCACCGCATTGTTCAAAACCAAACGACCAGCAGACACATAATATCCCCCCCCCCCCCAAATGTGCAAGTATTTAGGTTGTTGTCTGACCACTCTGCAGCCAGTATGTGCTCTGGGATTTTGCCAGCTGCAGCTAGCAACTCATCATTCTGAGGTGCGCACTGAACTACTAAGGAATCTCTCCCCCAGCATAAATGGACATCATCAATCTTCAGGCACTTTACTGCTCACTGTCGGGCAAGGACTCGCGCACCGACAGCACCCCGCTGGGCTAGGCCCCGCCCACCGACAGCTCCCCGCCGGGCTAGGCCCCGCCCACCGACAGCTCCCCGCCGGGCTAGGCCCTGCCCACTGACAGCTCCCCGTCCACCGACAGCTCCCCGCCGGGCTAGGCCCCGCCCACCGACAGCTCCTCGCTGGGCTAGGCCCCGTACACCAACAGCACCTCGCCGGGCTAGGCCCTGTACACCAACAGCACCTTGCCGGGCTAGGCCTCGCACACCGACAGCACCTTGCCGAGGTAGGCCATGAGCACTGACAGTGCCTCGCCAAACTGACAGATCCTCCTCAATCAAAGCCTTGAGCACTAAACGCTTACTGCTGACCAAGGCTCAGAAGACTACTCCCACCCTTGAGCACCCTACGTTTGCTGCAGAGTGCGGCTCTACTCATTGACAATCTTCCTGGACCAAGTAAACAATTCACTTCTAAAGAAATCTTGCTACTGTATTTTGCTCATTAGCTTTGATGAACATACAACTGTTCTATACTACACTTCCCACTTCTATTGTAGTGTGTTGTTCTGTTTCAGTCTCCGATACTATGAATGGCAACTACGATAACTGCCTCCAGAATTTTGTCCCGAAAGCAACTGGTGTCCAAAGCACCAGACTTCCAGTTTTCCACACTCATCTGCACATAATAAAATCTGTATTGTCCTTTGCACTGTACTTTGGCTACCGGTTGGCCTTAACTCTCTATCCATCTGCCACGAACTCTAGTAGTAAGGACGAGGTCCTTTGACGCTGTGTGGGCAGAGCCACACATAAACCCCCCCCCCCCCCCCCCCTCACTCCTTTAGCTGCCATCTTCACCATCTTGCAGCACACTCTGCTCCTTTCCACACCGCAGACCCCACACACTTCCAGTTGTATCTGCTCACAAACCCATAATTTGCACATCTCTTCTGCACCATTATATGGGACCTCACATGCTTCACCCATCATCCTCCCTCCTGGAAAGGCCACATGCCTAATTCTCCTACACTATTTTCAGACACTGACATTGCAATAACCAACAAGACTTCAGATGATCCAAACCCTGAACCATCCCTGCCAGGTCGCCTCTCCAAGACCACTCATTCTGATTGCACAACTCGCAGCCAGGGCCCTCTGCATCACTTAAAGCTACAGCCATTCCTTGTGTGCATGCCTTTCTATGGCCACCAGTTGAACTTCCCTCAGGCTCTGATTCAGCATCCCTGGAACCTCTGAAGAAAGCCCAGACCATGCTGGGTGCGGCTTAAGTCGCCATCATCATCACCAGCCAAATCGTCCTTCCCAGACAGTGACACTGAATGTGCCTTTTTCAGGGTTCACTCTTACAAGTCCTAGTTTGAGCCAAACCCATCTTCAACAGTTGTACTGAAGCCGCCTGTCTTCAGCCAACACTTTCTAGGTCCAAACTACTGTCTCGAGCATCCATGCCACGGACTATCTCCTCGACCCTGGAGCACTTCCTTCCTTTGGACGTTGCATGATCTCAGTAATGGCTATGCACTCTCCCCTCAGAGGCAAAGGAATGCTGAATCTTCTGGATACCGCCTTATAACATCATCACCAATCACAGAGTCGTGTATCATGGGCTGCTGCAACTTCAGCTTGCTTAAAGCTCTTTCCTCCGGAGATGGAACACAATTACTCGTCAGCAGAAACATGCCAGACTGTTTACAACTGAACCTCCAGCAGCCACAACAGCACCTGGCACCAGCCTCTCGCCACTGGCATAAGAACAGGTGCTGCCGTAGTAGCACTACCATGCGTCCACAAGCCATGTGCCTCCTTCGATATTCCCATCAGGTGAGTGTGTACGTCACCTCTGCAACCAGTACATGCTCTGATCTGCCTGCACCTAGCAGCTCACTACTCGCAGTTCTTAGTCAACAAGGAGGCTCTCACTGCAGCATCCATGGACAATGGGGCTTCCATAAACCACGTCCATCCTCGAGCACCAATTGCTCACTTTCGACCGAGGCCTCAAGCAACTACCACTAACTGCAGCTTCACAGACTACGTCCTTCCTCAAGGACCCTATGCTTACTGCTGCATTTGGCCTCCATGGATGACCGTCATCATCGAGTCCCCTAGGCTTGGTACCAAATGATGCTTCACTCAAGGTCTGTCAGTCTGAATCAAGTATTGTAACTTTCAACTTCAGAAATTGTGCTATCGCATTCTGTTCATTAGACCTAACAAACATACTATGCTGTTGTAACAAGAGGAAAGGTGATGTGGCATATCCGAAGTGGCTGATTGGGGGGGGGTCCTAACCAGCTTACTGGCGGACTTTAGTGAAATTAAATTGCTCCCACAGACCAAACACCCTCTGCAGTTAACAACCGCAGTTGTAAATTGGAGCTTGCACCAGCTAAGGTTAATTATCTTTGAAAGTTAATTATGGAAAGGTCTCTTAGGGAAAAAATTCCATCATACTGTCCAAAAAGGAAGGTAAGGGCTAGATTGGACTTGGTGGGTAGCCAAGACGGCAATGAATCAGAGCATTTGCAATCATCCAAATGCTAACTGACACACATAAGAAAGAGTCAACATAAGAAATTAAATTATATACGAGGGTGGTTTGAAAAGTTCTCAGAATGGAATAGAAAGAAAGTACTTACATCACTGAAACTTTTTTTATTTTTCAATGTAGATTAATGCACTTGATCCAAGGATGTTCCAGTGCCTTGATCCCATCTCGAAAATGAGTTTCATCCAGACATGCAAAATAGTTTTCAACTCTGGCTATCAATTCTTTGTTTGAACTGAATCTTCATCCACCAAGAAAGATGTTCAGTTTTGAAGAGAGATGGAAGTCGATTAAGCCATATCAGGTGAATAATGCAGGTGTGGCAACAATTCATACCTTAGTTCATGTAATTTTGCCATGGCGACAGCACATGTGTGCGGACACGCATTGTCTTGATGGAAGATGACTTTCTGCCTTGCTAAATCTGGCCTTTTTTCGCATATCTTTCATTGCAATTTGTCCAGGAGGTTAGCATAATATTCTCCAGTAATTGCTTGCCCAGTGGGGAGATAATCTACAAACAGAATCCCCTTCGCATCCCAGAACGCTGGTACCATGACAGTTTCTGCTGATGGAATTGTCTGTGCTTTCTTTGGTGGCAGAGAATCAGCATGTTTTCACTGTTTTGTCTCGGGGGTATAGTATTGCATCCAAGTTTCATCTGTGGTCACAAACCGGTGCAAAAAATCAAAACGGGCCAAACATTGTTCCAATATGTCCATTCTCAAACATTTTTGATCCAGCATCAAGAGTCGTGGCACCCATCTTGCAGAAAATTTTTTCATTTCTAATTATTCAGTTAAAATGTGATATACCATTTCAGATGACATCTGGCAAGTGTGAGCAATTTCACGCACTTTCAATCGGCTATCTTATATGACCTTTTTTGGCACTTTTGCAATGATTTCTGGAGTAGTAACACATCTTGGCCAACTACTGTGCAAATCATCATCTAAGCTCTCCCGACCAAATTTAAATTAATTTGTCCACTTGGCAATGGTTGAACAAGAAGGAGCAGAGTCCGCCCAGCATATTCTGGAAATCAGCGTGAATGTCCTTTGCTTTCATACCTTTCTTTATGAAGTACTTAGTCACTGCTTGAATCTCTATTTTTTCCATCTTTGCAAACCACTACACAGAGCCACATCACCACCACAGCTCTCTTCCAAGGCACTGACATGGCACGAGTTTACAGGGAACAGTCCAAACAATACGTTGTGCTAGCGCTGACCTCTTGTGGTGATTCTGAGAACCTTTCAAACCACCCTCGTACCAACAAGCAACATCAACTCCCTACTGAAGACCGGAATTCCCCAGATGAATTAAATGAGCAAAAAATTTTAATAAGGAGGTTCCAAGAAATAAGAAACATGATAGAGGACCCATTCATAGAATTTATTATGGGAAAACGAAGACAGGGTTATGAAGCGACAGCCCAATTTGGAACAGGATTTATAGTGAATGTAAAAATAATAGATTTAATAATGGATTTTTGAATAATATTACCAAGAATTGCAACTCTGACTTTTAAAACAATGAACAAAACCTACACTATTATAAATGCTCATGCCGCAATTTTGGGATCTTCTCAAACAACCTGTAAACAGAATAAGTACAAGGAATATAGAAGTCTTATTGGGAGACTTCAACGCCAAGCTGGGAAAAGTAAGGAGAATGGAGTCCACATAACTTTACAAAGAAGAATGGTCAAAGTCTTATAGAACAACATGCTTCAAGAGGAAGCCAAATAACTTAAAAACATGGAAACACCCAGATTGGAGGAAGGGAGAGTGGCAGCTAGACCGTGTCTGTATAGACAAAAATTTTCATAACGAAATATACAATGTTAACGTACTGAGAGTAGTAGACATAGGCTTAGACCACTGCTTAGTTAAAATTAAAATCAAATTCACTCAAAGAAAAATAATGAGAAAGCAACAGAACAAGGAGAAGGCATGACCCACATTAGATAATTAAAAATGACAAATACCAACACACAACACAAACCATTAAAGTAACAGATGATCCAGAAGAACTGGTACCAAGTCTCAAGAAACAATCAAATAATCTAGCTCCCTTAAATCCACGAAGAAAACATGCATGGTGGACTCAGGAATGTGAATTTCCAGGAAGAAAGAGACCAGGCATGGTTAAAGTTTCAAACAAGCAAAACAAAAGAAAATGCATCAACCTCAAAAATGAAAAGAAAAAATTCACACAAAACGTTAGGGGAATTGAGAGAGAATTCCATAAAGACATAATAAACTCTGTAAAAGATAAGTACCACAAAACCAATTCCAATAACTATCTTTGGGAAACAACTACAACAGTATGGGCTGCTGACACTAATGCTGAAAAATGAAGATGACAGACCGGCACACACTGACAAAGAAAATGCTGAAATAATGGCAAAAGCATTTAATGAACTTCTGAATTGTGAATAACCCAAAGAACTCTTACAAATTGACGTAAATACCCCAATCAAAACTGAACCTAACAAATTAGACCCCCAACTTTCCAAAAGGTAGAGTGTGTCCTCAAAGGACAAAAAAAGCCATAAGGCATGTGGAGAAGATCAGGTTTTTGTTGAAATGTGGAAATATTTAAGACACATAGTCAGGACCTCACTACACAATGCTCTCACAAAAATTTGGATAGCAGAACAATTCCCTGAACATTGGACCACGACCATCATATGCATACTACACAAGGTGGTGGATAAGCAATCCAGACAACTACAGAGGAATCTCTCACTCCTAGGCTGCACACACAACATTTTATCCGAGATTGTATACGCAACAATCAAGGAACAGTCAAGGAACAACTACAACAGGGAGGTCTCAAACCATGAAGCAGCTGTGCGGAGCAGATCATTACTTTAAAAATGATTATGGCATACTACATGAAATGGAACAAATTGCTTGCAATAACATTTGTAGATTTTAAGAAGGCATATGGTTGCCTCCATAGACCGCCAGTACTAAAAATTTTACGGAATGTAAGACTCCAACCAAAACTAACTAAATTAATAGGACTTACTCTAACCAACAGCAAATCGAAAGTTACATTTACAGAAGAAATTTCTGAACAACTGCTTATAAAAACAAGCTTAATATAAGGTGACTATCATCATTACTGTTCAACTGTGTCCTGGAATACATAACGAGAGAATCGTACTAGGATAACCCAAAGAACATATGAACTGGAAGTGCTAAAAGTAAGTAAGTTTGAACTGCTTGGGATTAGCTGATGATCTTTCTCTTCTATCCAACAATGTTCAAGAAACCAGGCAACAAGTTAAATCACAAGAAACAGCACAGAAAACTGGCCTCAGATTATGCTAACTGACCCACCACTTGCAAACAAAATTACAATAGGAGATAGAGAGATCAAAATCGTTGATAAATTTAAATATTTAGGTGAAATCTTAACTTACGATCTAAATGATAAACCATCACGGCAAAATAGCATCAATAAACTGCACAAAGGAAATTACATTGCCAGAAACACGTTTTGCTCATGTAGGAATGGGATATCCATATGACAAAAAGGAACTTAAGTCATTGGTACAACTATATGTTAAACAGAGTTCACTGAAACAACATTTAAGCATGGTTACCCTAGTGAGGATTGTTATCAAGCCTTTTATGAAGCGCAATCCCTGCATTTCTTTGAAGAAACCTGAATGCCTTTGCAAGTCCCAAAAGGATGCTAGATAGACATCTATAGTTCATACCTTCTACAACGAACTGATTAAATATGTAGACTAATAGATAATGAGAAATTATGTTTTGTCTAGAATTGTGGTGAGTCTGGGTTTGGCAAAGACCCAACTAGGGCCAGAGATCTTGGAGAAGAGGGAAAGCCACTGAATAGGGTCTCTGCTGGATCATTCAGGGAATCAACAATTGATTTGGTCTGCTTTGCTATAGATAACATTTACTTGACACAGCTGATCACATGTAAGGATGGAGCAGTTCAGAGTCAATGGACTTCGAGTAATACTTACCCATGGACACTTTATGCTGCTTCAACAAATGGGAGGATGTTATCACTGGTTCACTACAACTTATATCCTTCATATATAAAAAAGTCATACAATTCACAAATTACCCAGTCAACTGTAACTACCAATTTTGTATGTATGTGTCACTTCACAGTTTGTGCATGAAGTTTGTGCTTGATTCGGCCACTAGAGGCCACCCAGCTGATAATATGACAGCAGCTGTGTGCGCAGCCTGCCGGCTACGCCCCTCTTCAAAATGATGAATATATAGGCCAGAGCACACGGCTCTACCAGCCACTTATTTATTATTAATTGTATTGCACATTGCCTTCCATGTCTGTGTACTGTTCGAGCAATGAATTACAGTGTTCTTGGGTTATAACAAAAGCGCTGCTACGATTTCCGTCCTAGACTTGTTAGTCTACAATTAGTGGATATGGTTGTACAAAACAACATTCAGTGTGATTTCACAATTACTTACCTGACAGACACAGCCTTCTGACAAATATGTGTTTGGCCCTGTTAAAAATATTTGGCTAAGCTTGGCTAAGATTTGATTTAGTGTTTGTGTGTTCTGTTTATGGGTACTCACAATGAGTATGTTATCTACCACCTCAGTTTTAATGATGTTATTGAATTCCTTCCAAACGTTACTTATTTTTAACTGATTCCTTTCAAAATTTTCTCATTTTGGAATTATTACATGGTCATTGAGGTAACTGTAAATATTAATATAATAGAGGGAAACGTTCCACGTGGGAAAAATTTATCAAAAAACAAAGATGATGTGACGTACCAAACGAAAGCGCTGGCAGGTCAAAAGACACACAAACAAACACAAACATACACACAAAATTCAAGCTTTCGCAACAAACTGTTGCCTCATCAGGAAAGAGGGAAGGAGAGGGAAAGACGAAAGGATGTGGGTTTTAAGGGAGAGGGTAAGGAGTCATTCCAATCCCGGGAGCGGAAAGACTTGGCTTAGGGGGAAAAAAGGACGGGTATACACTCGCGCACACACACATACACACACATATCCATCCACATATACAGACACAAGCAGACATATTTAAAGAGAAAGAGTTTGGGCAGAGATGTCAGTCGAGGCGGAAGTGCAGAGGCAAAGATTATGTTGAATGACAGGTGAGGTATGAGTGGCGGCAACTTGAAATTAGCGGAGATTGAGGCCTGGTGGGTAACGGGAAGAGAGGATATATTGAAGAGCAATTTCCCATCTCCGGAGTTCGGATAGGTTGGTGTTGGTGGGAAGTATCCAGATAACCCGGACGGTGTAACACTGGGCCAAGATGTGCTGGCCGTGCACCAAGGCTTGTTTAGCCACAGGGTGATCATCATTACCAACAAACACTGTCTGCCTGTGTCCATTCATGCGAATGGACAGTTTGTTGCTGGTCATTCCCACATAGAATGCGTCACAGTGTAGGCAGGTCAGTTGGTAAATCACGTGGCTCTGCCTTTGATCGTGTACATCTTCTGGGTTACAGGACTGGAGTAGGTGGTGGTGGTGGTGGGAGGGTGCATGGGACAGGTTTTACACCGGGGGCGGTTACAAGGATAGGAGCCAGAGGGTAGGGAAGGTTGTTTGGGGATTTCATAGGGATTAACTAACAGGTTACGAAGGTTAGGTGGACGGTGGAAAGACACTCTTGGTGGAGTGGGGAGGATTTCATGAAGGATGGATCTCATTTCAGGGCAGGATTTGAGGAAGTCGTATCCCTGCTGGAGAGCCACATTCAGAGTCTGGTCCAGTCCCGGAAAGTATCCTGTCACAAGTGGGGCACTTTTGTGGTTCTTCTGTGGGAGGTTCTGGGTTTGAGGGCATGAGGAAGTGTCTCTGGTTATTTGCTTCTGCACCAGGTCGGGAGGGTAGTTACGGGATGCGAAAGCTGTTTTGAGGTTGTTAGTGTAATGGTTCAGGGATTCCGGACTGGAGCAGATTCGTTTGCCACGAAGACCTAGGCTGTAGGGAAGGGACCGTTTGATGTGGAATGGGTGGCAGCTGTCATAATGCAGGTACAGTTGCTTGTTGGTGGGTTTGATGTGGACGGACGTGTGAAGCTGGCCATTGGACAGATGCAGGTCAACGTCAAGGAAAGTGGCGTGGGATTTGGAGTGGGACCAGGTGAATCTGATGAAACCAAAGGAGTTGAGGTTGGAGAGGAAATTCTGGAGTTCTTCTTCACTGTGAGTCCAAATCATGAAGGTGTCATCAATAAATCTGTACCAAACTTTGGGTTGGTAGGCCTGGGTAACCAAGAAGGCTTCCTCTAGGCGATCCATGAATAGGTTGGCGTATGAGGGGGCCATCCTGGTACCCATGGCTGTTCCCTTTAATTGTTGGTATGTCTGGCCTTCAAAAGTGAAGAAGCTATGGGTCAGGATGAAGCTGGCTAAGGTAATGAGGAAAGAGGTTTTAGGTAGGGTGGCAGGTGATCGGCGTGAAAGGAAATGCTCAATCGCAGCGAGGCCCCGGACGTGCGGAATATTTGTGTATAAGGAAGTGGCATCGATGGTTACAAGGATGGTTTCCGGGGGTAACAGATTGGGTAAGGATTCCAGGCGTTTGAGAAAGTGGTTGGTGTCTTTGATGAAGGATGGGAGACTGCATGTAATGGGTTGAAGGTGTTGATCTACGTAGGCAGATACACGTTCTGTGGGGGCTTGGTAACCAGCTACAATGGGGCAGCCGGGATGATTGGGTTTGTGAATTTTAGGAAGAAGGTAGAAGGTAGGGGTGCGGGGTGTCGGTGGGGTCAGGTGAAAGGTTTTGCAGGGGACCTAAGGTTCTGAGGATTCCTTGAAGCTCTGCCTGGACATCGGGAATGGGATTACCTTGGCAAACTTTGTATGTGGTGTTGTCTGAAAGCTGACGCAGTTCCTCAGCCACATACTCCCGACGATCAAGTACCACAGTCATCGAACCCTTGTCCGCCGGAAGAATGACGATGGATCGATCAGCCTTCAGATCACGGATAGCCTGGGCTTCAGCAGTGGTGATGTTGGGAGTAGGATTAAGGTTTTTTAAGAAGGATTGAGATGCAAGGCTGGAAGTCAGAAATTCCTGGAAGGTTTGGAGAGGGTGATTTTGAGGAAGAGGAGGTGGGTCCCGCTGTGACGGAGGACGGAACTGTTCCAGGAAGGGTTCAATTTGGATGGTGTCTTGGGGAGTTGGATCATTAGGAGTAGGATTGGGATCATTTTTCTTCGTGGCAAAGTGATATTTCCAGCAGAGAGTACGAGAGTAGGACAGTAAATCTTTGACGAGGGCTGTTTGGTTGAATCTGGGAGTGGGGCTGAAGGTGAGAGGCCTTTGGATAGGACAAAGGTTTCGGATTGGGAGAGAGGTTTGGAGGAAAAGTTAACTACTGAATTAGGGTGTTTTGTTTCCCGACTGTGTTGATTGGAATTTTGAGGTTTTGGAGGGAGTGGAACTGGAAGTGGGAGATTGAGTAGATGGGAGAGACTGGGTTTGTGTGCAATGAGTGGAGGTTGAGGTTTGCTGGAAAGGTTGTGAAGGGTGAGTGAGTTGCCTTTCCGGAGGTGGGAAACCAGGAGATTGGATACTTTTGTGAGGTGGAGGGTGGCATGCTGTTCTAAATTGCGGTTGGCCTGTAGAAGGATGCTCTGAACAGCCGGTGTGGATGTGGGAGAGGAAAGATTAAGGACTTTTATTAAGGGTAGGAGTTGATGGGTGTGTTCATTGGCTAAGTTGATGTGTAGGTGAAGGATTAGGTGGGTGAGGGCAATGGATTGTTCAGTTTGGAACTGGTATAGGGACTGATGGAAGGAAGGATTACAGCCAGAGATGGAAACTTTAAGTGTGAGGCCTTTGGGGGTGATGCCAAATGTTAGACAAGCCTGAGAAAATAGAATGTGGGAGCGTAATCTGGCTAGGGCGAAGGCATGTTTGTGGAGGGAATGTAAATAAAACTTAATGGGGTCGTTGTGGGGGTGTTGTAAGGGTGACATGGTATTAGAAGGTGGAAAGTGTACCATGAGGCTGAAATGAAAATAAAAATATATGGGGAGAGTAAAGGTGAACTGGAAAGTAACTGGAGATCTGGTGTGAAAAAGGCGAAAAGGTGTTGGTTACAGCTGGGCTATGTTGGACTTGGGTTGGTCGACAACGATGTGCACAAAGGTTAGGTGGTTGTGTTGCCGCCAAAACAAGTTGAAGGACGGAGAAATTCGGGAAATTTTCGAAAAAACTGCATGTAATGTATTAAAAGGAGTGGTTTTGTGGTGGTAGATTATGAAAATGAGGCTAACAATTGTCTGACGAAGAAATAATGACGTTAAAACCTGTGGGAAACGCTTGGAATCCTTACCCAATCTGTTACCCCCGGAAACCATCCTTGTAACCATCGATGCCACTTCCTTATACACAAATATTCCGCACGTCCAGGGCCTCGCTGCGATGGAGCATTTCCTTTCACGCCGATCACCTGCCACCCTACCTAAAACCTCTTTCCTCATTACCTTAGCCAGCTTCATCCTGACCCACAACTTCTTCACTTTTGAAGGCCAGACATACCAACAATTAAAGGGAACAGCCATGGGTACCAGGATGGCCCCCTCGTACGTCAACCTATTCATGGGTCACCTAGAGGAAGCCTTCTTGGTTACCCAGGCCTACCAACCCAAAGTTTGGTACAGATTTATTGATGACATCTTCATGATCTGGACTCACAGTGAAGAAGAACTCCAGAATTTCCTCTCCAACCTCAACTCCTTTGGTTCCATCAGATTCACCTGGTCCTACTCCAAATCCCACGCCACTTTCCTTGACGTTGACCTGCATCTGTCCAATGGCCAGCTTCACACGTCCGTCTACATCAAACCCACCAACAAGCAACAGTACCTGCATTATGACAGCTGCCACCCATTCCACATCAAACGGTCCCTTCCCTACAGCCTAGGTCTTCGTGGCAAACGAATCTTCTCCAGTCCGGAATCCCTGAACCATTACACTAACAACCACAAAACAGCTTTCGCATCCCGTAACTACCCTCCCGACCTGGTACAGAAGCAAATAACCAGAGCCACTTCCTCATCCCCTCAAACCCAGAACCTCCCACAGAAGAACCACAAAAGTGCCCCACTTGTGACAGGATACTTTCAGGGACTGGACCAGACTCTGAATGTGGGTCTCCAGCAGGGATACGACTTCCTCAAATCCTGCCCTGAAATGAGATCCATCCTTCATGTAATCCTCCCCATTCCACCAAGAGTGTCTTTCCGCCATCCACCTAACCTTCGTAACCTGTTAGTTCATCCCTATGAAATCCCCAAACCACCTTCCCTACCCTCTGGCTCCTACCCTTGTAACTGCCCCCGGTGTAAAACCTGTCCCATGCACCCTCCCACCACCACCTACTCCAGTCCTGTAACCCGGAAGGTGTACATGATCAAAGGCAGAGCCACGTGATTTACCAACTGACCTGCCTACACTGTGATGCATTCTATGTGGGAATGACCAGCAACAAACTGTCCATTCGCATGAATGGACACAGGCAGACAGTGTTTGTTGGTAATGAGGATCACCCCGTGGCTAAACAAGCCTTGGTGCACGGCCAGCACATCTTGGCCCAGTGTTACACCGTCCGGGTTATCTGGATACTTCCCACCAACACCAACCTATCCGAACTCCGGAGATGGGAAATTGCTCTTCAATATATCCTCTCTTCCCGTTACCCACCAGGCCTCAATCTCCGCTAATTTCAAGTTGCCGCCACTCATACCTCACCTGTCATTCAACATAATCTTTGCCTCTGCACTTCCGCCTCGACTGACATCTCTGCCCAAACTCTTTGTCTTCAAATATGTCTGCTTGTGTCTGTATATGTGTGGATGGATATGTGTGTGTGTGCGAGTGTATGCCCGTCCTTTTTTTCCCCCTAAGGTAAGTCTTTCCGCTCCCGGGATTGGAATGACTCCTTACCCTCTCCCTTAAAACCCACATCCTTTCGTCTTTCCCTCTCCTTCCCTCTTTCCTGATGAGGCAACAGTTTGTTGCGAAAGCTTGAATTTTGTGTGTATGTTTGTGTTTGTTTGTGTGTCTTTCGACCTGCCAGCGCTTTCGTTTGGTAAGTCACATCATCTTTGTTTTTTGATAAATTAACTGTAAATATTGATATACTCATTCAGGAAACTGTTCAGAAGTCTTAGCACAGTGTGAGAGGATGCAAAGTTTTCTGGTATTTTATTGGTAAGAATTAAAAAAAAAAAAAATAAAATAAAATAAAAAAAAATTAAAAAAAAAAAAATAATTTGACCAATGGGAAAAACCATACTAGTGTAATATATAAATGAACAAACAATGGATGTCCAGATTGGAATATCAACAATTATGAAAGGATAGACTGTCATTGACTGTAAATGTGACATGTTGAGTTGCAGATAGGGACAATGGAAACAAAACAGCACACCTCACCCACACGTTAAAACTACCCCAGCACTCTGACTCGATTGCAACTCTTGCACTGAAAGAAAGCAGGCACTTGAGAGTGGGGTATGGATGGTGGGAGAAAAGAGCACTGTCTGGTGGATCATACAGGAACTAGGGGCAGTGGCTGTCACCTGTAAGTCTTGCCCAGCCACATCTTAGTCCCTGCCTCCGTCTTCCCAGCCCCTACTACCACATTGAAACAATGCAAGAGTTGCAGCCTGGCTAGATCAAGCATAGATAGTGATCATGTATGAATGAGGTGTACCTGCTTATGTGGATGGATTTGTTTTCCTTTCTTTTCTGAAGAAAACTTTGGGTGAAAGCTGAGTGTGGAACAGTCTTTTTGTTGTATAAATGAAGAATCTCATTTGATCTACAGTCAATGTTTAATAAAATCTTATTGCAGCTGTCTGAGGACTGATTTAGTAGAGGTTGGTGTTGAATCAAGATTTCAGAAGATTTCATCTAGTCAGGTGTTTGACGAGTACTACAGAGCAGGTGTGTCATTTCTTAGCAACATACACATTGGTCAAACTCTTGCAAGTGTTGGTTTACAGTTACTCCTGCTGGCAAATCCATATACATGCCACACTTCTGAGATTGCTGTTTCCATTCACTCCTTACCTGGGATAAATGTGAAGACATATGGTAAAAGTAAACAAGTGACAGTTAGAATCAACAGATTAATAATCAGAGAGCAGAGTTTGTATTTCAGGCCTACTACATCTAAAAATTACAAAAATAACTCATTTGAATATAGGAAGCTAGTAAATCATTTCAAACTACCCCACCCAGCCCTACATCAAAAATACTGTAAGCAAAATGCTGTCTAGTGTCATTACAGTTTCTAGCTTTCAAAGAAATGCACATAATATCCTATACAATATTTACCTTGCACTTGCAATATTCTTCATGACATCTGATGGCAAAATAAATGATGCACACAGAAAATCAAACTTATTTCTTCAGCAATAATAAGTCCTACTTACACTGCATATTACTCAAATATTCTTATTAATTTTAATAGCAGACCACTTGCCTCTATAACAATTGCCTGAGGAGCATTCTTCACTGACTTGCTCTGTGATGAAGCAGCGCCAGTTCCAGTTTCATTTTGCTTTACATATTCTTTAGGAGCTTCACAAATGGCCAAATATCCATCAGTTGGTGGATGTTTGAAAGGTTGTGTCCCAAAATTGAATGACATCTCTGCATTCTGTATATAACATTAAAATGGATTAGTAGTTTATACTTTCAACACTACCTTAGTTACATCAACAGATGAACTGCACAATTTCATCTCAAATCATACAGATCTAGAGTGAATGTGTCACACCACTATTTCAAATATAAATAAAACACTACAGACTTCTTTAAATGAGAATATTTGTGAAAATGTTGCACTGAAAGGGAAAATTGAAAAAATCCTAAGAAATTTTGGTCTTATGTCAAAGCAGTAGGTGGATCAAAACAAAATGTCCAGACACTCTGTGACCAAAATGGTACTGAAACAGAGGATGACAGACTAAAGGCCAAAATACTAAATGTCTTTTTCCAAAGCTGTTTCACAGAGGAAGACTGCACTGTAGTGCCTTCTCTAGATTGTCGCACAGATGACAAAATGGTAGATATCGAAATAGACGACAGAGGGATAGAGAAACAATTAAAATCGCTCAAAAGAGTAAAGGCCACTGGACCTGATGGGATACCAGTTCGATTTTACACAGAGTACGCGAAGGAACTTGCCCCCCTTCTTGCAGCGGTGTACCGCAGGTCTCTAGAAGAGCGTAGCGTTCCAAAGGATTGGAAAAGGGCACAGGTCATCCCCGTTTTCAAGAAGGGACGTCGAACAGATGTGCAGAACTATAGACCTATATCTCTAACGTCGATCAGTTGTAGAATTTTGGAACACGTATTATGTTCGAGTATAATGACTTTTCTGGAGACTAGAAATCTACTCTGTAGGAATCAGCATGGGTTTCGAAAAAGACGGTCATGTGAAACCCAGCTCGCGCTATTTGTCCACGAGACTCAGAGGGCCATAGATACGGGTTCACAGGTAGATGCCGTGTTTCTTGACTTCCGCAAGGCGTTCGATACAATTCCCC
Organism: Schistocerca americana; assembly: GCF_021461395.2. Taxonomy (NCBI): domain Eukaryota; kingdom Metazoa; phylum Arthropoda; class Insecta; order Orthoptera; family Acrididae; genus Schistocerca; species Schistocerca americana. The sequence goes on from NC_060124.1 coordinate 313,442,122, forward strand.
ACACTCGTTTAATGAACAAAGTAAGAGCATATGGACTACCAGACCAATTGTGTGATTGGATTGAAGAGTTCCTAGATAACAGAATGCAGCATGTCATTCTCAATGCAGAGAAGTCTTACGAAGTAAGAGTGATTTCAGGTGTGCCGCAGGGGAGTGTTGTTGGACCGTTGCTATTCACAATATACATAAATGACCTTGTGGATGACATCGGAAGTTCACTGAGGCTTTTTGCAGATGATGCTGTGGTGTATCGAGAGGTTGTAACAATGGAAAATTGTACTGAAATGCAGGAGTATCTGCAGCGAATTGACACCTGGTGCAGGGAATGGCAATTGAATCTCAATGTAGACAAGTGTAATGTGCTGCGAATACATAGAAAGATAGTTCCCTTATTATTTAGCTACAAAATAGCAGGTCAGCAACTGGAAGCAGTTAATTCCATAAATTATCTGGGAGTACGCATTAGGAGTGATTTAAAATGAAATGATCATATAAAGTTGATCGTCGGTAAAGCAGATGCCAGACTGAGATTCATTGGAAGAATCCTAAGGAAATGCAATCTGAAAACAAAGGAAGTAGGTTACAGTATGCTTGTTCGTCCACTGCTTGAATACTGCTCAGCAGTGTGGGATCCGTACCAGATAGGGTTGATAGAAGAGATAGAGAAGATCCAACGGAGAGCAGCGCACTTCGTTACAGGATCATTTAGTAATCGCGAAAGCGTTACGAAGATGATAGATAAACTCCAGTGGAAGACTCTGCAGGAGAGACGCTCAGTAGCTCGGTACGGGCTTTTGTTAAAGTTTCGAGAACATACCTTCAGCGAAGAGTCAAGCAGTATATTGCTCCCTCGTACGTATATCTTGCGAAGGATAAAATCAGAGAGATTAGAGCCCACACAGAAGCATACCGACAATCCTCCTTTCCACGAACAATACGAGACTGAAGGGAGAACCGATAGAGGTACTCAGGGTACCCTCCGCCACACACAGTCAGGTGGCTTGCGGAGTATGGATGTAGATGTAGATGGTATGGATGTAGATGTAGATGGTACGAAACCAAAAGTGATCCAGATCTGAATTTATTTCCAATAAATACTTTGTTCCCCATACTATGAGGCATGATGAATATACTTCTGAGCTTTTCTTCTTTTCCTTTTTCTTTAGAATAATAAACGATGAAAATTTGTAACTTTTGTAAATTACAGAGTTATGTTTTGAAAATATGAATAGTCACAGAATGTTAACTGTCATGTGAAATGGCAAAGTGGAAGGACTGCTGTCAGTTATGATGTTAACGCATGAAATTTTTAAACTGTCAAAATATTTGTACATAAAGATGAAAGAATCCGAAATTTTTTGGTTATTTAGAAATTATTTTCCCCAAAGCCTCCATCCTAAATGTTCTAAAAACATCATGGTACATTAGCTGGTCAATGTACTTTGGGAATGTACCATCAGAGTGGGCAATACTTGTCTGTACAAAATGTGAAAAATTTTGTAGGTAGACCTAGCTCTACTCTCAAGGTCAATATTGATCGCTGATTTTAAGTAAATGCCATGAAAAACTGGTATTTCTGAATCAAAATAATTACTTTACAATATTATACGTGACTGAGAAAATAATTCATAATCTTGTTCAAAAGCATTTTATAACAAAAATGAGATGCAGAATACTTATACCCACTTTTCTTTTTATGATATTATTCACTGATTATTATTGTCCTCTATCATGATTTTACTTTTTCAGGACTTTCGATGGATTAAAATTGCCTACAATGTAACAATCAATACTACACTGTTGAAAAGAGTTCATTTGTTTTTTTCATCTGCTTGTCATTGAACTTGTACAGCTGAGCTGAGTTTGCACACAGGCAAAGATGATCCAACAAGAGCAGTACTTGGGAAATGGAAATCGCACACTGATCTTTTGATGATGGTCATTTCAAAGCATTAGCAGGAGCATGAGGTGTCATGGGAGACGGTTATATCTCACAGCTCATGAGACATACTTATTATTTGTCCCACCCACCACTAATTGTCATGCACTCAAGAAATGAAGTGGCTCACTGCAAAGTCTTCTAATGTACACTGTGGTTTCTGCATTTCATACACAGTAACAGGCTGCATTTCGTGGATAACCGTTCTTGCAATGTATGTGCCACTCTGGGATCTGAATTCCTACCACAGGCTTCATAGTAGACCACTCTTCTCTCTTTTTTAAAATGGAATTCCCTTAATGTACTTTCATTTAGCATTAAAAAGTTTCATTTTGTTACTAATTTTGATATAGTGTGTAAATCCAGCAGCATCCCTTGTAGCATCAACAGCCTCATGCTGCAGATTGCAAGATGTTTAAGAGATCTCCTACCCCATCACATGCACTTTTTCCATGACCTGCAGCTGTAAATATCAATTTTTTTGTCTTAAGTCCTGCACTCATAAAGCTGAAAGTGGTTTTTAAAATGAGATGCTGCACCATCAGTCATATACACATTTTAGGAAATGCATGGCTTCCAGTCATCAATTATCATGCTGACAGCATAGCATGCATGTGCAATGTCATGAATGAGATCATCACTGACAATATCAAAACAGTGTGATATTCCAAGAAAGCGAGCAACACGTGTATGTTTATACCTGTGGTTTGTCAGTGGTAATTTTGAATTTCATTCTGCAAAGCAACAGACCACATTTCTCAGCAAAGTCGAGTTGAAGAAATATGTCAGTATTCTGAAATGTGACTGGCTTTACTTCTGCTATGGCCTGTCTCTGAATCCTCCAGATATGATGATCACACGACCCAATGCTTAACCTCTGTAACAAACTTCTCTGGCTCTATTGTCTTCTTCACCAACTCTCTTCCCTCCCACAATGCATAGGTTACGTCACTGTCAGTATCCTGAACGTGCAATGCTTCAACAGTCATCACTTCAGCACCAGCTGTGTACTTCTTTCCTGTGACACTGCTTAGTATGAAACAAACAAGTTTCAAATTAGTGCAGTAAATACATGTGCATACTTCCTTCACTGGCTGGCTTTTTATCCATTTTGGTCGTAAGGAGTAGAATTTTGTAAGACCAATTTTTAAATTCAGGTTCTCCTTTTTCATTATGAGATATTTCTCTTATCGATTTTGTCATATATCTTTTTACCTTCTTAACTTTTTCACCGTTTTCACTAACAGAGGTAACATCAGCCTGGTTAGGTGATATTCCAGAACAGTAGTAAGCATATCATCTTGCGATGGATGCCCACAGTAAGAATCTGGGCATGCTTTTCTCATTCTTCATTTTATGAGCTTTTGAAATCAATGTGATAAAGTGGGTATGTACTTCTGTATCTGCTGCTTAGAGTAGCTACTTGGTATCAGTAACTGTACCTTCTCAATGTAGGTCACTGCTGAATATCAGTATTTAGGATTTGAAACCACATATCACATTTCGTGCATATATCACTATCTCAGGTTCTCAAGTGCATCGACATTATAAACTCCACAAAGTTTTGAAGATTTTGCTTGTGTAAAACTTGTTTCAATTTCTTCCACATTTCTTTTTACATATTGTTTTCTTCTTGTGCTTCTTACCTTTCCTGGACGTTTAAGGGGGGATATAGTAGGGGCTACAGCAGAAACACTAACCTACAATGCAATAACAACTTCACACCCAGGAATATAACCATCTGCACTGTTTTCTTCAGTTTCACATTTGGGTAGTAGTGATCGTTCAGGTGGGTTGTCATTAAATTTCTTCTCGTAGTGAATGTAGCAATTCCTGCACAATGGATGCGATCTTAATACTGTTGCTTGGAGATAAAGATATTTCTGGAATACCTTTGACAGATTTCCAACAACTGTAAAGTGTTTTTCACTTTTATTAAACACTGCCTTCTTGTGTCTTTTTTCATAGTTCACACACCTCACTTTCACTATTGTATTTCCTCACTGACACTGTATCTAACAAAAAAGTTCAAACCAAACACAAAACTCGCTGTAGAATGGTTTATGTGCAAGTTATAACTCGTTTGTTATAAACAGAAGAGTGCTGGAAACAGTGTGCCAACATGCATATTTTACACTAGAAATTCAGTGATGTGAAATATGCAGAATGTTGAAAAATTTTTAACACTTTACACAGAAAAATATTGCCCACTGTGTTTTCACTGACAAATAATATTTTGTTTAATTCTCAAAAGTTTTTGGATGGGGGTTTTTCAATTAAATAATTCATAAATACTCATAAAAAATTAATTTTTTTACAATTTTAGTAATAAATATTTACAGATAGCTGGAGCAGAGAAGATACTGTTTATAATTACATCAGTAGTATCTGATAATTTGGCATTCTGTGACTTTCCAAATTAGAAAAAAAATTAAGAGAAAAATTAACTTTAATTTTGTATTTTGTCTTAAGTTTGTAAGTTGAGGCAAGTCCATAAGTGTGCAGGCGTCAACTAAATTTCAATACACTAAGATGGAGCTTTAACCCAAAAATATGTCAGGTCTCCAGTACTTTTGGTTTATTAGTTTTATTTTTTTGTTCACTACTGTTTTAAGAGTTATTTACAAAACATACATTTTTCAAAAGGCTGTACAATTTACAAAATTAAGATAAAATGAAAATACTTTATTTCTCAACACTTATGATATAGAGGTCTAATATATATTTTTTCCAGAGAAATTCACGACCATGAGTTGACATGGCCTGTATGATTTGAGATGTGATCAACCAACCAATTTTAAGTGATGAATCTAGGAAAGAAATTCAACCCCTATGTATTGCCCCCATAGGGATCAAGCAATGGAGACTCCAGGTAGGAAAATCAACAACGTAGAGAAAGATAGATTGCTAGTCTCTCTCTCTCTACTGATGCAGGCTATGGCCAAAAGCTATATGCGAGTGTTTTTAACTGTGCCTGTCCGCAACTTAATGTGTCTTCTTTGCAGTAAGTAGCAATCTATCTTTTCCTACATTGTTGATATCCCATACGGATCACGAAGATAAGATTACAGTAATTACAGTACACACACAAAAACAAAAACACACACACACACACACACACACACACACACACACTTAAGCAATCATTCTTCCCATGCTCCCTATGTGAACGGAATGGAAAAAAAGCACCCTGCCTCGTGCTTCACAGTAATTACCAGGGTATAGATGTAAATGAAATAAAATGCATTAAAATGTAGCAACTTGTGTTTAGAGCTACTGAGCCTTTGTTGATAAGTGAGGAAAAAACCACAATCTTCCCCCTCCCTACCCCTTTTCAGAAGCTGATTGATCATCTACTGACTTCAAGATTTTATGTTCTTTGTTGTCTGGTTGCCGATTTTCTTGATACTTTGTCTTCGTTATTTACAATGTTTGCATCTTTTTGTCTACATCAATACAGTTTCTAGCCTTCACTTTGTGAGTTTTATATATGGACATCAACATAAACAGTTTTTGTCTGATAAATAGGTTTAGGTCTTTTTTCCCTGTAATGACATTCATATTGGAAAATGCATAATTTTAAGCATTTATTCGCACCAAAATACAGACTGAATCACATATTACTGTGCCAGTGAGTGTTCTGCTTACAATTAACATTCAATTCTCCTTATAATATGGTCTCTCAGATGGCAGCACTATATGCCAAAATAATTCCAAGGATTCACTTACTGGAGGTACACCAGACAATAGTCTTCCCCATTGCTACAGCACTCTCGAGTGACTGATACTCAGCCTGAGCGGCCTTGAGCTTGATGCTAACCTCTGAAACCCTCCTAACTATCTGAATGAACAGTGTAGTAGACAGTCTGTTACGTAAAGCTTTTCCACAAACCTCCTCATTAGTACACTTATTTCTTCAAATGTGGCACTGTGTGAAGTTAAATCACAAACACCAAGCTCTTGTCATATCTAGATCAATCTGACCATTAACAGAAGCACACAGTAAGTTTTCCACCAGGAGCATCACAGTGCTTCTTAGAATTCTTTGTAATGTATGACAAATCATTTGCTTTGAGAGCCAACAAAATTTCTGCTCTCCAGAAACAATGTATTTGATAATGTAGATCATTGTAGCATTTTGAAGACAACACTGTGGAACACAATATCACGGTACGCCATTCTTTCTATTAAGAAAGCTGACACAACAGAAGAGTAATTTGGTTACAAAGGCCATTCCAGGATAGAAATAACAAAATAAAACTATAGACAAGCAATCACTTAAATCAAATTAATTAAAGGTGGTACGAGGACACGCCATAGGAAATCTTGAAATGCACACTCTTCTTTCACACGTAGTAGGCAAGTGACACATGTATACTATAGATAGAGCAAGAGTAAGGTTGGAATACTGATTTCCTCATTTCTTAATTAAGCTTGAACACACACACACACACACTTACCTTTAGAACAACTGCTGGGAAGAATGCAGAGTTTTTTATTTGCGGTGGAATTGAGAAAGCCTTGCCTAAATCAACACCATTTTTTGAGAACTTTATTTCCCCTGAGTCCAAATCAAGAAAGCACCCAATGGTGTCATGGATCCCAAATTCTTCACCATAGCTGTCAAACTGTTTGTTGTTTGATTTCTTCCCAGTGCCTCCAAATCCAAAGCCAAATTTGTCAGTTCCAAGATCGAGGTTAGCCTTCAAAATCAAATTTATTTCAGTTTAGAACAACAAATCCTGTAAAATGTGAAACTTAATTTTTTTGCTGTATGTGTTGTCATGCTGACCTGTAGTGTGGACCACCCAACTCTGCACAAGCCTTCATCAGTAACTGTTGCCTCGTAATAGTAACGACCCTTCCCTTGGACACCTTTCGTTGCTCTACATCCATGCCATTCCTTCTGCTCCCGTGATTGACACCTCAGTCCATCTGGTGTTACAGCCATTGCATGACCCCTATCAAAGAAACTGAGGGTCCAGTGTGGTGCTAAGAAGAGAGAAAGCTTATGATTATAGTTGACCGTCTTGTTGAATTATTTAAAGTTTCTAAAATGGCATGAAACAAACATTAATGTAAAGCCACTATAAGAAATGCCTTACATGCAATATAAGTAATTCCTTAAATGCACCAAGAATGAAATGCCTGATTGGTTGAAATGTTATAGAAAGTGAAGAAGGGTTCTTATACTTTTCGAAGAAGCAGTCAGCTGCCTGCCTTTGACAAGTATCAAATCTGTTATTCTTCTGAATACCCACAAAAAACAACATGTAAACGTAAAGTGGCAGTAAAATAACATGTTATATGAGAGTCACTCCAAAAGTAATGCATTACCTCCCCCCCCCCCCCCCCCCCCAAAAAAAAAAAAACCTTCTGTTCTACACCTTCGCTATTCACAGCGGTCATCAATACATTTTTGCCACTTGCACTCAACTGCAATTCAACCAGTTTCCACAAGTTGCGCTGTCACAGCACTCCATCAAGATGCCTGCTGCACTCTATGTGCATCCTGTATTGTGAGCATGAGACAGTGGCAAACGATCACACAAGACTGAAGAAGATGTATGGGGATGATAACTTTCCATAGAAGGAAAGTAAGTTGCTGGGCCAGCAGATTATCCCTGGTGAATGTGGAAGTGGCGATAGTCAAGGACCTTCCGCAGAGCGGCAGACTGACCACTGCACTGACAACGTGCAGCGTATTCATGATCTGATTTTGCTTACAAATGCTTAACAGTGAACAAACTGTCATTCTGAGTTGGAGTAGAAGAAGTAGCAAGTACGTGCATAATATTGAGACAGTTGAAGCTGAAAACAGTTTGCACTAGGAGTTTTCCAAAGTGCTGATGGATGCCCAAAAAGAAACATGCAAGGCAACTGCACAGTGAACTTTTGGAACAGTACGAAAATTTTGAAGATGACTTGCTTGCAAGAATTGTGAAGGGAGATGAAACCTAGTTGCATCACTCTGAACCTGAGATGAAAAGGCAAGTGACAGAATAGCATAATGCAAACTTGCCAAAGGAGAAGCAACACAAAACCGCATCTTCAGCTGGAGAAGTGGTGGCTACTGTGTATTTTTGATTCAGAAGGACCATTGCCTGTAGCAAGCAATAAAAAACTTCATGCTTGAATGTGTTGCATTTGACAACATTGGCAAAAACACGATGTTTATCTGTTGCGTAGTAACGTCCGTTCACACGCCAGTGCGAAAACCACCACTGAGATCACAAAGCTTGGGTAGACAACATGGAAATATATCCACACTACAGCTCCGATCCGGCACTATGTGACAAATACCACTTTGGAAAACTGAAGTAATCCCTTAGCGGAATGAGATTTGAAGATTGCAACTATCTTGTGAAGGCTGCTAAACAGTGGCTCAAAGGTGCTGCTCCTGAATCCTAATGTGTAAGTATACAAGCCCTAGGTTCGCAGTGGACTAGGACAATTGAAAGGGACAGAAATTATGTGAAAAAATGACACTGTCTCTCAGTAAGGCATCCACATACTATAAAAATATTGAAGATATGGAAAATAAATTGGATATTTAAAGAAATAGTGCCTTTCTTTTGGAGCAACCCTAATACACAGAGACAAATTGACTATTTAGTCCCCCCTCCCCAATTGTAGGGTTAAAATTTATTTTTGAAGGGAGCAACAATACATACATAAACGAATTCCTGACAGAAAATAGATGTTATTTGATTAATGAAAGTGGGCGAGTGAGCCACTAGGCAAAATCATAATCTGCTTACAATTACCTATAACAAACAACTCCATACAGAATTCTAAAATTTGCACAACTCACACCAGTGAACACAGTGCAGGTGTGTCCACCAACCTGGAGGTATGTTTTCTTGTCAATATATAAAACACGATTAGAACTGTGACGCAATGTGGCTGGTACAGCACAAACATTGAAAAGTAGTGAGCCCTTTTAACACCAAATGTGCCTGTATATTAATGCACAGTGCCCATATTTTCAATCTTGTTAGAGTGACTTTTTTCATCTGTATGGCTAGCAGACTGTTCTCCACACATTCCGTTCAGAGTCCCTTAATTTTGTTATCTTGTGCCACCGATCACTGTAATTAATACAATGGACAAGGCAGTTCCTGATGGATTCAAAAGTAGTCCATCTTCTCCAATAACAGTGTCCTCCAGTAAATTCAATTGCCAACTGTTAATGATACTAACTGTTTGCATTCTGAGTAACCCTAACAACAAATTTCACTTACAACTAGTTCTCAACTAAATTTGAGAGCACAACTACACACACACATTAAGAGTCTGATTCGCAGTCTATTGACATTTGTATGTCAACTGGCAGTACCCAACAACTCAACACTAGTACCAGATAAAATTAATGTTGACACCGTGTTGGTGGGGATTACTTCCATATTAAAAATCTTTGTGCGTATGGACAATACATGATTTCAGGCAGCCTGTACCCAAGAGATGGAGCAAGAAACAGGTCACTTCTAAAGTCACCATGAGAAAAATTATTGAATTGACTGTATTTCATTGATTTCAGTAAGGGGTGGACAAACAGTTAAATTTGTCTCTAGCAGCACTATCATTCTAACATTTCTTCCATGCAAACCATTGTATCACTTTAGTGTAAGGCAATTTGATGCACTGAAGCAACTAAATGAGTGAATTTTGAAGCTGGTAGGTAATAATAATAATAATAATAATGATAATAATGGATTATGTTCTCTGTTTGATGTATTTTATACCGTGGTCTAGAATCAACAGCCTTATAACTATACACAACAATTCTTGATGCCATTTGGAAAAAACATTTTAAAGCTGAACTGACCAAATTTCCTACCCCCTGACAGGACTAGTTACCACACACAAGAACTCAAGAATCTAATGTGTGACATTCAATGAGATTAACACACTTTACTCAGAACTAAGGCGACCACATCTGCAACAAGAAGAGGGCATGAAGAGTGAAAACTCAAATCTTTACACACATGTATGCACATACAGTGAAGGTTTGCAATCAAATAAGAGCACCAGTTGCACTTTTATTTGAGGAGTTGCAGTTGAATGATAATAAGAATTTGGTTTGAAGTTAAATGCTCTTTTCTACTAGTACAATCCACTTATTACTATTCATTTTCCTTGATAATGTGGTGGACTGTTCACATACGCAACAAGTAACTCTGTCACTGACATGAATGCTGGTAGGCTCTCAGGGGGAGGGGGTAAACTTTTGGATTGTATGTACACCATGTTATGACAATAAGGTAAATATTGATGGTTAATAGTTTTCTACATATGACTTTTTGACAACATAGGCAAAAGAGATGGATAGTTTTGAGGCACTAGGCACAGTCTTACCATAATATTACAGAGGTTACGAGGGCAACAAAAAGATTAATTCAGGAGTAGAGGGAAGCAACTGCAAGCAAATGGTCTAACATTAGTTCTGTTGGAAAAACAGGAATAGCTTACTTACAGACCCATCACAGATTCAGTTGATTTCTTTTTTTAATAAACTTTAGAAACTTAATCAGGATGTTAGGGCAATGATTTGATTTCTGCTCCTTTCAGAAATAAGTACAATACCATGACTAGAATGGAAGCTTTCAATTTTTCAATGTGCCAAGATTATGTTGAGTTCTCTGAAGACATTCCTTTTGAATCAGACGCATGTATGAATTAATATTTTGATACAATTGCGTTACACAATTTTGTTTGTAAAATCAGCTGAGACAGTTACCTTCCCACTGTGTTTTCATACAAAAGGCCACCACCAACGGCGGATAATATACACCGAGTTGACAAGAGTCATGGGATAGTGATATGCACATATACAGGTGGTGGTAGTATCACCTACATGTGCGTTGGTAGAGCTATAATTCGTTCTCAGGTGTTTCATGTGAGAAGCTTTCCAACGTGGTTATGGCAGCACGAAGGGAATTAACAGCCTTTGCAAGCAGAATGGTACTTGGAGACACATGGGACACTCCGTTTCAGAAACCGTTACGAGAATTCAACATTCCGATATCCACAGTGTCAAGAGTGCGCCGAGAATGCCAAATTTCAGGCATAACCTCTTTCCATGGACAACACAGTTGCCAAAGGCTTTCACTTAACTACCAAGAACAGTGACGTTCGCGTAAAGTTGTCACTGCTAACAGACAAGCAAAACTGTGTGAAATAACCATAGAAATCAATGTGGGGACATATTGAACATATCCATTAGGGCAGCACAGCAAAATTTGACATTAATGGGCTATGGCAGCAGACACCCTATGTGAGTGGCTTGGCTAACAGCACAACATTGCTGCAGTGCCTCTCCAGCCTCATTGCCATACTGATTGGACCTAGCTGACTGGAAAACCGTGGCCTCATCATCAGATAAATCCTGATTTCAGTTGGTAAGATTCAAGTAAGGTCAGACGCCACAAGACCACGGACCCAGGTTGTCAACAAGGCCCTGTGCAAGCTGTTGGCGGCTCCATAATGGTGTGGGCTGTGTTTACATGGAATGGACTGGTCCTCTGGATATTTGGCTACTTGAACATTTGCAGCCACTGATGGATGTCATGTTCCCAAACGACGACAAAATTTTTATGGATGACAATGCGCCATGTCACCAGGCTACAACTGTTTGCAATTGGTTTGATGAACATTCTGGATAATTCAAGTGAATGATTTAGCCACCCAGATCACCCGACATGAATCCCATTGAACATTTATGAGACATAATCAAGACTTAGTTCACGCACAAAATCCTGCATTGGCAACACTTTTGCAGTTAGTGGGAAGTCTGCAAGAGAAGAAACAGTGACGTAGTACTATGGGTGAAAAGTTCCAATTTGCACAGCAAAATGTTTTAATTACACCATACAAGGGAAAATTGTTGTTAGTAACGATATTTTAGAAGTGAGGGTGGGGTGATAGAATCCTTCCTACTGCACATCATGTGTTTGTGTGTGCAGGTTTAAAATTCAGTCGCGAGGAGAATGTAGACACAGCGGTCAAACGGCAACAACAAGTACCTGTCGGGCAATCCATGGAAGTTTCAGAGAAAGTGCATATGAGAGGACCACGGAGTATTTATGTAACTCTGTGATAATAGTGAAAAAGGAACAGTTGAGAAGGTACTCTTGGGAAAAACTCTTGTCTTAGCCTTGCTGAAGGGAAGATGGGTATTCCGATTCATGTTGAGAATGGACAGGGTTTTTAAGCCACCTTCCTCTTATATGTAAATTATTTTGTTTCTGACATTTGGAGACAGGAAAGACTTACTAAACAGTTTATATTTATGTGAAGAGTGGGATTTGTAAAATGTGTGAAATTCAAATATACGTCGTTAGTTGAAGCAAACGAAACTTTGTATGTCTACTTATTTTTGTGAGTAGAAAGAGTCTTAAGAGATTCCTGTACCTAGCAGCATACTTTGGAGAAGAGGTAAAAGAGTTTGCAGCAGCAGGCTAACCAGCAAGGAAGGTCGGCCGAGCGTCTCAAGTAAGTCATCTCGTAAAAGAAGTGGAAGTTTGGGTATCAAATTATCTTCCAAAGCCGTTAGAAAATACATACTCATCTTTGTACACACAGTGTCCCACAAGGAGTAGTTAGTGCTGAGGGATATGAAAGTAACAATCATTTGAAGCAAAAAACTTCATATGGACACACACCCTAGTCCAAACATTTTCAGTGATAGAATATATTTAATGTACATTGTTATTGATTTTCTGTATTGTACACCACTTCATCTAGTTTACACATGTACAAGAGGTAGTAAACATTACAACAAAGTGTCAGTTGAAAATTCATATTTTTAACACATTGACATCTAAGGACCTCTAAGCATTATCATACATGTCACAATCTAGCTATTGTACAGCTCACAATACATGTTTGAATATCCCAGTGTTAACTGTGTACTCTAGGGAGAACATGTAATGTTGGTTGTCTGAGTGTCTCTGCACATTTCCTGATGATGGCAGCAGGAGTCACGAGGAAAACAAGCACTTTATTTCACTTAATCACCTTTCGTTTGCAGACCGCAGACTTCATCAAACCCCCACAAACTAAAGTCTAATGGCATGAGGCCTGGCAATCTTGGTAGCCAGTTAATAGTACTACCAAGGCCAGTCCACTGATTAAGTTAAGTGCAGCTGAGACGTTCCCTAGAAAATCTGGTAAAATGTGGAGGCTCTGTCCTGCTGGAAGTACACTGCAGCCTGCATGGACAAAGAAACATTCTCAAGGTGTTCTACAAACAAATTTCCCGAAAAATGCAAGAAAATCTGCCTGTCATTCATTCTTCTGAAATGACTGCAGCTATCAACTTGTTACCAATAACGTCCCACCAGACACCGTTCAAAAAACAAACCTGGTTTCTACTGAAGCATGTGGATTTTCCTGCAACCACTGATGATTATTTTGTGTGTGGATTCCCTTCATGTAAACATGGCTGTATCAGTGAATAATTTTGACAGAAACAGATGACTGGCATTTAACCAGTGACGAAATTCCAGTCATGTGGCATTGGCACCAATATAAATATTGTGGACACGCTGTATGTAAAACAAGGCACAAATCTTCTATATCTAATGTGTTCGTTGGACATTGATACATGGCTGTATGTAAAACAGGCACAAATCATCTATATCTAATGTGTTCGTTGCAGCTGCAGAAAGTTGAGGTGCTGGTAGCAGGACTATGCTGCATCATTCAACAATGTGTTGCTGTTCCTGCACAGATTGTTGAACTACACTTCAGAAGAAAAAAGGGAATTTGGAAGAAACGCTCAACGATCACAAATTCGTCAGCCGGAATGGTCCAACGGTATTATTCAACAGCAGACGGAGCACTACTGTCGCAGATGCTATGCACATACACCGTACCTGCATACTCTTCATAAGTGCATTTTAGCCACTGCATGTACAAACACAGTTAGTAATGGTAGTATGGTATTCTGCCTTACAGCATGTCTTGTCATGGGTTAAGCCTCTTCCACTTTTGTCTGTCCATGGACAATCTTTTCATTTCTGAATATTTGTCTCCTTTGATATTGTCCAGCATTCGATATCCTTTTTCCTCTTCCTCCTTTTCCCTCCACCATTCCTTCTATTTCTTCATTCAATAAACAGTCCCTCCTCAAACAGTGTCCAATCCAGTTCAGTTTTCTCTTTCTGATGACTTCCAGCATATTTCTTTCTTCTCCAACTCTTCTTAATACTTCTTCATTCCTTACACGGTCTTCCTATTTCACTTTTCCGTTTTTCTCCATATCCACATCTCTAGTACCTCCAATCTTCTTTCATCTTCCTTCCTCAACGTCCAGGTCTCTGCACCATACATTGCAATGCTCCAGATGTAACATTTGACAAGTTAACTGATGCTTATCTACGATACATTCTCAATCCTTCGCACTAATTCACACAACTCACCACGGACAACTGGGTGTACAATGGGCTAATTTAATACCAGAATGACATCTCAAGCAAAGATGATGAAAGAGGTAGCTCAGACCAGGATAAAATGTCAAAGAGGTTGGGTGTGTAAGACATATATGTATGTGCCACAAGCCCAAAAACAAATGTGCATTAAATGTATTCTATCTTAGAAAAAATTCAAGAATAGGGCATATGTCCATACATTTTTAGCTTCAAATGAGCATCCCTTTCATATCTCTGAATATTGACCAGTCCTCCTTGTAAACCTTGTATAAGGTTATGATGAAATGGTAGGTACTTAAAGATATGCCAGAACACAGAGGATTCTGTGACATACATATTGCAAAGAGCCCAGTACTCAATTGTGTTAACTGATGCTTCACTACTAGCCTGGGAGGAAGTATTTTTAACGATATATTCATTCATTTTTAGTGTCAAAATGACACTTATTTTTCAATAAAGTTCCCTCTTAGACCAAACACTTTATTCAATGTTTTTGCAATAAGCACATTCTATATGTGAAGTGTTAGTCCAGAAGGTCGCCAAAAACTCATTTACAATTACAAGAACAACTTCAATGAACTCTCAAATGCTTCACAGCAAAAATTTCTTTAGCTCTAAAATATACTCTATCTGATCAAAAGTATTTGGACACCTATTGGTGGACATTAATATGGGGTGTGTCCACCCTTCATCTTCATGATGGTTTGAACTCTGCTAGGGACACTTTCTATGAGGCATTTGAATATCTCTGGAGGAATGGGAGTCAATTCTTCATCAGAAGCAGAAACCAGAGTAAGTGGTGATGTTGGACGTTGGGGTCAGAAGCAAAATTGACGTTGTAGCTCATTTGAAATGTGTTCTATTAGGTTCAGGTCACGACTCTGGACAGGCCAGTACATTTCAGTCATGTTATTGTAAACAAATCACTGCTTCACAGATGCTGCTTTATGATAGAGTGCATTGTCATGCTGATACAAAAGGTCATCTCTGAAATGTTCCTCTACTTTACGTAGTACACAATGCTGCAAAACGTGTTTTTATTCTTCTGCACTTAATGTTTTCTTAAGTGCATCCTCACTGCAAAAAGCACCTCCCTACCATTATACTACCTCTTCTATATTTCCCTGTTGGCATCACAGATGACAGTTTTTAACATTCTCCAAGCATTCGCTAACACCATACCTTCCACAGGGTGTAGCGGATCCATCACTCCCAATCACTCGTTGAACCATCACTTAGCACTGACACAACAAATGTGTGATGTACGAGGAGCTGCTCGACCATTCTACCTCATTCTTTTTAACTCCCTACACATAGTCACTGTGCTAGCTGGACTACCAGTTGCAGTTTGGAACTCATGAGAGCGTCCTTTGACAGATTTCATGTGATTTTTTTACAACCACCCTCCACAATGTTCGACAGACCCTGTCTGTCAGTGCTCAAGGGTCTGCCCTGTCTCTGTTTAACTGCAATTCCTTCGCATTTCCACTTCACAATTTTATTAGTCAAGTGACGTCAACTGATTAGTCCATGTTCTCGCTGAGCTCTCCTGATCGACCAAGTCTGCTAACTCAACACTACCCACCTTTTACACTGGCAGGTCTGCCTTTCATGGCATTTGTTAGTCAATTTTGAATTACATAGGGGTGACTGGATAATTTTGCTAAGATAGTGTATGGAAACTGAAGGATATGTCTTGTGAATGGGGTGGCTGTCACAACATTTTATACTTTAAATCTCAGTGGTTTCAGTTTTGGGATGTCCTTCACACTGTACTCATGTGAACACGTGTCAAAACTGTAATTATAGACTTCTTATGACATTTCACCAATTAAGATGCATTTTTGCTTTTGGTGCTTAACTATACAAAACACTTATGGTATACTATCAACTGCAATCGCATGCATACCATGACTGTTTTACACAGTCATATAAGCAAAATTATTCCATTTATCAATTGACACTTGACTTAACTTTATTACCTAGCATGTACTGATTCAAAAAATATCTTTGTATCCTCACACCCATTTGTTAGCCATTCAGATTAAATAAAAATGATTCAGATACATATTAACGGGAATAATCAATAGGAAACAAGTAACTAACAAGCTAAGATTATTCAAGAGCAATACAGGAAACCAACAGAAAGTGAGCTACAGTACATCCTATATATTTGGCTCAGTGTAGGTGTCATATCAACATATATTGTATTTTTTAATGAAGCCTAAAACAACACAGAAAATAAAAGGGTATACAGTCCTTTGGTGCTACAATATACATACAAATGTAAAATGAGAATATAAATATTTAACTCCAATACTTCAAATGAAAAGTGTGCACTATGCACTGTGTCACAATACTTGCTATAGAAATATGTGGTAGATTAATATAATATGTGCTTGGCTCTGATAGCTACAATGTAATTTGATTGAATTAATAATGTAATACCAGACAAGACAGAACTCACAGCATGAAGGTCTCGCTTGACGGTCTGTTGATAAAGTGCATGCATGGAAACCAGAAGTTTACAGGATCAAATCTCAGCCAGACCATAGAATATTATAGTCTGCCTTCAACTTAGCCTTCACCTCTAGATGAGGTGAAGATTCACTAGTAATGACATGTAGTTTGCATTCCACATTAAACTGTAGGTCCATTTTCCCTGGTAGGATTATAGAGTAGGTGGGGCGCACAAATCCCTGAAGTGGCAGCTAGTCGAAAGAACTGCACTATACAATTGAGCCAAATGGATTTATTATTATTATTGTGGTAAGGGTGTGTGCAATTTATTCTTCTCCTTTATTGCTGACACTAGTGTAATAACACAAAACATATTTTGAAAGCAATAACTGTTACTCACATGTCTGAGCAATAACTTTACTGCCTTTGCCAGCCTCAAGATCCTTCAAAGTTTCCCAGACGATTTGAATTATTGGGAGACAAAAGGCACCAGTTTTACCACTGCCAGTTTCTGCAGCCATCAAAACATCTCCACCACCCAAAATCAATGGTATTGCCTCAGCCTGGACGTCCATTGGTAACCTTAACATACACAGACATGGTTATTAAGCAACGATTTTGTTGTTGGTAATTAATATATGCTGATGTAAGTTCACTTAAAGCTTCAATACATGAAACAACTTTTGTTTGAGTTAAAGCTACAAAATAATTCGTAACACTCATCCCAGCAACCTGAACGGCAACTTTTATGCGGGTTTCTACACACGTTACTACTTTCCGCCTGTAGTAAATTACAGCCTTATTCACATGTACTTACAAATCCTAAACACAGTGTGACATGAGCAAGAGTTTAGCAAGGTAACTATATTAATCTGTAGACAGAAGCTGAAAGAGATGCGCAGGTTGCATCTTCATGTCTGACTGACAAGAGACAGTTATCATTCATTTAATAATTTCTTACAAACATGTGCACATTTATGGTGCTACTGCTCACCAACAGCTTTCCTCAAATCACTGTAGCACAGTTCTGGTTTTGTAACATGAAGAGTTATCCTGCTAGAAGATGCCATCATTGCCAGGGAAGACATCAAGCATTAAGGGATGCAGGAGGTCCACAATAATGTTCATGTAGTCCACATCTTACATGATGGCCTTGCATATTGTCACAGCCCATGGAAACCGATGGGGATGTTCCACATAACATAATACTGCACCCACCAACCTGCAACTGTGCCACTGTGTGTGTTTCGAGGAGCTGTACACCTAGATAACAGCCTATCTGAACACCCCCATTTATATGATAAACAGTTTGGTGTGCTGAACTCTAACTGCTTCCTCAATCATAATAGCCTCAATGTCTCCAACACAGGAAGACAATGTTAAACAGAGAAATAAGCCTTGGACCACAGCCTAATGCCCTTAAAAATATTATTTCTAATGTATCATTAATAAAATTCATCAAAAATCACCACCCTTTAAATGCATCAAAAAATGATCAGTTGAAGACTGAGAAGAATTTACCACAGCTACACATCTACATACAAATCAAACAATGGAAAGTCCAGGATGGAATGTAACAATATTGGAAATATTGCTACCCACCATATGGCAGAGATGCTAAGTCGCAGATAGGCACAACAAAAAGACTGTCACAAATAATAGCTTTCGGCCAGTAAGGCCATCATCAAAATTAGACAGCAAAACACACACACACACACACACACACACACACACACACACACGACTGCAGTTTCAGGCCTCAGTTTGTGACAGTCTTTTTGTTGTGCCTATCTGCGACTCAGGATCTCCACTCGATGGTGTGTAGCAACTTTCATTTTTTCAATATTGTTACACCAACATACAAAAATTCACCAGTGGCTCACAAAAGTCTCTGGTAATCTGCCTCATAACATTAATTGCCTGACTGGTAAAAAAGCAATTTTTAAATTGTATTTAACATGTACATTTTTATTAAATGAAGTAGTTATGCTGTAAAATCATGCTACTCATATAGGAAACATCTAATACTAAATTTAACACAAATTACTCTGGAAATTAACATTATTTTCTAATATCCAGTCTCTGGCTTGTAAAATACTAGCCATTATGTGTAACTTAGTGCTATGTTCAAACTTCCGACTGTTATATGCAAGTTAAAATATTTCCTATAGAAAAATAGGTTAAATGAATAAAAACATTTCAAAAAGCTGCCCACTTATTTTGAGATTTGTGGACACTGATGTCTGAATTCAAAAGTAACACTAAATTTCAATTCTGTCATGTAATTTTCTCTCTCCACTATTCACCCATTCTTGACTTTTATTGGATCTGGTGTAACTGTAAATGTCAATGAATGAATGGAATGACTCAAGAAATGTATCACTACAGAGAATTACTATTTTAAACCGAGTCTGTATGCTGACAAACTACTGTTATTCTTTTACACACGTAACACGAATCAATAAAATTTAATTTATTAAATGTATATTTAAAGAAGCTTCCAGGGAATACCTAACATAATGTGACTGTCAAAAATTAAATTAAGAGATGAAAGACAACTATTAGAACTTACATCCAGTCCATTTCGTCAACAGCTTTGGCAATTTCTGGCAATACACCCATCTCTGTAATAGAACATACATGTATTTTACTTTATATCAAAAAAGTGAAAACAATTTACATTGCAACCAAATAATTTTTTTTCATATTCATTCTGGTGTTGTTGAAACTGTTAGCTTGAAATGTCCTACAGATTTACTATATATTTATGCACCCAATATGAGACCAAGCAACACACTTTCTCCTTCTCCATCAGTGAACAGAACAGAGATATTGACCCTCTGTCACATCAAAAAAATACTGTAATTTGTGTAAAGGGGGGTAAGGAGGAGGGAGAGGGAAGAGAAGTAATTATATGCATTGGCAGGTGCAATATTTATATAAAATCATACTAACATTCACAATACGGAAGCTAACAAAGGGATGAGGAACCATGTCTACAAATCACAAAATAATGAAATTTGAAAGGATACATAAAACAGTAGAGAAGAAGGATGTGGAATGAAATGTCTCATACACTATATTGAAAAATACACAACATTCTTCAGTGATACCTTAGACTTCACAAGTAATCTGCTACCTAAATCCATCTGCAACATCATATTCTCCATCTACACATATACTCCGCAAGCTACTGTAAGAGCACAGTGGAGGACACTTCATACTAATATCGGCTATTCATTATTCTATTACATTTGTGTATTGAAAATGACTGTCCATACCCTTCAGCACACTCCCTAATTCCTCTTACCTTATTCTCATGATCCCTATGCAAGCTACACAACAGTTGCAAACAGTCTTTCTCAAAAAATACATACTCTAAATTTAACCGACAGAGTTTCATGAGAACTGTGTTTTTTTCCCATTAAAGTTCTCTGAGCATGTATGTTACACTTTCAAAAAGGCTGCACCACACAGTTATGAGTCTAGTAGCACTTCATTTCGTTCAATGTATGCTGTCAAATTTATTTGAAAATGACTAAATGGTGGGATAATATTGTAAAATTTATTGCACGTGTTTCTTGTATGCAGTTTTCTTTACAAATGTACTTCATTTTCCCAGGACTCTCCTAACAACTCTTTCACATTCATCTTACTGGTATTTATTTTATGTGGCCACCACATTTCATACTGCTTTTCAGTATTACTCCTAAATACTTACACAATGTGGTAGGCGATAATCCCAAAGATAACTATATAATAAGGTAAATAAATATAACAATATCATGGAAACAATAGACTGCTACTACAACTCGTATACATGTGGTGTTGAATTGCCGACAGGCACAATGAAAAGACTGATACATATTTTAGTTTTCGACCAAAGGCATTCTTCTGAAGTAGACAATACACTAACATTCAGAAAGCATAACTCGCATACACACGACCACTATGGCTGATTCTGGTTATTCCAGCCCGCACTTTCTATTGTTTAATAACATAAGTAGGGCACATAATAAAAAATAAAATCCAAAAGACTAAATACTGCATGGTGTCACACTGCAACAGTAAGCAGTTAGCTTCCTGTGGGAGCATACCTTTCTCCTCAAACTACATAGCTCCACAAGCATCAATAGCACAGACCATCGTGCTGGAACATAATTGATTATTTTCTTAAAAAACTCTGAGGAAGGTTTGGGTATAAGTGTATGACAACTCAATGGCTCAACAACATAAGTTGTTACTTTTTATTCTTTTCATTGTCTGCACTCCAACCAAAGCTTACCGTTATCATACAATGGAAAGTCTATGACGAAATAAAAGCAATACTTTGAAAAGGATAGATTATAATATAATTGGATGGATAAAAATCTACTCACAAAGTGGTGGCAGGAGCAAACATGTACAAAAGTTAAGGAAATGTGTAAGCTTTTGGAGTCAGAGGCTCTTCCTGGCAAAAGAGTGGAGAGGGAACAAAGAGGAAAAAGAATGGTGAGATTTAGGAAATGGAGAGAATTACGGAAAAGTCTTGCAGAACTCCCAGTCGGGAGACTTCCCTGATGGGATGGGAAGAAAAGACTTCTTCAGACTTCTATTTTTCCAACAAAGCCACTAGTCCCTTTCTCCTCATCTACTTTACTTCGTTCCTTTCCAACTCACTCACCCCAAACCTCATGACTGCATCTAGTAGCCTTAGCCATGTACCCACAACATCTCTGCACATGCCTATAAGCAGCACTAACCTTCGCTCACCTACAGCCTGCCATCTCTCTCCCTCTTGCCCCATGTATGTCTGTTCCTTGTCCCCACCACCCACAACAGATTGCTGCTCACGTCAGATGCAGCTGTAATCCGCAGTCTGGCCAAAGAGGACAGATACTGGTGTTTCTCTCTCTCTCTCTCTCTCTCTCTCTCTCTCTCTCTGTGTGTGTGTGTGTGTGTGTGTGTGTGTGTGTGTGTGTGTGTGTGTGTGTGTGTGTGTGTGTGTAACTGTTTGAAAAGAAAGGTTTGGGGGTGGGCTGTCTATTTACGCAATTATACTTTCTCGTCTGACTGGAATTCGTCAGTAGGAAAAGGGACAGAAGGAAACATAGTAGGTGAACACGGATTGAGGGGGGGGGGGGGGGGAGAAATGAAAGAGGAAGCCGTTTGGTAAAATTTTGCACAGAGCATAACTTAATCATAGCTAACACTTGGTTCAAGAATCATAAAAGAAGGTTGTATACCTGGAAGAATCCTGGAGATACTAAAAGGTATCAGATAGATTATTAATCGTAAGACAGAGATTTAGGAACCAGGTTTTAAATTGTAAGACATTTCCAGGGTCAGATGTGGATTCTGACCACAATCTATTGGTTATGAACTGCAGATCGAAACTGAAGAAGCTGCAAAAAGGTGGGAATTTAAGGAGATGGGACCTGGATAAACTGAAAGAACCAGAGGTTGTAGAGTGTTTCAGGGAGAGCATAAGGGAACAATTGACAGGAATGGGGGAAAGAAATACAGTAGAAGAAGAATGGGTAGCTCTGAGGGATGAAGTAGTGAAGGCAGCAGACGATCAAGTAGGTAAAAGGACGAGGGCTAGTAGAAATCCTTGGGTAACAGAGGAAATATTGAATTTAATTGATGAAAGGAGAAAATATAAAAATGCAGTAAATGAAGCAGGCAAAAAGGAATACAAACGTCTCAAAAATGAGATCGACAGGAAGTGCAAAATGGCTAAACAGGGATGGCTAGAAGACAAATGTAAGGATGTAGAGGCTTGTCTCGCTAGGGGTAAGATAGATACTGCCTACAGGAAAATTAAAGAGACCTTTGGAGAGAAGAGAACCACTTGTATGAATATCAAGAACTCAGATGGCAACCTAATTCTAAGCAAAGAAGGGAAGGCAGAAAGGTGGAAGGAGTATATAGAGGATTTATACAAGGGCGATGTACTTGAGGACAATATTATGGAAATGGAAGAGGATGTACATGAAGACGAAATGGGAGACAAGATACTGCGTGAAGAGTTTGACAGAGCACTGAAAGACCTGAGTCGAAACAAGGCCCCGGGAGTAGACAACATTCCATTACAACTACTGATGGCCTTGGGAGAGCCAGTCATGACAAAACTCTACCATCTGGTGAGCAAGATGTATGGGACAGGCGACATACCCTCAGACTTCAAGAAGAATATAATAATTCCAATCCCAAAGAAAGCAGGTGTTGACAGATGTGAAAATTACCGAACTATCAGTTTAATAAGTCACAGCTGCAAAATACTAACACGAATTCTTTACAGACGAATGGAAAAACTGGTAGAAGCCAACCTCGGGGAAGATCAGTTTGGATTCCGTAGAAATGTTGGAACACGTGAGGCAATACTGACCTTACGACTTATCTTAGAAGAAAGATTAAGGAAAGGCAAACCTACGTTTCTAGCATTTGTAGACTTAGACAAAGCTTTTGACAATGTTACCTGGAATACTCTCTTTCAAATTCTGAAGGTGGCAGGGGTAAAGTACAGGGAGCGAAAGGCTATTTACAATTTGTACAGAAACCAGATGGCAGTTATAAGAGTCGAGGGGCATGAAAGGGAAGCAGTGGTTGGGAAAGGAGTGAGACAGGGTTGTAGCCTCTCCCCGATGTTATTCAATCTGTATATTGAGCAAGCAGTAAAGGAAACAAAAGAAAAATTCGGAGTAGGTATTAAAATTCATGGAGAAGAAGTAAAAACTTTGAGGTTCGCCGATGACATTGTAATTCTGTCAGAGACAGCAAAGGACTTGGAAGAGCACTTGAACGGAATGGACAGTGTCTTGAAAGGAGGATATAAGATGAACATCAACAAAAGCAAAATGAGGATAATGGAATGTAGTCAAATTAAATCGGGTGATGCTGAGGGAATTAGATTAGGAAATGAGACACTTAAAGTAGCAAAGGAGTTTTGCTATTTAGGGAGCAAAATAACTGATGATGGTCGAAGTAGAGAGGATATAAAATGTAGACTGGCAATGGCAAGGAAAGTGTTTCTGAAGAAGAGAAATTTGTTAACATCCAGTATAGATTTAAGTGTCAGGAAGTCACTTCTGAAAGTATTTGTATGGAGTGTAGCCATGTATGGAAGTGAAACATGGACGATAACTAGTTTGGACAAGAAGAGAATAGAAGCTTTTGAAATGTGGTGCTACAGGAGAATGCTGAAGATAAGGTGGGTAGATCACGTAACTAATGAGGAAGTATTGAATAGGATTGGGGAGAAGAGAAGTTTGTGGCACAACTTGACTAGAAGAAGGGATCGGTTCGTAGGACACGTTTTGAGGAATCAAGGGATCACAAATTTAGCATTGGAGGGCAGCGTGGAGGGTAAAAATCGTAGAGGGAGACCAAGAGATGAATACACTAAGCAGATTCAGAAGGATGTAGGTTGCAGTAGGTACTGGGAGATGAAGAAGCTTGCACAGGATAGAGTAGCATGGAGAGCTGCATCAAACCAGTCTCAGGACTGAAGACCACAACAACAACAACAACAACTTTCTCGTCTGAATTAAGGTTTTATGGAATTGATGGTGTGGTCAATCAATGTATGTCATATCAATCTTAAAGAATGCAGAAAGGCTGAACTATTTCTTTTCCTCAGTTGCATATAATATTATGTTGATTATTACTTTAGAACTGTCTACTCACAACTGAGTACAACATATTTTTCTTACCATGTATGTTACACCTATATTATTTGTGAGGCACCTTCAGTGGCAAATTTCATACACACTAATCTCCATGTGTGATGTGAAAATGAAATTTTGTACGGCAGAAAGCAGAACAACATACGTAAGACAGGAAAAACACATTTAGATCAGTATCTACAAAATTTGCCACTGAAGATGCCATACAAATAATAAAAGCAATCAATACACACATAAAGGTCTGATTACTGAGTGGTTTTCTGCCGATGTCACTCTCAGTTTAAGAAAAACGCAGTACATTCAGTTCCGCACACTAGAGGTACTGCAGCAACAATAATTTTAACATATTGTGAGGACATAATCACTAGGGTGGAAAATTAAAAAACTTTTGGTGTCCAAATTGAGGAGAATTTAAACTGGAAAAACACACATTTTGGGAACTTGTGTAAATCTTATTTCAGCAACATTTGCACTTTCAATTGTAGCAAATCTTGGGGAACGGCAAATCAATAAGTTTAGACAACTGTTTAAGGGGAGAGGCATTTTGACTAATGTAACATCCCAGAAAATTAAATGTGTGTGCCGGATGGAGACTCAATCTCAGGACCTTTGCCTCTGTCTGGCAAGTGCTCAACCAACTCAGTGGAGTTGCCCGAAAAGGCGAAGCTCCTGAGTTAAAGTCTCTGTCTGGCACAGTTTTAATTTGCCATGATGTTTTATATCAGTGCACACTCCACTGCAGACTAAAAAATTCATTTTGGATTTAGACTATTGTAATACAACATATTTATCCCCTCAAAGTTTGCTGTGAATAATCCACTTCAGTTCAAAAGGAATGATTATGTACATTACTACAATGGCAGAAGAAAGAATGACAATTACTCCAAATTAAGATTGTCTTTAGCACAAACAAGACTGCACAACACTGCTACCACAATTTTTGATCATTTATCCAATGACACAATGTGTCTGACAGATAGTCAAGTTAAATTTGAAAACAATCTGGAAAAGTTTCCTCTTAACAACTCTTGAATTCCATATAAGAATTTCTATTTTTGTACTGTGTAAAATGTGTTGGGGCATCAACATTTCCTGACTTTGAATTCCAGTTTTAGTTTTTATGACAAAACGTGCATTTGAATACAGCGCAAACATAAACATTAGGATAGTCTACAGGTCAATCTATTACCACAAATTCAGTGATTCACATTTCTTGGTTTTGCCAACTCACAATCAAATTATCAACTTTTCACCTAACCTAGAACTTGGGCTATGTTACAAATGAGGTTGTCACAACAATCAAACAGCAATGTCCAATATCACACTTTATCCTTTCATACTGTGGAAACATTTTGACCAGCATTTTCTGTAGAACACAGGATTATACTGCAACTATAAATTGGCTTTGGGGACACAGTCTATGCTGAGGATACTTTTTTTGCTACAGTGCAGTTTGGCGCATTTGTGTCGCTGCGTGCTGATGTCAGCAATTCTTTCCCACTGGCTGTAGCCAATCAAGTATAGTATATGGTAGCCAATGAGAACCAGTGAATCTAATGACTTGTTTTGGTAGAAGATATGAATGAATTACTTTCAACATGAAGAGTGCGTGACTGACAATTTTTGAACTGTGTGTTATAGCTTACAAGGTTTGTTAATGGTTTTCTGAGAATATGAAAGGATTTCTTGGGATACTGTTTTGTATCCCAATGTTATAGTTTGGTTGTGAATTGATGAAGCCAACAAATGTGGATATAAGAAACCTGGTTGTCACGACATACTGATCTGCAGTGTAACACGATCATTTCAAAAAATTTGTGGCATATTTTCAGACTGTCTCAATTTCCCATCAACGGAGGTGTCCGATCCCACCCGTTGGCTTTGACCCGTGACGCAAGGGGGGGTGTTGTGAGTGACGTCATGACGGCACAGAGTTAAGTTTATGAGTGCATTGTGTTGTATAGATGTCTTGTTGCAGTTGGTGGTGTCCTCTGGTGGTGTGTGTATGGTCTGTGTGTTATGTGGTGTATTGGGTGTCCGTGCTTGAAGTGTGCATTTATCGGTTGTGACTGTTATAGAAGAACGGACATTAGTTTCAGTGAGTTAAGAATTAAGTTTCCGTTGTGTTTATGTTATTGCGATGTCTTTTGATGTTAGTGGTTTGCTGTTTGTCACGGTGTAAGTCGTTTAATTCAATTTGTGGCTTTTTTGTTAGGTATGGAATGACTTAAAAGTTTAATATTGCGCATCTGCGGGCTGAAATGGGAGATGACATGTCCATCATTAAGTTTCTGCAACTTTTTGGGCTTCTGGCAGAGATAGTGAAATGCAGCGTATGCAAGTACAATATGCAAGTTGTTGTTTTTTTTTTTTTTTTTTTTTTTTTTTTGGCGTGTGTGATTGGGGTGGCTGACCTAGTGTGTAGCGCTGGAACTTTTTTGTGGTAGGTAGTCTTTTTTTTGGGTCTACTGTTCGTGTGTTATGATGTTCGGTGGGGTTTTTACGTGCTGTTGGGCCAATGTTATTTAATGCATGTGTTGGTTGTTCATGTTTTGGTATCGGCACTTGTGGCTGAAATATGTATCTTAGGGGAAGTACTCAATTTCAATTTTTTTTGGTATCTTCAGTTGTATTTGAGCTATATAAATCATGGGAAGTGACCGATTCTAATTTGTCGTCATAGTTGTGTGTGTTTTGGTGTTGTGAGCTGCTGTTGACCTATATAATTCAAGGGAAATGTACGATTTCAATTTTTGTTGTTGTAGGTGTTGGTTTTGGGGTATCGGCAGTCACAGTGTTATTATTTTTGGAATAGTTGGTTTTTATTTTGTGGTATTGACAATTGTGGTTGAGCTATGTAGGTAAAGGGAAGTGACCGATTCCTGTCGATATTGTAAGTGTAGCAGAATTTGGGAATTTTGTGGTGTTTTTACGTCGTCGTTTTGTGTGGTTTGGGATTGTGGTGTGTGTCTGTAAGTGTTTATATTTAGTTTGTCCCCACCCAAAAACCCCTATTTCCCGCGCTGGTACCGCTAGTTTGATTATATTTTTGGAGGGAGATGTGTGTGTTGGTTTTACACGTATTTTCGTGTTTGCTGTCGTGTTTATGTAATAACATCATAGGCACCATATTGAAAACATTGAGAATTTCTGCCATATTGGTGATGCCATGGGTCAAAGCAGACAGGTGGAATCGGACGCTTCTGTAATCGCCAATTTCCAAGGTGGTGGTTTGGCTAGAACCTAAGAGCACAGTTTAAATTTTGCGGAATATTCTGTTTAACATGACAGCATTCAACACAATATATTTCATCATGGCGCCACGTAATTTCATACATTCAACATAATGATAACTTCTATCGAACACTGTTTTCTCACTTGTTTACCAAAATTTACACAATGGAGAAGTTGTTGATACCACAGTGCACTTCTGACTTTTTATCCTTCTCATCATTATGTGATTCACTTACGATTTTTAGAAAGAGTTCAGATTAATTATTTCACTTTCTGAAACTCACTAATATCAGAACACTCCTTTCTTGCAAGCTCTGACACTGGTGTCAGTTATAATCAGTGGAACAGCTTCCATTGTCAAAACCCTGTATAGTGTTCAGTATATATTAATTTTTGCATTATAATGAGAGCACTTCTTTGCAATGACTTTTTCAACACTCTCAAATTAAGTTTGGGTATCAATGCGTGTCTTTTGTGACTGAGTTTTGGAATTATAATCCTTCCATAGCCAGTCTTTACTGTTCCATGTAATCTGACAGAATTAAAATTCTGGCATATTAAATCAGCTATGTATCTAGCAACAGCTAACGTTAAGGAAAAAATGTCTACTTTGAAGAGTGAAGATGAGACAGCCCGCTTACCCTACTTCTCAGATTGGATTGGAAGCTAACTCTGGTTTGAGACTCACGAAACCTTGGAGTCTAAGCAGGTGTAACATGCTCAGAATTAGGATATATGAATACAAGCAGCTGGTAAGTTTAATTCCAGTAGATCAAAATCAATATTCAACATTGCAATTGGTGACAAAACATGGCTGCACCATTCCAATCACACATGAAACTAGTCATTTATCAAGGGATTCATCATTACTGTCTACAAAAACTTTATAGTATAAGCTGTGAGAACAAGCTAATTGTCTCTCTTCAGAAACATTACTTCAGAGGATACAATGTCAACAGCAGACTGGTTTGCTGTAATGCATTTCAACAAAGCACAAAATCCAGGTACGCACACTCCATTCTCAGAGATGCCCTTATCTACACATTTCGACCTCCACTTTACAGCTCAGACATAGACCTGGATGATCTTTCTCTATTCTCAAAAATAAAACTAGTCAAATATGAATGTCGTTTAACAAAACTGTTCTGACTTTCATATCAACGTGATGTTGTTGTGGTCTTCAGTCCTGAGACTGGTTTGATGCAGCTCTCCATGCTACTCTATCCTGTGCTAGCTTCTTCATCTCCCAGTACCTACTGTAGCCTACATCCTTCTGAATCTGCTTAGTGTATTCATCTCTTGGTCTCCCTCTACAATTTTTACCCTCCAGTACTAAATTGGTGATCCCTTGATGCCTCAGAACACAAGGTCAATTTGCTTTGTCTCAGGAACACCTACCAACACTTGCTTAATGATATTTCTGATTTTCTGTCAGCAGAAGTGGCAGACACTATCAAACGCTCTCACTCTTTCACCAGCAACGTAAGAATAAATCTGGAAATGCTAATGATAATATAACATTGCACTGGAAGTGGAAACCAATCTGTTTTGATAGGTTTCGTACAATATCCTTCAGGAGTAAATGAAAACTAATTTTTTTATACACATAAATTTTGTACTTTTTGCATTTAACTTGATGTAATTACAGAAATAAAATACAGCACCAGTCCTCTTACTCAAAGGGCACCTGATTAAACATTCAAAAACACTGACATACAGTTGAATACAAACTTGACTATCAGTCAATTGTGGCAACATTTGGTACATACAGTTCAGTACTCCTCACGCTATAAAAATGTTTGTCAGAATTATATACATGAAGGAGAAAGTGTTAATTTTTTGGGACTGAAGATAGAGAGCCTTGCAGCTGACGCTTGCTGCAACTAGAATTAATGAACTGCTTTGTTCGCATATGCATGCAGTTGCTTCACAACTGCTACAAGTGATTTAAGAATGGAGAAACTAGTTTTGACCTGCCCATTTCCATTCACTAATGAGTTATGAATTACTTTTTAGGGGAAATTCAAGTTATAAGAACGGTATTTTCAATAATCTGAAGTGTATTAGAAGAATTATATGTGGTGTTAATTCAAGAATGTCCCGCAGTAATGTATTCAAAATTCATTTTGACACCTACTTCACAAAACGTATATTGAAGTCTTGTCATTACCAATGTTTCTTATTTTACAAATAATAGTGAAAACCACGAGAAAAGCATCCGGGCGTAAAATCATTTCAATAGAGACCTCATTAGGGTCAATATTAGTACGGAAAGGAGTCACACACTTTGGTAGGTATGTGTTCAGCAACCTACAGGACCAAATACAATATCAGGCAGATAATGTAGTTGGGCTTAAAACCAAATTTAAAAACTTTTATGGTGGCTCCTTCTCCACTGAAAAGTATCTTCATGGAAATTTTTTGAGTTAATGTATAATTAGAATAACCACTGTAATACGGTAATGTAATGTATTTTCACTGCAGTGCATTTAAATAGAATGTACATTCTCGATTTCTTTCAACATCCCACAGAACACCTTCCACTGTAACCGAGAAATACAAATAATGTAAAGTGACGGCACAAAAGAGCTGCTCCACTATTAATGCACTGGCTATATTATTTCGATTAAAGACAGACGAATTTTTAAGATTTTGGTTTTTTCAAAGGATGATGCTTTGGCAAAAGTCGAAATTCATCAGCACACACGATTTCTCGAAGCCAAATGACTATTTATCGTGACAGCAAATATGAGTTAAAATCTTCAATTCCTAATTCATTGCAAGACAACCTTGTTATCTATCTCACTTTGGAACACAAAATATACAAATGCAGACACACCTTCGAAAGCCGTCATTTTTGTGTATTTATTATTACCGACACGACGAACACCGAATGACAGAAATCAACACCGGTATTCCGCAACACCACACAACTCTTCCGGACCACACTCTCTGACCTTTCTAAACTCTCAGTTGGCTCACAGAGGTTTCAGAAAGATATCACATGAAATCATTACTACGATATATCGTTACGGTCGATTCATACTGGACGTTAACGGAACGAAAGGCGACGTCGCCGTCAAATCATGGTATGACTATGTTAGTTGGTTGGTTGATTTGGGGGAGGGTACCAAATAGTGAGGTCATCGGTCCCAATGGAGTAGGGAAGGAAGTCGGTCGTGCCCTTTCATAGGAACCATTCCGGCATTTGCCTAAGGCGATTTAGGGAAATCATGGAAAACCAAAATCAGGATGTCCGGACGCGGGCAAGGGCAGTCGTCCTCCGAATGCCAGTCCAGTGTGCTAACCACTGCACCACCTCGGTCGGTGATGCTTTCAATATGACAACATCGCGTAGCTGTCAAATAAATGGCCAGACTTACACGATGGTTACACTCTTTAATATATGCATTAATTTGATTAACTTACGCACGCAGTAATTGATTACTAATGTCTTCCCATTTAAATAGCCAGAAACGGAATTTTGACAGGAGTTGGAAAGTTACGAAACACGAAAACGGAACATTGTGTAGTAGTGAAGTATACTGTAGCACACGTCGGTTGCACACAGATAAGCACAATACTTCGATGCAGGTGTACAAGAACAAAACAGTACTATTAATCCCATTTAAATGGTACATTATTAGATTTGAACTTACTTACTTACTTATCCCTTGGCGCTAGCCGGCCGGAGTGGCCGTGCGGTTCTAGGCGCTACAGTCTGGAACCGAGCGACCGCTACGGTCGCAGGTTCGAATCCCGCCTCGGGCATGGATGTGTGTGATGTCCTTAGGTTAGTTAGGTTTAATTAGTTCTAAGTTCTAGGCGACTGATGACCTCAGAAGTTCAGTCGCATAGTGCTCAGAGCCATTTGAACCATTTGAACCCTTGGCGCTACAGTCCGTATAGGGCCTTGGCCTCTCTGATGATCACAGTCCAATCCTGACGATTTTCTGATCGTTTCCTCCATTTCCTGACTCCACTCTTTCTCAAATTATTTTCCATATCCTCCAGCCATCGTTTCCGGCGTCTCCCTCTGCTCCTTTTGCCACCTGGTTTTTCCTGAGTAAATCTTTTTGATAGCTCGATCCTCCAACATTCGCTCTACATGGCCAGCCGTCTCAATCTGTTACACTTAATTTCAGTCACAAAGTCAGGATTTCTATACAGTTCTTCCAATTCCTTGTTCCTCTTCATCCTCCACTGCACTGCCTCATGCACGCCACCAAAAACCTTTCTTAATCTTTTCCTATCCCATCTTCCCAAGAGCTCTTCTTCTGCTACAGTCATTGTCCATGTTTCTCAGTCATACATTACCAATGGTCTTATAACTGTTCGATAGACAGTCGTCTTCGATTTTCTGCTCAGGCTACATGATTGAAGGATCTTGATCAGGTCCCAGTAAGCTCTATTTCCAACAGCAATTCTAGATTTTATTTTTTCTCTTATTCTATAATCCTCTGTAACCAGGACTTCTCAAATCTCTCGTAGTTGCCTCTGTTTAACTTAATATATTTCTCTTTAACAACAGCTTTTTTGCTGGAAACAAAGAGATACTGTGTTTTTATGTTGTTTACTCTAAATCCTAACTATTCTACCTCCTTTTCCAGTATGCCAAATACTTTCTTTCAAACTTTTAGACAGCATACACACATCACCGGCATAAACTAGTTTTTGGTGCACATGGTTAAACAGAGTGCCACCTCGGTTATCAATCTCCACGCTTACATCACTCTCTCCAACCTTATGTTCAAGAGTAACGTGGATAATACATCATCTGTCTTAATCCCTGGTTGACCTCAAATTCTTTAGAAAGTTTTCCTTCTACTTTTACCTGTAATTTTGTGCTGGTGAGTGTCATTTGTACCAGTCTGATAAGTTTACTTCGGAATTCCATCTCCATTAAGATGTGATATGGCTTTTTCCTTTGAACACTATCATAGGCCTATTTAAAGTCTACAAAAAACTGGTGTACCTCCACATTATATTCATAACACCTTTCCATTATTTGCCTTATAATGAAAATCTGGTCAGTTGTTGACCTGTCCCATCAAAAACAGCACTGGTAGTCTCCGAGTATTTCTTCTGTAATTGGTGCAAGTCTCATAGCAATGACTTTGGCTTATACTTCGCACACCATGCTGACTAATGCAATACCGTGATAATTTTCACAGTTTGCTTTGTCTTTCTTCTTATGAATCGGGCAGATAATGGCCATGTTCCATTCGTCTGGCATCTCTTCCTTTCCCTGTATTTCCACTATCAGCTAACATACCAATCTTGTTAGGTCTTCACCTCAACACTTGATCATCTCTGCTGAAATGTTGTCGTTACTTTGAGCCTTATT
The DNA here is from genome assembly GCF_021461395.2 of Schistocerca americana. Taxonomy (NCBI): domain Eukaryota; kingdom Metazoa; phylum Arthropoda; class Insecta; order Orthoptera; family Acrididae; genus Schistocerca; species Schistocerca americana. The sequence goes on from NC_060124.1 coordinate 313,475,203, forward strand.
ATTCCTTAGGCTTTTAATTGCCTTCCTAACTTCCTCTATTGTTGGTATAGGTAGAGGTCTCTCATCCTGACTAACATTCTGCCACAGTTGGTCACCCTCTGTTTTATTTTCTTCCACAACTTCTCTTTATGTAGTGATATTCAGCAGTTCACTGAAGTATTCGCCCCATAGGTCTAGAACCTGTTCTTATTCTCCTATAAAATTTCCTTCTTTATCTCTGCAGAATACTGTATGTGGGTCGAAGTCTTTCATCTGTTCCTGAACTCTCTTGTAGAATTTTATTACTTCTTGATCATTATACTCTTCTTCTAGCTTCGTAATCCATCTCTCTAATTCTCATTTCTTTCTTCTGCAAATCCTATCTGACTCTTTCCCTTTCTTCATGAATTCTTGTGTATAAGATCTTGTTGTCCTGTTTATCATTTTCTTCCTTGCCTCATTTGTCTCTTCCAATGTCTTTTTACAATCTTCATTGTACCATCCTGCCGTTTTCACCCTTTCTTTTAAACCTAAAGCTGCTTCTGCAGTGTCTTGTAGAGCCTCTTTAATCATACCCTACTTCCCTTCGATGCTTCCCAGAGCCTGGCTTTGGGTCTGAACACATTATGGAAATTATTATACACGAAAAAACAAAAAAATGTCGTGCAGCTATCAAGTATGCGGTAACATGTATGATATATACATTCAAAACACATTGCATTTTCTTTTCTACTCCAATAAGTGTAAAATACGTTGGTAACTAGCTACTGTGTATTGCATGTAACACACACCATGTGGTTTTTGATTTATTGTACAGTCACTTAAGTAAAAGAAATTTCATCATCAGTATTGTCAGTATAAACCGCAGACCCCAACCCTTCATTCTACCTTGGCCACATAGGAAGAAGATGAGTATATTCCGCCCTCCTCCAAGAACCATGAACCTTGACGTTAAATGAGTAGGCTTGCATACCTCAGCGATACAGATAGCCATACTGTAGGAGCAACCACAATGGAGCGGTATCTGTTGCGAGGCCAGAAAAACGTGTGGTTCTTGAAGAGGAGCTGCAGCCTTTTCAGTAGTTGCAGGGGCAACAGTCTGGATGATAGACTGATCTGGCCTTCTAACACTAACCAAAACGGCCTTGCTGTGGTGGTACTGCGAACGGCTGAAAGGAAGGGGAAGCTACAGCTGTAATTTTTCCCGAGGGCATGCAGCTTTACTGTATGGTTAAATGATGGTGGCGTTCTCTTGGGTAAAATATTCCAGAGGTAAAATAGTCCTCCATTCGGATCTCCAGGCAGGGACTACTTAGGAGGATGCTGTTATCAGGAGAAAGAAAACTGGCGTTCTACAGGTCAGAGTGTAGAATGTCAGATCCCTTAACTGGGCAGGTAGGTTCGAAAATTTAAAAAGGGAAATGGATAGGTTAAAGTTAGATATAGTGGGAATTAGTGAAGTTTGGTGGCAGAAGGAAGAAGACTTCTGGTCAGGTAAATATAGGGTTATAAATATAAAATCAAATAGGGGTAATGCAGGAGAAGGTTTAATAAAGAATAAAAAAAATAGGAACGCAGGTAAGCTACTACAAACAGCACAGTGAACACATTATTGTGGCCAAGATAGATACGAAGTCCACACCTGCCACAGTAGTACAAGTTTATATGTCAACTAGCTCCGCAGATGACGAAGAGATTGATGAAATGTATGATGAGATAAAAGAAATTATTCAGATAGTGAAGGGAGCCGAAAATTTAATAGTCATGGGTGACTGGAACTCGACAGTAGGAAAAGGAAGAGAAGGAAACGTAGTAGGTGAATATGAAATGTGGGTGAGGAATGAAAGAGGAAGCCGTCTGGTAGAATTTTGCACAGAGCATAACTTAATCATAGTTAGCAGTTGGTTCAAGAATCATGAAAGAAGGTTGAATACATAGAAGAAGCCTGGAGATACTGGAAGGTTCCAGATAGATTATATAATGGTAAGACAGAGATTTAGGAACCAGGTTTTAAATTGTAAGACATTTCCAGGGCATATGTGGACTCTGACCACAATCGATTGGTTATGAACTGTAGACTTAAACTGAAGAAACTGTAAAAAAAAGTGGGAATTTAGGGAGATGGGACCTGGATAAACTGAAAGAACCAGAGGTTGTGCAGTGTTTCAGGGAGAGAATAAGGGAACAATTGACAGGAATGGGGGAAAGAAATACAGTAGAAGAAGAAAGGGTAGCTACGAGAGATGAAATAGTGAAGGCAGCAGAGGATCAAATAGGTAAAAAGACGAGGCCTAATAGGAATCCATGGGTAACAGAAGAGATATTGAATTTAATTGATGAAAGGAGAAAATACAAAAATGCAGTAAATGAAGCAGGCAAGAAGGAATACTAGCATCTCTAAAATGAGATCGACAGGAAGTGCAAAATGGCTAACCAGGGATGGCTAGAGGACAAATGTAAGGATGTAGAGGCGCATGTCACTGGGGGTAAGATAGATACTGCCTGCAGGAAAATTAAAGAGGCCTTTGGAGAAAAGAGAATCACTTGCACGAATATCAAGAGCTCAGATGGAAACCCAGTTCTAAGCAAAGAAGGGAAAGCAGAAAGGTGGAAGGAGTATACAGACAGTCTATACAAGGGCGATGTTCTTGAGGTTGGTTGGTTGGTTGGGGGAAGAGACCAAACAGCGAGGTCATCAGTCTCATCGGATTAAGGAAGGATGGGGAAGGAAGTCGGCCGTGCCCTTTCAGAGGAACCATCCTGGCATTTCCCTGGAGCGATTTAGGGAAATCACGGAAAACCTAAATCAGGATGGCTGGACGCGGGATTGAACCGTCGTCCTCCCGAATGCGAGTCCAGTGTGCTGACCACTGCGCCACCTCGCTCGGTTCTTGAGGACAATATTATGGAAATGGAAGAGGATGTAGATGAAAATGAAATGGGAAATATGATACTGCATGAACAGTTAAACAGAGTACTGAAAGACCTAATTCGAAACAAGGCCGCAAGAGTAGACAACATTCCATTAGAACTACTGATGGCCTTGGGAAAGCCAGTCCTGACAAACCTCTACCATCTGGTGAGCAAGATGTATGAGACAGGCGAAATACTCTCAGACTTCAAGAAGAATTCAGTAATTCTAATCCCAAAGAAAGCAGGTATTGACAGATGTGAAAATTACTGAACTATCAGTTTAATGAGGCATGGCTGCAAAATACTAACGCGAATTCTTTACAGATGAGTGGAGAAACTGGTAGAAGCCAACCTCGGGGAAGATCAGATGTTGGAACACGTGAGGCAATAATGACCCTATGACTTATATTAGAAAATATATTAAGGAAAGGCAAACCTACGTTTCTAGCATTTGTAGACTTAAAGAAAGCTTTTGACAATGTTGACTGGAATACTCTCTGCCGGTCACGGTGGTCTAGCGGTTCTGGCGCTGCAGTCTGGAGCCGCGGGACTGCTACGAACGCAGGTTCGAATCCTGCCTCGAGCATGGGTGTGTGTGACGTCCTTAGGTTAGTTAGATTTAAGTAGTTCTAAGTTCTAGGGGACTTATGACCTAAGATGTTGAGTCCCATAGTGCTCAGAGCCATTTGAACCATTTTTTGAATACTCTATTTCAAATTCTGAAGGTGGCAGGCGTAAAATACAGGGAGCAAAAGGCTATTTATAATCTGTACAGAAACCAGATGGCACTTATAAGAGTCGAGGGGCATGAAAGGGAAGCAGTGGTTGGGAAGGGAGTGAGACAGGGTTGTAGCCTCTCCCCGATGTTATTCAATCTGTATATTGAGCAAGCAGTAAAGGAAACAAAAGAATAATTCGGAGTAGGAATTAAAATCCACGGAGAATAAATAGAAACTCTGAGGTCCGCCGATGACATTGTAATTCTGTCAGAGACAGCAAAGGACTTGGAAGAGCAGTTGAACATAATGGACAGTGTGTTGAAGGGAGGATATAAGATGAACATCAACAAAAGCAAAACGAGAATAATGGAATGTAGTCGAATTAAGACGGGTGATTCTGAGGGAATTAGATTAGGAAATGAGACACTTAAAGTAATAAAGGAGTTATGCTATTTGGGGAGCAAAATAACTGATGATGGTCGAAGTAGAGAGGATATAAAATGTAGACTGGCAATGGCAAGGAAAGCGTTTCTGAAGAATAGAAATTTGTTAACATCGAGTATTGATTTAAGTGTCAGGAAGTCGTTTCTGAAAGTATATGTATGGAGTGTAGCCATGTATGGAAGTGAAACATGGACGATAACTAGTTTGGACAAGAAAAGAATAGAAGCTTTGGAAATGTGGTACTACAGAAGAATGCTGAAGACTAGCTGGGTAGATCACATAACTAATGAGGAGGTATTGAATAGGATTGGGGAGAAGAGGAGTTTGTGGCACAACTTCACTAGAAGAAGGGATCGGTTGGTAGGACACGTTCTGAGGCATAAAGGGATCACCAATTTAGTATTGGAGGGCAGTGTGGAGGGTAAAAATCGTAGAGGGAGACCAAGAGATGAATACTCTGAACAGATTCAGAAGGATGTAGGTTGCAGTAGGTACTGGGAGATGAAGAAGCTTGCACAGGATACAGTAGCATGGAGGGCTGCATCAAATCAGTCTCAGGACTGAAGACCACCACCACAACAACAACAACAATGAGTATATTCAGGCCGCACACATAATACACTTTACAGTAACTGCTGAAAAAAGGATGATCAGGGGGACATAGTTAACAAATTTTAGTAAATTTATTAATATAATATTCGTTATTCTAAAAAAAATCAAGATACATCATTTATTTGATATTATATGCTAAGGATTAAGGGATGCTACTGTGTATTACATGGAACACACAGCATGTAGTTGTAAGTCACTTAAGTCAAAGGAAATTCATCATCAGTTTTGTCAGTATAAACCGCAGAGCCCAACCCTTCATCCTACCTGGACCACATTGGCAGAAGATGAGTACTTTCAGGCAACACTCACAATACCATTTACAATAACTACTGAAAAAAAGGATGGTCAGAGGTACATAGGTAACAGATTTAAGTAAATTTGTTAATATATGGTTCTTTATTCTAGAAAGATCAAGATACAATATTTATCTGACATTATATATATCCCCCCCATGAACCATGGACCTTGCCGATGGTGGGGAGGCTTGCGTGCCTCAGCGATGCAGATAGCCGTACCGTAGGTGCAACCACAACGGAGGGGTATCTGTTGAGAGGCCAGACAAACGTGTGGTTCCTGAAGAGGGGCAGCAGCCTTTTCAGTAGTTGCAAGGGCAACAGTCTGGATGATTGACTGATCTGGCCTTGTAACAATAACCAAAACGGCCTTGCTGTGCTGGTACTGCGAACGGCTGAAAGCAAGGGGAAACTACAGCCGTAATTTTTCCCGAGGGCATGCAGCTTTACTGTATGATTACATGATGATGGCGTCCTCTTGGGTAAAATATTCCGGAGGTAAAATAGTCCCCCATTCGGATCTCCGGGCGGGGACTACTCAAGAGGATGTCGTTATCAGGAGAAAGAAAACTGGCGTTCTACGGATCGGAGCGTGGAATGTCAGATCCCTTAATCGGGCAGGTAGGTTAGAAAATTTAAAAAGGGAAATGGATAGGTTGAAGTTAGATATAGTGGGAATTAGTGAAGTTCGGTGGCAGGAGGAACAAGACTTCTGGTCAGGTGACTACAGGGTTATAAACACAAAATCAAATAGGGGTAATGCAGGAGTAGGTTTAATAATGAATAGGAAAATAGGAATGCGGGTAAGCTACTACAAACAGCATAGTGAACGCATTATTGTGGCCAAGATAGATACGAAGCCCACACCTACTACAGTAGTACAAGTTTATATGCCAACTAGCTCTGCAGATGACGAAGAAATTGAAGAAATGTGTGATGAAATAAAAGAAATTATTCAGATTGTGAAGGGAGACGAAAATTTAATAGTCATGGGTGACTGGAATTCGAGTGTAGGAAAAGGGAGAGAAGGAAACATAGTAGGTGAATATGGATTGGGGGACAGAAATGAAAGAGGAAGCCGCCTGGTAGAATTTTGCACAGAGCACAACATAATCATAACTAACACTTGGTTTAAGAATCATGAAAGAAGGTTGTATACATGGAAGAACCCTGGAGATACTAAAAGGTATCAGATAGATTATATAATGGTAAGACAGAGATTTAGGAACCAGGTTTTAAATTGTAAGACATTTCCAGGGGCAGATGTGGACTCTGACCACAATCTATTGGTTATGACCTGTAGATTAAAACTGAAGAAACTGCAAAAAGGTGGGAATTTAAGGAGATGGGACCTGGATAAACTGAAAGAACCAGAGGTTGTACAGAGATTCAGGGAGAGCATAAGGGAGCAATTGACAGGAATAGGGGAAATAAATACAGTAGAAGAAGAATGGGTAGCTTTGAGGGATGAAGTAGTGAAGGCAGCAGAGGATCAAGTAGGTAAAAAGACGAGGGCTAGTAGAAATCCTTGGGTAACAGAAGAAATATTGAATTTAATTGATGAAAGGAGAAAATATAAAAATGCGGTAAGTGAAACAGGCAAAAAGGAATACAAACGTCTCAAAAACGAGATCGACAGGAAGTGCAAAATGGCTAAACAGGGATGGCTAGAGGACAAATGTAAGGATGTAGCGGCCTATCTCACTAGGGGTAAGATAGATACCGCCTACAGGAAAATTAAAGAGACCTTTGGAGATAAGAGAACGACTTGTATGAATATCAAGAGCTCAGATGGAAACCCAGTTCTAAGCAAAGAAGGGAAAGCAGAAAGATGGAAGGAGTATATAGAGGGTCTATACAAGGGCGATGTACTTGAGGACAATATTATGGAAATGGAAGAGGATGTAGATGAAGATGAAATGGGAGATACGATACTGCGTGAAGAGTTTGACAGAGCACTGAAAGACCTGAGTCGAAACAAGGCCCCCGGAGTAGACAATATTCCATTGGAACTACTGACGGCCGTGGGAGAGCCAGTCCTGACAAAACTCTACCATCTGGTGAGCAAGATGTATGAAACAGGCGAAATACCCTCAGACTTCAAGAAGAATATAATAATTCCAATCCCAAAGAAAGCAGGTGTTGACAGATGTGAAAATTACCGAACTATCAGTTTAATAAGTCACAGCTGCAAAATACTAACACGAATTCTTTACAGACGAATGGAAAAACTAGAAGCCAACCTCGGGGAAGATCAGTTTGGATTCCGTAGAAACACTGGAACACGTGAGGCAATACTGACCTTACGACTTATCTTAGAAGAAAGATTAAGGAAAGGCAAACCTACGTTTCTAGCATTTGTAGACTTAGAGAAAGCTTTTGACAATGTTGACTGGAATACTCTCTTTCAAATTCTGAAGGTGGCAGGGGTAAAATACAGGGAGCGAAAGGCTATTTACAATTTGTACAGAAACCAGATGGCAGTTATAAGAGTCGAGGGACATGAAAGGGAAGCAGTGGTTGGGAAGGGAGTAAGACAGGGTTGTAGCCTCTCCCCGATGTTGTTCAATCTGTATATTGAGCAAGCAGTAAAGGAAACAAAAGAAAAATTCGGGGTAGGTATTAAAATTCATGGAGAAGAAATAAAAACTTTGAGGTTCGCCGATGACATTGTAATTCTGTCAGAGACAGCAAAGGACTTGGAAGAGCAGTTGAATGGAATGGACAGTGTCTTGAAAGGAGGGTATAAGATGAACATCAACAAAAGCAAAACAAGGATAATGGAATGTAGTCTAATTAAGTCGGGTGATGCTGAGGGAATTAGATTAGGAAATGAGGCACTTAAAGTAGTAAAGGAGTTTTGCTATTTGGGGAGCAAAATAACTGATGATGGTCGAAGTAGAGAGGATATAAAATGTAGGCTGGCAATGGCAAGGAAAGCGTTTCTGAAGAAGAGAAATTTGTTAACATCCAGTATTAATTTAAGTGTCAGGAAGTCATTTCTGAAAGTATTTGTATGGAGTGTAGCCATGTATGGAAGTGAAACATGGACGATAAATAGTTTGGACAAGAAGAGAATAGAAGCTTTCGAAATGTGGTGCTACAGAAGAATGCTGAAGATTAGATGGGTAGATCACATAACTAATGAGGAAGTATTGAATAGGATTGGGGAGAAGAGAAGTTTGTGGCACAACTTGACCAGAAGAAGGGATCGGTTGGTAGGACATGTTCTGAGGCATCAAGGGATCACCAATTTAGTATTGGAGGGCAGCGTGGAGGGTAAAAATCGTAGACGGAGACCGAGAGATGAATACACTAAGCAGATTCAGAAGGATGTAGGTTGCAGTAGGTACTGGGAGATGAAGAAGCTTGCACAGGATAGAGTAGCATGGAGAGCTGCATCAAACCAGTCTCAGGACTGAAGACCACAACAACAACAACATATATATATATATATATATCAACGTATTTTCTTCTGGTTGTGTGATCGATGCTCATTTCTTAGGTCACATTGATACTTGCTTGGGGCCACATGCAGCCCACAGATCATGGGTTGGAGACCTCTGGTACATACAGTAGAATTTAGCAGAATGTCTGATTCGACAGTCAATGCACTTCTGATGAGCTGTTTTGATAGATTCATTCCTGGTATCTGTATGTCCAGAAGCAGTTACTCATAGGGAAATCTAAAGACTAGGGAATGCAGGAGGAAATGCACTATGTTAACACATATTCCCATATGTTGGTAAAAAGCTACCGCGTATTACATGTAATACACACACCATGCGGTTATTGTTTTATTGTACAGTCACGTAAGTTTAACGGTTTTATGCAGGATAAGGGATGCTTAGCGTTATTTGAATTGGTATATACAGTTCTGTACTTTGTTCTGTTATATCACCACAGTTTCTTAATCAGGAACACCAACTGTTGAAGACTAGAATTGGGATATAAGAACTGATCATGAGATTATTTAGAAATAAGTTTATATGACTTATTTTCATGTGAAATGGTTAAGGGAGCACTAAGTTTGTAGCTATCAATCTTTACACTACTTTGAATTTTTTAAATTTTTCCGCTGTCATCCTGCAGAAAGTTAGTGATTCTTGTTCTTGCAGTGTGGTACCATTGCCACTGTCGATAATCTCATCTACATTATCACACACGTCTGTAAAGCTTTTAATCACATTCTCTCTAAGACACTTTTCGTTTCTTTAATGGATATTTTCTCCTCGCTTCAGTCTTCTTTCATTTGGTTCTCTTCTAGTCTCAGATTGAGTAGATTCACTTGAATAATGTGGTACCTTGGGGATAATTTTTATACTCTCTCTTTCATGTACATTTGGCCGAGCTCATGATTACCTCTGCTGATTTCCACGGAAATCTTTGAGAGTATCAATTGCTATTATGTCCTCTTCTCCAAAATGCTTCCAATAGGCAATTAATCTCTTGGAAATAATAAACTGCTTGGACGTAAAATGATAGTTGCGAATAAGCAACTCTCTTCATTTTTCCAATCAAGATATTCTTCTCACTTCAGACTTCTTTCGTTTGGTTCTTTTTCAGACTCAGATTTACTCGATTCACTTGAATAGTTTGGAAAAAACTGAGTTGTTAAGTCAATTGAAAACTCCCTTTTATAGACAGAGAAGCGGTCTTTGAACGTTTATAGAATCAGTTCATCAGACACTGCACATCTCACAACAATCACACTCAAAATGTTCACAGTTTATATTTCTCTTGACACAGTGCTATACATCAGTGATATGCTCTCTTCATAGAGTTGGCACTTCTCACGACACTGCCTTGTGTAGAGTCGGTTGTGTATGTGTGCACATTAGAAGGAATGTCAACATGTCATTTCGATTTCCCCAATGCCAAACGTTGCAGGTGAGGTTACGACATGGTTTGTAATATAAAAAATTGGAATGTAGTACCTATCAGATGTAAGAAACTAACGATAATTAATGTTTATTCACAAACAAACAAAAAATTTATATGGTTATTTACGACAAAATTTGAATGGTAAACACCAAGGAGTGAAAAAAGTAGGAAAAATCTCTTTGAAACATTTCAAAACATCGACATTTATTTGCCAAAAAAAATATAGATGTACAAATGCGTCAGACAACATTTAGAATTCAATACACAGTTCCTCGTTAGCTCATAAGTTGCATTTTTTCTATCTAAGTACCATATTAAATAAAAAAAACTTAATACCTCTCCTTCAGCAGAGATGACTTGTTCACTATTGAAAAAGGATAACCCATTTAATGAAATTTCTCCGATAAAGTTATGTTATTATTTACATACAGGGTTTCCTTTGTAAAACCTTCAACATTGTTTGCTTTAAAATATCTGGTATGTTTTGTAGAACGCTCATAGGATAAATATCCGAGTCGTCATGGAGCATTTTTAGTGTATCATGAAAACAATTAACAATAAAATAAAGACTAAGAAGACAGAAAAGCATAAAGTCAACTAAAGTGACAAGAAAAGTTTACTTTGCGATGCTATGAGACATTGTTAGGCTCTGCAACCCGTAACATTGCGACTTTACATGAAGACAACTTCGTCGTTCATGGATATCTGATACATCTAAACATTCTAAGCATAACTCATAGGGTTGCCAGCCAGCTCCCCAATGAGTTCCGAATGTTATCTACTGAGTATGTTGTGAGAAAAGGCGGTTGATTTGTTCAAAATAACATAAGCGATTAGTTACAGCACATAATCATAAGACTGCAAGGGCCACTTATATCTAACGTTTGTTCATAGTTTAGAGGCAGCATGAAGAATCAGAGAGTTTACACTGTACACATAAAACGTAGCAGATAATTCACTATCCATATCCCTTCGGCTCCAAGTCTTAATAATATTTGGTTTTCAAATGTACATGGCACCCAAAACGGGTTGTGACTTGCTGTGGCAGTGGAAGACTGTGTGTGTTTCGTGTCCTCATGGAACAATCATAGGCAGTGTCTCGGGTGTTAGCTGCTGCCTCTGTACTGGTGTAAGTCTCCATTGACGTAATGGCTGGCTTGAGTCTGTCGATGATATCGTGACAGAAGAACTACTGATGGCAACATTAAATGTTTTTTCATGATGTGCAAATACTGTGTATGGACTACTGAATTGCGATTGTAGAGGTTTTTGAATTCGTGTCAGATGAAAACCTCAAGAACTGAGAGCCATAGAAAAGAATGATCGTTCGGTAGAATGTTCTTTTGAAATGGCAGCAAGAAGCTTGCAGATCTGCAAGTAAAGATGTGCAAAGCTGAAGACTTCAATAAAACTGTTTGATCTGTCAGCAAACTCTTTCGGTACTCAAAGTATGTGTCCATACACTAATTCAGTCATTGTTGCATTGAGATCTTTGGGCTGCTGTCTGGAGCCAAAGTATGACATTAGAAAGGCTGTCAGTCCAGTGCTCTGTGGCACAACGTATGTGTGAGGCCTTTAATTGTCGATGGAGAAGTCTCATTAAATCATTAGTGGCAGGGTGGTAAGCATAGGCTCGAATACAGTTCATACCAAGCAATGTCGGAAGTACTTTAAAGAGATATTACTCCAATTGATTGCCCTGATCGGTAGTGATATCAAGACGAATGCGAAAATGTGGGATTCACTCACAAACGAAAGTTGTGGCTACAGTTACTATCATTGCATCTTGCATAGGATAGATTTCTAGACAATGAGAGAAATGGTCAATCGCTGTTGGGCAGTATTTGTACCTTTCTGGTGGTGTAAAGGTCCAATGATGGCACTGTAGACATGCTTCAAGTGGGATGAAAGTACTAAGTGGAATTGTAAACTGCTACATTATTTTGTTGTGATGACAAGCACTGAATCAGCGAACGAATGACTTATAATCTTTCTCGATGTTTGACAAAACATATGCCTTCTTCACAAGTCATACAGCAGCCCTTACTCATGGATGAGTGATGCTCTGAAGAGACGACATTGCCTGTTTACGAAAATCTACCATAACAAATGATCACACTTGCGACTTTGACATGGCACAATATAACGCTACGTTCGAGCTCAGCATTCGTGTACACTAGAACTGTAAGCCAGATGATGTTCCAAGATATGCCTTCAATTCTTCAATTCGCTGTCTCCTTCATATGTGTTGGAAAATGCTACGAATTCAAGTTTCTTCACAATCGTGTTAGTGGTCCATTATGCTCACCATCGTCCTGTTGAATATTAGTAATACACTGCACAAAGAATTCCAAATGCCGCCATTGGCATGGTGATGACTTGTCTGGTTTCCGACGGAAAACAAACACAAGTGACTTACAGGCTGTGATGAGTGTTAAATATCTACCTTCAATCATTTGCCTAAGATTCTTGACTGAGGCATATGCCACATAGGGCTTGCAATCGTACGTTGACCAAATTCTTTGTCAAAGGCGACAGTCCTATTGCTCATGTTGTTGTAACACAGCTTCAGTTGCAGTTTTAGCATCTGTAATAGCAGCTTTTACTCAGGCCAAAGATACTTACTTTTCATCAGTACACTGTAGCGTGTCTCCAGTTTCAGCCCAACGTTTCAGTGTTTCGTTGAAAGGTGATGGACAACAGTCACTGCATGATTCCACACAATACGCAGATAAAATTTCGTCAGACCCAAGAAATGGCGTTCTAGTGGCAGTCTAGTGAACCGCCGCTGCAGGTGTGCTAGATGCTCTGCCTAGCTGGACAACATTACAACTAGACCATCAGTGTAGACATAATAAATCCTATGTCTCTAGTTACTTCACCCATGTAGTGCTGTAAAGTCTGAGTGGCACTGGACAGTCAGAAAGGCATTCACACAAATTTGTAAAGTCCAAGAGGCGTGTTAACAGTGGTTTTCAGCATTTCTCGCAGTACAGTTTGTATATGAAAGTGCACATCAAAGTCTTGAATATGTGCCACAGGATAACGATCAAGTATCAGTCTGCTGATAAGTTGATGACAGTCGCCATAAGAGTGCCAACCATTACTCTTCTTAGGGACAGTATGGAGTGAAGAGTTGCAGCTATTATTTGGAGGGTGACATCCCTTTTATAACATGAAACAAAACTCTTGCTCTGCAATCTTTAGTTTTTCTGAATGTAGATGACGAGACTGTGCATGAACCGACGGTCCTGGTGAGGCAATAATGTCATATATAACTGACAGACTTATTAGTGCTAGAATAGACGATGGACAGGGGGCTTCAGGGAACTGATAAAGCAGGTATCGCTAGGGTGAATCACCTGCAGTCACTTCGATGCCAGCGTGGTTGGCATGGCATTGATGTCCATGGCTAGGCATGCTAATTCAAGCATGTGTTGTTGCAAAGGCCTACGATGAGGATGCAAAACGACAAGAAATCCTCTTCAACAATCAGGTACAGCAAGTCGGCAACAATGAATTTCCATATGAATTAATGTCAGAGACTGAAGTTTAAATGTAAGTTGATGCAGCTGTATATCTTGATTGAACATCCATTCGCAGTATACAGGTAACTACCACCAGTATTCCGCTGTGGAAGGCGAGATGGAGGATAAACTGAAGCATTAATATCTGTACCAATGAGAAATTGTGGCTTGGTAAAGTTCTCTGTTATACACAGTTCGGCTTGAAATCAGTTGCTCTCGTTACTGATTTCCGGTGACATTTCCTTTGTCACAAGGTGATAGATATCGTTTGCTACAACTCCAAATTTTTATAATATCAGCAGATATTCTCCCTAATGGGCGAATGCCTGTTTTTACTGGAAGAGCAACGACCTATTTGCAGGGCCATGACTTGCTTAGGCAGTTCAGTTACTTGTGCTTGCAGTGCTTCCAGAGTAGTCGCTGTTCTGGTGGAGATGGTTACGATGCCTATAACTGGATACATCTCTATTACATACTGCTGCAATTGTTCATAAGTGGTTCTGTGTAATGCAGTTGATATAAAAACTTATGTAAGATACATTTCATCGTTTCGGTGCATGATTCAATTTTTCCAGCGTACAATGCGATTGTTCCAGTGTGTCATTCAGAGTATGTGGGTCGAGATGAATGAGTGATAGTTTTACAGAGAATGCGGATGTCACCAGCACAAACTGTATTTTCTGTGTATCCATAGGCACGAGCGACTGCCGAATATCCTGCAGAATATAGGTGTTAATTGCGTTGCCTGGCAGTGTGCAAAGATGATGAAGTAGTTATGAAGGTCCCAGAATGAGATTTTCATTCTGCAGTGGAGTGTGCGCTGATATGAAACTTCCTGGCAGATTAAAACTGTGTGCCCGACCGAGACTCGAACTCGGGACCTTTGCCTTTTGCGGGCAAGTGCTCTGCCAACTGAGCTACGGAAGCACGAATCACGCCCGGTACTCACAGCTTTACTTCTGCCAGTATCTCGCCTCCTACCTTCCAAACTTTACAGATGCTCTCCAGGAGAGATACTGGCAGAAGTAAAGCTGTGAGTACCAGGCGTGAGTTGTGCTTCGGTAGCTCAGTTGGTAGAGCACTTGCCCGCGAAAGGCAAAGGTCCCGAGTTCGAGTCTCGGTCCGGCACACAGTTTTAATCTGCCAGGAAGTTTCATATCAGCGCACACTCCGCTGCAGAGTGAAAATCTCATTCTGGAAACATCCCCCAGGCTGTGGCTAAGCCATGTCTCCGCAATATCCTTTCTTTCAGGAGTGCTAGTTCTGCAAGGTTCGCAGGAGAGCTTCTGTAAAGTTTGGAAGGTAGGAGACGAGGTACTGGCAGAAGTAAAGCTGTGAGTACCGGGCGTGATTCGTGCTTCGGTAGCTCAGTTGGTAGAGCACTTGCCCGCGAAAGGCAAAGGTCCCGATTTCGAGTCTCGGTCGGGCACACATTTTTAATCTGCCAGGAAGTTTCAGTTATGAAGGTGTTTGGTCACCAATTACTACAGTGCAGAGCATTTTTTTAGTTCTCTTAGCATCCAACTGCCACAAGCATGTTACAAGCATCTGCTTGATAGAGCTATATTTCTCAGTCCTTGGTGACAAAGCAAGGATGCCTTGCACTTTTGTAGCCATTTGCTTCTAAAGTGCAGAAATATCTATATTTAGTTCCATCTGATCTGATGGTTGAGACAAATTGGGTCTCCAGTTAGGCTGACCACAATAATGGATTATCTGACCAGGAGAGTGGGCGTTCAACCACAGTTGGACTGGAAAGTCAGTGTTTGCAGGATTCTGTATGTCTGTCATCACAGGCGTTGATTACTCACTGCAATTGTTCACAAGTGGTCCTGTGTGATGCAGTTGATGCAAAAACTTTTGTGAGATGCGTTTCATCATTTCGGTGTGTCATTCAATTTTTCCACAGTACAATGCGACTATTCCAGTGCGCTGAATTACCGTTTTCGAAAAAGAAAGTTTTCTCTCTATTTTGTGTGGTGCTCTTTAGCGATAATTGAAAAATAAATTTTGAGAAGAGGAAATTAACTGGAGTGCCATTAATTAAAAGAAGCAGTCAAGTAAATGATAAGTTTAAAATATCACATGCCACAAATAAATCTACCACTAAGAAAGAGAAAATTAATAATTCAAGATTTTGTCCAATCTGCTTTGATACTGTGGAGTGGACCTATCGTGCACATCGTCTGTTGGTCGTATGCCGATCATTAATATTATGCACTTAGCACAGAAGTGCCGCCCAGAAACTGCATCTACAGATCAACTTAACAGATTTCAGGGACGCACGAGTGGTTGCTACAAATTCGAACATAAAAGATGTTCGGCAGCGGCCAGAAAACGATATGTCGGCACTCTTGCAGTTCTCCTAGCTGAAACATGAAAAAGTTGGCAGGCAAGGTCAGTGTTGTTGAAATGAAACGTTGATAAACAATAACAGTTATTCATATATTGACAATCCTTTTACATGGATAAATACTTTACACACCTTGAAAATATCTTTCAAATACAACTGCCCATTACAAAATGATTCGAGAGTGCGATCCTTGACAGAGAGCGATCGACTAGAGCAGACACATCAATAGAGAGCGGGCCTCATGTGAGAGTGAGCCAGACGCCGCTCGTGTTAGGAAAAGTTAGCGACAGCCCCGGACATTTGCACAAGCCCCGCTCATTTACCCCCCTCCACACCTACCCCTGCCACACCAACCAAGAGAGCATCAATATGATCTTTGGTAGTCTTCGTCGCTGTCGTGTTTTTGTTCGTCGTTTTTTTTGTTTCACCGTGGTTCTTCATACTAGCAGTGCTGTGCTGTTAATACTTCTTAGCAGTTTGTGTACTACTATCAAAATGAAACATAGATATGCACTCTCAATATAGTTATCAAACATAAGGTACCTAACCGTGACTGTTGTGGCCAACTGCTGTCAAAACTGATATCTAACAGACATTAAAGTACGATAAGATGTGTTGGAATGATACTGACGAAATTATGTACATATGTTTAACAATAGGGAGCTCTAAAGCTCTCAAACACTGAAGAACAACTCAAAGTAATCTCGTGTCTGTTATAAGCAAGCAGTCATAAGAGTTCACAAGTAAAAATTCACCGATTACACAGGCAAATATTAATGAATAATGTCACTGTATAAGTATCTGACTGCTTGCATTACGCATTTCTGCATTATCCCACTCTTATATTATTTAGTCTTAATGAGGTAACCAGAAACAAACCAAGACATCGACTTTGCCTTGTTTATGGACAACATTGACTTTAGACAATCAAGATAATGGACAGCATCCTTGGCGATACTACCAATTAATATTTCCCAACAGAATTTCTTACACTACGTGAGGTGACGGAAATTTGCGCTCACTGCAGTTAACAAATATCAGTTTTTTTGATATAGTGCAGATGAAAGCTCATGAAATAAACAAGACAGTGTGGATACCATTTTTATTTTTCATTCTTATTGATGGTTTTTCAATTCGCATATTCAATGAACATATTTTTAATTCTTTCACAATGGTACCGGAAAAACTGTACTTCGTACTAACTAATAATTTTCTCCCATATTATGACTGGCGCATCTGTGATATGAACAACTTTGATGTTGGAACATGCGGCAGACCATGGGCGGAGCTTAGGATATGGATTGGTGTGGAGGGGGTCGATTGGGCGGGAGTTGTGCACCGTCTGGGGCTGTCGCTAACGTTACGTGCTCGTGTTTATATACGACAACTGAAGGAAACTTTATTCTCATTTTTCAACACTCTCTTCTTGCTCTGGAAGACTCTTACATGGAAAAATGGTCGAGAGACTTCACTGCGTTCCTTTCCAGTGAGTCTGAACACATAAAATATGATTGTTGACACTGCTTGAGTTGCGTGTGATGCATCATTTTTCAATTAAAAAATACACTTGCTCTCTAACATTTCAGAATTAATTACAGTTTTACATTTTAAGTGAATTTAAAGACAATACACGGAATTAATACAAAAATGCATCGTATCTTATGTAGATTTACATAAATTATTTTAGTTTTAGAGCATAAATTTATTTACACATAAAAAGAAACGTTTCAGCGTGATTTAGAATTTCAGGGTCATCAAATGTCGTGCGTAAATACGATTTAATGAAAATTTAAGATGAATGATCAATTACAACACATAATAACAGAACACCAATCTATAAGAAATGCAAGGTCCATTTTCGGCACAATAGCAGACAATGACAGCAATGCTCCTAGTTGCTTGGAAGAACCTTTGAATGTGAAAAAAATGGCGCGAAAATCCTAGTTGTTAATTCGAAATACGTGATTTAGATGACAGCATTTTTCATGTAGGCTTAGCATGTGGGCCTCATAGTCTTGCAGTAAACTGTGCATCTGGAAAACCCAAACGTTTTTGCGATTTTGCAAAACTTTACACCAGAGAAATCTTAATCAAAAACTAACCTCTCGTAGATGGGGATTATAGTCATGTAAAATTTCATAAATTATGCTGTGATGACCTTTTCACTGTAAAATTATTTTTTTGTTAAACCCATATTGTAATTTTGACTGTGCAGCCATTATCAAGTCGAAATAATTGTGCCTGTCACATATCAAAACTTAAGAAGAACTCCTAGTGAATTCTGCATAAGTAGAATTTACTATATGCAGTAGCTTCAGTACAGTGAAAGTACTTTCAATACGATGTACAAATATGCATATTAATGTAGAATACTTTTGCTGTATAATAGTATCTGGCACAATAACTACATACATTGTGATTAATTCCACAAAGCCGACACAGTGGTGCGATGAAATGCAATTCTATCAAAAGCTGCTAACATGGAGTCCTCCAACAAACGTGAGAAAGCACAAAAAATGGATGTGAATAAAAATAAATCAGAATACAAGTAATATACTTACAATGCATTTAAATCAAGTAGCTCAAACATTGATTGACAGATGTACACAGAGTACTACCTGATGAAACCAGCTTCTTTTTTTATATAAAACAGAACCCAATCTGAAATCACTTGCTCCATCCGGTAATACAGATGAGAGAAGAATTAAGCAGAATATGAGCAATATATTCACATTTGAAACACAATGCTATGAAGTCAGTTTCTTGTTTTGATCGAAGCCAAACAGATATGGAAGACTGTAAATCACCCAATAAGAAACTGAGATAATGGATTGATATACTTATAGTGCTCCAAGTGACATGGCAGCAAACCACAATCGTGTTACTGGAAGACCCTATATGAGTTTCACCCCCTCCTCCCCCTCCCCCCAGCCCCTGTGTATAATCGAAACACTGCAAGGAACATCCATACCTATCTTTTGTTTGTAGCTCAGAGGCATCACCAAGAATCAGAGAGTCTCCACTGAACACATAAAACGTAGCAGGCGTTCATTGTCCACAGATATGATTATGACTTTGGCTTTTCAGTTTAAGAAATCATTAGCTCCATGTCATAAGTCATTCAATTTGCAACATTGGAATATCTGAGAAGGCACTATGGACATTTGTTATCTCTAATTTTCGACCAGACCTAATAGTTTCAAGTTAACATGTTCTTTTTACTTCTGTTATCTTATCCACATATTCTTTGAGTCCAGTTCCCCATAAGGATTGTTCATAAATTCAAATTCAAATTATATAATTTTCTGAAGTTACAGTTTATTGTATTGTTATGTTTATTCCATTTTAAATTACCAGAGTTAAAGATTTTAAGGACTTTTAGCATATGATGGTAACAGGCATAGGATTCTGCTGACTTTCAACTGATTATTTGTTCTGTCATATACACTGAAGTGACAAAAGTCATGGGACAGCGATATGCACATATGCAGATAGTGGTAATATCGCCTTCATGAGGTGCAAAAGGGCAGTAAATTTTTGGAACTGTCATTTTTACGAGGGTGATTGATGTGAGGATGTTTCTGATGTGACATTCCATTTCAGAAATTGTTAGGGAAGTCAATATTTTGAGATCCTCTGTGTTTCAAGTGTGCCAAGAATATCAAATTTCAGACATTACCTCTCACCATGGGCAACACATGGAGCTACGGCCTTCCCTTAACGACAGAGAGTATTGGCATTTGTGTAGAAAGCAACACTGCCTGAAATAACTACAGAAATCAATGTTGGACATACATCGAACATTCCCATTAGGAGAGTACAACGAAATGTGGCGATAATGGGCTATGGCGGCAGAAGACCAACGCGAGTTCCTTTGCTAACAGCACGACATTGCTGGCAGCACCTTTCCTGGGCTTGTGACCATATCAGTTCGACCTTAGACAACTGTAATACCGGTTTCATTTGGTGAGAGCTGATAATATGGTTAGATTGGGGTGCAGACCCTGCGAATCCATTGACCCAAATGTGCGAACTGGTGGTGGCTCCATAATGGTGTGAACTGTGTTTACATTGGATGGACTGGGTCCTCTGGTCCAACTGAACTGATCATTGATGGGAATTCATAACGTTCAGCTACTTGGATACCATTTGCAACAATTCATAGATTTCATGTTACCAAACAACGATAGAATTTTTCTGGATGACAATATGCTATGTCAATTGGCCACAGTTTTTTGATATTCGTTTGAAGTACATTCTGGACTCTTCAAGCGAGTGATTTGGCCACCCACATCACCTGAAATGTTTCCCATCGGACATTTATTGGACATAATCGAGAAGTCAGTTTGTGTACAAAATCCTATACTGGCAACATTTTCGTAATTATGGACAGCTATAGAGGCAGCATGGCTCTAGTGTTTCTGCAGGGGACTTCCAAAGAGTTGTTGAGTCCATTGTATGTCTAGTTGATGTACTGCTTTTGGCAAAATGAGGTCCGACACGATATTAGGAGGATCCCATGACTTTTATCGCCTCTTCTGTGAGAATACTGAGTTCAAAGATATCATAACGTCATAAAGAATGTCTTATGAAATTTTCGGTTTCATATTAATCTGAAACTAATCAAGTTTATCTGGTGCTAGACGTTAGCAAGCTTTCAACTAATCTCTTTGTCATAAAGAAAGGAAATGAAGCAGTTGAAACGTGAGTTAGATTTATGTCATATCTGATTTTTAACGTTTTCTCCTTTCGAAAATTTTTGTTTATTTTGAGTGAGGGCCTACTGATAATAAATCGAACTTTAAGTCATTGTATTTAGAATTGTCTTAATATGGTAAGTACTTCTGCCGTTAAGTCACACAAACAACTTACAGAGATTGTCCCTATGTCGATCGTTAGGTGTGTCTCATCTGTAAATTACAGTGTGCTCATTATGTACTGTGTTATTGACAATGGATTCTTGTGCTGATTTCGTTTAAAACCGTGACGCGAGGGTATCCCAAGAAAGTTCATCAAGATACAGTATTAATGTAGCTCAAACACCTTCAGGTTTACAATAATAAGATTAACGTCATTGTCCCTCAGGATAGGTGTTTGAAAGATGAGAGTGCAGATAACGAGTTAGATATGCTCATGTTATTGTGAAGTTCAGGTATTTTAGCGAACAACAGAACTTATGCCATATTCACTGGCTCTGCAACAAATGCTGATGTGATATGAAGGAGCGAGTAACATACTTGTGACTTATCAGTTATTTTTGAGCCACTGAAGAATATGTTAATTACATCGGACTACTACAGTTGCATACTTGTCGTGGAAACAGTGTTAGTGTTCGATTTTGCATGTTTGAGGAGTAGATGGGAGCTGAGGGAAGCGAGCACCTCACAAAATTATTCCTCAAAGTGCTTGTTTCTCTGTTTTTCTGCTCTGATGAGCAGAGTGGCATTCATCATAAGAGCGATTACTGTTCAGAAGAACGCTTTCTGTTGCAATAGGGAAATTATAATTTGTTCAAAGAAGCTCCGATAAGTCTGCTAGTTGCTGAACAATTGAGACTTTGAAGATACGATTCTCGTCTATATAAATTTATCTGCTGCGCCCTGGCGACATACATGGAGCAGCATTTCTACTGCAGCCAGGAACAGTATTTCCGTCATTGTTGCATACATCACTCTATGTCCACATACTTACTTCAGAAGCCACCAAACGGCGCTTGACAGACAGAACTTTCTGACACTACTAGTCAGTTCGTTTCCTGAAAAATGACTGTCTATATGCTCCTGTAAGAGCCCTAATTTCTCATATCTTGTCTTTGTGGTCATTATGTAAAATATATGCCGATGACAGTCATTTCTGATGCAATGGCACTGTGTTTTGGTTAATTTAGTGAGTGTTGTCTTGATGTCACTGTGGTACTCTAATTTAAATAGTACCAGGGATTGATGCAAGATGAGAATTGAGATGGTATTTGCAGTCAGTCACGTATTACTCAACACATGAGAACGTTTATCGCTTGCTGAAGCCTCGAAAGAAGATGTCTGATGTGGTCATACCATAAGTTGTAGGTTACTCTGAGCAGTCGTGCAGACGTTACTGGCATCTCACAGTCTCCCAACTTTGCCCATGGAGCAAGCTACTGCACAAATTTACTAGTAGACACAACTACCTAGTATAATCTATCTATGGCAGGTGTCACAAAGAAACACGGTTATTGAGAAAACGTAGGTATTGGCAGCATATTGCGATAGTTTGAAGGAGACTTTGCACTGTATTGCACAGGTGCACTATCTCATTATTCAATCCAGTATATTCTCATAAAGTTTGAAACAGCCAACAGATTTCTGTGATTAAGGTAGCTCGAATTGTAAGAGTACAAAACTTATTCATCTTTGTAGTAATTTGTCCATTATCCTGTGCTGCCAAGATATGAAAGATCAGTCCAATGGGGGATGAAGGGAGATATACCAAGAGAATGAGTTAACAGTGCAGCCTTATTGTAAGAGTCGCAGTTCCTGTTGTGGTGACATTTTGAATAATTACTAGCCATTCAATTACTATTACAACTGAGTTTTGACAACCCAATTACCATTTTGCTCATGCAGTAGCTTAGCAAAACTGGCCTATGAGTCACAGCATGGTTCAAATGGCTCTGAGCACTTTGGGACTTAACATCTGAGGTCATCAGTTCTCTAGAACTTAGAACTACTTAAACCTAACAATCCTAAGGACATCACACATATTCATGCCCGAGGCAGGATTCGAACCTATGACCATAGCGGTCATACGGTTCCAGACTGAAGCGCCTAGAACAGCTCGGCCACACCAACCATCTCACGGCATGACTTGCCTTTTTTTGTCACTTCAGTACGGGTATGGAATGATCCATATCACTGGGAGAAACTCCATATTCCTTAACTGAATGAGGATCTGTAGCAGATATAATGCTTTTGATGGCAAATGTGCAGCCACTAGGCAAAAAATAAAGTCAGCTGTTTTCATAGATCTGTATGCTGCGTATGACACTGTCTGGAGACATGACCTAGTGTACAAATTCATGAAACAATCCCTTGCCTCTGAACTACCAGACTTATAGATGTCATTCTTGCTGCCAGAACATTCCAAGTAGTAACAGGAGAGCAAATAAGCGTCCAAAGAACTCTGAACAATGGCCTACCACAGGGCTCCGTGTTCACTCCACTACTGTTCAGCTTGTGTATTGCCGATATGCCACCCACATCTTCCAGGAAGTTTGGGTATGCAGACGATTGGGTTTTGGCAACACAACACAGGAACTCTGAGGTCATGGAAACAACTTTGACATCTGACTTGGAGACATTAAGTACATACTTTTGTAAATGGGGATTACAGCCAAATCCCACAAAAACCGAAATTACATGTGTAAGTAGGCTGTTTAGGTTTTTTATATTGGTAACGCCACATAGCGCTCTGTATGAAAATCACTGGCTGTGCTGTGTGCAGTCTGTGGCTGGTTTGCATTGTTGTCTGCCATTGTAGTGTTGGGCAGCTGGATGTTAATAGCACATAGCGTTGCGCAGTTGGAGGCGGGCCACCAGCAGTGGTGGATGTGGGGAAGTGAGATGGCGGATTTTTGAGAATGGATAATCTGGAGGTGTGTCCATCAGAAACTGTACATTTGTACGAATGGATGTCATGAACTGCTATATATATTATGACTATTAAGGTAAATACATTGTTCTCTATCAAAATCTTTCATTTGCTAACTATGCCGGTCAGTAGTTAGTGCCTTCAGTAGTCTGAATCTTTTATTTAGCTGGCAGTAGTGGCGCTCGCTGTATTGCAGTAGTTCGAGTAACGAAGATTTTTGGTGAGGTAAGTGATTTACGAAAGGTATAGGTTAATGTTAGTCAGGGCCATTCTTTTGTAGGGATTTTTGAAAGTCAGATTGCGTTGCGCTAAAAAAAATATTGTGTGTCAGTTTAAGCACAGTCATGTATAATTTTTCTAAGGGGACGTTTCACATGCTTCCATCTCAGTAATAAACTGGCAAGCAAATAACTTGATGTTTCATCCGAGGGAAATTGGCTCCGATCTAATGAGCATCCAAAGTACCTTGGAGTCACTTTGGACAGAGTCCTCACTTATAAACGACATCTGGAAGATAATGCAGTCAAACTAAATAATATTCTCCAGAAGCAGTGCAGCACTACTTGTGGCTCCTCGACTGACACACTACACACGTCGGCACTCGTACTCGTCTACTCAGCAGTGGAGTACTGCGCTCTGGTCTGGATGAACAGCGCTCATACAAAAAAGTCGACGTGCAGCTGAACAGCATGATGCGAATTGTCAGCGGAACCATGAGATCAAGCCCAACATATTGGCTGCCAATTCTGAGCCACATACCACCTGCTGACCTACGTCAGAAGAATGCTCTTCTATCGGAATATAGGAAGATAATCGAAAACGTCCAGCTCCCTATACTCTGCTACATGTCTGACCTGGAATGAAACAAACTTCGATCTAGACATCCAACAATGATAACAGCCAAGGAATTGCAAAGTATAAACTTTAATGCAATAAAGACCTGGCAGGAGCAATGGCGGGAGGTGTGCCCTGAGCATTATCAACCCCTCCCCTGCATTAGTGAGAGACCACCCAGATATAAACTACCACGTAAAATATGGTCATCCCTTAATAGAATACGCACAAATCACAGAGTATGTGCAGATACTCTTCACAAATGGAAAAAAACACCAACTCCCAACTGTGACTGCGGAACCTACAGACAGACCATCCACCACATCGTCCAAGATTGCAACAGAAGAGCATACAGTGGCAAGTTCAATGATTTTCTGATGGCAACAGACGTCGTAAAAGTCTTTATACATAATCTTAATGTTTGTATTTAATTGTATTGATCATATATAATCTTTGTATTTGTATTTAATTGGATTGCCCTCTATCTGTATGTTTTATACTACTTATATAGCATATTTTATTGTGTTTTTTGAAGTATAAAATGATGTGCATTGATATACACTAAATAAATAAATAAATAAACCTCAGTTCTGGGGGCAGTCAGGGCCAGATCTATGCACAGGCAGGTAAGTCTATGCCTATGGAGCCACGAGGTAAAGTACTGAGAGATTTCCATTGGTACTTATATTGTTAATAGATTTGGCGATAAAAAGATTACACGTAATTTAAAAACATGGGAGTCAAGCCAGGAGCCAGCGGCAATATCACTAATATAGCAACTGGCGCATTCTAAAGTTGAGATGGAGGACGATCATTAAGGTCACTGGTCACAACTACTGTATAGTTGTAGGTCGCATTGATTCATGTACAAGTTGATGTGACAGTGAGTAGTGGCTCACTGAGCATATGGGCAAGAATTCCGCTTGTGTCAGCTTTAATAAGTTCTTATCTGCCGGTCCATTCCGAGAATCGAACAATCCTTATACAGTTGTGCTTGTTATTGGCACTTTCTTATCTTCAAGATCATTCTGGGAACTGCATCTGGCAACATACACCACAACCATACCAGGAACCCAGACAGTGTGCCCCCTGAGTCCCTGTGTATCCCAAGGCATCCAGCGTCAGTGCTTTCTCATCTACTGTGCCGAATCACAATTGAAACAACTTCACATATCATAAACAACTCACATGTTAAGGTTAGAAATGGGAGGCCCAGCATCTGCAGTGCTGAGGCAGTTGCTCTTGTCACATTTCACTGACATCAGCATCAGCACTTCTGTATCTTCAAGGCCATTCCATAAACCACATCTGGCCATGTACATCACAGCTATACTGGAAACAAGACACTGCATTATCTACACCTCTATTCAGCAGTCAATTGCATGTGAGATCAGCCAAGCAAAGTTTTTATAATAATTCGATTGTGTGTGCACTATCATTTGATGTCCTGCATGAAGTGCTGCCAGCAGCAGTGATCAGCTGGAGGAAGAAGACTGTCAGTAAGTATTTTGTCAGTCCATCTCTAATTATTATTATTATTTTAATTATGTCATTATACTTAGAGATTTGTTGTTATTCTTGTTACAGATGAGGCCATGTCACATTAACAACCACTGTCTACACGATATATTCCTGATCTAACATAATTGAGCACAGTCACTGCAGCATCAGTGAGCCACAGATACTCTGCTGGAAAAGGACAAGCAGATCCTCTCAGTTGTATTACAGCAGCAGCAGTCACTCTTCACAAGACTTGTTTTGAACTTGGAGTCGTCAATCTATGTCACAGTCACAGCAGCCAAGTCCCATAAGAGTACTGCTGTTCACTGATACATACAATGTGATTTCCAGTGGTTCTAAATGCTGAATGTAGGCCTGGAACCTGACAATGACTTTGATATAGTTATAGAAGTAGAAAATGGACAATGTTTCAGTACTAAAGTGCAGTACTCATGGGATGAATGGGACTATCTATGCAGCATGAGAAAATGATGAGCGACTATGATCCATTTCATATATCTATTGATGTTCCTGTGACAGTTTCAATAGTTGCTACACATGGCGAGGCAATGCTTGAATTAACTTTGGAGGACACACACATTTACATAAAGCATTCGAAGTGAGTTTGTATGATCTATACTGTGCTCTAGCATTTGCAGTAACATGCTGGCACCCATTTGTAATTGCTGAATACTATGCCTTTACAGAGCATTTGCGTAACATTGTTGTAACTGTATAGCTTTCTAAAAAACTACAAATGAACTGCTGTCTGTGAGTTACTGGTCAGGGTGGAGGCAAAGAAAAAGAGAATTGCTGGATCTAATCTTATGGATGCTCGTAAGTATCATCGTTTTTAGAAACTCTGAAAGAAAATGTTTACAGTCGAATCCATCATATCTTGGAGAATCTTGTAGGTCGTTTCTATTGCAAAATGCTTGCGACTGTCGCTTTTCTGTTTCATTGTCCTTGATTCTTATCATTCTGCCTGCGTCTTATTCATATGTAAACCCATGTGACTGTCCTTGAAAAGTATTTGGAGAATCACAATGAGTTTTGTTCATATGACACAGTATTGCAATGTTGGCAAGATTACTTTTTAATCTGTTAATCTCCTGTGTGTTGAAGTTGTTCACTGCTTACTGGTCATGTTGAAAAAGCTGCAATGAAAGAAATTCTTCTGTTTATGTAAAGGATGTGGGAAGTGTATAAAACACTCGCGCATGGCATGGTGGACTATGGGCAGTGACCACTTTTCGTCCAGAGCGCTGTGCGGGTTCATTCATTTGTTTGGAAGGGGAGGCCAATAAGTGTTTTCCACCTTTGAGCGATGACAGGTGACAGAATCAAGGTCCACACACTGGAATCTTTCTCAAACGATTTTCAGAAACAATTGGGCGAAAAAATTATTTTTGCTTTACTTATAGGTTTTATGTCAGGTTCATGATGATGTGCCCATCATTTCGTTAGTGGTAATAGTTATTGTGATATTCATGTGAAAGTAACACACTGTGTGAAGTTCGGAAAAGTGTGCAATGAAAAATAAAGGTCGCTATGATTTTGTGTTTGGTGCACGTTACATAATATGTTGTTGCATATGACATTTAGCTAACATACTGAATTTTTCTTTAGACTCGGGTAGTGGTATCTATCTGTCACCAGTCTCGAGAAAATTGGACTGTTGTACCACTGCCATTTGCAATCACGCCATGCCAGTGATGAAGACAGAGTGAAATATGTTTGAGCTTTCTCATATTTCATAAACGTTTTCAGATATTGAAATGAGATTTTGGCAAATGATAGCATGCAAACAGGACTGTACTATTATGTAGAAATTCATTATCTACTGTGTTATTCCAGTAACTACACACTTTTTAGGTTAAAGAATGTAATTTTTAAGGCCCATCAATAGCTAGTGGGATGAGAACTGCTATGGGTTTTGGAACAACATTAAACTTTTTTTTTGTGCCAAATATGTGCTTTTTCATAAGCTACTGACTTTACTTTTACTCACTTCCGCACTTGAGAACCTTAATAAAACACTTTCTGTTTCAGAATCCTCTTGCAATTGTGTCTGGCCAATGTGTTAAAAAGGTGAGACAGTGCAAACTCCGTTGTGTTTTGGCAAAAGAAGCAAATTTGCCACTCATGACCTTTGTCTGACAGTTACAAGTTGTTAACAAGCCAGGCGAAAATAAATTGTTGCATTTTCGGCGGAATTCTTCTTAGACACTAACGAATGCAGAGGTGAGAGTAGATCTTTTCGAATGGTCACTGTGTGGGTGTGGAGGGGCCCCACTTAATTTTTACAGAAAATGTGAGCGTAGGCTTCAGTTTAGAACGTCGCGTCCCCTCCTGCACTCAGCATTTCTCCTACAGGGCTCTGAGCGACTCCCCACCACTGCTGCTCTCCGATGCTTCTCCTGCTGACTGCGTCATTTTGTGCGCACTATATCTGTCGAATTTGTGTCTGTGTTGAGCTCTAATTGTTCGATTTTCTGAGAAATGTCTTCTTTTTGTGCTGTTAGAGATTGCAGTTGTGTAGTATTGTCATTGTCGACTTCATTAATTTCCGATTCAAAGTGACTGATCTGTTCTGAAAGCTTGGGTGTTTTACGTTGTAGTCTAGCGACTACACCACTGGAAACTACTTTATTTTATACATTGTTTCTTTAATATTTTTAACTAATTATCTACTTCAACAAGTCTTTGCGAAAATAAAGTCTGCAAATGTGTCTGATTTTCTGCAAGCGCTAACTGATCCGAAATGTTATTTAATTTCGTGTCAATGTGGTTTGTTAGCTGATTCTCACATGTTTCACTGTGCTTTTGTAATTTTGGTCAAAATGAGTTGATGAAATTTTGTCACTTTCTTTCTGTTTTGTGTCAAGATGTGTCACTTTTTTGTTATTTTTTGTCAAGATGTGTTACCAGAATTTTGTTGTTGAGTTAAATCTGAAGCATATTCCTGAGATCATTGGCCCATAAAAAACTGAGCAGATTGTTCATCAATATTCGCATTGTCTACTTCTGTCGTGACCTGTCTTCGCAATGTCTGTGTTTTGGTGGATTCCGCCTGTCTGGAATCAACTTGTAAAGCTGAAGTAGGTGCATCACTGATGAAAGAAGTATTTAGACTTGCAAACACATTGTTATCCGAATTCGGTAACGTTATCATATTTTTGGTTACGTGACTGTCTGTGAGGGAAGAATCTATCTCTTGTCAAGGTTGTCTAAAATAAGATGCAATAAGTCGTCAGCAAGCACGGTATTATTTTCTGTTGAATCAGACATAGCAAATGGTTGATGAATACTGGTATGAGAACTACTGATTTATGCCTTATGCAGCATCGCAATACAGAGTAATATTCACAAGAAAAAAATTGTCAAAGCTATGTTGACATGTATCGGAAAGGAAACACTGGTGATTAATTTATAAGTGCAAAGCAAAAACTAACTATAAACAGAAGGTTGCAGAGAGCAATGCACATATCTGACTACAAAATTCGGAAAAGATCCCTGACACCTGAACCGAACAGTGCAGTCTCGAAGTGAAAGTTTCCTTTCGTTAGATTTGATTGTGAACTTCTACTGTGTTGGTTGTAACTTTGCTGTTGTTTAGCTTTGGATGACTTTTTGCGTTTCCAACTGCAAGAGAAACAAAATATACACATCTGTGAGAATGCAACATAAACTTGGCCATGTCTTATAATCTTTCTAAAAAATGAGAAAACTGATTAAATCCTGAACTTTACTATTAATATCTTTTATTAAACAAAGTGGTCCTTGTGCATTAATGATCTGTGTAATAATGCTATTCATGGAATGCTCATTGTGCATTGATAATTTCTGTAGCAAACTGATCCTTGAGTACTAGAATGCATTTTGCTCTATGTCTATCCTTATTATACGAAAGTGATCCTCTCTAGTTGTCAGAATGAAATAAGATGAGTAGCACACCAGAAGGTACGTTTATAATATTTTTAACTGGTGTAATCACGTGCATCGACTTACAACTAAACTACTACCGATATTATCTGGCATCATTGGCTAAAAAATTTCCTCTGTGTGGCTTCAGTTCTGTAAATGACTCTCCTACACTCTTAGTAGTATAGTTAACGACTTCAGACGTATTTGCGTGAGTCCCTCATTATTGCAGTTATATCATAAAGTATTATCTGCACAAATAATTTCATCAGGGTTTTCTGTTGATTTCTTGGGGAGCTATTCAGTATTATGATCATATTTTTTTGGTAAATTGATAAATAATTTGTTTTACAAGATCAAAATTCCCTTGAGTAATATTGTATTTTCGGCGAAATTCTGCAGATCTATTAAAATTTTATACACAGAGCTCTAGAATTGAAATATATCTATCAAGAGCTCGGAAAAAATGTATATTTTTCGAAAGTCGGTTTTCAACTGCTTTGGACTCACATGCTGACATCAGTCCACATAGTTTTGATGCACCGATATGCCCTAATCGTAGCTGCTCCGTAGCTGTTTGGTCATCCATCTGAATATGCACAGGAAACTCGGAATAAAGACATCCGCCATTACTGAGATGATTTTATATGCTAATATTCACGCGAGAAAACGGGGCATGTCATAATCCATCGGCTTATGGCATCTTCAGATCAAGTCATTTCGAGAGTCGAGAAGATGACAATTGAAGAAGATAAACAGATACCAACTGAGGTAAAAGATCTGCTTTTTGAACCATTTCCCAATGGATAACTCGACAGTTATCCTTCTGAAAGAAATAATGACATTAGCGGCGAATGTGACTATAATTTCCACTGAAAAACGTAAAATATCAAACAAAACACTTAAATACGGCGATTTAACTTCTAATTATTTATCAGTGACTTCACAATACTTCATATCCGGAGTTTTACTTGAATCTGCCAAATTTACAATTTTTGACACAGCAAACTGGATCAACCATTTTGAATTTTCTGATGTCGGATTCCTAATCAGCGACCCAAAGAATCTACAAAGAATACAGTTCTGCAGCATTTTCTATTGCACTGTGTGCAAATCATAAAATTTCTCAAACGTTATGGAGCAGGCAAGTAATTGCCTGGCATCAATGTGACACATGGTTGTGACACAGATCGTGAGACGTGGATGTGTGTAAAAATAGGTGGCCAATCATGACTTTCACGGAATCGAAGTAAAATAAATAAATGTTGAGGAGTGCAGTTTCCTTTAGGTTGGGTAACCTCTGTGCTCATATACAATCCATCTAGATCATGAACATTCTCTTGGATAATTTACCAAGATGTCAGTAACACACACAGCAATGTCAAAGTATACGAAACACATGTAAATTTTTACTTGGGTTATAAGTGTTACACTCCGCAGAAGCATCCTTGTTGGGATGTAGATGTTGAAGAGCAGTTGAGACGTCACAAACACATGCTGCAGCGTCAAAGTAAACAAAATACACATACATTTTTACCAGAGCTATAGATGTTATATACTCTACACAAGTGAGCTCTTTAGAATGTACGTTTTCAAACAGAAGTGGAGTATTTTTTCCACAGTAACTGATACTCAAAGAGTGCAATTATTAACTAATTAGTGAAGGAAATTGCTTCTCTTGCCATACTTCTCTTGGCAACAGTGCTATAGGCAGGGAGCCTGCGGTTGCGCCAGACTGTGAGTATTCAAAGATAAGTGCGAGTGTGTGTCAGGGTAGGTTGCACGTATTTACGAACTATAGTCGACTCTTTCTCCCTCGAAAAGTGCGAATGCAGCTACATGGTACTTTCTCTGTACTGTCGTAGCAGTGAAGTGAAGTGCTCTCTCTGGGAGTATAATGAAGGTATGTATCTCGACTATACATGACTATTAGTTATACTCTGTCTATCCACCACTAGCAGTGCAAGGGCTAGGAGCCATTGGAGGACAACAATATGTAAGTACACAAGAACCCTTTTTTAGTCAGTTTAGTTTAGTCATGTATAATGTCGCTATTACAGATGGAGAATATATGTTACATTTCAAGTTGTGCATTCTCCTTTACAGAAACTTAATATTATCAGGAGTGGGAATAACCAGCCAAAGCCCACAAGACAGCTTTCAGAACTTCCTATAATGAGAAGTTTTTAACACTCAAGGTATCAAAATTACCTTCACCTTATGGGGAGGTGGCGCAGTGCAAGCAGGAAACTGCAAAGATATTCTCACCATCATGCTTTTCACATATGACTGAAGAAGATTTGGACTTCTTAAACAGTGGGAGCATAAAATATCTGTTATTGGAAGGTTCCTAGGAGGGGCCACAGTTCAATTTTTCTGCAACTGAAAAATATGTAATAATAACATTTCTTGTATAATGGAAGTATATATTTTTGTTATTTATCTCTGCATCACCAATCTTTGTTTTTGGAAAGAAGCAGAGTATATTAATCCATAGTAGTGCTCCACTATATTGTGTAAATATGTCTCTAATCATTTTTAGTCTAAATATTGCACACACTCATCTGTATCTATATATGACTGAAAAAATGAACTGTAATTCCATTGTAGTATTAGTGTGTCTTTGCAAATAAGTCTTCTTTTTTTGTAACATAAAATTTTTCATGTTATAAAATGCTTTATTAAATGACAAAGACGATAAGTTAATTTGCTATACATTAATGTTATTATTTGCAAAAGATTATGAATCCTTTTCTTTTCACTATTGTTTATTAGATGGGGTTGACAAAACAAAATATTTGTGTAGGACATATTTATTTTTTTCAAGCATATTGGCAATTCTACCATCAGGTAAATTACATTAAGTTCCACTCCTGGTTTGTGAGCTCATTTCAGCAATGCATCTTCCACAGCTGCCTACTGTTGCCATTGCTGCTGTTGCTGCTGCAGTATGCCGAACGACAACAGATTAGACTGTGGCTTCATGATCTTGTCCAGCTTAGAATCATAGTCTGTTGCAATAACAGGAAAAAACTAAGCATAATAAAGAACATACACTTACTAATAACTATTACTAGAGATGAATGGACAAATTACCTACCAATAGTCTTCTCCTCCTTCTGCCCAGCTGATCAGTGCTAGTGATCAGACCTCACTTCAGGTAACACTGACGAAGTTGGCATGGTTGTAAATGTCCCCACGGCTGTCAATCAGTGGATGGTTAGCAGCATATAGGTAGCTTGGCAATCAGGACAGCAGCATATCCCATTCTCCATCTTTAGCTTGTGACACTGAACTGATGTACCCATAAGGTATTGTACCTTCTTCACTATATTCTTGTGCAGCTCTTTTAGGTGCCATGATGCTCTAATCTCGTTTTGTATATCTAACATTACTACAAGGACTACAAACTATTCTCCATACTGTATAATATAAAACATAAATGTAAGATGCCTACCTCCACAGTGGTAATGAACCTAATCCTCACACCTATGTGTCAGTGTTTGTTTTTCTGTTTGCATGTCAGACGTGAATCTATAATTTCTACCAGGAGAGCCCATTTTCTAGGTTTGCTTTGCTGTGTCTGTAAATGATGTTCTCTCGAGATCAGACATTTTATTCATTCTACTAAGCTTGCACACCACCCTTGCTGGAGATAAGGAAGTTCTGATACTGATGTCAGCAAAATATAAAAACCACAACTGCCTGAGCATAGTTGAATTCCCAGAATGGCCTTGAATATAAGAAAGTAGTGATCCTGACTTCAGCAAAATTCTTTCCTATATGCAAAGTGACCCACTACTGCAGTGGTTGTCAATTGTCACTACAGCACATGATGGAAATTATTATTTTCTTTAGGAAAAATCTGTCTATGACATGTTTCGGAAATAACTTGAAAGCAAAGTTCACCTTGAAAAGAAGTGGAGATCACCAGAATTTTTGTCACTGCATTTTTAGAAATTTGGGGGAGGGTGGAGGACAGTTTGCAGAAGGTTGAGCAATGACTGCCACAGGGTGAGTAATGGTATGGGGAAGGCGGAATAATTTTTGTCATCTTGCTCAGTGCTGACAGAACATATACGGTTTTAATGTCCTACTGATCAACGACAATGTATGGCAGAACTGTGACATACGCAAGTAATAATGTTTCTTGGGTGCACTTTTGTGCAGAGTCATTAATGTTCACATGTGGTACTCGTTTGCAGCAAATTAAATTAAATTAAGCTGGTTACAGTGCAAATATTCCACGAGTAAGAGAGGACTGACATTTGAAATATTTATTAATCCTTTACATCACAAATATTATAAACCAGTTGTGGAGGAGACTAATAAACTGATGTTAGAGTCGAAAAAAGAAAAAATCAAAATCAGATCATACTTTGATAGTAAATCAGACTTAAAAAAAGTAATTAGTCAGCCTTCAAATTTAGATTCTGAAGAAAGAAAATCTGCATGTTACTATTGGAATTCTGTTGGCATTTATCTATAATCAGAGTGTCAAAGCCTGACTCAATTAAACTCAACTCCACATTCTTATTCATCACTAAGTCTGTTTTTGTATTTTTTCGTGTACAACTTGGAATACCCAGTTTCCCAAATACAAGTAGTAACAAACAACACAAAAGTCTGACTACTCTCGTGTCCTTTACTTCTAGCCATTCATTTAATTCTTTTTCAATCTTTTGAGCCTGCACTTCCAAATATGTATCAGTACCTTTCTGTGCATATATCTCCACATTATCCACGCGGTTGGTTAAAGTCTGGACATTGTTTTCAAGCCTAGCCTGCGATATCTGTCATTTTTGCATCTCACCGGCTAAGCTTTGCACAAGATCGGGTATTTCTTTGCAAGCGTCCCGCACCTCGGCAAGTTTGCTTTGGATACTGTCTAGTTTCGCTTCACTGAGCTTTTGCATTTATTTTTTCTCCTGCTCATGTAGCATTTGAGCCAGTTTTTCGTCCCTTTCTCTGTCTCTTTGTTCGATCCTACGCAGAAATTCAGCAAAAGGGTCTGCAATCGGTAAGCATACTGGTGCCCCACTTAATCTAGCACTCGATTGGCCCCCCTGCCCAGGCAGTGGAGTTGTTACTCTATTCCCATTCTGCTGTGGAGCGTCATTCACTGTCCACAGATCCTCGCCTCCCGCTCCAGAAATTATGTTATCCGAGGCGGTGGCTTGGGATTCGTTTACGTTTTGCAACTGATCTTCACTTTCCATGTTAACAGAATTTTGTTTGTCTGGTACGGATGCTTTAGGTTGTCCTATTTTACCCATAATAAATTCACTTTAAGACCCTGACAAATCTTTAACACTGATACATACGCGAATAATTATCCCCTCCAAAAATAGACACATAAATACACACAGTTTAATTTGCAGTTAACTTACTATTTTTTCACCGAAGGTATCTCATGTGCATATGGGTTCGATATTCCGCACAGAGCTACACAGGATCTTTGCACAATAGGCCTTACCTTAGTTATTTTTCTTTCTCGAAATCATTTTTCTTTTCTACACTTTTTCTTCTCCAGATCTCCTCAGGGTGTGGTTTTGTAGTTGTACCTGTAAAAGAATTCATATAGGCATTAATATTTTACAACACATACATAATTACATTCATTACAATAGAATCAGATTTAATAAATTTCGCCATTTCTTTGATCAGGCCCCACGTTGGGCGCCAATTTCGCGTCCGTCGGCCATCGTAATTTAATATATTATTATTATGTTGATTGTTGCCGACTTACGTGGTGGGCCTTAATAAAAATGATATTTTATTCAATGTTGATTTACAATTAAATGCTTTTGTGAAGTTCTCCTTTTTAAGAATATGAATCTTAAATTATTTGTTATGTTAATGAATGTTAGACTCTCTGAATCTTAAAACATGAGCATGTAAGTTGAACAACGGAATAAACTTTTCATATCAATTTCCTCGGCCAGTCAGTTCACTTTAAAGCAAAAAATCTTTAGTTATTAATTACAATTGCGGCCCACACACGCGCGAGAGTATTTTTTCTTACCTCCGTTATCCATTGCATTGTAGTCGGAGACCTGGCTCTGGCTCTCGGTTGTGGTACTGAAAATAAGAATCTTAAAGCTACGTATTTCTGCAACTTCGTGCGGCTGTGGAGAAAAATGAATATTATGTTAATAGTGGGCGAGTTTTTCGCTTCCGAAAATTATTTATAAGTTAATATCGCCACATAATGGCGTCGTTGGCTGCATCGTCCGCTGCGATTGTTGAACTGTAAATTACTTGAATGCAGGTTAATTAAAGGAAGGTAGACATGAAATCGAGATCACCTCTTACAAATTAAAAGTGCACAGTAATATTAAACCAATATATTATCTGAAACTTCCTGGCAGATTAAAGCTGTGTGCCCGACCGAGACTCGAACTCGGGACCTTTGCCTTTCGCAGGCACCTGCTCTACCATCTGAGCGACCGAAGCAGGACTCACGCCTGGTACTCACAGCTTTACTTCTGCGAGTATCTCGCCTCCTACCTTCCAAACTTTACAGAAGCTCTCCAGGAGAGATACTGGCAGAAGTAAAGCTGTGAGTACCAAGCGTGAGTTGTGCTTCGGTAGCTCAGATGGTAGAGCACTTGCCTGCGAAAGGCAAAGGTCCCGAGTTCGAGTCTCGGTCGGGCATACAGTTTTAATCTGCCAGGAAGTTTCATATCAGCGCAGTCCGCCCCGGTAGCTGAGTGGTCAGCGTGACAGACTGTCAATCCTAAGGGCCCGGGTTCGATTCCCGGCTGGGTTGGAAATTTTCTCCGCTCAGGGACTGGGTGTTGTGTTGTCCTAATCATCATCATTTCATCCCCATCGACGCGCAGGTCGCCGAAGTGGCGTCAAATCGAAAGACCTGCACCAGGCGAACAGTCTACCCGACGGGAGGCCCTAGCCACACGACATTTCCATTTTTATATCAGCGCACACTCCACTGCAGAGTGAAAATCTCATTCTGGGAATATATTATTGGCTTAATTCATACAAATATGCTTACATTTGCCAGCACTCGCAAGATGTCCGTCTACACGCAATCAAGACAAGAGAAGAAGTAAAGTCGACTAAAAAAAATAACAAAAGAGCGTATCTTGTCGTCTCTTTAGATCATTTTGTTATATTTCTTTGCCCTCGAAACTAACACAGAGAAATTATTATAATACGGAGAAAAATTATATTATTCAAGTTTTAAATGTCACTTCTTTATAAATACTGTTTTTTAAGTGTTTTGTTATTATTTCAATGGGGACGCTATACTAGAAAAGAGAAGGGTATTCTGTTTTTGTTCCCATCCAAAAAGAAAGGAGAGTTTTTTTTGGAATGCATCTTAAATTGAAGTGTTGCTAGGCATGTTGATAAAGATTTCTTTCATCTTCAGGAAGATACTTTTCATAGATTTTTAAGGGACCTCTGAATGTGTAATAATGTCTTAAACTGAGTCTTCCAAGGAGCTAGTTTATTGTCTTCCAGAAACCATGTAAGAGTTGTTGTTGTTGTGGTCTTCAGTCCTGAGACTGGTTTGATGCAGCTCTCCATGCTACCCTACCCTGTACAAGCTTACTGCAACCTACATCCTCC
Source organism: Schistocerca americana (assembly GCF_021461395.2). NCBI lineage: Eukaryota > Metazoa > Arthropoda > Insecta > Orthoptera > Acrididae > Schistocerca > Schistocerca americana. Next base: position 313,512,404 of record NC_060124.1, read on the forward strand.
TGAATCTGCTTAGTGTATTCATCTCTTGGTCTCCCTCTACCATTTTTCCCCTCCACGCTGTCCTCCAGTGCTAAATTCGTGATCCCTTGATGCCTCAGAACATGTCCTACTAACCGGTTCCTTCTTTTTGTCAAGTTTTGCCACAAACTCCTCTCTCCCCAATTCTATTCAATACTTCTTCATTTGTTATGCGATCTACCCATCTAATCTTCAAGATTCTCCTGTAGCACCACATTTCGAAAGCTTCCATCCTCTTCTTGTCCAAACTATTTATCATCCCATGTTTCACTTAAATACATGGCAACACTCCATACAAATACTTTCAGAAACGACTTCCTAACACTTAAATCTATACTCGATGTTACCAAATTTCTCTTCTTCAGAAACGCTTTCCTTGCCATCGCCAGTCTACATTTTATATCTTCTCTACTTCGACCATCATCAGTTATTTTGCTCCCTAAATAGCAAAACTCCTTTACCATTTCAAGTGTCTCATTTCCTAATCTAATACCCTCAGCATCACCCGACTTAATTCGACTACATTCCATTATCCTCGTTTTGCTTTTGTTGATGTTCATCTTATATCCTCCTTTCAAGACACTGTCCATTCCGTTTACCTGCTCTTCCAAGTCCTTTGCTGTCTCTGATAGAATTACAATGTCACCAGCGAACTTCAAAATTTTTATTTCTTCTTCATGGATTTTAATACCTACTCCGAACTTTTCTTTTGTTTCCTTCACTGCTTGCTCAATATACAGATTGAATAACATCGGGGAGGGGCTACAACCCTGTCTCACTCCCTTCCCAACCACTGCTTCCCTTTCATGCCCCTCGACTCATAATACTGCCATCTGGTTTCTGTAAAAATTATAAATAGCCTTTCGCTCCCTATATTTTACCCCTGCCACCTCTAGAATTTGAAAGAGAGTATTCCAGTCAACATTGTCAAAAGATTTCTCCAAGTCTAAAAATGCTAGAAACATAGGTTTGCCTTTCCTTAATCTTTCTTCTAAGATAAGTTGTAAGGTCAGTATTGCCTCACATGTCCCAATATTTCTACGGAATCCAAACTGATCTTCCCCAAGCTCGGCTTCTATCAGTTTTTCCATTCATCTGTAAAGAATTCGAGTTAGTATTTTGCAGCTGTGGCTTATTAAACTGATAGATCGGTAATTTTTACATCTGTCAACACCTGCTTTCTTTAGGATTGGAATTATTATATTCTTCTTGAAGTCTGAGGGTATTTCGCTTGTCTCATACATCTTGCTCACCAGGTGGTAGAGGTTTGTCAGCACTGGCTCTCCCAAGGCCGTCAGTGGTTCTAATGGAATATTGTCTACTCCCGGGGCCTTGTTTCGACTCAGGTCTTTCAGTGCTCTGTCAAACTCTTCATGCAGTATCGTATCTCCCATTTCATCTTCATCTACATCCTCTTCCATTTCGCCGGCCAGAGTGGCCGAGCGGTTCTAGGCACTTCAGTCCAGAACCGCGTGACTTTTATGGTCGCAGGTTCAAATCCTGCCTTGGGCATGGATGTGTGTGATGTCCTTAGGTTAGTTAGGTTTAAGTAGTTCGAAGTTCTAGGGGACTGATGACCTCCGCTGTTAAGTCCCATAGTGCTCAGAGCCATTTGAACCTCTTCCATTTCCATAATATTGTCTTCAAGTACACCGCCCTTGTATAGACCCTCTATATACTCCGTCCACCTTCCTGCTTTCCTTCTTTGCTTAGAACTGGGTTTCCATCTGAGCTCTTGATATTCATAGAAGTGGTTCTCTTTTCTCCAAAGGTCTCATTAATTTTTCCTGTAGGCAGTATCTATCTTACCCCTAATGAGATAAGCCTCTACATCCTTACATTTGTCCTCTAGCCATCCCTGCTTAGCCATTTTTCACTTCCTGTCGATCTCATTTTTGAGACGTTTGTATTCCTTTTTGCCTGCTTCATTTACTGAATTTTTATATTTTCTCCTTTCATCAATTAAATTCAATATTTCTTCTGTTACCCATGGATTTCTACTAGCCTTCGTCTTTTTACATACTTGATCCTCTGCTGCCTTCACTACTTCATCCCTCAAAGCTACCCATTCGTCTTCTACTGTATTTCTTTCCCCCATTCCTGTCAATTGTTCCCTTATACTGTCCCTGAAACTCTGTACAACCCCTGGTTTAGTCAGTTTATCCAGGTCCCATCTCCTTAAATTCCCACCTTTTTGCAATTTCTTCAGTTTTAATCTACAGTTCATAACCAATAGATTGTGGTCAGAGTCCACATCTGCCCCTGGAAATGTCTTACAATTTAAAACCTGGTTCCTAAATCTCTCTCATATCATTATATAATCTATCTGATACCTTGTAGTGTCTCCAGGATTCTTCCATGTACACAACCTTCTTTTATGATTCTTGAACCAAGTGTTAGCTATCATTAAGTTATGCTCTGTGCAGAACTCTACCAGGCGGCTTCCTCTTTCATTTCTTAGCCCCAATCCATATTCACCTACTATGTTTCCTTCTCTCCCTTTTCCTACTCTCGAATTCCAGTCACCCATGACTATTAAATTTTCGTCTCCCTTCACTACCTGAATAATTTCTTTTATCTCATCACACATTTCATCAATTTCTTCATCATCTGCAGAGCTAGTTGGCATATAAACTTGTGCTACTGTTGTAGGTAAGGGCTTCATGTCTATCTTGGCCACAATAATGCGTTCACTGTGCTGTTTGTAGTAACTTACCCGCACTCCTATTTTTTATTCATTATTAAACCTACTCCTGCATTACAGAGTAGGGAATGCGAAAAAGTTAGCGTTCACTGCTTGTAACTAAAACGAGTCAACTTTGTCTTGATAGATGGTTTTTTTGTTATATGCTAATAATTCTGTTGTGTCTCGTCCTTGTAGGTCCGTATTCAAAATGTGATGTCTGTCAAAGATATCAGCTAAAGAGGTCAAGTTTGTTAACGTTTGATCATCAGCGAAAAAATTCTTCATGTCATTCTTTTGTCACTGAGAAGCACAAAAATTTCTGTTCAGATATTCACTTTAAAGTCTTGCTAAGAGAGAGTCATCTTACTTCAGTATGAAGAAGCAAGCTATTTAATTTACATACAGTATCCTTACACAACAGCGTGAGTAGCTGTGATTTTAGAGACCTTGCTTTGATTAAGATTATAACCTCTACAACTTCTGTTAAAACAATATGTAGAATTTCGAGCATATCATAAAAATCTCTCTCAGTGTATTAGACAGTGTATGCCATGGCAATCAGGTATACCTTTCTTAAATTTTTCTGCCTGCCCTGTTGAGTGACCATGCATTGCCTTCAGCCTCACTGTAAAAATATATGATGGTAGTATCTGTTCCCGAAAGAACAGTTACCGTGGATGACCATGCAGCTTTGCTACAAATGAAATGATAATTAAACGGACACCCTAGCTGCAAACAGGCGTTGATGTACTTCATTGGGTACATGTTGAAAATGTGTGCCCCGACCGGGACTCGAACCCAGGATCTCCTGCTCACATGGCAGAGACTCGATCCATTTGAGCCACCGCGGGCACAGAGGATAGTGTGTCTGCAGGGACTTATCCCTTGCATGCTCCCCGTGAGATCCAAATTCCCAACATGTCCACACCACTACATTTGTAGTGCGCCTAACAGATGTTTGCCCATCAGTATGATGCAAGTCTTCACATCAACAGAAAAGAAGTCAGCAGCCCACTACAGAAAAAAATCCAGGCTGGCTGCACACATCTGGCAAATGGCAGACAGTATGTCACAGGTATTGGTTAGAAACTGGCTCACTCCAACCAGAATCTAGAAAGGCAATGATGGGATGTCTTGGCGAGGGGTTTGTCAGAGATCTTCATCACACCTCAGTGTCTCAGCTGTGATTTTCAGCTCTTCAGCTTGACGCTATCTACAATGACTTAAAGACATTCTTGTGTAAGATTTACTTGTTGTTACAGCACCTTGCAATGCTGTCAGAATAATGTTATGTTCCATAAGCAGTGATGTCATATTGTTGATTTGACGAGTCAGACATTTTGCCCCAATTATGTGTGTCAGTGATCTCAGATGTGTATCATTAATATTGCAGTACTGGCTGTCTTGTCTATTTGTCATTCCAATTACAACACTACAATCAAGCCTGTCTTGACTTGGCTTGGCACTGGCTCAGGAAAACTTCAAAAATTTTTACATTCACCATGTATAGCTTTCTGTAGCACATGTATTACATTGTTACATTGTAGTTTATATATTCCAGACTTGAGAAATTTGTCAGTTGAAGGTTTATCATTATGAATAAAGAGGAACTTGGTGACATTGTTGGTGGCATAAGGCTCGGTGATGTCATATTTTTTAAACACATTAGCTGTACAATATGAAATGTGAAATAGAAATGGGACTGACTTATATTTCTTTACAGTAAGACCATTTTTATTGATCAGAAAAGAATATATTGCTGTTGGTTTTACTTTCATAAAGATTTTGTACTAGCTTTACTTGATATTCGTTTCAGATCGCTATATACTGTAAGTTATTAACTTCAATAACTGTAAATTATCACTCTGTGAATTTGTGTTTATAATAATCATATACAATATATACATTTTTGTACGTATCATAGCATTATACTTCTGTGAAGAATGTACTGACATCTGCTAAACCAATACTAAATAAGATTCTGTAATTTATATAAATTTGCTATAATTTATATAAACATATAGCCAATCTTTAAAGGTTTATAATACCCTTAATTTTGGAGGGTTCTGAAAAAGACAAATTAATTTGTCAAAACTGATAAAATGAAACCAAAATATCTGTGCCACTGATGACGGAATTTTGTTCTGAAATATATATTACAGTTGCTGATAAATAGTAGCTATCAATAAGATAATGATAAAGCTTATTAAGAGGCAAAACAAATTTCATAACGGGCATTACTGATCAACTTCGTGTGTTAATGTGCTGAGGGACGAGACAACATCCCAAAACACTGATATTTATTGCATTATCATCATCATCTTCTTCCTTTCAGGGTTTGACTAAAGCCTGTTCCAAACTCACACACAAAATCATTGCCACTTTTTCTGTGGTCTTCCAATACTACACTCCTGGAAATTGAAATAAGAACACCGTGAATTCATTGTCCCCGAAAGGGGAAACTTTATTGACACATTCCTGGGGTCAGATACATCACATGATCACACTGACAGAACCACAGGCACATAGACACAGGCAACAGAGCATGCACAATGTCGGCACTAGTACAGTGTATATCCACCTTTCGCAGCAATGCAGGCTGCTATTCTCCCATGGAGACGATCGTAGAGATGCTGGATGTAGTCCTGTGGAACGGCTTGCCATGCCATTTCCACCTGGCGCCTCAGTTGGACCAGCGTTCGTGCTGGACGTGCAGACCGCGTGAGACGACGCTTCATCCAGTCCCAAACATGCTCAATGGGGGACAGATCCGGAGATCTTGCTGGCCAGGGTAGTTGACTTACACCTTCTAGAGCACGTTGGGTGGCACGGGATACATGCGGACGTGCATTGTCCTGTTGGAACAGCTAGTTCCCTTGCCAGTCTAGGAATGGTAGAACGATGGGTTCGATGACGGTTTGGATGTACCGTGCACTATTCAGTGTCCCCTCGACGACCACCAGTGGTGTACGGCCAGTGTAGGAGATCGCTCCCCACACCATGATGCCAGGTGTTGGCCCTGTGTGCCTCGGTCGTATGCAGTCCTGATTGTGGCGCTCACCTGCACGGCGCCAAACACGCATACGACCATCATTGGCACCAAGGCAGAAGCGACTCTCATCGCTGAAGACGACACGTCTCCATTCGTCCCTCCATTCACGCCTGTCGCGACACCACTGGAGGCGGGCTGCACGATGTTGGGGCGTGAGCGGAAGACGGCCTAACGGTGTGCGGGACCGTAGCTCAGCTTCATGGAGACGGTTGCGAATGGTCCTCGCCGATACCCCAGGAGCAACAGTGTCCCTAATTTGCTGGGAAGTGGCGGTGCGGTCCCTTACGGCACTGCGTAGGATCCTACGGTCTTGGCGTGCATCCGTGCGTCGCTGCGGTCCGGTCCCAGGTCGACGGGCACGTGCACCTTCCGCCGACCACTGGCGACAACATCGATGTACTGTGGAGACCTCACGCCCCACGTGTTGAGCAATTCGGCGGTACGTCCACCCGGCCTCCCGCATGCCCACTATACGCCCTCGCTCAAAGTCCGTTAACTGCACATACGGTTCACGTCCACGCTGTCGCGGCATGCTACCAGTGTTAAAGACTGCGATGGAGCTCCGTATGCCACGGCAAACTGGCTGACACTGACGGCGGCGGTGCACAAATGCTGCGCAGCTAGCGCCATTCGACGGCCAACACCGCGGTTCCTGGTGTGTCCGCTGTGCCGTGCGTGTGATCATTGCTTGTACAGCCCTCTCGCAGTGTCCGGAGCAAGTATGGTGGGTCTGACACACCGGTGTCAATGTGTTCTTTTTTCCATTTCCAGGAGTGTATTTTTCCATTTGGCTTGTAGTGGTGGTTCTCCTGGGGAAATCAGCGATCTAACATTCTCATGAGGTGTTGTCATCAATTTTCATGATACACTGGAATTTTTTCACTCATTTTGAAAAGATTTAATTCTGTTCTAAGATCTTCATTTCTAATCATGTCTCTCCTCGTGCAGCCCTTTCCTCCCTCTATCAACTTCATCTTTGCTCTTTGAATTTTGTTTTTCTTATTTTTTCTGTTGTAGCCCAGCTTTCACAGCCATATGATTAAACAGCACTCGCCATCACTTAACAGAATTTCATGACGGCCTCTTTTGGTCCTATGTAGTCCATAGTAAATAATTTTGAAGGCTTCCGAAGAAAAAAAAATTAATTTGTCAAAACTGGTAAATGAAACAAAAATATCTGAGCAACTGATGACTGAATATTGTTCTGCTAATGGTACCTCAGATAGCTTGAAATTTTGGTATTTTGTTTTCAAAATCAGAGTCAAAATCAAAATTATAGCATAACCAAAATAAGAGATTTGAGAGGACTGTTCTAAAAATGAATTATCTAAAACAGTTTTTGATCTGACTGATTATCTTAACCAGGATGCCACCATTGTCATATTATTACTAAGAACTTTAAAGTTGTATTTTTATATATTTCATGCTACACTGATATATGGACATCATTATTTTTTTGAATAATAACAATATCATTTGCAAACAGAGGCACTTTCATGTATTCGTCATATACTGTCTTAATCCCTTTGTTTACTTTACATTTCCATTTATGAAAAATGAAATCAATATAAATATTAAAAAGGGTAGATGGGAGTCCATGTTGTGTGGCATAAACTTGGTTAGGATAAATAAGGTACACAATCAGAGAGGGTATTTGTTATTGGGTTACAGATATTTTCTAGCTTTGAGCTTCACCACAGAAAACATTAACAATTAGGATCCCATTACCTATATCTAACTATTCGAAAGTTGATCATTGAGAGTAGATTTTAGGGTCCAAATAACATTTCCAGAACATTTTTCCTATGCAAATGTAATCTGGAATCATCTCAGACTATTAACTGCTTGCTGCTTTCTGACATAAAAAGAAATTCAAATTGCTCAAAAAAATTCAAAATTTCCAGGGGGATTATATACATGTACGGTCACAATTAGAAATTAACTGTTTTTAAGTAATGATTCATGAGCATAGATGTCCATGTGCTGATCACTAAAAAATCTTCTTGTCTCAATGTTTTTGAACTTGTGTTATGTCTTAATATATGTAACAACTCCCCCTTTTTCCATATTAGTTCTACATGAGTATGATGCTAGAGTGTAATATTTTATAGTTAACTTGACTGACCCTGTGGTTATGTCTTTCTCAGATAAGACAGAATGTGTATCTCTTAAAAGTTGTCTAAATTTTCTAATAGGACAACCAGCTCTTCTACCTTAATAGTCGACCCTCTAATATTCTGACAAAATAAGCCAACTTTATTTCCAGTGCATTCTTAAGCATATTGAGGGGCTCTTCTGTTAATTTAACTTCTTTCACAACAGGACGTCTGAATCCTGGTATTAACCTAAAAAATGTACCTCTCTGATAGCAGTAACCAATGGGCTGTTGCTTTGCGTGATGTGTCCCCCCTCCCGCCCCTCCAACCTGTATATAATTTGCAAGAAGCTCAACCAACCTGTCTTTGCCTCTCTTATTCAGGTGTAGCCCATGTCTGGTAAATGCCCATCTCCCAATTGTAGAAACAGGAACTACACTTATGATTAATTTGATTTTAGTCAACAGCAGCCTGCTCAAGTCTGTGTTCACATGGCTCACAGTAGTGTTAATCCAGGGCTGGTCATGGCGCTGCGGATCTCCACAAAACTCACACTGTCCTATTTCATCCAAGTTATTCCTAATGTAGTAATTTCTATCTTTATCCAGTCTGTTCCCTGCTCTAACTACTATACTAACCTGATCCTCTTCGTCAAAATCTTCACACAATTTCTGTATGTCCACTGTCACCTGTATAATAACACTTGGCTTCACAATACTTGTGACCTGATATCCTGCACCTAATTTGTCCGGTACCAACTGGCCTATACCCCTCCCATGGCTACTACCTAGCAGCAAAACTCTTTTCTTCTTCATTTCTTTTGATACCAGCCTGCTTTTAGTTTCTTTCCTTAAGGTCTTCTGCACTCTATTGTGACCTGCAGGTGGACAAAGCTCTTCCCCTTCTTCTTCAGGTAACAAGTCGAAATTATTAGATGCCTCATATGTAGATGAAGCTCTAGAACTGTTTCCCTTTCGTGCATTATGTATCACATTTACTCAGTTTCCGTGTTCTTTTCCCCACTGCATCTTGTCTAGTTCAAATTTCGCATAATCAGGCGCAAATCCTTGCTTCCTTTGCAGCGATTGTCTCATCTTTTTTGCAAAGCCCACAGTTCCATGGGGCAGGATCACTGAATTCTGCCTTCAATTACCATGACAAACACATCAATGGAATTACTGCCCACTATCTACACATACCACTCCCTGCCTGACTAAGAGTACTATATGGCAGCATCCACACTTATCATGGATTGCAACACATATGAAATTCTTGAAAATAGAATTACATCACTTAATACATGTTACACTACACGAATTTATCTATTTTACGAGCCGCAAACATTGTGCCTGCAGATTAGTAATTCACATGTATATTATTATTTCCTCTTAAAACCAGAACTGGTCACTCACTTAATTAACTTATTGATTAAAAAATTAACTTCTAATTGCTACATATAATGAGTATTACCTGATACTAGACGATGTTTATAATCAACAGAATGTGACCTACTACGCATTATGTGATTTTACATGATAATTTGAAAACAAATACTCAGATTACGAAATGGTCAATTGCTCGCATATAAAGAGATATAAAGAAACGGACATACATATGAAATATGCTCCACACACTCATTTTACCATCTATTGAAGGAGAAAAATACATTTGTTAATGACATTCTTCACTACATAATAAAAATACTCAATCGATAAAGCAAAAAGGCTGTTTCATTCCTATCTTTAGATGGTTTCGATGAAGTGATAGGTGTTTTGTGGTGGGTCACGTTGTCCGATTGTTATAGATATAAATGAAATTCAATAAATAGTGAACAAGTTATATAATAGTGCATATTATATTTCAGCACAGGTATGAATTATCAATTATTGTCTGCTACATAGTTCTTATGTTGTACATCCCTGAATAGACTTATTTTTGCTAGCATTATGCACAAAATATGCTTTAACTTTCGAAACAGGGAAAAATTGTGTGTGTGTAAGCCACATACAGTCTCTGTAACATCTGTTAGAAATCTGTTGGTTGGTAACAAATGGTGAAAGTATTTGACCTGAGAGCCTTCAGAATTATACAGTATGTGGAGTTGTGAAACTGGCGGCGTGCTTTCATGACATCGCTTCTGTAAATGAAGCCAAGGATATAAGAACCTTCAACATCACAGCGCATCAGCAATCGTTGGTTAATATATCAAAAAACTAAAGCCCCGCCTCGATTCTGAAAAAAGCACCTAGTGTTAAATGTTAACCCAGGTTTCAGCGTAGATAACTAAACCTTATTCAGAACAACAATAAAACTCACAAGTGCCTATGAAGACCTTTGTCAATGATTAAAAGATCACTATAGCTATACATTTATAAACGAAAAAGAAAAGGAAAACACGGACAGTACATATGTACAAAGTCAAAACCAATACTTAACTTAATGGTGTACGCCCCACCGCACACAGGCCTATGTTCGATGGGCCATGACCCGCCATAAACTCTAACTTCAACATTTAACACTAGGTGCTTTTTTCGCAATCGAGGCGGGTTTTTGTATTTTAATGTAGAAGCCAAGGATCTTTCTTCCTATGACACTGTGGTGTTGATGTCAGGAGCAAACTATGTGGCCAGAAATAATACTTCAGATGCTGTTAATGAACTAAAGAAGACTTTGTCAGTGCTTACATATACAAACATAGTGATGATAAATATCCCTCAGCGACATGATCTGAGTCTTGGTCTTGTGGTAACGAAGAAACATTAAAGTAAAATGAAAAATATAGGTGTATATGTAAACATTTTAGAAATGTAAGTATTATCAGTGTTGCTAACTGTAATCACAGCCTTTTCGCTAGACATGGGCAACATCTCAACACCTGTGACAAGGCTAGTTTGTGTAGCACAATTATAAACATTGTAAAAGACGGGCTTACATACTTAAATGGTTGTCAACCAATCCCAATGACGTTTACTAGTGATAGTTTTTTGGGAATGGCCAGGACCTACTTTGACACAAGTGGATATAGATGATGGTATGAAATGATATCTAGGTCTTAACCCTGCTACTTGTGAAGATTTAATTAATAAGCCTGCCATTTTTGAATGTACAATTAAGAAACCAAAGAGAAATATCCAAGATGAAGTACACATAGTTACAACATGTAGATCTGAGTTTAAAATAGGGTATCTAAATGTTCAATGTCTCAGACATAAATGTGTAGTTGAAAATAACTTTGCTGTTGTAAGTTGTTAGATATTTTGTGTTTACGTGAGCATTGGTATAAGAAAGAAGAACTGCCATTTGAACTACTAGATGATTATATACTAGTTAGCAGTTATTGTAGGGAACAGCATAATAATGGAGGCACTGCAGTGTATATTAAAAAGCAATCATTGCGTAATGATTTTAAATTGGGCCTCGATTTTCTTTGTCATGAGTTTGATTTTGAGGTTTCAGGTTTCTGTTTGGAAGATACTGAACTGCTAATAATTTTACTTTATAAATTCCCAACTGAAGATCCTTCTGTTTTTTAGACAAACTTGATGATTTATTTATTTTTTTGTGTAGGTCAAAATGGGAAAAATTTTGCATTGCTATAAGGGGAGTGGTCAATTCTGCATTTGATGTAACTGAGGATAATCAAAGTGTGAATGCGTTATAAAATCTATTAAGACAATATAATTTTAATTTTTTAAATTCCAAAATGACAAGAGGATCAGTATGTCTTGGCAATATTTTTACAACTGTCGCTGGGGCTTATTGTACCACAGATGTTGCCACTTTTCAGTTTTCAGATCACGATGCTGTGATATGTGAATTAAGTAATATTAAGTTACCTATTAAGAGTACTGTTGCTGGTAAAAGTTCTAAGTTAGTAGTTTCTAGACCTCTGAATGAAGTAAATTTATGAAGTTTTAAGAATGCATTGTGTAATTTTAACTGAAAATGTTTATTTGACAGTTATCAATGCCGCTCAGCTGCTGGAACGTTTAACAATTTTTTTCAGTATTTTGTTCACTTTTTGAGGAATTTATTAAAGAAAGGGTGCATCCCCTTTCACATAAAAAAGCAAATCTAAGAACCAATGTGAGTGGTACACTCTTCAATTACTGCATCTAAAAATATAGTACTGTTTTATTTAGATCTGTATAGACAGTATAAGACAGAAAACGCTAGATTAGTGTATAATGAAGCTAAGAGAGAATACAAACTAAGTGTCAATGATGCAAAGAAATTGTTCAAGTTAGGTATAACTAACAGATCTATAAATAAATGTAAAACAGCATGGAAAGTAATAAATTCACTTTCCTATAGTGGCAAAAAAGAGGTTGTGAACTTATTCCCAGATAGTTTTAACAATTTTTGTGCTGAATCAGTGGAAAAAATTTGTAGAAACATAGTAAAACCCAATGAATCCCCTGCAGAATTGATGAAGCTTTTTGGGGAAAAAATTCCATTTTCAAATTTTAATTTTAGGGAAGTAAATCCCAAAGATGTTCTAGGAGTTGTTAAAGCTCTTAAACCATCTGAGAGTGTTCATATTTTTGATTTGTCCAGTAGTTTCATAAAAAGAATAAATGAATGCATTTTTGACCCATTGACCTATCTCATAAATAGATATATTGGTGAGGGAATATTTCCTGCCATTTTGAAATTGTCTAGAGTAGTTCCGATTTTTAAGAAAGGTGATAAAACATGTTCATCTAGTTATAGACCAATATGCATTACTCCAATTTTTTCTAAAATTATTGAACCTACTATGTATTCCCAACTTTGTTCCTATCTTGAACAATGTAACCTAGTATGTAATGAGCAGTTTGGTTTTAGAAAAGGCAGGTCAACTATGGATGCCATGGACATACTCGTTAAAAAAAGTGCTGGAGGTATTTGAAGCAACTGGATATGCTCAGACTACCTTTCGCGATCTCAGCAAGGCTTTTGATTGTGTTGATGATGGGGTACTGATAGAGAAACTGTTTTATTATGGAATAAGAGGTGTTCGCACTAAAATGTTCAAATCATTTCTTAATGACCGGCCACAAATTGTATGTATAGGTAACGATAAGTCTAGTGTAGTTATACTTAGATATGGTGTGCCACAAGGCTCAATTTTAGGCCCTTTGCTATTTGCATTAATTATCAACGATTTACCACCTTTTATCAACTCTCAAACTATATTGTATGCAGATGACACTACCTTTTTAACAGTAGTTCTGATTTCAATGAACTGCACAGTTTAACTGAACATACAATATCTCAGGCCTATATTTAGTTTAGAGCCAATGGCTTTTGTTTAAATGAAGGTAAGGCACAACTAATAGTTTTTTAGTCTTTGTAATTTACCATGTACAGACAACTCAGATAGTATTAAGTTTTTTGGTTTAAACATGGACAGTAAACTCTCACGGAATCCACACATTAAATACTTAAGTGCTAGGCTTTCTATAGTAATTTATTTGCTGGGGAAATTAAAGAGCTGTGTCCCAGATGATTATGTTAGATCAGCATATTTTGCGTTTTTTCAGAGTATCATTTCATACGGAATTCTTTTCTGGGGGAACAGCAGCCATGTCCAGGATATTCTTCTGCTCCAAAAAGTGGATTACTACAGGTTCAAAGAAGTGGGATCATGCAAGCCACTATTTGTAAAATTAGGTTGTCTTACAGTTGTTAATCTGTATATATATACCATGTTCTAATTTACATAAAAAATAATTTATCTAGCCAGCTCTTAATTGAAGACAATCATTGTTATAATACCAGAAATAGCAAGAAAATAGATGTGGCATTCTATAGATTGTCAAAATCATTAGATAGTTATAAAGTATTAGGCTTAAAAATGTATAATAAGTTACCTTTAGAAATAAGTAATATACTTTAAATTTATTCAAACGCAAGTTGTATAACAGGTTAGGTGGTTTACCTTTTTATTCGGTTACTGAATTTTTTGAATGCAGTTCTATGGGAAATTGCAGTATGTAGCATGAATGAGGAGATACCTGTGGATATATTAAGAAAGTCTATCCAGCACAACTTAGTGTATAAACTTATAAATACAGTCCTTTACTTATTAATATTGACTTTGTCTATTCCTGTAAAGTTCAATGACAATAAAATTTATAGTATTTTTATTGTTATTATAAATACTGCTTGATGTATCTGTATGTATATATTTTTGCAAGTAAGTAAATATCATTCATAGTGTCTCAGAACAGTGTGTACATAACAGAGAGCAATTCACATACAAAGTCATGAAAGCCTCGAAGAAGGAAGAAAAGACAGCCTTACTGTACATTACACGCAATGGACAGTAGATGAACCATTATACAAATTTATGGATACCCACAAGACAAAATATTACGATGGACAATGTATGTACAATGATGCAGTAGATCCAGTTAGGAAGGAGGAGCTACAAGGGGCTTTCAAAGTCATGAAGAACAGTAAAGCTACCGGAATAGATAGAAAACTGATGAACTAATTAAATATGGAGGCTTAACAGTAAATAAAATATTTCCTTGATAATGATAGATGGATGTTGTGGAATTGCACGATCCCAGACCGTTGACATACAGCAGAAGCATTCTCTATCTTCAAGAAAAGGAAATGCAATGACCGTAAAAACTATTGTGAGATGTCTGCTGTACACAGGCTGTTTCTGCAACAATATACACATTGAACTTAGAATCACCCTAAATCTTGGAGAGAGAGAAATTAGTAAATTGACGCATTTTGCATATTTTAATTCAATAATGTCATATAGAATAACGTTCCAGGTTATCTCATTTTTAAGAAAAATGCCTTCATTGGTCAAAAAGGTACTGTAAGAGTAATATGTGTTACTCACACACAATCATCTTGTAGACATCTGTTTGAGGAGTTGGGCATTTTGACTACCGCTTCACAGTATATTTATTCCTTCATGAAGTTTGTAAATAATCCACTACAGTACAAAATAAACAATGACATACACAAGTACAATATCAGAAGATTAAATAATATTCATTACATCACATTAGGTTAACACTGCTGCAACCAAAATTTTTGATCACTTACACATTGATATACACTCCTGGAAATGGAAAAAAGAACACATTGACACTGGTGTGTCAGACTCACCATACTTGCTCCGGACACTGCGAGAGGGCTGTACAAGCAATGATCACACGCACGGCACAGCGGACACACCAGGAACCGCGGTGTTGGCCGTCGAATGGCGCTAGCTGCGCAGCATTTGTGCACCGCCGCCGTCAGTGTCAGCCAGTTTGCTGTGGCATACGGAGCTCCATTGCAGTCTTTAACACTGGTAGCACGCAGCGACAGCGTGGACGTGAACCGTATGTGCAGTTGACAGACTTTGAGCGAGGGCGTATAGTGGGCATGCGGGAGGCCGGGTGGACGTACCGCCGAATTGCTCAACACGTGGGGCGTGAGGTCTCCACAGTACATCGATGTTGTCGCCAGTGGTCGGCGGAAGGTGCACGTGCCCGTCGACCTGGGACCGGACCGCAGCGACGCACGGATGCACGCCAAGACCGTAGGATCCTACGCAGTGCCGTAGGGGACCGCACCGCCACTTCCCAGCAAATTAGGGACACTGTTGCTCCTGGGGTATCGGCGAGGACCATTCGCAACCGTCTCCATGAAGCTGGGCTACGGTCCCGCACACCGTTAGGCCGTCTTCCGCTCACGCCCCAACATCGTGCAGCCCGTCTCCAGTGGTGTCGCGACAGGCGTGAATGGAGGGACGAATGGAGACGTGTCGTCTTCAGCGATGAGAGTCGCTTCTGCCTTGGTGCCAATGATGGTCGTATGCGTGTTTGGCGCCGTGCAGGTGAGCGCCACAATCAGGACTGCATACGACCGAGGCACACAGGGCCAACACCCGGCATCATGGTGTGGGGAGCGATCTCCTACACTGGCCGTACACCACTGGTGATCGTCGAGGGGACACTGAATAGTGCACGGTACATCCAAACCGTCATCGAACCCATCGTTCTACCATTCCTAGACCGGCAAGGGAACTTGCTGTTCCAACAGGACAATGCACGTCCGCATGTATCCTGTGCCACCCAACGTGCTCTAGAAGGTGTACGTCAACTACCCTGGCCAGCAAGATCTCCGGATCTGTCCCCCATTGAGCATGTTTGGGACTGGATGAAGCGTCGTCTCACGCGGTCTGCACGTCCAGCACGAACGCTGGTCCAATTGAGGCGCCAGGTGGAAATGGCATGGCAAGCCGTTCCACAGGACTACATCCAGCATCTCTACGATCGTCTCCATGGGAGAATAGCAGCCTGCATTGCTGCGAAAGGTGGATATACACTGTACTAGTGCCGACATTGTGCATGCTCTGTTGCCTGTGTCTATGTGCCTGTGGTTCTGTCAGTGTGATCATGTGATGTATCTGACCCCAGGAATGAGTCAATAAAGTTTCCCCTTCCTGGGACAATGAATTCACGGTGTTCTTATTTCAATTTCCAGAAGTGTATAATGTCTCACAGATAGCGAATTAAAAGTTTGGAAACAAACTGAAAAAAATTCTTTTTGACAACTCCTTCTATTCCGTAAAAGAATTTCTATTATTGTTATGTGTAGAATGTGATGGGTAAGAATTTGAATAATAAAACATGTAGATGCTTAGCATGTAGCCATAGTTTCATATTAATTTTTGTTGTGTGTATGTGAAATGACTTGTTCCAGATCATTGGAATTTATCGTACAAAGGATCCATGGATGATGAAACTAGCCGACCTTTTCAGATAAAAATGTTATTTCATGAAATTGTTTTTATCAACTTACGTTCTTATTTATAAGCGATAACTCTATTCTGTTACTGTATAAGCTACACAATTTTTACCTCAGATATCGCTTTTCGAAAAACATTAAACGGAAAAGATATCCGAGTCACAGTTTGGTTGTGATCCATATCGTTGTGGAACATCTGCAACTTGCGATGAAAAAAAGAGCAAAATAATAAAATAAAGATTAAAAACATGCAATAGGATGAAAACACCGTTATAGCATGTTTGAGAGCGGCGAAAATACACTCCTGGAAATTGAAATAAGAACACCGTGAATTCATTGTCCCAGGAAGGGGAAACTTTATTGACACGTTCCTGGGGTCAGATACATCACATGATCACACTGACAGAACCACAGGCACATAGACACAGGCAACAGAGCATGCACAATGTCGGCACTAGTACAGTGTATATCCACCTTTCGCAGCAATGCAGGCTGCTATTCTCCCATGGAGACGATCGTAGAGATGCTGGATGTAGTCCTGTGGAACGGCTTGCCATGCCATTTCCATCTGGCGCCTCAGTTGGACCAGCGTTCGTGCTGGACGTGCAGACCGCGTGAGACGACGCTTCATCCAGTCCCAAACATGCTCAATGGGGGACAGATCCGGAGATCTTGCTGGCCAGGGTAGTTGACTTACACCTTCTAGAGCACGTTGGGTGGCACGGGATACATGCGGACCTGCATTGTCCTGTTCGAACAGCAAGTTCCCTTGCCAGTCTAGGAATGGTAGAACGATGGGTTCGATGACGGTTTGGATGTACCGTGCACTATTCAGCGTCCCATCGACGATCACCAGTGGTGTACGGCCAGTGTAGGAGATCGCTCCCCACACCATGATGCCGGGTGTTGGCCCTGTGTGCCTCGGTCGTATGCAGTCCTGATTGTGGCGCTCACCTGCACGGCGCCAAACACGCATACGACCATCATTGGCACCAAGGCAGAAGCGACTCTCATCGCTGAAGACGACACGTCTCCATTCGTCCCTCCATTCACGCCTGTCGCGACACCACTGGAGGCGGGCTGCACGATGTTGGGGCGTGAGCGGAAGACGGCCTAACGGTGTGCGGGACCGTAGCCCAGCTTCATGGAGACGGTTGCGAATGGTCCTCGCCGATACCCCAGGAGCAACAGTGTCCCTAATTTGCTGGGAAGTGGCGGTGCGGTCCCCTACGGCACTGCGTAGGATCCTACGGTCTTGGCGTGCATCCGTGCGTCGCTGCGGTCCGGTCCCAGGTCGACGGGCACGTGCACCTTCCGCCGACCACTGGCGACAACATCGATGTACTGTGGAGACCTCACGCCCCACGTGTTGAGCAATTCGGCGGTACGTCCACCCGGCCTCCCGCATGCCCACTATACGCCCTCGCTCAAAGTCCGTCAACTGCACATACGGTTCACGTCCACGCTGTCGCGGCATGCTACCAGTGTTAAAGACTGCGATGGAGCTCCGTATGCCACGGCAAACTGGCTGACACTGACGGCGGCGGTGCACAAATGCTGCGCAGCTAGCGCCATTCGACGGCCAACACCGCGGTTCCTGGTGTGTCCGCTGTGCCGTGCGTGTGATCATTGCTTGTACAGCCCTCTCGCAGTGTCCGGAGCAAGTATGGTGGGTCTGACACACCGGTGTCAATGTGTTCTTTTTTCCATTTCCAGGAGTGTAGGTTATCTTCTGATGTTAGCAGATGAAGACACAGTTCTCTCACCCTCCCTCACCCCCACCATTGTCCCCGTTAAAACTCTTGCGGAGGAATCTTGACGGTGACTTGAAGGTTCGCGCGTGTGATTGTTAACTTTTGAAATTTACTGTGGAATGTTTGGATGCTGCATGACGGCTAGTGTGGACTGGGTTAGTTCTAATGGATGCTGTTCTAAGCACTCAGAAAGAACGCTTATGAATTCCCTCTTTTTTGGACTGGAGGATAATTCTTGGGTGGTTCTTCAGCTTTATTTTATATCATTACTTCGATATAATTGGAGCTGAAATATCGCTTTTTTAATTTTTTCTTAGGTGTTGATATCAGCAAAGATTCTTGCAATTTTTAATGTTTATGTTTGATATAAAGATAACGGTTTTATTGTCTGGCTGGTCAGATTTCATTTTATTTTACTCATGCTTTGTAGCACAAAAAAGATGTATAATTTTGATCGAATACTTTGTCATCTATGAAATTTTCATAGTATAAGGTTGGTTGCATTTCTCGCGCGTAAGTTTCGCGCTCATATTGACGAAGAGTGTGGGTTGTTTGTAAACTGATGAATTAATAACGGCTGTAATTTGGTATTGAGGTGAAATTTACAGCTAGAAGATGAGAAATGTGACTCAACCCTCACTGATTTGCCAGCGACAGACCGGTTTAAGTAAGTATAGTTTTTGAATCAGTTTTACGAAATAACGTGTGATGTTGTGTGATTGTAAACAAAGAACTTGTCGAGAGCGTTTTAGGTGTAGTAAATGTGCCATTATAAATCGTCACTCTTGTCTAAATGCTGATGAATATTTGTTACCTCATATTAACAAGTAGTTGTCGCTCTGTGTTTTCTTATTGCGACTTCCGTAGAGGTGGAGAATTATTTCAGTTACCGCGAAAAACTGGTTGTTATGATATAATATGAAGGGCTGTGTATTTACATTCAGTGGTTTACATTCTTTAAAGATGGATGTAGCCCACATAAACACTGTTTTTAGGCACGAATCTTCAGCCATTGCTTGTAACATGAGGAACTGTCTCTGTCTCCAGTACTAGTAGTAATCGTGTATGTTCATGAATTTGCTGTGAAGATGTTTTATTCATCGATTCCAGCACAATTAGTTGACATCTACTGATATATCACTAGACTCATTTATTTATCTATTCATCCAGGAATTACCTCACTGTGATAATAGTGTTTGTCAACATAATAAAAAGAAAATTAGAGCTCAAAATATACTTGTACATAGAATGTTTGGGAGTGTTTTTATAACGATAGGGTAGGGGGTTGGCTGTGTCCTTAGTGAAGGAACCATCAGGGCATTTGTCTCTAATGATCTAGGAGAACTGCAGAAAACCTAAATCTGGATGAGTGGACAGGGAAATTCCATCCTCCCGAGTATGAGCCCATTGTCTTAACAACTGCAGCTAGTCCCTATTGTATTATGTTGTTTGATTTACACACAATTTGCATTATATAACTTATATAAAGTAATTTTTGCACTGCATACCTGCACACATTTGGGACATCTGCTGGTGAATTGTGGATCATGAACATCCTGCTATACCCCTTGGACTCCCTTCAGTTGGTCTGGAAAACTGCCTTCAGGCCTTTAAACACTCAACTATGCCCTGTACATATCTACATGTCCTCCTTCCATTACATTTGAAAAACTGAAATCATGATGGGTCTGTGACTGTGTTCAGGAGAATAACAAAACATCACTGTTGTGCACTGTAGATCTTGCCACATTACTTTCTTGAAGTTTTAAATTGTGATCATGTATTGTAATGTGACGGGGTGTTGTAGTTGCCCCTTTTGCTATATATCACTACTCTGAGCTTTCTAAATACTCTTTAATTGTGTAGTATGCACTACTTATGAAGAGTGGTTTAGCTATCACTCTAAACACATTTATTTTAATAATCTTTTTCATCTCCTTGGAAATTCATTATACAGTTTTATGCCCTGATAGGAAGTGTTTTGAGTTTTCTGTTTGCTTGTCATAAGTATATGAGTGTCCAAACTGGTTCTTGTTGCATGGTTATTTGTAGAACTGTTAGTGAAATAGCCTATGTAGTAATGTCCCTGATTTTCATAATAAATTGGAAGATATAACCTACTCCCTTTGTGCAATTTGTTTCAGTAGTTTTTGATACAATGAGCCGGACTATTGCTTGTAGTTATTTCTCTTATGGTTCTTTTCTTCAGTTTAAAAATTGTGTCCGTGTTCTGTGCCTTTGATCCCCACAAAAGAATCCCATAGCTAATAATTGGGTGTACTTAGGAATAGGATGTCGCCACAGATTGGCTGTTACAAACTGATGAAAGAATCCTAAGAACGTAACATTCTGATGACATTCTTTGTGCCACTATTTTTGTGTGGATCATTCCGTGTTAACTGACAGTCAGTATTCATCTCTAAAAGCTTGGTGTTTCTGACATAAGATTTATCATCTATGCTTAATATGACAGCATTGTTCTCCTTATTTATACTGAAGCATACACTGTTTGTTTTCTTTATGTTCAGTGTTCATTTATTACATACTGCTGAATCATAAATATCCTTGAGCAATTTATTTGCTTTCTTGGGTCAACAGAAATGTCAGATTCCACCCGTCTGCTTTGACCTGTGACGTAATGATTTTTTGGTGTTTGACATCACTATGGCAAGGTGTTTTTAATTTGATTGTGGTTATAGATGTCATGTTGTTGTATTTTATGGTACCTTCAGGTGGTGAATGTGGACGTGCTGAGTTTAACGTTTGGTATTGGGTTCATTCGAGTTTTGGTTGTCATTGTGCTAACATGGTTTTTGTTTTCAGGTTGCTGGTGGGGAATGTGGGTTGTGGAAATGTTTTCAGTAAATTACTAGGGTTTTTCTTGTTTACGTGTTTGGCATTTTTCTTAGGTCTGATTAGTTTGTTGTTATGGGGGAAAGAAGTGTAATTTTGGAACTTCCTGGCAGATTAAAACTGTGTGCCGGACCGAGACTCGAACATGGGACCTTTGCCTTTTGCAGGCAAGTGCTCTGCCAATTGAGCTACCCAATCACGACTCACAGCCCGTGCCCACAGCTTCAATTCTGCCAGTACCTGATCTCCTGTCTCCTTGCCCACAAAAGGTATAGGTCCAGAGTTCGAATCTCGGTTCAGCACACAGTTTTAATCTGCCAGAAAGTTTCTTATCAGCGCAGACTCTGCTGCAGAGTGAAAATCTCATTCTGGAAACATCCCTCAGGCTGTGGCTAAGCCATGTCTCTGCAATATCCTTTCTTCCAGGAGTGCTAGTTCTGCAGCTTTCGCAGAAGAGCTTCTGTGAAGTTTGGAAGGTAGGGGATGAGGTACTGGCAGAATTGAAGCTGTGGGTACAGGTCTTGAGTCGTACTTGGGTAGCTCAGTGGGTTGAGCACTTGCCCTGGAAAGGCAAAGGTCCTGAGTTTGAGTCTCGGTCCGGCACACAGTTTTAATCTGCCAGGTAGTTTCATATCAGCGCACACTCTGCTGCAGAGTGACAAGTGTAATTTTCTTAATTTCTTTTTTGTTAGATATGGATTTGACAGTGAAGTTCATGAGTGTATCATCATGTTCTGAGATGGGTGGCGATATGATCTCTCTCGCACAGTTTCTGCAGATGTTCGGTTTTATTGCTGAATATGTTAGATGTCATGTTTGTGGCAACAACATGAGGTTGACAAGAGTTCTGGCAGCTCGGGCCAGGGACATGTATATATGGTGTTGTCGGTGCTTGTGCATGCGTGCGGTGGCCAACCTAGGTTGTATTGCCGGAGGCTTTTGTTGGTACATAATTTTTTGTTTTGGTTTTATTCTATAGTAATTGTAATGTTTTGTGTATTGTATATTTATGGCAGGTCGATTATGTTTTGGTTGATGAAGTGAACATGGAATATTTGGGTTTTTGAGTGGTTCGGGTCCTTGTTATAGGTGTTGGTCTTTTGTTATTGATAGCTGCGATTGAGGTGTGTTGATTTTTGGTATCGGCAGCTGCAGTTGAGGTGTATAGGTGAAGGGAAGTGTCAGATTCCTGTGGTTTTGTAGGTGTTGCGGAATGCTGTAAATAAATGTTTTTGTATTATTTGTTTTGGGATGGTGTGGTGTTCCCTTATATTTAGCTTGTCCCTGCCTTAAACCCCCAATTTTTTGCGGTTGTCCCATTAGTTTTATTCTATTTTTGGAGTGAGACGTTATTGTGTCATTTTAATGTTTGTTTGTGTTTGTTGGCGTGTGTATGTAGTGACATTATTGTCGGCATTCTGTGTGTGCTGGAAGCACCACGTACTGTTGGCATCATGGGTCAAAGCAGATGGTTGGAAATGGACACTTCTGTAGTGCCGCTTTCTCTAATGGGAATCCTAGTGTTTTATCAGTGACTGTGAGGTTGCTGGCATTAACAAAGAGAACATTTTCTCCTGGTCTAAAAAAATCATTGATAAATATTATGAATAGAATACACTATCCCAGGAAACAACTGTGTTTGTTTCTTGTCTGACAATAGTTTTACACACACACACACACACACACAAACTATCTCTACCTCTTGCGCCCTGTTTTCCAGGTAAGGTTGGAAAATTTATGTGCTATTTCTCTTCACCTAGTGTTTCTAGCTAATTTAGTACTATTTCATGGTGAACAATGGCAGAAGCCTTGACACGTCTAAGATTATGCTTGTAAAAGTCATGCATTTCAATAGCTTCAAGAACCACTTTTGTGAGCTCTATAATGGTCGATATTGTACTTCTCCCACTTCAGAAACCAAACTGTGCTTGGTTAAGAAAGTTGTATTTATCTGTGTAACTCATTTATGTGCTTTCGTGATTTATTCAGATATATTCAAGAACGCGGACCGTAATGAAATGGACCTGTAGTTTTGTTTCCCTCCACATGACCTTTATGTAGTTGAGGCACAACTAGTGCACGCTGTAGGTATTCTTGAAAAGTATCAGCACCAAAGGACTCGTGGGTCGACAGAAGCGTCCGATGCCATGCGTCGTCTTTGACCCGTGACGTAAGGGTGTTGTCGTGTGTGACGTCATGACGGCACGGAGTTTGGTTTGTGTGTGTGGCGTGTTTGCAGATGTCGTGTTGTGGTTTGTTGTGCTCTCTGGTGGTATGTTCATGGTTTTCGTTTGTGTGGTGTAATGGACTCAGTTTGCTTTTGCTCATTATCCAGAATTGTTCGAGTGTCGGCTGTGTTTCTAGTGGAATTCGTTTCAGTGAGTTAACGATATTGTGCGAAGGTTAATTTAGTGTTGTTCGCTGTACATCATGTGGTAATTTTAGTAAAATTAATCGGTTGTTGTTGTTGTTGTTCAGGAATGGATATGATGCATAAAATTAAGAGTGCGCAGGTCAAGGGAAGTGTTTGATCCCAATGTGTGGCTGTGTATGTTGATATTGGTATCGGGAGCTATATAGGTCAAGGGAAGTGTTTGATCCTAATTTATGGGATCGGGAGCTGCTGTTGAGCTATATAGTTCAAGGGAAGTGTCCGATTCCAGATGATATTGTGTTTAGTGGTATTTGGGGAGTTTGTGATGTTTTTTTTTCGTTGTTTTGTGTGGTTTTGTATGGCGGTGGGTGTCTAAATTTGTTTATATTTAGTTTGCCCCCACCCAAAAGCACCCCATTTCCCGTTAGAGTCATTGGACTTTTTGTGGAAAGTGTGTGTGTTTGTTTTTCGATGTATTTTCGTCCTCATAATGTGTATGTACCGACTTTATACGCGCCATATTGGAATCGTGGTTTATGGTCTTTCCGCCATATCTGTGATGTCATGGGTCAAAGCAGACGGGCGGGATCGGACGCTTCCGTATTTCCGGACTCGTTTATTATATTTGTTAATGGAGCTTGTATGCTGTTTATACGTGTCTTAAGAGGAGATACTGGAACCTTGTCTCTGCCTGCTGACTTCTTATTTTTTAATTGGTGTATTGCTTTCCTGACTCCAAGCTCTGTTGTGGGAAACAACATTATGCTTACTATGTAAGTCATTGTGGGTACTATATGTGTTTTAGAAAGATTTTCTTGTGACTTCTCTGCAGTAGCCTACCAGAGAAACAGTTATTTACAAAATTTGCCAATTCCTGAGGATTTTTGATTGTACTACCTTCAGTTTTTATTTGTATGTTATACTTTTGTCTGCCTTTTCTAGTTTGACGTATTCTGACCTCCTGAACTGCTTTGATTTTATTTTCTGCATTATATTCTGATTTTTTTGCAGCAAGCAAGTTTCCTGGGGTAGTGTATTCTTGTATATCTTTTTTGTACCTGTGATAGTAACCTTGAGACTGTGGAGTAGTGTAAATTAGCACTTTTGTAAAGAACTGAGAAATTTAAATACTGATATTAGCTTAAGCGAACTGTTTAGTTGTAACCCAGTATTTATCAGTTATCCATCTCTCTTCCATAGCTGCTGTGTTGTAGTGGCGACTTTTGAAAATATGTCCTCAAAAGTTAATAAACAATATTCTGAATTTAGAGAACTTGTCATTTTTGTTGTTTTGTGTATATTTTTCATTCCAGGTTTGATTTGCCAATACCCTAGGAAAGTTTGTACTTTACATTCTGAGAAGATTCTTTTTGCAGGCCTGCAGTTTTGTGGGGTTTTGTAAGCCTGTCTTTAACTTTATTATTTGATAACAATAACCAGAGACTTTAGTTATCAATATGTGTTCTCCTACATTATTTACAACAATCTGCCAATGCTGGGGTAACTTTTCGATTCCATAACTCTAGAAATCAGATGTTTTGAGGCGAAGAGCTTGTTAAGCCATGATTGGAGTGCATTTTCATTCGGAAGGGAAGTTCCTTGAAGGTTGTTTGATAGTGTGTGGAAAGTGCAAAAATTCGAGGGTGCAACATCAGATGAATAAGGGACTGCAGAATGACTGCCCAACCGTACTCTTGTATAATGTTTTTTGTTAGTTTAGCAGAATGTGGGCGAGCATTATCATGAAGTAGCTTCACTTCACACAGTCTTCCTTGTCATTGCTCTTGGATTGCATTTGCAAAATGTCACAGTTCAGTGTTGTTCATGAGCCAATTTCTGACAAGCAAGCGAAGATGCACATATGGCCACTGACTGATCCGGGTGAAGGGAAAGTACCTTACCTTGTTGCTCGTAAGTTATTGGCTGGTTGAAAGTCTTGCGTTTTACCATCTGGTGTTTACAGAACCACTTGTGCTGTGCCTCAGTCCATGAAGGACATGGCCGCACAGACTTGTGACCTCAAATTCAGTACTGTTATAAAGTCACCCAATCTTCTTCTCCTCCAGCTGTGCAACAGACCACCAAATCTTCACCTCTGATGGTGAAATCTCCTGGTACACAACTGGCAGGCTGAAAAGGACAGTAGGAATACTCTCGCAAAGACTTCTTACGTCCCTGCAACTAACAAACATTTGAGGCTTCATCTGCCAATCACAAAGGCTCCAAGAAATCAAGCAAAGACAAATGATCTTCTCCTTCACAGACTTGGAGAGCCTCTTCAATGGTCTCGCTATGTTATACCCTCACCTGGCTGACCTCAATTTTGCCGGTGTACACCTTTAACAGTTTTTCATCCCTAGAATCCACAGGCTGACCCAGAGAGACTGCTATCGCCTCTGCAGATCTCATGCAACAGGATCCTCCAGCCTATGTGCCCTGTAGCAGTGATTCTTTGAAGGCTCGCACACGGCAACTGCTGAGGTGAAACCCTTTCATTTTTTCCCTCCTTCCCTTTCCCCGTTGTGACTCCAATGGAACATCTGCAGCATTAGATTCAACAAGGAGGAATTACAAATATGGTATTGCAGTGCCTGTTTTACTCTGATTATGATGAAAAGTTCCTTTGGACGTGCATGCTTGACCAAAGGAACAGGCACTTTTGTGACTAGAGCCATTATAAAATACATTAAATGAATCATCATCTGTAGAATGAAATGACGACAATGAAAATCTGTGCCGGACCAATGCTCGAACCCGGATTTCCTGTTTATCACGAGCAGCCTTACCATTTGTCTATCTGTGCATGACTCACAGCCAGACCCAAACTTCCCTATGTCGTCAACCACATGTTTACATGCAGGATAAGCGGGAAATCCAGGTTTGAGTCCCGGTCCGGCACAGATTTTCATTCCTCCAGAGGCCTTGCCGTTCATTGGTGTGTTTGTGCTTGGCTACCATGGGGCCCCAACATTTGCAGCATCTTTTCCCTTCTGTGCTGCATTTCAATTCTCT
This sequence comes from Schistocerca americana, assembly GCF_021461395.2. Lineage (NCBI taxonomy): Eukaryota > Metazoa > Arthropoda > Insecta > Orthoptera > Acrididae > Schistocerca > Schistocerca americana. Next base: position 313,538,997 of record NC_060124.1, read on the forward strand.
AGTTGTTCTTTTTCCCATCTCTTGGGGAACATGTCTGGGCCGTTTTTGGAAATTTGTTCTACATTTTCGGTAATCAGTATCAGAATACTCTTCACTGGTTTTTGTTTCTTTTTCTTTCTTCGTTCACCTTCTCCTGCCCTTCCTTCACTTCAGATTTGAGGTTCCTTTTTTCTTCTTCCTCCCTGTGTCCTCCTGAAGGCTGGCCCATGTGTCTGATGCATAAAAGGTGACTGGGTAAAGCGTAATTCCCAGTCTCAGGTCAACAGGTGGGGTTTGCATGTACCCCTGGTACAGGACAGGCACAGGGAGGGGTGATTGCCTGAGCTGCTACTTTCCCAAATTGCTGATTGGTTCCTCTGTTAGGTGTTCAGGAGGGTGTGACGTGGGGTGCGAACAATCACCTATGGCGAGTGAGCCCCCCTCTGACGCCCCCCCCACCCTGCCCCCCTCTCCCTCCTAGTTGGAAGGAGCACACCATCAGAGATGCTGGCAGTCATGGAATTTTCTTGCAATGAGCCAATCAACATCTTCTCAGTCAACGTCTACGAAACACAAACGGAAAGAATCTCCCGATTCAAAGACCCTCCCAGATGAATCATGGTTCCTTGTGGTTTCATGTACTGAAGATTGTCAGTCTTTTGCAACTGTAAATCAATTTCTTATCCAGAAAGGTGTTGATGCAATTGCTGGTCCTGTGAAATCCTGCTTTTGTTTATGCAATGGCACATTGCTTTTGGAAATTACTTCTGATTCTCGACCACAACATCTGATTGCCACATCCCTTCTATATGTCTACTCTGTTTGTGTCGAGGCCCATAGGACTCTGAATTGTTCCCGCGGTGTTATGTATGCTAGGCTGCTCGATGGTCTGACCAAGGCAGAAATAAACATATCTCGTTGATGAAGGTGTCATTGCAATCCATTGGGTGATGAAAAAGGTAGATGTCTCCTTAGTGCCCACACACACTCTTTTTTTCACTTTTGATAGAGTGATGCTTCAGTCCAAGGTCAAAGCAGGCATTGAAGTTATCACAGCCTGACCATACATTCCGAACCCATTGCGTTGCTACCTGTGTCTTTGGTTCAGCCACATTTGAATGTTTTGTTGAAACATGGCCAGTTGTGTTACTTGCAGTAGGGATGCTCACAAGGACGATTGCCTGCGTCCTTCTACCACATGCATTAATTGCAGTGGCAACCATGGTGCCTCATTCCTATGATATTCTGTTTATCTCAATGAACAGGACATCCAGGGGACACCGGTGAAGGGAAAGTACCTTATCCTGTCGCTCGCAAGTTGTTGCCTAGTCGAAAGCATTGGGTTATACCATTTGCCACTTAACAATACCGTTCGTGCTACACCTTGCTCCATGAAGGATGTGGCCACACAGACTTGTGACTTCAAATTCAGTACTACAGTTATCAAATCTCTCAATGTCATGGTAGTATCCCCATCTCCTCCTCCAGCTGTGCAACAAGCCTTCAAGTCCTTGCCTCCAGCGGCGAAATCATCTGCTGCACAACTGACAGGCAGAAAGGTCAGGAGGAATGCATCGTTGAAGACATTTTATGCTCCTCCGGCCAATAAACATCTGAATCTTTCTCTGCAACCAGAAAGGCTCCAAGAAGTCAAACAGTGGCAGCTGGTCTTCTCCTTCGCTGCCTCAGAGGTACTCTTGGATGGTGTCACCACGTGATATCCTCGCTCGACTGACAACCATGTTGCTGGTGCACATCGCCAATCATTTTTTCTGCCCTCGACTCCGCAGATCAAAGAGAGAGGCTGCTGATGCCTCTCTAGATCTCATGGAGTAGGATCTTCCAGTCCTGCACCCTGTAGTAGTGAGTATTTGAAGGCTGGCACTCGGCAGTCGCCGAGGTGACACCTCTACTTGTTTTCCCTCCTCCCCTTTCCTCAATATGATTCTCCCTGAATGTAATGTTCATGGCCTTTGATTGAACAAATAGGATTAACAGCGGTTCTTAGAACCTCAGCAGCCACTTGCTCTCTGCCTGCAGTAAACAAAATTGTGTCCTTACGGCTGCTTTTAGCTCTTGCATTTCTTCCTGGTCCGTTTTGACCCCCCCCCCCCCCCCCCTCCCCTGAGGACGGCATTCCATCTCATGGGAGAGTCGTGCTGCTCAAACGGGATGACGTTCATAGTCAACCCATCTCCCAAACTACCCGTCTTCAAGCTGTTGCCTACCCGTCATCAAGCTGTTGCAAGTCGCCTGTTACTTCCTCACTTCATCTTTTCGCTTTGTATTGTGTACACCCCTCCATCATTCGATGTCACTAGGACAGACTTCCTAGGAGCACCCTAGTTCCTTTCAGACTCCACGCACACACCTGTTTCCATTTGGACCTATCCTTCTGCACTGCCCAGCCTGCCCATTGTCTTGAGTGGTCTGTTCTCTCTAACACAAACTGGAGCGACCATTTCCCATGTCTATCAATTTCCTGACTCCTACCCCACTTACATGCAAACTGCCAAATGGCAGCATACTAAAGCCGATTCGAGGCTTTACTCCTCCCTGATGACCAGGGAGAATATCTTACAAATGTTACCCTTACCACTGCAGAACGTTCCATTCCACGCACTTCCTCTTTACCATGCTGTGGCCCAGTCCCTTGGCGGTGCAATTCACATGCAGAGATGTGCTTTCCACCTTCTCAAACATAATCGTATGATGGCAAACTGCATTCATTATAAACACTTGTGTGCTGAGTGTTGTTGTATTCTTCGGGCTAGCAAAAAAGCTAGCTGAATTTAATTCTTTAGTCCTTTAATAGTTACACTCTCTCTTCCGTTGTGTGGGCCTACCTCCGACAGCTCTCTGGTACCAAGGTCTATTCCCCAATTTCTTTCCTGATAGTGGAGTCACAGTGGACCCTCTTGTTATCTCCAACACCTTGGGCTGATATTTTGCAGAGATTTCGAGCTACTTCCACTACCACACTGCCTTCCTCCTTTGGAAATGAACGAAGGAGGCTAGGGCGATACTCTTCTATTCTAAGAATTGTGAGTGCTACTATGCCATCTTTACTATGAGGGAACTAGGTCATACTCTCAGTTCATCCTGATCCTTTGCCCCGATGTCCACATTCAGATGTTGCAGCACCTTTCTCTTGCAAGCAAGCACTTTCTGCTTCATATTTACAACTGCATCTGGGAAGAGGGCGCTTTTCCCAGACACTGGCATGAAGCCACTGTAATACCCATACGTAAGCTCAGTAAGGACAAACATCTTCCTTCCATGTTGTTTATAGGGCGGGCAACCACAGCCAAACTTTAACATTTTTTCAAAGAAAATTCCGCACTGGCTGTATGAATGATTTTTATTAAATCTGCGACTGGTTTTGCACTACTTATCAGTGCATCCTCGGCCAATATACGCTATTTATAACATACACTCCTGGAAATTGAAATAAGAACACCGTGAATTCATTGTCCCAGGAAGGGGAAACTTTATTGACACATTCCTGGGGTCAGATACATCACATGATCACACTGACAGAACCACAGGCACATAGACACAGGCAACAGAGCATGCACAATGTCGGCACTAGTACAGTGTATATCCACCTTTCGCAGCAATGCAGGCTGCTATTCTCCCATGGAGACGATCGTAGAGATGCTGGATGTAGTCCTGTGGAACGGCTTGCCATGCCATTTCCATCTGGCGCCTCAGTTGGACCAGCGTTCGTGCTGGACGTGCAGACCGCGTGAGACGACGCTTCATCCAGTCCCAAACATGCTCAATGGGGGACAGATCCGGAGATCTTGCTGGCCAGGGTAGTTGACTTACACCTTCTAGAGCACGTTGGGTGGCACGGGATACATGCGGACGTGCATTGTCCTGTTCGAACAGCAAGTTCCCTTGCCAGTCTAGGAATGGTAGAACGATGGGTTCGATGACGGTTTGGATGTACCGTGCACTATTCAGCGTCCCATCGACGATCACCAGTGGTGTACGGCCAGTGTAGGAGATCGCTCCCCACATCATGATGCCAGGTGTTGGCTCTGTGTGCCTCGGTCGTATGCAGTCCTGATTGTGGCGCTCACCTGCACGGCGCCAAACACGCATACGACCATCATTGGCACCAAGGCAGAAGCGACTCTCATCGCTGAAGACGACACGTCTCCATTCGTCCCTCCATTCACACCTGTCGCGACACCACTGGAGGCGGGCTGCACGATGTTGGGGCGTGAGCGGAAGACGGCCTAACGGTGTGCGGGACCGTAGCCCAGCTTCATGGAGACGGTTGCGAATGGTCCTCGCCGATACCCCAGGAGCAACAGTGTCCCTAATTTGCTGGGAAGTGGCGGTGCGGTCCCCTACGGCACTGCGTAGGATCCTACGGTCTTGGCGTGCATCCGTGCATCGCTGCGGTCCGGTCCCAGGTCGACGGGCACGTGCACCTTCCGCCGACCACTGGCGACAACATCGATGTACTGTGGAGACCTCACGCCCCGCGTGTCGAGCAATTCGGCGGTACGTCCACCCGGCCTCCCGCATGCCCACTATACGCCCTCGCTCAAAGTCCGTCAACTGCACATACGGTTCACGTCCACGCTGTCGCGGCATGCTACCAGTGTTAAAGACTGCGATGGAGCTCCGTATGCCACGGCAAACTGGCTGACACTGACGGCGGCGGTGCACAAATGCTGCGCAGCTAGCGCCATTCGCCGCCCAACACCGCGGTTCCTGGTGTGTCCGCTGTGCCGTGCGTGTGATCATTGCTTGTACAGCCCTCTCGCAGTGTCCGGAGCAAGTATGGTGGGTCTGACACACCGGTGTCAATGTGTTCTTTTTTCCATTTCCAGGAGTGTAGTAACATTGGCTACAGGGCAATGTTCAACATTACTATGTTATAATTAGCGTATATTGCCTGAGGATGCACCGACAAGTGGTGCAAAACCGCTCACAGATTTAATAAAATTCATTCATACAGCCAGTGCGGAATCTTCCTTCCAGTTACCACCCCATTTCTCTCACCAGCTGTATTTGCGACATGATGGAGTGTATGATTCATGCACGGCTGGTATGGTGACTCAAGCCATGCAATTTACTAACCAGTGCACAGTGTGGATTTTGAGCACTCCATTCTGCAGTTGACCATCTCCTCACATTGTCCACCCATGTCATGAGTGGTTTTCTACGGAAATCCCAGACTGGCCATGTTTTTCAAGTTGGGGAAAGCAAGTCCGCCATTTCCTGATGGAATGCCCTTTTTAAACTTATGTTCTTTTGTGTGTTTGCCATCGAAGTTATTGGTGCCGTCTGAGTTATCGACTTTTTTAGCAAATGATGTGCGGGCTGTTGATCGGATTTACATTTTATCCATTGTAGCAATATGGTGAAGGACATTTAAGTTTAGTTCAGGACCACTGTTTCTCTGTGGCATATTTGATAGACATTTCTCCACGTCACTGTTTTTAGCTGTCTTCTCTTCTGTTGATTGGGATTAACGTGTAGTTATTTTCTAACTCCTCTCTTTATCTTCATGTTCTATAGTTTTGACAAGGATGCGTATGACGCTAGTTGTATTTGCGCTCTAATACTAAACAAAAAGAGATTTTCATTGTCGTCATTCCGTTCCGCAGCTGATAGTTGTCCTTATTCACAATTGTGAATTCATGTAATGTATTTAATAACGGCTGTCGTTGCCGCACATGCATACATGTCCAAAAGAAGTTTCCATCGTAATCAGGATAGCGCAGGCGCACTGCAATATTGTTTTTTTTTCTGCCAGTACCAGACAAGCAACTGTGGACTACAGCTTATGACCTGTAAGGGAATGTTCATAATGGATTTACAAGTATGAGTTGCAGACGCATGGTTGACTACATGTAAATTTTTATCTGGCCATGAGTTGTGCACGAATAGCCAAATGGTAAGGCTACCGCTCGTGATAAGTGGGAAATCGAGTGTCGCCCCGGCACAGATTTTCATTGTTGTCATTCCATTCTACAGATGATAGTTGTCATTCGCAAGTGTGAATTCATTGAATGTATTGGAGTAATAATGGCTGCTCTTGGCTTCACAGCATCCACTTGTTTTCTGCCTCCTGGAAACAAAATTGCATCCTCACGACTGCTTTGATCTTTCACAGTTCTTTCTGCTCTGCATTGACCTTCTCCCCCAAGGACGGCATTCCATCTCATGCGGAAGTCATGCTGCTCATCCAGGATGACGTTTATAGTTAAACCATCTCACTGAACACCGCTGCAAGCTGTTACAGTGTGCATTTTTCTTTCTCACTTCACCTTTTCTGTTTGTAATGTCTACATCCCTCCATCATTAAGTGTCACCAGGGCAGACTTCCTCCAGCTTATTGGTCAGCTCCCTTCCCCTTTTTGCTGCCCGGTGACTTTAATGCACACCATCCTCTTTGGGGCTCTTCAAGAACCTGTCTGAGAGGTTGGCTGACCTTCTCAATCAACTCAACCTCGTCTGCCTTAACACTGGAGCACCCACGTTCCTTTCAGACTCCACGCACACCTATTCCCATTTTGATCTCTCATTCTGCACTGCTCAGCTTGCCCGACATCTTGAGTGGCCCGCTGTCTCTAACGTGTGCGCGACCATTTCCTGTGTGCTGTCTATTTGTGGACTCCAACCCCACCTACATGTAAACCCAATTGGCAGCTTTCTAAGGCCGACTGGAGGCTTTACTGCTCCCTGGCGACCTTTGATGAACAATATTCCCCCCAATTGTGCCAACCAGGCAGAAAGCCTTACAGACACTAGCCTTATTGCTGCATAATGTTCCATTCCTTGCACTTCACCTTTGCCGCACTATGTCCCGCTCCTTGGTGGACTGAGCCCTGCTGCGACACAATTTGTGGAGCGTTGTCCTCTTTGCTATTGCTATTAACCCTATTACACCCTGTCTCCTGCTGTGGCTCTCTGGTTCCCTTTTTATTGACGACTTTTCGATCATTGACGGACTTGTGTCCGTGTCGGCATCTTCAGCGATGTCTCAATCATCTTTACTCATGGAGCAACTACAATGGCTTTTGCTTTCCCATTGACGAAACCATTTGTATGAATTTCTGGTGATGCAATGGGTTTCTTTCACTGTATTTACATCTTGAGCCTTTGCTCTTCCGTTCACTGAAACTACGAATTTCCTGGGGCTCGTGCTTGATAGAAGACTTTCCTGGTCCTCCCACATGCCTTACATGGCCACCTGCTGCACCCAGTCCCTCAGTGTCCTGTGTGTCCTAAGTGGTACTTCCTGGGGAGCGGATCAGACCGCCCTCCTGTGTTTGTACCGCTCCCTTGTCCATTCAAAACTAGACTATGGGTGTTTTATTTATGCATCTGCATGTCCATCCTTCTTATGCCATCTAAATACAATCGACCATTGTGGAATCCTTTTGGCCACTGGTACCTTTTGCACTAGTTCAGTTGAAAGTTTCTATCCTTTGACTGCCAGTATGGGATGTGTCCCTCTTCCCTGTCACCTCCAGGAATTTGCTTTCAGCTATTGCTCCAGTGCACTACCTGCCACTTCCCCAATGCTTGTGAAGCTTCACCTTGGATTCGTGCAGTGGCCTGTGTTCACCTTGGATTCTGTTTGCTTCCTAAGGAAATTACTCCAGGTTTGAAATATTGCTGTAAGTTTCTCGATCTTCACACTGAACGTAATGTAGCGATAGTACCTTTGTGTACACTGATGGCTCTCGAACTGACCGTTGTTAGGTGTGCCTTCATCATTGGCACCAACGATTTTCGGTATCTGCTTCTGGAACACTGCTCAGTATTTACAGCAGAGCTTTTTGCTCTGTATCAGGTCATCCAGTACATCCAGCAACACAGGCTTTTCAATTGTGTCACCTGCTCCGATTCTCACAGTGCCCTTTGGAGCCTCTTTGTGGTGTACACAGTCCATCCCTTAGTGGTGGTGTTACTTCGGCACCACTACTGGTCTTCCCTTCACGAGAACAAGCTCCCCAGAATGAAACCTCTCCCAGTGGCTTGGTTGAACTGCTCTCAGCCCTCTCACCACGAGCGGATCATTTTAGCCAGGTTGCATAATGGGCTGTCTTGTTTTAGCCACCGCCATTTGTTAAGTGGTGGTTCTAACCACTTACATTCTAATTTATGTTTGCCACCTGAGTTATTGGCCCCATTAGCGAATGACATGCAGGCTGTCGATTGCGTTTTGCTTTTTATCCATCATAGCAATTGGGGAATGGACCTTTCTCCAAGAGGAAGTCCTGGTTCTTAGCTCTCTTTCCTTCTATCGATTGGGCTTACCATTTAGTCATGTTTGTATTAGTGTTCTAAGGTTCAAACATAGAGGCGTATGCCCATTTTGTTTTTGCACCTCCTGAACCAAAACAAAACAAAATGAACAAAAGAGCCCCCCCCCCCTCTCTCTCTCTCTCTCTCTCTCTCTCTCTCTCTCTCTCTCTCTCTCTCTCTCCAAATATTGCAGGTGCATAATCAATGTCTCACAAATAGTATCTCCTGAATTTTATAGGCAATTTAAGGAGCTCAGAGTAGCTTTGCGTAAAAGAGAAATGTTTGTTTAATACAATAGTGCAAAACTCGTCCGTTTTTATGAATCCTTCAGGTGTTACCGTTTTGCAGTGGCACTCCTAAAATACCACTTGACAGCTGATGTTACTGTAGCAACTAAAACCTACACCTACAGCACATGTTAACTCTGCTGTTGCAGCTAAAAATGAAAAAGGTGTCTTGCTAAATGCCTCTAAGAATAGTAATGTTAACAAAGAACCTCAGATAACCAAATATATCAACTTCGAATTGAATGTAAGCAACAAAGGTAGCGTACATTGCAAAATGGACATAGATGGAAATGAATTTGTGCGCCACATCTTTCCCAAATAAACTGGATGTGTGAGGGTTTTTCTGGTGCTGTAATTTCAGCAGGGATTACCTTTTTAAAAACTTCAGGACCTACTGCAAAGAGGAATAAAAGACTTTGTGTCCTAAATTGGAACTAAAACCTGAACCAGAACCTCTGCTCAATGATAGGATTCTAAGGAAGAATCTCACAATCTAGATATTCCAGAACCAAAGAAGAAGAGGCAAAAGTGCTGTTTGTGGATGATCTTGAACCCTCTGAGACACAAGCATGTTAAAAGTAGAACATCAAATCCTTTGGTGACCATAACTTATGGGATTTTAGTAATCTATTCTTGGAGGTTTTGTGGATTCAAAATTTTAAGTGGTTTTTGGTCCATTAATGGCTTTAGAATAAAAATTTGGTCAAGAAGATAACACAGAATTTAAAAAGCCAGTATTTTACCAAAAAGAAAGCTATGCTGGGTACACTAATTCTTTTTCAGTTTGGGGTCTATTTCCAGAATGACTTTTTCACTCTACAGTGCAGTGTGCACTGACATGAAACTTAATGGTAAGTTAAAACTGTGTGCCAGATGGAGACTCGAACTTGGGCCCCTTGTCTTTCACAGGCAAGTGCTCTACTAACTGAGCTACCCAAGCACGACTCACAACACATCTTCACAGCTTTATTTCCACCAGCACCTCATCTCCTACCCTCCAAACTTCACAGAAGTTGTCCTGTAAAACTAGCAGTTTGGAATGAAGGAGGTAAGGTACTGGCAAAAATAAAACTGTGAGGATGGGCCATGAGTCATGTTTGAGTAGCTCAATCGGTAGAGCACTTGCCCACAAAATGTAAAGGTCCTGAGTTCAAGTCTCAACCAAAAGTTTCCGTCTGCCAGATAGATTTTGAGGCCAATTTATTTGGTTCTCATCTTTTTTACACTATAATGTGCTATATACTGATCAGCCAGAATATAGCCACCTATCTAATAGCCAGTATACCCACCTTGGGCATGGATAATATTGGCAATCTGTAATGGTACGGAAGGCATGAGGTCTCTGGAGGGAGTTGGCATCACATCTACACACACCTAATTTCTATAAATTCCAGGAGGGGGCAATGGGTTTCTGAAGCCATGTTCAATCACATCACAGACATGTTCGATAAGCTTCAGATCTGCCAAATTGGGGGCCAGCACATCATTTGGATCTCACCACTGTGTTCCTTGAACTGCTCCATCACACTAACGGCCATGTGACATGGCCCATTATGTTGTGGAAAAATGCCACTGCCATTGGGAAACATGATAGTCGTGAAGGGTTACACATGTTCTGCAACCAGTCTCTATGGCCATCATGGTGTCTTACACAAGCTCCGCTGGACCCATGGATGCCCATATGAATATTCCCCAGAGCAAAATGGAATTGCCGCTGGCCTCTTTCTACCCCGCAGTACAGGTATCAAGGAGTTGTTCCCCTAGAAGATGAAGAATTCGTACTCTCCTACCGCCATGATGAATAAGGTATCGGGATTCATCAGGCCATGCAGTGCTCTGCCACTGCATCAATGTCCAGTGCCGATGGCCCCGTGTCTATTGCAGTCGTAGTTGCTGATGTCATGGTGTTAACATTGGCGCATGTATGGATCGTCAGCTTTGGAAGCCCATGGTTAGGGGTGTTTGGTGCACTGTGTGTTCAGATACTTATGTACACTGCCCAGCATTAAAGTCTGATGTTATTTCCACCACAATTTGCGACCTGTCCCGTTTTATGAGTCTGCCCTGCCTTCAACGGCTGGACGTGGTGTAACCTTGGTTTCACCACATATTGAAGACACTTGCCACAGCACTCCTCAAACATCCGACAAGTCGTACAGTTTGCGAAATGTTCGTACTGAGCCTCCAGGCCCTCACAATGTGGCCTCAGTCAAACTCAGATCATGCGCCTTCCCCACTCTACACACGAATAGTTACTCGGTCATTGATTTATCAATTTGCAGCCCAGGACTTCTCCCATCTATCCACTGGAGAGCACACGACGACCTCTGTGGTAGTGACCACTTCCCCATCTTCCTGTCACTGCCCCAGCGTCAGGCACATGGACGCTTTCTCAGATGGGCTTTGAACAAGGTGGACTGGGGAACTTTCACCTCTGGTGTCACCACTGAATCTCTCCCACATGGTAACATCGATGTGATGGTTGAGCAGGTGACAAGCACAATTGTTTCTGCGGCAGAAAACGCAATCCCTCACTCTTTAGGATGCCAGAGGCGCAAGGCAGTCACTTGGTGGTCGCCAGAAGTCGCTAAAGCAATTAAGGAGCATTGGTGAGCTTTAAAGCGGCATAAGCGGCACCCTTCCCTGGAGCACCTCATAGCCTCTAAACGGCTCCCTGCCTGTGTTCGCTACCTTATTAAAACAATGAAGATGGAGTGTTGGGAGAGATGTGTCTCCACCATTGGGTGCCACACGTCACCTTCCCAAGTCTGGGCAAAGATCAAACGTCTTTTTAGGTACCAGGCCTCAACAGCTGTCCGCGGTGTTACCATAAATGGCGAGCTATGTACCGATGCAAACGCAATTGCTGAGCACTTTGCTCGAGCCTCTGCTTTGGAGAATTACCCCCCAGCCTTTCGCATACTCAAACGGCGGCTGGCAGGGAATGTCCTCTCATTCACTACATGCTGCAGTGAATCCTAATATGCCCCATTTACAAGAGTGGGAGCTCCTCAGTGTCCTTGCACATTGCCCCTACACAGCTACTAGGCCTGATCAGATCCACAGCCAGATGATTAAACATCTCTCATCTGACTACAAGTGACATCTTCTCATCGTCTTCAACCGGATCTGGTGTGATTGCATCTTTCCATCACAGTGGCGAGAGAGCACCATCATTCCGATGCTCAAACCCGGTAAAAACCCACTTGATGTGGATAGCTATCGGCCCATCAGCCTCACGAACGTTGTTTGTAAGCTGCTGGAACGTAAGGTATGTCTGCGGTTGGGTTGGGTCCTGGAGTCACGTGGCTTGCTGGCTCCATGCCAGGGTCGCTCTACTACTGATCATCTTGTGTCCATCGAGTCTGCCATCCGAACAGCCTTTTCCAGATGGCAACACCTGATTGCCGTCTTTTTTCACTTACGTAAAGCATATGACACGACTTGGCAACATCATATCCTTGCCACATTGTATGAGTGGGGTCTCCGGGGACCACTCCTGATTTTTATCCAAAACTTGATGTCGCTCCGTACTTTCATTGTCCAAGTTGGTGACTCCCATAGTTCCATTCATATCCTGGAGAATGGAGTCCTGCAGGGCTCTGTATTGAGTGTTTCTCTATTTTTAGTGACCAGTAACAGTCTAGCAGCATCTGTCAGGCCCTCCGTCTCACCTTCTCTGTATGCAGACGACTTCTGCATTTCGTACTGCTGCTCCAGTACTGTTGTTGCTGAGCGGCACCTCCAGGGAGCCATCCACGAGGCACAGTCATGGGCTCTAGCTCACGGCTTCCAGTTTCCAGCCACAAAGTCGTGTTTCATGCACTTCAGTCGGCGTCATACCGTTCATCCGGAACCCACACTTTACCTTAATGACGATCCACTCACTGTAGTGCGGCATATCAATTCCTAGGCCTGGTTTTTGACGCTCGATTGACTTTGCTCCCTTATCTTCATCAGCTTAAGCAGAAGTGCTGGCAGCACTTCAATGCCCTCCATTGCTTTAGCAACACCAATTGGGGTGCAGATTGCTGTACACTGCTGCCCTTGTCCAATCCCGAATTGACTATGGGAGTGTGGTTTATGGTTTGATAGCGCCCTCAGCATTGCATTTACTCGACCCTGTGCACCACTGTGAGATTCGATTAGCGACAGGAGCTTTTAGGACGAGTCCAGTGACCAGAGTACTGGTGGAGGCTGGTGTCCCTCCACTGCAGATCAGACATACACAATTGCTTGCCAGTTACGCAGCACACATTCATATTTCCCCTGAGCATCCGAATTACCGTCTCCTTTTCCTGCCTGCGGCAGTCCATCTCCTGCAGTGGTGGCCCAGATTGGAGCTAACAATTGCAGTTCGTGTGCTGTCCCTTCTCTCCGAACTGGAGTCTTTCCCTTTACCGTCTGTTCATGTACGCCTCCATGGTGTGCGCTTCAGCCGCAGCTTCGTCTGGACCTTTTGCATGGCCCTAAGGACTCCGTTAACCCTGCCGCTGTCTGCTGTCACTTCCTCTCGATTCTTGACGTGTTCCGGGGCTCTGAAGTAGTTTACACCGACAGCTCAATGGGTGATGGTCCTGTAGGCTTCGCATATGTTCATGGAGGACATATTGAGCAACACTCCTTGACAGTTGACTGCAGTGTTTTCACTGCAGAGTTGGCGGCCATGTCTCGTGCTCTTGAGTACATCCACTCATGCTCTGGCGAGTCATTTCTCCTGTGTACTGATTCATTGAGCAGCCTACAAGCTATCGACCAATGCTACCCTCGCCACCCTCTGGTAGTGTCCATTCAGGAGTCCATCTATGCCCTGGTACAGTCCCGCCGTTCCGTGGTGTTTGTGTGGACACCAGGACACGTCCGAATCCCCGACAACGAACTTGCCGACAGGTGACGCGGAAACCGCTTCTGGAGATAGGCATCTCTGAAGCTGACCTGTGTTCTGTCTTACACCACAGGGTTTTCTGGCTTTGGGAGCTGGAATGGCATAACAGCACACACAACAAACTGCATGTCATTAAGGAGACTGTGAATGTGTGGAAGTCTTCCATGCAGGCCTCTCGCAGGCAATCAGTTGTCCTCTGCCGGCTCCGCATTGGCTTCACATGGCTAACGCACGGTTACCTACTCTGTCGCGAGGACCCACCTCAGTGTCGGTGTGGCTCCCAAATGACAGTCATCCACCTCTTGCTGGACTGCCCACTTTTAGCCACTCTGCGGCAGATTTTTAACTTTCTCAGCACCCTGCCTTCGGTGTTGGGTGACAATGCCTCCACAGCAGCTTTAGTTTTATGTTTTATCTGTGAGATTGGGTTTTATATTTCTATGTAGGTTTTAGCGCATGTCCTTTGTCCCTCTGTATCCTCCACCCTAGTGCTTTTAGGGTGGAGGTTTTAATGTGTTGAAGAGTGGCTGGCTTCCCTTTTTATTCTTGTGGTAGGCCAGCCACTGTAATCTGCTTTCATGTTTTACTCTCTTCTGTTTCTAGCCTCTCTCTGTATTTTCTTGTCTTCTTTTGTTCCTTTTAGTGTTCGTTGCCTTCCCTTCGTTCTTTCCGTTTTGTGTTATACGTTTCGTCCGTTTTATTCTCACACTTGAGACATTGTTGTATTATGAACAAGGGACCGATGACCGCGTAGTTTGGGTCCTTCTCCCGCCTTTAAACTAACCAACCAACCATATGTCTGACTAACAGTCATTTGTTGCCAGGTGACACTGCTGTTGCTGGATGGGTTTATGTCGGTAGTAAGGCGGTGGTCATAATGTTCTTGCTGATCAGTGTAGGTCTGAAGGCATACACCGCTTAATGTGCAAGGTTAACTTAAAAAACGTTTAAGATTTAATAGAAACAAATGGAGAGTCATTGAATGTGATGAATACAGTATTGATTTCAACTGGGATGCTAGTGATAAGAGGGCACTTTGGGGCGTTCATGATCAACTTTAGTTTGCTCTCCGCAGTAACGTTTCCAACCCCAACAGCAGTTAATGCACACTGATTTGTAATTTATTTCTAAATCCAACAGTCTTTCAATGGAAAGAAGTCTCCTCCATAATAAATAGCTTTCCTGACCATGATGGTTGGCTGACATCAACAAAGCATCCACATCAGCCAGGTTATTGATAAGAAGTACAGTTTCAAAGAGTCTTAAATGTTCATTCAGTAAAATCATTCAGTGAGAATGTACTGGACAAACAGTGGGAGAAAGGTTACCATGGACACATAGTAAACGAGGTATTTAATTATTTTAAGAAATATTTTTACAACAGTAGGAATCCCATTTTTCTTTGCAAGTAGTCAGAGGTAATTACAGTGAAAGCCAGTAGAAAGGGCAATGACATTTGGTTTTCCAAGTATCCTTGCCAAGAAGAAAGAGCATTATTGAACACAGAGGACTAACTCTAATAAAGATGTTTACCAATTCCGTCCAAGCAGTATTGCTGAATTCTTTACCATGTCATCAAAAGATAAAATCCATGCACTACGTATGAAAAATATAAAATTCCAAGAACCAAGCCAAAGCGGTTTAGATTATCATTAAGCACAAAACAAACAAAAACATGGACTAAGGCAAATGTACTCAGTTCCCTGACGACAGCCGTTGCCAGTCAGATGTTCGAGTAATGTCATTAGCTGTGAAATTAAGTGACTCTTTCCTAACAGCAAAAAATTTGATCAGTCTAAGCAGGTATGTTAGATTTATTCTGCAGATCTGGCATATACCACTAGCAGACATCAGCTGCCCCAACTGAACTGTGAATGAGGATGTAACTCACTGAATAGTAGCAACACTTTGGGCTGTGAATGTGTTCCAACCAAAGTAATGAAATACTGTTGTTTTGGCCACGTAGGATGTAGGAGTGACGTAGGAGTCTTTACAACAGAAGAAGTGTGTCACACTGATTCGTGTTAACTGCTAGTTTTGAACAGCAATTCATAGGCCTACTTGTTAGTAAGAGGAATGGATGTTCTATCCTGGCTAGCTTTGTTGTAAAATGTTGGTAGTCTGCTTAGTTGAGTGGGAAGTATTGTATCTGGTTTTACAAAGTGTCAGCTTTGACTTGTAACGTTAATGGTCAACATGAGCCATGCATTAAAATCTAATATACTTAAAATAGAAGCTGTAACAAAATTATAATTATTTTCCTGACTCCACTTCCACAGACTTCCCCAACTGAAAACCAAACTTTCATACTGTCTGAGAGACTAGCTATACTATGACTCACATGATATGAAGTCAGCTTTCTCAAAGTAAAAGAAATGTGAAAATTTGAACATTCACATAATGAGCCACTGATTTTATTCCTTCCTTTTTGCAGCACGATATCCAGCAGCGTAGGCAGACTCCTGGGCAGATGAGATATAAGACTTATTTTTGGATCTCCTAACAATATAAAGGGGATACTACACCTCGTTACGGACGGTCGTGGCTCAGGATTGCTGAGATTTATAACATCTCTTTTGAGTGGAGTAGCAATTACATCAGTCAGTCCATCTGTACTATTTCTGACTGCTATGTAGAAAATCAGTGGCATATTAAAAATCGAGATTTGGAGAATCTGCAATTCCTGAACATAGCTGTACAAACAAACAGAAAATATTCTTTGATGAAAGAAAAGTTTTGTCCCATGTTCCTTCATACTGGGATTCTGAAATTAAAGAGGCTGCAGAAATAAGAATGTGTGAGAACAACTTCAACCATGACAGCAGATACTATTTTAGTGGTGCATGGAAGTGAGCTCTCTGTGTAGAGAAGAGGCAGAGATATTCATTGCAATGTTCACACTTCTACAGGGGCGGTGACAGCACCAGCGCAGATGCTGACATTGCTCCTGATGAAGATGTTGGAGGTAATTGTTGAAAGCTTGCAGTTTTACCCTAAATTGATGCAGCAAGAAGTCTGAGAATGTTTTATATAACAGTGCCATCACAAAAGACTTCATTCTATGACACCTTTAAACTTAACCTAATCCTCTGGCTACGCTGCAGATTGGCCTGCCTGAGAGAGTAGCTGAGCAGGGGGGGAGTTCTGTTCTATTTGCACATGGATGATGTCACACAGCCATAATTACCTCGCAGATCAAATATGACACCTGCTATCAGTAGGTTCAGTTGACTCAACTGTTTCTTTTGGTTTTTCCTCTTCGTTGTACATGTAATGGGCCAGTGTACTGTGTTGCAAGAACTGTGGTGTATTTGAAGAAATTTACATTCTAATGATATAGTTACATTTTGTTACATCTTTTGTGGTCGGAAATAAATATTGATGAAATTTACTATTGGTCATTGTGGGGCAGTAGGATGTTCAGTGAAGTAACAGGCATATCAGATAATAACGAGGTGATGTCATTGTAAAGGCTATTTTGTGCAGAATATGTGGCTTGAGTTTCATATGTTATTAGCATGTTTAATGTGTGATATTTTTACTATAACATTTATTGTAACAAAGTTTCATATTGTAATTGTAATTGCTTTTTGTGTTCATATTTTAATCTCCTAGGGAAGTTTTATTAAAGTAATATCTTTGAATTTTTGTTTTGTTTCAAAGGGGCTTCTGTCGGTTATGACTTCGCTATTAAGCGTTTGAAGTGCTATGAAACAGGAGACTCTAGAGGCTCTTCTGCTGTTGTACCTCCTACATTTGCCTGCAGATTTTGTGGTGTAACTAACTATGAGTATCTTCTGGCATTGGCAGATGAAGATGGAAAGATTGCTATCCAGAACACAAGACTCAAATCCAAGAGTAATCTGATGGAAGGTATGCTGTGTCAGATTTCTTGCAGTTTATTATTGTTCTATTTTGTGAACTCATTTTTAAGAGTGTATTGTCATTGTTTCCCCAGGATCACAAGCCCACAATAACGCAATATTTGACGTTGCTTGGATGGATGGGGAATTCAAATTGGTTAGTGTATCTGGAGACAACACTGCAGTTCTCTGGGATGTTTCCAACTCTCAGATGAAGGAAATTGGGAAATTTGAGTCTCACACTCGCAGTGTTAAGACAGTAACTTTCAAGCCAAAGGACAAAGGTTGGTTTAGAGAAAAAAATTGTTGCTGTTGTTGCAATAATAGTTGCATGTGGTTCTTCAGGGAACATTGATTACTTAACAGTAATGGCACCATTAATCTGATGGTCTTTGAATCAAATAAAACTTGTTTTCTCTTGATGATTCCTCTCGAGGAACATTGTTTTTACGGTTTATGAATTAGGAGTCAAAATTACTGGCCATAATGTACCTTCACGAGGTAAAATGTGTAGCACATCCAATAGATATATGTAAAAGTGACCAGAGGCAAATTATCTTGCTGTTGTGGTTGGTGTTATAATAGAATAATGAAATTCCTTTGTTTACTGTTGATAACTTGGAGATGGCATGGTGATACAAAATTTCTTTGAGAACACTTTGACCCCCTTGACCAAAATTCTGGATTCGACTCTGAAAGTGGCACACTATCCTATTGCTTTCTTGGGGAGGAGAGGTTGGAGAAGGTAAAAAAGGAATGATAAGTGGCTCAGATCCCTGATGAAAGGATGTACCTGTAGTGAGGGAGAGGGTAGGCAAAGTAATGTGGTTTGTTAGATCCTCTCAGCTTAGATAATCAGTGGTGTCATTTATGCGGTGAATGAAGCATACGAGCAGCAGAAATATTAGATTTCACGTAAAGCAAAACTATTTCTGAACTGACACTCTTATCAGATCAAAAATATATTAACTTACAAGTTAGTCAGGGACAAACATTAGGACCAATACTGTTCTGCAAATGCATCATTTCCAGTGAACATCAGAAAAGAAACAAAATTCTTCTTGTGGATTACAGCTTTTGTCAAAAGGCAAGAATTTTGATAAAGGAACACACACACACACACACACACACACACACACACACACACACACACACACACCAGATATTCTATGAAATGTAAAATTGTGCACTTTACAAAACCCAAAAACCTGATATATCAAGAATGTAGTGTCAGTGAGTCACACATGGAATCAGTCAATTCGTACAAATACCTGGTCTAATAATGTGTGAAGCTATGAAAGAGAATAATCATATAGATTTAGTAGGTAAAGAAGATGGCCACCTATGAATAGTTGGTTGGATACTATAAGCCTATAAGCTTAAAAACAGTTGTGCAACCCATACTACAATATTGTTGATGTATGTGGGACACTTACCAAATAAGATGAACAGGGGTTGTAGAATGCATACAAAGATGGGCAGACTGAGGCGTTGTTCCCATAGGGACCATGAAGACAAGATTACACTAATTGCAGTGTGTACAGAGGCAGTTAATGAGTGCTCCATATGTGAATATGATGGGGAGAAACCCTACCACGTGGTACAGTGGGAATTTTTGTGCTGTGCACTTCATAGGGTTGCAGATTACAGACATAAGATGATGTCCCATGTCAGTCAGTTGTTTTTTCTTGCAACATTGAAAAAAGTAGTACTAGGTCAGCATAGTGTACTGGAGAGCTTCTATAGCACTTGTAAAGTAGAATTGAAGATGTAAAGGTGAGCCAGGAGTGCGATAGATCGCTCATAACAGTACCTATGAAAGCTAAAGGCCCACATCAGAGTTCCATATTGATACACTGTTTTGGTCTGTCAGGATGTTTCATGGTTCGCCTAAGTTTTTAAAAATATTTACATAATGTTATTTTTTGTTGTACAGCAATTTTTGCTACTGGAGGAAGAGATGGAATGATCATGATATGGGATGCACGCACAGCCAGTGGATCTCGTCAGTGTAAACCTGATAATTACATATCAAATAGCCATCATCTACCAGGTACTTGCTTTTTCCAATTATACTTTCCAGTTCTGATGTGTAAATATGACAATTCCCAACTGCTGATGTGTCATTAGAGTTAACTGCATAAACATATTTACATTAATATTTCAAATACACCCAGAAATGAAATAAGTGTAGGTCCCAAAAAGCGCACAGAAAAACCTCAGCCATTATCAAGTGTCATAGCATTTGTCAGCATCTTGTTGCTGTATGTAAAGTAGTATATGTGTGTGTGTGTGTGTGTGTGTGTGTGTGTGTGTGAGAGAGAGAGAGAGAGAGAGAGAGAGAGAGAGAGAGAGAGAGAGAGAGAGAGAGAGATAGTGGACTTTATTATTGTAACAATATTATGGAAAAGAAAGTTGCTACTCACCATATAGCGAAGATGCCGAGTCACAGATAGGCACAACAAAAAGACTCACAATGATAGCTTTCGGCCATTAAGGCCTTCGTCAACAATAGACACACACACACACACACACACACACACACACACACACTGTCAATCTCTCTCTCTCTCTCTCTCTCTCTCTCTCTCATGCAAATGCAACTCACCACACCAACTGCAGTCTAAGGTAACTGAAACTGGTTTGTCTTTTTGTTGCGCCTATCTGCGACTCAGCATCTCCGTTATATGGTGAGTAGCAACTTTCCTTTTCTTAATATTGTCACATTCCATCCTGGATTTTCCATTGTTGGACTTTATTATTGATGTTTAATCCTATGGCGAACACCTAGAACACTGTGTGGCTACTTGTTCTGGTTGAATGGTCATGTTGGAAGTTATACAGACATCGGCATAACTCTTTGACACCATCAGAGCACATGGACCCTCTTGCCGGGCACTGAAGTAGCTGTCGGTATACATTGCTGCTGCACATTTGCTGTGGAAAATCTTCTAGAAACTGCATAAGTATAACTTATCAGCTTGCACCGCTTTAATTGATTTTGTGACCCCCCAGGGGGTCCACAACTCTTTTGTGGACACGTGCGTGGCGAGCACGGGACCCCGAGCTAATGTGGCCCTCCTTCCTTTCCGGGCTGCATACCTTCCCTTCCCTTTCCGCATCCCTCCCCATCCCCCATCTTCGCCCCCCCCCCCCCTCACCTCTGGCTCTTTCCTTCCCTTTCTCCCCCTCTGGGAGTGTGGTTTGTGCCTATGTCCGGAGACGGACGCTCGAAACTTTTCCAACTTACTTGCTTTCTACACTTACAAGTCCTCGTCCTTCCTCTGTCCTTCTCTTTTCCTTCCCTCTTCTCCTTGCCCTTTTCTCCGCTGCGGCGTTTGAGACCCCCTCTTCTTTCCTTTCCCTTTCTCTTCTTTCCTCCCTGTGCGTGTCTGAAGGCCGACCCACGCACTTCCATGCGTAGCCGGTGACGGGGTAACGCGTAATTCCCCGCCCCGGGTAGACAGGTAGGACACGTACGTACCCCCTGGTAACGGCCAGGCCCAGGGAGGGGTGATTACCCGAGCTGATACCTTCCGAAAGTGCCGATTGGTCCCTCCGTCCGTTTGTCGGGAGGTGTGACCTGAGGTGTGAACAATCACCTAAGGCGGGTGTGCCCTCAGTGAGGGCCCCCACAAGGGAGGAGCGCGCCATCGGAGACGCCGGTAATCATGGGGGTTTCTTCCGCAATGGTTTCCTCACCTTCCACTATGTCTGCTCACAAACGTAAGTTCACTGAGTCTCAGCCACAGACGGTTCTTCCATCGTTGCCACAGTTCCTTGTTGTTTCTCGGTCTGACGAAGGTCACGACTTTTCCACGGTCAACCCTTTCATTATTCAGAAAGGTGTCGACGCAATTGCGGGTCCTGTAAAGTCTTGTTCCAGACTACGGAATGGCACCCTGTTGTTGGAAACACACAGTGCCCTCCAGGCTCAAAAATTGCTGCGTACTTCTCTGCTCCACACCTTCCCTGTCCGGGTGGAACCGCACCGTACCTTAAATTCCTCGCGTGGAGTCGTTTATACACGCTCCCTCGATGGATTGTCTGACGAAGAAATTCAGCACTACCTGTCTGACCAGGGCGTCACAGCTGTTCATCGGGTTATGAAAAGGGTTGACTCGAACATCATTCCAACCCGCACTGTCTTCTTGACATTTGACAAAGTTCAACTCCCATCAAAAATCAAAGCAGGCTATGAGATAATTTCCGTTCGCCCTTATGTCCCAAACCCTACGCGTTGCTATCGATGTCAGCGGTTCAATCACACCAGCCAGTCCTGTTCCAATCCGGCCAAATGTGTTACGTGTGGCAAGGATGCCCATGAGGGTGCTTGTCCACCTCCATCCCCTCGCTGCATCAACTGTATGGGTGACCACGCTGCTTCCTCTCGAGATTGCCCCGTTTTCAAGGACGGAAAACTCATCCAGGAAATAAGAGTAAAGGAAAAGGTGTCGACCTTTGCTGCTCGAAAGTTACTCGCCAGTCGACAGCCCACTGTGCCTCAGAAAGGAAAATACAGCGCTGTCCTTGCTTCTCCTCGGCCAACAAAGGAGGCGGCCACGCAGACTTACGACCTCACCTTTAGTGCCACGGTCGTCAGATCGGCCAGCGCCAAGATCGCCCGTTCAACCTCACCACTTTCGCCTGCCCACTCTATGGCTCACCCTTCGTCGGGTTCTGCTAAATCTCGAGCCCAAAAGTCAGACGCCAAGTCTTCGAAAAAAGAGCATTCTCGTGAAGAGTTTTTACGTACCGCAACTTCACAACCATCGGTTCCTCCTTCATCTAAACATCATACTTCTAAGAAGGCTACGAAGAAACACAGTTCCTCTCCTTCTCCGCCAAGGCGTGTCCCATCTACAGCACCACCTGGCGAAAATCGCCCTCGGCCGTCTTCTGTGTCGCCGAGGGGCACTGCTGGTGGCCGGTCAACTGGCCGATCGTTGGTGGCTGGAGCTGCTCCTGACCAACCTATGGATCAGGATCTTCTGCCTTCGACTGAATGCCATTCCATGCTGTCGGTCGCAAGCTCTGAGCAGTCGTTGAGTTGACAGCACCCTTGGTCACGTTCCTCCATTTTCTGTTCACCCTATGTCCATTATCCACTGGAATATCCGCGGCATTCGAGCCAATCGGGATGAATTGTCGATCCTCTTACGATCCTACTCGCCAGTCATCTTCTGTCTTCAGGAAACAAAGCTGCGTCCCCATGACCGCCCTGTTCTCCCTCATTTTCAGTCCGTCCGATATGACCTCCCCTCTGTTGAAGGCACTCCAGCCCATGGAGGACTCATGATTCTGCTCCACGATACTCTCCATTATCACCAAATCCCCTTAAACAGTTCCTTCCAAGCTGTCGCCGTCCGTCTTTCCCTTTCTGGATACACGTTCTCTCTTTGTACTGTATACATTCCATCGTCCACACCAATGGCACGAGCTGATCTCCTTCATCTTCTTGGTCAGCTTCCACCCCCCTATTTGCTGGTTGGGGACTTCAATGCCCACCACCCGCTTTGGGGATCTCCACATCCTTGTCCACGTGGCTCACTATTGCTAGACGTCTTCCACCAAGCGGATCTAGTCTGCCTCAACACTGGGGTCCCCACATTTTTGTCTGCCTCCACGACAAATTTATCTCATTTGGACCTTGCGGTCGGTACTGTTCCGCTAGCTCGGCGCTTCGAATGGTTCGCCCTTGATGATACACACTCGAGTGACCACTTTCCATGTGTTCTTAGACTGCAGCTTCAACTGCCATATATGCGCTCGCGACGCTGGAAGTTTGCCCAAGCCGATTGGACACTTTTTTCGTCTCTAGCGACATTCGATGACCGTCGCTTTCCCAGCGTCGACGATGAGATCACACATATTACCGACGTTATTCTCACAGCTGCGGAACGTTCAATACCACGCACCTCCGAATTGCCCCGGCGCCCCCCAGTTCCTTGGTGGAACGAGGCTTGCCGTGACGCAATACGTGAGCGGCAACGTGCTCTTCGCATTTTCCGTCACCATCCAACTTTGGCAAACTGTATCCGATATAAACAGCTCCGTGCACGATGCCGTCGCGTCATCCGCGATAGCAAGAAGGCAAGCTGGAAATTCTTTATTAGCTCATTTAACACCTTCACTCCCTCCTCGGAAGTTTGGAGTCGGCTTCGACGGTTCTCAGGTGCGCCTAGTTTCTCCCCGGTCTCTGGGCTCACTGTCGCGCATGATACCTTAGTGGACCCTGTCGCAATTTCTAACTCATTGGGTCAGCACTTTGCTGAGATTTCGAGCTCTTCAAATTACCCGCCAGCGTTTCTCCCGAAGAAACGTGCAGCGGAAGTGCGACCTCTTGCTTTGCCCTCTCAAAATCACGAAAGCTACAATACCGTTTTCTCCATGCGGGAACTCCAACATGCCCTCTCTTCTTCTCGCTCCTCCGCCCCAGGACCGGATGGTATCCATGTCCAAATGTTGCTGCATTTATCAACCCATAGCCTGCGTTACCTCCTTCGCCTTTACAATCGAATTTGGACCGACGGTACCTTTCCCAGGCGATGGCGGGAAGCTATTGTCGTTCCCGTTCCGAAACCTGCAAAGGACAAACATCTCCCCTCTAGCTATCGCCCCATTTCTCTCACGAGTAGTGTCTGTAAGGTTTTGGAGCGTATGGTGAATTACCGTTTAGCTTGGTGGCTGGAATCCCGCAGTCTTTTAACACCAGCCCAATGCGGATTCCGAAAGCATCGTTCTGCCGTTGACCATCTTGTTGCTCTCTCCACTTACATCATGAACAATTTTCTCCGGCAACGCCAAACAGTAGCAATATTTTTTGATCTGGAGAGAGCATACGATACCTGTTGGAGGACAGGCATCCTCCGCACACTGTTCTCTTGGGGCTTTCGAGGCCGGCTGCCCCTTTTTCTTCGCGAATTTATGGCAGAGCGCACATTTAGGGTGCGGGTGAACACTACTCTCTCCCGTACTTTCTCCCAAGAAAACGGGGTACCCCAGGGCTCCGTGCTGAGTGTTGTACTGTTTGCCATCGCCATTAATCCAATTATGGATTGTCTCCTTCCTGATGTCTCGGGCTCCCTCTTTGTGGACGATTTTGCGATCTACTACAGCTCTCAACGGACCAGCCTGCTTGAAAGACGTCTTCAAGGATGTCTCGATCGCCTCCACTCGTGGAGCATCGAAACCGGCTTCCGTTTCTCACCCAGTAAGACCGTTTGTGTTAATTTTTGGCGACGTAAGGAGTTTCTTCCGCCCTCCTTACATCTAGGTCCTGTCAACCTTCCATTTTCCGACGTCGCTAAATTCTTGGGTCTTATGTTTGACAGAAAACTGTGCTGGTCCTCCCACGTTTCCTATCTTTCGGCTCGCTGTCTGCGTTCCCTTAACACCCTCCGTGTCCTGAATGGTACCTCCTGGGGAGCGGACCGAGTGGTCCTTCTCCGCCTCTATCGCGCCTTAGTGCGCTCAAAAATGGATTATGGAAGCATAGTCTACTCCTCTGCTCGGCCGTCTATTCTTCGGCGTCTCGACTCTATCCACCACCATGGATTACGTTTAGTGTCTGGAGCTTTTTACACCAGCCCTGTGGAAAGCCTTTATGCTGAGACTGCTGAACCTCCGCTGTCCAATCGGCGGGCAGTCCTTCTGAGTCGTTATGCTAGCCATCTGTCTTCCATGCCTGCTAATCCAGCCCATGACCTTTTTTTCGACACCTCCTTTGATGTCGGGTATGCAGGCCGCTCCTCCGCCCTACTACCCCCGGGAGTCCGCTTCCGTCAACTGCTCCATTCTCTCTCCTTCCGCTTTCCTAAAACCTTCTTGACAACTTGGGGTACAGCACCGCCTTGGCTCCGCCCCCGGATCTACTTGCTCAGAGACCTATGTCAATTTCCCAAGGATGGTACCCCTACACTTGTCTACCGTCGGGCATTTGCTGCTCTATGTGCACAAATGACGGAAGCCACATTTATTTACACCGACGGCTCGAAAACATCGTTAGGTGTAGGGAGTGCCTATATTGTTGGCGACACCCCAAATCACTTTCGGCTTCCCGACCAGTGTTCGGTTTATACTGCGGAGCTTTACGCTGTTCTCCAGGCTGTCCACTACATCCGCCGCCATCAGCGGATACAGTACATTATCTGCTCAGATTCTCTCAGCTCTCTCCTCAGTCTCCAAGCTCTTTATCCTGTGCACCCTCTGGTCCACCGGATTCAGGACTGTCTGCGCTTGCTCCACCTGGGGGGCGTCTCAGTGGCGTTCCTCTGGCTCCCGGGACACGCTGGTATCTGTGGGAATGAGGCGGCCGATATAGCGGCCAAGGCTGCAGTCTCTCTTCCTCGGCCAGCTATTCAGTCTCTTCCGTTTACCGATCTACGGAGCGGTTTATGTCGCTAAGTTGCTCATTTATGGCATGCGCATTGGTCAACACTTCCCCATAATAAATTGCGGGAAGTGAAAGCCCTTCCTTGCGCTTGGACCTCTTCCTCCCGAACGCGTCGTCGGGAGGAGGTAATTTTAGCTCGACTCCGGATAGGGCACTGTCTTTTTAGCCATCGACATCTTTTAAGCGGTGATCCTCCCCCACTCTGTCCCCACTGCTCTCAGCTGTGGACGGTCAGACACCTTTTAATTGAATGCGCCTATTTTCATCCGTTACGCTCCCGTCTACAGCTATCGCCTGATCTATCGTTGATTTTAGCAGATGACACGCGCTCAGCTGGCCGCGTTCTACAGTTTATTCGTGACAGTGAAATGACGTCAGTCATTTGATTTTTTTTTTTTTTTTTTTTTTTTTTTTTTTTTTTTTTTTTTGGGACGCCCAACCCGTTTCTATAGTGGATTTTTAAGCATTCCTTCTGCCTTTAGTTTCTCAAATTTTATGACTTTGTTCCCCTTGCTGCTGATTTTAAATTTCGTTTTTTTTCCTGTTTCCTACGTCACTGGCTGGGCGCTAATGACCATAGAAGTTTTGCGCCCTAAAACCACAAACAAAAAAAAAAAACAAAAAAAAATAATTGATTTTGTAAATCTGTTGGACAGTGAAACATTATCTCGAGTATAGCAGAAAAGTATTTCCTGCAGGGTATCACAAGTTAAGTGAGAACATGGGCTGAATAATTGAAGGCCGTTGTTATGAGTGTTCACTCCCATTTACTTGTCTATGATATATTGAGACCATTGTAGTTAAATGGTGGACGTAGTTTACCTACATTGTTTAAAATTAATTACATTATTCTAGGTATGATTTGTTTCACCAATAATCAAGTAATATTGAATAAATTGGAATAAGCTTAACAGAACAGGAGTACTAGCATAAGTAAAATTTAATTGTTTTTATGACTAACTTTGAGATTATAACAGTCAAAGGAAGCAAATTTATTTGGCCAAAGATGATTATTAAGTCTAACAGAACAGCTCAACCATTTCAGATACTTCGGATTGGATAATAGTTTTGCAATAAAGAGACACATGGCTTAAAATCTTTTGATGTGTTAGGGACACAATCAAGAAGAGCTTTGAATCAAGCAGATGAGAATAATGCCCACATTTATGAGAGTGATTATAGTGCCAGTGTTACTGTTATGTGAGTGAACATTAGACATGAATAAAACAGGTCAGAAGAGTACAGAGAAGAGATTCCTTAGAAGTGTCATAGGATGCTTATTTCTGCATCTGGGAAATGAAGATATCAAGTAGGGACTTCATGTACCACTATCATTTACTACATTGCTGTGCCAGTTGTGAATGATCCTTGGGAGGAAGACTTTTCAATAAATCTTAGCTATCAGTTATGTGAAAGACAGCATTTACCAATATCTGCTACACTGCAGATGTTATGATCACTAAGGTTGGCAGAGACATGTAACTCTTTGTTGGTTGGTTGGTTGGTTTGGGGAAGGAGACCAGACAGCGTGGTCATCGGTCTCATCGGATAAGGGAAGAATGGGGAAGGAAGTCGGCCGTGCCCTTTCAGAGGAACCATCCCGGCATTTGCCTGGAGTGATTTAGGGAAATCACGGAAAACCTAAATCAGGATGGCCGGACGCAGGATTGAACCGTCGTCCTCCCGAATGCGAGTCCAGTGTCTAACCACTGCGCCACCTCGCTCGGTTAACCCTTTGTGCTTGAAGGTTCAGACTCTTACTGATTCAAAGTAATGGAGTGGCTGTATCAAGAGATAATGTGTCCATTTTAATGTTGCTGTCAGCTTATTTTATTTTATTTCTGTTGTATGAAATTTTTTGCTGTAGACCTTATCAGTAAATTTAAAGAGACTCCTATGAATTTAAAACTAGTTCTCTCATTATATAATATTATTGTTTTTCAACTTAATAAAATTTAAATACCAACAGGTCTTGTAGCAGGTACTGCTTCAAAATGTCGGAGGACTAAGTGTCTCCTGCCACCACGTGCAGATAGTGTCACAGGACTTGTATTTCAAGACGAAAATACGTTAATATCATGTGGAGCTGGAGATGGGTTAGTTAATTTACTGTAAATACTTAAAATAAAATGTCACATTATAGTCTAGTGTTTAATACCTTTACCTTTTCCACAGACAAATAAAAATTTGGGATTTACGAAAGAATTATTCAGCATATAAGAGGGATCCTTTACCAAAACTACATTTACCATATGCTGGAGGAACATCAAAAAATGGATTTACAGATCTGCTGCTTGATCCTGGCAATGTGAGACTATATGCGAGTTGCATGGATAGCACAGTTTACTGCTACAATGTTTCTACTTATGAGAAACAACCAGGTAAAAAATATTATCTACCTTTCAGTTCCTGCATGATTAGAAGCATTTTTGGTTGTATATTTCTGATGATTTTGTACAGTCATGGTATTGCAGAAGCTTGGATAGAAGAGGCATTTTGCACTTAGTTGGCACATATTGTGGAAGTTAGTGTATGTTTTAGTGTCTCATCAGAAACATGTTATTCTTTCAGAATCGTTGATTTGAATGATTCTGAAAAAAGATGGGCTGTGGAAATTTCAATACCATAAAGAAAGTATTCATATTAATTTGAAATATAGAGGCTGATCTAAACAGATTAATGAATTAAAAAATGGAAAAGCCAGGATGGAGTGACATTAATAATATGAAAGGAAGAGATTGCTACTCACTATATACAGAAAGTGCGTTGAGTCGTGGACGGGCACAGTGAAAAGATGGTACACATTTAAGCTTTTGGCCAAAAGACCTTGCAAAATAGAACACACACACACACACACACACACACACACACACACACACACACATTGTTTCTGGACCTTGCAAAATAGAACACACACACACACACACACACACACACACACACACATTGTTTCTGGCCACTGAGGCTCAACAATGGACTGAAACTACACCTGATGGGAGTAGCAATATCACATGGATGGTGGGGATAAGGAAAAGGCAGGGCATGCGATGGGGAACGGGAGGGATAGCAGGATAGGGGTGGGGGAGTGTGTAGTGCAGCTTGTAGGAACATGCAGGGACGTGGTGGGGAAGAGAGTAGGCCTGCTAGGTGCAGTTGGGGGGGGGGGGGCAGAAAAGGAGATAAGAAAGAAGTAAATAAAGGGGAAAAAAGATTAGTGGGTGTGTTAGTGGAATATAGAAGACTGTGTAGTGCTGGAATGGGAGTGGGGAAGGGAATAGATAGGTGGAGGACAGGGACTAGTGACAGTTGAGGCCTTGGGGGTTACAGGAACATGGGATATATTGCTGGGAGAGTTCACACGTGCAATTTGGAAAAGCTATGGTGGTAGGAAGGCTCCAGATGGCATGGGCTTTGAAGACATTGTGTTGGGCAGCTTGTTCAACAACTAGGTGGCAGTGCTGTCTCTTAGCCACAGTTTGTCAATGGCTAGTCATATTGGAAGACAGCTTGTTTATTGTCATGGCTATGTAGAAAGCAGAACAGTTATTGCAGCTTACTTTGTAGATCAGATGGCTGCTTTCACAGGTAGCTCTGTGTTTGATGGGATAGGAGATGCCTGTAATTGGACTGGAGTAAGTGGTGGTGGGAAGTTGTATGGATAGGTCTTGCAACTAGTTCTACTGGAGAGGAATACCCCTGTGGGTTGGGTGGGAAGGGTAGTGGATGGGATATTCTTCAGTTAAGTAGGATAGTCCAAAGCATGGCGGAGAAAGTCGTTCAGGTGCTCCAGTTGTGGGTCAGAGGTGAGGACTCATTTGTGGCCAGATAGTGGATGTGCGGGAGGTGGTAGGTGGTGGGTGAGACACGGCACAGGGAATCTGTTTTCCAACGAGGTTGGGAGGGTAATTTTGGTCTTTGAAGGCCTCAGTGATATCCTTGGTATATTTGAAGAGCAACTCGTGACTACAGATGTGACAACCACGTGTGGCTAGGCTGTACGGAAGGACACACACACCTCATCAAGCAATATTTAGGATATCAATAGAATGTTTTCTTTTTATTGTTGTTTTGTACCAGTCATCAACAAAGGATTAAATTACTTTTGCCTTTATAAAATTGCGGAAAATGATAACATTGCAGTTTCAATTCAAGTCTGTCAGAACATCACTAGAGTTAACAAAACTATCAGAAAAATTGTTCAGTATGTAATCCCAGTCTGCTTTCTGAAACACACTCAGGAAACTGCAAGCCAGAAAGTACTGTAATGAGAGATTGTTTGCTTACAATAACTTTCATAAATGGACAGAGCAGGCTGTTTTAAAAAGAAAAGAAAACTTCTGAAGTAATTTAAAGTAACTGTCGAACAAAATATTTTTAGGGATAAAAATTTAGTGAGTTTCACACAATTGCCAGTAAATTACAGTGACTTGCTCTAACCTCTACTCATGCCTGCCTCTCCATTCCCACTGTTGCATCAGTTTGTCAAGAAGATGACAGGAAAAACTTTTTTCTCTACTGCAGTTTGAAATGGGTGAGCCTTGTACTACCCAGTAGTCAGTGTTAACAAACAGATTAGTCGTAAAGTCTGTGGAAAAGAAATTTGACAGACTTTTTTTGTTATTTCGATGATGTAGAGTGCATATGACAAAGTTCCCTTATCAGGAGAGTAAAGTACAGATGATCACCCCTGCTGTTGAGTGTTGTGGTGATGTCTGATGTCTACATAGCAAGTTAATAGGATTCAATTACTAAAGGCCTTCCACATTAGTGATAAGGTTCACCATGTAGACTTTTGTAGTTTTATCCTCAACAGGAGAGCATGGAAGACTCTTATTTCCTGTCACAATTGTTGTTCAGTGATAGGCAACTTTCCATTTAATGCCTTTAGACTGAACCTGCAGCAGCAGTTAACCAGGTGAATGGCAACTGATTGGTGCTCACGCTGTGCATAAAGATTCACACCTACCATTGTGCTTCCTGCGCTCTGTTGGTATCCACGTAGACTGCACAAGAAACGGTCTTTGCGTTGTGCTGTTGAGTGTCATGCTGGTTTGGCCGCTACCTGTACTTCGTTGCCCTCTGCATGCACTCTACATAGTTTTGACATGGCGAATTTTGATGATGCTTTTTTGAATGCACTGGGAGAAGGAATTGATGATTCCAGGAGAACTCGAATTTCTGATACTGATCCAGATTTCTGTGGGGTTGAATGGTCAGGTAAATAATAAGTAAAATAAAATAATGTAGTGAAGTGTTTGAAATATTTTATCACTTGAATAAACATTTGTAAAACAATTCTGGTAATAAAAAGTATTATAAATTAATTGTAGATGAGGAAGATTGTTGAACCGTCAATTTCAAAACTGTTATTGTCAAAGAGACTTGAGACAGCGGATGAGAAATTTGTATTGTGTACAACTACTTCCCACCTCCTGCTCCCTCTTTTTCAGGAAAGGCTCATGTGAAGGCACCACTTGATAGCTTGATTATTTTTCATTGTTTGTGCCAGGTGAAATAATAAAATCAGCTGTAAGCATTCACATTTCCCTTGGGAAAAAGCCAAACATCAGTGGCTATTAGTCAAAAGCATCAACAGTTAAACTGTGATAGGTTCCAAGCAGTTTGAACTTGGACCTCATCAACAATGGAAAAATATGTTCCTTGTAAGCAGCCTAATCTGGACCCATTGTTCAAAACTCACCCAATTTTTGACTATTTTAATAACGTTTCTTCTTTGTTTATTCATTGTGGATATTTGACAGTTAATGAAGGATATCCAGAACCATGAAGGTAAGGGATAGGTCTCATATGTAGGCATATAGACAGTTATTTTTTCTTCACTTTACTTGCAACTGGAAGAGGAAAGTATAAGTAGTGATACGAGATAATCTCTGCCATGACTTGTCGATAAGGAATGTGTGACTTTTGAGGATGAGTATATTTTTGTGTTTACGTGTAAAGCAGACCAAATAACTGTCATAAACTGTTTGTAATGCTTTGACTGGATATGTGCTAAGGATGGAGGTTCATGCTGGGAAAGTGGTACAGGAGCTGGGTGTTGTGACACTTTCGAATAAACTAATAAAAAACTACTTGGACTATTTATGGGCACACAAGACAAAGACAGTAGGCACTTGGGCGCTTAACAGAAAACAACTCTCTCAGTGTATGGTTGTAAAGCCAAGTATCAAAAAAGGACATGATTGTGGAAGAAGGGAATATCTGCTCTGTCTAAAATGGAGGGACACAAGATATGTTTTGAGGCTTTCAACTTGCTGCAGTGCTACAAGATACAACTACTCTATATTTTTCTGGTTTGTGTGCAAGATATGAACACCTGCCTCAGTAGATCAATAAGAATGTCAACTTTCCAAATATCATAGATTTATTTAAGTTGGTTGTGTTGGTAGCACGATTTACAGCTATTTTAGCACAAGAATAAACAAACTGGGAAAAGAGAGTTGATACAGTGTCGCAAAGTTTTGGTACTTTTCCATAGTAATGCTGATTCAAAGTTCTTCTGTAGGCTCAGTCATTTTAATTTTGGTTTAAGGACTCTCACATTGGTTTATGTGAAATTATGTGCTGTTTTTGCATAATATTCCATTTGTACCCCAAATTATATCTTGTAAAAGTAGTTAACAAAATTGTATTTTTCATTATACAGCACAGGAATAAATTTTTGTTCCTCATCTTAACAACTTGTAACTAAAGAACTCAGCAAGATAAAAGTGTATTTGCAACAATAAACCATCATATTACTCATTCAAAATCTAAAGAAAAACTGCAAGTAACTCAGCCAATAACTGACTACAGCTTGTGCATATTAAAAATTATGCAGAACTGATGTATAATTGGAGTGTTGTTTGGATGTATAGTTTTATTTTTGTTGTGATGGAAATTTAAATGTAGCAAATATGCAGTTTAGTTTTTCAAATTAAATTTTCATTTAAAATGGAAGCAGCTAGGTATTCAAGCTTTCTTTATATTCTTATTTTCAAGTTTCCCATTTAATTCTCACCATCTAAAGATTATGAGGCAGTGCACAATAGATTATCATGTTTTATCTTTCAAATAAGATTTTGTTCATTTCGTATGGTTTTGAATTTTTCAGTCTGTATTTCTTAGAAAGTATAAAATAAAAATTAACACAGTTAGAATATATTTATTCCTGTTATTGTTTATTTATTCAGAAACAGAATGAATAGGGTGAAGGACTTAATATTTCATAATTAAAGTTTAAATATGTTGAAAAAATCACAATGTTGAGAAAAGTTTGCTCTTAAATAAGAGGTAGTGTTGTGACAGCAGTGATCCATGTGTGTCAAGTAAATCATCAGTGAAAACATATCACAGAATACTGAACTGAAATTGTGTCAAATAGTATCAAATAAATACAATATTTGTCTGTTACCATTACCAGTTTGGCCTATTTCATGGAACCTTACAAGCAGCAGAGATAACTGTGGCCATGAGGAGTGTCAGTGACTAAAGCAAAAACAGACTTAGCTCTGGATTATAATATTCACGAAGTAGGAATGGATAAGTCAGACCAAATGATTTTTTTTTTTTTTTTTTTTTTTTTTTTTTTTTTTTTTTTTTTTTTTTTTCCAGGAGAAAGCAGTTCAATTGGTGGAAATAATTTTTCTTTCATTTGTTTGTGATGGGCATCACGCATGCATTTGTGCTATATGAGGAGACACAGATTATGTATACAAGAAAATAAAGTACACCCCGTTTCTGTATCTTGTACAGTTACAGAATTCCTTTGAACACAGGGCAAAGTATGTCAAGAGATCAATTCGTCACTAGTTCTAGGACCGACCATTTTGCTGAAAAGTTATCACCAACTGAGAAATAAATTGTGACCAACACTTGCCTTAAAAGTGTGTTCCTAAGTCAGTAAGCGCCAGAAGGGGAAATCGTGCTGAAGAGAAACATCCTGGTGGTGTTGAAATTGTAATGTACCTCTTCATACGATTCAGTGTGAATTAAAGTGTAAGAATGATGTGCGCAAGGTTTTTGTGCCCCCCCCCCCCCCCCCAATTCAGTAAAACATTTTGTATATCTAACAATGGAAACTCCAGGTTGAGATGATAACAATACAAGGAAAAGGTAGATTGCTACTTACCATAAAGATGAACAGGCACACCTGAAAGACTTTTTCACCTTAACTTTCGGCCACAGCCTTTGTAAGTAAAGAAAACAAACACACACACACACGCACACACACACACACACACGCACACACACACACACACACACACACACACACACACACAAAAAAAAAAAACTGCCATTTCCGGCTGTTCGGACCAGCATGAAACTGTCAATAGAACGAAAGCAGTAGTCTGGAGGGGGAGGGATAGCAGTGTATGGGCAGGGGGAGGGGGGGAGGGGAAGTGTGCCATCTGGCTGCAGCATGCAGGGCCTAGGCTGCCAACAGATTGTGCCTGTCTGCAACTAAACGTGTCATATTTATAGTAGGTAGCAATCTTTCTTTTCCTGATATTTAGCATATCTACTTTTTTAAAGAATAGATAAACCAAGTTTTAATATTTAAAATGAAACTACACACACATTTATAGCATTCACACCTACAAAGCTAGTTCTTGAACAATGTACTAAAAACAGCAGTCCAGCTACCCCATCCAGAGTGACTGAAGCCAGTCTCAAATGTGTTAAATGAAAAGGTGAATCGCCAGAATTTGTAAATTAAGAGCTCCAAGAAGCCAGTTCAAAGTATCCATCATGAGAGTGGCTCTTGTAAACTAAATATGTTTTGTTCAGTATCCCAGAGATATATATATGATCCTTATTTCTTTTTGGCTGATACTGTTGAAAGAAAGTCATACTTCCATCTGTTTGACAGCTTAATTTGAATGAATTAATTCTCTGCTTTTTTTTTTTTTAATTTCTCTCCAGTCACATTATATGCTTCTTAAATGTTCACTCGAGAAGAAAAAAACATTGAATCTTATGGTATTCAAAAACAAAATTTACTAACATTTTTTTCAGGTGTCTGTTAATAGCATTAATGTACCTAGAAAAATGCTTTGAATGAATTAATTCTCTGCTTTTTTTTTTAATTTCTCTCCAGTCACATTATATGCTTCTTAAATGTTCACTCGAGAAGGAAAAAACATTGAATCTTATGGTATTCAAAAACAAAATTTACTAACATTTTTTTCAGGCGTCTGTTAATAGCATTAATGTACCTAGAAAAATGCATCGTGATACGTGCTATCTTGTAAATTATGTATCCATAACTGGTTTCGGTCATGGACAATGTTCACAGTGGAAAAATTTTTACAGTGGTAACAACATCACATGACATTAATGTATTCAGATAAGAATGACATTAATGTATTCAGGTAAGAATGAATAGCATGATCTAGTCAGAGATGTGATGAACATTTAACACAGCTTTCAGTACAGTGGCAGTGGCACAATCAACAACAAATGAGATTAACCACGTGAAAATTACACTTTTTGCCACCAAATACAAGGCACCATAGTACCGTGGATTGCTTGTTACTGGCAGATTTAGAAGTGGAACAGTTGCAGTAAAAGGCTCTGAGAAACGTGCCAGTTCTATTACACCTTTTGATATTTAATCTGAAACATTAATTTGATTATGCTGCTGAAAAATAATTCAGCTCTCACAAAACACATTTGAGTTTCTGAATACCCTGACCAAAAAGAAAAAAAAGAAAAGAAAAAAACAAATAGCGCAACAGCAAGGAGTTGTGTGACATAATCTAAAGGTGGTTCCCCTGTGGGTTGGGTCTGGGGTCTAGAATACGCCTCAGATATTCCTGTCTGTCGTAAGAAGCGACTAAAAGGAGTCTCATATTTCGGCCTTTGTGATGGTCCCCTGTAGGGCATGACCCCCATTCTTCAAAATTATCCCGAAGAGTGAGCCAATTGGGGAAGGGCGCCTTACATGGTGCCTTGTGTCCATTGTGCATTGAGATCTTTAGCCCATTCTTGTTGTTGCATTTCAGTCCCATTCATTCTCCATCTCTTGGGCGAGGGCACCTTCCTGGCTCCTGCACTATGCAGTGTCGCTTCCTGCGTCGATGATGACCATGGACTTCTTTGCACCTGATACCCAGCACGGAAGCCAGTCCGTTGTGGTGAGGCCACCATGTACCCTGTTGATTGTAGCCTCCTGACCACACAGGGACTGCTCTGCTGATGCCTGTGCCGTTAACTCCGCATGTATGCCAAGGTGTAGATGCCCATCCCCCTGGGGCGTTGGGACTACCAGCAGTGGCCATCCTGCCAGGTGGCCTTTTCTGCGGCTGGGTGGCGCCCATGGGGAGGGCACCTGGTCGGGGTGGGTGGCATCAGGGCGGATGACATGCGATGAAGCATGTCCATCATCTCGTGCTGGTGGTGAAACACCAGCAGTCTCTAAGCGATCATGAGCTCAATTCAACGCATAGAAGTATGACAGTATGACCACAAATCGTTCACCTCCCTGGCCACTCCATGGGAGGAACGTCAGGTTAAGGATGGCAAAGGTTCTTACTCGCACCGGTACCTTGTATGTTCGAGAGCTGATGGGGATTCTTTCATGATGATGAAGCCTGAGTTTTTTGTTGAACATTTAGAGGACAAGTTTTGGGAGGTGGAGGGATTGTCCAAACTGAGATCTGGATCAGTCTTGATCAAAACAACATCCTCTGCACAGTCACAGACATTACTTGCTTGTGACAAGCTGGAGGATGTTTCTGTAACCATCACACCCCATAAGAGCTATGGTCCAGGGTATGATATTTCACAGTGACCTTCTTTTGCACTCTGACGACGAGATGCACGCTAATTTAGAGCGGCGAGATGTACATTTCATCCGGTGTGTCCACCGGGGTCCAAAGGATAATCAGGTTGTCACCAGTGCCTTCATCTTGGCCTTCGAGGGTGATACATTGCCCGAAAAAATCAAGGTGATGGTCTGCCGCTGTGATGTAAAGCCCTATATCCCTCCCCCGATGCAGTGCTTTAAGTGCTGGAAGTTCGGCCTTATGTCTTCCCTTTGCACTTCCAGTGTCACATGTCGAGATTGCGGACGCCCATCACATCCCAATACTCCATGTGCCCTATCTCCCATCTGTGTCAACTGTGGAGAGCACCATTCACCTTGCTCGCCAGACTGCAGAGAGGAAAATCATGGCGTACAAGACCCTGGACTGACTGACCTACACTGAGGCTAAGAGAAAATTTGAACGCCTGCATCCTGTATATATAACATTGTCTTATGCCGCCGCTACAAAAGTTCTGGCCCCATCAGCTCCACCAACCCCAGTAACCTCTCAGAGCTAGAAGACTGCACCTGCCCCCTTGATGGTGGGGGGCTGGGACAGCTGTCCCCACTTCTAAGCTGGAGAAGCATAAGTCTTCGTCAGCTTCTCTTGTTAGGAAGGGGTCCCTTGGGTCACTCCCTTCCCAGTTTCTGCTAGTGGGAAAGAAGACACCCGCCAGTGGCCGAAGAGCTCAAAAGCAGCTGGTCGTAGGGCTTCACGCTCATCCTCAGTGCCGGAGACTGAGGCAGTGAAGTCCTCCCAGCCAGGGAAACCCAAGTAGCAGTGAGAGAAACCCAAAAAGAAGACCCCTAAGACCAGGGAATTTGAGGTGGCACGCCCCACCACCGCTACCTACAAGCTCTGTGTTTGAGTACGTGGTAGAGATTCTGGTGTCCGCTGAGGACCTAGATCTTGCCAGACCCTCAGACACAATGGATATAGACTGCTCAGGCAATAAATGGCAGCAGGTGACCCTAAGGCGAAACTGTCAAATTGAATGTTCCATGCCTTCCCAGTCTCACGATGACGTCAATCCTCCAGTGGAATTGCGGCGTTTTTTTTCCCCCACCGCCTGGCTGAGCTACAGCAGCTGTTAACCTTTACACCTGCTATCTGCATTGCCTTCCAGGAAACCTGGTTCCCAGCAATGCAGACCCCTGCCCTTCATGGCTATTACGGATATTACAGGAACTATAGCGACTATAATCGAGTGTCAGGTGGAGTTTGTGTTTATGTCCGAAACTCAGCCTCTAGTGACACTGTGTCCCTTAAAACCTCTCTTAAACTGTGGCCATCAGAATAAGGACGACGCAGGAATAACTGTCTCCAATGTGTATCTTCCTCCAGATGGTACAGTACCCCTGATTGTATTAGCTGCACTGACTGATCAACTCCCTAAACCTTTCCTACTTTTGGGAGATTTTAGTGCACACAACCCCTTGTGAGGTGGAACATACTTACTGGCAGAGGCAGAGATGTCGAAACTTTACTGTCTCAGTTTGACCTCTGCCTCTTAAATACTGGGGCCGCCACACATTTCAGTGTGGCTCATGGTAGTTGTTTGGCCATTGATTTATTAAATTGCAGCCCGGGACTTCTCCCATCTATCCACTGGAGAGCACATGACGACCTGTGTGATAGTGACCACTTCCCCATCTTCCTGTCACTGCCCTGGCATCAGGCCCACAGACGCCTGCCCAGATGGGCTTTAAACAAGGCGACTGGGAAACTTCCACCTCTGCTGTCGCTGTTGAATCTCCCCCACATGGTAACATCGATGTGATGGTTGAGCAGGTGACTACAACAATTGTTTCTGCAGCAGAAAACGCAATCCCTTGTTCTTTAGGGTGCCCCCAGTGAAAGGCAGTCCCTTGGTTGTCGCCAGAAGTCGCTGAAGCAATTAAGGAGCATCGGTGATCTTTAAAGCGGCACGCTTTCCAGGAGCGCCTCATAGCCTTTAAACAGTTCCGTGCCTGTGTTCGCTACTTTATCAAACAACGGAAGGAGTGGTGTTGGGAGAGATATATCTCCACCATTGGGTGCCACATGTCACCGTCCCAAGTCTGGCAAAGAGCAAACGTCTTTTTAGGTACCAGGCCCAACAGCTGTCCCCGGTGTTACCATAAATGGCGAGTTACGTACTGACACAAATGTGATTGCCGAGCAGTTTGCTGAGCACTTTGCTCGAGCCTCTGCGTTGGAGAGTTACCCCCAGCCTTTTGCACACTCAAACAGTGGCTGGAAGGGAACGTCCTCTCATTCACTACACGCCACAGTGAATCCTATAATGCCCCATTTACAGAGTGGGAACTCTTCAGTGCACTTGCACATTGTCCCGACACAGCTTCTGGGCCTGATCGGATCCACAGCCAGATGATTAAACATCTCTCATCTGACTACAAGCGACATCTCCTCGTCATCTTCAACTGGATCTGGTGCAATGTGGATAGCTATCGGCACACCTGAGTGTCGGTGCAGCACCCGGTTGACAGTGGCCCATATTCTGGTGCACTGTCCCACTTTGACTGCCCGGCGACGAAATCTTGGATTACTGGATTAGTTGCCGCTCATTTATCTGATAGTGCCTCATTGGTGATTTAGTTTTACGTTTTATTCGTGAGGGTGGGTTTCATCATTTGATCTAAGTTTTAGCACATTTCCTTTGTCCCTCTGTGTCCTCCACCCTTGTGTTTTTAGGGCGGAGGTTTTAATGTGCTGCAGAGTGACTGGCTTTTCCTTTTTTTTTTTCTCTTGGTTGGTCAGCCACTGTAATCTGCTTTCTTCTTTTATTATCTTCTGTTTCTAGAATCTCTCTGTGGTTTTCCTGTCCTCATTTGTTCCTTTTAGTGTTTGTAGCCTTTCCTATGTTCTTGTGGTTTTTCCTTTCTTTCCGTTTTGTGTTATATGTCTCGTCTGTTTTATTCTCACACTTGTGGCATTGTTGTATTAGGAACAAGGGACCGATATCCTCGTCGTTTGGTCCCTTCCCCCCCTCTTTTAAACCAACCAACCAACTAAAGGTGGTAGGTGTGTTTCAACATCCGAAAGCTGATGGCTATTCAAATTTCATGCTAATTGCATAAGAGTGGCGTAGTGCCACTAAGAGGATGCAAATCAGGTCTCCTTTAAGTACATGCTGTAATGCTCGTGAATGTTAGCCTGCTTCCGTGCATAGAGGCGGAGTGATAGGGAGGCGTGGAGTGAATGAGATTTGCGCATGCATGGCGGCAGAGAGCAAGCAAACAAAGTCCGTGTTGCAGAACTGCGTTGCTGTGGACGACAAATCAAGTTAATTTGCCTTCAATACGTCGTATGATATGTTCAGATCCATGAGGGAATAATACCTTTTAAAAGTGGTTTCGATCATTTGTCTACCTGAGACAAATATTACTTCTAGGTCTTGAGGTTGTGTCCATTGCTCCACAGCGGTTGTCTGTATGATGTCGGAGGGTGAGAACAGCTGATACGGCTTTGTAAAGAGTCAAGAACAATTTTTCTCAAAACGACAATTGTCTAATGACAAGATCATCGAAAATAGTTGCAGTATTTGCCATTTATTGCGATTTGCACTGTATTATAAGAAAAAATGTAATACATAACAAAATAAACTTCGAACTCAAACCACAATCATTATATTTGTTGGCACTGCTTCTACTGATATAATTTTTTATATAGTAAAAAAGTCAATATGTTATCACATTTTTTGTAGTCAACAAGGTATTATGAGTTGAAAATAACTCGTTCGACGTTACAGTGGGAGAACCTATTTATGGTTCATTGAACAAGTTAACAATGAACCACTTCCTATGAATAACTCAAAGGAATGCTGACTGATAATGTCGAAAACCACCGCTATCTCGACAGGTAACCCTCCCTTTCATTTTAAGGTGTTTTCCAATTTGTGCCATGAAAATGACAGGGCTTTATGTGTCGAAATATGGGAGT
This sequence comes from Schistocerca americana, assembly GCF_021461395.2. Classification (NCBI taxonomy): domain Eukaryota; kingdom Metazoa; phylum Arthropoda; class Insecta; order Orthoptera; family Acrididae; genus Schistocerca; species Schistocerca americana. The sequence continues at coordinate 313,579,439 of NC_060124.1, forward strand.
TTTTGACAAATTTATGTAGCCGCATTCTAACGAGTAATACAACATGTTGGGAAAAGCTAACTTCGCCTTGGGCAATGTGTTGAACATTATAGTCTGAGTACTTCACAGGCTACATATTTCTAATCAATAAAAGCTTGGAAGTTCTCATGTACAGTTTATGCAATCGATATGTTGACAAAAATATTTTTAAACCATGAGTATTTAAAACCAAGACAGATCATTACTTTACCTTGTTTCAAAGTCTACATCGTAATACCATATGCTATCTGAGTCCATGTCTGAACCCTCTTATTGGAAATTTAGGATGATATGTTCAAGGCTTTTATCCATCTTCACCTCCTTGTGAAAGTCTTACTTTTGAAACTTTTCAGCATGACACACACAGTATGCCCACGCTGAAGTGGACCATGTCTATTGCTTCATGTACAAGCGTTTCAGTGTCTGTTATCTTGAATGTTTTTTTTCCTTCTTTTTTTTTTTTACCCACATAGCTTGTATCCTGTGCTTAAATTAATTCTATTGGATGATACTGACAGTATGTGGGTAAATGCAAAACTGTGCGACCACATTCACATGCAAGGAAGTCAAATTTGTACGTTCTGCCGCATACCTTGTATAAATTAACGAGCTGTAGGAGTTCAGCATGAATCTGGCTTATATTGTCCGGAATATTTTTATTTTTCAGTCAGAGCACAATATTCCCTTTCCTGGTGCTTGTACGTGGTCATTTCTCTGTAACAGCTGAATGATAACTGGCACTGTAATTACAATGACAGACTTTGAAGCTAGGTATAGTAAAAATTGTTCAGTGAATTACTTCTTGAAAGTGACAGCATTCATTTCCGAATGGTAGTCACTGCTGTTTTTCTGACACCTAATTATAAGTTTACTCTCAAGAACCAAATCAGAAGAAGAGTCAGCAAGTAGAATAAGTATCTGAGAACCTTTTCCTAAGGGAACTTTAAAACCGTCAGTACCATCATTCGTTTTCCAGCAGATGTTCGTGGAATGATTCTGATCACCCATGTTTCATCAAGGTAATACACTGTAGAACAACCACCTCCTCTTGTATCGTGCATCTTTACAACAGATGTGCTTCGAGCTGCTTCTATGTCACTTCTTTCAATTAACTCTCTTCTTAAGATGTTTAAAACCAATGTGTTTTAAAATTCTTTACATTGACAAAGCACTTACCTTTGAAGCTAATTTGCTCTGGCATAATTGAAACAGTTGGATATTCCCTTTTTATATACATTTCAAGCACGGAGCACTTTAAAATGTTGTTGTGAAAACCATCTATTTGTGTTACAGGTTTCTTGCGGATTTTCCCGAGGTTTCTACAGCTCTGACACTTTTGTTTACTATCCTCTGTACAGTTCTCATGTCGACACATACTTCTGCAGTTCATTCTTGATTCTTCAGAATGTCAAAAATAGAAGTACCGCTTTCATATTCACATTTGAGGAAGTTATAAATGCGGGATATAAACCTCCTGCACTGCTTGTGAAGCATCTACATCTATATGATTACTCTGCAATTCACAATAAAGTTCCTGGCAGAACGTTGATAGAACCACCTCCAAACTATTTCTCTACCGTTCTCCTCTCAAACAGTGCGCAGGAAGCACGAAAGCTTTAATCTTCCCATGCGAGCTCTAATTTCTCTTAATACAATAAGATGAACCATCCTCCCTGTTTAGGTGGGTGCCAACAAAGTATTTTCACACTCGGAGGAGAAAGTTGGCGACTGAAATTTCACGAGGAAAAAATACCACAACGAAAAACGACTTTGTTTAGACGATAGCCAACTCAATTCGCGTATCATATCCATGACAGTCTCTCCCCTATTTCGCGCAAATACAAAACAAGCTGCCCTTCTTTGAACTTTTTTGATCAATTCTATCCGCTGTGGAACCCACACCCGACAGCAATACTCCCAAAGAGGGTTGAAAAGCATAGTGTAAGTAGTCTCTCTAAGTGTTCTACCAATAAATCACAATCTTTGTCTTGCTTTCCACACAACGTTATTCATGTGATAGTTTCATTTTAAATTATTCATAATTGTAATCCTTAAGTATTTAGTTGAATTTACAGCCTTTAAACTCAAGTGTTTTACCCAGTAAACCAAATTAGCTGATTCCTTTCAGTACTCATGTGGATGACTTCAGATTTTCATTATTTAGAGCCAATTGTCACTTTCCTCGCCATACAAGATGTCTTGTGTAAGTCATTTTCTAATTAGTTTTAATCTCTGATGACTTTATAACACTATAACTCACAGCATCATCTGCAAACTGTCTAAGAGGGCTCCTCAGATAGTCTCCTAAACCGTTTATTAGATGAGGAACAGAAGAACACCTATAACACTTCCTTGCAAACGCCAGATAACACTTCTATCACTTTTGTTTTACTCATCGATTTTCCGTTGATTATTATATACAGTAATCCTTCTTACAGGAAATCACGAAACCAGTTGCACAATCAAGGCGACACTCCATAGGCACGCAATTTAATTAAAGTTGCTTTAGAGGAACTTCATGTTTATTGCCATCATATGACATTTTCATTTGGAAATCACGCTAAAATGTTAGCAGATACACATTCACAACTATATTGCTACAAGAAACTAACATCGATATCTAAGTGAATAATTCGGTTGCTGTGTGAATGAAACTGCATTGGCGCAAAATACAGCAACTGCACAGCATGTGGGAGAGAGTTTCCCGCAGTCCAGTTTGTAACTTGCACTAGCTGCTTGGAAAGAGAATGAGTCTTACTGGCTGTTAGCAGTGACTGGTGGGGGATGTGCAGAATGGCTGAAAATAGGGCTGCCTTTCGACATAATGCGAGCTATAGTTACCTTTGAGGCTGGACATGTGAGTTGATGTCTGTCAAGAATGCCTTTAAGGCAACAAAGACGGTATTATCAACACCTCATTGAGTTTGAACAAGATCATGTAATAGGGCTAGAGAAGCTGGATGTTCCTTCTATGATACTGCAGAAAGACTGGCAGAAATGTACCCACTATACATGATTGTTGGTATTGGGGGCCATGAGAATGTAGTTGCAGAAAGATCAGGCTCTGGACAGCTACGTAACACTACCAAGAAGGAAGACCATCATATTCAGTGTATGGCTCTGGCGCATTCTACTGCATCTTTAGCTGCAATTTGAGCGGCAGTAGGTACCACAGTGACACAACAAACTCTTACGAATAGGTTACTTCAGTGACAGCTCAGAGCCATACGCTCTGTAGCATGCGTTCCACTGATCCCAAACCACCGCCATTTGTGACTTCAGAGGTGTCGAATGAGACCTCATTGGAGGGAAGGTTGGAGGTCTGTTGTGTTTTTGGATGCAAGCAGGTTCTGCCTTGCTGCCAGTTATGGCTGTGTGTTGGTCAGAAGGAAGCCAGGTGGGGGGCCTGCAAACAACCTGTCTGTGTCGTAGACATCTGGGCATACACCTGGGGTTGTGATTTGGTGTGTATCTTTGTATGACAGCAGGAGCACTCTCATAGTTATCCCATGCCCCCTGACTGCAAACTTGTGCATCAGTCTGGTGATTCAACTTGTTGTGCTGCCAAACAGAATTCCTGTTTTCCAACAGGGTACCGCTTGCCCACATACCACTGTTGTAACACAACATGCTCTTCAGAGTGTTGACATGTTTCCTTGGCCTACTCAATCACCAGATATGTCTCCATTTGGGATATCATCAGATGACAACTCCAGTGTCATCGACAAACAGCATTACTTCTCCCTGTCTTTACTAACCAAGTGCAACAGGCATGGAGTTCCATCCCATAAAATGGCATAGTGCTTGTTTGCATGCTTGTATTCAGCATTCTGGTGACCCATCATCATCAGTTTTCTGCTATATTATCAGGTCCTTTTATTCTCCATTTTCTGCGATCCATTGCTTCCTTCTGAAGGCTGCTTTATGTTGTACCGTCCATCACGTCATCCAGTATCTGAAATCTCTTCCTTCCTCGCTTCCTTTTCCCTTCTACATAACCTTCTAAAGCTGTTTTTACCAGTGCATCATTCTTTCTTAAAATATGCCCAATCCAATTTCTTTCTCTTCTTTTTATTACATCTAGTAACTGTCTTTTCTCTCCCACTCTTCTCAGTACCTCTTCATTTTTTACTCTGTCCATCCAACTTATTCTTTCCATCCTCCGCCGTGTCCACATCTCAAAAGCCTCCAGCCTTTTTCTGTCTTTCTTCCTCAAAGTCCATGTTTCAGCGCCTTACAGAAGAACACTCCATAAAGACATTTTATGAATCTCTTCCTGAGTTCTCTGTCCAGACTGCTGCAGAAAATTCTCTTTTTCTTATAAAATGCCTCTTTTGCCATTGCTATCCTTGTTTTAATTTCTGTGGTGCACTTCCAGTCAGTGCCTATCCTGCTTCCAAGATACTTAAAATTTTGAACCTGTTCTAATATTTCTCCATTCAGTATAATTTTTATTTCTTTATTTCCCCCTAGTGCAAATACTTTTGTTTTCTTTGTTTTATTTTCATTCCATAATTTTTTCCGTTAGCTTCAGTGGTGTCCACACCAAATCCTGCAATTCTTTTTCCCCTGTGGCTAGAAGGACCATGTCATCAGCAAACCTCAAACACCCTACTCTTCTTCCTCCAATTTCTACTCCTTTGTCATCTAATGAGCATTGGTCAATCATATTTTCTAAGAAGAGGTTGAAAAGGGTAGGTGATAGACAGCATCCTTGTCTTACTCCTTTTCCTAGTCCAATCCAGTTTGTACTTTCTGCTCTCACTTTAACTGAGGCTTTTTGTTTAAGATATAATGAGTTTACAAGTCTTCTGCTTTACCAGTCCACTCTCTTTTTCCTCATTATAGTCGCCAGCTTGTCCCAAACCACATTGTCAAATGCCTTTTCTAGACTGATTTGAAGCACATAACTAGGTCTCTTATTTTTTCAATAAACCTTTCTCGCTAGACTTGTAGGAGCCCTATTGCATATCTGGTGCCTGTATTCCATCTGAAGCCAAACTACTACTCGCCAAGATTCTCCTCCATTACTTTTTCAAGTCTCTTATTAATTATTCTTAACATCACTTTGGCTGCATGTGAAATGAGACTGACTGTCCTGTGCTCACTGCATTTCTTGGTTCCTTGTTTTTTCGGTAATGGAGTCATTACTGTTGTCAGAAAGTCCTCAGGCCCTTCACCACTGTCATATATTTTATTACATAACCTCAATATTTCTCTTATTCCATCTTGGTTCAAGCATTTTAATATTTCTCCCGGTGTCATGTCTGTACCTACCGCTTTGCCATTTTTCATTGCAGCTATGGAAGACTTTACTTCTTTCATTATGATGGTTGGTCCTTTCTTGTCATCACTTACACTGCTGAGTGATTCAAGTTCCAGAGTTTCTGGTTTGTGATCTGTGTCATATAGCTCTTTTAGATATTCTTCCCATCTCTGGAGGACATCGTTGCGATCTTTGTACACTACATCTTTGTCTTTACTCAAAATTTCCATCGTAGCACTTCCTGCTCTGTTTTGATCCCATGTCATAGTCTTTACTCTGCTGTATAGTAAGTTGTATCTTCCTTTCTTGTCCAGTTCTTCAATTGCATCACATTCCTCTTTTAGTCATTTTTTCCTAGCCTGCTCTCTTTCTCTTTGCAGTTCATTATTTAACCTTTGGTACATCTTTCTTGCAACTTCAGTGGTCTTGTTTTTAAATTTTCTTCTCTCCTCCATCTTTGATATCATTTCTTGTGTGACCCATGGTTTTTTTGCCCTTTTCCCTTTTAAATATCCTTCATTTTGCTGTCCTGTTTTAGTGATTCCTTCTTTCAGCATATTCCAGTAGTCATTGGCATTATCAGGTGGCTCTTTGTCTCGTAATGTGTTGAGAAACTCCCAAGACAGCATTTTTGTAATTTTTTCTTTGTTGGATATTATCTTCTCTAGATCCCACTTCTTCACCATGGTCACCTTCTTCAGTTTTTTCATTCTTATTTCTATTTCTGCCATAAATAAGTTGTGGTCGCTATTAATATCTGCACCTGATGTGTGCACCTTCTTGATTCCATTTCTGTATCTTTTCTTCTACCAGTATAAAATCGATTTGGTTTCTGTACTTATCCCCTGGTGATTTCCAAGTGTAGAGCCTCCTCATGTGGTTCTTGAACCGTGTGTTTGCCACTATCAGCTGCCTTTCCCTGCAGAAGTCAATTAGCCATTCACCTCTATCATTTCTCTTTCTAAGACCATGACTGCCTACTATGTTTCCCTCTTTCCCTTTTCCCACAATGACGTTCCAGTCTCCCATTACTATTTTGCAGCATTTTTTTTATTTTCGTCCATTATTCTCTCTATTACATTGTACGTTCCTCTACAACTTGGTCATCATGTTCTGAAGTTGGCATATACACCTGGAGAATCAGTAAATCTTTTTGTGCTCCTTTCAGCTTTACACCAATAACCCGGTCATTTGCATAGTCCATATATTCCACGCATTTAGCAAATTCCTTTGTTATAATCATTCTTACTCCATTCATTCCTTTTACTTCTCCTCCTGTGTAGTACAATAAATATTCATCTGACTGTAACTCTCCACATCCATTCCATCTTACCTCAGCAACTCCTACGAGGTCCATGAGATTCTTTTCCATCTCTCTTTTAAGGTTTTCTAGTTTCCCTGCTTGTAGCAGAGTTCTAACATTCCAGGTACCAATCCTCCTTTTAATTTTTTGCATCCTTCCAAGCTGCCCCCCCCCCCCCCCCCCCCCGAATCTGATTGATTGGAGGACTATTTTACCTCCGGATACTGATTTAATGTGAGAGGAAGCCATTTTTGTGCATAAAATGGAGACTGCATTATGCAGGGAAGATAATCTATGGTGGTATTCCGTTGCCTTTCGCAGTTCTGGAGGCTGCCCCTAACATGGGATACAGACACCTTTTGCAGTCGCCCGCTCCGGGTCAGACACTGCATGAGAAGTATAGGTTGGAAAATGAAAGGCCCCTAGCCCTCGAAACCTATTAGCTTCAGGGTCGGAAAAGAAAAAGAGCTGGCCGAGGGTGGCCAGATAGGAAAGGTAAAAGTAAGGAGCCTAGCTCAAGTAAGTGGAAGCAATGCCAGGACTCAGCTCGGGGCCCTGTGGTCGCCAGCCATGTACTTACTAGGTGTAAGTCCCTGAGGAGATTCTGGTGACTACACCAGTTATTAATGTACCAGCATTTCACATTTTCAATGGCTTAACTTGCACTTACTTGCAATGTTAATGACTTCCACATGTTACCTAGACAAATGTGTTCCCAAAATTTCATTACTCTACATTAATAATTTCTTGGTGTTGTGATCTTTTTCTGTAAAAATAACTGTTTTTCAATGGCACCACACCTCTACAAAACTTAGTGCAAACTGTGTTTCTAACTGAGTTTCCTAAAAGCATTGCAGCAAAACCTTGTTGAACTGTCATGGGTGGAAACTGGTTATGGTGACAGTATACAATTTGAATAATAAATGTTTTTTGGCTACTAGCACATATGCAGTTTTTTAAATAATTTGTGCAGGTTCACCATCTATATGTTATTTATTAACAAAAAGCTTCATTTTAAGGCTGCACAAATTTCATGTAATCTAAATTATTGTTTGAAATGCATATCCTTGTGTAATTTACCATTTACCACTTGTGTGGTTTATCATTAACAGAATGATTTTGTTTTTTGTAACCTAAATAGACTTTTTTGATTTACAGTTTCAACATACTCTGGGCATGAAACATGTTCATTTTATGTTAGAACTTGCTTAAGTCCAGATGGCCAATATCTTGTAAGTGGCTCTAGTGATGAAAAGGCTTATATTTGGAATACCAGCCAGCCAGGTAGACCAGTGACAACACTGGCTGGACACTACTTAGAAGTTACATGTGTTGCATGGTGTCCTGTTGGTGATATACAGGTTAGTATGAATTGCTAAATTGTGTGTTATCATTGATCATATTAATCTGATATTGGGAACTCTAACACCCTGGTGGAATAAGCAGTGGAATGGATAAGGATTAACATTTACTAAGTAGTTGAGGCACTGAGTGGTGAATAGGCACCCAAACAAGAAGGAAATAGTGGCTCAGGTTTTGGACAACCTTCTACCTTGGATCTAACTGTACAAATCCCTGCATTGTCTCAGCAGTGGTGGTATTATTGTGTTACGTTGCATCTGAGAGTGATTATTATAATCACAAGTAGTTCAAATTTTAAAGACACTAGGAATGAATTTATACAAAGTGTTGATTAGGAAGCACCATTGTTAAGGACATACAATGCAGTTCACTTTGTAAAACCTCTGTGGGAGTGTGGAAGATTGTACTTCAGAGGAGACATTTGCACACTGCCGATGTATGGGAACAGAGGAAAAATACGAGGTGCATTCAAGTTCTAAGGCCTCCGATTTTTTTTGTCCGGACTGGAAAGAGATAGAAACATGCGCATTGTTTTAAAATGAGGCCGCGTTCATTGTCAATACGTCCCAGAAATGGCAGCACCGTACGGCAGATGGAATTTTACCGCCAGCGGCGAGAATGAGAACTGTTTTAAATACTTAAAATGGCGACTTTTCATTACTTGAACAGCGTGCAATCATTCGTTTTCTGAATTTGTGTGGTGTGAAACCAATTGAAATTCATCGACAGTTGAAGGAGACATGTGGTGATGGAGTTATGAATGTGTCGAAAGTGTGTTCGTGGGTGCGACAGTTTAATGAAGGCAGAACATCGTGTGACAACAAACTGAAACAACCTCGGGCTCGCACAAGCCGGTCTGACGACATGATCGAGAAAGTGGAGAGAATTGTTTTGGGGGATTGCCGAATGACTGTTGAACAGATCGCCTCCAGAGTTGGCATTTCTGTGAGTTCTGTGCATACAATCCTGCATGACGACCTGAAAATGCGAAAAGTGTCATCCAGGTGGGTGCCACGAATGCTGACGGACAACCACATGGCTGCCCGTGTGGCATGTTGCCAAGCAATGTTGACGCGCAACTACAGCATGAATGGGACTTTCTTTTCGTCGGTTGTGACAATGGATGAGACGTGGATGCCATTTTTCAATCCAGAAACGAAGCGCCAGTCAGCTCAGTGGAAGCACACAGATTCACCACCACCAAAAAAATTTCGGGTAACCGCCAGTGCTGAAAAAATGATGGTGTCCATGTTCTGGGACAGCGAGGGTGTAATCCTTACCCATTGCGTTCCAAAGGGCACTACGGTAACAGATGCATCCTACGAAAATGTTTTGAAGAACAAATTCCTTCCTGCGCTGCAACAAAAACGTCCAGGAAGGGCTGCGCGTGTTCTGTTTCACCAAGACAATGCACCCGCACATCGAGCTAACGTTACGCAACAGTTTCTTCGTGATAACAACTTTGATGAAGTGATTCCTCATGCTCCCTACTCACCTGACCTGGCTCCTAGTGACTTTTGGCTTTTTCCAACAATGAAAGACACTCTCCGTGGCCGCACATTCACCAGCCATGCTGCTATTGCCTCAGCGATTTTCCAGTGGTCAAAACAGACTCCTAAAGAAGCCTTCGCCGCTGCCATGGAATCATGGCGTCAGCGTTGTGAAAAATGTGTACGTCTGCAGGGCGATTACGTCGAGAAGTAACGCCAGTTTCATCGATTTCGGGTGAGTAGTTAATTAGAAAAAAAATCGGAGGCCTTAGAACTTGAATGCACCTCGTATTACTCTTCACTCATTCGGTTTCTTCTATCAGGACCAGATTTAATCCAACAATACAGTTCCTTATGTACGTGTTTCTCTCACTTCTCTTATTTCATGCCTTATTCCCTGCTTGTTTATCAGGTTGCATTTTCCTGTGATTACATGGATATTTTCTCTGTAGGTAGTTGGTTTTAAACCCTTAATTAAGTATTTTGTAAGGTGGTTCATTCGTTGCTGCTTGGTATAACAATTTGAAATAGAATTACTTCGAAATTTTCTATATTATACTGTAGAAAATTCACCGTTTGTTTTCAGTAATAAAATACAAAATTCCACTTAAACACCATTTGCAAAGTAATGGAGTAATCTTCCTGTTAAAATCTCTCAAAGTGGCAGAAATGCTTATCAATTAAATTATACTGCCAGACACGTCAGAAGGACGTGATGGCAGATAGAGAGAGCAAATGCCTTCTCTTTTGCCAAGCATTATAAAGTGTTGCTATGGACAATAGTGCATAAAACTGAATGGTTTCTGAAGTATGGCCACTTCACAGTTTGGGGGAGACCATTTATCACCATCCAGTGCTATTCATGGCAAGGTGTCTGGAGGAAGACTAAATCTCATTGTATGAATGCATGGTGTCTGTTCTTTCAGACATGGCCAGGTGGTGCAGTGGTTAACACAACTGCCTAGTAAGTAGGATACCCTGAGTTTGGATCCTGGTCTGGCACACATTTTCACTTATCGCTGCTGATTCCGCCTGATGTCCCAATGCAGCTGATGTCAATAGTTCCTTCCCTTCCCCCACCCCCTCTCCTTCCTATTCCAATTTACATAATAAATCTCATTGGCTGCTGAGAGTTAGTAGAGATGGAGAATAATAGTTTGAAACTGGGCTGTCTTGTGATGTAAAGTGCACTGCAGATTGTCGAAGGGTGAGTGACTCTGTATAACCTCCTTGCCCGCCACCACCTTTCAACTCCCGCAACCAATTCCTTTTTCTTCCTGAAGCAGTTTTGTCTTATATTTGCATATATTTGACAGTACTTGGAGTTGTGCTTGCTCAAAGTATGCATTGGCCTGCTTTTCCATATTTTAATGATCTTCTGACTTAATTTTTTTTCATATTACACCATAAATATTGTCTAGCTTCAAAATGTTATTTTATCATTTTTTTTTTCTCCTGCCAGTTTTGATTTTAAAAGTTTACCTTAATTTTGTACCTTCACTTGATTTGTCATTGCTGATGCATTAAGTATGCAAGGGGGAAAATGGCAGTCTAATAACCATATAGTTTCTTGAAATTAGTGTTCTTTTTATAATAAAGCAGCTGCCATTTGAAATTGCTTATCACAAATTGTTGTTATTTTCAGATTGTAACGTGCTCAGATGATGCGCATGTCCGTTATTGGGAAGTTGGTAATGAATACGAAGAGTACAATGAAGTGGAGATTCGAGGGTGGGCAGAAGACATTGTTTCTCCAGGCCTGGTTCCAAGGCAAAAGCTTAGAGGTGTTGCAGAAAAAATTGTGGGGCCCACGTTTCACCAGGCACAAAACATTGTGGCCACTTTGGAAACAACACCCAGATCCCACAAAAAATACATCTTCAATCATCAGAGAACACCAGTTGTATCAGATATGCAAACACCAGAGTTGGAGGAATGCCAGAGTTGTAACAGTGGCAAACTGGTAACACCCTGTTCAAAATGCTTATCTGCAAAGGATAGAACTACATCCGTTAGAGAGAGACATTCATTGAAAAGGCGCTTGGAAGATATGATGGAAGATGATGACTCACAGGGCTCTACAAATAAGAAGCGATCAGTTTTATCTCCAATTAAAGAAAACAATGGGGAAATGTTGGAGAGAACACCTAGTGATTCCAGAGGTGCAAGGAGACTTTTCAGTCCTGGAGAGAAAAGTATTGATATGAAAGAAGACAACAACCCCGGGTTTTGTAATTCACGATCTTTGTTCTCCTCTCCAACAGACAAACTCCCCAATTATGTTGTGGATGGGACATCTCCACACCACTTTTGCAACCGGAGTCCACTACAAAAGGAAAATATTGACTGGCTAACTAAATTGCAGAAAGAAAAACCGTGTGTTCTAAAGGCAGCTGTTGTGTCATCACATTATACACCCAAGAGACGTAAACGGTCTGGGTCAGGGGCTGATGGCAGCATACTCAAATTTTTCCGTGTATCAGGAAAAGCAAATAGTGAACAGTCAATTTTCTCTAATATCTCTGTGCACTCAGATGAGTATGAAAAGTAAAGTCTGTGTGTGTGTGTGTGTGTGTGTCAAGGATGAGGATGAACTGAATTTAATGCAAGAGAGAATGGAAGTAATTTATATGTACATGTAAGTTGACTAAAGGAATATCTCCTGCCAGTTTGACTAAGTAAAATGTGATCAATTTTATGTATTTATAAAAATAATTTTAGTTTTGTTAGATTATGTTGAGTGGTAATGCATAGACCTATAGATACACATAAAGGATTTGATCTGTTACACAGATTCTGAAGGTGATCTGTGCACTAGATCAATACTTATTATAAAAATAGAAGACAGACAGACAGATTCATTTCACTAACAATAGTTAGTGGTTACCAAAGAGTTCATCACATCTTTGATTATGAAAGCTTGGAACTAGATTTCAGGTTTTCAGACTTTTGAATGATTGCCTTTTACTCGCCTGCAGACTCTCCATATAAGAAGAAAGCAGCTTTTGTTTAAGTTGAATGTTCTGTCATTTCATGTCTGCATTCTCACAGCTGTATAAACATTACTATATGTGTACATGTTGTGATATGAAATCTATCATTTGGATTTTCAAGGAAATAGAAGAGCTGACAATATGTATATATGTGTATATATAATGAGATTTTGTCTACAGCAATGCAATGGCTGAAATAAATACTTGTTGAAGTAAATGCAACCTGTAACACTTAATATTTTCACGTTTCATCATCATTTGCCATCAGTCTAATGTCATGCCTTCCAGTTATACAGCAAAGCTGCATCTCTGTGTTTTTTGTAGAATGTCCAATCCATACGCGGATTATTTTTGTGAACTTAGCACGTAACTCTAAGGAGAACAAAATTTTGGAGGTTATTCACGGATATGACTTGTGGGCTTTGGCGACTCATTACAGAGTAATAATGCAATTATGCTTTTATTTGGTTATTATCCCAATTATCTTTGTTTCTGTGAAAAGACCTCCATATCAGTGAAAAAGTATGTAATATGCTGATAACAAAATGTATAACACAGAACTATCCTGTTCTGTGGAATTAATAAGAAGATGGCAAGGTGATTGGCACACCCAGTTTATGCCTTTTGGTCTAGGAGTCGGTGAGCATTGGAAAATTTATGGCAGAGGGATAGTCTTTCATGCACTCAACAACTCTAAATACTTTATTGGTAAAATAATTCTTGGCACCATAACTGTGTGTGGCATAAGTGACATAAATGAGAGTTGTATAGTTGAGTAGTTTGTGCTTATATCACAATGTCAAATGCAAGTCACAGCATCATGTAGTTTTTTATGCAATTCTAGGTAACACTGGCAATCAAAGGCTGCCTGAGCATGGGTGAATTAAAGTATTAATTAATGGCTACACACGGTATCTCAAAAGAAAGTTTATATTTGATGTGTCGAAATAAAATGGATTTTGAAGTCCATCATCAAAATCCTTATTTGTTATTGAAATATACAGTTTAGGAATTTACTTCTTCACTCAAGCAAACTGCAGCATGCCTATGGTACTCATTTAAATGATGAAAAAAACTTTGCATGACGGCTCAACATGTAGACACCAGAATTGTTGTCACTTCACTACAGATGTTTCCTGTCAATTGCTCCAGAGAAGTTGGAATACTGACATAAATGTTAGATTTAACATATCCCCATTGGGGTGGGGGAAATCAATGGGCTCAAATCTGGACCGCTTCAGGGTCGTTACCCCTCCTGAAAATCAATTTGCCAAGGATAATTTCAAGAACTCGCATTAGACATGTGTGCGCTGAGTCTCCATCTTTGCTGAAACCATGTTCTTTGGTTATAAGCAGGAAAGTTCTGCAATTCAGGCACCAGAAATTCAGCTAATATCGTCAAACAGTGTTCCAAATTCATGTAACTGCACATCTGCTCTCGTCTTGTTACTTTTGGCGAATGCAGTGGTTTCTCTTGCTTATGAGTAGGATTCATTGCACTCCATTAGCGTTAAATGAAGGGCACTCGGTCACATAACGAACTGCAGCCTATGTCTGGCATCCTGGGGCTTTAATTCTTGCTCAGTTGGATACTGTAAGGATGCAGTTTAAGGTATTTTTGCAGAATTTGGGGCAGTAATGTTCTCTACACTTTTAAAGAACTTGGACACTTAACGGATGAAGAGGTTAGGATCATCACGAACAGACTAATTTACACTCCCCACAGATTCGCGTGTTCTTAATAACGACCTTGGTCGCCCGGGTGGTCCGCTCCTGAGAAGCACTCCATAAGGACTGGATTCCTAAAGGCCAAGCAAGCAATGAATGTACCCGCCACTCTCCACAGATTTGGTGCGCATGCACAGAGAGCTCTTAAAATATAAACTTTCCTTGAGACACCCGATATTTTCAGTCATGGCTACCATCCATTAGATATTTACATCTTTATTTACCAGTTTCAATCCTTTATATTGATAATGTTGAGACTATTGGCAAGCAAGGGAAACTTATTTCAGCTATTATGAACAAAATCTCTGATTAATTAACAAATAACCAAATATAGCTGAGCACCCTTTTCTCAATTTCTGTTGCAGCTTGTGTGCGTAAATGGTGCTTTTTGGATAACTTGTGTAGTTGTCAATATGTATTGTAATGTTTAATATTTTAAATAAAATAAAAAAATAATCAATCTCTATCAGTGAAGTTTGAATACTTAACAGCTAATTTCAGAAGGCTAGCTATCATCATCTGCCTGTTCAGCCTGGAGAAATGCAGTAACTACTTTAACATTAATGTAATTTAATTAATATAAAGTGCTATAAAGACAAAAAATAGACCAGGCTTCATTATAAGAAAGTCATTAACAATATTTCTGTAAAGTTGAATCGAAGTCAACATTTAAAGAAACTGAGGAGAATGTTTCTCTTAAAACTCAGCATAAATACAACAGGATTAATAAAATAAGAAACGTAAACCAAAGTAAATAACCATACATTTCCAGAGGTTTTGAGTCCCTTCATGCCATCTACTAGCAGCAAAGCCATAAAAATCCATTACTACACAGTTGATAAATAGTGTGCGTAATTGCTTGCTCCTCTGTTTCGTGTGTGTATAAGATAGAACAGAGAAAGAAGCCAGGTTCACTCTTCATTGGAGAGTGGCCTCCTTCCTATCATCATAACGGATCCTGTCCAACCGTAGCAAATCTAGCTCTCTTTTCATTTTGCAGAAAAAGTAAATTTTCCCAAAGTTGAGTTATAGTTTCTTTTTGTACTCTTGTATTGGCAATACTCAAATTTTGCCTGTTGAAGATAAGTAATGACTAACCATTCTGTTCTTTTAATTTTAAAGTTTGGCTCAAGTGAATACAATACAATAAATGTGATGAAAAAATGCATGGTGGTTGCGTACATAATATAAAAATTTCCTACCAATGACATTGTTTCTGTTTCCAGGGCTGGTTCGAGAACATTTTCCCACGTAATCTCTTATTTCCCTCCTCCTCCATCCATCCCCTTAAACACTTCCACTTGTGTTGGTTTTCCCTACTAATTTTGATGCGCCATTGTATACAAGTCTTGCACTTAAATGCCTCTCCTAGCTTGGTGTTTCAAGTGTCTACTACTAATTCCCTCTCAGCTTGGTGCCCCATGTGGCAACTTGGGCCTTGTTTGTTTTATTAAGCTGCGTCATGAATTATTTCGTGATATGATACCAATAGAACATGTTGTTTGCTCCTCTTGTGTAATTTGTGCATCTCATTATTTCAGTTTCAGTAGTATGTGTACTAAAATATAATAAAACTTACCTGTACTTACAGGTTCCTAAATTTACATTAGCACAGTGACAGATAATAAATGTTGTTTATTGAACAAAAAGTTTCACACTGCAATCAATAAAATAGAATGACTGGCATAGAGAGAAATATATATTGCTGGATCTGAGATGTTATATAAACAAAAAACAATATAATACAATGTAATCTTTCACTGCGATTCAGTACATACAAAAGAAAAATTGGGAGACTCATTTTCACAGAGAAAAACCCACAACTTTTTGAGGGCAACAGCTTAACATCTCCTTTCATCAGTTTGAGATGAGGCATAGAGCAAGTTACATGTTACCTAGCACAGACTAAAACTATATGAGAAACTCGACACTATATGTACATGAAATTTATAAATAAAATATGGAAGGGGATGTAACTCAAATCTAAAAAAATATTGAAGGATACATGAAAAGTAAATGTTACTGTAGGGTAGAAGATTTCTTGAATGATAACCATGTAAAATGTTTCTAAATAAGTAACACCAAATGTATTATAACCATAAATGATTTTTTTTAATGACAACCATCTAAAACAGAATCTGTCTGAAGTAGTTTCAACATATGTATTATAACATCATGTACAGACTAATAGGATTATCTAGTGTTACAATTGACAAGTCTCATAAATCACAACCTTTGATCATCTGAGGCATATTTTGTGATGAGAAAGATTTGCTTTAATTTAATTTGATTGACAGTTAGACTTTATGGCCACAAATAAAGAATGACTCCAAACTGAAAACAAGGATACCTTGGTAAACGAATCTATAGGAAATGTGTACACAACCAAAAGACAGGCACTGCAGGAATTGAAATAAATGGTTGGAGCTCCCATCGTAAGTTCCATTGAGAAGTATCTAATTTTTATTTCTTGATGATAACTATTTTCGGACACCTGTGTCCATTTTCAAACCATCCCTGCTGTAAGTCACCATCAAGAAATAAAAAATGATACTTCGCAATGCAACTTATGATTGAGCTACAACCATTTATTTGAAATAAGACAAATTGTGGACCTATTCTTCACCTACAACATGTTGTAATTTCATAAACTGTAGGAATGTCTGTGACATGAAACAGACAGTTGGTACCAAATAGTTAGATGCTTTCATCTTTAAAAACAATTTCGATATGATGATCATATTTCATATGCACAAACATGTAGTGTTAAGAGCACTTAACAACCAAATTTTGAAATGTAAAGTCATTCCAATTACGTTTTATGGGATTGATTAATTATGAAGCATAATAACTATGATCAGTATTGCAAAAGATGGGAAGCATAGTATAGTAAAAGTTTATATGCCAACTAGCTCCACAGGTGAAGAGATTAAAAGAATTTATGATGAGATAAAAAAAATTAATTCAGATAGTAAAGGAGAGGAAAATGTAAATGTGTTCAGCCGTGCCCTTTCCAAAGGAACCATCCTGACATTTGCCTGAAGCGATTTAGGGAAATCACGGAAAACCTAAATCAGGATGGCCACACGCAGGATTGAACTGTCGTCCTCCCGAATGCGAATCCAGTGTGCTAACCACTGCGCCACCTCGCTCGGTAGTAGAATATGGACTAAAGGAAAGAAATGAAAGGGGAACCCACTTGGTGGAGTTTTACACAGAGGATAATTTAATTCTTGCTAATACTTTGTTTAAGAATCATGTAAGGCATACATGGAAGCAACTTGGAGACACTGGAGGGATTTAGATTGATTATACAACAGTAAGTCAGAAATTTTGAAACTGATTTTAAACTGTAAGACATTTCCATGGGCAGATGTGCTATCTGGCCACAACATATTAGTTATGAAATGTAGATCAAAATTTAAGAAATTGCAAAAAGGTAGGAAATTAGGGATATGAGAGCTGCATAAGTTGTAAGAACCCGAGATTATTGGGAGTTTCAGAGTGAGTATTAGGCAACATTTCAGTGAAACAGGGAAAGGAAATACAGTATAAGAATGTATGGCTGGCTTTGAGAGATGAAATAATGAAGGTAACAGATGATCACATGGGTAAAAATACAATGCGTAGTATAAATCTTTGGATAACACATTGAATTTACTACAGTAAAGATATGTACTGCTTTACAGGAAGATTAAAGAGACCTTTGGAGAAAAGAGAAATAAATGTATGAATAGCAAGAGTTCAGATGGTAGCCAGTACTAACAGGGTGCCTGTAGGTCATGAAAGTAATGAAAATGAACAGATAGTCATGAATGTTGTTTTGTGTGTCAGTTGGGTGCGGTTCTAGAAGGTAGTCGCAAGTTAGAGCTACCTCCAAAAATGTTGTATCCAGCAGTCCACTTACTAAAAAATCATATATAATATATTCACCAGGATTCTTAAAAGTTTTTGTTATGCGTAGGTGACTTACGTGTCCATCTGGGCAGACCATGTTGGCAAAGCCTCTGCTACTTAAGTTTGCAACCCCGAGTGACATGTGGATGTAGAAATTTGGAAGTGTGGCTTCATTGAGTTGTATGTGGTGTACACACCTAGTGGAAATGACATGTTAAATTGTAGCTCCACCCATAACAATGCTGTCATCTCAGGTGTTGCTGGAAGACCATCAGTTGAACCAGCTGTTTTTTCAATTCTGTCCTCTCCAACTTCTGTTTAATTTTCTTTAGTCCGCACCTTTTGGAAAGGCATTTCCTTATAAAGGTTTTAGTAATTTATACAAAACTATTGTAATTTTAATCTCATTAAAGGTGTTAAAGATGATCAGAGTAAAATCGATTTCTTGCTAGCCAAAACGTTTCCCACACCATATTAGTACTATTCGCAGATTGTAGTTGGGCATCTGTTGAACATTTTATGCGAATGTGACTTTGGCATTAGTACAAATGGCATTTCATGTATAAAAACAAATGAAAGAGGAGAGAGACATTCAGCAATGGTTCATTTGTTAGTGTCAAGGCAGCAAAACAAGTTGTCTTTTCCTTAGTAGTAAAAACAGTACCAGTACAGTCACAAGTTTCTTCTAAACAGAACTTGAATGGCAGTAATGAGTTACCATAACTTGCTCCTGCTGCAAACTCTAAAACTTCAGTTGAAGATAGTTCCAAAATAAACTCGTTGAAACATTTTTTAGTTATTGATGAGGCGGTAACATCTGAAATTATATGGGCTATGAATAAAGTGGTCTCCTTCTTCAGCAAGAAGTTCTGGAACCACAACAGACATATTCCAATTACGTTCCCTGACAGTATGATTGCCAAAAAAATACAGTTTCACAAGGGTAAGTTTTCATATATAATTACTTATGGACTTGGCCCTCATTTCCAGAATCTCCTAGCCAACAAAGTCAGGGAAGTTGGATTTGGAACAAATGGATTTGATGGTTCGTTTCTGGGACGAACAAAATCAATCTTTATCCATAAGATACTTAACATCTGTTTTTGAATTTTGCCGCATCTTCTGATTTACAGTTAAATTTTGTGGAGGATTTGAATGGTTGGAATTTGTCACCTAAGAGTATAATTCAAATTTCAATGGATGGGCCAAATGTGAACTTGAAATGTTGCATGATTTGCAAGCATTTCTAATCAATGACAAAGATAATCAACAATACATGTTTTATTGTGGCAGTTGCTCTCTTCATATAGTAAATGGAACTTTGAAAACTGCTCACAATAAAAGTGGTTGGAATGTTCACGAATTTCATAGGGTGATCTGGTACTTGATAAAGTATTTTCCCCCTCAAATATAATCGGGTTTTCAGTTTCCTCTCAAATTTTGTTCTATAAGAAGGGTTGGAAATGCTGAAGTCATGAAGAGAGCACTAGAAGTTACTCTACATTTGAAAAAGTATGTTGATGAAGTACAAAAAAGATCCGGGAAACAGAAATTTAATTTTTTTTTTCAAACATCGCTTAGAAGATAAATTCCTTTGTCCAATATTTGAATTTCTTGTATCATTAGCAGTTGACCTTGAGGAGTTTTTAATTGTCAGTCAAATGACTCTCTCTTTCCCTTTTTTGTACAAAAACTTATTCAGTTTGGTGTATACCACTGCTTCTCAGTTCATAAAGAAAACTGGTATGGAAATGGTGACAAATTCTGGCAGACACTTTCTGAGGCATCAAGGAACTGTCAATCCAGTATTAGAGGAAATTATTGTCGAGTGGGACTAAAGGATGGGTACAGCAAGCCTTTCAAATTAATGCAGCAGTTATTTGGAGATGAAGAGGCTTGCACAGGATAAACTAGTGAGGAGAGTTGCATCAAAATCAGTCTTTGGGCTGAAGATCACAACAGATAGATCATTATAAACTAATGTTGTGAAAACATGGCGCCATTTAACTAAACAGTATCCATAAATTCATTTGAGGAAAACTATTGGCCTGTGGTGAACAAAACATGAAAATTTAAAAATTGCTGTTTGCAGTGGTTTAACAAGAACTAAAATTAAACTTCACCCACATCTACCAATGAGCCAACCTGCTTTACCTACAATAGAAGCTATGAGATCATTCAATTTAATATTCCTAAAACTTTTTGCAACCAATTATTTTTAAAATTTGTTGCAGCCAGTTATCTGTATGGGGTTATTGATTCCAGTCATGATCCACTGATATTGTAATTGCAAAATACTAAGGTTTTTTTTTTTCTTTTCCTTTTGTGAAATGCATAATTTTACAGTGCTGAGCATTCAGAGCAAATTGCCCATCTTTGTACTACTTTGAAATCTTATCAAGATCTGACTAAATCAGTATGACCTATAATATAGAGCTATACACATAATGAATGCAGGCACTGCCAGGCTCAATTCTGCTGTGGCATCAAGAAAAGTGTATTGTGCAGTGAACTGACTATGTGAAAAATGTTTGAACGTGTGGTGAAATTCTTGCCAGTTTGTTCTGTGTCTTAAACTGCCATATCTTAGAGGGGGACAATTTTATGCATCTCAAGTTCACTGCAAATTCCCCACTTCTATGTACGAGCTATTTCATAATACTCCAGACTGAATTAATGCAAATGTGCTGCAACTAACATACAATCCAACATTTCTTTTAACTTCCAGGTAGTTTATGTAACACTCAACTTAAAAAAAAAAATGCAGAATTACTGTAATATCTGAAATGGTTTCCTGATAGAACACAATCTGAATTTATATGTTATTATTTATCAGATCTTTGATGAAAAATATGTTGTTTGAAACAAGTTTTACACTGTGTGACAATAAGTTAGCAATTCTTGCCTGCTGTGCTGAAATACTAAAAACTTAGTAATTATATTTATGTATTACACAATCAATGTTTCTGTAGTTCAGTTTCTTACAATAAGTTCCTTTAATAAGTGGTAACAATGCTGAATTGAATGGAATCTCTGGGAGAATGAATCATGTAAAAATAATTTTCACAGATCATCTGGGTTATCTTCAGATATGCAGTTATAATGAAACATCAAGTACAAACGAAGGCACAATTTTTATTTACAATATTATGTACAATGTTCATTAGTGGGAAATGGCCCATACCACTGTTATCTTAGACTCCACTGTCTTGAATACTCCCATATAAACATGGCTCCTGTAACATGCACATTAAGTGAGCGGATCACACCCAGTTGAGGAATTTCAACACACGTGTCCATTATAGGGAGCAGATTAGCGGGAATACCTTCTTTCTCATTGCTAAATAGGAGAAAAAAATGTGAACCAATAAGAATGTAAATAACTGATATAAACATTGGAAATGGATGACATATATTGCACATACCCCAACAACACAAGAGACTTCTTTGGAAAGTTGAACTCATTGAGTTTGACACTATTGGAGGTTTGCTCTGCTCCTATAACAATATAACCATGTCTCTTCATCTCCAACAAATAGTGTGGCAGTAGAACTGATTTAACCTAAATCACAGAAGAAAGCAAAATATTTGATGACAAGAATTTACTAACCAAACATGTATGCATATATGAAAGTGGATGACATAAAAATTCACTGAATCTGCAGTCCAAAAAATTCTTATTATGGGATTTATTTTTAAATTGTTAAATACTCAATACATTTATATGAAAAGTGATAAATGATGTGGATTTTTTTTCATTCTATTGATTCTTTTCCCCTTAAAGTGAATCACAGTTAGCCATTTTAAGTGTTGAACAATTTGTTTTGGATTAGATAAACCACACACAGAAAAGAACTACTACCAAAAGTGTAGTGAAATTAAAAGACAAACATATTACAACTTCCAATTGTACACAATCCAGCCACCTCTACGTAATTCAGAACTGACCACTAGATGTTATGAGAGGCAGACTCGCCAGTTTAAGAGGAGGCTGGGAATAATGTGTTGTCAGTAGTTATAGCAGAATAGATCTGTGAGGAGAGCTCAATGATTCTGACGTGGACTAGACATTAGATTTCATCGTAGTAACAAATCCATCAGGAGCATTTCACTTCTAAAACTGCCCAAGTAAACTGTTGGTTGATTGTGAAATGGGGATGCGAAGGAAAAACCACAGCTAAACCAAGGCTCTAGGCAGACCTCAGAAACTCAGGGAGCTTCGAGCACTGTTAAGTGTGGTGGTAAAATAATCACATGAAATCAGTGGTAGAAAGCACTCTTGAGTTCCAAAGTGCTACAAGCAGTCGACCTAGTAGAATGACTATGTGTAGGGAGTTAAAAATAAAGGGGAACAATGGTGAGCTGCTACTCAAAAGCCACATTTTTCTGTAGGTAATGCTAAGCGACGCTTCATTTGGTTTAAAAAGCAACGGCACTAGAAAGTGAATGACTGGAAACAAGTGATTTGGGGTGATGAATCATACATACACTGTGGAGTGACAACTCATATATACACTGTGCAATCCTATGGAAGCGTTTGGGTTTGGCGAATGCCTGGAGAACATTACCTGCCATCAGGTGTGGTTACAACAGCAATGTACAGAGGAGCTGGTGTTACAGTATGCAGGTGTTATTCATACTTGGAATGTGGTCACCTTATAGCAGTTACAAAAGTGATAAACGTAGAAGGATATGAACATATTTTACAGTGCTGTATACTCAGTACAGTAGAGGAATCTAGAGATGATGATTGTATCAGGATGATAATGCATCCTGTCGTACAGCAGCATCTGTGAGGCAATGGTTTGGGCACAACATTCCTGAAATGGACTAGCCTGACCAGGGTCACAACCTTAATCCAATGGGATACCATAGGGATGAATTGAAACATTGACTGCTCCACAGCCCAGCATCCAACATGCTACCTTCTCTGGTTTTGGCTCTTGAGAAGAATGGGCTGCCATTCCTACACAGACATTCAAAAACTTCATTGAAAGTGTCTAGGCAGAGTTGAAGCCATCATAAAGGTGAAGGGTGGACACTTCACATATAGTGCCTACATATTGTACCTTAGAAATAGAGGCTATACTTGCCCTAAGCATGAGAAAGACTCACAACTACAATACAAACAGATGAGAATCTAAATGAGCATCTCATAATGCATCGCAAAACAATGCCATGACATAGGAAGAAACTTTTTGCTTTTGTCAGGGGTAAATTGGACACTTAAACAGTAAGCAGATGCAGTGAAAAATTGTGAAAGCACTACTTTAAAAGAGAGCCATAAAACTGAAATGTCACATGCCAAAGAAATTGTATGAATAAGCATACTGTGATTCACCAGAAAGTCAGGGAAAAAACTTCTCTGTGTAGCAGGTACCCCAATTTGCCTGTAATAATTTATAAGTACACAATTAGTTTCTGCCTTCTATGCCATCCTCAAGTGATTTTGTGATCCTGCAATAGATACTAATTGTGAATTACCAAATTATTACAGAAAAAGTGGAAAGAAGCTACCCTTTTTTACTAATAAGAACAAAGTCAATGGACCTTATCTGTTAACGTAATCTAGATCAGAAGGAAGCTGATGAATTATGTATGTTTGAGCACCATGTAAACACAGGAATCTACATGTTAAAAATGTTATTAGGAAGGCAAAGAGTATGTGGTATGCAAATAGAATAGCTAATTCACAGGATAAAATTAAAACCATACGATAAGTTGTGAAGGAAGTGTCTGATCAGCAAAAGGTCAACGATATAAAGTCAGTTTGTTGTAAAAATATTTATGTTACTCATAAATCAGATATATGTACAGTATTTAACAATCATTTTCTGAGCATTGCTGGTGAATTAAATAAACATTTGGTTTCTACAGGGAATCATATAACTCGCTAGGCAAATGCCTTTTGGAGATTGATGTCTGATATACTCTGTGATACAGACAAGGGGTAGATTGAGTAAATAATTAAACCACTGAAGACTAAGGACTCTCATGGGTATGATGGAGTGCCTAGCAGAATATTGAAGTACTGTGCTGCACATGTCAGCCCTGTGTTTAGCCATATTTGTTATTTTTTCCTTTAAGGATGGTCAGTTTACTGAACGATTAAAGTACTCAGTAGTAAAGCTGCTTTATAAAAAGAGAGAATGGGATAATGTAGACAATTTTAGACCTATTTCTATGCCACCAGTGTTTGCTAACATTATTGAAAAGGCTGTGTATGTAAGGATAATTGATCATTTTATATCACATAATTTGCTATCACATGTACAGTTCGGCTTTAGAAGTCATTTAACAACTGAAAATGCTATATTCTCTTTTCCCTGTGAGCTACTGGATGGGTTAAACAAAAGGTTTCGAACGCTAAGCATATTTTTAGATTTAACTAAGGCGTTTGATTGTGTTGATCACAAAATATTGCTCCAGAAGTTGGACCATTACGGAAGAAGGGGAGTAGCTCGCAATCGGTTCACTTCTTACTTTAGCAACAGACAGTAAAAGGTTATTATTCACAATGTTGAGAATGGCTGTGTTGTGGGGTCTGAGTGGAATACGGTCAAGTGGGGGGTGCCCCAGGGATCAGTGTTGGGGCCACTCCTATAACTTATTTATGTAAGTGATATGCCCTCTAGTATTACAGGTAACACTAAAATATTTCTCTTTTGCTGATGACACTAGCTTGGTAGTAAAGGATGTTGTGTGCAACACTGGCTCGGCTTCAAATAGTGCAATTCATGACAAGTTCTTTGCTTGTAGAAAATAAACTAATGCTAAATCACAGTAAGACTCAGTTTTTACAGTTTCTAACACACAATTCGACAAAACCTGACGTTTTAATTTTACAGAACGGGCATATGATTAGTGAAACTGAACAGTTCAAATTTCTAGGTGTTCAGATAGATAGTAAAGTGTTGTGGAAAGCCCACATTCAGGATCTTGTTCAAAGATGTAATGCTGCCATTTTTATTATTCGAACGGTACCTGAAGTGAGTGATCATTCAACACGAAAATTAATCTACTTTGCTTATTTTCATTCGCTTATGTCGTATGGTATTACATTTTGGGTTAACTCTCCCCGTTCTAAAAGGATATTTTTGGCTTGGAAATGGGTGGTTCGGGCAATAAGTGGTGTAAGTTCACGAACCTCTTGTTGACCCCTGTTCACAAGCTTGGGTGCTTTGACACTGGCCTCTCAATATGTATTTTCCTTACTGTCATTTCTTGTTAATAATATTAGCTTATTCCCAAGAATAAGCAGCTTTTGCTCTGTTAATACTCGGCAGAAATCAAACCTGCATCTGGATCAGACTTACTTAATTCTGTTGCAGAAAGGTGTGCAGTATACTGCTGCATCAATTTTCAATAAACTACCACTACAATTCAAAAATCTTAGCAGTAATCCACACGCTTTCAAATGGAAACTGAAGAGCTTACTCATGGGTCACTCCTTCTATTCTGTGGAGGAGTTCCTTGAAAAATTAAGCTGATTCTTGTTGTATTGTTGATTGTGTTTACTTAAACTTACGGACTGACTTTTTTCAGGTTCATAAACATTTTATTTTATCTGTTATTACTTTTATGTTGTAGTTTCATGTACTGACATGTTCCATGACCTTGGAGATTTGCTCCTCAATTTGGTCCTATGGAACTTTGACATGTAAATAAATAAATCGCAAATGCATTTTATTAAAAGGTTAAATGTGTCACTACTTAATAACCTGGTGCTCATTCTGAACAGAAACTAAGCCTAATCAAAATTGTGTGACATTAGTGAGGTGATTTTCTGTGGCATTGTTTCTGGTATTTATGGAGTATTTGCTGTTAAGGGGAGTTGGAACGTCCTATCCTGACAATGTTAAATTTAGTGACTTGGCTTCCCTGTATTTCAGGAACCACTGTAGCCACTGACATGAAACTTTTACAGGACATTAAACTGTTTGTTCTGAGTCTATTACATTTCAGCCACTGCCTTCGGAAATACAATTTTTTAATTATATGGTTAAAATTATGTGTACTTTTTTGTATGTTATCCTAAATAATTTTAATTAAATATAACATTATGTTCTTCTTTTAGTTCAGTGGACTCAGGATATGTATGTTATTATTCCCTGAAAATGTGAATACTCTAGTCGAAGTGGTTTCTGAGATTTAGGGAAAAATGCAACAGAAAATGTAAATTTTCAGGAACGGCTTCTAAAGTTTCAAAAAAGACTGTAACGCAATATATGCTTAGCTTTTTTATTTTTAGTCACTCAGAAGCACCCTACGCCATACTGTATATCATCCTCTTGATCTTTTTCCAAGTTTTTTCTTCTTTCTGGGCTCCTAAGTGGCCAACCAAGGAGCCCAGAAAGAAGAAAAGAGGCCAACTGTGCTGCATACTCTGCTTTATCAATGTGAACCTTGTCCATCCATTCTCTGATGCAGTTTGTTCCAGGATTAATTCCCCTATGCTGTAGCACTTTCACCCTCCCAATGTTGCCATCATTAAAAGCAATAACAGCATCACTGACTCCCCACTTTAGTGTCTTCATTCCAACAGAAACATTTTTTGGTACGTAAGTCCGTATAAGATTATTGAATGACTCATTGGGATTTTGAGTCTGACCATGCAGATACTTCTTCGGTAACTCAGGATTTGTCAGGTCTCTGTAAATAGGTTTTATGATATCCATGACTGCTGCTGGGATGGAATGTTTATGGCTGTATGTTTTGTACTGTTTGAGTACTGGGCATTGCGGTAATTGCACTATGAATCAGGTCCATAG
This sequence comes from Schistocerca americana, assembly GCF_021461395.2. Classification (NCBI taxonomy): domain Eukaryota; kingdom Metazoa; phylum Arthropoda; class Insecta; order Orthoptera; family Acrididae; genus Schistocerca; species Schistocerca americana. Next base: position 313,606,267 of record NC_060124.1, read on the forward strand.
GCCAAAGGAGGTGTACTGGTTTCTCATCAGTTGACAGTCTGTAGCTCATACTGCCTGCTTCATTTTCAACAAATCCTCAGTATTATTTCTAATGGCCATCCCATAATACTGCTGTAGTTCATCAATCATTTTGTCAGTCAGTCTGACTCTTATGGTTTTACCAACAGAAGGTTTCTTGTCTCTCAAAATTTGTTTCAACTTCCTCAACTTGGTGCCCATCCTCTTCTGATCATGACCTTTATAACGCAGCAATCCACAACCTTCTATATAAAAAATTACCGATTTTATTGGATCTTGAAGTAATGCACATAAAGATTTTAACATTTTCAACTGGTGTAGATTATATTTTAAAACATGAAATAAAATACTTCCATGTAAGTTTACAAGTGATATACATATCATTTTTTCGGAAAATTGCAAATTTTATAATGATATAGCGACTGCTACTCATGTCGACTGCTGTGTCTGCACACGTTAGTGCCATCCACAGATACAGTTGTGTCACGAATTCAGTGACTGCATGGCAACAAATGAATGATGTAAACCACCAAGTTTGAATCTGCTGCTTGGAGCACTGAATAATGTTGTTTCCTACTCCTTGGAGTTATAACTTTTGTTTTTATGTTTATGCTGTTCCTTGGTTACTGTTTTTGTTTACAAGTTACAAGTTACCCATAGCAACTGTGTTTCTTTTTCTGTAATAATAAACCATTCAAGTATATTCTCAGTGCATGTTTGAATATTTATTAAGTACGGGTAGCTCTACATGATGAAAAAATACCCATCAGTGGTGACCCCGACGTGATTCGCACTGAGAAAATCGGTCCCGCAGCAAATTTGAATGGAATCGTCTGCAGTATCGAGACCGGCTGTTTGCCTCCCACCATTTTGGCCACATAATCCAGTTCTATGGTTCGTTCAGGTTGAGGCCAGCTTTGCTGATGCCGGAATTACAGCAGATGTGACTAAGTTTGCATTAATAGTGAATCAGCAACGCTACGCTTCCGAAGTTCAAGATATAATCGCAGCACTACTGACCAAGAATGCATGAATCCAATGAAAGATTAAAGACTGAGCTTATTCATAGAGTTGCAGTATTGTAGGAAGACCGTATCAGAGAAAACCGTCTCAGTACCTGCATCACCTACGCAGAAAGGTGGGCATTGGAACAGTGCCCGACAATCTTCTGCGTACGCTATGGAGCAGCCGTCAGCTGCCGCAGGTAAAGGTGAGCATCGCATCGCAGAGAGAGATGTCCCTGGATGCTGTTGCAGAACTGGCCGACTGCATTCAACATGCCATCACTCTGGACCAACAGGTTAGTGCTGTGACAATGTCTGGTAGTGGCGCGTCCATGGCCCTTCCCATTTCATGTGCAGATTACGATGCTCTGTCCGCCAAAGTTGATGCACTGAGTACACAGATTGGCACACTGTTGTCACAAGGAGATCCTAGTAGCTACAGAGGATGTAGCCGCAAACGATCTAGGAGCCATTCCTTGACCCAGTCTGTAGATGGTGGTCCGACCACTTGTTGGTACCACAGAAGATTTGGTGAGCAGGCTAAAAAGTGCACTAGCCCCTGCCCCTACCCAAATGCAAATGGTGGTTGGATGTAGGAACCACCAACTGCTCAACTACATCCTGGCGCCTATTCATTACTGACAGGGTATCAGTCCGGAAGTATTTAATAGACACAGGATCCGACATTAGTATCCTGCCCTGAATGTCACTGCACTGCTGCAGGCCACCCACTGCATTTAGCTTGTCTGCCGCAAATAATTCAGCAATTTTGACGTATGGCACGCGGCTTGAAGAATTACATTTGGGGCTCTGCCATCAATTCACATGGTACTTTACTGTAGCAGATGTGGCCGAAGAAATAATCGATGCCGATTTATTAGCTCACTATCAGCTCCTACCAGATCCGGATGTGGCGAATTCCCGCCTAATAGATAATGTTACTGAACTTACAACCACTGGGTACCATCGTGATGCCAGAACATACAACATCAAGGTTATACAGGTTGCAGACGAGGAGTATCGCTTGCTGCTGCGTGAGTTCCTGACCTTAATGAGGCCTCCAGGCACGTTGCAGCAAGTTTTGCACGATACGGTCCACCACATAAAAACTACGGACGCCTTGCAATTGCTAAAGCAGAATTCGACACACTGTTACGAGAAGGTATCATCCGACCCTCAAGTAGTCCATGGTCATCTGCACTGTATTTAGTACCCAAAAAGGGAGGAGCCTGGCAACTTTGTGGCAATTACAGAGCGCTCAACCCACGGACCATGCCTAATCGCTACCCAGTGACACTACTAAAAGACTAGCCAGAAGGCATTCCAAAGACCGCTATTATTATGCCAATTGGGTTGTATCAAAGCAAGTTTATGACCTTTGGCCTACATAATGCTGCTCAAACCTGGCAGAGGTTCATTGATTCTGTCTTGCGTGGGTTGAACTTTTGTTTTGCCTATCTGGACGATGTGTTGGTGTATTCTCCATCCAAGGAGCAACATTGCCAGCACCTGAGAGAAGTTTTTGAGCATTCCGAGAAGCACAGCGTGGTGTTAAACACAGCTAAATGTGTGTTTGGTCATTAAGTCGATTTCCTGGGTCATCGAATATCTTTATCAGGCATATTACCACTCACTGAGAAGGTTGAAGCCATATTGGAATTACCCAAGCCATCTACAATAAAAGAGCTATGCAGATACTCAGGAATGTTCAATTTTTACAGCCGTCGTTTACCACGCACTGCTGAACAACAGGCGCAGTTGAACGCAGCTCTGGCTGGTCCCAAGTTTAAGAGCAGTCCTATAGTACAGTGGACCGAGGAGATAAATGCAGCTTTTGAAGCAACCAAAAAGAGCCTAGCACAAAGCAGCACTGCTGGCACACCCCAAGCTCGAAGCCCCGCTGGCATTATGGGTGGATGCGTCAGCCATTGGTGCAGCTCTCCAACAATGGGTGGACGATGCCTGGCAGCCGCTGGCTTATTTATCGCACAAGCTGTCACCTGCACAACAAAGATGGAGCACATATGGTTGAGAACTTTCAGCCATATAACAAGCAATCAAGTACTTTTGACCACAGGTTGAAGCACGAGAGTTTGTGATGTACACTGACCACAAGCCTTAACATATGCCTTCAAGAAAAACAGCAACACTTGTTCTCCATGGCAGTACAGCCAACTGAAATTTATTAGCCAGTTTAGTACGGACATCCACTAATGTGGTTGCCGACTACCTCTCTAGAGTGGTTAGTGTCTCACAGCCTGTGGACATGACGGCACTTGCCAGGGCGCAACAAGAAGATTCCAAGCTACACACCATATGGCTTGACAACACTGCAGAACTCAAGTTACAGCAAGCCGACATTCCTGGTGTGAACATGAAATTGTACTGTGAAGTGTCACATGGCAGATCACACCCTTTTGTTCCCGTTGCATTTTTCAGGCCAGTGTTCGAGTTCTTATATAATCTTTGCCACCCAGGAGTCTGATCGACATTCAAGCTAGTGTCTCAAAGGTTCGTGTGGCCAGGAATAGAAAGAAACTGCTGCGAATGGACGAGAACTTGCTAGCATTCCCGACTTTGCAAAATCACTCGCCACATTCATACCGCAATAGGAGAGTTCCTGGACACTTCCTCACGCTTCACCCATGTTCATCTTGATGTGGTAGGACCACTTCCTCCATCGGATGGCCAGCGTTTCATATTCACATTGATTGACAGATATACGCGATGGCCTGAAGCAGGACCTAAGGACAACATCTCCGCAGAAACACTAGCCACTGCTTTCACATCAACCTGGCTGGCGAGATCACCACCGACAGAGGCCAACGCAGTTCACAAAGTTGGCGAAGTTCGGTGGCTATGTCCATCACGAAACGACAAGTTATCATTCCGGCCAGCAATGGCATGCTTGAATGTTGGCATCAAACGCTGAAGGCAGCGCAAATGTGCCATGGGACATCTTGGATGTCTGCACTATCCATAGTCCTGCGCTGGGTCTACGAGCCACATACAAACCAATATAGAGTCCTCGGCAGCTGAATTGGTTTATGGCGAGACTCTGTGCCTACCTGAGGAGTTTGTCGCGCGCGCGCGCACACACACAATGGTCAGACGCAACACCTCAACTTCCAGCACCGCTGCCACAACAGTTTGGTGCAGAACCTACATGCACCACCCACTCCGGATGACATGTCCGCTTTCCGGCCAGGTTCAGAGAAGATGCACCACGCTCCGCTTTTACCAAGAGGGCTCCTGTAGCGACCGCTTCTTACGTCGACTGCTGTGTCTCGACATGTTAGTTCCGTTCGCGCCATCCATAGATACAGTTGTGTCGCTAATTCAGTGACTGCACAGCAACAAATGATTGGTGTAAACCACCAAGTTCGAATCCGCTGCTTGGAGCACTAAATAACTCCGCCGCTTGGAGCACTAAATAACGTTCTTGCCTACTCCTTGGAGCTATAACTTTAGTTTTTGTGTTATTCTGTTCCTTAGTTACTGTTTTTGTTCACAAGTTACCTATAGCAACTGTGCTTCTTTTTCTGTAATACCAAGTAATAAACAGTTTAAGTAGATTCTCAGCGCGTGTTTGAATATTTATTAAGTAAGGGTAGCTCTAAATGACGAAAATATATCCGTCAATGAAATAAAAATCCGAAAATGTGAAAAAAATTCTTTTTCATTCTATCTCTCATTAACAGATTAGGGATGAAGAATTACAATCTACTGCAACTTCATCTTCCTAATAATACTGTTGAGGTCAATATGACCCATAAGCACATCTGAAATATACATCTCCCTTGTTTTTAAAATTGTTATTTTTGAAATATTTGACTTTCTTTCTTTCTCTTTGTCAATTGTATACGATGATGTTTTATTTTCAGTTTTATATTTACAACTCATTAAAATTCATTTGTGGTTTTTGCACTGAGCACCACTGGAGTCTGAAAATATGAAAATAATATTTCCAACTTATTTTTGTACCCACTGTTAGTGTTTCTTGCCTCAGCAGCCATTGCTTTGTATTGCCTCAGTCATTGGTGTTTTGACTCAATGTGTCATAGAATTACATTATGAGTAGAAAATGTTTCAATAGTTTAAAATACAAGCAGTTCTGAATGAAGAACAGGAATTAAGTGAAATATCATCTAATGACAATGGAGAGATTGATTTCTGAAGATCTCAAATCAGAATATTTTTAAGTAAGCATATTTCGTCTACCCGTTTACAACAGCAGTAACAACAACAACAGTAATAATAATAATAATAATATGTAAGTAAATGTGTGAGATAGTAATCCTGTTGATTTCTTAGCCACAAATGGAAAATAAATGTGGGGAAAAAATGCTAAGAAGTCAGCATGAAACATCTTGAAGACTGGTCTATGTCCATTGCGGCATAGTGTAAGGAACGTAAATACTGTGGAGTCAGCATTTGACTTATTTATGAATGATTTTTCTGCGTGCAGAACAAGTCGTAGCAAGAGCAAGAACTGCAGCTTCACTCATTCCCCAAAAACGGGGAAGATGGTGACAGTATAGAGTACCATGTATTTCACAGATGAAATAATGACATCTAGACTATAATGCAACTAAGTGTAGACACAATGGGCAAATTAGTCAATACCTACACTGCAAAATGTATGACAAAAAGATGGGCCACAGTTATTTTTTATGATGTTTTGTATATTAGCGCCCTCAGTAATTTCATAATTTGGCTGGACTTAAATCCTGACTGGAAGAAAGAAAACCACTTCAAAAGGAAATAATTTGTTCTTGGACTGAAAACAGCTCTAGTACAGAAAAACAGAAGTTTGACAGCAAGGTTTCTTTCCTTCTTCAGCACAAGTGTAAAGGGGGAAGGGGGAGGAAAATGTGGACACTACTCCTTATGTGAAGGGTTTCTTACTATTAAATGTAAGAATGTTTCTGATAAAGTATGAATATAACAGGTGTTTATACACATAGTTTTTCTGTTTTCAATTCAGTAATTGTGTTTTTATGTCAGTTCATTAAAGGAAATGAAACACAGACAATATATCCTGTGTAAATTAATTGGGGTCTTTATGACCCCAGTGGTACTTAGTGAAATAACAAAATGTGGTGGTAAAAGGGTTAAGCTTGTAAAAAGTTATATAGTGACTATGATTTTCTTTCAGTGTTTTGTCATTTCTCACTAACTTACTGGTGCTAATGCATACTGCTTTTCAAGTCCACATACTCCTTGGTAAGGTACAACACCCCCCCCCCCCCCCCCCCCCCCCAAAACACACACACACCACATACTTTTAATGTCTGCTTATGTGCTTCGTGCTTCACAGATTCATAAACATATTCAAGGGAAAGAGTACCATATTTGTTGTTTGACTTCAATAAGGTGAAGAACCATACTCATGAACCAAATTACACATTGCAACAAACAAACATGCAACACTAAAGTAAGTGTATCAAAGTTCTCACCAGGGAGAACACAGGTCTTAAAATATCAACCTGCAGCAACAACAGGGAGCACGTGAAAAGTGACAAAGCAGATCATAAAAGTCAAAGCCCACCACATTCTTCTATTATTTTCCGTTCTTTTTAAATACATAAAATTAAGTTTTAAATAGACAACAATTCCCCACCCTCAACGCAAATAAACACTCCATGCATACCTGGGGGAATACACCAGTAACAACCTGCAGAATGTCATATTGATGAACTCATGAACTTTTCTTTTTTTTAGTAATGGAATATGCATCCTAAGTGGCCACTTGTTGATGGTGACGATGATGTGATAGTCGCAACAGATAGTGACATGTATGCCTTTTATTACTAGGTAAAACATCATAAAGTAATGTTTATTCTCTGACTGGCATCATCAAATCTTTCACGTCACTAAAGAAAATTGTCAGTATGAGATTTTCACTCTGCAGCGGAGTGTGCGCTGATATGAAACTTCCTGGCAGATTAAAACTGTGTGCCCGACCGAGACTCGAACTCGGGACCTTTGCCTTTCGCGGGCAAGTGCTCTACCATCTGAGCTACCGAAGCACGACTCACGCCCGGTACTCACAGCTTTACTTCTGCCAGTATCTCGTCTCCTACCTTCCAAACTTTACAGAAGCTCTTCTGCGAACCTTGCAGAACTAGCACTCCCGAAAGAAAGGATATAGCGGAGACATGGCTTAGCCACAGCCTGGGGGATGTTTCCAGAATGAGATTTTCACTCTGCAGCGGAGTGTGCGCTGATATGAAACTTCCTGGCAGATTAAAACTGTGTGCCCGACCGAGACTCGAACTCGGGACCTTTGCCTTTCGCGGGCAAGTGCTCTACCATCTGAGCTACCGAAGCACGACTCACGCCCGGTACTCACAGCTTTACTTCTGCCAGTATCTCGTCTCCTACCTTCCAAACTTTACAGAAGCTCTTCTGGGAACCTTGCAGAACTAGCACTCCTGAAAGAAAGGATATAGCGGAGACATCGCTTAGCCACAGCCTGGGGGATGTTTCCAGAATGAGATTTTCACTCTGCAGCGGAGTGTGCGCTGATATGAAACTTCCTGGCAGATTAAAACTGTGTTGCCGACCGAGACTCGAACTCGGGACCTTTGCCTTTCGCGGGCAAGTGCTCTACCATCTGAGCTACCGAAGCACGACTCACGCCCGGTACTCACAGCTTTACTTCTGCCAGTATCTCGTCTCCTACCTTCCAAACTTTACAGAAGCTCTTCTGCGAACCTTGCAGAACTAGCACTCCTGAAAGAAAGGATATAGCGGAGACATGGCTTAGCCACAGCCTGGGGGATGTTTCCAGAATGAGATTTTCCCTCTGCAGCGGGGTGTGCGCTGATATGAAACTTCCTGGCAGATTAAAACTGTGCGCCCGACCGAGACTCGAACTCGGGACCTTTGCCTTTCGCGGGCAAGTGCTCTACCATCTGAGCTACCGAAGCACGACTCACGCCCGGTACTCACAGCTTTACTTCTGCCAGTATCTCGTCTCCTACCTTCCAAACTTTACAGAAGCTCTTCTGGGAACCTTGCAGAACTAGCACTCCTGAAAGAAAGGATATAGCGGAGACATGGCTTAGCCACAGCCTGGGGGATGTTTCCAGAATGAGATTTTCACTCTGCAGCGGAGTGTGCGCTGATATGAAACTTCCTGGCAGATTAAAACTGTGTGCCCGACCGAGACTCGAACTCGGGACCTTTGCCTTTCGCGGGAGGTAGGAGACGAGATACTGGCAGAAGTAAAGCTGTGAGTACCGGGCGTGAGTCGTGCTTCGGTAGCTCAGATGGTAGAGCACTTGCCCGTGAAAGGCAAAGGTCCCGAGTTCGAGTCTCGGTCGGGCACACAGTTTTAATCTGCCAGGAAGTTTCATATCAGCGCACACTCCGCTGCAGAGTGAAAATCTCATTCTGGAAACATCCCCCAGGCTGTGGCTAAGCCATGTCTCCGCTATATCCTTTCTTTCAGGAGTGCTAGTTCTGCAAGGTTCGCAGAAGAGCTTCTGTAAAGTTTGGAAGGTAGGAGACGAGATACTGGCAGAAGTAAAGCTGTGAGTACCGGGCGTGAGTCGTGCTTCGGTAGCTCAGATGGTAGTGCACTTGCCCGCGAAAGGCAAAGGTCCCGAGTTCGAGTCTCGGTCGGGCACACAGTTTTAATCTGCCAGGAAGTTTCATATCAGCGCACACTCCGCTGCAGAGTGAAAATCTCATTCTGGGAACATCCCCCAGGCTGTGGCTAAGCCATGTCTCCGCTATATCCTTTCTTTCAGGAGTGCTAGTTCTGCAAGGTTCGCAGAAGAGCGTCTGTAAAGTTTGGAAGGTAGGAGACGAGATACTGGCAGAAGTAAAGCTGTGAGTACCGGGCGTGAGTCGTGCTTCGGTAGCTCAGATGGTAGAGCACTTGCCCGCGAAAGGCAAAGGTCCCGAGTTTGAGTCTCGGTCGGGCACACAGTTTTAATCTGCCAGGAAGTTTCAAAGTTGTCAGTGATAAACACTGGAGAGTGCTGGGTAGAATACAATAATTGTTTGATTAAAGGTAACAGCTCACCGTACAACAAAGGTATTAACAAGCACAGAAAGAAGAATGAAACTATTATTAAGCTTTCAGGCAATGTCCTTCCTCAGAACAAACTGACAACAAACATTCGCACACACTGAAATGCACAAAAAACTGCCACATCATGTATGATGTTTAAATTCATTACTTCTGTGCTACTAACTCTATTCACAGTAAATTTCACACACAGTATCCACATATGCAGCGAAATACACCTCAAATTTATTTCATAGTACCACATGTAGTTAAGGAGATATGACATCATAAGCACTGAGATCTGCGAAAATCTGCCGCATTTTGCATGGCCTTTAAATTTATTACTTTTTTTGCTACTACCTCTATTGATGATTGATGACACATTTTGTAGATAGTATCCACATATGCTGCTGAATACACCTAGACAAATACATAATTCTATGACATACATTTCAAGAGATAAGATGCCCCTTTACTACTAAGACACTCCTACAGTTGAGTCCACTTAAGAAAATCCCTGACACCTTGCTGTGCTTTTGACAGCTTCCAACTGCAAAGCGCAAACAGCTATAGGTGAAAACAATTGCCATCAACAGAGCTATGAAGAGATGCTGCCCTGGATATGTTTACAAAAATCGCAATGCCTGGTTTGTCAGCTTGTAGCATATACTCACATAATGTTCAATGGTAAAATTTTAGTCACGTTAGATAAATTCTATATTTTCAGATCAAGTTCTATGAAGATCCAAAATGGTTATCGAATTCTTGTTTGTTGTTGTGGTCTTCAGTCCAAAGACTGGTTTGATGCAGCTCTCTCTGCTTCTCAACCCTGTTTAAGCCTCTTCATCTCCAAATAACTACTGCAACATGCATCCTTTGGAACCTGCTTTCTGCATTCATCTCTTTGTCTCCCTCAACAGTTTTTAATTTCCATATTTCCCTCCAATGCTCCCTTTATGTCACAGAATGTGTCCTACCCAACTGATCTCTTCCTTTAGTTAAGTTACGCCACAAATTTCTTTTCTCCCCAATTCTATTAAGCACATTCGCTTTGGCTACATGATCTACCTATCTAATCTTCAGCATTCTTATGCAGTCCACAGCTCAAAAGTTTCTAGTCTCTTCTTGTCTAAACTGTTTATCATCCACATTTAACATCCAATCAAGGCTGTACTCCAGACAAATGCCTTCAGAAAAAGGCTTCCTAATACATAAATTTATATTTGATGTCAACAAATTTCTCTTCAATGCAAATACTTCTCTTGCCATTGCCAGTCTACATCATCTCTGCTTTGACCATCATCAGTTGTTTACTGCCCAAATAGGAACATTCATATACTACCTCCTGTGTCTCATTTTCTAATCTAATTCCCTAAGCATTACCTGATTTAACTCAACTACATTCTATTATCCTTGTTTTGCATTTTTTTATGTCCATCTTGTATTGTTCATTCAAGACATTGTCCATTCTGTTCAACTGCTTTTCCATGTCCTTTGCTGTATCTGATAGAATGACAATGTCAGTGGCAAACCCCAAAGTTTTTATTTCTTCTCCCTGGACTTTAATCCCTTCTCCAAATTTTTCTTTAGTTTCCTTTACTGCTACTTCAATTTACAAATTGAACAACACTGGTGATAGGCTATATCAATCCTTTCTCAACCACTGCTTCCCTTTCATGCCACTCAACTCTTCTAATTGCCATGTTGTTTCTGTACAAGTTGTAAATAACCTTTTGATCCCTGTATTTTACCCCTGCGTCCTTCACAATTTCAAACAGTATATCCCAATTGACACTGTCAAAAGTTTTCTCTACATCTACAAAAGCTATAAATTTAGGTTTACCTTTCCTTAACTTATCTTCTCAGATTTGTTGTAGCGTAAGTATTGCTGTGTGTGTACCTACATTTCTCCATAATCGAAACTGATCTTCCCTGAGGTCAGCTTCTACCAACTTTTCTAGTCTTCTGTAAATAATTCATATTAGTATTTATTGAACTGATAGTTCAATAATATTCACACCTGTTAGAAATTGCTTTCTTTGGTATACAAATTATTAAAGTCTTAGGGTATTTTGCCTGTTTCATACATCTTGCATACCAGGTGGAATAGTTTTGTCATGGCTGGCTCTCCCAAGGACATCACTAGTTCTGAAAGAATGTTGTCTATTACAGGGTCTTGTTTGACTTGGTCTTTCAGTGCTCTGACACTTTCTTCTCACAGTAAAGTATCTCCCATCCCATCTTCATTTACATCCTCTTCCCTTTATATAATACTGTCTTCAACATAATTTCCTTTGTACAGACCCTCTATGTACTCCTTCCACCTTTCATCATTTCCTTCCTTGCTCAGTGCTCGTTTTTCGCCTGAGCTCTCGATATTCATACAGCTGCTTTTCTTTTCTCCAAAAACCTCTTTAATTTTCCTATAGGCTCTATCTAGCTTCCTCTAATTAAATAAACTTATGTATCCTTACATTTGTCATCTAACCATTCCTGCTTATCCATTTTGAACTTCCTGTTAATCTCAGTTTTTAGACATTTGTATTCTCTTTCACCTGCTTCATTGTTATATTTTCTCCTTTCATCAATTAAATTCAACATCTCCTGTGATATTCACAGACATGACACTGGCTTGTTACCTATTATGTCCTCTGCTGCATTCAGTATTTCATCTCTAAGCTACACACTGTGTTATTTACTCCAATTTCAGTCAATCATTGGCTAAAGCTTCCTCTGAAACTCTCAATATCATCTGATCCTTTCAACTTCTACCTATTTGCAGTTTCTTCAGTTTTAATGTACAGTTCATAACCAATAAATTGTGGTCAGAGTCCACATCTGCCCCTGAAAATGCCCCACAGTTTAAAATCTGGTCCCAAAATCTCTGTCTTACCATTATAGAATAAATCTGAAACCTTCCAGTGTTTCCAGGTCTCTTCCACGTGTAGAACCTTCTTTCATGATTTTAAACAAAGTGGGTCTTGGCTTTGTGTTTATCTTGGCTACAATAATGCATTCACTATGCTGTTAGTAGTGGCTTACCCTTCATTATTAGGCGTACTCCTGCATTACCCTTATCTGTTTTTGTATTTACAACCCTTTACTCAACTGACCATAAGTCCTCTTCATCCTACCATTGAACTTCACTAACCTCATTTACTTACTTCAACCTATCCATCTCCCTTATTAAATTTTCTAGCCTACCTGCTCAATTAAGGGATATAACATTCCATACTCTGACCTATAGACAGCTACTTTTGTTTCCCGACGACATCATCCTCCTAAACAGTCCCAACCCAGAGATCCAAATGGGGGACTATTTTATCTTCGGAAAACTTTACTACGAGGATACCATCATCATTTAACCACACAGTAGAGCTGCATGCCCTCAGGAGCTGTAGTTTCCCTTTGCTTTCAGCCATTCCCAGTACCAGCACAGCAAGGCTATGCTGATTGATATGTTGCAAGACCACATCAGTCAATCATTCAGACTGATGCACCTGCAACTAGTGAAAAGGCTGCAGCCTCTCTTAAGGAACCATATCTGTGTCTGGCCACTCAACAGATACCTCTCTGTTGTGGTTCCACCTATGGTACGGCTACTTGTATTGTTGAGGCATACAAGCCACCCCGTCATGCCAAGGTCTATGGTCTGCTGTTTGTTGTTAGTTAACTAAAACACTGCCTGAGGCACACTTGCTGCAGATGAGTTAACTAATGACTGTCTTTATATAATAAATAATTGGATTTGGTACATTCTACTGTGAACTCAGATTTCAATTTTCAGAATTATCATGTGAGAAAAGTTAGTGAGACCTCAGAACGAGTAACAGTTTTTCAGTACATAGATATTACATATCTGAATTAGATACTTTGTACAAATTAATCTACTTACTTCAATAACATTTAGCCATCTCTCAGCTGAAACACTTAAATTTTGGAATTGCTTGTCTTCCAGGTATTTCAGATTACCAATAACATACCGAGCAACTCCAAAGACTTCACATGTTCTGCAGAGCCCACCCAAGTTTGGTGCACGGTCAATAAGAGATGCAATAACTATTAGGCCCTCCTGGGCAACAGCCTTTTTGTCTTGGAGCATAGTTTCTGAGAATACACTCAATGAATCTGCATCATGCAACATATACTTCCAAGGAATAACTTTTTTCTGCACATTATTCATTTCTTCGATGACACAGTCTTCTTCAGGCTGATCTGTAAAATTGGTAATTTAGTAACAACACATCTGTAAAGTAACTGAATGAATAAGACTCACATTTTCATAGTAAACACAAATACATGGGAATATCAAAGTCATAAATTGTGTATGAAGTACAGAAATGGCTAGAGCACTGGAGTGTGTGGCCGATATGCATGGTCTTTAGCTGGTTGTGGGCTAGAAGAATGATGGTCAACAGACATCAAATAGCTTGGTAGAAATGGTGGAAGATAATAAGACACTACCTCACCCTCACCTTATGACATAGTCACTTGTTCGGGGTGTATGGCCTCATGGGTTTCGTGGGATTGAGACGGCTTGCACAAAGTTACATAGTCGCACATTATCCAGGAATGATGCACCTCCTTTACTCTCCACTACATCTTGTGCAGTGTTTCCTTATATGCATAGTAGGGCCACATGCCTGTGTGGTCACACTTGGTGTGTGCATACCCATATGAAGGTCAGTGAGGGAACCACTGACTGAGTGAAACCAAGCTCCATGAAAAGTGTGCAATGCAGAAACAGAGCCACTCACGCGGCTTCAGCATTTGGATTCAGTTCTCTAGAAATGATCATCCAAATCTATGACTAAGCTTATAAATTGTTTTGGCATTGATCCAAAAAAGTATGCATAGTTCTTTAATATAATAATATAAGCTAATTTTAATTTATCAAATACTGTTGATGGTAAAAACTGTTTTAATAATTTGGTCAACACTATATTTATGTTAAATTAAAAGGACAGATTGCTGCTCAACATATACAGGAAATCTTGAGTCGCAGACAGGCACAAGACTGCTATATGTATAAGTTTTCAGCCAAAAGGCCTTCTTCTGAATAAGAAAACACACACGCACACACACATATTCACACAAGTATATGTCACATGCATATGACCACCGTCTCTGGCCTCTGAGGCTTGTGCTTGTGGTGTGTGTGTGTGTTTCTAATGCAGAAAAAAGCCTTTTGGCTGAAAGCCTAAATTTATATTTTAAATTTAATTTCATTGTGCCTGCCACCAACTCAGTGTCTACTCTATCTGGTGAGTAACAATCTACCCTTTTTAATATTAAATATGTCTGCTTGTGGCTGTATATGTGTGGATGGATATGTGTGTGTGTGCGAGTGTATACCTGTCCTTTTTTCCCCCTAAGGTAAGTCTTTCCGCTCCCGGGATTGGAATGATTCCATACCCTCTCCCTTAAAACCCACATCCTTTCATCTTTCCCTCTCCTTCCCTCTTTCCTGACGAAGCAACTGGGGGTTGCGAAAGCTCGAAATTTTGTGTGTTTTTTATTGTGCCTATCTACCAGCGCTTTCCCGTTTGGTAAGTCATGGAATCTCTGTTTTTAATATATTTTTCCCATGTGGAATGTTTCTTTCTATTTTATTTATATCATTAATGAAAACCTTAAATATTTTTTTAAATTTTATTTATCGTGCAGAAGTGGTACAAAGCTGTATCACTTTTCAACATAATCTCCCCCATGCTCAATGGAAGTCCTCCAGTGCTTACAAAGTGCACAAATTCCTTTAGAAAAAAATTCTTTTGGTAGTCTGCGCAACCACTCATGCACCGGATGGCACACCTTTTCATTAGAACGGAACTTCTTTCCTCCCATTGCGTCTTTGAGTGGTACAAACATATGGAAATCACTTGGGGCAAGGTCTGGTGAGTATGGTGGATGAGGAAGACACTCAAAATGCAGGTCTGTGATTGTTGCAACTGTTGTATGGGCAGTGTGGGGCCTTGCATTGTCATGTTGCAAAAGGACACCTGCTGACAGCAATCCACGTCACTTTGATTTGATTGCAGGCCGCAGATGATTTTTTTAGGAGATTTGTGTATGATGCACTGGTAACAGTGGTCCCTCTAGGCATGTAATGCTCCAAAATAACACCATTTTTGTCCCCAAAAGAGAGACAGCATAACCTTCCCTGCTGATGGTTCTGTTTGAAACTTCTTTGGTTTTGACGATGAGGAATGGCGCCATTCCTTGCTTGCTCTCTTCATTTCCGGTTGGTGGAAGTGAACCCAGGTTTCGTCCCCAGTAACGATTCTTGCAAGAAAGCCATCACCTTCTCATCCAAAGTGCTGAAGAAGTTCTTCACAAGCATCAACACAATGTTCTCTCATTTCAGGAGTCAGCTGCCGTGGCACCCATCTTGCAGACACTTTGTGAAACTGAAGCACATCATGCACAATGTGGTGTGCTGACGCACGACTAATCAGTAAACATGCTGCAATGTCCTTCAGTGTCACTCGGCTGTTTTCCTTCACTATGGCTTCAACTGCTGCAATGTTCTGTGGAGTCACAACTCGTTGTGCCTGACCTGGACGAGGAGCATCTTCCACTGAAGTCACACCATTTGTGAACTTTCTACTCCATTCGTAGACTTGCTGCTGTGACAAACATGCATCACCGTACTGAACCTTCATTCTTCAATGAATTTCAATAGGTTTCACACTTTCACTACACAAAAACTGAATAATAGAACGCTGTTCTTCCCTGGTGCAAGTTGCAAGTGGGGCGGCCATCTTTATACTGATACTGCGACGGTATGTGTGCATCTGCACTATGCTGCCACCTACAGGTCATTCTGCATGCTGTTTGCAGCATGCTTACCCACTTACAGGATAACGGCGCAAAATTTCGATTTGTTATTACAAATTTAAGGTTTTCATTTGACTCACCCTCGTACAAATAAAGCACATGCTGACAGATAAGAACATTGCCCAATTATCAGTTTAATAAATAATGGTTGCAAAATACCGACATGAATAATTTACAGAAGAATGGAAAAACTGGTCCTACAACTTATCTTAGAAAGTAGGTTATGGACAGCCAACTCTATGTTTATAACATTTGTAGATTTGGTGAAAACTTCTGACAGTGCTGAGTGAAAGATATGCTTTAAATTTCTGAAGGCAGCAAGGGTAAAATAAAGGGATAGAAAGGTTGTTTACAACTAGTACAAAAACCAGATGGCAGTTATACAAGTCAAAAGGCATGAAAAGGACGCAGGGGGTTGAGAAGAGAGTGAGACAGGGTTATAGCCTATCCCCAATTTTACCCAATCTGTACATTGAACAATCTATGAAGGAAAGCAAGGAGAAATTTGGAAAGGTAAATTAAAGTTCAGGGAGAAGAAATAAAAACTTTGCAGTTTGCCAATGACATTGTAATTCTGTCAGAGACAGCAAATGAGTTAGAAGGGAAGCTGAATCGAATGTCTTGAACACAGGAAATAAAATGAATACTGACAAAAGCAGAAAAAGGATAATGGAATGTAGCTGAATTAAAGCAGATGATGCTGATATATTATGGCCGAAAAATGTAAAATGTAAAATGGCAATGGCAATAAAAGTGTTTATGAAGAACAGTAACTGGTTGACAACGAATATAAATTTATGTGTTAGGAAGTCTTTTCTGAAGTTATGTGTCTGGAGTGTAGCCTTGTATGGAAATGAAATGTGGACAATAAATGGTTCAGAAAAGAATAGACAAGAAACTTCTGAAATGTGGACTGCAGAAGAGCACGCGCTTAATAGAATTGGGGAGAAAAGAAATTTGTGGCGTAACTTGGCTAAGAGATGGGATTGATTGATAAGATTCATTCTCAGACATCAAGAAACCTGAAAATTTAGTGCCGGACAGAAGTGTATGGCTGTAAAAATTGCAGAGGAAGACCAAGAGATTAGTACAGTAAGCAGGTTCAAATGGATGTGGGTTGAAGCAGTTAGTCAGAGATGAAGAGGCATGCACAGGATACAGCAGTGTGGAGCACAGCATCAAACTAGTCTTCAGACTGAAGACCACAACAACAACAACAACAGCAATAACAACACTGCAGCACCATTAGTAGAATGCAAGGAATACTGGATCATTACTACTCTGGCAAATATATAAATTTCTCTTTCCTGCTTACTAGATATTGGAATCCCTTCAGTATAAATTGTGTAATTTTTAATGGAATTTGTGCACAGTCTTTTAAGTTAAGTAAAGCTACCATCAACCTGAATATTGGTTTGAAGACCACAGTGCTTTACTGTGTATGCTCCTACTGGAGGTAAAAAATGGTGCATTTTTCACATTAACAACCACTTCCAGTGATAAATGACTGATATAAATAATACGACTAACTGGGAATAAAAACCGATACCTCTGGAGCTATAATCTGAAACACTACCACTGAGCCATCAAATCATTTTGGATGGCTACTTTTAATATTGGCCAGAATTTAGTATGAAATATATTTAACATTAACATCCATTTCCACATATTCGTAATTTTATTCCAATCATAACAGACTACCCACTAAAAATGTGTTCTGGTATAATTTACAATCTACAATTCTGTTTGGACATATCTAAGAGCTTAAGTGGCTAGATTGCTCATTTGCACTAGCTGTCCACATTGGTCAGACTGTGCACTTACAATGGCGTAAAAATTAATTTTTCCGTCTGAACAATGTTTATGAAAATATTATTACATTGAAATCTCACTATCTTGCAGAATACGTGTTTGAATACACAATAACAGAATCAGATTGTAACTGAAGAATAATGTTGTCAACTCTACAACCCCCCCCCCCCCCCCTCCCCTGCCCCCGTCATAACTTTTGAAGAAATTTATATTGAAATCTCCACAAACCATTAACAGTTTCTTTTTGGTTGACTGTTAGTTCAACAATGAAGCTGGATTTCTCATAAATAGCTGAAAGTTTTCCAGTGGGGATCTATAAACTGTTAAAATTATTAACAGATGTATTCCTCAGTAACAACTCACAATCACTTGTTTCTAAGTTCTAGGCTTGTTACAATGTTTTTCACTGTTATCAACCTTTACGCAACTCTTCCTTTTCCCATAGTCAGCCCACATGAACGCGATGCTGGTCTATAACCACTTATTAAGCTTCTGTATCCCTGTGATTACATTGCTTTAAAGACGCAGTTTTGTGTTTGTACCACACAGCTTTATTTAAATGAAAATAATCAGTTTTCAAAGACATACATGCAAGTTAAAGAAGTGTGCAAGTTTTTCGAGCCAGTGGCTCCTTCTTTTGGCAGAAGGGTTGAAGGACAAGGAAGAAGGATGAAGGAAAAAGAATCATGAGGTTTTGGAAATGGGGAGAGTTTGGAAAAGTCACCCAGAACCCTGGGTCAGGGGAGACTCACTGTACAAAACAAGCAGGAAAGACTGATTTGGGAACTGCACCATCCAATAGGCCTTCCCCGACTCAAGGTTCTGGGTGACTTTTCCAAACTCTCCCCCATTTCCTAAACCTCACCAGTCCTTTTCCTTCATCCCTCTTCCTACCTCTTCAATCCTTTTGCCAGAAGAACGAGCCACTGGCTCCGAAATCATGCACATTTCTTTAGCCTTCATACGTGTTCTCTCGTGCCAATGCTTGCCGAGTTATTTCTTTTATCTATCCAATTACATTAAAATTTTATTTTAGCTCTTCAGTGATAGCTAGGGATTAGAGTATATAAATACATACACTACGAAGCATAGAACACCAGTCATTATAAGCCAAATAAATATCTAGTACAGGAACATTCCAAGTAAGTCCAGTTCTGGAGCAAAACATTGAATACTGGACTAATATAAATTATCCAAAGCGAAGTCCAGCCATAAACAGAGTCCATAAAGTATACCAGAAAACTGAGTCCGCATGAAGTTGATGGCAAACACAGAATGATCTGTAGTGGCCAATGTGGCCTTTTTATTTGTGAATCATTACCAAAGGTGCTGCTCATGAGACTTGCCGAGAGTGTGGTTTATGGTAATATTTAGAGCTCAACAGCTGTGGTACAACTATTACACTTGAGCTGTGGGAGAAGCAATCAAGTGCCTGCTGTAAACTTTGGTCTAGCTGGAAGCAGTGTGCCTCTTTAGTACATAATTCAACCTTTGGGCTCATTGGAGGGCATGGTAAGGAATTGGCATTGGAGTGCTGTGCAGAAGGATGATAATGAACAGAATGTTCAGGTGGAGCTCACATCTATGTAACAATTGCCTCTTTTTTTGCAGCAGAAAGGCGAGTGGGCCAAACCAGGTGATGAGAGGCTTGTTGTCCATTATGACATGATGTTCTGTGCCTTATAAGAACCTATTATACTTCAGAAAGGAGGTACGGATATACCACAGCCAGTAGGATGATTCTGAATATAGTAAAGTTGTGTTCAAACTGATCTTCACACTGAGTACAGGTCACTATAAGAAAAACCTATTTTACGGATGCTGCAGATTATGCCTGATGCCTGTTTCTCAATTTGGAATAATTCATCTGAGTTGGCATTAATGTTTTCATTGCATATGCTATAGTGGGATGTCCATCCCCATGAACCATGGACCTTGCCGTTGGTGGGGAGGCCTGCGTGCCTCAGCGATACAGATAGCTGTACCATACATGCAACTACAACGGAGGGGTATCTGTTGAGAGACCAGACAAACCTGTGGTTCCTGAAGAGGGACAGCAGCCTTTTCAGTAGCTGCAAGGGAAACAGTCTGGATGATTGACTGATCTGGCCTTGTAACATCAAACAAAACGGCCTTGCTGTGCTGGTACTTTGAACGGCTGAAAGCAAGGGGAAACTACATTCGTAATTTTTTCAGAGGGCATACAGCTCTACTGTATGGTTAAATGACGATGGCATCCTCTCGATTAAAATATACCAGAGATAAAATAGTCCCCCATTCGGATCTCTGGGCAGGGACAACTCAGAAGGATGGCGTTAGCAGGAGAAACAAAACTGGCATTCTACAGATCGGAGTGTGGAATGTTGGATACCTTAATTGGGCAGGTAGGTTAGAAAATTTAAAAAGGGAAATGGATAGATTGAAGTTGGAAATAGTGGGAATTAGTGATTTTGGTGGCAGGAAGAACAGGACTTCTGGTCAGGTGAATACAGGGTTATAAACACAAAATGAAATGGAAAATCCAGGATGGAATGTAACAATATTATGAGAAGGATAGTTGCTACTCACCATATAGCGGAGATGCTGAGTCGCAGATACGCACAACAAAAAGACTCTCAATTACAGCTTTTAGCCATTAAGGCATTTGTCAACAATGGACACACTCACGCAAATGCAACTCACACACACGATTGCAGTCTCAGGCAACTGAGACCACACCAAATAGGAGTAACGCAGGAGTAGGTTTAATAATGAATTTAAAAAATAGGAATGCGGATAAGTTACTATGAACCAGCATAGTGCACACATTATTGTAGCCAAGATAGACATGAAACCCACTCCCCCCACAGTAGTACAAGTTTATATGCCAACTAGCTCTGCAGATGAGGAGGAGATTGAGGAAATATATGGTGAGATAAAGAAATTATTCAGGAAGATAAGCGAGACAAAAATTTAATAGTCATGGGGGAGTGGAATTCAATAGCAGGAAAAGTTAGAGGAGGAAAAGTAGTGGGTGAATATTGACTGGGGGACAGGAATGAAAGAGGAAGCCGCCTCACAGAATTTTGCACAGAGCATAATTTAATCACATCTTGGTTTAAGAATCATGAAAGAAGGCTGTATACATGGAACATGGTTTCAGATTGATTATATAATGGTAAGACAGAGATTTTGGAATCAGGTTTTAAATTGTAAGACATTTCCAGGGCCAGATGTGGACTCTGACCACAATTTATTAGTTATGAACAGCAGATTAACACTGAAGAAACTGCAAAAAGATAGGATTTTAAGGAGATAGGACCTGGATAAACTGAAATAACTATAGCTTGTAGAGAGTTTCAGAGGGAGCATTAGGCAACGATTGACAAGAACAGGCAAAAAGAATACAGTAGCAGAAGAATGGGTAGCTTTGACAGATGAAATAGTGAAGGCAGCAGAGGATCAAGTAGGTAAAAAGATGAGGGCTAGTAAAAATCCTTGGGTAACACAAGAGATGTTAAATTTAATCGATGAAATGAGTAAATATAAAAATGCAATAAATGAAGCAGGTGAAAGGCAATACAAACATCTAAAAAATGAGAACAACAGAAAGTGCAAAATGGCTAAGCAGGAATGACCAGAGGACAAATGTAAGGATGTAAAGCATACATCACTAGGGTAAGATAGATGCCGCCTACAGGAAAATTAAAGAGACCTATGAAGCGAAGAGAACCAGCTGCATGAATATCAAGGACTCAGACAGAAAATCAGTCCTAAACAAAGAAGGGAAAGCAGAAACGTAAAAAGGAATATATAAAGGGTCTTTACAAGGGAGATGTACTTCAGGGTAATATTAGGGAAATGGTAGAGGACGTAGATGAAGATGAGAAGAGAGATAAGATACTGTGTGAAGAATTTGACAAAGCACTGAAAGACATTAAGTCAAAACAAGGCCCTGGAAGTAGATAACACTCCTTTAGAGCTACTGATAGTCTTGAGAGAGCCAGCAATGACGAAACTCTTCTATCTGATGAGCAAGATGTATGAGACAGGTGAAATACCCTCAGACTTCAAGAAGAATATAATAATCCCAATTCAAAAAAAAAGCACACGCTGACAAGTGTGAAAATTACTGAACTATCAGTTTAATAAGTCACAGTTGCAAAATAATAACACGAAACCATTACAGATGAATGGAAAAACTGGTAGAAACTGACCTCAGGGAAGACCAATTTGGATTCCGGAGGAATGCAGGAACACACAAAGCAATACTGACCCTGCGACTTCTCGTAGCAGATAGGTTAAGGAAAGGCAAACCTATGTTTACAGCATTCGTAAACTTAGAGAAACCTTTTGACAATGTTAACCGGAATACTCTCTTGTTAACCGGAATACTCTCTTTCAAATTCTAAATGTGGCATGGCTAAAATACAGTGACTGACAAGCTATTTATTATTTGTACAGAAACCAGATGGCAGCTATAAGAGTTGAGGGGCACGAAAGGGAAGCAGTGGTTGAGAAGGGAATGAGACAGGGCTGTAGCCTATCCCCAATGTTGTTCAATCTGTATACTGAGCAAGCAGTGAAGGAAATGAAATAAAATTTGGAATAGCAATTGAAGTGCAGGGAGAAGAAATAACAACCTTGGTGTTTGCCGATGACATTGTAATTCCGTCAGAGATAGCAAAGGACTTGGAAAAGCAGTTGACTGGAATCGGCAGTGTCTTGAAAAGAGGATACAAAATAAACAACAACAAAAGCAAAATGAGGATTACTGAATGTAGTCGAATTAAATCTGGTGATGCTGAGGGAATTATGTAGGAAATTAGACACTTAATGTAGTATATGAGTTCTGCTATATGGGAAGCAAAATAACTGAGGATGATCAAATTAAGAAGGATACAAAATGTAAACTGACAATGGCAGGAAAAATGTTTCTGAAGAAGAGAAATCCGTTAATATCGAGTATAGATTTAAGTGTCAGGAAGTCCTTCTGACAATATTTGTGTGGGGTGTAGCCATGTATGGAAGTGAAATATAGATGATAAACAGTTTAGATAAGAACAGAATTGAAGCTTTTGAAATATGGTGTTACAGAAGAATGCTGAAAATTAGATGGGTAGATCACGTAACTAAAGAGAAGGTACTGAATAGAACTGGGGAGAAGAGAAATTTGTGGTACAACCTGACTAGAAGAAGGGATCAGTTGGTGGGACACATTTTGGGGCATCAAGGGATCACCAATTTAGTTCTTAAGGGAAAAGTGGGGGGTAAAAATCGTAGAGGGAGACCAAGGGATGAATATAGTAAGCAGATTCAGAAGGATGTAGGTTGCAGTAGTTACTCAGGGATGAAGAGGCTTTGTAGTGCCTCAAGAATTTCGGGGTAAATTCTAGAAACACTCGGCCTTCCACCGTCTCGAACACCAGATATTTTAGGTAAGTGTGGGAGAGTGAGTACGTTTCTACCGATCCACCTGTTCCTATGTGCAGGTCGGAAGTTCGTTATTCGAAGATTGTAAGAGGGGCAAGTCACTGACGACGACAAGTGTTTGCCACCTGTGCCACAGAAGACATGAGGAGAACTCAACGAATAATTATGTCGTATTCTTTGATGTGTTAGTGTCTGTGGTGATAGTAGAAAAGACTATTGAACAGTTGAATGTAGAGTGCTATGCACATTCATGTATTGGACTTGCTTGAGACTAGAGACTTTTAAATCATTTCATGTCTTAGTTATGAACAAAAAAAGACACACATATGCTATTTGAATATGTGTAAATGAGTTTAACGTATAAGGAATAAGTTAACTTGCAGAAGTTATTATCTGTGAAAGTTGAAAATATAAAGTGATGGAACTGAAAAGTATTATAGGAGTACCAAAATTATTTAATGATAAAGAAGTATTTTAATAAATTCCCTTAACCAGCTATACTCTTTGGAGAAGAAGCTTGTGGGAGATCGATGTAGCTGATTACCCAGAGAAGAGGATCGGATACACACAAGTTAACTGAATTGAGAGGCGTGTGTGCCTTGCAACCCAATACCACACTGTCTCTTGTCATCTGAAAACAATGGAATGTGGCGATCTAAGTGACAGAGCCCGAAAAAAACGGGGATTTAAAAACAGAAATGGAAAGAAGATATTAGGCATTGCCATAGCAACCAGGCCTAACAAGATATGAGAACTGTTTCCAGAAATCGTATTGAGTCCAATAAAGAAATGGAAGAATGTTGCGAGTGCAATGCTATAAAAGACGTGGGAAAGTAATAGCAAAGAAAACTGGAGAGAAGACCTCAACTCTTCGACTAAGAAGATCGGGTGTGGAGAGTAAGCAGTCTTCACACACGTACATCGCACCGACGCCGACTGCGCCAGCTGCTGCTCACTGGTGCTGACTCTACGTCCGCTTGCTGACGAAGATGCTGAAACCAACGTCTGACGCCGCCAGTGCCAGTGCTGTTCTCCAGTGCTGATTACACATTCGCTCACCAACACAGCTAAAACTCTATGCCGAGTGAGCGAAAAACAATAATGTTTTGATAAAAGTTGAGGGGATGAGTGAATAATAAACTTTTAGTGTAGTTATTGTGCTCAGTGGTGAATTTTCTTTTACACGATTACTAGGTCGAAGATCAATAAAATTATGGATCAAGAACAGCAACAAACTTCAGAGCCAGCCATGGCCATGACAATGAATAGGGACACGCCAGACTGGTCTGAAGTAGCAAATTTAATCAAATGACTAAGTCTAAAGTTAGACTTGGTAAATACTCAACTAAATGCTAGATTAGATGACCAGAAGGCTGATTCAGCCACACTAAGTGAAAAATTAAATGCTCAGAATGAAGCCCTATGGAGAGAAGTAGGTTTAGTATATTCTAAATGCTCAGAGTGAAACCTTGAACAGTCAAGCAGTGAATATAGTTCTATTAAAGAATGAATTTGACTCTTTAAATGATAACATAGAAAATCTGAAGTTAGATATAAAGAGCGAACTTACTAGTTCTATGAAAACTCACGTTAAACAACTATTTACTGAATTTAATCAGAGACAGAATGAGCAACTTCAGGATTTAACTAAAAAATTAGAATTTGACAGTGAAGATAAATGTAACAATTTAGAAATGGAACTTGCCAAAAGATTAAGATCATTTCAAAGTGTATGCAATGTTACCTTTGATGCTGTAAATCAGAGGTTGCACACCCTGAAGGAGAGTATTGAGAAACAAGATAATTTAATTCCTTTTGTCCAATCACAAATTGCAGGTGTCAAGACTCGAGTTAATACCATGGAAAGGGATTTTAAAGAGAAACTAGCAACATCAGATACCTTAAATATAAGCAATCTGGAGGAACAAGTAGAAAAGGGGCCAAGAGGGTAACCCCTAACAACATTTCTTCAGATTTAGCTTTGGAACTTAATGATACAAAGAAAGGCATAGATAGTTTATGGAAAGAATTCAAACTTATCCAGGATAAGGTAGACAAAAAAGTGACTTCTTCTAACATGGCATTAACCAGTGAGGCAATAACAGACTTACAATGGGGAGCAAATTCAGGACTATCCAGGCACTTTCCAAAATTTAAGCCACAGTACATGGGGAACAACAAGAAGGAATTTTGACTGGCATTTCACACAGGCAAAGTACTTAGATAAACCTATGGAGGAAGAAGGGTTAGTTAGGATCTTAAGAAGGCAATTACCTATCTATGCTAGGAATAATATATTATGTAGACGGTGGAAGGCCGTAGAAGAATTGTTATCCTTTGTAGATGCACTTGATGTCCTAAACAAAGACAGGAATGAGAACGTACATCAAAGTGAAAGTCAGAATTTCCGAAGAAATAACAATAGTAGTAATAGTAATTATAAGAAACATTAAGCTAATCTAGCTAGAGTACACCAATGTAGTCGGAATAGTGGTAACGAAAGTTATCAAAGAAACATTCGCCTTTGAATATAGGCCCACTATCATCACAGGAATTTGTACCTAGTAGCAATAGAGTGCAAAGTGGAAATGTAATACCCCGATTTGGTGACCAGCCGGTGATTACAAACAACGATGAAAACATTATGCGATCTGGATCCAGGACCAGGGACCAGGTCGTAGAAATACATTAGGAGGCCTAGCTTATAATAAATATGTTAGCTTTACACATAAAGTACTGACCAACTAATTGTTGTTGCTAGAAGAACCTAGCTTAACTACCGTTAATCCACAACCAATTATAGTTGGAAAGACAGAAGGGTTTGAAGTTAACATATTTATTGATTCTGGTAGTGAAGTGCCACATATTTCTAATGGTTTCTTTAACACACTATGAACTAAACATTGCTATTACCGGTAACAGGAGTGTACATTGTAGGTATTACTGGGACCAAAAGTAAAGTTGTGAAACATGAGACCCAGGTGAACTGTGTCATTGGGAATATCCCATTTCATCAGACACTTTTAGTAGTGGAAAATATCAACAGAGATGTGTTGTTCGGCATAGACTGGCTTTCAAAATTTATCATCATATAGAATTTTGAGGGAAATTTTCTTTATTTTGGAATAGGCGACGGTAAATATTGTGTAAAGTTTGTGACGGATCCTATAATGGTAAACAAATAACTGAGAATCAGCATTTATCATTAACAGTGACAGCACAATTGTCACCAGAGACTGAAAATGTAAATCATGCATCACACCAAGCAAAGTAAATGAATCCCCAACGTTAACCAATTACCAAAAATTGGATTTATCTAAAATTCTATTGGAATATGAAATGGTATTTTCTGATAGTCCGGGTAGTATTAGTGACTATGTATGTAAAGTTAAGATCAAAGATAATACTCCATTTTTTTGTAGACCCTATCTGATACCGGTAAGCCTGAAAGAAGCGATTAAGGAAGAAATAGATAAGATGATTGAAAATAAAATAACAGAACATAGTACGAGTGTTATGAACAACCATTTAGTAGTGGTAAAAAAGGCTACAGGAGGTGTGCGGTTAGTGCTGGACGCACACACTTTGAATATGCATATAGAGACGGAATGAGGCAGACCAATTAACATCGATGAATTACTGTCCAAATTTGAGAAAGCACATTATTTTAGCACGATGGACCTGACTGCTGGGTATTGGCAAATTCGGCTACGTATACAGCGTTTCTATTTGATGGGAAATCATATCATTTTAATGTGTTACCATTTGTACTCAATATCTCGGTATCCGTGTTTATATGCGCGCTGGACGAGGTGTTAGGAAGGGAATTGTTAAGAGAATTAATTATATATGCGGATGATATCATTATAATCTCCGCTACAAGGGAAGAACATTGTAAAACCTTAAGGAAAACCCCGAAAAAATTTAAAGAAAAGAATATTACAGTAAAATTATCTAAATCGCATTTTGCGAGGCACGAGCTTAAGTTTTTAGGCATATTGTAGGGGTACAGGAAATTAAACCCGATCCGGAACATATAAAGGCTGTTAAGGAGTGTCCATCCTCTAGAAACATAAGACAATTGAAGGGATTTATTGGAATGGCCAGATATTGCAGACGATATATACTAAGTCAAGAGCTGAATGACCCAAGACTTTTGCGTTTATTGCGGAAGGGAATACTGTGGAGTTGGGAACAAGAGGCTAATGATGCATTTGAAAATGTGGAAAAAGCACTGGTAGAATCACCTATACTACACCATCCGGTTATGGGTGAGCCATTTAAAATTTCAACAGATGCATCCGACTATGGTATAGCAGCGGAACTTTTTCAAGGAGAATGGGGTCTGGAAAGTAAAAATCACAGATCTATAGCTTTTGCTAGCTGAAGCCTAACAAACATGGATTAAACTATACGGCTACAGAGAAAGAACTATTAGCGGTAGTATGGAGTATCCAAAAATTCCAAACATTAGTAATGGGGCTAAGAGATCCATGTATATACGGATCATCAAACTCTATCTTTTTTAATGAGTAGTCTCTTATTACATAGTAGATTAATGTAAAAGGTTCTGAGAATATAGTACCTGATGCTTTGTCTAGATTACCTGTATATATGAAAGACCCAAAACGTACAGAAGGACCCGGCGTAATTTTTGCGATTAATTTTATAACAATAGAATATCTGCACAATAGGGTACAAGAAATGGCTCAAAGAATGACAGACATTATCCATCATGATTCCTACTTTACAGAAATATATGCTATGTGTAATAGAAAATCTTTACCTCCTAATCAACCAGAGAAATGGAAAATTATAGGGCAAAATTTACTTTGGAGAGACAGTATAACACCTCGACAGTGGAGTTTATGCATCCCGAAGTTGATGGAGGATGAAATTGTGTGGTATGTCCATACAGGATATGGACAATTCGGAATAAAAAAGTGTACAGCCCACATGAACAAGTTCTATTATTTTAAAAATTTGGGACATAAGGTAGCATCTTTAATTAGAACTAGTGAAACCTGTCAGAAAGTAAAAGAGAATAACTCTCATGTTAGATACAAAATGTATCCAATCATTCCTAAAGCATTAAACGGTTTTAAAGCAGTGGATTTCTTCGGACCAATGGACCACAATTTGTCAGTAATGACTTCAAAGAATTCTTAGCGTGGGAAGATATTTGTCAGGTATTAATCTCCAACTATAATCCATCTTCTAACACGTGTGAAAGGGTTATGAAGGAAGTTGGGAAATTATGCCATACATACTGTCATGAAAAACATACGTCATGGGCAATGAAAGTTAAAGGCTTTGAGCTTATTTTAAATGAATTACCACATTTGCCAACTGGATTAACACCTTTGGAAGTAATAGGTAAACCTTTTATGGGAGAACTCCTTATTAAATATTTTACTTGGTTGGAACAACCTACTGTTGATTACCAACTTAATCATCAATAGTTTCTAAAAACTTAGTTAAAAGAGCACAACAACGAGTGAGTAAATATAATGAGAAGGCTGTCGAACCTAAGTATAACGTTAATGACCTAGTCTTAGTAAACAGCATCTTCGGAGCTCTGCCCTGAAGAAAGAAACCCACTTATTTTTTCAAAAGTATGAGGGATCTTACCAACCCCAAAGCCTTAATTTTAGTGGATCCTCTAACAGGATCAGAAAAAGGAAAATATAATGTAAAAGACATAAAGTTGTATATCTCACAGGGACATTAATGTTCTGTGTTAATGCGCAGGGTGACAACCGTCGGATCCCTAGTTGTTTTCGGTGTTTCTTCTGTACTATTCTTCCTGCACCGAATTCTCTTCAAATCTTAAACTATTCTGTAATATATTCTTGAATTCTTATACTATCATATTATCCTATTGCTTCTGCATACTTGTCTTTACTTGGCTGACAAGCAAAGCAAGTCATTGATATCAAGACCATACTGCTTCTTGTAGTAATAGCAATAAGTGATTGTAGCACTATTCGTGGTCTCAAATGTGTTACGTGGACTTCTGGTCCATGCTATGTAATCAACACGATAAATTTTGTTGTTATACCGAATCAGGACTGAAGCACCTATTACTGTTTTCATAATTTGCTCCTTAGAAACAGTTGGATATGATTTGATATATCTGCAATTACATCCAGAACAGTCTGTGTTCTCAGTACTCGGTTGTTAGTGCCCGATAACTATTTAAGTTGCCGATAAGTATTTAAGCCACCTGCATGCACCACTCTAGTAAGCGTTGATCTCAAATCCCTGCATCAGTGTGGAGTTCGGAAGAAGTTGTCTTACGTATTTAAGTCGTCTTCACGCTTCGCTCTAGTCAGCAGTGGTCTCGAATCCCAGCATCAGAGTATAGTTACACCTTAATTTTGCCTAAGTTATTCTTTGAGAGTAATCAATGAATATTAAATTAATAGAAAATGTATCTTTAAATGAATCATTACATAATTGTGATAACATGACACATAATTTTTACCCTTTGTGAGATATAATGTAAAAGGGAGGATTTGTATTACTTTCGGAAGGGGTGGGTAGTGTAAGTACAAGCATGACTAACACTAATCACACACCCCACCTTTTCAGACAACCCTCGCAGACAAGTGTAACTGATTCTTCACCACTTGCCATTCCATAGGTGTTGCTAAGATTTTTCTTCAGGGGCTTCAAAGTTGAAAGCGAGAATGTCCATTCTGTAGGAGACGTTTAACATCATACCTCCTCCGGCTTCTCATTCAAGTACCGGCAAAGTACGGATCCTGGGGAAGGAGGATGGGAAGGGTTATCCTGTCTTTGGTGCTATCTTCTTTTTCTTCTTCAATCTTCACAATCAGTTCTACTTTTTCCTGTCTTACTTCTTATTTTAGTACCGGTCTATCTTTCTCTCTTTCCATATGCATATACTTCTATCACTGAAGTCCTTATTTTCTGTTGTTTCCAATAACCTTAAACTTATTTCATAAAAGTAGTTCGAAGAATCAGGACACACAAACACACATCTACATAGACACAAAGATACACTTAAACACAAACAGGAGAATTACGAATTAGAAACCTGAAGTGATGTCAGAACCACCAAGGGATTTGGGGAATAAAGATATATGTAAATCTTTTGAGTCGATGCACATAATACATTGTTGATATGTGATGGTTCTAGGTCACTATTTTTTATGGCTATCAAAAATATATTTACATATACCATGCTAGTCCTTTGAGAAAAGGCATACTATCTACTGGGAGTTGGTAAATACAGGTAGACATAGCATTTACTGTGTGTGGGCATGATGTCTGTTTGTATGGTAAAAGAGAGGAGTGAAAGAGGACTCTAGGGTATTAGATGAGGTATTAGAAAGTGGAATAGAAGTGTAAAGTAGATTTGTAATTTTACCAGAGAATATTTAAGAAGAGTATCCATAAAGATGTTGGGTAGGGCAATGAACCAGGAGGCCTACTCAAGAAGGATACGGAGGGCGCACTAGATGTTTATTGGATGAGAAAAAGGGTGGATAGGCAGACCTTTGAAATGCTGATCTATACTACGCAGACAGGGGCACCAAGAAGGGGATTGACCTGTACCATAGGAGGAGAGGAATAAGAAAGGGGTACCTAATGAAATGGAAGGAGAAAGGATACTACGATCAACCCATGTAAGGTATAGGTACTGTTCCTAAAAGGAAAAAGGGCAGTATCGTGACAGAAGTCACACACTTAAAGGGATGAGTCTGGTAAGTTTGAATTCTATGCAGCACTAGAATTTTTACGTTTTAGATTTACAAGTGTCAGAAGAACGGAACACTTTATTTCACCCAGAGTTCTTCCGGATTACAATAAGTAATGAATAAGTACATACTTAGGGAGAATAGTATGGGAAGTAAGAACAAAGCAGTAGAGTATTCATGGGTTATGTACACCTGGAATTTATGATTGGAAGAGGAATAGAAAACAAAGATTTTTTTTTTGGAGATTGAAAAGAGCTAACTCGCGACATGGATTGAAAGGTTTACATTTTGTAATTGTGGTAAAATTTGCATGGTTGTTAGTAAAAAAAGAGAGGTACTGTTAAAAGATAAAGAATTGTCATCTTGTGTAGTATTATTGTACATAATGAATATGTATAAAATATTGCGTGTTCGAGCTAAGGGGAGGGATATGTAGTGCCTCAAGAATTTTGGGGTAAATTCTAGAAACACTCAGTCTTCAACCGTCTCGAACACCCGATATTTTAGGTAAGAGTGTGGGAGAGTGAGAACGTTTCTACCGATCCACCTGTTTCTATGTGCAGGTTGGAAGTTTGTTGTTAGAAGACTGTAAGAGGGGCGAGTCACTGACAAAGACAAGTGTTTGCCGCCAACACCATAGAAGATGCGAGGAGAACTCAATGAATAATTATGTCATATTCTTTGATGTGTTAGTGTCTGTGGTGACTGTAAAACAGACTATTGAAAGTTGAATATAGAGTGCTATGCACAATTCATGTATTGGACTCGCTTGAGACTAGAAACTTTTAAATTTTTTCATGTCTTGGCTATAAATGAAACAAGACACATGTATGCTATTTGAATATATGTAAATGAGTCAAACACATATGTAAATGAGTCAAACACGTAAGGAATAAGTTAGCTTGCAGAAGTTATTATCTGTGAAAGTTGAAAATAAATTAGTGATGGAACAGAAAAGTATTATACACTTACCAAAATTATTTCAAGGATAGAGAAGTATTTTAATAAATTCTCTTAACCAGCTATAGTCTTTGGTGAAGAAGCTTGTGGGAGATCGACGTAGCTGATTACCCAGAGAAGAGGATCGGCTACACACAACATGTAAGTTAACTGAATTGAGAGACATGTGCGCCTTGCAACTCAATACCACACTGTCTCTTGTTGTCCGAAAACGTTAGAGCTTGCACAGGATAGAGTAGCCTGGAGTGCTGCATCAAACCAGTCTTTGGACTGAAGACCACAACAACATAGTGGGGTGCACAAAAGAGGGCAGCAGGGCAATGTGTTCTGCATAGTGAGAGACAGAGACTATTTTGTGGCATCACTAGTATTACCTTGGTCTCTGCCCATGCCTCATACTCCAGCTGTTGTCTACTCTGGTAACAGGCAATGCAGGGATGAGTGCTATAATCAGCCACAGTTTTTGCTGCTAACTCTCCTTAGTACAATTTATATGCTCAGAAAAATATTGTTGTCACTTCTTAACATAATAACTGTCATGTATGCCTTATGTCACCCATAATGAACGCTATATTGGCTCAGTTGCTCCACCAAACTTGAACTAACACGAAAATCGACACTAAATATTCAACACGCACCATAATGTGCATGCTACAATCAGGTGCAGATAGATGCTACTGGCTGCAGCGTCATGTGGTACACTGCTCCTTGCCACTGTGCATTGCCCCACCGTCTGCCTTCTTATGTGCACACCACAATAGCAGTTGTTCTGAACCATCCTTATTTTTGTGCAAAGGAACTGATCCGACACTGTGCTGGGTCACAACAGACAATAGAAACAAACATTTCTTTGGATTAAATATTGCTAGACAAGAAACCATGACCCTTGCAGCATTTTGGATGTCTTGTGTACCTAAACAAACAGCAGCTGTTCTGAAGTTGCAAACATATCAAAGGAGTATCTGTGCAGAAGCCTGAATAACTTATGTTTCAGAAAGAAGGGCAGCAGTCTTTCCAATATTTTCAGTAGTTGCAGGGACAACAGTCTTGATAATTGTTTGATGTAGCTAGGAAACCTTAACCAATATGTCCATGCTATGTTGGCACCGTGAACTGCTGAAAGCAAGAGGAAACTATGGCTGTTATATTTCCCAAGGACATGTACCTCTACTGCATGGTTCAATGATGATCCCATCCTCTTGGGTGGGGACTAGTCAGGACAGTGCTGTCATCAGGAAAAAAAACAAACCTGGTATTCTACACATGGGAGTCTTAATCAAGGAGGCGAGTTAGAGAATTTAAAAAGACAAATATCAAACAATGGAAAATCCAGGATGGAATGTAACAGTATTAGAGAAAGAGAAGGCAGATAGGCACAAAAAAGATTCACACAATTATAGCTTTCAGCCATTAAGGCCTTTGTCAACAATAGACACACAGACACACATGCGCACACACACTCACTCAAAGGCAACTTGCACACAACTGCAGTCTCAGGCAACTGAAACCACACTGCGAGCAGCAGCACCAGTGCATGATGGGAGTGCTGACTGGGTGGGGGGAAGGAGGAGGCTGGGATGGGGAGCGAGCGGGAGGGATAGTATGGTGGGGCTGGCGGACAGTGAAGTGCTGCAGTTTAGACGGAGGAGAGGAGAGAGGTAGGGGGGGAGTAAAGGAAAGGAGAGAAATAAATAAAAAGAAATAAAATGAAATAAAAAGAATGGGTGTGGTGGTGAAATGATGGCTGTGTAGTGCTGGAATGGGAACAGGGAGGGTGGTTGGATGGGTGAGGACAGAGACTAAAGAAGGTTGAGACCAGGAGGGTTACGGGAATGCAGGATGTATTGCAGGGAAAGTTCTCACCTGCACAATTCATAAAAGCTGGTGTTGGTGGGAAGGATCCATTTGCCACAGGTTGTGAAGCAGTCAACGTGTTTAGCAACAGGGTGGTCCACTTGTTTCTTGGCCACAGTTTGTCGGTGGCCATTCATGCAGACAGACAGCTTGTTGGTAATCATGCCTACATAGAATGCAGCACAATGGTTGCAGCTCAGCTTGTAAATCACATGACTGGTTTCACTGGTAGCCCTGCCTTTGATGGGATAGGTGATGTCGGTGATTGGACTGGAGTAGGTGGTGGTAGGAGGGTATATGGGACGGGTCTTGCATCTAGGTCTATTACAGGGGTATGAGTCATGAGGTCAGGGATTGGGAGCAGGGGTTGTGTAAGGATGGACGAGTATGTTGTGTAGGTTCGGTGGACAGTGGAATACCACTATAGGAGGGGTGTAAAGGATAGTGGTCAGGACATTGCTCATTTTAGGGCATGATGAGAGGTAACTTGTGTGTATGTGTGTCTATTGTTGACTAAGGCCTTAATGGGTGAAAGCTATAGCTGTGAGAAACTTTTTGTTGTGTCTGTCTGCGACTCAGCATCTCCGCTATATGGTGAGTAGCAACTTTTCCTCCTCTAATATTGTTAAAAAGACAAATAGATACACTGTATGAATTAATGATGTGTTATGGAGGAATATTGGCACTTTTGGTCAGGTGAGTACACGGTTATAAACACAACTGTGTGGTCCTCAGCACCAGTACAAAGTCCCAAATTTTACACAGTTCAGTTTTTTTACAAAGGCTAATCTAGCCACTGTCACAAATGATGATGATAATGAAATGATGAGGACAACACAAACACTCAGTCCCCAGGCAGAGAAAATCTACAACCCGGCTGGGAATCGAATCTGGGACCCCGTGATCAAGAGACAGCAACGCTAGACTCTAGACCACGACACAAGCTGTGGGGGCAAGAACAACATGGACTGGCAGAAAGGAGTGATAGAATTTGGCATAGAGCACAATTTAATAATCCCTAATGCTTGGTTTAAGGATATTGAGAGAAGGCAGTATATATGTGGAGAAAACCTTGTGTCGCTGGAGGTTTGAGACAGATTAAATAATAGTACAACATAATTTCAAAACTAGATTTTAAATTGGAAAATGTATTCATGAACAGATGTGGACTCTGACCGTAATCAGATTGTGAACTGCAGAGTAAAACAGAAGAAACTGCAAAAAAGTGGGAAATTAAGAAGACGGGATCTGGATAAATTGAAAAGAGGTTTTTGAGGGTTTATAAGGCAGTATTGACAATTGCTAACTGGAACATGGGAAAGAAAAACAAAAGAAGAGGAATGGGTAGTTTTAAGAGATGAACTTATAAAGGCAGCAGCAGATAGAACAGGAAAACAGACAAGGCCCAATAGAAATCTTTGGACAACATGAGGTACTGAATTTAACTGACAAAAGGAGAAAATATAGCAAATTTCACATGCAAAGGTGAATTACAGAAATTATAACAGGGTCAGAATAACAAAGTGTTTGACAGCTGGACATGGAAAGGGATGATGATGGCAGATCGCTGTTACCTGCACACCTAACACGGTCACAGCAGCAACAGCTGTGGAATCTAATACTGAATTCTTTCATATGTTACCCATTAATATTAACCCTCCGCTACTTGCGCGATTTTTTTACCTCCGCTACATGTGCGTGGACTGAGAGTCCGCATTGCGTTTTATACCATTTTCATGAACAATTCTGACGTTACAGTTGGCAAATATAATACATTCGAGTCTGGATAACATAAATAAAACAATGACTTCGTAAACACAATGTATTTCAGCATCAGTGTAGTGTACATAAAATATTTTAACTCATAATTTAACCGTAAACCAATAAGAACATTTATTGTACTCGCTGAAATTTATGTTCACTCTGTTTTTTCACTGTTTTTCCAAGTGAATATTAACCAACACTTATCTTACGTTAATTAGTTCAGAAACTTTTTCAGAAAACTATAGTTTACAGCCTCACTGCCAATTCGAGAAAATCACTCGTGGTGGTTGCCATTTTCACTGCACTGATATGCACTGACATGTTCGAGGCATACAAATTTATAGCACACATTGCAGGAAAATCTCGTTGGTCTGTTTTCTTTCCTATCACAGAAGTTGCAACAGCTGTGGAATCTAATACTGAATTCTTTCATATGTTACCCATTAATATTAACCCTCCGCTACTTGCGTGATTTTTTTACCTCCGCTACATGTGCATGGACTGAGAGTCCGCATTGCGTTTTATACCATTTTCATGAACAATTCTGACGTTACAGTTGGCAAATATAATACATTCGAGTCTGGATAACATAAATAAAACAACGACTTCGTAAACACAATGTATTTCAGCATCAGTAGTGTACATAAAATATTTTAACTCATAATTTAACCGTAAACCAATAAGAACATTTATTGTACTCGCTGAAATTTATGTTCACTCTGTTTTTTCACTGTTTTTCCAAGTGAATATTAACCAACACTTATCTTACGTTAATTAGTTCAGAAACTTTTTCAGAAAACTATAGTTTACAGCCTCACTGCCAATTCGAGAAAATCACTCGTGGTGGTTGCCATTTTCACTGCACTGATATGCACTGACATGTTCGAGGCATACGAATTTATAGCACACATTGCAGGAAAATCTCATTGGTCTGTTTTCTTTCCTATCACAGAAGTTGCATCTTCCTCGAGCTGTTGTTTGTGGGGGTCTAGGAAGAGCTTCAGCTGTTGGTAATCCCAAAATTTCCTTGATAAAATTCTTGATGTTCACCGGTGTACTTAGATGATTGACCTTCATTGTCATATCATCATGCAACAGTTCTTTGGCAAGAACTTCTAGATAGTCTTTTCTGGGAATTGTTGAATCCGAATTGCTCTTGTAAATTATGTATCCATTGATTCCAGCAATATTTAGAAGAGAGGAAAAAATTATAAATGGCCATCTTCTAGTAATTCTTGTCACAGAGTATGTACATTTCATCTCATCAACTTTATCCACACCAGGTTTAGTCTCGTTGTAAAATGTTATTATATCCGGCTTGCACTTTTCCGAATCACTGTCAATACTGTCATCATCATGTAAAGTAGACAGTACCAGAACAACCTTTCTTAGGTTTATATGAAATCAGTGTCATATTCTTCCTAAATGCAAAAATGCCGGATTCCACAGGACGATCTTTTGCTACTGTCATAAATGGAGGAATTTCACGTTTATTTTTTCGAATTGTTCCAACCATTGTCAGCTTGTCATTTTCCAACAAGTCAGCCGCAAGTGGAATTAATGTGAACCAATTATCACATGTTACATTTCTGCCAGATTTAGATATGCATTTCACAATTCTTTTGACAATAGCATGAGGTGTGTTATCACAGAGATAAGGCCTATCCACTTGCTTTCCACAGTATGTTTCTAAATGGCTGGTAGAGAACATCCTTGCATCTGTAAGTGCAAACACTTTTATACCATATTTTGCTGGTTTTGATGGAATGTATTGTATAAATCCACATCTGCCCATGAATGCATCCAGCATTTCATCTACTGTAACTAGTTCTGATAAACTATGATGTTTCTTGCAGTTTTCACTGAACTGATCCATCAAGAATTGGACAGCAGCTAATTTGTCTGTTTCCTTCCAATGAGCTCTGTTTCTGACGTCATCAAATCTCAGACATGTCAGCAAGAAACGAAAATGGTTTATGCCCATTGAAAGTCTGAAGTACTCCACTCCACTCTATAGCCCAGAGACCTGGTAAATCTGTGTGTGATGTTCGCAGCACACCCGCCAAGAAAAGGAGTCCTAAACGAGCTTTGATTTCTGTAATGTTAGTGTATGCAGCATCTCTTTCTCTGGAATATTTAGAACGGATGGCAGCAATGTAAATATTAGTGCAGTGAACAATTTCTTCTGAAATGTCATCTGTGAAGAAAAGTTGTAAACAATCAATTGGACGCTTGGTATTTTTTGCTTCGCCTATGGCTCCCGGTAAATGCTTGACAATATTATGTTGAGGTCTTCTTACTCTTCTGTTTTGGATTAGAAGTCGATGGCTCCATTGCATACTGTCTTTCCCAAATTACAAGTCAAATTTTTCGATAGAATCACTTTCGTCCAACGACTGTTCACTATCTGAATAGTGATCACTTTTGAATGTTGACTCCAGATCACTACATTTTTCATTACCAAGCTCTTCATCCAACCACTGCAAAACCTGATCATCATCCACCGTTCTTTTTATATATATATATATATATATATATATATATATATATATATATATATATATATATATATATATATATATATATATATATATATTTAAAAAAAAAAAAAAAAAAAAAAAAAAAAAAAAAAGGTGTAGAACTTATTTCACTAATCGGTGTTGGTCAATGAAAAGGCTCATAATTGTATGACAGTTTGGATAATAAATAAATAAAAAAGTTTCTAAATGTAACTGTCTATGTTTTGTAATATTATAAAGGAAGAAACCTCCTTACCTGCAATACATCGTAAAAGAACTGATGATAGAACCGCGCAACACGAATGCACACACGTGGACTGACACTCTGCACCTCATAAGACTGCTGCTTCTGGCAATAATGCCTAACTTCAATTTGTTACGGAAGGAGGGGGAGGTAGAAAAAGCCGCTAATGGAAATATTGAATTTATAAGTGATTGTTGATGGAAAGATAAAACTGCGGACTCACAGTCCGTGGTGCGTGTAACGGAGGGTTAAGGGATCACAATAGAATTATCATTTTCCTGTCACATCCGATATTACCTGCAGACTTACTTTTGTGTATTATAAAAAAATCTTCTGAAAGAAACAAAGTACATGACAAAAACGAATTACAACAATTATGTCAACAACTAATTTTTGTCGGTGCAGGATATGTCAACAGCAAGCAAAACAAAAGGAGTGACCAAGCTTATTCTAAGGTTCTTTTGTAAACAACTAGCTGTCAATCACTTTCTTATACTGATATGAGTAGAGACTGCAGTTACAAGAATTAAAGGACATGAAAGGGACAGTAGTTAAGAAGGGCTGCTGAGCAGGCTTGTAACCTATCAAATAAACATTGTAATTCTGTCAGGGATGGCAAAGGACCTGGATGATGAGATTAACATGAATGGATAATGTCTTGAAAAGATGTTATAAGCTGAATACTAATATAATAAGCAAATAACGTGAATGTAAAATAAAGTTAATAAATCAGGTGAGTTCTGCTATTTGGGCAGCAAAATAACTGAGGATAGCTGAAGTAGACA
Organism: Schistocerca americana; assembly: GCF_021461395.2. NCBI lineage: Eukaryota > Metazoa > Arthropoda > Insecta > Orthoptera > Acrididae > Schistocerca > Schistocerca americana. The sequence goes on from NC_060124.1 coordinate 313,645,226, forward strand.
GGATAGATACGGCAGACTGGCAATAACATGAAATGCATTTCTGAAAAGCAGAAATATGTTAGGAAGTCTTTTCTGGAGGATGTTTAACTGAATGGTACCCTTGTATGGAAGGGAAATGTGGATGATAAACAGTTCAGACAAGAAAAGAATGGACATTTTTGAAATGCTGTGCGACAGAAGAATGTTGAAGACTGGATGGGTGAATTGGATAACTAATGAAGTGATACTGAACTGAATTGGGTAGAAAATAAATTTACTGTACAACTTGACTTAAAGAAGGGATCAACTGATAAAGACACACACTGGAGCATCAAGGAACAGTCAATTTGGTAATGGAAGGAGTAAAAATTATAAAGGGGAGAAAGGCATGTCTAAAGTAAGCAGGTTGCAGCAGCAATTCAGAGATGATGAGTCTTGCACAGGGTAGACTAATGTTAACAGTTGCATCAAACCACACTTTAGGCTGAAAATCACAACAACACACAAGGAGCTAATTTGTGGCTGATTTAGTGTATGGAATGCCTTAAAATGTTCCTCAAACCATAGAAATTGGTACCTTTTTACCTTAGTTGATTTAATGGACAAGAAATATGAGGAACTTATGGTAAGAACTTAGCATAGTAATTGATCCTGTCAAGAAATGATTATAATTCTTTAGGATTGTTAGGAGTATGCTGTTTACTGACTGGTTCAATGTGTTTTTGAGTATGTCTCAGGTCATTCTTGCTAAACTCCACTGTGAACTAAGGGCTTTTACGTAAAGTATATTTGAGATTAGCACTTTTGAGAGAGCAAAATAAAGTTTCTTGATTTTTAATAGAATTTTCTTGTGCCAAAGATGTTACAATGACATCATTAACATAATTTGCACAGTGATAATGTTATTTATAAATTATTTTAAATAGTGCTGAAAATATCATAGGGATACAAGCAATTTCACAAATTATGATGTTGTGCTGACAGAGTCTGAAAGGTGTATAAACAATCATATCCATTTTTGCCTCATTGGGAAGTAATTGCAGATAGGCATGTGACAAGTCAGTCTTTGAAAAATATTGCCTTCCAGACAGTTTGATCATTATACTGGTTGGAGTATCGAATAAGCTTTTATGTCTGATTGATCACTGACCATAGATTTTAGGTCACCACTGGGTCATAATGATGTATTGTGCTTATGGGTGACACCCAATGATACCACTGGTTCATTTGATAAAACAAGTGTAAATACTTGGTGTTCAAGGGATCAGTCTAATTCCTTCATGCAGGGCAAATGGAATTGGTGTGGGTTTACACATATGTGGCAATGAGGATGATTTCCTTGTGATGTGATCTTTAAAGTTAGCTGTAAAACTTAAATCTGGTTTATAAAGAGAAACTGTAATCACAGCATAGTACTTCAAGGTCTGCAAACTAGGTTAACTGCATCACAAATTTGGAATGCAAATACAGAGAAGGCATCAAAACCAAATATACTGGAAGCCTAAGGATTTGCTGCAACTAATAATTTTAATCTTTACCTAACTTTCTTATACCTGAATCTTGCCTTGTTAAGAGTGATTTGTACATAATAAATAAGAAGTCTGTGCTTTATTTCATTAGAACACTGGTGATCCAGCAGTCTAATAACAGACAGAGGCACCAATGCCCAGCTGAAATTGTACTTTTGTATTTTGTATTGTTAAAGTCAGCACTAGCTTCTCACGAAAAACTGTTTTTTGGTTAGGGTCAGAGACTATGTTGTTTACTTCTGATTGCTGGAATGGTGGAGATGTTCCTGTTTTCCAGGATTTGTCTGATATCCACCAAAACAAAATGCATAATGTTGAACTAGGGCCTTTCAAGTCAGCCACTCAAGCTAAGTACAACTACAAATGCTTTTTAAAATGCTGCACACATTTCAAGCTGGATGCAACTACATATGTTTGCATACTGAAAGTCTGGATAAAATGGTACACCAATATTTATACGAGATATTGCTGGTGGACAGGTATTCTGAATCAACTTATAAAGTTAGTGAGTAAATGTTTCATCTATCCAACTGCAGCATATTTTCATAAAGTTGTGTGCTAGAAGACAACAGGTAGCTACATTGTAAATAAGAATCAAATACATTACTTGCATGGAAATGGAATCTAAACCAACACTGATAGGAGTGCCAGTCCTCATTTTTCTCATAATCCACAGGGAATTGCATAACCATTGTGGTCTGATTGACTGTGCTCACTACAGAACCTGCTTGGACAGGTGCTACTTCTGTTACTGTTCAAATAATTCCTACTTTGTGCTTATTGTGCACCAACTGTTCTTACTATGTTGTCATGTGCTCTTGATATCTTTCCTGTCATTCAATTTTTCTTGTTGTTCCTGCCATAACTTTTTTAAAAATTCTGGATCTATCATGAAGTTCAAGTTCACTAATAAAATGGCTGCTTAAATTATACAACTGTCACTTAATACCTAATCATCAAATTTGGTTTGCACTACACAACTTTATTTACACTAACAAACTGCAAGTTGGCTTCTGTCTTGAGTTCTTTGGCCATTGTTTCGTTGATGATTTTTCTGATGTTTCATCAGCACGTGTGGCTGGCACTGTCAAAGCTTCACCTTCTATTGTAACTGCTTGCGGAGTATATATGTAGACGCAGACATTGACATAGCTCAGAAAACTGGTTCAGGGTGACAACAAATGTAGTGTTGAATGGTAAATACAGAATTGGCTGCTGTGAGTCAAGTGAGACCATTTTATCCATGAATTATTGCCGGATTGGTAGTCTATTAAATGTGGTGTGAGGTTTGCTTATGGTGATGTATGGAGTTTTGCAGCAGTGTCACACTCAGTGATAAGTCAGTCATCTCTCAGTATAACAAGGGTATGAAATAAAACACTACGTTTCATAAATCTGGAAATCTTTTAAACACACATGAGAACCATTACCTAGCTGTTCTGATGAAACAGAGTAACTTTTCTGTTCTAGAAACTATTACATATTTTGTAGTTCTGTTCTGTTCTGATCACTTTCCAGACTGCCTGTCTTTACCGCGACTTAAAAAAAAAAACTGATTCTCGTGAACTCTGGGACTTTACCTTCCTGCAAAAATCTGAACAAACATGTCCTCCCTTCCTTCTTCCTCCCATTTATGGGAAGGCCATTATTTTTTTTGTCATCAGTCTACTGACTGGTTTGATGCGGCCTGCCATGAATTCCTTTCCTGTGCTAACCTCTTCATCTCAGAGTAGCACTTGCAACCTACGTCCTCAATTATTTGCTTGACGTATTCCAATCTCTGTCTTCCTCTACAGTTTTTGCCCTCTACAGCTCCCTCTAGTACCATGGAAGTCATTCCGTCATGTCTTAGCAGATGTCCTATCATCCTGTCCCTTCTCCTTATCAGTGTTTTCCACATATTCCTTTCCTCTCCGATTCTGCGTAGAACCTCCTCATTCCTTACCTTATCAGTCCACCTAATTTTCAACATTCGTCTATAGCACCACATCTCAAATGCTACGATTCTCTTCTGTTCCGGTTTTCCCACAGTCCATGTTTCACTACCATACATTGCTGTACTCCAGACGTACATCCTCAGAAATTTCTTCCTCAAATTAAGGCCGGTATTTGATATTAGTAGACTTCTCTTGGCCAGAAATGCCTTTTTTGCCATAGCGAGTCTGCTTTTGATGTCCTCCTTGCTCCGTCCATCATTGGTTATTTTACTGCCTAGGTAGCAGAATTCCTTAACTTCATTGACTTCGTGACCATCAATCCTGATGTTAAGTTTCTCGCTGTTCTCATTTCTACTACTTCTCATTACCTTTGTCTTTCTCCGATTTACTCTCAAACCATATTGTGTACTCATTAGACTGTTCATTCCGTTCAGCAGATCATTTAATTCTTCTTCACTTTCACTCACGATAACAATGTCATCAGCGAATCGTATCATTGATATCCTTTCACCTTGTATTTTAATTCCACTCCTGAACCTTTCTTTTATTTCCATCATTGCTTCCTCGATGTACAGATTGAAGAGTAGGGGCGAAAGGCTACAGCCTTGTCTTACACCCTTCTTAATACGAATACTTCGTTCTTGATCGTCCACTCTTATTATTCCCTCTTGGTTGTTGTACATATTGTATATGACCCGTCTCTCCCTATAGCTTACCCCTACTTCTTTCAGCATCTCGAACAGCTTGCACCATTTTATATTGTCAAACGCTTTTTCCAGGTCGACAAATCCTATGAAAGTGTCTTGATTTTTCTTTAGCCTTGCTTCCATTATTAGCTGTAACGTCAGAATTGCCTCTCTCGTCCCTTTACTTTTCCTAAAGCCAAACTGATCGTCACCTAGCGCATTTTCGATTTTCTTTTCCATTCTTCTGTATATCATTCTTGTAAGCAGCTTCGATGCATGAGCTGTTAAGCTGATTGTGCGATAATTGTCGCACTTGTCAGCTCTTGCCGTCTTCGGAATTGTGTGGATGATGCTTTTCCGAAAGTCAGATAGTATGTCGCCAGAGTCATACATTCTACACACCAACGTGAATAGTCGTTTTGTTGCCACTTCCCCCAATGATTTTAGAAATTCTGATGGAATGTTATCTATCCCTTCTGCCTTATTTGACCGTAAGTCCTCCACAGCTCTTTTAAATTCTGATTCTAATACTGGATCCTCTATCTCTTCTAAATCGACTCCTGTTTCTTCTTCTATCACATCAGACAAATCTTCACCCTCATAGAGGCTTTCAATGTATTCTTTCCACCTATCTGCTCTCTCCTCTGCATTTAACAGTGGAATTCCCGTTGCACTCTTAATGTTACCACTGTTGCTTTTAATGTCACCAAAGGTTGTTTTGACTTTCCTGTACGCTGAGTCTGTCCTTCTGACAATCATATCTTTTTCGATGTCTTCACATTTTTCCTGCAGCCATTTCGTCTTAGCTTCCCTGCACTTCCTGTTTATTTCATTCCTCAGCGACTTGTATTTCTGTATTCCTGATTTTCCCGGAACATTTTTGTACTTCCTCCTTTCGTAAATCAACTGAAGTATTTCTTCTGTTACCCATGGTTTCTTCGCAGCTACCTTCTTTGTACCTATGTTTTCCTTCCCAACTTCTGTGATGGCCCTTTTTAGAGATGTCCATTCCTCTTCAACTGTACTGCCTACTGCGCTATTCCTTATTGCTGTACCTACAGCGTTAGAGAACATCAAACGTATCTCGTCATTCCTTAGTACTTCCGTACCCCACTTCTTTGCATATTGATTCTTCCTGACCAATGTCTTGAACTTCAGCCTACTCTTCATCACTACTATATTGTGATCTGAGTCTATATCTGCTCCGGATACGCCTTACAATCCAGTATCTGATTTCGGAATCTCTGTCTGACCATGATGTAATCTAATTGAAATCTTCCCGTATCTCCTGGCCTTTTCCAAGTATACCTCCTCCTCTTGTGATTCTTGAACAGGGTATTCACTATTACTAGCTGAAACTTGTTACAGAACTCAATTAGTCTTTCTCCTCTTTCATTCCTTGTCCCAAGCCAATATTCTCCTGTAACCTTTTCTTCTACTCCTTCCCCTACAACTGCATTCCAGTCACCCATGACTATTAGATTTTCGTCCCCCTTTACATACTGCATTACCCTTTCAATATCCTCACATACAGGCATACAGGCCATTATTATGTAAGTGAAAAAAATTATTATGTTAACTAGGTCACGGTCCTCCCCCCATGAACCATGGACCTTCCCGTTGGTGGGGAGGCTTGCGTGCCTCAGCGATGCAGATAGCCGTACCGTAGGTGCAATCACAACGGAGGGGTATCTGTTGAGAGGCCAGACAAACGTGTGGTTCCTGAAGAGGGGCAGAAGCCTTTTCAGTAGTTGCTGGGGCAACAGTCTGGATGATTGACTGATCTGGCCTTGTAACAATAACCAAAACGGCCTTGCTGTGCTGGTACTGCGAACGGCTGAAAGCAAGGGGAAACTACGGCCGTAATTTTTCCCGAGGGCATGCAGCCTTACGGTATGATTAAATGATTATGGCGTCCTCTTGGGTAAAATATTCCGGAGGTAAAATAGTCCCCCATTCGGATCTCCGGGCGGGGACTACTCAAGAGGATGTCTTTATCAGGAGAAAGAAAACTGGCGTTCTACGGATCGGAGGGTGGAATGTCAGATCACTTAATCGGGCAGGTAGGTTAGAAAATTTAAAAAGGGAAATGGATAGGTTAAAGTTAGATATAGTGGGAATTGGTGAAGTGCGGTGGCAGGAGGAACAAGACTTCTGGTCAGGTGACTACAGGGTTATAAACACAAAATCAAATAGGGGTAATGCAGGAGTAGGTTTAATAATGAATAGGAAAATAGGAATGCGGGTAAGCTACTACAAACAGCATAGTGAACGCATTATTGTGGCCAAGATAGATACGTAGCCCACACCTACTACAGTAGTACAAGTTTATATGCCAACTAGCTCTGCAGATGACGAAGAAATTGAAGAAATGTATGATGAGATAAAAGAAATTATTCAGATAGTGAAGGGTGACGAAAATTTAATAGTCATGGGTGACTGGAATTCGAGAGTAGGAAAAGGGAGAGAAGGAAACATAGTGGGTGAATATGGATTGGGGGAGAGAAATGAAAGAGGAAGCCGCCTGGTAGAATTTTGCACAGAGCATAACTTAATCATAGCTAACACTTGGTTAAAGAATCATGAAAGAAGGTTGTATACATGGAAGAACCCTGGAGATACTAAAAGGTATCAGATAGATTATATAAAGGTAAGACAGAGATTTAGGAACCAGGTTTTAAATTTTAAGACATTTCCAGGGGCAGATGTGGACTCTGACCACAATCTATTGGTTATGACCTGTAGATTAAAACTGAAGAAACTGCAAAAAGGTGGGAACTTAAGGAGATGGGACCTAGATAAATTGAAAGAACCAGAGGTTGTACAGAGTTTCAGGGAGAGCATAAGGGAACAATTGACAGGAATGGGGGAAAGAAATACAGTAGAAGAAGAATGGGTAGCTCTGAGGGATGAAGTAGTGAAGGCAGCAGACGATCAAGTAGGTAAAAAGACGAGGGCTAGTAGAAATCCTTGGGTAACAGAAGAAATATTGAATTTAATTGATGAAAGGAGAAAATATAAAAATGCAGTAAATGAAGCAGGCAAAAAGGAATACAAACGTCTCAAAAACGAGATCGACAGGAAGTGCAAAACGGCTAAGCAGGGATGGCTAGAGAACAAATGTAAGGATGTAGAGGCTTATCTCACTAGGGGTAAGATAGATACTGCCCACAGGAAAATTAAAGAGACCTTTGGAGATAAGAGAACCACTTGTATGAATATCAAGATCTCAGATGGAAACCCAGTTCTAAGCAAAGAAGGGAAAGCAGAAAGGTGGAAGGAGTATATAGAGGGTCTATACAAGGGCGATGTACTTGGGGACAATATTATGGAAATGGAAGAGGATGTAGGTGAAGATGAAATGGGAGATACGATACTGCGTGAAGAGTTTGACAGAGCACTGAAAGACCTGAGTCGAAACAAGGCCCCCGGAGTAGACAACATTCCATTGGAACTACTGACGGCCTTGGGAGAGCCAGTCCTGACAAAACTCTACCATCTGGTGAGCAAGATGTATGAAACAGGTGAAATACCCTCAGACTTCAAGAAGAATATAATAATTCCAATCCCAAAGAATGCAAGTGTTGACAGATGTGAAAATTACCGAACAGTCAGTTTAATAAGCCACAGCTGCAAAACACTAACACAAATTCTTTACAGACGAATGGAAAACTAGTAGAAGCTGACCTCGGGGAAGATCAGTTTGGATTCCGTAGAAATACTGGAACATGTGAGGCAATACTGACCTTACGACTTACATTAGAAGAAAGATTAAGGAAAGGCAAACCTACGTTTCTAGCACTTGTAGACTTAGAGAAAGCTTTTGACAATGTTGACTGGAATACTCTTGTTGTGACTCGCCGATCATTCAAAGCGCCACCGCGCAATTATGCGCGTCCTCTATGTGTGGCGCTGTCTGCCAGCCATGCAGCAGCTGCGCCACCTAAGCGGCCAGCCGAGCAGCGGCCGCTAGACTGGGACTCTCATCTGCTCATTCGAATGCTAACATGTACACATGTCTTGCTTGTCAACTTACTCTGTGACTTATATGTGTTGTGTCGTTCTGAAATATATGTGTTAAACTGGACATTATAACAATTGGCGAAGAGGTAGTGGATTTTTCCTTTTCACCGTTGACCCACAGGGTTCCATGGCTACTGTCGAGCAACTATTGAAAAATCTCCTTGAACAGCAAACGCTTCTAACAGCGGCGATTCGCAATTTCGTCGCGGCCTCAAATGCGGGGCGTTTCTTGTCGTTGGCTATACCTCCTTTTCCTCCTTACGACGAGACGGCGGAAGACTGGTCTCATTATGAAAAACGTCTTTGACAGCACTTCTTGGCATTTCATGTCACGGACAAACAACCATGTAAGTCTCTGTTCCTTTCTTGGATTTCACCTCAAATGTATCGGTTGTTGTCGCAATTGGCTCCTTTGAAGGATCCTGCATCTTTGTCCTTTGCTGAAATGTGCTCACTTCTGTCTGTCTATTTTCAAAAGCAAACGCATGTGATAGCCTCTCGTGTTGCCTTTTATCGTTGTCAAAAACAGCCACATCAATCCTATCGCGCTTGGGCTGCTGAACTTCACGGCCTCAGTCGAAAGTGTCAATTTGTTACTGACGCTCACAAAGAATCCTATGCCAATTCCATGGTACGGGATGCTATTATCCGGTCGGCGCCCGACAAAGAAGTTCGGCAACGTGCCCTTCAGTTGGCGAATCCGACTCTAGATGAAGTTCTCTCCATTGCGCAGTCTTTTGAAATTTCTCGCGCTGCTGGGGCGCAAACAGAGGCGTGGGGTGATGTCGGGGAAATACAACCTCTTAACAACGAGTGCGGCGCGTCCCCGCCGGCCGATGTGGCCGCAGTCTGCTCCCACACGCAGCCTCGGCCTAGCCGTAAACAACCCACTAAGAAACTGCAGCAAAACCCCCGGCAACTTCCTTCATGTCCGCGGTGTTTTACGAAACATTCACGCGAGGATTGTCCCCAACCTTGGGCTGTGTGTCACAATTGCAAAAAGAAAGGTCATGTGTCTTCCGTTTGCAAATCCGACCGCATACATGATGTTCATGAACATGATGCTGATTCTGATTCTGCGTTGTCTGTCAATTGCACTTCTTCCCTTTCAGGGAAGTTATTCCTCACTATCCAAATCCTTGGTCGAGATGTTCGCATGCAAGTGGATACCGGTTCTGCTGCCACTATAATTAATTCTCAGACGTATCTTCAGTTGGGTTCTCCACTCCTGTCGCCTGTCACTCGGCAATTACGGACGTACAATAAACAGAGGATTTCTCTTTTGGGACAGTTTAATGTTGAGGTATCTTACAAATCCGTCATTCGCACTGTTCCCATATTTGTGGTCGACCAGAGCAATGCAGAAAATCTCTTTGGTTTCTACGCCTTTCGCGTTTTTGGGTTCTCCATAGATGACTCTGTCAATATTGTCTCTGATGCTATTCCTTATGCTCAACTGGATTCCTTGTCGACGACATTTTCGTCCCTTTTTTCTCCTGGGTTAGGCCATGCAAACGACTTTGAAGCTCATATCACGCTCTAACCCACTGCTCGGCCTAAGTTTTTTCGGGCTCGGCCCATTCCTGTGGCCCTTCGTGATCGGGTAAAACGGGAGTTGGATCGTCTCACTACTTCAGGGGTCTTGCTTCCTGTCACTTCCAGTGAGTGGTCCTCTCCTGTCGTCGTCGTTGCTAAGCCAAATGGTGATATTCGTCTCTGTGGCGATTTCAAAGCCACTGTAAATGCTCAATGCCTCATCGACACTTACCCTATGCCCTGTCCAGAAGAACTGTTCACTAAACTTGCTGGAGGCCAGTATTTTTCTGAAATTGACCTGTCAGAAGCTTATCATCAACTTCCTCTCGACGCTGCTTCCCGGCAGTTTCTGATCCTTAACACGCCTTTCGGCCTCTATCAATACCAACGCTTGCCATTCGGAGTTGCTAGCGCCCCTGCTCTCTTTCAGCGATTCTTGGAACAATTACTGCTCCCTGTCCCTGGGTGTATCAATTACATGGACGACATTGTTGTCACTGGGTCCACCACTGAAGAACATCTTCAAAATCTCCGCACACTTTTTCATGTCTTACAGACTGCCGGTCTTAGGTTTAATCTTCAGAAATCACAATTTTTTCAGGCATCTATCACGTACTTGGGGTTTCAACTCTCTCGGGATGGTATTCGTCCGCTTCAGCAAACTGTCGCTGCAAAAGATGCGCTTCCTCGCCCTACATCTGTTAAGGAACTGCAGGCCTTCTTGGGGAAAATAGCATACTATCACAAGTTTTTACCGTCTGCGGCTTTGGTGGCTCAGCCGTTGCATCGCCTGTTGCATAAAAACGTGCCTTTTCACTGGTCCACGTCATGCGAAGCGGCTTTCCAGAAATTGAAGACTATGCTGAAACAGGCCCCGTGCCTGGCTACTTATCGACCTGGCCAACATCTTGTTCTTGCCACAGATGCCTCTCAATACGGGATCGGTGCAGTCCTTGCGCACCGTTTTTCTGACGGTTCGGAACAACCCATTGCTTATGCCTCCAAAACGCTCACGGATGCCCCACAAAAGTATTCTCAAATTGAGAAAGAAGCTTTGGCCATTAGTTATGCTCTTCATAAGTTGGTGTTTTTCTCTATGGCTCAAAATTTCATCTTGTTACGGATCACAAACCACTTGTTTCCTTGTTTCATCCATCAACGTCACTTCTCGACAAGGCTGCACACCGCCTCCAGCGTTGGGCTCTTTACTTGTCTCGTTTCAATTATGAGATTCATTTCCGACCAACGGCTCAACATGCAAATGCTGATGCTCTGTCTCGCCTTCCCATGGGTCCTGATCAGGCATTCGATCTGATCAGGCATTCGATAGGGACGAACTTTTATGTTTCCACCTGGATGTTGCCGAGCAGCGGATTGTGGATGGGTTCTCCATCACTGGGGACAGGCTGGCGGCTGCTACGGGTTCTGACCCTACCCTCTCCCGGGTTTTACGCTGTATTCAGAAGGGTTGACCAGATCGCCCGTCCGCTAAGACTTCTGATCCGTTGCGGAACTACTACGCTTTGCACTACCGCCTCATGGCTAGGGATGGTGTTATCCTCCTCTCCACTGACAATGCTTTGCCGCGTGTTGTGGTACCTGCGTCTTTGCGTGCTTCGGTCTTGCGCCTCCTTCACCAAGGGCACTGGGGTGTGTCTCGCAGAAAATCTCTGGTGCGCCGTCACGTGTACTGGCGTGGCATCGACTCTGAAATAGCACACATGGTCGCTGCTTGCGGCCCTTGTGCGTCACAGGCCGCTGCCCCGAAGTTATCTTTGTCACCGTAGCCTTCGCCTGAGAAGCCCTGGGAGCACATCCATGCTGACTTTGCGGGATCCTTTTTAGGTACTTATTGGTTCCTCGTAATTGACGCCTACTCTAACTTTCCTTTCATTGTCCGTTGCACGTCGCCTACCACCGCGGCAACCACCAGTGCTCTCGCCCGCATTTTTTCTTTGGAAGGCCTCCCCTCTACTCTTGTTACTGATAATGGTCCGCAATTTGCCTCTTCCGAATTTGCGGATTTTTGTGCTTGTCACGGCGTTATGGATGTCACGGCCCTGCCGTTCCATCCACAATCCAACAGTGAGGCTGAACGACTGGTCCGCACTTTTAAGGCTCAGATGCGGAAACTTCTGACTTCTTCTGCTGCTGATGATGCGCTTCTCCAGTTTCTGGCGTCTTACCGTTTCACCCCCATGGGCGACCACAGCCCGGCTGAGCTCTTACACGGCCGACAGCCCCGCACGCTACTTCATCTTCTGCGGCCTTCACTTGGCTGGTTCACCGGCGACGACCTCGTCTGGGTACTGGGATATGGCAGGCGGCCAAAATGGAGCACAGGCCGCATCTTAAGACACTGTGGCAGACACCTGTATGAAATCCAGACGGACACGGGTGTTGCAGTGCGTCATTCGGACCAGCTTCGGCCTCGTGTGCCAGCAACGCCTGTTCCGAATGCCGCTACACCACCTTTGGCTCTACCTGACGCTCAGGATCTTGGCATCTCTCAATACTCACAACGCAGCCCTCTCACAGTCATCGCGACGCCAGCACAAGAATGGACGCCAGCAGGAGACGTGCCCATGCAGGAACCGGATGACCATCCTCTGTCAGAGCAAATCTACTTGCCTCCTCCTCCAACGGACGCTGACACATCACCCATGTCTCCTGTCATATCAACTGGACTTGCCGCAACGGGCAGATTGGTGCATGGGGGCCCAGCAGATTCGACCCCTACGTCTCCTGTCATCTTGACCTGTTATCATCGGGGACACTTCCGTCCGTACGGGAAGCCTCTTCCTCGAGACTTTACGGCGAGTCAAACAACGCCTATGGACATTAGCCATCTCCAGGACACCTCCATCAAGACCAGTGCAACAATTTCAAAGGGGGGAAAAGTGTTGTGACTCGCCGATCATTCAAAGCACCGCTGCGCAATTACGTGCATCCTCTACGTGCGGCGCTGTCTGCCAGCCATGCAGCAGCTGCGCCACCTAAACGGCCAGCCGAGCAGCGGCCGCTAGACTGGGACTCAGTGCTCATTTGAATGCTAACGTGTACACATGTCTTGCTTGTCAACTTACTCTGTGACTTATATGTGTTGTGTCATTCTGAAATGTATGTGTTAAACTTGACGTTATAACAACTCTCTTTCAAATTCTGAAGGTGGCAGGGGTAAAATACAGGGAGTGAAAGGCTATTCTACAATTTGTACAGAAACCAGATGGCAGTTATAAGAGTCGAGGGACATGAAAGGGAAGCAGTTGTTGGGAAGGGAGTAAGACAGGGTTGTAGCCTCTCCCCAATGTTATTCAATCTGTATATTGAGCAAGCAGTAAAGGAAACAAAAGAAAAATTCGGAGTAGGTATTAAAATCCATGGAGAAGAAATAAAAACTTTGAGGTTTGCCGATGACATTGTAATTCTGTCAGAGACAGCAAAGGACTTGGAAGAGCAGTTGAATGGAATGGGTAGCGTCTTGAAAGGAGGATATAAGATGAACATCAATAAAAGCAAAACGAGGATAATGGAATGTAGTCGAATTAAGTGGGGTGATGCTGAGGGAATTAGATTAGGAAATGAGACACTTAAAGTAGTAAAGGAGTTTTGCTATTTGGGGAACAAAATAACTGATGATGGTCGATGTAGAGAGGGTATAAAATGTAGACTGGCAATGGCAAGGAAAGCGTTTCTGAAGAAGAGAAATTTGTTAACATCGAGTATAGATTTAAGTGTCAGGAAGTCATTTCTGAAAGTATTTGTATGGAGTGTAGCCATGTACGGAAGTGAAACATGGATGATAAATAGTTTGGACAAGAAGAGAATAGAAGCTTTCAAAATGTGGTGCTACAGAAGAATGCTGAAGATTAGATGGGTAGATCACATAACTAATGAGGAAGTATTGTAGATCACATAACTAATGAGGAAGTATTGAATAGGATTGGGGAGAAGAGAAGTTTGTGTCACAACTTGACCAGAAGAAGGGATCGGTTGGTAGGACATGTTCTGAGGCATCAAGGGACCACCAATTTAGTATTGGAGGGCAGCGTGGAGGGTAAAAATCGTAGAGGGAGACCAAGAGGTGAATACACTAAGCAGATTCAGAAGGATGTAGATTGCAGTAGGTACTGGGAGATGAAGAAGCTTGCACAGGATAGAGTAGCATGGAGAGCTGCATCAAACCAGTCTCAGGACTGGAGACCACAACAACAACAACAACAGGTCACGGTTAGTATCTTCCGATTTTTGAACTGCAGCAACAGTACTGCAGTGATATGAGGCTCTGCTACCGACTCAGTTGTTTGTTTATATGGCCGACAGCTTTTTTAATGCAGGGCTGCTCATAGTCTTGCAAATACCCATAAAACCCAAGCTTGTGTGTGCAGTTTCTGCTGCTATTCCTCTCAGGCCAGCTCATGCTAAAGTTGATAGCGACAGAATTTCCTAGTCTTCCAATTATAAGCACCTGATCATTTTCACAATTCTTTTTTACATGAGGTCCCTATGTTCTTTGTAAACTACATAAATCTGTACTGGATTTCACAATGCTTGGGGCCTGGTGTTCTACACTTACCTTTCCCAGTAGCACTCTTTGAGGCTGACACATCCAACTTTGCTCAAACACTGGTTGATGTTCTTCCCCTACCATTTTAGGAAACAAGTCAAACTTGTTGAAGTTTTAGAAAGCATTCTTTCCATTGGAGTGTGAACAGAGATCGGTGTAAAATATTAAAATTCTGTAAGACAGTCTCAGTCACAACAGATGTTTATTTTCGCTGGCAACCAGTTTCGGTTTATAATTTACAGCCTGAAGGTGGTCTGAACTGTAGACCAAAACTGGTTGCCAGCCTGTTGCAATCTGGACTGTTTTTACTTGATTTTAATACTGCAGTTTCAAATGTGATTTCTGTGTGTTTTTTCCTTTCACTTTTCATTTATTAATATAGGCAATGAATTCTGAATTTAAAACTGAAACATTCTTTCACTAACAGACTGTTTTTATCACCAATACCATATCCTGTCGCTTCCCATATTGTTTATGGAGTCATCCGTAATTTTTAATTTTTCAACTGACTTACTTATCTTCAGAAAAGTAATGTATTTGCGTCTTTGTGTGTCTAGAATACCTTCTGCCATTATGAAACAGTACTGATGTAGGGCTGTCTCTATGTAATTTTTCCACCTCTTTCCACATTTCTTCCTCTCTTATTCTTATTTCTCAAATGCATGTTTTAGTCATTCCTTAATCTTTAGTTCTTTCCAAACAGCAAAAACTTGAACTTGGCAGTCATTTATTGGTGTTGTATAGTTCACAATATGAAGGAAAACCTTCAGGAATATGCAACAAGTCAAGGTACACATTAACAAAGTGAAACAGCTGTTAGAAACTGCATTAATAATTAACTATTATTAAACTGACATAAACCATATTTTTTTTGTTAAAGAGCTATTTGAAATTACTCAAGCAAAATTTAACATAGAAAAATTAATAGGAATAAAATTAAAAACTAATGGAAATTTCACCATGAAAGTAAACACATGTACATGAAAAGGAAAAGATTGTCTTTCTAACTTCCATTGATGAATGTGAACTGTTATTCAAATAATAACAGATTGCGATAAAATAAATGACAGGTTGTTTCTTGTCGCAAATTACATGTTACAGCTGTTATCTTTGAAGTCCAGCTTCCTGTATAGCTTAATTTTCCACTGTGTGACACCGTTTCCCAGATTTTTGTCTGACTGACCTCTTTCTTCATATATACCATTTTAAATTAAATAAGAAGTTGTCTGCATTATTATTTACTCCCACAACATTATATTTTTTATTTATTCACACAATTTTACTACTACTGTTAGGAAAGTGTTTATGTCTCTTTGTTATTTGTTCCATCAACACAAAAGAAAACTGTTGCCAGTAATTTTACCTACATTTATTTTGTGACGTATTTCTCACAGATCTGCTGGTATCACAAATGATTCGTACATTCGCAGCAAATGCTGATTTCTAGTTCAAGAAAAGCAATACCTTATTCTAAATTACTTCATCAAATATTGTTCTTAGACAAGAAAGACTTTTTGCTTCATTTTTGTTTGTACTGGGCACAAAATCTATCAAATCAAATTAAAATGTGCATACAGATCTGTTAAAATAAACTATAGTTAGTACATATGGTACTATTTTTACCTGAAAGTCCAGAATTACTAGAGATGCTTTCACAGTTTTTCAGTGACTTGTCAGCGTTTTCCAGTAGTATTGTATTGTTAGAGTCCAAACCACATTCTTTCAAGGTCTCAACTGCAATCCACTCATCAGAGCAAATACTAGAGAGCCTTGGGAGGTCATAAAATATGGTCTGGAACCAAATGTTAACTATTAACTTAAAATGAATACTGAAAATGGGTTATAAGCATTCCTCACTAACAACTATCAAAACTGCAGCACAGACATATGTAGGAGATGTTGGTTAGCTTTTTTTGTATTTCCTGTGGATCATACTTGCAAAAACACTTCAGGATGTAAAACATGTCAGTAGTTTTACACATAAGGTACATTTCTGCTTTGAAAACACAGTTACAGGCTGGACATTTACATAACTGGATTTTTTGTTTTAATTTTAATCTACAAAAAAATCTGATAAAAGCAGTCCAAACACATACATATTAACTACACAGAAATTAACATATGGACTAGAAGTAGACAACGAGTAAAAATGAGTTCAAAGATATATTTACGACAGAAGAACTTTTAGTGTCACAAAATTGTTAACAACAAACACAACAGGGTGGGGGGGGGGGGGGTCTGTTAATTGCCAACAATTCAAAAGTGCAGTGAATAATGGTACCCATCAGGAAAATTGCAGCAAGGGACAGGGCAGAACACCAGGTGAACTCACTGTGTATGTCTGAGGGTCTCACTCAACAAGTTGAAGAGGCTATTAAGGCAACCTTAGAGAGAACTTGGTGCAACTAACTGCAGATTGTGGCGCACGTTGAAACGAATGATGCCTGTAGTCTGGCCTCTGAGATCATGCTTGGGTCGTTCCAGTGACTGGCAGAGAAGGTTGAGAAGATCAGCTATGCTTACAGTGTTTCAACAAAGCTCACAATTAACAGAATCGTCTCTAGAATTGATCATGGCTCTCACTCAGGTGGAAGTTGAACCAGAGACTTTGATGGTTCTGTGAAAAACTATGCTGCGACTTCCTGGACTTGCAACATAGGGTTGAGAACTGTAGGGTCCCCCTACAAGGGTCAAGTGTGTACAACACATCAGAGGCTACTACCCAGGTAGCTGACTCTATGTGGGGTGCACACAAAAGTTTTTTAGATTATGCAACTCTATCCAGCCCAAATAAAGACAGCTATAGAAGACCCAGAAGTATAAGTGTAAGATTCAAAAGAATGAACCCATAGACAAGAGTATTAAAATCCTAGTAGTTAACTACTGAAGCACTTGCAACAAAATGCAAGAGTCTGAAAAGTTCCTGAAAAGTAGTGGAGTTTGCATAATTCTAAGTACAGAAAGGTGGTTGAAACCTGAAACTGACAGCAGTGAGATATTTGTGAAAAATTTAAGTGTTTATCAAAAGGATAGTCTAGTGGGAAATGGAGGTGGTATTTTTGTCACAGTAGACAAGAAACTCAAATTCACTGAGACAGAAACTGAGGCTGCATGTGTGACTGTTTGGGAAAGACTCAGTATCAGAGGTGGACATAAAACGGTAATTGGAATCCTTCCATCACCCACCAGACATACCTCCTGATGTAACCAAAAACTTTAGAGAGAATCACAGTTTTCCTGTATGTAAGTTCCCAAATCATATTGTAATCATCGTTAGAGACTTTAACCAACCAACAATCAACTGGAGAAAATTACAGTTTAAATTCTCTACCGACATTACCTGAATGACACCATTCCAAGTCGTTGGATTGGAAAAGGAGCAGAAGACAAACTTCATTGCTGAAGTTGTGAATTCGATAACGAGAGACCACCTGCTTTGCGGTGGCAGGAAATGAGCCATCATTTTGATACTTGTCATGTAACACATGGTGCTCACATTGATGCGTAAAATTTGAACTTTTCTCTTTCCAGGAACATTGGAATTGTGTGTCTATCTGTTCCTTCTTTTGAATAGTCTACATATGATCAATAAATTAGATGAAAAATCAGTAGTGTTGTATCTCAATGACAAACTTGAAACCTTTAGCGTAGGGCATGATCATATAGAGGAACTATGGCTAAAGTTTACTAGAATAGTTCACCATGCACTGGATAGATGTGCACCCTATAGAACAGTTCATGATGGGAGGGACCCTCCATGGTATGCAGTCACTGTAAAGAAACAGGGAGTATTGCATAATTTGTGTAAAACAAAAAGTAGGGTTATAGACAGAGAAACGCCAAATGTAACATGTTTGGGTGTCGAGAGGACAACTAACATAACAGAATATTGTCAAATGATCTTTCACAAAACTCAAAGAAATTTTGGTTGTATGTAAAGGCTGTTAGTGGCAACAAATTTAGTGTCCAGTTACTCGTGAATGAGACAGGAACAGACTTTGAGGGTAGCAAAGCAAAAGCTGAAATGCTTAACTCTATTTTCAAATGTTCCTTTACAAAGGAAAACTCAGGTGAATTGCCCCAATTTAATCCTCATACCACTGAAACGGTGAGTGAAATAAGTATCAGTGTCAGTGGTGTTGAGAAACATGAGATATCGTTAAAACTGAACAAAGCTCCATGGCCTGATGGAATCCCTTTCAGATTCTATACAGAATTTGCAACTGAGTTAGCCTCTCTTCTAATTACAATCTATCATACAACCCTTGAACAAAAAGCAATTGGAAGAAAGCACAACTCTCACTTGTTTACAAGAAGGACAGTACAAGTGATCCACAATACTACCCTCCAATAGCCTTGACACTGATTTGTTGCAGAATCTTAGAACATATTATGAGCTCATCAATAAAGCGAAACTCAGCTTGCACTTTTCTCACATGACATACTGAAAGCTTTGGATCAAGGCAGTCAGGTGACACAGTATTTCTTGATTTCCAAACAGCATATGAATCAATACAACATCTACACTTCTTGCCAAAAGTATGATCTTATGAAGAATCTAGCAAAATTTATGACTCGATTGAGGATTTTTTTGATAGGGAGGATGCAGCATGTTATCTTGCATGGAGAGTCATCATCAGATGTAAAAATGGGTGTGCCTCAGGGAAGTGTGTTGGGACCCATGCTGTTAATGTTGTATATTAATGACCTTGTGGACAATATTAATAGTAACCTCAAACTTTTTGCAGAAGATGTAAACTTGTGCACTTCACAAAATGAAAAAAAAATGAAAAAAATTATGAAAAAAAGACATTGTATCCTGACAATAATATCAATGAATCACTTTTGGCATCAGTAAACTGATACAAATGCCTGGGCATGAAACTTCGTGCGGATATGAAATAGAATGATCACACACACTCAATTGTGGGTAAAGCAGGTGGTAGACTTTGGTTTATTGATAGAATACTTGGGAAATACAATCCGTCTCTAAGGAGACTACTTTCTAACACACCCTAGAATACTGCTCAAGTGTGTGAGACCCATAGCAAGTAGGTCTAATGGGGGATTTTGAACACACAACAAGAAGGGTAGCATAAATGGTTACATGTTTGTTTGATTCATGGGAGAATTCACAGACATGATGAAGAAACTGAACTAGCAGACGACTGAAGGTAAATGTAAACTATACCAAGAAAGCCTACTTACAAAGTTTCAAGAACTGGCTTTAAATGATGGATCTACCACAACATATAAAATCTGTGACTGGGAAGAAATAGTGTAACACTATGTAATGAAGTCCACGGCCCGTAATCACATAACAGATCAAGGAGAGTCTGCTGCCTAATTAACAAAATCTTAATGTTATGTAATTTAGTATGCTGTATCTTTGTAAAGCTCTTTGGAAAAAATTCAGTTCATGCCTAATACTGATAGTGCAATACTTCAAGGTTACTATCTACTTATACAAAAAATGAAAAGAGAGTGAAAAAAAAAAAAAAAGAATATTACTGAAAAGAAATGATGAGACCAAAAAAATTAACACAAATTAATGTCAGGTGGATGGTAAGAACCCAGGACATGTTATAAACTGCATAGTTCTGAAAAACTGGCATCAGGGGAAAGACAGCACATGTGATGAAACAACACTGTCATGTTGTAGAGCATGATCTGCAACAGGATATTGCATGTTGCCAGTATACACCTTCTATCTATGCCCACTGATCCTAACTGATAACTTGGTGGTTCACAGTAATTATAGCTATAACATTCAATACAGGTCCACTGCTCAGCATGCTAATACAGATGTGCTACTGTGGTTGCCAGTGGGAGTTGAACTGGAGTTCGACTGAAAGGAGGTTCCAGTTTCGGCATTGCACAACACCTTGCAACATTTGCAACAGACTCTGCTGGACTTTACTTTGATGGTATGGTAAGTCACGGCTGCCGACTTGCTTTTCTGGAAATTCTTCTCAGCAATACATATGAGATGGTCCGAGTGTGTTCCTTCAGGAGCATATTTGGTGTGGGATACGTTTTTTTCTGCTCCAGGATCAGCTCAGTGTTGTTCAGGGGGTCCACACACTGGCCATGGAGGAGTAAAACTGTAGAGTGGTCATCCCCACAGCATTAGTTCCTCTAATACTCCAAATGCTGTGTGTATCACACTGGGGTATGCCCCTTATAAAAGCTTTAGGGTGACTTCATGTCTACTGACTGGTGATTGATCACAATATTGAACATCTTGGATGGTACTGCATGGCCTGCGCACAGAACCATGCTGTGCTGTTGTGTCAGTTTTCCCCTTGGCCAGTCCTGGACCACACTTCGGACAGGATGCACATCAACTTTGCGGGTCCTTTTTTGAGAAGTACTTTGTTGTCGTTGTTGATCAATGCACTGCCAAATTTCCCATTTGTGGCCAAACTATCGGCTGCAACTAATTGCATGTTGTTGGTCATTTCCACTATTCAGAGCTCTTCCTGAGCCCTCATTTTCGATAACAGTCGGCAATTGATGTCAGAGGAGTTTGCAAATTCTCGCATTTGCAGGGGTACCCAGTATCTGACAACCACCCTGTTTCATCCAACCTCTAACTTGGAGATGGAATGAACTGTGTGAACATTCAAATCCCAAACGAAAATGTCCGAACCTGCCTTGGCCAGCAACAATGTGCTACCTAGTTTTCTTCCCACATACCAGGTGATGGTGGTTAACGAGTGCAATCAAGTGGAAACTTTGCGTGGTTGCCAGCTGTGGTTTCTTTGGAACCGTGGTTTCTTTCAGTTCTGTTGTACTCTTGAGTTGCATTCCCCAGACCATCACAGAATGTGCCGCATTCTTCTCAAGGGGCTACAGCTTGGCCCCAGTCTTTCAGGTGGCAGCAGGGATAGCTGCCGAGTATTATGGTGGGCAACAAGGATCAGGATTTGTTTGTGGTGGATGTCGGTTTGGAGCAACTGACCCAGCATTCCAATCAATTGTGTCCATGACTTGTAGGGCCCTTGGCACCACAATCTCCCTGCAGTCTTGTTCCGGTGGTAGGCCCCCAATTGCGGCAGCATGCTGCTGCCTTCACCACACCTTCCGCCATCCTATTTCTAATTGAGGAATAGGATGTCACAGGGACAGCTCTTGCAACTACCAATGCAGAACCCATGGACTTTAAAACAGAGCCCTTCTTTCCCTTGGCAGTGCATGAGGACTCGTCTCACCCATGTCAGCAGACCAACCATTACTATAGCCTCTGCAATCTTCCACCACTCTGCTGGCTCTGGAGCCAGTTGCATCATTATTGTCTCTTTCAGTGGTTGACAGACTGTCAGGAAATTTCATGCCTTTTCTGGTTCTGCACCAGCCCTACAGGGCAAGACCATAGACCTCAAAGATATTAGCGTACAGTGCGATAGAGAGTTAGTGTCAGCAAGGACGAGCTAAGTGCCCAACAGGGATGGAGTAGGGATGGTGGGAAGGTAATAAACGGAGTGCTTGTCTACCACTCAGTGGATCAAATATAAGCCTTATTATTGTTTAGGTATTTTAAATGGAAATATTTTGATTTGCTTGCTTTGGGTGCTTTACAACTTTACCACTGTTTATTTCTCCATTCTTAATTTCTTAAGTGAAATAAATATGCTTTCCTTCATACAATTTTGTATCTTTTTATTTTCCATTGATGTTTGTGTGTTCAGTCTCAAAAAGAGTGACAACTGTTTGGTCTCTTGCTGTGCTACTATAAGTCCATTGTTTCAATTGGGATTTTTGTATCTGCACAGGCATCCACTGTCGACACAAAATATTACTGTACTAGCTGATGGTGAGTTGGACCTGAGAAGAGAGAACAAAACTTGACATGTGAGTCAATCCATGGAGAAGCAGACAGACCAAACACTGCATAGAGATGAGCACAGAGCAAACAATTCAACCAGCATGAGCAACAGAATACACTAAGAACACAAACCACGGTGCAAGATGAAAGTCAGGTCCAAAGTTACTGGTGACCGCATAAGAACTGCCAGGCCAGGCCTATTGTCACTGGCTGGTCAACACTTGGGTCAGTGACACTTTTCATGCAATGCTTTGCGAACACCCTCCTCGATAGGTTCTGCACTATTCTGCTGTGATACCCATGCTGGCTCATCTGCATCTACCTGGTGGGGATACTAATTCCCTTCTCCCTGAAAAGGCCCTGTAGTGCTGGTGCAGAATCAGAATGGGCATGAAATTTCCTGACAATCTACATCTTCCAACATCCTGCAACTCCAAACCTACTATCTCGTGGCGTGCACGTGACCAGCAATATTGTTGCTAACAATTAGTCCTCCATCAAGACATGATACACAAACAAATTCATGTCATGGCCATGGCCAAAGGCACCCACATGGCACTCCATAAGGCAACTTTTCCTGGCTCATCTTGGAGACACCCCCCCCCCCCCCCCCCCCTCCCCCATACCATAAATGTCTTACTTGGTTCAAATAAACTGATGATACATTCTTCCATAGCATTAACACTTTCACCCTTTCAATTTCACCTGCTCTTCTTCAGCTCGGCATGCTGCTTTTCTGAATGTCGGCCTCTATCTTTCACATGGGGCCATAAAACCCTCTGTCCACATAAAACTTATCAACCATCAACAGTGTCTTCACCTTCATAACTCTCCTATAAGTCTCACTATCTATGGATGGTGCATCTGCAGTGAGACGAAATTCCTGAAGGCCTTCACGGATGGACACTACACCTTCAACTTATCACACAAACAGCTGTTACTTGCCTTAGGCACGTATACTCCTAATTCTATATTGCAGTGCCTGTGATGGTTCGATGTGCTCTGCAATGGCTGAAAGAACAGGCCCTACTATGGAACTGTATGAAGTATAAGAATTACATGTGCATTTGTGAATATGGTGAAACTCCAATTGCACTATTTATTCATGAAAATGAGAATATTTCATACAGCTGACAATCGCAGCAGTGCCTGTTCCTTCGGGCATGCATGGAATTTCATTTTCACCACTAAACAGCACATCTGAAATTTCACCATATTCACAAATGTGAATATAGTTCTTAGACTCCTAATACTCAAGCAAACCCTACCAACCAGCTGCAAAGTAGCATCCCTCCCCCTCCCTTCCCCACGTGTTATTACAAAATACCACCCTATACTGGAAGAGATTAATCATATCCTCTGCCACACTCTGAAATGAGAAATACCCTCCCACAACCAATCTTTTATTCTTCAGTGGTGTGTGCACTATTTTGAAACTTCTTGGCAGATTAATATTTTATGTCAAGGCTGGTAATCGAACCATTCGTGGTTATTGCTCTTAACAACTGACTACATTAGTGTGACTCATGATCCATCTTCATGGCTTCACTTCGGTCAGTACCTCTCTCTTACTTTACAGAATTCACCTTTGCCTATCTTGTTGGACTCAAAAACAACCAACATTCAAATGTGCATTCTGAATGAGAAACCCACTGTGTAATCTATCCTTATATACAGGACATACATGTCACAGCTTCTACCTTTGTGTGGGTGTGCTGAAATGCTAATCATTGCATACCCAAGCAGTGTAAATAAATGAGCTTAGCAAACTTCGTTCTACAAGTATCTCTGTTGGCTTAAAGATCAGGTTGACTTATTTTGCATTGTTTCACTCTCTGTTATCTTCTGGTGTTCTCTGCTATGACAATGCACCTAAAGTAAATTAAGCTTTCACTCACCTGGAGCAAGTGGTAAGAATAATATAAAGGAGAAAAATATACAATCACGCAAACGTCTCTTTAAGGATCTTAGAAATCTGACTTCCTTCCTTCCTGAACATTTACTATGTAATTTTTTTTGTCACTATTAATATAAATCAGTTTCAACTGAACTGGTCTGGAGTTCAAATTAGAGTTATGTATGCCATACAAAGACATTCAGAGGTGCTCCTATACAAAACAAATTTGAAAATCAACATTCAAGGTCTGAAAATGCCTGTTGGCAACATGGAAAGAGGTAGTGGCAAATAACAACGCAATGTACACAGGCATTTATTGTTACAGATGTAGATAAATATCTTTTTTGAAAAATTCTATACTATTCAAGTAAATATTAAGCAACCAGCAGAGCACACGCTGAAGTGAACATAAAAGAGGACTTTCCTTTCAAAGTAGCGGCTTTTTTTTTAATTTACTAGCATCATTATGGTTGGCATAAACTCAAATAGTATTAGGAATTATTATTAGCTTTATTGGCTGCTATGGATCACTTCAGTTGTTCCGTATTCACATATTCAGTTATCTTCTTCTTCTTTTTAATGCAGTGGTTGGTTCTTGCAATCTGCCATCTACCATTTTATTCTTTCCAATCTTAAATCTCTCAATTAATCTGAAATCTCTATAGCCTTTATGTGTCTGATTTCTGTTGAAAATTTGTGGTTTTTAGTCCAACTGCTTTAAGATCTTGTTGAATTTCTCATATCCACTGTCCTCCTATCTTCTTTCTAAAATTTCTCATCACAAGTGGTAAAATCCTGTTTCCTTGCAGTCACGAAATGTGCAAGAAATGAGAAATTCTTTTCTTCTTCATTGTGCTGGTGGCTGGGGCAATCTCTCGATAGACAGTTCATTGAGGAGGATTCTCCAGACTCCTTCAGTCTGGTATTGATCTGGTATTTTTTATTTACGCAACTTCTGGTGATTCTTCTTTCAGTTTTGAGCAGCTGGTCATCCAGTTCAACAGCTTTGTTTTGATAAGCATAAAATTACAGTTTTATGGTACTGGATCTTAGTGTCTACTGACAATTTTGTGTTATATGTTGACCAGATTAAAAACTGAGCTGCTTCATTTTGTTCATTCTATTTATTAAAAGTTTCTGTTTCATGTAAGTTGTGATTGATGATTTCTCCAACATATTCAAACTGCTGAACTATGTTAACTGTCTGACTATTTATGAAGATTTATTTATGCACAGGGTTTTATGAGCATTATTTCAGTTCTCTCAAAGGATACTTGTAATTAAATTTTTAAGGCGACTTTTTGGAGATTGGTCACATGAATGGGAATTTCTTCCATGCCAAGAAATCATCTTCAATTACCATGCAGTTTGTTCTTATTATCGGTTCTGCTCCAATTTTGATTTTAGGTGGGTTTTCCTTTTGCCAAATCTTCGTGATGTAACTGACAGCTACACCGAAGAGCAGTGGGGACAATCCACCACCTTGTCTAAAACTGGTTTTTATTGTGAAAACTTTTGAAATTTCATTGAACTTCATCTTGGAATTTGTGTTTGTTGGCGTTAGCTGATTTTTATTCATTTCAGATGAATACCACAAGCCCTGAATATTTTTAAGCAGCATATTGGTACTACAGTGTACAGATTAAGTTCCGGTAAGTTCTTAACTTTTGTTAATATATAATTCTCTTGGCTCGTTCAACATCCCTGAAGATTCTCCTTCTTATTGGGATCTACAGAACATGATTGAAATAATAATAATAACAATAAGGCCCGGGAAAAGAATAAGCCTCCGGTATGTTCTGCCAGTCGTAAAAGGCGACAAAAAGAACAAACCACTAATAGGGATAACCCCCCTTTTAGTGTGATTAGTTGGTTCAGGACAGAACTAATGAAGCCTCGGACAAGCACTGTCATGGTCGGGAACGACGCTTGAACCCTATGCCCGTCCACAATGGTAACAACACTGCTAGCCACACGGAAAATGATTTGAATCCAAATAGAGGTGTTTTGCACGA
Organism: Schistocerca americana; assembly: GCF_021461395.2. Taxonomy (NCBI): domain Eukaryota; kingdom Metazoa; phylum Arthropoda; class Insecta; order Orthoptera; family Acrididae; genus Schistocerca; species Schistocerca americana. The sequence goes on from NC_060124.1 coordinate 313,671,223, forward strand.
TATGCTTCCTGCAACCACTCTAGAAGGAAAACAAAGACAGAGGATGAGATGGTCAGATGAAGTTAACCGACACCTCATGTTCTGTTATTACCAAGCAACAAACTTAGGAACAAACACAACTGGATACAGATCACAAGTATACACAACATTTATTACCAGATACCCAGAATTAAAATTTTTAACAGAACAACGGCTAGCTGATCAGATCCGTGTAATAATCAGAAATAACAGTATACCCCAGTCAGAATTAGAAAACATCAAACAACAAGTACAACAAATACTAGAACAAAATAATGTGCAATCAGAAGAAGAAAATACAGTAATGGACTCAAACATCCCAGAGCAAACAAACAAAGAACAATGCATCAATTAAACAATCAGAGGTAAACGAAATCTTAAGACAGCCACCAGAACAAGCACAAATAGAACACGAAGTGACACACATGTTAGATATAGAAGAAAAATTTCAGCTGACATATATAGAATACAAAGACACAAATACAGACATTAGACCATTCTTGCATAGACCACCAAATAACCCACAAGTCGAAACAACAATAACAACTATCAACACAATGATACACAACAAAATAAATGAAAATAAAACTATGGAAGAGTTACAACTACTGGTTTATGTAGGAGCACTCACTACACTAAATATACACAGTAGGCAGAGATCAGAACCAACCAACACACAGAAGAAACCAACAAAACCAGCATGGCAACACAGACTACAGATCAGAATAGAAAAACTGAGAAAAGACATCGGACAGCTAACACAATTTATAAGAAATGAAATATCAGACAAAAAACGAAAAAGGTTAGGTAAAATCTCACAGCAAGAAGCGATAGAGCAGTTAGATGAAAAGAAGCAGAAATTACAAGCATTGGCCAAACGACTTAGAAGATACAAAGAAAGTGAAAATAGAAGGAAACAAAACCAAACATTCAACACAAATCAAAAGAAATTTTATCAGACAATAGATAACACACACATTAAAATAGACAATCCACCAAACATAACAGACATGGAACACTTCTGGAGCAACATATGGTCAAACCCGGTACAACATAACAGGCATGCACGGTGGATACAAGCAGAAACAGACACATACAAGATGATACCACAAATGCCTGAAGTGATAATTTTGCAACATGAAGTCACCCAAGCAATTAATTCTACTCACAACTGGAGAGCCCCTGGAAGAGATAAAATAGCAAATTTCTGGCTAAAGAAGTTCACCTCAACACATTCACATCTAACTACATTATTTAACAATTACACTGCAGACCCATACACAGTCCCTGATACACTCACACATGGAATAACTTATCTGAAACCTAAAGATCAAGCAGACACAGCAAACCCAGCTAAATATCGCCCCATAACATGCCTACCAACAATATACAAAATATTAACTTCAGTCATTACACAGAAATTAATGACACATACAACACAGAACAAAATTATAAATGAAGAACAAAAAGGCTGTTGCAAAGGAGCACGAGGATGTAAAGAGCAACTGATAATAAATGCAGAGATGACATACCAAGCTAAAACTAAACAAAGGTCGCTACACTACACATACATTGATTACCAAAAAGCTTTTGATAGTGTACCCCACACATGGTTACTACAAATATTGGAAATATACAAAGTAGATCCTAAATTGATACAGTTCCTAAACATAGTAATGAAAAATTGGAAAACCACACTTAATATCCAAACAAATTCAAATACTATCACATCACAGCGAATGCAGATTAATTGTGGAATATACCAAGGAGACTCATCAAGTCCTTTCTGGTTCTGCCTTGCTCTGAACCCACTATCCAACATGCTAAATAATACAAATTATGGATACAATATTACTGGAACATACCAACACAAAATCACACATTTTCTATACATGGATGATCTAAAACTACTGGCAGCAACAAATCAACAACTCAACCAATTACTAAAGATAACAGAAGTATTCAGCAATGGTATAAATATGGCTTTTGGAATAGACAAACGTAAGAAAAACAGCATAGTCAAGGGAAAACACACTAAACAAGAAGATTACATATTGGATAACCACAGCAACTGCATAGAAGCGATGGAAAAAACAGATGCCTATAAAAGACAAAAAATAGGAATAGATAATACAAATATTAAAGAAGAACTAAAAGAAAAATATAGACAAAGACTAACAAAAATTCTGAAAACAGAATTGACAGCAAGAAACAAGACAAAAGCTATAAATACTTATGCTATACCAATATTGACCTACTCATTTGGAGTAGTGAAATGGAGTAACACAGACCTAGAAGCATTCAATACACTTACACGATCACAATGCCAAAAATATAGAATACATCACATACATTCAACAACAGAAAGATTCACATTAAACAGAAAGGAAGGAGGAAGGGGATTTATCGATATAAAAAACCTACATTATGGACAGGTAGACAATTTAAGAAAATTCTTTATAGAACGAGCAGAAACTAGAAAAATACACAAAGCAATCACTCATATAAATACATCGGCTACACCACTACAATTTCATAATCACCTCTACAACCCTTTAGATCACATAACATCAACAGATACGAAGAAAGTAAATTGGAAAAAGGAAACACTACATGGCAAGCACCCGTATCATCTAACACAGCCACACATAGATCAAGACGCATCCAACACATGGCTAAGAAAAGGCAATATATACAGTGAGACGGAAGGATTCATGATTGCAATACAGGATCAAACAATAAACACCAGATACTACAGCAAGCATATTACTAAAGATCCCAATACCACAACAGATAAATGCAGACTTTGTAAACAACAAATAGAAACAGTAGATCACATCACAAGCGGATGTACAATACTAGCAAATTCAGAATACCCCAGAAGACATGACAATGTAGCAAAAATAATGCATCAACAACTTGCCATACAACATAAACTAATAAAACAACACGTTCCCACGTACAAGTATGCACCACAAAATGTACTGGAGAATGATGAATACAAATTATACTGGAACAGAACCATTATAACAGATAAAACAACACCACATAACAAACCTGACATCATACTCACCAATAAAAAGAAGAAATTAACACAACTAATCGAAATATCCATACCCAATACAACAAATATACAGAAGAAAACAGGAGAAAAAATTGAAAAATACATCCATCTGGCTGAGGAAGTCAAGGACATGTGGCATCAGGATAAAGTTGACATTATACCGATTATACTATCAACTACAGGAGTCATGCCACACAATATCCACCAGTACATCAACGCAATACAGCTACATCCAAACTTATATATACAACTACAGAAATCTGTAATTATTGATACTTGTTCAATTACCCGAAAGTTCCTAAATGCAATGTAACATATACCGAACAGTTAAAAGAAAGTCACGCTTGATCAAGATCCGCGTCACTTTCCATTTTTAACCAGACATAACATCTGAGAAAGAAAAGAAATAATAATAATAATAATAATAATAATAATAATAATAATAACCCGTGTGAGGTTGATAGATCCTCCATCGGGCGCCTCCCCAGGTGGCGGATAGGGGAAAGCCTCCCAGATATGGGTGGCACCGAGGAAATCAAATACTCGGGGCGGACCAAAACTATCACATCCTCGAGGATAAGTACCCGGAGTAAAAACCGGCGAAACGAAGAAAACTAACACAAAAGCCCAGACACGTCTGTGTGGTAACCACCAGTACTCTGGCCAGCGTCTGTCACCAATGGTGCGGCTGATACGAGCTCCAGGAACTGAAAATCCCTGGTTCTACCAAACTGGCGCAAGCCAGACGAATTACAAGCATAATGGCAAGTACACCTAAAAACAACATTACCCCAGGTGGACGATCCACCCGTCGCAAGACGGCAACCAGGCACTCGGATTCTGGGGGACCTGGAGATGTACTAAAGGGCGAGTTGGAGGGCTCTGGCAAACTACCCAAGAAAACACACACATACTTTGGCACCTTCAACATACAGACACTAATACAAACGGGAAAATTACACAATCTAACAACGGAACTCACCAGTCAAAAGATCTCGATCCTAGCGCTACAAGAAACAAGATACACGGATTCAGACACAATAGACTACGGAAACTACAGATTCTTCAAGAGTGGAACCAACACGAAAATCGGCAAAGGAGGAGCACTCCTCGGCATGGCCTTCGCAGTAAACAAAAACATCCTAGACTCAGTAAAAGAAGTCAACGCGATCAACAACAGGCTCATGACCATGCGAATCAAACACGCCAACAAGAACTACACCCTCATCAACGTACATGCCCCCACGAACGCAGACAACAAGGACAAACCAGAAGAAACAGACAAATTCTGGGACAAACTCGAAACCACCCTGGCAAAAATACCCCAAGACAACGCGAAAATTCTACTAGGCGATTTCAACGCACAAATCGGCAGAGAAAAACGCTACAGAAAAACAGTAGGAAATTTCCCTGCACACAAATTCACCAACAAAAACGGCACCAGACTGATCGAACTCTGCCAGCAAAACAACCTCAAAATCATGTCAACCTCCCTGATGAAAAAGCCCAAGAAATAAAAGACGTGGCGATCACCAGTCCACTCACTAGGCGAATTCCAGATAGATCACGTGGCAATCTCCTATGAATACCAGAAAGAAATCCACGATGTCCAAGTGAGAAAAGGCGCCAACATAGATTCGGACCACTACCTAACAAGAATCAAAATCAAACTCACACCAAGAAGACAACACAAAAAGAAATTGACCTCACCGAAATTTGATACAAGAAAGATCAGAGAATCGAACATCACAGAACACTGGGAAAAACAAGAGGCGAAAGATTGGACCAGCTTTAAACAAAAAATTGTGAACACAGCCAAAGAACTGATCCCGCTGACTAGAAAACCCAGGCACCCTTGGTGGAACACTACCTGCGAAATCGCCCTACAAAATCGAAGAACAGCTTTCACAAACTACAACAGCAACAAAACACAAGAAACACGGGACAACTTCTATGAAATTCGAAGACAAACATCGAAAACAATAAGACAAGAGAAACGCAAATACATCAACGATCAGCTAAACTCCATCGAAGAAGACTTCAGAAATTTCAACACACGGGATTTCTACAGGACGTTCGCCAACCAAGTCAAAGGATACTCACCACAGAACCTCTGCTTCAGAAAAGAAGACGGAAAACTGGCACTTACCAACAAAGAAAACTGTGAAGAGCTCGCGAAGTACTTTTCAAAATTACTAAATTGCCCGGAACCTAATTCAACCTTCGAACCCCGAGAACCGGCCAACGCACCGGAAGACTCACCATCACCAACAAAAGAAGAAATCCTCCACTGCATAAAGAAACTGAAAAACAACAAGGCAGCCGGTGAAGACGGAATAACGGCAGAACTGCTGAAGAACCTAGGACCAAACTCGCTAAACGAAATCACACAAATCATACAGAACACCTGGACAACCGAAATCATACCTGACGACTGGAAGACCGCACTCATTCACCCGCTACACAAGAAAGGTGACAGGACAGACACAAACAATTATAGAGGAATTTCCCTGCTACCGGTCATCTACAAAATTCTATCAACCTGCCTTCTCACCAGAACGCAAGGACAACTGGAACCCGCCATCTCGGAATACCAAGCGGGTTTCAGACCCAACAGAGCCTGCCCCGAACAAATCTTCAACCTGAAATCAATCATAAAATCCCACATGACAAGCCCCAAAAAAATCATCTGCACTTTCGTCGACTTCAAAAAGGCTTACGACTCGATCGACAGAAAGTCCCTCATCCAAATCCTCAGAGAAAAAGGCCTAGACCAAAAGACCCGAAGACTAATCGAACAGACACTAACCAATACAAAATCCAAAGTCAAATTCATGGGCGAAATCTCGGACCCCTTTGAAATCCACACTGGCCTAAGACAAGGAGATGGACTATCCCCGCTATTGTTCAACATCATCCTGGACAAAGTAATGAGCGAATGGGAAGCTGAAGTCAGGAGACAAAACACCTGGAGACCAGTCACATTAGGAAGGAAAAGACTGGAAATCCCTTACCTAGCATTCGCAGACGACCTAGCGATACTGACCTATGACCCAACATCAGCAAAAACACAGATCGAAATCCTGAAAGAATGCGCCGAGAAAGTCGGCCTACAAATCTCTTTTGAAAAAACGCAAGTCCTAACAAGAGAAGGCGACGACATCACAACCAAGTACGGCAAAATTAAAGGGGTCACACACTTCAGATACCTAGGCGAAATCATCGAACCGACCGGAACAGAGAAACTGGCTTACGAAGACAGACAACAGAAGACACGGAAATCACTAGGCATGGTACGAAACGTCTACAACAAACAATGCATTTCCAGAAACACCAAGATCAGACACTATAACACAGTGATCAAACCCGCCGTACTGTATGCCAGCGAAACACTAGCACTCAACAGGAAAATCAAAATTGAAGAAATCAAAAAAGAAGAACGCAAAATCATGAGGAAAATTTTAGGAGGAAGACCCACACCAGATGGCTACAGACTACAGAAGAACTCAACAGTAGAAGCATATTCGAACATCGAGAACGATATGAGAAAAAGGCACCTTAAATTCTACGGACATTTAGATAGACTCCCTGAAACAAGACTCACCAAGAAAATTCTAGAACACATCAAGACACTTAAAGTCTCGACACCCTGGATGGAAGGAGTCCGAAAAGACCTACAAGCAATTGGCACCACAAACACCACAGACAGAAGCACCTTCCGAAAACACATAGACAATTGGGAAGTAAAGTCAGAAGCGCTAAAACAGCGGACCAAACAAGAATGGTCTGAGGAGAGAAAAGAGGCCCTCTCCAAGAGAATGAAGGAGTACTGGAAGGACAAGAAGAACAAGCCTTCAAAGTCATAAGCTTAACGATTTCCTTTTAGGGAAAATTCGCCAACAATAATAAAATAATAATAATAATAATAATAATAATAAATGTAACAATAATGCACCAGCACTCCTGAAAGAAAGGCTATTGTACAGTAATGGATAGCTTGTCTCCAAAAAGCAAGGTTCTGGGTTCGAGCCTCAGTATGGTACACAGTTTTACTTTGCCAAGAAATTTCAATACAGTGCACATTCCTTTATAGGTGAAAGATTTGTTCTGAAAATAATTCTCTAGGCTCTGGCTACGTCATTTCTTTGAAATGTCCTTTCTTCAATGAGTACTAGCCTAGTAAGATATGCAGGAAAACTCCTGCAAAATTTGGAAAGCAGGAGACGGGCACTGGTATAAGTGAACCTAAGAGGGTGGATTCTGAGTCATGCCTGGGTATCTCAACCAGTAAGAAAATTCCCTTTGAAAAGCAAGGTTCTGAGTTTGGGTCCCAATCCAGCACACAGTTCACTATGTCAGTAAGTTTCAGTATCTCCTCCCTCCCCCCTCTTGCAAGGTGGTATTCTGCCATCCACCAAATTTAGTAATATTCTGGTCTGTTGTTAGGCCACATCTACTCCCAACATTTTGTACTATGTGTTATATCCGGGTGAAAACCACTGATTCAAGACCTACCCCATGCATGCATCTAGCACACCTTGTTCGAGTCCAGTCATAGGTCTGTCCTATTTTGTCAGAGGCAAGAACATTTTTGAAAGCAGGCGTATCACATAAATCATCTCTACTGCAATTTTATGTGGGCATGATTACTAAGTAGCTATCTACCGAAGTGAACCGCCATTGCCAAACTTTGACCAAGCAAAAGCAAACATGCCATTGAGCACAAAATGGGTGCTTCACAAGTCATGCCATCCAAACTCCCCCTCAATACAAGCTACTCTGAATTCCACTGTTGGGAATTATTCATACACTGCCCTTTTTAGTTGCACAGTTCCATGGCCTCAATTTCTGATAGCCCCTATTCCACTCCCTCCTCTATCACTGTTCCCACACTACCCCCCCCCCCCCCCCCCCCAAATCACTGAAAACAGCTCTCCATTGCCTCACTTCAGTTTGATCAATCAGTCTACTGATCTACACCCATACTATTCTTTCTCTGTTTTCCCCCAGCAACAACAGCCTTAACCCACACATTCTATTTCATCATGTATGAGACTTGACTTCCACTGTCTATGATGTATTTGTAAGATGGGCTTATGAGTGACACACTCCTATTCAGTTCCTTTCTTGTCCCAGCCTACATCCCCTAATCCTCAATCAATCCCTCTCCTCCCCATTGTTCCCCTCACCCACTTCACCCAATACAAATTCAGAACACCTCACCAAAGCCTCAATTATATGATAAGTTTTGTTTCTACATCACCCAGGACAACATTTTGTACACCCATTCTATTTTGGGATTTATTCAAAATATGGTAACTGAAACTGCATCTTAACCATGAGGCATGTAAATTCATGCGTATGTGGCAGCTCACGTAACTCATTACCATCACCAACACCATCTCCTTTTCCTTCAGTTCAAGAGATCAGGCTAACTGCCTATTCCTCTTCAAAGGTTATTGTTCATCCCATCTCATTTTGGGTCTATCAGGATTCCTTCCTCCGTTTGGCCTGAATCTCAGCAGCTGTTTCATTGGTCTTTCTTCTAGTATTCTGCTCACATGCTCTTTCCACCTGTTTCTGTATTTCTGTTGTTTTGTTTATCCCTGCAACATTCAGTTTTTCTGTAATTTGTTCATTCCTAATCCTGTCTTGGTGTATGCAATCTTTCACTGTTAATAGAAATCTCATTTCAGCTGCCTATATTTCACTTTTATTCCGCTTTGTGGGAACCCAGGGTTCACACCTATACAGCAGAGACATCACAGAGACTCAAGTATGTAGATGAGAAAATCATAAATTACTTGCCATTACTGCACAATCTCCAGAAAACTTACAGTAAGTAAGACTACTAATTTCAAGAAAATTTGTTACAATAGTTAATAAAGTTTAAGAACTGAGTATTTTTGCAAAGGTCCAAGAAAATTCAAAACGGTTTGAGTATGAGTCTTTTGATAACGCAGTGCAGCCACAGACTAAATAGAAATTTAGTTAGTTTCAAATTTGGTCTCTGTTTTCTGAATTAAGACATTCTGTTTCCTGTATGTTAGGTACGAAAGGTTGGTTAGCTTTTCCCCCAAAATTCCAGAATGTTCCCACTGATGTAAAATTAGGGAATGGTTTACAAAATATAATGACTTTCTTAAACCAAAGAAGAAGTCCATTTTTTCAATTTGCTATTTGGATATGTAAGTGGCCCCTCACACATGAAAGAATAAATTGTATTTCTCATTGATGTTTACATTATCAGTTCCCTTATTTTGTAATATGGTTTTGCTAATGAATATTTCCAATTTGTCTGAAAGATAACCCCACCTCAAAGACATACTGCACTGGCAAATGAGAACAATACTAACATATGACACACTGATATTCATAATCCAACTTGTTATTTCACCATACCCTTATGACTCTTCCCCATTCAATAACTTAATAGTAGATGGACTCATTTATGCTTCCTGTAGCTATATGTTGCCGTAACTGTGCTGGAACACCATATTATTGAACTTCATCATATTTGGCAGTGTTAATAAAAATTTAATTTAATTTAATTTACTAGTTGTTGAGATGAAAGGAATTTTAAATGTTTTTATCAACTACAGTTGATCACAAGTAGTTCCACTTTCCACAAAAAGTGCCACACATTATGCACCCAACTTATACCACAATTTTTTTTTTCAATTGATCTTGTACAGAGTGTATCAAAAAGAATCATCTAACTTGGAACATCTATATTTCTGAAATTAATAAACATATACAATGAATTTTGTTTCTTGATGAACTGGAAACTCAAAAAGCTTTTTTTAATACCTTTTCATATGTGTTCGATGTGGTCCCCCTTGAGATGCACGGCACATGTCAATGCGGTATTCAAGTAGTTCCCACACTGCTGTGAGCAGGTCTTGATTAGCAGCTTCCACTGCCGCTGTTATGCAATGTCTCAGTTCATTCATTGTTGTTGGTAACAGAGGCACACAAACAAAGTCTTTTATAAACCCCCACAAGAAATAATCACATACAGTCAGGTCCAATGAGCTTGGAGGCCAGTAATGTAAGACTGACTCATGTGGTCCACTGGGGCCTATCCATCATTCAGTAATTATTTGATTTAAAAATTCCCATATTTTCATCCTGTTGGTAAAGGAAGTCATTTGAATCAGCCTCCAACTGTGGGAAAAGAAAGTTCTCAAGCATATCGAAATATGTGGTTCCTTTAACAGTATTCTCAGCAAACAAAAATGTACCATGCACCTTTTCCTGTGAAATTGCACAAAATACATTAAATTTTGAAGAGTCCCTCTCACGTTATACAACTTCATGTGGTTGTTCCGTACCCAATATTTTCACATTATGACAGTTCATCTTTCCATTCAAATGGAATGTTGCCTTGTCACTAAACACTAAGTGTGGAAGAAAACTGTCCTCCTCCATCTTTCCAAGCACGAAATTACACAACGCCACTTGTTGTTATTTGTCACCTTCACAAAGAGTTTGCAGTAGCTGAATTGTGTATGTTTCATGTCGACACAACACACGCCAGACAGACATGGGGGGGCATGTCGAGCTGCATGGTGAATGGATTTCTGCGATCTTCTTGTGAAACTATGATGGATGCATTTGACGTCTGTGTCAGACACTCGGGGACAGCCGCGATTTGCCTTTACACAAACAACCTGTTTCTCGGATCTGTTCATGCCATTGATGATGATGTTTGGATCATGGGGGTGCTCAACTGCGCATTTCTCAGTGCCTGTACAAATTTCCAACCTTTGCTCAGTCCAATCTCGCCACCTGCATGAATGATGATGACAACACAAACACCTTGTCATCTCGGTTCATGCCATTGTCTAATGCTCTGTGCTGTAGGCGTATTCATTCCATACCTAGTACAAAAGTCACACTGAACAGTTATTACTGAGCCACACTGCACAAAACTTAGAACACAAAACGCTTTCTGTTGTCCTGACACCATTTTTACTAGAACGGATGTGGGTGCACACAGTTGCTACCTAGTGGGAACCATGTAAAACTTGAGTGTCTGCTCTTTCCAACAATACGTTGTTCACGCACATATCTCAAATAACATAATAATTATTATTTTTTTAAAGTCGGATGATTCTTTTTGATAACTCCTGGTTTTTATTTCCAACTCAGATTTAATACAATGTTTTAGCTTGTCAAATGACTCTATTTTGCAGTATCAATTGTTCTTTAAACAAAATTTCTTCCAACTGCTGCCAAAGGACAGTTGATAGGTAAAAATTCCCTGACTGTCTTTATGCAAAAGCTGTATATGGAGAGTAACACATCTCCATCTCATCTACATCCATAATCTGCAAATCACTGTGGAGTGCATGGCAGAGGTTATCTACCACTGAACCACATGTTAGTGTTTCTTTCTGTTTCATTCACATCTGTAATGTTGAAAGAGTGCTTAAACGCCTCTGTGGGTGATCATTTGTGCTACTCTCCTTTTGATATCATGAATATCTGCTGCATGGTATCTGTCACCCACAATAGAGCTGTATTCTAGGATGAACCACACAGGTCCATTATAAACAATCTTCTTTGTAGACTGCCCGATTTTCCGTATTGTAAGGCTGGATCAAGAAAAGCTTCAGATGATGTTAGAACAGAATGGTTCCATACATTTTTCGAATTTTGTCATATTCATACATTAGTTTTAAAAAAGTACATTTTAACTTGTAAATATTAACCTGTAAAAATATACCTAAAAATATGCATTTGACAAAACATATAGATATGACGGGCATTTATTTACATTATGAACTGCTCCAAGAGCTATCTCAGCTTATTTAGTTTCTACAAATTACATTTTATGCAACTGTGGATAATCTTCTCAATGTATTCTTAATTTTTTCTCTTTTTATAATCTAATAGCATGGCATCAATTCACTGACTTGGTACTACAAATCAGTATTTAAATGACCAGTTACGTATTAGAATGGAAATACTTATTACCTCAAAAGTGTAGTGCTGAACTGGATGGAACACCCCAAACCAGAAATCATTCACTAATTTATGCACATTCTTGACAGCATTAGCTTGAGACAGACTTACTTCAAGACAACTCTGCATCACTTGGTATTTCTGCAATACTTTTGAGAAATTATGCTTTCTACTTAGATCCCACAACTTTTTTAATGCTACCTGTAATGAAGATTTTTTAGTGACTAACACCTGATCTGTCACTGAGGTCAAAAATAGCACAGAGCAGTACAATGAAGCTAAGGAAAATAAATAGCAAAATACAGACACAAATACAAAACAATTACATGTACAATGTACTAATAAACTAAAATAAAGCAACACAATATTTAACATTATAATGAAGCTACTTTACACAAGAGAAGAGGTGGAACTAGATATAAAACTGAGGATTTAGCCGGTGTGTTTACATAAACACACCGGCTAAATACACAATTCTGCCAGCATGAGAGTTTTCAATTTAGCTTGTGTGCCCGTTGATGATGGAACACATTTACTATTTAGTGAGTTGTCCCTTTACTCATAAATTATTTAATTAAGTACGGCAGGTTCAACATATGTGTCCTGAAATGAAATGATGGTGTGCCATTCATGGCTAGGAGCCCCACCTGGGGAAGTTTGGTCGCCAAGCTGTAAGTCTTTTCAGTTGATGTCACATTGGGCGAGTTACATGTCAATGATGATGAAATGATGGTAACACAACACTCAGTCCCCATGGAGAAAATCTCCAACCCAGACAGTTGGTTGGTTGGCTGGTTGATTTTTTTTTGGGGGGGGGGGGGGGGGGGGGAGGGGATCAAACAGCGAGGTCATCTGTCCCATTAGATTAGAGAAGGATTGGGAAAGTAGACACCTGTGCCCTTTCAAAGGGACCATCCTGGCATTTGCCTGAAGTGATTTAGGGAAATCACAGAATACCTAAACCAGATTGGCTAAACTCAGGTTTGAACCCAACTGGTAACTGAACCCACACCTACTGCATGGCAGATAGCTTAGCTGACCGCTCAGCTAAGGGGGTGGACATGTACTGTCATAAATCCCTCATGGTATTCTCCCAGTTGTATATTTAACGGTGAGAAGTAAGCCCATGTAAGAGGAGCAGTGGTATCTGATAGGATATATGGTGAGAAAACAGAAGAAAGTGTAGAGTGGTGAGAGGGATGAATGGGACAGGTGGAGGGTTGGAAAGACAATGATGGGATAGAGAAAGAAGCAATATTCAGGATCAGGTTAGGTAATAAGCATGCTGACGGGAACACAAAAGAGAAAAATGTAGGGACAAATAAAGAATAAGAGTGGCCATAACAAAGCCCAGATTTAAATGGAACTGAAAATCTGTAAAACAGTACCAATAAATACACTGACTGCTCTAAACAGAAAGTATTGAAGAATTTTGGATGGGTGTATTAAAAATTAATATTCAGCTCCTGAAAATAAGTGTAGATACCTGTATTTGATGAGTTAAATGAGTAGAAGATGTCAAACACTGCTGAATAACAAAGAGTTCCCTACAAAGTACTAGTATAAACTGTGGTAAATTTGTTTAAGTGACTATAATTTTGATCCAAAGAAAAATGACTTCTGTAATTGTTGTAACACTATACAGTGAGCATACATAATTTAACAGCATACATCTGCACAGCCGGCCTAAAGAAGCCACCTCACTCGGCACAGACAGCACAGCTCGTGCTGCACCATGTGCAAACAGGATATATAAGTCGGCACACTAGGCCCTCAACTACCTTAATGTTTCGGTGACTAAGGAACATTTCACTGTTAAACAGCACATTTATGAAACACACTATTTCATGTTCTTGTTCTTATTGCAATATCCTTCAGTGTGTCTGTATTTGTCTTTATGTGTAAGCGAATTAAAGTTGTGTTGGTGCAACATTACAAAGCTTTATTTGAACTAATGTAAATACACGCAATCATCCATATTTCCCACTAGGCAACAGTATCACTAGCAAAAGAGCTGAGAGTGCTACTGACACCATCTAATGGCAGATGTGCAAACCATACATGTGACCAAATGTATACAAAGAACAACAAGACACTTCAGTAAAGTATGTGAACAGTTTGTATATTGTGAGTGCATACTGTAGAAAGATATACAAGGGTGGTGGTGTAGGTATTTGTGTTGGAAATAACATTCAGTGTGAAAACATAGATTTGGGTTGAGGAGCTGGACATGGAGATGGCATTTGAATCAGCAGCAGTAAAAAAGAAGATTGGCAAAAACAGCTGAAAATTGTTGGCCTGTACCTTAATTTGGTACTTGCTCTTTCAGTATTTGATCTGTTTATACATGTTTTTAGGTTATCCAAGTCTGCACAACGTGATCGCGACTCTTAAATAGATGTATTTGGTCTCTGTTTTCTATGTAGATCAACCTGAAGATGCCTAAATTGGCGAAAAGCATAGTTGAAAAATAAAAAAAAATTAAAAAAAAAAAAAAACTAAAATTGCAACCAAGACTGTTTTTAACCAATAATATTTACTTACTAAAACATCTCTCAAATGTAACAACTCCTCCTGTCCTTTAATGAGTGTACTACGGATTAATTCACATGAATTTGCAAAATGGGGTTGAAATTTGTGGTGTGGCACCTATAGTCTATATGGGTAGGACATTCAAGCTTCTAAAGAGAGCAGTTAGGATAACTACTAACACAAGCAAAGACCAGTCCTGTTGGGAATCATCTTCTTCATCTTCTTCTTCTTCTTCTTCTACTATTACTATTACTACTACTACTACTACTAATACTAATACTACTACTTCCTAAAACATTTCTGCTTATGCAGGTCATTCAATGTAGGGAATGGAATACTTTATAAATTATAATTTACTGACTGTGTATTCATTGTATGTCCTTAATGCCATAATGTTTGTAAAATAGAATGATGAAATAAGCGTAATGAAAAGAGGAAGTCATAATTACAATACACAAAACAGGTGTGATTATAATAGAATACTGAGTAATAAATGAGCTACAGCTAACTGGCCACTTGAAGCTGGAAGACAGTTCTGTAGTCAGGGTGTAAAACTAGTTCGCGTCCGTAGTGTAACACTACACGCGCACCCCGGGTAACGCTAAATGAACTAGCACATACTGTCAGTCAGATAATCTGAGGATTTCCTGACTACAAGACACTTTCAGTAAGAGTTATGTCACCAGACAGACCAAACGGCCCTTCTCAGGTCCCTCTGACCAGGAAACTCAGACCCGTGGTTCGAATTTGTCACATAAACATAGAAGGCATAAGCTATGCTAAGTGCCAGTTTCTATCAAAACTATTAAAAAATGACAACATTGACTTGGTTGCTATACAGGAAACTCATTGTGATACAGTACAACAACTAAATAAAAGGGGCAAAATACCAGGCTATGAACTGTTGGGAGCGACCTATCATAGGTCTTATGGAGTAGCCACATATGTCAAACAAGATATTGAAAACGGTTTCCTAATTTCTACATCCACCAACGAAGACATTCATAACGTTGTCACAAAAATCGGAAGCATTTCTGTCTCCAATATTTATAAGCCACCTGCTACACCTTGGCCAGCCCACATTCTTCAAACTCAGCCACATCCTGCTGCATACTTTGGGGATCATGAACAGTGGAAGTATAAAGACAATGATGCAAATGGAGAAGCACTAGCAAAATGGGCAAAGACGAATACTTATACCATGTATTCGATGCTAAGGATCGATTTACTTTTAGATCAGCTGCTTGGAGACAGGAATACAACCCTGACCTGTGTTTCGTCTCGTGCAACAACAGACACCAACCTCTCATGGCCTCGTGTAGAGTTCTGTCCGACTTTCCGCACAGTCAACACTGTCCAATCATAGTAGAGGTAGGAACTCAAATTCCCCTAATTACCTGTATTCCTCGCCCACGATGGAATTTTAAAAAAGCCAATTGGATTGGGTTCTCCACAGATCTGGACAAATGTTTGGGATGGATACCACCTACTAGCAAAAATTACCAAAGATTTGTTGGTGCCATGATAAGCACGGCCAAGAAGCACATACCAAGAGGGTACCGCAAAGAATACATCCCTGGATGGTACCAAACCAGCGAAGAACTATACCAGAGCTTCCTTGAATCTGGAGATCAGGAAATAGCGGATGAACTGCTTCATAGCTTGGGCCACAAGACAAAAGTGGACGGAAACTGTAGAAAGCCTCAATTCCCAAACATCTAGCAGGCAAGCATGGTCACTGCTGAGAAAACTAGGTAGCAGCCCACTAGCACAATGACAAAAAGCAGCTGTAAGGCCAAATGCCATAGCTGCACATCTAGTTAACACGTCTAGAACACCAAAAGATAAAACTCATACAATCCAAGTGAAGCGAGAACTCAAAATCTTAAAACATGAAGCCACAGAAACTGAACACTCTCGCCCTTACTCTAGCGAAGACATAGAAGATGTCAAACCAACAAAGGCACCAGGTTTCGACAACGTTCACCCTGAATTCATAATAAACTGTGGCAAGTATACAAAAGCATGGCTGGCTCAATTTTTCACAAACACAATGCAAACTGGCAATATCCCACAAGAACTCAAACGATCTAAGGTAATAGCTATTCTAAAGCCTGGGAAGCCAGCTGACAACCCAAAAAGCTACAGTCCAATTGCCCTGCTGTCTGTAATTTACAAATTACTAGAGAGGCTTATATATAACAGAATTAGCCCAGAATTGTTCAGGTCGATCCCAGTTGAACAGGCAGGCTTTCGGCCAGGTGTTGTCACTCACTACTTACATTGAGGTGGGATTCCAGAGAAAATTGAAAACATCAGTCGCCTTTATTGACCTCTCAGCAGCTTAAGACACTGTGTGGAGAGAAGGCATCATGTACAAAATTCTTTGAGTAATTCCTTGCAAATCTATAGCACACTTAATAGACAGCATGCTCAATGATAGGGTGTTCCAAATAAGTATGGACACTGACTACAGCTCCATCAGAAAACTAATGAATGGCTTACCACAAGGATCAGTGCTTGCACCACTGCTGTTTAGACTCTATATTGCAGACCTGCCGGAAACACAATCAAGAAAGTTTGGGTATGCTGACGATTGGGACCTTGCTACAAGATGTAGCACAATTGAAGCATCTGAGGATATCCTAACAAAAGACCTGAAGATAATGGGTGAATATTTCCGTAAGTGGAGACTTCAACCAAATGCTTCCAAAACAGAGGTTAGTTGCTCCATCTCAACAACAAACTCGCTGGAAAGGAACTCAACATTCGATTTGAAAACACCGTTCTCAGGCATAATAAAACTCCGAAGTTCTTGGGCATGATGCTGGACAGAACACTATCTTTTAAAGAGTACCTAACAAAGACTGCCGAAAAATTAAAGACAAGAAACAACATTATTCAAAAGCTCTGTGGTACTACTTGGGGAGCAACGGCCTCCACTCTCCGCACCTCTGCTTTAGCAATTGTATTCTCGGCTGCCGAATACTGTGCTCCAATTTGTCTTAACAGCCCACACGTAAAAAAGGTGGATGTCCAGTTCCATAACACTCTAAAGATGATTTCTGGAGTAATTAAACCCACTCCAATGCAATGGCTCCCAATATTAAGCCACATCTCGCCGCCACACCTGCGACGTACTGACACCCTTGTACGTGAATACAAAAACATCATGGGAAATCGAAGCCTGCCAATCCACCAAGACATTGAGGCTGCAAACACTAATCGGCTTTGATCTAGGAACCCGCCAACAAAAACAGCAAGGAACTGTGTACAAGGTTTCTGTATCACAAACGTATGGTCTGAAAAATGGAACGCATGGCAAAATCATAACATGCCTTGTGTCACACAAAAGCCACCTGGTTTTGACCAACCATGCAAAACGTGGTCCATTCTAAATAGGATTAGAACTCGTCATGGCAGATGTGCTTACTCCCTGTATAAATGGGGTAAAATACCATCCCCTCAGTGTGACTGCAGAGAAAGTCAGACCATCAGCCACATTGTTGAAGAGTGTTCCAGAAGAGCCTATAATGGGAGCCCCGACGACTTCCTGCTCGCAACTCCAGAGTCGATAGATTATATTAATAGACTTGATGTCTGTTTATAATCCGTAAACTTTTTTATATTAGTAATGTTGGTTTGCAATTATTAACATTTGTTATATTAGCGATTTCTCTGTTTGTTTCTTATATGTCTGTATTGCCATATGATAAATAAATAAAATAAAAAGTTCTGTAGTAGGTTACCAAATAATATAAAGTGACTTCACAGCTATCTTTTTACGGACAAATTGAAACAGTTATTAACTGAGAGATGTTTATATTCACAGATTAATCAATAGTTCTACTTATATATACAGCAGCATATTAGTGGTGGTAAATGTTTACATAATATTACGAGGGGCACTCGGTAATTAAATAGCCGAATTGATGCAGAAAAACAATGTGTGTTTTTACAAAGTGAAACTTTACTTCTTCTCAATATAAACTGCCACGAATATTAATATACTTATACCAATGATGAAGCATTTTTTTATACCTGATGCAAAGAAGTCTTTGTCTTATTGTCTGAGACACTTTCACACAACCTCCTTGTTGTTTGCCTCCTTGAGTGGACCAAACAAACAAAAATGTGAAAGGGCCAAACCTAGACTGTAGGCAGGATGAGGTAGTATCTCCCAAGGTTTTTTTTGTTTTTTTATTTTTTATTTATTTATTTATTTATTTATTTGGGTCAGCTGGGTCATATGAGGGTAAACATTGTCATATAGCAACATCACAACTTTTCTTTGAGATCCATAAAGTATTTGCCTCACTGCTGGCTTTGTTTTGTTCAGCAGTATGTCTGATTAGTAGGCACTGTTTATTGTCTGCTGATCTTCCAAATAATCAAACAAGATAATACCTTGGGTATCCCAAAAGGTGGTCAAACATGACATTTCCCAATGATTCTTGCCTTCTGAATTTCTTTCAGACTGGTGATATGGTGTGCTTCCGTTCCATGCTTTGCCTCTTGCACACGGGTTCAAGATGGTGACCCCAATTTTCAACAGACATTAAAATCTAGTTTTGAATGCAGTAATCCTCCCTCACACAGCATTCTTTGAAATCTGTACATACTCTGAGTCTTCTTTTCTTGCATTGTTGCATTAACTCTTTTGGGATTCATCTTACACGTTTTGCTGTACTTGAGCTTGTCACTGATATGTTATGAACTATGCCAACACTTACTGCAACTGTTTTTGCTACGTGTTCAATTGCAACATGTTGGTCTTCATGAGTAATGTTGTTCATGCAGGTTTCAAGTGAAGGAATTGACACTTCAACTGGCCAACCAAGACAATTCTTGTCAATCATTGAGGTTTTACCATTTTTGGATTGTTCTACCCATTTATAAAAATTTCTGCAATTCACACCACTTTCACTATTCATACCACTTACACTACAATGTAAAATCATACAAGAAAAGATTTTAGCTGGTTTTTCACCTTTAGAAAAAAAAAATCATTGACCATTGTTCAACAAATGTAGAAGCTTCTACATCTACATCTATACTCTGCAAACTACCGTGAGGTGCATGGCAGAGAGTACATCCCACTCTGCCAGTTACAAGTGTTTCTACCTATTCCATTCATATATGGAGCATGGGAAGAATGATTATTTGAATGCCTCTGTGAATTCAGTAATTATTCTAATTTATCCTCACGATACCTATGTGAGGGATACATAGGGTGTTGTAGAATAGCCCCGGAGTAATCATTTAAAGCTGGTTCTTGAAACTTTGTTAATTGACTTTCTTGGGATAGTTTACGTCTATCTTCAAGAGTCTTCCATTTCAGTTCCTTCAGTATCTCTGTGACACACACCCACGGATTAAACAAACCTGTGACCATTTGTGCTGCCATTCTCTATATATATCCCCTGTTAGTCCTATTTGGTATGGATCCCACACATTTGAGCAATACTCTAGAACTGTTTGCACGAGTGATTTGTAAGCAATCTCCTTTGTAGACAGATTGCTCTTCCCCAGTATTCTACCAATAAACTGAAGTCTACCAGCTGCTTTACCCACGATTGACCATATGCTGTCATTCCATTTCACAGCACTACGAAGTGTTGCACCCAGGTATTTGTATGAGTTGGCTGATTGCATCGGTGACTCATTGATATTATAGTCATAGGGAACCACATTTTTTTCATTTTGTGATGTGCAAAATTTTACATTTCTGAACATTCACAGCAATTTACCAATCTCTACACCGTGTTCAAATCTTATCAAGATCTGACTGAATACTTATGCAGCTTCTTTCAGACAGCAATTCATTATAGATAACTGCATCATCTGCAAAAAGCCTGATTTTACTATTAATATTATCTTCAAGGTCATTAATATACAATATGAACAGCAAGGGTCCCAACACAGTTCCCTGGGGCACACCCGAAGTTACTTCTACATCTGATGATGACTCTCCACCCAAAATAACATGCCCTGTCCTCCCTACCAAAAAGTCCTCAGTCCAGTCACAAATTTCATTTGACACCCCATATGATCATACTTTCGACAATAAAAGTCAAATGCTTTTCAGAAATCAAGAAATACTGCATCTACCTGGTTGTCTTGATCCACAGCATTCAGTATGTCATATGAGAAAAGTGTGAATTGGATTTCACATGATCGATGTTTTCGAAATCCCTGTTGGTTGGCACTGAGGAGGTCATTCTGTTCAAGATACCTCTTTATGTTTGAGCTCAGAGTAAGTTCTAAGATTCTACAACAAATTGATGTCAAGGACATTGGACGGTAGTTTTGTGGATCACTTCTACTGCCCTTCTTGTAGACAGGTGTGACCCGTGCCTTTTTCCAAGAACTGAGCAATTCTCAGCTCATCCCATTGATGTTAACCTCCTACAAATATTTCATTTCTATATAGCTTCCATGGACTTTGTCACGGTAAGCACGTTCCAGGCAACGTCAGGGATTGCTCCCGCACATGTATCATGTAGTACGGATCTTTATCTCCAGGAACTATATTGCTTTCTGTTCTTGGTTAAGTAACAAACAGTTGTTATTGCTAATTGTGCATTTATTGCAATTCTTGGTAACGGACAGAAAAAAATGGCAATGATGCTGCTTCTCTCGTGTGTAGTAGTGCATCTTGCTGGAGCACTGTCGCTCCATTTATTCTAAGTTGTTTATGTGGGCTTTCAAACAGATAGATGTTCATGTGTGTAACAATTCATCACATTGGAGCAGCTTCTTCATACTTACTGTGTCCAACTGTGTACCTGATAAGTATTGTTATACCATAAAATGAGCATGTCCAACTGTGTACTTGAGAAGGGCTTAGCAGTTGAGTTCAACTTGTGTATCATTTTGATTGTTAAGCTGGCATCACAAGTAGACGTGATTTCTTGAATCAATTTCTTAACATTTTTTCTCTCTTTCTCTATGTTGTTTGGGCTGTACCTTTGTGCGTTTGTTACAATATCAGTTACCTTAATTGATGTTAGCCTGCATTGTTTTCACTGGTTACTTAGTGTGATTGTCATACTTCTATGTAAGCTCAGGTTCTACTGTAACTAGCAATGTGTTATTTCCGATTCTCAAACTTAGGGTCAACTTCTAGATCCTCTGACAATGTACTACCATGTTAAATTTGCGAGTGTCTTTTGTTTACCATTTCTATGCTGACCCTGTCAAGTCGCCCCTTCTTCAGGTTCCCATTCCCACTGTTGTTCTCCCCATTGCTCCGCTGACCACCAGTTGTTCCTCTGTCTTGGCGTGACAAGAGTTCTTGTCTGCGATCATCTCACCCAGAATGGTGCCTTCCTTCCCTTCTCCTGCAGTACATGCAGGCGAACACCACTGGTGCTGCTGCCACTCTACCAAGCCTCTTAGTTTTCAGGTGTGGGTAGTGCTCCTTTGGTACATGCTGCACTCAGCTCTCCTTGTCTCTCCTGGGTCCCTCGGCCTTGTGCAGCCAGTGCCCCACAGTGGCACCTTGGAGCCTCCATTTTGTGCACCCACTGCTAATCTGGGTTCTTCCAAGCCTTGGGTTGTGCCTTCATGAAAATTTCACTGCAAGCCCTACCTACACCAGCTCTTCCTGTTGAGCCCTTTAGTGGCCAATTGGCCTTCTCTGTATGCTGATGCTAGGTGCTTCCCTTTTGGTGACATTGTTTTCCTGTTTCATGATGCAGTTTACTGTTTCTATGCTGACCCTGTCAAGTCACCCCTTCTTCAGGTTCCCATTCCCACTGTTGTTCTCCCCATATCAAGAGCTCAGATGGAAACCCAGTTCTAAGCAAAGAAGGGAAAGCGGAAAGTTGGAAGGAATATATAGAGGGTCTATACAGGGGCGATGTTCTTGAGGACAATATTATGGAAATGGAAGAGGATGTAGATGAAGATGAAATGGGAGATATGATACTGCGTGAAGAGTTTGACAAAGCACTGAAAGACCTAAGTCGAAACAAGGCCTCAGGGTAGACAACATTCCATTAGAACTACTGACAGCCTTGGGAGAGCCAGTCCTGACAAAACTCTACCATCTGGTGAGCAAGATGTATGGGACAGGCGAAATTCCCTCAGACTTCAAGAAGAATATAATAATTCCAATCCCAAAGAAAGCAGGTGTTGACAGATGTGAAAATTACCGAACTATCAGTTTAATAAGTCACAGCTGCAAAATACTGGCGCGAATTCTTCACAGACGAATGGAAAAACTTGTAGAAGCTGACCTCAGGGAAGATCAGTTTGGATTCCGTAGAAATGTTGGAACACGTGAGGCAATACTGACCCTATGACTTATCTTAGAAGAAAGATTCAGGAAAGGCAAACCTACGTTTCTAGCATTTGTAGACTTAGAGAAAGCTTTTGACAATGTTGACTGGAATACTCTCTTTCAAATTCTGAAGGTGGCAGGGGTAAAACACAGGGAGCGAAAGGCTATTTACAATTTGTACAGAAACCAGACGGCAGTTATAAGAGTCAAGGGGCATGAAAGGGAAGCAGTGGTTGGGAAGGGAGTGAGACAGGGTTGTAGCCTCTCCCCGATGCTATTCAATCTGTATACTGAGCAAGCAGTAAAGAAAACAAAAAAAAAGTTCGGAGTAGGTATTAAAATCCGTGGAGAAGAAATAAAAACTTTGAGGTTTGCCGATGACATTGTAATTCTGTCAGACACAGCAAAGGACTTGGAAGAGCAGTTGAACGGAATGGACAGTGTCTTGAAAGGAGGGTATAAGATGAACATCAACAAAAGCAAAACAAGGATAATGGAATGTAGTCGAATTAAGTCGGGTGATGCTGAGGGAATTAGATTAGGAAATGAGACACTTAAAGTAGTAAAGGAGTTTTGCTATTTGGGGAGCAAAATAACTGATGATGGTCGAAGTAGAGAGGATATAAAATGTAGACTGGCAATGGCAAAGAATGCGTTTCTGAAGAAGAGAAATTTGTTAACATTGAGTATTGATTTAAGCATCAGGAAGTCGTTTCTGAAAGTATTTGTATGGAGTGTGGCCACGTACGGAAGTGAAACATGGATGATAAATAGTTTAGACAAGAAGATAATGTGGTGCTACAGAAGAATGCTGAAGATTAGATGGGTAGATCACATAATTAATGAGGAGGTATTGAATAGGATTGGGGAGAAGAGGAGTTTGTGGCACAACTTGACTAAAAGAAGGGATCGGTTGGTAGGACATGTTCTGAGGCATCAAGGGATCACCAATTTAGTTCTGGAGGGCAGCATGGAGGGTAAAAATCATAGAGGGAGACCAAGAGATGAATACACTAAGCAGATTCAGAAGGATGTAGGCTGCAATACGTACTGGGAGATAAAGAAGCTTGCACAGGATAGAGTAGCATGGAGAGCTGCATAAAAACCAGTCTCAGGACAGAAGACCACAACAACAGATCAGTTTGGTGTATTCACACAAATTGCGCTGAGTTATGCGGTAAATGGTTGTTATGTGTTTTTTCTATTCCCGTTTTGGGCACTTGGGTCACAGATGTCAGATGTTTCGAGCACATGAAACCTCCTGGTACATTAAAACTGTGTGCTGGACCGAGACTCAAACTTGGTGACTCAGCCTTTCACGGGCAAGTGCTCTACCGAGTGAACTAACCAAGCACTGCTCATAACCCATCCTCATAGCCTGACTTCAATCAGCAGCTGTGAGAATGGATTGTGAGTTGTGCTTGGGTAGCTCAGTTGGAAGAGCACTTGCCCATGAAGGGCAAAGCTGCCGAGTTCAAGGCCCTATCAGGCACACAGTTTCAATCTGACAGGAATTTTCATATCAGCATACACTCTGATGCACAGTGAAAATTTAATTCTAGTTATAACCCCACGCTGAGCAGTCATATTTCTTTGTATCTTGTATTCATCTTCAGAGGCTGCTACTTTTTTATGGGTTGCTGTAAGTCTTTTCATTTGCAGTGTGTCTAGTGTTTTGGTTATGTTCAATAACTGTGGTATGTGAGGTTGTGTTACAGTCAACAACAATTGTTCGGTTATAAATTCTCTGGTGTATGTTTGAAAACTGGCTGCAGGTACTAATGCTTCGTTCGAATCGATGGGAAACTCTGCTCTGGCGGATGAGTTTTTCCTCCTCCATTGAGTGTCGCCCTTTCTGAGATGGCTGCACAATCTGTCTCAAGGTGGGGAGGGAAGTGATACACACTTACTGATGTATACTGCGGACCAGTTACGGTTCCTGCTACTAGCAACTGTACTCTGGGACATTGCTTGTAAGTAGAAGATGACTACATAATTCACTGGGTTGTTTTCCTCTAAGCCAACAGCAGCTGCCATAGCAACAGGTGACACAAGCCGTCCAGATATGCAGCATGCGTGTCATGGTAAACAGTGGTGCAGCCTCAGACATCAATTCGCTACCACAAGGTCATGTTTCCGTATTACGTCTTACCAGTATTTATCCGCTGACGGATATTTAGGTCACTGCTCATCCACTTAGTGGTCAGTTACACTCCACGGTCCACATTGAGTGGTCGACACTACCTGGACTTCCATCATCCACTACTGAGGACACTGCTTCAATGCAATTGCATGCTGACTGCTCCTAAGATCACAGCCTCATGAGACTGGGTTATTTCTCATTCTCGGTACCCTTCCACTCTTTGGTTGACCGCTCATCAGCCACCGCACCGCAGGACAAGGTCATTAATCCTCCTCAGCACCTACTATGGCTTTCATGGTCTTTGTCATTGTGAGCATGTTCCAGGGAATGTCAGTGATTGATATTTCAGTTGTAATCACGTAGTGTGGACCTTCATGCCCAGAAACTATACTGTGTTCAGTTATAGGTTAATAAACAAATAGTTGTTACTGCATCTCTTGGTAACAGGCATTCCATCCACCATTCGATCTTCTGTTCTTCAATTAGTGCTGACTTCCCGTCTGAGCTCTTTACGATCATTAAATTGCTTCTCTTTTCTCCAAAGGTTTCTTTAGGTTTCCTACAGGTGGCACCTAAAGCTTTGCATTTCTCCTCTATTCATGTTTTGCATTTTGTACCTTCTATCAATTTCATTTTTCAGATGTCTGTATCCAGTTTCAGTTGATTCATTTGCTGCATTTTTATATCTTCTCATTTCATCAGTCAATGGAAAGTCCAGACTGGAATAAAAATAATATTATGAAAAGGATAGACTGCTACTCACCATAGAGAGGAAGCAATGAGCTGCCAACAGATACAATGAAAAGACTGCTAAAAGTGCTGGCTCTCAGCCAAAAGGCCTTCATCGGAAACAGAGAACAAACACCCACACCCACACCCACCCACCCACCCACCAACCAACCAACCAACCAACCAAACCCCTCCCCCCCCCCCCCCCCCCCCCCACACACACAAGACCACTGCCTCCGGCGCTGTGACTGGTCCGCAAACTGCATCTGTGTCTGACAGGAACAGAAATCTAAGGTGGGTGGTAGGTGGTGGATGCAACAAGGAGGCATGGGGCCAGGAAGAGAAAGGATTGCGGAACTGTGCAGGGACACAGTTGGGACACGATAGGGCTGCTAGATGCAGAGTCAGAAGATGGCGGGAGGGGGAGGGGGGGCAAGGAGTGAAAAAAGAGAGAAGTGGAGAAAGGGAAAGGACTAGCGGGTGCACTGAAGCAGAATAAAAGGCATGTATCAGTTGGAGTGGGTACAAGGAAGGGACAGGTGGTGGAAGACAGGTATTAGCGATGGTTGAGGTCAGGTATCTACCCCCCCCCCCCCCCCCCCTTTCCTCCCTTCCCAGCCACCTGATTCTGCACCTAGCAGCCCTATTCTGGTCCTCACCATATCCCATCACATTCCAACATGCTCCCACAAGCAGCACACCAACTCCCCCCATCCCCACCCTGCTATTCCTCCCCCTCCCTGCTCCATGCCTCCCTCTTTCCTCCCCCATCCTCCTCAGACTGCTGTTCCATCCAACAAAGCTGCAGTCCGCAATCCGGCCACAAAAACCAGAGAAGCAATCATCTATGTGAGATGTGTGTATGCGAATGTGTGTGTTTTTTGTATGGAGTATGGCATGCCTTTTGCACAGATGATTTTTTAATTATTTTCACACGTCTTTGAACTGTTGTAATAATCTTCAATAAAGTGATCAGCATAATGCCTTTACTTGTGGTCAGCCACTGATGTTAAACTATTAACCGATGGAGCAAATACACTTGTTCTCATTCAAAAACACAATTTTTCCCTCCCACAGGCTTCCAAATAAATTATCTGCACTAAATGGTCTCATAATACGAAAGTTAAAACAATGTTTTCAGGTCAGACATTAGAGTATATTTGTAACAGCAATTCACTGAATAAAGAAGTAGATGATGCAAGAACTTACTTGAGCATACAGGCGAACACTGAAGTGCTGTCCCATGCAAAAGGGAAATATTTCACTCATGCTCTTGTCTACAAAGTTCTCTTTGTCTAATTTATCATCAAGGGTTTGTGCCAGGAACATCACAACAGCTGTAAAAGAACACAGGCTACCAGTCCTCTTCTCACAAGCCTGTTGAAGAAATGTGCTACATTTCAGCAAATTGTATAGTCAACTTTTAAAATATGAATATAAATTATTTCCAAAGTACCCTGCAATGAAACAAAGACAGAAAGGAATTTGAATGAAAATATTGGCACATACATAACTGGTGACACAATTATTAGAATTTGGAACGACTGTTGGGGACCCTTAAGATGGAATAACAAGAAGATGACTTTATTCTAGAACTGAAGAGGAAATGTGACAAGGATCATTTTAAACACAAATATTGCACTTCAAAAATGTGTGAAATCTTATGGGACTGCTAAGGTCATCAGTCCCTAAGCTTACACACTACTTAACCTAAATTATCCTAAGGACAAACACACATACACCCATGCCCGCGGGAAGACTCAAACCTCTGCCGGGACCAGCCGCAAAGTCCATGACTGCAGCGCCTTAGACCGCTCGGCTAATCCCATGCGGCTAAATATTGGACTTCAGTGTGAGATGATTGGGCACACTGTATTTAATATGTTTTCAGCAACTGACTTAGTAATGATTTTGATTTCCACTAGCTATGTTGTTCATGGCAGTGACCTGCCTAGTTTATGTCAAACTAATGCAAAAACTAATACATAAAAATTATCTCTATCTGTAATTTCATTTTACAACTCTCTTCTGTTACTTTAAGTACAAAGAAGCATTTGACATTAGTTAAAAAAGTTCCTTAATTATTTGTACCATTTACATGCTTTTATTCATTTGTGGGGGACACACAAAATGTCATTTTTTTTACCTCTTACCTAGCTTCTACTGGTACATAGTCAATACACTGTAATGCTTAACTACAATAATTATAGTAATAAGAATTTTTCCATAAAATGTTCTGTATTACTGTTGCAACTTTTTATAGGTGAACAATACAAAAGTACTGAATTATGATGAGTGGATTAACTGTTTTGTATTCATTTACTGATCTGCTTTTGTTGTCCTTTTTTATTTTCCAGGCACTTGGAAAACTGATTTAATAAAATTTCCAAACTCAAAAGAAAAACCGAAGAAACAGAAAAATGATTTAATGTTTCTTATTCGTCTGAAGGGCACTGTCAGTACAGGAGCCCAGTTCTAAACACTGTTTGCCAAGTTCTAAGCCAACAAAACAGAATTCCAATGGTTCAATGTTCAAATCATACACTCTTTTATAAACCCACCTCTTTCAGTTTTAGCCACATGTCATCAATTAGCTTGCGGTGGCGAAATAGAATCGTAACCAGCAACCATTCTTGTTGATGACGCACACTTGGTTGATGATTCTCCTTGTGCAGACTCTCATATAGCCATGATGCAAGTTTGAGATCAGCATCCTATATATGCAGGATTAATTTGGTGAGTGCTTCCCATTATTTGGATAAGCAATTGTTAACGGCAGATTATGGTAAGAGTAAAAACAATGGAAAACATGGAGTATAGTACTCAAAGTCACATTTCATCATTTCATTTCTCAGGATTTAATTCTGCAAATGCTATGTGATGTCATCAATTTCTTGCAGCTGTTAAGAAATGTAACTAATGAAACTGCAACAACATGTTCACTGGAATCATATTATTCTTTTACTTAATGGGCTGCCTTTGTTTTTGGGGAAGAGACAGTTAACATGAACCGCTTCCCCTTCCGTTACCCATTTTAATTCATTGTTCAACCTCCTAGAATGGCCTATACCTGCTAACTTCCGACCCTAGGCACACCCTTTGTACTCTGTATATTGAAATATATCCTCTTTATCGTACTTAATTTCCTGTTTTGTCATTTAACAGCAGCCCTGGATCCTGACCGCTCGACCTCCTGAACACTGCCGCCACAAGGCATATTTAACAACCTTCTTCCCCCTTCCCTGCCATTTTATACATTAACATTGCTGTCAGAAGTTTCTCTCCCCACCCCCAAACCACATACTCTTTTACAAATTGGTGTCAGGAGTGGGATGTAACAATTATATCCCCCCTTCCTGGCATGAACTCTTTTACAAGACAAAGTCTTTGCTAAACGTAGGATGCTGTGCATGTCACAGTCTATAGGGTTCAAATGGCTCTGAGCACTATGGGACTCAACTTCTGAGATCGTTAGTCCAGTCTATAGGGTATTCCACAAATAAACCTACAGTGAGAGTTGTGATGTCGAGTAGTCTGTCACTGTCTGATGAATAGAAAGAAATTCTCAAACTTATCTTCCTCTCATTTATGATTAGACTCGGACTGTGCCCCATCAAGATTGTACTTTTTCATGTAGAGGACTCAACATATGGAAACATTAAATTGTGTGTGTGCTAATGCTCTCTGGTTGTTCATCCAAATCACTGGGAGTGTTATTATCAGAATTAAGGAGCTTCAATGAAGCTGTATGAAAAGATAGGAAATAGGAATTGATTGAAACATGTTGCAAGTGACCCAGAAGTTGCTTACTGATGAGTATTTCACATAAACAATTTCTCAAATCCACAACCTGTAGCTCAGCCTGAGGTTGAGGTGTCTTCCCTTTATATATAGAGGCTCAACATTCAACTGAAAGATCACTGGAGCATGCCTAGAGTTTACAACAGCACAGTACTAGTATCACTGACTAGTCTCCAGTTCAGTTGTTCAAAGTTTGACAAAACTAAATCCAGTCATTTTTGATTGAGTGTGTATTTAACATTGCTCAGAAGCACATTTGGCTCTAAAATGTGATGGATGTAGTGGTGAGGAAAGTAGGCTTTCATATGCATGGGGTAAATGCAATGAGAGGGAGAGGAGTGGAAATCTTATTCTCAAGATACGTAAGACACAGAAATAATGCAATAAAATTATAATGCTTGCAGTTCTATATCAAATTAATAGTTATTATCCCCTTTAAATTATCATTCACATACTATCGTACCAGCAATGTAAGCGAATGGGGAAACAGATTGCACAAATAAAGGAGAAAATGCATGAAGGGGACAAAGAATTATGAAAGAACTGTTGGAAGAAAACAGAAAAATAGTAGAAAAAGAGAAAATAAAACAGAAAACGGGGGTATTGATGAATGAATGTTAATAAAACTTGAAAATAAACAAATACGCACTTGCCACTATTACTGAGAATCGGTAAAAAGTTTTCGTGGCAGAAGATATTACAAATTACTGCAAAGTGTGTGATTTTGTTTCTTCATGCTCACTATGGTACTGAAACTTGTACATGTAGTTGGTACAATGTATGAAGATAGGGACACATGTAACTGCCACTTCACACCAGAACTGAAACAGCAATCAAACCAGAGGGTCAGAGGCGGTGACCCTACATAAAAAAAGGTACAAAGTTGACTGTATCTCCCGGAAAGATTATGCCCACTGTCTTCTGGCCTACATAGCCAAATGGTTAGCAATCACTGCTTTCAGTGCAGAAGGACCCAGGTTTGATTCCTGATACCTCACCAGATTTTTTTTCTGAGGTACTAAGGTCTGTAACTGGGTCCACTCAGCCTCGTGAGGCCAAAAGAGGCATAGCTGGATTAAAGAAGCAGTAGCACCAAAGGATTCATCTACTGGCGATAACAGCTGGAGGAATTGGTGACATATTGATCACATGCCTCTCGGTCATAGATCATTCTTCGTACTGTCAAGCAGGCAGTAGCCGGACAGTCAGAGCAGGCCTCAGGTTTAACCCTAAGTGGCGTTTACCTTTTACATATTCTGGTTTCATAGAAGGTAAAAGGGATTCTTCTTACTGATTATCATGTAATAGATAAAACAAAAACTGATAAATACTACACAATTATTATGCGTTATTTACACGAACAAATACATGAGAAGAGGCTCACATTGCAATAGGGAAAAAATAATAAAAAATAAATAAATTTGTAGATGGAAAGTGTTTTGAGTTTGATACAAAGCCATAGCATGTGTTTTACATACCTTCGAGATTATACTTCAGGGATGAAGTGTACTTGCTGGAAATAAATTAGACAGAGTGCAATGACCTAAAAGTTTGAAAGTTTTGTCACTTTTAACATTGAGACATCACAAAATGACACTTGCTAACATTTTGAAAATAAATTACCAATGCTTTATTTATCACTCAAACAATGTGAAATCTGGAGGTTATATTACTCTGTAGTATAAGAATTGCAGGGAGAAAATCTCATACCTTTAGGTAAAACCATCAATGCAGGGGAGAAACAGTTCACCATTACACTGAATATCACATAAAGGGAAAGGACATGGGCTCTCTCTTCCAAATTTTCATGTAGCCAGAGTGAAAAATTCAGCAGATGTTCCCAAAGCAGACTTAGGACTGTTGAGGTATCAGATATGCTATAAGAGAAAGCCAGAGATGCTGAGATGCTCAAAGTAAAAGAACTTGATCTGGGGTTAAAGTCCACTGCACTCTAGGGGACAAACGCTGGGAACTAAGATTACAGATATTCTTCTAAGATTCTCATTAGAAATTAAGTGTGCCCATTATTTCAATCGCACAGCTACATCAATTCTTCAAGAGAATCTAAATCTGGAAGACTGAAATATCTACATCTACAACTACAGTGACTGACAAAGTGTAACAACACACAGTATCTTAGTATCACTGGCAACAAAGCCACTGGCTGTCATGGGCTTTCTTTCAGTTTTCCTTTAATCCGGCCTGGTGGCGATCCCAAAAACTCTAACAGTACTCAAGAATGGGCTGCATAAGTATTCTATACATGGTCTCCTTTGTAGACGAGGTACACTTCCCTAAAATTCTTCCAATAAACTTAAGTCAACAATTCGCCTTCCGCATTACCGTCCTTACGTGCTTGTTCTGTGCCACATTCACTTTGTAACATTCTGCCTAGACATTTAACTGACGTGACTGCGTCAAGCACCAGACAACTAATACTGTATTGAAACATTACAGGATTGTTTTTCCTACTCACCCACATTAACTGACATTTTTCTACATTTAGATCAAGCTGCCATTCTTCACCCCAATTCTATCAAAATCATCCTGTCCAGTGATACAGTCGCTGAACGATAATACTATCCCACATAATACAGTGTCCTTTTCCCTTATACTACACTGTCATCTGCAAACAGTTGCACTTTGCTGCTCACCCTATCTGTCAGATCATTAATTATGTACATAGAGACCAAGCACACACAGCAAGGAAATTGCCAGCAAGACTGAAACATGCAGAAACATTGTATGTTCCTGAAGAACTGGCTCCTGGATGAAGATTCAAAAAAGATGTGTTTGAAATTCTTGATCTCCTTCTGAATGAGAATGATCAAAGGTTGAACTAATGGAATCTTAAGCACCTACCCCATCTTGAAGATGTAGCTGTTATGTCCTTCAAAACAAATACATCTACATGATGTTTGGAAGAGTTGCTCTGAGCACACACAGCAGACTTTATAAGATAGACAGGCCTCAGGCACACCTTAAATGCTGTGAACCATTATAACTGGTGTACAACCTTATATCTCGTATTGTATGACAACTTCTTGCTGAATGTGGCAATGTTAAAAAACTGATCCAAAAGTTATTTGCCTGATCAATCTGATCACAAAAATTCCAGTATCTCAGCATCCTCCAAGGTCATTCAGTACCTTGTGACAACTTAAAACTTGCCTTGGATCAACAAGACTTGGTCAAGACTCACCCATCTATTCCTCCTCCACGTTCACCAAGCCAAGGCTGGGAAATTAATATTATGGATGTCATGAAAGAATTTGTTTCAGAAACAGAGAAAAGGAAAATTACATTTGCAAATTGTGTGTGAAATTTTTGGAGTCTAAAAAGAAACAAAATAAATTCATTCCCCTTTTCCAGAGAGACTACATTTTTCCTTTTTCCATTAGATTTTACACTTTCTGTAAACTATTATTATTATTATTATTATAAGGTTTAGCTCAACTAGTGTCTTCCCAGCTATATATCTTTTTCAAAATTAAAAGAATGAAATTGTTTCCACGAGGAAGGACCTATAAAATCTAGTACATATTTTTTACAGTGGAACGTCACTTAATGAGCACCTCCCAAAATGTGCAATTCGCATAACAAGCAAAAGAAATTATAAAAAAATTAATCACTTAAAGAGCATAACGAATGACAATGATTTAGTGTGATGTCGTCAGCCATTGCATGCAGTGGGGGAAATGTTCAATAATATGAACACCTTTCATCGTCGGCAGCGGCATATGAACAATGACTTTAATACATACTGCAGTCTAGGTTTAGCGCTCTTTCTGCTACCACCTCAGCGCAGCTTGTGATCACACATTTTTCTAAACTTGTGTTCACGTAGTGCTTTTTTTTTTGTGTGCAAATTTTGATAACCTACATAGAAATGCCCCAAAGATAAAGCCACAGGAAGACAGCCATAAGAGAAAGAAAATGATCTTAAAAAAGAAACATAAAATCATTGACAAATGTGAATGTGGTGTGAGCATTGCTGATTTAGCCCGCACATACAACTGGTTTACATCAACTATTTGCACTACCCTCAAAAACAAGAGCAAGATTAAGGAGCTACATGCTTCAAAAGGAGTGACAAGAGTATCTACACAACACTTTCATATTCTGGAAAATGTTGAAAGGTTGCTCCTTATATGGATAAGGGGAAGGAGGAGGGGGGTAAGGGGGAGGGGGAAGTGGGAAGGGGATGGGGGAGGAGGGGAAGGTAACAGCTTAGCAGCAATCTTCTGGCACAATAAGAGAAATGCTGAAGGCAGAGGAATTGGTTGCATCCTACACTGAAAATCACCACCCAAATACAGCAGTGGCTACGGGCACTACAAATTTATTTGACGATAATGCTGTGTCGCATTTTCGCCAAGTGTTGAAGCATTAGCGGAAACAAATGACTATAAATAGCTTCCTAGTCAAAAAGAATTAGTAGCGTATCATGAATAATAATGTACATAATTCTGTGTGTATAATTTTCTTTCAATAAATGGAATGACTAAGATAAAACTGCACTTTTTCTTCATGGAATGCATTATCATATTTTACATTAATTTACATGGGATAAATTGCTTTGCTTAATGAGTGTTTCACACTACAAGCAATATTCTGGAATGAATCATGTCTGCTATGTCTACATCTACATCTACATCTACATTGATACTCCGCAAGCCACCCAACGGTGTGTGGCGGAGGGCACTTTACGTGCCACTGTCATTACCTCCCTTTCCTGTTCCAGTCGCGTATGGTTCGCGGGAAGAACGACTGTCTGAAAGCCTCCGTGCGTGCTCTAATCTCTCTAATTTTACATTCGTGATCTCCTCGGGAAGTGTAAGTAGGGGGAAGCAATATATTCGATACCTCATCCAGAAACGCACCCTCTCGAAACCTGGCGAGCAAGCTACACCGCGATGCAGAGCGCCTCTCTTGCAGAGTCTGCCACTTGAGTTTATTAAACATCTCCGTAACGCTATCACGGTTACCAAATAACCCAGTGACAAAACGCGCCGCTCTTCTTTGGATCTTCTCTATCTCCTCCGTCAACCCGACCTGGTACGGATCCCACACTGATGAGCAATACTCAAGTATAGGTCGAACGAATGTTTTGTAAGCCACCTCCTTTGTTGATGGACTACATTTTCTAAGCACTCTCCCAATGAATCTCAACCTGGTACCCGCCTTACCAACAATTAATTTTATATGATCATTCCACTTCAAATCGTTCCGTACGCATACTCCCAGATATTTTACAGAAGTAACTGCTACCAGTGTTTGTTCCGCTATCATATAATCATACAATAAAGGATCCTTCTTTCTATGTATTCGCAATACATTACATTTGTCTATGTTAAGGGTCAGTTGCCACTCCCTGTACCAAGTGCCTATCCGCTGCAGATCTTCCTGTATTTCGCTACAATTTTCTAATGCAGCAACTTCTCTGTATACTACAGCATCATCCGCGAAAAGCCGCATGGAACTTCCGACACTATCTACTAAGTCATTTATATATATTGTGAAAAGCAATGGTCCCATAACACTCCCCTGTGGCACGCCAGAGGTTACTTTAACGTCTGTAGACGTCTCTCCATTGATAACAACATGCTGTGTTCTGTTTGCTAAAAACTCTTCAATCCAGCCACACAGCTGGTCTGATATTCCGTAGGCTCTTACTTTGTTTATCAGGCGACAGTGCGGAACTGTATCGAACGCCTTCCGGAAGTCAAGAAAAATAGCATCTACCTGGGAGCCTGTGATGTTCCACTGTATTTTCAATATTATTGAATTGTTTCTTTTTGGAGAGCAATGTAGCACTGATTGTCTAACACATCTTCTCCCACAACATTGGTCTCCATATGTGCTTAATGGTTTTGCTGAAAGATGTATGTCTAATTCATATAAGGCAAAATCTGTGAAAATGGCTGGGGGGAAAAAAAAGAGGTACACCACTGATCACATATGCTATATTTGTAGCCTGAGAAGAAAAGAGAAGGAAGGAAAACCTGATTTCGGTAGATCAATATTCAGAACTATCATCTGCCTCCTGCCATCAGCAAATGAATTTTCCAAGTTTCTGGATTGAACGAAAATATAATTATTTTAAAATGTAACATGGAGAGTGATATAGTAATATGGTTTTACTTACGTATGACAGGTAAGGTTCCAAAACTAACAAAACCTGCATAAGTCGATTCTTCAAGCGATGATGATGAGAGTCAGAGAAATATCGGGCTTTCTGAAGTTGACACTTGTCTTTCTGCAGCAGCATTTCAACTATTTGAATCGGGATATCTTGTCTCACTGAACATAAATCAAGCAAGATTTGTAATGCCCTGGCCCGAACTTCACCATCTGAGATGCAGGGCCTGAAAATCAAATATCAGGTTGTGAAGCTAATATTCACTGCCTGTCATAAAAATTGCAACGAAGGGGGCACATAATGAATATCAAACTGGCATGATGTCTGATGCATGCTGGGATATGCAAATGATTAGTATTTCAGTGCAACCACACAAAGCACGCCGTCTACAAAACTACAGGCCAGGCCTATCTCTAATGTCAGTCTGTTGCAGTATTTTGGGACATGTTTTATGGTCACTCATTAGGAGGAGGAGTGCTCATTGTAGTTGACAAAAACATTGTTTCTATTGAGGTCAAGTTTGAGCGTGACAGTGAAGTCATTTGGTCATGTATAATAGGTCTAGGAGAAACTACTTTAAATGGTGGATGTTTTTACTGGCCACCTGACTCTGCTGTGACAGACCTAGAGTCCTTCAAAGGATGTCTACAGTTAATAGGGCATAAATATCCAGATCATGCATTACTAGTTGAAAGGCGACTTTGATCTACCAACTGGGATGTCTATGGGATTCACTGCAGGGGGTACTGACAGACAATTTTGTGAAGAACTTTTGAACATGCTGTCCGAAAACTGTCTTGTGTGCTACTTCAGCAGCCCACATGTGGAAATACCTTAGACCTTGTAGCTACAAACAGGCTGGATCTTATTGACAACGTCAGTATAGAAACAGGTATTAGTGACCATGATGTCATTATAGCAACTATGGTTATGAAAGTTAATAGATCAGCTAAGAAGGCTAGAGGAATGTTTCTGCTAGAAACAGCAGATAAGCAGTTGTTAACATCTCACTTAGACAGCAAACTGACATCACATCTTACTGGTAAGATGGACATAGATGAATTATGGGTGAAGTTTACACAGATTGTAAATGGTACTCTGGAGAACTATGTGCCTAGTAAGTGGATTAAGTACAGAAGAGAGCCACCATGATTTAATAACAAGATTCTTGAACGTGAAATTTAAAACTTTGGTTTTTATTTTGCTATCTCCAACTGCGACACCAGACTGGTCAACAAGTGACTGGATGGAAGTGGTCAACAAGTGACTGGATGCAAGCCTTAGCCACAATTAGCGATTCGACATAGGGCCAGAATTTTCTTGGTTTCTCTGCAAAATGAAAACTGAAGTTTTAGATTTCGTGTTCAAGAAATTGTTCACACAGGAAAACATCACAAACGTATTGTTGTTTGACCACTGAACAGACTCCCACATGGACAACATAGTAATAAGAATCCCTGATGCAGAGAGACAACTGCAGGAGTTGAAAAGAAATGTCACCAGGTCTAAACGGAATCCCAATATGGTTTTTCAACTAGTACTCTATGGCACTGGCCCCTTACTTAGCTTGGCATTTATCATGAATCTCTTGCTCAGCACGAAGTCCTAAGTGACTGGAAAGCAGAGCAGGTGACTCCTGTATGTAAGAAGGGCAGAAGAATGGACCTGCAAAATTGTAGACCGATATCCCTAAGCTATGTTTGTTGAAGAATCCTTGAACATTGTCTCAGTTCGAATGTAATATGTAATATACAATCAGCATGGTTTTAGAAAGCATTGCCCATGTGAAACTCAGCTTGCCCATTTATCACACAATGTACTGCAAACTATTAATGAAGGGTAACAGGCAGATTCCATATTTCTAGATTACAGGAAAGTGTTTGACATGGTGTTTCATTGCAGGCTGTTAAAGAAGGTACAAGCATATGGAATACTCGAGTGTCCATCAGAGACAAGGGTTCATCAGGAGTGCCCCAGGGAAGTGTGATAAGACCACTATTATTCTCTATATACATAAATGATTTGGCGGTCAGTGTGGGCAGCAATCTGCGGTTATTTTCTGATAATACTGTGGTGTACAGTAAGGTGTTGAAGTTGACTGTAGTGACTGTAGGAGGATACAGGATGACTTAGATAAAATTTCTGGTTGATGTGATGAATGGCAGCTAGTTCTAAATGTAGAAAAATGTAAGTTAAGGTTGATGAGCAGGAAAGACAAAACCATAATGTTTGGATACAGTATTTGTAGTGTCCTGCTTGACACAATGGTTGACTTTTGTTTATTGGGAGAATTCTGGGAAAGTGTAGTTCAGCTGTAAAGGAGACCCCATACAGGAAATTAGTGTGACCTTCTCTTGTGTATGGCTCCAGTGTTTGGGATCCGTACCAGGTTGGATTAAAGAAAAACACTGAAGCAATTCGGAGGCGGGCTGCTACATTTGTTATTGGTAGGTTCGAACAACATGCAAGTGTTATGGAGATGCTTTGGGAACTCAAATGGGAATCCCTGGAGGGAAGGCAACATTGTTTTCGAGGAACACTACCAAAAAAATTTGGACAACTGGTACTGGAAGCTGACTGCAGGAAGATTCTGTGGCCTCCTACATACGCTGAGCATCAGGACCACGAAGAAAAGGTACAAGAAATTAGGGGTCATGTGGAGGCATATAGACAGTCATTGTTTCCTCATTTTATCTGCAAGTGGACCAGGAAAGGAAATGACTGGTAGTGGTTTGGGGTACCTTCTGCCATGAGCTGTAAGTTGGATTGTGGAGTATTGATGTAGATGTAGATATTATGACATTTCTGTAGGAACCATCATGGGTTCTGAAAACAACTATCATGACGAACTCAGCTTGTTCTGTTCATCCATGAGACCCAGAAAGCAGTAGACATAAGTGTCCAGATGGATTCCATGGCTTCAGAAAGGCATTTGATGGCTGTTCCGCACTGCTACCTAATGAAAAAAATAAGAGCATATGGAAATAAGATCAACTGTGTGGCTAGATTGAAGAGTTTCTAGAAAACAGAAAACAGCATGTAATTCTGAATCGAGAGAAGTCTACTGATGTAAAAGTAACTTTGGGAGTGCCCCAGGGGCGTTTTATAAGACCTTTACTTTTCACAATATATAGAATTGGCCTAGCAGATAATGTCAGAAGTTCCATGAGGCTTTTTGTGGATGCTGTTGTATACAGAAAAGTCACAACACTAGAAAATTATAATGAAATGCAGGAAGACCTGCACAGAATCAACGCTTTGTGAAGGGAATGATAACTGACCCTCAACATAAAGAAATGTAGTGTATTGCAAATAAACAGGCAGAAAGACCCTTTACTGTATAGTTAAAACATTGTAGAACCATAACTGGAAGCAGTTACTTCCATAAAATATTTAGGAGTTTGTATATGGAGTGATCTGAAGTGAAACAACCATGTAAAATTAATCACAAGTAAAACAGATGCCAGTCTGACAGTCACTGAAAGAATCCATCCGTATGGGATATGTACCAGATACGACTGACAGAGGAAATAGAACAGAGCCATAGATGAGCAGCATGTTTCATTACAGGTTCATTTAGTAAGCACAAAAGCATCACAGAGATGCTCTCTCAACTCCAGTGGCAGATGCTGCAAGAGAGGCAGTCTGCATCACATTAAGGTCTACTGTTAAAGTTCAAAGAGCATACAATATTAGGAGACTCAACAAATATATTGCTTCCTCCGACATATGTCTTGCGAAAAGACCATCAAGATAAAATTATGGAGATTTGAGTCAACAAAGAGGCCACGAACCATATGTTACTGTCATTCAGAAATTACATTTGAAAGTTGGTTTTTGTGTGTTGGAATTTTACAGCAGCAGGAATCTTGGCCTTTTGGGACTGAGGTTTATTGTTTGGTGATACTGATGCTTGTGTCAGTCAGGATCCTATGACTGTCATGTGAATATAGAATTGATGGCTTCAGGAGGGCCATACTCAACATCATGCAGATCTCCATGGCTAGGAGGATGGACATATTATTCTCTTGGCTATGCAGGACTGTACAGCTGTGACACATATCTTGAGTCAGGAAATGGCCTTTATTGCAGCAAGACAGATGAACGAGGTGTGAAATGTGTGGCAGGTGCTATTGAAGAAGATCGGAATGCGACTAGGAAGGAACTCTATGAAGCCACGGGAATTCCCACATCATCAATATTCCGTGTTCTGACAAACGATCGACCTCAGTTGCTTGAGGTTGGGCCGCTCATTCTCCACGAAAATGTTTGCCCACATATCAGCACTACTGTAGCCCAAAAATTGCACAAATACGGATGGGAAATGTTGCCACATTCTCCCTTCATCCCAGACATGAGTCCACCAGACTTTGAATTGTCCCCGAAGTTGAAAAAACCTATGTGTGGACATCATTATCTGGAAGAGCTTTCTACCACCATTACACAACCATTTGACATATGAACAGAAATGATGTCCTGGATGGAATAATAGGCTTCTGAGATATTAGGATTCAGTCATAAAGAAGCAGGGAGGCTACATCGAAGGATTAATAGATATATTGAAAAAAAATAAAAAATAAACATGTAAGTAAAAATAATTAGTGTGCACTGTTTAAGAAATGACCATCGTACATACATCACAAGCCACCATATGGTGCATGGTGGAGGATACATTGTACCACTACCAGTCATTTCCTTTCCTGTTTCACTTATATATAGAGTGAGGGAAAAAACGGCATTCTACATGTCTCTGTATGAGCCCTAATTTCTCTTATTTTTGTGATCCTCGTGCGACTCAACTCCCAGCAGAGTTACAGTCATTGTCACTGCTAGAGATGGCAGCTTTGTATGTTAAATTTTGCATCCTGTGCACCCCCACAATCACTTAAAAATTTATTCATGTATTCCTTCTGCTACACTCTATAGGCACAATTAGTAAAATTTTGTTATTTGCTGTCCTTCTTGGTGTTGTAATTTTAATGGCTAGCTGTGTACACTATGAGTTACTGTGAATGTTGAATATTTCCAGTTAATGCATTGATGGAAAATCCTGAATGAAAGGCCAATGATCATATGAGAACAATCTGACATTCATTACAAGGAGGAAGCACTGACTGGAGGAGAAAGCCACAGAGCAGTCATGGTTACTGTTTTTCAGCCTCTAGTATTATTTAAAGGAATGGATTTGCATTCACGAGAACTGGGGTACAAATCCCAGTTTGGCCATTTAGATTTAAGTTTCGGATGGTTTCCCT
This sequence comes from Schistocerca americana, assembly GCF_021461395.2. Lineage (NCBI taxonomy): Eukaryota > Metazoa > Arthropoda > Insecta > Orthoptera > Acrididae > Schistocerca > Schistocerca americana. Next base: position 313,712,164 of record NC_060124.1, read on the forward strand.
AAATCTCTTGAGGCAAAGCCATAAGTTTTCCTTTCCAGTTAATGCATTGATGGAAAATCCTGAATGGAAGGCCAATGATCATATGAGAACAATCTGACATTCATTACAAGGAGGAAGCACTGACTGGAGGAGAAAGCCACAGAGCAGTCATGGTTACTGTTTTTCAGCCTCTAGTATTATTTAAAGGAATGGATTTGCATTCACGAGAACTGGGGTACAAATCCCAGTTTGGCCATTTAGATTTAAGTTTCGGATGGTTTCCCTAAATCACTTGAGGCAAAGCCATAAGTTTTCCTTTGAAAAAGCTATAGTTGCTTCACTGTCCCCTTCTTTTCCAATCTGAGTTTGTGATTCGACACAATGCCACCAACAGGATGTGTGATTCTAATTTACCTTTCTTCACTGTACATAAGTAATCCTCTCGTGCTTGTTTTCTTTACCTTGTGTTGTCAGTGTCTCTTCAAATGTTAAAATTACAAAGAGAGAAAATGGCTGTCCACTACTTAGCTACAAGAAGCAAAATTTCAGTATAATAGCAACAGGCAATGTAAAAGTGAAAAAACTTATTATATCTTTCTGAAATATTAGTTCGAACAATGGAAACTCCAGGTAGGAATACCAACAGTGTAAGAAAAGGCAGACTGTTACTTACCGTAAAGGTGACAAGTTAGATTGCAGACAGGCACAATTAAAAGACACTCAAATATACACTTTCGGCCACAGTCTTTATTAGAAAAAGAAAGAGAAACGCACCACTCGGACCACAATATGCATTCAGGTCCAAGCTGCGCAAGTTGGTGGTCATGTGTTTATGAGGTGTGCTTGCTTGTGTGAAGAAATATTAGTTCCTTTGTCAAGGAGGAAAGAGGGCTACATTTGTTGGAAGTCACCCAAGCCTCAGGATGAGTGAGAGAGGCACCTGTTGTATGGATGATGGGAGAACAAGGATACAATGAGGGAGTGTGGCTTCAAAGAGAATAGAAGGTCAAAGACATTTTACTGATAAGCCCCAAGATAACATAAGGTCATAGTAAGAAATAAATATGGATAGAGGACAAGGAATGAGATGTGAAATGAACAGTGGAATTAAAACCTGAAGAGAAGACAGGAAGAGAGAGAGATGGAGAGAGAGAGAGAGAGAGAGAGAGAGAGAGAGAGAGAGAGAGGGAGGGAGAGGGGAGCAGGGGGGGGGGGGTGTTGTGGAGGGTAGGGAGGGAATGAACATAAGAAAGGAACAGAGAAAATAACTGAATGAATAAACAAACATAGTATATGATAATGACAATAAAGGGATTGAGGGGACTGTGTGTTATTGGAGGTTAAGTCCAGGAGGGAGGTGGGATGAGAGAGAAAGTTCACAGGGAAACTACGGTAGTATCAGGTGTGAGAATCCAAATGGCCTGTGTGGTGTAGCAGGCACTCGTGTCACTTGAGAGATACTGCAGAGCATGGTCAGCAACTGGGTACTGCATGTTCTCAAGATATAATGTTCTACCACATCCACTTGCGCACTCAGTCAGTTTGGTTGATGGTACTCCTATATAAAATGTCATGCAACAAACAGATATACATTGATAAACAACATGTGTGGTTTCATATGTTGCTCTGCCTTTTATATTGTAGGATTTACCAGTGGTGAGGCTAGAGTGAGTGGTGATACACAGGCGCACAAGGTACATTTTACAGCGGGAACAACTGCTGGGCTAGCAATTTGGGAGAAGACATACATATTCGACAGTGTATAAGATACTGCATTGTAAAAGATGCACCCCAATTTTTAAGACTTTTTTTAGGGAAATAATTTGTCACTTGAACACATAATACAAAACAAGTGCGACACGTGCACTTCGCAGTATAAATATGAAAAAGTGCTCCTCTTTTAATTTTCATCCTCAGATCCACAAAATTCATCCTCAGAGCTGAAGGAAGAAATACTTGAAGCTACTATGTCAGAATCTAAATCCTTATAAAATAAATTACCCTCTGTACCATCCAGTGCATTACTAATTCCACACTTATTAAACAATTTAACCACTGTTTCAGTTTTTGTAGAGTCCCCTGAAGTTTTGACACATTCACAAACTTGAAAAATGCTAGGTCTCTTCCTCCTTCTCGATGGTGTAGTTCCAAAATCTATATATTGCATCCACCCCCCCCCCCCCTTTTGTAAGTCCCTTAAACAGTCTGTTGACACATACATGTTTGAAGTAAAATGGTTAGCCCTCCTGGAATTACAGCTAACTGAGTTTTCAATTCATTCAGAATATTTTTAAAGTCTTCTGTTATGTGAGAATGAAACTGATCCCATACTAACAGAGCAGGCTTCTTCAGTAGTCCTTCGACCAAATTTTATCTATCCACAACCTATACCTCCTCCATCCATCCAGCCTTTATTGTGTACATGGACAAATACTTCTTTTGGCAATTGTTCCCTAGGAAGCATTATTCTTTTAAAAATCAAATGTGGCAGCAATTTTGTCCCATCAGAACAGCAGTAATAATGACTCTTGCTACATCCAGTTTTTGGGTCTATTTTCGAAGTAAAAAAAAGTACATTTTATATTTTGGTAAATATAATAATGGTCTGGGATTTTCATGTGTCATACTAGGAAATTAGAGGCCTGGGTGAGAAGGTGGTTGCTTCTAAGTCAGAATTTCTTACACTGTGTTCCGCAGAATGCTGGGGTTCTGTGGAGATCACTCAAGGGTTCTGTGAAACTTACATCCATTTTTAATAACATTCAAAAAAGTAATATTAAAAAAGCAATAAAAATTAATACCTTTAAAAAATTTAAAAAAAGTATAAGAGCTAACATTGCTTCCACTTACTACTCTGAATTTTCAGCATCACTGTAACAAATAACACTATATTATCAGGGAACAGAGAACAACCTTGCAGATGGCAATTCAACAATGATCGAATGATGGCACAAAGTGTGACTGTATCAGGTCATTCAAACTGTAATTGCCGTCCATCTCAAAGTGCACCTGCATCTACAGCAGCCCTTATCATTTTGTCATCTATCATCAGGGAGGTGAGCCACATTTTGCTCTGTAACTGAATAAGTATGTATGAATGTATGTGTGTGAATTTTTGTTACAGCAATTTACAGTTTGGTTTCTAGTTTGAAAAATTTTGAACAAATGATCCTAAAAAAAAATTGACTAATGTCTACAAACTTTGTCATTTTTATGCTGCACACAATCCATTTACAGAATGTTGCATTAAAACATACAATACAAACACAACCACAGGGCCCCACAATAAAGCATTTCATTAAAAAGGGCTCTACTTAGCAAAAAGATTGAGAAACACTGTTATCTGAAAGTAGGAGCAGAATTAGCCAGAGAGTATGAGGACAATTTTGTGCTCAGATTTGTTTGTGGATAAAGATCTGAGTGGTAGTTGTGGGAGAGGAACAGCTGGGAGAGAGTATTGGTATAGTGGCTGAGGGATGTAATGTTGAAACAGATATATTTGCCACAGATGCCTAAACTATAACGGAGGGAGTTTTCCATGTGAAAGGGATGTCAACAGTTGTATTGAAGGTACCGTTAGTTATTGCCTTGTTTTCTGTGGACTGAGATTTGGATATGAGCTTCAGTGAGATGGAGGTAAACATCAAGAAAGATGGCTTTGCAATTGGAAAATAATCAAGTGAATTTGAAATGGGAAAAGAGGTCAATCTGATGCACAAAGCAAAGGAGGTCTTCTTCACTGTGAGGTCGGACCACAATACTGACATTGATAAATCTGCGTAAGGTCCGGATGCCCAGCCTCTCGATCTTGAGGAATGCTTCTTTCAAACTGACCATGGAAAGTTCAGCATAGGATAAGGTTGTCCTGGTTCCCATAGCAGCCACATTGATTTTTTTTGTTTATTGTAACACGGGTAAAAAGAATTCCTCTTACTAACAACTAATACAAAATTGATATACAGACAAGAGTTTTAAATTAATAACATCACATGAATACAACAATGGTATACTGGGTATTATACTTACTTTCTTCTAATTCCATTTAAAACTGTGTCTTCTTCCAATGACCTTATATACAAGCATGTGTCATTTTCTGCTCTGTAAAGAAATAACAAATCTCTAAAGATTTGAACTTGATAATTCTAAACAACAAAATATTGCATTAACGTACATGTACACTGTCTAAAATGTAGCTAGACTTTATGTGTGAAAGAATATTTACACTATTTGGTAAAGGCACATATCACAATTTTGCGGTCCCATTCCTATTCTAAAAATATTGGGATTGCAGTTTTGCTGGGATTGATGGATACATACTTATGCGTGTCCTCTTTCTACTTACTTTGCCCTTAAATATATATAGAACAATGCTATTTTAATCTTAAACAATGTTAATACAATACAATGAAAAGGATAGATTGCCACTCTCACCATATAGTGCAGATACTAAAAGACTGCTAAGCAAGTAAGCTCTTGGCCAAAAAGCCTTCTTCAACAAACACACACACACACACACACACACACACGATCTCTCCTTCTGGCTGCCAAGACAAGACCCCCAACATGACAGCCAGAGACAGTGGTTGTGGTTGTGTGTGTGTATGCAAGTTGTGTTCGCATGAAGGTGCAAGTGTGCGTGTGTGTGTGTGTGTGTGTGTGTGTGTGTGTGTGTGTGTGTGTGTGCGTGTGTGTTGTTAGGAAGAAGGCTTTTTGGCCAAAAGCTTACTTCTTTAGCAGTCCTTTTATTATGTCTATCTGAGACTCAACATCTCCACTATACGGTGAGTAATAGTCCATCCTTTTCATCATGTTGTCATTATTCTATTCTCAATTTTACTTTGTTAATACAGAATACAGGAAGATTTAACAATAAGTGGGATCACGAAATTTAGCATGGATCGATGTGATGGACCAAGACTTACGCAGACCTTGTGAATGGCGTTGCAATAAATTAAAGCAGCGCAATCAAGAGAATTGTTTACTCACTCTTATTTACTTCAATTTAAGAGAATCACATTTCTGTCATTGTGGACATCAATGCCCTTACACAATTGAATTAAATTGCAAGTTATGTTTATAGAGACAGTAGAATGCCAGTGAAACAACAAAAGGTACATAGAAGTGACTGTACAGTAAGCAACTACTATAATTTATATTAGTGATATGTTTTGAGCCATTTGTGCTCATCATCAGGCATCATGGCATAAAAATCACTTACATTAAATTAGATTCAGTTTTTGTTCCATAGACCCAAAAATGAGATGATTCTCGTGGGTGTGGAACATGACAGAAAGTATAACATAAAAAAATAGAATATTTGAATAGAATATTCACTTCCCTGGTCATTTGTCAGATCATCTGTGAGTACACTACAGTAAATTGGAACTGCTTATATTTACAGAATTAATACACTGTCAGAATGAAAAATAGTTATGCACTTTTAATAAATTTATCATACACAAAATACCTAATCTTGACTGTTGTGACCAAGTGCTGTCAAAACTGAAATCTGACAGACATTTTTACTTAAGATGGTCTAACAGTCCATGTTAAGATATTCATCTATAGAGTACAAGGAGTTGCCTATCAAAAAGTCTTTCAGGCTCTGTTTAAATCATGTTTTACCTGAAACCAAGTTTTTAATGGTTGCTGGCAATTTATTGAAAATAATGTGTTCCTGAATATTGGACCCCTTTTTGGACCAAGGTAAGTGATTTTAGGTCTTTATGTAGAGTGTTCTTATTCCTAGCATTGATACTATGTATTGAGCTATTGGCTGGAAACAGCCAATTTGAAACAAATTTCACTAAACAATACATATACTAAGAAGCTGTGGTTACAATACACAGTTTCTTGAACAAGTTTACGCATGATGTTCTCTAAGTTGCACCACAAATGAGTCTTATTACATGCTTTTGCACTTTAAAAACTTTTGCTCGGTTTGATGAGTTACTCCAGAATATGATTCCATATGGTATAATGTAATGAAAGTAAGCAAAGTATGCAACTTTTTATATTTATACCTCCTACATCTGACATCATTCGCATTGCAAACACATACAGACATTATTTATGTCATTAATATTGTCAACCAGATTATCAGCTATATTATAATCTGGTACTATAAATTCCAAAATTGTTCTGTATGCCGATGACACGTCCATTGTGTGTAAAAAGGAGTCATGTAATGAACTAGAGGCTGAGTGTAATAATGCGACAAGAAATTAATTAAATTATACATTGGCAACAAATTGGTAAAGAAAGTCTAGTGTAAAATTCCTTGGCCTAACAATCCAAAGCAACCTGAAATGGGACACACATATTGGCTACCTAGCAACTAAGTTGTCACAAAAAAAAAAAAAAAAAAAAAAAAAAAAATGCAATCAGTACAATTAGCAAGTTCTGTAAAGACACTATAGTCCTAAAGACTGCATACCATGCTCTTTTCTCCTCTCACTTGAAGTTTGGGGGTCAACAACCAAAGCTAATCTAGATAAGCTACTCCTTCTTAAAAAAAAAAGGCATGAGAATAATCTGTGGAGCAAAATATAGGGAATCTTGTCGCAACTTGTTTCCAAAAACAGGGGTGTTAACTGTTATAAACACATACATTCTAAAAGCCATATTGCTTGTGTAAAGACTGCACCCACACGCTTATTCAGATTTGCACCAGTACAATACTAGAAATAAAGAAAGATTTTACATCAGCAGCCACAGAACAGCACTTTATGAAAAGGGGCCTCAGTATGCAGGTATAAAATTAGCTAATGAACTGCCAAGTGAAATCATGGCTCTTCCTACAATTAAACTGAAACATCAGCTTAAGAAATTTTTAGTAAGACACCCTTTCTACACATTAGAAGAGTACCATACTTATATGAAGAACAACAAATGCTTTGTGAAATTATGTAAATAGAAATCAGTAAACATCTTATTGTAATTTTGTTGAAAATTGTACAAATAACTGTAATCATTACAGTTTCATTGTACATGTGCAGTGTACCATTTGATGTTGATAAAAGCTAGGCAACTCCTTGTACTCTGTAGATGAATATCTTAACAAGGACTGTTAGACCATCTTCGGTAAAAATGTCTGTCAGATTTCAGTTTTGACAGCACTTGGTCACAACAGTCAAGATTAGGTATTTTGTGTATGATAAATTTATTAAAAGTGCATAACTCTTTTTTGTTCTGACAGTGTATTAATTCTGTAAACATTGGCAGTTCCAGTTTACTGTAATGTATTCACCGACAAATGATGAGGGTGGTAAGTATTGTGTTTTCTATTTATTTATTCATCCAGTAAATCTCTACAGATTGTTGGATGTCATTTGCGTGACATGCGCGCATATAGAGACACACACACACACACACACACACACACACACACACACGCGCGCGCGCGCTACATATAACTTCAACATTTATTTTAATAGTACAATAAATTAATTATACTTGATCTTGCTTTAGCAGCAGTAGCAATTTTTGCGTAATCTTGCTTCATGTCTGTTGTACTTCACATGGTTTAAGAATTCTACCCTTAGGGATTTGTGAAACAGAGAAAATGAAGAAATAACTTTAATCTTACGTGGCAGACTATTGGACATTTGTCTTGTGCTATTTGTACTGGAGGTTTTATAAGCTGTTGTCGATACTGACTGAACATGGAGTTTGTCTTTTTGCCTGATATTATGCTCATGTTCTTTTATGTTTTTCCTCACATATTTACAATTTTCTAGAATAAAAAGACATTCTTTCTGACATGTTGCACACCCACGAAAATCGTCACCTTTTTGGGTCTATGGAACTAAAAGTTAATCTAATCTAATATAATCTTGAATTGCCACAATCTTAATTAGGTCTAGAGCATATGCCTCCCTACATAGAAATAGAAAACATGTATGGTGTATTTCTTGACAATGTCGTATTGTCGTGTAAATGTTTATGGTCATACGACGCTCATGACTTACCACATGCATGTCCATTGGTTGCTGCAGTGACTGAGCACCATAAAGATTTACATAACAATATATCTTTCGTCAATAAATATTTAACACATTTTCTATTTCTACATAGAGAGGCGCGTGCTCCAGAACTAATGAAAACCGTGGCAACTCAAAAAATTTGGCAATGATCTAATAAATAGTATTCATAGCACAAATAATGAAATTTCATGGTCAAATCAAGGGCATTTACTGAATTCTGGAATTGTTCCTTCATGACAACAATAACCCTCACATGGAAAATTCCTGCCAGGTTAAAACTGTCTACCAGACTGAGACTCGAACTCGGGACCTTTGCCTTTCACGGGCAAATGCTCTACCATCTGAGCTACCGAAGCACGTCTCACGCCCCGTCCTCTAAGCTTCACTTCTGCCAGTATCACATCTCTCGGTCCAGCACACAGTTTTAATCTGCCAGGAATTTTTGTATCAGTGCACACTCTGCTGCAGAGTGAAAATCTCAGTCTGAACCTTCACATTGTTACAAAAATGCAGCTGTAGTAACAATGGCTTCAACCACTTGCTATGCTGCTCAGTTCAGATTTATCCTAATTATTACCTACTATAGTGAGGAAGATGTTATCACAGTGATGATAACCTGAAAGAAATGGTTACTACACTTCTCAACTCAAGAACATGATATTCTTAGAGTAGGTCTATACATGACAAGTCTGTAGTCTGGATTCTGAAGCATTCTTCTATCACATTTAGATGGCTGTCTTTTCTAATCGATGAATGATACTTTAAATCACCTAGACATTGAGTGACACATTGTAATAAAAAACTCATATAAACATCGTTCCTTTTTGATAATAAAATAACACAGGACACTATAATAAGTGTAAGCTCTCTCCATGTGGTTGTGGGTAAATAATTTATATGTTTTGTGTGTTAGTTTTAATCACGCCATAGATAATTGCACCTTTAAATATCAATGTTGCTCTTGCATATAATAAAGTTTTAGCTTCGTGCCTGTTACTATAAGGTATAGATGAGAAACTAAATTACGTCTCCTGATTTTTGATAGTGTAATTTTCAATATTATATAAAACTTTTTACAATTTTCTTAAAAAAAAAAGTTACTTTATAAAAATAGAGTCCACATTATTGCAGATCGCCTCCCACACTGTTACAGTGTCAGGAATTTTTAAGTCTGTAGTTAATAAATAGCACAGTTTCTTCCAAAAACGTTGCATGTTTTATTTTAATAGTAAGACACAAATAACTTTCTAGATATTGACTCATTTATTTTGGCTTAGAACAACCATTTCACTACAGTCTTTACAGCTGATTGTGAGTAAAGAAACTACTGTCTACTTATGGCGAGATGTGCAATATCCAAAATTAGCTTTGTTGTGAACACTGTACATGAAGTTTCAATTACTGCATACTCCTTTTTTGAAACGAAAAGTTAATCTTTAAAGAAGAATTTTGCACAGCTCATATTTCAAACATAAAATTTCTAACCTCAGATCTCGCCTGTGTGAAGGTCCATAAAGCAGTGCTTCTAATAGGATTTCTGATAATACATCAACAAAATTAAGTTTGTGGTCTTGATTGATATTCTGTATAGTAAGCATTAGAAGACTACAAACACCTGACATAGACTCTCCAAGTTCCATTATCTGCTGCGCATACTGAAAAATACAATTTTAAAAATATTTAAGTGCACACATGAAAAATTAAAGAAAAGTACTACAGTAAAAACTGCAGACTTGATTTCATGATCCAATAAAATGCTGACAGATTAAACCAAAAGGATTACTACCTAAACAATAATGAGAAATTTGCTAGTAAAATTTGACCATTCAGATCCAACCTTCTAAAACATACAGACCAGCAAGGAAGTTACCCAAATCATTACCTCCGCAAAATTTACATTCTGCTACCATATGGTATTCACCTAATTTTCAGGATCCTGATGACATTATGACAACCTGTTATGCAAAATGATCCATGAACATACAACTAACTAATTCTCCATCCAAAATAACATGCTGCATCCTTCCTAGCCAGAAATGCTCAGTCCTGTCATAAATTTTCCTTCATATCCCAAATGATTGTATTTTCAATAACGAGAGTAGGTGTGCTACTGAGTCAACTTATTTTTTGGAAGTTCAAGCAATACTGCATCTGCATGATAACCTTGACCCACAGCTTCCAGTGCCAGTGTTTCATGTGAGAAAAGCACAAATTGAACTTTGCATGACTGATATTTTCAGAATTCATTCTGGTTGCCATGGAAGATGTTATTCTGTTCTCGATACGTCATTATGTTTGAGCTCTGAATTATTAATAGTAACCTTAGATTTTTTGCAGATGATGCAGTTATCTTTAATGAAGTACCACCTGAAAGAAATACCTGTGGTAACGCTTTGTAAGGATATGAAATGGAATGATCACATAAGCTCAGTTGTGGATAAAGCAGGTGGAATGCTGCATCCATACTCTGCAAACCACTTTCACGTGCATGGCAGAGGGTACGTCCCATTTTACCAGGTATTAGGGTTTCTTCCTGTTCATTCATGTATGGAGTGTGGGAAGAATGACTGAATGCCTCTGTGCAAGCAGTAATTATTCTGATCTTATCCTCAAAATCTCTATGGGAGCAATACGTAGGGGATTGTTGTATATTCCTAAAGACATCATTTATAGACAGTTCTTGAAACTTTCTTGGGATAGTTTACACTTATCTTCAAGATTCTTCCAGTTTAAGTCCTTCAGTATCTCTGTGACACTCTTCCACAGATTAAACAGACCTGTAACCATTTGTGCTGCCCTTCTCTGTCTACCTTTAATATTCCTGTTAGGTAAGGGTCCCACACACTTGAGCAATATTCTACAACTGGTTTATTGGTAGAATGCTGGAGATGTGCAATCAGTCTATAAAGGAGATGCTTACAAATCACTTATGTGACTGCTTCTAGAATATTGCTCAAGTGTGTGGGACTAGTACCAAATAGGACTACGGGGGGTGGCGAATGTATACAGAGAAAGGCAGCACAAATGGCAGGAACTCAACTGGAAGACTCTTGAAGATAGACGTAGACTATTCTAAGAAAGTCTATTAACAAAGTTTCAAGAACCGGCTTTAAATTATGATTAGGCATTTACTACACTCACCTACATATTATTCATATTATTGACACATATGTCATACGGATAAGATTAGAATAATTACTGCATTTACACAATCATTCTTTCTGTGTTCCGTGTGGAAATGGAACAGGAAGAAACACTACTAACTGGTACAGTGGGAAGTACCCTCACAGTAGTTTACAAAGTATAGATGTAGAATATAGAGTAGAATATGTTCTAAGATCCTGCATCAGATGGCTACCAAGGGAATTGGATAGTAAGCCTGTGGGTCATTTTCTGCTACCCTTCTTTTTTTTTCTTTCATCTACGGGGCACAATGTTTCCTTCACGGCATCTACAATATATTTTGATTAAAAGAGGTGCTACCTCAGCTAAATTTCTGTGTAGAATCTGATAAGGATTACATCGTGCATTGAAGCCTTGTTCAGTTATAGCAATTTCAGCTCTTTCTCAACATCACTGGCACTAATACTTCTGGACTTTCCTTTATGAAGGAAAATTTGAAAACAAAGTTCAGTATTTCTGCTTTTGCTTATTACCCACAATTTCAGTTCCTGTGTTATCCACGGGTGTCTGGACATTAACTTCAGTACCACTAACAGCTTTTACACATGCGATTTTCTTTGGGATTTTTAACACATCTTTCAACAACAGTATGTTAAGAGAGTAATTCATGGCTTCAAGATTTGCCCTCTAGAGGAAAAAAAAAATGTGCTTCATCCACTATCTGTCTGTTTAAAGCTTACTTTATTTTACACCTTTTACCTCTGTTTCTTTAGAATTTTCTTTACAATGATTTTATGCCATGGAGACCCACCCATTACGAACTGTTCTAATGGGTATATATATCTCCAGTGCTTGGTCAAGTACATGTTCAAACTTAAGCTACAGTATTTACATGCTCCTTTCCAGAGCCCAATGTTTCAAGTTCTTTATTGAGAGTTACATTTGTTCTGACTACAAGTACACACATATAACAATAAATACAACATTTTATTACTTGAAGAAAACAGGTATACGAAAGCACTTGCCACAGAGTGACTGCACTACTATTCCAAGACACATGGGCTGATTGTCAACGTATGATTGAGAGTGAGGCTAGCCAGGCCTGATTCAGTAAGCCATTGGCTGGCCATAGAGTGCACTACAGAGAGGCTGCTTGTGCATCCGAGATTGAAGGCCTCTGCCGGTGCTAGCATATTGCAATTTCTGTGGTGTGCCGAACAGCTGCACACCCAGATTGTGAGTGTGTAATCTTACATGGTTCACTACATGCCTCCCCTCTTGGGGGGCGGAGTGTCACTGATTCCCCAGGCAAGAAGAGGATGCCTGGGATGTAAAGATGTTGTTCAAATCCAAGGAGGCCTCAGAGGCAAGGGAGGAGAGCAATTCCTGGTTGTGGTGACACTGGAATATGGGCGAAAGTGGCCAGTACGAGGAGTGCCCTGACACCCCAGAGGAGCAAGAGATGACAGGACTGTCAATGGGCAGCCCAAGCTGGGATCAATGTCCAGTGGCAGACAGGAAGGTGGAGGTCGCTCCGCCACAGGCTGTGGTCACCCAGGAGACATCAAATCGGCAAGGGGCATGTCCAACGGCTGGAGGGGAAACAGAGCTGCTGTTGGAGGCTGTGATGTCATAGTCTCATAGGGTGGCACTGACACAGGTGGACACTGAGGCTGGAACACCTGTGAATAGGCAGCACAAAGTGACTGGGGCACCAGCAAAGGTGGTGGTGCGGCTGGAACAGGTGGGTGGGTGCCCACTCAGGCTCGGAGCTGATTTTGTCTGGAGAGTGTACACATGGTGGCCATTCTGACATACAATGATTGCTGGTAACTAACAGGGGTTGCTAACCAAAACCATGTGCCCACTCTGCCTGGCAGGAAGTGTGGTACAGCGTAACATGACGGTGGGCAAGAAGCCGGATGAAGGTCATGGAGCAGTGTCCACGGCTGGCACTCATGGGAAAGCTCTGCGGGACAGCAGGGACCAATGAAAGCCATCCAGTAAGCCATCAGAATAACATTAATGCCTCCTTGATGGGAAAATAATGCAGACAAGTTTTTCATCTGCAAACCATTTGCTCGGCCTCCTCATTAGACTGGGGTTGAAAGAGAGGAGAGCAAACATGGTGAATGCCTGATTGCATGCAGAAATCATCAAATGTGTAGTGTCTAGGAAGCCTGTATATTCAGTTCATTAGATAAACAACCAAAACAAGTCATATTAATGTGTTATTGAAATAAGAAAATTATAATACTTTACTTTGCCAATTACACAGATGTGTTGCAAGCAAAGGGCGACATACGAAATAATCAATCTCCTTCAGCATAGCCAATTCCAAGTCTGTGCTACATACAGAATACAAGCGAAGTGACTAGCACTGACGCCGCTATCAAAGTCGCTAGTCTTGAAGCTGCTATTGAACTGGGCGGTCACCAGTCGGTCGCGGTGCTTATGTCGTCTTCACATAGGCGTTGCTGCCAATGTGTTGTCATCCCGGATGGAGGTCTGGTCAGCGTGTGATTGGCTGACTTCTTCTCACAGCCTTCCCTTTCCTATCATTCCTGCCTAGCGTGCCAGCACTTGACTTTACGCCGTAACATTCCTCGCCCCCTCCTCCAAAGCAACGGACCATAGTCGTATATGGTGCACAATAACAGGAGGTGAGGCAGGAGCATGGACGCTTTGATGGACTGGAAGCTGTGGATGCAGAAGAAATGAGACTCTGGTCGTAACCCACCATCCGGCCTTCGTTCTGGCGGAAATATCCCCCAGAAAATACCCATAAGGGTACACGTCCGCCTCCTGAGGCCCATATCATGATGTAGAAGGTGTCAGCCATTGCAGCGTGGGCGGGTAAAGCTTCATCGGTAGGACAAGAGGAAGTGGAGGAGGCAAATGCTCCGTCTCCATGGGGTCATCCCTGATGATGACACACTCTGGCAGCCGCTGTGGCCATGCTGTCCTCGGGATCCATGAAAGTGGAGGAAGACATGCAAAAGGATCACCGTGCACATGACAGTGGCAAATTTGATTGTGATGTCGGTGCTGCAATCCATCTGGGCCTAAAATGAGATAAATGTATGCGCCAAGTCGATGAAGGATCTCGCCTGCACCAACCGTCTGCTGCCGCCAAAAACCCTGTAAAACAGAATATCATGCGGCGCAAAGCGATACATGCAGCCTTCCGTTGGCACCAAACGCTGAGGAGGGTAGAGCAGATGGAGCAGTGTCCAATAGCGGTGAACGTGAAGCAATTCCGTCGGCAATAGTCCATCTTATGGATGCGAACGACCAGAGGTGAGGAACAGTTGCAATGCTTGTTTCTTGGTGTGTGCGGTGTGAAGTTTGGCCATTTGCTGCTTGAAGGGTCTGACAAAATGTTCCATTTTGCCATTTGACTGTGGATGGAATGGTGCACTTGTAAGGCACTGTATGCCATTGCATTCACAGAATGTTTCAAATTTCATTTGATGTGAACTGAGGACTGTTGTCCGACACTATGACATCAGGCAAACCTTCAAGTCAAAAAATAGAGGACAATGCCTAAATTATGCTATGTGATGTTTTTGAGTTCACTCGCACAGCAAAGGGAAACTTGCTATAAGAGTCTACTTCAATTAATCAACAAACGTTCCAAAAAGATCCCACAAAGTCTATGTTCACATGTTGCCATGATGATTCCAACTTAGGCCAAGCAGAGAAATTTTGTGGCAGAGTGGACTGATTTTCCACACATGCATGACACTGTGACATCATCTGTTCTATTTGAGTGTCCATACCGTGTCAAGTACAGTGCCGAGGCACTAACTGCTTCATGCGAACAATCCCCCAATGTCCTCGATGAAGTAACTGCAACACTTCTTTTTGCAAAGCTTTAGGGATCAACACATGTGACTGTCCACTGTCTTTCTGAACAAGAACCACTCTTTGCTGTGTAGTGTGGCTATGCCGACATGCAAAGTACTGGTGCACTACAGAGTTCTTTATGCTATACAATGAGCGAGGGCAAGATGTGCGAACGTGGTGTAGCAAAATGTTCAAATCGGAATCAGCTGATATGGCCTGTGCAATTTTCCTATAGCTCAGAGGAAAAGATTGAAGAAATTCAGAATCCTGAGTATCGATGTGACAACAAGATGGAGCAGAAGTGTCAAAGTCTGTATGAGGGCTAATCGGAAGATGAAAGTGTGTCCAAACTACCATGTTGAGATGTCAGATGATACACGATCTCATACTGGTATTAAGACAACAACAAACCCTATCTTTGCAATTTGTGGGCGGCTCGTACAGGGACCGGCTTCATCAGATGAACCAAGGACTGCAATGGCTTGTGATCCATTACCAAGCAGAATTTTCTGCCATACGAATAGTGGTGGAATTTGGTGACACCATACACAATAGCCAGTGCCTCTTTCTGTATTTGTGAATAGTTACACTGAGTTTTGGACAATAATTTTGATGCAAAAGCAATAGATCTGTGTTTATCATCAATTCTCTGCAAAAGCACTGCACCAATTCTGCAAGAAGTAGTGTCAACTTGGAACACAACAGGTTTGTCAGATCAAAGTGAACCCAGCATCGATCACTGAGCATAGCTTCTCGGCACTCATCTGCCCAAACAAAGGGAACATTCTTGTGACACAAGTGATGCAATGGTGCTACTATTTGTGCAGCGTCTGGTATGAACCAAATACAATAGTTCATTTTCCCTAAAACTGACTGCAACTCTGTGACAATGCGAGGAACTGACAGGTCTTGTATGGCTAACGAATGTGACTGAAGAGGATGTACACCTTGACTGTTTATGACGTGATCAAAATACTGCAATTCAGGTTTAACAAAGGGACCAAACTGCTGAGGTCATCAGCCCCTAGACTTACATACTACTTAAACTAACTGATGCTAACAACAACAACAACAACACACACACACACACACACACACACACACACACACACACACACACACGTGCCTGAGGGAGGACTCAAACCTCCGTAAACCGCGCAGCCACTCTGTGCGACTACACTCTAGTCCTGCAACAAATAACACACAAAAAAAAGCACGCAGATCTGCAATGTGTTCTTCAGATGTACGACATGCTATGACAATATTGTCCAGATAGTTTGACCAGGTTGGTACTTGAGCAGTCAGCTGTTCCAAATACCATTGGAAAATAGTGGGTGCAGACGCACTGCCAAAAGGCAAACACAAATATTTAAACAAGCCGAAATGAGTGTTCACAAAACACATGGTTTGAGATTGTTCATCTAGTGGTATTTGAAGATAGGCGCCTCACAAATCAATTTTTCAAAAGTAGCGTCCAGCACCTAATCTGTCCATGTGACTCTCTGGGCATGGCAATGGATAAGTATCACTCACAGTTTGTGGGTTGACTGTAGACTTAAATTCAACACAGATGCGACTGCAACTGGAAGGTTTGGGGAGCAAAACAAGTGGACTTGCCCACTGACTAGCTTGTACAGGTGCAATAGCTCCTCTATCTTGCAATTCTTTAAGTTCAGCAGCCACTTTGTCCCATAATGCAATAGGAATAGGTCTGGCCTGGCAAAATTTTGGCTGAGCAGTATCTTTCATAATAATATGGGCAACAAAATTGCTAGCCTTGCTTAACCTTCAAAGAAGAGTTCAGGAAATTTTTTGAGCAACACTGTCTTTGGCATTGAATGCAGTCACTGACAACACATTGTCCTGAATCAAATGAATCAAGGCCAAGTATGTTTTCACAATTGCGCGATTGTAGCACAATGAACGTCACAGTTCTCGTATGCGAGCGATGCAAATGAACGAAAAGTGTATTGGACTGGCATGGCACTGAAGAAACTGTTTGCTTGCGAGTTTTGCTAATGCTTGGAGCAGGTGTGGAATACACAGTATTGATTACATGGGCCTTGCAACTAGATTTTTGTGAGTGGGCAGAATTCCTATGTTTGTTCCGTTGCAAACATACTGATTGTATGTGACCTTTCTTGCCACAAGCATACACTGTGCTTGTCTGGACGGATAGTCTTGGTGTTTGTGCCATGAATAGCACTGAGGGCATGACTTAATTCCATTTGCCTGTTTAGAGAACTGTTTACATGGCTTGGTGCGCACATACTGTTGCTGCCTACTGGGCTGGTCATGAGCAAGGGATGATTCAACCGGACAAATTGGCGGCTGCTCAAATTCATTGTCTAATATGGCACTGGAATCATACTGATCTAGAATATGCACTACGTGCTGAAATGATGGATCTGACTGTTTCAAAATCTGTTCTCTAAGTTTGACATCAATTAACACTGTACATGATCGTGTCATGCAGCAGAACATCTGAATATAAAGCACCACAAGCACATCTGAATTTGCATTTTCTCGTCATACCCTACAAATATGTTACCCACTTGCGACAAGTTTGTTCTGACCTTTTCTTGCAACAAAAGAATTAGTACCTAGCTGCCACCACATTCACTTGTCAGTCATGATAATTAGTTAGAGAACCTAAACCTACAACATGATCATAGGAAAGTTCACTCAGAGTGGTGTTAAGGAACAATTTCTTATTGAGATGAAAAACTGCACTTCCTACAGTTGACAAAATGTAATGTAGCTTCACAGCACCTGATACTTAGTGAGCAATGATGTGCGCTTCATACTGTTGCAACCACTCGAGCTATTACTATTCATTTTTGTTAAACTGGCGAAAAGGCAGTATGGCACTCAGAGCTACAGTTGTTGCCTGTTGCACATTGTTCGTTTGGTTTGCAAGTAACTGCTGTATAAATATGTATAAGTGGGACTGTCGGCACACGTGTGTGTGTGTGTGTGTGTGTGTGTGTGTGTGTGTGTGTGTGTGTGTGTGGTGGCGTGCGCGCAAGCGCGTGTACATGCCTGCATAACATCTGAGGTCATCAGCACCCTAGACTTAGAACTCCTTAAACCTAATTAACCCAAGGACATCACACACATCCAAGCCCAAGGCAGGGTTCAAACCTGTGACTGTAGCACCAGCGCGGTTCCAGACTGAAGCACCTAGAACCATTTGGCCTCAACAGCCGGCCGCCTAGGTGGTATTGCTGGAGGCTTTTGTTGGTAAGAAATTTTTATTTTGGTTTTATTCTATAATAATTGTGATGTTTTTATATTTATGGTGGGTTGGTTGTGTTTTAATTGATGTATTTGGGTCTCCGAGTTGATGGAATTCTGGTTCGACTTTTCGAAGTTGCAGGTGTCGGTTTTTTTTTTTTTTTTTTTTTTTTTTTTTTTTTTTTTTTTTTTTTTTTTTTTTTTTTTTAAAAAAATCAATAGCTGCGATTGAGCTATACATGCCAAGGGATATGCCCGATTCCAGTTTCTGGGGTTGTACTTTTTTGGTATTGGTAGCTATAGTTGAGATATATAGGTCAAGGGAAATGTCCAATTCTTGTGCTTTTGTTGGTGTAGCAGAATGCTGTAATTTAAATTATTTTTGTATATTATTTGTTTTGGGATGGTGAGGGTTTTTGTATATTTATCTTTTCCCTGCCCTAAACCCCCAATTTTCTGTAGTTGTCCTGTCACTTTAATTTTATTTTTGGTGTGAGACGTTATTGTGTCATTTTTATTTTTGTTCACATTTGTTGGCATGTGTATGTAGTAACATCATTGTCGCCATTCTGTATATGCTGAAAGTAGCCATTTCCACCATGTTAATTATGTTATGGGTCAAAGGAGATAGATGGAATCGTACACTTCTGCGATGCCACCGTCTACCTGTGCACAAGAACAAAATTGACGGCTCAGTGGCACAACATTAACATAGCACCACAATTTCAATTTCAATAACAGCTAGATAACCCAGGTTGTCTGGATCCTTCCCTCTACCACCAGCTTCTCTGAACTAAGTACAACAGAGTGATTCTCGCATATGTTCTTCGCTCCGACAACCCTCCTGGCCTCAACCTCTGTTAACTGACTATTCCTACACACTCCACCCCACTGTTTCCCCGTCCTCTGACCTGTCAACCACCCCACCAACACAAACCATGTCTCTCCATCACCTTCAGTACACCAACTTGACAAAGGATGATTCTGAAAGCTGGCAAGTTTTCTTTCTCTTTTGTATGTGCCTGTATACAACTTGACACTTCTGTTTACTCCCACGTTATTTACAGTTTATCAGAATATTCTTACATATTCATAAAGTGATCTATCAAGTTTACTGCCTTCACGGGTACTAAACCCTGCATTGTCTGAATGTCTGGGTTGGCCACTGGGATCTACTCTGATTGGCTCCTTTAACGCTTATTATGAAGTAATTAAGGATGTCCCTGAACTCCAACCCCATCATTCCTTAGCATCAGCTTTCACAGCCATATCCTATGTGTACAGTCTAACTTGACACTCTACATGGAGGTTGCTGGAAGTAATCTTCAGAGATTTCCAGCATCCCTTTCACAGAGTTTAAAGGTAGACTGTACATGTTGTTAACATATATACATGTGTAAATATCTGTATAATGTATTTACATGTCCCACACTATTGTGTTAAATGGTCAAATGACAAACAAAATTCTAAAATTTAATGGAACGTACCTGCAGTATATAAGGATGCATTCTTCTTTCCTGAAGAAATGATGGGTGGAATATTAATTTCATAAATACCTCTGTTGTGCCCCAGAAGTATTCTGTCCACCTCATTTCAAATATGTTCATCCAGCATATTGACAGAAATCGGCCAATGTCGCACAATATTTCTTTGTCATACCAGTAATGAAATATTATCCTCATAGTGTTCATCACAGGTATACACACTCCTCTGCCACCAGTTTCGATAGCATTTATAGCTGTTTCTAGCAATGATTTATCAACAAACTTAAATGGGCTGACATAAAGATTTGTTTGATGAGAAATTTCTGTACACAAACTCACTGTACTCCAAAGAGCAGAAGTGTATTCACATGCCAATTTGCCTCGAAGTCGTAGATTACTGGCTTCAGTTATTTCGTCAAATCTTTTATATATAGGAATGTCTAATTCACCACTACGCACTAGACTTTCAATGAACAAACACTGTTTATACATAATTTCATTTTTTGAATCATTGTGGGAGCAAGACATACGATTTCTGAGACAACTGGATACCCACTCAATAACTTTCATAGCAAAAAATATGTTCAAACTTGATCCAATTTTAGCTTTACTTTCATAAATTTGCAGCACTGCATTATGTAGCAGATAAACATGCTGCTCTATGAGTGGGAGAATATTCTGGTCTTCAGAGAAAGCTTTCAATGCAAGTAAATAATTATTTACTATTTGAATGTCCTGTAACCCTAACAAATTTGTGATTTTCTTGGCAATGAGTAAAAATATATCATGAACAGTACCTTGAAATATTTCTGCGAGTGTTGTTCTCACACTGTCATTAGGATCAACTTTTATACTCACACATTCTTCCAAAATAGTGGCTAAAAGACTTATACTGATAGCTTGCAAATCATCACCATTACTGTCAATGTTACAAAGCCTTTTCCATGTGTTTCTAAAGACTTCTGCCACAATGTCTCCAGAGTTACCCTTAACTTCAGCTGACGTCAAACATTCACTCTCCAAAAGCAGAACTACCATCCTCCCAAATGCCTTAACAGAAATATCCGTTTGTTGTTCTTCACTCAAAGTCATATTGTCCACGAACGTGAATGCAAATTTTATGACAAAATCTTGAGCATCAGATTTTGTGATAAATGACTTTAGCCAATTCACAATTTCATTCCATATGAAAGTACCTCGTTTCAGTGATAATTTTGAACTGAAACTATTTAGAAAATGACAAACACTTTTCACTGTGATAAGCTTCCGGTCTGCAAATTTAATAGCACACTCAAGCAATGAACACTCAATAGCTGCACGAATGTATACATTCTGATTTACAATAGCACTTCTGGCTAATTTTCCACACAACAGCAAATGAGTGTCACTCCATACTGGTGTTATAGGTGATGATGCTAGTGCCTTTGTTATATAAAACATAGGTACTGGACCCCAAGATCTTTTGGTCAATTCTTCTATAAACTTACCAAAATATAAACGACAGTTCTTAATATGCAATTGACATATTGCATGAAACAGTGTCACCAAGCTTTCTACTGTATCAGATAGTTTTAGTGTGCTATCTCTAGTGGCGTACAAAGCAGTGTTATTTATTGCATCCATGAAATTAACAAATAACATATTGGTGCAAATATCACCCAAAGCAGTGAAGTACACCAAGTTTAGATTAATGAAATGGGTTACACCCCACTTCACAACCGTGTTGTTGTCATGCTTCAGTAATCTCTGAAATATGCACAGAGTCCACGACTTATGCCACTCCGACGTACCTGTGGACAATCTCTGAATCATGGGTAGAACTGGTTTTATTAAGTGAACTTGTTTTTCTTCCAAGGTTTCCAATATCAAGAACAAGTCATGCCACAATTTCAAAAAATCTGACCTCATCCGACAACTTCTCCACACAAGTGATTCTGGAAGATTCTCACTATTGCAGTTATCTCTTTGAAAAGTTATATCTACTGCTCTTTTAGTTAAATAGAGAGCTTGTTTCCTCACCGATAAGTCAGAATGCATTAAACCTATCTGGCAAAGTTTCCAAAAATCACTGTATTGAGTGAGTGAGTAGGAATCAGTAGACTCTGAACATGGCAAATACATATTGGACAGTGAACACAGTATCAGAAATGGGACAGATAAATGAGAATCAACAGATGCTGCTGAACAGTATTTTATGGACAGTTGTGTCCACACCTGCTTAAGTAGGTCGACACTGTTAACAAATTTCAGAAGTTTTGGAACTATGCAATTCAGTATGTGCACTACTACAGCGTAACTAGAGTTCGTAAGAAGTCTTACAACTAACATGTGGATACTGAAATCACTCAAAAATTTGTCTTTCATCTTTTCCCTATTCGGTAAACAATTTTGCTCTAAAACATACAAGATTTGAATAATGGCCTCTAAAACGTACAAGGCTGTCAAAAAATTTCCTGGCATAGAAATATCACCAAAATCGGATTCACTAGCAGAGAAAGAGAGTTTATTTTCACAAAACAACAACATTTCGTATACATGGGCAATTATTTTGTCATCTGGTAGCAAAACTAGGCAATATGACAACACGTCAATCACAACTGGTTTTAATTCAAAGTTTTCTTCTTCACTCTCGAGTATAGTATTGCATTTTGTAATGATGCTCTGGAAAACTTCAATGTCGTCATTCGAAAAATGAATATGTTCTTCGCGCTTTGGTTCTGTAAGAGCGATTTTGAGGACTGTAGCTAACAATCCCAGGTGTTTCTTACAGCTGTCACTAGGCTTAAAAACGTTTTGCGAACACAAATATGATCTCGAATAGCGAAGAAAATCAGTAAAAACGCTTTTTGCTGTTTCAGGACACAGCTTTTCAATTAACAGTATCAAATTAGTTGAACAACAATCCCTGAATCCAGTATCTGCCATTGTTGTTTAGATACCAAACCACAACAAAATGCAGCACACACTACATACCCAAATATTTTTGACAACTTCACCACGTGCTCAACACATGGTGTATACGAACCAAAGATCTTCGATTGCATGACATATTCTTAATTTGTGTGGAAATTATTTACTCTGTACTCTACACACCGTTTTGCAATTTTTAAAGACATATTAACTCCAGATGCAATTAATTTGTGCCACAATAAATACAAGAACTTCCATTTCTTATTTAACATGATACCAAATCTGCGCTCTTTGTGCTTAAAACTCTTATGTCGAAAACGAAAATGTGTGTCGCTGGAAGATTCTATGGGGGGTGATGCGAATTATTGAATGCTGATGATTTGTTGAAGCGTACTATGCCTGAGTAATTGTTTCACTATTTTAATTAGTGTACGATGGAGGACGGTAATGATTTGCATAATAATAAATTCGATCCAAGTAAGTTGTTAGTCGGTTGTCAAAAGACTCTCGCGTATTGTGTATTGTCAAACAGTTTGAAGACCAGTTGCCTTATTACTATAAACATACTGATAAATAGCGGATTTTCTGTATTCCCACTGTGCAGGTGCCAACCAAGATGAGCTGATTTTGCAGCAACAAAGAAGAATAGAAAAAGAAGTAACTCATCAAATTATACTCTGCATGTTAAGATGATGTGACTTGATAGTTTCATTCAGAAGAAAATGTTCTGTTTAGATTTCAGAGACAACGCCTCTTGTTGGTGATATCCAAAGTATTTCTTCTTTGGAAGGCGAATATTCGGCCGACGACATATATAGGCAAAAAGTACTGGATTTAGCTAAAAAATATAAGAGTATTCGCCGAACGCGACCTGACGGAAATTGCTTTTTTCGTGCCTTTAGTTACGCCTATCTTGAACGTCTACTCGGGAACCGCGAGGAATATGAAAGGTGATATAAAATTTCAAACATCACTATTATAGTTTTATTTGACCGGAACAGTGAGTAACTTACGAGAAATATTTTCACTCCTTTTATTAGTTAGTCATTAGCAATGAATTATATGTAACTTGCATTGCATTTACCGCAGGGTGATTGCACTGGTCTTTTGTTTATTTAAAAGAAGTATTTGCAGTCATTTTGTCCAGCTGTTAACACACTGTGGCATCATTTAACAGATACAGGTAAATTAATGTTAAACTTTTGTAATTGGAGTTTTTCACAGTTACTATATGTCATACCCATTTTTCCATTGGTATGTTAATTGTGATAACTGTTTTTACATGGGAAGGGACATGTCATCCTTCCATGAGGTGGTATAAAATTGTTCATTTGACCTCTCTCTCTCTCTCTCTCTCTCTCTCTCTCTCTCTGATGACTTGTACATATGCCAACCATGAAATATACCTTAGGACTCATTGTGTAATCTGTACAGAGTTTTTGGATTTAATAAATGTAATGGGACACCGTTCTACTTGGATGATGATATGAACACTTTCTGCCTTCTTGAAAAGAATTAACTTAAATAAGTTATCAGTATAAAACATCTGGAAATACGGAAGCGTCCGATCCCACCCGTCTGCTTTGACCCATGACATCACAAATATGGCGGAAACAAAAACAAACACACACACTTTCCACAAGAAGCCTAATGACACTAACGGGACAAGCGCGGGAAATGGGGTGTTTTGGGTGGGGGGCAAACTAAATATAAACAAATTTAGGCGCCTTGTGTAGCTACAACGTGTAAGTGAAGACAGCCATGTATGAATACCCACCCACCTCCCCAGGGGTCGTAACCCCTGCAACCCATAGAAGATAAAGATGCTTCAGTAGCTGATCAGTGTTTTTTGTCTTTTTAAAAAAAAAAAATCTCACGGGATAGAACGAACAGATCAGAAAAGTAAATAAAATAAGATAAAACATAACTGGAGACAGCCAGTCAAACCAAATTCCGCGCCGTCATGACGTTACACACGACAACACCCTTACGTCACGGGTCAAAGCCGACGCGTGGGATCGGACGCTTCTGTCGACCCAAACATCTGGTAAATGGTGGAACTTGGTGCCTTCTTTGTGTCATGATAACTGTTGCTCACTTCTGATTATCAGGTTCTTTATTATGTTCCCTGTGACTGTCTGATTATCTTCTGTTTCAAAAATGTGGAAAGGGCACAAACCTGTCGTCTGGAACTGAGTGTAATTTTGATAAAAGTGCTCAGTAAGTAGCTAATTAACTAGATCATGGTCATTTTTAATCTTGTCACATCAACTGAGTAGGCATTGCCGAATAATTTCGGGGGGGGGGGGGGGGGGGGGAAGAAATAATCACTCAGTGCTAAACCTACAATTATCATCAACAGTGTGATTGTATGGGTTATCAGACAAAGTTTGACTGCACTGATGATTTTTTGGTAGGGGCGATTCAGTGTTTCATCTAGTGTTGGAGAGTAAACAACATATGTAAGAGGAACTTACGGTGTGCCCCAGGGAAGTTTTGTTGGGACCCTTGCTGTCGTGGCCCCCACATTCAGTTATGGGCCCTGGAGCCCAGGATCAGACACAGGATACCCTTATTTTACAGTCGCATGCTACATAAATATTACATGGTTATTTCTTTCCCACATTCTTTTGAGAACTTATGAACCTGAAGACACAGCGGATAATAATCGTAACATTTTTGCAAGTCCAAACTAAACTTTATTTAGAAAATAATTTTACTTAAAAATGACCACAGTAACTATATTTAATGCACTAAAATTAAAAAAACTAAAATTAGGGTCTATGTCAGTCATAGATGCTGGCTACAAAATAAGACCCCTTAGTACAGACTTCTGAACTGTTTAGTTACGTTGTAAAACGTGAGTGTGGACAACTCGTAATCAGTTTTTTAAAGTTCCCCAGTTTACTAAAAGATCTTTCTGCTATGTTATGGAACTGTTCAAACAAGTAATTGCAGAGCACTGGTTCAAAAAAATCTCACCACGTCATAATTCAGTTCAGCAGTATTGACACAAACTCTGTTGAAAGTGCAGACTTTCTTTTCCAACTATTATTGACTGAACACCACTAGTAACTTTGCATCTTGGAGCCATTGTCATAGCTCTGAACACAGCAGTCCGCCAAGTGGAACTCCCAAGAGTTTCTAATGTGGACAGAGCTATTGACATAGCTCTGAGCACGACAGTCCACGAGTGGAACTCCAAAGAGTTTTTAATGTGGACAGTATTTCATCAGCTATGGCCTTAGCTGTTTTACAGCTAATAGTCATAAACTCAATACTCTTTCACAAGCTTTGAATGACCTTATGTTCCCCTCCCGTATATTTTGAAATGCATACCACAGAAGAGTACATTCACCTCATTTTGGGAAATGTAATTCCATAAATGACAGACACTCTCTTTGATATAAAATGACTTTCAATAGTTTCTAACCACATAGAGAAATAAATTCATTATGCAACTACCATGATAGTGGGCTTGACCCATCGTACTCTTGTTCATCAGTCAGTTTTCTTGTACTTTGGCTGGAGGTTTCACAATTTACTTCATTGTATTTTCCAATATTCCCAGAAAACTTCCATTGTCAAAATCACCAATCTGTGTATTTTCCCCTTGGGAAACTAAACTACTACTCCTTAGGAAAAAAGTTTTGTCCAGAATTCTTTGTAGTACAGCTTTCTACCTTGTTGCTTCCCAGTTAATCATTTGTTGGAGGTTGCTGTCTACAACATGTCCTTTCAGTGATTTTTTTTGAAGAGTTTTCCATTCTAAGTAGTGTTTTCTATGCTCGGAACTGTTCTCATGCATTGGTAGCAACTGGGTCATTCCACCTGAAGTGGA
Organism: Schistocerca americana; assembly: GCF_021461395.2. Taxonomy (NCBI): domain Eukaryota; kingdom Metazoa; phylum Arthropoda; class Insecta; order Orthoptera; family Acrididae; genus Schistocerca; species Schistocerca americana. The sequence continues at coordinate 313,738,572 of NC_060124.1, forward strand.
CCAGATTGAGAGGTGGTCCCCACTTCACTATTTCTGAATGGAATGAAATTTGTTGTGTTGGTTCAACAGTGTCTTGAATAGATGTGTGCAAAGCTTTAGCTCGATATCTCCTTTGGTTCCTTTTCTTCAGCCTCTCGTAGATAGGGGTCCCAAGTTCACATCACCTGTAAACATACCAAGTGCCAACATTGTATAACTTTTGTTAAAGATACTTTTAACTTGGAAGCCCCTGATTTTGTATAATTTAACAACTTTTTATCGTGAATTAGAGTACATTACTGATTAAATTTTTAAATGCATCTGCTGACATATCTACTAGGCCTACTTCAAAATTGGCAGACAATACATTCTGTGACTTGGAGACCTCATCTTTAACCAGCCGTAAATCATAATTTTATGCACGGATTCGGCCAAGAATTGTACATTTTGGGTGCCAAATTTGGGTAGCTTTGGGGGCCCATATCTCAACTGTGCGTTCTTTAACCTTTTTTATCTTGCTGTATTTAGAGATAAGTCTTTAAGCTTCAGAAGCTATGTAGTTTAATGTTTGATCCATGCCTGCTTGTGGCTGAAAAACATCACTTAAAAAGTTATTACTTTTCATACACAGTTACATGCTTGAAAGTGCCATTAGTCTGTAAATGGAAAGTAAAAGTAATGAAAACTGGTTTTGTGCCCATAAAAGTGTAATTGTTGTTGTGTACAAACCAAATTCAAGCAGTAGGCAGCAATAAAACAAAATACAGAAAGTTTTACTTTAAACACGCTGTATGGCTAGAATAATTCTTCTGCGCTTAATATTGAATAAACTGCTAATACTGTCTTGTTAACATTCTAAGTAAATATATTGCTTTCCTGATGTTGATGGTGCTTTTATCATTTTAAATATGTGATGCTCTAGAATCCAGCAAGTATCTTTTGTAGATGTATAGGGGAAGGAATGAATGAGACCATGGGGAGGCATAAAGCTGACCAATGTTGTAATTTCTTCATCTGCTTTAAATACTTTGTGATTGCTGCAGTGTCATTGGAAACATTGCTTAGTCTGATCTTATATAAACCAGTGGTGATTTTTCTCTTGTGCCAGCTGTTGTGTGGCCTTTGCAAACCTTCTATCCTGATCAAACTGAATTTGTTAAATTTCTGTCTGTGTAACATAAAAGAATGATACTTGAAACATTGTCATCGCAGAACTTAAGCAGATCAAGATGCATCAATATTTGCTTATTTAAAGACCTCTTCAAACTAGCATGAGCCACCAGTCTTTCAGTTGTTATTCCAGTTACAATACGAGCTGCAAATTCGTCACTAAAGTAGTAAATGTGTCTGATTTTCTCCTATTGTTATTCCCAAATATTTAATCAACCTCATTATAAACATATGAACTGTAGTGATATCGTAACAAGACAGTGGCTAATAATCCTGATGTAGTGAACCATAAAGGAGTGTGATGTGTCTTGGCTCTTCTCCCAATGAAATCCCCTGACATTATCTTGAATGACAAATGAATGGATCTCAGAAAAATCTGTCAAAATGATCACTTTACCACCAGCAAGATTGCCCTTTAAACTAACCATACCAAACCCATAAATAACCTTGCCGATTTTGTGCCAATGTGGGACAAAACCACAAGAAGAAGAAGAAGAAGAAGAAGTCGAATAATCCCTGTTGTTGGTAAAGCAGATGACAGACTTTGGTTTCTTACATATCATTCCTGTGATCCATCCTAGAATATTGCCTAAGTATGTGGCAACTGCATCAGATAGGACTAGAAGGAGATTGAACGTACAAAGAAGGGCAGCCTAAATGGTCACAAGTTCGTTTGACCTATACGCAGAGATCCTGGAGAAACTGAACTGGAATGAACTTGATAACAGACACAGACTATCCGGAGAAAGCCTATTTAAAAAAATCTTGAATAAAGTACCTGCTTTAAATGACTTGGAATGTACTACAGTCTTCTTATTTATTGCCCCCATAGGAATTGAGATGACAAGATTAGACTAATTACAGCACACACAGCCGGCCGAAGTGGCTGTGCGGTTAAAGGCGCTGCAGTCTGGAACCGCAAGACCGCTACGGTCGCAGGTTCGAATCCTGCCTCGGGCTTAGGTTAGTTAGGTTTAACTAGTTCTAAGTTCTAGGGGACTAATGACCTCAGCAGTTGAGTCCCATAGTGCTCAGAGCCATTTGAACAGCACACACAGAGGCGTTTAAACATCCATTCTTCCTGCACTCTGTAAGTGAATGGAATGGGGAGAAGCAGGTACAATGGGAAGATGCTATGCCACGCACATCAGTTGTTTGCAGAGTAAGGATATCAATGGAAACACGTTTGTCTTTAGGAGGATAGCTCACTGTATCAAAATAGTTGTAATAATCTTAATATGTTTGGGAAATATACAGCTGTGTCAAAAATATACCTTAGATATTGTGCGAAGTTGACAATGGAACTTTGTAGGAATATGTTTAATGATATACACAGAGTATCCCGGTAGGAATGGTCAGTATTCAGGTGTATGACAGGAATGATCATTCAAAGCAAAAAAAGTCCAGTAAACATAGGTTCTAAAATGCATACCTTAACAGCTATGAGCACTTATTCATCTTTACTATTGTGCAACATCTCTCTTCTATGGAAAATGTGTTCATAACTCTTAAGGTATGCATTTCAGAGCCCATGTTCACTAGTCTTTTTTGTTTCAAATGATAATTCTTGTCATATCCCTGAAATATTGACTATTCCTCCTGTATCTGTATTGGTAAACAATATACATTTCTTTCATCTACAGCTACATGGATACTCTGCAAATCACATTCAAGTGCCTGGCAGAGGGTTCATCGAACCACCTTCACAATTCTCTATTATTCCAATCTCGTAGCAGAAAGAATGAACACCTATATCTTCCCGTACGAGCTCTGATTTCCCTTATTTTATCGTGGTGATCGTTCCTTCCTATGTAGGTCGGTGTCAATAAAATATTTTCGCATTCGGAGGAGAAAGTTGGTGATTGGAATTTCGTGAGAAGAATCCGTCGCAACGAAAACCGCCTTTCTTTTAGTGATTTCCAGCCCAAATCCTGTCATTTCTGTGACACTCTCTCTCATATTTCGCAATAATACAAAACGTGCTGCCTTTCTTTGAACTTTTCTGATGTACTCCGTCAGTCCTATCTGGTAAGGATCCCACACCGCGCAGCAGTATTCTAAAAGAGGACGGAAAAGTGTAGTATAAGCAGTCTCCTTAGTAGGTCTGTTACATTTTCTAAGTGTCCTGCCAATAAAACGCAGTCTTTGGTTAGCCTTCCCTACAACATTTTTTGTGTGCTCCTTTCGGTTCAAGTTGTTCGTAATTCGATTAATTTGCTGTATTGCATAAACACAAGGCACTGAGGACTCAAAGCAGCAATCCAGTTAATTATTGACTAGATAGGTACTGAAATGAAAAATAATGTAAGCTGAAATTGAGATTTATTTCTTCAGACATATATGTAAGGAAAAACTTTGTTAAATCATTGCCTCTTTTTATCATCTTACAGGCATGAAATGTGGAGTTAAAAAAATTACAGGACTGTGTATGTATACAGAACCAATTTTTAATGGGATAAGTTCCTGTTGTTACTCGCCAATCTTTCAAAGTGCTACTGCACTGTTACACGCGTCCTCTACATCTACATTTATACTCCGCAAGCCACCCAACGGTGTGTGGCGGAGGGCACTTTACGTGCCACTGTCATTACCTCCCTTTCCTGTTCCACTCGCGTATGGTTCGCGGGAAGAACGACTGTCTGAAAGCCTCCGTGCGCGCTCTAATCTCTCGAATTTTACATTTGTGATCTCCTCGGGAGGTATAAGTAGGGGGAAGCAACATATTCGATACCTCATCCAGAAACGCACCCTCTCGAAACCTGGCGAGCAAGCTACTCTGACATCTCCGTAACGCTATCACGGTTACCAAATAACCCTGCGACGAAACGCGCTGCTCTTCTTTGGATCTTCTCTATCTCCTCCGTCAACCCGATCTGGTACGGATCCCAAACTGATGAGCAATACTCAAGTATAGGTCGAACGAGTGTTTTGTAAGCCACCTCCTTTGCTGATGGACTACATTTTCTAAGGACTCTCCCAATGAATCTCAACCTGGTACCCACCTTACCAACAATTAATTTTATATGATCATTCCACTTCAAATTGTTCCGCACGCATACTCCCAGATATTTTACAGAAGTAACTGCTACCAGTGTTTGTTCCGCTATCATATAACCATACAATAAAGGATCCTTCTTTCTATGCATTCGCAATACATTACATTTGTCTATGCTAAGGGTCAGTTGCCACTCCCTGCACCAAGTGCCTATCCGCTGCAGATCTTCCTGCATTTCGCTACAATTTTCTAATGCTGCAACTTCTCTGTATACTACAGCATCATCCGCGAAAAGCCGCATGGAACTTCAGACACTATCTACTAGGTCATTTATATATATTGTGAAAAGCAATGGTCCCATAACACTTCCCTGTGGCACGCCAGAGGTTACTTTAACGTCTGTAGACGTCTCTCCATTGCTAACAACATGCTGTGTTCTGTTTGCTAAAACTCTTCAATACAGCCACACAGCTGGTCTGATATTCCGTAGGCTCTTACTTGTTTATCAGGCGACAGTGCGGAACTGTATCGAACGCCTTCCGGAAGTCAAGAAAAATAGCATCTACCTGTGAGCCTGTATCTAATATTTTCTGGGTCTCATGAACAAATAAAGCGAGTTGGGTCTCACATGATCGCTGTTTCCAGAATCCATGTTGATTCCTACATAGTAGATTCTGGGTTTCCAAAAACGACATGATATGCGAGCAAAAAACATGTTCTAAAATTCTACAACAGATCGGCGTCAGAGATATAGGTCTATAGTTTAGCACATCTGCTCGACGACCCTTCTTGAAGACTGGGACTACCTGTGCTCTTTTCCAATCATTTGGAACCTTCCGTTCCTCTAGAGACTTGCGGTACACGGCTGTTAAAAGGGGGGGCAAGTTCTTTCGCGTACTCTGTGTAGAATCAAATTGGTATCCCGTCAGGTCCAGTGGACTTTCCTCTGTTGAGTGATTCCAGTTGCTTTTTTATTCCTTGGACACTTATTTCGATGTCAGCCATCCTTTCGTTTGTGTGAGGATTTAGAGAAGGAACTGCAGTGCGGTCTTCCTCTGTGAAACAACTTTGGAAAAAGGTGTTTAGTATTTCAGCTTTATGTGTGTCATCCTCTGTTTCAATGCCATCATCATCCCGGAGTGTCTGGATATGCTATTTCGAGCCACTTACTGATTTAACGTAAGACCAGAACTTCCTAGGATTTTCTGTCAAGTCGGTACATAGAATTTTACTTTCGAATTCACTGAACGCTTCATGCATAGCCCTCCTTACGCTAACTTTGACATCGTTTAGCTTCTGTTTGTCTGAGAGGTTTTGGCTGCGTTTAAACTTGGAGTGAAGCTCTCTTTGCTTTCACAGTAGTTTCCTAACTTTGTTGTTGTACCACGGTGGGTTTTTCCCGTCCCTCACAGTTTTACTCGGCACGTACCTGTCTAAAATGCATTTTACGATTGCCTTGAACTTTTTCCATAAACACTCAATGTTGTCAGTGTCGGAACAGAAATTTTCGTTTTGATCTGTTAGGTAGTCTGAAATCTGCCTTCTATTAATCTTGCTAAACAGATAAACCTTCCTCCCTTTTTTTATATTCCTATTAACTTCCATATTCAGGGATGCTGCAACGGCCTTATGATCACTGATTCCCTGTTCTGCACATACAGAGTCGAAAAGTTCGGGTCTGTTTGTTATCAGTAGGTCCAAGATGTTATCTCCACGAGTCGGTTCTCTGTTTAATTGCTCGAGGTAATTTTTGTATAGTGCACTCAGTATAATGTCACTCGATGCTCTGTCCCTACCACCCGTCCTAAACATCTGAGTGTCCCAGTCTATATCTGGTAAATTGAAATCTCCACCTAAGACTATAACATGCTGAGAAAATTTATGTGAAATGTATTCCAAATTTTCTCTCAGTTGTTCTGCCACTAATGCTGCTGAGTCGGGAGGTCGGTAAAAGGAGCCAATTATTAACCTAGCTCGGTTGTTGAGTGTAACCTCTACCCATAATAATTCACAGGAACTATCCACTTCTACTTCACTACAGGATAAACTACTACTAACAGCGATGAACACTCCACCACCGGTTGCATGCAATCTATCCTTTCTAAACACCGTCTGTACCTTTGTAAAAATTTCGGCAGAATTTCTCTCTGGCTTCAGCCAGCTTTCTGTACCTATAACGATTTCAGCTTTGGTGCTTTGTATCAGCGCTTGAAGTTCCGGTACTTTACTAACGCAGCTTCGACAGTTTACAATTACAATACCGATTGCTGCTTGGTCCCCGCATGTCCTGACTTTGCCCCGCACCCGTTGAGGCTGTTGACCTTTCTGTACTTGCCCAAGGCCATCTAACCTAAAAAACCGCCCAGCCCACGCCACACAACCCCTGCTACCCGTGTAGCCGCTTGTTGCGTGTAGTGGACTCCTGACCTATCCAGCGGAACCCGAAACCCCACCACCCTATGGCGCAAGTCGAGGAATCTGCAGCCCACACGGTCGCAGAACCGTCTCAGCCTCTGATTCAGACCCTCCACTCGGCTCTATACCAAAGGTCCGCAGTCAGTCCTGTCGACGATGCATCAGATGGTGAGCTCTGCTTTCATCCCGCTAGCGAGACTGGCAGTCTTCACCAAATCAGATAGCCGCCGGAAGCCAGAGAGGATTTCTTCCGATCCATAGCGACACACATCATTGGTGCCGACATGAGTGACCACCTGCAGATGGGTGCACCCTGTACCCTCCATGGCATCCGGAAGGACCCTTTCCACATCTGGAATGACTCCCCCCGGTATGCACACGGAGTGCACATTGGTTTTCTTCCCCTCTCTTGCTGCCATTTCCCTAAGGGGCCCCATTACGCGCCTGACGTTGGAGCTCCCAACTACCAGTAAGCCCACCCTCTGCGACTGCCCGGATCTTGCAGACTGAGGGGCAACCTCTAGAACAGGACAAGCAGCCATGTCAGGCCGAAGATCAGTATCAGCCTGAGACAGAGCCTGAAACCGGTTCGTCAGACAAACTGGAGAGGCCTTCCGTTCAGCCCTCTGGAATGTCTTTCGCCCCCTGCCACACCTTGAGACTACCTTCCACTCTACCACAGGTGAGGGATCAGCCTCAATGCGGGCAGTATCCCGGGCAACCACAGTCGTAGTCCCATCGGGGGATGTGTGGGACGAGCTGGCCGTCCCCAACAAACCCCCATCCGGACCCCCACAGTGATGCCTATTGGCAACAGCCTCAAGCTGTGTGACCTAGGCCAACACTGCCTGAAGCTGAGAGCGAAGGGATACCAACTCAGCCTGCATCCAAACACAGCAGTTGCAGTCCCTATCCATGCTGAAAACTGTTGTGCAAAGAATGTCTGAACTAATCTACAGAGAGCGCAAACAAATGGACACAAAATTTAAACGGTTATTAAAATACAAGATTGCCTAGTAAATGCAGTAATGCTGCTACTTGCGCACTGCTGACACACTGCTCGGCGGCGGAAGGAGACTACACGATTTTACACTATCCAGGTACTAAAACGCGATGCTACAACTCTCAAATACTACAATACGCCAGAAATTTATGAACTAAACAATGCAAGTACCAAAAACACGCAAAGAAATTAAGAATTAAACTATGTAACAAATGAGTGTGCTAGGAGTATACGACTTGCTGCTGCAGCTGCTTATCTAACGGCGGCAGGGAGCACACTCGGCGTGCACATGTGGCGCTGTCTGTCAGCCATGCAGCAGCATCGCCACCTCAGCGGCCGCTAGACTCGGACTCAGTGATGATTTAACTGTTAAAGTGACACACATCTTACTCTGTTTACTTGATCTGTGACTTTCATGTATTGTGTCGTCCTTGAAATATATTTGTTCAACTTGAAGTTAAAACAATTGGCGACGAGATAGTGAATTTTTCTTTTTCATCGTTGACCCACGTATTTCCATGGCTACTTTAGAGCAACTATTGCAAGGTCTCTTAGAACAGGAAACGATTCTCACAAATGCGATTCTTGATTTCGTCGCAGCAGCAAATGCGAGGCGTCTCTCATCGTCTCTACCTCCTTTTCCTCCTTACGACGAGACGGCGGAAGGCTGGTCTGATGACGAAAAACGTCTTCGAGAGAACTTCTTGGCATTTCATGTCGCGGACGACCAAACATGTAAGTCTCTGTTCCTTTCATGGATTCCACCTCAAATGTATCAGTTGTTGTCTCAATTGGCTCCTTTGAAAGATCCTGCGTCTTTGTCCTTTGCTGAAATGTGCTCACTTCTGTCTGTCTATTTTCAAAAGCATACGCATGTGGTAGCCTCTCGTGTTGCCTTTTATCATTGTCAAAAACAACAGAATCAATTCTATCGCGCTTGGGCTGCTGAACTTCACGGCCTCAGTAGAAAGTGTCAATTTGTTACTGAAGTTCACAAAGAATCCTACGCGGATTCCATGGTACGGGGTGCTATTATCTGATCAGCGCCCGACAAAGAAGTTAGGCAACATGCCCTTCAGTTGGCAAATCCGACTCTAGATGAAGTCCTATCCATCGCTCAGTCTTTTGAAATTTCTTGCGCTGCTGGAGCGCAAATAGAGGTATGGGGAGATGTCGGGGAAATACAACCTTTGTGTGCTGTTGACGAAATGTGTGGCGTGTCCCCGTCGCCCGACGTGGCCGCAGTACGCTCCCAAGCGCAGCCTCGGTCTAACAGTAAACAAGCCTCTAAGAAACTGCAGCAAAACCCCCGGCAACTTCCTTCGTGTCCGCGGTGTTTTATGAAACATTCACGAGAGGATTGTCCACAACATTGGGCCGTGTGTCACAAATGCAGAAAAAAGGGTCATGTGTCATCCGTTTGCAAATCTGACCGCATACATGATGTTCATGAACATGGCGCTGATACTGATTCTGTGTTGTCTGTCAATTGTACTTCTTCCCTTTCAGGGAAGTTATTCCTCTCTGTCCAAATACTTGGTCGAGAAATTCGCATGCAGGTGGATACTGGTTCTGCTGCCACTCATCAATTCTCAGACGTATCTTCAGTTGTGGTAGGGATAGACACGAAGCCCACACCTACTACAGTAGTACAAGTTTATATACCAATTACCTCTGCAGATGACGAAGAAATTAAAGAAATGTATGATGAAATAAAAGAAATTATTCAGGTAGTGAAGGGAGACGAAAATTTAATAGTCATGGGTGACTGGAATTCGGTAGTAGGAGAAGGGAGAGAAGGAAACATAGTAGATGAATATGGATTGGGGCTAAGAAATGAAAGAGGAAGCCGCCTAGTAGAATTTTGCGCAGAGCATAACTTAATCATAGCTAACACTTGGTTTAAGAATCATGAAAGTAGGTTGTATACATGGAAGAACCCTGGAGATACTGAAAGGTATCAGATAGATTATATAATGGTAAGACAGAGGTTTAGGGCACAATCTGTTGGTTATGAACTGTAGATTAAAACTGAAGAAACTGCAAAAAGGTGGGAATTTAAGGAGATGGGACCTGGATAAACTGAAAGAACCAGAGGTTGTACAGAGGTTCAGGGAGAGCATAAGGGAACAATTGACAGGAATGGGGGAAAGAAATACAGTAGAAGAAGAATGGGTAGCTTTGAGGAATGAAATAATGAAGGCAGCAGAGGATCAAGTAGGTAAAAAGACGAGGGCTAGTAGAAATCCTCGGGTAACAGAAGAGATACTGAATTTAATTGATGAAAGGAGAAAACATAAAAAGGCAGCAAGTGAAGCAGGCAAAAAGGAATACAAACGTCTCAAAAATGAGATCGAGAGGAAGTGCAAAATGGCTAAGCAGGGATGGCTAGAGGACAAGTGCAAGGATGTAGAGGCTTATCTCATGAGGGGTAAGATAGATACTGCCTACAGGAAAATTAAAGAGACCTTTGGACAACAGAGAACCACTTGCATGAATATCAAGAGCTCAGATGGAAACCCTCTAAGCAAAGAAGGGAAAGCAGAAAGGTGGAAGGAGTATATAGAGGGTCTATACAGGGCCGAAGTTTTTGAGGACAATATTATGGAAATGGAAGAGGAGGTAGATGAAGATGAAATGGGCGATATGATACTGCGTGAAGAGTTTGACAGAGCACTGAAAGACCTAAGTCAAAACAAAGCCCCGAGAGTAGACAACATTCCATTAGAACTACTGACGGCCTTGGGAGAGCTAGTTGTGACAAAACTCTACCATCTGGTGAGCAAGATGTATGACACAGGCAAAATACCCTCAGACTTCAAGAAGAATTTACTAATTCCAATCCCAAAGAAAGCAGGCGTTGACAGATGTGAAAATTACCAAACTATCAGTTTAATAAGTCACAGCTGCAAAAAACTAACACGAATTCTTCGCAGGCGAATGGGAAAAACTGGTAGAAGCCGACCTCGGGGAAGATCAGTTTGGATTACGTAGAAATGTTGGAACGTGTGAGGCAATACTGACCTTACGACTTATCTTAGAAGAAAGATTAAGGAAAGGCAAACCTACGGTTCTAGCATTTGTAGGCTTAGAGAAAGCTTTTGACAATGTTGACTGGAATACTCTCTTTCAAATGCTGAAGGTGGCAGGGGTAAAATACAGGGAGCGAAAGGCTATTTACAATTTGTACGGAAACCAGATGGCAGTTGTAAGAGTCGAGGGGCACGAAAGGGAAGCAGTGGCTGGGAAGGGAGTGAGACAGGGTTGTAGCCTATCCCCGAGGTTATTCAATCTGTATATTGAGCAAGCAGTAAAGGAAGCAAAAGAAAAATTCGGATTAGGTATTAAAATCCATGGAGAAGAGATAAAAACTTTGAGGTTTGCCGATGACATTGTAATTCTGTCAGAGACAGCAAAGGACTTGGAAGAGCAGCTGAACGGAATGGATAGTGTCTTGAAAGGAAGGTATAAGATGAACATCAACAAAAGCAAAAAGAAGATAATGGAATGTAGTCGAATTAAGTCGGGTGATGCTGAGGGAATTAGATTAGGAAATGAGACACTTAAAGTAGTAAAGGAGTTTTGCTATTTGGGGAGCAAAATAACTGATGATGGTCGAAGTAGAGAGGATATAAAATGTAGACTGGCAATGGCAAAGAATGCGTTTCTGAAGAAGAGAAATTTGTTAACATCGAGTATAGATTTAAGTGTCAGGAAGTCGTTTCTGAAAGTATTTGTGTGGAGTGTAGCCATGTATGGAAGTGAAACATGGACGATAACTAGTTTGGACAAGAAGAGAATAGAAGCTTTCGAAATGTGGTGCTACAGAAGAATGCTGAAGATTAGATGGGTAGATCACATAACTAATGAGGAGGTATTGAATAGGATTGGGGAGAAGAGAAGTTTGTGGCACAACTTGACTAGAAGAAGGGATCGGTTGGTGTGACATGTTCTGAGGCATCAAGGGATCACCAATTTAGCATTGGAGGGCAGCGTGGAGGGTAAAAATCGTAGAGGGAGATCATTCGCACTGTTCCCATATTTGTGGTTGACCATAGTAATGCGGAGAATCTTTTTGGTTTCAATGCCTTTTGCGATTTTGGGTTCTCCATAGATGACTCTGTCAATATCGTCTCTGATGTTCTTCCTTATGCTCAATTGGATTTCTTGTCGACGACATTTTCGTACCTTTTTTTCTCCTGGGTTAGGCCGTGCAAAGGACCTAGAAGTTCATATCATGCTCAAACCCACTGCTCGGCCTAAGTTTTTTTGGGCTCGACCCTTTCCTGTGGCCCCTCGTGATCAGGTCAGATAGGAGCTGGATCATCTCACTGCTTCAGGGGTCTTGCTTCCTGTCACATCCAATGAGTGGTCCTCTCCTGTCATTGTTGTTTCTAAGCCAAATGGTGATATTCGTCTCTGTGGCGATTTCAAAGCCACTGTAAATGCTCAATGCCTTATCGACACTTACCATATGCCTCGACCTGCAGAATTGTTCACTAAACTTGCTGGAGGCCAGTATTTTTCTAAACTTGATCTGTCAGAAGCTTATCATCAACTTCCTCTCGATGCTGCCTCCCAGCAGTTTCTGGTCCTTAAACGCCTTTCAGCCTCTATCAACACCAACGATTGCCATTCAGGGTTGCCAGCACCCCTGCTCTCTTTCAGCGATTCTTGGAACAATTACTGCTCACTGTCCCTGGGTGTATCAATTACATGGACGACATTGTTGTCACTGGCTCCACCACTGAAGAACATCTTCAGAATCTCCACACACTTTTTCATGTGTTACAGACTGCTGGTCTTAAGTGTAATCTTCAGAAATCAAAAATTTTTCAGGCATCTATCACGTACTTGGGGTTTCAACTCTCTCGGGATGGCATTCGTCCGCTTAAGCAAACTGTCGCTGCGATCGATGCCCTTCCTCGCCTTACATCTGTTAAGGAACTGCAGGCCTTCTTGGGGAAAATAGCATACTATCACAGGTTTTTACCCTCTGCTGCTTTGGTGGCTCAGCCATTGCATCGCCTGTTGCATAAAAACGTGCCTTTTCACTGGTCCGCGTCATGCGAAGCAGCTTTCCAGAAATTGAAGACTATGCTGAAACAGGCCCCGTGCTTGGCTACTTATCGACCTGGCCAACATCTTTTTCTTGCCACGGACACCTCTCAATACGGGGTCGGTGCAGTCCTTGCGCACCGTTTTTCTGACGGTTCTGAACAACCCATTGCTTATGCCTCCAAAACCCTCACGGATGCCCAACGAAAGTATTCTCAAATTGAAAAACAAGCTTTGGCCACTATTTTTGCTCTTTATAAGTTTGGTGTTTTTCTCTATGGATCCAAATTTCATCTTGTTACGGATCGCAAACCACTTGTTTCCTTGTTTCATCAATCAACGTCACTTCCCGACAAGGCTGCACACCGCCTCCAGCTTTGGGCTCTTTACCTGTCTCATTTCAATTATGCGATTCATTTCCGGCCGATGGCTCAACATGCGAATGCTGATGCACAGTCTTGCCTTCCCATGGGTCCTGATCTGGCATTCGATAGGGACGAACTTGTGTGTTTCCACCTGGATGTTGCCGAGCAGCGAGTTGTGGACGGGTTTCCCATCACCGGGGACCAGCTGGCGGCTGTTACGGGTTCTGACCCTACCCTCTCCCGGGTTTTATGCTGTATTCAGAAGGGTTGGCCAGATCGTCTGTCCGCTAAGACTTCTGATCCTTTGCAGAACTACTTCACTTTGCGTTACCGCCTCACGGCTAGGGATGGTGTTATCCTCCTTTCCACCGAAAATGCTTCGCCGCGTGTTGTGGTACCTGCGTCTTTGCGTGCTTTCCACTGAAAATGCTTCGCCGCGTGTTGTGGTACCTGCGTCTTTGCGTGCTTCGGTCTTGCGCCTCCTTCACCAAAGGCTCTGGGGTGTCTCTCGCACAAAATCTCTGACATGCCGTCATGTGTACTGGCCCGGCATCGACTTTGAAATTACACACATGGTCGCTGCCTGCGGCCCTTGTGTGTCACAGGCTGCCACCCCTAAGTCATCTTTGTCACCGTGGCCTTCGCCTGAGAAGCCCTGGGAGCATATTCATGCTGACTTCGTGGGACCCTTTTTAGATACTTATTGGCTTCTCGTTATTGACGCCTACTCTAATTTTCCTTTCATTGTCCGTTGCATTTCGCCTACCACCGCGGCAACCACCAATGCTCTAGCTCGCATTTTCTCTTTGGAAGGCCTTCGCTCTACTCTTGTTACTGATAATGGTCCACAATTTGCCTCTTCTGATTTTGCTGATTTTTGTGTCAGTCATGGCGTCTTGCATGTCACGGCCCCTCCGTTCCAGCCACAGTCAAACGGTGAGGCTGAATGACTGGTCCGCACTTTTAAGGCTCAGATGAGGAAACTCCTGACTTCTTCTGCTGCTGATGATGCGCTTCTCCAATTTCTGGCTTCTTACCGTTTCACCCCCATGGGCGACCGCAGCCCGGCTGAGCTCTTACATGACCGACAGCCCCGCACGCTACTTCATCTTCTGTGGCCTTTCACCTCACGGCCGCGGGTGCCTTCGCTTGGTCGGTTCACTACCGGCGACCTTGTATGGGTACGGGGATATGGCAGGCGGCCAAAATAAAGTCCTGGCCGCATCTTACGACACCGTGGCCGACGCCTGTATGAAATCCAGACGGACATGGGTGTTGCAGTGAGTCATTCGGACCAGCTTTGGCCTTGCGTGCCGGCAACGCATGTTCTGGATGCCGCTACACCACCTTCAGCTCTACCTGACGCTCGGGATCCTGGAATCTCTCATTACTCACAACGAAGTCCTCTCACCATATCGGTGCCAGCACAAGAACCGACGCCAACAGGAGACTTGCCCATGCAGGAACCAGATGACCATCATCTCTCGGAGCAACTCTACTCACCTCCTTCTCCTATGGACGCGGACACATCACCCATGTCTCCTGTTATAACAACCGGACTTTCCGCAACGGGCAGATTGGTGCACAGGGCCCCAGCAGATTCGACCCCCACGTCTCCTGTCATCTCGACCCGTTATCATCGGGGGCACTTCCGTCCGCACGGGAAGCAGCCTCATCGAGACTTTACGGCCAGTCAATCAACACCTATGGACGTTAGCAATCTACAGGCCACCTCCATCAAGACCTGTGCAAAAACTTCAAAGGGGGGAAAAGTGTTGTGACTCGCCGATCTTTCAAAGTGCCGCCGCACAGTTACGCGCGTCCTCTACATTCGGCGCTGCCTGCCAGCCATGTAGCAGCAGCGCCACCTAAGCGGCCAGCCAGACTCTGATTCAGTGATGATTTGACTGTTAAAGTGACATGCGTCTTACTCTGTTTACTTGATATGTGACTTTCATGTATTGCGTCGTCCTTGAAATATATTTGTTCAACTTGAAGTAAAAACAGTTCCGTGTTGAGTAATTATGATCCCTTTTTAAAACATGAAATACAAAATAACAGTTCTTATACATGAGCACTGCAGAATCCACAGGCTGTGATTGTGCAGAGACAGGCTCCTCAAGTTTTTTCACAAGATTCAAAAGCATTTTAGTCAGTTATGCTTACGTTGAACAGCCTTTGATAAAGTTTATTGTCATTTACTCAAAATAATAAATACTTCTAGATTATTGAATTCTGTATGAGACTGCACTGAAAATCAATTAGGCAGTGCAGTGATCTTACCAAAGCTGAAGTAGGATCAAATGTTCTTCAGAAAACGTTCATTCACAGCACATAGATTTGTATATTATTATTACTTAGTGGAAGAGTGGTAGCTGATGTGCCACATAAGCAACTGTAATCTTATGCATCTCTATATGTATTTGAGAGTCTAGGGAACACCAGTAGAGTTACAGTTCTGGGATATGTTTTAATGACTTTATAGAGGACAGATAAATAGATGAAATTCGAAGCATTTTTTTTGTCCTAGAGATGAAAATGTTGCTTATAACTATGGGTGGACATCGATTTATGGCACAAAATGAAGAACATAAGAATAAATTCATCAATCGGAAACCCATATGGATACTCCCCATTAAAGTACGATGACAAATGCAGAAAATTTTTGTGTAATAAGCGGTCTCCCTCACCCACCCTCTCTGATTTTAGTATGTGTGTGCGCGTGTGTGTGTGTGTGTGGGGGGGGGGGGGGGGGCAATAGAGAGACGAATAAATCTCAGTAATCTTGTATAGAACAATAGGAATCCACAATAAATGCACTCTTCTTAATAAGTTAAAATTTTAAAGAAAAAAAGGCCTGTTTGCGATGGGTGTAATTACAATAGCTGAAATGAAATTGCCTTATAACAGTGATTTCTGCAGTAGGAATTGTATAATATTTTATTTGGGATATAAGAACCATGGACCTTGCCGTTGGTGGGGAGGCTTGCGTGCCTCAGCGATGCAGATAGCCGTACCGTAGGTGCAATTACAACGGAGGGGTATCTGTTGAGAGGCCAGACAAACGTGTGGTTCCTAAAGAGGGGCAGAAGCCTTTTCAGTAGTTGCTGGGGCAACAATCTGGATGATTGACTGATCTGGCCTTGTAACACTAACCAAAACGGCCTTGCTGTGCTGGTACTGCGAATGGCTGAAAGCAAGGGGAAACTACAGCCGTAATTTTTCCCGAGGGCATGCAGCTTTCTGTATGGTTAAATGATGACGACGTCCTCTTGGGTAAAATATTCTGTAGGTAAAATAGTCCCCCATTCGGATCTCCGGGCGGGGACTACTCAAGAAGACGTCGTTATCAGGAGAAAGAAAACTGGCGTTCTACGGATCGGAGCATAGAATGTCAGCTCCCTTAATCGGGCAGGTAGGTTAGAAAACTTAAAAAGGGAAATGGATAGGTTAAAGTTAGATATTGTGGGAATTAGTGAAGTTTGGTGGCAGTAGGAACAAGACTTCTGGTCAGGTGAATACAGGGTTATAAATACAAAATCAAATAGGGGTAATGCAGGAGTCGGTTTAATAATGAATAAAAAAATAGGAGTGCAGGTAACCTACAACAAAAGCCATAGTGAACGCATTATTGTGGCCAAGGTAGACACAAAGCCCATGCCTACTACAGTAGTACAAGTTTATAGGCCAACTAGCTCTGCAGATGCCGAAGTAATTGAAGAAATGTATCATGAAATAAAAGAAGAAATGTATCATGAAATAAAAGAAATTATTCAGGTAGTGAAGGGAGACGAAAATTTAATGGTCATGGGTGACTGGAATTTGGTAGTAGGAAAAGGGAGAGAAGGAAACGTAGTAGGTGAATATGGATTGGGGCTAAGAAATGAAAGAGGAAGCCGCCTGATAGAATTTTGCACAGAGCACAACTTAATCATAGCTAACACTTTGTTCAAGAATCATGAAAGAAGGTTGTATACATGGAAGAAGCCTGGAGATACTGACATGTATCAGATAGATTACATAATGGTAAGACAGAGATTTAGGAACCAGGTTTTAAATTGTAAGACATTTCCAGGGGCAGATGTGGACTCTGATCACAATCTGTTGGTTATGAACTGTAGATAAAAACTGAAGAAACTGCAAAAAGGTGGGAATTTAAGGAGATGGGACCTGGATAAACTGACTAAACCAGAGGTTGTAGAGAGTTTCAGGGAGAGCATAAGGGAACAATTGACAGGAATGGGGGAAAGAAATACAGTAGAAGAAGAATGGGTAGCTTTGAGGGATGAAGTAGTGAAGGCAGCAGAGGATCAAGTAGGTAAAAAGACGAGGGCTAGTAGAAATCCTTGGGTAACAGAAGAAATATTGAATTTAATTGATAAAAGGAGAAAATATAAAAATGCAGTAAATGAAGCAGGCAAAAAGGAATACAAACGTCTCAAAAATGAGATCGACAGGAAGTGCAAAACGGGTAAGCAGGGATGGCTAGAGGACAAATGTAAGGATGTAGAGGCTTATCTCACTAGGGGTAAGATAGATACTGCCTACAGGAAAATTAAAGAGACCTTTGGAGATAAGAGAACCACTTGTATGAATATCAACAAGAGCTCAGATGGAAACCCAGTTCTAAGCAAAGAAGGGGAAGCAGAAAGGTGGAGGGAGTATATAGAGGGCATATACAAGGGCAATGTACTTGAGGACAATATTATGGAAATGGAAGAGGATGTAGATGAAGATGAAATGGGAGATATGATACTGTGTGAAGAGTTTGACAGAGCACTGAAAGACCTGAGTCGAAACAAGGCCCCGGGAGTAGACAACATTCCATTAGAACTACTGAAGACCTTGGGAGAGCCAGTCATGACAAAACTCCACCATCTGGTGAGCAAGATGTATGAGACAGGCAAAATACCCTCAGACTTCAAGAAGAATATAATAATTCCGATCCCAAAGAAAGCAGTTGCTGACAGATGTGAAAATTACTGAACAATCAGTCTAATAAGTCACGGATGCAAAATACTAACGCGTATTCTCTACAGACGAATGGAAAAACTGGTAGAAGCTGACCTCGGGGAAGATCAGTTTGGATTCTGTAGAAATGTTGGAACACGTGAGGCAATACTGACCCTACGACTTATCTTAGAAGCTAGGTTAAGGAAAGGCAAACTTACGTTTCTAGCATTTGTAGACTTAGAGAAAGCTTTTGACAATGTTGACTGGAATAATCTCTTTCAAATTCTGAAGGTGGCAGGGGTAAAATACAGGGAGCGAAAGGCTATTTACAATTTTTACAGAAACCAGATGGCAGTTGTAAGAGTCGAGGGGCACGAAAGGGAAGCAGTGGCTGGGAAGGGAGTGAGACAGGGTTGTAGCCTATCCCCGATGTTATTCAATCTGTGTATTGGGCAAGCAGTGAAGGAAACAAAAGAGAAATTCGGATTAGGTATTAAAATCCATGGAGAAGAAATAAAAACTTTGAGGTTCGCCGATGACATTATAATTCTATCAGAGACAGCAAAGGACTTGGAAGAGCAGTTGAACGGAAAGGACAGTGTCATGAAAGGAGGGTATAAGATGAACATCAACAAAAGCAAAACGACCGTAATGGAATGTAGTGAAATTAAGTCAGGTGATGCTGATGGAATTAGATTAGGTAATGACACTTAAAGTAGTAAAGGAGTTTTGCTATTTGGGGAGCAAAATAACTGATGATGGTCGAAGTAGAAAGGATATAAAATGTAGACTGGCAATGGCAGGGAAAGCATTCTGAAGAAGAGAAATTTGTTAACATCGAGTATTGATTTAGGTGTCAGGAAGTAGTTTCTGAAAGTATTTGTATGGAGCATAGCCATGTATGGAAGTGAAACATGGACGATAACTAGTTTGGACAAGAAATGTTGTGCTACAGAAGAATGCTGAAGATTAGTTGGGTAGATCATATAACTAATGAGGAGGTATTGAATAGGATTGGGAGAAGAGAAGTTTGTGGCACAACTTGACCAGAAGAATGGATCGGTTGGTACAACATGTTCTGAGGCATCAAGGGATCGCCCATTTAGTATTGGAGGGCAGCGTGGAGGGTAAAAATCGTAGAGGGACACCAAGAGATGAATACACTTAGCAGATTCAGAAGGGTGTGGGTTGCAGTAGGTACTAGGAGATGAAGAAGCTTGCACAGGATAGAGTAGCATGGAGAGCTGCATCAAGGCAGTCTCAGGACTGAAGACCACAACAACATAATAAAGAACAGAGCAGAACAAGTGGTGGTGTGCTAGGCAGAGAGTCGGTACAGATAGTGAAAGGATATGAGCAGTACACCTGTGGACTGTTTGAAGAACTAATACACCAGGAGAACACAAAACCATCAGTGGCTTAGAATGTAAACTTTAATGCGTGCCTTCACTCAGAATGAAGACAGTGAGGGAAAATTATCAGTGAGCTGAATGAAGTCACTAGTGGTACTAAGGATGATTTAAACCTCTTTGTAATGGGTGACTGGAGTGGTGCTGTAGGTGAAGGGGACAGTAGTTAAATAATTAGACACTTTGCATTTGGAGAAAAGAATTAACAGACAAGTTGGTTGGTTGAGTTCTGAATCAGAAATATACTTTTGGTGGGTTCAGTGTCATCTACGTAAATGATGCAGTTAGAATGCCCCAGGAGACATGTACAATTTTGACCCTGCGTCAGATTCATGATTGGGCCATATTTTCAGGCACTGTTGATAAAAAGCACTATTTTAAACAACACTATCTTCATAAAGTCTCCACAGTTTTAGGGTACTACCTTTAAATGCCTCACTGACATTTTTTTTTAAATTTTATTTTGTATTTTTTTATGCATAGGATGAACAGATAGGTGCATAGTACAGTTTTAAATAATCAAGATAATCCTGGCAAGTTTAAACTTAAATTTGAGACCTGAGTTTCTCCTGGCATGTACAATGTACAAATAGTTTACAGGAATGCAGCTGTGTGACACTGTCTATAACTGCAGATATTTTGACAGGACCACACCCTCTCATTTTCAAGGCAAAACTGCAGTAAGTAAGTGCTATGCAAGGGAATTTAAAACTTCGGTTTGCAGAACAATACCAGAAAGATATAACACACACACACACAAAAGGCATACAGCATACTGTAAACGCTAGCACAACCACACAACCAAAGATGACTGATGTCAGAAGTTATTGATAGTGAAAATTAACAACCGAGGTGAGGTAGCATTAATTCTGTCCCTCTGTGTTTGACAAGGGAGAAAGCAGGACTCCATGCAGAATTTAAGCAAAACCTCTATCTCTATTTATAAGGCCACTTAATAATTTAATTTCAACTACTTCCTTAATAAATTATCCCAGTTAAGTGGAAATGCATGCTAGAATCTCCTTGTTGTTATATTCCATAGGACGACTGGTGCCAAGACAATGTTCTGCAGTAGCAGATTTGCTCGGCTGCTGTAAACGTGTGTGACCCTTACGCACAGCACTCCAATCCAACAAATACAGCAGACAGCCACCTAACACCAACCAAAATCATTCTTTATGGAACCTAAAAGGACCCTATTTTTAGATGGTGGTTGAAAAATTCATTTCACATTATATTTTTGCAAAATATGACCAATCCTGCTGGAAATACTCCCTTTGAAAGCTAAAAGGTCATAGAATTTTGATGCCATCTCAGTATTATCATCTCCCACTTGGTGCACAATTGGTCACTCTGTCTTTTTAGTATAACCATTCTGAAAAAAGATGACCTCAAGATGGGCTATCTCATCTAACAAACTCTCACTGCCTGAGAGGATGTGAGCAATGTGAACCAAGGTACGAAGTACACCTTCGTGCTGAGCCAGATGGTGACAACTATCGATCTGTAGATACAAGTAGGGTGAGTAGGCTTTCTATAAGTGACATGTCCCAAAGTACCATCAACCTTCTTTCTGACCAATACGTAAAGGAAGGGAAGGCAGCCAGCCTTTTCCATCTCCATCATGAAACATATGTTTGGGTGGACTGAATTCAGGTGTTCTCATTGAAGCAGAGGAGTGTAATAATTTTGTGGAATCACTCTCAACATTTTATCCATTGTAAAATTACGCTCCCCAAGAACGGTTATCCAAGGAAACAATTCTAATTCAAACAGCTCCTCTGGTGTACATGATATGTATCATTGCCTCTCAGTTCCCTGAAACATTTGATTCTGTGTGCTTTTTATAATACACAAAATCGATTCGCCAAAAAGAATTCAGGAGGCAGTAATGACAGAGTCATCCACTTCATGGAGGTACATGCAGTGGGCCCTTCTATCTCCTTCAGGATGTTCAAAGCAGCTCCTCAGGCAACAGTGTGTTAGCGACACTCCGTTCCAGTCCTTGTATACCCGTCATCTTTGCTGTTGTGCCACTTTACTGAGTCTGTGGTGGTAAGAAATGAGATGAGGAAACATCTAATGATACTAACCCCTCCTCAGTCTTGCTATTTTCATAATCGGCTGTCTCTGACAGGAAATCACCATCTGAATCTGATAATTCACTTTCTGATGCAGTATCTGAGTTCTCCAGAATGCACAAAATCTGGCATGCTAAATTGAAAATTGTTGTTTCAGGCAAAAAACACTAACTTAAGAGGCGAGTACCAGTGACAACTTACGAAATACCACTGAAAAGTTATGTTAATTGTGAGAACTCCAATTATGTTTGGATTTAGTTGTAGAATCATCATTTGAGGCTGCGATTGTTGACCAAAGCAAAATGCAAAGCAAGTACCTTTGTAATTATGGGCATAGCAATATTTTAGAATGGTGTTATACTAGGTGTCAGTTGACTCCTCTCACTGTTCTAGAAGTAGTTCATTACATTTCCATGAACTTTGTGGAATCACTCTCAACATTTAATTCCATTAGCCTAGGAATGGCAATTACGAACAATTTAAATTGGAAAGAGCACAGAGAAAATGTGGGAACACAAACCAAAGACTGTGTTTCATTGGCAGAACACTTAGAGAATGTAACAGATATACTAAAGTGACTGTGTACACTACACTTGTCCATCCTGCTTTGGAGTAGTGCTGTGTGGTCTGAGATCCTTACCAGATAGGATTAATGGAGTACATTGAGACAGTTTAAAGAACAGCTGGACATTTTGTGAGAGGGAGAGTGTCACAGACATGATGTAGGATTTGGGGTGGACATCACTAAAACAAAGACGTTTTCCATTGCATTGGAATCTTCTCAGGAAATTTCGATCATCAACTTACTCTTCTGAATGTGAAAATATTTTGATGATGACTGCCTACATAGGGAGAAACAAGGGAAGTCAGAGCACACACCGAAATATATAGGTGTTCGTTTTTTCCATGCACTATTCGAGATTGGAATAATAGAATTATTTTGAAGGTGGTTCGATGAACAATCTGCCATGCACTTAAGTGTGATTTGCAGAGTATCCATGTAGATGTAGAAATTGTGAAAATTCAACAAAGTGCAGTATGCTGTTGGCAAAAGTAGAAAAATCTAGGAAAAATCATACATTTTGGAGGAAAGATGTTAAAAACTGAATTCTATTTTGTGGTAAAAGTTGAGAGGTGTCTTTTGACCTCTCCTGCTATTCTAGTGCTGGGGGTTTAACCTCCCACATTCCATCCCATACAGTGCATTATTATTATTATTATTATTATTATTATTATTAGTGACACCATCCTTCTGAGAACTCATGTCCCAGAGAGGGACTGTTTGGTATCTGGGAACTTTTACTCATCATGCCGCCATAATTAAACCAAACAGTAGAGCTACATGTAATTGAGAATTAGTACGGCTGTAGTTTCATTTGCTTTTGCCTCTTTGCCGTACCAACATAATGAGGCCATGTTGGTTAGAGTCAAAGGGACAGCAAAGTTAATTATCCTGAAAAGGCTGCTGCCCCTTCAGGAACCATACGTTTATGTGGCCTCCCCACAGATAAATCTCCATGGGGCTGCATCTGTTGTGGACTTATATGTATTGTTGAGGCATTGAAGCCATCTCATTCTGGCAAGGTCCATGATTCATAGGAGGGTTTAACCCAAATATGTAGGACAGTATGTATGTTCTTATCAGTCATTTGCACAAAAAACACAAGGTTAAAGTAACATGCTGAGCTGCCAAATGTACCTGAATATCTCTCTCTGAAAATTAATGAGGATAGACATGGAATTGCATCAAACATTATTTTCTATGAATACTGGAAATGGTGCACAACAGGTGGAATGAGGTCAACAATAGCACTGTGTCTGCTGTTGTATTACAGTATTGTTTACCGTCATGGGTTTGCAGATGTTGATGGAAACATAGTATTCTTTGTCCAGAGTCTTGTGACTTGCATAGATTTAGGAGTGGAGAATCAAGGAGCAAAGCAAAATTTAGTCATTAATAATAATTTCATGTCAAGATAGTTTTTCATCTGGACGTATCAATGTATATTTGTAGCTACAAATTGTGAAGCAGTGCCTTTTTGTTTGCATTCTGTTACAAAAATATTTTAATTTTCAGATTTCGTGATTGGGCGCTCAAAAGCAAGGATAATTTAGTTGCTCTGGGTTTTCCAGAATTCACAGTTGAAGATTTTCATGATACTGTAAGTAAGTTTATGAAGAAATTAAAATGTAGAATAATATGTGGTAAGAATGATACTGTTTTTTAAGCTATGGTAAAGGGGAAAAAATGCATCGGCACAATATTCTTTAGTATTATAATAAACAAGATAACTTGCAAGAGTATTTCTGAATGGAATAGTGACAATATTATGAAAAGCTACCTGCCATATAGTGGAGAGGTTGAGTCACAGACAGGCACAACAAAAAGACTGCTGTATAAGCAAGTTTTCAGCCAGAAGGCCTTCTTCCAAATTAAACAACATACACAAACACACTCATGCGAACACAACTCGCACACACATGACCACAGTCTCCGACTGGCCTCGGCATTGAGACAGTTGTCGTGTGTGTGTGAGTTGTGTTTGTGTGCACACGCATCTAATTCAGAAGAAAACCCTTTGTCTGAAAGCTTGCTTGTTTAGCAGTCTTTCTTTGTTGTGCCTGTCTGCGACTCTACATGTCCACTGTATGGTGAGTAGCAATCTTATCTTTTTCATAATATTGTGAAAACAGTACTTTTTCACACTTCAACAGAGTTGAGATTGTATTCCAGAGAAGATATGACACAAAACATTGTTCTTTGAGATGCATTTTATGAGTTGAAAGTAAATGGGCATTGGTAATGAATGTGTGTCGTCTTTTTTTTTTTTTTTTTTGGGGGGGGGGGGGGGGGGGCAAAGTAGGTCTGAAATGGTAGGAAAGAAATTTAATGTTCATTAATTGTAAAACAATTGGTTTTATCAAAGGAGATTGTAATAGTTGCTAATCCATTATGTTCAGAAATTGAATTTGTACGGTTAAAAATGTTCACAATAATTTTTTGGTGGGAGGGGAGGATGGGGTTGATACAGTATTTTAAAACATGGCTTACTGTCTTCGTTAATATGTTGTAGTATCAGTTTCCAGTTTAAGTGCTCTCCCTTTAACACTGTTGGAAACTTGGAAACTAAATCAGAGTTCTCTTGCCCGCATCTTTACATACCTGGGAATGAATTAATCACAATTGTATGTTGCCTAGAAGGTTCCTTGCATATTTTAGCACAACAGATATTGTTGGAACTGGATGTGACTGGATTCTGAACTGAAATACAGTGGCAAACTAAACATACTCTGTAATACTAAGACAGGAAAAAAAGGGGAAAATAACCTTGTACTTGGTGCCTGCTTCAGCATTATTATATTACTATTAGTATAACTACTGACAAGATTTGAACACATTAGGATTTAGTGAAAAACGTGCAGGTGCCACAGCTAGGGAGCAGTTTCTCATAGGAAGTAGACAAGATTAAACCGATGCAGAACATTATAAATGGAAGTGAAAGAAAGTAACTGCTCAGCAGACTGTAGAAGCCTTCTTTTATCAAAACAGTAAGAAACAAGTATAGATTCACTGGAAGGGAAATTGAAATAACAATAAGAGTAGCAGAACTGTGGTCCTTAGAGTACCAGTGCATCTAATACATAACCTGCACAGTCAAACAAGAAACAGGAATTCGGCCAGAACCAGGAAGATGGAACTATGTGAAAACACACAACGTGCAGGATTAGCCCAAAAGTAACAAGTCAAAATTGAAATTGCTAAATACTGACAATAAACTGCTAGAAAGTTATAAGCAAAAAGGGTTAAATTCTTAAACCATGCAGAGCATATGGAAAAATAAGACTTAGAAAGGGACAACAGAAGTGAGAAAATGATGAGGTAGGGGGAGATAGCAGCAGAAAAATAAAATAAAATAAGCATAGTAATAGTAATATCTTAAATGTATAAATAATAATTGATGCACAGATTGAATGCAAAAGTAAGTATAAGGCAAACAAGAATGCTTGGAAAAACATGGAGAAGTGAAGGCAGGACTTCAAAAGATAGTAAATACACCACTTATGTACTCTCCCTTATTTTAATTATGCAGGGTTTGCCTTTTGTGAATCTGGGGTGTGAGATACAGACAGTAGTAATGGCATGCTGAGGTCCACAGATATCTAGTGAATCGTGGAACATTATTGTGGACAGTATAACAAGAATTCCTTGTAAGGTCTTATCTTTATACGACATAAGCTAAGGCTGTGAAGCTTTTCGTGAAGCTGTTGTTTAATAGATTGTAGTTCAATTATTTATAGGATAATTAGACAGAAACACTGTTGTATGGGAAGAGACCTACTTGCACAAAGCTCATGTGGAAAGTTCAGAGAGACACCAACATGTAATAGGTAATAGATTGCTGCTGCTGCTGCTGCTGCAGCTGCAGCTGCAATGAAGTACAATGCTTGATGTGGTGGTGGTGGTGGTGGTGGTGGTGGTGGTGGTGGTGGTGGTGGGGGTATTCCTCTATAGATCAATTTTACAAGGATATTAGACTTGTTGTGAGTGTTTGCCTTCTTTATTTCTTCATTGATTGTCCTCTGTGCCGACGTACTGCGTTGCTATGCTGGCTGAAATATGGGGTTTGTAATTCTGACACTGACTACTGTAAATAATGTAGCAGACAGGTGCACAGTTACGTTTCACAGTGCTTTAATTTCACTGTTTACAACCCCCGAATAATACACAGTTATATGGCCAGTGCACTATTGTTTAACTTTCGACAAGCCTCATTAATAGTTTGCAGGCAAACCTCCACATACTGCTACAATAGTTTACTATTGAACATCTACGAGCAGTAAAAACCTAACCACAAAGTTTCAGTTCTTGAAGAATAGAAAGGTACATATGGAGCAGACACTGTCATTGTTTTAACACTCGGCCTACTTGTGTAACGCTTATTTCACAGTTAAGTTGAAGCATTGTTGTTGTTCTAACCAACACAAGTTTCTCGTCTGAAACTCGGCCGTGTACTGACTGTCTCGTGACCAAAAATCGGGCTCTTATATATCATCACACTAATAGGCCATGAAATTACACATTGTTCGATGTTTAATTTACAGAAATTGCAATTGAAACTTAACTAATTAAATCAATTGAATGCATCGAAAAATTGGTTCTTTTTAACAGTTTCTTCTACTACAAGATTTAAGCCAAATTATTTGTTTAAATCATGAAATTAACATATATAGCTTTGCTAACACGTTTTCGAATGGAGCCAGATAGATCCTTTAAGATCACTATTAGTTGTTGCCCCAAATGTTTATAATTAGTACAGAATTTATATTTGTTTGTACGTCAACAATAGAATTTGTTACAAAACGATCACTGATTTCACCCTACCCCCTGCGGGTTCGGGGGTAAGAATAGGCCCGCGGTATTCCTGCCTGTCGTAAGAGGCGACTAAAAGGAGTCTCAAATGTTTTGGCCTTAATGTGATGGTCCCCCTTGGGGTTTGACCTCCATTTTTCAAAATTCTACAGAAGTACGAGCCTTTTGGGGAAGGACACCTTACATGGTGTACCACTGGTCCTAAGTGCACTAAGACCTTGGCACTCAGCATTGCACCGGCGTTGTCACCTTACCCATTATTCCTCAAATTGGGCCTAAACGCCTGATGGGTTGTCCAAGTTACGCCCATAGTGCATCTCCATCTGCACCAGCGATCATGATGGACTTTCCATGGCACCAGAAATCCAGCACGGTAGCCAGCCCGTTGTGGTGGGGTCGTCATGTACCCTCTAGGTTGTAGCCCCGTGACAACACAGGGATCGTACTGCCGATACCTGAGCTGCACCCTCCCCACGTTGGCCAAGGAGTAGATGCCCGTCTCCTTGGGGCATCAGGACTCCCGGCAATGGTCATCCTGCCAGGTGGCCCTTGCTGCGGCTGGGTGGCGCCCGTGGGGAGAGCCCCTGGTCGGAGTGGGTGGTATCGGGGCGGACGTTTCGCACATGAAACGTCAACACGTATCAGGTCGCTCTGCGGCCGAGTCTTCCAAAAGAAAAGGTACCGTTTCTAGTTCTGGTTCTCCTGCCCTTTCCCCCTTGGCCACTCCATGGGAGGAGGGACAGGCCCGCCGGCTTGGGGCGAAGTACTTCCCCCGCTATTTGGTCTGTTCTCGAACAGACGGGGGGAGGTTCGCCACCTCCAAGCCCATGTTCTTTGTTCAGCACATTGAGGACGTGTTCGGGGAAATCGAGGCTCTCAGCAAGATGCGATCAGGGTCCGTTCTTATCAAGACCACCTCTGCCACACAATCGGCGGCACTCCAGGCGTGCGACCGCCTAGGGGACATCCCAGTCTCCATTGTCCCACATCTGGCACTAAATAGGACGCAGGGGGTTATTTTTCATCGTGACCTCCTGCTACAATCTGATGAGGAGCTCAGGGCCAACCTGGAGCGCCGCGGCGTGCATTTCGTCCGGCGAGTCCAGCGCGGCCCCAAAGACCGTCGCATCGACACCGGGGCCTTTATCCTCGCCTTCGAGGGGGACGTTCTCCCGGAGAAGGTAAAGGTGATGTGCTACCGGTGCGACGTGCGACCTTACGTCCCGCCTCCTATGCGCTGTTTTAGGTGTTTGCGCTTTGGGCACATGTCGTCCCGGTGTGAGGCTGAGCCCCTTTGTGGCGACTGTGGACGTCCTCTTCGTGAGGAACATACTTGCACCCCACCACCTCGGTGCCCTAATTGTCCTGGCGTCCACTCGCCTAGGTCCCCAGACTGCCCCGCCTATCAGAAGGAGAAAAAGATACAAGAAATCAAAACTTTGGATCGGCTCTCTTATTCTGAGGCCCGGAAGAAGTACGACCGCCTTCATCCCGTGTCACTGGCCACTTCGTTTGCCTCAGTTGTGTCCACTCCTTCCGCTGTATCCTCACCTCTATCCTGTCCCCCCTCCGCTTCCTCTGCCCGTCAGGGGGCTCTGCCTCCGCCTCCCAAATCCCTCCCTTCCAACTCCTCCTCCCCCGCGGCCCTCACCCCCCCTGCCCCAGGGGCCACCCTTCCTCCTCCTCCTCCCCCCACGCCACCTGAGAAGCGATCCTCTTCTCAGGCGTCCATCGGGGAAACGTTCCGGACCCCAGCTTCCGAGGTCCGGCGTTCCAAAACGGACCCCGCGCGTGAGGACCTTCTTCGGGTCCAGCCCACCATCCCTGTGCCTCCTCGGCCTTCCAAGAAGGCCTCCAAGAAGAAGTCTCTATCCCCCTCTCCACCCTGGCACGTTTCATCTGACGCTTCATCCGTGAGTCGCTGCTCCCGGCCGTCCTCAGTTTCGCCGGGACGCTCTGCTGCCAGGCGTTCCGCCGGCCTTTTGTCGGCAAATGATGCGGCCCCCTCCTACACAATCAGGGACAGCGGCCGCAGCTGGCGACGAGTCGATGGAACCGGATCCGCCTGCCGTCGGTTGTAGCGTTGTTGCCTCGCAACCTGGCCCTCCGCGGCCATCGAGGTGACCAGCTCTTCCCCGTCTCGTTCCCCCAACTTTTTGACTAGCAATGGCGTTGTTTCATTGGAACATAAGAGGTATTCGATCTAATCGGGAGGAATTACAACTGCTCCTCCGCCTGCACTGTCCGCTCGTCCTTGGTCTCCAGGAAACCAAGTTGCGCCCGACTGACCGTATTGCCTTTTCCCACTATACCTCGGAGCGGTATGACCTCGCCCCTGTGGACGGTATCCCAGCTCATGGTGGGGTCATGTTGCTCGTTCGGGACGATGTCTATTACCATCCCATCCCATTGACCACCCCACTCCAAGCAATAGCTATCCGCATTACTCTTTCTGCTTTTACTTTTTCAGTTTGTACCGTCTACACTCCACCGTCATCTGCTGTTAGTCGGGCTGACATGATGCACCTGATCGATCAGCTTCCCCCGCCGTTCTTATTGTTTGGCGACTTCAATGCCCATCATCCCCTTTGGGGCTCTCCTGCATCCTGTCAAAGAGGCTCACTCTTGGCGGATGTCTTCAACCATCTCAATCTTGTCTGCCTCAATACCGGCGCCCCGACTTTCCTCTCGGACTCTACTCATACCTACTCCCACTTGGACCTCTCGATCTGTTCTACCACTCTTGCCCGTCGGTTCGAGTGGTATGTCCTTTCTGACACCTATTCGAGCGACCACTTCCCCTGTGTCGTTCGTCTCCTGCACCACACCCCATCCCCACGTCCTTCGCGCTGGAACATACTGAAAGCTGACTGGGGACTTTACTCCTCCCTGGCGACCTTTCCTGACCACGATTTTTCCAGTTGTGACAGTCAGGTCGAATACCTCACGGCTGTTATTATCCATGCTGCCGAACGTTCCATACCTCATACTACTTCTTCTTCACGTCGCGTTTCCGTCCCCTGGTGGAACGAGGCTTGTAGGGACGCTATCCGTGCTCGACGACGTGCTTTACGCACTTTTCGCCGCCATCCTACGTTGGCGAATTGTATTGAATACAAACGACTCCGAGCGCAATGCCGTTGAGTCATCAAAGACAGCAAAAAAGCTTGCTGGGCCTCTTTCACGAGCTCCTTTAACAGTTTTACTCCCTCTTCCGTTGTTTGGGGTAGCCTGCGCCGGCTGTCGGGCATTAAGGCCCACTCCTCAGTACCTGGCCTGACCTCAGGTAATGAGGTCCTTGTTGATCCTGTGGCTGTCTCCAACGCCTTTGGCCGCTTTTTCGCGGAGGTTTCAAGCTCCACCCATTACCATCCTGCCTTCCTTCCCAGGAAAGAGGCAGACGAGGCTCGGCGACCTTCCTTCCACTCGCTTAATCTGGAAACTTACAATGCCCCCTTTACTATGCGGGAACTCGAACGTGCCCTTGCACTGTCCCGGTCCTCTGCTCTGGGGCCAGATGCCATTCACGTTCAGATGCTGGCACACCTTTCTCCGGCGGGCAAAAGCTTCCTTCTTCGTACCTACAATCGCGTCTGGACTGGAGGTCAGGTCCCCATGCGTTGGCGTGACGCCGTTGTTGTTCCTATACCCAAACCTGGGAAGGATAGACACCTTCCTTCTAGTTACCGCCCCATTTCTCTTACAAGCTGTGTCTGTAAGGTGATGGAGCGCATGGTTAATGCTCGGTTAGTTTGGATTCTTGAATCTCGACGACTACTTACTAATGTCCAATGCGGCTTTCGTCGCCGCCGCTCCGCTGTTGACCACCTTGTGACCTTGTCGACATTCATCATGAACAACTTTTTGCGAAGGCGCCAAACGGTAGCCGTGTTCTTCGACTTGGAGAAGGCTTATGATACCTGTTGGAGAGGAGGTATCCTCCGCACTATGCACAAGTGGGGCCTACGCGGTCGTCTGCCCCTTTTTATTGATTCCTTTTTAACGGATCGAAAGTTTAGGGTACGTGTGGGTTCCGTATTGTCCGACGTCTTCCTCCAGGAGAACGGAGTGCCTCAGGGCTCCGTCTTGAGCGTAGCCCTTTTTGCCATCGCGATCAATCCAATTATGGATTGCATTCCACCTAATGTCTCAGGCTCTCTCTTTGTCGATGACTTCGCGATCTACTGCAGTGCCCAGAGAACATGCCTCCTGGAGCGCTGCCTCCAGCGTTGTCTAGACAGCCTCTACTCATGGAGCGTGGCAAATGGCTTCCGGTTCTCTGAAGAGAAGACGGTTTGTATCAACTTTTGGCGATATAAAGCGTTCCTTCCGCCATCCTTACATCTCGGTCCCGTTGTTCTCCCATTCGTGGACACAACTAAGTTTCTAGGGCTCACGTTGGACCGGAAACTGTGTTGGTCTCCACATGTCTCTTATTTGGCGGCCCGTTGTACACGTTCCCTTAATGTCCTTAGAGTTCTTAGCGGTTCATCTTGGGGAGCGGATCGCACTGTCCTGCTTCGCTTGTATCGGTCCACAGTCCGATCGAAGCTGGATTATGGGAGCTTCGTCTACTCGTCCGCTCGGCCATCCCTCTTACGCCGGCTCAACTCCATCCACCATCGGGGGATACGTCTTGCGACCGGAGCCTTCTACACTAGTCCTGTCGAGAGTCTTTACGCTGAAGCTGCCGAGTTACCATTGACCTACCGGCGCGACATACTGCTGTGTCGGTATGCCTGCCGGCTGTTGTCTATGCCCGAACACCCCTCTTACAAGTCCTTCTTCGCCGATTCTCTCGACCGTCAGTACGGGTTGTATGTGTCTGCCCTGCTGCCCCCCGGAGTCCGCTTCCGTCGCCTGCTTCGACAATTGGATTTTGCCCTCCCTACCACCTTCAGAGAGGGTGAGAGCCCGACACCACCTTGGCTCCAGGCTCCGGTTCCTATTTATCTCCACCTCAGCTCCCTCCCGAAGGAGGGTACTCCGGCTGCAGTGTATTGCTCACGGTTTGTCGAACTTCGTGCTCGACTTGCTGGTCACACCTTTATTTACACCGATGGCTCCAAAACTGACGATGGTGTCGGCTGTGCCTTTGTCGT
Organism: Schistocerca americana; assembly: GCF_021461395.2. NCBI lineage: Eukaryota > Metazoa > Arthropoda > Insecta > Orthoptera > Acrididae > Schistocerca > Schistocerca americana. Next base: position 313,770,473 of record NC_060124.1, read on the forward strand.
CGGGACCGCCACCTTTAAATACCGGCTCCTCGACCAATGTTCCAGCTTTACGGCCGAGCTTTTTGCTCTCCATCAGGCCATTCAGTATGCCCGCCGCCACCGCCACTCATCGTATGTACTCTGCACTGACTCACTCAGTGCTCTTCAGAGCCTTGGGGCTCCCTATCCGGTCCATCCCTTGATTCAACGAATACAGCAGTCCCTCCATTCTTTCGCTGATAATGGCGGTTCTGTCAGCTTTCTGTGGGTCCCCGGACATGTAGGAGTGCCTGGGAATGAGGCTGCGGATGCTGCAGCCAAGGCTGCAGTCCTCCAGCCTCGGCCAGCCTCCCATTGTGTCCCGTCATCTGACGTTTGTGGGGATGTATGTAAGAGGCTTGTGTCCTTGTGGTGGGATGCTTGGTCATCCCTCCAAGGAAACAAGCTTCAGGCAGTAAAACCGCTCCCAACTGCTTGGACAACTTCCTCCCGACCATCTCGGCGCGAGGAGGTCCTTCTGACCAGGTTGCGGATTGGGCATTGCCGGTTTAGCCACCGCTACCTGCTCTCTGGTGACCCAGCCCCGCAGTGCCCTTGTGGTCAGGCATTAACGGTGCGCCATGTTTTATTGTCGTGTCCCCGTTTTAGTCAATTTCGTGTTGTCCTGTCCCTGCCATCTACCTTACCGGATGTTTTAGCTGATGACGCTCGAGCAGCTGCTCGTCTTCTGCGTTTTATAACTTTAACTGGCTTGACCAAAGACATTTAACCTTTTTACTTATTTCATCTGCATCTTTGTCAGGTCCTTTTGATGTCCCCCCATCCCCTTGAGTTTTAGCAGGTTCCTTGTGCTCTAACACCAGTGACTGGGCGCTAATGACCTCAGCAGTTGAGCGCCCTTAAACCCTACCAAAAAAAAAAAAAAAAAAAAAATGATTTCACCCTATAACAAAAGATACTAACTAGGCATAGTCATAATAAATTAGAAAATCAATTATATACATAAAATAAGCACAAAATTAGATCTGGTGTTGTACTCTTTAAAACTGAGGGCCAGCCTTTCTCTTTTATGAAAGTACAGATTACAATCACGTTTGTTAATGGTAATTAGTTCAAACTGAAAAAATGAATTTAAGCAGGCAGATGGCAAAACAAGAGGGGGGAGTAGAGATATCTCAGCTTGCTTCGTCACAATGTCATAATATTAAAGCTTAAGAAAAAGAAATAAAACAACATAATTTATATGTTTAGGCATTTCCAGACTTATGTTGAAATGGATGGACAGGCAGTTAGCAATGCTCTAACAGTACAGTCCATCCTGGCATTCGCCATAAACAATTTAGAATACCTAGTACTTCAATAATACATTTCCATGGCACAGACATCCCAGAAACATCTCTGCTCCATGTGCAAGATAATGCTAGTGTGCAATCGCTACTAAATACATCACATCTCTGAAATTGAATCCCATGCTTTCTAGCACCTCAATGAGCATTGCAGACATCATTTTCATAAGTTATCCAACTGCTGACATTGTATTGCCATCTTGGGGCACCACTATCCTACTTGTATCCTACCCACAGTGTTCCGCCTTATTAACCCTTCTTGATACCCTGATCCTGCCTAGCTGACCTTCCCAACTTGGAACATTCCCTAAAATTTCCTTCCAACATGCCACTAAATCCAGAGCCAAAACAATCCTGGAACACTTGTTGTTAACCTATCCACAAAATCCTTAGCCCCACAGAAGTTTGTCCTACCCAAAGGCCTCACCTTCCGCCCTAAACCCAAATTTAATCATGTTGGACCTGACAAAAACCTGTTCTCCTTTTCCTGATCTCTGCTGCAATGGGAACAGTTCTTTGCCATCAATCCCATCAACCAAAGCAAGCCTAATTCCAACACTGAACCATGCCTTTCCCAGTTCATATCACCATCCAACGATGATCCTGACTCTCTCTCTCTCCTCCCCCCCCCCCCACCCCCCCCCCCCCACCACCCCCCACCCCCTTCCTCCCTGATTCGCCTTTCAGGGATTCCTCACCTCCAACCTGGCCTCACCATCCTTCCTCAAGTCTCTTCCTAAGAACACCAAACTTCCAGCGGAAGAAAGGGCGTCCTTACACAGCCTCAAAACAGATCCTCACACAATATACTATCTGCAGACAAAGGTTCCACCACTGTCATTTTGAATTTCAGTGACCACTTGGTAGGTGACATCTGCGAATTGTCATACTCCTCCACCTATAAACTATGCCAGAGTGATCCCATCCCAGAAGTCCAGTATAACCTCCAATTCGTGCTTAAAGCCTTAGGCCGTTCCCAGAACCTCTTCCCTGAATCCATTTCCTTCATCTCCCCGTGACACTCTGCACACCAAAATCCACACACCCAACAATTCTGGATGCCCCATTGTTGCTGGTTATTGTGCCCCCACTGACAAGAATTTTGGCACTTACTGTCCAACACCTCCAACACATTGCCAAAATATAGCTTCCCATGTCAAAGATACCAACTGCTTCCTTCTCCGACTCTTCACTATCCCCATCCCTTGACGTCCAAAACCCCAACTTGTCACTGTTAATGCAACTTCCCTTTTTAACAACACTGCTCTTGCCCCATGGTCTTGCTGTTATTGAATACTGCCTCTCCCAACATCCCTCAGACTCCAGACCCACTACCTCATTCCCCTACACCTTACTGACTTGCTTCTAACACAAAACTACTTCTACTTTGAATGGAGGGTATACAAACAAATCCATGGTATAGTCATGGGCACCTGCATGCACCCTCTTATGCCAGTCTGTTTATGGGCCATCTAGAGGAAACCTTAATAGCTTCCCAAGGTCATTATCTGGTTCAGTTTCATTGATTATCTTCATGATCTGGACTCAAGGCTGAGACACCCTCTTGTCGTCCCTCCACAACTTTGAAAATTTCTTTCCCATCTATTTCACCCAGTCCTTCTCAACCCAGTGTCCCACCTTCCTGGATGTTGACCTCCACCCCTGATGGCTCTATCCACACACCTGCCCATACTAATCACTCTAACCATCAGCATTGTCTGCATTTTGACAGCTGTCACTCTTTTCACACACAAAAATCCTACAAATGTGAGGTAGGCACTACCCCAAGTCCACAAACAGATTTCCTCACTACTTCCTCATACAACCCTAATCATCTTACCACCCCTCAAGAATCAGCCATGGAATAACACCCTGCTCCTCACCCAGCATCACCCTGGACTGGAGCAACAGAACCATATCCTTCCCAAGGGCTTTGATTATCTCTCATACTGTCCTGAAATGAGGAACATCCAACTCAAGACCCCCTCTCCTGAAGTGGTTTTCCATTGCCCACTCAACCTACGTGATATCCTAGTCCATTCCTATGCCACGCCCATTCTGAACCTTTTGCCACAATGGTCATATATCCCTGTGGAAGACTCGGGTGAAAGACCTGCCTTCACTTACCCAGCACATTCTACTGCAGTCCTGTCACAGGCTTCTCCTTGCTCATCAACTGTCCACCAGAATGAATGGCTACCGGAAAACTATGTCCAACAACCATGTTGACCATCCAGTAGCACAACACACTGTTAGGGACAAAGAATTCATTGGCTGTTTTACATCTCCTGCCATCTGGAGCTTTCCCTCTAGAACAAGCTTTTCTGAACTGTATAGATGGGAGCTATCCCTGCAACACATCCTTTGCTTCCGTAATTCTCGTGTCATCCTAAACTGCTGTCTGGACACCATCTAGCAAATATGCCACATCCACCAGCTTTGCTGTTCATGTCTCACAGGCCAAGTCCATGCATCCTACCACGTCTGCCCATCCTCCTCATTGCTACTGAACTTCATCTACTGTATTCCCCCAGATCACTTACCTCTCCACCTAGATTAGACATGAATTATATGTTTTCGTGCATGCTGTCCATTGCTGATATCAGATACTTCATTGTATTCAATTTTTTAAAAATAAAACACTGTCAAAGGCTTTTGTAAAGTATACATATAACTACTTAGTGAGTTTCTTAGTAAAAATCTCAACCTTTTTCAATTACTTGTTCTAAACTAAAACCAGTATCAGTTCAATGGTCTTCCCTAAAACCCATTCTGTACTCAATAAGCTAATATTTAGTTACTGCTTTGAGTTGTTCAATTTCATCAAACACCAATGCTTTGAGAGCAATTTTCAAAATAACTGCGCAGTTGTTCTATAATATGAGATAGAAATGATGGCCAGACTTACCTCTGGGAGAAAAGTCAGTACCACCAATGGACAATACTGCAAATGGATGTATACTATCCTAGGTTTGAGAACTAATAGTTCCTTACTCAGAGAGGAGAGATGGATAGGATCCCAAGGATGAGAGGGTCCCACCTATTATGAGGATGAGGGAGAAACAATTTATTCTGAAATTTTGGGAAGAATCTCCTTGGAATGTCATTTAACTGATGCCAAACTTATGTTTGTGATCTCCCCCCCCCCCCCCCCTCCTCCCTCCCTCCCTCCCTCCCTCCCTCCCTCCCTCCCTCCCTCCCTCCCTGGGGTCTCGCCACTCTTTGGTGGGTTCGTGCTTGGCTACCACGGGGCCCCAGTCTCTGCAGAATTTTTTCCCTTCCACACTGCATGTCTACCCTCTTGCTATTCTTTTTCCCCTCCCTTGGGGAAAGTGTCTAGGGTGTTATTGGGAATGTTCTGCATTGTCTGTAAGAACAGTCTCACCTTTGATTATTGTTCCCATTTCCTTTCTTTGTTTCCCTTCTCTTGTTCCTCTACTTGGACGTTTTAGGTTCCTCTTTTTCTACTTCCTCCCTGTGTGCTCCTGAAGGCCGGCTCACACATCTGATACTTAACAGGCAACTGGGTAACACACAATTCCCAGCCCCTAGTACAGGCCAGGCCCAGGGAGGGGTGCTTGCCTGAGCTACAACCTTCCCAAATTGCCAATTGGTCCCTCTGTCAGGTGTTCAGGAGGTGTGACCTGAGGTGTGAACAATCACCTACGGCGGTTGTGGCCCCTTGTGAAGGGGTCACCCAGTTGGAAGGAGCGCGCTTTCAGAGATGCTGGCAATCATGGGGGATTGTCTCACAATGAGTCAATCATCTTCGCAATCAATCTACAAAATGTAAACATATTGAGGCTAATGATTCAAAGACCCTTCCTGCTGCACCACGGTTCCTCGTGGTATCACATACCAAAGATGGTCAATCTTTCGCCACAGTAAATCCGTTTATTATTGAGAAAGGTGTTGATGCAATTACCGGCCCTGTGAAATTCTGCTCTCGTGTATGGAATGGCACTTTGCTTTTGGAGACTGCTTCTGATTCTCAAGCACAACAATTGCTTGCTGCCTCGCTTCTCCACGGCTACCCTGTTCATGTCGAAGCCCATAGAACTTCGAATTCTTCCTGTGGTGTCATTTACACTAAGCTGCTAGACTTTCTGATTGAGGCCAAAATCCAATCTTACCTCTCTAATCAGGGTGTCATTGCCGTCCATTGTGTAATGAGAAAGGTAGATTCCTCCTTCGTGCCCACCTGCATTCCTTTTCTCACTTTTGATAGCGTGATGCTTCCATCCAAGATCAACGCAGGCTAGGAAATTATCACAGTCCCGCTGTACATTCCGATCCTGATGCGGTGCTTCCAGTATCATAGATTCAACCACACTAGAACGTCTTAGCGACACCCAGCCTAATGTGTAACCAGTGGTGGGGTCCCCCCTGCAGGTCTGGGGGTTAGAATAGGCCTGAGGTATTCCTGCCTGTCGTATGAGGCGACTAAAAGGAGTTTCACACGTTTTGGCCTTTATGTGATGGTCCCCTGTAGAGTTTGATCCCCATTCTTCAAAATTTTCCCGAAAAGCGAGCCAATTGGGGAAGGGCGCCTTACAAGGTGCATTGTGTCCATTGTGCATTGAGATCTTTAGCCCACATTCTCGTCATCGCATTGCAGTCCTGCCCATTCTCCATCTCTTGGGCGAGGACACCTACCTGGGTGCGTTTTCCACCATGCACTATGCAGTGTCGATTTCTGTGTTGACGATGACCATGGACTTCTTTGCACCTGATATCCAGCATGGTAGCCAGTCCGTTGTGGTGGGGCTGCCATGTACCCTGTTGGTTGTAGCCCCCTGACCACACAGGGATTGCTCTGCTTGATGCCTGCGCTGTTAACTCCCCATGTATGCCAAGGGGTAGATGCCCATTCCCCTGGGGCATTGGGACTCCCGGCAGTGGCCATCCTGCCAGGTGGCCTTTGCTGCAGCTGGGAGGTGCCTGTGGGGAGGGCCCCTGGTCGGAGTGGGTGGCATCAGGGCGGATGACACGTGATGAAGTGTAGTCCATCATCTCTTGCTGGTGGTGAAACACCAGCAGTCTGTAAGTGATCACGAGCTCAATTCAACACACAGAAGTATGACCCCAAATTGTTCCCCTTCCTGGCCACAACATGGGAGGAACGTCAGGCTAAAGAACACAGCGGATCTTATTGGCCCCGGAACCTTGTATGTTCGAGAGCTGATGGGGAATCTTTCATGACGAAGCCTCAGATTTTATTGTTGAGCATTTGGAGGACAAGTTCGGGGAGGTGGAGGGCTTGTCCAAAATGAGATCTGGGTCATTCTTGATCAAAACAGCATCCTCTACCCAGTCACGGGAGTTACTCTCTTATGACAAGCTGGGGGATGTTTCTGTAACCATCGCACCCCATGGTCAAGGGTATCATATTTCACAGAGACCTTCTTCTGCAGTCTGACGATGAGCTCTGCACCAGTTTAGAGTGGCGAGGTGTACATTTTGTCCAGCGTGTCCACCGGGGTCCAAAGGATAATAAAGTCGCCACTGGTGCCTTCATCTTGGCCTTTGAAGGTGATACATTGCCTGAGAAGGTCAAGGTGATGATCTACCGGTGTGATGTAAAGGCCTATATCCCTCCCCTGATGTGCTGCCTTTAAGCGCTGGAAGTCCGGCCATATGTCTTCCCGCTGTACTTCCAGCGTCACATGCCGAGATTGCAGACACCCATCACATCCCAATACTCCATGTGCCACACCTCCCATCTGTGTCAACTGCGGAGACCACCGTTCGCCTTGCTCGCCTAACAGCAGGATTCTCCAGAAAGAAAGGAAAATCATGGAGTACAAGACCCTGGACAGACTGACTTACACTGAGGCTAAGGGAAAGTTTGAACGCCTGCATCCTGTGCGTATGACATCATCTTATGCTGCTGCTACAACAGTTCTGGCACCATCAGCTCCGCCAACCCAGGTCACCTCTCAGAGCCGGAAGACTACACCTGCCCCCTTGATGGGGGGCATTTCCCTCCCTGTTGCTCCTGCACCACCTACTTAGGAATCAGACCCCCCCCCCCCCCCCCCCCCCCAACCATCAGGGACATCCATCCCAACTTCTAAGCTGGAGAAGTGTAAGTCTTCTTTGGCTTCTTTCACTAGGAAGGGGTTCCTTGGGTCACTTCCTTCTCAGGTTTCTTCTAGTGGGAAAGACGACACCTGCCAGTGGCTGAAGAGCTCAAAAGCAGCTGGTCGTAGGGCTTCACGCTCATCCTCAGTCCCGGAGACTGAGCCAGTGAATTCCTCCCAGCCAGGGAAACCCAAGGAGCAGTGAGAGAAATCCAAAAAGAAAACCCCCAAGACCAAGGAAATTGCGGTGGCACCCACACCACTGCTACCTACAAGTTCTGCGGCCGAGGATGGGGTGGAATTTTGGCGTCCGCTGAGGACCTAGATCTCGCCAGATCCTCAGACACAATGGATATAGACTGCTCAGGCAATAAATTGGTGGCAGCAGCCCAGTCTCACGATGTCATCCTCCAGTGGAATTGCGGCGGTTTTTTCCACCTCCTGGCTGAGCTACGGCATCTGTTACGCTTTACACCCGCTATCTGCATTGCCCTCCAGGAAACGTGGTTCCCAGTAATGCCGACACCTGCCCTCCACGGCTATAAGGGATATTACAGGAACCGTAGCAACTATAATCAAGTGTCTGGTGTAGTTCAAAAATGGTTCAAATGGCTCTGAGCACTATGGGACTTAACATCTGAGGTCATCAGTCCCCTAGAACTTAGAACTACTTAAACCTAACTAACCTAAGGACATCACCCACATCCATGCCCGAGGCAGGATTCGAACCTGCGACCGTAGCAGTCACGCGGTTCCGGACTGAAGCGCCCTAACCGCACGGCCACCGCGGCCGGCGTCTGGTGTAGTTTATGTCCTAAACTCGGTCTGTGCCCCTTCAAACCCCTCTTGAAGCTGTGGCTGTCAGAATAAGGATGACACAGGAAATAACTGTCGGCAATGTATGTCTTCCTCCAGAATGTACATCTTCCTGAATGTATCAGCTGCGCTGATTGATCAACTCAATAAACCTTTCCTACTTCTGGGAGATTTTAATGCCCATAACCCCTTGTGGGGTGGTACCATGCTTAATGGCTGAGACAGAGATGTCGAAACTTTACTGTTGCAATTCGACCTCTGCCTCTTAAATACTGGGGCCGCCACACATTTCAGTGTGACTCATGGTAGTTACTCAGCCATTGATTTATCAATTTGCAGCCCAGGACTTCTCCCATCCACCCACTGGAGAGCACATGACAACCTGTGTGGTAGTGACCACTTCCCCATCTTCCTGTCACTGCCCCAGCGTCAGGCACACAGATGCCTGCCCAGATGGGCTTTGAACAAGGCGGACTGGGGAAATTCACGTCTGCTGTCACCGCTGAATCTCCCTTACATGGCAACATCGATGTGATGGTTGAGCAGGTGACCAGCACAATTGTTTCTGTGGCAGAAAACGCGATTTCTTGCTCTTTAGGGTGCCCGAGGCATAAGGCAGTCCCTTGGTGGTCGCCGGAAGTCGCTGAAGCAATTAAGGAGCGTCGGCGAGCTTTAAAGCGGCATAAGCAGCGCTCTCTCCTGGAGCACCTCATAGCCTTTAAATGGTTTCGTTCCCGTGTTCGCTACCTTATCAAACAATGGAAGAAGGAGTGTTGGGAGAGAGATGTCTCCACCATTGGGTGCCACACGTCACCTTCCCAAGTCTGGGCAAAGATCAAACGTCTTTTCGGGTACCAGGCCCTAACAGCCATCCCCCGTGTTACCATAAATGGTAAGGTATGTATCGACACAAACGCGATTGCCGAGCACTTCGCTCAAGCCTCTGCGTCGGAGAATTACCCCCCAGCCTTTCGCACACTCAAATGGTGGCTCAAAAGGAACATCCTCTCATTCACTACATGCTGCAGTGAATCCTATAACGCCCCATTTACAGAGTGGGAGCTCCTCAGTGCCCTTGCACATTGCCCTGACACTGTTCCTGGGCCTGATCGCATCCACAGCCAGATGATTAAACATCTATGTAATACTGTTTTCTCCATGCGGGAACTCCACCACGCACTCTCTTCTTCTCGCCCTTCTGCCCCAGGACCAGATGGTGTCCACATCCAAATGTTGCTGCATTTATCATACCATAGTCTGCGTTACCTCCTTAACCTTTATAATCGCATTTGGACCAACAGTACTTTTCCCAGAAGATGGTGGGAAGCTATTGTTGTTCCTGTTCCGAAACCTGGAAAGGACAAACATCTCCCATCTAGCTGTCGCCCCATTTCTCTCACGAGTAGTGTATGTAAAGTTTTGGAGTGTATGGTGAATTGCAGTTTAGCCTGGTGGCTTGAGTCCTGAAGCCTTTTAACACTTGACCAATGCGGTTTCCAAAAGCATCGTTCTGCAGTTGACCATTTTGTTGCACTATCCACTTATATCATGAACAATTTTCTCAGGAAATGCCAAACTGTAGCAATATATTTTGATCTGGAGAGAGCGTACGATACCTGTTGGAGGACAGGCATCCTCCGCACACTGTTCTCTTGGGGCTTTCGAGGTCGGCTGCCCCTTTTTATTTGTGAATTTATGGCAGAGCGCACATTTAAAGTGCGGGTCAACACTACTCTCTCCCGTACTTTCTCCTAAGAAAACGGGGTACCCCAGGGCTCCGTGCTAAGTGTTGTACTGTTTGCCATTGCCATAAATCCAATTATGGATTGTCTCCTTCCCGATGTCTTGGGCTCCCTCTTTGTGGACAATTCTGCGATCTACTGCAGCTCTCAACGGACCGGCCTTCTTGAACGACGCCTTCAAGGATGTCTCGATCACTGCCACTCTTGGAGCATCGAAACTGGCTTCTGCTTTCTCCCCAGTAAGACTGTTTGCGTCAGTTTTTGGCGTCGTACGGAGTTTCTTCTGCCTTCCCTCCATCTAGGCCCTGTCAACCTTCCCTTCGTGGATGTCATTAAATTCTTGGGTCATGTGTTTGACAGAAAACTGTGCTGGTCCTCCCATGTTTCCTATCTTTCCGCTCACTGTCTGCGATCCCTCAACACCCTCCATGTTCTGAATGGTACCTCCTGAGGAGCGGATTGGGTGGTCTTTCTCCGCCTCTGTCGCCCCTTAGTGCGCTCTAAATTGGACTATGGAAGCATAGTTTACTCCTCTGATTGGCCGTCTATTCTTCGGCGTCTCGACTCTCTCCACCACCGTGGATTGCGTTTAGTGTCTGGAGCTTTTTACATTAGCCCTGTGGAATGCCTTTATGCTGAGACTGCTGACCCTCTGCTGTCCGATCGGCGAGCTGTCCTTCTGAGTCGCTATGCTAGCCATCTGTCTTCCATGCCTGCTAATCCGACCCATGACCTTTTTTTCAAGCCTCCTTGGATTTAGGGTATGCAGGCCGCCCTTCCTCTCTACTACCACCAGGAGTCTGCTTCCGTCAACTGCTATGTTCTCTTTCCTTCCACTTTCGTAAAACTTTTTTGACACCCACGGTTACAGCACTGCCTTGGCTCCACACCCGGACCTGCCTGCTCCGTGACCTTTGTCAGCTTCCTAAGGATGGTACCCCTTCTCCCGTTTATCGTCAGGCATTTGCTGCTCTATGCATACAAATGAAGGATGCCACATTTATTTCCACTGACGGCTCAAAAACATCATTTGGTGTTGGGAGTGCCTATATTGTTGGCGACACCCCTAATAGATTTCCGCTTCCCGACCAGTGTTCGGTTTTTACTGCGGAGCTTTACGTTGTTCTCCAGCTGTCCAATACATCCATCACATCAGCGGGTACAGTATATTATATTCTCAGATTTGCTCAGCTCTCTCCTCAGTCTCCAAGCTCTCTACTTTGTCCACTCTCTGGTCCACCGGATTCAGGACTGTCTCCACTTGCTCCACTTTGGGGGGGGGGCGTCTATGTGGCATTCCTCTGGATCCCAGGACATGTTGGTGTACGTGGAAATGAGGTGGCCGATATAGCGGGCAAGTCTGTAGTCTCTCTCCTTCAGCCTGCTGTTTGCATATTTCCCTTTGCCAATCTACAGAGTGTTTTATGTCATTGTGTTGCTCTTTTATGGCACACACATTGGTCTACGCTTCCCAATAATAAATTGAGGGACGTGAAAGCTCTTCCCTGTGCTTGGACCTCTTCCTCCTGAACTCGTCGTCGGGAGGAGGTAGTTGTAACTAGGCTCCGGATAGGGCACTGTCTTTTTAGCCATTGACATCTCTTAAGTGGCGATCCTCCCCCGCTTTTTTCCCATTGCTCTCACCTGTTTACAGTGAGACACCTTTTACTTGAGTGCCCGTATTTTACTCCGTTATGCGCCCCTCTACAGCTGTCACCTGATAAATCTTCCATTTTAGCTGATGACACGCGCTCAGCTGATCGCGTCCTCGAGTTTATTAGTATCAGTGAGATGATGTCAGTCATTTGAAGATCTTTTTGGGGAAAACAACCGCCTCCCCTTCTATAGTGGTTTTCTAAGCTTTCCTTCTGTTTTTTAGTTTCCCCACTTTTTGAGTTTCGCTCCCATTGCTGCTGATTTCCAATTTGGTTTTTTTTACCTTTCCCTAAGCCACAGACCGGGCGCTAATGACCGTAGCAGTTTTGCGCACTAAAAAAGAAGCTCCTGGGCCTGATCGCATCCACAGCCAGATGATTAAACATCTCTCATATGACTACAAGCAACATCATCTCATCATCTTCAATCGGGTCTGATGTATTGGCATCTTTCCATCGCAATGGCAGGAGAGCACCATCATTCCGATGCTCAAACCTGGTAAAAACCCACTTGATGTGTATAGCTATCGGCCCATCAGCCTCACCAATGTTCTTTGTAAGCTGCTGGAATGTATGTTATGTCAGCAGTTGGGTTGGGTCCTGGAGTCACGTGGCTTGCTGGCTCCATGTCAGGGCAGCTTCCGCCAGGGTCGCTCTACCACCGCAACACCTGATTGCCGTCTTTTTTGACTTACGTAAAGCATACAACACGACTTTGCGACGATATCCTTGCCACATTGTATGAGTGGGGTCTCCGGGGACCACTCCTAATTTTTATCCAAAACTTCCTGTCGCTCTGTACTTTCTGTGTCCAAGTTGGTGACACCCATAGTTCCATCCATATCCAAGAGTATTGAGTGTCCCTCTATTTTTAGTGGCCATTAACGGTCCAGCAGCAGCTGTAGGGCCATCCATCTCACGCTCTCTCTATGTAGATGACTTCTGCATTTCGTACTGCACCTCCAGGGAGCCATCCAGAAGGTGCAGTCAGGGGCTCTAGCCCACGGCTTCTGGTTTTCAGCTGCTAAGTCTTGTGTCATGGACTTCTGTCGGCGTCGTACCGTTCATCTGGAACCCGCACTTCACCTTAATGACGATCCACTCACTGCGGTGGAGACATATCAATTCCTAGGACTGGTTTTCAAAGCTCGATTGACTTGGCTCCCTCATCTTTGTCAGCTTAAGCAGAAGTGCTGGGCAGCACCTCAATGCCCTTCGTTGTCTGAGCAACACCAGTTGGGATGCAGATCACTGTACGCTGCTGAAGCTCAACAGAGCCCTTGTCCAATCCCGAATTGACTATGGGAGTGTGGTTTATGGTTCAGCAGCGCCTTCAGCATTGCATTTACTCGATCCTGTGCATCACTGTGGGGTTCAGTTAGTGACAGGAGCTTTTAGGACAAATCCGGTGACCAGCGTAATGGTAGAGGCTGGTGTCCCTCCACTGCAGATCAGACGTGCGCAACTGCTCGCCAGTGATGCCGCACACATTCATAGTTTCCCTGAGCATCCGAATTACCGTCTCCTTTTCCCACCCACGGCAGTCAATCTCCCACATCGGTGGCCCAGATCAGGGCTAACAATTGTGGTCCACGTGTGGTCCCTTCTCTCTGAACTGGAGTCCTTCCCTTTACCACCTCTACTTACGGTCCATTCACGTACGCATCCATGGTGTACGCCTTGGCCACAGCTTCGTCTGGACCTTTTGCATGGCCCTAAGGACTCCGTTAACCCCGCCGCCCTCTGCTGTCACTTCCTCTCAATTCTTGATGGATTTCGGGGCTCTGAAGTGGTTTACACCGACGGCTCAGTGGCTGATGGTCATGTAGGATTCGCATATTTTCATGGAGGACATATTGAGCAACACTCCTTGCCAGTTGGCTGCAGAGTTTTCACTGCAGAGCTGGTGGCCATATCTCGTGCTCTTCAGTACATCCGCTCATGCCCTGGCGAGTCATTTCTCCTGTGTACTGACCCATTGAGCAGCCTACAAGCTATCGACCAGTGCTACCCTCGCCACCCTCCGGTAGCGCCCATTCAGGAGTCCATCTATGTCCTGGAACAGTCCCGCCATTTCGTGGTGTTTGTGTGAACCCCAGGACACGTAGGAATCCGTGGCAACGAACTTCCCCACAAGCTGGCCAAACAGGCGACGCGGAAATCACTTCTGGAGATAGGCATCTCCAAAGCTGACCTGCGTTTTGTCTTAAACTCCAGGGTTTTCTGGCTTTGGGAGACGGAATGGTATAACATCACGCACAACAAACTGGATGTCATTAAGGAGACTATGAATGTGTGGAAGTCTTCCATGCAGGTGTCTCGCAGGGAATCAGTTGTCCTCTGCCAGCTCCGCATTGGCCATAAGTGACTAACGCGTGGTTACCTACACCGTCGCGAGGCCCACCTCAGTGTCGCTGTGGCTCCCAAATGACAGTCGTCCACCTCTTGCTGACTGCCCACTTTTAGCCGCTCTGCGGCAGACTTTTAACGTTCCCAGCACCATGCTTTTGGTGTTGGGCGACAATGCCTCCACAGCAGCTTTATTTTTACATTTTATCTGTGAGGTTTTATACTCCTATGTAGGTTTTTAGCACATGTGCTTTGTCCCTCTGCATCCTCCACCCTAGTGCTGTTAGGATGGGAGTTTTAATGTGTTAAGAGTTGCTGGCTTTTTCTTTTTATTTTCGTGGTTGGCTAGCCACTGTAATCTGCTTTCATGTTTTACTCTCTTCTGTTTCTAGCGGCTCTCTATTGTTTTCTTGCCCTCATTTGTTCCTTTTAATGTTCGTTACCTTCCCTTCGTTCTTGTGGCTTTTCCTTTCTTTCCGTTTTGTGTTATATGTTTCGTCCATTTTATTCTCACACTTGTGGCATTGTTTTATTAGGAACAATGGGCTGATGTCCTTGTAGTTTGGTCCCTTCTCCTGCCTTTAAACCAACCAACCATTCTACCTATCTGTGGTGGGGATTTGCATGAGGGTGATTGTCCGCCTCCTTCCCCCTACTGTATCAACTGTAATGGTGGCCATGCCACCTCCTCTCAGGATTGTCCCGTGTATCTTGATGAGCGGGCTGTCCAAGAGATCCAGGTAAAGGAAAAAGTGCCTTACCCAGTCACTCTCAAGTTACTGACTAGTTGCAAACCCTGTGTTCTTTTGCCTGGCGCCTATAGTTCTGTTCTTGTTACCCCTTGCTCCACGAAGGACATGGCCACGCAGACATGGCTGCTCTGAGGTTGTGAAATCACCCAGTGTCAAGGCAGCATCGCCATCCCCTCGTCCAGCTCTCCAACAAGCCGTCAAACTCTCGCCTCAAGGGGCGAAACAATAGCTACGCTACACAACCGGTAGGCCGGAAAGAACGGGAGTAGTACTCCTGTGAAGCCTTGCTCCATCCCTCTTACCAAAAACCACCCGACTATTCCTCAAACCGGAAAGGCTCAAAGAAGTCCACCAAAGGCAAAGGTCTTCTCATTCGCCGACTCGAAGATCCTCTTAGATGGTGTTGCCGGTGTGCACCCCAACCGTTTTTCAGTGTTAGACTCCACAGTCCGACCACCCAAGCAAGCTGATGCTTCTGTGGACCCCATGGAGCAGGATCATCCTGCTTCTGTGCCCTGTAGTAGGGACTCTTCACAGGCTGTCACTCGGTAGCCACTGAGGTGACGCTCCATCTCTTCCTCATCGTGACTCTCCTCCAATGGAACTTTCACAGCCTTTGATCACACGAAGAACATTTACGGCTTTTAGCATTGCAGCGTCCCCTAGTACTCTGCCTTCAGGAAATGAAATTGTGCCCCCACGACCTCTTTGAGCTTTCACATTTCTTACTGGTTCATTTTGACCTTCCGCCTGAGGTCGGCATTCCATTTCTTGGGGGCATCATGCTGCTCATACAGGATGACATTCATAGTCATGCCATCTCCCTGACTACCCATCTTCAAGCTGTTGTTCGCCTTTTCCTACCCCACATGACTTTTTCCCTCTGTACCATTTATGTCCCTCTGCCATTCGATATTACCAGGACAGACTTCCTTCAGCTTCTTGGGCAACTACCTCCCCCATTTTTGCTACTCGGAGATTTCAGTGTGCGTCATCCCCTTTGGGCTTCTTCCAGGACCTGTCAGAGAGTTACCCTCTTGGCTGACCTTCTTAACCAACTTAACGTCTGCTGCCTTACCACTGGAGCACCCATTTTCCTTTCTGGCTTCTCGCACACCTATTCCCATTTGGACCTATTTTTCTGCACTGCCCAGCTTGCCTGTTGTCTTGAGTGGTCCGTTCTCTCCTGACACCTACTCAAGTGATCATTTCCTGTGTGCTATCCGTTTGCTGACTCCTACTCCATCTGTGTGCACACCCAAACGACAGCTTAC
The DNA here is from genome assembly GCF_021461395.2 of Schistocerca americana. Taxonomy (NCBI): domain Eukaryota; kingdom Metazoa; phylum Arthropoda; class Insecta; order Orthoptera; family Acrididae; genus Schistocerca; species Schistocerca americana. The sequence continues at coordinate 313,786,469 of NC_060124.1, forward strand.
TAAGGCTGACTGGCAGCTTTACTCCTCCCTGGCGACCTTCGAAGAACAAGATTCCCCAGTTGTGATGACCAGTGGAATATCTCACAAACATTAACCTTACTGCTGCAGAATGTTCCATTACTCTCATTTCCTCTATACCACGTCATGTCTCACTCCCTTGGTGGACTGAGGCGTGCTGCGGCGCAATTCGCGCATGTAGATGTGCTCTCTCCGTTGTTAACCATCCTCCTATGATGGCAAACAACATTCATTTTAAACAGATGCGTGCAAAGTGTCGTTGTGTTCTTTGGGATAGCAAAAGAGTTTGCTGGATTCTGTTCACTAGTTCTTTTAACAGTTACACTCCTTCCTCTGTCATGTGGTCCAACCTCCGACGGCTCTCGGGGACCGCAATCCATTCCCCAATTTCTGGCCTGACACTAACAGACGATGTCATCATGGACCCTATCTCCAAAACCTTGGGCCGCCAGTTTGCAGACATTTCGAGCTCTTCCCACTGTCACCCTGCCTTCCTCTATCGGAAACGAGTGGAGGAAGCTTGGGCGATACACTTCTCTTCCCTGAGTCATCAGCCTAAAATGCCGCCTTTACTATGAGGGAGTTAGATCGTGCCCTCAGTTCATCCCAATCCTGCGCTCCAAGGTCAGACGCCGTCCACGTTCAGATGTTGCAGCACCTTTCTCTTGCAGTCAAAATCTTTCTGCTTAACACGCACAACCGCATCTGGGCAGAGGTCACATTTCCCGGACGCTGGCTTGAAGCCACCGTCATACCCGTGCCTAAGCCAAGTAAGGACAGAAACCTTCCTTCTAGCTACCGCCCCACCTCTCTTACCAGCTGTGTTAGCAAGGTGATGGAACATATGATTCATGCCCAGCTGGTATGGTGGCTCAAGTCTTGCAACTTACTGACGAATGCACAATGTGGATTTAAAGTGCAGCATTCTGCAGTTGACCATCTCGTTACTTTGTCCATCTATGTCATGAATGGTTTTCTGCAAAATCCAGATTGTGGCTGTGGTTTTTGATTTAGAGAAGGCCTACAGAACTTGCTGGAGAGCTGATATCCTCCACACTCTTTACACATGAGGCTTCTGTGGCCGCCTGTCCCGTTTCCTTCAGGGATTTTTAAAAGACAGCTTTCAAAGTGCGTGTGGGTACTGCCTTGTCAGACACCTTTATCCGGGAAAACAGTGTGCTTCAATGTTCCTTCCTGAGCGTCGTCCTTTTTGCTATCGCCCTGTCTCCCACTGGGCATCTCTAGTTCCCTTTTTGTTGTCAATTTTGCCATCTGTTGCAGTTCTCCACAGACCTGTCTCACTGTGTGGCGTCTGTAGCGATGTCTTGATCGTCTATACTCCTGAAGCATTGACAGTGGCTTTTGCTTTGCCACTGACAAAACCGTCTGTCTGAATTTCTGGTGATGCAGTTGGTTTCTCCCACAGTCTTTATATCTTGGGCCAGTTGCCCTTCCGTTCATTGAAACTGTGAAATTCCTGGGGCTCATGCTCAGTAGGAGACTTGCTTGGTCCTCCCATGTGTCTTACCTGGCAGCCAGCTGTATGTGGTTCCTCAATGTCCTACATGTCCTGTTGTAAGACGATTCACGTTTCCGTCGCACTTCACATAGTGTAGACCGGGAACCGTCTGATAGGCATGCCCGATGTGAACTGACTGGGTGCGGCCCGTGCTGCCTGGGTGGTTGTTGTTCCGCCGGCAGAGGTCGCGGCCGAATTCTCGCGTGCCCTCTGGTGGACGGGACTTTACTTGCGGCAACTACTGTCCATGACGCGCCGTGCCGATGTGCGTCTCCCACGATCTTTCTGGTGGCTACTGCATGTCCCTTCCTGGGGGATATGTGTGTGTGTGCGAGTGTATACCCGTCCTTTTTTCCCCCTAAGGTAAGTCTTTCCGCTCCCGGGATTGGAATGACTCCTTACCCTCTCCCTTAACACCCACTTCCTTTCGTCTTTCCCTCTCCTTCCCTCTTTCCTGATGAGGCAACAGTTTGTTGCGAAAGCTTGAATTTTGTGTGTATGTATGTATCTGTTTGTGTTTCTATCGACCTGCCAGCGCTTTCGTTTGGTAAGTCACATCATCTTTGTTTTTAAATATAAAAACAAAGATGATGTGACTTACCAAATGAAAGCGCTGGCACATCGATAGACACACAAACAAACACAAACATACACACAAAATTCAAGCTTTCCCAACAAACTGTTGCCTCATCAGGAAAGAGGGAAGGAGAGGGAAAGACGAAAGGATGTGGGTTTTAAGGGAGAGGGTAACGAGTCATTCCAATCCCGGGAGTGGAAGGACTTACCTTAGGGGAAAAAAAGGACGGGTGTACACTCGCGCGCGCGCGCGCCCACACACACACACACATCCATCCACACATACACAGACACCAGCTACAATGGGACGGTCGGGATGATTGGGTTTGTGAATTTTAGGAAGAAGGTAGAAGGTGTGGCTAAACATGCCTTGGTGCACGGCCAGCACATCTTGGCACAGTGTTACACCGTCCGGGTTATCTGGATACTACCCACTGACACCAACCTGTCAGAACTCCGGAGATGGGAACTTGCCCTTCAGTATATCCTCTCTTCTCGCTATCCGCCAGGCCTCAATCTCCGCTAATTTCTAATTTCAATTTGCCGCCACTCGTACCTCACCTGTCTTTCAACAACATCTTTGCCTCTGTACTTCTGCCTTGACTGACATCTCTGCCCAAACTCTTTGCCTTTACAAATGTCTGCTTGTGTCTGTGTATGTGCGGATGGATATGTGTGTGTGTGCGAGCGTATACCTGTCCTTTTTTCCCCCTAAGGTAAGTCTTTCCGCTCCCGGGATTGGAATGACTCCTTACCCTCTCCCTTAAAACCCACATCCTTTTGTCTTTCCCTCTCCTTCTCTCTTTCCTGATGAAGCAACCGTTTGTTGTGAAAGCTTGAATATATATATATATATATTAAATAAATAAATTTTCTTATATAATTGCTGCTGCATTCCATGCTGTATATCCATTCTGTATTTACCTTGTGGTACGTGTAAAATTCTATTCATAAATAAATATGTGTGTATGTCTCTCCATACTATCAGATAATCACAAATTATATAATATCAAATATTTCATCAACATGTATAAATTTAAAAAAAAAAAAAAAAAAGAAGAAGAAGAAGAAGAAGAAGTAGGGATGAGAGTGTGAGCCGCAACAGAGGACTGACGTTTTGTTTTCTCCTTATTCTCCTTTCTATTTAATGGTGCATTAGTTCAGTGCAGTAGATGAGCTTTAATTATGCCATTCGATGACTGCTAAATATGTTCTCTTAAATAATTCTTCCAATCTGAAGTGTCAAGCCTACATAACTCCAAAAATTTCATTACAAGTTCCCATTAGATTAGTATTAAAGTGTTATAGATTTAAATCTTCTGGTATATTTTCAACAGTGGCTGCTGTAAATAATTCTTTCCACATAAATGTATACTTTCACTTTAAATGCGAACATTTCACCTTTAGTTATAAGAATATGTAAGACATCACATAAGTTATTATCTCAGGCATACCAATCTTTCAATAAATAATATTCTTTCATTCTGTATACCATGAGTACATGTGATATAGCGTTCAAATCTAGTTTCTTTCCTCTCAACATATTCTCAATTACTCATAACATTCTCACCTATCCAATATTCATTCTTCACAAAATAACATACAGGGCTATTACAAATGATTGAAGCGATTTCATAAATTCACTGTAGCTCCATTCATTGACATATGGTCACGACACACTACAGATACGTAAAAAACTCATAAAGTTTTGTTCGGCTGAAGCCGCACTTCAGGTTTCTGCCGCCAGAGCGCTCGAGAGTGCAGTGAGACAAAATGGTGACAGGAGCCGAGAAAGCGTATGTCGTGCTTGAAATGCACTCACATCAGTCAATCATAACAGTGCAACGACACTTCAGGACGAAGTTCAACAAAGATCCACCAACTGTTAACTCCATTCGGCGATGGAATGCGCAGTTTAAAGCTTCTGGATGCCTCTGTAAGGGGAAATCAACGGTTCGGCCTGCAGTGAGCGAAGAAACGGTTGAACGCGTGCGGGCAAGTTTCATGCGTAGCCCGCAGAAGTCGGCAAATAAAGCAAGCAGGGAGCTAAACGTACCACAGCCGACGGTTTGGAAAATCTTACGGAAAAGGCTAAAGCAGAAGCATTTCTTAAACAGGACATTGGAAAACCGATGGGTCGGTCGTGGTGGAGATCATGATCAACAATTCATGTCATGGCCTCCACGCTCTCCCGACTTAGCCCCATGTGATTTCTTTCTGTGGGGTTATGTGAAAGATTCTTTGTTTAAACCTCCTCTACCAAGAAACGTGCCAGAACTGCGAGCTCGAATCAACGATGCTTTCAAACTCATTGATGGGGACATGCTGCGCCGAGTGTGGGAGGAACTTGATTATCGGCTTGATGTCCGTCGAATCACTAAAGGGGCACATAGCGAACATTTGTGAATGCCTAAAAAAACTTTTTGAGTTTTTGTATGTGTGTGCAAAGCATTGTGAAAATATCTCAAATAATAAAGTTATTGTAGAACTGTGCAATCGCTTCAATCATTTGTAATAACCCTGTACTTATTCCTCAGCATTATATATGTATATATTTTCCTCTTATTCATCATCACTTACTTTTTACTTCAACAATAATGATAATAATACCCTTTTCTCATCTTATATTCCATTTACCTCTCTCCATATTACTATTTATCCTCTTATTAAGCTAAAATTACATTCACTCATCTCATTCAGTCACTCACATCACTCATATCAACGTTACTATTATCACATACCTCCTAAAGAAAATAATTCTGTTCAGTTCTCTGCCTCCTCTAATGTGTGTATGCCTCCTCTAATGTGTATATGCCTCCTCTAATGTGTATATGCCTCAATAGCAACTCCTCTTATAACCAAATATCTTATTAGCTATTGGATGGTTCACATTGCTTTTTAGACTTACCTGCATTCATTAGATTGCAAGTAGCCTATCTGTATAACTTCAATGTAGGCTCATCATAACTGTATATCATATTAATTATCTTTTTTTCATTAACTAACATTTTACTGTGTGTATTTTTTTCAAATGTCTGTGTGGATGTAGACCTCTGGGTTTATGCATTAATGGGTATTCTAATGAATAACAGCCAGGGTGTGGAATATTTGCAATTCGGTATGGTCCGGAGTATAAGACCTGCCATTTCCTGTTTAAATGTTTCAGTTTTGTGGGTTTAGGATGTGTTCTTAGTAAAACTGACTCATCAACTTGAAATGTTTGTGCTTTCCTGACACCTCTGTCATATTTCTGCTTTCTTTCCTTAGCTTTGTCACATAATGTTGTGTAAGCTTGTCTTACCTTTTCTTCTAAACTAACAGGATTTGTTGTTGCTGTAAATTTAGGTAGAGGGCCTGTCCATTCATTTCTTTCTGTTTCATCCATAATTAATTTGGTTGGTGTGTATCCAGTGGAAATGTGAGTTAAATTGTTCACTATTTGTTCAAATGGTGCTAGGTATTCTACCCATTTTGTGTGCTTCTCTGGTGTGTGTGTTCTCATAAACTGTCCAAATTCTTGAAATGTTCTATCTACCGGGTTTTCTGCCGCGTGAAATCTTGAAATTAAAATATGTTTAACATTCTGTTCTTCAATAAAAGTCTTCATTTTAAACTGGTAAAATATGCTGCATTATCTGTGATCATAACTTCAGGTTTTCCTATTCTTACAAAATAATCTGTTAATAGACGTCTGGTAATAGCAGTGGTAGAAACTGAACGTAAAGCATATAATTTTAAATACTTCGTGAAAACATCTAACACAGCAAGGATGTATTTCATTCCTCCACGTGCTTGTGGATAGGGTCCTGCAATATCTAAAGAAATTAGCTGTAATGGCCTCTTATGTATGATTGGATGCAATTCATTCATGCTTGTGCGATTAGAATATTTGGCTTTCTGACATATGATGCATTTCCTAATATTCTTCAATACTCATCGCCTTAAATTTGGAAAATAGCAATATTGTATAATCTTATCTGTACATTTGGTTACGCCATAGTGTCCCCAAGTTCTGTGTGTAAATAAAATAAAATCATCAACATGAGCTTCTGGTAAGCAAGCACACCAATGCTGTGATTCAGGGTTTCGTCGGTGAAATAGTTCTTCTTTGTGTAATGTGTATTATTTTTCAAGATGTGGGTCTGTTCCTGCACATAATTTATTCTTTATCTGGATCCACCTGGGATCATTGTCCTGCAATATGGCTAACTTCCTGCACATGTTTTTGTAGTAAGGTGCAATTGTACCGTCATACATGAGTAAAATTTTGAAATCTGATGTTTGTTCTGTCACATCTGAAAACTCTTGTAGGCCTTGTGGCAAACGAGATAGAGCATCGGCTATAATATTGGATTCTCCTTTTATGTATATAATATCAAAATCATATTCTTGTAGTGATGCACACCAGCGTGCAAGATGTGAATGTAATAACTTGCATGATAGCAGGAAAGAAAGAGCTTGATGATCAGTATAAAACTTAGTACGTTTTCCCCATAGAAAGTAGCGAAACTTGCGAAATGCCCATACTATGGCAAGTGTTTCGCGCTCGGTCACTGAATATGACTTTTCGCATTCAGTGAGCGTGCGGCTAGCAAAACTGGTAGGTTTGATGACTGTTTGTTCATTTTCTACATGAATTTGGAATAAAAGTGCTCCGAGCCCATAGGAACTTGCATCTGTAACTAGGCAAAAGTTTGACATCATGTCAGGATGGCCTAACAACGGTGCATTTACTAAACCATTCTTAATCGCTTCAAAATCTGTCTGACAGAACTCTGTCCATTTCCAAATATTATTTCTTTTGAGTAAAGATAGAAGATGTGGACTGTTAAGAAGGTGGTAGGGTACAAATTTCCTGAAGAATGAAGATAGACCAAGAAAGGCTTTGAGTTGTTTACGATTCTGTGGGGATGGAAAATTCTTAATTGCATCAATTTTTCTTGAGTCTGGATAAATGCCTTCAGTTGATATGATGTGACCAAGTAATTTGATTTCTCTCCTGCCTAATTTCGTCTTTGATAAATTGATAGTGACACCTGCGTCAGAAAATTTAGTCAGAAGTTGCTTCAAAAGATTAACATGTTCTTCCCAAGTAGTGGTGGCAATGACAATGTCATCAACATAAACTGTGATTTGCGATACTCCAGCACTCACTCGTAGACCAAAGAGTAGAACACAAAATTGATAACTACGTCCCTCACATAGAAATGCAGTGTATTTACGGCTGTTTTTATGGAGGTTCACCTGCCAAAGCGATGAGCGGAGGTCGATATTGGTTAAATACTGTACATTATGAAATTTTAAAAGTTGTTCTTCCAAATTTATAGGTCGTGTGTTGATTGGAATTATGACTTTGTTAATTTCTCGTGCGTCCAGCACTAACCTTACCTACCATCCTCTTTATTAACTGCGAGGATCGGACTGCAATATGGTGAATGTGATCTTTCAATGATACCCCAAGCTTGCATTCTTTCAATCTCTTTCAAAACTGTGGATTTCTTTGACCAAGGAATATTATAATATGTTCTACAGTATGTTTTGTGTGGCTTAAGATCGATCTCATAACCCCCCAGGGGATCCACAACTCTTTTGTGGATACGTGCGTAGCGAGCACGGGACCCCGAGCTAATGTGGCCTTCCTTCCTTTCCAGGCTGCATACCTTCCCTTTCCGCATCCTTCCCCATCCCCCATCTTCGCCTCCCCCCCCCCCCCCCCCCTCACCTCTGGCTCTTTCCTTCCCTTTCTCCCCCTCTGGGAGTATGGTTTGTGCCTACGTCCGGAGACGGACGCTTGTAAATGTACCGCATTCTTCGCCTTCCTTGCTTGTATGTCTTCATCTTTCTTCGTCCTTCTCTTTTCCTTACCTCTTCTCTTTACCTCTTTTCTTTACCCTTTTCTCCGCTGCGGAGTTTGAGACCTCTCTTCTTTCCTTTCCCTGTCTCTTTCTTCCTCCCTGTGCGTGTCTGAAGGCCGACCCACGCACTTCCATGCGTAGCCGGTGACGGGGTAACGCGTAATTCCCCGCCCCGGGTAGACAGGTAGGACACGTACGTACCCCCTGGTAACGGCCAGGCCCAGGGAGGGGTGATTACCCGAGCTGATACCTTCCGAAAGTGCCGATTGGTCCCTCCGTCCGTTTGTCGGGAGGTGTGACCTGAGGTGTGAACAATCACCAAAGGCGGGAGTGCCCTCAGTGAGGCCCCCCACAAGGGAGGAGCGCCATCTGAGACGCCGGTAATCATGGGGGATTCTTCCGCAATGGTTTCCTCACATTCCACTATGTCTGCTCACAATTATTCAGAAAGGTGTCGACGCAATTGCAGGTCCTGTAAAGTCTTGTTCCAGATTACGGAATGGCACCCTGTTGTTAGAAACAAACAGTGTCCTCCAGGCACAAAAATTGCTGCGTACTTCTCTGCTCCACACCTTCCCTGTCCGGGTGGAACCGCATCGTACCTTAAATTCCTCGCGTGGAGTCGTTTATACACGCTCCCTCGATGGATTGTCTGATGAAGAAATTCAGCACTACCTGTCTGACCAGGGCGTAACGGCTGTTCATAGGGTTATGAAAAGGGTTGACACGAACATCATTCCAACCCGCACTGTCTTCTTGACATTTGACAAAGTTCAACTCCCATCGAAAATCAAAGCAGGCTATGAGATAATTTCCATTCGCCCTTACGTCCCAAACCCTACGCGTTGCTATCGATGTCAGCGGTTCAATCACACCAGCCAGTCCTGTTCCAATCCGGCCAAATGTGTTACGTGTGGCAAGGATGCCCATGAGGGTGCTTGTCCACCTCCATCCCTTCGCTGCATCAACTGTATGGGTGACCACGCTGCTTCCTCTTGAGATTGCCCCATTTTTAAGGACGAAAAGCTCATCCAGGAAATAAGAGTGAAGGAAAAGGTGTCGACCTTTGCTGCTCGAAAATTATTCGCCAGTCGACAGCCCACTGTGCCTCAGACAGGAAAATACAGCACTGTCCTTGCTTCTCCTTGGCCAACAAAGGAGGCGGCCATGCAGACTTGCGACCTCACCTTTAGTGCCACGGTCGTCAGATCGGCCAGCGCAAAGATCGCCCGTTCAACCTCCCCACTTTCGCCTGCCCACTCTATGGCTCACCCTTTGTCGGGTTCTGCTAAATCTCGAGCCCAAAAGTCAGACACGAATTCTTCAAAAAAAGAGCATACTCGTGAAGAGTTTTTACGTACCGCAACTTCACAACCATCGGTTCCTCCTTCATCTAAACATCATACTTCCAAGAAGGCTACAAAGAAACCCAGTTCCTCTCCTTCTCCGCCAAGGCGTGTCCCATCTACAGCACCACCTGGCGGAAATCGCCCTCGGCCATCTTCTGTGTCGCCGAGGTGCACTGCTGGTGGCCGGTCAACCGGCCGATCGCTGGTGGCAGGAGCTGCTCCTGACCAAGCTATGGATCAGGATCTTCTGCCTTCGGCTGAATGCCATTCCATGCTGTCGGTCGCAAGCTCTGAGCAGTCGTTGAGTTGACAGCGACCTTGGTCACAGTCCTCAATTTTCTGTTCACCCTATGTCCATTATCCACTGGAATATCCGCGGCATTCGAGCCAATCAGGATGAATTGTCGATCCTCTTACGATCCTACTCGCCGGTCATCTTCTGTCTTCAGGAAACAAAGCTGCGTCCCCATGACCGCTTTGTTCTCCCTCATTTTCAGTCCGTCCGATATGACCTCCCCTCTGTTGAAGGCACTCCAGCCCATGGAGGACTCATGATTCTTCTCCATGATACTCTACATTATCACCCAATCCCCTTAAACAGTTCCTTCCAAGCTGTCGCCGTCCGTCTTTCTCTTTCTGGATACACGTTCTCTCTTTGTACTGTATACATTCCATCGTCCACACCAATGGCACGAGCTGATCTCCTTCATCTTCTTGGTCAGCTTCCACCCCCCTATTTGCTGGTTGGGGACTTCAATGCCCACAGCCCGCTTTGGGGATCTCCACATCCTTGTCCACGTGGCTCCCTATTGCTAGACGTCTTCCACCAAGCGGATCTAGTTTGCCTCAACACTGGGGTCCCCACATTTTTGTCTGCCTCCACGACAAATTTATCTCATTTGGATCTTGCCGTCGGTACTGTTCCGCTAGCTCGGCGCATCAAATGGTTCGCCCTTGATGATACACACTCGAGTGACCACTTTCCATGTGTCCTTAGACTGCAGCCTCAACTGCCATATATGCGCCCGCGACGCTGGAAGTTTGCCCAAGCCGATTGGACACTTTTTTCGTCTCTAGCGACATTTGATGACCGTCGCTTTCCCAGCGTCGACAATGAGGTCACACATATTACCGACGTTATTCTTACAGCTGCGGAACGTTCAATACCACGCACCTCCGAATTGCCCCTGCGCCCCCCAGTTCCTTGGTGGAACGAGGCATGCCGTGACGCAATACGTGAGCGGCAACGTGCTCTTCGCATTTTCCGTCACCATCCTACTTTGGCCAACTGTATCCACTATAAGCAGCTCCGTGCGCGATGCCGTCGCGTCATCCGCGATAGCAAGAAGGCAAGCTGGAAATTCTTTATTAGCTCATTTAGCACCATCGCTCCCTCCTCGGAAGTTTGGAGTCGGCTTCGACGGTTCTCAGGCGCGCCTAGTTTCTCCCCGGTCTCTGGGCTCACTGTCACGCATGATACCTTAGTGGACCCCGTCGCAATTTCTAACTCATTGGGTCAGCACTTTGCTGAGATTTCGAGCTCTTCCGATTACCCGCCAGCATTTCTCCCGAAGAAACGTGCAGCAGAAGTGCGACATCTTGCTTTCTCCTCTCAAAATCACGAAAGCTACAATACTGTTTTCTCCATGCGGGAACTCCAACATGCCCTCTCTTCTTCTCGCTCCTCCGCCCCAGGACCGGATGGTATCCATGTCCAAATGTTGCTGCATTTATCCACCCATAGTCTGTGTTTCCTCCTTCGCCTTTATAATCGAATTTGGACCAACAGTACTTTTCCCAGACAATGGCGGGAAGCTATCGTCGTTCCCGTTCCGAAACGTGGAAAGGACAAACATCTCCCCTCTAGCTATCGCCCCATTTCTCTCACGAGTAGTGTCTGTAAGGTTTTGGAGCGTATGGTGAATTACCGTTTAGCTTGGTGGCTGGAATCCCGCAGTCTTTTAACACCTGCCCAATGCGGATTCAGAAAGCATCGTTCTGCAGTTGACCATCTTGTTGCTCTCTCCACTTATATCATGAACAATTTTCTCCGGAAACGCCAAACGGTAGCAATATTTTTTGATCTGGAGAGAGCATACGATACCTGTTGGAGGACAGGCATCCTCCGCACACTGTTCTCTTGGGGCTTTCGAGGCCGGCTGCCCCTTTTTCTTCGCGAATTTATGGCAGAGCGCACATTTAGGGTGCGGGTGAACACTACTCTCTCCCGTACTTTCTCCCAACAAAACGGGGTACCCCAGGGCTCCGTGCTGAGTGTTGTACTTTTTGCCATCGCCATAAATCCTATTATGGATTGTCTCCTTCCTGATGTCAAGGGCTCCCTCTTTGTGGACGATTTTGCGATCTACTACAGCTCCCAACGGACAAGCCTTCTTGAACGACGTCTTCAAGGATGTCTCGATCGCCTCCACTCTTGGAGCATCGAAACCGGCTTCCGTTTTTCTCCCAGTAAGACAGTTTGTGTAAATTTTTGACGACGAAAGGAGTTTCTTCCACTTTCCTTACATCTAGGACCTGTCAACCTTCCGTTTTCAGACGTCGCTAAGTTCTTGGGTCTTATGTTTGACAGAAAACTGTGCTGGTCCTCCCACGTTTCCTATCTTTCGGCTCGCTGTCTGCGATCCCTCAACACCCTCTGTGTCTTGAATGGTACCTCCTGGGGAGCGGACCGAGTGGTCCTTCTCCGCCTTTATCGCGCCTTAGTGCGCTCGAAATTGGACTATGGAAGCATAGTCTACTCCTCTGCTCGGCCGTCTATTCTTCGGCGTCTCGACTCTATCCACCATCGTGGATTACGTTTAGTGTCTGGAGCTTTTTACACCAGCCCTGTGGAAAGCCTTTATGCTGAGACTGCTGAACCTCCACTGTCCAATCGGCGAGCAGTTCTTCTGAGTCGTTATGCTAGCCATCTGTCTTCCATGCCTGCTAATCCAGCCCATGACATTTTTTTCGACGCCTCCTTTGATGTAGGGTATGCAGGCCGCCCCTCCTCCCTACTACCACCGGGAGTCCGCTTCCGTCAACTGCTCCATTCTCTTTCCTTCCGCTTTCCTAAAACCTTCTTGACAACTTGGGGTACAGCACCGCCTTGGCTCCGTCCCCGGATCTGCCTGCTCCGAGACCTTTGTCGATTTCCCAAGGATGGTACCCCTTCACTTGTTTATCGTCGGGTATTTGCTGCTCTATGTGCACAAATGACGGATGCCACATTTATTTACACCGACGGCTCGAAAACATCGTTAGGTGTAGGGAGTGCCTATATTGTTGGCGACACACCAAATCACTTTCGGCTTCCCGACCAGTGTTCGGTTTATACTGCGGAGCTTTACGCTGTTCTCCAGGCTGTCCACTACATCCGCCGCCATCAGCGGATACAGTACATTATCTGCTCAGATTCTCTCAGCTCTCTCCTCAGTCTCCAAGCTCTTTACCCTGTGCACCCTCTGGTCCACCGGATTCAGGACTGTCTGCGCTTGCTCCACCTGGGGGGCGTCTCAGTGGCGTTCCTCTGGCTCCCAGGACACGCTGGTATCTGTGGGAATGAGGCGGCCGATATAGCGGCCAAGGCTGCAGTCTCTCTTCCTCGGCCAGCTATTCAGTCGATTCCCTTCACCGATCTACAGAGCGTTTTATGTCGCAGAGTTGTTCGTTTATGGCACGCGCATTGGTCGACACTTCCCCATAATAAATTGCGGGATGTCAAAGGTCTTCCTTGTGCTTGGACCTCTTCCTCCCGAACGCGTCGTCGGGAGGAGATAATTTTAACTAGACTTCGGATAGGGCACTGTCTTTTTAGCCATCGACATCTTTTAAGTGGCGATCCTCCCCCTCTCTGTCCCCACTGCTCTCAGCTGTGGACGGTATGACACCTTTTAATTGAGTGCCCCTATTTTAATCCGTTACGCTCCCGTCTACAGCTATCGCCTGATATATCGTCGATTTTAGCAGATGACACGCGCTCAGCCGATCGCGTTCTCGAATTTATTAGTGCCAGTGAAATGACGTCAGTCATTTGAAGCTTTTTTTGGGGACAACCAACCTCTTTCTGTAGTGGATTTTTAAGCCTTCCTTCTGCTTTTAGTTTCTCAAATTTTATGACTTTCGTTCCCATTGCTGCTGGTTTCCATTTCCGGTTTTTTATTGTTTCGTAAGTCACGGACCGGGCGCTAATGACCATAGCAGTTTTGCGCCCTAAAGCCAAAAAAAAAACAAAAAAAAAAAAAAACGATCTCATAAGTATAGCCTCTAATAATTCCAGGTTTCTCCACAAATACCTCAGCAAATTGCTGCAAAGCTTCAAGTAATTCAAGTTGTTGTTCCTTCGTCAGATATTCAGATTCTGTGCATTTCTCATATAAATCATTAGGTTTAATTCCCTGAGATACAGCTTCATTAAAAGTTAAATCACATATGTTTGTTGCTGGTGGATACACAAAATGTAACTGTTCAAACTTACCTTGTTTACTATTTAAGTTTTTACCCTGTGTTAACTCTATTGTCAGTTGTTGTTGGTTTACGGTTAAATGACATTTCCCTTTTCCTAAATCTATGATTGCTTGATATTCATTCAAAAAGTCAATTCCTAATATGCAATGCATAACTAATTTATCTACTACCAGAAAACTGTAATTGAGTGGTATATTTGAAAATGTGAAGTTAATGAGAGCTTGAAATTTCACGTTCTTTGATTTGTTACTGGTGGCACTTATAATGTGACAATTCTGTACTGGCAATGTTTGTATGTTCATTATTTGTTTGAGTTCATTATATAAAGACATTGAAATGACACTTGCTGCTGCTCCTGTATCTAACATTACTTCCACTTCATAACTACCAATCATAACTCGTGTTATAGCCTGAATAATCTTCTTTATTTTACTATTAAAATCTACATCCTGATATAATTCTTTTTCTATTTTCTTACTGTCATCATATCGGAGAAAAGAAATCGTTGGTTCTGTTGCGCTCTGCTCCCTATCGACCGTAACTCGAGCGCTTAGCTTGGTCGTCGTTCGTTTTCTGGCAAATTCGGTTGTTGCTGCGGATTGGGGTCATTGCCCAACTCAATAATATTTACATTTCTGTCGCATGTCACCCAAGTATCAGCTGTTTGGTTGTTGACATTAACTCGCGTCGAACTGGGAGTTCCGTTAGGTAGGAATTGAGGGTTGCTGTATTGCATGTGTCGTGACGGTGGTTCATTGTGATTTCCCTATACATTATTTCACCCATGACTGTAACTGGTATTGTCATTACTGTTATTCCTGCAATACATGTTTGGATGTTGTTTTATGTTGTTTCTCTGAAAATATCCTGGATGGTACCTGTTATGCTCTCTTCTTTGATTTCTATGATTTCGGTTCCTTCTTCTGTTGTTATTTTGAATATAACTGTTATTGTTCTGATTGTAATTACTGTTCGGATAACCATTATAGTAATAATTACCGTTACCCTGCCAAAGCTGCGAGTTGTTTCTCCTAATATTGAATGGATTTGTCCCATTGTAGTGCGAATTGTTTCTTTGAGTGTTTTGTTGTGGTGTCGGTGGCGGATTCCAATAGCCTCTGTCATTTCTGTTGTTGTGCATACGCGAATTTTTTGGATGGATCAGATACAATTGATTGAAATTCCTGATTTCATCTCTGTTAACAACATCTATCTCATCAACATAACTGAAAAAATTCTTTATGTTGTCCTCGGATACTCCTATTAATTTATCACGGTAAGGAAATGGTAAGTGGCTTTTAAGTGTTCTAATTACGTCTGGTAAATCTGCTGGTTTTTTCCAATATAATGTTTTGTCTAGGTAGCGTTCAAAGTATTGACGTAAAGTCTCTTTCTTCGGGTTGTAAATTTCTGGATTGTATACTTCTCGTTTTAAACTTTGTTGTTCTGTGATCGATAAGAATTCCTCAAGAAATGCTTGTTCAAACTGTTCAAATGTTAAACATCGTTTTTTCATTGCTGCTCCCCACTTAGCTGCTCTTCCATGTAACAAATTTGTAACATATCGAATTTTATCAGCTTCTAACCAATGTCTCAGGAAAATACTGTCAAAAGAGCGGATGAAAACAATCGGATGCACTTTGTCTTTCTCATCACATGAAAATGTCTGAAAGTATCCATGTCGTACTAATGTTTCATCAGCTACTCCCGATGGTATTATGGGTCCTGCATTTTGTGTCAAACTGTGTATAGTATGTGGTGATGTCTGATAGTAATTTTGATCTTGTGGTAGCATTGAAAATGGTTCATTGGGATTTGTATCACTCATTGGTAATCCTATTTTCAGCTGTGTGCTGGGTCTAGCATTATTCGGATTCTCATTTGTGTTTTGGTTGCCTGTTATGGGTTTTGGTATCACTGACAAACTTGGTATTACATTTTCTTTAAGTTTACGTACCTCTTTCTGAATATTATCTGTTTCTCCCTTTACTTGTTCCTTTGTCTTATCTAAAATGATCTGTGTCATTGTCTCAAACTTCTCATCTAAATAATCATCACATAATTTGCATTCATGTACAAGTCTCTCTGCTAGAGTTGTCATTCTTTAAAGATGCTACATCTGCTCTGTCTTCAAGTTTTTCTAACTTTTCCTGTAAGGATTTCTGCTCCAATGTTACATCATTTAATCTGTCTGAAAGGTCTGTAATCGTCAGGTCTAAGTGTTCTTGGTTTGTTTTTACGGAATTGTGTGACTGTCATAATTCGTCAACTTGGGTACTGGTTTTCTGTTGTTCAAAAACTGCTGTTAACAATTTCTCATTACATTGTTGTAAGTCAGTTTTTGTCTCGTCACTGAATTCCATAAATACCTTTTCTTGTCTCGTAACCTTGTCTGATAAGTCAGTAAATTTCCTTCCAAGACTACTGGTGGTTTCTGTCAAGTCGGCAATTTGTCTCGATTGTTTTTCAAAATTTTGTTTTATGTCCCGTGTCAGTTCATCGAATTTAGTGTCAAATTTCCCAATGTCACGTTTTAAATTGTCGTCTAAAGCGTCAAATTTTCTGTTTTGGTCACCAAGTAACTTCAAAATCTGGTTGAGCATGTCAGAGTCCTGTGTCTTCGTTTCGTCATTTTTTTGTCTCTCATTGATGTCTGGTTCTGAAGTTAACGTTGTCAATGTTGCGTTTTGTCGCGTAGTACTCACTCTCCATTCACCTGTATATCTGTTTAAATATAGGGGTTGTTGTCTTAATCGATTCGGTAAAATTATGTCTTGAACATCCTCACTATTAAGTTCAATATTCATTTGACTGTCTGACATGTTTTGCTATGTGTTACTTTCACTAAGCTCGTCTGCGGAAACAATTTCTACGCGTCTAGCGTCCATCTTGCGATTTTCGTAATTAATTGCAAATAAAATTTTCCAGTGGCAAAAAAAAATTTTAAAATATGATATGTTGAAATCTGAAATTTCTTTTATGGAAATGGATATTTCTATATGATTTCTAATTAGAAATTGAATTATTAAACTGGTACTGAAATTTCCCTCTCACAAATAAATGACTGAATATGCTCTTCACTTATCATTTGCAATAATAGTAAATCAATTTTAACTACAATTAGGAAAAATAATTTCGAAATAAATGGATCGGAATAAAGGAAGTACAGATGGCTGCTTGAAACTGGAAAAAATGTAAATTTCTGTACTCACCAATTTTTTTTTTTTTGTTCTTCAGTCTTATGTTGCAAATGTAGTGTCAGATATACAGTTTTCAATCCAAAATTTTTCTTTCGTCTCCCTGCAAGTTATTTTATGGAACGTTGTCCTTTTCTTTTTTTTTTTAACAAATTAATTTTCTCAGCATGAGAATGAAAATTAACACGAATTAATAACAGGCAAAACAATATTGTTGTAAATTTCATGCACGTAACGTTAAAATTTAAATGAATGAGACTTAGTCCAAATTCATTTTCTGATGCTATTAAGTGATTAAAATTAGACAAAATGTCCAAAAGTTATAATAATTGCACTTGTATCAAATCCGGAGATTGTAAGTCCTGTCACCAGGACGCCAATTGTAGTGTTTCCTTTACTCGGGGTTCTGCCGTGAAAATATAAAATAGAAAATCTGATTGGGTTTTGAATTATGGTGGTTTCAGTTACGGATAAGGCAGACTTCGTATTATTGATTGAGATAGTGCTGTAATTTGACCGTGCATGGCAGACCGGGTCGGGAACACTACAAAAAACGACTGTACGGAAATAGCATCAGAAACTAGTGGAAATTTACCTTACAATCTCTTTAGAAACACAGTACTAATTACAATGTAGTCTTCATGTCTGTCCTCGTAATTCCCTTGTAGGACAACCCATCTTTCACTTTTCTCCGTCTGTTGAAAACTTCTTCAAGTTGTCACTGTCATGATCAATTCACAAATTTGGCGGTAACCACCTCGAATCACTATTGAAACAACCTCGCTTTGTAATATAATTTTAATTTCCACCCAAAAGCGCATTCAACACAGTGCGGAAAAATACACGTCTTTCGTATCAAGACAAGAGAGAGAGTAATCAATTAGCTGTTAAAAACAAAACCTACGTGAAAGAAAAAAAAATTATTTATAAAAATTGGTCGCTGGCGCAGTGCTCTTCCGCATGCGCGATCGTAAATTATATCTTTGTATTGGCGGAGACGGGGTAGTCAAAGTACCATTACAACGGATGGCTCTCCGATCGACCGTGGGGTCGGGTGTGCCTTCGCCATTGACACTCGTGTCTTTTGATTGGCTTCCGGCACACTGCTCAGTATTTACAGCCAAGCCCTTCGCCCTGTATCAGGCCATGGAGTACATTTGGCAACATTGACTTCTCAGTTGTGTCCTCTGCTCAGTCACTCGGCGCCCTTCAGAGTTGTGTGCGCTGTACACTGCCCATCTCTTAGTGCAGCGGGTCCAGGAAAACTGTCACTTGATCACTCTTTGTGGAGCCAGTGTGACGTTTCTGTGGGTTCCTGGTCATGTCGGTCTGCCAGGAAATGGGGCTGCTGATGCTGCTGCCAAGGGTGCAGTCCTCATATCTCAGCCCACGACTTCCTATGTTCCCACCGATGATCTCTATGTTGCCAATTTTCAGGAGGTGGTGTTCCTTTTGCATTGCCAATGGTCCTCCCTTCGCGGGAATAAGCTACGGCTTATTAAGCCTCTCGCAGTGACTTGGACGACCTCCTCTCGGCACTCCCACTTGGGTTTGCCGTCCGAGTTATCGGCCGTTTCAGCTAATGACGCACGGCTGTCAACCGCGTTTTACTTTTTATCCGCCAAAGCAGTATGGTGAAGGCCATTTAATTTTTAGTTTTGGACCTCCGTTTCTGTATGCTGTCTATTTTAGCCCTTTTTCCACATGCCTGTTTTTAGCTGTCTTCTCTCATGTCACGTGGGACTCACATATAGTCATTTTTTAACTCCTCTCTGTCTTCGTGTTCTGTAGTTTTGACTTGAACGCATATGATTCAAGTTGTTTTTTGGACCCTAAAACAAAACAAAACCAAGTGTGTGTGTGAGTGTGTGTATATATATATATATATATATATATATATATATATATATATATATATATAATAGAGGGAAACATTCCATGTGGGAAAAATATATCTAAAAAGAAAGATGATGAAACTTACCAAACAAAAGCGCTGGCAGGTTGATAGACCTGCCAGCGCTTTTGTTTGGTAAGTTTCATCATCTTTCTTTTATATATATATATATATATATATATATATATATATATATATATATAAATAGAGGGAAACATTCCACGTAGGGAAAATATATCTAAAAACAAAGATGATGTGACTTACCAAATGAAAGTGCTGGCAGGTCGACAGACACACAAACATACACACAAAATTCAAGCTTTCGCAACAAACTGTTGCCTCATCAGGAAAGAGGGAAGGAGAGGGAAAGACGAAAGGATGTGGGTTTTAAGGGAGAGGGTAAGGAGTCATTCCAATCCCGGGAGCGGAAAGACTTACCTTAGGGGGGAAAAAAGGACGGGTATACACTCGCACACACACACATATCCATCCACACATATACAGACGCAAGCAGACATATTTGAAGACAAAGAGTTTGGGCAGAGATGTCAGTCGAGGCAGAAGTGCAGAGGCAAAGATGTTGTTGAATGACAGGTGAGGTATGAGTGGCGGCAACTTGAAATTAGCGGAGATTGAGGCCTGGTGGATAACGGGAAGAGAGGATATATTGAAGAGCAAGTTCCCATCTCCGGAGTTCGGATAGGTTGGTGTTAGTGGGAAGTATCCAGATAACCTGGACGGTGTAACACTGTGCCAAGATGTGCTGGCCGTGCACCAAGGCATGTTTAGCCACAGGGTGATCCTCATTACTAACAAACACTGTCTGCCTGTGTCCATTCATGCGAATGGATAGTTTGTTACTGGTCATTCCCACATAGAATGTGTCACAGTGTAGGCAGGTCAGTTGGTAGATCACGTGGGTGCTCTCACACGTGGCTCTGCCTTTGATCGTGTACACCTTCCGAGTTACAGGACTGGAGTAGGTGGTGGTGGGAGGGTGCATGGGACAGGTTTTACATCGGGGGCAGTCACAAGGATAGGAGCCAGAGGGTAGGGAGAGTGGTTTGGGGATTTCATAGGGATGAACTAACAGGTTACGAAGGTTTGGTGGACGGCGGAAAGACACTCTTGGTGGAGTGGGGAGGATTTCATGAAGGATGGATCTCATTTCAGGGCAGGATTTGAGGAAGTCATATCCCTGCTGGAGAGCCACATTCAGAGTCTGGTCCAGTCCCGGAAAGTATCCTGTCACAAGTGGGGCACTTTTGTGGTTCTTCTGTGGGGGATTCTGGGTTCGAGGGGATGAGGATGTGGCTCTGGTTATTTGCTTCTGTACCAGGTCGGGAGGGTAGTTGCGAGATGCGAAGGCTGTTGTCAGGTTGTTGGTGTAATGGTTCAGGGGTTCCGGACTGGGGCAGATTTGTTTGCCACGAAGACCTGGGCTGTAGGGAAGGGACCGTTTGATGTGGAATGGGTGGCAGCTGTCATAATGGAGGTACTGTTGCTTGTTGGTGGGTTTGATGTGGACGGACGTGTGAAGCTGGCCATTGGACAGGTGGAGGTCAACGTCAAGGAAAGTGGCATGGGATTTGGAGTAGGACCAGGTGAATCTGTTGGAACCAAAGGAGTTGAGGTTGGAGAGGAAATTCTGAAGTTCTTCTTCACTGTGAGTCCAGATCATGAAGATGTCATCAATAAATCTTCGCCCTAGCCAGATTACGCTCCCATATTCTATTTTCTCAGGCCTGTCTGACATTTGGCATTACCCCCAAAGGCCTCACACTTAAAGTTCCCATCTCTGGCTGCAACCCTTCTTTCCATCAGTCCCTATACCAGTTCCAAACTGAACAATCCATTGCCCTCACCCACCTAATCCTTCACCTACACATCAACTCAGCCAATGAACACACCCGTCAACTCCTATCCTTAATAAAAGTCCTCAATCTTTCCTCTCCCATGTCCACACCAGCTGTTCAGAGCATCCTCCTACAGGCCAACCGTAAATTAGAACAGCATGCCACCCTCCACCTCAAAAAACTATCCAATCTCCTGGTTTCCCACCTCCGGAAAGGCAACTCGCTCACCCTTCACAACCTTTCCAGCAAACCTCAACCTCCTCTCATTGCACAACAACCCAGTCTCTCCCATCTACTCAATCTCCCACTTCCAGCTCCACTCCCTCCAAAACCTCAAAATTCCAATCAACACAACCTGGAACCACAACACCCTAATTCAGTAGTTAACCTTTCCTCCAAACCTCTCTCCCAATCCGAAACCTCTGTCCTATCCAAAGGCCTCACCTTCAGCCCCACTCCCAGATTCAACCAAACAGCCCTCGTCAAAGATTTACTGTCCTACACCCGTACTCTCTGCTGGAAATATCACTTTGCCACGAAGAAAAATGATCCCAATCCTACTCCTAATGATCCAACTCCCCAAGACACCATCCAAATTGAACCCTGCCTGGAACAGTTCCGTCCTCCGTCACAGCGGGACCCACCTCCTCTTCCTCAAAATCACCCTCTCCAAACCTTCCAGGAATTTCTGACTTCCAGCCTTGCATCTCAATCCTTCTTAAAAAAAACCTTAATCCTACTCCCAACATCACCACTGCTGAAGCCCAGGCTATCCGTGATCTGAAGGCTGACCGATCCATCGTCATTCTTCCGGCGGACAAGGGTTCCACAATCATGGTACTTGATCGTCGGGAGTATGTGGCTGAGGGACTGCGTCAGCTTTCAGACAACACCACATACAAAGTTTGCCAAGGTAACCCCATTCCCAGGCGGAGCTTCAAGGAATCCTCAGAACCTTAGGCCCCCTGCAAAACCTTTCACCTGACTCCATCAACCTCCTGACCCCACCGACACCCCGCACCCCTACCTTCTACCTTCTTCCTAAAATCCACAAACCCAATCATCCCGGCCGCCCCATTGTAGCTGGTTACCAAGCCCCCACAGAACGCATCTCTGCCTACGTAGATCAACACCTTCAACCCATTACATGCAGTCTCCCATCCTTCATCAAAGACACCAACCACTTTCTCGAACGCCTGGAATCCTTACCCAATCTGTTACCCCCGGAAACCATCCTTGTAACCATTGATGCCACTTCCTTATACACAAATATTCCACACGTCCAGGGCCTCGCTGCGATGGAGCACTTCCTTTCACGCCGATCACCTGCCACCCTACCTAAAACCTCTTTCCTCATCACCTTAGCCAGCTTCATCCTGACCCACAACTTCTTCACTTTTGAAGGCCAGACATACCAACAATTAAAGGGAACAGCCATGGGTACCAGGATGTCCCCCTCGTACGCTAACCTATTCATGGGTCGCTTAGAGGAAGCCTTCTTGGTTACCCAGGCCTGCCAACCCAAAGTTTGGTACAGATTTATGGATGACATCTTCATGATCTGGACTCACAGTGAAGAAGAACTTCAGAATTTCCTCTCCAACCTCAACTCCTTTGGTTCCATCAGATTCACCTGGTCCTACTCCAAATCCCATGCCACTTTCCTTGACGTTGACCTCCACCTGTCCAATGGCCAGCTTCACATGTCCGTCCACATCAAACCCACCAACAAGCAACAGTACCTCCATTATGACAGCTGCCACCCATTCCACATCAAACGGTCCCTTCCCTACAGCCTAGGTCTTCGTGGCAAACGAATCTTCTCCAGTCCGGAATCCCTGAACCATTACACCAACAACCTGACAACAGCCTTCGCATCTCGCAACTACCCTCCCGACCTGGTACAGAAGCAAATAACTAGAGCCACTTCCTCATCCCCTCGAACCCAGAATCCCCCACAGAAGAACCACAAAAGTGCCCCACTTGTGACAGGATACTTTCCGGGACTGGACCAGACTCTGAATGTGGCTCTCCAGCAGGGATATGACTTCCTCAAATCCTGCCCTGAAATGAGATCCATCCTTCATGAAATCCTCCCCACTCCACCAAGAGTGTCTTTCCGCCGTCCACCTAACCTTCGTAACCTGTTAGTTCATCCCTATGAAATCCCCAAACTACTCTCCCTACCCTCTGGCTCCTATCCTTGTAACCGCCCCCGATGTAAAACCTGTCCCATGCACCCTCCCACCACCACCTATTCCAGTCCTGTAACCCGGAAGGTGTACACGATCAAAGGCAGAGCCACGTGTGAGAGCACCCACATGATCTACCAACTGACCTGCCTACACTGTGACGCATTCTATGTGGGAATGACCAGTAACAAACTGTCCATTCGCATGAATGGACACAGGTAGAGAGTGTTTGTTGGTAATGAGGATCACCCTGTGGCTAAACATGCCTTGGTGCACGGCCAGCACATCTTGGCACAGTGTTACACCGTCCAGGTTATCTGGATACTTCCCACTAACACCAACCTATCCGAACTCCGGAGATGGGAACTTGCTCTTCAATACATCCTCTCTTCCCGTTATCCACCAGGCCTCAATCTCCACTAATTTCAAGTTGCCGCCACTCATACCTCACCTGTCATTCAACAACATCTTTGCCTCTGCACTTCTGCCTCGACTGACATCTCTGCCCAAACTCTTTGTCTTCAAATATGTCTGCTTGTGTCTGTGTATGTGTGGATGGATATGTGTGTGTGTGCGAGTGTATGCCCGTCCTTTTTTTCCCCCTAAGGTAAGTCTTTCCGCTCCCGGGATTGGAATGACTCCTTACCCTCTCCCTTAAAACATCCTTTCGTCTTTCCCTCTCCTTCCCTCTTTCCTGATGAGGCAACAGTTTGTTGGGAAAGCTTGAATTTTGTGTGTATGTTTGTGTGTCTGTCGACCTGCCAGCACTTTCATTTGGTAAGTCACATCATCTTTGTTTTTTTATATATATATATATATATATATATATATATATATATATATATATATATAAAATCGTCTGTCTTTGAACTCTTACATATTATTACCCAATCATGTGGTTTACACAGCCTAAGAGGGATCAGTTAAGAGGGACGAGTAAGTCAGAAAACATAAAGGGTGCCCAAGTTTATAACAGGTTTGTTTATTGTTACCTGCAGCAAGATCACAGATTGTGCATGTATCCTGTAGGTAACCACACTGGCAAATTTCATCATCATGTGCTGAGCCATATTTCCGGAGGTGTCTGCATCATGACTGCTCAGTTCTCACTGTGTTCAGCATCTTTCATCTCATATAAGACAGGTGTGAGCATGCAGCAGGTTCCTCTTCGACATTCGTTGGGTGTGACTCTGGCAAGTATTGAGCCTGGAACATTGTTCTCGATGAGCAAAATTGTTTTCAGACAACCATGACCAAAAATGACTATGGCTTTTTTTTTCAAAACCACCCTTTAGTATAGTATCAGTTAATAACAGGTGAAATAATTTTAGTAAAAGTAATAAAGTTGGAGATCTCCTGCGTGATGGGATAACACTGATGCAGTTGGTCTCTCCTCAGTTTGAAGAGCCACCAGTCAAACGAATGGTTAACACTCAACAGTAGATAGACTGCATGCATATAAGACATAGTGTATAGTGGGAAGATAGGTGGAAAAGCCCCTGCAGTTATAAAATACTGATAATAAGTTATCTTCTTCTGTCTGTTTCAGTACACTCATAGAACTTTGAATGAGAGTTTGCATGCATGATGGGAGACTATTCACACTTTTGTGGCGTTTGTGTGTTACAAAGAATTTTTCTTTTGGTTATTTTCTTTTTGTTCCAATTGGAGTTCTATGATTTGTGACAAGCGCTTGGGAGAAAACAATTGTTCTTTGACATGCTGTTCATTATTTTGAGCTTGTGTGTGATGCCTCATGATGCTATGGAGACATTTTGAACTCTTATGTGAAGTATAAGCTTTAGTTTTGGTTAAATTACCTATGAAATTTCCTTTCTTGCAGTTCATGGAAGTATTGGATCGTGTTGGAGAAGGCAGTGATGTATTTTCACAGAAAGATTTACATAAACTATTTAATGAACAAGGCTATTCAGATTATATTGTAGTGTATCTCCGCCTAATAACTTCTGGACAGCTTCAGAAGGATTCAGAATTTTACCAACATTTTATAGAGGGAGATCGTTCAATTGCTGATTTTTGTCATCAGGTGAGAACTTTTTATTTTCCTTTTTTTTTTTTTCTTTTATAAAATGTGATGTGTAAGGGTAAAGTGTTGTCAGAATTTCAAAACATAGTCACACTTCAGTTTAAAGTATATAAATTTACTGGATTTCGTAGATTAAAAAAGAAAACTTCCTATTAAATAATAAGCAGCCATAATAATTAGCTTTCCATGTTTTCATTAGATAAGCCTTTGATAATTGTGCTGTTGTTGAAGATCATGGCTAATTTCAGTAACAGTCTTAGACAGTATTTCAGAAATGATTTTGGTGTTATTTGTGCAGTTTAAACTAGTTTGACTAGTAGTATTTCCAGGAGATAACTTGAATTCTATGGATATATTATTTATGCAATTTTAAAGATGTCCTGATGAGTTGTGGCATGTAACAATCTGTTCTTTCCCTAATATTGTTGATATTCCAACCTAGAGTTTCCATTGTCTAACTTTCTAGTAACGTGTATTGCTATATATAGCAGTAAATGTCAAATGGCTCATAGAACAAACTAGAGCTTGTGAGACAAAGGGTATGGAAGCTGACAGTGTATGGTAGAAATCAATCTTGAGCATCATGTTGATAGAAAATGTTTTGCTGTCTCTTGTCTGCATCTGTTTTTTCTGTAGGGAACAGTCAAATGAAAACCGAAACCCGCCACAACAGGACCAGTGATTCCATTCAAAAAGAATCACTGAACCGTTCAGATATTTATCCCACTGGAAGACAAAACAATCAATTCCTGTTTTGCTAAACATGGTTGGATGTTGATGGATCCACAGCCACACCCACTCTTCCTTGCCCGACTGAAATGGATTTTCACACATCTCTTTTCAGGTTGCCAAAGATGTAAAAATCGCTGAAGTGTAGCTGTCATCTGATTGGCAGTGTGGGTGTGAGCATTATTATGCAACAGGATGATTCTCTGACAGCATTCCTGGGCATTATGACTTTGACACATTGCAGTTTCTGCAAAGTGTCTTCATAGCACTGTGCACCAATTGTGGTTCCACGATTGAGGAACTCGATAAGCGAAGGGCCCATTGCACTCAGAGGAGGTGGCCATCATGAGCTTACCGGAACTTGTGTGAACAATTTTGGATTTCTGGTTGGGGAAATGTGGGATGTTTCCTGTGTTGGCTTTGCCATTTCCCATTGGGCTGTTGGAATCACTGTGTGATTTTTACATCTTTGGCAACTTGAGGAGAGACATACGTGGACCTCAGTTTGTCAGATGAGGAAGTGCAAGAGTGGGTGCAGTAGTGGATCAGGCAGCAGCAGACTGTAATCTACCATACAGGAATTGGTAGTCTCGTCTTGCAGTGGGATAAATGTCTTAATGGTGTGGTGATTACTTTTGAATGAAATCATTCCATGGTCCTGTTGTGGTGAGTGTTCGGTTTTCATTTAACTGATCCTCATATATGGTTAGGCTAGAGGTTGATGAATCCCACCAGCTCTCCTGTACTGTAGAGAGGGGTTACTGGCAGAAGTAAACTGTGAGATTGGATTGTGAGTTGTGCCTGGGTGGCTCAGCCATTAAAAGTGTAGCTTGCAAAACACAAGTTTCTATACTTAAATCCAAACTGGCCATGTAAGTCTAATGTAGCAGGATATTAGAACACTTCCAGTTATTTGTATGGGCCATCAGCAAGCAAACCAATATCAACCCAACCAAAAGTGTCATACTTTATACTGGTTGGGTAGAGAGAGAATTGGATTTACCAAATGTGCGGTAACTGTTAATGCACGTCTAGCTGTACCCGGAATTGGATGCCCAGAAACACATGCAGGTATAGAGGCATGCTTTTTAAGAATATTGTGCAATTCTGAAACAATACTTAAGTGTAAACTCCTTTTGTTTTGGTGTGCGACTTGGTATGTACCTTTTCTGCTGACGATATAAAACAGTACCGGTGTACCAGTGTGGCTGCAGTGGTCTTCTGTCTTAGAGTTGACTTCCTCTTGGAAGAGCTGAATTTCAAAGTGCAAGTCGCCATCACTTTGGGAGAAGGAAATTAGGATGTAGCTCGATAGTAGAATGAAAGCTTGAGACTTCCACATGTTAGAGCTTTACGCAATACTGAGATGACTCAATTGCATATGTCTTTCATCAGCTCAGAAGACTGACAGACACAGAGATCGGTGGAAAAACACAAATGAGTTACGTAAGAAAAATGATAGTTGTCCCTTCAACAGTCTTACTCAGATAATCATGCCTCCCTACAAATCTTTGCAGCATGGGGACTGCGCGAATATTTATTTGTATGTGCAGATGCTTTAAAGAACCTACATAACTTCTAGATCTCCAGATAGGCTCCATTAGTATAGATCGTGCGAATAATAGTACAGTATGCACTTTGGTCTACATGATGTTTGTTTAATAATTAAGAGGGGCAGTAAGAAATTTTTGAAATATCACCTCTTTTGTATTTTAAAAAGCCCTTCAATAGACAATAGCTCTATTGAGGGAAGTCATTGTCTCCCATAGGCTATTTTTATTTTTGAAATAAACACTTTATTTTGGGCTTTTTCGCTGTTAGAGATAATTTTCAAGCTACCTGGTAGTGAAGCGAATGACAAAACTTACAACAGCTTCAAGAATAGAAAATATAGTCAGAAAGCTATATATAAACTTTCTTCACACCTCTGTCACAGTGAAAAATTGTAATCACTTATCTTACCTTCCACACATTATAGTGAAGAAAGCACCATCTAATCCTAACCCTAACAAAGATTACTTATGAATGTGGTGGTAATGGGCACAATCTACATATACATCACTAGTTAGCAAGATTTACATAAAAAATAAAAATATGAATTATATTTGGTATTACTATCAAATGACGTTACAATTTACTTTCACAGACGTGAACTCCGTACGTAAAATCATAAAATCCAACCCTCATGAGGGTCTTTGTCACTGTGCCAGCGTCGTAAACCGCATTAAAATTCATTAGTTCACATTTCAAATAAAACTAGATGTGACGTCGTTGACATCGAAAAATCAAATGGAATACATGTCAGTGAATATGACAGATAGCTGAAACAAAGGAAATAAATACATGTTTATAAAGGCTTACATGTTGTACTACTGTTTTAAGAGATGCTAATTTGCATGTTTTTCTTTTGTTTAAGCTATTTTTCTATGTCTCTGATGACACAGTTGTGGAGGCATATTTGCTGACACGCATGCCATTTGATTTTTAGACATTGACCATGTCGTGTCCAGTTTTATTTGAAATGTGAACTACTGGATAATAATGTGGGTTATGTTGGCGCAGCAATAAAGACCCGCAAAAGAATTGGATTTCATCATTGTGCATATGAAATTCATATCTGTTAAAGTAAGTTGTAACATCATTTGACAGTAATGCCAAACATAAATCATATTTTTACTTTTTTATGTGAATTGTACTAACTGTTAATGTGTATGCTGGTTATGCCTGTTGCCACCACATTCATAAATAACCATTATTAGGGATAGCACGTGATGGTGCTTCCTCCACAGTAATGTATGTAAGATATGTTATGTGACTACAGTTTTTCACTGATGGAGGGGTGTAAAAAGTTTTGTACATTTCTGACTTTATTTTCCATTCTTGAAGCTACTGTAAATTTTGTCATGTGTTTCACTACACATTGCTTTAAAATACTGTGGGGGTTCAAATTAGCTAATACCAATGAAGCATGATATAAGGTATGTATTTCTAAATTTAAAACACCCTACACAGAACAATAACTTCCCTCAGTAAGTTCTCAGTAGCTGTGGAACCATACATGCAAAAGATAAAAATAGCTATTAAGAGATTTTAAAATGGAATTCCATCCATTGAATCTGACACTGTCTGTTAGTTGTATATATGCAGACCAAAGTGACAAATGAAAATTTGTACTATGGCCTAGATGAAAACCTGAGTGTATATCTCACTAGGCACATGCACTAATCACTGTGCCTTCCAGGCACTAGAACAGCATTGCAGAGGCTCTTCGACTGTATAAGCCCAGGTGTAGCAGATTACATTTATGATGCATATATGGATACTGAAATGATGAGTGAAGCCTCTGTGCAACAAGAAATAATATTTATATTTGATAATCATAAAGATGGATTTGTGCACCTAAATTCACACTTTAAAATGCAATGAGGTGACAGAAGCTATCGGATAGTGGTATGCACATTTACAGATGGTGGTAGTATTGTGTACTTGAGGTATAAAAGGTTAGTGCATTGGTGGAGATGTCATTTGCACTAGGGTGATTCATGTGAAATGGTTTTCCAATGTGATTAAGAGCTGCATGATGGGAATTAACAGACTTTGAATGAGGAATTGTAGTTAAAGCTAGATGCATTTTGAAAATTATTAGGGAATTCAATATTCCGAGATCCACAGTGTCGAGAGTGTGCCGAGAATACCACACTTCAGGGATTACCTCTTACCACAGACAACACAGTGACCGACAACCATAACTTAATAATTGATATCAGTGGCTTTTGCATAGAGTTGTCAGTGCTAACAGACAAGCAACTCTAACAATGGAAAATCTAGGATGGACTGTAGCAATGTTGCAAAAAGGATAGTTGCTACTCACCATATAGCAGAGATGCTGCCATTCATGGACTTCATGTTTCCAAACCAGGCCACAATTGGTTTAAAGAACATTCTGGACGAATGAAGTGAATGACTTGGCCACTCAGAACACCTTATATGAATCCCATCAAACAGTTATGGCATGTAATTGAGAGGTCAGTTCCAAAATCCTGCACCAGCAACACTTTCACAATTATGAATAGCTGTAAGTGGCAGCTTGGCTCAGTGTTTTTGCAGGGGACTTCCAACAACTTGTTGAGTCCATGCCATGTTGAGTTGCTGCACAATGCTGGGCAAAAGGTCTGATAAGGTATTGGGAGGTATCCCATGACTTTTGTCACCTCATTATATGTACCACAGGTATTTATGTCGTCGTCAAGGATTTTTTAATAACATCCATTATGTGTAAAATTTTGTTCTTATTAAAATTGCTTTAGTAACCTATCCTACAAAAAGTTAGGCCAAATTTCATAATTCATGTAACGCAATTCTTAGACAAATAAGAACTGTTGTACAGGTGAGAGATGGTCCAAAGTTTTCATAAATGTGTATGTAAGATGATTAAATCTATTTATCGTTTTGTCCAGACTTTAAATTTGTGAATTTTTTTCCCCCTTACTTATGTCATGGAAATGTTGTACCTGTACAATAGAAGAAATGATTTTTTTATTATTTTTTAGGAAGTGGAACCTATGTATAAGGAGAGTGACCACATTCATATCATAGCCCTTAGCTCAGCTTTGGACATAGGTATTCGTGTAAGATGCATGGACAGAGGAGAGGGAGTGGAGGTGATTGCTCATGATTTTCCAGAAGGTTGCAGCCCAGCTGTCCATCTTTTGTACCGACCAGGTCACTATGATATATTGTATCCATGAGCACAGCTGGCTAATCGTATGCTAAAGGGGCTTGAAGTATGATGTTCTTTTGTGCACCGTTTTTATTTTCATACAAATTTTGTCACTGGAGCACCAACCGTGCTGTACAAGCATTTTGGATATTTCTGTATTCCAAAGTGTGTTCTACAGAAAATTTGTATTAAGTTGCTATGTACATTAAAATAAATTTTTAATAAAAATTTCTGTATTGTTACTCCTGCATTAACTATACGTCTTGACTACTACTCTTCTGAAATGACTTTTGTGACTTAAATGTACACACAGCAACTTGAATGCCAAATTAATGACTGTAAAAACACAGTTTCAATATTGTATCTGTTCTTGACACCAATGATCAAATCCCATGGATGACACACATTAGTATCAATATGATTATTAATAAGAGAGGAAGTGCCACTACTGCCTATAAATAAGTGTTTATTGTGGGCTTAAATTTCATAATTATTTTCTCCCTGATCTCACATTTATTAACATGGCTGAGAGAGCTGAGCATCTTGCACTTTATGAATCAGCAATATGAAATAGTGAAATATCAGTTTGACCTCGTGTTTCTGTCATAATCTACTTTCCAGTTGTTGAGAGCATACTGTATGCATTAGGCCATTATATGAAATGGGAATGTATCCTACTGACCCATTTATTTTGCAGGTGAGCTCGCTCACTTGTTCTTAAGAAGCAGTTTGTTTACATTGTGAGAAAAGTGTAGTATCAATTTATTTTTAGCAGCATTTCACTCACAAAAGAACAAAAAGTAATCAAAGATTGGTGAGTAGGAGGTTTTAAAACAAAAATTCATTTGTACCTGTTTGAAGAAGTTGTGTTTTTTCCAGGGGACTGCTTACAAATCCAAAGAACACCCTTTTTCCTCTCCAAGTAGATTTTATGATTCTGAATTCTTTCATTTTCAGAAACTCTCTCCAAAAGCAGTAAAAGACAGTGAAAACAAATTCTAAAAATAGAATCACCTAACTTTCACTTAATGTTCTTCCATGGTACTACACAACATCACAACAAAAATAAAGCCATGATTTGATGCAGTTCTTGACCATAAAGTGAAATAGTTTTTTCATGTACAGTTCTCACATTCTGTAATAGTATTTAATAAATATAGTAGTTAGGTAATATTCCCAACAACTGTGAGGGTATTTAGAAGTGTTGCAATGTTGCTTGACTGGCAGTCAACAAGAGTTCTATACTGTTATAGTAAAATAACAAGAAGTACCTGGGTTAACATGTAGGGGGCCTGAGGGCAGTGTCTGGTCTATCAGCTTGAAAGGTTAGGAACTATCCCTTCATCTCAACCAAGTTAGGGGATACCCACCTTCAGTGCCATGCGAAGGGTTTGTGTGCCTCAGTGAAGCTGAGGGCTATGGCAGTGGTAGTGTAGCAAATGGTCAGGCCACCTAAGTCAGAGAGGCATCAGCAGAGGCCGAACTTTTGTCCCATACTTAAAGGATGGAGGGACTGAGTGTTTTTTTTCTCCTAGGAAGATCGACCAGCAAGGTTAGGAAAGAGCATGATGAACCCAAGATTCACAAGCTGGGGACTGATCAGTGCTGTTGGCCCTCTTTTATGATAAACTCTGAGCATTCTTCAGAAACCATTGTTAGGTGTGACAACAGAACATTGTGCTTCGGAGAAAAGGATCTTGGCTTACTGCGTGATGATGGAGTGGATAGTTGCTGAGGCGAAAAATTTGCTAGAGTACAATATGTGGAGACCTGCCACAGTCCAGATGTATAAAGGTGCCATACACAATCAAACTTGTTTGTTAAATTTGTTCTTTTCTATCCACAAATTTGTCACACAAGCCTGTACACATACGAAAAAAGGTTGTCAATTTAACCTCACTTCTGAAGCAGACGCTGTACCTGTCCTGAAGTATTTTGACACTAGTGGTAATGGCTACCAATGCAGACAAAGCATTTTTTGCATTAACTTTAGCACTGAGTATAAAGGACATAAGGAGGGGGTTACGGGAAAGAAGGTCTTCTGATAGGTGTCTCAGTGGCTGCACAACTAGATGGTGTAGTACAGAGGATAGAGCATAAAAGAGAAAGAGAGGTGGAGGGAGTGGGGGGGGGGGGGGGGATAAAAGAATAGAAAAGTAGAGAGGGAGTTGATTGTAACATGGCTGTTGTTTATTAGGCATGAAATGCTTGTGAATGTAATGCAGTAGAAGGTGATGGGTGGATCTTTGGGACAGGTCTTGTGCCTGGGTCAATGACAAGGGAATGACCCATGGGTTGCAGGATAGGAATAGTGATGGATAAGGGTATTCTGTAAGCTGAGTGGGCAGCAGAACACTACTGTGGGTGATCTGGGGAGGATTTTGTATAGGGTATTCATCTCAAGCCTCAACAAGAGGTAGTTGAAGCCCTGGTGAAGGATGTGGTTAAGCTTTTCAAGGCAAGGTTGATACTGGCTGATCAGAAAAGTGCTGCTGGTGACTAACAGGGTAACTTTTGTCAAAGGAGTAAGCAGCACGGGAGATCTGTTTATGGATGAACTGGGTGGGTTATTGTCTGCTAATAAAGGCTCTGATAAGATTATTGGTATATTTTGACAATTCCTGTTTTCCACTGCAGGCGCGGTGTCGCAGCTGGTAAGGCTGTAAGGAAGAGATTGTCTGAAATGGAATGGGCAACAGCTGTCAAAGTTAAGGTACTGCTGGTGGTTGGTGCACTCACTGTTAACAGACATAGCTATGGAGCCACCTGAGAGGTGGAGGTTGGCATCTAGGAAGGTGGCGCATCGAGTTAAGAAGGGCCAAGTGAAGTGGGTTTTGGAGTAGTTGTTGAGGTTATGGAGGGAAGAGTAAAGGTTGTCTTTGCCATGACTTCAGGTCATAAAAATGTTATCAGTATCTCTGAACCAGATAATGGGTTTTAGGTGTTGATTGGATAGCAAGGATCCCTTCAGATGGTCCATAACTAAGTTGGCATAGTATGGTGCCATGGCAATACCACTGATTTGTTTATAAATTTGGGCTTCGAAATTGAAATATTTGTGGGGCAGTGTGTGGTTAGGAGGTTTAGGAAGAGGTGATGGGTTTGGAATCAGGATGATGATGTGAAAGGTGGTGTTCCTTCACTGTAAACCATGGGTATGGGGTAGAGTTGGTGTATATGGACACCACGTGCACAGTGACCAACTGGTGTTAACAGGATAGGAACTGTGGAGAGGCAGTGAAGAAAGTGAACATTGTCTTGAATTTAGTATGGGAGGTTACGGACAACACTCTTTAGGTGTCAGTCAACAAAGGCAGATGTTCATTCAGGTGGAGCATTCTGGCCAGCCACAATGGAACAACCAGTAGGGAGACCTAAGGGGTTAGGTTTATGAAGTTTGGTAAGTAGGTAAAAGTAGAAGTGTTTGGGAAGTAGGTAAAAAGAAGAGTGTGGGAGGTGTCCCAAACATCTCCCTTGCTCTCTCCTCTCTCTGTCACCCACTTCATCTCCAACTTCTGTGCCCCCTCCCCTTATTTCTGTATCTGTTTAATGCTCTATCCTGTGTACTTTCGTCTTGTGCAGCCACTGATCCATCTGTCAAAAGACCTGCCTCTTTCCTGCTATCCCCTCCCTGTGTCCTTTGCTACCCTGTCCCCAATTTCTTCGGCCCAGGCAACTGATTTCAGTAATCGATAATCAAAAATAAATCCTGCCGTTGCCACAAGAGTGTGTCTTTGGGTGTCTGTGGTTGTGTTAGTGAATGTGTGTACTTTTACCATAAAAACAGCAAGAGCCAGATGGCTAGTGTGAATAGTGTTTGTTACATGTTTCTGAGCTCCAAACGTCAGACTGCTATAGATGAGCAGTTGCCGTTTCCTTGTATTATGTATTGTTGCACCCAGGAATTTCCATTATTGTTAAAACATGTTGTGCGTGTGACATGTCTGTCAAGTGGTCAAATATTTCACAAACCTGTAAATGTTCACAGGTTAGCAGGACACTGCCTGAGTTGACCTTTATTTCCCTAACTGAAGTCGGATTCCAGGGAAACCAAATATAACCAAAATTACTCATGATAGGACAGTGACAGACAGGTAGCACCTACATCCAACCATCAAAGGAGCAGAGATGGTCAGCTCACCTGAGAAGTATCAAAACGATAGAAATGGGGCACAAGTTTGTCACCATACATACATACATAATCGAGGAGGAGTAGTGTCATATTTCAATGAGGAATTTAAACTTCCAGCACAGGCCAGGAGAATATAGAGGAACTCAGGCTCAAATTTAAAAGGATAGTTGACTGTGCACTGAATAGATATGTACCCAGCAGAACAGTTCATAATGGGAGGGAACGACTATGGTGTACAGTCACCGTAAAGAAACCTCTGAAGAAACAGATTACTGCATAATATGTGTAAAACAGAGTGCAGGGCTATAGATAGAGACTTGCTGAATGGCTGAATGAAACACAGTTGACTGTCAGGAGAGCAATGTGTCATGCCTTCAATGACTACCATAGCAGAATACTGTCAAGTGATCTTTCACAGAACTCAAAGAAATTCTGGTTGTATGTAAAGGCTGTTAGTGGCACCTAAATTAGTGTCCAGTCCCTAGCAAATGGGACAGGAACTGAAATTGAGAGTAGCAAAGCAAAAGCTAAAATGCTTATCTCCATATTCAAATGTTCCTTTACAAAGAAAAACTCAGGAGAATTGCCACAATTTAATCCTTGTACTGTTGGAAAGATAAATGAAATAAATATTAGTGTCAATTGTGTTGTGGACTGGCAAGACAGCCAATCCACAGTGACGGGTAGCCGAAAAGCACGCATTTAAGCTCACGCAGGCTGGCGTGAGGTCTGGAACTGGACAAGGTAATTAATATAGCCAATAACGTACGTAGCTGCTGGAATACTTAACTTTAATCCATAATTGGTGAACATCGGTCTGACGGTACATGCATCAAAAGATAAATAGCAAATGATAATGGCGCCTTGCTAGGTTGTAGCAAATGACTTAGCTGAAGGCTATGCTAACTATCGTCTCGGCAAATGAGAGCGCAATTTGTCAGTGAACCATTGCTAGCAAAGTCGGCTGTACAACTGGGGCGAGTGCTAGGAAGTCTCTCTAGACATGCCGTGTGGCGGCGCTCGGTCTGCAATCACTGATAGTGGCGACACGCAGGTCCGACGTATACTACCGGACCGCGGCCGATTTAAAGGCTACCACCTAACAAGTGTGGTGTCTGGCGGTGACACCACAAGTTGTGTTGAGAAACAGCTGAAATCATTCA
The DNA here is from genome assembly GCF_021461395.2 of Schistocerca americana. Taxonomy (NCBI): domain Eukaryota; kingdom Metazoa; phylum Arthropoda; class Insecta; order Orthoptera; family Acrididae; genus Schistocerca; species Schistocerca americana. The sequence goes on from NC_060124.1 coordinate 313,822,183, forward strand.
AGATGAACAAAGCTCCAGGCCATAATGGGATCCTGTCGGATTCTATACTGAATTTGCACCTGAGTTACCACCTCTTGTAACTATAATCTGTCATAGATCCCACAAGCAAGCCCAGTTCTTGGAAAAAGGCTCAGGTCACACCCGTCCTCAATAGGGGTAGTAGAAGCAGTCCACAAAACTATCGTCCAATATCCTTGATATCAATTTGTTGTAGAATCTTATAACATGTTCTGAGCTCAAATGTATTGAGGTATCATGAACAGAATGACCTCCTCAAGGTCAATCAGCATGTGCACATCGATCATGTGAAACCCTACTCACACTTTTCTCTCATGACATACTGAAAGCTTTGATCCAAAGTCAGGTAGATGCAATGTGTCTTGATTTCTGAAACGCATTTGACTCAATGCTGCACCTATGCTTATTGCCAAAAGTAGGTATCAAGTGAAATTTGTGACTGGATTGGGGACCTTTTGGTAGGGAGGATGTAACATGTTATCTTGAATGGGGAGTTTTCATCAGATGTAAAAGTAACTTCGGGTTTGCCCCAGGGAAGTGTGTTGGAACCTTGCTGTTCATGTTCTATAGTGATGGGCTTGCAGACAATATTAATAGTAAAATCAGGATTTATGCAGATGGTGCAGTTATCTGTAATGAAGTACTGTCGAAAGAATGCTATAAATTAAGCAGGCAAAAAGGAACACAAATGTCTCAAAAATTAGATTGACAGGAAGTGCAAAATGGCTAAGCAGGGATGGCTGGAGAGCAAATGTAAGGATTCAGAAGCATATATCACAAGGGGGCAAGATAGATACCGCCTACAGGAAAATTAGAGGTACCTTCAGAGAAGAGAGCACCACCTGTATGAATATCAAGAGCTCAGATGGAAAACCAGTCCTAAGCAAAGGAGGGACAGCAGAAAGATAGGAGGAATCTACAGAGGGTCTATACAAAGGTGCTGTACTTGAGGGAAATGGGTGAGGACATAGATGAAAATGAAATGGAAGATATGATACTGCGTGAAGAGTTTGACAGAGCACTGAAAGATCTAAGCCAAAACAAGGCCCCGGGAGTAGGCAACATTCCATTAGAACTACTTATAGTCTTGGGAGCGTCAACCATGACAAAACTCTTCCGTCTGGTGAGCAAGGTGTTTGAGACAGGTGAAATACCCCCTGACTTAAAGAAGAATGTAATAATTCAATACCAAAGCAAGTGTTGACAGGTGTGAAAATTACTGAACTATCAGTTTAATAAGTCACAGTTGCAAAATAATAACAAGAAATTCTTTATAGACGAATGGAGTAACTGGTAGAAGCCAACTGCGGGGAAGATCAGTTTGGATTCCATAGAAATGTGAAGCAATACTGACCCTACGTCTTATCTTAGAACCTAGGTTAAGGAAAGGCAAATCTATGTTTCTAGCATTTGTAGACTTAGAGAGAGCTTTTGACAATTTTGACTGGAATACTCTCTTTCAAATCCTGAAGGCGGCAGGAGTAAAGTACAGGGAGTAAAAGGCTATTTACAATTTGTAAAGAAGCAGATGGCAGTTATAAGAGTCGAGGGGCGTGAAAGGGAAGCAGTGATTGAGAAGGGAGTGAGACAGGGTTGTAATGTATACCCAGTGTTATTCATTCTGTATATTGAGCAAGCAGTAAAGGAAACAAAACAAAAATTTGGTGTAGGAATTAAAATCCATGAAGAAGAAATAAAAACTTCAAGATTTGCCAACGACTTTGTAGTTATGTCAGTGATAACAAAGGACCTGGAAGAGTGTCTGGAAATGAGGATATGAGATGAACATCAACAAGAGCAAAACTAGGATAATGGAATGTAGTCAAATTGAATCAGATGATGCTGATGGAATTAAATTAGGAAATGAGGCACTCAAAGTAGTAGATAGGTTTTGCTATTTGGGAAGCAAAATAACTGATGGTGGTCAAAGTAGAGGTGATATAAAATGTAGACTGGCTGTGGCAAGGAATGCATTGTGAAGAAGAGAAATTTGTTAGCATTGAGTATAAAGTGTCAAGAAGTCCTTTGTGAAAGTATTTGTATGGAGAGTAGCCATGTATGGAAGTGAAACGTGGGACAATAAATAGTTCATACAAGGTGAGAGTAGAAGCTTTTGAAATGTGGGGCTACAGAAGAATGCTGAAAATTAGATGGGTAGCTCACGTAACTAATAAGGAGGTACTGAACAGAATTGGGCAGAAGAGGAATTTGTGGCACAACTTGACTAAAAGGAGAGATCACCAATTTACGACAGTTGTTTAATAAGTAATGCCCCACATTCCTTTAAAAGGCCATTAATGTACAAAGACAAACATCCTTGCTGGTGTAAAAAATCGTCATGGGTTTGCCGCTGGATCACGTTGTGCAAATTCCACAATATATCCTCGGAGCAACTGTCTGACATTTTCAGGCGGTTCAACCTTGTTTGTGGCTACGTACGACTGATGGTATCTGCACGTCGACAATCTGTTTTTTGAATGAGTGTGCGAAGAATGCGCAGGTGTGGAAGTCACTCATGTGCAATGATTTGCAGATAGATGGTGCCATATTCAAAATCCCTGTGCTGAAAATCAGAGAGCGGCTCTCCTGCACGTGCGCTGTACGCTGCATTTTCCAACAGTACGGCCAGATGTTACTCACCAACGGCTGCACTAGGCCAATATTACGATGGGCCTGTTACTGAAGAATCTTGATATTTTGTGGTGTGAATTAATAGCAGTCAATGCAGGGTTCCAGGCTGTGCTCAGTTAAAATCCCGCATCCTTGTTGATGGGGTCATCGGCTGTACAGATATGTATTGCTTCCTTAATGACGCAATCCCAGAAAGATGATGTCGGGGATAAAACTTACATCTTTTCATAAAGCATCCAATGTCCTGTATTCAGACAGTGTTCCGCAATTGCCAAGTTTTCCCATTGACGAATGCGTGTATGACGCTGATGTTCATTGCAGAGTTCTTGTACTGTGCGGCATGTCTGGCCTATATATGCTGCCCCACATTGACAAGGAATCTTCTACACACCACATTTCCTCAGGCCAAGGTCATCCTTCACCAAACCCAACAGGTTTCCCTGTTTTGCAGATGGTTGAAAAACACACTTAATTCCATATATGTCAAGGGCTCCTCCGATTCTTGACGGTGTGGCACCTAAATACAGCAAAAAGGCCAAAGTGGTGGGTGTATTCGTATCTTCATTCTGCTCCATAGATTGAACTCGCCTGGGCCTGAAGGCATTATATATCTGTTTCTCAGAATAACCATTTTGTCTGAGCACTGTCTTCAAATAACGTATTACACTCGACAGGCTTTCAGGATCAGATACCACATCTGCTATATGAACTTACATATTGTGCAGGATGATGGCAGCTTGTGGCCTGCAAATACAGATCTGTATGCGAGACGCTGCGTCCCAAGGTTCCATCTGCTTTCCTTTGTACCAAAACTTCAAGAAAAGGTAAAATACCATCTTTTTCCACTCCCATTGTGAAGTTTATATTCGGATGGAGTGAATTCAGATGCTGAAGAAATGTAGGTAGAGTATCAAGTCCAAGTGTCCACACCACAAATGACTGTAGTGCATTTTCTTCAAAGTACTCCACAAAATAATTGTCCACCGCAGGAGACAGAGGGCTTCCCATGGTGAGACTGTCCACTTGTTCAAAAAATATTGGGTCATGAAATAAGAAGTATGTTGAAGTAAGCATGAGTTTAAATAATGCTACTATGTCCTCCTCAAACTTGTTGCTAATGAGCTCCAAAGAGTCCTGCAATGGCACCTTTGTATATAAAGACACAACATAGAAACTTACTAAGAGATCCGATGATTTCAATATAAAAGTTTTCAGACGACTTATGAAATCTTCAGAGTTTCCGATGTGATAGTCGGACTTGCCTACGAGAGGTCCCAATGGTGATTTCAGGTATTTGGTAACAAAATAAGTAGGTGCTCCTATGTTGTTACTTACAATGGGACGGATTGTTCCCCATTCTTATGAATCTTGGATAGGCTGTAGAGTCTAGGAGGAACTGCAGCTTGTTGACGCAAACCCTTAGTGACTTTCGCTGGAATCAATCTCTTCCTGATGAGTTCCACAGTCTTTTTGCAGATCCTACCCGTCAGATCACTTTTTAATTTACTATATGCAGTATTGCCGAGCAGTTTGTATATCTTGCTGTTATATTCTGTGTGGGAGAGAAGCACAGCAGCATTTCCTTTGTCAGCAGATAAGATGACGATGTCTTGGTCTTCTCTCAATTGTCGTACAGCATTTCTTTCAGCTGAGGTGATGTTAAAGTTGGACCTCTTAGATGAAGCAAGGTGTGGCATATCACGCCTAATCTCTCAGGCAGCATCCTTAGGAAGTTTCAAAACAGCTTGCTCTATTTCACTAATCACATCTTGGTTGGGAATGGTCTCTGGTGTAGGTGCAAAATTCAGACCCTTCTCTAGCACCAAAACTGCAGCATCGACCAAAGTCTTCTCCATGAGATTAAACAAAGTATGTTTTCTTGGCAAGATCCATAAGGATGGGGTACCTCTCTGTCCCATTGCAAGTAACATGGGTGCACCTATTTATTTTGTTGCCAAATAGCTGACTTCTCTTTTGGGACATCTCATAGGCAAGTGTGACCATCACATTTGAAATTCTGAAGATTTCATAGGTCACCAAAACTCTTAGATTGCAGTCATCGGATCTCTTAGTAAGTTTCGATGTTGTGTCTTTATTTACAAAGATGCCCTTACAGGACTCTTTGGCGCTCATTAGCTACAAGTTTGAGGAGGACATAGTAGCATTATTTAAACACATGCTTACCTCAACATACTTCTTCTTTCATGACCAATATTTTGAACATGTGGACAGTCTCGCCATGAGAAGCCCTCTGTCTCCTGTGGTGGACAAATATTTTATGGAGGACTGTGAAGAAAAAGCACATCAGTCAGCCACTCTCAAACCCACTTGTTTTCTGTGGTATGTGGATGATACATTTGTGGTGTGGGCACATGGATTTGATACTGTACCTACATTTCTTCAGCATCTGAATTTGCTCCATCCAAAGATAAACTTCACAATGGAAGTGGAAAAAATGGTACTTTCCTTTGTACCAAAACATCAAAAAAAGGTAAAGCAGATGGAACCTTTGGACACAGCGTCTACTGCAAGCCAGTGCATACAGATCTATATCTGCAGGCCACAAGCTGCTGCCATCCTGTACAATGCAGTAGTGCATTACATACGTTAGCTCATAGAGCAGATGTGGTACCTGATCCTGAAAGCCTGTTGAGTGAAATACATTATTTGAAGACAGTGTTTCGACAAAACAGTTATTCTGAGAGACAGATACGTAATGCATTCGGGCCCAGCCGAGTTCAATCTATGAAGCAGAATGAAGATACAAAGACACCCACCACTTTGGCCTTTTTGGCATATTTTGGTGCTATGTCATCAAGAATCAGAAGAGCCCTCATGATGTATGAATAAAGTGTGTTTTTCAACCATCTGCAAAACTGAGAAACCTGTTGGGTTTGGTGAAGGATGCCCTTGGCCTGAGGAAATGTTGTGTGTACAAGATTCCTTGTCAATGTGGGACAGCGTATATAGGCCAGGCATGCCGCACAGTACAAGAACGCTGTGATGAACATCAGCATCATACATACCTTTGTCAACAGGAAAAGTTGGCAATTGCGCAACACTGTCTGAATACAGGACATTGGATGCTTTATGAAAAGATGGAAGTTTAATCCCCAGCATCATCTTTCTGGGATTGCATCATTAAGGAAGCAATATGTATCCATACAGCTGATAATCTCGTCAACAAGGATGCGGGATTTCAACTGAGTGCAGCCTGGAACCCTGCACTGGGTGCTATTAAATCACGTCATGAAAATAGAGATTCTTCAATAACAGGCCCTTAGTAGCATTGGTCTAGTGCGGCTGTTGGTGAGTAACGTCTGGCCGCACTGTTGGCAAATGCAGTGAACAGCGCACGCACAGGAGAGCCGCTCTCTGATTTTCAGGGGTTTGAATATGGCACCATCTATCTGCAAATCATTGCACATGCACGATTTCCACGTGTGTTCTAGGTATGGGGCGTCGACGTGCGGATACCATCAGTCGTATTTAGCCACCAGCAAGGTTGAACCACCTGAAGATGTCAGACAGTTGCTCCAAGGAAATATTGTGGAATTTGCACAACGTGATCCGGCGGCAAACTTGTGAAGACTGTTTACAACACATCCGCCAGTAAAGCTTGAACAGTCATGTCCTTGTCGGTGCTTCATATTTGATGTTTGTTCTGTGTGCTGGTGAAGGTTTGAACCATTCTGGCAGGTGGCAGAGCCATAGCACAGTGTCAAAATGGTGTCTACATATGACTCACGTTACAAGCAGCATGCTATTATTGAATTCTTGTGTGCAGAAAAAGAAACTGTGGTGCACATCCATAAACATTTGTGTTCAGTGTATGGCAATGCTGCAGTTTATAGGAGTACGGTTGGGTGATTGGTAAAGAAAGTTAGTGTCTCAGGAAATGCAGAAACAGAACTCCATGATCAGCCATGCTTGGAACGTCCTGTCCCACCCTCTTCATTGCCTCATCCACCCTACAGTCCAGACCTGGCATCCTCGGACTTCCATCTCTTTGAGCAACTTAAAGGTTCTCTACAGGGCACACACTTAGAAGATGATGAGAGTGTGAGTCAAGCAGTGTAAACATGGCTACACCTACAGGACGAGCTTTTACAGCAGAGAATCCATACTCTTCCACAGCACTGCCGTATGGTGTGATGGAGACTGCATAGAAAAATATTACATGGACAAGACATGTTGTATATTGTTACCAAATTCTGACTCTTAACAATAAATATGTTCTGCCTAAAAAAGAACAAGGAAAAGTTGGGCATTACATATTGAACAACCCTCGTAGTATTGGAGGGAAGCGTGGAGGATAAAAGTAATAGAGGAAGACCAAGATATGAATACAGTTAGTAGATTCAGAAGGATGTAGGTTGCAGTTGTTAATCAGAGATGATGAGGCTTGTACAATATAGAGTAGCAAGGAGAGCTGCATCAGATGAGTCTCTGGACTGAAGATAACAACAACAACAACAACAACAACAACAACATTGAAAGGAGCTGCATAAATATTCAGTCAGATCTTGATACTATTTCTAAATGGTGCAAATACTGGCATCTTGCTTCAAATGTTCAGAATTGTCAAATTTTGCACTTCTCATAATGAAAACATGTAGTATCCTATAATATCAATGAGACACTGTTGGAATTGGCCAACTCATACAAATACCTAGGTGTAACACTTTGTAGGGATATGAAATTGAATGATCACATAGGGTCAGTTGGGGGTAAAGCAGGTGGTAGACTTCAGTTGACTGATTGAATACTGGGGTAGTGCAATCAGTCTACAAAGGAGATTGCTTACAAATCACTCGTGTGACCAGTTCTAAAGTTTCAAGAATCGGCTTTAAATGGTTACTGTAGGAATATATAAAATCCCTACATATCGCTCACATATAGGGGTCATGAGGTAAGATTAGAATGATTACTGCGTACACAGAGGCATTCAATCAATCATTCTTATATGTGAATGGAACAAGAAGGAACGCTAATAACTGGTTCAATGGGATGTACCCACTGCCATGTTCCTCGTGGTGGTTTGCAGAGTATGGATGTAGATGTAGTTGTAGATGGAGGAGGAGGAGAGGAACTTTGGAAAGATCTTCCCTTTCTACATTCTTGTATGTCTGGAGGCTGTAAAACTTGTTTGCAATAGTATTGTACTAGTAGAGACAATCTGGTTACACAAAGTGTCCTATGAAGTCCTATGGTGCAAGAAATTAGATGACTACTTTATTTTAGCTAAAATCTATAACACCTTTAACTAGCGAGTTGGTAGGTTCCCACCGAGATGGAGATGTATTGCACAGAATGACAAGAAGGGGAAAACCTCAGCATCACGGAAATGAGAAAAAAACTGTATGCTAGAGTAAATGTTAATAGTGTGTTCCTGGATGTTCCGCCTGAGTTGTTTTTATTTTCTTTAGCGCAGAAAATGGAAGCAACAACGCGGAACGCCTGGAAGCATATTATTAATCAGTTGTGCATAGAAAAACTGGGACGTCACAAGCATATGGGGTGTTGGGAAAAACAGCAATAATTATTTTAACCTTTGGTACACCTGTACCACCTGATATAATATATCTGCTTATATCTGCATTTAAGTTTGACCATATATCCCAAAACTGGTGTGATGCTTCAAATATCAAAAATTTGGCCATTCTACCATGGCACATAATGATAAACAAGTGGCTGAACTGTTTTTGACATCACATCAAATTCAAGAAACAGTATTGGTGGCAATTGAGAGATTTATGGCAACTAAATTAACAAAAGTTGGTTTTGTGCCCCTGTGGTACAAACAACAATTCAGATCACTGTTATGGAAGCAACAAAAACAGCTTGCCATATTTATTTAAATCTTCAAGATGGACAATGTTTTACTGAAGCTCAAAACTTAGCATGGCAAGATGCTTTTAATAGTTTCCACAATGTATATAAAGTACACCAACAGCAAGAGACAATACCTTCTCTGTGCAATAGCAATGGTAATGTTAATGTTGACAGCGCCACTAAATCAGAGTTACTAAACATGGTTTTCCAACATTCCTACACCAAAGAAGGCAAAGTAAATATTCCAGAATTTGAATCGAGGCAACTGCTGACATGCCTAATTTAGAAGTAGATATCCTCAGTGTAGCAAAACAGGTTAAATCACTTAATAAGGGCAAATCCTATGGTCCAGATTGTATACAAGTTAGGTTTCTTTCAGAATGTGACAGTAGGTTAGCTCCATACTTAGTAATCGTATACAACCACTCGCTTGATGAAACGTCTGTACCTAAAGACCGGAAAGTTGCACAGGTCACACCTATAATCAAGAATGAAAATAAGAGTAATCTGATGAATTACAGACACACATCACTGATGTCGATTTGCAGTAGGATTTTAGAACATACACTGCATGTGAACCCTATATATTACCTCGAAGATATCAGTTTACTGACACACAGTCCACACAGATTCAGAAAATATTGTTCTTGTGAAACACGACTGGCTTTTTATTAGTACGAAGTAATGAGTGCTATTGACAGGTGATCTCAAATTGATTCCATATTTCTAGATTTCCAGAAGGTTTTTGACACCATTCCTCAAAAGAGACTTATTATCAAATTGCATGCTCATGGAGTATTGTCAGAGTTACGTGACTGGATTCATGAGTTCCTCTCACAAAGGCCACAGTTTGTAGTAATCAGTGGAAACATCAAGTAAAACAGAAGCAATACCTGGTGTTCCCCAAAGGAATGTTAATAGGTCCTATGCCATTCCTAATTTAGTACTGCAACAGATCATTTGTGAAGTGAGGTGTTGCAAAAGCATTTTTCAAACCAACATGTAACAAATGCCACTATAAAGAGTTTATTTTCATAATAAATTAGATAACTGACAATTTGGATGTATGTTTTATTTGTAAACATGTATCATGAGTTGGATGGACATGGCATATCTGCAGTGTGGGGAGATGGCAAACATCAAACCACATTTGTGGTTGGTGCTAGTCGAGTAGTTTATTCGCCGAGTTTATTCCTAGCATGGAGATACGCTGTGTGCCGCAAAGAAACATCACAGGGTCAAGAGAAAACTTATTAAATGGATACACTCAATTGGAATCTGTTAAGACAATGTTTTTAGGCTTAGTCCTTATCAATGTTTTTGCAAAGTTCAGAATAATGTAACAGCTTTGTAACTCACAGGTATTATAAACAAGAATACAATATACAAGATGTTGACGAGGAGCCTCGTTTTTGTTTCGAAAGTTGGATATTAGGCTTGTAGTCTTATCTTACAGCAGTAGCTGCAGTACTTCAAGAAAAGAAGTTTGGTAAGAAGAGGTTGGCTTGTGTGCTGAAATAACAAGGTGAGCAAGGTTAAATAACAGAATGTCTTAGCTCCTGATCAGACTTTACTTCATCACCCAATATCATGGTAAAGGACCAATGGAGCATGATATGTGGCGACCGTGACAGAACATGGAACAAATATGACTGGAGTACCTAAAATTTACAAAGAACAAATAGTAAACAGAAATCTGAAATATTAAAGAGAACTGGTGAATTTTGAGTAGCCAGATTTATGGGAGTTGATCTCAACAGCAGTCATAGATCACAGCTGCGGCACATCAACTTAGAGCAGTATCATCTTCGGTGCAGTAACTTTCACCAACGTAGCAAATTCTACACAATGATCCAGCTTCCTGTTGGTATCTACTTAAACCAAAATTCTGGTCAGCTGTATATAATCCAGGTTCATTAATTTCCAAAAGCCCCCCCACCCCCGCCCCTTTTCTTTTTCTTCTTATGTTCATGTCGTGGGGTGAAATGCAAATGGTTTTTGCAACTGGAGTGTATGTGTGTGCGATAGATGTTTAGATAGCCTTGCTGCAATATTAAGCTGATACTAATTAAATGTACATTATTGTATGCCTTTGCTGACGAGAAAAATTACTACAGAAATCTCACTTTGGTTCAAAGTATTTAGTGAACAATGGGGTAATGACAAAAAAAATACTAAAATTGAATTAACAAATGGAATAGAAACAATTAACACCAAGCTAGAACAGCGTATTTCGGAGTCACTTAAGGACTAGGAAGAAATCTGAAGTAGCATACTGCTATCACAGATGAAACTTTCCACCTTACTAGGGGAACTAAATTCGGAAATTTTGAAACAGTGGGATTTAATTCAAAATGAAGTAAATGAGTAGTTTAAAGATGTGAACAAATACATTAAACAATTAATGTTTAACAGAGCAGATATTACACCATCAAATCTTAGGCACAGGAGTAAGGGGGATGTTTCCAGGGTGAAATTTTCACTCTGCAGTATAGTGTGCGCTGATATTTCGAAGGTGAAATTGTTGGAACAAACCAAAGATTCAGTGATAGCCGCTATGTCAAGCTCTACACTTGCTATTTTGGATGAGCCTGTAGTTGACCTAGTCAGTGATAAAGTATGAGAAGGACTGAATTGTCTACAGATACACCTCATTCTAATGTGGAAACGAGAGAGAGAGAGAGAGAGAGAGAGAGAACCACAGAAAATTTTGGACGAGTTAACAAATACTAAAAAGGAATTAAATGAAAGGAAGTTTAGTGCAAATAGTGGACTGTCACGGAGCTGATAGAGGAATTGCAGCTAGGAAATGACTCTAGCATATCCAAACAATTCCCTAAATTTAAGCCAGATGGGGAGGTATTTTTAAGGTATTTTTGAGAGTTTTACTAAGTCTTTGCCCAAGAGATGGGATGGTTTGAGGAGAATTGATGTCTCATTAGGTTACTTAGTGTGTGATGCTGCAGAGTGGGGAACTGCTCACACTGAAGAATTTTATCCTGGAACGATTTTCAGTAAAAATTTGAAATGAAGTACTGGCCTCCTATTACTCGAGAAAAATTAACACTTGAGATAGTTACACCACACTACTATAATAATAGTTGAGGAGCTTATAAGAAATATATTGAATGGCACGTAACATGATTTAAATATTTAGATGACCCAATAAAAAAGTGTCAATTCATTAAAGTTCTGGTGCATAGATTACTGTTTTATGCAAGAAAAGAGATTTGGTATAGGGGATGGTATATTGTTAGTGGCTTGTTGATGTTTATCAAAGGTTTGGGTACATGAAACAAAGAATGTGGACATTATACATCAGGAGAAACTCATTAAACCGATTACAATAAATGTAAGTTATCATCCATGACTCTAACAAAAGAATGCAAGCACATAGTGTGAAGTAAACAAAATATCAGTAGTTGAAGCCATCTATGGAGTAACCAGTAACCAGCATTTTCCACAAATAATGTAAACAATACAGAGTGGGGAACTGCTCATGCTGAAGAATTTGATTTTGAATCGGTCGTTGGTAAACCACATACATTCTGGAGACTGCACCAGAATCCAGAATATGATGATGAGACAACAGTCCCCAGAAAAAGAAATTTGTAGCCTTCACTAACTATAGGCATATGCATGAATGGTTGTTGGAGGAAAGAAATTTATAGAGAGAACAACAGGTAAAAACTATTATACAGGGAAAAATTTACTATAGTAGATGGATATTCAGTCTTTGGTATCACAGTAGTTAGTGATAAATATGTCATAAATATAGCTGCCCAACACTAACCATAACTGGAGTTTATGTATTTGGGATGACTGGGAGCAGCTTATTAATGAAGAAAAAAAGATTACTAGTAACCATTACCAGATTTTAATTTCAGCAGACATTGCTATCCCCAATTCAGTAGCAATGTGTCAACGTAACACAACAGAGGCTGCACTCATGGAATTAGTTAAGTCACAGGAATCTAATAGACTAACCCAGGAAAAGAGAAACAAACTACATGAAATATTGTGTAAGTTTCAAGCTGTATTTTCTGAAAAAACCTGGAGCGATTAGTGATTACTCTTGTATCTTTAATACAATAATACATTTTTTGCCAACCATACGCTATTCCTATGAGTCCTCACATAGCTGTAGAACCAGTAGTACAGAAATGATTGAAAAGGGTATTATAGAATGTAGTCTAAGTGCGCTAATAGTAATGGGAAAGCTGAAGAGGTGTGTTTGTCCACCTAGGAACTCACTAGTCTTTGGTGAGTTTGTGCTTGGCTTTCATGGGACTCCAACCTTTGTAGCACCTCTTCTCTTTTTGTGCTGCATGTCTATCCTCTTGCTGTTCTTTTTCATCTCCCATGGGGAAGACGTCTTGGGTATATTCGGGAATGCGTCCTGAAATTTCGGGTTGTCTGCTTTTTCCTTCTTCCTTCATGCTCCATCTCCTCCCCTTCCTGTGCTTTGGCATTTGAAATCTCTCTTTCTTTCTTCAATCTCCCTTCGCACTTGTAAAGGCCTTCTCACATGTTTGGCACTTAGTAGGTGACTGGGTAATGTGTAACTGCCACAACTGGGTGGACAGGTAGGATTCGCATGTACCACCTGGTACATACCAGGCCAAGGGAGGGATGACTGTGTAATACCACAATCCCTTTGGGATCCTGTATCTTATTCCAATCTCATCTCCACTCCCCTGAAGAGGGCATATATATAATATTAGTATTTTACACCAATTTAAACTGTTGCTTTGACATTGTCAACTTTGTGTCTCACCAGTATATAGAATGAAGGAAACACATTGGATTAAAAACTAATGTACCATCATAATTTACAGACAATACAAACTACTGGCACATGGTAGAAATAAATTTGCTATTGTAGTTATGGAGTAATTAATGTTTAAAGTTCTGATATTTCAAGTTGTCGAGAAACATCTATTTTTCTGCCTCTTTTATTTTATTTTTTTTTTTATTTTTTTATTTTTATTTTTTTATTTTTTTTTAGGTCAGAACCGTAACAGAATTATGACGTGATGATTTTTCAGTCAGAATTAAACATGCTCATGTTCTAATTGGTGTTAGTTAATAGAACTGTAATTACGATCATACAGAAATGTAAAATTTTACTCATACAAAATTAATTGAATCTGCACCTTCCATTCAATAAAACTAATCGCTCTGTTCACCTGTAAATGGTAGGATAATTTTCCTTTAAGTTAATAAAATAATATATACAAATTAACTAAATATATTGTTGCAATGATAAAACGTGTAATTTATAATCTAAATAGAAACAGTTTCTTTCCTGTCTTTGTATGAAATTATTCACTGTTTTTACATGTAATTTTCTATATAATTTGGAAAGATGTATGTAAAAACTTAAATTGTTGAATATGCAAAATGCAATATGTAACAATAACAGTGATTGTTTAAAATCATACAAATAGAGGTGATTTGTATGCCACCATAAGTCAGTCTTGGACCGAATTTTGTATCAACAGCATGTAGTCAGACTTCGTACATTTGCCGCCGATCATCTAGCACGTGAAATAAAATTCTCTGTGAACAACAAGAAGTACTGAAACTTATTCAAACCATTACATCAAGATGAACCCACGGCAGCATCAAGAAGAAGCGCCCTGGATTATACAAGATGCGTATTTTTTTTTCTTTTTTTTGTTTTTTTGTGGAGGATAACTGTAATAAGACGTGGTATATTTGTTTTTCTTGTGTTAAGCAATGATACACATCCCAAACTTCACCACAAAAACATTTCCACCACATTATATTACAACTGCCTGAGCTGTTACCTTTCCAAACGCCAATTGGTCCCTGTGTCAAGATTTCAGGAAGTGTGACCTGAGGTGTGAACAATCAGGTAAGAAGTACTGCTGTTGTGAAATTGCCCAGTATCATGGAAGTGTACCCATCTCCTTCTCCTACAGCTGTGCAGCAAGCCTCCAAATCTTCGCCCCCAGGGGCAAAATCACCTGTTACACAACAGGCAAGCCAGAAAGAACAAAAGGAATACTCCTGCAAAGACTTTTTACTTCCCTCCTACCAACAAACATCTGACTCTTTGTCTGCCAACTGTAAAGACGCTAAGAAATTGAACAAAGGCAAATTGACTTCTCCTCCTCCAATTTAGAGACCCTCTTAAACACTGTTGCCACGTGATATACTACATTTTGCTGGTGCACACCACCTACCGTTTTTCTGCCCTGTAATCTGCAGGCCAAACCAGGCAATGCCTCTGTAGATTTCATGGAACAGGATCCTCCAGGCTCTGTGCCCTGTAGCAGTGAGTTTTCAAAGGCTGGCATTCAGCAGCCACTGAGGTGACTGACTTTCATTTGTTCACTCCTCCCCAGGCCCTATTATGACTCTTCTCCAATGGAATGTTTGTGGCATTAGATCCAACAGGGCAGAATTACAGCTGGTCTTGGAATCACAGCAACTGGTTGCTTTCTGCCTCCAATAAGAAAAATTGTGTCCTCATGATTGCTTTGTCCTCTTGCATTTCCTTCCGGTCCAGTTTGACATTCCACCCACGTATGGTATTCCATCTCGTGGCAGAGTTACGCTGCTCACCGGGGTGATGTCCATAGACAAACCATCTCATTGAGTCTCTTTGCTGTGACGTCATGTGTGCTGGACTGCTGTTGAAATTGCTCGCCAATATTTTAAAAAGTTTTAGTCTTCAGTTAAATGATTAATGCAACATCTCATATAAAGATGTGAAGCAAATACTAACAAAGAGATAGAGGGACTGGCCAGTACTTACCTCAGCTCAGTACAGCCGATAGATACACAAAAAATAAAACCGAAAATTTACGTTTCTAGCTTTCGGAACAAAGGAGAGAGGGGAAAGAAAGAGAAGAAGGAAAAGTAGATTCAGTTACTTCCAACCCAGGTTATGAAGCAACAGGGAAAGGAAAACAGGGAAGGTAGCAAGGATGGAGGCATGGTTGTCAGAGGGAAGCCAAAGATATTCTACTGTAAGTACTGTGCCAGCTTCAAACCAAAGAGGATGCATACAGAGAAATAAAGAGGTATATAGTATAAAGATAAACACAACTATGTAGGATGAAAAGATGGCTAAAGAGGAAAGGGAAAGAGGAGAAGACTGAAGAGTAAATGGGAGTGAGGTTGTTTAACGTAGTTTCAGTCCAGGGGGATGGCGGGATGAAAGGATGTGTTGGAGTGCAAGTTCCCATCTCCACAGTTCAGAGGGACTGGTGTTGGGTGGGAGAAGCCAAATGGCACATACGGTGTAGCAGGTTCCTAGGTCCCTAGAATTATGCTAGAGGGCATGCTCTGCTACTGGGTATTGGGCATCTCCTAGGCGGACAGTTCGTCTGTGTCCGTTCATGCGCTCAGCCAGTTTAGTTGTTGTCATACTGGTGTAAATGGCTGTGCAGTGCAGGCATGTCAATTGATAAATGACATGTGTAGTTTCACACGTGGCCCTGCCTTGAATTGTGTATGTTTTACCAGTAGCGGGGCTGGAGTAGGTGGTTGTGGGGGGATGCATGGGGCAGGTTTTGCAGCGGGGTCGGTTACAGGGGTAGGAACCGCTGGGTAGAGAAGGTAGTCTGGGAATATTGTAGGGTTTAACAAGGATGTTACGGAAGTTAGGGGGGCGATGAAAGGCAACTCTGGGTGGTGTGGGGAGAATTTTGTCAAGGGATGATCTCATTTCAGGGGTTGACTTGAGAAAGTCATATCCCTGGCGGAGTAATTTGTTGATGTTTTCGAGGCCAGGATAATATTGGGTGACAAGGGTGATGCTTCTGTGTGGTCTGGGGGTAGGAACATTGTTGTTGGACAGGGAGGAATGTATTGCTCGGGAGATCTGTTTGTGGACAAGGTCTGCAGGATAGTTGCGGCAGAGTAAAGCACTGGTCAGGTTATTGGTGTAATTGTTGAGGGATTCGGCACTGGAGCAGATACGTTTGCCACGAATACCTAGGCTGTAGGGAAGGGAGCGTTTGATGTGGAATGGATGGCAGCTATCAAAGTGAAGGTACTGTTGTTTGTTTGTGGGTTTGATATGGACAGAGGTGTGGATGTGAGCTTCAACGAGATGAAGGTCAACATCCAGGAAGGTGGCTTGGGTTTTGGAGAAGGATCAGGTGAAATTCAGATTCGAAAAGGAGTTGAGGTTATGGAGGAAATTAAGGAGTGTTTCTTCACCATGAGTCCAGACCACAAAGATGTCATCTATAAACCTATACCAGGCCAGGGGAAGCAGCTGTTGGGTCTTCAGGAAAGCCTCCTCCATGCGGCCCATGAAGAGGTTGGCATAGGACGGAGCCATCCTGGTTCCCATGGCCGTTCCCCTGATTTGTTTGTAGGTCTGGCCATCAAAAGTAAAGTAATTATGGGTGAGGATGAAGTTGGTAAGTGTGATAAGGAATGAGGTTTTTGGAAGATCTTCGGGTGGGCGTTGGGAGAGGTAGTGCTCAAGGGCAGAGAGACCATGAGTATGTGGGATGTTTGTGAAAAGGGATGTAGCATCTATGGTGACAAGAAAGGTTTCAGGTGGGAGAGGAGTGGGAATGGATTTGAGGCGTTCTAGGAAGTGGTTTGTGTCTTTGATGTAGGATGGGAGTCTGCGGGTGATAGGTTGGAGGTGCTGGTCTACCAGAGCTGAGATACATTCTGTTGGGGCTTTGAAGCCTGCTACAATGGGACGGCCAGGATGGTTCTCTTTGTGGATTTTGGGTAATAGGTAGAAGGTAGGGGTACGTGGCTCAGGTGGAGTGAGTAAGTCTATGGAAGCCGTTGTAAGGGACCTTGGATTTTTAGGATTTTCTGCAGCTCAGTCTGGATGGAGGGAATGGGATCCTGGGTAACAGCTTTGTAGGTTGAGGTGTCGGAGAGTTGACGCAGTCCTTCTGCCACATACTCCACATGGTCAAGTATGACAGTTGTGGAGCCTTTATCCGCCGGGAGGATGACAATAGAGCGGTCTATTTTCAGCTCGTTAATGGCATGGGATTCAGCTGGGGTGATGTTGGGGGTTGTCGGGATGTTCTTCAAGAAGGACTGGGAGGCAACACTGGATGTGAGGAATTCCTGAAGTGTCTGCAAGGGATGGTTTTGTGGGAGGGGAGGAGGATCCCTTTGAGAAGGCGGTCGGAACTGTTCTAGACAGGGCTCAACACTGGGTCTAGTATTTGGGGGCTGTGTTTGGGTAGTGAAGTGATATTTCCAGTTGAGGTTTCGGGTGAATGAGAGGAGATCTTTAACCAGGGCAGTGTGGTTGAATTTAGGCGTGGGGCTAAAGGTTAAGCCTTTTGATAGAACAGATGTCTCTGGAGGAGAGAGGGATCTGGATGAGAGGTTTAGAACTGAATTGGGACTGGTGATATGTGGCATTTGACTGTGGTTATAGTTGAGATTTGGTCTGTGTGGGGTATGTGCTGGGATTGGGAGATTGAGTAGGGTGG
This sequence comes from Schistocerca americana, assembly GCF_021461395.2. Lineage (NCBI taxonomy): Eukaryota > Metazoa > Arthropoda > Insecta > Orthoptera > Acrididae > Schistocerca > Schistocerca americana. The sequence goes on from NC_060124.1 coordinate 313,840,125, forward strand.
CTAGGCTAGGTTTGTTGGCTGTGAGGGGGGTTTGTTGAAGGTTCTGTTGTGGTTGGTGTTTGTGAGGGATAGGGAGAGAGACCCCACTTCTTAGGTGTTCCAATAGCACTGTGGATAGTTTTTTCAGGTGGTGTGTGGCATGGAACTCAAGTTTGCAGCTGGCTTCTAGGATGATGTTCCTGAGTGTGTTCTCCAAGCAAGGGTTTGAGAGGTGGAGGACTTTGATGAGAGATAGGAGCTGTTGGGAGTGGTGGTTACATGAAGTAGTGTAGAGATTCAGGACAAGTTGGGTAAGGGCTAAGGATTGAAGGTTCTGGAAGTCCAGGAGAGACTGGTGGAAGGAGGAATTGCACCCAGAGATGGGAACTTTTAAGGTAAGCCCTTTAGGGGTAATTCCAAAGGTTAAGCAGGACCGGAGGAAAAGTATGTGGGATTGCAGTTTGGCTACCTTGAATGCATGTTTCCGGAATGAATGTAAATAATGTGGTATAGGATTAGGGCACATAGTGGGTAACTGGTGGGTAGGGAAATTAAGTAACTAAAGTTGAAATAGTAATCATAACGTTTTCCCCTGATCTGGACATTCTTGCTTGGTCTGGTCAACTTTTTCCGTATTTTTCTTATTTAGTGGTCTTCCTTTGGTATTGAACATTAGCAACACAATTTCTTTCTTTCTCGTCCTTACCTCCGTGTTTTATTCCTTCTTATGATTACTATTTCAACTTTAGTTATTTAATTTCCCTACCCACCAGTTAGAAGCTGGCACAGTACTTACAGTAGAATATCCTTGGCTTCCCTTGACAACCATGCCTCCATCCTTGCTACCCTCCCTGTTTTCCTTTCCCTGTTGCTTCATAACCTGGGTCATGAGTAACTGAATCTACTTTCCCTTCTTCCCTTTCTTTGCCCTCTCTCCTCCCTGACGAAGGAACATTTGTTCCGAAAGCTAGGAACGTTAATTTTCGGTTCTGTTTTTTGTGTATCTATCGGCTGTACTGAGCTGAGGTCAGTACTGGCCAGCCCCTCTATCTCTTAGTCTTCAGTTATTCATTTGAAAGCTTATTTGTGTTAATATTTGCTATAAAAGTAACTTATTAGTGGATTTTCATTCATCTCAGTCTTTCTTTGTGTGTTATTGATTCGAGTGTTCTGTTATTCGTGAGTCCACTTATGTTGTTTATCCAAGTCTCAGGCCTCAGCAGTGTGTTCATATTTTGTGGTGGGCAGTCGCAGCTGTAGCAGTTATTGTCAAAGTTATTTGTGCACTGTTTTCTAATATTAAATTTAGTAGTTTTCAATTATCCATCCCAATATTAGCAGTGTGTTTACATTTTGCGGCATGCAGTTGCAGCTGTAGCAGTTCTTAAGTTAAGTTCTAACAAAGTTGTTTTTGCACTGTTACACAGTTATTAAATTTATTAGTTTTCAATGGCATCTCTTGCTGTTGGTGTCAAAATAACGGTATAATAGACTTTTGGAAACATTTGCTCACTGTGTATTTTAGAGTTGTCTGCATGTTGAAGTAGTTTAGTAAATTTCCTGTGGTAGTTTTCTGCTGACATTTCTCATTGTTTCTAGTAAAATATTTCAGTAAAATTTTCATTCACTGTTTTAACTTTGTTGAGTGTTCCAGTGGCCACTTGAATTTTTGGTTTTAACTAAGAAATTGTGTGAAGTTTGGTGATATTGGTATTAGTTGTGATTTAGTACTATTAGAAAAGTTGTTGCTTTCTTAGTAGTGAGAGAATTGTGAGACCACTATTGTTAATTCTTTAAACAGTTCTATTGTGGTAGTTGAACTTAGGTACATAGATGTTTAGTTTTTTCAGTATCTGTTAAAATTTTACCATGATTGAGATATGTGGGCTTTGTCATAGGCTTGTGAGTAGTGGGTTACAGTGTGGGATTTGTTCAAAGAATTTTCATTGGGGGAATTCAGTGGGGAAGCCAGTGGACCTTCTAGCAAGATCCTCTCCTGGGAACACAAAATCTGTTGCAGAAATAAGTTGATAGAGGAGCAGGAGCATAAAATCTGTGCCCTTCAGGTGTAGTTACAAGATGCAAAGGAGGAACTAGATAGGTTGAGGAGAGTGAAGGGCGCTGGGGAATGGGAACTGGCTGTTGGTAAAAAGGCAGTTAGGAGGAGGAGTTATTCAGACAATTGTACTTTGCACATGTGCAATAGATTTGACTAATTGTCAGAGTTGAGTGGAGAGGAACCACTTGTAACTATAGGGGTAGGAAAAATGTAGCAGTCCTCAGCAAGTAGGAATCCTAAGTCATTTGCAAATTCTAACAGAAAGAAGAAGGTTCTGCTGCTAGGTAGTCTGCACGGTAGAGGTGTAGGCCAGCAGTTGCAGTAAGTGTTGGGGAGTGGGTACCAGGTCACCAGCATTGTGAAGCCTAGTGCAGGGTTGGCTCAGGTGACTGTCAACATAGGGGTGTTATGTAAAAATTTTACGAAAGAGGATCAGGCAGTGATCATGGGTGGAGCAGGGAATATAATGTAGGTCGTGACCTGGTAAAGATAGCTACTTAAACCAGTGGCACTACTGTGCACTTTGTGCAACTGTTTCAGTATCGTGATAAGCCTCATCTTAATGCTGCTGTTAGGTGTGTTAACATTGGGCTGGAGAGGGCACTGATGGCAGAGGGCATGGCTCACATTGCAGTGGTGCCAGTTGAGTCTATCAATAGACTGGGTTTCACTAGGTATGACCTGCACCTCAAGAGGTATGGGAAGGCAAGGCTGGCAACAAATCTTATAGGTGGCAGTGTAGTGGGTGGTGGTGAGATCACTCATGGAAAAATTCCTGTAGTAGTTTGTGTTACAACAGCACCTTTTTTTAGATTGAAGTCATCTGATAGGTATAGCAGCTTAAAGGAAGTCCTTCTAACAAAGGAATCATCTTCAGAGGAGGTCAGGTATCCAAGTAGAGGAGGAATTAGCATATTTCATCAAAATATAAGAGGTATTAAAGACAAAGTTAGTGAACTGCTTATAAGTGTTGACTCTGACGTTATTGACATATCAGAGCGCCACTTAAATAATTTGACAGTTCAGAGGCTTCCTTTATTAGGATACAGATTAGCTGGCTGTTTTTCAAGGAGCTCTTGTGGAGTGGGGAAATGACCAAGTACATAAAAACAGTATTCCAATTGAGTCTGTAGACGTATCATAGCACTGCACTGAACAGATATTTGAATGTTGTGCAGGGGCAGTTGAATTTAGCAAAACTAAACTTACAGTTGTTGTTTATGGGTCTCCTAACTCTGACTTCAGGACATTTATGCTCAAGCTAGATGGGGTTCTTGGTTCACTTTATGGGACGCACCAAAAATTAGTTATATGTGTGGTGACTTCAATATTAATTTTGTATATGATTGTGCAAGAAAAAGGATGGTGAAACTCCTACACTCATATGATCTGATACAGATTGTGTTTTTTCCAACCAGGGTACAGAGGAACAGTAGCATAGCCATAGATAATATTTTTATTCATTCTCCATTTCTAGATGGGCAAAGGGTGTAATAGTCTTTGAGACCATGATGCACAAATTTTAACACTAAAAGGCATTTGTACCCAAACAAATGTTACGTATAATGACAGACTATGTAGGAAAACTTATCCAATGGCAATATAGAGAGTTTAGTTTTTTAAAACTTGTTAAGGAACAAGAGTTGCAGGATGTTTATAGTGCCGATAACATAGATGACAAATATAATGCTTTCCTTAACACATTTCTCATGCTCTTTGAGAGTTTGTTTCCATTAGAATGTTCTAAACAGTGTACTAGAAGTAAACTGCAGCATTGGTGGCTGACTAGTGGGGTAGCGACACGTAGAACAAAGCGGGAATTATATCAGAATATTATAAGTAGTCACAATCAAGTTACAGCAGCCCATTACAAACAGTATTTTAAGGTGCTTAAAAATGTTATTAGGAAGGCAAAGAGTATGTGGTACACAAATAGAATAGGTAATTCACAGGATGAAATTAAAACTGTATGGTTAGTTGTGAAGGAAATGTCTGGTCAGCAATGCAAGGTCAATGAAATGAAGTCAGTTCGTAATAAAAATATTTCTCTTACTGACAAGTCAGATATATGTACAGTATTTCACTATCATTTTCTGAACATTGCTGGTGAATTAAGTGAAAACTAAGTTCCTACAGCGAATCATATAACTCTCTTGGAAAATGCCTTTCCAAGCTTGATGTCTGAAATACTCCTCCGTGATACTGACAATGGGGAGACTGAGTCAATAATTAAATCATACTTGACTAAGGACTCTCACGGATATGATGGAATGCCTAGCAGGACATTAAATTACTGTGCTGCACACGTTAGCCCTGTACTTAGCCATATTTGTAATTTTTCCTATAAAAATGATCAGTTTCCTGAACAGTTAAAATACTCAGTAGCAAAGCTGCTTTATGAAAAGGGAGAAAGGGATAACATAGACAATTTTAGATCTATTTCTATGTCATAAATCTTTTTTAAAGTTATTGAAACAGCTGTGTATGTAAGGATAATTGATCATTTAATATCACATAGTTTGCTATCAAATGTACGGTTCGGCTTTAGAAGTGGTTCAGCAACTGGAAATGCTATATTCTCTTTTCTCTGTGAAGTACTGGACGGATTAAACAAAAGGTTTCAAATGATAGGCATATTTTTTGATTTAACTAAGGCATTTGATCGTGTTGATCACAAAATATTGCTCTGGAAGTTGGACCATTACGGAATAAGGGGAGTAGCTCACAATTGGTTCACCTCTTACTTTAGCAACAGACAGTAAAAGGTCATTATTCTCAGTGTTGAGTATGGCTGTGATGTGGAGTCTGATGGGGCACTGTCAAATGGAGGGTGCCCCTGGGATCAGTGTTGGGACCAGTCCTGTTCCACATTTACATAAATGATATGTCCTCTAGTATTACAGATAATTCTAAAATATTTCTGTTTGCTGATAACACTAGCTTGGTAGTAAAGGCTGTTGTGTGCAACACTGGCTCTGTTTCAAATAGTGCAGTTCATGACATAAGTTCAAAACTCTGTTTTTACACTTTCTAACACACAGTTCAACAAAACCCGACATTTTAATTTCACAGAATGGGCATATGATTAGTGAAACTGAGCAGTTCATATTTCTAGTTGTTCAGATAGACAGTAAACTGTCGTATAAAGCTCACATTCAGGATCTTTTTCAACAACTCAATGCTGCCATTTTTACTATTCGAACAGTGTCTGAAGTAAGTGATCGTTTGACACAAAAATTGGTCTACTTTGCTTATTTTCATTCATTTATGTCATGTTGTTGTTGTGGTCTTCAGTCCTGACACTGGTTTGATGCAGCTCTCCATGCTACCCTATCCTGTGCAAGCTTCTTCATCTCCCAGTACTTACTGCAACCTACATCCTTCTGAATCTGCTTAGTGTATTCATCTCTTGGTCTCCCTTTACGATTTTTACCCTCCACGCTGCCCCACCAATGCTAAATTTGTGATCCCTTGATGCCTCAGAACATGCCCTACCAATCGGTCCCTTCTTCTTGTCAAGTTGTGCCACAAACTCCTCTTCTCCCCTATTCTATTCAATACCTCCTCATTAGTTACGTGATCTACCCATCTAATCTTCAGCATTCTTCTGTAGCACCACATTTCGAAAGCTTCTATTCTCTTCTTGTCCAAACTATTTATCATCCATGTTTCACTTCCATACATGGCTACACTCCATACAAATACCTTCAGAAACGACTTCCTGACACTTAAATCTATACTCGATGTTAGCAAATTCCTCTTCTTCAGAAACGCTTTCCTTGCAATTGCCAGTCTACATTTTATATCCTCTCTACTTCGACCATCATCAGTTATTTTGCTCCCCAAATAGCAAAACTCCTTTACTACTTTAAGTGTCTCGTTTCCTAATCTAATTCCGTCAGCATCACCTGACTTAATTCGACTACATTCCATTATCCTCGTTTTGCTTTTGTTGATGTTCACCTTACATCCTCCATTCAAGACACTGTCCATTCCGTTCAACTGCTCTTCCAAGTCCTTTGCTGTCTCTGACAGAATTACAATGTCATCGGCAAACCTCAAAGTTTTTATTTCTTCTCCATGGATTTTAATACCTACTCCGAATTTTTCTTTTGTTTCCTTTACTGCTTGCTCAATATACAAATTGAATAACATCAGGGAGGGGCTACAGCCCTGTTTCACTCCCTTCCCAACCACTGCTTCCCTTTCATGTCTCTCGACTCTTATAACCGCCATCTGGTTTCTGTACAAATTGTAGATAGCCTTTCGCTCCCTGTATTTTATCCCTGCCACCTTTAGAATTTGAAAGAGAGTATTCCAGTCAACATTGTCAAAAGCTTTCTCTAAGTCTACAAATGCTAGAAACGTAGGTTTGCCTTTCCTTAATCTTTCTTCTAAGATAAGGCGTAAGGTCAGTATTGCCTCACGTGTTACAACATTTCTACGGAATCCAAACTGATCTTCCCCGAGGTCGGCTTCTACCAGTTTCTCCATTCGTCTGTAAAGAATTCGTGTTAGTATTTTGCAGCTGTTACTTATTAAACTGATAGTTCAGTAATTTTCACATCTGTCAACACCTGCCTTCTTTGGGATTGGAATTGTTATATTCTTCTTGAAGTCTGAGGGTATTTCACCTGTCTCATACATCTTGCCCACCAGATGGTAGAGTTTTGTCATGACTAGCTCTCCCAAGGCCGTCAGTAGTTCTAATGGAATGTTGTCTACTCCCGGGGCCTTGTTTCGACTCAGATCTTTGAGTGCTCTGTCAAACTCTTCACACAGTATCATATCTCCCATTTCATCTTCATCTACATCCTCTTCCATTTCCATAATATTGTCCTCAAGTACATTGCCCTTGTATAGACCCTCTATATACTCCTTCCACCTTTCTGCTTTCCCTTCTTCGCTTAGAACTGGTTTTCCATCTGAGCTCTTGATATTCATACAAGTGGTTCTCTTTTCTCCAAAGGTCTCTTTAATTTTCCTGTAGGCAGTATCTATCTTACCCCTAATGAGATAACCCTCTACATCCTTACATTTGTCCTCTACCCATCCCTACTTAGCCATTTTGCATTTCCTGTTGATCTCATTTTTGAGATGTTTGTATTCCTTTTTGCCTGCTTCATTTATTGCGTTTTTATATTTTCTCCTTTCATCAGTTAAATTCAATATTTCTTCTGTTACCCAAGAATTTCTACTAGCCCTCGTCTTTTTACCTACTTGATCGTCTGCTGCCTTCACTACTTCAACCCTCAGAGCTACCCATTCTTCTTCTACTGTATTTCTTTCCCCCATTCCTGTCAATTGTTCCTTTATGCTCTCCCTCAAACTCTCTACAACCTCTGGTTCTTTCAGTTTATCCAGGTCCCATCTCCTTAATTTCCCACCTTTTTGCAGTTTCTTCAGTTTTAATCTACAGGTCATAACCAATAGATTTTGGTCAGAGTCCACATCTGCCCCTGGAAATGTCTTACAATTTAAAACCTGGCTCCTAAATCTCTGTCTTACCATTATATAATCTATCTGATACCTTTTAGTATCTCCAGGGTTCTTCCATGTATACAACCTTCTTTCATGATTCTTGAACCAAGTGTTAGCTATGATTAAGTTGTGCTCTGCCCAAAATTCTACCAGACAGCTTCCTCTTTCATTTCTTAACCCCAATCCATATTCACCTACTATGTTATACAGTATTTTATTTTGGGGTAATTCTTCCAATTCTCAAAGGATATTACTGGCTTAGAAACAGGCAGTTGGGGCAATAAGTGGTGTACACTCACTAGTCTGGGTATTCTGACATTGGCTTCTCAGTATTGTAGTGTCACGGAATAGTAAAAAGTTGGAAACGTGGAATATTGTCAAAGTTTCGTTGCCTATGCTGAGAGCCAGAGGCAATAGGTTAGCCAAGAGGTAAGAGGATTGCACATGTATCGGAATGTGTCGCCACGCAGGGGCAGTGGCCTGGTTACACACAACAGGGGAGAGAGAATTGCTTAGCACACGGGTTTGTGTTAGCTGAAGACTTTCGTAGAGTGTAAGGCAGAGGTATAGCGTCAGCTCTACTGCATTTCATAAATTCGCATAAGTCTGCCGTAACAACACATAACTCTGTCACAAGAACACCTAAGGGGCGAGTATGACAGATAAATCAGCAGTATAAGTGGAACGAATGCATTCATTACAAACGAGCATGACGTCAGGATATCGGATATCGCTCGTGCTTCCTTTAAATACGCCAGCTTTGATGGCAAAAAGGCACTCACAGTTAGACTTGCAGTTAGATGTGTACTGGGTTGCTGCGTAGCGCTCAGCTTGGTGATCGACATGTTAATTTTTATTAAGGAGATGTTGCAGTAAGGGCGGCCCATCCAGCAGCAGACGTGAGGGGACAGTACCAGCTCTGGTCCTCTCTGCTGCCACTGTTCATCATCAACCCAGGATTAGCAGACATCGCGGCAGACTCGCTCGCCGCCAATGCTGACCACATCAGTGAGCCGTCGTCGAGATCGTGAAGGGCCTAGGCCCTACGCATTCACCGTCACAACCAGGTGAGCCGATGACGCTGGGGGATTGCAGCCCGTTCCGCCCGTCCACCGTGGACAAGCCACCAGGAGGAGTAGGGGGAAGACGGGGTGGGACAGAGTACACTCCGCACTACGAGAACACTTCTCGTGCCGACAGCGCTGGGACACCAACCCGGAGCCTCCTATGTGCAGCAGCCTGCTGTCCGCTGCCGAGCCGGCCGGCCAGCCGGGTGCCGCCAGCCATTCACGGCCGAAGTAAGGGCATTCCACCGCTATGTCACAGCACGCGGCGCTGCGCTAGCAAGACTGGTGTGGCCCGGAGCTGGTGTCATCGCTCCGAGTCAGCGAGGACTCGGGGAAGGTCGTTGATATCACCAAGCTCAGCCAGCCTGTGTTACATGGTCCACATTGTACTCAACAGCAATAAAGGTGTCATGAATTAGTAATGTTTCTTTGGCGTTTCTGATGCATCCACAGTCATTTCCTAGCATCCTGTCAACTGGAGAGGTCATCGCTTGGTTTCCAGTCCACCGTAGGCAACCGGGACCACCGGGGCGCCTACAGTATGTATATTCTTTACTGTCATTTCTTGTTAACAATATCAACTTCTTCTGAAGAATTAGCAGCTGTCACTCAGTTAAAATCCAATCTGCATTTGGGCCGCACTTCCTTAACTCATGTGCAGAAAGGTGTGCAGTATACAACTGCATCCATTTTCAATAAGTTACCACAAGAATTCAAAAATCTTAGCAGTAATCCATGCACTTTAAATCAAAACTGAAGAGTTTCCTCATGGGTCATTCCTTTTTTCTGTCAAGGAGTTTCTTGAAAAATTAAGCTGATTCCCATACTATATTGCCAATTCTGTTTACTTATTTAACTTATGGCTTGACTGTTCTGGGTTGAGAAACATTTTATTTTATATGTTATTGCTTTTATGTTGTAATTTCATATAGTGACATCTTCCATGACCTTGGAGATTTGCTCCTCAGTTTGGTCCCATGGAACTAGACGTGTAAATCAATAAATAAAAAAATGAACATCCAGCTGTAAGCTGTTGCAGTCTGCATTTTCCTTCCTCATTGCACCTTTTCCCTCCGTAACGTCTACATCCTCCATCATTCATTGTCACCAGGGCTGGCTTACTCCAGCTTATTGGTCAGCTCAGAGACTTTAATGCCCACCATCCCCTTAAGGGCTCTTCAAGAACCTGTCCAAGAGGTTCCCACTTGGCTGACCCTCTCAATCAACTCAATCTCATCTGGCCCACCCATGTTACTTTCAGACTCATGCACACCTATTCCCATTTGAACCTCTCATTGTGCACTGCCCAGCTTGCCTGTCATCTTGAGTGGTCCATTCTCTCTGAAATGTAGTCAAGAAACCATTTCCCATTTGCTATCCATTTGCTGATTCCTATGCCACCTACGTGTAAACCCAGTTGGTAGCTTTCTAAGGCCAACTGGTGGCTTTACTCCTTCCTTGCGACTTTTGACGAATAACATTTCCCCAGTTGTGATGACTAGGTAGGGCACCTTATAAATGTTATCCTTAATGCCACAGAATGTTCCGTATCTCGCACTTCTTCTTTACCACACAGTGTTCAGGTCACCTGGTGGACTGAGGCATGCCACAATGCAATTCACATGCAGAGGTGTGGTCTCCATGTTCTTAACCATCCTATAATGGCTATCTGGGACCCAGGTCCATTCCCCAGTTTCTGGCCTGACAGTAGCAGACCCTACTGTTATCTCCAATGCCTTGGGCTGATATTTTGCGGAGATTTCAAACTACATCCACTATCACCCCACCCCTCTCCCTGGGAACTGAGTGGAAGAGGCTCAGGAGATATCCTTCTCCTCTCAGAATCGTAAATGCCTCTTTTACTATGCCTCTTTTACTGTGAGTGAGCCTAGAGCATGCTTTCATTTCATCCAGTTCTTCTGCCCCAGTGTCGGGTAATGTTCACATTCAGATGTTGCAACACCTTTCTCTTGCAGGCACGCACTTTCTCCTTCGTACATACAGTCACATTTGGGACAGATGGCACGTTTCCTGGAGGCTGGCATGCAGCCACTGTCATACCCATACCTAAGCCCAGTAAGGACAAACACCTTCCTTCTAGCTACCACCCCATTTCCCTCACCATCTGTGTTTGCAAGGTGATGGAATCTATTATTCATAACCAGCTGGTATGGTCACTTGAGTCTCATAACCTACTAAACACTGCACAGTGTGGTTTTCGAGCACGCCATTATGCAGTTGACCATCTCATCAGTTTGTCAACCCATGTCATCTGTGGTTTCCTGCAGAAATACCAGACTGTAATGGAGTTTTATGATTTGGAGAAAGCCCTCGACACCTGCTGGAGGACTGATATTTTCCATACTCTACACTGAAATTTTTAAAAGACACAGCTTTCAAGGTACATGTGGGTTTGGCCTTGTTAGACACCTTTATCCAGGAGAATGGGAAGCCTCAAGGTTCTGTCATGAGAATCGTCCTTTTTGCTATAGCCATTAAGCCTGTTATGGACTGTCTCCTGCCAGTCATCCTTTTTGCTGATGACTTTGCAATCTATTGCAGTTGTCCACAGAGTTTTCTCCTTGAGTGGTGTCTTCAGTGATGTCTTGATCATCTTTACTTGTGGAACATTGACAATGGCTTTTGCTTTCCCACTAACTAAACTGTTTGTATAAATTTCTGATGGCGCAATGGGTTTCTTCCACTGTCTTTACAACTTGGGCTTGTTGCTTTTCTGTTCACTGAAACTACAAAATTCCCGAGGCTCATGCTTGATAGAAAACCTTCTAGGTCTTCCCACGTGTCTTACCTGGCCACACACTGTACCCGGTCCTTCAGTGTCCCATGTGTCCTAAGCGGAACTTCCTGGGGGTGGATTGGATCACCCTCCTCCATTTGTACCAATCACTTGTCCATTCAAAACTAGACTATGGGTGTTTCGTTTATTCCTCTGCACATCCATCCACCCTATACCATCTTAACACAATCCCCCATCATGCAATATGTTTGGCCACTGTCGCCTTTTACACTAGTCCGGTTGAGAGTCTCTATGTAGTAGCTGCCGAACTACCACTATCATATTGGCATGAGTCCTCTTCAGCAGATAAGCGCGCCATTTGTCTGCCATGTCTGGCCACACGTAATATGCCCTCTTTTTCGATTATTTCCTTGATGGCCAGTATGGGGTGTGCCCTTCTTCTCTGTTACCTTGCTTTCAGCTACTGCTCTGGTAGCTTAATTTCACATTACCTGCCACGTTCCTGATGGATGCGAACCCTTCACTACCTTGGCTTTGTGTGGGGGCCCATGTTCATCTTAGACTTCATTTGCTTCCAAAGAACACTACTCTGAATTCAATCTATCACTGTAAGTTTCTCGACCTTCTCACGCAACTTAACAATAGCACATTCATGTACACTAATGGCTCAAAGACTGACCGTGTGTCAGGAGTGCCTTCATCATTGGCACTGACCATTTTCGATATCGGCTTCCAGAAAACTGCTCGATTTCTACAGCAGAGCTCTTTGCCCTCTACCAGATCACCCAGTACATCCAGTGACACAGGCTTTTTAATTGTGTCATATGTTCCAGTTCTCTCAGTGCCCTTCAGAGCTTATGTGTGTTGTACACAGTCCATTCCTTAGTGCAACAGTTCCAAGACAGTCTCCACTTGTTCACTGTTGAGGAAGCCACCAAGATGTTTATTTGGATTCCTGGTCACGTTGGTCTGACGGGAAATAGGCTGCTGGCACTGCTGCCAAGGCTGCAGTCCTCCTACCTCCATCTGCTAGATCTTTGGATGATCTCTGTGTTGCTTTTTGTCTGCAGACTGTGTTATTTTGATATCACCACTGGTCTTCTCTTCACATGGAAAAGTTCTGGGTAATTGAACCTCTCCCAATGGCTTGACCAATTTCAGCTTGGCCCTCTCATCCTGAGGAGATCATTTTAGCTAGTTTACATATTGGGCACTGTCATTTTAGCCATCGCCATTTGTTACATGCTGATGCCCCGCCAGTTGGTGCTCATAGTCATCAATCTTTGATGGTTCACTATTACCTGACCTAATGCCCTTTTTTCAACCACTTATGTTCCAGTGTATGTTTGTCGTCTGAATTATCTGCCATTTTGGCAAACGATACGTGGGGTGTCGACTGTGTTTTACTTTTTATCCATTGTGGCAATATGGTGAAGGATACTTAATCTTTGGTTCGGGAACCTTGCTGCCTCTATGGCATATTTTGGGGACATTTCTCCAAGGGGAAGTTCTTGTTTTTAGCTCTCTTTCCTTCCGTCGGTTGGGCTTAATGCATAATCACTTTTAACTTGCTTTCTTTCTTGATTTTCTAAAGTTATGATATGGGCACTTATGATCTCAGTTGTTTTTGCACCCGTAAAAGAAGAAAAAGGGGGGGAGGGGGTATTCATTTGGATTTAGTTGCCAGGACTTTAAATGAACATATTGAGATGGAAAGAGATAGGCCTGTTAGTATGGAAAAGTTTGAACTTGCTAAGTTTTTTAGTTAGATGGATTTGACAGGTGAATACTGGCAGGTGCCCCTCCATAAGTTTTCCAGATTTTGTACAGTATTTTTGTTTGATGGAAAGTCTTTATCAGTTCAGGGTACATCCTTTTGATTTTAACACAGGGTGTACATAAAGTCCAGAAACTCTTTCAATTATTTATTGTACAAGAACTAAACATTGTACAGGTGTCATACATATTGCATTTTGAAGAGAAACTCTTAAAGTTTTTTTTACAAACATTCGATATGCGAACCACGAGTGACACAGCAGATGTCAATATGGTAATCGAATTCTTGTCGTACCCGTCCCAGCATGACATTGTTGGCAGTGGCAGTCACTTCCCATATTCTCTCCTGGAGCTCTGCTACATCATGTGGTAGAGGCAGTACGTACACCAGACCTTTAATGTGTCCCCACAGAAAAAAGTCACATGGAGTGTGATCTGGTGATCGGGGAGCCATTTCATGAAACAGCTGTCCCCTTCTGTAGCATGTTAGATCCATCAATGGGGCAGCTCCCTGTTCAGGTACCCACAAACTTCACAATGAAAATGAGGTGGAGCCCCACCCTGCTGAAAGATGAATGGAGAGTCCGATTGCATGTGAGGCATCGGCCATGGCTGCAACATGTCCAAGTAGGAATATCAAGTGACAGTGCTCTCAGCAAAGAAGAATGGCCTGTACAGTGTTCGATGTGACAAGTCACAAAAAACATTTACCTTTGGGGAATCACGCTCAGATTCAATGCATTTGTGTGGATGCTTTTTATCCCAGATTTGACAGTTATGCCTGTTCACTTTTCCATTAGTGTGAAAAGCAGCATTGTTGCTAAAAATTAAGCAACCAACAATGCCATCTGTTGCAGGACTTTCCACACTGTCATTGGAGCCATTTTGAGTTCATGGGATGTGTGACGCACAGGTTTCTTTGGACTCCTCATGAATGTCTCTCGTACGTGCTCCACATTCACTTCACTCACACTGGGACGTCTGCTTCTCTTTGCTGGGTACAAGCAACCCATCATAATGAATTTGTTGTGCCAGTGGTAAATGGTCTTCCTTGTTGGTGGGTTCTTACCATACGTGGTTCTAAACATCCATTGAACAGCTGTAGCCCATTTGTTTTTGTCAAACTCCAACATACAGAAAGCTCGCTCTGCATCAGAACTCGCCATGTTTGCGACTAGTGCTGACTATTGGCGACTTACCAAACTACGCTGTGGTGATATACACGAAAAAAAACTGTCAGGGTTTCTCACACACCCACTAAATGATTTCACGTGCATAGCAGAATAATCAAAAATTGGCATTTTAATAGTATGCACAAAAAAAAAATAGATGTAGACAAGTTTGAGATGTAAGAAATGTACTAATGTAAGACAAATTGCAAAATCACAAAATATGTAAAATAGACCTGTATATTTTACATATTTTGCGGTTTCGTATGATACATTGTATTTTGTACACACTGTTACATTGCAATTTGTCTTACTTTAGTACATTTCTTACATCAAAAACTTGTCTACATCTATTTTTTTGTACTGTAATGGATCGTAAATGGTGAAAAACTTTGACTCAGGTGCGGCGAATTGTTAATGCCAAGAGTAGTATAAACTACCTGCGATAATTGGACATTCCGTGCTACAGACGCAACTCTCTGGAATAAGTAACCAAAGATGTATATTTGACTACTCTGTGTGAAGCGATTACAGAGACTGGATGTGTTTTATGTTGAAGAGATTTTGCTATTGTTGTATGATGCTATTAAGCTCCATTGTGAATATTTAGCTAGTCGATGGCACAATAAACAAATTCAAGAAAATAATATGCATTCAAGGTGTGTATTTACCAATTTATAAAAGATTTCCCAAACATTCTTCAGATATCACGTGATATAGATCAATCGGAGGTGCAGTGTGGAATGATACTGCGAGCTTGCATCTTTCCACAGTCAATATTCTTCCAGAGAAAATCTCAGTAGCAATAAACTTTTCTTTGATATAAAAGTTGGACACATCAATCCATACACATCATACAACACAGCACCTAGTTGTGCTGAACAATCTTCGTAGTGAAATAAATATTTTGAGATCAGGTGGAGCAGTTCCAATGAGGAGTATCAGCGAGATTGGTGCTGCGGGACATATATCTAGCTCTCCTGTGGTATTTAAAACCAAAGACATTAGCTTTTAAAAGACTGGAGCTAAAACCTAAATAAAACCATTGGAAATCATAACAAAAAATACCAAAAATAAATAAGAAGCAGAGAATTTTCTTAAACAAATTTCTTAAATAAATAAATTAGTTAATTAATTAAAATACAATAAAATATAATAAAATGGCAGCTGAGTACAGGACGGCCATTATATTTATTGTTGGCGAATTTTCCCTAAAAGGAAATCGTTAAGCTTATGACTTTGAAGGCTTGTTCTTCTTGTCCTTCCAGTACTCCTTCATTCTCTTGGAGAGGGCCTCTTTTCTCTCCTCAGACCATTCTTGTTTGGTCCGCTGTTTTAGCGCTTCTGACTTTACTTCCCAATTGTCTATGTGTTTTCGGAAGGTGCTTCTGTCTGTGGTGTTTGTGGTGCCAATTGCTTGTAGGTCTTTTCGGACTCCTTCCATCCAGGGTGTCGAGACTTTAAGTGTCTTGATGTGTTCTAGAATTTTCTTGGTGAGTCTTGTTTCAGGGAGTCTATCTAAATGTCCGTAGAATTTAAGGTGCCTTTTTCTCATATCGTTCTCGATGTTCGAATATGCTTCTACTGTTGAGTTCTTCTGTAGTCTGTAGCCATCTGGTGTGGGTCTTCCTCCTAAAATTTTCCTCATGATTTTGCGTTCTTCTTTTTTGATTTCTTCAATTTTGATTTTCCTGTTGAGTGCTAGTGTTTCGCTGGCATACAGTACGGCGGGTTTGATCACTGTGTTATAGTGTCTGATCTTGGTGTTTCTGGAAATGCATTGTTTGTTGTAGACGTTTCGTACCATGCTTAGTGATTTCCGTGTCTTCTGTTGTCTGTCTTCGTAAGCCAGTTTCTCTGTTCCGGTCGGTTCGATGATTTCGCCTAGGTATCTGAAGTGTGTGACCCCTTTAATTTTGCCGTACTTGGTTGTGATGTCGTCGCCTTCTCTTGTTAGGACTTGCGTTTTTTCAAAAGAGATTTGTAGGCCGACTTTCTCGGCGCATTCTTTCAGGATTTCGATCTGTGTTTTTGCTGATGTTGGGTCATAGGTCAGTATCGCTAGGTCGTCTGCGAATGCTAGGTAAGGGATTTCCAGTCTTTTCCTTCCTAATGTGACTGGTCTCCAGGTGTTTTGTCTCCTGACTTCAGCTTCCCATTTGCTCATTACTTTGTCCAGGACGATGTTGAACAATAGCGGGGATAGTCCATCTCCTTGTCTTAGGCCAGTGTGGATTTCAAAGGGGTCCGAGATTTCGCCCATGAATTTGACTTTGGATTTTGTATTGGTTAGTGTCTGTTCGATTAGTCTTCGGGTCTTTTGGTCTAGGCCTTTTTCTCTGAGGATTTGGATGAGGGACTTTATGTCGATCGAGTCGTAAGCCTTTTTGAAGTCGACGAAAGTGCAGATGATTTTTTTGGGGCTTGTCATGTGGGATTTTATGATTGATTTCAGGTTGAAGATTTGTTCGGGGCAGGCTCTGTTGGGTCTGAAACCCGCTTGGTATTCCGAGATGGCGGGTTCCAGTTGTCCTTGCGTTCTGGTGAGAAGGCAGGTTGATAGAATTTTGTAGATGACCGGTAGCAGGGAAATTCCTCTATAATTGTTTGTGTCTGTCCTGTCACCTTTCTTGTGTAGCGGGTGAATGAGTGCGGTCTTCCAGTCGTCAGGTATGATTTCGGTTGTCCAGGTGTTCTGTATGATTTGTGTGATTTCGTTTAGCGAGTTTGGTCCTAGGTTCTTCAGCAGTTCTGCCGTTATTCCATCTTCACCGGCTGCCTTGTTGTTTTTCAGTTTCTTTATGCAGTGGAGGATTTCTTCTTTTGTTGGTGATGGTGAGTCTTCCGGTGCGTTGGCCGGTTCTCGGGGTTCGAAGGTTGAGTTAGGTTCCGGGCAATTTAATAATTTTGAAAAGTACTTCGTGAGCTCTTCACAGTTTTCTTTGTTGGTAAGTGCCAGTTTTCCGTCTTCTTTTCTGAAGCAGTGGTTCTGTGGTGAGTATCCTTTGACTTGGTTGGCGAACGTCCTGTAGAAATCCCGTGTGTTGAAATTTCTGAAGTCTTCTTCGATGGAGTTTAGCTGATCGTTTATGTATTTGCGTTTCTCTTGTCTTATTGTTTTCGATGTTTGTCTTCGAATATGATATAGATCAATCGGAGGTGCAGTGTGGAATGATACTGCGAGCTTGCATCTTTCCACAGTCAATATTCTTCCAGAGAAAATCTCAGTAGCAATAAACTTTTCATTGATATAAAAGTTGGACACATCAATCCATACACATCATACAACACAGCACCTAGTTGTGCTGAACAATCTTCGTAGTGAAATAAACATTTTGAGATCAGGTGGAGCAGTTCCAATGAGGAGTATCAGCGAGATTGGTGCTGCGGGACATATATCTAGCTCTCCTGTGGTATTTAAAACCAAAGACATTAGCTTTTAAAAGACTGGAGATAAAACCTAAATAAAACCATTGGAAATCATAACAAAAAATACCAAAAATAAATAAGAAGCAGGGAATTTTCTTAAACAAATTTCTTAAATAAATAAATTAGTTAATTAATTAAAATACAATAAAATATAATAAAATGGCAGCTGAGTACAGGACGGCCATTTTTATATATATATATATATATATATATATATATATATATATATATATATATATATATATATATATATATATATATATATATATATATATATATATATATATATATATATATATTTTTTTTTTTTTTTTTTAAGCAAAGATGATGTGACTTACCGAACGAAAGCGCTGGCAGGTCGATAGACACACAAACAAACACAAACATACACACAAAATTCTAGCTTTCGCAACAAACGGTTGCTTCGTCAGGAAAGAGGGAAGGAGAGGGAAAGATGAAAGGAAGTGGGTTTTAAGAGAGAGGGTAAGGAGTCATTCCAATCCCGGGAGCGGAAAGACTTACCTTAGAGGGAAAAAAGGACGGGTATACACTCGCGCACACACACACACACACATATCCATCCCCACATATACAGACACAAGCAGACATATTTGAAGACAAAGAGTTTGGGCAGAGATGTCAGTCGAGGCGGAAGTGCAGAGGCAAAGATGATGTTGAATGACAGGTGAGGTATGAGTGGCGGCAACTTGAAATTAGCAGAGATTGAGGCCTGGTGGGTAACGGGAAGAGAGGATGTATTGAAGAGCAAGTTCCCATCTCCGGAGTTCGGGTAGGTTGGTGTTGGTGGGAAGTATCCAGATAACCCGGACGGTGTAACACTGTGCCAAGATGTGCTGGCCGTGCACCAAGGCATGTTTAGTCACAGGGTGATCCTCATTACCAACAAACACTCTCTGCCTGTGTCCATTCATGCGAATGGACAGTTTGTTACTGGTCATTCCCACATAGAATGCATCACAGTGTAGGCAGGTCAGTTGGTAAATCACGTGGGTGCTGTCACACGTGGCTCTGCCTTTGATCGTGTACACCTTCCGGGTTACAGGACTGGAGTAGGTGGTGGTGGGAGGGTGCATGGGACAGGCTTTACATCGGGGGCAGTTACAAGGATAGGAGCCAGAGGGTAGGGAGAGTGGTTTGGGGATTTCATAGGGATGAACTAACAGGTTACGAAGGTTAGGTGGACTGCGGAAAGACACTCTTGGTGGAGTGGGGAGGATTTCGTGAAGGATGGATCTCATTTCAGGGCAGGATTTGAGGAAGTCGTATCCCTGCTGGAGAGCCACATTCGGAGTCTGATCCAATCCCAGAAAGTATCCTGTCACAAGTGGGGCACTTTTGGGTTTCTTCTGTGGGAGGTTCTGGGTTTGGGGGGATGAGGAAGTGGCTCCACTTATTTGCTTCTGTACCAGGTCAGGAGGGTAGTTGCGGGATGCGAAAGCTGTTTTTAGGTTCTTGGTGTTGAATGTGGCTCTCCAGTAGGGATATGACTTCCTCAAATCCTGCCCTGAAATGAGATCCATCCTTCACGAAATCCTCCCCACTCCATCAAGAGTGTCTTTCCGCCGTCCACCTAACCTTCGTAACCTCTTGGTTCATCCCTATGAAATCCCCAAACCACCTTCCCTACCCTCTGGCTCCTACCCTTGTAACCGCCCCCAGGGTAAAACCTGTCCCATGCACCCTCCCACCACCACCTACAGTCATGTAACCCAGAAGGTGTACACGATCAAAGGCAGAGCCACGTGTGACAGCACCCACGTGATTTACCAACTGACCTGCCTACTCTGTGAAGCTTTCTATGTGAGAATGACCAGCAACAAACTGTTCATTCACATGAACGGACACTGGCAGACAGTGTTTGTTGGTAATAAGGATCGCCCTGTGGCTAAACATGCCTTGGTGCACGGCCAGCACACCTTGGCACAGTGTTACACCATCCGGGTTATCTGGATACTTCCCACTGACACCAACCTATCAGAACTCCGGAGATGGGAACTTGCCCTTCAATATATCCTCTCTTCCCGTTACCCACCAGGCCTCAACCTCCACTAATTTCAAGTTGCCACTGCTCATACCTCACCTGTCATTCAATAACATCTTTGCCTCTGTACTTCCGCCTCGACTGACATCTCTACCCAAACTCTTTGCCTTTATATATGTCTGCTTGTGTCTGTTATGTGCGGATGGATATGTGTGTGTGTGCGAGTGTATACCTGTCCCTTTTTCCCCCCAAGGTAAGTCTTTCCACTCCCGGGATTGGAATGACTCCTTACCCTCTCCCTTAAAACCCACATCCTTTCGTCTTTCCCTCTCCCTCCTCTTTCCTGATGAAGCAACCGTGGGTTGCGAAAGCTTGAAATTTGTGTGTATGTTTGTGTTTGTTATTGTTTCTATCGACGTACCAATGTTATCGTTTGGTAAGTTACAGAATCTTTGTTCATGTATTAATCCATGTGAGGTAACAGGGGATAATATGGAGCTCTTGCAAGTAGTTCGTAATTTAAATTTAAAACACAGCAACAGAGATAATATGTTTGGCAAAATAGACCGGAAAATACTTGTTTTGTGTTTTGATGGGCATTGTAGTTCTGTTGCATAGAGGTTCGGTTTTCTTTTAATTGCTACGAATTATAAAATTGTGGTAATAATAGTGTAAAATTATATAAAGTATTTAGGTTTAAGTATTTAAATCTTATTAAAAAAAAAATTTAAACGAATTGTGGACATGTTTAGGGATTGTTTTGACTAATGTAGTGTCACGTGACCCGACTCAGGATTGTGGATATGAGCGGGAAAATTGGGTCTTTTGTCATTGGGACCAACGTTGTGGTGGTAAGTTGGGAGTGACAAAGTGCTGCGAGTGTAAGCATGGATGCCAGTGTATGTGAAGGAACAACGTGAAAGTGTGTAGGTGCGGGACAAACAGTGTACGAATTGCACTAATTATTATTTGTACAGATTGGATTTATTTGTGAACTTAAAAATGCATGGCCACAAAGTTAAAGTGTTTCTTTTGAATAAATAAGTTTCAATATGAATGTGTATAGTTCAATTCACTGCTGTTCAAAAGCTAGCCAATATATGACTCAATAGTAGGGGCACAAATGCAACCATTTACTACCAACCCCCTTTGCTGATAAGCCATGTGAAAAATAGGTAGTGAACGAGCCCGAGTTCAGTTGCATCCACATATTGTGTGTGTGTTTCAAGTACAATATAATTGGTGGAGTCCCATCGTGTGAGCTGAGCAGTCTCAATCCCCACCACAGAACTTCATATCGCTGCAAGCTGGTTAAGGCAAGCACACACAACTATCAGCAATCTCACCTCAATCTGGTCTTTTAAGCTGAATAATATCAACCTTTATAGTGTAATATAGTTCTATATTTTCACTTCATTTCCGTATTTTCTTCAGAAGTAGTCATAGACATTTATTTGGTGCATTCTTTTCAGGAGGACTTTTTATATGAGATAGTGTAATTAAGTGTGTACAAACATATAGGTATTTTGAGTTTTATAATTTTGTTATGGTCAAAACTAGATCACAATTTTAAATCGATAAAGAAAAAGTGTTAGATGTTCAGGAAATTGGTGAAAATACGAGTCTATAGGAGATAGCAGCTTTGTCTAAACAGGAGACAAATCCTATGGCTCAAATCTTAGAACAACTAAGACTTTTGTCAGTATCAGTAATGACTATGTCAGGTGTGGTACAAGCAGTATCACAGAAGTAAGACGACATGTCACAGAAGCAAATTGATATGTGATTGGTGGTATGAACAGTATCACAAAAGCAAGCAGACTTGTGTTGAAAGCAAACAGGCATGTCAGCTGCAATTCAGGCATTAGTTAGCCAGCAACAACAAATTTCAAATGAGATAACTGAGTTCCGAGATGCACAAAGGCAGCAGTTTCCTTTGGAAATCAAAAGGATTACTGAAGAAATGTGAAACATGAAACTGAAGCAGGAGGAAGAAGAAACTTTTGTAGTGGAATTAACAGAAACTGTGGCTACCATAGCTTCTGGATGTGATCAATTGCTACAAGAGAATTTCAGTAAACATAGGCACCCACTACGGAAAACCAGGTGATGCTATGTGTAGATGCAAGTATAAAAGAAGCAGTAAGCAAATTGCCTATTGACAGCTTACCAACTGCAGAAAATATTAAAGAAGACATTAAAGAGGTAAAAGAACAATTAGGGGTGAATTTTAAACAATGGATGGACAATATAGTCAATTCTTTTGAAAATATGTCCAGAGATATGGAACAGATGCGAGGGGCAGTAAAAGACTGTAGAAACAAGCTGTGTGAAGTAGAACGAACGCAGGGCTCAATCCATGAATGATGTTATGGTAACGGACATTCTTCGTCGGAGCGAAATATAAATTACAACAGAATGCTTGCAGATCCGCAAGCTAATAATGTGTATGCTGCAATGCTAATGGAGGAAAAATTGTTGAAACATGGCAGTTTCAAACGTTCTCACCTGACTGAAAATCCATAAACTCCGTGGTATTTATACAAGGATTTTGTAGAGTACTATCGAGGGCTTTAGCTGAAGTGCAAAAGATCAGTTACCTTTCAAGATATATTCAAGGTGACGGTGCGTTACGGGCCACGGATATGATGGATACATGCGAAACGTATGAGGAGTTTGAGTAGCCGTTTCTTCCTAAGTATTGGTCATGGGGTGTGCAAGAACGATTGAGGAAAGAAGTCTTTAACCGGGAGCTTTTCTGTGTAAAAACAGGAAGTCCATGCCAATACTTTGAGAAGTATTTAAATAAAGCAAGATACTGGGATGAACCTATAACGGACAAGGATATTCTGGAGATATTGAAGGCGAAACTTCCAGCTGAGATGAGAGAGTAGTTAATACACGCATCAGAGGAGAATTTAGAAGAATTCATGTCAGTCTTGGTCTCCATTGATTTGATCCGAGAAGATATTAAGGCAAGGCCAGACAGACACAGAGCATACTCACAGTCAAATAATGCTTACGGCGGCCGAGCGAGCAATCAGCTGATTCAGGAGACAAATGAAAATCGTGCTCCGCTGCACTGAAATACTTATGACCAACACTGTAATCCATGTAGCAGTAATGGAAACAATTTCAGATACAGGAAAAACAGACAGAATCAACACGACAGAAGGCACAATCCATGTTATAATGTGAACTCGAATTCTACTAATCGGCAAAACAATAATAGGCAGACACAATCTTCTGTGTTGATGGATAATGACTAGAGACAATGAACACTAGTTATTACAGAAGTGAGAGAGGGTGCACTTCATGCAAATGAATCATGCTTGGAAAACTGATTCTGACCAAATAGTGTCCCGGAGGAACGGTCGAGGAAAGGTATAGGGGCTAAGAGCAGAATGTAAATATGATGAGGTACAACGAAGGAAGATCAATAGAAGAGGAGCTTTGTGCTGACACAACTAAATGTATGGAGGATATTCATTGTAACCCATTTCCGCAATGACAGTTGAAATAGAGGATATTCCAGTAACAGTAGTTTTGGATATGGGTGCATCAGTAAATGCAATATCAATGAGTTTATTTAATAAAATAATGAAGAAGACCCCATTACCAACATTTCCTGCACAACATTGTAAAATACTAGGAGCATTTGGCACACGATCACAACCTGTGAAGATGCAGACGATGATAAAATTGAATCTAGGAAATGCAGTGATAACATACGTGTTCCTAGTAGAGGATAAATTAATAGTCAGCTGTGTTCTGGGATTAGAAACTATCCAGGACAAGGACACAAAATTAGACTTCTCTACTGGGAAAGTAAATTTTTGAATTGACGAAGCCCTAGCCCAGGTAGATTTACTGTAAGGAAAGAAGGAAAACGTGGAAGATACTGCAGAGGAGCAAAGTTGCAATTGATAATGAAAGAGCACTGGCAATGCAAAAAAAGTCTGATTAAAGTCATCCATGTAGTAGAAATATCTGAGCAGATAAAACAGAAGTTGAGTGAGCCAGAGCACTTTAAGAATTATCATAGGTCACAATTGTCTGCCCTATTAAGCAAGTATATGAGAGTGTTTCAAGAACAAACTGGTATCATTAAGGGTTATACATATCATTTGAATGTCAATCCACACACAACATACTGCCATAGTTCCTATCCCATTCCTTGGAAACAACGCAATGCAGTGGACCAAGAAATACAGAGGATGTTAGATTGGAATCTAATTCTACATCTACATCTACATTTATACTCTGCAAGCCACCCAACGGTGTGTGATGGAGGGCACTTTACGTGCCACTGTCATTACCTCCCTTTTCTGTTCCAGTCGCGTACGGTTCGCGGGAAGAACGACTGCCGGAAAGCCTCCATGCGCGCTCGAATCTCTCTAATTTTACATTCGTGATCTCCTCGAGAGGTATAAGTAGGGGGAAGCAATATATTCGATATCTCATCCAGAAACACACCCTCTCAAAACCTGGACAGCAAGCTACACCGCAATGCAGAGCACCTCTCTTGCAGAGTCTGCCACTTGAGTTTGCTAAACATCTCCATAACGCTATCACGCTTACCAAATAACCCTGTGACGAAACGCGCCGCTCTTCTTTGGATCTTCTCTATCTCCTCCGTCAACCCAATTTGGTATGGATCCCACACTGATGAGCAATACTCAAGTGTAGGTCGAATGAGTGTTTTGTAAGCCACCTCCTTTACTGATGGACTACATCTTCTAAGAACTCTCCCAATGAATCTCAGCCTGGTACCCGCCTTACCAATAATTAATTTTATATGATCATTCCACTTCAAATCGTTCCACATGCATACTCCCAAATATTTTACAGAAGTAACTGCTACCAGTGTTTGTTCCACTATCATATAATCATACAATAAAAAGTCCTTACTGCAGTCCGCTTCTTGTTGTGCTGAAGGCAGGTGGAAGGTACGTCTTGTACTTGATGCTCATGTAATTAACACAATTATTGTACCAGTATGTACCCACCCAGAAAATATAGATGAGTTGATCCAAAAGTTCAATGGAGTGATGTATTTTACAACAATCAAGTTGCGTGATTCATACTGGCAGGTCAAGTTAGATGAAGAGTCTAGAAATT
Source organism: Schistocerca americana (assembly GCF_021461395.2). Classification (NCBI taxonomy): domain Eukaryota; kingdom Metazoa; phylum Arthropoda; class Insecta; order Orthoptera; family Acrididae; genus Schistocerca; species Schistocerca americana. The sequence goes on from NC_060124.1 coordinate 313,864,966, forward strand.
ATACTGCATTTGTATACGCTGGAAGATGTTATCATTTCAAGGGTCTTCCATCTGGTTTGAATATCAGTGCAGGAGTATTCATATCTGCATTGGATGCAGCACTGGGACCTGAACTAAGCAGTCAACTAACATTGTGGATGACATCTTGATAGCTACAAATACGTGGGAAGAACATATGAATCTACTGACATAAGTATTAGAGAGATTTTATAGTGGGGGAATAACAGCTAATCTCCAAAAGTCACATTTCTGCCTGGAGAAAATAAAATTCTTAGCGCATTTAATAAATTCAAGAGGCATCTTACCGGATGAAAAGAGGATAAATGCGATAAAAATTTTCCTGTTCCTAGAATGAAAAGGTAGTTAAAAGAATTTTTAGGTCTTGCATAGCTTTTTCATCAGTTCATAGAGGATTGGTTGATGAATTTTGTGTCATTACTAAATTTATCAAGGAAGAACGTGCATTGGCATTGTACTGAGGCATGTCAACAAGAATTCGAAGCAATCAAGCAAGCTTTGCCTAATGCAAAGATTCTCTATCATCCTGATATGTCCTTTGGATTTGGATTAATGGCAGATGCTTCATCTGTTGGTTTGGGCATTTGTTTGTTCCAAATTCGAAAAATAGATGGCAAGCCCACCTTCTGCCCAATAGCTTTCGCTAGTAGGACACTGTCAAGTTGCGAGAGATCATATACTACCACAGAACAAGAGGCTCTTGCAGAGTGTGGGCATTCAAAAAGTTTAATTATTATTTATATGGAGCAAGAACCACTGTGTATTGTGGTCATCAAGCTCTTAGATTTTTAAAAACTTGTAAGCTATTACATGCAAGATTAGGAAGATGGATGCTCGCTCTTCAAGAGTACCAATTTCGTATTGTGTATATACAAAGGAAGAAGAATATAATAGTAGATGCGTTATCCCATCTTCCAGAAAGATTAGAAGAAGGCATAATCTCGGATGAAAATGAAGATGAATTTCCAATATTATTGATGAGAGATCAAGTAAACCGAAGATACTAATTAGAGTTATGTGGTGATATAACAAGACTCCAAGAAAGTGATCCAAGATGGATGAAGATTCGACAGAAATCAGAAGGTCCACAAGAAGGTAAAATAAACCAGTACTGTAAGGTAGTGAATGATGTACTGTTCCATCATCGGAGTAATATGAGTCAGAATTGGTGTGTATGTATACCTGAGGAATTTGTGAAGAAGTTAATAATGTATACTCACAACACTTGGGGACACTTTAATGTTGAAAAATGTGCGAACAAACTGAGACTGTACTGTTACTTCCCAGACTTACGTAGAAAAGTATGGAGAGTACTGAGAAAATGTGTAAAATGTCAGAAAACAAAACCAAATAACAGAGGCAGTAAAGGCCTGTTACATTCCATTATCCCAGAAAAGCTGCTAGCTACTTTATGAGTGGATGTATGTGAACCATTACTGAGGGATAGAGGAGGCTGTAAATATGTTGTAGCTTTTTGGACATATTTACAAAATATGTCAAATTCTGTCCAATTAAAACTGCTACAGCAGTGCCAATTCTGAACTGTGCTTTGGAAAGCTGAACACAGTGTTATCTGACAATGCTACAAATTTCACTGAATACAGATGGAGACATGCATTAGCTTGAGCCAACATTACACAAATATTAACATCCATTTATAACCCAGGCACAAACCCGTTTGAGAGAACTTTTCATGAATTAAATACATTTATGCAGACGTGTTGCCATACGAAGCAGACAAGATGGATAGAATATCTCAGTACATTTGAGGAAATCATGGACAATTTGCCTCATATGACCACAAACTTTGTACCTACTGAACTAATGTTTGAGAGAAGAGAAAGAAATGAATGTATAGATAAGATTCCAAAGATATCAGAAGGAGAAACCCAATGGCAAGATAAGATAAGAACAGCTTTAATAAATCTGACCAAAAGTGCTGGAAAGAGGAAGGTAGATTTTGACAAAAGAATATCACACAGACAATCCTTTGTCATTGGCGAAAGAGTATTGTTATGTACACATCCTCGTGCATCGCTGCTAAACAAGACAAATAAAAAATGGCAATTGATGTACGAAGGACCATTTGAAGTGATTAGGATACCTAATCCAGGAGTATATGTCTGAGGACATCCTGAGACCAGAAATATAAAGGGATTATATCCTCATCACGATTTAAGAAAGTTTCATTCCTGAGGAAATGAAGAAATATAAGAAAAGGAAGATAATTTTTCTAATAATAATATAAGTAATTTTTTCATAATTTCAGATAAGATTATGATGGGTCAACAGAGATCCATAAGAGATGAATTATATTGATTATGTAAATATATATGTTTTCTTTCAGCAACATGACTTTGTATATTCTTAAGGAAAAGTAATTATGATGTTTTTCTTTTATTTCAGTAAAAAATATAGTTATATTGGATATCTGTTTCAGTTTTCATGCAAATGTTATATATAATAGAGGGAAACATTCCACAAGGGAAATATATATATAAAAACAAAGATGCTGTAACTTACCAAACGAAAGCATTGGTTTGTTGATAGAGACAATAAAAAACACACAAACACACACACAAATTTCGAGCTTTCGCAACCTAAGGTTGCTTCATCAGAAAAGAGGGAAGGAGAGGGAAAGACAAAAGGATATGGGTTTTAAGGGAGAGGGTAAGGAGTCATCCCAATCCCAGGAGTGGAAAGACTTACCTTAGGGGGAAAAAAGGACAGGTATACACTCGCGCACACACACACACATATCCAGCCGCACATATACAGCTGTATATGTATATAATTGAGGGAAACATTCCACATGGGAAAAATATATTCTAAAAACAAAGATGCTGTAACTTACCAAACCTGTGTCTGTATATGTGCGGATGGATATGTGTGTGTGCGAGTGTATACCTGTCCTTTTTTCCCCCTAAGGTAAGTCTTTCCGCTCCCAGGATTGGAATGACTCCTTACCCTCTCCCTTAAAACCCACATCCTTTTGTCTTTCCCTCTCCTTCCCTCTTTCCTGATGAAGCAACCATGGGTTGCGAAAACTTGAATTTTGTGTGTCAGCAATATAGCTGATTAATTATTTTAAAGAATAAAGTCAATTCACTGGATGGAGTTTCATGACACTTTATTGAGATAGATTACCAACGAAAGTATTTGGAAGGTAAATGCTGGACCAGATTGAGAGGGATATTTATGTGATCATTGTACACTGTTTGGTATTGAATTATAATTATTTGAAGTATGATAAATGACAAAGAGAAATGACTGGGCTGAATTTGTGTAGATTCAGGGGAAGTAGATAAATTCATAATTATATTCTGTAAAGGTTAAAGCTAATTTTGCAGACTGATAGAAGTGTGGAGTACTGATGGATTCCTTGAACAGCAGCAAACTTCATGTGGAGTGTTGTACGTTTCCAGGTACAAACTAAATTATGAACACATGCTGGTGCAGTGCCATAAAAAGAAACTAGTGATGATGAGACACAAGAGTGGTTATCTGTGTGCTAATAAGCAAGTATATACTCATGTGCATCATATTCTAAAACAATTTTGTGCTTCTTTGAAGAAAAAGGTGAAGTCATGAAAGAGAATTATCACTAGAGTTTACTAAGGACAATGAGTGTGGACATGGTACTCTGACATTAATAAACAAATGTATAAAGGAGAAAAGAATCGATAATTGCAGCAAAAGATTACCCAAATATTGAGTAATAAAATGTATATTATGTCTTCCGAATCACTAAATTGAGACCAGTAGCATGAGAATGAAGAGTATGTGTACTAACCCGTTCTCTCACAGTGCTTTCCCATCAGTAATGATTAGTCTTGATACTTGTTGTGGGGTATGTTACATGTTCGCACATCACTGCCCTGTGAATGGACCTATGAGAGTATGATCCAGCCATTCTCCTACCTGAGGATCAACCCTGTTCCTGACCACCCCTACCATCCCACACTAGCAAGAGGGTCATTCTCCGTCTCTACACACACCTGTCATGTAACTTCCATCAGACGTCGAGCTGACATCACTACCAAGACATCTTCACATTTACCCAACTACACCAATGCAAGAACACCCTATAAAAAGACAAGATCTGGTATTTGAACTTTTAATTAATTTTTGTAAATTACTAGGTGGAACATAAGATTAAATTAGAGTTGTTCCAGGTTTCCCTCAGGAACCCTTGCTCAAATGGGAAGGCTCTTCTGATCGAAAGTCCATGGCCACATGAGCCATTTACAGAGTTACTTAAATGGCTAATGTCAAAATATTTAACCATATGAGAAGCAGTGAGTGATTATGAAAGCTACACAAAGTTCATAAGCACCAAAGGTTGTCATCAGCCATCTAGGAAACAGTAGGGTTAATTTTGTTGCAGTTTTGGCCCCATATTGTCTTATAAACAATTGTAATGGATCGTAAATGGTGAAAAACTTTGACTCAGGTGCGGCGAATTATTAATGCCGAGAGTAGTATAAACTACCTGCGAGAATTGGACATTCCATGATACGGACACATCTCTCTGAAATAAGTAACCAAAGATGTATATTTGAGGACTCTGTGTGAAGCGATTACAGAGACTAGATGTGTTTTATGTTGAAGAGATTTTGCTATTGTTGTGTGACGCTATTTAGCTCCACTGTGAATATTTAGTTAGTCAATGGACAATAAACAAATTCAAGGAAATAATATGCATTCAAGGTGTGTATTTACCAATTTATAAAAGATTTGACAAACATTCTTCAAATATCACATGACATGGATCAATCGGAGGTACAGTGTGGAATGATAGTGCGAGCCTGCATCTTTTCACGGTCAATATTCTTCGAGAGAATATCTCAGTAGCAATAAACTTTTTGTTGATAAAAAAGTTGGACACATATGCATCATACAACATAACACCTAGTTATGCGGAACAATCTTCGTAGCGAAATAAACATTTCAGAGATTTCAGGTGGAGCAGTTCCAACAAGGAGTATCAGTGAGATTGATGCTGCGGGACATATATCTAGCTCTCCTGTGGTATTTAAAACCAAAGACTTTAGCTTTTAAAAGACTGAAGCTAAAACCTAAATCAAACCATGAAAATCATAACTAAAAATACCAAAATTAAATAAGAATCAGAGAATTTTCTTAAACAATTTTCTTAAATAAACAAATTAATTAATTAATTAAAATATAATAAAGTACATACTATTAGTATGACAATTTTGTATTATTCTGCTATGCATGTGAAATCATTTATACTATAGTAACAGTTTTCTATCAAAAATGTTTTGAGAGACTTTTTGAAAATATTTTAATTGTTTATCTCTCTCAAGTGTGAAGGAAGTTTTTCAAGGGCTTTTGGACTTGCATATGATGGCTTTGTTTTGAATTCATGGTGTTAGATCTGGGTTTTGCTTTGCTGGTTATACTGGGACTTGGTGTCTTGAGTATTGGATACATATTTGAATTTTGTCCAGCACAAGGGTTCATAAAGGTAAATGCTTGGTCGCATTAGTATTTTGAGTGCTCTGAATGCTGATCAACATGATCTCTCCACTTAAGGTTGGCTATTATTCTTATTGCTCTTTTTGCATTTTGTATACTCTATTTAGGTTTGTTTTGGAGGTGCCTCCCCACAAAATTATGTCATAGCTTAATATGGAATGAATTATTGAGTAGTATGTAATTTTCATAATATTTATGTCTTTTAGGAAGCTGAATTTGTGGAGAATGTATAGGTTAGAGCTGAGCTTTCCAGTTATGTATTCTGTGTGCTTGGCCCAATTTAAATTTTCATCGATTACTATCCCAAAGGACTTTTCTGTACTTTGAATTTTCTGCAAGGTACCCAGCTATACAAATGTTAATATCTTCAATGTGTTAGTTTTTTAATCTGAAATTTAAACAAAGGATTTTAGCAATGTTGTTACACAGATTTATTTGAGCAAAGCTTGGGATAACATTACTTATTTCCAAGTTGGCTTTTATTTCCAGATTTTCTTTGAACAGTAGAGCTGCATCATTTGCATAAATAATTATATTTCCCTAATTTACAGTATTTGGGATGTGATTTGTATATAAAATTAAGAGCAATGGGCCAACTATGGATCCCTATTGGGACAGAGAAATGTAGAATTCTTGTTGTAGATCTTATTTTCTCTCCTGTCGTTTTTTTAGTTTCTGTGTATTGGTTCCTGTTTTCTAGGTATGACAGGATCCAGTTTCCTGCCATCCCTCTTATCCTGTATGCCTCTAATATTTCTACCAATGTTTTATGGTCCACGCAGTCAAAAGCTTTTGTTAAATCCATAAATACCCCTACACATTTATTAATACTGTCTAAGTTGGTTATGACATTCTCAATTAGATCTATGATTGCATCTATAGTACATTTATCTTTCTGAAAGCCAAGCTGGTTTTTACTGATCATCCCATATTTCATCAGAAATGCAATGAACCTCTGAGCATAGTCTCCTTCAAATATCTTTGATATGACTGGTAAAAGAGCTATGGGTCTATAATTTTCTGGTTGATATTCGTTTCTCTTTTCATTTATTGGTTTCATCAATGCTATCTTGGAAAAAATCCTTCCAAGAATGACTTGTTGATTAACTGTGTAAGTGGTTTATTGAGTTCCTGCATACAATATTTAATTTTTGAGGATGATATTCCATCAGTTCCACATGATATTGTCTGTTAGACTTTTTTTATCTACAGTGTTTCTTCTTATGTCACTGGAAATAGAGCCATAGTTTTTTGAATGGGATGAATATATGTATTCCTTGTGCTATTGTGTCTTCAGTTTGTCTTTTCTCTTAGTTTTTGGCCTACTGTGGCAAAATGGCCATTGAAGAGATTGACAGTGTTATTCTATTCTATTATCATCTTTTTGCTTATCCTAAACTGTATTTTGCTGTGTTCCTGTGGGTTTGATGGTATACAATTAGCAATTATAATAGACAAGCAAGCCTTGCCCTTATAGTCAGCACTACTTATGTAGGTTTTTGCATCTTTTTGTTTGGCTGCATGCAGTACACTGGAATGTATATTTTTGTATTTTCTGTAATAAATTTTAAATTTTTCATAATTTCTGGTTTTATGCATCCTGTGCAATATTTTTATTTTGTCTCTAGAGACTAAAATACCTTTTGTTATCTAGTTTTTGTTTTTGTTGGTGACTTTGCTACTGGCCTTTGTTATTGGGCATGTTATTTGAAGGTAATAAGAAAAGACATTTATGAAGTAATACAGGAAATAAACATGTATGTGGGCAATATACTGTTGGTTTCTAAACATGGACAGAACATTGCACCCTGCTCATTAAAATGTTAAAAAGATTGCAAGGGAGTGAGATAACAGTAATCTAAGTAAATGTCATTTTGGAAAAGAAGAATTTAAAGTTTTAGGGCATATTGTAGAATTATAAGGCCTACAGCCTAACCTTGGATGAATTCAGACAGTGAAAGACTGTCCAGTTCCATGAAATGTAAAACTTTTCGTTCATTTCTGTGGTTAGCTAGCTTCTATAGGTGTTTTATAGAAGATCAATCTATGGATGACAAATAACTTTTGAAACGATGATCCCATTGGATCTGGGATGATGTGCAATGAAAACATTTAACAGTATTAAACATGCTTTATTGCAAGCCAAAATTCTGAGCCATCTTAGGATGCATCAGACTTTTAAATTGGCAACAGATGCATCAGAATACGGATTTGGATGTGCATTGCTGCAACAGAATTGGGAGCTCAATAAGTGAGAATGTAATATACTAGATTTTGCCACCAGAAGTCTTAACAAACATGAATTAAATTATACAGACACAGAAAAAGAATTATTATCCATAGTTTGGGGTTTACAAAAATTTCTACATCTGTGTCTACATCCATACTCTGCAAACAACAGTGAGATGCATGGCAGAAGATGTATCCCATTGTACCAGTTATTAGGGTTTCTTCCTGTTCTATTCAGGTATAAGAAGTAATTATTCTAATCTTATCTCACCATCCCTATGTGAACAATATGTAGGAGTTATTGTATATTCCTAAAGTAATCATTTACAGCCAGTTCTTGAAACTTTGTTAATAGACTTTCTTGGGATAGTTTACACCTATCTTCACGAGTCTTTCACTTCAGTTCCTCAGCACCTCTGTGACACCCTCCCATTGATTAAACAAACTGATGACCTTCATGCTGTCCTTCTTTGTGTATGTTCAATATCCCCTGCTAAGCCTATCTGGTACAGGTCCTACACACTTGAGCAATATTCTAGAATTGGTCACACAAGTGATTTGTAAGCAGTCTCCTTTGAAAACTGATTGCGTTTCCCCAGTACTCTACCACCAAGCTTAAATCTATCACCTGCTTTATCCTCAACTGAACCTATGTAATCATTCAATTTCATATCCCTTCAAAATGTTGCACCCAGGTATTTGCGTGAGTTGGCTAATTCCAACAGTGTCTCATTGACATTATAGTCAAAGAATACTACATGTTTTCTTTTTGTGAAGTGCAAAATTTTACATTTCTGATCATTTGAAGCAAGTTGCCAATTTCTGCATCACTGTGAGATCTGATCTAGACCTGACTGAATATTCATGCATCTTCTTTCAGATAGTTCTTCATTATAGATAACGGCATCATCTGCAGAGAGCCTGATTTTACTATTACTATTGTCATCAAGGTCATTAATATAGAACATGAACAGCAAGGGTCCCAACACACTTCCCTGGGACACACCCGAAGTTACTTCTACAAGTGACGGAGACTCTTCATCCAAGATAACATGTTGCATCCTCCCTACCAAAAAGCCCTCACTCCAGTAATAAATTTCACTTGATACCTCATATGATTGTACTTTTGACAATAAGCTTAGGTGCAATACTGTGTCAAATGCTTTTTGGAAATCAAGAAATACTACATCTATCTGATAGTGTTGATCCAAAACTTTTGGTGTGTAATTTGAAAAAAAATGTGTGTTACCTTTCACATGATCAATGGTTTTGAAGTCCATGCTGGTTGACACTGAGAAGGTCACTCTGTTTAAGATACCTCATTATGCCGGAGCTCAGAATATGTTCTAAGATGCTACAACAAATCAGTGTGAAGGATACTGGATGGTAGTTTTGTGGATCACTTCTAAGTCTCCTGGGTTTTCCTTTGTAAAAGAGCATTTTACAATTGAGTTAACCATTTCAGCTTTTGGTTTGCTACCCTCAATTTCAGTTCCTGCCTCATTTGGTGCCACTAGCAGCCTTTACTTATGACCAGAATTTCTTTTGGTTCTGCAAAAGATCACTTGATAATATTCTGCTACAGTACTCACTGAAGGCATCATCCATTGGCAGCCAAATGCATTTCATTCAGCATCTCTCTTATCTGTAGCCCTTCACTTTGTTTTACATCTATTATGCAGTATTCTCTGTTTCTTTAGAAGTTTCTTTACAATGACCATATACCATGGAGATTCACTCCCATTATGAACTGTTCTACTGGGTACACATCTATCCAGTATGTGTCCAACTATTCTTTTAAACTTAGGCCAGAGTTCCTTTACATGCTGCTGAGCGGTGCTGAAAGTTTCAAGTTTCTCATTGAGGTATAAGATATGACACTACTAATTTTTTTATCTAGTTCACTGAACATATATATCTTTCTGCTTGTTTTAGTTGCCCTTTGTATTTTGGTAATCACTGTTGCCACTTCCGCATCATGGTCACTGATACCAGTTTCAATGTGGATATCCTCAAAGAGGTCAGGTCTATTTGTTGCCATTTGATCCAATATATTTCCATAATGAGTGGGGTGCCCTACTACCTGTTCTAGGTAGTTTTCAGAGAAGACATTTGGTAAAGACAGGATGTCTTACCATGCCCACCAGTAACAAAACTGTAATTTTCCCAATTAATTGTTGGATGATTAAAGTTTCCACCAGTGATTAAAGTATAATTGGGGAACTTGAGTACAAGTGAACTGATGTTTTTTCAAATGTTTTCAGTTACATCAGGAGATGAGTCTGCTGGATGATAGAAGGATCCAATTAACATTTTATGCCCAACCCTGATACTGAGTCTTGCCCAAACAGTCTCACATGCAGCTTCAGTTTATGTCTCAGTGGATTTTAGTTTCTTGCCTACTGCAATAAATATGCTATTTCCATTTCCATTTTCCTATCCTTTCGAAATACACTTCAAATTTACCCAAAAATCTGACTTCTGTCAATTTTAGGTTTCAATCAATTTTCTGTAACTAGTATTATGTGAGCTTTACTGCTTTTCAAGTGCACTTCAAACTCTGGCACTCCACTGCAAATGCTTTGGCAGTTTACCACCAGGATTTTAATACTCTCTCCTGTGGGAGCCATTTCTTCCAGTCTTACATTGATACTTCTGGGTTTCCTACAGTATCATTATCTGGATTGGACTGAGAGTCACCTAATCTAAAAAGCCCTTGTGTTCATCCCACACATTCAGCTATCTGAGTAGCAGCCTCTGATGTGTAGTGCTCAACTGACCTATTTATGGCGACCCTACAGTTCTCAACCCTAAGGTGCAAGTCCACAAAATTGCAGCCTAGCTTGTCACAGAACCATCGAAGTCTCTGGTTCAGTCTTTCCACTCAATTGAGAACCAAAGGGCCACAATCAATTCTAGGGAGAATACTGTAGATTGTGAGCTTAGCACAATCTGCAATTGGTTGCACCCTGTTCCCTCAATGGCTGCCAGAATAGCCTCTTCAACATATTGCATGAGGACGCCAGGCATACACACTGAGTGCACCTATTGTCCTTTCCCATCCTTTGCTGCCATTTCCCCAAGGGCTACCATAATTTGCTGTATGTTTGAACTGCTGATGAGAGTGAAAGACAGTTCTTCAAACGTGTTGGTTAGGAGATTGGTACAACACCCTGAGTCCTCCCTGGTCCCCGTCCAGCCTGTACAGGATATCTAGATCTACCATTGACACGCCACTCGCAGCCAAGTGGATGGGTAATGACAGATCCTGTTCCACCTGCAGAGGAGGCAGGATTCACAGGAGAGGACGGTACCTGAGGTACCTCTGGTACAGATATCACAGGTATACAACTCAAAGAGCTCTTCCAACGCAGTGATTTGCAGTAGCTGCCATTCATTTGATAGTAGTCAGGGTGATTTACAGCTGCTTATAAACATCAACCAACTCATCCTGTGTTTGAGAACAGCATTCAAAGTAGGGCTGCATTTTGCCTGTTGCAGTGTATTATAAGGCAGTGAACAAATAACTTTAAATTAAATATGTTGGTTTTCTCTAAATTTGTTGAGCTACAATGTTGCTAATTCCTACAAAAATAGAAGCAGATACACAAAATGAGATTTCTATTAAGGCAACACAAAAACCTGGGATTATGAGACTGTAGCATTTATCCATGCTTCTGACATCTGTTGACCTTATGGTTTATCTGTACTGTAGGCCCACACTGTACATGTATTTGATCATTCACAGAAAGCTGTCTCGCTGGTTTCTTTGATATTCACTTAAATAAGGAAGAGGGGCTGGAGATGGTGTGCTCTTGGCCTTTATGGCTCTCAGCACCTCATTTGTGTTCTGGTCAAGTGACCTTGTTGGTAGATGGTACTACCTGAATTTAATCATTTCAGCAAACGGCAGTTTGTATTTGGAATTGGTTGTCTACTGTGCAGGAATTGGCTTTCCTGTGGAGTGTCAACATGAAATATGTTGAACCTGTATTAAGCGCTAACAGAAAAGAAAATTGCAGAAAAAGTTAGCTCCAAAGAAACTATGGCATTTCAGACCAGATTCATTGTCTGAGAAAGTGAAAAAATCAAATAAATGTGACTGCAGGCAAACATTTAACAATGGAGTGTACAATAAGCATATGTGGGTGCAATGCAAGAATGCCTGTTTTCAACCCAGAAGTTAAATCGTTAACTAATACATGAAATAGGGATTTTGTACATTTGTCTGAAAAGATAAAAAAGCACGAAAACTCCCACTTACACAAAAATGTGAAACAGAGAGTAATGAAAGCTTAAAACATTATTTCATTCTTGCCATAAACTATACTTAATTATGTACAAAGCAACCAATTCCACAAAACAGTTCTTCCTTTTTTCAGACAAGTAATGCATATTATTATTATTATTATTATTATTATTACTACTACTACTACTGTAGTGGCTTAAGTTGTATGAATATGTTGATGAGCATAACTATTATACAGTAGATGCTATTAATTTCGTTCTCTCATATTTACCTGAATTTAAAAATTAGTGAGCACCCAGAATGTATATCTATGAGTTGCCACTGCTGTTGCAGCATGTAATTGGGGGTAATTCTTTGAAATATACAATATGAGGACATTCAGATTTACAGTAAAAAGTATGTACAGAGGATGAAGATGAATACAGCACAGAGGACAGAATTAGTATCAAAGCTATAGGTGCCAGTGCCTGCCAGCAGGCCACCCCTTTGGCAGCAAATGTGACTTTGTACACTGACTTACTGACCATAAGCAGAATATCTTGCAATGTTATTTGTTATTCAGTGATGGTGCCACAATTGTCAGTGGAGAAGATGGAGCTAGCTGCTGCATAGACAGGCCTTGTCTCCTATAAATCTGATGCTCTGTTGCTTGTGGATGACAGTTTTGGACATGTGTTTCCCTGTCGTGATCACTGAATAACAAACAATGTTGTGAGAAATTCCATCTACAGTTCATCAGTGTAGAGTCATGCTTGCTGCTGAAGAGGTGGCATAGTGGTGGATGCCAGTGCCTTTATAGCACTCTGTAGCATCATTGGATGATGGTTCTGGACACAGGTTCCTAGCCTTGATTTGTTTTCCAAGACATTCTCTATAACCCTAGAAGTTTGTCACAACATTTTGGGGACACTCTGTACAGAGATAATATTTCTGTGAAAAGAGGTGTATCCTGCTGGCTATTAAGTAATTTGGTACCACTAGTTTTGAGGTTCTGCAAAGTAGATGAATTTACCTGAGTCTGTTAATCTGTTCCATATGCTACTTTAAAGATGCTACTTTAAAGATGACATAAAGTACTTTAAAGATGACATAATAAAGAGACAAGTATCAGAGTTTTGTATGCTGCTCTCCAGGTTTGGAAATGTAGGAAACTGATTACGGAATGTCTGACAACAAATACTTGTTAACTGGTCAAATTCTGTTATCTGCTGGTTTGATGGCAGTTTATGAAGGCTGAAGGTGTTTGATGAGGAAAATAGCCTTATAACAATTAATGTGGTGCTACCTGTAACAACTATGCAAGGGCTTATCTCTGTGTAGCTCTGTAGTTTCATGTACTCTTTTTAACAAGTAGTGTGAGTTTAATTTGCTAAAAATGTGTTTTGCCCAAGGTGTAGCACACATCCATTGATTCTAAAAGTTTTATAAGAATAGTTAGAAAAGCTAGGGTTCTGGAATAAATACTTCATTAGATGAAATATGGACAATTTGACTAAATGGCTGCTGGACTGTAGGTCTTAGTAATGAGTAAATCACAAGAGAAAACTGTTTATTGATCCAGATGGATAATAAATATTTGTCATCTAAGGTCCCAGCTCCATAACAGCAGACTGATTACCTGGTATAAATGTCAAGAAATTTAATCAAAGTGAAAAATACATCTATGAGCAATGGTTTACAATTTATCATGAAGCATTCCACAGTTAATAAATTTAAATGAAATACAATTATAACTGTCTTTGTACATTAAAGAAACAAATGATAGTAATGCTTGTAGAGAGAAGGTTAAAACTAGTTTTGAATTCTGAATATTTAGTGCTTAATTAACATTTCACAGCAGTGACGACATCATTTGCCTAATGGCAGGAATATGTAATGTAACATATCGCTTTGGTGAGGTGACGTGTTGAAAAAGCATTTTTACAGACTGGCAGATGATGATCACCAATATAAAAATTTATTTTTGTAATGAATTAGATAACCTACTGTTTGTACATGTTTTATTTACGCACATGTATGATGAGATCACACACATGTATCATGAGATCATGCACATGTCTCATGAGATGGATGCATGCAGCGTATGTGCATGCTGGGAAGACAATAAACATTGTACCATGTTTGTGGTACCTGTTGGTTGAAAAGTTTGTTCTGCCTTTGGTTCCTGTCATGGAGATATGGTGTGCACTGTAGAGGAAGAGCAGCTGTGGCAGTACCTATAATTTAATGGGGACAGAGAAAATCTTTTTATTTTGATACACTCAGTTAGAATCTGTTAATTAAGACAGAATGTTTTGGGGTTTGTCCTTATTAGTGTTTTTATAATATAACAGCTTTGTAACTCACAGTTATTACAAACAAGAGCACAATATACAAGACATTGTTAATGAGAAGCTTCACATTTCTTTGGGTGTTGGTCTTAAACATTTAACTACCAGCAGTAACTGAAGCACTTTGAGAAAATAAATTTGATCAGAAGAGGTTAGCAAATGTGTTAAAATAAAAGGTGAGCAAGATTAAATAACAGAAAGTCTTGGTTCCCAATCAGACTACTCCATCACTTGATATCATGGTAAAGAGTTAGCACAACATCATATTATAAAAATGATTTAGGAGACAATCTGAGCAGCCCTCTTAGGTTGTTTGGAGATGATGTCATCATTTACCAAACAATAAGGTGATTATAAGATCAAAACTAATTGCAAAATGACTTAGAGATGATATCTGAATGGTGCAAAATGTGACAGTTGACTCTAAATAAGGGAAAATGTGAGGTTATCCCCATGAGCATTAAAAGGAATCCATTAAGTTTCAGTTACATGATACACCACAAATCTAAAGGCTGTCAATTCAACTAAATACCTAGGAATTGCAATTATGAACAACTTAAATTGGAACGACCACAATGTTATGGGAAAGGCAAACCAAAGACTATTTTTTATTGGTAGTATGCTTAGAAGATTCAACAACCTACTGAAGAGACTGCCTACGCTATGTTTGTCCATCCTCTGCTAGAGTATTGCTGTGTTGTGTGGGATCCTTACCACATAGAATTGACAGAGGATATCAAAGAAGTCCAAATAAGGGCAGCTTGATTTGTATTATTGCGAAGAAGGGGAGAGTGTCATGGATATGGTAGGCATGTTGGTGCGGTAATCATTAAAACAAATGCCTTTCTTATTGCAGAAAGCTCTTTCCATGAAATTTCAGTCACCAACTTTCTTCTCTGAATGTAAAAATATTATACTGCTGCCACTTTACAAAGGAAGAAATGACCATAAAAAAATAAGAGATATCAGAGTTCATACAGAAAGAATTAAGTGTTCATTTTTCCCATACACTGTTTGCAGTAGAACAGTAGAGAAATTGTCTGAAGATGGTTCCATGAATCCTGTGCCAGGCACTTAACCGGGAATTGCAGAGTAGTCCTGTAGATACCTCCAGAGTTCCTGACATTCCTCAGAATCATGAGGTGACAAAAGATAAGCTGCTTCTCAAATAATGAGTCAACATACAATCAACCATTATTGATGTGTGAAATGAAATATGCTCTGTAGTACTAGCGATAGCCTCAAGACCAAATCAGGTTCATTATGCCATGTTATGTCACCTGTGCCTTGGGAACTAAAGATATTGTCATTTATTGTTTCCATCAATTGAATGACAGAAGTACAATCTGTTACAGGACTAAAAGCATCTGATCACAAAATGATCAAAGAAAACCACAAGATTGTTCTTCTTGCAGACAACTGTGTTGCCCACATGAAAGATGTTTCACTGCAACCTATTCAACTACCTTTCCCTCTTTCCATTATGACCAGCTGACTGAAGCCCATAGTATAAGGATTTATTTAGGGGCAATAACATTTTCATCACAAGTGCCTTTTTCAGCAGTATCTACAGCACATTAATGTTGTTCAGTCTTCATCTTTCATGGATGCACTGACTTATTTTAGATGCACTGGATGCTGTGAAACCTCAAGTCATTGAAAACAGTTCTGGAAGATGGAGTTTTTGAGATAAACTAATCAGACTTGAAATTTTTGGGAAATGTTTTTGTAGAATACCCAACTGACTGGTTATTTTTTCTTGTAGGTATGAGAAGGGGGCAAATGTTATTTCAATGATGCTGATGACTTAGACTAGCAGGTTTCAAGACCATTTTTTGACTGATGATAATGTTACAACATATCAGTTTCTCGGTATAGATGAGATAATTTCTAGGAGATGATGCAGAAGATAACAATGTTTAAGATGAAGCAGCTACGGAATGCAAATCAGAACCTGTTCCTTTGAACCATTAAATCCTGGATGCAATTAGTCTGGATTACAGAAATTTGGAGCAAATGTTAAACTGCTTAATTACATTAACTGAAGGCTTAATTGCTTATGAAAATTTGTGCTTAAAAACTAGAGCAGGCTGTTCCACCTAGCAGAGAAAGTTAGGTTTTTCTGTTGTGTTGACTAAAATGTGTAGGGATCCAGGAAGAACATACCCATCCATAGCCAAAGCACCTTCTCCTATAATGCTGGAAACTTGCTTTCGAGAAAGTCTAGATAATGGGATCCTATAAGACAATGTGGTATCACAACAAGCCCAATCAACAGATCATCTCTTGTACAATACCACATATTTAGTAAATTTGTCTCCACAAGGGTATGCAGATGTTTGTTGGATGACTGATGTGTATTACAGGTGTTACTGGTCCCATCATAAGTGAGAGTGGCTTTATTAGTAAACTGTATTAATGAGATTTCTTTGTGATCTGCAGTTAGTCATCTCCCTCTCAAAAGTGTTGTAAATGGTAAGGATAGAGACTGTGTGTATATATAATGACCACCATATTATGGTATGTGGAACACTGATACAAGTACAAATTTCCCATGTGCTTGTTGAAAGAACACATTCTACCACCTGAATAATGTCTTCTACTTCATCCAAACACTGTTCATTAGCACATTCATAGGAAATATGATTGTTGGGTACTGCACTAGTCTCATGCAGTTTAGTGAAAACACAAGTAAGTCCTCTTGAATCTTATAATCTGTCATTATGAAATCATCTCTGTATTCTCTACTAGTGTGAGCTCTGTTTCCATTATAAAGCCTATACAGGAATATCATATTGGCATGCTCATCATTTGTAAATATGTGTAGCATGCTTAAATGACACAGTAGGATTGGCCAAGAAATCACAGTCACAGTTGAAAAATTTAATTATGTAATCTCACGTATAACTTCTCAACTTGGACTCCAAAACAAAAATGACAGTCAAAAAATTAAGCCATAGTAAGTGGAGTACCAACATGAAAAAGGAAAAATTAAGTGGGGAAACCCATTGAAATAAATGACTTAAGGATGGTGAAATCATGAGTAGCTGACAAGGTCTTCGTCATCCATGCTTCATCACAGAACATGGAGGTCAGAAACTTGCCACTTCTATGAAGCAACAGCAGAGATTTGTTGCATACCCGATGACAGATTACATTGCTGGTGCAGAAAAATAGTGCACATTGTTAAGTGAACATTGTTGAACGTGAGGCTCCATGGCTGATGACCCCTGAATGTTCCCATATTGACTCAGTGATATCATTGATATCATGAATTATATGCAGTGGGCACAGGATCATCAAGACTGGACCATGGATCTATGTAAACATATCACATGTTTGGATAAATCACATTTCTCATTGCATTCAGGTACATTATTCATAAATTAACTCTATTTTCAAGTTTGTTAGTGACTATAATTAACCTCAAAAAGTTTTGGTAAACTAATACTTTTTACCTCATGTTTTTCTCTTGTTTTAATAAAAATCTCATTTTGTGTATTTGCTTCAGTTTTTACAGGGAAATAGAATTTTTTTAGCTCAACTGATAATGCAGTCCCACTGTGAATGTTGTTCTAGAACATAGGCTAAGTTAGTTGGCATTAATAAGCATCTGGAAATCCCTCTGACTACTGTCAAACAATTACAGAGGAGGGCAGCATGGATAGTCGCATGATTGACTGACCCATGGGGGAGTGTCTCAGAGATGCTGAAGAAATTGAACAGGCAGATTCCTGAAGGTAAACTATCCCAAGAGAGCTACTTATAAAGTTTCAAGAACCAGCTTTTGATGATGACTCTAGGAATATGCTCCAATCTCCTGCATATCACTCCCATGGGGATTATGAGGACAAGATTAGATTAATTACAGCATGTATGGAGGCATTTGAACAGTCATTCCATATGTGAATGGAAAGGGAAGAGACCCTAATAAATACACTGGGACATACCCTCTGCCATACACTCCACAGTGGTTTGCAGAGGATGGACTTAGATGTAGATATTCATGCCTGGTTATGTCATTATCCGGGCAACAGCTTCTCAAAACAAGCACCGTGCAAGGGAAATAATCCTGTGGGGACAGCATTATGGTATGGTGGGCATTAACCTCGGCTTTCATGGGACCTATGGTAGTAATCAAAGGCACAATGACAGCTGTGGATCACGTGAACATTATTGTGGACCACCAGAATCCCTTCATGGTTGATATCTTCCCCAGTTGCAGTGGCTTCTTCCAGCAGGATAACTGTCTGTGTCACAAGGTCATAAATGTGCTACACTGTTTGAGGAGCTTGATAGTGAGCTCACACTGATGTCTTGGCCACCAAGTTCACCTGATCTGAGTCTGATGGAACGCATCCATGCCAGCTCAAGCAGATGGTCATTATGTTTGGCTCTCTCCGTCTGTCTGTTTGTTTGTCTGCCTGTCTGTTCTGCAAAATCCATGTGGTTGATGGTCAGATAGCTGTAGAGCAATTAGTTAAAGACATTTTATCAGCATTGAGGACCATGCTCACACACAGGTAACTTTCTGTGATTGGGGTAAGGCCTTCAGTTGTGTTGATCACCACTTTTTGCTGCATATTGTTACAAACTCACTGAACTACCAACTGTAAGTGTAACAAATCAGAGACATGATTATAATACAAGAATGAGTACTACTCTGCTCTTACTGCAGAACAGCTTCTTGCTAGCAAACTGATCTTATTCTTTAGAAGAATTTTTAGAAATATCAAACATAACAATGTAAATAATGTCAATAGGTATTTTGTAATATTAATAAGTAAATGTACTGATGAAGTCTATTGCATGTACAAATGATGAATACTTATAAAGAATCTGAATGTGAATAGTCAACTGAAAAGCATCGTGGTTAATCATCTGGTAATCAAATGTTGCTTTATGGCAGCTCGCTAAATGTAGAGTACTTTGCCATTGGTCAAAGTCATTTCTTTGAACTGAGATGGATTTGTGTTAAAACAATAATTGAATTAAAGTCTGTTGTATTTAAACAAAAAACCAACTGAGAGAATCAAAATTTATTAGAAAATTAAAATGTAATTAGCAAAAATGTTATATGTGGAGTGTAAACATAGGTAGTTCTTTAGGTATTTTGTCAATAATAAATAAAAGACATATTTGCCACATTCAATGGGAGACTTGGAAACATATATATTGGTAGGAACATTTTCCGACCCATGTATCTTTTGCATTTTATAAAAATAGTGAAAGTATTGTTAATACTTCATAACCTGTTAATAAAAAATGCAGTGTGGGATTGGTCTGATGAATGTCAATTAGCTTTTGAGGAAATTAAGAAAGAGTTGATAGAAGGGCCTTTATAGACCTGATTTATCATTACCATTTTGCTTGATGACTGACAGTTGTGATTATGGTTTTGGGGTACATTTGGTCCAAGAAAAGCAAATCAATGGGGAAATAGAACATAATTCTATAGCATTTGCAAGTAGAACCTTTCAAAACATGAGAGAAATTATATGATTACAGAAAAGGAACTTTTGGCAATAGTATTGGGATTCAAAAAATTTAAAAATAATTTGTTTGGGCGTGAAGTCAAAGTCTGTACAGATCATAAAGCATTAACTTACATACAGGAATTTAAATTATATCATGAGAGAATTACCAGGTGGTTAATGTTCTTGCAGCAGTCTAGATACACAGTTCGTTTCATAAAAGGAAAGGAAAATGTAATTGCTGATGCTCTGTCAAGAACGCCAATGGTAAATGTAAATGACTGTGAAAACGATAGTCAAGGAAAGAATTTCAAAATTAAGTACTTTAAAGATGTGAAAGAAGAAAATGAAATTAGGAAAATCTGTAATCAATTGAGAAGATACCAAAATGGTGATGATCATTGGAAGCTTGTTAAAAGTTATTTAGGGAAGGAAAATCATGAAAAGCTACAAATGTAATAAACAAGTCTTCAAAGGAATTATGTTTTATAAACACAATGCCGACAGTGATGTATGGAAAGTCTGCTGGCCAGATTCTCACATCAATACTTTAATAAAATATACACATGAAAGTTTTGGACACTGTGGTGCATTAAAATGTATTCAAAAATCCAAGAATGTATATATTTTCACAACATGTCTAGGAGGGTTATGATTTTACTTACCAGTTGTGATCGATGTCAAAGAACAAAAGTTAGTAACAAAACCAACAAGAGTCTTTTACAAAATGTGATACCTCATAAACAGTTGGATTTAGTGGGAATACTTCTGAGAGCTAAAGGAGGGTTTCATTACATTTTTGTTATTATTGATTTATTTTCAAAATATGTAAAATTTTATCCTGTAAAGAAAGCAACTATCAAGAAAATAGTAACCACATTTGTGAAAGACTACTTTATTAAAGTGGGTATACCAAAAGCAATTTTATCAAACAATGGGAGTCAGTTTACTTCAAGGTTTTGGAAGGGATTTGTAGAAGAATATATCAGACAGGTCCTAATTTCATCTTATTCACCAAAATGTAACCAGACTGAGTGTTATAGGAGGGAAATTGGAAGATTATGTAGAACTTGCTGTTAAAAGAATCACACTCACTGGTTAAATGGTTAAATTATATCAATCATTTTGAAGATATTATGAATATCTTACAACATACTACCACAGGATACTCTACTTACAAGATCATGTTTGATCAAAAGCCACCTTACTTAATTGAAGTACTTATAGAGTTTCCAGCGTACAAAATCATAACAGTAGCTGAAAGACAGGAAGAAGTTAGAAGAACCATGAATGACTATTACAAAAAAAAAGAAAGAGATGGCATGACAAACACATAAAAAACACAAAATTCAAAGTTGGAGATCTAGTTTTGACAAAAATTTACACCAAATCTAAAGCTTTAAGTAATGAAATTAAAAAATTCTTTGATATTTATGTAGGACCATTTGAAATTGTTGAAAACCCACATCCAAATGCATACAGACTTGTATATCCGAAGTCCAAAAGGTTATTTGGACTTAGGAATATTACACAGCTAAAATTGTACAGACAATCTTAATTACCCATTTAGCATCATGATATTTGTTCTTTGATATTTGATGCACCATCAGAAATTTATTTGAAATGCATCTTACATTACACAGTCAAGATAATACGGTATACTTTAGCAAACCCTATGGTGAGTACTTTAACCCAGTGAAAGTGAAATAACTAATAGAAAGAAATTTATTCTCATCTCTGTTATCACTGAATATTTGAACATTTTTTTGAATTCTTATATCCATCATGAATTACGAGTTAAACAGTGATTTGAGGAGTTGACATAGTTGAGACTACATTCTGTGCATTATATAGTCAAGGCAAAATATGGGGGTGAAAAATCCTCTCAGAAACATTTTTGCAGTAATTTTGTGGTGA
Organism: Schistocerca americana; assembly: GCF_021461395.2. Taxonomy (NCBI): domain Eukaryota; kingdom Metazoa; phylum Arthropoda; class Insecta; order Orthoptera; family Acrididae; genus Schistocerca; species Schistocerca americana. The sequence goes on from NC_060124.1 coordinate 313,886,685, forward strand.
AATTTAACATTTAGGGGATTTATGGTACTTTCATAGATTCACCATGTGGCATATGGTGCTTTACCCCATCCAGTATGTATTAATTATGTTTGATCTGAACCATATATCAGAGGAACTGTTTGTAAGTTAGCTGGTTATATCTAACATTGGATACATGTATTAACCTATACAAAGTTAAATATTTCAATTACTCTGCCTAGCAGAATGCTATTGTTTACCCTTCTAGGGAGTGTTGGGGTTAATTTTTGGGGACTGGGGAGGTGAAGCTGTGGCAAGTGTGTTCTTTAGGGAATGTCTAACACACTTCTCCCTCCGGCACCACAGTGAAGTTCCTGAACAGTGGGGGTGCTGGGTAGGGGGTTTCCTGTCTTTGGGGTCTGTCACCTTTTCTTCTTCTTCAGCTCCAACACTCCGAACCTTCAATTTAATTTCTTACCTCTCACCAGAGTACCAAACTGTCCTTCCCTCTGTCCACATGCATATGTCTCTATTGCTGGGACCCTTCTCATTTGCCATGTCAGTTTTGTCTTTGTGACTAAAGCCTTTGTGTAGGAGGATCCAGGAAACAAGTCAGCATTTCTGCATTATTAAATAACCATAGTTTCAAACATGTCACATGTATAGATAATCTTTGATATAATTGATGATACACTTTTGCTAATCTAAGAGGAAGTATACAGTTTTCAACTTGATGTACTGGTGGTTTTTGAGAAGGATGATTTAAACATGTATTATGTATAGATGTATAACCATAGTTTCAAAGATGCCATTATGTATAGATGTATATATACTTATGCTAATCTGAGAGCAAGTATACAGTTTTCAACTTGATGTACTGCTGGTTTTTGAGAAGGATGATTTAAACATGTATTATGTATAGATGTATAACCATAGTTTCAAAGCTGTCACATGTATAGATAATCTTTGATATGATTGATGATACTATTTTGCTAATCTAAGAGCAAGTATACAGTTTTCAACTTGATATACTGGTGGTTTTTGATAAGGATGATTTAAACGTGTATTGTGTATAGATGTATAACCCATAGTTTCAAAGGTGTCACATGTATAGATAATTTATGATATAACTGATATATTACTCACTTATGTTTCATTTTGTTGTGTGTTGGAACTCAAAATGGTGAAGAACTGAATTTCAAGAAATTTTTTGTATCATATAGTGTAGTACCATATTATAAACATGTTGAAACAGCCTGTGTACTGTGACTTAATCAATATTTGTACATGTAGTCCAAGTTGACTCTGTGGAGAATTGTCTTTTAGTCAGCCGCAGATGGTAATATGTAGAAGTGTGATTATTCAGTAATATATGTGAATAGTAGTGTAAAACGCAGCAACTAGTGCAATAGCACTTGAGAATTTTGTACTAGTTATATAATTTGAAATCCAAAGTTATAATTTTACTTCATGTAGTTAATAAGACTATATTTATTGTGATATATTATCAAAGAACAAGTTAAAATTGCAAAATGAGATTTAAGACAAGAAATGTTTAAATATGATCAATTGGAATTTTGCTGTATTTAACAATTCTGTTCAAAATAATCAATTACACGATATATGATGGTCATAAAGAGTGGAACATCAACACATTCCAGGTTTTGCAATGAAGAACTTCTGATGAACGGAGAACCATATTGAGCTTCAGTTCAGTGCTCCTCATTACACATGGAGGAGACTGAACACTTTGGTATATTGTGGTCTAATGCTGTGTGTTACTAAGAAGAAGTTGGTGCACCTGCCTACAGAAGGAGGTTGCTAAGCACAATCTAATATGGATTTTGAGTATTGTAGTATCCAATACAAACACTTGTTCACCAATGCATTGACACCATTGAGAAAGAGTTATATACACCAGTGTCTCCATTGCACTCAGGAGAACCTGGAGGCACTAGTGACTGACATAATTATTCAGAAACAAGACCAATTCAGCTAATTTCCCTTAGATAATTTTTTTGTTTGAAATAGATTTACCTCCTATTCATGCAGAAATACAAGCTACAGATAATCTTAATTAACTTGTTCTTTCTTTGTGCTATTAATCAATATTTTGTATGATCCAGTTGAAACTGATAGAAAGTAATTTATGATAACCTTACACATTTAATTGAAAACATAGTTTAGAGTTCATTGTGATGTATGTGTTCAATTCATTTTGGAGATTAAGCAGAAATCTGATCTCATATCATACATAAATTACCAATCCATCCAATTGATTGTAAAATGAGTATTATTATGTGGATCTGCCAGAAAAGGTTTTTTCAACTTCTAGTTGCACAAATCCTTTTGGGGGTTGGTGAGACACAACAGTCCATTGAAACCCATTTAAAACACATATTTTTCAATCCAATTCGAAATAAACAGGAATCACTGATGTAAACAAAAGGTAGCGGTATAGGTAAACCTATACTTACAAAATTGATACAATGATTAAATTATAATTGTATTGAAGTATATAAGTCCTGTAATTGGTAGGAATATTTAGGATTAACATAATTAGGTGAAATCTGGAACAAATGATTGAGTACATTGGTCAAAGTTATTTCTTTGAAACTGAGATGGATTTGTGTTAAAACAATAATTAAAGTCTGTTGTATTTAAACAAGAAACCAACTGAGAGAATCAAAATTGATTAAAAATTAAAATGTAATTAGCAAAAATGTTATAAGTAGTGTGTAAACATAGGTAGTTCTTTAGATATTTTGTCAATAATAAATAAAAGACGTATTTTGCCACATTCAATGGGAGACTTGGAAACATATACTTTGGTAGGAACATTTTCCAATCCATGTATCTTTTGAATTTTATAAAAATAGTAAAAGTATTGTTAATATTTCATATTTGAGTATTCTGACACTTCTGAAATGTTAAATGCTTAAAATTTGATAAATGTATTTGCTCTATAAGTGCCAGTGCAACTGTTGAAAAAGTCATTAATTTTAAGGCAACAGTTTCATTTGTAATTTTATTTAAAAAAAACTTTTATAACAATACAGAAGATTGTTCGGATTGATATATAAAGGGGTGGCCATGTGGGCATTAAGGAGCTGTGTCATATTAGATTCCATGCAAGAAGTATGTAATGGCTTAAGAAAGATGTACGTCAGTGTTGTAACCATGTCAGTATAATTATGAAGTGACTTAGAATAAAGGTTCTGAAACCTAATGTTTGTATTTATTATTCATGGTGTAAAAACCATGCTACAGGCAACAACATGAGCCTGTGGCAGCAGCAGATATGAAGCAAATGGTTGAGTACACCCTACCAAATAATAAGCTTTGTTAATAATAATTTCACACACTTGAGCGCATTACATTTGCTACAGACGTAATTGCTGCTACGCCAGTACTCCTGACGCTACCCTTTGAAATGTGCAAACTGACAGGTGCTTATTGACGAATCTCCTCAAATTCTATTTTGTGAACAATTCTTTGTCAAGAAACTTGGCTGCCTCTCCTTGACAATTTCGTGTATGTACTATCCATAGTGACAAATTTAAATTAATTGATATCATACCTATTGCAAAGTTTTCTTTGTACCATAATTTCTCTTTTTAGACACTGCATTATACTGCAGCACAGATTAAATGAAAGGCTGCAAGTTCCTGTAATGAGTAATGCTCCATCTTTGACAACCAGTCATGAAATGAAAACAAGACACATCACAGATGATTGCATACTGTTTTTCAAGATAGTGCCTTCAATGTATGCAGTTGAACTTTTGTGATGTTTTGAGGTGGTGGAGTGGTTAGCACATCAAACTTGCATTCAGGGGGATTACAATTCAAACCCCCATCTGGCCATCCAGATTTAGGTTTCTGTGATTTCCTTTAATTGCTTAAGGCAAAAGCCGAGATGGTGCCTTTCTAAATGGCATGGCCAGTTAACTTCCATATCCTTCCCTAATCTCAGCTTCTGCTCCATCTCTGATGACCTTCTGTCAATGGGACATTAAACTTACTCTTTCTTCTTCCTTTCTTTTCTCTGATGTTTGGAAAGAAGGAGATGAAAGTGGTAGAAGGATGGCAATGGGCTTGGGGCACAAGTTGTGCTTGCATAGCTCAGCCAGTACAGCATTTGACCGCAAAAGGAAAAGGTACCTGGTTTGAGTTTTGGTCCAGCACACAGTTTTAATTTACCAGAAAGATTCAAATCAGTGCACACACTGGTGCAAAGTGAACATTCATTCTGTAAACAGGCTCCCTAGGCTGTGGCTGAGCCAATCCTCCACAGTATTCTTTCTGAGAGGAGTGATAGTCCCACAAAATATGCAGGATATCTTTTGTGAAGCTCGGAGAGAAGGAGAGAGAGGTACTGGGAGAAGTAAAGTTGTGAGGGTAGGTCATGATTCATGACTGGACAGCTCAGCCAGTAGAGCAGATGTCTGCAAAAGGCAATGGTTCCATTTCACTCCGGGCCCGACACACAGCTTTGATCTGTTAGGAAACTGAACAAATGAAAATTGTTGTGGTTGAAGTGAACACCCAATACAAGTATAAGGAAAATGTTCTTCTGACATTTATTTTCTGTCTCCATTTGTACAAAATATTATGCATTGTAACTGTGTTAGTCAGATGACATAAAATCCCCTTTCTGCCATCCCGATTTAAATTTTTTTTGGTTTGGCATAATTATTTAATGTAAATATCTGAATGTTGCCTTTTCCAGCCTAAGATTGTGCTCTGTGTAGTCATCTCATTATTGATGAAGCATAAAAAATTAACATTCCTGCTTTTTTTGTTCTGAAAAAGCAAATATGATGTGCGTGAGAGCATTAATGGCCAAAAGTAACTTGTCTGAAAGCAATATTAATAACAGATGATGAAATAAAATTATTCTTAACAGTTTCTTACCAATGCTCTATGTTGCACTGGCCAATGCCAATGGAAGGAGTCAGTAGCTGGCCTCACTACCATTAAACTTTCTCTATCTAGGATAAACCATATGTCTTAAGTATTTCCATATTTTTGGTAGGCCAGAAGTTAAAAATGTTGATTATTATTACTGTGAAAGGGTTTCTGGGACTTGTTTTTATAAATGAATTACTTAGAAAAGTGTTTAAATAAATTATAAAAAAATGATTTTACATTTATTTATATTAATTTCACAGTTACGAGGGTTACTCATTTTCACATTCAGAACACTTTACAATACAAGCAACTTCTACTTTCTTGGTGTGTGCAGGGCAAGTATACTTCATGCAAGAAGTGCAAGCCTTCATGTACTTACGGTCTTTGCTTCTGGCACATAAGTAACGGTGTCCTTTCTGCTGCAGCAACACAGCAGACAGACAGGGATGCAGATTGCTGACTCCACTGTGAAGTCTGGCCGTCGCAAGAGTGTTTACAAGCAAGTAACACAGTTGACAACAAACACTTAGGTGAAGCCAATGTCCAACAGAGGGCATCAACTGACAGAAGAGGAAGGAGGCACGATGATCAACAAACTATTTCCTGCTGATCACGTGTATTCAAATAATCCCAGAAATATCCTTCTGCCCGGGGCTAGATAAGCCAGCACCCAGCTGTTCAGCAGGCAGTTCTCAACTCACCGAGTGCAGAGAAGATTGGCTGGTCCAGTGGTGTGCCACCTTGACCATCCTCTCTTCCACAATGATTTTGCTATGTCTCTTCTGTCATGTTATGATATATACCAGCTGCTAACAGCTGACTTCAATGTGGAACAGTTGTATGGATATACAGTCAAAAGGCACTCTGATTGTAAGAATTAGTGGTTATATGCTTGATCTACCTACTAGGTAGAGCACTCCTTGAAAGGAAGCAGATCTAATTGCACACTGTTCTACCAGCTAACTGTGTTTGAACACTGAGGCAGCATGTAGGAATGGATGGACCGCATCACACAAGGGGGCCATCATGCTGCTGACTTACCTGTCTCTAAGCACTCAGGTCATCCTAGATGACAGCCTGTACCTTGATGGACTGAGCCATGCTGCTCAGCAATCTGTGTCAGGTGTGCAGTTCTGTGACAGTTTAAGTGTTGTCAAACAGCAGTAAATCTCCCAGCTTTTCATGTAACACGAGCCAAAGCTCATCACATAATCAAGAAGAGCAAGAAATGCTCACAGCACGTGTTCCTGGACTCCGTCAGTCGCTCCACTTGTTCTATGGGAAGCTATCAGGAGGATTTCTGATTTATGCAGCCAGTTACATAAGGCAGTGGTGCTGAAGAAAGGGTGTCTCCAAACAATCACTATAGATATCACCCAAACAATGGCAGAGCTTTTTGCAATACCTACTGCCAATGACTACAGCCACTGCCATCCAGGATCCTTTCAGCTTTCCAACACTTCCATCTGACCATGGAGAGAGGGAGATCCAACAGTAACAAGTCATACAAGTGCCCTTTCTCCATGCTGGAGCTGGATTCAGCACTGCCTGACATTCTTCACACTGTGCACAGTCATGACCAAATTCAATACAGGATGTTATGAACTTCCGAACAGCATCAAAGGAAATACTCTTAGGATGTTTCAATTCAGTATGGCAGACAGGACAATTTACCAACTCATTGAGATAGTCAATTTTGGTACTTTTTCTCAAACCAGAAAAGGACTGAATGTGTCTTAGTCATAATTGCATAGTCGCCTTGTTGAGCTATGTAGGAAAGACCTCCGATCAGGGCAGTTCCTTAACTGCTCTAAGTATGGATTCAGGAGATAATGATCTACTGTCAACAGCTTGAACCTGCTACAGGCAACCATCCAGCAGGCTTTCCTACACAAACAGCTTTGCATAGGGGTATTCCTTGACATCAATAAGGCGACACTACTTGGAGGCACAATATTCTTAAACAGCTCTATCAGTGGGTCTTTTGTGCACAATTCCTCATAGTCATTTACTCCTTCTTATCAAAATACATCTTTAGTACCAACTTGCTGGTGTGGTGTCAGACAATGTTGAGCAGGAGACTGGTGTTCCCCAGGAAAGAGTTTTAAGTGTCACCTTCTTTGCCATAGCCATTAACAGTATAACATCTCAAGGAGTCATTCGCAATGCTTTTTGTTTGTGGGTGATTTTTCTGTTTTCTGTTCCTCCTCCGACACTGCAACAGCAACTCATAAGTTACAACTTAGAATGAAGAGAGTGGAGGACTGGGCTGCAAAGAAGGGTTTTACATTTTCTGCACGTAAGTGTGTACGAACTGTCTTTTTAATTTACCTGACTTGCATGTGAGGGACACCATTCTACATTTTAAAGACTTGGTGAGGATTCTAGGTCATATTTCTTATTTAAAACTGTCATGGTTACTATAGCTAAAGGACCTGGAAACAAGGACCCAGAAGGCAATGAATATCATAAACTGCCTGTGCCACAGGCCTTGGGAGCGAAAAGGGCACATCTACCCCAGTTTAGAGCTTTTGTGTGATTATGGTTAGACTATGGGTACACAGCCTGTGGATCAGCAAGACCTTCTTATCTGAAGATCATTGACACAAGCCACCAAGAGGGGATCAGGCTGGCCATGGGTGCCTACAGGACCAGACTTGTGTCCAGTCTGTATGTTGAGGTGAGAGAACGACTACTCTCCACGTGATGACAACTTGTAATTTCACTAAATCACTTAAGGCAAATGCTGGCATGGTTCCTTTGAAAGGGCACAGCTGATTTCGTTCGCCAATCTGCTTGTGCTCCATCTTCAATGATCTCATTGTTGACAGGACATTAAACACTAATTTCCTCCTCCTCCTCTCTGGTGGCAGTGCCTCATGATGCATCAAGCATATAATTTCCTCACTCGTCGCAATTCACCGGCATGCCATACTGTTCCTTATCCAACTATAATCTGCCTTTTCTCCAACTGTCCATGAGAAACAAGGCTGTTTGGGAATCATGTGAAGCATGTGCTGGATTCATTTGGTGTGGGGTAGGTACAAACCCAAATCCAGGGTTTTAACTGGGTGGCACCCTGGTTACTGCAGAGGCTCAAGGTAATTTTAGATTTAATGCAGTACAGAAGAGGCTGCTGAATTACTTTTAATATGTTTTTTACAACACTTTAAAAGAGCATCACAACTGTATAGCTGCATTCATGGATGGGTGAAAGCAGGGGGACACCACTGATTGCTCTGTTGTTTCTCCTGATTGTGTCTTCAAGAACCATTTGCCTCAGGGATTCATGGTATCTGATGAGGAATTTTATGCAATCTTGCGAGTACCAGTGCAGATGAGATGTGTTATGCCTGCTAAATTCCTTGTCTTTTCCAACTCCCTGCATGCCCTTAACTCTCTACAATGGTTGTATCCAACAGATAAAATAGCTCAGGATGCCTTCCTCCATCTACAAAGGCTGAGGAAGGTGGTGTTTTTCTGCTGGGTGGCAGGGCACATGGTATTAAGGGAAACAAAATGGCTTAGGTAGCTGTCAAGGAGATGTGTTGAGATACTCAGACAATTCAATGTGCTTTCCTCACTGTTGAGGAAGTGAGTCATGCATTGATGGGAAGAAGAGTGGCTGGAAGTGACAGACAATAAGCTGCACCTGATGAAATCAACAACTTCGTCATGGTGTACCTCCTTCCAGTCAAGCTGAAAGGATGAGGTCCTTCTCACTCATCTTCACTTAAGAGTCCTCTTATGCAGGGCTTCATGCTCTAGCTAGAGATCCTCCAGTGTGTCAAACTCATGGAGTACAGATCACGTTTTTTTTGAAACTGTGTTTTATATGCAACCAAGAGAGTAACAGATCATTTGCCAACAGATCAGTCCTCTATTTTAACTGACAATCAAACGAACGTGTCACAACTTTTAAGAGTTTGTGGAATTCCCAACTTGTTCCCTAAAATTTTAGGGGAAAGCTTTCAATCTGTTACTTGGCAAAGGGGTGGGGGTGTGGGGGCGGTGATGGGGGGGGGGGGGGGGAGCTCTTTGCTGTTTTATTTTTCTCAGTGATCTGTTGGTTACATTCCTCTATGTAATTGTTTAAGCTTTCCTCTTATATTACTTGTGTTTTATCTGCCTGTTTTTATGCTGTCTTAAAGGATGTGAGTTAGCTTGATTTTGTGGATGACCATGAGTGATGTTTGGACAGAGTGCATGTCTTTGTGTAAGATCTACTCTTCCTTTTGTTATATGACATTTTAATAACATTTGTTATTTTTCTGGGTGCTGATAACCTCTCCACACACACACACCAGCGCACGCGCACTTGCGCTAGTGGGATGCACTCAACCTTGAGAGGCCAATTGAAAAGCTACATGAATGAGTAGTTCAGAAAGTTGTCTGGCTGGTAGAACAGTGTGCTGATGACATGTTCCTCTATATTGCAGTCATATGACACCTAAGGCAGAAGATGAGTCATATACTATTCAGTACTGTGTGATACTCAGAGACTAATCACAGATTTAGTTAACATTACTCAAGCACAATTAGTCTTTTCCTCCCAGCTTACTCTCTCTTTTCTGTCAGAAATGCAAGTATCACATGTAATGCCTTTCTAAACGCTATTTTTCAATTAAAATACACAAATATCTGTAATCAGTCACTTTATTTAGGCTTACACATTTTACAGAATTGTACCTCCATCAGGTTGCATGAGTAAAAATTAATGTGTGTTGATTTTGTGTGCATATCATGCCATCATGGTCACTACTAATCCCTGTCTTTCTGGTGGCACTCTAAGAAAGGCAAGTTCAAAGCAGGTGCTTGATAATGCATTCGGTTGTACTTTACAAGGCTTAGTACCACTAATATATGTGATTTTCCTAGTTGATACTAGACAAATTGAAATCACTCCAAAAGATATATTAAAATATATTTTTCAATAATGTATAACAGAATTTAAATGATCAGCTAGCATCTCTATTGCTCTCTAGTTGACATTTACCATTAATGTTTTGGTAGTGTGCGTATAAGTGATTTGGAGTGGCAGGAAGAACAAGACTTCTGGTCAGCTTAGTACGGAGTTATCAACACAATATCAGATAGGGGTAACACAGGCATAGGCCTAATAACAAGTAAGAAAATAGGAATGCAGGTAAGTTGCTGTGAAAAGCATCATGAACACATTACCACAGCCAATGTAAACACAAATCTGACATCCAACACAACAATTTTGTAAGCCAACTAGCTCTGCAGATAACGAAGATAAGGAAAGAATGTTTGACGAGCAAAAATGATATTATTCAGATACTTAAGGAAGAAAAAAATTTAATGGAGGTTATAGACCAGAATTCAGTAGCAGGAACAGAAAGAGATGGAAAAGCAGAAGGAGAATATGGCTAGGGGTAAGGAATAAAGGGAAAAGCCATCAGGTTGTATTTTTCACAGAACATAATTAGTTCACCACTAACGTTTAGTTTAAGAAACATAATTATACATATGGAAGAGACCTGAGGACACTGGAAAGTTTCAGATTGTGGTATAATAGAGATTTTGGGACCAAATATTAATCTGTAGGACATTTCCAGTGGCAGATGTGGACTCTGCCCGTAATTTATTTGCTATGAACTGCAGAGTAAAACTGAAGATACTGCAAAAAGATAGAAAATTAAGGAGAAGAGACCTCAGTAAATTGAAAGAACCAGGGGTTATTGAAAGTTTCAGAGGGAGCATTAGCATACACTAGACTGAAACAGTAGGAAGGTGTAGGGAAGCAGCATACTCACGCCTTATAAAATCACATCAGTCTTTCCATTGTGTGCCAGCCTAGTCCGCTGTAACTAGCTCTGATGTCATCAATGTTGCACAATACTTTAAAAATCAAGTAAATTACCTGAAACATTTCTAGCATGTCAGGAGTAATACTAAATCAATATGTGTTGAATATTAGTTCAATAACTTTAACCATTTTCGAAATTTGGACGTTTTTCTGTAAAAATCATTGGCGCAACAGAAAAGAGCTAGAAACTTAAAAATTTATATTTAGATTCCTTTTTCATAATAATTTAGTAGAAACAGTATTCTGGATCTCACAAATTAAAATTTTAGTTGAAATTCATGATTTTCTGGTTTTTGTCTTAAAAATTAAGGAAGCAAGATAGATTAAGTAGGCGAATAAATAAGGCTAGGATGTTTAAATTTAAGTAGAAGGGAGATCCGCTATAATCATAAAGATGTGAGAAGTTTCAACTGAATAACTATAAAACTATAGCGATAGCGTATCTCCAAAGGGCAAGTTCAGAGCTCATCTACTGCATGTAGTGTAATTAAATTAATTCTCTCGCCCAAAATATTTGACTTAGTCACGTCAGACTTTTATTATGATTACTCATCTGTGTGCTGATTGCACATTTAAATTAAGAGTTTCATCAGCCATCAGCAAAGGAAGCAATGATTTATTCAATAACTTAAAGTGGTGCATTACTAGCCCAGCGGCTAGTCGGGAGAGCGGATTTGATCAGGCGTTCCCTTAGCCGTCCGCACCGCAGCTTTATATGTAAGAACGCTGCGCGAGAAAAAAAGGCCCCAGTTCTCTCCAGATGCTGATTAGCACACCACCTGTGCCGGGAGTCGCGTCGTGTCGGTATCATTGCTATAAACAGCCTCGGATGCCGTAATAAGTTACTTGGGATACGCGTAACCATGAAATCGTTTTCGAGTGAAGTGTTAATTCTGGGATGACTTTAATGATCTATCTTCAGTTTGCGTATGTCGTATTTTCACGTGCCGCCGCGGGACAGACATTCTACCATTATTTAGCATGGTGTTTGATGAACATTATCATCAAATTATGGCGAGCATTCACTTAAACATTTAATTTAGACAGCTATAGTTGCATCAGTGCATTGGACTCTGAACTGCTCTGGTAGTTGGATTGTATGGATTCTTTTTGGTCTGTGACTTTCAGAATATAGTGAACATTTGAGAGAAAATGGTTTTTGATTATGAATCCCAGACAATCTCCTAATTCCTCAGAGCTATAAGCTGTAGCTATAAATGTATTTCTCAGATGAAGTGGGCACTAGGAATTCTAATTACAGGCTTCACGTTTTGCTAATCACTTTCTGGTTGCCAATATTGTAGTTAGAGAGCCAGTGTTGAGAACGGCAAACAACAGCAATAAATAAATAAATACAAAACATTTAATAACAATAATTCCACCCGCCGCCCCACAAAGGGATAGAATAGAAGACAAATGACTAGCTTTGAGAGATGATATACTGAACATAGCAGAGGATCCCATAGTAAAAAAGAAAAGGCCTAGTAGAAATCCTTGGATAAAACAGGATCTCTTGAATTTAATTAACCAAATGAGAAGATAAAAAAATGCAGCATAGGAAGCTGGTGAAAGGAAATATAGAAATCTAAAAAATGAAATTGACAGAAAATGTAAAATGGCTATGCAGGAACGGCTGTAGAAACACACACAACTGGAGGAAAGATAAGTGCTGCCTATAGGAAAATTAAGAAGACCTTTGCAGAAAAGAGAAGCAGCTGTATGACTATCAAGCACTCAGATATCAAGCCACTATTAAGCAAAGAATGGAAACCTGAAAGGTAGACGGAATAAATTGAGGGTCTATAGAAACGACACAAACTTGACATTAATATCATAGAAAGAGAAGAGGAAGATGAGATGTGAGATACGATACTGCAAGAAGAATTTGACATAGTATTGAAAGACACAGGTAGAAACAAGGGCCCTGGAATAGATGAAATTCCTTCAGAATTGCTGAAATCATTCAGAGAGCTAGCCATGGCTAAACTATTCCACCAGGTGTGCGACATCATAGATAGTACAGACCTTATGTCTTACCTTAGAAGACACGCCAAAGAAAGGTAAACATACATTTATAGCATTTCTAAATTTAGAGAAAGCTTTCGACAAAGGTAACTGGACTAAACTTTTTGAAATTTTGAGGATAGTAGGGATAAAATACAGAAATAAAGGTGATTTACGACTTGTCTAGAAACCAGATTGCAGTTGGAGTCAAAGGAAGCAGAAGTTGAAAAGGGAGTGAAACAAGATTGCAGCCTATCCCCAATGTTACTCAATCTGTACATTGAGCAAACAGTAAGGAAACCAAGGAGAAGTATGGTAAGGGTACGGTGACCAGATGCAATTGTTTAAAAAGGAGGACAAACAGCTTCAAAAAGGAGGACAAAGGAAGAAAACAGAGGACACATCAAACGGGTCAACTGCAGATGAGGATACCACCCGTCAGCTTTGGACAAGTCACGTGACTGCCTGGAATCACCGGTAAAACTAGTAGTTAATTGTTACTGGCGGTCAGGTGGTGATTCTTAGAACAATATTTTTTTTATTTTAAATTAAAAACATTAATTGTGGTGACAGTGTGGCATCAACTGTTTTTATATTTACATGTAGTTTTAAGATTTAACAAAGATGGCTGCCTAAACACCACTCCTGATTGGCTACTTTCATGTGAGTTGTCCAAAGCTGACAGGTCGTATCCTCATCTGCAGTATTCCCCATCAAACATACGTTCAATTTCAATAAATGAGTTTATTACTTATAGACATAACATACATACATTCCTTAACAATTATTGATACTTCTTGGAGGAACCAATTTTTTGCAGAAGTTTAGGCTTACTTAACAGATAATCATAAAATGACATATATGAAAATTCTTTTAAATTATATTGGACCATTAACAGACCTTTCACTGATTCAAGGTTTAATCTATTCCTCTCATCCATCTACTGTGTGGTAATTAGAGAAAATATTCTTTCTGCATTAGGATTATGTCCTGAAATACTGAAAAAGTATTCAGCAAGTTTCAGCAACTCTGAGTGACAGTCAACTGACTTACTGTCACAAAAAGACTTTGCCCATTTTTTACTACAAGATAAAGTCCTAAATTCTGGATCATCATTATTCCTTTTTAGAAATTTCCTGAAATTGCAGAACTGATCAAAACATTTTGCATCTTCAATTTCAAAGGCAGTACGTTTCTCCTGCAAATACACAAGACTTTTCTCAACATCACTGTAGCAAAAATCATTTTTAAGTGACATCCATCTAAAACATGAGGAGTCCTCAAACATACAGAGCCACCATTTCAAACATTCATTCAAGAAAAGAGCAATAGAACAGGACGAATTGTAAATTTAACTGTATTACACTCAGCTTTGCAAAAAAGCCGGACACTGTAAAAATCCACCTGGACCCCGGACAAAGAGGTAAAAAGGAGGACATGTCTGGATTAATCCGGATGTCTGGTCACCCTAGGTAAGGGAATTTAAGTTCAGGCAGAAGAAATAAAAAATATGAGGTTTGCCGATGACATTGTAATTCTCACAGAGATTATAAAGCACTTGGAGGAGCAGTTGAACAGAATGCATAGTGTCTTAAAAAGTGGTTATAAGATGAACACAAATAAAAGCAAAACAACAGTAACGGAATGTAGTTGAATTAAATAAGGTGATGCTAAGGGAATTGAATTAGGAAATGAGAGAAGTGCGACACCATAAGTTGTAGATGAGTTTTGCTATTTGGGGAGCAAATTAACCGACAGTGGCCAAACGAGGTGAATGCTAAATGCAGACTGTAAACAACAAGGAAGGAATTTCTGAAACAGATGAAACTGTTAACAGCGTTTAATTGTGAAAAGCATAAATAACTTAATGAAATGTTTCAATGAAAACAATCAATTATTGATAAAATTCTTCTGCCTGAAGAATGAGCTGCTGGCCCTGAAAGCTTGCCAATCACAACAATCTTTTATGTGTGAGTTCTGCCACCACATGGTGAGTAGATTTTTGTAGCTAAATAATTTTACAGAACTGTTTGCTACAGCACTGAATGCAGTGTATTTTCAAGTTTTATTCCCACCTAACACTGTTAGTTTCTGACATTTCCATTAGCTGGCATGCATGAATAAATTATTCCAACTGTCATCATGAAGTCATATAACAGTGCTGAACATGCACAGTGCTGCTTATGGTTTCATGAATCCAGATCCGCTACTACAATTCACAAACAATTCAGAACTAAATATCACAAGCCACCATCTGAAAGACAAAATGTTATTAATTGGTACAATTGTTTCACCAGAGCTGGCTGTGTATCATATAGGATGCCGAGTCAGCTGTAGCAAAGTTTATGGTCCATTCTTTTTGCCAAGTCACCAGTAACTGGCTAATCATACCTGGACATGCTTGAATATTATCTAATGCCTCAATTACATGATACGAGCACAGAATTTATTTTCCAGCATCTTGCTGCACTCTGTATTATCATTGTGAAGTTGTTGCATGTCTCTGTAGGAATGCGCCAACTTGGATTGAACAGGGTGGAACACTATCCTGGCCTCATCAATGACCTGATTTAACACTAATGGATTATTGTGTATAGTGTTACATGGAAGACAGAGTGTTTGTTCCTCCACTTCCAGGAAACATTGACAAGTAATGATAGCTGATAACACAAGCAGTTGCCACCATAAATCAAGACTCATGTCATAGGATTTGGCAGAAAACCGATTACAAATGGGACATTTGTCATTCTACAAAAGGAACCCACAGTGAACATTTGTAAATAAAACTTGAAGATGTACTGCATTCAGGACTGTTTCAAACATTTCTGTAAGTTATTTACCTTTTTTTTTTACAATCAAAGGTTACTTTTTTATAACTTATTTATAAAGCCACTTGCTCATGTTTGTCAGTATATGCAGGCTAATCTCAGGAACTGCTGTAGGGATTTTGATCCAGTTTTTACTAATAGATGCACAGATTCACAAGGAAGGTTATGTATACAATTTAAAAATATTCCCTCAAACTGTCTGAACTTTAATGAATTAAAGTTAAGTGGTGAAAACAATGCCACTGCCACCTAGCGAACAGCTGCCATAATTCATGAAAGTAGCAGAGCTGAATGCAGCAGAGCTGAATGCAGCAAGCAGGATCTAATTTGCATCTGGTGTGGTGGTCTAGGTGTGCTGGCACGGTAACTCAATGTGTTCAGTCAGAGGGCTGGCTAACCTCTGGGGGGGGGGGGGGGGGGGGGACCCTGAGTGAAGGAATCAATGATGTACTGGAATGGTTGTCATATTATGTCAAAAAACAAAAAGAAAAGCAAAAAAGAGGGGAGCTGAGGGGAGGGGTAGAGTGTGTGACTAGGAACCAAAAGGTTATGAGATCGAGTCCTGGCTGGGTGATTTTTTTCCACTCTGCCTTTTAACCAAGTGTTCATGCCTCAATGATGTGGAGATCAGCTTTTCAAAATGTGATGACGATTTCAGACTGCCAATATCTGTTTCCCTCAGATTAGCAACAAAATTCGCACTCTTAATTCACTGCAAATCTTTTGAATGATGAGCAGTGTGTTACTCAACTTTAAAGTAATGTAATAAATATGACCAATAATGAAAAGATAACCACCTTATCATCAGGCTATGATGTATGACTTACAACAATACCAGAGAAGGGAAGTTGCTACTCACAATATAGTGGAGATGCTGAGTCGTGGTAAGCACAACAAAAAGATCCTCACAATTATAGCTTTTGACCATGAACCTTTCCTCCAGAAACCTTAATCCCACAGAAATATCAGCCCTTTCCAAAGGCCTCACCTTTTGCCCCACTCCCAAATTCAACCATGCAGGACTAGTTACAGACCTTCTCTCCTTCTCCCGGTCCCTACAGTGGAAACCCTTTTTTGCCACCAGCCCAACCAATCAGACTCAACCAAAGACCAATATTGAACCTTGCCTAACTCAGTTCACTCCTCCATCCAACCGTGATCCATCCCCACTGCCTCCAAACCACCCCTGTTAACTTTCCAGAATTTCTTAACCTTGAACCTTGCCTCACCATTGTTCCCCAAATCCCTCAACATGCAAACTAACTTAACATCTGCAGAAAGAATCACAGTCCACCATCTAAAAACTGATCCCGGCCTTATAATCCTACCTGCAGACAAAGGCTCCACCACCATTGTTTTGAACCTCAAGGATTACGTGGCAGAAGGACTTTCACCTACAAACCATGCCACAGCGATCCCAGTCCAGTAATCCAGCAGGATCTCCAGTCACTATTAAAATCCTTAGACCCATCCCAGAACCTCTCCCCAGAGTTCATCTCTCTACTTACCCCTACCACTCCCCGCACTCCCGCCTTCTACATGCTTCCTAAAGTCCATAAACCCAACCACCCAGGATGTCCCACTGTGGCCGGTTTCTGTGCCCCCACTGCGAGATTCTCTGCTCTTGTAGACCAACACCTTCAACCTATTACCCAGAACCTATCCTCCTATATAAAAGATACCAACCATTTCCTCGACCGACTCTCCACAGTTCCTGTCCCTTTACCACATGATGCCCTGCCCGTCACTATTGATGCCTCCTCCCTATACACTAACATTCCTAATGCCCATGGCCTTACTGCTATCAAAAACTACCTTTCCAGACACCCTATGGATCCCAAACCAACAACCTCCTTCCTAGTCTCTTCACCCACAATGATTTCTCCTTTGAGGCATTACCTACAACCAAATTCGTGGTACAGCTATTAGCACCTGCATGGCACCATCTTATGCTAACCTATTCATGGGCCATCTAGAGGAATCCTTCCTAAAAACCCAGAATCCTAAATGCCTCACCTGGTTCAGATTCATTGATGACATCTTTGCTATCTGGATTGAAGGTGAGGACACCTTATTCACATTCCTGCAGAACCTCAACAACTTCTCCCCCATTTGCTTCACCTAGTCCTACCCAACCCAACAAGCCACCTTCCTCGATGTTGACCTTCACCTGAGAGAAGGCTACATCAACACCTCCATCCACATCAAACGTACTAACCACCAGCAATACCTCCACTTCGACAGCTGTCACCCATTCCATACTAAGAAGTTTCTTCCTTCCTTCCATACAGCCTAGCCACCCATGGTCCTTGCATCTGCAGTGATGACCAGGCCCTCTGAAAATATACTGAGGGTCTCACTGAAGCCTTCACTAACTGTAATTATCCTCCCATCCTTGTACAAAAACAAATCTCCCGTGTCTTATCTTTTCAGTCTCCCACCACTCGCACAGTCCCACAGTCCGGCCACAGAGGAGCATTCCCCTCATAACTCAGTACCATCCAGGACTAGAGCAACTGAATTACATTCTCCGCCAGGGTTTCTATTACCTCTCATCATGCCCTGAAATGAGAAATGTCCTGCCCACTATCCTTCCCACCCCTCCCACCTTGGTATTCTGCCATCCATCGAACCTACACAATATACTCATCCATCCTTACACAACCCCTGCTCCCAATCCCCAGCCTAGCCACCCGTGGTCATTGCATCTGCTGTGATGACCAGTCCCTCTCAAAATATACTGAGGGTCTCACTGAAGCCTTCACTGACTGTAATTATCCTCCCATCCTTGTACAAAAACAAATCCCCCGCGCCTTATTTTTCCAGTCTCCCACCACCTCCCAAAGTCCCACAGAGGAGCATTCCCCTCGTAACTCGGTACCATCCGGGACTGGAGCAACTGAATTACACTCTCCGCCAGGGTTTCAATTACCTCTCGTCGTGCCCTGAAATGAGAAATGTCCTGCCCACTATCCTCCCCTCCCCTCCCACCATGGTATTCCGCCGTCCATCGAACCTACACAATATACTCATCTATCCTTACACAACTCCTGCTCCCAATCCCTTACCTCATGGGTCATACCCCTGTAATAGACCTAGATGCAAGACCTGTCCCATACATTCTCCTACCACCACCTACTCCAGTCCGGTCACTAACATCACCTATCCCATCAAAGGCAGGGCTACTTGTGAAACCAGTCATGTGATTTACAAGCTAAGCTGCAACCACTGTGCTGTATTATATGTAGGCGTGACAACCAACAAGCTGTCTGTCCACATGAATGGCCACTGACAAAATGTGGCCAAAAAACAAGTGGACCACCCTGTTGCTGAACACACTGCCAAACATGATATCCCTCATCTCAATGACTGCTTCACAGCCTGTGCCATATGGATCCTTCCCACCAACACCAGCTTTTACGAATTGCGCAGTTGGGAACTTTCCCTGCTATACATCCTATTTTCCCATAACCCTTCTGGCCTCAACCTTCATTAGTTACTGTCCTCACCCATCCAAACCCCTCCCTGTTCCCATTCCAGCACTACACAGCCGTCATTTCACCACCACATCCAGTCTTTTAATTGCTTTTTCTTTTTGTTTCTCTCCTTTCCGCTACTTACCCCCTCCCCCTCCACACCTTGTCTCCTGCTCTCTGTCTAAACTGCAACATTTCACTGTCCACCACTACCACCACACTATCCCTCCCCGCCCCAGCCTCCTCCTTACCCCCACCCAGTCACCACTCCCATTATGCACTGGTGCTGCTGCTCGCAGTGTGGTTTCAGTTCTCTGAGACTGCAGACGTGTGTGCAAGTTGCGTTTGCATGAGTGTGTGTGTGTGTGTGTGTGTGTGTGTGTGTGTGTGTGTGTGTGTGTTTGTGTGTGTGTCTACTGCTGACAAAGGCCTTGATGGCCGAAAGCTATAATTGTGTGAATCTTTTTGCTGTGCCTATCGCGACTCGGAATCTCTGCTATATGATGAGAAGCAACTTTCCTTCTCTGGTATTGTTACATTCCATCCTGGATTTTCCATTTTTTGATGTATGACTTACAATTTGAAATAACCAAATATTTTTAACCAGTAGTTTCCTTGCTATCATTTGAGAACAATTGCACAGAAAATCCAAAATATGTGATGTTTTATTTTTTATGTTACAAGTAAAACTTTTTCCGAAAAATTACTTCAGCAACTTTTCTTCAATTACATACAGTATGTTCTTTCAGCGGTGAGGCAGATGGCTTAACTTTCAGCTTCCTGGCTTCCTGTGGACATGATTTTTTGTGACACAGAAAATAAGTCTGCCATAAAGACTTCATGACCAAGAATTGCAGCAATGTGTCTCAACAACACATCACTGTGTACAAATCTTCACAATAGGAGAGCTGTAACATAAGCTTAACATCTACACACACACACACACACACACACACACACACACACACACACACACACACAGCCCTGATTCACATTCAATTTTCTGGTGTAACATATTGATTCTGTGAAATAACATGTTCCACTTCTAACGATTTACCATTTAGGCAGATGAAAGATGTTCATGGAAAACAAAAATGTCATTTAGATAGGTGTCAAGTGTGGAACATCCCACTGTGTGCACTCTGGTTTGCCATAAGTGTAGAACTGGTATAAAAGAAATCAGCTCAGAACATTGACAAGGTGTGACAGTGAGCGAGCATGCATCTCCACCTGCTGTGGAGGCCCACTTATGTTTTGGTGCCATGGCTTGGAGGTGACTTGGAAGCCACAGAGGAAAGGGTGTTGATGATAACTTCAATGCAAGAACATTAAAGATGACAGAGGACAACAGTGATTTTCTAATGTGATATCAGAACAGCAGTACATGTTATGCTCTATTGTGAGCTACATGTTATAAACTGTCTATATCCCCACAATTGTAAACGAAACACTTTGATTATAATATGGAAGAGTTATTCCAAAACTGATTGTCATTTTAGTAGCTTGAACAGATTGGAGCTCTCTTTCAGCATCTGCCCACTGCAAAAGATGAAGTCTCATGTCATGGTCTAGTGGCTCTGCATAGCAGGCCCACCATAGAAAATAACTCCAAGAAAGAAATATGCAATATATCTGTAAGATAAAAATCATCATAAGTATCAGCAGGGTGACTGATCATGCATGGAGTGGACCACATCATACCAAAAACCATTAATACTTATCACTCCAATATTTATATTGGTTGTAGACTTATTACTTACATCACGATGTGCTCTCATCATTGCCACCAGTTGTCACTCCAAATGACAATTCAGTAAGGAACTCTCAATAGGCATGCCTCCAGAAAACTTTCCTGCCATGCATTGCTTACAATACATAAATGATATGAAATTGATGATATTCAATTACTTAATGTTGTTCTCTTTAATTTATTCATAAATATAATTAGTTACCCCCATACGAAGTATGTTACACCACACAAGTCGTCTGGCCACAGATACTTAATGCTACCCATTCAAAGCTATACCAGATAGTATAACATAAACGTAAGTGTTAGGAAGTCTTTCTGACTGTCTTTATCTGTAGTGTAGTCATGTATGGATGTGCAATGAGGAAGACAAGCATCTCAGACAAGAAGAGAATAGAAGCATTTGAAATAGAAGAATTCTGAAGATTAGATGGTTAGATCAAATAATTAATGAGAAGTACTAAATCATATGAGGGAAAAAGGAAATTTATGGCACAACTTGACCACAAGAAGGGATCAGTTGATACGAGACATCCTGAAGTTTCCAGGAATAGTTGATTTGGCAATGGAGGGAAGTTGAGGGGTAAAAATTGTAGAGGGAGATCTAGGTGGTTCAAAAGGATGTAGGTTGTAGTAATTATTCAGAGATGAAAAGGCTTGCACAGGATAAACTAGCAACTAGCATGAAGAACTGCATCAAACCTGTCTTGAGAGTGAAGATTACACCAACAATGTTACAGATACATTTTTGTTTTTGGCATTAGTAGTTCTGTTCATTGTAATATGGGGATGCAAAGTTTGTAAATGTCTCACTAGGATGCACCAGGATATGGTAACACAAGTTTCACTGCCTAGCAAGAGTTTCATGAACTGTGAGATGAAATAATGGTGCAAAACGTGTCATTACTTTCCTCTGGTAACAAGTTCCTTGCTTGCTAATGGCACTGACTGCAAATTGAGATGCAGTTTGATGGTTTTCACAGTGTATGCTTTAGATAGAGCTGTCATAAATACATATTTTGAGACATGACTGAAGGAGACAAAAATTGTCAGGACTTTCCAGTATTCAAGAAGTTGACCACATTGGTAACAGATTAGCAGTCTTCCCTAGTACTAAAACCAAGAGCTGCTTCAGGTTATGGAAGTTATGTGCTATCAGATTTAAGGTATCTTTCAATGACTGTACAACTATCGTATGCGAACTGGTAGCTGGCAGAAACATTCTGTTATTAATGTCAAGTCCATCACCACAGTTACTTATTTCTATGAATTCACAGGTCAAATTAAATTTGGACATTGTTACATTTAATGTTTCTAATCGTGGTACAAAATCTAACACACTGCGCATCTTGTGAAGAGAACTGCTGTCCATGTGTTTTGAGATAGGTAGTGCACTTAAGCAAGATTTCATCAGGTTATAAACGGTTAACAACTCACCGAATAGTAGGCACAGACACAAACCACTCCCTTCACTGACTCTCAGCCATCCTCAAACTATTACCATCTAGATACCTACTCATTACTGTTGAAGCCAACTTGCTATAAACTTGCAGCCCCCTCACCCTTAGCATTGCTGCTGTGGAACACTACCTCTCCCAAAAGTCCTTTTTACTCCATATCCACCAGCTCATTCCTTATACCTCTAACTATCTACATACTCACACATTACTAGTTCTCCTTTGATAGGAAGGTATACAAAGAAATCTACTGCACGGTCATGATTCCCTTGGCCATTCCGTTTGTGGGCCATTTGAGGAAACCTTCTTAGGCATTCAAAATTCCAAACATCTTATCTGGTTCAGTTTCATTGATGATATCTTTGTGATGTGGACCCCATCCTCATTCCTTGACACCCTCATCATATTTCGCAACCACTTCACGTGGTGCTCCTCAGACCACTGTACCACCATCCTAGATGTCAACCTCCATCTCTCTGAA
The DNA here is from genome assembly GCF_021461395.2 of Schistocerca americana. Lineage (NCBI taxonomy): Eukaryota > Metazoa > Arthropoda > Insecta > Orthoptera > Acrididae > Schistocerca > Schistocerca americana. The sequence goes on from NC_060124.1 coordinate 313,909,379, forward strand.
GGCTCCATCACAACCTCTGGCCATATCAAGCCCATGACCATCAATACTACCTTCATTTTGAAATCTGCCATACTTTACACTTGAAAAAATCATTACTATCTAATTTGACCACCTACAGATGGCATATTCCCTTGCCCAGTATATTGAAGGCCTTCACAGACATGCATTATCCCCCGGCAAAATTGTCAGACAATTTCCCGTGCCATTTCCTCACACACCCTTAATCCTCTGACCACCCTAGTAAACAGATGCAACTGAACTACATTCTTCACTAGGACTTCAATTATTTATCATGTTCCTGGAAATGAGGAACATCCTACATATAATCTTTGCCATCATTCTCAAAGAGTATCACACCACCCATCCCATCTTTGCAATATCTTAGTCCATCCTCACACCACACTCGCTCCTAACCATTTGCCACAGTTGTCATACCTTTGTGGAAGACCCAGGCACAAGACCTGTTTATACACCAACACAACACATCCTACTCCAGACCCACCACACTCCTATTCTACCCTATCCTGTCCTGTCAGAGACTCAGCCATCTGTGAAAGCAGTTACGTCATGAACCACCCCTGCTGTGACTTCTGCACAGATCTACAGTTAAATGTACATCTGTACTCTGCGAGCCACCATATAGTGTGTTGCGGAGAGTGATTTGTGTACCAGTCCACTTTCTGCATATGCTGTTCTAGTGGCAAATGGTCTGTGTGAAGAATGATTGTTGGTAAGCCTCTATGTAAACTCAAATTTCTTTAAATTTTTCTTCATAGTCTCTTTTGTAAGCTCTATGTAGGAGGAATCAATATACTGACTGACTTTTTAAGCTCTATGTAGGAGGAAGCAATATACTGATTGACTTTTCTGGGAATGTATGTTCTCAGAATTTTAACAGTATACAACACTGTGATGCAGGACACCTCTGGGGTGTTTCGAACTTACCAAATTAACCTGTAACAAAACATGTTACTCTCATTTATATTGCCTCCATTTCCTTTATCAAACCTATTACTGACTGATGTGTTTATTAGACTAACGCTTGAATATTGCTCTACATGGTCAATTTCAATGGCTGCTTCACATCTCTTGCAAACTGGCTAACTCCTCCCAACACCATCCACTCTCTGAATTATGTAGATGGGAACAGTCCATGTAACACATCCTTCAGTCTCATATTACTCCTTGCATCAATCTCTGGTAACCCAATCTTTTCCCTGCAGTCCTCCTTTCCCCTCTTCTATCCTCACCTCCCAATCCACTCCTTGGCATCATCATAGGGTGCACACAACTTTCTTTGCCTGTGGCCAATAGGAGCTCACTAGAGCTGCATTGCTGTCCCAAGCATCTGTTGTGTCTCATTCCCAGCTATCACCCATCCTCTCCCTACTTTCTTTCTACCCTCACCCATTCCACCTAACACAACCCACATGCTATTGCTGTGAATAAAGACTCATCTGAAAGTAACAGTGATTTCAGCTGTGCTTATGTATCTTTTCAAAACGTAAAACCTCTACTATGAGGTGGGTTGTTGCCTTTACTCCTTAAGTTATTTGCAAATCCGGGACTTTCCATTATCATTTTCATGTTAGATTAGGCACTTCATGTTCAGCTCTAACCTTAGCTACAAGAAATCATTTGGCCAACATTATAATCCAAAATTTGTTATTAATACCTGTGAATACCCTGTATAAATTGGAAAGTTGAATATGAACAGACATACACCGTTGTAAATAGAAACAGTTTCAGAAGAATGGGTCAATTAAAGATGCAAATGTGATAGGAAGGAAGAAGGGGGTGGGGAAGGGAGTGGAAGAGGAAGAAGAAGAGGATGCAGTAGTCTTGTTTTTGTGTGCTGTCTTTGGCAAATATTCAGCTGACTGAAGGGCAATAATTTAGATACAATTAACATACAGGAAGATAACAAGAACTGAATGTATAATGCAACATTTATGGCTACTGGGGTCACAATACCTTAAGAAAGATAGGAATTTTCTTTTTTCACTTCTGAAAAAGGAACTTATTGCCAATGTTGCTGAAATGACCTGCCTGTTCATGGCTGAAACTAAATAGCAGTTTTATGTTATTAAAGAAAATGCTGTAAATATGCATGTGTCACATTGAAAGGAATCTGTCTTATATGGCTCCTTCCTTTATGACCCCTTTATCAAGTAAAGATGCCTTTATTTTTTAATGAATTCTGGATTTTGTTGTGTTTATTGTTAATTATTCTATGATCTACCTGAGTGTGCAGCAGTCAGTAGTGAGATATAGGGGATTTACATCTCAATTTTCGGCGTAAGATCACCACTGCTCATCTATCGGAGGACACTAAATAGAACCTTGTGGGCTTGAGGGGACTCAAAACTGTTCCAGATTATTGTCAGATAAACAGGAGTTACTATCATCAGAAGGTTGACACAAAGTTACTGGATGGCTCTTTTACATTGATAAATGGCACATTCATTATGTTGTAACACATCTCTGTGGATCATGATTTTGATAAAGCTATGAAGAATAATTTGCACTACAAATTTTAGCATTCTCTGGTAATTGTCCTTGTTTAGGGGTCCAGAATTCAACTGTTAACTTAATTATGAAAGTTCAAGCCTTGACGGACTTAAAACACAACTAAAGAGAAATATCACAATATAATAATCTTGAAATTTAACGTCTCACGAAACTAGACCCATGTTACCAGTTGCAGCCAGCTCAAGTCACCTTCAGAATGTATTTACCTCTGAGTTCTTTCATAAACATGGAAGTGTGTGCATGCCATTGATCTTGAGAACAAGAAAGCTAGCATGTACATATACTGTGAAGCAGTGGCATGAAGTATAAAAACTCCACAGAAGGCATATCCTGTTTCAAAATTCTAAAACTTGCAGGCGTCAGCTGAAATCAGTTGCATTTACTTCTATATCTACACTCCGCAAGCCAACTTATGGTGTATGTTGGAAGGTACTTCCCATAACACTATCACCCTCTTTCCCCCAAGTCTCTATCCCATTTGCAAATAGCACAAGTGTAGAACAACTGTCAGTATGCTTCTCTATTACCTCTAATTGTTTAGATTTTATCATTTTCATTGTTTTGAGAGGGATTTAGGGGGAAGCAATATGTTGCCCAAGTCTACTTAGAACATACATGCTTTGAATTTCAATAGGATTTTTCCATGATACACAGTGCTACTTGTGTAACATCTGCCACTGGGAATATGTTGGGCACTTCCGAAATGCTCTCACACTTTGCTAAATGAACCCGTGAAAAAACATGGTGCTCTGTGTTGGATCTCCTTTACACCTTCTACTAATTCAGGCTGGTAGGTGTCACAGACTGATGAACAATACTCAAGATCTGTTCTTAACAAGTTTTTCATAAGCCACTTCTTTTGTGAATGAATTACATGGTATGGACAAAAATATTGAAACACCAGAAACACAACACACTATCCTGCCTAATATGGTGTCGGAAAACCACTGGCATTCACAACAGCTTCCAGTAATCTCATAATGGATAAATACAGACCTTGTAAGGTTTTCAAAGGAATCTTATACCACCCTTCCTGCAAAACAGTGGCAAGTTCAGGTAATGATGGAGATGGATAACAATCATGCATCCTTCTGTCAAACTTAGACCAAAATGGCTCAATAATATTGAGATCTGGTGACTGTCATGGCCAGAAGTTCATTCTTGGGCTCACAAAGCCAGTCTTAGACAATGGGATCCATGTGAACAGGGGCCCAGTCAGCCTGGAACACCTCACCATCACTGAGGAACAAACATGGGAGGGATCTGATCAGCCAAAATGGTCACATAATCCTTAGCAGTATCATAATCTTGCACAGCAACCATGGATCTCATGGAATACCATGATGTGCCTACCCAAATCGCCATCAAACTGCCGTCAAGTTCCACTCTTGGGTCATAAACTCAGAGGGTGGAAACACCATGAAACATAATTCATCTAACCAAATGACATTCTTCCATTGCTCTATAGTGCAGATTTTATGCCTTTAGCACCACGTTTTTAAATTATTGGTGTTTGCATCATTAATGAGTTGTTTTGGAATCCCAACTTGCCCTACAATTCCCTGCTTATGGAGCTCCATTCATATTTTGGTGCCAACAGGGTTCAAGACTGCGGCATTAAGTTCCGAAGTCCTGCAGGGACTTCTGCATCCACCATCCGCTTATTTTTCACTGCAGTCCTCTTCGATGACTGTCTCTCAAGACCACGCAACGGACACTTCTGTCCATGTTGCGACTTAGCGGATGATTTTCTGCTTTCCCTGTATGCAGTATAAATCTTCATTATGGTGCCTCTTGAAACATCAAACACTACTATCTTGGTTATGGAAGTGCTCACCATATGAGCATGAATCATTTCCCACATTCCAATTCATTAAGCTTGACTTAATGCACTCACAACTGTTCTGACCATAACTGATACCTGCAACGTACTGAGGACACTGTACAGGCACCATTCACGGTCAGATACAATAGTGCAACCTGCAGACTTGACTAGTATCAATATTTATGTTCAACTAGACAATTCTGATGGTGTTTCCATATTTTGTCCAACCACTGCACATTTCCTTATGGTTCTTCTAACAACCCTCAGCCTGGCAGCTGCTTTTCCTACATGTAGTTATAAGTGTTTCTACTTTATGTTGCTCCCGACTGTCACTTCTAGGTTTGTAACTGGTGTTGCTGTTCGGAGCAATTTATCACCAGTAGTGAAAGTCAACAGAAATGGACTCTTCACCAATTTATGCACAAATACAATATATTTATTTTCAACTGCCAGCAGCTGCACCGATCATCAGTCCTCCACCAGTCTTTCTCTAATTTTTTATTGTCTTCTGTATATTGCAACCTTCAAATAGATGACAGCATTGTTGAGGACCCAACTATATCATTTATGCATACTGTAAATAGTAAGGGCCCTATAACATTTCCTTGGGGTATTCCCAAAATTACCTTTACATTCATCAACTTCATCACATTAAGAACAACATATCTGTTAGGTAGTCCTGAATCCAATCACAAATCTAGTATTATACTCAGTAACACCGTATTGCATCCTCTAAATGAAATTCAGAACTGTATCAAATACTTTATGGGCGTCAAGGAACAAGGAATCTACTAGGACACCTTTATCTATGGCTCTCTGGATTTCATGGACATGCAGAGTGAGATGAATTTTGCAAGCTCTCTGTTTATGGACTCCATGTTGATCTGTAAGAGGAGATTACGATTCATCAAAAACATCACAGTGTGTGAGCATAAACCATGTTAGCATAATTCTACAACAGAATGGCATCAGTGTTGTAAAAATGTAATTATGTGCAGCTGTATGATGACCCTTCTTGAAAACAGGATGGACCTCTCTCTTCCAATCTCTTGGTTCTTTCTGTTGCTCCTATTACAAATGATAAATTACTGCTAGAAGAGGAGAAAGTTTCTTTGCATAATCTCTAGAATTTCACAGGTATCATCTGGATCAGATGCCTACCCATCCTTCAGCAATTGTTTATTTTTTATTCTGTGATTACTTATCTCTATATCTGCCATTTCTGTGTTCGTGCAATGATTGTAAGTAGGAACTGTATAACTGTATTCCCTGATGAACTATTTTAGAAGATCGGATCCAGAATTCTGTCCACCTCTAGGTAAATGAATAGACAATTTTGATCCAATTATTGACTTTGCAGAAGACCAAACATTCTTATGGAGTTTGTTCAGATTTGTTAGCAAAACTTTTCTTTCGAATTCATTGAATGCTTATGAGTTTCCTATTATTTTGAGTAGAATCTTATTTTCTAAATTTTACGTTTTATTGGACACTGCAGCTGGCAAGTTTTTCATTCCCATAAGTGGCACTGCAGAATACAACAGTAATGAGCGAGATGCTGTTTCCCACGCAGGAGAGGTCACACGGTGCAGTACTGTTTCATCGGAGCCATGAGGAAGACTTGTTTGGCGATCTATACATACAGAAACCACATACTTTTTGGTGTTACCAGAGTCCACTTCTGGCACAGCAAATACTAGGATGAGAGCCAATGTGTTATCAGAGCTTCAATAAGGTAAAAGCACTATGCAGTAAACCAGTTAAAACATCAACAAAAGAATATTGTTAAGCTACTGGCTACGTAAAAATGGCTACAAAGTTTTACAACCAATTCAGTCAGGGACAGGATGTAATCTGGGTCTCTTTGTATGTAATAATCAGTTATACCATGCTCTCAAATTTCACTAATTTTTTTTAGATTTATTGTTCTAGACTAATTGTACCTGTTTTACAGTGTTCACTAATAAATGCTCTGTAATGGCATCCAAGATCTCTTTTCAAGTAGATTAGTTACTCTCACTTCCACTTATAATCACAGGTCACCTGCTTGCACCTTTCAAAAAATCCAGTGTACCACAAGAAATGCTCTGAGGGACATATCAACGCGAGATCACTACAGTGCTTTTGAAAGCATTGTACTATGATTCTGTCCTTATGACAACTGCTCCACTGGTAGATGCAATCAACATCGCTCCAGAAATAGAGGAACAACCCTGTTGTTGTTGTTGTGGTCTTCAGTCCTGAGACTGGTTTGATGCAGCTCTCCATGCTACTCTATCCCGTGCAAGCTTCTTCATCTCCCAGTATCTACTGCAACCTACATCCTTCTGAATCTGCTTAGTGTATTCATCTCTTGGTCTCCCCCTACGATTTTTACCCTCCACGATGCCCTCCAATACTAAATTGGTGATCCCTTGATGCCTCAGAACATGTCCTACCAACCGATCCCTTCTTCTGGTCAAGTTGTGCCACAAACTCCTCTTCTCCCCAATCCTATTCAGTACCTCCTCATTAGTTATGTGATCTACCCATCTAATCTTCAGCATTCTTCTGTAGCACCACATTTTGAAAGCTTCTATTCTCTTCTTGTCCAAACTATTTATCGTCCATGTTTCACTTCCATACATGGCTACACTCCATACAAATACTTTCAGAAATGACTTCCTGACACTTAAATCTATACTCGATGTTAACAAATTTCTCTTCTTCAGAAACGCTTTCCTTGCCATTGCCAGTCTACATTTTATATCCTCTCTACTACGACCATCATCAGTTATTTTGCTCCCCAAATAGCAGAACTCCTATACTACTTTAAGTGTCTCATTTCCTAATCTAATACCCTCAACATCACCTGACTTAATTCGACTACATTCCATTATCCTCGTTTTGCAACCCTAATCCTCCTTATTGTTTTGTGTTTCTTATGAGAAAAAAGGTAAACTATTAAAATATCTTCCACATCAATCTTGACTCACTTGCTTCTGACTCAGGGTCACAACAGGCTGTTGGCTGATGCTCAAATTTTCAGATACCATAGTCTGACTGCTGCATTCACAGTTGTTAGCGAAGTCGGGCCTTTAAACAACTAACCTGTGAGGGCATCAGATCATAAGACAAAGCATCAGTAGCTACAAATTTTACAGGGAATGATGACAAAACTAAGAAAATAGTTTTGGTTATCATGAATGGCAGGAAACAAACTGCAGAGTAACATTATATATTCAGCTCAGAGGAGAAAGATGTGGAACACTTAATACACAGATCTGCCACAGCATTATGACCAGTATCCACTGCAAGATGCAATGTTGTCTAGAAGAACTGTAGGCACATGATGTGGTACAGACACTATACAAGCAGAGCAAGACCATATAACCACAAGAAGGTAACAAGGTGTTGGGTGTCCATGTGTCATGGATATCAGATGCTTGCACACTGTGTTAAGTGTGACAGGCGGCCGATCTCATGACAGTACAATGCTAGAGTGTGCACAAGTGTTTCGGGGCACACCATTCTGCGCATACTGTTGAACATGGGGCTCTGTAGCAGATGACCTCTCCATGTTATCATGTTGGTCAAACATCATCAAGTACTCGTGCAATGAGCATGGGACCATTGAGATTAGACCATGGCATCTTAGTGCCTTAGTTAGATTAATCACATTTCTGTCACATCAGTCAATGATTGTGTTGGATACATCATCATCCAGCCAAAAGAGTTGCTTGAACTGTGTTGTGTCAGTGGGGGCAGTATTACACTATGTGGGACATTCAGTTGGCTGTCTCTGGGACATGTACCAGTCTAAGGTACTACAACAGCTGTGGAGTATGAACATTATTGCAGATCATTTGCATCCCTTCATGCTTTATGTTACCCGTGACTAAGATGCCATCTTCCAGCAGGGTAGCTGTCCATGTCACAAATCCAGGATCTTGCTACAAAAGTTTGAGGGGCATGAGAATCAACTTGGGATGTCTTGTACATCAAACTCACATTACCTGACCCAACTGAATGCACGTGGATTATCAGGTGCCAATTCCAGGCATGTAATTTAAAGAAACTGTGCACCTTGTGCATAGAGATCTGGTGCCACATACCTCCAGAAACCTACGGTGGACTTTTCGAATGCCTATCATGCAGAATTATTGCTGTATTGTGTTCCAAAGGTGGCTGAAACACTATTAGGCATGGGGTCAAAATGTTTTGGCTTATTTTAGACAAGTGTACATCAGCCATCCAGTTGTAACAAAATTTTACTTTTACCAGGTTTCAACACTGACTACGGTTGCTTTCAACAGAAAATTAGCCTGAAGGATAATTTGGAAAATATTTCCCCATCACGTTATAGTTCTGCGTGGAGATTTTAATTTGACGGATATAGACTGGGAGACTCAAACGTTCATAACAGGTGGCAGGGACAAAGAATCCAGTGAAATTTTTAAGTGCTTTATCTGAAAACTACCTTGAGCAGTTAAACAGACAACCAACTTGTGGCAATAACATATTAGACCTTCTGGTGACAAACAGACCCGAACTATTTGAAACAGTTAATGCAGAACAGGGAATCAGCGATCATAAAGCGGTTACTGCATTGATGATTTCAGCCGTAAATACGAATATTAAAAAAGGTAGGAAGATTTTTCTGTTTAGCAAAAGTGACAAAAAGCAGATTTCAGAGTACCTGATGGCTCAACACAGAAGTTTTGTTCAAGTACAGATAGTGTTGAGGATCAGTGGACAAAGTTCAAAACCATCGTACAGTATGTGTTAGATGAGTATGTGCCAAGCAAGATCGTAAGAGATGGAACAGAGCCACCGTGGTACAACAACCAAGTTAGAAAACTGCTGCAGAAGCAAAGGGAACTTCACAGCAAACATAAACATAGCCAAAGCCTTGCAAACAAACAAAAATTACGCGAAGCGAAATGTAGTGTGAGGAGTGCTATGCGAGAGGCATTCAATGAATTCGAAAGTAAAGTTCTATGTATTGACTTGGCAGAAAATCCTAAGAAATGTTGGTCTTACGTCAAAGCGGTAGGTGGATCAAAACAAAATGTCCAGTCACTCTGTGACCAAAATGGTACTGGAACAGAGGATGACAGACTAAAGGCCGAAATACTAAATGTCTTTTTCCAAAGCTGTTTCACAGATGAAGACTGCACTGTAGTTCCTTCTCTAGATTGTCGCACAGATGACAAAATGGTAGATATCGAAATAGATGACAGAGGGATAGAGAAACAATTAAAATCGCTCAAAAGAGGAAAGGCCGCTGGACCTGATGGGATACCAGTTCGATTTTACACTGAGTACGCGAAGGGACTTGCCCCCCTTTTTGCAGCGGTGTACTGTAGGTCTCTAGAAGAGCGTAGTGTTCCAAAGGATTGGAAAAGGGCACAGGTCATCCCCGTTTTCAAGAAGGAACGTCGAACAGAGGTGCAGAACTGTAGACTTATATCTCTAACGTCTATCAGTTGTAGAATTTTTGAGCACGTATTATGTTCGAGTATAATGACTTTTCTGGAGACTAGAAATCTATTCTGTAGGAATCACCATGGGTTTCGAAAAACACGATCATGTGAAACCCAGCTCGCTCTATTCATCCACGAGACTCAGAAGGCCATAGACACGGGTTCTCAGGTAGATGCCATGTTTCTTGACTTCCGCAAGGCGTTCGATACAGTTCCCCACAGTCGTTTGATGAACAAAGTAAGAGCATTTGGACTATCAGACCAATTGTGTGATTGGATTGAAGAGTTCCTAGATAACAGAACGCAGCATGTCATTCTCAATGGAGAGAAGTCTTCCGAAGTAAGAGTGATTTCAGGTGTGCCGCAGGGGAGTGTTGTTGGACCGTTGCTATTCACAATATACATAAATGACCTGGTGGATGACATTGGAAGTTCACTGAGGCTTTTTGTGGATGATGCTGTGGTATATTGAGAGGTTGTAACAATGAAAAATTGTTCTGAAATGCAGGAGGATCTGCAGTGAATTGACGCATGGTTCAGGGAATGGCAATTGAATCTCAATGTAGACAAGTGTAATGTGCTGCGAATACATAGAAAGAAAGATCCCTTATTATTTAGCTACAATACAGCAGGTCAGCAACTGGAAGCAGTTAATTCCATAAATTATCTGGGAGTATGCATTAGGAGTGATTTAAAATGGAATGATCATATGAAGTTGATCGTCGGTAAAGCAGATGCCAGACTGATTTTCATTGGAAGAATCCTACGGAAATCATCATCATCATCATCATCATCATTTAAGACTGATTATGCCTTTCAGCGTTCAGTCTGGAGCATAGCCCCCCTTATAAAATTCCTCCATGATCCCCTACTCAGTCCTAATATCGGTGCCTCTTCTGATGTTAAACCTATTACTTCAAAATCATTCTTAACCGAATCCAGGTACCTTCTCCTCGGTCTGCCCCGACTCCTCCTACCCTCTACTGCTGAATCCATGAGTCTCTTGGGTAACCTTGCTTCTCCCATGCGTGTAACATGACCCCACCATCTAAGCCTGTTCGCCCTGACTGCTACATCTATAGAGTTCATTCCCAGTTTTTCTTTGATTTCCTCATTGTGGACACCCTCCTGCCATTGTTCCCATCTACTAGTACCTGCAATCATCCTAGCTACTTTCATATCCGTAACCTCAACCTTGTTGATAAGGTAATCTGAATCCACCCAGCTTTCGCTCCAGTACAACAAAGTTGGTCGAAAGATTGAACAGTGCACAGATAACTTATTGGTACTGACTTCCTTCTTGTAGAAGAGAGTAGATCGTAGCTGAGCGCTCACTGCATTAGCTTTGCTACACCTCGCTTCCAGTTCTTTCACTATGTTGCCATCCTGTGAGAATACGCATCCTAAGTACTTGAAACCGTCCACCTGTTCTAACTTTGTTCCTCCTATTTGGCACTCAATCCGTTTATATTTCTTTCCCACTGACATTACTTTTGTTTTGGAGATGCTAATCTTCATACCATAGTCCTTACATTTCTGATCTAGCTCTGAAATATTACTTTGCAAACTTTCAATCGAATCTGCCATCACAACTAAGTCATCCGCATATGCAAGACTGCTTATTTTGTGTTTACATATCTTAATCTCACCCAGCCAGTCTATTGTTTTCAACATATGATCCAAAAATAATATGAACAACAGTGGAGACAGGTTGCAGCCTTGTCCTACCCCTGAAACTACTCTGAACCATGTACTCAATTTACCATCAACTCTAACTGCTGCCTGACTATCCATGTAAAGACATTTAATTGCTTGCAAAAGTTTGCCTCCTATTCCATAATCTTGTAGAACAGACAATAACTTCCTCCTAGGAACCCGGTCATATGCCTTTTCTAGATCTATAAAGCATAGATACAATTCCCTGTTCCACTCATAACACTTCTCCATTATTTGCCGTAAGCTAAAGATCTGGTCCTGACAACCTCTAAGAGGCCTAAACCCACACTGATTTTCATCCAATTGGTCCTCAACTAATACTCGCACTTTCCTTTCAACAATACCTGAGAAGATTTTACCCACAACGCTGATTAAAGAGATACCTCTATAGTTGTTACAATCTTTTCTGTTTCCGTGTTTAAAGATTGGTGTGATTACTGCTTTTGTCCAGTCTGATGGAACCTGTCCCGACTCCCAGGCCATTTCAATTATCCTGTGTAGCCATTTAAGACCTGACATTCCACTGTATTTGATGAGTTCCGACTTAATTTCATCCACCCCAGCCGCTTTATTGCACTGCAATCTATTGACCATTTTTTCCACTTCCTCAAATGTGATCCTATTTCCATCATCATTCCTATCCCATTCTACCTCAAAATCTGAAACATTACTGATCGCATTTTCACCTACATTGAGCAACTCTTCAAAATATTCCCTCCATCTGCCCACGGCATCCACAGGATTCACCAGCAGTTTTCCTGACCTGTCCAAAATACTTGTCATTTCCTTCTTACCTCCCTTTCCCTTCTTACCTCCCTTTCGAAGACTGCTAATTACACTCCAGAATGGTTTTCCAGCAGCTTGACCCATAGTCTCCAACCTGTTTCCAAAGTCTTCCCACGATTTCTTCTTGGATGCTGCAATTATCTGTTTGGCTTTGTTTCTTTCTTCAACATAATTTTCTCTGTCTACCTGGGTTCTCGTTTGTAGCCATTTTTGATACGCCTTCTTTTTCCTTTTACAGGCTGCCTTGACTGTATCATTCCACTAAGCTGTTTGCTTCATCCTACTTTTACACACTACTGTTCCAAGACATTCTTTAGCCACTTCTAGTACTGTGTCCCTGTACCTTGTCCATTCCTTTTCCATTGACTGTAATTGACTACATTCAACTAACTGGTACCTTTCTGAGATCGCTGTTATGTACTTGTGCCTGATTACCTTATCCTGAAGTTTCTCCACTCTTATCCTCCTACATACGGACCTGACCTCCTGCACTTTCGGCCTCACAATCCCAATTTCACTGCAGATTAAATAATGATCGGTGTCATCAAAGAATCCCCTGAATACACGTGTGTCCCTCACAGCCTTCCTGATCTGTTATTATATAGTCAATGACAGATCTGGTTCCCCTGCCTTCCCAAGTATACCGGTGAATGTTCTTATGTTTAAAAAAGGAGTTTGTGATTACTAAGCCCATACTGGCACAGAAATCCAAGAGTTGTTTCCCGTTCCTGTTGGCCTCCATATCCTCTCCAAATTTACCCATAACCTTTTCATACCCTTCTGTTCGATTTCCAATCCTGGCGTTAAAATCACCCATGAGCAGAACACTGTGTCCTTGTCCTTTACTCTAACAACTACATCACTGAGTGCCTCATAAAAACTATCCATCTTATCTTGATCTGTCCCTTCACAATGCGAATATACTGACACAATCCTAATTTTCTTGCTAGACACTGTCAAATCTATCCACATCAGTCGTTCGTTTACATACCTTATTGCAACTACGCTGGGTTCCATTTCTTTCCTGATGTAAAGCCCTACACCCCATTGTGCTATTCCTGCTTTGACTCCTGACAGGTAGACCTTGTATTCTCCCACTTCCTCTTCTTTCTCACCCCTTACCCGAATGTCACTGCAATCCGAAAACAAAGGAAGTAGGTTACAGTACACTTGTTCGCTCACTGCTTGAATACTGCTCAGCAGTGTGGGATCCGTGCCAGATAGAGTTGATAGAAGAGATAGAGAAGATCCAACGGAGAGCAGCGCACTTCGTTACAGGATCATTTAGTAATCGTGAAAGCGTTACGGAGATGATAGATAAACTACAATGGTAGAATCTGCAGGATATACGCTCAAGTAGCTTGGTACGGGCTTTTGTTGAAGTTTCGAGAACATACCCTCACCGAGGAGTCAAGCAGTATATTGTTCCCTCCTACATATATCTCGCGAAGACACCATGAGAATAAAATCAGAGAGATTAGAGCCCACACAGAGGCATCGACATCCTTCTTTCCACGAATAATACGAGACTGGAATAGAAGGGAGAACCGACAGAAGTATTCAAGATACCCTCCATCACACACCGTCAGGTGGCTTGCGGAGTATGGATGTACATGTAGATGAAATTCGCTGTCACATGAAAAGATTATAAACAAACATTAACATAGAGAAAAGTGAGGAATAACCCGTTTTTATTCCTAATAGACTTATATGAATACTGAACTCTCATGTGCTAACTGGTGAATGAGTTTAAGGGGAGTTAGAAAGGAAAAATTTGTTTTTCACATTTTTGGATTTTTATCTCATTATAAAATTGCAATTTTCCAAATAAAATGATTATATATATAATTAATTAAAAACTCGCATGGGAATTATTTTTTTTTTTTTTTTTTTTTAATATAATCTTCACCGGTTGAAAATGTTAAAATTTCTACGTGCACTACTTCAAGATCAAATAAAATCTGTAATTTTTTATATAGAAGGCTGCCAGAAGATCATCACAAAACGGGAATGTGTTGGTCATGTCCAGAAGAGAATGGGCACGAGGTTGAGGAAGTAGAAACAAAGTTTGAGTGACAAGAAACTGCCTGATGGTAAAACCATAAGAGGTAGGCTGACAGACAAAATGATTGATGAACTACAGCAGTATTGTGAGACAGCCATTAGAAATAATACTGAGGATTTGTTGAAAATGGAGCAGGCAGTATGGGCAACCATCTTTCACAGACTGTCAACTGATGAAAAACCAGTACACCACCTTTGCCCTCCTGGACCTGATTCATGGAGCAATTACTGCAATGCCCAGGGCTCAAACAGTTCACACAGCCATAAACATTCCATCCCAGCAGCAGTCGAGGATTTCACAAAACCTATTTACAGAGACCTGTCAAATCCTAAATTACTGAAGAAGTGTCTGCATGGTCAGAGTCAAAGACCCAACGAGTTGTTCAATAATCTTGTATGGACTATTACCAAAAAAATGTTTTTGTTGGAATGAAGACACTAAAGTGGGGGATCATTGATGATGTTATTGCTTTTAATGATGGCAACTTTGGTAGGGTGGTAATTAATCCTGGAGCAAACTGCATCAGAGAACATGAACAGGTGGACAAACCTTCAAATTGATAAAGCAGAGTATGCAGCACCGTTTGCCACTAAGGAGTCCAGAAAGAAAAGAAGGTAAAAACTTGGAAGAGATTAAGAGGTTGACATACAGTATGGTGCAGGGTGCTTCTGAATAACTAAATGTAAAAAATTAAGCATATATTAATTGAGTTACAGACTTTTGAAGCTTTACACTTTGTTGCATTTTTCCCTAAATCTCAAGAATGACTGAGTAGAGTATTCAAATTTTCAGGGAGTAATAACATATGTATCCTGAGTTTACTGAACTAAGAAGAAATGTTACATAAAAGTAAAATTATTTAGGATGTTGTTGTTGTTGTGGTCTTCAGTCCTGAGACTGGTTTGATGCAGCTCTCCATGCTACTCTATCCTGTGCAAGCTTCTTCATCTCCCAGTACCTACTGCAACCTACATCCTTCTGAATCTGCTTAGTGTATTCATCTCTCGGTCTCCGTCTACGATTTTTACCCTCCACGCTGCCCTCCAATACTAAATTGGTGATCCCTTGATGCCTCAGAACATGTCCTACCAACCGATCCCTTCTTCTGGTCAAGTTGTGCCACAAACTCCTCTTCTCCCCAATCCTATTCAGTACCTCCACATTAGTTATGTGATCTACCCATCTAATCTTCAGCATTCTTCTGTAGCACCACATTTCGAAAGCTTCTATTCTCTTCTTGTCCAAACTATTTACCGTCCATGTTTCACTTCCATACATGGCTACACTCCATACAAATACTTTCAGAAATGACTTCCTGACACTTAAATCTATACTCGATGTTAACAAATTTCTCTTCTTCAGAAACGCTTTCCTTGCCATTGTGTCTACATTTTATATCCTCTCTACTTCGACCATCATCAGTTATTTTGCTCCCCAAATAGCAAAACTCCTTTACTACTTCAAGTGTCTAATTTCCTAATCTAATACCCTCAACATCACCCAACTTAATTCGACTACATTCCATTATCCTCGTTTTGCTTTTGTTGATGTTCATCTTATATCCTCCCTTCAAGACACTATCCATTCCGTTCAACTGCTCTTCCAAGTCCTTAGCTGTCTCTGACAGAATTACAATGTCATTGGCGAATCTCAAAGTTTTTATTTCTTCTCCATGGATTTTAATACCTACTCCGAATTTTTCTTTTGTTTCCTTTACTGCTTGCTCAATATACAGATTGAATAACATCGGAGAGAGGCTACAACCCTGTTTTACTCCCTTCCCAACCACTGCTTGCCTTTCATGTCCCTCAACTCATAACTGCCATCTGGTTTCTGTACAAATTGTAAATAGCCTTTCGCTCCCTGTATTTTACCCCTGCCACCTTCAGAATTTGAAAGAGGGTATTCCAGTCAACATTGTCAAAAGCTTTCTCTAAGTCTACAAATGCTAGAAACGTAGGTTTGCCTTTCCTTAATCTTTCTTCTAAGATAAGTCGTAGGTCAGTATTGTCTCACGTGTTCCAGAATTTCTACGGAATCCAAACTGAACATTTAGGATAACATACAAAAAAAGTGTACAAAATTTTAACCATGTAATAAAAATATTGTATTTCCGAAAGCAGTGGCTGAAATGCAATTACTGTAGCTCAGTAGACTCAGAACATAAAGGTTAAGTTCCTGTAAAAGTTTCATGTCAACAGCTATAGTGGTTCCTGAAATACAGGGAAGCCAAGTCACTAAATTTAACATTGTCAGGATAGGGAATTCCAACTCCCCTTAAGACCAATAATGCTCTTATCACATACAGTATTTCATTAAGAAGTTAATATCGAAGCCACGTAAAATTAAAACTGAAATTGACAAATCTGGTAACCGCTACTAAAACTACACCTACATGTAGTGCCTGCAAAAATACGTCGTTGCAAGTGGCATACAACTACCTACCCATGTATTCGAGGCTGTTTCCATATACAAAGACGTAAGAATGAAAATTTTAAACACTTCCAAACATGCTCCATGCATCTGCTCTGGCACTATGCTCTTCTGCAGCAGAATACACATTACTAGTTTGGCAAAATTCCACATATGACGAACATGTGGACACAGAGTTAAATGAAACTGCAGGCATGGTGACCCACCACCAACTCATGTTACCAAAATTTATCAATTATGGGTACAGCGTGTAGTGCTGCGAGAATTTCTGCATAAATTCTAGAACTACTTGGCCTTCCTCCGTCTCGAACACACAATATTTTAAATAGAAGTGTGAGAGAGAGACGAATCCAATCTATTGTACATTGCATATTTGTGTGCACAGATCTAAAAACAGTCATGAGCAAATTGTGGATGCGGCAGCCGAATGGTGACCTACAAGTACCTGCTGTACCATCCATAGAGTTTCAGTGTATGTGTAGAGAACAAGGAGTGTTTATGTATTATGCTGTGCTTTTAGTGACTGTGATGATTGTTAAGGACAAATGAAGAAATGAAATTAGACTTACGTAATTCACGAGTTGGACTTGCTAGAAGCAAGACACGCTCATAAATTATGTGGTTGTTAAATCAACACTATTGTGAATGTATTTAATCGAGTCCAATGCAAGACGAATCTGCTGACTTGCAAACTTTCAAATTTTTATGTGAGAAATGGTGAATTTGTTCTTTGTGGAAGTTGAAATATACTGAGACTAAACTAAAAGCATTCAGTGAGTATCCACTTTTTATTTCGAGAGAGAGAGAGAGAGAGAGAGAGAGAGAGAGAGAGTTTAGTAAATTCCCGTAACCAGCTTTATTCTTTGGAGATGGAGTTTTTTGGAGATCGATGTGGCCGACTATCCACAGAGGAAGACCGGCTGTGCATACCAAGTAAGTCAACTGATGTGAGAGAGGTGTGAAGTTGGCAAATCATCTCCAGATTGATTCTTGAAGTCTAAAGCACTAGAAGCACCATCTGACATCCACAGAACTGCTGCACAAATGGAGAAAAAGAAGCAGGAAATCAATACCAACCACCCCATGTTCAGACATGAACCACAGAAACCTAGGCTGAGGTCAAGTAGTAGTTTCATGAATACATCAGCAATTCCGTCAGCACCTGGGACTAACTTAACAGTTGTTGTTGTTGTTGTTGTTGTTGTTGTGGTCGTCGTCGTCGTCGTCTTCGTCGTCTTCAGTCCTGAGACTGGTTTAATGCAGCTCTCCATGCTACTCTATCCTGTGCAAGCTTCATCTCCCAGTACTTACTGCAACCTACATCCTTCTGAATCTGCTTAGTGTATTCATCTCTTGGTCTCCCTCTACGACTTTTACCCTCCACGCTGCCCTCCAATGCTAAATTTGTGATCTCTTGACGCTTCAGAACATGCCCTACCAACTGGTCCCTTCTTCTGGTCAAGTTGTGCCACAAACTCCTCTTCTCCCCTATTCTATTCAATACCTCCTCATTAGTTATGTGATCTACCCATCTAATCTTCAGCATTCTTCTGTAGCACCACATTTCGAAAGCTTCTATTCTCATCTTGTCTAAACTATTTATCGTCCACGCTTCACTTCCATACATGGCTACACTCCATACAAATACTTTCAGAAACAACTTCCTGACACTTACATCAATACTCGATGTTCACAAATTTCTCTTCTTCAGAAACGCTTTCCTTGCCATTCCCAGTCTACATTTTATATCCTCTCTACTTCAACCATCATCAGTTATTTTGCTCCCCAAATAGCAAAACTCCTTTACTACTTTAAGTGTCTCATTTCCTAATCTAATTCCCTCAGCATCACCCGACTTAATTCGACTACATTCCATTATCCTCGTTTTGCTTTTGTTGATGTTCATCTTACAACTTCCTTTCTAGACACTGTCCATTCCGTTCAACTGATCTTAGAAGTCCTTAGCTGTCTCTGACAGAATTACAATGTCATCGGCAAACCTCAAAGTTTTTATTTCTTCTCCATGGATTTTAATACCTACTCCGAATTTTTCTTTTGTTTCCTTTACTGCTTGCTCAATATACAGATCGAATAACATCGGGGATAGGCTACAACCCTGTCTCACTCCCTTCCCAACCGCTGCTTCCCTTTCATGCCCCTTGACTAACAGAGCTATGATGAAATTCATTAATTGAAAGGGTTGACCAGATTCTCACAGAGGAGCCTGCCACAAGATTTCATCAGCCACGTGACATGGAAGGCACTGACGACGGGAATGTTGAGATGCAAAATAAACCTCAGGAAGTGGGGCTTCATGAATGAAGACAAGTTCTGTGTTTGGTGACCTGTAGGACCCATAACATCTAGTCTGCAGAAACCTGCCAGATCTTTGCACCACAGAAGACCTGTATGTAACAAGTGATAAGGCCATCAAGACGGTGGAATTTGGATATTGTGGTACATCTAACAGAATTTGGCAAAAAAATGTAACACCGAATTTGGCAAAAAGTAACTACTCTGCACAAATAACAAATTTGACACACACACACACACACACACACACACACACACACACACACACACACACACAAATGCGCATACTTGCTCGAAAACTGGGGGGGGGGGAGACTAGGTTTCACAGTGAGCGGCTACATGACTTACCCTGAACTGATTCCTGTAATGATTGTAATAAGAATACTCAATAAAAAAGTAGAGAGACTTTTTTCACGATTTTCTGGCATGTGTGTTCAATATTTGGCTCCTGGATCTGTGAAGGAATACATTTTATATACCCACAATATTTCCTTCTGGCAACAACTGCTGGTGGGTAGTAGGAATTTGCTACTGGTAGCAGTAACAAACCGCAACCAACTGACTATGTCTAGCAGTTTCTTCAAGGAAATTTTCTGGGATACACAAAACATGATCTGGCAGCACATCTGAGAGTCCCATATTGAATAAGTAAATTCCTGACAAATGTAAACATACCGCTTCAGATGTACACCCTTCATCCTTTCAGAAGTACAGTCTTCAAGAGGATTAATTCCGAACACATCAGTAAAATTTTAGCTACCTACGTTGTGGTTGAGTACTACCGAGCTCCAATCCAACCTATACAGAAACTGGTATTCCATGAAAATTGCAATTGCAGTGCAGATTCTTTACTTTTGTTCATTAACGCTTCATCAACATGTGCTTTAGAATTTCATATCAACACATGCGGCTCATAGAAAACAAAAACATTACAAGGAGAAAGAAATTAATTAAATGAAAGACTGTATTTGCATCAAAGGAAAAAAAGAATGAGAAACAATCATACAAATATTCATCCTTTTATAAAGCCCAAATATGCATATCTCATTTCAGTCTCATAAAATAAATATGAAGTATAAAACTGAGTTTTCAGTACATAATACTGATGATAAATTAATATCATACTTCCCATGCACTCTTTTTTAAAAAGTAACTGGTAAATATGAAATGCTATGAACAAAGCAAATTGTTTTGCACATATACAAACAATAAAACATCAGAATCTACAAGGCGAGCATGCACATAATATTATACACATCAAAATTGATTCTCTCCAAAATTGAAGTAAACAGTGATCGAACATGCATATCTGAATATTTTTAGTTTCATATTCATGTTCTTATATAATAAATGTTAAGGTATAGATGACAATGCACACAGCAAAAGCAATTATACAGGGTTTTATGTTCGGAAAATACCTTTAGGCTGTGCATCTGCATTAACAAATACATTATTCTCTCCACAATTTGTAAAATGACAAAAAGTTTTTACAGTGAAAAAGCAGGATTGCTCTCAAACTAATGTCTGGCTGCCATTAGCAGAATATGAGTTAATATCCTGAGTATAATCCAGTAAACCACATTATTTCACTTTTCTACATCCAAGTCCAAGTCATACTGGAATGTTTCACATATGTTACATAAAAGTTAAGGGTAACTGCTAACATCAATAACTGCTGAAAACTTTGTACATGCCAATATTATTAAGCAACAATGAACAAACAGGTACTTTATGGTGACTGAAAATTATGCAACCTTTAACACATGCATTCAATTTGCTCTAACATCAAAACTAAAAAAATTAAATTACAATGGAGCTTTTGACATGACGAATATGCTATAATTTAACAGAAAAGCATTACTATCCACCGAGAACAAGTTTTCAGTTACACTTATGTAGAAAGTTCGTTATAGAGGCTGTTCCTTGCATAAAGTGAGTCACCATTACATAATGCTAAATATCTTTAAAGATATAGAATCGTATAACTGATTAAAACTTTTGTCATCACATGTTCACTTTGGAAATCCTATCTGTAGCACTGCAGTGAATTCACTAGCACTGATTTATAGAAAATAAACTAATCAAAATTATGTAATAGATAAGCTCGATAAATTTTGTACTGAATGACAATACTGCTGCAACAAGACTGTAAAATTACTGATAGTAGCTATTGGCCCCTTTTGGCCATTTCCCGTGTTCTTGCAGGTGAACAGTCATTACAAGTCTACGCAAAAATGGCTCTACAATCAAAACTGGACAACAGATTGTTCTAAATAAATGTCATTGTTAATAACTTTACAGTGTTGGAACAAGAATACCATCATTCAATACACATCTGAAAACTGTGGAGTAAGAATGACAAAAATAAATCAAATCTTTTACGTTCAAATTGCATATCACACATTTTACGCAGTAGTTGTACTGTATGTTTCCCCTTTACTTTAGGCCTACAAAGGAAGCACTTGACATTTTACAGAATAAACTGCTGCACACTGTGTTAAAGAAAAGTGAATGTAGGAGTCAATGAAGTGTACTGAAGGATTACAAAGGTGATTAGAGACAGTATGATATAAAGAGGCCAGAATGGGAATAAAGAAGCTTTTAACATTTCTTCATCAAGGCCATTAGGTTAATATATCTAACGAAAGTGCTGGCAGGTCGATAGACACACAAACAAACACAAACATACATACACAAAATTCAAACTTTTGCAACCAAAGGTTAATACATATTTAAAAAGCAGGATAAATAACATGGAAAATAAGTAATCTCCTTTCATAGACTATTAACAGACTTACTTTTCAGTTACCATGAATACAGAAGTGTTGTAAAAGGTAGTACATAAATTAACAACTTTTGAGACTACTACAATTTGACTCATTAAATTGCAGTGATGGAATTTTAACATTTACAGAAAAAAGAATAATCAAGTTTTTTCCAAACAACTGAATTCTCTTGAAAAGTCTGAAAACAAAATGCCTTGGCAGTGAAAATTATAATGAATAAAATGCAATAAAAGAAAAACTTAAGACAGGAGGAGAAAGACAGAGAAACAGAAAAAAAGGCCAGACACAAAGTGCAGCAGGTTGGGGATGGATTGGTTGAGCAGGGTTTAAGGTGCCAAAATATATGGTAATAAGTCCCTCATTCCAAACAAAGACCAAAGATAATGATATTGCTAACCAGACGTAAAACCTGCCCAAGTGTTTTACCACATCATATGGAAAAGTAAGCAAAAGATAGATGGGGAACGTTACTTTTCATTTTGATTGAATTTCGTATCTTTTTTGTAAGTATTTGTTTGAAAGCACATCACTTATTCAGCTGCTGATGAACATACAATTCTTTATTTATTGCTAAGAGAAACAATAGAAGCCCTAAAACCAGTATTCTGAAACATGACGGAAGCCTTTAACTATGATTTAGTTGAGTCCACAAAATAGCTGTTTTCCTACTAAGATCTTTGCTCTGAAGAGTGCAATAGTCAACTACAAAAAAGTAGACATTACAAATGTACAGGATGTACTTTTCATTACATCTCTAATTCAGATACATAATATGGCAAGCCAAAAATTCTATTTGTTTGTTTAGGACTATAGAATATCAGTACAAAATTAAACACGTATGGCAGTCTTCCAATAAAATAAGTGAGCAGTGAACATAATAATGGTGAAGATTAAATAATTATGTCATTTTCAACAACAATATGAATTTAGACTGACTAACTGTGTCTATTAGAAGATATGGCTCTGTGCAATATGCATAGTTTCTGGAAAAAAATTCTCTCATGCTCTGGTAAAGCATCAAGGTAATAAATACAATTCAGATTTGCACAAAACAACAGAATACCATTATCATACAAAAAACATAGCCTGCAGTGTTACAGAATTATTGTCACACTTAAATCACTAAACAACATACTTAAGCAAGAGTAATACTTTTCTCCTTAATTTTCATGCTACTTTCATGGGATGATCAAGAAGTAAAAGAGAACATTTTGCACCTACAACAGAAGATAAAAGATAACGTTACAGCAAACATACAATTGCTTTTTCTTCAACTTTCATAATACATATTGTGTACAATGCAGACAGTTGAAAATTTAAAGTAGTTCCATGAATATATGTGTCATATTGATTCATCCTCTCTCACCCCCCTCCCCCCTTTTACACACACACACACACACACACACACACACACACACACACAGACAGGATATAAATTATTTAAAGGTAACAGAATTCCTGTTCACTGTTTTAGCTCATGAATTCATGACACGTTAATAATACACACAAACCAATCATCTCTCCTGGAAACTTTTAGTTACCTTGTTCCAAGTTACACATCAAGGCAACATTATATCACAATGTGCTATAAAACAATAAATAAATGTAACTTATTAACAACATTAATAAATAAAAAAGGATTATCTTGACTCCTTCACATACAAAGAAATTAAAAAAACCATTTGGATCACATCACAAATGATAATAACAAATTAAAATCTTAATATACTCTCAGCCATATGACTCACAATAGCACTTTTAAAACATTATTCATCCAGTTAATGAAATATGCTCCAGATTATCACTGCAATCACCCGGCAAATTTAAATTATAAAGCAACATAACAAATATCCAGTTTAAACACTTCACGTCACAGTACACACAATTTCAGACAGTGTGGTTGAGCAATGGCTCTTCCAAGTGTTTAGGTACACTGGCACACGGCAGCAGCCAAAAGATAGGATGACTGCGGCCGCACACTTCCGTGAGAAGTGCCCATTTGTGTTTATGGGGTCTATATGGACCCTGCTGCTGCACCTGTTCCACTGCTGTCTCATCACTGAATATCGCTTGAAACTGATCCACCAAGATTGCAGACACAAACATTCCAAACAGGGCACTTTCCACCACAAGTATCACACAGTGTAAGCTGAAAAATACAAATTATAGTAAATCAACATGGAAGACTACATGTGCCAATGACAAGAGGCAGCAGCAGCAGCAAAATGAATGAATGAATGGGTTTTGTATAACTTTCAGCTAAATAAATATTCAGTATAAAATAACAGGTCAATCTACCACCCATCTAAGGTTTACACAAAAGTGGGAAATGATTACTACTAAATGAAAGAAATAAAAGGTGTCACAGCAAAGAGGGAGATGTACAACACAAATAAGATGAAGGTTAAATATCCTTTTGGTGCAGTATCATATGCTACAGCTTAACGCTAATCATTCTTCATTATCCATTTAACAGTTTCCATTAATTTAATATTTAATGTAAATTCAACACAAAACTGTCCAAAATACCATACAATACGCTGCTCACAGGTATAGTTGAAAAGTTTTCTAAAAAGTGCTACTTTATTCTTCAACATAGCCTCATTTCAAATTCACACATTTATTAAAGTGACATTCCAGCTTTCTATCTAAGAAAAGTAAGAAGACAATGCTCCCCCTTATTAGGACACAAGCAGAGCTGCTACCGAGTCAAGAACTTGTAAGGAGGGAGTATGGGGCACAAAAACAAATGATGGGAAAGATAAGCAGGAAGTTTTATGAGATTGTGCTCTTTTGATCATTGCTAACAATAACATTTAAGCTGGTGTACTGTACCTGTAAGTGGTGGTGATCGTGTGAGGTAGTGAAAGGGACCAGGTTTCATCAAAATTATCCAATTTCAGAAGTTCCTTCTGCCCACTACCCACTACATTTTAATAATGCAGTTGCATCGAGGAAATACTATGGAATATACAAAACATGATCTGATGGCAGACTTTAGAACCATATAATGAGTAATGGAGAGGTCCAAAGGGATATCATTCACCTACAAGATGAAACTGTGCACATGAACTGCTATGTAATAAGTGATTTGAGACCTGGAGTCATGCATTGCACTCTCATTATAATGATTCTGCATTGCTTACTGTAAAGAAGAAAGTTTAAGAACAAAATGTGTTTCATGCTATTTCAGTGATTATACCAGAGTTTTTTTCCTGCAAATTCACATTGTTTCCAAAACACGAGAGGTTTGTGCTATTTTATTTGAAACACTGGACAAAGTGAATGTACATATTAGTAAATAATTATTGACTGACATCAACAAATGAATAAAATTTCAATAATGATTCTTTCCACATTGGAGAAGTGATACTGAGAGGAAAGATTCAAAATAATACGTAAGTGTGAAGTAACTGATAAAACTAAACATTGCTTTGAACTTCAGTGCTTTTTTAGATGTGAATCCTACTGGAGGCAGATCCAGTTTGAAAAATGCACTCACCTAGCTATAGGGAAACACTTACTTTAATGTGATATCCGAGCCACAGGGATTTTTTTCTCCACTCATGCAAATCATTGCCAGATATGAAAAGCACATTGTGTGCTACCATAAACAGGATAGAACCAACCAGGTATGGAATTATACAACAGCAGATAGTAAATGGAATTGCGATAAACAGGAGTGAGAGGACAACTGGAGAAAGCTCAAATGTGATCTGGCAGTTGACTCACCAAGAAAGCGTAAAGATTTGCTCTCCACTGCATTTGCACCTGATACAACGTGAGTGCCTTAATTCTAATAATTAACCAGAAACATAATAACAGATTAGCTACAAAAAAGAAGCCAGGAGAAGATGTCAAATTTTAGACCTATTTCTCTACTGTGTGTACCTTCAAAATTCTAGATAAACTTTTTAGAAAACAAGAAATAATACCAAGAAATGACAATACTTAATAAAAAAAACAAAATAAAATTCAGGTCATTGCCAAAATTAGCTGAAGATAAGTAAACCAAAATGTGGCAATGACCAATACTTGCAATTACAACATGATATTGGACTACAATTAATATGAAACTTTTCCCAGCCAATTCCTACAATTTCACTTCAAAAATCATGGCACAGTCAACAATAAACTAACACAGAAACTGGGCCTACAGCCAGAGCCCACAGAAAAGGAAAAACCTGAAGAAAACCATACCATCGGATCTGAAGAGTGGAGTACAGGACAGCACCACAGATGACAAAACTAATGCAGAAACATTTGATGGGTCACTAGGCAGCAGGTGCAAATGCAGAGGAGCCAAGGGCAGATTGTGTGAAAAAATACTAGGAATCAGGGGAACACACGATTACGAAGACAAATACTACAACAGAAAATATGAAAGACATACTATTTGCGGGCATAATTGACATAATGTGGGAAACTATTTTAAATGTTAACACTCTTTGAAAAATATCAAACTGTAGAAAGGACCAAAGACAGTGGGAAAGGGGGGGAGGGGGGGGGGAGAGAAGACAATGGAGGAGGCAATGCACAAACTGTCAAATGGACTGTGTTATCCACTGAAATAATCAAAATAAGCTAAGATTGATTATCAATTTACTATGGGTGTTGAATATAACTAGGAGACTGCTTTAAAGCATGGTAAATAAGTTTTTCTAGAACATAAAGGACATTGCCCTTACACTCCATATTCAACACTGAAAGGTTGGATGAAATTCTGGCAACAGATTGACCCATATCAGAAAAATGGGTACCCAAAGTTGAGCTAGAGCTCAAGCCAGATGTTCCCTAAACCTGACCTCAAATGTTGTACCCCTCTGGCTGATATACTTGTATATGCCATCATTACCGTTGAAGGGTCACCCTTCATTTTTTCACAATGTCTTAACCTCCTCAGATTATTCCAGGGAACAAAATATAACGAGATAATCTTGAGAGCAAAAGCTGTTTGTCAACATGACACGAAATCCTACCAGAGTATTGAACTCTATTAAAACTGTCTTAGTGGTACACTTACCTAGTAGAACTGCTGTGCTTACACCCTCCTGCCAGTCTGAGGGTGGGATCAGAGAACCTTTAAGATTCTTAAGAGTGATTCTATTGATATTCTGTACAAAGGCACGGCAGTATGCATTAAAAAATTTTACAAATTTTATTACGCGTTATTACCGGTTGAATACTTTCACCAACAGTGGAGTGTTATGCAATCTCAAGAGCATAGCCTGAAAAGCAGCCTGTCTGTAATAGAGAAGGTGACTGGAGTAACCATGTATCACTAAGATCTGCCACGGCATGCTCCCAATAAATATCAAATGTAGAAGAATTATCCTGCAGTGTGACTGCAGGGTCAAAACACAGCAAAGTGTTATTAGTACTACGCACAGTGTTGAACTGCACGCTCACTGAGGTCATCAAGGAGGTGAAGAAAATAAGTACATTCAGAAATGGGTCCTTTATGCAAAAGGAAAACAACAAACCATGACAACAGTACCACTTTCTCAGAAAAAAAGGTCAACTCAGTAAATATGTAGTATCTCAGAATAGAATATATTGGCCAATGTGTACAACAAGGGCAAACACACGGCAATCCCTTGTTTCTGGAAAGAGAAATTGGCTCCATACCTAAAATGATTAAAAATGATAAATCAAGAAGCTGTAAAACATCAGTTCCATCTACTAGCCTCCCAGTGCACTATTTGAGGTTGTCCTTAACAATGCTAACAACATGGTCAGAGGGTATTCTCGAGAATGCATTCTCAATGTCAAACGCGACTATCACTGTACCAGATGGGAGCAAACAACCTCCTAATCAGTTCCTTTCTACTAGAATTACTAAGTGAAATGAGTTTCTTAAATAGTACCCTGATCCACCCTTGGCATTAATTATGGGTTGTATAGGAAAATCAGACTTGTGTCTCTTAAAACCTCTCCTTAATTTGTGGGTACGAGAATTCAGAGGCACTAGAGTGTGTCTTTCTTGCTGTTTAGGGAACAATTTCAAAGATTTCAAAGGTATGGTTAATAGGAACGAGGTATTTAAATGCAAGGTCAAACTTTCATTTTTCTCTATGATTATCCACAGTGAACTTATAAACCTTACCCACATAGTCTTCTTCGTAGGTAATTACCGCCACCTTTGGCTTATTGGTGTGCACTTTGAGGGCCTCTATCATCTAGTTTTTTTTTAAATATTAGTGATAATACGGTTTTCAGAAGGAACAGATGAGATCATCTTAAACCCACTCATTTTAGCCAAGTGATGCTCAGTCACTTTATTGGTGTTTACCACTACTTCATTACATTCAACTGTGGTCAACAATTGAATATCATGGGCAAATACTGCATGGGAACCAACAAATCAGCCTCTTATTGTTAAGGATTGTTATGAGGATTGTAGTTATGACCTTTATCAATTAAACTCATTTCTTTCTGATTAAAAGAAATTGTAATTAAGTCTGATACTTTTGCACTAAACAAATTCATAGTCAGTAATAATGTTCAGACCCAGCCAAAAGTTTACTTAATGTAATGTCCCCTATCCAAACCTCTTCCTAGATGAACAGTTTTGACTTAACAACTGCAATAAGTACAGGTGAGAGACACAAACTCTTATTAATATTACTTTCTTTTTCATACAGTGGTTGTATGTCATTTCTCAAACTAAACATCATGTAACTGAACTGGATACAGAAGCCTTTTTGCTAAACTGATGTCTTACAAAACTGGGGATGACTGTCTTAAACACATTTTAATGAAACTAATGTTGCCAGTCACTTTTGTGAGAGATCTTTTTTCAAATTCAGGGACTTCGAAAATGTTGTAAATTATTTCCTAATCAGTACGTAAGACACACTTTAATGCCCATGAATGCTTGTACCCGTCTCCCTCCTCCAAATCACAGGGTGGTGGTAAGGTATATTAAGTCCGATTTTCTTATATGCATCATAATTAATGACAGGGTTTGACCAGGTTACCTAATTGAGACACTAAGTGGAATATTTAAATAACCATTTTAAACATCGTATTTTCACTTAGTACTTCTAGTAGAGAGGTACTGATAAGGAGGTTGAAATGTTCGTCTGTCCCATCTGGTATGGTACTCACATAAATTGACCTTAGCTAGTTTTGATTATCTCAATAATAACCCGATCCGTTTACCAGTTTTTGCATTGCCATCTCCTTTGTCTCCCTCATTGTGTCTTTACAGTCTGATATTTTATAGGTCCCTCTTTTTTAAGCTTTTTCAGAGTATGTAACTTTAACAGTTTCCCACATTGCATCATTTATGCAATCAAATAGTATTCCATTTATAGTTTATATTTTCTATCTTAGTATTTTACTTTGTAATCTCGTGTGCACACAATTTCTAGTATTTTTCTCACATGGAGTCTGCCCTTGGCTCTTCTACATATGCACCACCTGTCTAGTGACCCATCATTTGTTTCCTCATTAATATGCAGTCAGCCATTGCTCTGCCCTGTAGTCCATTTGTGAGATCCAATGATACAGTTTTCCTCCAGTTTTTTCTTGTGTTCCCTCATTGTGTTGTATTTGTACTATTTATTCATATTCTTTTTTATTTCCAGGGGGGGCCCCTCCCACTTTTACATTAGTTTATCGTAGTCTGTAATATTATTTTTAGAATGGAGGGAAATTATAGGAATTGGGGGAAAATGTCACTTGCATTCAGCACTTTAGGGAATGATGTGATGCGCTTTTTATCTAACATTGTCACTTTCTGGGGTTACTTCTGTGTTTCTTTCTGTTCAGAACTTCAGAAGATGTAACTAATGTTACAAAACTGATCATGCTTTTTAATTATTATAGTGCTGCAGTGGTTCTTTTTAGTCAATGTGAAATTTAGCTGTGGATGTCCATTACACCTTTTGTGTTTGAAGCAGCAACCTTTTCTTTTCAGCACGAAACACTATTGGCCTAGATAGGTAGGAACATACCCTGAGCACATTCCTAGACTTATCAGAAGTTCTGATACCATCAATCACAAAAAAATACTTGGTAAGATTCAACACTGAGAATTTAGGGAGCAGCACATAACTGTATTAAATCATACCCCCCTTGAAAGGAAACAGCGGTGTTTTAAGCTCTAGTACCTTCCGTTCTTCCAGATACACACTGCAGTCCTGACTCCAGACAAGGTGAAGTCCAGAGCAATTCACACACATCACTTCATGCACAGCCTTACCACAATTGCCACAAGCAGCTTGTCCACGACACCCAATAGTAGTACGCCCAAAGCACTGGCATTTGAAACACTGCACTGGGTTGGGTACATAAGGCCACACACTTAGGTGAAGGAAACGTGCTTAAACATGTCCCGAAAGTTTTGTGCTATGAAGCCATCAGAATAAAGGAGTCTGACTTTACAAGATCGCCATCCACTCTCTTCATGATATTTTGAACGGCAACTATTGCTTCTAGAGCCCACTCATCTTTCACGTCCTCCCTGGGAATGTCCACCAGATCCCCATACGTCACAGCACCTTTGCTGTAATTCAAGGTGGTGTGCAGCTCGGTTTCGATGGTATATTCCCTCAGGCAACGTGCATTCTGTAGGTTCTTAAACTTGTTAGGAACTAGCAGTTTCCACCAACAGTGTCTCATTACGCAACTGCTTAACAGATTTTAAACTGAAAGCAATGCCTTCTGAATACAGAAAGGCTATACTTTCTCAAAGAGGACCTCTTTCCTTTTGACAGTTAAAAACATCCTGACTGTCAGCACGTGTTCTGTTACTAGACCTGAAACTCAGATTTCAATCCTGAATCAGGAGGACAGGCTACAGGAGCCCTCTTATTCGACTAGGTGTTGGTACCTACCAGCGACCTACCCTTTCAGCTGGGAGAAGGGAAAGAACATTTCGGAGGATCCATTTCGGACCCATGAGCAGCTATGGAAATAAGGGTCCACTCAAACAGAGCCCCTCCCATGCCTCAGGAAGCCTTATAGAACTGAGGCGTGGCAGGTTCCTCAGAGGCTGTCAGCTAGTGACTGTTCCCCTGCAACAGCCATGCACATCATCAGCACACGGCACACCTTGAGATTGAGTGCTTTTTATAGAGGTTTATACCATCCTCGCAATCTACACTGTCAAGCCAAGAACCCCATTCCCTGAGACACACAATATTCCACCGCCACACCATATGGTGGTTGCTGAAGCATGTCCAGAGGTTACGGTGACAGGACTGGAAGCACAAGCCCGCAGCTCAGGAACCCCCAGGGGTCTCCAAGCCTGTACTTGGCAAATAAATGCTGAACCCTTGAGGAAAGTGGGTTTTTAATTTTAAAATAAACATAAAAATAGAGGAAGATATGTTTCACTGTTATCATGCAGGCCAAGGCAAGAGAGGTCTTAATGAAAGGTGCATTCTGTATCATTACACTGAAGCCTTTGTCCTCAAAAACAAAATGAAAGAACTCAACTTGTTCAGTGATGCATGCAGAAGGTAAAATCATGATCATATGGTTATAAGAATGTTACTGTTCTTGACCGACAGTAACAGATCTGACAAAATTGGCCATTATTTCCCTATTAAAGGGCTCTCATAACTGCCATCTGATCACGCTTTCGGTGTCATGAAAAGAAAATTTAAGAATGTGGGATCAGATCAGTATGTGTCAGCCATTTTGGTCAATTTAAAATTTATGCAACAAAAACAAAGTGGAACAATGGAGTTTCAAATGTGGTATATCCCTTTTTTACAAAAAGATTGTCATATCAGTCGAAACAATGGGAAAACACACTATAAAACTAGAATTAAACAATGGGAAAATCCACTAGAAAACTAGAATGAAGTATTGCTTAACCCGCCAGTTTCTGTACTGTGAGTATGGTTCAGAAAAGAAAGGGCACATATTTGCTAAGGCCTATATCAAATGAGTAAGTCAATACCAGTACATCATCAGTGAAAGCCTGGTCATATTTCACCCACGAGGACATTTGGCTTCCTCAAACAGAAGCATGTGATAGGAAGGCTTCCATAAACACAAAAATATAAATATTTAGAAACTACTTATGTATATTACAAATCCAAAGTATCAAGTCTTATCAATCAGCTGAAAATGTGACCTACCACAGAAGTGAAGGAAATTTACTGAAAAGTACTAGAACCAACATTTTGTATTGATTTTTGTATGGACTTACAGAATTTTTATGAACATTTAATAGTTAGAGAGACCTAAAAAAAGAAAAAAGAAGCATTTGGTTAGCACGTAAATGTACTTCGCAATGTGATTACACATGTAATACGCATTTTTCTGTGTAACAGGATACTAAGGACAGATTAAATGCTTTATATTACATTTGTTGCACTCTACATATGGCCACTGATTAATTATAACTTCTTAATTTTATGTAAGCTAAATTAAGGGGGGTAGGACGTCAAATGGGCCGACTTGGAGCAGGAGAGGCACCACAGGACATGTTATTTTCTACTGTCTATACTTTTACAAATAAATTCATAAAACTTTGTCAGCATGACCAGGAAGGATTCAGGACACTCATAGCAGTGGAAGTGCAAAAACATAACAAAATAAATTTTTTTTAGATATGAAATTTCATGATTTTTTCACTTACTGTTGGCTGCATTTGCTGCTATAGGTACATTTTTCTTCACAAGTAAGAGAGATTCTTTGATGAATTTTGCACAGCATACAAACCATACTTACAGGTGTATTAAACTCTAGAATTTTCCAAATTTATTAAAAACTGTGGTAAAAATTGAGCTAATTAACTAAAAAATTTGATTTTTTCCTAAACATAAAGTTTAAAACGCAACAGCTCATTCATTTTTTCATAAATTAAATAGGTTCTACAGTTTCAGACACCTGTAAGTATGGTTCATATGCTGTACAAAATTCATCGATCAGTCTCTATTACTTATGAAGAAAAGTGTACCTGTAGCAACAAATGCTGCCAATAGTAAGTGAAAAAAAATGATGAAATTTCACATGTAAAAAAATTATTTTGTTATGTTTTTGAACTTCTGCTGCTACTTCCTGAATCCTTCCTGGTCATGCTGATGAAGTTTTATGAATTTACTTTTAAAAGTATACACAGTGGAAATTAAAATGTCCTGTGGTGCCTCTCCTGCTCCAAATCGGCCCATTTGACGTCCTACCACCCTTAAGGCCTTAAAAGATATTTACTAATATAAGTGGTGAACTCCAGGTGATAATCATTGCAATTAGAAATATTTTTCAAATATTTCTCAGTTCAGGAAACGAATTGTTCCACATGGCTAAAAGAAATTCTACCATTAAATTAAAGATGTGGCATGGAATATTTATTTCTCCTAAATAATTTTGGAATTTCAGAATTAAATGATTCCATTGTTATATTAAAATTTTCCAATGAAACTATGAACTTCATGTAAATCATGTTTCAACACTCACATTCTACTCTGCTTTACTGTCACTTCATTACTGCATTCTGGGCAATCCATTACCCATGAAACTATCACAAGAATAATTGCATACGCTGCTAGGGCACCAACGTAAACCAGGAACTGGATGAAATACTTCTGGTTTTGCTCTCCAACACAATTATTTATCCTGAGGACAAAAATGGTTACAGAATAAAATCTGTGAGGTGTACATAACACTATTTGGTGGGATTAGATTATGTTCATTGATAAGATATAGATCTCTCTCTCTCACTCACTCACTCACTCACTCACTCACACACACAAAATACACTGAATAAAAGCTCAAAATGTCTGCCCTATTTTCTTTCCAATAGTAATAAAAGACTTAACAGCCCCCCAACATTCATTCTATACCTGAAAGCTATTCCATTGCAACAAACGGTTCACACCAAGTACTTAGCACCATCTGGCTTAAAATTTAAGTTAAGGTTCAATGATTCATAGTCAAGGTCATTAGGGAATGTAGGATAATAGGAATAAAAATTCAAAGCAGTAAAATGCTGCTTGCTGGGCAAGATGCCTCTCTGTTGCAAAGTAGTAACTGTCATCATTACAAATTAATGTCCACCAAGATAAAAGCTTCTCAAATTAGTAATTCATAACATGGAATATTATAAAACTCTACTATTCTGTCTAATTACTTACCTATAGCAACTTGTCAACAATGCTGTATTAGCATATTTCTGAATGATTTTGTGATCTGTCAAAGGCATTTGACTGCGTAAATCACAATATCCTTTTAAGTAAATTAGAATATTATAGTGTAACAGGAAATGCTGCAAAATGGTTCAAATCTTATATCTCTGGCAGGAAACAAAGGGTGTTATTAGGAAAGAGACACGTATCAAGCTATCAGGCATCATCCAACTGGGAACTAATCACATGTGGGGTCCCACAAGGTTCCATTTTAGGGCCCTTTTTCTTGTGTGTATCAATGACCTTTCATCAGTAACATTACCAGATGCCAAGTTTGTTTCATTTGCCAATGATACAAACATTGCAATAAATAGCAAATCAAGTGTAGTCATAGAAAGATCAGCTAATAAAATATTTGTGGACATTAATCGCTGGTTCCTAGCCAATTCCTTGTCACTAAACTTTGAAAAACACACTACATGCAGTTCAGAACTTGTAAGGGGTGTCCCACGAGTATATGCCTAACATATGATGACAAGCAGATAATAAATTCAACTGGGAAAAGCACACCACAGAACTGCTGAAGCGTCTGAACAAATCTCTATTTGCAATGCGAATTGTGTCAGACATAGGGGATATAAAAATGAAAAAGCTGGCATACTATGCTTACTTTCATTCCATAATGTCATATGGGATTATTTTTTGGGGTAATTCATCAAACCAAGCTAAAGTTTTCTGGGCACAAAAACATGCAGTAAGAGTTCCATGTGGTGTGAACTCAAGAACATCCTGCAGAAGCCTGTTTAAGGAACTAGAGATACTAACTACTGCTTCCCAATATATTTATTCTTTAATGAAATTAGTCATTAAAAATATATCACTTTTTCAAACCAACAGCTCAATTCATGGAATCAATACTAGAAATAAGAATAATCTTCACAAGGATTTAAAGTCACTTAGTCTTGTACAAAAAGGTGTGCATTATTCAGGAATACACATTTTCAATAACTTACCACCAGCCATAAAAAGCTTAACAATCAATGAAATTCAGTTTAAGAGAAGCCTAAAGGATTTATTGGTGGCCAACTCTTACTCCATTGATGAACAGTAGAACCAATTGATTTGTTCGTGTATATAAGTACAATATAACTTCTGCACAATTTCAGTGCAATAATGTGTTTATTGTTAATATTTTAGTAGATGTATTACACGTTTATTACCCTATAAATAAATAAAAAACCTTTTTATTTTTAATTCAGTGCATTAGTATTTGTAAAATGATTCTTTCATATAGTGTTCATTAAAAATGACAATCATTCCACTTGGGACCTGTGGACTGGTACATTGCTTATTTGTTTGAGTTGTAAATATTTGTCATGTATTGTTTTTCTGACATGTTCTACATCCTGGAGGACCTCCTCACTACGGATCAACTGGAATGAAAGTAAATCTAATCTAATGTAATCTGAACCACTTTACCATCTCCATGAATAAAAATGTGATTTTTGATGGTTCCTTGTCATTTCTGTTTGCTCTGATCAATATCAAGCATTTGTCTTTCATGAATTTATTCTTCGTTTAAGAATGTGTAGCATCATTGCAAACTTGTTACGGACAAAGGTGTATCCTTTCTTAATTTAATCTCTTCATAGTTTGCTTGTTCTTTCGATCTTTTCGTAGAAATGAACTGCTACAAATTCATTCTCTTATGTTCAATAATCCCAAAAAATTGGCTCTTTAATCTCACAAAATGAAGTTTACTTGTTGACAATAAGTTTCAGGAACATCACCCATCAGGGAGAGGAGCCTGAATCCTCAACAACTTTTTGGGAATTATATTCCTGTTACAGCCAAAGATAAAACTGTTTCATGCGCAAGTGACCAATTTGGAAAAAAAATTTCGAAATTGCTTATTAAAAGAAGCACTAGCACATTACTTCCATTTGCATTTAGTAAACTCTATAAAGACTCATAAGATACTCCAATTACATATTCACAAATTAATTCTGTGTCTCTTCAATGTTACCTAATCTCCTCTTCTGTAGATTTAAGAAAAATGCGACAACTCTAACCTAGTGAGTAAAATATTAATGTCACAAAAACTGGGGAATATAAATCTAACCCATCAGGTGTAGAAGCAAAAATTCACAAAAAGTTGTACTGCAGAAGTCATCTTCCATTAAGACAATGCATCTGTCCACAAAAATGTCTCGGCAATGGAAAAATTGTGAGATCTTCACTATGAAGTGTTGGAACATCCATCCTTTCCCCCAAATTTGGTTCCTTCGACCTCCATCTCTTCCTAAAACAAAGTCTTCCTCCCCAGTCAACTAAGAAGCAGTTGCAGCTGTAGATGAGTATTTTGCAGCACTTTCACAGGAACACTACACATATGGAACAAGATCTCTGGAACATTGATGGATGAGTTGCACTAATGTTAGGAAATGAAACTGAATAAAAACGAAAGGTCTTTGAAAAATAAATTCTCATTTTCACTATAAGGTGGACAATTTTTCAGACCACCTTCGCATTGCAACTTACACTCACCTGAACCAGCAAACTGTATTCAAAGGCTTGGTCTGCACCTACCATCCATAACCCCGACCCCCACTTCTCTCCATTATCAAACTGATAATTCTTTAATGCCTCAAAGGCATGTCCTACTGACCTATACCTTATTTTAGTCAAGCTGTATCAATCTCCCCCCCCCCTTTTCCAACTCAATATGGAATAGAATGACTCTCCATCCAAGATAATTTCCTATGTTCTCCCTACCAAAAAATCCTCAATGTCGTTTGATACCTCACATGCCCATACCTTTGACATTAAGCATAGATGCAGTACTGTGTCAAATACTTTCCATGAATACAGCATCTACCTGACTGCCTTGATTCAAATATTCCAAAGATTAGATGATAATTGCTGGACAGAGGCATCCTCTCTCCATTAGCAGAGATGTTAGAGATTCCCATAGCCAGATAGGGCAGAGATTAGTCCAGACTGAGAGGATGAGAAGTGTTCCCTCACAGAGGAGACTAATTGTTCCCAATAACCTCTCTTCATTTTTCAGTTAAAATTTTTGTTCTCCTTCAACCCCCTCCTATCCCTTCTTTTGAAGTCTTTTAAAGTAAATTGTCCACTGATGTGTGATGGTATGGAATTGGAACACACTACTGTGACCTCTACTAGCCTCTGCTACTTCTTTAGACATGCATGGTCAGGCTTCTGTTGGGGGATGTCCAAGAGAAGGTAACCGTTTCATCTGCAGCACATATGACAGTAGCAGCAGCATGTTTTATTGGCTGGCTGATTGCTTTGTCAATGTTTAGCTGTGCTTCAGAGTTTAAGACTTGCCAGTTGACTCACCTAAGAGCCCAGTGTCATACTTTCAACAGTGGCAGGGATAATATAATTGAGAAAAGGTCACTATTGTAGAGGTTTCTATCAATGTTCTGGTGGGTCACAGGGGCAAGGCTAGGGCAGTATAACTGTGTAAGCCATTGTCTAGTAAGTACTATAGGCAGACTTAAATGCAACAAAGCTCTCATTTTATGAAGCAGATTTTTTTACTGTCACAGTTTAAATCTCCCAACACTGCAAAAATGAGTGATGCAGATATTAGCATCAGTGTTACTGAGAAACAGCTAAAATTGCTGAAATTGGATAACATTTAGGATGCAATGGAATTGCAGTCATATTCGATAGAGAATTTGTGCCCAAGTTAACTCCTTTCATAGCCACAACATTCTGTAAATACCTTTAACAAAAAGGGATTAACGGAGATTCCAATACCACCAATCTGCTTTGACCAATGACATTACCACATGTATTAAACATGGCAACCCAGGCATCAATCATAACACACACAAAAACACAAATACCATGCAAATCAATACACTAACTAAACCCAACAAAATCAGTGGGAGAACTGTGGGAAATAAGGGATTTTGGGCAGGAACAAACTAAAAATTCAATAATAAAAAAAAAAGGATGATTTAAGACGCAACACTGCAAAACACTTGAAAATGCCAAAAAATAAACCCAACAAAACCATACAAAACACACCATAAGATCAAGTTATCCCAGTCTCCAGCTAACCTGTATAGCTCAACCCAAGACCAGAATAACCCCCTCCCCCCCAAACTATAAAAGCTGTTATCCCAATCTCCATTTCAGCTATACAGCACACTCAGACCAGGACACCAGTAAACTACAAAAACTGGTAGGCTATCCAATCCACCCACACAGCTCACCATTATGGTATAAGTGCACTTACAGTGTTGGCAGTTTTTCTGTTGCATGCTGCAGTTGGTAATTGTATGCACAGTGAAAGACGAGAAGTGAACATGACATGATGATGAAACTGATAGGACAAAATGGTGAAACTTATGACAAATTAAGTTTTCGATGAATGTCAAAAGTGGATCAATGTTCTTTAATTAAATCATGGGAGTAGGTAGGTAGATCAATGTCTGTTGTAAATACAGTCGCACATTTGATATATTAATCAGTGATCCACCAACCTTCGCCTATGATTTAATTAAGAACACTGATCCACTTTCACAGTGGTTACACAGGGACCTAAGAGTACAGTTTAAATTTTACAGCGTATCCTGTTTTATATGACAACATTCTGCAGAATATATTCTATTGTGTCATTATGTTATTTCACACACTCCACATAATTATGACTGCAGCACACTAAACGGTACAATAACATACCTCACAGACACATTGCACCACATAATTAAACTACTACAGCACACCACCTCGTCATGCACCATTCTCTCTACAAAAACATTTCACTTCCACTCCAAAACAGTGATGCTCGATGATGTTACACAACACATCGCAGCACAGCGCAACTACTTCACAGGTCAAAGCAGACTGTTGGGATCCCACATCCAAGGATACCCAACAAAAACCATGCTCAGTGGCTGGAAGACGGAACATGTCACACTCTTCTACATAACGTATGGCAGAAGTCAACAACAACATTTATCTAACATAACAGATTTGTCTGTTGTAGAATCTTAGAATACGCTATGAGCTCAATAATAATGTATCTCAAACAGAATTTAATATGCTTCACATGAATTAGCAGGCATTCCAGAAAGTTCCAGTTCACATCACAAGATGGCCCACTTTCAACATGTTCTGTGCATCCCCTTCTAGTAAGTCTAGATGACCAATAAGATACAGTCTGTCACCAGACATCTTGATGTGAATAGCACCAGACAAAGAAAACTGTCACGTCCAAACTGTGATGTACACATACTTCAGTAGTGTTGCAATTTTACTGATTGTCATCCACAGCAACATCTCTTAAGAGTCAGCAACAGAAGTTTGTCACAGTATACAAGGAAGGCACACCGCCGCCCAATCCTATCGCTCTCTCTTCTCTGTAGAGACACCTTCCAATGTGAAGTACACTATAATAGTAACCTCAGACTTTTTGAAAATGATGAACATATCTATAATGAAATGCTACCAGTGAGGGGGGGAGGGAAATCTGCATAAACTTCCTGTCAGATGTAAGAGTCACTCCTGGAATTGGTCAATTCTTACAAATACCAGTTTGTGTAGACATTAAGCAGAATGATCACATAGGCTCACTCAATGGTGAAGCAGAGGGTAAACTGTTTCTCTGGTAGGATACTGGGAAAATAACCAGTCTATGAAGCAGACTGCTTATAAAACCCTTGTGTGACCTATCATGTAATTCTG
The DNA here is from genome assembly GCF_021461395.2 of Schistocerca americana. Classification (NCBI taxonomy): domain Eukaryota; kingdom Metazoa; phylum Arthropoda; class Insecta; order Orthoptera; family Acrididae; genus Schistocerca; species Schistocerca americana. The sequence continues at coordinate 313,949,113 of NC_060124.1, forward strand.
CTCAAGTACATGGAACCCATACCAAATGGCTAACAAACCATGGAGAAGGCTCCTGGAAATGACGATGAACCAGAACTGCTAGATGTTTTACAATGGATAGGAACTACTCCACATAAAGCTACAAACAGTTTCACGAGCCAGTCTTCGGCTGACGAATCTTTTAACATACAAAAGCCTGCTACTGTAGAGACTGCGAAGGCTAGATTGCACTAGTTCCAAAACATACATAGGTGTCCAAGCAATCATTCTCCCCATACTGCATGTGTGAATGACACAAGAAATGGATAACATTTGCAACACACTTCTCTGAGGTTTGCAGTGTACGTAAGTAGATGTAAAAAGTCATTTTGTATCTTGGAAGTACATTAAACAGGCGTGTATATTTCCATCAGTGGCAGTATGATACACGTCGATTTATAATTAAGGGAAAAGGAGAAATTGTTTTAAAGCAAAATATCTTTGCAATAGAAGCACCTATACACGGCTAGCATTGTCACAGTTCTCTAGCGAGAATATTTCACGAGGTAATCAGGCATAATTTAATAAAGTATTTATTCTCAAAACATTTGAAGAGAAAATACTGTGTAAAAATATCAAAAATATTTAGTACTTCGCAACTCTCACTGGAAGTTTTACACACTGAATTATTACGATACATGCCCAGTAATAAGTAACGGCCAAGATCGCAACAACGTATCAAAACAGTTTTCACCTGAACTTTGGGGGCACGTCTACCTATCTACAAATCTCCAAGTTGTTCACAAATTCACATTAATGATACAAAACAATGTTGAAAATGCAGAACACTCACCATGGACAATGATGGTCCATTCTGCGTATACAACGTTTGCAAATTCGACAGTGATGCGCTCTTGGTGGTCGGTAGGTTTCACATCTTGTACACACAGTCCAATCCTCTCGCTGTAGTGAATTCTGTGACCCTGGACATTCAGGCGATCACAGCAGATTTGTTCAAGGTCGTAGCTACATAAACTAATATTACACTTCACGTATATGGCGCATAACATACCTGAATGAATGTCAGAAAAATCGACTCTGTTCTGAGGTAACGGAACAACGCCAGGGTCCGAACAAACTGCTTTCAAATGTGCCATCCCAAGCAGAAAAACAATTGTATTGAAGAGTACAACATGGAATGGTCCCCAAAGACTGAAACATGCGTGTTATTAGAAAATACAAACGTGAACATATTAACCAAAACATTAATGAAACGTCAGTTTCATGGCTTCTCGTGCGTACGAAACCAAGAGTGCGAACGAATAACAATATCTACCTGTTTTGCATAGTCTGTAGAATAATCCATCTTACTACTACGTAATCTGCATAAAGCACAGCCACATATGTCATCAAAATACATACAATACCACAAGGATCTCTAACAAATACTGTCATCGTACACCCCCACCAGTCAACTACATATCTTCCCTAACGCACAGTTTATCTTTGGAGTTAGCGCGTGAGATAGGTGCACAATTCAATAAGAATTATATCATCATCTAAACTTGCTATAGAATTAGAAATAAACGTTTCAGATAGTTTCACACAATTCTAAATCAGTTATGCAGATAAAGCGTTTCATGTCCTATTTCTGAGGCCAATTTACTGGTCGCCGTAGTGAATTCGCAATACAGAAACATATATCTGCGATTTAGGTGACAATAAAATTTCTGTACTGAAACAAGAAACTGTTAATGAAATATAAACATCTGTTTATAAGCGTTACTGTCATTTTGCTTCATACGACAGGTTTGCACTGAATATTCATACAGAAATGTCGGATGCAACTGAAAGTGATATAGAAGAGCTACCTACAGATGGCGAGGAGTCATTTTCGAGCGAAAATTTGGAGGAGGAGAGTAGTTATGGCCTAGAGGAGGAAGACGAAGAGGAACTTCAAGAGGTTTTGCTCTCAGAAGATTTTATCTCTACGCCCTATCTAAGTGAAAACAGCACAGTCCCTGAAAATATAGTAGAGTTCAAGTATCCTTTTGATATTATGTGTAATGGTTACTCACTGAATATCGTTTCTTTCAATATTATTTTCGCACGCAAAATTAGAAAACTTAATTATTCTGAGACGTTACGTATACTAAACGCAATATGTCTAATTCTGATTTCGTCGAGGTAAAATAGAAGCAACTGTTATAAAAGTGTCTTTTACTACCTTTCTCACGTTTCCTTCCTCTGATTTACACTCAGTCCCTTTCTTTTTTACGTAACTTGGGTGATGTTGTGATAGTTACTTCGTTTACTAGATGTCCACATGGTTTATCTTGTTCAAATCGAAACTGGACGTTTGCTAAAATAGGCCATAGCTACAAATCGGTAATTTTGTATCATTGATATTACGATTCCTGTCACCCGAATAATTTGCCAGGTGTTGAGGCAGTCACTTTTCCATATTGAAACACACGAAAGAAGTTATAGATGAAGTTATATATTCACAAGTTAGAAATGGAACGTTAGGTACTCCTGTTCATTCAATTTTTTCTCTTCCAGGGAAGGAATAGGAAAGAAACAGGAGACTAGGTATCCAGACATGCTTTATCTCAAGAACTTCCAAAATTCAATATTGGTATTCCAAGACACACTTTGCTAGACTGAAAAATTAACAGAGTGCCGATTTTTAGTTCGAAAGTGTCTTAACTGGAAGTGGTGTTTTGTCTCTGAGTTAGTCACATAAATTTAGGCAATAGTTCATTATTAACCAGAATTTCTGATTGTTTTATATCATAACTTTTCTTGTTAAATTTGGTTATATTCAACAGATTACAAGACTTCTCAGTACAAATATTTCTTAACACTACAGTTTTATTTGATGAACATGTAAAAGTATATGTAAATATTTGAATGTAAAAATTTAGCTGGCTTTTACACGTTCTTGTCTTGTTCATGTATAGCAAATAGTTGATATCAGTTGGTAGCTGTTGAACATACTTCATCATTATATCTTTTTGTGCTTGTCATACTGAGTCCAGGGAGAAAAACACGCTATTAAAATCCGTAACTGACGTTTCATTTTACTAACAAGGCGAAAACTCATTAAACTTCATTTGATTCAAGGAAGCTGACAATGAACCATGGCTGAACCTTGTCCTTATTGGTGATGTTATTTGTGGTGGTTTGCCATTAAATGAATTTGAGTAAATTCCAAGAATGATTGCCTATTGAAGTTGGAGGGATCCAAACGATACATATCGAAGTTATGATACTAAATCGACTATGGAAGTCTCGTGGCGCACGTTATGATAAATTACTTGTGATCGTCATTTGCATCAGTTTTGCGTTGTTTCCTCAGTTTGAGTACATTACATTCCCGCCATAATTGTTTGTGACAGTTTCTCTTCATAGCGAGTGTAATGTATGCTCTCAAGTTTCTTCTGCGGATTGCCTCACATGGAAAACTCTAATTCCATGCATATGCAGTGTAGACAAATGTTTGACTTTTTTGCAGGAAATATGGACTTCTGCCGGACGACAACAGGAGGCACTGTGGTGCTGCGAAGTCTGTGAAACGGTTTAAGAGGAGTGCGGACACCGAGATTCCGTTGAAATTTCATTGCGGACTTTGTGGAAAGTGAACCAGCATCAGGAAAAATACGTGGTTCGAGTCCTCTAATTTGTCGATTCAGACAAGCGTAATTTTTGTGTCGTGCTGGATTTGAGATTATACTCAACAAGCCACAGTATACTCCGCAAGCCACAGCATCAGAAACTGAACTATAGGCGAATACCGTCAGTGATTACTTCGGGTTTTGCCGAGAAGTGTGCTACGTCATAGTGACAAATGACAGTGTGTCAATTGGTGGACCGAATAAAATAGTGGAAGTAGACGAGTTTCACATTGCTAGACGAAAGAATCAGAGAGGACGACCTTCTAAAAGTGAAGTAGATCATATTTGGGTTTTTGGTGGGATAGAAATGGTCACGCAAGTGTTTCGTTATCAGGGTATTGTCGCGACACAAGGTCACTTTAGCGGGGCTTATAAAGCATTTCATACTGCCTGGACAAAAAGTCATTACAGACGTGTTCAAGTCATACCAGTCTCAAAGCTGAAAGCCTCGAGCACGAACTTGTGAACTACTCTGACGAGTTTGTCTCTTCAGACGACGCCAGTGTTCATACCCAGAACATAGAACGCCTGTGGAAGTCTGTCAAGTCAACCATAAAAAGAGAAGGACGACCACGACAGAGGGACGAACTGTATTTATTCCAGTACCTATACTTTCAGAACTTGCGTTTGCCGAGGAAAGTCGACGCATGCGACACTCTGCCGATATTCCTGCGCGATATTGGCAGAGTTTACCCTGGGTATGCGAAAAAAGGATTTGTCCCTGCAGCTCACATATCACGCGGACTGTGACAAGACGATAACACCGACGACGACTAAGGTAAGTCGTCCCCTTTCCATTTGCGAGTGCTTCTCTAACGCTTTTCTTTTGTCGTTCTGTATAGTGATACCTTCAAACATACTCGTAACACGCGCCACGAGTCTTCCATAATCCAGTTACTATCGCAACTTCGATATGTATCGTTTGGAGGCCTCCAACTTCGATAGGCAATCATTCTTGGAAATTATCTGAATTTAAGTCTGGAGATTTGGAAATATCTGCGTGTAGTTTTAATATCTTTGGTCTTCTACAGCTTAAGAATAACCCCACATGATTTCCCATTTTAAAAAGGCTGGTTTTTAACAATAGTATATATTACAATTAGGGAATGCGTTTTGGCAAATTCATAGCCTGTTTTGCTAGCCTGTCCACACACTTGTTGGATATTATTAATATGGGGCTCCTTATCCAAATTATCCATGGCCCAGGTTGCTAGCAAACGATGTTGTAGTGGCGCTCACTGTATAGGTAAGATGGTTCGAATCATGTTAGTGGAAAAAATTGTCACTGCCAGTGTTTGGCCAGGGAGGGGAGGAGAGATGACGCACGAATTTCCTGATCACCAGACTTTGTGTCGATGTCCTCGATTAAATATCAAACCTTGCCACTGTGTCTCATGAAGTGAGGGCATGTGTCACTGTTAATTGTGATCCTTCTGTCGATTGGGATGTTAAGCTTTTGTGGCCCCCTTGGTCCTATTTATGAGGAGCAGGCTCTGTGCTGGTACTGCATTTAACCCCCTCCCTTCTCTCATCAGCATACAACACGAACAGTACACTACACTACAGACACACACACACACACACACACACACACACACAAAACATACATCATAAATGTAGTAATACAAATATTCTAATGGTGAATGTTGTAAATAAACAAAAAAAAAACACATTTGGTACCTGTTTGCTAAATATGTTGTTTTTTCTCTGTTTCTCGCAGAAAAAATAATACAGTGCAAGAATGTTAGGAGTAAATCAATATTTTGAGAGGCTCAGTATGATGTAGATTTATGATCTGTCAAATAAAAACTAATGTTAATTAATTTAAGAGGAATAATTTTAGGAACGCCATCAGCACTGGTAATTTCATTCCCTTCAAAAGTGTTATTATAAAGTCCTAAAACACTTGAAATTCTGCCTTTTGTATTCATACATAATTAAACTTTCCTATCAATAACAAGTCTATTTAGATGTATATCTACGGGAATACTGATGTTAGGTTGCTTTGTGTGATTTACATTTATTTCTTAATAGAATAGTCAAACTTTTTTAGAAGTGAGCTCTTATTATTCAGAAGAATTTTTATACAAGAAAAACGTAACTAATTAAATTTGTGATGGTTAATGATATTCAAACATATGGATAAAGAACAGAAAAGTAAATACAACCCTAGAACAACAATAATTTAAATCAACATTTATACTTAAAGTATAGTCCTAACTAAATACCAAGAGTTTTTGAAGAGGCACAACACAGCTGAAAAAAATGGGCGCTAAAATTGTTGGTTTTACTGAAAATAATGAAGATTCTGGAAATCTGGATCTATCTGAAACGATTCAGTGGTTTTGTTTAATGATTGCTGTTTTGAAACACTGGCTTAGCTAGACTCCACATCATTAGATGAAGATATAAAGGAAGAGTAGTTCAAATTTGTCAAAAGATTCCAAAAGAATTCGTTAGCGACGAACTTAGGTTTGTGTATATCTTTCAATTACAAGATTCAATTTTAAATCATGTTTATAATGAGTTTGTATGTGGAGATATGACGTCTGAAGAATTTAAAGAACTATAAAGTGAAGTTTGGAATAATGAATTTGGTTTCTTTACAGTAGGCTTGAGAGGGAACGCTTAAGATGGAAAATATCAAATTAAAATAAACGATTTCTCAAAATCTATATGTAGTAGTAAAAATTAACTGTTAATCGTAAATGGTGTCAATCGTAGATGAAAACTTTATGTAGAGTTCAAAAATAGTGATCATGATTTTTTTCCCTAAATGAATGCTAGCAAAATTTGGTCCTGAGGTTGTTAAAGAAGGAAAAGAAAAATTAAAAGAAACGTTTATACATTGAAGAAATATCTCAATTAGACTATGATAAATATAAAAAAGCTATACCTCTTCTATAAAAGTAAAGAAGCAATTGAATAAATAAGTGAACGTATGTTAAAGACTCATGATAATCTAAGCACAAATTGTACTTGTTAGACTAATCAATAAATCAAAAAGGTAATACATTAAGTGAACCAGAAATATGAGATGACTGTATAACTATGAAGAAGAGATTAGAAATAGACAGATAACAGATGAAAATAGGAGAAAAAGTAAAAAATAAATATATGTATCAATGTATGTTGAAAAACATTAACATCATTAAATAAGAGGTGTTTGGATTAAGATTAATTGGAATTTTTAGGTACAATGGTAATATACAACTTTAAGACAGTGGAAATGGATTAGCCATTGGCAGAGTAACTCCGCAAAGTACTGATACTTTGAAACTTCCTGGCAGATTAAAACTGCGCGCCCGACCGAGACTCGAACTCGGGACCCTTGCCTTTCGCGGGCAAGTGCTCTACCAACTGAGCTACCAAAGCACGACTCACGCCCGATACTTCACAGCTTTACTTCTGCCAGTACCTTGTCTCCTAAATCTCATACTGATACTTTGATCAAACTTTTACAGGGAAACATATTAGTATGTGTGACATAAATGTATGCTTTGATCTTTCGAACTATAACCAGTTATTACGTGATTTGTGTGTCAAGTGCAATATATTTAGACAAAAACCGAAATGAAATTGAATCTAGAAAAACTGAAATATAAAAATACACGATAAAAGAAACTGTTGTGAATACATTCACGTCAACATCTAACTGTGTAAATGGAAGGTGCAGAATTAATAAAAATATTTTGTGAAACGAACTGAAAAAATTTATTTGTGTGAACGATGTTAGACGTTTACTCAATAGACTGAAGCTTATTCATGGAGATGAAATGGTTGCATGTAAGAAATAACACAATGAAATGTTGAGAATAAGTAACTGTTAACAGGTAATTTAGTTTTATTCGAAATTAATAATCCTAAAAGTATTCATACTTAATAAGATTTTTGAATTATTTGCTATATAAATTTTGGAATACAGAGAAACATAGTAAGAGTTTAGAAAATTGCTTAATTCACCATTTTCTTGCTAAAATGCATGCTCAAGAGCATAATTACTGTGGCCTGGCCACCAACAAGAAGGAATGGTCAGAGGAGATAACAGTTCTAATATAGTAGAGAAAGCTTGTGAAAATACGATTTGGCATGAAGAGATGATAAGGATTTAGAATACAGCCATGAAGCAGATAAATGGTATAACTAACTAAGAAAGAATATACATGATTTGTTCAAAAAGTAATGGTACTTTTCTAATTTCTGTATTGTACTAGTCTAATTCAAACAATATTTTTGTTGTTGTGTTGGCAAACAAAACTGAAAAGAATTTGTACAGTGTTAGACTGTCCAAGTTTAGTTTGTTTTCAGCTGTAAAACATGTAACAAATGTTTTGGTAGCATGTGTGATTATTTATTCTGTGTAAAATTAGATCACATAATATGTATTATATCTCCTATAATATGTAGCTATCAGTACAGAATAAAGTGCAGGAAAGTTTTAGAAATGTTAAACATTGCCAAATGATGAAATAATGGAAAAAGTGAAAGAAATTATTATGAACGATCAATGAAAAACATTCAATTAAATCGCTGATGGCGCTGCCATAAACCTTTTCAAGTGATTTGCTTGGGAATAATGCACTAATATTTGAATGTTATAAGAGCAGTTTGTTCAGTAACAAATAACAATATATCACAATGAGACAAAGATGGGAAAATCATTAAATAAATGTGACAGAAGTAAAACAGGACTCCAAGTCCACGTGATAATAAAAGAATAGTTTTAGAAAATGAAGTAGATACACTGGAGTTTTGTTATTGAAATGTGACTCTGTTGTACACTACCCAATAAAGTGCTCACACACCTAGTAGTGGAAATTAGTATGCAGTGTAGTATCTTTCATCTTTATGAAAACCTGAACTCTGCTGGGCACACTATCAAGGGGGTGTCTTAATACCTGTGGAGGAATGACAGCTCACTCTTCATCAAGTGCCAAAACCAAAGAAGATTGTGATGACAGACATTGGATTCTGGAGAAAAGTTGATGTTCTAACACATCCTAAAGGTGTTCTATTAGTTGAGACTCTGGGAAGTCCATTTTGGAATGTTGTTGTCCACAAACCACTGCCTCACAGAGGTTTCTTTATGACAGGGTCATTCTTGTGCTGGTACAGTGATCACCTCTGATTAGTTCCCCTACTAAAAGCAGTACACAATGTTGTAAACTGTATTCATATCCTTTGTATTTAGCGTTTTCTTAAGCTAACCAGATCTTAACAACGAAAAATACTCTAAACCATAACACAACTAACACTGTTGGCACTAGGTATGATGGCAGGTAATACTCTCCAGACATCTGCTAAACCCAAACCCTTCCAATGGATTGCTAGAGGGTTCAAAGTGTTATTAACTGTCCAGTGTTTTACATCACCTCAAGTGTCACTTAGCCCTGACTACAGAAATTTGTGGCTTATATGGATCTGCTTGATCATTTAACCCCATTCTCTTTAATTTCCTAACAAAATCATTCTGCTAGGTGGACTGTTGGTAGCCCTTTGGAACCAATGAGTGGTTCCTTCCACTGTTTTCATGCAACTTATTACAACCATCCTCCAAAATGTTCGATGGTCCTTGTCTGTCTGTACATGAGGTCTACTAGGTGATCTGGATGAAAAAACAACCAATCAGTTAAGGGTTGCTGTTAAATATTTACATCTAAATTCTGAAAATTTATTTTAAAAAACAATTTTTAGTAGTAAATATGGTTTTATTATTTAGTTTGTATAGTTCTAGAAGATTCAAATATTCTACTTCATAATCAGTTTTCACTCTTTCCTTCCATTATCTCCTTTATTTTCTTTGCCAAATAAACTTTGTATTCCAAGTATATGATCTCTAATTAATACAGTATTTGTGGTATTGTAAAACTGATGCATGAATCAGCTATTAAAATCTGTATGTGAAACTCATAATATGCAATAAATTTTCCGAAAGAAAACTTCATGAATTTTACTCCTCATATGCAGTGTTTGTATCTGTATAAAAGCATCGGTTTTCATTTTATTGATGTACTAATACACTTATTTTCCACTAAATTATTTTGGATCAAAAGTTGACCACTTGCCTCTTCTCTATGAAATCGTTGTGTAACTAAAATAATATCAAATTTCCTGGTATCTTCTTCAAAAGTTAGATATATATGTTACTGTTCATGTTTAAAAGTTATTTTTGACAGTGGCTTAATTCTTTTCGATGTTTCTGCTTATGCCATTTGATGTTTTTCTTATTGTACAGGCGGATTCACGAAGATATGGAAATATGTTAACATGTTATTGTACAAGTAAAACTGAATAAACAATTTCGCTTAAACATAGGTAAACAAATGTTTAGTTACGGAATTACGGCTAATAAAAGATTTTGCCTGAAATTTAGCAACTTCGCTAATTTTAAGCCAATACAAAACTGTACTAGGTTAAAGTAAAGCACAATTTCAATTTATTTTGTTGTTTTTGATCTGGTGAATCTAATAAAACATGTCTGAGACGTGTATCTGCTGTAGTTTTACAGAACATCCAGAGAAGCAAAGACATAATTCTGTAAAATTTTAATTTATTAACTACTTGGCCAAATTTGTTTTTTTTTTAAATTCCAGAGAATTGCCAAAGTTTTCAACAGAAGTTGTAGAGAATTTAATTTTGGGGAAAAAAGCAGTAGCATTACCATCACATTTGCCATAAATAAACACCATGTCGGCATATTCCTTTGTCGTAAATTTGAAAGGATCCCTATTTCATAAATAATCTACAAACAACAACATTTACTATGTGGTTTCACCTAAATACACTGTTGTTATTATGTTCTTTCACTGAACAATACAGAAAACTAACTCCTTTCAATGTTAGGAAACGACTGAAACAACTCACTAACGGTTGCCAACAATGATGTAAAGGTTTCTACATTCTTAATGGAAAGTACTCAAATTTAACTGTATAATAATCTGTGCTTCTCTGGATATTCTGGAAAACTACTGTAGATCCACGTCTGGGACATATTTTCTTAGATTCACCAGACATATAACAACAAAATAAATGGAAATTGTGCTTTACTTTAACCTCATACAGTTTTGGAATGGCTTCATATTAGCGAAGTCGCTAAATTTCAGGCAAACTCTTTTATTAACCATAGCTCCGTAACTAGACGCTTGCTGATTTACGTTTATATGGACCTTTTTAGTGATACTTATAGAATAACATATTAAAATATTTGAATATCTTCATGAATCACCCTGTACTTATGAACATACGAAGTAAAAAGGTATTTCCTGATCTTTTACACATATCTAAGTTTATTTATGAATCCTAACATTTCTTCTTGTTTTTCACTATTTTTGGAATAAAGTTAAAATATTTCAATGCTTGATTTTTTTCAATATTCATGGAACCTGTTTCAGGGCAGTATCTAAAATCATATGAATATTTGATACAGTTTTTTTTCCAAGAACACCACCTCAAAATACTGAAATGAGGATAATTATCTTAATTTATATAGTAAAAGTTTTTGCGATTTCGATGATCAGGATTTAATTTTTGGAAAATTATATAATATATTACATATTCATATCTTCTCCATTGTTTGAATTTTGTTCAGTCCTTTTTGAAAAAATCTTTGAAGTATCAGATATTATTTGTTTTTAATATTCAGCTCAGCCTCATTTCACGAAACTTTTTTGGAAAATTTATGAAATTTTGGTGATTTTTCCGAGATAATTGATCTTGATAAATGTGTGGTACTTACTTATATTTTGAGAAGACTGGTTCACTTCTGAAGGAAATTAAGAAAAATTGTAATATGAACTCATAACCCCATTTTATATTTACTCATTCTGTTGAGGTTTTTGTAGCCACATAATGAGATGAGCACTAAGAGCAAAAATTATGACCCACTTTAGCTAACGCTGTGTATATCTGAATGTTGATCTTTTGTAAATTTGTATGAAAATCCAAAAACTTGTAAAAGGTAATTATAGAAATTTGAATACTAAATAGTTATTAGTTTCCAGCAAATCCTTCTGCAATTATACACATTACTGTGTTCTCTAATAGACTGTGTTGAAAACCAGTCACAGCTTGTAGCTCTGATTCTCAATTTCTGATAAAATTTTGAAATTTATTGTATCTGATATTCATTTACTCACTAACCAACTCATCGCCTTATATAATGGACCATTAGTTGCTTCCTTATGTAATTGAAGATATAATAACCTTTACTTACCTTTACGTTCCATCAATTCAAGCACATGAAATGTACCATGTAGTTTTCCACTTTTTGATGGAAAACCATCAGTAAAGTTGAACCTTTTTCTATTCTGAGATTTCCATTTTCTGCTTGCGTGAATTATCGTTCTATCCACCAATGGCACATATCTTAGTTCTGAATGCTTTTCAATTGAACTTAATAGTTTCATGGTCATCTCTTCCTCTCGTCAGCACTGTAAGATTCTCGTAGCTTTAATTTTCGGTAACTGGGCACAAGCATCCTCTTTCCTTATTTCACTGCAGATATATCTTCATTAAAAATTTAACTTCATTTTTCATACTTGCTGAATGGCAGTCTGATTTGAAACAGAGTGGGTACAAGCTTTTTCTATTTTGTGAGGCTGTGCTGAAAAGAACTGCATCCGAATTTTTTTTGTGGAAACTCTTACAGTTTTTTAAATAGAAGGAAGATTGTTAATGTTTTACATCTAAGTACCAACATATTTATTTCTCAGCAGTGCCACTCTGGCAACAAACATGTGCTTCTCAATGAGAAACCAGTTTGTTGGTTTGTCACTGAAGAATGTTTGTTCACAGAACCACAACCTCACTTCTGCTTCCACCACTTCATCACTATGAAAGTGAAGTCCTGGAAGTTGTTCTTTAAGTTTTGGAAACAGATAAAAATCGGCTGGGGCCAAATCAAGACTACATGGAAGATAGTCAGTGACAGTGAAATGAAGACGTTGAATTGTTGCAGCTGTAGCAATACTCGTCTGTTGTCGCCATTATCATGCTAAGGGAGAGGGTGTTCCATGAGTGGATGCACAGGTTGGTGATGTGCAATGGCAAAGTTATGTTACACACTGCCATGTTAAACGTTATAATTTGCAGCCCTCCAGCAGCAGAGGGCTACAAATATGTAGACATGAAGAATAAAGATGTAGAATGTTAATAATGTTTGTTTTATTTAAAAAGAAAGAGTTTTCAAATAAAAAATGTGGAGGTATTAGTTTTCAGCACGCCCTTATCTATGTGCCTGATGTTTATGTTGTCTAGAGTTGGTACACTTCAAACATCGACTGTGCACAGTTCCACAGTTTCACATGTAAATTACGTAGATGGATTGTAGAGTAGACTCATTAAAATTATTTTTATTCAATTTCAGTCGTTTGAACTAGGCTACTGAATACTTCTCATGTAAGTGTTGCAGCTTTCCAGCTCTGATAAGTTATATGCACCCCCGCAATAGGAAAGGTAATGTCTCATTAGTAATTTCGACACAAACAGACATTTATAACAAAGCATTTATAACGTAATACCTGCAATGTTACTAGACACAATATTGTTCTTGTTAGAAATGTAAGGTTGACAGTGGCCTGACAAGAAACACTAGTGTTCTGAACTCTTTTTGACTGACAGTGATGCCAAACTAGAAACACAACATATGAGAAAATTTGTCTGATTTAGTGGTTCCACAAATTATTCAGTGTTTCGTGGTGTGCACAGTTCATTAAAATTAATGTGAAGTCTCTATTAATTTTTGTTTTCGTCCTGAGTCAGTTCTTTAACTGTATCCATAGTACAATAAAACAAAATTCATCGGTTTTTACCTGTAACCACTTTATTTAGCCATGTCTCTACACCAGTTCTGTCATTCTAATCTCATCACCATTGAGAGTGGAAGTCATAGCAACGTTTGAAGATAAAGAGGTCCTGTCTCGTTAATAGACAAAATGTTTCTCACTTTGTCTCAGATACTAAGCGTCACATATTGCAAAGCATAGCTAGGTAAATGATGTTACTGATGATACCACAATCCTCCAGTCAGTTTAATTTTTGACAATATTATGTAACATGAATCATACCAATGATCAAGTTGAGTCGATACAGTCGGACAGATGATTATTTATTGTCAAAGTGATATTTATCCTCACTGGACACGCAATACTCAGCAAGGTGCTACAGAGTGCACTGTGGAGGCTACTTCATATCAACAGGAACAATTTCCATTCTCCAATTGAGTACCTACCATAATATATCTTATGCTCTTATTACCATCCCTAAGCAGGGTTTAACACAGAAGACCCATTGCAGCTTCCTCAAATAACGATTCTTTAAATTTACCCATCAAGATTTCTCAAGAACGATGACTTCTGTTTAGCAAAGATTCCCATCTTTGTTAGCCAAACGTCTCTGTTACATGGCCAATTCCAATCCGTTACGATTCTAAAACCACATCGTCCAATTCGTTCAATATCTTTTGAGATATTACTTGATAAAGGATCCCAATGCTGATGCAGTAATTTAGAATTCGCTGATTTTTAATTGCTCTGATATAGGTGGCCTAATACCTTTTCTTGCTTGCAATTTGGTTAAACTAATACCTTATATATAAGTGAAAATGTTCTCGAACAATGGCATGCATAATTTATGCTTATATTACTGCACGCAAGAGTTAGAATAATAATATTTCAAAAACATTGACTGTATTCGCATCTCAATACCCTTAATTGATTTTCCGAGATATGAGTTGAAGAATGTGAGTTTTCATGTGCCACTTGTATGTGATGGGTCATTTTAGGTTTTCGAAATATTTTCTGTAATCTTTTTGCAACTACAAACATAGTTTCTCTTTCAGTCATTTGCTCATCCTGGTAGTCTTGATGGTGTCGTTTCGAAACTGTATTGTACTGAAATTCTCGTGTCCCACATATTTCACAGGTGTTACTGGCGCAAAACAAGTGTTTGCCACTGAAGGACGAGATAAAGATACTTCCAGTCTCCATTTTGATTGGTGCACAGTCTGTGCTTATGATATTGATGTTTAAGAGATGTTAAAATTAATTTTCTTCTTGACTAAACAAGACATTGTATCGCACAGTTTCTGCACATGAGGTTTCAAAACACATCACCCCAATTTTTTATTACTTGTCATTTCTATCTTATGTTGTGAGCACTCAAACAGCTTAGGCATTGAGCAGAATCCACCACTGAACACTATAATAAAAACCAATGATATATTTCTTCAAATACTGCAATCATAAGTAAGTGGAAACGTCTAAGTGATACAGTTTTGAGTAATTTACAGTTGCTATTGGTTAGCAGCATTGGACCAAAATTTTTGCTGATTATGAATTGAATACTATCAATAGCATCATAGCAGTATGATCCTGTCTAAGATTCGATATGTACCTTCAGAATATAATCTGCCAAGAAAGTCCACTTTTCACTGATAGCCAATAAATGCTCAATCAGCTGCTAGCATATGGTAATCTGGGCGAGCAATAGCCATGAGAGTGTGAGATCTGTTTGTTGTTGCACATTATGAGGTGAATAGTGACAACAGCATTACTTCAGCCTGATCCTCACCACACCAAGTGCACAAGATGGCCAAGAGCAACGTTAACCCCATCCTGGAAAATTTGGAACAAACTACAGAGGTTTCTTCGATGTGAGAAGAGATGACTGACAACATTTTCTGTACCTCAGTATATGGTAAGTTCAGTGTGATTTCAATAGTCACTGGGGAGCTGTGTCCTTCGCTAATTCGTCCTTTTCTTCAAAACTACTAGCTCTAGTTACGCTTGTGATCTGCACATATTTTGACCCAGTAACTGGTTTCTCTTACTGGTAACTTGATTCCTCTTGAAACTTCCTGGCAGATTTAAACGGTATGCCGGGTTTGGACTCAAACCTAGGACCTTTGCCTTTCGTAGACAAGTTCTCTACGAATGAGCTGTCCAAGGATGACTCAGGACTCGCCTTCACTGTTTCTTTACGCTAGTACATCTCCTCCTCCCTTTCTCATCTAACTCTTTTGTGAGTAAGTGTTTGGCGATTGTGGGGCCTCAGCTCTACCAGTACTACTCCGTTTTCTGAGCTACAGGTCTGTCCCATTTTTCCATGCTGTTGTTCTGTTCATTCTTTGTCTATTGATTTATTACGTCCTTCCTCCTCTTCTGTGTCTGAGATCTGATTTTTTTACAGCTCTCTTCCTTTTTGTCTGCTTCTGAAGGCCAGCTCACATGTTCGATGTGCAAAGTGTGACTGTGTGACGTATAATGCCCATCATGTGGGTCGACATATGTACCCAGTGAAGCGTGTTAACTTGAACTGGTACCTTCCCAACTCCAGCTGGTTCCTCTGTCTGGAATTCAGAGTGTGTGACTTGAGGTGTGAACAAGTCACCTAAGGCAGGTTAATATTCTTATGTAGGAACTAAGTAGTTCTCCATCGGAGATTAAGTCACAATGAACACACCAAACCAGTCCTCTAAATCTCTTCCTTACAAACTAACATGGAAAGAAAACAAGGAAATAACAAATCTTTCAGCTGGGCCTTGGTCCTCAGTAGTGTCACACGCAGTCTCCTTAATATAAATCCTTTCATCATAAACTAAGGACACAATTTGCATGCCCTTTAGAGGCATGCTAATTCCTACGCAATGGGACTCTGCCAATCAATGTAAGTGTAGGTTTCAGCGATAGTCAATAAAATGTGATAGTCAATAAAATTCTTTTGGGTCTTCGACCACAATAATAATACAGTCACAGACCCAGAAGAATTTTACTGACCCTGCTAATCAAGTTTGACCTTACATACCAGCTTAAAAACTGTTGAAAGCTATGCTCCTCACATTTGTGTAGAGACCCATTGCATATCAAATTACTTCCATTGACTTACTGCCCAGACGCTTGATGGTCCACATAGAGCAGCACCACAGCTGGTACTACATACACAATCTTCAGTCTTTCATATGCCTGCAAAAGACGAAATATATAACCTTAACATTGCCTCAATGTCTCATATTTCATCTTAGAGTGTTACGACTTTTTCCTGAGGAGGAAACTCCAGCTCATAGGAATGTAATGACGTTCATCTGAGGCGATGTCCATAGCCAGATCGTTCTGTTGAACCAGATGTAAGCTATTGCTGTTCGTATTGCTCTTCCTGGAATTATATATCCTTTCTGATTGTATGTATCTCTGTCATTCGTTCTTACCTGGGCAGACATGTTACAACTTATCACCCAGTTCCCAACATCTTTCTTGCTACTTGATGATTTCAGTGCCTACCATTCCATGTCAGGCACTTCCAGAGCCTGTGCAGCAGCGTTCTCCTGGCAGATGTTCTGAACCAGCTTTATATCGTTTCCTTCAACACAGGCGAACCCATATTTTCTTTCAGGTACCATACATTCGTTGTCGACTCGGTATATGTCCTTCTTCGCACACAACTTGCTCGCCATCTCGAGTGATTTGTCGTCTCATACACACAGTCGAGTGACAATTTTTAGTATGTAATTCACTTCCTAAACTACGCATAATTCATATGTAAGACGATTTAGTAGCTTTCTAAAGCTGACTGGATCTTACTCGTAACTGGAGACCTATGAAAAACAAAAATTCCACAGCTGCAGGATATCTTGCGAATGTCATCCTCTCCGCTGCCGAACGTTTCATATCCGGTCCATTGGGTGACAGAGTAATGGCGGGACGCGATTTTCATTCAGAGATGTACTTTCCATGTCTTTGTGCACCACCCTACGATGGAGAACAGTCTGTGTTCGATACAATCAGATGCATACAGAGAGTTTTAGAATTCTCAGACTTAGCAAAAAAGCTTCCTGAATCTCGTTTGCTAATTTTCTAAACTGTTTTAGTCCCTTTCTGTTGTTTGGGATCAACATCGTTGTGTTGCTGCCAAAAAAGCCTATATTCCAATACCTGGTCTGACTGTTGTAAACGATATTATAGTGGATTCTGTTTCTGTCCCCAATATCTTGGTCTAGCACTCTGCAGAGTTCTCAAACCTTCATACCTCCCCAGCGAGAGGTGGAGCACAGGATATCGCTTACACGTAGAAAACAAGCATACAACCCCAATTCCTCATCTCCACGAAATCCCCAGCGCATTCTACAGTCAAATGGGCATAGTCTAGTGACATTTCATATACAGAAATAGCACAACTATAGGCTTCAGTAGAGCATGTCCTTCATTGTCACATTCCTCTGTCCTGGGACATGATGAAATTTACATTAATTCAGATATTACAGCAAGTATTTCCTGATGACAAACATTTTCTCTCCCATACTCACAATCGTACCTAGAAAGATAGCACATTTCTTATACATTGATGTGAAGCCTTTGTAATCCTTATAACTAATCCTGGTACAGAGAAACACCCGCCTTGCAGCTACAGGTCAATATCCTCAGTTAGTGTCTGCAGAGCGATAGAATGAATGACCACTGGGGGCTGGTACGGTAGCTTCAGTCACAGTAATTGCTAAAAAACGTCCAATGTGACTTTGTAGGCATCACTCTGAAGTCGACCATCCTTCCACTTTCCCAACCAATACCATGGATAACTCTCTGTGGGAAGTACTATATGGTAGCCATATTGTAAGATGGTGCTCATAAGGCCACGTAACTCACTTTATTAGGAAATTTTTAAAAGTCTGGGTTTTAATATAGGCTTGGGTACACCTTTATTGGACTTCTTTTATTCAGGTGTACCTCATAGCTGCATGCTAAGTGGAAGCTGTTTACTCGAGAATCGCCTCCATCGCTGTACCTACTATCTTTTCTCGAGGAGTACAGACAACGACTTCCACTTTCCCTCTGTAAATATCGTCTGTACGAATTCCTGGCAGTGGAAGAAATTCGTCTTGCTGACCTTAAATCTCAACAACAATTCGTCAAAACCACGAAATTAATGGGGTAAACGGTTGATCCTCTAATATACAGGATGAACGTTAATAAAACTAGCAAACTGCAGGGACAGATTCCTGAATGGAAATGGAGCCAAAAAGGTCCTATGAGGATGTGTGCATGTAACAACATCTACATCTATATCTACATCTACATCTACATGGATACTCTGCAAATCACATTTAAGTGCCTGGCAGAGGGTTCATCGAACCACCTTCGCAATTCTCTATTATTCCAATCTCATACAGCGCGCGGAAGGAATGAACACCTATATCTTTCTGGGCGAGCTCTGATTTCCCTTATTTTATCATGGTGGTCGTTTCTGCCTATGTAGGTCAGCGTCAACAAAATATTTTAGCTTTCGGAGGAGAATGTTGGTGATTGGAATTTCGTGAGAAGATTCCTCCGCAACGAAAAACGCCCTTGTATTAAGATGTCCATCCCAAACCCTGTATCTCTTCAGTGACACTCCCCCCCCCCCCCCCCCAATTCGCGGTAATACAAAACGTGCTTCCCTTCTTAGAACATTTTCGATGTACTCCGTCAATCCTATCTGGTATTGATCCCACATCACATAGCAGTATTCTAAAAGAGGACAGACAACTATAATGTAGGCAGTCCTCTTAGTAGATCTGTTACATTTTCTAAGTGTCCTGCCAATAAAGCAGTCTTTGATTAGCCCTCTCCACAACATTTTCTATGTGTTCCTTCCAGTTTACGTTGTTCATAATTGTAATTCATAGATATTTGGCCGAATTTATGGCCTTTAGATTTGACTGATTTATCGTGTTACCGAAGTTTAACGTATTCCTTATATCACTCATATGGATGACATAACACTTTCCCTTATTTTGTATCAATTGCCAATTTTCGCACGTTTCAGATATCTTTCCTAAATCGTTTTGCAATTTGTTTTGATCTTCTGGTGACTTTACTAATCGATAAACGACAGAATCATCTGCAAACAACCTAAGTCAGCTGCTCAGATTGTCTCCCAAATCGTTTACATAGATACAGAACAGCTAAGGACCTGTAACACTACTTTGGGGAACGCCAGAAATCGCTTATGTTTTACTCGATGACTTTCCGTCAATTACTACGAACTGTGACTCTCTGGCAGGAAATCACAAATGTAGACACATAACTGAGACGATATTCCATAAGCACACAATTTCACTACAGGCCACTTGAGTGGTACAGCATCAAAAGCCTTCCGAAAATCCAGAAATATGGAATCAATTTGAGATCCCTTGTCAATAGCACTCAACACTTCATGTGAGTAAAGAACTAGTCGTGTTTCACTAGAATGGTGTTTTCTAAATCCGTGTTGACTGTATGTCAATAGACCATTTTCTTCGAGGTAATTTATGATGTTTGAACACAACAGATGTTCCAAAATGTTGCTGCATGTCGACGTTAATGATATGGACCTCTAATTTAGTGGATTACCACTACTACCTTTCTTGAATATTTGTGTGACCTGTGCAACTTTTCACTCTTTGAGTACAGATCTTCCGTCGAGTGAACAGTTATATATGATTGTTAAGTATGGAGCTATTGCATCAGCATACTCTGAAAGGAACCTAACTGGTATAATATCTGGACCAGAATACTTCTTTTTATTAAGTAATTTAGGTTGCTTCACTACTTCGAGCCTATCTACTTCTACGTTACTCATGTTGGCAGCTGTTCTTTATTCGAATTCTGGAATGTTTGCTTCGCCTTCTTTTATGAAGGCATTTCGGAAGGATGTGTTTAGTAACTCTGCTTTGTCAGCACTTTCTTCGATAGTATCTCCATTTCTATCACACAGAGAAGGAATTAATTGTGTCTTGTCCCTAGTATACTTCGCATACGACCAGAATCTCTTGGGATTTTCTGCTAGGTTTAGAGACGAAGTTTTGTTGTGGAAACTATTATAAGCATCTTGCATTGAAGTCCGTGCTAAATGTCGAACTTCTGTACATGATCGACAATCTTGGAGCCTTTGCGTCTGTTTAAAACAATAAATCATCCCCGAACACAGTGCAGAGCTGCATCGTACCCACACCATAACAGATGTTCAAATTGACCTCCATGGAATTGCACGTGATTGTGATAGTAGCGGTTGTCATAAAGGATACAGAAAATCGTACTTTGGCTTACACCACATTGGTGAGCCACTTTCCTAGAGCTTGTAATAGGGTTTGTCTCGATATCCTGTAGAATCCAGTCCTCCAAATCTCGTGTATGCACAGTCTGTCACCTGTCTGCACGTTCGTCTATCTGAAAGGACCCATGATCACATAAACACCCAAAAAGGACTTGAAATGTTGTGTGATGTGGTTGGTGTCTGTGACGATACTTGTTTTGGTATGGCTGTGTTGCCTCTCGACCATTTCCAACTGCTTGGCTGTGCACAGACACCATGTTGTCTCGTTCCCGACAAGAATACCAGACCGTTCTGGTGCTTACAGTACACTGCATCAGTCCCACAAACTGCAACAGACAAGGTACACATGGCATGTGGTCAGAGGGACTGTCATTCGGTAGCATCATCTACTGAGGCAACAATGCTTTTCTGGACACATGTTCAAGGGACCTTTCTTTCCTCCATTTCCAGTCATAAATCCACCACTGCAGTTTGTCAGTTTTATTTATGTTCTTCCTGCTTATCCAGCTTGGCACCTCGCAATGTCTGTTCCCGGAATGCCCTGCGCCACACGTCATGGGCAGCAGACCAGACAGTCCTCCTTCATCTGCATCAGTCCTCAGTGTGATTGAGCTGATTATGGTGGATGCATCATATATTCATCTGCGCGACTAACCATCTTACGATGCCTGATCACACTTCACCACCATGTACACCGTTTGGCCACAGGTATATTCTCCACCAGTGCAGTTATGATTCTCTGTGCAGAAGCTGGCTAGTAATCGCTGTCATCTCTTCTGCAGATGCACTTCCCAATCTCTCTGTCAAACCACCCATCTAATGATTCATCTTTTGATAACTCCATTGACCACCAACGTGGGGCAAGTTGTAAGTCCTTGTTGCCTTCCAATGTTCGCTTTCATGTTGTACTCAACTCATTGTAAATATTTTCTCAAAACACTGGGGATTTTTACAGCACCATGTGAATATATATACCAAACAGTTGTACACATGGGAATAACGTTGGTAATTACTGCACAAACAGCTCTCTCCATGACCATGGAACAGGATCTAGACTGACTTTTGCCAAGGAAAACAACAAACTCAAAATAGAGTTTTTTTTACCAAGGAATAAAACAGTTCCAATAAACAACAAAAGGAGATTAAAGAATTATTTAAGCAAAATTATTTAAAAAAGGCATTTGACAGTACTTGCAAACCTAAACATTCTATATATGGAAGGATTACTTAGATAACAAAGAGTAGGGATTTTGTAAAACATTTAATACAAATAATTATAACTACAATAAAACATCTAACGATCTATGAAACACTTTTATACCTTCTTTTTCCTTGTTTTTTTTCCTTCCATTGAAAATTTACTCTCAGAACTATGCAATGCATAATACTAACACCCTATACTCTTTCTGAACTCAACATCTCACTCATTATGGAGGAACGCTGACTGAATATTTCAGGCAAGCAATTGGGAAATTGCTGTTCACAATATACTTCTGATATCAGCTGATAGTGTGTATAGTGTGTACTGCATTATGAAACAATGCGTGTGTAGTAACTGGGAGTGAGAAACGAAGTGTAGCATCAGCCTTTTATCATTATTAAATAACTTATTTGTAAAACAGTATTGTACACTAGGGGTAAGCTGTATGAGATAGCACTGTTTTAAATAGAGTAGCTTTGTATTCAGCCATGGTTTTCATGGTTTTCCTAATTTATTTCATGTAAATGCCAGGATGGTTCCGACCATACGGCTACAGCTGACTATCTCTCCCATCCTGTAAGTCTGTAAACGGCTATTATGTGATTTACTTTAATTTTGTTGTTCTCAAAATGTAGTACAAAGACATTTCCAACATCCCTGAAAAAGGGATCTATGGCTAAATAAAACTACTACTTCTACCACTTCTACTACTGCTGTGAAAGCTTCAACTCAAGTTTCCTCCTGTGCTCCCAAGAGGTGAGAATCTTTCCCCCCTTTAGCCCCATGCAGATATCTGTGCCCCTTATTTTCCTTACATAGAACATTTGTTTCGGTTTTGATTATTTGCTCGGGATTTTTGGAGATTTGCACACAGTTTGGGGAGAGCACTTTCTTTTACACTAATGGTTCTAAGGAGGACTGTGGTCTGTTGTATACCTAAGTTGTTGGCAAAGAGGTTTTTTGGTGTCGCTTTTTATATCAGTGCTCGATTTTTGCTATTGATGTCTTTGCCATTTATCAGGGCACCTTGTACATCTGGCAACACACAATCTCTGAATTTGTTGCATGCACTGATCCCCCAGTGTTCGCCACAGCCTCTTTGTGATATCTACATACCATATTATAGTGCAACAGATCCAGGATTGCCTTCACTCACTGGCACAAATGTGTCATTCATTTTGGTGCCTGGAGATGTCACTGAGAGGGGTAGCACAGGGGTTTGCACACTAGACTCACTTTTGGGAGGATAGTGGTTCAAACCCATGTCTGGTCATGCTGATTCAGGTTTGCCGTGATTTCCCTAATCACCTAAGGCAAATGCTGGGATGGTTCCTTTAAACAGGCACGTCTGTTATCCTTCTCTATCCTTCCATAATCCAAACTTCTGCTCTATCTCGTGTGAACACATTGTTGATGGAGTGTTAAACACTAATGCCTTCTATCTCCTCCTGGAGATGATGGTATATTGGGGATTAAAGCTGATGACGTTGTTGCAACGCTGCAGCCATACTATCCTTACCTTTTAGCACATCTGTCCTCTCACAAGATCTCAGCAGTGCTGTACATAGGAACATTTGATCACTTTGGCATGAGCACTGGTCGTCTTTCTGTGGGAATAAGCTCAATGAGATTAAACCCTTTGTAGGCTTATGAGATTTCTTCTCATACATCATGTCATGAGGAAATAATTTTAACTAGATTACATAAAGAACATTATCTTTTCAGCCATCACGACCTGTTAAGTGGAGGCCCTGCAACACTTTGCTCTTGAACCAACCACTGACAGTGTGCCACTTTTTAGCTCAGTGCGAATACATTAACCTCTTATGCCTTAATGGTGCCTGTTATCTGAGCTATCTCATGTTTTAGCAGATACAATACGGGCTGTAGAGCATGTTTTAGTCTTTACTCCACATAGCAACATGGCGAAGGAGATTTGATTTTCGACCAAGAACACCAGGTGTCCAAGAAACTTAATGTAACCTGGTTGTTATAATTCATCATTTCATCTTTCTGTTATGCTTGTTACTTTTTAACTGGACATCTAGTGATGCCATTCAGGCACCTATGTGTCAACTAATTTCATGGCCCTTTCGCCAGGAAAATCTCATTTTAAGTCACGAATTGAGTGCTTATGACCTCAGCTGTTTTGCTCCTCATAGCCTGAACAAACAAAGAAAAAGTACCTCTCTCGTAATATCCAAGCTTCAAAGAGGTTCTTTTCTACACCTTGTGAGCCTAGCACTCAAGCAAGTGAAGTTGTGAAAGTGGGTTGTGAATCCTACTTAGACAGCTCAGTCCGAGAGCACTTGTCCATGAAAGTCAAAGATTGCAGTTCAGCACACAGTTTTAATCTATCAAGAGGTTTCAATTCAGTGCACACTCTGCTGCATACTCAAAACTCCTTCTCGATTTCCCTTCTGAATAACTCTTCAACTAATTTTGCAGCATTTGCTTCGGTGCTGTTTCAAGCAACTGCAGGATAAATAAGTTGTCTCTGTCTGGAGGTGTGCAACCACCCACTTCTTGGGATGACTATGACAGTTCTTGAAGTTATGAGCAAAATAACACACAGTGATTTGAGTTGATCTCTTATGAAAATTTTACATTACTTTCGTGGATCTTAACCCATAGTGAATGTAGATGTTCGCTTTTTGCCCTGCTTTAGTTGTCATCGATTTCTTACAGTTAATTTTGTAGTTATCAAATGGTAGGTGTTGTAAACAATGGAAGGTCAGGCAATTAGTCAGATTAGATGGTCAAGTGAGATATTTGTTGTGTTGTACACATGTAAGCAGCTATATGTGCCACAGCCCTTCCTGTCTCTTTAACTATTTGTCAACAAATTTGTTTCTTGAGCCCTGTTATCCTTATGGAACACATTATGTGTGATAGAAAATTATTGAGGTATTATATTCCGTTCCCTTCTCTCTATTTTAAGTCTTCTGTGTCTGTTGACATTGACACAATAGTTGAGCCCTACCAACATTTAACAGTCACAGTTATTCTAAGTTGAAATTGAAATGGAGTTCTAATTTTAACAACTGATAAACCCATTATCTTAGTGTTATATATAAAATTTCACAAGCACTTTCATTTCAGCGAATTTATTTATATTTACACAATAATTATAGTTTTACAAGTGGGCCAAATAAAATCATAGAAAATGCATCTTTCACAAGCTCCCACATTGCCTTTTCTTCACTGAATTCTCAATTATGTTCACCATTCATATAAGACTGAAAGATAACATATCAGTTTCATAGAAAACATATCTACTCTATAAACATCTGAAAAAACACATTCGGAAATAACATATATGTTTCTCCTTTATGTCCTGTTATTACAGAATACAGATGTTCACATTTCATTGTTCTCACTAAATGCAGTATAAATACTGATGTGCAGTACAAATACTGATATAAAGCAAAATATGCCAAAAAGTTGGTTGTTAAGAAAACGGTCATATTGAGTAAGATAATTTAACAGTCTGTAGCCTTAAAGTTCTTATCATTCGGCAATTTTTGGGTCTTAGTATCAACATTAGTTTCAGATTTGAGCATTAATCCTCAATGCAAAGTAACTAATTTTTTGCTGCAAATATCACAAATATGTGCTTCACGTTTTGATACAGTATGCCCTTTCGAACTTGTGTGTAACTTTACTTTCCTAATAATCCTTAACATTCTGGATCCTACGATGCCGGGGCTCCCATGAATGGCTGTGCTTATTAAATTTGTGTGCAATAGGAATCGCTACTAAAATGGTAATTACGAGGGGCATTCAATAAGTAATGCAACACATTTTTTCTCTCTGTCGATTTTGGTTGAAAAAATGCTCAATTTGTTGTGGGCCATCGTAGAATATTCCCACTTCAGCCCCTAAAGTTTCATGAAGTTCCAATACGTGATGGCACAATACATGATAGCTTTCAAAAAGGAGTCTGTAATATACGTGCACTTCGAGCAAAGTGCTGTCATTGAGTTTCTTTTGTCAGAAAACCAGAGAATCACAAACATTCATAAGCCCTTCGAGAATGTCTAGACATACATGGAAGTAGACAAAAGCATGGTGAGTTGTTAGGCATGGAGTCTGTCATCATTGCAGCAAGGTCGCGCAAACTGTCTGATCTCCCCTGTGTTGGCTGGCAACACACAGATGTGCTACCCACAGGAAACTGAAGAAAAAACTTCAGTGTGTTCGTCACCACAAAAATGTAAACGAACTTTTCCTTCTTCATGGCAACACAAGACCTCACTTAAGTCTGTGTACGTGAGAGGGACTTCTTCATCCATCCTGCAGTCTGGATCTTGCACCTTCCAGTTTCGTTCTGTGTGGCATAATGAATGAAGGACGCACTCCACGAGAAATAGTACCTAGATGATGGGCAAGTTGATGCAGCAAGACATTGGTTCCAACGTCGACCAGTAGATTGGTACCTGCAGTTATAAGGCCCCTACCGGTACGTGGTGTAAGGCTGTCGCAATGATCAGAGCTAATGTTGAAAAATAGGGTTTGATAGACAAAAGAGTTGGGAATAATATGTTCTACTGGAATCCTGAATAAAACCAACACATTGTCAGAAAACAAAAATGAGATGCATTACTTAATGAATGCCTCTTGTAGAATTTAATCTGCAATCAGTAGTGGCTGTAAGCTAAGTTGTGGTTAATAGGTCGTCCTAATTTCAGTAACTTCTACTATCTTGCTAACTATTAAATGAATTTTTGTTGTTTAAGAAAGGTACAAAATATGGATCGCCAGTCGGCCAGTGTGGCCAAGTGGTTCTAGGCGCTTCAGTCTGGAACAGCGCGACCGCTTCAGTCGTAGATTCGAAACCTGCCTTAGGCATGGATGTGTGTGATGTCCTTAGGTTAGTTAGGTTTAAGTAGTTCTAAGTTCTAGGAGGACTGAAGACCTCAGATGTTAAGTCCCATTGCGATCAGAGCCATTTGAACCATATGGGTCGCCACCATCGGATTACATGCTTGAAAATAATTTTTTCTTGGACGATCTTTAGCGCAAGACAAAATAAAAATCTACGAATGTAAATTTAAATACGAAGGTTGCCCGGAAAGTAGTGGACCTCATTTTTTCTTCAACAATTCGTTATTAAACATAATAATAACTACACACACGATAGAAGGCTTTTTAGCTAAACGGTTTAATTTTCCACGTAATCTCTATCCTGTTCCACGGCCTTCATCCAGCATGAAACAAGGGCTACACCTCGGTACCAATCCTTATCCTAGTGACGGAGCCAGTGCTTCACTATGTGAATCACCTCCTCATCGTCCTCAAAATTGCTTCCAAGAATGACATCCTTTAATGGCCCAATCAAGTGGAAGTCGGGAGGACTAGGTCATGTGTGTCAGGTGTGACAGCTGTGGATGGTCTCCTCGACCGCTGCAAATCGTGGAGCTCCTCTGAACCGCCTTCTGATGATCTCACAATCTGTGCTCAGTGATTAACTGTACTTCTGTCGACAGAAAATGCTCCACAGAATTTGACAAGCGTTTGTGAATATTCCCCACAGTTTCGTTTTCTGCGGAGAGAAATTCAATGACAGCACGTTGCTTCTAACGTACATCACCTGCAGACGCCATTTTGAAACTGTTCTGCAGCTACGCTATCGGTCGGAAGCGACGGAAACTTGGCGCGCTCACTCAGGAAACATCAAATAATACATACGTAGCGTTTCGCATTAGTAGCATTCTTTTTGGCTGAGAAAAAAAATGCGTTGCATTATTTTCTGCGTAACCCTCAAAGGAGAAAAAACTGCAAAACTTGACATCTAATTTAAAGTTAGGAGGCAAGACTGTGATAGACTACAAGTGAAGGAACATATGCCCAAACGTATTCCTGACGCAAGACTGGAATTACATTAAGTCTAAGTGCGCCATGGCACTCTTCTAATCAAAGCAGGTTAAGAGAAGACAAGTAAAAGTTTACTACTACAAATTCGTATTGTGTCTTCTACTACAAACACATTACTCGTCACTTAACCCTACGTTATCTATTCTGAACGCACTTATCTCTTCCCAGACCTACATATAAACATTCATACATTAATCCTTGTTCCATAGATCATGAATACGACATTTTGTAATGATAACGTGACACATTCCACATCATTACGAAATGTAATAAGTTTTCTTTACACATAATATTTAATAATTTTTTTACAGTTACTAATTCATATATAATATTTCATCTATTGAGTAGAAGGAGTTGTCATTCAGAAATTCTTTTACTTGCTTTTAAATGTTGGTTGGCTATCTGTCAGACTTTTAATACTATTTGGCAAATGATCAAAGATTTTTGTGGCAGCATAATTGACCCCTTTCTGTGCCAAAGTGAGATTTAATAGAGAATATTGAATATCATGATTTCTTCTAGTGTTGTAGAAATGTACTTTGCTGTTATTTTTGAAGGGGGATGGGTTATTAATGACAAATTTCATAAGTGAATATATGTATTGCAAAGGTACTGTGAATATCCCGTGTTCCTTAAATAAATGTCTGCAAGGTGATCTTGGGTGGGCTCCAGCTCTTATTCTGATTACACACTTTTGTGCAATGAATACTTTCTCTCTTAATGACGAATTGCCCCAAAATATGATACTATATGAAAGCAGTGACGTAAAATAGGCATAGTAGGCTAATTTACTGATATGTTTATCACCAAAATTTGCAATAATCCTAATAGCATAAGTAGCTGAACCTAACCGTTTCAGCAGATCATCGTTGTGTTTCTTACAATTCAATTTCTCATCAATGCACACACCCAAAAATTTTGAGTATTCTACCTTAGCAACAGACTTCTGTTCATAGTCTATATTTATCGATGGTGTTATGCCATTTACTGTACAGAATTGTATAAACCGTGTTTTCTCAAAATGTAGTGAGAGTTCACTTGCAGAGAACCACTGAATAACTTTCTGAAAGACTTTATTTGCAATTTACTCAGTTGATTCTTTCTTCTTGGGTGTAATTACTATACTTGTATCATCAGCAAAAAGAACTAACCTTGCATCTTCATGAATATAGAGTGGCAAGTCATTAATATATATTAAGAACAATAAGGGAGCCAAGACTGAACCCTGTGGGACACCATTCTTGATACCTCCCCAGTTAGAGGACTCTGCTGATTTTTGAAGACTATCTGTAATGTTAATTTCAACCTTTTGTATTTTTCCAGTTAAGTATGAAGTAAACCATTTGTGCACTTTCCCACTCGTATCACAATACTTAAGCTTATCTAGAAGAATTTCAAGATTCACACAATCAAAAGCCTTTGAGAGATCACAAAATATCCCAATCGGTGATGTTCGGTTATTAATTGCATTTAATATTTGATCAGTGAAAGTATGGCATTTTCTGTTAAAAAGTTTCTTTGAAGACAAAATTGACATTTTGTTAGTACTTCATTTTTACAAATATGTGATGATACTCTTGAATACATTACTTTTTCAAGAATTTTGGATAAAGCTGTTAGAAGTGAGATTGGGCAGTAGATGTTAGCATCAGATCAATCCCCTTTTTTATGCAATGGTTAACAATAGCATATTTCAGTCTGTCTGGAAAAACTCCCTGTTTCACTGAACTTCTACATATGTGGCTGAGAATCCTACTTATTTGTTGGGAACAAGCTTTTAGTACTCTGTTGGAAATGCCATCAATTCCATGTGAGCTTTTACTTTTGAGTGAATTTATTGTTTTCCTAATTTCAGTAGGAGAGGTGGGTTGAATTTCAATTTTATCAAATTGTGTAGGTACTGCCTCTTCCATATACTGCCTTCTATTTTCTAATGAATAGCTGGAACCTATTTTCTCTAGAACACTTAAAAAATTATTTCTACTTCTGACTTCTTG
Organism: Schistocerca americana; assembly: GCF_021461395.2. Taxonomy (NCBI): domain Eukaryota; kingdom Metazoa; phylum Arthropoda; class Insecta; order Orthoptera; family Acrididae; genus Schistocerca; species Schistocerca americana. The sequence goes on from NC_060124.1 coordinate 313,978,884, forward strand.
TTTACAAATTTTTCATTGTGTTTGATAGAAATACAGTCTTCCTGTGCTCTTGGTTGCCCTGTTTCCCTTTTCACACGGGGGGCACACGGGGGGAGGGGTTTATTAGTTATTGGGAGCTCCAACGTTAGGCGGGTGATGGAGCCCCTTAGGGAAATAGCGGGAAGGTCGGGGAAGAAGGCCAGTGTTCACTCTGTCTGCTTGCCGGGGGGTCTCATCCGAGATGTGGAGGAGGCCCTACCGGCGACGATAGAGAGCACTGGGTGCACCCTACTGCAAATTGTTGCTCATGTCGGCACCAATGACTCCTGCCATCTGTGTTCAGAGGTCATCCTCAGTTCGTACAGGTGGTTGGCGGAATTGGTGAAGGCGGAAAGCCTCGCTCGCGGGGTGAAATCAGAGCTAACTATTTGTAGTATCGTTCCCAGAACCGATCGCGGTCCTCTGGTTTGGAGCCGAGTGGAAGGCTTAAACCAGAGGCTCAGACGATTCTGCGGAGATCTGGGGTGCAAATTTCTCGACCTGCGCTATGGGGTGGAGAAATGTAGGGTCCCCCTGAATAGGTTAGGCGTGCACTACACGCCGGAAGCGGCTACAAGGGTAGCGGAGTACGTGTGGAGTGCACATGGGGGTTTTTTAGGTTAGAGAACCCCCTCACTAGGCCCGACAAGACGCCTCCTGAGACGCAGCAAGGTAGGAGTAGGCAAAATGCAACAGGGAATAACAATATTAATGTGCTAATAGTAAACTGCAGGAGCGTCTACAGAAAGGTCCCAGAACTGCTCTCATTAATAAACGGTCACAACGCTCATATAGTACTAGGGACAGAAAGTTGGCTGAAACCAGACGTAAATAGTAATGAAATCCTAAACTCAGATTGGAATGTATACCGCAGAGACAGGCTGGACAGTGAAGGGGGAGGCGTGTTTATAGCGATAAGAAGTGCAATAGTATCGAAGGAAATTGACGGAGATCCGAAATGTGAAATGATTTGGGTGAAGGTCACGGTTAAAGCAGGCTCAGACATGGTAATTGGATGCTTCTATAGGCCCCCTGGCTCAGCAGCTGTTGTGGCTGAGCACCTGAAGGATAATTTGGAAAATATTTCGAGTAGATTTCCCTACCATGTTATAGTTCTGGGTGGAGATTTTAATTTGCCGGATATAGACTGGGAGACTCAGACGTGGCAGGGACAAAGAATCCTGTGAAATTTTTTTAAAGTGCTTTATCTGAAAACTAGCTTGAGCAGTTAAACAGAGAACCGACTCGTGGCGATAACATATTAGACCTTCTGGTGACAAACAGACCCGAACTATTTGAAAACGTTAACGCAGAACAGGGAATCAGCGATCATAAAGCGGTTACGGCATCGATGATTTCAGCCGTAAATAGGAATATTAAAAAGGGTAGGAAGATTTTTCTGTTTAGAAAAAGTGACAAAAAGCAGATTTCAGTGTACCTGTTGGCTCAACACAAAAGTTTTGTCTCAAGTACAGATAGTGTTGAGGATCAGTGGACAAAGTTCAAAACCGTCGTACATAATGCGTTAGATGAATATGTGCCAAGCAAGATCGTAAGAGATGGAAAAGAGCCACCGTGGTACAACAACGGAGTTAGAAAACTGCTGCGGAAGCAAAGGGAACTTCACAGCAAACATAAACATAGCCAAAGCCTTGCAGACAAACAATAATTACGCGAAGCGAAATGTAGTGTGAGGAGGGCTATGCGAGAGGCGTTCAATGAATTCGAAAGTAAAGTTCTATGTACTGACTTGGCAGAAAATCCTAAGAAATTTTGGTCTTATGTCAAAGCGGTAGGTGGATCTAAACGAAATGTCCAGACACTCTGTGACCAAAATGGTACTGAAACAGAGGATGACAGACTAAAGGCCGAAATACTAAATGTCTTTTTCCATAGTTGTTTCACAGAGGAAGATTGCACTGTAGTTCCTTCTCTAGATTGTCGCACAGATGACAAAATGGTAGATATCGAAATAGACGACAGAGGGATAGAGAAACAATTAAAATCGCTCAAAAGAGGAAAGGCCTCTCTCTGGACCTGATGGGATACCAGTTCAATTTTACACAGAGTACGCGAAGGAACTTGCCCCCCTTCTTGCAGCGGTGTACCGTAGGTCTCTAGAAGAGCGTAGCGTTCCAAAGGATTGGAAAAGGGCACAGGTCATCCCCATTTTCAAGAAGGGACGTCGAGCAGATGTGCAGAACTATAGACCTATATCTCTAACGTCGATCAGTTGTAGAATTTTGGAACACTTATTGTGTTCGAGTATAATGACTTTTCTGGAGACAAGAAATCTACTCTGTAGGAATCAGCATGGGTTTAGAAAAAGACGGTCATGTGAAACCCAGCTCGCGCTATTCGTCCACGAAACTCAGAGGGCCATAGACACGGGTTCACAGGTAGATGCCGTGTTTCTTGACTTCCGCAAGGCGTTCGATACAGTTCCCCACAGTCGTTTAATGAACAAAGTAAGAGCATATGGACTATCAGACCAATTGTGTGATTGGATTGAGGAGTTCCTAGATAACAGGACGCAGCATGTCATTCTCAATGGAGAGAAGTCTTCCGAAGTAAGAGTGATTTCAGGTGTGCCGCAGGGGAGTGTCATAGGACCGTTGGTATTCACAATATACATAAATGACCTTGTGGATGACATCGGAAGTTCACTGAGGCTTTTTGCAGATGATGCTGTGGTGTATCGAGAGGTTGTAACAATGGAAAATTGTACTGAAATGCTGGAGGATCTGCAGCAAATTGACGCATGGTGCAGGGAATGGCAATTGAAGCTCAATGTAGACAAGTGTAATGTGCTGCGAATACACAGAAAGATAGATGCTTTATCATTTAGCTACAAAATAGCAGGTCAGCAACTGGAAACAGTTAATACCATAAATTATCTGGGAGTACGCATTAGGAGTGATTTAAATTGGAATGATCATATAATGTTGATCGTCGGTAAAGCAGATGCCAGACTGAGATTCATTGGAAGAATCCTAAGGAAATGCAATCCGAAAACAAAGGAAGTAGGTTACAGTACGCTTGTTCACCCACTGCTTGAATACTGCTCAGCAGTGTGGGATCCGTACCAGATAGGGTTGATAGAAGATATAGAGAAGATCCAATGGAGAGCAGCGCGCTTCGTTACAGGATCATTTAGTAATCGCGAAAGCGTTACGGAGATGATAGATAAACTCCAGTGGAAGACTCTGCAGGAGAGACGCTCAGTAGCTCGGTACGGGCTTTTGTCAAAGTTTCGAGAACATACCTTCACCGAATAGTCAAGCAGTATATTGCTCCCTCCTATGTATATCTCGCGAAGAGACCATGAGGATAAAATCAGAGAGATTAGAGCCCACACAGAGGCATACCGACAATCCTTCTTTCCACGAACACTACGAGACTGGAATAGAAGGGAGAACCGATAGAGGTACTCAAGGTACCCTCCGCCACACACCGTCAGTTGGCTTGCGGAGTATGGATGTAGATGTAGATGTAGATATACCAAATTGTTTTAATTTTATTATCAAATATTCTAATCTCAGACAAAATGCACATACTTCTGCACTTTTAATAACTTTTCTTAATACAGTGCAGTAGTTTTTATAATGTTTCATTGTTTCGGGATCATTACTCCTCCTAGCTATACGATACCGTTCCCTTTTCTGTTTACAAGATATTTTTATCCCTTTAGTAATCCATGGCTATTTATGTGGTTTCTTACAGTTATATTTCACTGTTTTCTTAGGGAAACGGTTTTCAAATATACTCTCAGGGGTGTCATGAAATAGGTTAAATTTTAAATTAGCATCATGGTCCCTGTACATCTCATCCCAGTCTAACTGTTGCAAGCTATCCCTAAAATTTTGAAGTGTTAAATCGTTAATGGAATGCACTATTTTGGAGAGCTGTTTTGCATTACTGTATAGAGCTATATCATATACTTTACCTAGCTGTGCATCGTGATCAGACAGACCATTCTTAACAGGAAAAAGCTTTTATTGGATTGAATTTATTTTGGTCCATGAAAACGTTATCTATCAGTGTGCTGCTTTCCTGTACCACCCAAGTAGGAAAATGAATAACTGATGTCAAATGGAAAGAACCTAGCAATACTCCAAGGTCAAGCTTTCTATCTGACTCTTTCAGAAAATCTACAATAATTTCCTTTCCTTTGTCTGACAGGTACCACAACAAAGAATCCAAGTTATTCAAAAATAGTTGAAAATTTCCGAATGGGGACCTATACATAGTTACAGCTATCAAAGTGCCTTTATTTAGTTTTAGTTTACATGCACATGCCTCTATGCAAAATTTTTTAGTTTCCAAATTTTTCACACTATGACTGATTTTAACATATATGGCAACTCCTCCTCTCTCCATAGTATCTCTACTTACATGTGCTGAAAGCTTATATCCACTTACTTTCTACCATTTATATACCTGTAACTACATGATGTTCAGACAGGCATGTTACATCTATTCCATCCTCAGTTTCTAAATCTTCTATACAAACAAGAAGCTCATCTACTTTGTTTTTTAATCCCTTGATATTTTGATGCAATATATTAACATTATTTTTTACTGTGTTTTTATGTGAATCTTGTGGCATACTAACATTATTTTTCACTGTACTGTCAGGAGAATCTTGAGATATTTTCACATTACTAGTACCTGCCTGTCTGAACTTTTCATTAAGCTTAATTTCAATCAATGTAGGATTATCGGATACTGAACTTAGCCTAAAAAAGTACTCCCATGAGTTTCAGTGCCCCCCCCCCCTTAAAGATTTCGCTATCATCCCTGCCAGTTTACCCTTCTCTTTACTATTGAGATGTAGGCTATGTCTTCTGAAGTCACACCTACCAATACTGTCAACAGGAACCAAACCTATGCTTCAAAAAATAGCCACCCGAAGGAGCTGATCTAGCTCCATATTGACCCTCCTGACAGAGCTGTTCCATTGTGGCCAATCGTACTGCATGAAAGCAGGAACAAAGCCAACATTTGTATGGGTCGTTGCAGAGCTATTTTTATCTGGTCACACTCAATATTGCAGCCCTGATCCCTATCAGTACTGTTTCCCGCTCGCCCCACTACCACAACGTGATCCTGCTTTGTAAAACCTTTGCACAATGATCCTACATCCTCTACCACTTGGCTAAGGCATGCACTGGGCTTGGAAGTACTTGTGACCTGGTACCTGTCACCTAATTTTTCCTGCAAAATCTGGCCCACACCTCTTCCATGGCTACTACCTAACAACAGAACTTTCCTCCTACTTTCTACTTTTTTTCGCAACAGTTGGTTTCCTAGTGAAAGTTGAGTGCTGACTACGCTTACATGTACTTGATCCTCTTCCTTAACTGACTGAGGTAGCAAGGCAAATATATTGTTTGTGCCAATGATGAAACTGCCTCATACTGTTATCTTTCTGTGGCCCCTGTTCCTTGCTACCACTTCCCACCTGTCTTCACCCTCCTCCCCCCTTAACCTCATCAGTTCCTCCCTAGCACTATCCAGTTCAGCCTGAAGGGCTCTAATCTTCCCTTCCTGTTTCGCTATTTTCCTTTCCCTTGAACATAATCTGCAATACCATGGAAGTGACCCATCTACTTCCCTGATTCCCACGCCACTACATTCACCCCAATGTAACCATCTGACACAACAGCTGCACAAAACCCTAGAACTGACTTTCCTACGGCAGCTCAAACACTTCTCGCTCATGGTTGTTTAGAATATTTTTTACAAAATTTATCTAGGCAATAACAATAATATTCTATTAACTACAGATCACTTAAGCTATGTGGAACACTAATATATGTGTATATTATTAATATAGTAACGTAATGAAGTTAAACTAACGATAAAAATCAAAACATGTATACCCGAAAAATTAGGCCTAAGATCGTGTATGTGCGATACGTACTTTACGCGTTTTGAAAGGAAATAAAACATAGAACTTTAAACTTATAATTCCTCGAGTAGATATGGTACTACTAAATATATGTGTAATGAAAACAACTTAAATTCCACACTTAATACTTAAAGAAATGTCTTAAATTTGTATGTAAACCTATGTCTAAAGTATGCGGAAACCTATATTCGATCATTTGCCCTGCACAGCGTTCTTACCATGGTTGGATCTTAGGCTGTGATTGCAGACAGTGTACTGACACTGTGAGCTGCACCCTCAGGTGATCAGTGAGCAACATGTGGAAATAGCTTGCTAATGCCATCTACATCTAAATAGCATTGGTGCTGCCAGATGAACTCTGCAGGACAGTTGTTAACCTGTGGAAACCTGTATCCAGAGAGATCTAAAATGATAACGATGTCTATCCACAGTCACAGAGTACAACCATCATTGTCTACCTCACAACCAATAGCTGGGCAGATGTCAGACACAATACCCAATTAAAACCTTTGTAACAATTTCTAATCGCCCTTCAGTGTAGCTAACATAGCGTGGCCAATATGACTCACTCTTATCGAAAGACAGACACATGCCCAAATTTTTCCACCTCTATAGCTGCGTTTTTCCTCCCACACAAGAATGCAAGCTAAAAATTGAACATATAACCTTAAGTGGTGTCCTAATTCCACAAAGCTGGGAACGATTCTTTCTTGATTGAAAGTTCTGCATTCTTCAGTCTTAAACTTTTTTTGACAAGGTGGCGCCCCCTGGTGCCAATCTACTGGGCATCCCATAGTTAGGAACCCAATTTGATTACTGTCTGCACTGCATTGCCCTTTATCTATATCCCAAGGGCAGGTGCCTGAAGTGAGATGACTGGACACAGCCAGAAAGGTCATCGTTTCTGATACTTTCCGCCAGGCCTACATGCCTGCTGTTGATGTCCCTTGCCATCCAGTGCACACATGAAGTACTAGTGATACATTATTTGCTCACTTGAGTGCAACAAAAAAAAAACAGGGCCTTCGCCCAGAATGCTAATTCCTAGAACATCATGCACCACAGTGAATTGTAAACGTTAAAGGAAATATGAAATGGAAAATAAACAAAACTCCACTATACTTGAATCACATAATCACTCATTAATGGCTAATTAAACAATTTGATATGAAAGTTAGCATGAAAAAATGCTTAATTCACATTTAATTTATCTGGTGTGTGATACAGAAATGAGAGAAGGTGGGCTAAAATACGTCAACAACTCTCAAGTTTTCCTCTCAGTTTTATGACTATCAACGTTTTGATAATATTGTTATGCAGCAATATTAGTCGTGGTCTGCCTCATTAAGTTTTTATTCAAAGTGTACCAAACTTAAGCTAAATATAGCTGCCAATTGAATTGTCAGCATTAATGTGATAGTTATAGTTTTTAAGATGTGAATATTTAGACTTACCGAAAATAATGTCATATTCCTGTTATTTATTTCCTTGCTCAGCAAAATTTTTGTGTTTTTGAAATAATCTTATGTATGGAACAAAATATTTTTTTTTGGTAATATCACAGTTCAGTGTCTTGTATATGCACTACTGGCCATTAAAATTGCTACACCAAGAAGAAATGCAGGTAATAAACGGCTAATCATTGGACAAATATATTATACTAGAATTGATGTGTGATTAAATTTTCACACAATTTGGCTACATAGAACCTGAGAAATCAGTCCCCAGAACAACCACCTGTGGCCGTAATAACGGCCTTGATACGTCCTGGCATTGAGTCAAACAGAGCTTGGATGGCGTGTACAGGTTCAGCTGCCCATGCAGCTTCAACATGATACCACAGTTCATCAAGAGTAGTGACTGGCGTATTGTGACGAGCCAGTTGCTCGGCCACCATTAACCAGACGTTTTCAGTTGGTGAGAGATCTGGGGAATGTGCTGGCCAGGGCAGCTGTCGAACATTTTCTGTATCCAGAAAGGCCTGTACAGGACCTGCAACATGAGGCCGTGCATTATCCTGCTGAAATGTAGGGTTTCACAGGGATCAAATGAAGGGTAGAGCCACAGGTCGTAACACATCTGAAATGTAACGTCCACTGTTCAATGTGCCGTCAATGCGAACAAGAGGTGACTGAGATGTGTAACCAATGGCACCCAATACCATGAGGCTGGGTGATACGCCAGTTTGACTATGATGAATATACGCTTCCAATGTGCATTCACCACCATGTCGCCAAACACGGATCCGAACATCATGATGCTGTAAAAAGAACCTGGATTCATCCGAAAAAATGTCATTTTGCCATTCATGCACCCAGGTTCGTCGTTGAGTAGACCATCGCAGGCGCTCCTGTCTGTGATGCAGCGTCAAGGGTAACCGCAGCCATGGTCTCCGAGCTGATAGTCCATGCTGCTGCAAACGTCATCGAACTGTTCGTGCAGATGGTTGTTGTCTTGCAAACGTCCCCATCTGTTGACTCAGGGATCGAGACGTGGCTGCACGATCCGTTACAGCCATACGGATAAGATGCCTGTCACCTCGACTGCTAGTGATACGAGGCCGTTGGGATCCAGCACGGCGCTCCGTATTACCCTCCTGAACCCACCGATTCCATATTCTGCTAAGTGTCGTTGGCTCTCGACCCAACGGAGCAGCAATGTCGCGATACGATAAACCGCAATCGCGATAGGCTACAATCGGACCTTTATCAAAGTCGGAAACGTGATGGTACGCATTTCTGCTCCTTACACGAGGCATCACAACAACGTTTCACCAGGCAACGCCAGTGAACTGCTGTTTCTGTATGAGAAATCGGTTGGGAACTTTCCTCATGTCAGCACGTTGTAGGTGTCGTCACCGGCGCCAACCTTGTGTGAATGCTCTGAAAAGCTAATCATTTGCATATCACAGCATCTTCTTCCTGTCAGTTAAATTTCGCGTCTGTAGCACGTCATCTTCGTGGTGTAGCAATTTTAATGGCTAGTAGTATAGTACGATAAGCCAGAGCCTTCAGTATGACAACATCATGCATACAGTGGAATAATCACGTAACTTGAATTTTAGCATATTACACAGTAGCACCCAAGTGTTCTGAAATAATTGGGGTGTTGTCTGTTTGGATTTGGAAAGTTTGGATTACATGAAAAAATGTACATATTGAAATACAGCTATTGCATAGGATTACCAACCACATAGCAGCATAGCATAGCTATCTGAGAAAGTGGCAACATAGTGATGTGAAGAAGTGGCAATATTGCAAATACCGTGCACAATACTCTACAACAATACAACAGCATATATATATATATATATATATATATATATATATATATATATATATATATATATAAAAGATGATATTCTGTACAGAAAAAAGCGAAACAAATGGAAACATTGTTCCTGTACATCAAAAGAGAAACTGGAAGTGCTTTATCAGCTTTACTATGGTGGAAGTGTGACAACTGAATGATGATGGGATACCCACTATCAGGGACTGGGAAAAAATCACAGGAAAACTGAAAGCTTCTGCAACACAATTAGTGAAAAAATCGTCGGAACATTGCCACAACTCCACTGTGTCATCGAATAATAAAATTGATGAAGCAACTTTCTTGTGGTTTACTCAGGAAGACAATCATCCAGAATTTACTACCATCAATGGGTGGTTAGACTGCTGAAAGGAAAGATACAGGATAGGCAATTAACAATAGGTGGAGAAAAATTATCAGCTGATAGTACCACAACAGATATGTTTACAGACTCGATATCGACAGAAATTTACTCGCCATAACTAGTATATAACTCTGACGAAAATGGACTGAATTTCAAAGCACTCACTATAAAAAGTCTTGCTTCGGTTAAGAGTCGACTGTATCAGATTTTAAAATGAAAAAAGAACACCTTACTGTTTTAGCCTGTAGCGACTCCATGATAACAAACAAATAACCATTGTTGGTAATTAGAAAGTCTGCAAAACTGTGAGCCCTAAAAACTGAATATGACCTCTCTCCCTGTTTATTACAAAAATCAGTGTAGAGCTTGGATGACTTGTGTGCTATTTGGTGAGTGGTCCAAGAAAAAAAATTTTGCCTTTGTTCGAAGATTCAGTAAAAAAATTGGACTGCCGTCTCGAGCTCTACTTTTGATTGATAATGCACCATCTCATCCTTCAGAAATGCAGCTAGTCAGTAGTGACATTGTGTATTCTTTTGCCATCAAACGCAACCCCTGTCTTGCAACCAATGGAACAAGGAAAGTGAATTAGAGAAAAAAGCTTCCACGATTTGTAACTGAAGGAGAGGACTGTTCCATCTTAGAAAAAATGAAAAACATAACAATGAAGGACATCATCTACTGACTAGATGAGGCATTGGGAGAATTAGAATGAGTATTTAGTAAAAACATTGTGGAAGAAACTGTGGCGAAGTCTCATGTTTGAAGAAACCCAATCATTCCAGCATCAGACAATAATGATATCTTTCAGCTTGTCCAGGAAATCGTGTAATGTGAGAATGCAGGGGAAAACTGCCTTCAAGAATGGATATCACTCGATGATACTGGTCATCAAGAAATCACTGATGAAGCCACTGTCTCTATAGTTCAGTATCAACCTGATGACTATCCTGAAGACAAAGATAGTGAAAGATAAGACACCCATAAACATGTTGCGCCAAATTTTGACGCTGGAGATGTCCTTGAGTTGGCATTATGCTACATAGGTCGGCACATTGTGTACACACCAACTAATTTCATGTTTACACAATAATGGCACAATATCACATCATCAAGCAGGTTCAGTTCTCTGTAGCAAAAGACAATTACTGATTTTACAAGCTACTGTATGTGAAAAACACAGTACTAGCTCATAAACATGTGACACAGCACTATAGTTACAGTGCAATACACATTTCATTCCAATAAATAGTTTTTCAATGAGTTGTTCAGTGCTAGAATACAATAAAAAATTCTTTACACTAAAAATAAGTTTTTTAATTATTTTTCCTTCCATTCTGTATTCCGTATCCGAATATTGGATTTGTTGGGTTCAGGTTAGTAGGATTCTACTGTACTCACGATCTGTACATTTAAAAATTCTGTTATGTGTTACCAGCTATATGATATTCTATGGAATAATTTCCGAGATATCCGAAATTTCGGATTTCTGGGGTTCAGGTATTCTACTGTACTCACGGTCCGAACATTTAAAAATTATGTTATGTATTACCAGCTATACGATGTTCTATGAAATAATTTCCGAGATTTGGTGCATGATGAAGGTAGCAATTTGTTAAATATTTTTAGGGAACTAATGCTAGGTAAGTAGGATACTTCTATCAGTCTTTGTTTTGGAATATATATTTCATTTTTCCCCTTTCGATGTTCTAGTAGAAAAATAAAAACAGAACAGGTGGAAAAAAGTAAGTGAACTCTTTATTATTTCGAAAGTAATCACTAGAGCTGTTAATAAAAGTGTGACACTACGAGACAAGACAGCACTGATCATCTTGTCTCACAGTGGGATAAATGTATTAACAGTTATGGAGATTACTTTTGATATAATAAACAGTTTACTTACTTTTTTTACATTTAATAGGCCCTTATTCATTTAATTTGCTGTATAGTGATGAGACATATATTCATAGGTATAACAGTTTTAAGCATCTCAACTTTTTAAACCGAGATCGACAGTGATCTCTATCTCCAGCCCTACAGGATTCTCTTATGATGTTTTTTTTTGTATTTCCAGTACATCACTTATATATGATGGGTACTCCTATAGCAGTAGCACATGAGAAACAGCGCAAAATATTTCAATCTTCGATTTCAGAAGAAACTACATCTCTCAATTACCACATTAAGTATGTTACAATTGATATTCTTTTGCAAATATGACATGTATTTTTCCCAGATGAACTTGAAGTCAATAGGAAATCCTAAAAGTTTAACTGTCTTATTTTTTATGTTGCTAGATAGTCCTAGCAGATGATGATGGACCTTATTTGGGTTAAACACAAGATTATTGGAGGGGAACCACTTCACTGCAGCATTTAGTGATTCCAGTGACATTTGGAATAATACTGATGGGTCTTGATGGGAGGTAATTATTGTAGTGTTATCTGCATAGCATATCATAGTATGGGTAAAATGAGTGGCAAGTCACTCATTGCAGTTACGAATAAGAATGGCCAAAGAACTGATCTTTGTGGTACCTCTGTCTCAACAATTTTCTTCAGAGAAAGTACGGACAAGAATAAAATACTGATACCTTCCCATTTAAACAATCAGAAATGGAATATTAATAAGTGTCGAAAATTATGAAACACGAAAATGGAACATTGTGCAGAAGTCATGTGTATGGCAATCCGTGTTGTATACACATATATAAGCATAATGCTTTGATTACAATATGTGCACAAAAACGGTTCAGTAATATTATTCCCATTTAAACGATAAAGTATGGCATTTTAATATGTGACGATATTCTGCTACACATTTTTTATATATGACGATATTCTGCTATACTTTTTTCATATATATGACGATATTCTGCTACGCGAAAATAAACCACTGTGCAGCTGTCACACATGTCACATCATGACGGTATGCACATACATAACACGATAAGAAAACGCGTTTTCCACTCCAACAAATGTAAAATAGTGGCAATTTGCGATTATATGATTTGTAATGTTATTATGTAGTCGTGTAATTCAAGGTTATCAGTTTCTGCAGTCTAACAAATGGTTCAAATGGCTCTGAGCGCTATGGGACTTAACATCAGTCCCCTAGAATTTAGAACTACTTAAACCTAAGGACATCACACAAATCCATGCCTGAGGCAGGATTCGAACATGCGACCACAGTGGTTGCACGGTTCTAGACTGAAGCACCTAGAAGCGCTTGGCCACACCGGCTGGCTGCAGTCTAACAAGTAAAATGTAGATGTCTTGTTTGATAAACAATGCACTTCTCTTGAGCTATTTTGATAGGTAGGTAGTTAGTTTCATGTTCCATGGCCATGTGTATGACTAATTGTAGTGAGGTGAAACAAGTCATGTTAATTTCACATAATGTGTACATATGTAAATATGGCTAAGTGGAAACCAGATACAAGATTTAAAAAAAATATATAGATTTGAGTTAGTAATTCCTAATTACTACCTTTTACAGATTATAAGACTAGAACTTCTCCTATGGAACAGAAGATGTTGTCAACGTTTGTTTTCGGATATAACTTCGTTATCTGGCAGATATTTTGTAATTTGGGGTAAGTGATCAAACCACTCAGCCGTTGATTCTTCAATCATTTCTTTCAGGTCGTGTTTCTTTCGTAACACTCTCATCAATACCACCTCTCTCGTGCAGGCTGTTTTTGACACATACTCTGCTTCCACTGTGCTCAGCACAAATGCAGCTTTTTATACATTTCCAGTACATTAGAAATCCCACCAGTATTATCGTATATCTAGTAACAGTTTAGTGATAGTTCATACAAGTAGTCCAATCAGCCTCATTGATTGCTTCAAGTATTTGACAGTGGGATAATATGTGTGTTTGTAATGTGCTATTTCCTTAACATATCTTAGTACCCCTTTTGATGCACTCAGATAGTTCATACTAAAGTTTCGACAATATTGAGACAACTTGGGCACTGAGAGAGTTTTGTGTTGTTGTGCCCTCTGTCAAACATAAAGTATTCCACCAATAACCGCACAGTATGGAAGATTTTTAACTTCATCATATACTTCTCATCAAGGAAATTTGATTTCGTTTCCTTTGGTGTCTTGGCTCCATTAACATTTTGAAGCCCACATCTGTCAAGTATGGAAGTCCATTAATTTAATCAATCTTAGAAATACTAACTGTTCCACCTTCCCTCTTTTCAAATTTCACTCCTAACATTTCTAGAAGACTTTTCAGCTTTTGCCTCATCTCTTCATGGTGTGTAAAGTAATCATGTCATCCACACATACTGATAGAATTTGTTCTCTTCCTTTGCAGTTAATTTTTATATACATAGATCTATGTTATTTCAAACAAATCCCACTTTTTTAGCGATTTGATTAAATGTTCATTCCAGCACCTGCCACTATATGTTGACTTGTTAACTTGAAAACCTATCTTTTTTGTGCCTTCTGGTTGGAACTCATAAACATTTTTCTTTAATTTGCTATACAGGTAGTGAGTGATATGCACTCTTCACTTAACACTGATCAATATGCCAATTTTTCTCAACACTGACTGCTGTCAGTAGATGTATTGTTTTATAATTTGAAACAGGAGCACAAATCTAGTTATAGTCTATGCCTTCTGCTTGAATGTCTCCTTGCTTAGCTGGGTGGTACTATGGTACTATGCTTGCCTCCCGTGCACTCAGCCTGGGTTCGAACCTGGCCAGGTTGGAGATTTTCTCTGCTCGGGGACTGGGTATTGTGTTGTCCTCATCACCTTTTCATCCTCATCATCGGCTGCAAGTTGCCCAATGTGGCACTGATGGGGACATCTGGCCAACAATGCCTTACAATCATTTCATTTTCATCTGGACTAAAAACCTTTGAAATTAAATGGGCTTTAAAATGTTCTATCCTTTTTAAACTCCCATCTGTCCTTTACTGGAACTACACCATATTTCTTCAAGAAATTAATTTGTTCTTTAATCGCAATTATCCATTTCATTGCCTCATCAAAATTGACAGCTTCATGGTACAATAAATGTTCATCATTGTTTTTCCATACACAACATTTATTCGTGCTGTTTTAGTAAAAGCCTTCTCTTCAGATTAAAGTGACATTGGATGACACTTGGCTCGATTTCATGAAGTTGCAGAATATCCCACAATTCGTGATTACCTTTATTTTCCACCTGATCAGAGAAACGACAAAATTCATTTTCTCTCTTTCACTTCATATTTCATCTTGAGCACTTGGAAATGGTAATATTCCTTCAATGTACAATTCAATAAATTCTTTCTGTTCTCTGTTTTCAGTTGAGATTATCCTACTCAAAAATTCTTTGAATGTTAAGTTTCTAGATTTCACAACCTGATTTGTTCCCGGCATTCAGATTCTATATCCCTGGCCATATAGTGAGTATCCAAGTAAATATAACATACTTGTCTTTATACTTGTACACAATTCATATTGTGTTTTCTCGATGTTCAGGCTATTTGTAACACAGTTTCTTATATATGTTGCAGTGTGCATGAGCTGAGCACAACACTTCCTAGCAAACGTTACCAATCCATTAATGTTCTACTGAGGCATTCAGGTATACCATATCACTGTAGTGTATGTCTTACAGTTACTTCATGCCAAATTCTGTCAAATTCACAGAGCTGCGACAACTTTTGTGAACAGGATTCTAGACCATTGTCAGTGCGGATTCTGTTAAAGTTTTACCAGTTTGTTCTTCCATTTGAATCGTCCATTTTGTGAATCAGTACGCATGCAACAGCATGCACTACTTAATATTTTCCAAAAGCGGCACATTCTTTTGGGGTTCATACCTCGGGTTCTATTAGTGATGGAAAGGTGTTTTGGATAGTCCTTGGGCTACACACAATTTATATATCCAACAGAAGGATTGTCTTAGTGCCAATATCCTACAACATGAGGTCAGGCTATGAATATTGCATGCTTTCTCCATGGAGCAAAACAGTTGGTTCTTTTTGCATTTGATGTGGCCTATAATGGACTTTAGAGGCTTATGGAAGCACCATTAGTTCACTGGTGGTTCCTCGGAAAACCCCAAAGAAATAGCTTTTTACCATTTGTTTGTACCAAATTCGACCACAGATTCCAAGATGGTTATGCACAGCAAATGACTGACACTTTTATGATATGGTCCTAAGATTCAGATCTCGAACAACCTTGAAAATTTTCTTAGTATCTTCGTTTCCAAGACAAAGAGGTTTTATTAGCTCATGGTCAGTCCCATAGAGAACCACCAAAAAAGCGTTTTTTGCCTTTTTTCATACCGAAACCGAGCTACGGATTTCAAGACTGCTAAATACAGAAAATAGCTGAAATTTTAAAGATCTTTTCCTAAGTTCCTGCTCTCAAACAACTTTGAAAATTTTATTGATATCTCTGATATCCAGGTTCCTGGCAATCAGCACCCAGGAGGAATACTCCATCACTTGTGAACAAACACACTTTAATTACAAAATAACTACTGGTATTACGGAATGGTAGATTTCATGTAACTGCCACATGTCAAAGAGTACAAAATTAAAATTTTACCGGGTGTTGTATTATGCAGTTGTTTAAAACATAAAACATATACCATTTTATATTTTATACAGTGAAACAGCACAACACCCACAGAAATTTTAAACGTCTTGACACTGGCTGAGGAAGCCTACAATGATCTGTAAACGTCTATATCGTTTTCAATGAGCTAACTCACAGATAAGATTACAGAGTCGATATGAAGCCCAAGTAGTATGTTTTTAACTACAAGAACTTTAGCCAAATCCTCATTTTTAATTATTTTCAATCTTGTTATGCTTTATGCTATTCACTTCAACTTTCATTTTTCTGCCATGAGCAAAGTTTACGACTTCTTCTAAAATATTTTTATCAACAGCTGAAAAATAATTTTTATTTGGAATTTTGTGATGTGATGCTGTAGAATTCATTATCCAATTACCACTATTCAATATAAGTGTACCACAGGGTACACTCATACTAACCTAATTTCTTTTGCTCTTTTTTAAATTTCCCCTTTTTTAGGGCAATGTGACAAACTTTTAACAATTGTAAGAAACAAAAGTACCGCTCTGTGTTGACCTTTATCAGCCAAATTGTACAAAGCAGGAACTATTACATTCCATTTGACAGACAGCCCACATGTGATAGTCACTGCTAGGTCAGCTTCTTAAATTTCGTCACTGATGTCTGATAGATCTACTACAGTTTTGTTTATCATTTTTAGATAATTTTCCATAGAATGAAAATTCTTGATTTTTAATGAATATAATTTCTGTCATAGTTGCACTGTGAGCAATTTGCTATCCTTTGGGCCATTTTGAAGTTCTTGTTGTATGGTTTTTGGATTTTTCAGATTTCGTATATGCATTAGCTGTTCTTCACACATGGAAGTACAACTTTTACTAGCATTTTATCTTTATGTGTTATGTATGTCTTTTTATCAGCAACTGATGCACTTTCACCACAATCAGTCTTGGCAGGCTTACTTACAGTCCATAAGTCAGAATCTGTTAGAATCACTTTGTGTGAATAGTTAGTTCCTCAATGCTACGTGTATTTTTGATCATTGTAATTTACTCCAGTTACAATCTCAATGCTATGCGTGTTTTTAACCATCTCTGTATATTTCATGAAAGGTCTTACTGCTGTTAAGAGAACATTTATTCTTTTCTGTGAGATGCATGAACTCATCTTGGCATCAGTAAACGTTTTCTAATGCTCCACGCAAAAACATTCAAGTCAGTATCGTCAAATATTTCGCCTTTGCCACACAAACTAGTTCGAAATCGGATTATTAGCACTAATGCATTTTTCTACTTTTCTTAATAACACTCCTGGGCCATGACCACTGTTTGAGTGGAATAAAATGATTGAATAACACGTATTAGGCCTAATATTTACTGGCAGAAAAATCCATGTACACCTCCATTGTAGAGAAAAAGAGAACTTATTTTTAAGAGAAGATGGTCTTATCATGTTTTTAAACAATGTCCAAGATAATTCAATTGTCTCACAGAAACACAATAAATAAAGAAGCTCTTGCCCCCCTATTTAACTGTGAAGACTTTTGAACTGCAGAGGATTATTTACAACAAGCTTCACCAGGGGATATATAAACTATGAAGCAGTAGACAGAATGGTAACTGCTTAAACAAATGTGTACTAGATGATTGTGGGTGAGCATCACATAATATTCTTACAGCACATTCTAGAGCATTTAAAACAAATTTTACACGACATTATTGAACAAAAACATGCAAAATATGTCAACACACTGATTTCTTTCTCCCTAAGATTTGCAATGATTCGAAGTGGAAACATGACTCAACTAAGTTTATTCCTAGTGTCTGTATATTCACATGGAATTAAGCAAAAGGAGTTACAATATATTAGGAATTGTTTGAAAAGTTGCACAATATGAAACAACTGTCATTTTAGTACTGTAAACTGGGCCAATTTAGCTCACTTTTTTCGGTTTTGCGAAATTAATATTTATGACGTCCTTCATTCTTCCATCCAAAATCACAAAAAATTCTGCAGTAAAAGTGGTGGATTTTTAGTACATTTTGGTGTATAGTGTATACTTCATCATTTTAGTGTTGAATTTTTTTTGCAAACTGGGTTAATGTTGCCCCATTGTAGAATTACATCAGTCCATTTACAGATTTAATTTTCGTAAAATATTTTTTTATCAGCTGTTCAATATTGAGCATACGTTATCTATTTCTACAGCTTTGTTTATACCCTGCAAATCACCATGAACTACATGGCAGAGGGTCTGCCACATTGTACCAGTTATTAGGATTTGTTCCCATTCCATTCAAGTATGGAGAGTGTGGGAAGACTGATTGTCTGAATCCGTCTGTCTTGCCACAGCTAATTTTGTCCTAGTAGTCCTTACATGAGCTATATGTAGGGGGTTGTATTATATTCCTAGAGACATCGTTGACAGCTGGTTCTTGAAACTTCATTAATAGACTTTCTTGGCATAGTTTACATCTATCTTCAAAAGGCTTCGAATTCAGTTCCTTCATTATCTCTGTCTCTCGTGGATCAAACAAACCTGTGTCTATTTGTGCTACCCTTCTCTGTATACTTTCAGTATCCCCTTTTAGTCCTATCTGACATGGGTGACACACACTTGAGCAATATTCTAGGACGGGTTGGACGAGTGATTTGTAAGCTATCTCATTTTTAGACTGATTGCATTTCCCCGGTATTCTAGCAATAACCAGAAGTGTACCATCTGCTTTACTTGTGACAGAGCCTATGTGATCATTCCTCTTCGTATTCCCACAAAATATTACATCAAGATATTTGAATAATACAATACATTTTCTCGTTTTGTGAAGTGTACAGTTTTACATTTCTGAACATTTAAAACAAGCTGCCAATCTTTACACCAATGTGAAATCTTATCAAGCACTGGTGAATACTTGTGCATCTTTTTTCAGATAGTATGTTATTATAGATAACTGCATCATTTCCAAAAGTCTGAGTTCATTATGAAAATTGACCACGAAGTCGTTAATTTACAGCATGAACGAAAAGGGTACCAGCACACTTTCTTTGGACGTACCTGGCGTCACTTCTACATCTAATGATGACTTTCCATCAAATTTAATACGCTGAATACCCCTGGCAAAATGTCCTCAAGCCAGTCACAAGTTTCACTTAATGCCTCATATGATTGTAGTTTTGACAATAGCATAGGTGTGATACTGATTGAAATGCTTTTCTCAAATCAAGAAATACTGCACCTACCCTACAGCCTTTATCCAAAGTTTTCAGCATGTCATGTGAGAAAAGTATGAGTTGAATTTCACATGACCGATGTTTTCGGAATCCATGCTGGATATCATGGAGGAGGTCATTTCGTTCAAGATACCTCATTATGTTTCGGCTGAGAATGTGTTCTAAGCTTCTACAATAAATCAATGTCAAGGATACTGGACGTTCGTTTTGTGGATCGCTTCTACTACCCTTCTTGTTAGAAGGTATGACCTGTGTTTTTTTCTAAGATCTGGGCACGACTTTTTGTTTGAGGGTTCTGTGATAGATTATACTTAGAAGAGGGCCTAACATAGCTGTAAATTCTGTATAGAATCTGACAGAGATTCCATCAGGCTCTGGAGCTTGGTTCAGTTTTAAATGATTTCAGCTGTTTCTCAACACTACTAACACATACTTATTTCACTCATCTTTTCGGTATTACTAAGATTAAACTGGGGAAATGCAAAGGAACGTTTGAAAACAGAGTTAAGCATTTCGGCTTTTGCTTTGCTGCCCTTAATTTCAGTTCATGTTCCATTCCATATGGACTGGACTGTAACTTTGATGCCAGTAATAGCCTTTACATATGACCAGAATTTATTTGGGGTCTGTGAAAGATCATTTGAAAGTATTCTGTTACGGTAGTCATTGAAGGTATGACACTTTGCTCTCTTGACAGCGAAATAAGTTTCATTCAGTAGTTCTTTATCTATAGCCCTACACTTTGTTTTACACTTATTACACAGTATCTCTGTTTCTTTAGAGGTTTCCTTACAGTGACTCTGATAGATGTTCCCTTAAATTATGAACTGTTCTTCTGGCTAAATAATATCTAGCATATGCTCCACTATTCTTTTAAAATTGAGCTAGAGTTCCTCTGCATGCTAATACCCTGTGATGAAAGTTTCGAGTTCCTCAAGGAGATATGATACTTGTGATCTTTTATCTCATTTGCTGAACAAATATATATCTTTTTGCTTGTTTCAGTTGTCCTTTGTTGTTTGGTAATTATTTTTGTCACAGTTGTGTCATGATCTCTGATACCAGTTTCAGTGTGGGCATCCTCAAAGAGGTCAGGTCTATTTGTTGCCCTCAGATCCAATATATTTCCATCATGAGTGGGGTTCCAAATTATCTGTTCTATGTAGTTTCCAGAGAAGGTATTTAGTAATGCTTCGCAGAATGTCTTATCATGTCCACAACTAACAAAACTGACGTTTTCCCAATTCACTGTTGGATGATTAAAGTCTCTGCCAATTATGACACTATGATTGGGGAATTTGCACCCAAGCGAAGTGAGGTTTTCTCTAAATCTTTCGGTACACAAGAAGATGAGACTGGTGGGCGATAGAAGGACCCAATTATAATAATTTTATACCCACCCCTGATACTGAGTTTTGCCCAAAAAGTCTCATATGCAGCTTCAGTTTCTGTCTAAGTGGATTTGAGTTTCTTTCGATATATACTTAAATTTTATCAAAAAATATTAGTGCTATCAGTTTCAGTTATGAACCAACTGTCTGTACCTAGTACTATGTGAATTTCACCGCTTTTCAGTAGCACTTCGAACTGTGGCACTTCGTTGCAAATTCTTCAGCAGGTATCTGCTACGATTTTAACACTCTCACTTGTGGAAGACATTTCTTTCGACCTTACACAAATACTTCTGCGTATCTTACAGCTGTCGTTTTCTAGATTGTATCGAGAGGTGCCCAAATCCGAAAACTTTCATGTGTATCCCACACACAGCGCAAGTCCAGCCTCTGATGTGTAGTGCACACCTGATGAGTGTGATAGGACCTACAGTTCTCAATCCTACAACGCAAGTCTAGTGAGTCGCAGCTTAACTTGTCACAGAACCTTCGAAGTCTCTGGTTCAGTCCTTTCACTCGACTTAGATCTAAGCTTCTCTACCAGTTGCTGGAATGACCCATGTGTGACCTCATATCCCAGGCGACAGGCGTCATTTGTTCCAATGTGCGCCAGAATTTGCAGTTTGCTGCACCCTGTTCCCTCAATGGCTGCCAATATTATGTTGAACGAGGCCCACAGGAATACAAACTGAGTGCTCCTAGTGTCCTCACCTGTCCCTTACTGCCATTTCTGTAAGTGTTACTGTAATTGGCTATATGTTTGAATACCAACGATTAGTGGACCCCTACCCTTTCACGTCTGCCTAGTGTTAACAGAGGACAAAACAGGTTTCTCCAGAACAGGTGAAGTGAAAGACAGCACTTCGAATTTGTTGGTTATGGGGATCGGTATAGCACCCTGAGTCCTCCCTGGTCCCTGTTCTCCTTTTACAGGACACCTAGATCTATCGCTGAAACGCCACTTGCAGCCAAGTGGTTGAGTAATGACAGATCCTGTACTTTCTTCAGAGGAGACATACTCCATGGGAGAGGAAAACACTTGAGGTACCTTAGTTACCGGTATGACAGGTACATTACTATAGCTTACCAGATATTGCACATCTCACAAACATCTAGTTCAAAACGCTCACAAACCGTATTGCATAGGTTGTAGGTCATTTTCACAGCGTTGCCGCTCTTGTAACTCGGGCTGTGTGAAGTTGATTGTGGTTAAAATACATTTAAAATACGTTTAAAATACATTTTTTCAACTTTTACAATTAACTTTTGTTACCGAATTCTCTAAGTAATTGGAATTTTCATGTGAGTGTATTGCATCTTATTTATTTCGTAACGTATGTTTGAGGGGAATAAGCTGTAGGATTCTAATAACTTAAAAAAATATGCGACTGCAGGTCCTTGCATAAAAATGATCGATAGTAAGCGAAAGCAGGGGAAGTCCCTCAGTGACACAAAAGGGAAATGAAGTTTATGAACTTGAGCTTTTTCTGTCATATTTGTAGAAGGATCAGACAGTCAATTTTTGAAGATATTTCAATGCTTGTTCCATTAAAGTTACGTAATGAAATAAACTAGCCGCAACACATTCACATGAGAATTACATTTCATTACAGAATTCACTTTACCACATGGACTTTGAAGACTTAGTGTCGGATGCTGCCTGTCCATATGTTGGGGAAATGACAAGGAGGACGAAGTGCATGTAGTCACCACTTTACATATAGATCAAGTATAGCAACTTTCATAGGTTTTTAAGCGCTTCTTTCCCCTTTATCTTCCAGTTATATGTAAAATCAGGCGAAGTCTTCCAGAGACGTGAAGGTATGCTTGAAAGAAAACGGCAGAATTTGCGAGCTACCCCAAGTTTTCGAGCGAGTAGCATCGGATGCCGTTTTTATTTGCGTGAAAGAAGATCCTAAATCCTATTTATGTTGCTATCCGTAATCCATATGTAAAGGAAAAGCTTCGTGGAATACACGAATAATGTATACCGCTTTCAGGCACAGTACTGACTAGTATTGCAAATCCATGGATTGCTATCTGTCTTATTTGAGTTTAATACACGGAAGAGAATTTTTAACCATGTGTTTGTTCTCTTGTGATTGCCTCAGTTAATTTTACATAAATAGTTACTTTTACTAAATTACCACGACGTGAATAGCGTTGAAAGTGTCATAAATAGTCACAAGACAGCATGGGATGTAAATGAGGTGGCATTTCGCAGTATCATAGTGACAGGCAGCCAATTATTTAATTGAGTAATAAGGATTGCTTACTGGAGATAATGTCAGCTGAGCTATTTGGGCCATGGTTTTTTTGCCATTAAAGGGGCGATGGTAATTTCACTTAAAGCAATTTTGGCATCTGGCTCCAGCAATCAGTTTCATTTCTGTAATTATTGAGGATTTTGTGAAGCAATTTTTTCAGGTTTGTAGTGTAAATTTTACACAGCAACGCGGTGGCATATTGACTAGCAGAAATTTCTATAGGCTCAGTGTAGGTATTACGAGCGTTAATAATCTCAATAGCAGAAACTGGAAGCATAAAAGAGCCGTCGCGAGGGGTTGCTCCAATTACTGCCTGAAGGTAATGGACCAAAGTGCTCCGAGTAACCGGGCCCAGAATGGATGCCAGGAGGAACATTAACAGAAAGAAAAGTATGATGACAATTTCGATTTAATAATGCGTGTGGTGGCAGTAGCTTTAAAATACCCGTGGGAGTGGTGACATTGTAGTAATAGCCTGTATAAGGGTATGGTGGGCTCTTTGTGAGATTGGAGATGGATCAAACCGTTCCACACCAGTACTGGCCGGATAAAGGGCAATGAAAAGAAACAAAGAATTGTGTAATGTCTTTCTGTCAGTTGCAATTATCCATGTGTGAGTGTTTATGTTGTGTCACCATTATTGTTGTGTCATTGGTATATATTTATTGGAATATTAATTTTTTTATTTCTACAATATAGCTTTTGTTGGGACTTCATTGTTATATAAATGCAATGCTAAAACAAAGTTAGTACTCAGTTTAAAAATACCAAAATTTTTACAGAAAAGCTACATTCTGGGCTTTGGTACTCGCAATTTTTTTTAGAATGTCCTTAATTTTGGTGTGGATATCCTGATCTATACTAAGCAGAGATAAATTGTTCAGGCTTTTTGTTTTTGTGGTGTCCAGCAAGTAACAGGAAAATTTTATTCTGAAATACATTTCTGAATCTGTTACCAGCTCATCTATAGCTTGATATATAATTTTTCCCCATGATGCATCGATGCTAAAAATTTTTCCTTGAACTGAACCTCCTAACTTATTAATTTAGCATTACTGATTGTTTCCGTGATGCAGATTCAGCTCCAAATCTGCCTAATTCATGGTTTGCTTGTGATGCTATTTTCAGTGTGTCTGAAAGAACAATGGTGAATGTTTATATTAAAATAAAAATAGTAATATACTGTAGTGGCACTGAGTACAAATTAATAATCAGCTTAATGATGGTTTGAGCCTATGATGCCTGCTGGAGCCGGTGCCTGGGTGTGATGCTCGCCTTGCACCTGTGGTTGGGGAATCATGTTGTTCAAGGCCTAGCTTGGAACAGTAGTGCCCGTGAAAGAAATGTTTCTGATAATTACATACTACTGTGAGGATTTGGTTAATCCATGTTCGTGGTGTCTGTTTATAATTGTTCAGTAGAGTTTGTAGTGTTCCAGTGAGATGAAATGGAGTGATCACATAGATTGTATCACAGGTAAAGTAGGCACAGGCATTGGTTCAGCGGTAAGATGTGGGAAGAAGCAGGCAGTCTGCAAAGAAGACTATTTGATAAACATATTGTGGCCCACCTTAGAACCCTGCTGGGGTTTGTGTGACAAAGTAAGTTTACACATTTTGGAGGTAGATAACAACTGTTTTTCAACAGTTGTAATTTTTAGTCACGTAAATATTAAACAAGCTGTGGCAAATAAATACAGGTTTGTGTGTAAAAATAAGGAACAAATAGCTTTTTTGTGGCTTTTATTTAATTTTGTTGTTGTTTGTTTAACTAGAAATGAAATATAGCTGTTTAATGGTCATTAATTGTTAATGTAGTATGCAGAAGTAGTTTCTGATAGCTACTGTTCAAAGTAATGAGCACTTTTGACTCACCCACACCTCAAATAGCTTCATCTTTTTGGAATCTGTGAGTTCAAATTTATGAATAAATGTATCATAATTATTATGATCTTTCTGCAGTTAGTATTGCATTAGAGATAGCTCTGTCATCTGCAGAAAGTCTGAGGCTACTGTTAATATTTTCTGCTAGACCATTACTATACAAAATGAACAGTAAGGGTCACAACACACTTCCCTGGGGCACACCAAAGGTTACTTCCCTATTTGTTGATGACTTTCCATCGAAGATGACTAGCTAGATGTTCTCTATCAAGAAATCCTCAATCCAGTCACAAATTTTACTTGATACCCTATATGATGATACCACATATAGTGTGGTACTCAGTTAAATGCTTTTCGGTAGTCAGGAAATACTGCACATACCTGATTTATTTATTTTTTTATTTATTTATTTATTTATTTATTCATCCGTAGACAACTTGTGTTGTATGGATGTCGTCAACTGTATACATGGAATGAGTATATACATAATAGTACTTCTGGTAGCACATATTTCTATGGTGCAACTTAATCGTTTGTACACAAAACAAATACAGACCAATCTTAGTTACAAATAAATATAAATTTACAAATGTATTCTTGCAGATTACACAAAACAAATACATACCAATCTTAATTAAACATAAATATAAAGTTACAAAGGTACTCTTGCATGAATTGAGGTGAACACATGTCATTTACAGTATTCTTTGACAGTATAATAACATTTATCTGCTAAATAATTTTTTGCAGCTTTCCTAAAGGCATGTATTCCAGTTTCAGCTTTGATCTCCTCTGGAAGTCTATTATACATTTTTAATCCATTAAATAATAAACTATTTTGGGTTTTTGTTTTGTTTTTTCGTATGAGATGCAAATGGTGGCAGGATCTAGTCCAGTGTTGGTGTATAGATCTGTTTTGTGTGTACTGGTCAAAGTGTTTCTTTATATATATCACAGTCTGAAAGATGTATTCACATGGTACTGTCAAGATTCCCATGGTTTTGAATAAATCAGTACAGTGAGCTCTCTTGCTGCTTTTTGTTATTATTCGTACTGCCCTCTTTTATATCCTTGATCCATGGCTTTCAGGACGTCATTGAGAAAAGTGTGTGTTGGGTTTCAGTGTATCAGTACCAAGAGAGTATGAAGTCTACAGATTTTAAAATTTTACAGAGCTGATTGTTTCACTGCTAAGTTTGGGCGAGTAGTGTCAACTGGATCTTGAGAAATATCATATGATAATACTATACTTTGGATTGAGTGACACATAAATCATCACTTGGCTTACTCTTACTTTTCACACCTTCACTCTTAACATGTTGTTGTTGTCATCGTCTTCAGTCCAGAGATGGTTTGATGCAGCTCTCCATGCTACTCTATCCTGTGCAAGCTTCTTCATCTCCCAGTACCTACTTCAACCTACATCCTTCTGTATCTGCTTAGTGTATTCCTCTCTTGGCTTTCCCTCTACGATTTTTACCCTCCACACTGCCCTCCAATACTAACTTGGTGATCCCTTGATGCCTCAGAACATGTCTTACCAACCGATCCCTTCTTCTAGTCAAGTTGTGCCATAAATTTCTCTTCTCCCTATTCTGCTCAGTACCTCCTCATTAGTTATGTGATCTATCCATCTGATCTTCAGCATTCTTCTGTAGCACCACACTTCGAAAGCTACTATTCTTTTCTTGTCTAAACTATTTATTGCCCATGTTTCACTTCCATACATGGCTACAGTCTATACAGATACTTTCAGAAATGATTTCCTGACACTTAAATCTATACTCGATGTTAACAAATTTCTCTTCCTCAGAAACGCTTCCCTTGCCATTGCCAGTCTACATTTTACGTCCTCTCTACTTTGAACATCATCAATTATTTTGCTCTCCAAATAGCAGAACTCATCTACTATTTTAAGTGTCTTCATTTCCTAATCTAATTCCCTAAGCATCACCCAATTTAATTCGACTACATTCCATTATCCTTGTCTTGATGTTCGTCTCCTTACAACTCACTGTCCATTCTGTTCAACTGCTCTTCCAGGTCCTTTGCTGTTTCTGACAGAATTACAATTTCATCGGCAAACCTCAGAGTTTTTACTTCTTTTGCATGGATTTTAATTCGTACTTCGAATTTTTCTTGTGTTTCCTTTACTGCTTGCTCAATATACAGATTGAATAACATTGGGGATAGGATACAACCCTGTCTCGCTTCCTTCTCAACCACTGCTTCCCTTTGATGCCCCTCGACTCTTATAACTGCCATCTGGTTTCTGTACAAATTGTAAATAGACTTTTGCTCCCTGTATTTGACCCCTGCCACCTTCAGAATTTGAGAGAGAGCATTCCAGTCAACATTGTCAAAAGCTAGCTCTAAGTCTACAAATGCTAGAAACATAGGTTTGCCTTTCCTTAATCTATCTTCTAAGAGCCTGTCTCATACATCTTGCTCACCAGATGGTAGAGTTTTGTCAGGGCTGGCTCTTCCCAAGGCTATCAGTAGTTCTAATGGAATGTTGTCTCCTCCTGGGGACTTGTTTCGACTTAGGTCTTTCAGTGCTCTGTCAAACTCTTCAGGCAGCATCATATCTTCCATTTCATCTTCATCTACGTCTTCTTCCATTTCCATAATATTGTCCTCAAGTACATCGCCCTTGTATAGATCCTTTGTATACTCCTTCCACCTTTCGCTTTCCTGATTTTATACTTAAGTAAGTGATTTTTCCATTGTACTTTGCTGTTTCATGTTCTTGATAAATAGCTTTACTGTGCTGAAAAGGAGAGTATTTTTCTTATTTCTATAAGGCCTAATATATGAATTATGCCATTAGTTTTGTATGTCTGGTATTGAGCATCATTAAAGTTTTACGATATATACATCTATATCTACACTCCGCAAACCATTGTGAGGTGCATGGCAGAGGGTATGTCACTTTGCACCAGTTATTAGGGTTTCTTCTCATTCCATTCAGGTATGGAATGTGGTAAGAAGGATTGTTTGAATGCCTATGTGCATGCATTGATTATTCTGATGTTATTGTCACGATTCCTATGTGAGCATGATGTAGGGGATTGTATTATGTTCCTAGAGTCATCACTTAAAGCTGGTTCTTGAAACTTTGTTAATAGACTTTCTCGGAATACTTTACTTGTATCTTCAAGAGTTTTCCACTTCAGTTCCTTCAGTATTTCTGTGACTCTCTCCCAAACAAACATGTCCCTTCTCTATACAAGTTCAATATCCCCTGTTAGTCATATTTTGTACGGGTCCCACACACTTGAGCAATATTCTAGAACCGATTACATGAATGATTTATAAGCAATCTCCTTTGTAGACTGATTCCACTTCCCCATTATGCTACCAGTAAACCAGAGTCTACCACCTGCTTTACCCATGACTGAGCCTATGTGATCATTCCATTTCATATCCCTACAGAGTGTTACACTTAGGTATTTGTATGAGCTGGCTGATTCAAACAGTGGCTCATTGATATTATAGGCATAGGATACTACGTTTTTTTTCATTTTGAAAGTGCATAGTTTTACATTTATGAACATTTAATGCCAGTCTTTGCACCATTGTGAAATCTTATCAACATCTGACTGAATGTTTATGAAGCTTCTTTCAGATAGCACTTCATTATAGATAACTGTAAATTTAAATCTTTTTCACCACTTTGAGATTTTATCAGTATCTAATTGAATATTTGTGCATCTTTCTGCAGATAGTATTGCACTAGAAATAGCTCTGTCATCTGCAAAAAGCCTGAGGTTACTAGTAATAATGTCTGCAAGATCATTGTATATAACATGAACTGCAAGGGTCCCAATACACTTCCCTGGGGCACACCTGAAGTTACTTCTATGTCTGATGTTGACTCTCCATCCAAGATAACATGCTGCTCCCTCCCTACCAAAATGTCCTCCATTTGGTCACAAATTTCACTTGGTACCCGATATGATCATACTTTTGACGATAAGCGTAGGTGTGATTTTGAGTCAGATGCTTTTTGGAAATTGAGAAATGCTGCATGTACCTAACTGTCTTGATTCAAAGCTTTCAGTATGTCATGTGAGAAAAGTGCAAGTTAGGTTTCATATGACTGATTTTTTTGGAGAAAGTCATTCTGTTCAAGATACCTCATTATTTTTGAACTCAAAATATGTTCTAAGATTCTACAACAAATAGATTTCAGTGATATCGGATGGTAGTTTTGTGGATCACTCTACTGCCCATCTTATAGATGGGTGTAGCATGCGCTTCTTTCCAAGAGCTGAGCATGGTTTTTTGTTTCATGGGTCTACGATTGATTATAGTTAGAAGAGAGACTAACTCAGCTGCAAATTCAGTATAGAATCTAACAGGGATTCCATCGGACCTTGGAGCTTTGTTCTGTTTTAATGATATCATCTGTTTCTCTACACCACTGACACTAATACTTATTCCATTCATATTTTCAGTGGTACGAAGATTAAATTGGGACAGTTCTCCTGGGCTTTCCTTCATAAGGAAATATGTGAAAAAGGAGTTAAGCATTTCAACTTTTTCTTTGCTACCCTTAATTTCAGTTCCTGTCTCATTTTCTAGGTAATGGAACTTTGGTGTCACTAACAGCACTCTTTACATGTGTATTTGAGAAATGTAGTATCGCGCTTTAGTGTTTACTTCGTAGATTCTTACTTAAATTGCGTATAAGTTTCGTATAGGAGGTGTAATTTCGAGTTTTAGCTACTGTGATTGTAAATTCAGGCAGATTGTAGCACAGTCGTTAGGCATTTGTACACGTTAGTTCATACATTCTTTGCGTGTTTCCCTTGCGTTATCTAGGCATGGACTCGTGTTTCAGTAACTGTTGTTCAACATCGATTAGAATGGATAGGGACTGTGATTGCTGTGTTCGGATGAGGGCTGAGTTGGCATCCCTTCACTCACAGCTGCAAGCGGCGCTGACTTCGGTCGCGCAGCTTGAGGCTGTTGCCAATGGGCACCACTGTGGGGAGCCAGACTTGGGTATCACAGGGATGTCAACCTCGTCCTGTCTGTCCCCAGATCGGTCTGCCGCTGTGGTTGCCCCGGTTGCTGCCCGCAGTGGGGCTGAGCCCTCGACTGTGGTTGATTGGGAGGTCGTTCCAAGGCTTGGCAGGCAGCAAAAGACGTTCCCGGAGGCTGATCAGAAAGCCTCCCCGGTGCGTCTGACAAACAGGTTTCAGGCACTGTCTCTGGCTGAGCCAGATGCAGCTGCCTGCCCTGTTTCAGAGGATGATTCTCAGCCTTCAAGGTCCGGGCAATCACAGAGGGTGGGCTTATTGGTAGTTGGGAGCTCCAATGTTAGGCACATAATGGGGCCCCTTAGGGATATGGCGGCTAAGGAGGGGAAGAAACCCAGTGTGCACTCCATGTGCATTCCGGGTGGAGTCATTCCTGATGTGGAAAGGGCCCTTTCGGATGCCATGAAGAGCACAGGGTGCAGCCAGCTGCAGGTGGTGGCACATGTCGGCACTAATGACGTGTGTCACTTTGGATCTGAGGAAATTCTCTCTGGATTCCAGCGGCTATCTGATTTGGTGACGGCTGCTGGTCTTGCTTATGAGATGAAGGCAGAGCTCACCATCTGCAGCATCGTTGACAGAACCGACTGCGGACCTTTGGTGCAGAGCTGGGTGGAGGGTCTGAATCAGAGGCTCAGACGGTTTTGCGACCATGTTGGCTGCAGATTCCTTGACTTGCTCCATAGGGTGGTGGGGTTTCGGGTTCCGCTGAATAGGTCAGGAGTTCACTACACTCAGCTGGCGGCTACACGGGTAGCGGAGGTTGTGTGGCGTGGACTGGGCGGTTTTTTAGGTTAGAAGGCCTCGGGAAAGTACGGGGTGGGCTGCATTCTCAAAGGGTGCATGGCAAATACAGGACGTGCTTGGATCAAGGAACAGTCGGAATTGTAGTTGTAAATTCTTGTAGTTGTGCTGGGAAAGTCCCTGAGCTTCAAGCGCTAATAGAAAGCACAGAAGCTGAAATCGTTATAGGTACAGAAAGCTGGCTAAAGCCTGAAATAAGTTCTGCAGAGATTTTTATGAAGTTTCCGACGGTGTTCAGGAAAGATAGATTAGACAGAATTGGTGGTGGAGTGTTTGTGTCTGTCAGTAGTAGTTTATGTTGTAGTGAAGTCGAATTAGATACTCTGTGCGAATTGGTGTGGGTGGAGGTTATACTTAACAGCCGAACTAAGTTAATAATTGGCTCCTTCTACCGACCTCCAGACTCCGATGATATAGTTGCTGAACAGTTCAGAGAAAATTTGAGTCTCGTAACAAATAAATACCCCACTCATATGGTTATAGTTGGTGGGGATTTCAACCTTCCCTCGATATGTTGGCAAAAATACTTGTTCAAAACTGGTGGTAGGCAGAAAACATCTTCCGAGATTGGCCTAAATGCTTTCTCCGAAAATTATTTCGAGCAGTTAGTCCATGAACCCACGCGAATTGTAAATGGTTGCGAAAACACACTTGACGTCTTAGCCACAAACAATCCAGAGCTGATAGAGAGCATCATGACTGATACAGGGATTAGTGATCACAAGGTCGTTGTAGCTAGGCTCAATACCGTTTCTTCCAAATCCACCAGAAACAAACGCAAAATAATTTTATTTAAAAAAGCGGATAAAGTGTCACTAGAAGCCTTCCTAAGAGACAATCTCCATTCCTTCCGAACTGATTATGCAAATGTAGACGAGATGTGGCTCAAATTCAAAGATACAGTAGCAACAGCAATTGAGACATTCATACCTCATAAATTGGTAAGAGATGGAACTGATTCCCCGTGGTACACAAAACAGGTCCGAACGCTGTTGCAGAGGCAACGGAAAAAGCATGCGAAGTTCAGAAGAACGCGAAATCCCGAAGATTGGCTAAAATTGACAGACGTGCGATATTTGGCACAGACTTCAATGCGAGATGCCTTTAATAGGTTCCACAACGAAACATTGTCTCAAAATTTGGTAGAAAATCCGAAGAAATTCTGGTCGTATGTAAAGTACACAAGCGGCAAGACGCAGTCAATACATTCGCTGCGCAGTGCCGATGGTACTGTTACTGACGACTGTGCCGCTAAAGCGGAGTTATTGAACGCAGTTTTCCGAAATTCCTTCACCAGGAAAGACGAATGGAATATTCCAGAATTTGAAACACTAACAGCTGCTAGCATGAGTTTCTTAGAAGTAGATACCTTAGGGGTTGCGAAGCAACTCAAATTGCTTGATACGGGCAAGTCTTCAGGTCCAGATTGTATACCGATTAGGTTCCTTTCAGATTACGCTGATACAATAGCTCCCTACTTAGCAATCATATACAACCGCTTGCTCACCGATAGATCTGTACCTACTGATTGGAAAATTGCGCAGGTCGCACCAGTGTTTAAGAAGGGTAGTAGGAGTAATCCATCTAACTACAGACCTATATCATTGACATCTGTTTGCAGTATGGTTTTGGAGCATATACTGTACACAAACATTATGAATCACCTCGAAGGGAACGATCTATTGATACGTAATCAGCATCGTTTCAGAAAACGTCGTTCTTGTGCAACGCAGATAGCTCTTTATTCGCACGAAGTAATGGCCGCTATCGACAGGGGATCTCAAGTTGATTCTGTATTTCTAGATTTCCGGAAAGCTTTTGACACCGTTCCTCACAAGCGACTTCTAATCAAGCAATGGGGTATCATCTCAGTTGTGCGACTGGATTCGTGATTTCCTGTCAGGAAGGTCGCAGTTTGTAGTAATAGACGGCAAATCATCGAGTAAAACTGAAGTGATATCACGTGTTCCCCAGGGAAGCGTCCTGGGACCTCTGCTGTTCCTGATCTATATAAATGACCTGGGTGTCAATCTAAGCAGTTCTCTTAGGTTGTTCGCAGATGATGCTGTAATTTACCATCTAGTAAGGTCATCCGAAGACCAGTATCAGTTGCAAAGCGATTTAGAAAAGCTTGCTGTATGATGTGGCAGGTGGCAGTTGACGCTAAATAACGAAAAGTGTGAGGTGATCCACATGAGTTCCAAAAGAAATCCATTGGAATTCGATTACTCGATAAATAGTACAATTCTCAAGGCTGTCAATTCAACTAAGTACCTGGGTGTTAAAATTACGAACAACTTCAGTTGGATAGACCACGTAGATAATATTGTGGGGAAGGCGATCCAAAGGTTGTGTTTCATTGGCAGGACACTTAGAAGATGCAACAAGTCCACTAAAGAGACAGCTTACACTACACTCGTTCATCCTCTGTTAGAATATTGCTGCGCGGTGTGAATCCTTACCAGGTGGGATTGACGGAGGACATCGAAAGGGTGCAAAAAAGGGCAGCTCGTTTTGTATTATCACTTAATAGGGGAGAGAGTGTGGCAGATATGATACGCGAATTGGGATGGAAGTCATTACAGCAAAGACGTTTCTCATTGCGGCGAGATCTATTTACGAAATTTCAGTCACCAACTTTCTCTTCCGAATGCGAAAATATTTTGTTGAGCCCAACCTACATAGGTAGGAATGATCATCAAAATAAAATAAGAGAAATCAGAGCTCAAACAGAAAGGTTTAGGTGTTCGTTTTTCCCGCGCGCTGTTCGGGAGTGGAATGGTAGAGAGATAGGATTATTGTGGTTCGATGAACCCTCTGCCAAGCACTTAAATGTGAATTGCAGAGTAGTCATGTAGATGTAGATGACCAGAATTTCTTTAAGCTCTGTGAAATATCATTTGAAAGTATTTTGCTACAGTAGTCACTGAAGGCATCACACATTGCTCTCTTGACAGCCAAACACATTTCATTCAGTGTCTCTCTGTCTATAGCCCTACACTCCATAGTACACCTACTATGAAGTAATATCTGTTTCTGTGGAAGTTTCTCTACAGTTACTGTACCCACTGGAGGTTCCCTCCCATTGTGAACTGTTATACTGGGTACATATCTATCCAGTATATGTCCAACTAATCTTTTAATCTTGAAACATAGTTTCTGTACGTGCTTCTGTCCTGCACTGAAAGTTTCAAGTTCCTCGTGGAGATATGGCACTTCTGATTTTTTAAAATCTAGTTTACTGAACATGTATATCTTTCTGCATGTTTCAGTTGTCCTTTCCACTTTGGTAATCGTTGTCGCCGCAGCTGCGTCATTGTCACTGATTTCAGTTTTGACGTGGACATCCTGAAAGAGGTCAGATCTGTTTGTTGCCATTAAAGCCAGTATCTGAGGGGCATTCAAAAAGGAATGATCCAGAGTCTGTAATGTGCAAACTGGTGGCAGGAGGGTAATATTGTGGTGTGTTTAACGATGTGTGGTTCCGACCAGAGCGTGGAATTTCACAGCTTATCGCTAGAGGGCACATGTGCACCTCACGTGACTATACAGAGCTAGCAGCAGCATGCATGAATCGTCCAACACTGCCAGTCGCATTGCAAACCATGACAGGGAGGCATCAAAAGAAGAGCAAAGAGGTGTTGTTCGTTTTCCGACAGTGGAAGGAGTAGAAGGAATGGTCATTCATTGATGAATGTTACAAGTGTACGGCGAACACCGCATGTCCGTTGAAGGGTCAAGGCATGGCACAAGCACTTCAGGGAAGGATGGGTGTTGTTAGCCGATGATGCACGGTCTGGACCACCACACTGCATTACTGATGACATCGTCCAGCTGGTGGATGCACTCATTACCCAGGACTGCTGAGTGTCAGTGAAAGCCATAGCCGCCATGGTTGGATTGAGTGTCGTAAGTGTTCACACCATCATGAAGGAACGAATGCACATGTGCAAAATGTGCAGGCAACATGTCGAACAGCCAACTGTCTTGCTCACCTGCAGCGCTATGCTCGGGAAGGGAATTCGTTCCTGGGATGAGTGGTGGCTGGAGGTGAGTCATGATGTCATCACTTCGAACCAGAATCAAAACAACAGAGCTTCCAGTGGAAGTATCCACCAAAAAAAGCCAAGGCCATCCACATGAGTGCAGAAATGGTTATGCTGATGTTCTTCTTTGAACAAGATGGCCGCCTTCTGATTCACTTCCTGTAGCATGAGACAACAGTGATTGCCCAGCATTACCTGCAAACCTTGACCAGCCGTCACCAAGCGATCAAGTCAAAACGGCCAGGCAATCTCACGCACGGGGTCATTCTGCTCCACGACAATGCAAAGCCTCATACGGCCAACACAGTCATGGCACTCCTGCAGAAATTCAAATGGGAGGTTCACAGCAACTCTCCATACACTCCAGATCTCTCTCCCTCTGATTACACCATATTTGGTCCCCTTAAAAAGATTCTGAGGGGCAAATGATTCACCTCTGACGATGGCGTCAAGCTATATGTGCGGTACTGGTTAATATTGCAGCCCCGGGAATTTTGTGAGACAGCCATTCACCGCCTTGTGTCACAGTGGGACAAGTGCCTCAACAGCCAGGGTTAATACTTCTAACATACAGGTACTGGTTTCTGTAATCATGCCTCCAGCCCATTTCTTTTTGAATGCCCCTTACATTTCCATCATGAATAGGGTTCCTGACTATCTGTTGTAGGTAATTTTAAGAGAAGGTGTTTAGTAATATTTCACATTATGTCTTATCATGCTCACCACTGACAAAACAGTAATTTAATTGTTGCATGATTAAAATCTCCCCCAGTGATTACAGTATGATTGGGGAATTTATATGCAAGTGAACTGAGGTTTTCTCTAAAGTTTTGATTCCGTCAGGAGATGAGTCTGCCGGCTGATAGAAGGATCCGGTTATGATTTTATGCCCACCCCTGATACTGAGTCTTGCACAAACAATCTCACATGCAGCTTCTGCTTCTATTTTGATGAATTTGAGTTTCTTGTCTACTGCGACAAATACATCACCTCCACTTTCCATTTGCCTATCCTTTCGGTATTCATGTAAATTTTCCACAAGAGTCTCAGTGCTATCAATTTCAGATTTCAACCAGCTTTCTGTACCTAGTATTATGTGAGCTCCATTGCTTTTCATGAGCGCTTCAGACTCTTGGACTTTCTTGAAAATGCTTTGGTGCTTTACCATTGGGATTTTAATACTCTCACTTATGGGAGACATTTGTTTTGGTCTTACATTGACAATTCTGGATTTCTTACACCTATCGTTATCTGGATCGGTTGTAGAGTTGTGTAATCTAAAACACTCTTTTGTGCCCCTCACACATAGTCAGCTACCTGAGTATCAGCCTTTGATGTGTAGTGCACACCTGACCCATTTAGGGTGACCGTACAGCCCTCAACCCTA
Source organism: Schistocerca americana (assembly GCF_021461395.2). Taxonomy (NCBI): domain Eukaryota; kingdom Metazoa; phylum Arthropoda; class Insecta; order Orthoptera; family Acrididae; genus Schistocerca; species Schistocerca americana. The sequence goes on from NC_060124.1 coordinate 314,015,110, forward strand.
TGGCGCAAGTCCAGGAAGTCACAGCCTAGCTTTTCACAGAACTTCTGACGTCCCAGGTTCAGTCCTTCCACTCGACTTGGGACCAAATGGCCATGATCAGCTCTAGGGACAATGCTGCGGATTGTGCGATTCATTGAAACTCCATGTGTGTGTGTGTGTGTGTGTGTGTGTGTGTGTGTGTGTGTGTGCGTGCGTGTGTGTGCTGAACCTTTTCTTTAAATATATTGTTTTTCATTAAACAAACCTTTTTTCCTTAACTAAAATTGTAGTCATTCATTTGGATATGAATGTAAAAAGTACTTCAATTTATGTGCTGTTGACTATAAAACACTACTGTTTGCCTCAGGAAATATTTTACATTTTTATGATGTTGAGGCAAAGTTGCTGTGGTTTCGACGTAGTTCACAGGGTGGCGGGATTGGGCATATAACAGTAAGTACAGTTTCAATACCTAAATTTGGTAATTGTGTCTAACTAGATTCACATGAAGGTATTATAAATTTCAGTGTAAGTTGCTCACTTAGCATAACAGAATTTCTTTCAATGAAAGTCAGACTGATGGGTGTGTGACTTAATCTAATACACATGTTTCATTAATGAAATACCTAATGTAAACTTGTGTGACCATAATTACGTAAGTTTATTGTCATAGAATGCAAGTTCTGTTCATGGTAAAAGTCACACAAAAACTATACTGTAGATATTGTTGTCTATACTGTAGATATTGTTGTCAGTAAATGCCCTAGAATCCAAACTGCTGACTCCCGTTAAAAATTTTTTTTGTAACTTTCTGCAGTCTTTCTGACGCTGAAAAAATGTCCTTACTTATTGCACAGAAGCAGTGAAGTAAGTTATACATCAACAAAAAGTGCTGACTTGTGATCTTTAGGCTCTTACACAATCAGTCTTATTGCTCTTATCTATCGACAGGTGTCTCAAACAAGCCTGTACACGATCCAATTTAACCTCATTTTTTTATCAGATGTTGTTCGTGTATGCTGTATTTCGACACTGGTAAGAACGGTTATTAACACATATAAAGTATTCCCAAAATTGACACTGGCACTGTGTTTAAAGAAGAAGACGAAGAAAAAACCAAGACGCTTGTCCAGAGAATGTTTTAAAAGGAGAGAGAAATATTCATATGAAAATTGTTAAAGGAATTGTTACACTCGGAACATAACATCAGCTTTCTTCAAATGGACACTGAAACTTTTAATATCCTATTTAGAGGTACTTTGCCTTCACATTGAAAAATTATTCTCTTCTGCTTGATCCACGAAAGACAGTTCATTAAAATGCCACAATGTGGGAACATATAATACAGCCTGTGGAAGAATTGGAGAAGTTTTTTTTTCCCACGTACACTTGCATATTGTGCATATAATATAGATTTTCATTTTAACCACTTCCTGTGTAATAAATGGGTAGGAAAGATGTGACAACTGTACTATTTTGATTTTTTGTTTGTATTCTTCATCATAGATTTCATAGTTGTGGATATAGTAGATAAATTGTAATAAAACTCTTTTTCATTAAACATATGTAGCGAAACATCAGCACATATAACATCTACCACATTGTAAAATTTTCTGGCAATCAGAATTTCTCTCAAGCACATTGAACATGCTCTGTGTTTGAGAGATACATTGAACAGCACTACACACTGTCAAATGTTTGGCAAACATAGTAAAGTTTGACAGTTTGTTTGATCGTGTACAGGATCCTTTAAAGATGAGAATGGCAAGGCTATACACTGAATTCTTGGAAGGCTGGATACAAAACTAGGTCAATTAAAGGGGACTAGGATGGACATAGGAGTCAGAATAAAAGAAAATGAAATGAGAAGTATGCCTTTTAGTGAGGGTATGTACAGAGGTGGACTTGATATGTGGAAAGGGGGAGAAAGTATACATTAAATTGTTTGTAATCAGGAAAGAAGTATAAGTGAACACATTACAAGCAGAATTTAAAGAAAGGGCAACAACAAATATTTGAATTGGGCCACTGAGAATTCTGTGAGAGGGACACTGTTTCTGGTCAAGAGTAAATGAAATGACAATGCAGTAAGTGATATAGAAAATGACTGACTCATTTCTGCTAGGAGGTGCTGGGGATGTTGATTAGGAGAAGTTTTGCGCCAGAATCATTCACTCATACAGTACTGGAGCAGTTGGGTGGGCCAAAGAATACTACTTTTTCTGACAAGGATTGAATTTAGTACCTGACATCCCTCATTTTGTGGTGCAATAAGAGGTAGTCAAAGCCCTTGTGAAGTATGTGTTTAATGTTTCTAGATGTAGTCGGTTGATATGTGGAGTATGCTTCAAACTGTTTCATATCAAAGTCAATAATCTACGAAATTGTACAAGAACTGGGAAAAATATTATTTTTTGTAGGAAATATCGTACTTTCTTTGTTATTGTGAAATTGTTTTCAGTCAAAAGATTATAAAAATCAGAATAGCTCTTCTATAATATGTATTTCTCTGTAAGGGTCATGAAAAACAAACTGGTCAGCGATCTTTAAAAATAACATTTTTAACCAGTTTTATAGACTTGATCATTTATTAAGTGTTAATAGTAACTGATTCTACATGCAGATTAATACTGCTATAAAGCTACCAGAATTTGCTGCCTAATCATGTGCATTACTTTGCATTTATCCATAATAAGGCAACCTGCCATTTATACACCATACATTTTCTGAGATTCTCAACAATTATTCAAGGGTTCACCATCTCAGTAATACACTCAGTTTTGCAGTTAACAAATCTTCAAATCATATACAGTACTTCTGAAGATAATTTGTTCAGTAATACATTTGAAATCAATTAACAGTGTGGTTGTTGTTGTTGTGGTCTTCAGTCCTGAGACTGGTTTGATGCAGCCCTCCATGCTATTCTATCATGTGCAAGCTCCTTCATCTCCCAGTACCTACTGCAACCTACATCCTTCTGAATCTGCTTAGTGTATTCATCTCTTGGTCTCCCTCTACGATTTTTACCCTCCACGCTGCCCTCCAATACTAAATTGGTGATCCCTTGATGCCTCAGAACATGTCATACCAACCGATCCCTTCTTCTAGTCAAGTTGTGCCACAAACTTCTCTTCTCCCCAATCCTATTCAGTACTTCCTCATTAGTTATGTGATCTACCCATCTAATCTTAAGCATTCTTCTGTAGCACCACATTTCGAAAGCTTCTATTCTCTTCTTATCCAAACTATTTATCGTCCATGTTTCACTTCCATACATGGCTACACTCCATACAAATACTTTCAGAAACGACTTCCTGATACTTAAATCTATACTCGATGTTAACAAATTTATCTTCTTCAGAAACGCTTTCCTTGCCATTGCCCGTCTACATTTTGTATCCTCTCTACTTCGACCATCATCAGTTATTTTGCTCCCCAAATAGCAAAACTCCTTTACTACTTTAAGTGTCTCATTTCCTAATCTAATTCCCTCAGCATCACCCGACTTAATTCGACTACATTCCATTATCCTCGTTTTGCTTTTGTTGATGTTCATCTTATAACTTCCTTTCAAGACACTGTCTATTCCGTTCAACTGATCTTAAAAGTCCTTAGCTGTCTCTGACAGAATTACAATGTCATCGGCGAATCTCAAAGTTTTTATTTCTTCTCCATGGATTTTAATACCTACTCCGAATTTTTCTTTTGTTTCCTTTACTGCTTGCTCAATATACAGATCGAATAACATTGGGGATAGGCTACAACCCTGTCTCACTCCCTTCCCAACCACTGCTTCCCTTCCATGCCTCTCGACTCTTATAACTGCCATCTGGTTTCTGTACAAATTGTAAATAGACTTTTGCTCCCTGTATTTTACCCCTGCCACCTTTATAATTTGAAAGAGAGTATTCCAGTCAAGATTGTCAGAAGGTTTCTCTAAGTATACAAATGCTAGAAATGTAGGTTTGCCTTTCCTTAATCTTTCTTCTAAGATAAGGCGTAAAGTCAGTATTGCCTCACGTGTTCCAACATTTCTACGTAATCCAAACTGATCTTCCCCGAGGTCGACTTCTACCAGTTTTTCCATTTGTCTATAAAGAATTCGTGTTAGTATTTTGCAGCTGTGACTTATTAAACTGATAGTTCGGTAATTTTCACATCTGTCAACACCTGCTTTCTTTGGGATTGGAATTATTATATTCTTCTTGAAGTCTGAGGGTATTTCGCCTGTCTCATACATCTTGCTCACCAGATGGTAGAGTTATGTCAGGACTGGCTCTCCCAAGGCTGTCAGTAGTTCTAATGGAATTTTGTCTACTCCCGGGGCCTTGTTTCGACTCAGGTCCTTCAGTGCTCTATCAATCTCTTCACACAGTATCATATCTCCCATTTCATCTTCATCTACATCCTCTTCCATTTCCATAATATTGTCCTCAAGAACATCGCCCCTGTATAGACCCTCTATATATTCCTTCCACCTTTCTGCTTTCCCTTCTTTGCTTAGAACTGGGTTTCCATCTGAGCTCTTGATGTTCATACAAGTGGTTCTCTTTTCTCCAAAGGTCTCTTTAATTTTCCTGTAGGCAGTATCTATCTTACCCCTAGTGAGATAAGCCTCTACATCCTTACATTTGTCCTCTAGCCATCCCTGCTTAGCCATTTTGCAGTTCCCCTCATGAACCATGGACCTTGCCATTGGTGGGGAGGCTTGCATGCCTCAGCGATACAGATAGTCATACTGTAGGTGCAACCACAATGGAGGGGTATCTGTTGAGAGGCCAGACAAACATGTGGTTCCTGAAGAGGGGCAGCAGCCTTTCCAGTAGTTGCAATGGCAACAGTCTGGATGACTGACCGATCTGACCTTGTAACACTAACCAAAACGTCCTTGCTGTGCTAGGACTGCGAACGGCTTAAAGCAAGGGGAAACTACTGCCGTAATTTTTCCCGAGGGCATGCAGCTTTACTGTACGGTTAAATGATGATGGTGTCCTTTTGGGTAAAATATTCCGGAGGTAAAATAGTCCCCCATTCGGATCTCCGGGCGGGGGCTACTCAAGAGGATGTCATTATCAGGAGAAAGAAAACTGGCTTTCTACGGATCAGAGCGTGGAATGTCAGATCCCTTAATCGGGCAGGTAGGTTAGAAAATTTAAGAAGGGAAATGGATAGGTTAAAGTTAGATATAGTGGGAATTAGTGAAGTTCGGTGGCAGGAGGAACAAGACTTCTGGTCAGGTGACTACAGGGTTATAAACACAAAATCAAATAGGGGTAATGCAGGAGTAGGTTTGATAATGAATAGGAAAATAGGAATGTGGGTAAGCTACTACAAACAGCATAGTGAACGCATTATTGTGGCCAAGATAGATGAGAAGCCCACACCTATCACAGTAGTACAAGTTTATATGCCGACTAGCTCTGCAGATGACGAAGAAATTGAAGAAATGTATGATGAAATAAAAGAAATTATTCAGATAGTGAAGGGAGACGAAAATTTAATAGTCATGGGTGACTGGAATTCGTCAGTAGGAAAAGGGAGAGAAGGAAACGTAGTAGGTGAATATGGATTGGGGCTAAGAAATGAAAGAAGAAGCCGTCTGGTAGAATTTTGCACAGAGCACAACTTAATCATAGCTAACACTTGGTTCAAGAATCATAAAAGAAGGTTGTATACATGGAAGAACCCTGGCGATACTAAAAGGTATCAGATAGATTATATAATGGTAAGACAGAGATTTAGGAACCAGGTTTTAAATTGTAAGATATTTCCAGGCGCAGATGTGGACTCTGACCACAATCTATTGGTTATTAACTGTAGATTAAAACTGAAGAAACTATAAAAAGGTGGTAATTCAAGGAGATGGGACCTGGATAAACTGACAAAAGCAGAGATTGTACAGAGTTTCAGGGAGAGCATAAGGGAACAATTGACAGGAATGGGAGAAAGAAATACAGTAGAAGAAGAATGGGTAGCTGTGAGGGATGAAGTAGTGAAGGCAGCAGAGGATCAAGTAGGTAAAAAGACAAGGGCTAGTAGAAATCCTTGGGTAACAGAAGAAATATTGAATTTAATTGATGAAAGGAGAAAATATAAAAATGCAGTAAACGAAGCAGGCAAAAACGAATACAAACAGTGTGGTAAAACATCAAAAGGTGTGTGTACAATTTGCATATGTGGTAAATCTGTGAGATATTTGGTAAGTGCAAGCTGTGGTTCATGTAACTGTTGATTCATAAACGCCTGTTTACATTAATTCCCAGAGTCTTCATTGTAAAAACTGACAGAAGTTCTTTTAGTGCTCAGGAGTGAATATGGCAAGCAGGAGAGGTTTCTGTTACTGACTCTGGCTAATTCACAACTGCTGACACTGCTTCCAGCCTATTGAAGAGGCTGATGGGTGGCCTTTTGGCTTCTGCTACAAAAACAGCTGAATATGAACACAATCCTCCAGTCACACTGTGCTAGAAGTTATGTGCCAGACCAGGGTTCACTGTTGAATACACCAATGCTAAGAAGCTCATGACTTTACAAAATGTTTGTACATGCAAGACGCAGCATTGTCAGTTAGCATTTAGGAAAGTTTGCAACAGCCTTATAAAACCAAAAAAGGTTACACATTCCAGCTGTCCACAGACAATGATATCTTTTACAGAGTAGGCCCTTAATTAATGCAATCTACCAAGAGAGAAGGTTCACTTTTATTTAGGATTTAACTTTTAAAATTAAGTAAGTAATGATGTTGAAATTTTCTTTAAGTCTACTGCAGCTTCTGGCATTGAGTAAGTTTATGAACGTGTGTGCCAAGCGCACGCCTACTACAATAGTACAAGTTTATATGCCAACTAGCTCTCCAGATGATGAAGAAATTGATGAAATGTTTGATGAGATAAAAGAAATTATTCAGGTAGTGAAGGGAGACAAAAATTTAATAGTCATGGGTGACTGGAATTCGAGAGTAGGAAAAGGGAGAGAAGGAAACATAGTAGGTGAATATGGATTGGGGCTAAGAAATGAAAGAGGAAGCCGTCTGGTAGAATTTTGCACAGAGCACAACTTAATCATAGCTAACACTTGGTTCAAGAATCATGAAAGAAGGTTATATACGTGGAAGAACCCTGGAGATACTAAAAGGTATCAGATAGATTATATAATGGTAAGGCAGAGATTTAGGAACCAGGTTTTAAATTGTAGGACATTTCCAGGGGCAGATGTGGACTCCAACCACAATCTATTGATTATGAGCTGTAGATTAAACTGAAGAAACTACAAAAAGGTGGGAATTTAAGGAGATGGGACCTTGTTAAACTGACTAAACCAGAGGTTGTAGAGAGTTTCAGGGAGAGCATAAGGGAACGATTGACAGGAATGGGGGAAAGAAATACAGTAGAAGAAGAATGGGTAGATCTGAAGGATGAAGTAGTGAAGGCAGCAGATGATCAAGTAGGTAAAAAGACAAGGGCTGGTAGAAATCCTTGGGTAACAGAAGAAGTATTGAATTTAATTGATGAAAGGAGAAAATATAAAAATGCAGTAAATGAAGCAGGCAAAAAGGAATACAAACGTCTCAAAAATGAGATCGACAGGAAGTGCAAAACTGCTAAGCAGGGATGGCTAGAGGACAAATGTAAGGATGTAGAGGCTTATCTCACTAGGGGTAAGATAGATACTGCCTACAGGAAAATTAAAGAGACCTTTGGAGAAAAGAGAACCACTTGTATGAATATCAAGAGCTCATATGGAAACCCAGTTCTAAGCAAAGAAGGGAAAGCAGAAAGGTGGAAGGAATATATAGAGGATCTATACAGGGGCAATGTTCTTGAGGACAATATTATGGAAATGGAAGAGGATGTAGATGAAGATGAAATGGGAGATATGATACTGCATGAAGAGTTTGATAGAGCACTGAAAGACCTGAGTCGAAACAAGCCCCCAGGAGTAGACAACATTCCATTAGAACTACTGACGGCCTTGGGAGAGCCAGTCCTGACAAAACTTTACCATCTGGTGAGCAAGATGTATGAGACAGGCGAAATACCCTCAGACTTCAAGAAGAATATAGTAATTCCAATCCCAAAGAAAGCAGGTATTGACAGATGTGAAAATTACCGAACTATCAGTTTAATAAGTCACAGCTGCAAAATACTAACACGAATTCTTTATAGACGAATGGAAAAACTGGTAGAAGTCGACCTCGGGGAAGATCAGTTTGGATTACATAGAAATGTTGGAACACGTGAGGCAATACTGACTTTACGCCTTATCTTAGAAGAAAGATTAAGGAAAGGCAAACCTACATTTCTAGCATTTGTATACTTAGAGAAAGCTTCTGACAATCTTGACTGGAATACTCTCTTTCAAATTATAAAGGTAGCAGGGGTAAAATACAGGGAGCAAAAGTCTATTTACAATTTGTACAGAAACCAGATAACAGTTATAAGAGTCGAGAGGCATGGAAGGGAAGCAGTGGTTGGGAAGGGAGTGAGACAGGGTTGTAGCCTATCCCCGATGTTATTCGATCTGTATATTGAGCAAGCAGTAAAGGAAACAAAAGAAAAATTCGGAGTAGGTATTAAAATCCATGGAGAAGAAATAAAAACTTTGAGGTTCGCCGATGACATTGTAATTCTGTCAGAGACAGCTAAGGACTTTTAAGATCAGTTGAACGGAATGGACAGTGTCTAGAAAGGAAGTTGTAAGATGAACATCAACAAATGCAAAACGAGGATAATGGAATGTAGTCGAATTAAGTCGGGTGATGCTGAGGGAATTAGATTAGGAAATGAGACACTTAAAGTAGTAAAGGAGTTTTGCTATTTGGGGAGCAAAATAACTGATGATGGTCGAAGTAGAGAGGATATAAAATGTAGACTGGCAATGGCAAGGAAAGCGTTTTTGTAGAAGAGGAATTTGTTAACATCGAGTATAGATTTAAGTGCAGGAAGTCATTTCTGAAAGTATTTGTATGGAGTGTAGACATGTATGGAAGTGAAACATGGACGATAAATAGTTTGGACAGGAAGTGAATAGAAGCTTTCAAAATGTGGTGCTACAGAAGAATGCTTAAGATTAGAAGGGTAGGTCACGTTACTAATGAGGAGGTATTGAGTGGAATAGGGGGGAAGAGGAGTTTGTGGCACAACTTGACAAGAAGAAGGGACCGGTTGGTAGGGCATGTTCTGGGGCATCAAGGGATCACAAATTTAGCATTGGAGGGCAGTGTGGAGGGTAAAAATTGTATAGGGAGACCAAGAGATGAATACATTAAGCAGATTCAGAAGGATGTAGGTTGCAGTGAGTACTGGGAGATGAAGAACCTTGCACAGGATAGAGTAGCATGGAGAGCTGCATCAAACCAGTCTCAGGACTGAAGACCACAACAACAACAACAGTGCCAAAGTAAGCATCGGTACACCCTGCTGAAAGATTTCTGGTGTAGGTGGCAATTGTTAGTTCTAGATAACTCTACAAATATATGTGAACATTTGATCTGCTGTCAGTCTGCTATTCTGGTTTGACACTATATAAAATTTATTTCTACATATTCTTCATATTTATTGCAATATGTGAAATAACTGATAGGCGAGCACTCATCCATAGCCGATTGATCCAGAGAGCACAGAAATACGTAACAGAAAACAGCATTAACACTTGCTTTTAAGCACTAGCTCTTTTTCTTGCAAAAGTAGACACACTCACACACGCACAACCATACCAACACCCAAACGCACACTTCTGTGGCTATGCCAAGACTTGAGTCTTGCCATGGCCATGGAAGAGTGTGTGTGTGTGTGTGTGAATTTTTCAAGAAAAAGACCTAGTGCTCAAAAGATAGTTTGAATGCTGTTTCTTATTTCATGTACTATTTCATCCAGGAATTATCATTATTGTTCTTCATATTTATTGGTTTGACAATGGGATGCTGCAGCTTATGGCTCTGGTGTGCTAATGACGAGATCTTTGGCATAGTTCATGCAGCTGACCACTATAATGCCATATTCATCAAGCAGCAAGCTGTTCTATTTACTGTTTGCAGAGGTGGATTGCATAGTTTAGTATGGAAACGGTGCTCGTCAGCACACGAAGACAAAAATGTGTACCATTTGAGTGATTTAATATGTAAAGTCCAATGTGATCTATGTCCACATGGTTTACCAGAAACAGGCTAACAGTAAATTCCCAGAAAATAGTATCTATAAATGCCCACACAGAACAAAATAAAAGTGCTGTGCAACCAATAATATGTATGGATAACCAAAACATTCATTAGTGCTGTAACCAAAATGGCATTTCTTAGTTATCATATGTAAGAAAATCTTAAACGGTGTTTTCATATGACGCCTTTGAATTGCAAATTAGTTAAGAATTAGACATTATTAATCATTCTTTGCAATAGCACAAACTCTGAAACAGTTAAAGCTGTATATTTTTCTTATGGGCATTCATTACCAAGGGATGCTATAATTTTCTGCGGAAATGCACATCAGACCAAAACTGTTTTCAGGTAACAAAAGGCAGTTACAAGAATAATGAAATGTGCAAGCAACAGAAAACCATATAAATTTTTTTAAATATCTAAAAACATGAACCCATTCGTGTATTTATATATTGGAAGTAGCTATACATCAGAAAAGGCACAAGGAAGAAAAAGCTTTCTTACTCAAAACAAAACCAGGTCAAACAGTGACATACGTGTTAGTCATTACAGCACCACATTGTGCCGATAAATTGTATATCATGCAGGAACAGAAATGTACAATAGATTACCCAGAAATATAAATCTCTTTCTGAACTGCATTTTGTATCTTTAAGAAATATATGACATTCTGCATACTGCAAAACTGCTTCTACTCAGTCTCTAAATATCTTATGCAATAAAACATGTAATTCATACTTTAACTGCAGAAAGAAGTTGTACAGTAATGGTATGTATCAATTTTGTAACTATACATGGGTCCAACTTATTATAAAAAATGTAAGTGATATATGGTTGGCGAAGAGTTCTCGGGCTTCCAGCCGGGTGGTGGTGTCTTCAAACTGCGACGTTTCGACGAGTGACATACTCGTCATCTTCTGGTGAAGTGCCGAGACTTTGCGGATGCCGGTCCCTTTATACCTGCGGCATACCCCCCACCATCTGGCCGCGGGGGGCTGGATACAGAGGAGCCGGTGGGCGGGGTGGAGGGGGAAGCGTGTGCGCCGTTGGTGTCTCCGTCAGAGCATTCCGGTCACGTCTCGTGAGTTGATCGGTTCTTGGTGCGTTTCTGGCGTATTGCGACTAATGCTGGATTCCAGGCTGCGCTCAGTTGATAACCTTCGTCCCTGTTCGCAAGATTCTCGTGGACCCGTATTTCTATTGATTCTTTAATGACGCTGTCCCAATAGCTCCCGGCTCGGGAAAGCACTGTGGTGTTCTCGAAATCAAAGGTGTGGTTTTCTTTGATGCTATGTTCCGCTATAGCAGATTTCTCTGTCTGTCCAAGTCAGACATGCCTGGTGTGTTCCTCGCACCTTTTCGAGATGCAGTGCTGCGTTTGCCCAATGTACTGTGCACCACATTCGCAGGCAATGCTGTATATATCAGGTGTGTTGAGTTTGAGTGGGTCTTTAGCTGAGCCCAGCAGCTCTTTCGTCTTTGTCAGTGGTCGGAAGACGTTATTTATGTTTTATTTTCTCAGTAGCCTCCCAATTTTGGCTGATATGGGCCCCAAATATGGAAGAAAAGTGAGTCTCTTGTTAATGTCCTCTAACTCTCTTCTTCCTCTTCCTGAAATTTGTCAGCCTGTCTCCTCTTAAAGGCCCTACCAATCTGTGTTTCACTGTACCCGTTTTTCCGAAATACCTCTCTTATGTGATGCAATTAATCTGAGAGGCTTTCTTTGTCACAGATGATGTGGGCCCTATGTACCAAGGTGTTCAGTACTGACTTGCGTTGCGCCGGATGGTGGCAGCTGGTTGCATGGAGGTACAGGTCTGTGTGCATCTTCTTTCTATGAACTGAGTGGCCCAGCGTACCATCCGCTTTCTTCCTGATCAGTATGTCCAGGAATAGAATACAGCCATTCTCTTCTACTTCCATTGTGAAGATGATATTCTCATGTATGCCGTTTAGGTGGTCCGTAAACTCCTCCAGTGTGTGCCTGCCATGCTGCCAAATCACGAAAGTGTCGTCCACATAGCGGAAGAAGTGCCTGGGTTCACGGTGAGAAGTTTGTAGTGCCATCTCCTCAGAGTGTTCCATATAAAGATTCGCGATCCCTGGAGTTAGGGGAGATCCCATGGCCACTCCATCCACTTGTTCATAATGCTCTCCATTGCACTTGAAGTAGGTGGTCGTAAGTGCATATTCAAAGAGCTTCACTGTTTCAGGCTCGAAGTGCTATTTAAGGAGTGTCAAGGCGTCTTGTAGAGGTACTTTCGTGAAAAGGAGGTGACGTCGAAGCTCAAGAGTAGGTCATCTCACTGTATTCGGATGTCCTTCAGTATTCTTACGAAATCTGCGGAGTTTTTGACGTGATGACTGCAGTGTCCCACCAGTGGTTTTAATAATGTCGCCAGGTATTTGGCCAGTCCATAACTGTGTGAGTTGATAGTGTCCAGAATCGGTCGTAGAGGCACCCCATCTTTGTGAATTTTGGGCAATCCATACAGGCGCGGTGTCGTTGGCGCTCTGAGATACAGCCATTTCTGCACTGCTTCTGGTAGATCTGAGTCCTTCAGTAGCGCCACGGTTTTCCTGGTCATCGTCGATGTAGGGTCCTTGTTGAGTTTCCTGTAGGCTGGGTGGATGGAGTGGCCTTGGGATCTCCCCTAACTCCAGGAATCACGAATCTTTACACGGAACACTTTGAGGAGGTGGCACTACAAACTTCTCACTGTAGACCCAGGCACTTCTTCCGCTATGTGGATGACACTCTCGTGATTTGGCAGTATGGCAGGCAGGCACTGGAGGAGTTTATGGACCACCTAAACAGCATACATGAGAATATCATCTTCACGATGGAAGTAGAAGAGAATGGCTGTATTCCATTCCTGGACATACTGCTCAGGAAGAAAGTGGATGGCACGCTGGGCCATTCAGTATATAGAAAGAAGACGCACACAGACCTGTACCTCCATGCAACCAGCTACCACCATCTGGCGCAACGCCAGTCAGTACTGAACACCTTGGTACATAGGGCGCGTGTCATTTATGACACGCGCCCTATGATGAATTACACCACCTAAGAGAGGTATTTCGGAAAAATGGGTACAGTGAAACACAGATTGGTAGGGCCTTTAAGAGGAGACAGGCTGACAAATTTCAGGAAGAGGAAGAAGAGAGTTAGAGGACGTTAACAAGAGACTCGCCTTTCTTCCATATTTGGGGCCCATATCAGCCAAAATCGGGAGGCTACTGAGAAAATAAAACATAAATAACGTCTTCCGACCACCGCCAAAGACGAAAGAGCTGCTGGGCTCAGCTAAAGACCCACTCAAACTCAACACACCTGGTATATACAGCATTGCTTGCGAATGTGGTGCACAGTACATTGGGCAAATGCAGCGCTGCATCTCGAAAAGGTGCGACTTGGACAGATAGAGAAATCTGCTATGCGGAACATAGCATCAAATAAAACCACACCTTTGATTTTGAGAACACGACAGTGCTGTGCAAAGCTGGGAGCTATTGGGACAGCGTCATTAAAGAATCAATAGAAATATGGGTCCACGAGAATCTTGTGAACAGGGATGAAGGTTATCAACTGAGCGCGGGCTGGAATCCAGCATTAGCCGCAATACGCTAGAAACGCACCAAGAACCATCCAGCTCACGAGACGTGACTGGAATGCTCTGACGGAGACACCAACGGCGCACCCGCTTCCCCCTCCACCCCGCCCGCCGGCTCCTCTGTATCCAGCCTCCCGCGGCCAGATGGTGGGGGGTATGCGGCAGGTATAAAGGAACTGGCATCCGCAAAGTCTCGGCACTTCACCAGAAGATGACGAGTATGTCACTCGTCAAAACGTCTAAGTTTGAAGACACCGCCACCCGGCTGGAAGCCCGAGAACTCTTCGCCAGCTGTATACGCCGGGAAAGCATTCATTCACATTAAGTGATATATATTTGCAAGTTGTAAAAAGGTTTTCTGTCCAATATTTTGTGTATGAAATATGTAAAAATGGACTATAGGCCACTGTCGTAGGCTTCTGTACATTAACTTTAAACATCATACAGTTCTCCATGGATATCTTCACACTTACAACTATTTTCAGGATGTTGATAATTGTATGCTCTTTGGTATTGCTTATTGGTGTCTGTTGCTGAGAGTCAGCAACGCAATACTGTATCATCTGTAATGAAATTTTGAACTCCAAGGCACATAATGTGATAAGTTCAGACAGATATTACATTATCAAATACTTAGATGACTAATACAGAGAATGTAATATACTTGTATTTTGCAGAGTAGAAGTTTAGAGCTTACTTCAGTATCATCATGAGGAACAGTCTCCAAGCACTGTCCAGATCTTCCTTGCATGTTAACCTCTCTGTTCTCCTCTATCCCCAGTCATTGTTCCACCACCACCCTGTTCCAGCCTTTTCTTTTCTGTAGATGCTCTCATCCACTCCTTTCAGTCAACTGCTCTTTACCTTGGAGCACCTATTCACGCATCTTATCTAACATTCTATTACATGTCATTATCCTTTCATGTGTGTACAACCTAAGCCTTGCCGAAGGTACTTTGTTTACCATTTCCTTGAACTTTTACATTCTAATTCTGTCCATCCTTCTTACTCCCAATCTGTTTCCGTGAAATTTTTTGGTTAAATTGCTTTTTGTTTGTTTAGGTTTCAGAAGCATAGGCCTGGACAGGCACACAGTGTGACCATTATGTTATTCCCTTAGTTATTTGTGAGACATCTTTATTCCAGACCCAGCTCGTGACACTTTGGAAGTGCTATGCTTGCCACTCTGTCTTGTTGACTTCCTCAACAGTTCTTCCATTTGTTTCCACTACATTTGGAAAGGAATTTTAAGCTATCAACTTTTTTCAGTCGTTCCTCTGCCACAAGAGTCATTGTGTAGTCCTCTCCCATTTCATGATAATGGCCATGTACTCACTTTTCCTCACACTAAACTTCATACCATGTATCATGTTCTGAATACCAACCAACACCATTCCAAGTTTCATGCCAGAAGTACTTCCATCAATAACTACAACATTACAAGACTATGTGAAGGTAAGATCTCCCCAAGTTATTGCTGGCTAACTAGTTAATTTATAGTATACAGCAGAATAAAAATAAAAAATGGGTCTGTCTTTTGTATTATTTGATAAACATTAGTGAAAAAAGGAGCAAATTGTTAGCAGTGCTGGCGTGTTAAAAGCAAATAAATGCAGAAATGTGCATGTGTATTTTGCAGTTGTAACTCCACACAACTATGCCAGTCATACAACAGATGATTAAACAAAATACACGCGTAAAAAAAAGTTTTGCACCCCATCGGTTCTGAGAGTTTCGGAACCTGTACTGAAAACTGGAATATAGATCAACATAAACATCATTTCTGCCCTCTTTATTTTTCATGAAAACCACACATTGCATGTTGTTTCACCATACAGCGAGACCTTCAGAGGTGGTTGTCCAGACTGCTGTACACACCGGTACCTCTAATACCCAGAACCATGTCCTCTTGCATTGATGTGTGCCTGTATTCGTATTGGCATACTGTCCACAAGTTCATCAAGGCACTGTTGGTCTAGGTTGTCCCTCTCCACAACAGCGATTCGGCGTGGATCCCTCAGAATGGTTGGTGGATCATGTCGTCCATAAACAGCCCTTTTCAGTCTATCCCAAGCATGTTCGGTATGGTTCATGTCTACAGAACATGCTGGCCACTCTAGTTGAGCGATATCATTATCCTGAAGGATGTCATTCACAAGGTGTACACGATGGGGGCGCGATTTGTTGTCCACGAAGACGAATGCCTCGCCAATATGCTGCTGATATGATTGCAGTATCGGTCGGAGGATGACGTTCATGTATCATACAGCCATTACAGCACCGTCCATGACCACCAATGGCGTACGTTGGCCCCACATAATGCCACCCCAAAACAGCAGGGAACCTCCACCTTGCTGCACTCACTGGACTGTGTGTCTTAAGTCGTTCAGCCTGACTGAGTTGTCTCCAAACACGTCTCCAATGATTGTCTGGTTGAAGGCATATGTGGCACTCATCAGTGAAGAGAACATGATGCCAAGCCTGAGCAGTCTATTCAGCATGTTGTTGGGCCCATCTGCACTGCTCTGCACGGTGTCATGGTTGCAAAGATGGATCTCACCATGGATGTAGGGAGTGAAGTTGCGCATCATGCAGCCTATTGTGAACAGTTTTGATTTGTAAAACGATGTCCTGTGGTTGCTGTCGGGGTTCCTCTGAGCCATAATCGGTAGTAGTGGTCATCCACTGCAGGATACAGTATCCACAGTCAACATCTATCTTCAGGAGTTCTGGGAACCAGGGTGGTGCAAAACTTTTTTTGACGTGTATATGTGAATTTTTGTTTAGTTTAATTTATTATTGAATATTGGACATAGAACAAAAATGGTTTGTCAGGCAATGATATTGTACAACAATTTGAGTGTTTCATTTTTCAGCATTGATTGAATATAGTTCTGGCACGTAAGCCTATTTTTCAAAGGAAAGTCCTTCAACTGAGCTGCGACATATATCCCAAATAAGTCAACCTCATAGAACTGAGGTCTATTTGAAGCTGGCAGGTGACTCGCAGATATTTTCTGTAACTTCTCAATGACACTCTTGACTTTTGTTAACTTGCTTACATGTCATATATATATTTTTTAATTTGGTGTTGGGAGATTAGGCACAAGTGGGGGTTGTGATGAGGCCATGACTTTATGTACGAAGTCAATAGTTTAAATGATCAGATGTACCAATTTTGTCATCTGTCCCATCATCTTTAGTTCTGGTAGCTGGTGTAACCTGAAACTAAAAGACTACCAATAATTAACTCGATGTTTGTGTTGTTGTGTTTGTGCACATGTGCAAATTTTAGTTTGTAACTAATATTTCTCTTCTAGGTTCCACAAACATAGGAGGGCTGGGTGGAAATACAAAAAAATTTCAAACAAATTGGAATATTCTTTTATGCGATGGTACTATTGGTGGTGAACATGTGGTCATAAAACCATATAGGATTGCTCTGAGTTTTACCACTATAAAGGAGGTTACAGCATTGTACTTTTGGCATTGATAGGTGCTGATTGTAAGTTTCCCATACGCAGATAGGGGAACCAATATGGGAGCCACTGATGCAAGTGTATTCTGGTTGTCCTTACGTAAGTCAGCTTAGGCAATGCCTTTAATGTGACAAAGATGCCTCACTGAGTTTGAATGAGGTCTTGTGTAGTGCTACAGAAGCTGGATGTTCCTTCTGCGATACTGCAGAAATACTAGGTGGGGACGTAGCAACTGTACATGATTGCTGGCAGCAGTAATCACGAGAATGTATGTTCACAAGAAGACTGGGCTCTGGATGGCTACATGACACTACTGAGAGGGAACACAATCATGTTCGGTGTATGGCACTGGCACATCGTAATGCATCTAAAGAAGCAATTTAAGCAGCATTTGGCACCACAGTGTTGCAAAGTGATTACTTCAAGGACAGCTGTGAACCAGACGCCGTGTAGCATGCATCCCATTGACTCCAAAGCATTGCCATTTGTGACTTCAGCGATGTCAAGTGAAAGTTCATTGGAGGAGGTCATTGTTGGAGGTCTTTCGTGTTTTCTGATGAAAGCTGGCTCTACCTCCGTTCCAGAGACGGTCATAAGTTGGTTAGGAAGAGGTCAGTGAGGGCCTGCAATTGACCTGTCTGCATCGTAGACACACTGGACCCACCTGGAGTTATGGTCTGGGATGTGATTTCGTATGACACCAGGAGCACTCTCATGATTATCCCAAGTGTCCTGTGTGGAAGTTTGTCCATCAATCTGATGATTTAATCTGTTATACTGCCATTCATGAACAGTGTTCCAGGTGGTGTTTTCCTACAGGATAATTCTCAGCCACATACTGCTATTGTGACCCAACTTGCTCTACAGAGTGGCAACATGTTATCTTGGCCTGCTCGATCACCTTTCATCCAAAAATAACATTAACTGCCCTTGTACTGATCGATGAAGTGCAACAGGCATCGAACTCCATCCCATAAACTGACATCTGTCACCTGTATAACACATTGCATGCATATTTGCCTACTTGCATTCACTATTCTGGCAGTTGCAGTGGGCATTGATGTACCAGCATTTCACATTTTTAATGGCTTATCATGCACTTACATTAAAATATGATCTTGCAGTGTTAAATATGTTATCCAGACAAATGTGTTCCTGAAATTTCGTTACTCTACATTAATTATTTTGTGGAGCTGTGATTTTTTTCTGTCAGTGAATTAGCTGATTTCCCGGGTCTCACAGTTTTGATTTGACATACACCACCATTAAAAACTAAATTTACGAAATTGAGTGTTTACCTCCTCATGATGACTACATATCTCAAGAAACTATTGGCTGCAGTGAACCATGGTAGCTTTGGTACGTAGATGTCAGTGCATGCTCCACTTGTCTTCAGTGAACTCACTTTCAGGAGTTCACCACTGTACATGACCCTGTATACAGGCTCTCAAAAAAACATATTGGGAATGGTGACCCCTAGTCCCACTAAGTCACTCTTTGACTTCATAAAAGAGCTCTCCCTCTTTATCTCGGTGGCATAATCACAATGATTCATGTTACATAATAGTTGATAGTTTATCTAAGTTTCTAAAAATATACCTTATTGTCTGCACTCCATTTTACACTAGCAGCTAGTTTTGACTGCACTTCTTCAGATGTTGAAGACATTTTACAAAAGAAGTATAATACACACGATAGTAGTTAGACTCTCAGCAGTGTGTACCACTCAACTAGTGGCCATTATCTTTTAAGACACAACCAGTATGTCTGCCACAAAATCATGTGACAATGTTACTAGCCTTTTGGCATCCACTAAACTAAAAGCTGCTTGAGTTTGGTGGCTGTCTGTAGCCTACTAGATGGTGAGGCTGAAGTACCTCTGCATACGGGGAAGAGGAGGGATAATTAGTAATAGCTGGTACCGGCTAGTACTACTGGCCACCATCTATGTCCAAGTGTGCAGGGGGCTATATTTTTATTTTTCTCTCTTGTGTTTGAGTTCCCCTTCTTTCTTCTATCATGATCCTGAGACTCATCAATAGTAATCAGAGGTCACTATCTAAGGACTCTTAAGGCATTTATGACAGTGACATCCCTCGTCCCTTCCCTTATGAAAATGATATAAACCATAGCAGGCTTCCTTTCCCAGTAACAGTCAAAGCACATTACCTTATGACTCTCTAGTTCTTGTACCAGTAAGTGCCAATATTTTTTGAGGTTCATGTGGCCTCTACAGCTGTCGTAGCAGTGATAGGGAACATGGGGTCTCCACTGTACTTCACAATCTCAAGCATTCCCCTACTTCATGCTGTTGCCTGTCTTCCATCAAAGTAGAGTTGGGGTTGGACTTGTGGGACCTTTGCTTTTTAAGAATTTATGCTTTTTAAGAATTTATCAATCTGCATGGTCTTTGATTCATGCGAATTTATATAATTGTGCTTCTCCTTTTGTATGTAGATGGCTTTAGCACACAGAGAATTTGTAGGGACAGAGTTGATGTCATTCATTTTAAGTTCTTTAACAAAATTGTACATGATTACCTGTAGTTAATCTAGTTTCGTTCATCGTCATCAGCAGTAATTTGACATCCATTCTTGGATAAAAAATTCTATAGATTTTTTGATTTATTACTGTTTTTGGGAATACACATGTTGCTCCTGCATGTTTTCTAATGCCATTTACCTACTCACCATTAGCTCATGATCTGTCTTTTTTTTATCTTGTTTAATCCAGAAAAGAATTTCCTTTTTCTGTCTATCAACCGTTAGCCTCTGTATATGTCCCAGACCACCCAGCCTCCTACCCCCCATTTTCATTTTCATTTGCGTTAAAAGTTATTCTTGTTTCACAACTGTACTTCGGAACTGGTAATAGACACTGACTGTAAAATTTCCTCTTCAGATATATGAAATGCTCGATTTTTAAAACCTGTTTACGTTTACTAAGAGTGCTACAAGTTGTTTTTAGTTGTTTTTTTTATTGCATTTTCTGTCCGTCCAGTCACTATTTTCAACTACCATAATCATAAAACTTGTCGGTTGGTCTGACTTCATTGTTAATTTTCACTGTTTTCATTTTAGTATGTTGATTATATATGATTTTAATCTTATTATAATTCAGAGTTAATCAAAAATAATCATCCAATTTGGCATGTCTATATTTCTGAAACCAATAAACATATACAGTGAATTTAGTTTTTTGATGAACGGGAAACTTGAAAAATATTTTTTTCACACCTTTTCATACTTGTTCAATACTGGCATATGTCAATGTGGTGTTCAAATTGTTCCCACACTGGAGCGAGCATGTCTTGAGCTGCAGCTTCCACAGCTGTTGCTACGTGACTTCATTCATTGTTGGTGGTAATGGAGGTGCATAAACAGAGTCTTTTATAAATCCCCACAAGAAATAAATCACATACAGTCAGGTCTGTTGACCTTAGAGGCCAGTAACGTAAGGCTAAATCATTTGGTGCAGCTCAACCGGTCAATTGTTCAGTATTCCTTTGATTTAAAAATTCCCACACTTCCAGATGCCAATATGGTGGTGCCCCATCCTGTTGCTAAATGTAGTTGTTTGAATTAGTTTCCAACAGTGGGGAAAGAAAGTATTTAAGCATATCGAGATTTGTGCTACCTGTAACAGTGTTCTTGGCAAAGCAAAATGGACCATACTTCTTTTCTGGTGAAACTGCACAAAACACATTAAATTTTGGAGAGGCCCTCTCATGTTGTACAACTTCATGTGGTTGTTCCATACCACATATTGCCACACTATGATGGCTCACCTTTCAATTTAAATGGAATGTTGCCTCGTCACTAAACACTAAGCATGGAAGAAAACTCATCCTCCATCTTGCCAAGAAAGAAATTACGGAACTCCACACATTGTTGTTGGTTACCTTCATGAGAACTTGCAGTAGCTGAATTTTGTATGGTTTCATGTTTAAACATTGAGGCAATACACGCCAGATGGACATCAGAAGCATGTTGAGCTGTCGAGCTGCACGGTGAACGGATTTCTGCAGACTCCTTGTGAAACTATGGCGGATGCATTCAATATCTGTGTCAGACACTCGAGGACGGCTATTTGCATTTACGCAAACAACCTGTTTCATGCAGTTGTTGATACCATCATCCAGTGCTCTGTGTTGTAGGAGAATCCACACCATACCTAGTACTAAAGTCATGCTGAACAGTTATTACTGCCCCACATTGTGCAAAATGTAGACTGCAAAATGGTTTCTGTTGTCCCGACACCATTTTTAGTAGAACCAAAGTGGGCACACACTGCTGCTACCTAACAGGAACCATGTAAAATTTGAGAGTTTACTCTTTACAGCACTATGTTGTTCACGCAAATATCTCAAATAATATAATAGTTATGATTTTTTTAAAAATTGGATGATACTTTTTGATAAACCGTGTACATATTTTTAGGCCCATTTTCAAGCACCTGTATGAAGTTCTTCAATTGATTGTTAAAATTTACACAAGAAGCAAACAGTACAGCTTCATCTGAAAATAGGAAATACCCTCTGTTGTGCACTTCTCATTAGTTTTCAGGGCGTAGAGTAGATGCAGATGTAAAAAAACAAAACGTGGCTTATATGTGATCCAGTAACAAACACTATTTCTTTGTTTTCCCTACTAAAGGACCTGAAAACTTCCTGTAGAACTACTAATAATTGTTTTGATGATATGGAATGTGCTTGCGTGACTCCTCTTTCAACTCTGAATTTCTCGGTATTTTGGCGAAGTCTAAAGGAAGCCATAGCATTAATTTAGTATACTTCAATACAGTATTAAAGGTTGCCTCGGTGACC
This sequence comes from Schistocerca americana, assembly GCF_021461395.2. Lineage (NCBI taxonomy): Eukaryota > Metazoa > Arthropoda > Insecta > Orthoptera > Acrididae > Schistocerca > Schistocerca americana. The sequence goes on from NC_060124.1 coordinate 314,037,163, forward strand.
TGTTTCTTGAGAGCTGTTGCTACAGACTTAGTTGAAATAGACTCCAAAGCATTCTTAAATCTATGAAATCAGACAAAATGGTAATTCATACTCTTTACTCCATTCTACAATGTTGTTCACAACTTATAAATGGTGCATTGTGCTCCATCCACTTGTAAAGCTTGCATGTTCCTTAGCTTTATTGAAATTCGAAAGTCTGATGATGAGTTCAGTGAGATGAAACTGATAGGTCTACGATTTTTGTATCTTGAAAAGTATAATAATTGCAGCATTTTTTAAGAAATTATTCCTTCATACTTCAAATTGGATGTATACCTGATCTGCCATTACATCATCATTTCTATTGTTATCGCAAAATGGACATCTATGTTCTTCATCTCTCTAGATATGATGATGATAAAAGAAAAAAAAAAAGCCAAACTCCGTCCAAACAGACCAATGGTATCGACTGGCCGCTATATCATCCTCAGCCCACAGGAGTCACGGGATGCGGATGTGGAGGGGCATGTGGTGAGCACACGGATCTCCTGGCAATATGCCAGTTTACCAGACCGGAGCCACTACTTTTCAATCAAGTAGTTCCTCAATTTGCCTCACAAGAGATCTGAGTGCAACCTGCTTGCCAACAGTGCTTGGCAGATCGGATCGTCGCCCACCTAAGAACTAGCCCAGCTCGACATTGCTTAATGTTGGTGATCTGACGGGAACTGGTGTTACCACTGCAACAAGGCCTTTGACTCTGTTGACAACAGGATGGTAGAATTCTCCAGTGTTTAGTCAGTGTTGGTGGTGTATTCTGGTTTTCCATCAATGTCACTGGCCTTGGCCTTCCTGTATTTGTTCTGCTGTCTTTATATACATATAGTTGTGATTTGTGGCTGTTCATAGCAGTTAGTGACACATTTACCTAGAGCTTCATGATTGAACTGAGTGCCAGACTATTGACTAGAACTTGTGTTGTTGGTGATGATGGGATAAGTGTGTCTTTAATGGTAGACGGTCACCCTGAGTGGTTGTTGCATGAACGTATTGGAGAACTTCATCAGTCAGGAACTCCAGTTTTCCACAGTCTGTTACTTATTATGTAGTCCCATCTAAAGTTAGCTTAAGGCTTCATTCTTGTAAAATGACAAATTTTAAGGGCTCAATTTTTCTTTGATCATTACTCTCTCAATACGGGTTCCTGTCAACTGGGTGTATGCTCCAGTCTTCAGCACAACAGCCATTGAATCTGGGAACATAGTGTTCTTCATCTGGTGATGATAAACTTTCAATATTACAGACAAAATGCCCTAGAATAATGTGTTGTCTGGATATTTTGGTCATCGATGGTGGTGTTGACATCTTGGTAACTTGTCCATGAAGGAATTTCATCTGTGATGACCTTAGCTCCATAGATGGTCTCTTCATTTAGTTTACCAGATTTGGTGACTGATTGGTTGAAATGCCTTTGTGATGACAGCAAACGACTGTGATGTGTTGGAAGCAATCTTGTCCAGGGTATGGCAATGGCCTATGCCCAGCAAGTTATGTCTGGTAATCTACAATTGCCTAATGTCCTTAAAATTGCCCTTTTGTTTGCTGCCTTGCATTGTAAGAGTTGCTGCTTTCTTTACACTAGTGTGTTTCATGTCCAGTGTGTTCACAGTGGAAACATATCAGTATGCTGTCCTCTGTTCTCCACATGTCTGCCTTATATGCAGCTTTCAAGTTGCATTGGAATCAACTGTGTCTGTGTCAGTGAGAACCTTGGATTTTGTCTAATGGTTGTGGAACAAATCAATTCATCATGTTGATCTGTGTTCTAATGATCAGTGCCAATGAACAATGGGCCTCCTTTTGAATTTAAGAGTGCTACTTCATTGTGGCTTGATTCAACATTATTTGCTTCAACTTCCTGCTATATGTGTTTGACATTAACAGAAGTCGTAAATCCTCCTTTCTCTTCTCTTACTATTTGCTGTATTGGCGATGCAAGATCAAGACTATCTTTCACGACAGCCATTGTGTGACATCTGGAAGTCTGTCAAACATCTTTTGACATAATTTTGCTGGCTGTGTTGCCTCCTTGGGTGCTGGCACCAGTTGATGAAATCCTCTGTTGCGGTGGCATCCTTCAAAATAAGTGCTTGATGGTGACCCTGTGCCACTCTTTAATAGGTGTGAAAATTTGTCAGCTTCCATCAAATTCAGGTTCACTGTTTGACACAGTCCTCAAACATTTTATCTGTGTGACTGTGTCTTCTCCTCACGATGTGGGGATCTGTTCTTCTGTGTCCTTTGGCTAAATGACTTCTTGATTTCCGCCTGAAGTTTGTCTGTTTTTGAACCATTGCTGGGCTATACTGCCCAAGTAGAAGTAGATGCTAGTAATATACATTAAATTATTATAAATTTTATACTTAATGACACAACCAATCATTTTAGCCATTTACTAGGATCCTGACTAGCCTCTCTAAAAAACATGGCTGAATGCCTGATGTGCTCATATATCCATTCACACAATGACAGTGCTGACCTTTGGAGGATTATTCCATTTGTATTTGGATTATGTTGTGTAGAATTCGGAATCAAATATCATTTACAAGAGCAATCACATCAGTAAGAACCAACAATCCACACATCATCTGGAGGACCACAGACTGGATCTAGATCCAGGTAGCTATCGTAAATTCTGAGGGAGGGGGAACAATCCTGTATGTGGTATGTCGTCCACTGTGGGGTATAGTTATAGTCACTGATGAGTGAAGGTTGTGTTACCAGTTCAATCCCCACCACCTGGGATTATTTATCATTCAAAATTTGTAATTTCTCGAAGGTTATGGGACCTAATTTTTAATGGAATGTTATTATTTACTATGTATCTATAAATGAGAACTTTCTCCACAGAGGCAGTTGTTTAACCCCACATAGACCATCATTTGTGCTAAGTAAATATGATTGCAGTGTGAAGTGTTAGTTCTTGATGAAATCCTACGTTTGTCAGTGGTTTTTGATTCCAGATTTTATGTGACAGTAAAATTACCAAATAAGCAGCAACCAATCGCAAAATCATGTTTTCTTTATTTACTTTTGCAAATCGATTTCGACTGATTAACAGCCATCATCGGTGCTTTCAACAAATATGTGCCCTGAGTAGTAACGCTGTCTTAAGCAGAGGTCAAACATAAAGTCATGTGACAGTATCTGTTTCTGAGTCTGTGGCAGATGTTCCTTTTAGCTTTATATGTATTTTTCTCCACCTCCTTGTAGGTCCATGATACTCTGAAATCCTAAAGTTTTTTTAGGTTCGTTACATCCTGTACAATTTCATTTATTGTTTGGTAAAATATAACCAATTTGTTTTAGTTCTGTTTGACTCTTACCAAGTCCATTCACTGTTTGTTCTATATTAAAAGAATTCCCTAAGGACAATCATCTTATTCATCTCAGTGGCGAAGTCTGCTATTCTACAAATTCTCTGTTATTTTAGCATCTGTTAACTGTGTGTAAATAAATTATATACATCTAAGTGTCTGCTACAGAATATTTATTTTAACATTCTTAGTTCTTTTGTCCTCTATTTTCTGTATCACAATCAGCCAGTTTGGGCCATATGGACAATATCAGGTACTGGTATACATGTTGAAAAATACAGACAAAAACCAAGATCTCTATAATGACCATAGTAGCATAGGTAATCATAAATATTGGTTTGAATACCAGTAAATATAAACATAAATGTTACTTACAAGGAATGCATGAAAAAAATGACTATATGGTTAAAAATCAGCAAGTTGTGGTATGGAAAAAAAAGTTTGTAGTCATTAAATACAGTTTGATTCTCGCAAAGAATTCATTTTGAGCAACAAGCTCCTATGTGGAAAAAGTTTCCAGTTCATTCTTTGAAAAGGAGAGAAGCACTGAAACAGATGCAATTAATTATTTTGGTTGAATATATTGCCTGCTAACTCATTGCTAATTTCTTCTTTCTTTCTTATATAATTCAAAGTCGCTTTCATTCTTCCCATAACTTTCATAACAAACAGTTACCAAACCATTTTCCTACTGATTCTGCTGTTACCTTCTTTGCTTCGCTTTAGATTCATTTTATAATTTAATTAAATGGTTGGGAGTTGTCTGCACTTACTACTAGTAAATGAATTAGTTTATTTACAAATACTGGCATTAGGAATAGCAGTGGTTTTAACACTCCTAGGGGCACCTCGTAATAACATTTCTGTAAGTTCATTGTATATTTTTGTGGAGGTTTAACTCATAAAGCACAGTTGTATTTTAATTTTTTCATAAAATATTCGATATTTTCAAGAAACATAATAAAGTTGTTAGTTGGATATAAGTTTATTGTGTGGACACTATAATGTCCATGGTGAGGAGTCAGTCCCTTTCTCACTTTTAGTCACCTTTTTTTGATGTTTTCACCTGTTTAAATTTTTGACATATTTTTCAACCTATTTTTCTCTTTTAGGAAGGAAACAATTTATTTATTTTTGTTTCCAAGTTTCTGTGTTCATGTTACTTCATTTAACATTTTGGAATGCTTCAGTGATGAAAGTAGATAAAATCTAACCTGAGGGGCTTCTGAAATTTGAGATAGATTGTTCACTTTGGATTTTATTGACTGCTTTTTATATTTTGTACAGCTGTTATTAGTGTCAGCAATAGTAGGAAATGGGTAGATTGCTACTCACTGTAAAGATGACACATTGAGTTGCAGACAGGCACAACAAAAAGACTGTTACACATTTAGCTTTCGGCCAAAGCCTTCTTAAGAAAAGAAAACACACACACACATTTACACAAGCAAGTGCACGTCACATGCATGGGCTGCTATGTCTGGTAGTTTGGACCGGGCTTCTGGCTCAAGCTGCTGGAGATGATGGTTGTGTGTGAGGTGTGCTTGCTTGTGTGGATGAATGTGCATGTGTTTTCTGTTCTGAAGAAGTCTTTGACCAAAAGCTACATGTGTAACAGTCTGTTCATTGCACCTGCCTGCAACTCAACATGCCATCTTTATGATGAGTAGCAATCTATCCGTTTCCTAGTATTGTTGATATTCCAACCTGGGGTTTCCATTGATTGTTATTAGTGTCAAAATTTCCTCTATTATAATTGCTTCTGTGTTTGTTCCAGATTCTATTTTTGCTGCAGTAAAAAAAACTGCTGCTGTGATAGTCTGTTTAGTTTTGAAAATAAACTTTTCTACACATTTACAATATGAAGTCAGGAGATGACCAGCAACTTGGATAACATAAATTTTATGTTGTAATTTCATAACATTAGTGTTTCATTATGTTGGCGACTGGTTTTGAGCTAACAGGTTCATTTTTAAGCCAGGCTTATTAAAAATGCACTGCTAATGCTCAGTTTGCAGCAGTCAATTCACATGTTGGTAATATACACACAATACATACTCACATTCAATGTCAGACTAATTTCACAATGTGGATGTATTCGTGAAGTGCAGTTGAACTAGAATCTAGTTTTTGAAGTGAACAACCACAGGGTGACTTGCTTTAGGAGGTCAGCCAACAGGATTTAGGAAGTGGGGTGGTATTTGATTTTACTTTCTTAAGCATATATATCTAAAAAAGAATTCTACTACTCCTCAATTCACATCCTGCAGTGTCATTGTGAATACTACTTTAAAAAACCTCCAATGAAAGCAGAATTTCATTTCTTAATTTCATCTGCAGAGCTATTCAGTAGATTCACACAATGTTTTCAAAGCCAAACACCTTTGAATCAAAAGTTGTCCACAGGAAAAGAAAATATACTTCAAATCCTTTTGGCTCATAATTTGAAAGTTTCTGCTTTGAACAAAAGTGAGAGTATTTATGAATTTCTTCACAATTAACCCTTTACATGGGATACTCTGTTTCCTGCACCATTGAAAAACGTTCTCTTTTTGAACCTCAAAGAAAGAATAAAGAGCAGAACCTGCAGTGACATGTTCAAGGTTGCAAAAATGATGCTGTTCGATGCCTGGCAGTATTACTTGTTAGACCAGTGGAAGGTTCTACTGTTTGAAAGAGATGACTGAGTTAGATAACAAAAGTATTGACAGTTGCTGGGAGCAGCACATTTCAAATAAAATCTCATGATCCATAGAGTTAAAGTATCCAGATGTTTCAGAACGTGTTAAGGCTGCTCTCACTTTGTCCCATGGAAATGTGGACAAAGAGAGGAGTTATTCCATTTTGAAGCACACACAGAAGGAGACAAGGCAGGAATGACTGAAAGATTTAAACAGTGGTTTGACAGTGAGTGATGCTTTCGGACAAGACTTGCAGCTCATTAGGTATGGTGAGCAAGCACATGCAAGTTATATTGCTTATGAGCAGGAACATGAAAGGAACAGAATACTTGATGTAGCAGAAAAGCAAAACAGGAACAAAATCAAAGAGGAGATTGAAAAGATCAATGACATGAAAAAATCAGTTGACTATGAGACAGCTGCTCTGGAAGAAAAGAAAAAAGAACACCAACTCTCTAAGGAGGCATGAGAAGAACTTTCTTCTCAAGCTGATGACTAACTGAGAAAATTATGTAAAGACAGTAAAATAGGCCCGGGGTATGTATGAGGGTGCACAGCTATGAAAACAGAAGAAACAGTGAAAGAAATGGAAGTGGAATCAGTTCAGAAACCTCTCGAGAAGAGAAAATCTAGTATAATTACTTCATTTTTTGCTCAAGATTCTTAAGAAACAGCAATCCAAAAATATTTTGTTTGCTGAAGGGTACAATGTCATTAGTTGTAAAAATGTGATGTAGATTTTGGTTGTAGATTACAATTACCAATATCAGATTACCAATGAACAGTTAGTAAATTTGTATGAAGGAAAAACCGGCCCTACTGGTGCCCAACTCAAACACACACATACTTCTGCATGAAGCCAAAAAGACAAACAATATTTGTATGCTTCACCCCATCCAGAAATTTATAATAGAGAAATTTATCATGGTCTTGACTGACCCTTTAAGAGAGTATCAAAAATGAAAACAATTGATCTGTGTCTTATCTGTTTATTTAAATAATTTCTCACTTTAAAAAAAAAAAAACATTTATCACTTTTTTCAAATATTTTGTCACCTTTCCCACCTTTTCAAAGTGTCACCATGGTTCCTAACTGTGAATGTTGCAGTTGCCCAAAAGCTTTTACAAATGACAATGTAGGTTGTCCGAGAGGTGAGGAGTGTGTAACAGAGCTGTGTGGAACCATCCTATTTATCTTAATACCAATCCTGAGACACAAAATAGCTAACTTCAAACACTGGGAAATCCAGGATGGAATAATCACAATATTATGAAAGATAACTTAATTTGTTATTCATGTTGTAGGTCATAAAACTTTGTTATTCACAGGACAGTTTTCAGGCTACTAATGAAAATAGTATATTTAGTTATTATGGATAAACTTTATTTTTCCAAAAACCTTATTTTTCAAAAGTTATTTGTGTTCAAAATTCACATGTTTCAGAATGTTAAAAGATTAAGATGTGTAATTTTTTTCAAAAAATCAGTGCCACAATTTTGTACTATTGATTTTTCTGTTTTATTAAGATAATTTGTTAGTTTGTTAATCTACATCTACATCTACAGGGATACTCTGCAAATCACATGTAAGTGTCTGGCAGTGGGTTCATCGAACCACCTTCACAATTCTCTATTATTCCAATCTCGTATAGCGTGCGGAAAGAATGAACACCTATATCTTTCTGTATGAGCTCTGATTTCCCTTATTTTTATTCAAAGTAGACGATTTCAGTTTTACAAAACTTTTGGGTGAACTTTGGGAATCCCTATGGGCATTAAATGGGTCTCACAGGAAACAGTACACCTGCCAATAATTTTCCCATTTTCTAATTGTACAGCTCTTAGTTGAACGAACTTACTTCACTGTCTATTGTTTCTTTGTGCCTTTTAAGTTTCGCATCTTTTATGTTAACATCTAAAGTGGAGTAGTTTAGTATTTCTATAAATAGGCATCTTGTACAAAGTCAGTCGGTCACTAGCAGTGATCTCGTAAACAATCATGTATCATTGTTTAATTTTCAGTTAGTTTGCATCCACTAGTCTTAACAGTACAGCCACTAGTCAGTCAGTGTTCGTGAGCTATAGTTTAACGTAACTTATGTAAGCGTAGGCTTCTGCGGCCGTTGTCTTCTTCATTAAAATTCTTCAGGGTATCAGACCGCATCGTCATAATTTTAAAATGCGCCAACGTTTCGGCCAGTGTTGCAGCTAGCCTTCATCCGGGCCTTACGTTAACTGCTAAATGAACACACTTGGTTCCTTAAATAGCTGCACGAGAAAACCGTGTCGTTACTTGATTGGCTGTAAAAGGAGGAGGAGGAGGGGTGAAAGGTATGCTTCATTGGTGTTTCCTTTATTATCTGTCATTGGCTGAAATAGCTGTTTTCTATTGGTCTTTATATTAATCCACCCCATTGGAGGAGACGGACGAATTGCGAACAGGTGATGGCTGTGACGTCACACTGTTTCCATGCTGTCCAGAAGCCGGCTGCGGCGTGCCATTGCTTTGTGTGCTCGCGACCACTGCTGCGGCTCTCCGCGTGTCTGCATGGGCCGCCACGGCTCTGCCGCCGCTCCGTAGCCCTGCTATTGCAGGCAGCCAAGACCTCGGAAGCTTATACCCGTCCTCTCTATTCATGTTGGCGGGTCTTTTGGCTATTTCTATCGCCTCTCTAATCTTTCTTTTGAAAGTGAGAGGCTGTTTCGCCAGGACGCGGGCTTCTTGAAAAAATATTGGTTTCCCGCACTCGTCTCGGTGTTCCGCCACTGCTGACTTAGTGTGTTGTTTCAGGCGGATATATCTTTCACGTTCCGAGAGCCTTGCGCTAATCGGACGTCCCGTCTCACCTATGTAGACTAATCCACACACACAACCAATTTCATACACGCCAGCTGTGTGTAGTTTGTCAACTGCATCCTTGGTAGAACCGAGCATGTCGGATATTTTGTTTCTGCTTCGGAAAATTGGTTTGATGTCGGCTTTTTGTAGAATTTTGCCAATACGTTCGGTGACCCCTTGTACATATGGTAACACAGCAATGCTCTGTGCCTCCTTCTCCTCTTCCCTATTAGTCTTCTCCCTTGTCGACATGGTGCTGTCTATCATCTGCTTCCCATAGCCATTAGTTCCGAAGATGGACCTGAGGCGTTCAAGTTCTGTCTTCAGATGTTCTTCGTCGCTTATCCTGTACGCTCTCTTCGTTAGCGTGTGCAGGGCGGACTTCTTCTGCGTGGGGTGATGGTGGGAGGAGGCGTGAAGGTACCTGTCCGTATTGGTTGGTTTCCTGTACACTTTGTGGCCAAGTTTACCATCAGGTTTTCGATAAACTTCCACGTCGAGAAAAGGCAGCACCCCATTCTTCTCTGTTTCCATTGTAAACTGAATTTTCCTATGCTGTTGGAAGTTCTGTAACTCCTCTTCTCCGTGGGGCCAGATGACGAAAGTATCATCGACATAGCGAAGCCAACAATTTGGACGTAATGGTGCGGACTGGAGGGCTGTTTCCTCAAATGCCTCCATGAAAATTTCTGCTGCGATAGGCGATAGGGGTAACTTATGTTAATTATCTTTGTTATCACTTGAAAATATCTGTTAAGCCCTCATTAATTATGTGAAATGTTGACCTATCATATATTAACTCTCGAAATTATACCCTGACTGACATTTGTGCTTGTGATTAAGTACTGGCAAACAGTTGAATTAGAGATAGTTGTGCATTCCATCTTTGAGGTGATGCATCCACTTGGCTTTTCACATGCCATTAGTAGGTCTCATACAGACACTCCTAACCACATGATTTATACTGAGCATTTCGGCATGCAAGAATGTCAATGTGGACACAACCTCATAAAACAGACAGGTGTGGAGATGAGCTGCTGGTCAGATACACCTCGTACCTGCATGCTGGCACATTTAGATGTTCAGTGTGTGTGACAGGAATGTGTCCACATATGGCACGTGGTTTCTTGTGCAGGATGTTGTACAATCTCCCAAAAACTCTTCTCAGTTGCCTACAGTAATGTACAGTACATGACGTTGGTCATAGTAGGTTCCCATTGCTGGACAAAGGACTTTGTGACAAAGTTTTACAAATATAAGCAGAGAGCAGCGGTGCATGTGGAAATTCAGATAGTTACACTATTTCATATATGAAGGCATGCTGAAAAGTAATGCCTCCAAATTGCTTACGTAAAACTTCTTAAAGTTTTTTTAAATAAAACAAATTTTATTAACATTCTACATCATTGTTATCCATGCCTACTTATTTATTTCCCAACATAGTCACACTGGTGATGAACGCATTTCTCACAATGAGAGACATGTTTGATACTTCATTCTAAAATGTTTGACTTTGTTTACGTAGCCACAAGCTCACCTCTGCTTGCACTGCTTCATCTCCTCAAAGATCTATTTTAAGTTTTGGAAACCCATGAAAATTGGATGAGGCATAGTTGGGACTATATAGAAGATGATAGGATTGTTACAAATGTCACACCACTTGTGTGTGGTCTGGTATTGTCATGCTGAAGGAGAGGGTGCTCCATGTGTGGATGAATTTTTCTGCAGTTAGAAACTCAGTTACAGCATGCTGTTCCTCATACACCAACATAATTATGTTGCTCACTGCCGTGTTACACCCTACAGTTCAGAGCCCTGTAGTGGCAGAGGGTTGCAGCTTGCATCAGTAAAGTTAGAAGTTCGACCAAGTAATATGCATAACATGTAATATCTCAGTCGATATTGAGAACAGAATAAAAAATTCCAAGGCATTACTTCTAAGAACACCCTCATATATATGCTTTTATCTACCATGGATCAAGAGCTGCCAAGTGCAAGCTGTTCTAACATGAATGTTTCTGTGAATTTGGATAAAGATCTTGTTAACTGTGAGGATGGTGAAAATGGTACTGACCAAGATGATAATGAAGAGGCCAGTGAGGATACAATTGATGTAAGTACTCTTTGACAGTACCCAATAATAATATCAGATGTTTCACTGTCCATTCTTACATAGTTTTGATAGTCATGTGGGTAACTGTCTTGTAATTCTTTATTCAAAGAAGTTTGGCTGTAACAGTACCTGCACTTGGTAACCCCAGTACCATGTCTTTTTTTGTTTATGTTCATGTTAACTGCTCCAGTCCCAACTGCTGTAGCAGCAATAATAATAGATGTTCAGTTTGTTTTCACAACTAATGTATTCACAGTGCAAATTCCACACAATATTGTAGAATGGATGAATGTCCGCATACCAATGCACATACTTGTGTATGGGTTTCACCATTTACATGCAGAATCTTGCACGTTGCGCTCCTGAATTGGAGTTGTGGAGGATAAGAATGTGTCCATGAACTTCTCTCTTGACACTTGTACACCAGGATTCTACTTGCATTCAGACATGTGGACAGATCTGCCCCACTAAGTCTTGCGATTAAAACCAAATGTGTGATGGCTTCTGTTGTGTCAAGGGTATGTGTGTGTTTCCATTAAGGAGAAACTGCAGTAACTAGAATTTACTATCATGAGCAACATGTGTTGATGGTAACAGCAGACAGGGGTTATAGTGTAGAAAATGACACCTCAGTTCCTTCCTGGATAACAGTTGCATGACAGCACTACTTGCTTGCTATCACATGCAGAAACCACAACTCCACTCCTGTACCTGTGCCTGCTATGTGCTGCAGGGGACAGACTGATACAGCATGAGGAAATACAACCTGTTTACTAACAGGGTGTCACTGAGGCTGTCGACTGAGGCATTATTGTGTGTAGGATGGTAATATGGGATGAAGTAGGGCCACTAATACATCTGATGTTGTTCCTCAGTGGTGAACTACAGATTAGTTGCGCATCCTTACATTTGCTTGTGTCACTCTGCAAGTGACTTGTACTTTCAGTGAAATGATGAACCTTCCATTTGTTTATTTATTTACACATCAAGTTCCGTAGGACCAAATTAAGGAGCAAATCTGCAAGTTCATGGAACATGTCAGTACATGAAATTACAATCTAAAGATAATAACAGATAAAAATAAAATGTTTATGAACACAAAAAAATCGAGCCATAAGTTTAAGTAAACACAATCAACAATACCACAAGAATCAGCTTAATTTTTGAAGGAACTCTTCAACAGAATAGAAGGAGTGACCTATGAGGAAACTCTTCAGTTTCGATTTGAAAGCACTTGGATTACTTATCCAAACACGGGTTTGATTTATGCTGAGTATTAACTGAGTGAAAGCTGCTTATTCTTGGGAATAAGCTAATATTGTTAACAAGAAATGACAGTAAGGAACATATATATAGAGAGGTCAATGTCAAAATACCTAGACTAGTGAACAGGGGTCAACAAGAGACTCGTGAACTTACACCAATTATAGCCCAAACCACACATTTCTGAGCCAAAAATATCCTTTTATAATGGGTATAGTTACTTCAAAATATAAGACTGTACAACATAATTGAAAGAAAATAAGCAAAGTAGACTAATTTTCGTTTCGAATAATCTCTTACTTCAGATACCTTTAGAATAGCAAAAATGGCAGCATTAAGTCTTTGAACAAGATCCTGAATGTGGGCTTTCCACTACAGTTTACTATCTATCTGAACACCTAGAAATGTGAACTGTTCAGTTTCACTAAACATATGCCCATTCTGTGAAATTAATACATTGGGTTTTGTTGAATTGTGCGTTAGAAACTGTAAAAACTGAGTCTTACTGAGATTTAGTGTTAGTTTATTTTCTACAGGCCCATGAACTTATGCCATGAACTGCACTATTTGAAACAGAGTCAATGTTGCACACAACATACTTTACTACCAAGCTAGTGTCATCAGCAAACAGAAATATTTTAGAGTTACCCATAATACTAGAGGGCATATCATTTATATAAATAAGGAACAGAAGTGGCCCCAACACTGATCCCTGGAATGACTCTTTGCTATCTGTTGCTAAAGTAAGAGGTGAACCAATTGTGAGCTGCTCCCCATATTCTGTAATGGTCCAACTTCAGGAGCAATATTTTCTGATCAACACCATCAAATGCCTTAGTTAAAACAAAAAATGTGCCTAACTTTCGAAACCTTTTGTTTAACCCATCTAGTGCCTCGCAAAGAAAAGAGAATATAGCATTTTCAGTTGTTAAATGACTTCTAAAGCCGAACTGTACATTTGGTAGCAAATTATGTGATATAAAATGATCAATTGTCCTTACATACACAGCCTTTTCAATAATATTAGCAAACACTGATGGCATAGAAATAGGTCTAAAATTGTCTACATTATCCCTTTCTCCCTTTTTATGAAGCGGCTTTACTACTGAGTACTTTAATCGTCCAGGAAACTGACCATTCCTAAAGGGAAAAATTACAAATATGGCTAAATACAGGGCTGACATGTGCAGCACAGTACTTTAATATTCTACTAGGCACTCCATCATACCCATGTGAGTCCTTAGTCTTCAGTGATTTTATTGTTAACTCAATCTACCCCTTGTCTGTATCTCAGAGGAGTATTTCGGTCATCACTCTCTGTGCTGAGAGAGTTATATGATTCCATGTAGAAACTAAATTTTTATTTAATTCACCAGCAATGCTCAGAAAATGATTGTTAAACACTGTACATATATCTGATTTATGAGTAACATAAATATTTTTACTGCGAACTGAATTTATATTGTCGACCTTGTGCTGCCGACCAGACACTTCCTTCACAACTGACCATAAGGTTTTAATTTTATCCATTGGCTCCCAAATTGTACCTCAATGGTTTAAAGAGAACTCCATGGGCACAAAGGTGCTTTTGTGTTACCTCCTCCCATGCATCACCTAGTCTCACTCTTATGAAGCAGTGGTCATCAAATTGCAGCTTGTGGGTTGCATGTGGCCCAAATCAATTATTCATGTGGCACAGTTCTCACCCTTGTTTTATAATAATATATATCTAGCGACTAACAGCCTAATTCAAAAATGGCATCTAACAGTAAGAATTAAGATTGTAGTTTTTCTGTTCAGTAATAAACAAAAATATTTACAGAGACAATAATATTTTAAGATATGGCTCATTTGAATTAACTTTGGCGAATTCAGCCTTGAGCTAAGTAAAATTGGCCACTTACCTCTGGGGGAAGGAGGGGGAGGGGGAGAGGGGAGGAGAGAGAGTGGCAGAGGGATAAGTAGCGTAGCCACGGTGGGGTTAGGGGATATGAGAGGAGGAATGTCTTACTGTTTGTCTTCCAATGCTGTGAACTTAGTATGTGCACTACTTGTACCAATTAGCTACTACAGTATAAATTTGGATCAGAAATGATAAGGATTCAGGAATTCAAATTACCGTGATGATAGGCATATTCAATTGTGATATTTATTTTTAACTAGGAACACTCAGTTAATTAAAGCTGTTGTAATACAACACAGTTAGTAGGAGAAAACTGTAATTTAAATCATTTATCAAACTTTTGTGATGGTGTCTCATATTCAACAGTGCATTTAAATATAAGCATAAATACTGTTATTAATCAGTTGATCGTGCGCTCACACAGATAAAGCAGCACCACTTTGTCAGGCAATCACAGTGTCACAACTTTGCATTCACTGAGGGAGGAGGGGGGGCAGAAATCTGAAATGGTGCACAGTTGACATGCAGTATTCTGAATGGTGCTGACTTTTAACGATCAGTACTCAGGACCGACGAACAACTGATCATGGCATTACTATGGCTGTTCTGTTGGGGGCTCATAATGTACTAATTTATGTAGGTTACTAATTAATAATACCAATTAGTAATAAGATCAGTACATATGTGGCTCAGTGTACCAGTGCACAATGTCAGTATTGGCTCTTGAGCAAAATATTTGGATTATCACTGCTATAATATATATATTTGGCACCATAGAAGACGCAGTGACAACTACCTGTGAGTTGTGGTTTAGTGGACTTGAACGAGGGTGGCTTCTTAGCACTTTCAATGTCTCGTGTAATAAATGCAACAAGGAATCACTGTTGTAATGTATAAAGGTGCTCTATGCTACCTAAGTGTTTCTAATTCAGTTAAATATGAATGTACTTACATGCCGTGTATTACTCTACCTATTATATTTCTGCTAAAATGTAATTTATTTCAGAAAAGCCCATGTAACCCACATTTTGCTGTTGGTGAGAAAGGAATTAACCCCGACATCATAATATATGAGTGGCCAACAATGGATATAGTTGCAGCACTTAGAGGTGGCACAACTAGGAGCTACACATGCTTGAATTATAGGTACGTGCATCCACTTTTTGTGTATTATTGTTATTATTGTCATCAGAGAGACAGTTATTTATATAGTTTGTGAACCATTATCCAAGTAAACAACTCATTCATGATGAAGTATTCCACAATATATAAAAGATATAGCTTCCAATACAGGTGCATACACAATCAGGCAATGACAGTATAGGAACTTATTGTTTCTTCTTAAGGGGAGATGTATTAAAGTCGGCAATTATGAGCACTATTTATTGGGCAAAATACACTGACGTGGTAGATGCACAGAGTTAATACACACACTTTTAAGTTTGGAGCTGCACAAATAGAAGTGAGACAGCCAAAATCAGACTCCACTCATAGTCCATGCTGAAAGCAAATCAATTGACTGCAGCAGGTGAAATGAAATGAAATGAAAGTTCCATATAAGCGAGCACTTCAGAGAATGAATGCTCTGGGCTGTGGGCACACAGTTATGGCCAGCTGGAGGTCACAGATCCCATCAGGTGATGCATCATATTCTCTGAGGGCTTGATTTCTTTTCAGAATGCCTCTCGTGGTGACAGCTTGCAAATCGCAGCACCATTGGTGGTGAGGCCTGTAAGTAAGGGTTGATCTCCAACAGCTGTGACAGCTTCATGTAGCTGTCAGATCTGGTTACATCCTCTCTCCTCCCATGGCACTGGTGATATTGATGGAATTGGCCTAACTTGTGCTGGATCCAACTCATGCGTAGGGTGATGCTTGGGGATTGGGCTGGGGGCCGCTGCTACTGGGGCTGGATTCTGCAGAGTCAGCATCTTGATGACTTCAGGCCAAATGGGGGCAGGCACAGCATGGTCCATGCCACTCATGGAAGGCAGGTCTGCGGCTGCTGGTGTTGTAACAGAGTAAGTTGAGGATGCTGGAGCTCATTCCGTATGACTAACTGGTTACTGGGGATCTGGCATTGGCAATGGAGGACAGGAATCTGTGGCTGTTGAGGTCAGGGCTGCAGGTTGTGTGGACGAGATTGGCACACCAGCCATGATCTGAGGCACATTTGGTTCTGGTGGCACCTCCAGAGAAAATTGCATGGCATCCTCATCGAGGTGCAGGTCTGGTACGGATGATGGGATGGAGACTGGGATAGATGTGAATCCAGTGGCAAGAGTAGAGAAAGAAGGGTCCAAGTCTGCCCCTCATGGAGCAGATTGCTGGGCTTTTTCCCAGAGTTGGAGTGGCACTATAGATCACCAAGAATAAGGTGAGGGTGTCTTCCATGGAGGTGGATTTTTCCATGGCTCCTATGTTCTCATTTGAGGTCCACACCATCCGTTCTGTCTCCCCATTGGATTGATGTGAAATGATGCCCTAAGGATGTTACATCTCTTGCTTCTCACAGAAATGGGAGAACTGGGAGGAGGCAAACTGGCAGCCATTGTCGGAGACAATGGTCTTTAGGAGGCTCTCAGTGGTAAAGATTTGTGAAAGGCCCTTCATCAAATTTTCCATTATCGTGGGGCACATGGGGTCGATATATGGAAATTTAGAGTGTGAGTCACCACAACTAGCCACCTCTGACACAAGGACCAGAAAATTCAATGAGGAGGTGTTCCCAAGGGCTCAAAGGGGGGCTGGTGCAGCTTGCTGCTGAGAACACGCAGTGGAAAACTGAACTATGGTCTCGATGTCCTTGTTGATGGCCAACTAGTATGTGTGATGGCATGCCACTTATTTCATGCAGCATAAGCCCCTGTGTGGGAGTACAAGTTCTGTGGGGCACAGAGTCGAAGACATAAAGACCCTTGGCCATTTGTTTTCTGTGTGTAGAAGGAGAACACCATCATGGAGGGAGAGATTCTTATGTAAGGCAAAGAACATTTTGAACATACTATGTTCCAATGTAGATACACACTGATGCCACCCTCATTTAAACCATTTGGTAACTGTAATCAGAGTAGGGTCCACTCTTGTCTGGGGTATGACCGGTGCAGCATTGGGAGCAAAATCATTAAGTGCCAATGAAGAATCTAACTGAAACATAATGACTTCATGTGTGACAAAGTTAAGATCTGGGCTTGCTGGAAGACTGGGCAAAGTGTCAGTATTGGCAAGGCAGGTTCTAGGCTAACATATATGCCATAGGTATGTACGGATAAGAACAACACTGACCATTACAGCCTTTGTGCTGTGCTGTCCTGTCCGGAAGGCTAGAATTCAGTCCAAACAGTACAATTAATGGCTTGTTGTCTGTCAGCAGCTGGAATTTGAAGCTGTGCAGATAAGTATGAAATTTCTTAACTGCATAAATGATAGCTAACTGCTCTTTTTCAATCTGGGAGTAGCTGCTTTGGGCAGCATCGAGTGTCTTGGAAACACCTTAGGTTGTTCATAGCCATCAGCTGCCTTTGGGATGGCACTGTACCCACACCATGTTGCGTTGCGAGGGATCTGTGGCAAGAAGAAGAGGCTGCCCTGGTGAAAACGAGATGAGGAATGGCTGTGATTGGAGGGATCATTTAAACTTGACAAAAGCTCTGGAGACCACTTGAATGTAACCCCTTGTTTCTGCAGTGCAATGAGTGGGCAGGATATTTCTGTGACATGGGAAATTAAATGGCCTTAGCAGCTAGCTATTTTTCCCATAAAGGATTGCAGCTCCTTGAGATTCTGGGGCCTTAGCATGTTCTCTATGGCATGAATGTGCTGCTTAGTGGGAATATGCACTACTTGCTGATTATTAATCCAAGGTATTCAATGGAGTATTGAAAAAATTTGCGCTCTTGGAAGTTATGTTTTGTGGCCGGCATTGATTAATTGGGGAAGTAATGACTGCAGGTTTCAAAGGTGCACACTGGTGGATACACTGTCAATATAATGTCATCCAAATAATTGCAGCAAGAAGAAATGTCTTGTATCAGTTGATCCAAAAAAATGCTAGAATACTGCTGGGGCACTGGAAATACCGAAGGGTGGCTGGTAATATTAGTAGAGACCAGAGTCGGAGGAAGTGCAAACACTAACTAACAGGTGATGAGACTCTGGATGTATGGTAACTGCAAGTATGCTTCTGACAAATCAACCTTAGTTTAATAGTTACTGTTTTTCAGCTTGGAAAACAGGTCTTCCGGCCATGGAATCAGAGTAAGATAGCTGGGTAATTGGAGAGAGCCTTCTGGTTATTTGGTATTGTGAGTGTAGAAGCCTGTTGGCTTTAGGATGCTGGGGTAATCTTATCGAGGTCCTCCAATCTGTCCAATTCTTATTTGGCTGCGTTTCATAGGATGGGTGGGAAGGGCACATCTACAGGAAGTGAAGCCCAGACTCTGGTCTTAAATAAACTTTTACTGCTACATCTGTAGCTCAAACCTAAGCCGGGAGTGAACAGAACAGAACATGATGCAGTTAATTCTTCTGTGATGTGGGATGGAATCTTTGTGGACACCAAACACACATTTCTGAATTGGAAATACCAAGCTGTTTGAATGCATCTAATCCAAATATGTTTCCGCATTACTGTGAGTAACAACTAAGAATGAAAGTTACCTCAAAACATTTTTATAAGCGACCTCTGTAGTAAGAACGACTCATCTGTATGTCGTAACCACTATATGCAGTTACTCTTATACAAAATGGTTGTAGTGGAGGGGAACCTAATGCAACTATTTATAATAGAAGAGGACTCACTGGTATCCTTATGAAAAGGAACCTCAGACTCATTCACTTGAAGGGTCAGTAAGAATTTGACAGGTTTTTCCATTTCCAGGTGAGTTAAATCTTTCAGTAGAATGCATTGCTTTATTTGATGAACATTGATGAGATCCATCAAAAGAGGAAATGGTAGAACAAGACATCATATCATGCCTGTGCTGTTTTGTAGTGGACTACTGACACACTGTGTGACCTTTAATGCAGTACTAAAAACCAGGTAACTGGGCAGTGGGAGCCAGGATGCCGGTGGAAATACTGTGGACACGAGGGGTAAGTGACGCTGATTGATGTTCCTTTTAGACAGAGAACTCCAAAAATTCTCAGAAATTGATCTGAACTCTCCATGTTTGTGAATAGTGCTGACTATCGGCAAATTACCAAACTATGCTGTGGCAGCATACATGAAAAAAGGCTTTCAGGGTTTCTCTTCAAAATGACACATGTATGATATCTGTACAATGTTTAGTTCTTGAGCAATAAATAATTGAAAGTGTTCCTGGACTTTATGTACACCCTCTGTAAAGGCAAGGCATCGTTTAATAGTGTTACTGAAAATCTCGAAAAGCTCCTAACCAATAAACTTCAAATTTTTGTACAGTAGACTAATAAACATTCAGATGGTTTTTTAAACATCAGAGAACAGGTTTTTTGTTAAAACCACTTGTAAGACAAAAAATACTGTAATATGCTGTACTGTGAAAAAGTGTGGTAAAGTTTTCTTTCTCACAGCAAATATTAACTACAATATCAGGGCATTTAAACCACTACGGTAGACAAATTGTTTCTTGCATATTTCTTTTCATATGCGGTTTTGAACAAAATTAGCATACACAGCAATGTTCTGTTTCATTTTATTCTTCACAGTCAGTTTTGACAGGAAAGTTGTATTTATGGCTTATTGGCTAATGATTAGAATATTACTATGGAATCTGAATTGTCCAAAACTTTGTAATCCTATCCATTTGCAGATTAAAACTGTGCAAAATGCTGTCATTGGAGCTACTATATCCACAGACCCATCAGCTGGAGAGGTCTCTCTCATGCCTCACATACCAAAGATCCCAACTGAATCATCCATTCATTTTAAGTGATTTCGATTTCCAATCAATGATTCCTTTGCAACACCAATTAACAAGGGGCAAAGTCAGACTGCAGAGGGAAGTCAGGGGGAAGAGTCGGTGGACAGGGAGGGCAGAAGAAGTGAACATAGAGAGGGGAAGCAGGATATGGATAGAGAGGAGGGAGGAGGTGAACAAGAGAGAGAGGGAAGAGGAAGTGATGGATGGAGGAAGTGTCTATTGTAAGTCTGGCTGTAGAAAACATTGTATCAGTATAATTATTGCAACACTCCATCAAGTATATGCCCAAAAGTTAATTGAAAATGAGTCAGCCAAGTACTGCACTGCTGTAGTTTGTTCGTTTGCAGGTGATGATTTTTTCGTTTGCAGGTGATGATTTTTGATCAATTGTTTTACAGTTTACATAAGTAATCTAAAAGTTTTGAGAATATTGTACATTGTAATTGCCAATTACTTGGCAATATCATTATTACATTTTAAGCCTTTGGGTTGCCTCTTCTTTCTTTGTCATCTTCTGAAATACTGTTTAATGATACATTGAAACAACTCCTTTTTTTCAGTCCAGATGGTGAATATCTTTGTTCACAAGGTGGTGAACCTGACTATTTCTTAACGGTTTGGAACTGGAGGAAGTCAAGAATTTTAAGGCAACAGAGAGCTTATGTACAAGATGTTGTAAATGTTATGTTTTCTCAATATCTGACTGGACGTCTCACAACAGGAGGTCACTAGTTAACACTTAATTTTTTATCATTTTATGTCTATCTTACAGAGTTATAACTCAAGATGTCTACATGTAGCAATACAGTAAAATGACAAAAGTCATGGGAGAGCGATATGCACATATACAGATAGTGGTAGTATCACATACCAAAGGTATAAAAGGGCAGTGCGTTGGCAGAACTATCATTTGTAATCAGGTGATTTGTGTGAGAAGGTGTCTGACATGATGATGGCTGCACGGTGGGAATTACCAGACTTTGAACATGGAACAGTAGTTGGTGGTGGACGCCTGGGACATTCCATTTCAGAAACCATTAGGGTATTCAGTAGCCAAGATCCACAGTGGCAAGAGTGTGCCGAGAATACCAAACTTCAGCCATTACCTCTCACCACGGACAATGCAGTGGCTGAAAGCCATCACTTAATGACCAAGAGCAGCTGTGTTTGTGTAGAGCTGTCAGTGTTAACAGACAAGCAACACTGCATGAGATAACCACATAAATCAATGTGGGATGTACGACGAATGTATCTGTTATTACAGAGCTGAGAAATATGCCATTAACGAACTATGGCAGCAGATGAATGACGCAAGTGGCAATGTTAACAGCACGAATCACCTGCAGTGCCTCTCCAGGGCTTGTGACCATATTGGTTGGATCTTAGACCACCAGAAAATCGTAACCTGGTCAGCTGAGTCCCAATTTCAGCTGATAGTAGGGTTCGAGTGTGGCACGGACCCGATGAAGCCAGGGACCCAAGTTGTTCATCAGGCATTGCGTGAGCTGATTTTGCATGGAATGTACTGAGTCCTCTGGTCCAAGTGAACTGATCAATGCTTGGAAATGGTTATGTTTGGCTACTTTGAGATAATTTACAGCCATTCATGGGCTTCATGTTCCCAAACAATGATGGAATTTTTATGGATGACAATGCACCATGTCACTAGGCCTCAACTGTTCGCGATTGGTTTGAAGAACATTCTAGACAATTTGAGTGAATGAATTGACCACCCAGATTACACACAATGGATCCCATCAAACTTCTTGGGACATAATTGAGACGCCAGTTCATGCACAAAATCCTGCACTGGTAACAGTTTTGTAGTTATGGATGCCTATGGAGGCAGTTTGGCTCAATGTTTCTGCAGGGTACCTCCAACAAATTGTTGAGTCAGTGTCACATCGAGTTGCCACACTATACCAGGGAAAAGGAGGTCCAACATGATATTATGACACATCCCATGACTTTTGTCAGCTAATGGTGTATACTTTATTTAATTCAGTAAAACATATACTGTAAAAGCTAGACCAATAAAATGGGACAAGAAGCGTGTAGTAGAATGGTGAAGACTAAGAGTGCTAACAGTTTCAGATAATTCAGTTAAATTTACTTTGAAAATCTACAATTCAAAAGTAAACCTTGTATTATCCTTGTAATTGGTAATGGAAACATATTCAAACAGAAAAGAGCTTATCAAGTGTTTTTATAGTTGGCAGCTGTTCCTCATTTCTTAGTATGCAAGATTTTTATGGTTTACTTCAGTTTCTCTTATGTACTTATTTTACACGACTATACAGTCTTTTCTTATGTACTTATTTTACACGACTATACAGTCATCATTGTTAAAGACAATGATGTTGTATTGTCATTATAATTATGAGTTAAAATGGGTATCATGTCTTTGAAATCTTGGTCAATATTTTGAGCTGGAATGTGCACTATCACATTGTAATAAGGAAGATACTAAACATAGGAAGAGGAAAGGAGTAATCTTGTAACATGATGTCTGCAGTGAATGATGGAAAAGAATGAACTTAACTATTTGACAACTACCACATTATGGATATGATGGTGTACGATGAGGTGATCATAATGTCTATCCATGTTGTGCCTCTGATCAGTCATTTAACAGTTATTACATAATATTTTAAAATGTAATACTTATTTGATTCAATGTTTAGAATTAGCTTCTTGCAGAATTAGCTTCTTTTTACCTATGTTTTGATTTGTTCCAAATATATAAAAGTTTATCTTTACGGTGGTGTCTGTAGAAGATGAATGATGGATGAATGTAACCAGTTCCAAACCACATTATGGACACAAATCAATAATTTTATTTGCTTTAATGGAAATGAAGCATCACAGATAAATAGTGCACACAAGAAGGGAATGATAAATAGTGACACAGGAAAGGAGTAGAAGCTGTGGTGAAATAAATAATAAAATTAAATGTATTGATTTTTTTGGAAAGAGAAAAAATTATGGATATGGAACTTTAACTTTAGAATTTTTGAAAGGCTTTTTTACGGACTGTATTGACCGGCTTGAATGCAGCCAAATTCAGTGCTGTGTGAAATTATCCTGTAATATAATTTACAATTCCAATTAATAATATTTTTGAATTCTACGTCATTGTTGATTTATCCAGAGTCCTCACCTTAGTTGCAGAATTAGTCCTTCTGCCACAATATTAATTCATTAGTCTCCTAGATGTTCTTCTCTTTGTTGACCGTGTATATCTTCCTAATTCAGCATCAGTTTCTTTTAGAAAGATGGTGAAAACAAAGGAATACAATGCTACGTCGCTTTAAATAATTCTCGTAAAACTTAGATACTTTTCACTATTTTTTATTCACAAGACATTAAGACTTGCTCTGCTCGTCACACAAACCATAAATACTAACAAGATGGCTGCCTTTCAGCACACACCAAAATTTACATCCATCCCCTACAAAGTAACAATCAAAAGTGTATATTAACTCCTTCTTGGAGTATGAAACAAAAGAGAATCCAATATGAACATTACAGAGATTATAGTCTACATTCCTCTCAATTTAATGTTTGGCACAGACTTTAAAGTAAAGTATTGTATCTCTCTGTGTCGGAATGTGTCATTACAAAGCTTTATAAATATGGTGTTATGGAAGAATGTGGAATGTTAGAAATGGCTGATTGATTGACTGATAAATGGATTCTGAGGAACAGTGGTGCTCCACCAAGTGTCATAAAACCTTACACCCAGCAAAGTATTGTATCAGAAGAAGAAGAAGAAAAAGAAATGTCAAATACGGCCATTCTTAATTCTGACCATATACTGCAGAAATAACAGTGTAAAGTGTATACAGAACATGACCAAGAAAATTAGAGTGTCTTAGGTTGATGAAGGTCTTAAAGGAGCCACTCACAATGTAGGTAGCACACTGCATACTGTGTACATGGGAAACATCAGTGTTGGGATGCCCAGTTGATCCACCAGTACTAGGGTCATCGAACATAAATGATATTGCAGATTGCCACAAGTGGAGAAATTGGCTGTTTTGGTGCACACATTGTCTGAGGCCAAACATGTGATTCTCGATTCCTGTGCTGCAAGTAACAATGGAGGAATTACAGCAACTATTACAAGAGAAACACTCACTACAGACATTAACACAACCATTACATATGTAACTACCAGCCATGGTCTTGACTCAAGTCCACCACCAGCAGTGCAGGATGAATCTTTGAGAATATCAGCCACTCGCTCTGGAGAGATGTTAGAAACAGTATTCAAAAAATGCTGGTTGAAGATTCTGAGATGAAAGCTAATAGGCAAACATCAGTATAGTGAAGGCTGGATCTTTGTACCATGAATTCAGTTATAACTTTCTAAAAAAAAGTATGAGATATGCGTGTACCGGTTAATTATTGCATCATCACAGACTTTCAGTTTCTTAAAATGATACATATCAGATGTAATTTCTTTAGTGCCAATATGCAGCACACTATCCTAGCAATGACAGTCATCTTTCTTAGGTCCAACTTCAGAAGAGAATGAAAGAGTAACTATTTTCTTTATGGTTGTGTGCATTGTCAACAGAAGGTACTCAGTGAACGTCAGACAAGCCATATTAGGTAGCATTTTACATAGATCGAGGCAAATAAGAACATGCACATCCACATAGATTACAGAATAAACTTCCAGACAAAATCTATAAAGTATCGTGTTTTTTTTTTTTTTGTTTTTTTTTTGTTTTTTTTTTTTTCTTTTGTGTGTGTGTGTGTGTGTGTGTGTGTGTGTGTGTGTGTGTGTGTGTGTGTGTGTGTATGCTGTAACAACATTAAAGACTTACAAGGATATATATAATGCTGTAGGGCTGCAATGTAGCAGTTTCCTAAATATCCCAAATGTTAACACAACTATTGCATTTCAGTGATATGATGCCTGTTATAATTCGTCAGAAAGTGTGAATTACAAAACCATGATTTACAATCTTTCTACACTAGAAATGTGTTTTAATGCAGATTAAAATCTTTTCTCCTTGACATATACTTTTATATTGTGCCATGTGTGACTTCTTGAACGTAAATAAAGCAGTAAATTAAATGTTAAACATGCTACCATCTGGAAAGTGGAAACTTTTGGTATAGAATTTCTGTCAAATTAGCTTTGAGTTGTCCTACAGCCTTCCTCCTCCATGGCCAGTTCCATGTGTTCTATCTGCAGTTCAGAAGCATCCTTTCATGTTCCCTCTTTGGTCCGGGGCAGCGAACTGAGTGCTGGCATTTTTTTATCTTTGGTCCAGGTGTGTCCTTGCATTGGTGCTCTGTTTTTGGTCTGGAGGGGTTACAGGTGTTCCCTCCGCACTTCACTCCTGCTGGAAGCATCCAGTGACATTCCATCTTTGGTCTGGTATGTACATGTGCAATTTAAGTACCCCACATATGATGCAAGAACTTGCTTCTCAATCAGTGAGTAGTTGCACTGTGCATTGGTTGAGGAGTTTGTAAGTGAAGGCAATTGGCCTCTCCAATGATCCAACTCTATGTGAGAGAACAGTGCCAGTCCTGTAAGAGGACGCATGAACAAAAGGCATGGGTAGCTTGGTGGGATCAAAGTGTACCAAACAACAGTCGCTCAGTAAGGCATCTTTTGGTTTCCAAAACACAGATTGGCACACTACTGCCCTCTCCAATGGAACATTCTTTTGTTGAAGACATTGCAATGTATGGTATGAACCAACTGAATGTAATGGGCTAGTTTACCCAACACAGCTTGGAGTTACTGACATTTCTAGGAGTTGGGAGGTCCTGATTGGTGTGACTGCAAAGGTTGGATATCCTGACTGTTCATTAAATTTTCTAAATATTCAGTTTGTCTATAAGAAGGAGTACTTGTCTTTATTACAATTTACCCAGCATCTGAGAGCACGTGAAACAATTTCCTGAGATTGGCAAGATGTTTGCTGGGAAAACATTCTGAAATGACTATGTCATCCAAATAGTTTGAACAAGAAGGAACTGTGGCAGTCAGCTGTGGACAAATAACGTTGAAAAATTGCAGGTGTGCACTCACTGCCAAAGAGCAATCTCAAAAACGTAAATAATGCCTTGTGGGTGATGATCACAAAAACTTTTTGTGACTGTTCATCCAAAGGAAGCTGCAAATAAGCACCACAAAGATCAGTCTTGGAAAAGAAGTAATGTGCTGCACCAAATTTGTGCACAAGATCTTCAGGCCGTGCAAGGGAAAAAGTCACTCACAGTCTGTGGAATTACTGTTGCCTTGAAATCTCCACATAAGCATAACTAGCCTGAAGGTTTCTTCAGTACTAAAGGTGACTGGTTGCTACAGGGGAAATCACACCATTCTCTTGACATGATAAGAGGTCATGTGCTGCCTGATCTCTGATAGCATGAGGGACGCGCTGTGTGACAGAAAACTGTGCTTGCGCATTGTCTTTCATTGTAATGTGACCCATAAAAGCCTTAAAATTATTAACTTTGCCTTGAAAAATGCCACTAAGTTTAGCTATCCATTCTGTAAGCACAGAAGAGTTCACAGAGAGCATCTTGAATGTGCAAACAAACAGGTCAAAAGAGTCCATGCCACAAATATTTTCACTGTAACGTAAGCACAAAACTGTGAATGAAATAGTTTTCGTAAAGTTGCAAAAAATGGCAGGTAAGCCACATGTGCCTAGCATGAGAATGTCATGTCCACTGTAACCAGAAAGAGTTGCCTATTGCTTTTGTTGCTTGGGCTTCCCTAATAGTTCTTAGGTGCTTTTGTTCAATAAAGTCACTGATGCATCAGTGCCCAGATGCATGTGTTTTTAGTGATTGGCAATCCCGGCAAAGTGACAAACAATCTAGTTCCTTCACGTAGAATGGAAGAATTGTGTGATTTATTTCTCTCTTGCTCTTGACTTGTACTACGTAACACTAAAATCACCACTATACTTGGAAAAAATTGCATTGACATCTTTTAGCTGGGACCTTTGAGAAATTGCAGAGCACTTGTTGGACTTGCATTTTTGCAAACAGACAGACTGGATGTGACCATGCTCACTACAATTATAACAGATAGTGTCATGACGGGCAAACCAGGTGTTTGTTAGTGAAAACCCTGAGGAAAAGGTTTAACACTGCTTGTCTGCTGCTGAGCACACTGATTCTGTTTACTTCACTGCTGACACTTGGTGTTCTGTGGCACAATAATTATGGGTGCAACCTGTTTACTACGACTGTGTGTGGCACAAATAGGAGTGGAATTGAAGTCAACCATTGATCTATCATATGAATCCTGACTCTCCACTAATTCCAAAACCTGTTGCAAGATAGGATCGGGATACTTAAGAATCTGCGTATTCAAGGATCTGACATTGAGTAATGGTGTCCCTTATCATTGCATAACTATAATAATTTTCACACTTACTCTTAAATTTGCAATGGCATGTAAGCCCTTGTAAGTCTGCTGCCCACTGCTCATGAGTGTTTAGGTTGTTTACTCAAATGAAAGAATTTGTAATGTGCAACTGCCATATTATTCTGTTCATTGTAGGTATTTGTCTAGTGCAGCAATACATTCTTCGTTGGAAACACTCTCAGACTGGGTGGTGGGGAAACATTTGCAGGCAAGCCTGTACACCCTGGCTGTTGCAAGAAAATATGGTTGCCAGTCCTTATCTTCGGTGTGATGTGCCTAGAAGTGTGCAGTCTTGTCATCATTTCCATAAGCTGCTGCATCTGCTGTGACTGAAACTGAACAATCTTTGTTACCGACAGTTTTTGTGGAGGACTAGCCATGATCAATACATGCAAAAGTTATGAGAATGGGTTAAGTATTCTGAAAAGCAATACACAAATGCAAAACAAGGCAAGGATGGTGAAGAACGACAATTCTGCAAGAAAATATTTGCACCAGGTAGTTTTATAGCGAGAAGTTGAACCAGACTGGAACACTTGTGGGAACAGTCTCGTCGCCAGTTGTTTGGTCAGGGCAGGGGTGGATGCCAAGGAGTAGGTGTATGCTGAGACAGCAAAAAATAATGAGAAGCACATGTAATGTGTTCGTAACTCTGCTTTACTTAACTTGAGTTCAGCAAGTCCAATTACAGTCTAACAGTTCCGTGAGACAGGCAGATTTGTCTTTTACAAAAGAAGGTAACTAACAAGTCTTTGAATGCAGTGATAAAATGTTCCAAAAATTCTCAGCTGTCATTGGTGCAGCATCTTCCTAAGTTGACTCTGTAGTGGTAGTAGCTGTGCATGCTAAGAGGGTGTGTTTTGGAGCTGACTGTAGATTGGTGGAACATTTACATGAGTTATGCCAACTTCTCAAAATGGACTGCCTGGTATGGTATTGATAGCATGCAAAACCACAATAATAAACACAAGTCTTTGCTCACTGTCCTACACTGCTAGAGAGGAAATTGATTCTTAGTCATACCGTATGACAGCTTAGTGTTCTTCTGGGAAAGATGACTTCCTTCACTGGGAGCACTGCCTGATTCTCAGTTTACAGACAGACTATACTTCCCCAGCATTTTCTGTTCAGTTCTGTCATGTGAATAGACAAAATAACATTACTGAACATGTGTTTATATGGTGCAGTTATTTTCAGTTTGTCTACTTATTTGCAGTTGTTAAGTGAGCTAGTATATGTAAAATATGTTCCTGTGTGTTTAATTTGTTAGTGTGATGTTGATGTTGTTGGTGACTTTTGTAGTGTTAGAGGGAAAGAGATTAGGTTGGTAAATATGACTCCTTGCTGCTGGCTTGTCATTGACAGAATGTTGTACAGCTGTGTAATGCTGTTTGAGTCACTTGATGGTGACTTGTGAATTAATGAATGATCAGAAAGTTACTGCACTTCCCTCTCCATTAATTGTGTTACTGATAGACTGATAGTGTAGGCAATGAAACTGACAATGTGGAATACATATTGACTGCATTTTACACTTGAAAAAGGGCTCTTCAGTGTGGTAGACAGTTGACAGCTCCAGTTGTTGAGCTCCTTTATGTAACAGCTCACTTAACAACTGCAAATAACTACTCATTAATAAACTGAAAATAACTCCACAATATAAACATGAACTGAATGAAGTTATTTTGTCTACTCACATAAGAGAATTGGACAGGAAATGCAGGGGAGGTGTAGCCTGTCTGTAAACTGAAACGAGCAGTGCTCATGTTGGGGCAGGTTACCTTTCCAAGAATGACACTACAGGTGCCGTACAGGATGACTAGGAATCAATTTCCCCTCTAGCAATGTAGAATAGTATGCAGAGATTTATGTACATTCTGTCCATATGTGTATCTTAATGTTATTAGTAACTCATATCTGCATTCCATGTAGTGTGCATTTTGTGCAAAATAAATACTCCCCAGGCATGTCTGTGCACTATGTTGCCAGTGATTCATAAGTCACACTGTGGAGGATCCATATAACTTCACAAAAAACTCTGAAGTTGCTTCTTGTGATGTAGTTGGATATACAAGAATGAGAAATCGCCTGCTCAGCCTATGCAGACCTATGAAAGAGGGAAGTACATGGCCACAATCCAGTGACCTACTTTCCTTCACACTTCTGTTCCAAAAACTTCCATCCAGTTACACACCCGGAAAACAATTTATCCCTTGATACAGCTCAAATGCAATTAGATGTCGTACACACATTTAATATTTGCTTTTAACCTACTTCATTTAAAGATAAACATTAATTTTACACTATTAGAAGAATATTTTTAATAATATGTGATTTTTCCAACTGCTGCAATATGGAAAATATTAGTCTTAGGGGAAAAATGAATAAGACCATTTGTGTAGGGAATTTAATGTAGTTTAATTTTGTACAGGGAAACAATTTTGTTGGAACTGTGGGTTTCAAGTTGTTCGAGAAAAATGTTGAAAAGTGACCATTAAATGTCTCCCCACTCCATCGCTCACACCCGACTGGTCAGGACACTCCATCGAAGCACTGTCCAAACATTTCTGACTGTATATTTTTTCCCTTAATTTTCTCTTGTTGGCTGGACTACATTGGCAACAACGGGAGGCAGCGGACTAATCAGGGCTACACCTTCTGTGTGGTTCTTACAGAAAATTAGTCAGTATATGCCTGAACAGGTCCAACAGAGCATCATCAAATATCTCTGTAATCATTTCCAGTGAGTCTTTCAGTGACACCGTAGTGAACGGGGATACCACTCAAAACTGACTATTATATCAGATTCTGTGATAAGTAGTTGCTTGAAACATTGCGAGAAGTCCCCAGAGTTGTGGATCTGGTGAATGCACTTCCCCACATATGGCAAGAGCAGTTTCTGCATGTACTTGACTATGGTAAATTGATGCACTAATGTTGCCAACAGTCAGGCACATGTGTCAAGCCCTCTTTGTGTGCTTTTGGCAGCTCATGTAGTCTAGTTGGCACTGGCAATTTGATTGTAGTTGCTTGATGACATAGTCAGGCATATCTGTTTCCTTAAAGGGAGCCCTAGACATCTTTTCCACTTTGTCTGTGGGGTCACATTCCAAAAGTCTGTAAGTATGTAAGTAGGGTCCTCCAGAAGTTGTAATGTTTCCTAATTATAATCAGCTTACTGCAAAATGACTGGAGTTCATTTTGTGTGCTGACAACACCATGGTGCTCTGTCTTTCCAGTGCCTCTGGAGTGCAAGCCTCTTATCACTTGAGATATCAATTTTGGAAGCTTAGCATTGATGAGTGCCCTGCAGATCTCCTGGCAAATTTCTGCTGCCGAATTTGGTCAAAGTGTCTTGGCTACTTACTCCACCGCACTGATGAAACCTGAAATGGACACATTTCTAGGCGTTGTTGTGAAACTGAGATCCTTGCCAAATATCTTCAGTGTGGCGTCATGAAACTGCTTGCCACGTAGGTTAATCAGCATGAATGTTCTCTATCTGGATAGGGACTGCGACTGCTGTGATCGGATGCAGGCTGAGTTGGCATCCCTTCGCTCCCAGCTTCAGGCAGTGTTGGCTTCGGTCACACAGCTTGAGGCTGTTGCCAATGGGCATCACTGTGGGGGTCCGGACGGGGGTTTGTCGGGGACGGCCAGCTCGTCCCATGCATCCCCCGATCGGACTACGGCTGTGGCTGCCCGGGATACTGCCCACATTGAGGCTGACCCCTCACCTGTGGTAGAGTGGGAGGTCATCTCGAGGTGTAGCAGGGGGTGAAAGACATTCTGGAGGGCTGAACGGAAGACCTCTCTAGTTTGTCTGATGAACCGGTTCCAGGCTCTGTCTCTGGCTGATCCTGATCTTCGGCCGAATATGGCTGCTTGTCCTGTTCCAGAGATTGCCCCTCAGTCTGCAGTCACAGAGGGTGGGCTTACTGGTAGTTGGGAGCTCCAATGTCAGGCGCGTAATGGGCCCCTCAGGAATTTGGCTGGAAGGCAGGGGAAGAAAACCAATGTGCACTCTGTGTGCATACTGGGGGGAGTCATTCCAGATGTGGAAAGGGTCCTTCCGGATGCCATGAAGGGTACAGGGTGCATCCATCTGCGGGTGGTCGCTCATGTCGGCACCAATGATGTGCGTCGCTATGGATTGGAGGAAATCCTCTCTGGCTTCTGGCGGCTATATGATTTGGTGAAGACTGCCAGTCACACTAGCGGGATAAAAGCAGAGCTCACCATCTGCAGCATCGTCGACAGGACTGACTGTGGACCTTTGGTACAGAGCCGAGCGGAGGGTCTGAATCAGAGGCTGAGACGGTTCTGCGACCGTGTGGGCAGAGCCGAGTGGAGGGTCTGAATCAGAGGCTGAGACTGTTCTGCGACCTTGTGGGCTGCAGATTTCTCGACTTGCGCCATAGGGTGGAGGGGTTTCGGGTTCCGCTGGATAGGTCAGGAGTCCACTACACCCAGTAGTCGGCTACATGGGTAGCAGGGGCTGTGTGGCTTGGACTGGGTGATTTTTTAGGTTAGATGGCCTCGGGCAAGTACAGAAAAGTCAACAGCATCAAAGGGTGCGGGGCAAAGTCAGGACATGCGGGGACCAAACAGCAATCGGTATTGTAATTGTAAACTGTCGAAGCTGCGTTAGTAAAGTACTGGAACTTCAAGCGCTGATAGAAAGCATCGAAGCCGAAATCGTTATAGGTACGGAAAGCTGGCTGAAGCCAGTGACAAATTATGCCGAAATTTTGACAAAGGCACAGACGGTGTTTAGAAAGGATAGACTGCATGCAACCGGTGGTGGCTTGTTTGTCACTGTTAGTAGTAGTTTATCCTGTAGTGAAATAGAAGTGGATACTTCCTGTGAATTATTATGGGTGGAGGTTATACTCAACAACTGAGCTAGGTTAATAATTGGCTCCTTTTACTGACCTCCCGACTCAGCAGCATTAGTGGCAGACTAACTGAGAGAAAATCTGGAATACATTTCACATAAATTTCGTCAGCATGTTATAGTCTTAGGTGGAGATTTCAATTTACCAAATATAGACTGGGACACTCAGATGTTTAGGACGGGTGGTAGGGACAGAACATCGAGTGACATTACACTGAGTGCACTATCCGAAAACTACCTCGAACAATTAAACAGAGGATGACACGCGTAAAGCTGAAATACTATGGCTGACATCGAAATAAGTGTCCAGGGAATAGAAAAGCAACTGAAATCACTCAACAGAGGAAAGTCCACTGGACCTGACGGGATACCATTTCGACTCTACACAGAGTACGCGAAAGAACTTGCCCCCCCTCTAACAGCCATGTACTGCAAGTCTCTAGAGGAACGGAAGGAGGTTCCAAATGATTGGAAAAGAGCACAGGTAGTCCCAGTTTTCAAGAAGGGTCGTCGAGCAGATGCGCAAAACTATAGGCCTATATCTCTGACATCGATCTGTCGCAGAATTTTAGAGCATGTTTTTTGCTCACGTATCATGTCATTTCTGGAAACCCAGAATCTACTCTGTAGGAATCAACATGGATTCCAGAAACAGCAATCGTGTGAGACCCAACTCGCTTTATTTGTTCATGAGACCCAGAAAATATTAGATACAGGCTCACAGGTAGATGCCATTTTCCTTGACTTCTGGAAGGCATTCGATACAGTTCCGCACTGTCGCCTGAGCCTACAGAATATCAGACCAGCTGTGTGGCTGGATTGAAGAGTTTTTAGCAAACAGAACACAGCATGTTGTTCCCAATGGAGAGACGTCTACAGACGTTAAAGTAACTTCTGGCGTACCGCAGGGGAGTGTTATGGGACCATTGTTTTTCACAATATATATAAATGACCTAGTAGATAGTGTTGGAAGTTCCATGCGGCTTTTCGCGGATGATGCTGTAGTATACAGAGAAGTTGCAGCATTAAAAAATTGCAGCAAAATGCAGGAAGATCTGCAGCGGATAGGCACTTGGTGCAGGGAGTGGCAACTGACCCTTAACATAGACAAATGTAATGTATTGCGAATACATAGAAAGAAGGCTCCTTTATTGTATGATTATATGATAGTGAAACAAACACTGGTAGCAGTTACTTCTGTAGTATGCGTGCGGAATGATTTGAAGTGAAATGATCATATAAAATTAATTGTTGGTAAGGTGGGTGCCAGGTTGAGATTCATTGGGAGAGTCTTTAGAAAATGTAGTCCATCAACAAAGGAGGTGGCTTACAAAACACTCGTTCGGCCTATACTTGAGTATTTCTCATCAGTGTGGGATCCGTACCAAGTCGGGTTGACAGAGGAGATAAAAAAGATCCAAAGAAGAGCGGCGCGTTTCGTCACAGGGTTATTTGGTAAGCGTGATAGCGTTATGGAAATGTTTAGCAAGGCTCTCAAGTGGCAGGCTCTTCAAGAGAGGCGCTCTGCATCGCGGTGTAGCCTGCTGTCCAGTTTTCGAGAGGGTCCGTTTCTGGATGAGGTATCGAATATATTGCTTCCCTCTACTTATACTTCCCGAGGAGATCACGAATGTAAAATTATAGAGATTCGAGTGCGCACGGAGGCTTTCCGGCACTCGTTCTTGCCGCGAACCATACGCGAGTGGAACAGGAAAGGGAGGTAATGTCAGTGGCACGTAAAGTGCCCTCCGCCACACACCGTTGGGTGGCTTGCAGAGTACAAATGTAGATGTAGATGTAGATGTGATGTTCTTTCTTACTCACACATTCCTGGACTGGCAAGCTGACGCATTCTTGTTGGTGTGCTCTGCTAGATCAAGAGGCACTGTCTACCTTGTCCCTAGCTTCATGTGCTAAGGAGGCTGCCACACAGGTGAATGTGTAAAAGCTTACTGGCTACCACATCTAGCCTGGGTGCATATCTTGAATCCTTTCTCACATAAGTGCCATGCTTGCCTGGCATTTTATATTGTGTTCACCTCTCTGGAGTTGACGTTAAGCTTAATCCTGGGAAAGTCTGGTAATATATCTCCTTTTCAACATCTCAGCAGGAAACTGAGAGAACCGAGCATCCTCCCTGTCCTCTGTCAAAGCTTGTCCAGCTTAATATTTCAGAACATCTCCCATCTGTAGAGTCTCTCGAAGTGACTCTTTAGGCTTTCCCAGCAACCTTGTGGTATCGGGTATCAGGTATCATACTGGATATCCCCATTATACATGCACAACATTTCTAAAACATGACTCATTATTTTCATCAAGTGCTACCTGAGACTGTTTGCCAAATGGAACAGATGCAATATTTACAACTACGGCCTTTCCTCTCCATAATTGGTCCCAGGCTTCAGGTTGCAGTCCACTCCCACTAGAAGCATGTTTAGGCAGTCCCTCTTCTGCTCAGTTGGTGTTATGTCTTGAGATTGGTGCATCTGTCTGTGTGCTGACATATTGTTTTTGGTCTGGTGTGGTTCTAGGTATATCCTTTGTGTTATGCTCCCACCAAAAGTGATCTTAGACATTCCCTACTCAATCTGGTGTGCCAGGTTCACCATTGTTGTTTTGTCAGCAGTCCAGCGTACCCATGTGTGCACTGGCATTCTGTTTTTGGTCCAGTGGGGTTCTGGGTGTTCTCTCTGTGATCCGTTTTCACTAGAGTGCCCTGCTCTGTTGCATCCGTGGTCCATTGCACAAAGCACTCTGTCTGGGGTTCGTTCCCGATGCCCACACTCACAATTCCTCTCTGTGAAGTTCTGTTGCTGCCCCATTACATTTTCAGGAACTACAGTGTAGACTCCGCCGGCTGCGGTGGTCTAGCGGTTCTAAGCGCTCAGTCCGGAACCGCGCGACTGCTACGGTTGCAGGTTCGAATCCTGCCTCGGGCATGGATGTGTGTGATGTCCCTAGGTTAGTTAGGTTTAAGTAGTTCTAAGTTCTAGGGGACTGATGACCACAGATGTTAAGTCCCATAGTGCTCAGAGCCATTTTTGAACAGTGTAGACTCCCAGGCTCTACTGAGTTGGCACCCAGTGTCATGATCCATGAGGTTTATCCTGACCTTTATCTCTATAGAGTCTCATATAATACTGTGCCAGTATTTGAGGGTCTATTTCAGAAGCCTCGTTTCATCAAAGTTCACGGAATGATTGTATTTGAGACAGTGCTTACACACTTGATGTTACGCGTCCTGAGAATTCTACAAACTGCAGTAGAAATAGATCCTGTGTAGGTCAGGTACACCAGTCTTCGCTTCAGCTTGTTTTCTTCTAGAACATGTGGCGGTGTGGCTAGTTGGATGGCCTTCTGAAACTGTGTGTTGATTTTTATGGAACGCTGGTCTAGATGCTCAGTTTGTCCTTCCAAACATCTGAGTCTGACAAGATGTATGCCCTGTGGACCAGTGTCTTAAGAACTCCATTCTGCTGCACTGTGTGGTAACTGGTGCTGGCTTGTGGGTATAAATCAGAGTGTGTAGGTTTGAAATACACCACTTGACCAAAAAACCCATCTGCACACCTTTTGACAAGTACATCCAGAAATGGCAACTGACCATTCTTTTCCAGTTCCATGGTGAACTTAATATTTGAATGGAATGAGTTGAGAAGTTTCAAAAATTTGCTGAGCTTCTCCTTGTCAGTTGATTGGCTTTGACCATGGGCTATGAGTGGACTCTGATTTTGGCTGTCTCACTTCTATTTGTGCATCTCCAAACTTAAAAGTGTGTGTATTAACTCTGTGCATCTACCGTGTCGGTGTATTTTGCCCAATAAATTGTGCTCATAATTGCTGACTTTAATACATCTGCCCTTAAGAAAAAACAATAAGTTCCTAAATCTAGAAATACTGTCATTACCTGTTTGTGTATGCAGCTGTATTGGAAGTTATGTCTTTTATATAATGTGGAATACTTCAACATGAATGAGTTGTTTACAAGGATAGTGGTTCATAAATTATATAAATAACTGTTATAACATTCAGGGCTTACTGACAGTCAACTTCAGGAGCAAAATGCAGGCATTTCATTGGTCATTTCCTTCTCAAGCAGTCAAGTGGTCTTCAGCAAATAGCTGCTTCCTGCTTGGGCTTTTCAAAGGTTCCTTTCAAAGGATGCTGGAAAGTATCTACCATACTGGAAAGTCACAAGCCCTTAAGTTACATGAGGGTGATAAGAATATGAATGGTAATTGCACTAGTGTATTACACAAGCAGTTCTGAGCAGGATGGTGGAGTGGGGGGTTAGGGAGGGAGAACCAGCTAGATTTGATGCTGCCCTCTGTTCTGGACACATTACAACCATGATTGAACACGAGGTTTCTTCATCTGTTGCACAACATATTATCATAAAGTTTTTTTACCTGTAAAGGGGTAGGATCTCTGGAGTTTTTAATTCATTTGAAGGCACAATTTGGGGAAGCTATGCTGTCCCAGAACCAAGTGTTTACTTGGGCCAGACAGTTTAAGAGTGGCCAAGAAAGTGTCGTGTTTGATATCCAAGGTGATGAGGCTGAAATGATGATGAGAACAACACAACTCCCAGTTCACGAGCAGAGAAAATCTCCAATCTGACTGGCAATCGAATCTGGGCCCGCTGCATGGTAGGCAAGCATGTTACCATTCAGCTAAGCAGGCGGACGGCAGTAGCATTATTTATGTTAAATGCCACCACAGGGGATGTGATCTTAGCTGTTTTTGAGACAAACATAGATATTTGGTGAGTTTACTGCACAAGATGCATTCAGTCTGTGTGCAGGCCATGCTGGTCAACTGTGTATGCATACCCCATATCATGGTAAATTTTCCCTAATCTAAGTATAATTGGCTTTTCAGAAGTTTCACAAAACATGCTGAATGATGTTACCAAAGCTTTATCGGATTTTTATGTCCTGCCAATGTGAATCATATTATAAAGGAGTCCTACTTGTAACACAGAAGTCAGACTCAATACAGATGTTTCCTACTGAGGCAAAGCTAATTAATATGGTGATATATTGCAGATTGGTCACATAGTTGAAATATTAAACATTATTAAAAACTGTGTGGATCGTAGTCAGATGAAATAACTCTACTTCCCCTGAGACAGTCATAATATAAATACTATTTTTTCTCACTTTGTTTCCTACATTATCCATACACTGTATACAAGACAAATATCAAAATTATTCTTCGAGCTGTAAATATTAATCTTCAGAGAATAATTTACATCTGGCTGAAAATAAATATATATCTATTGAAGAAACATTTTCTTTAAGGAAATATTCAAATGTAAGGTTCAGGAAAACCACATATACTTAAAAATTTGACACCAGTAATAATAGTTTGTTTTAGGATTGGCATAACTCATTTGAAAGCCTTGGTTGTCTTTCAAATTAAGAACATCTAGGATTATTGTAAACTTTGCCATTCAGAAGATATTATGACTCAAAAATGTTGTCATGTAATTATTAAAATTTTTTGTGTTACTATTTTCAGCGCAAATTTTTTCTGTATCCATAAATCTATACCTTTGCCAGGAAAACATGTTACCTAATCAAATCTCTCAAATATAAAATTTGGGTTCCTGGAAATTTCTTCGGAGGGTTAAAAAAAAAAAAAAAAAAAAAAAAAAAAAAAAAAAAAAAAAAAAAAAAAAAAAAAAAAAAAAACTTGTCATAAAAATAGTATCTAGCATAGCAGCCATTTAAAGAATATACTACTGTTGGCCACTGATCATACAATATCCAAGACTCACTTACTTTCACAGAATTAACTTTATTGTTAACATGTTCTTGAGTAATGGAATGTCGTATATAACATTTTAAGCTTTAGTCTTACCAGACATTGGTAAAACTGTTGAAACTAATTGCAACACAATAAAATGTTTGGGTGGCATGTATATAAAAAGTATTTTAGACACATAGGGATTCAAGGAGTCCATATGAATCCATCAGTTAGTATTTTCTTCACCAAAACTGCTGTAGTTATTTTGCATAGTGATAATGTGTGGCATCTTGAACATTGTTACAGCAGAAATGGATGTTTGTTTACAGTTTCCTGCAAAAAGAAGAGAGAAGACTGTTAGAAACCCAAGGAAGGATATTGAACAAGATTGAATAAAAGTAACTTATGTAGTAGTTTTAATTTTGTGGAAACATTGTATCTTCCAATAATACTCCATTTGAAGGACAAGAGATGCATAAGAAAACAATCTATTTGATTCTTAATCTGCTTTAAGTTAACCTGTTTCTCCTGTAATTTATCAGTGATGACAATGATCTTGCACAACAGATGAATTATAGTACTGTATCTACAAGTCACATGGTTCAGGGTTTCTTCAGTCAGTTGGTCTTTGGATGGTTTATGTTCTGTTTATTTATTGACATATCTCAATGCAATTGAGTTAGTGCCTAATATGAAATTGCTATTAAAATATATTCAGAATATCATTACTAATGTAATATATAACTGTTTTGTTACTTCTTTAAAATAAATTAGAAATGATGACAATCAATTTAATAACATTGAATACATTTCTCTGATTACCTTCCAATTATTTTTAGGTGCTGGTCACATAAAATTTTGGAAAATGGCGAAGACTTTCACAGGCCTCAAGTTAATGGGCGTTTTAGGAAGATTTGGCAAAACAGAGATCTCTGACATTATTGGATTCTATCCTCTGCCAGATGAGCAGGTAAAAAATTATGCAGTTTGTGGTGAGTACTTATGGGCATAAATTTATTTGTCCTTTGAATCATTTTTGTATGAGACATGCATATGGTGAGGCACAAACATACAAATGTTCATAATAGCCACATGACATATCTTTATGTTTTATGTTGGTGGTATGTAACTCTTGAAGAACAATGTGCTATGTTCTGGTATTCATTTTTGTTTAGTTGCCTACCTTTTTGCAGATAAAAAAAAACTTTTTTCTCTTTTTTGGTAGTAATTTTAAGCTTCGTGGAATCTCTTTGTGTATCTTGTATAGTTAGATGTTTAGTAAATGTGTCACTACCATAGTATAACCAGATTTAATTCTGCTATGTTCACAGTTTTAATTTTTTTCTTCATTAGAGGAAGTTGACTCTGCTTCCATTAGGCTTCAAACTTGTTACTAGCTGTATATTCAGTTTTCTTTAGGTTACATGTTATTATAAACAAATGTATTAAAACTAACAAATG
This sequence comes from Schistocerca americana, assembly GCF_021461395.2. NCBI lineage: Eukaryota > Metazoa > Arthropoda > Insecta > Orthoptera > Acrididae > Schistocerca > Schistocerca americana. The sequence goes on from NC_060124.1 coordinate 314,076,741, forward strand.
GCTCAGAAAAGTTTTGTAGCACCTGCATGTGTGTCAGTGTGTTTGGGGTTACATCAAAGGAGAACAGGGAGGGATAGATTAAGCTGTGATGAACTAAAGAAGTAACTTTACTGTAAATAAAGATAAAACAATAACCAAAATAAAGGCAGTCCCTTCAAAAGTACACCTCTTCCTGTACATATGAAATCTAAATTTGCTGATGGGCTACATTCAGTACTGTGGCACTCAATCCTGTGCAGTTTATGAGCTTCTCACCTTGGCATGTTGCCCGTAAAGTGCTTGAGAAGTTGATGCTGAACTCTGTCCCACTCTTTGGTGGCCACCCCCATTGAGATCATACAGTGTGTGGGAAGGTTTCCTGTGATGATGCTACAAGTTTCAACTTGATATCAAGCTGTCTCAATCAGGTTTGTATTAGTGGATACTGCTGTCCATTCCACTTGGTTGATTGCTGCCTCCTGGAGGAACGTACAATGTAGAATGTAGTTTGTTCCTCTCATAACGTAATGTACAGTTACAAATCAAAGATTTTTGTACTGGAGACATGTCAAATTACTTTGAAAAAATAACGTTATAATAAGTCTCTGAGACTGCAGACGTGTGTGGAAGTTGCGTTTGCATGAGTGTGTGTGTGTGTGTGTGTGTGTGTGTGTGTGTGTGTGTGTGTGTGCGTGCACGTGTGTGTGTGTGTGTGTGTGTGTGTCTACTGCTAACAAAGGCATTAATGGCTGAAAGCTCTAATTGTGTGGATCTTTTTATTGTGCCTATCGCAACTCAGCATCTCCGCTATATGATGAGATGGTGAGTAGCAACTTTCCTTCTCTGGTATTGTTACATTCCATACTGGATTTTTCATTGTTTGGTTATAATAATTAACATTATTCAGCAAGCATTTCTGCATTTTTACACATGAAAAATTTGACAAGAACATATATAACATTATGGTCTTTTGCAGCTTGCAATACAATTTATACGATAATATTAACAATTTATTATACAATATGTAATCTTTATTGTTTCTTTTCTTTTCAAATTGCCAAAATGTCCTACATGAATTCTTCAATTGAATAATAACATTTTCCACTAGTGTATTAAATAACAACCTTTTTGTGGGTCAAACTCCATATTTAACAGATTTGTGTTATTTAATTTATTGTAAATTTTTAATCCCATGTGCAATGGTGTTTGAGGATAAAGTTTCAAATTATGAGAGGGAAATTTGAAACTGTGTCTGTGACGAGTACTGTAATTGTTGTTGAAATGAAAATTGTCAAGTGAGTTTTGATTTTTGTAGATGAAAATAAAAATTTCATAGATGTACAGGGAAGGAATGGTTAGTATTTTTAATTTTTTAAATAATGGATGACATGATGTTCTTTTTTGGACGAAACACATTTATTATTATTCTTTCTTGAAGTGTAAGTAATCAAGGGCTGTTCGTAGAGTTTCCCCAGAAAATTATTCCGCATCGAATTATAGTCTCAAAGTAGCTGTGGTAGACTATCTTTCTGGTGTCCATAAGCTAGGCTATTTAGTTTGTTTGCAAAGAAGTCTACATGTGGCTTCCAATTTAAATTTTTGTCAAGATTTAGACCTGGAAATTTTACATGACATGCTTCAGTCATTTCCTGAATGCCGTGCACTATTTTTATGGAAGATGATGATGATGTTTTAGCACTGAACTGCACTACTTTTGTTTTTGTGACATTGAGTTTTAATCCATTTTGCTGAAATCATAATTCTAGGCTTCGCATTATATTTTCCATTGTATCGTGCATTTTTCTAAATCATCATTTTCAATTAAAACTGAGGTGTCATCTGCGAATAAAATGGAGTGAACATAAATGTTTAAATGTAAATCACATATGTACTGCAGAAAAAGATAAGGCCCTAAAATTGAGCCCTGTTTGACCTCTGTACTAATCTTTTTCCTTTCCAAGAATGATTTTTTTCCCATTTGAATATAGAATAACTCTTTGTTTTCTTTCTGATAAATAAGATTTGAACCACTGCAATGCTCTGCCCATGATCCCATACCTCTCTAGCTTGTTTAGAAGTAGTAAGTAATTGACCGAGTCAAAAGTTTTGGTCAAATCACAGAAAATACCTGTGACTTTTTTACGCTTGTCTAAAGCAGAGCTTATCTTTTCACTGAATTCCCTGATAGCATTTATTGCATTTTTTCCCCTTTTGAAATTGTAATTGATTTTTAACTATAATATTGTTTTCTGTAAGAAAGTTTTCAAGATATTTTGCAACAGTCCTTTCTATCACCTTAGCAAAAACTGGCAGCAGGGAAATAGGGTGGTAATTTCCCATGTCATCTGGTGAACCTTTCTTGAACGACGGTCTTACTTCAGCATATTTTAACACATCTGGGAAGTATCATTCCTCAAATGACTGATTAATAATTTTAGCCAATGGTTGAGAAATGATATTATAAACAGCCTTGACTACAGTGGTTGGAATTTCATCCTACCCAGCTGATTTCATGTTTTTTAAAGACACTATAGCATTTTCTACATCTTTTGGGACAATTATTTTGCATATTTTAAGGCTTGAATTTTGTTTTATATTTACAAAGTTGACATCTACCTTGTGCTGGTGGGCTGTATCTACTTCCGATTTTGCCACATTTATGAAGAAATCATTGAAACAGTTTGACATTTGAAAATGATCTATAATTATACCATTTTTAATTTTTATTTGGTCAATTTCTGGCACTTGTTCTTTACTCCCAACTCAGATTTGATGTCACCCCAAATTGCCTTTGATTTATTTTGATGTTTATTAATATACAATTAATGGGCTGAGTACAGTGTGCTTGTGTTTTATCTTTGTGAATCCTTTGTTGAAATGTCGACTATAGGGTTGGACAGCAGGCTGCAGGAGAGACTTGAAGGGAAAAAACTGATGATAGTGTGTTGATCTGTGGTATGTTAGTGTAAAAGTTTCACTAAATCAGCTAAGTATATGTTGGACCTCCTTTGGTGTGGTGTAGTGCAGCAATTCAATGTGGGATGGACTCAAGAAGTCATTGGAAGTCCCCTGCAGAAATATTAAGCCATCCTGCCTTTGTAGCCATCCATAATTTCAAAAGTGTTGCTGCTGCAGGAGTTTGTGCATGAACTGACCTCTCAGTATGTCCCATATATTTTCGACAGAATTCATCCTGGGCAACCTGGGTGGCCAAATCATTCGCTTGAATTGTCCAGAATGATCATCTTCAAACCAATTGCAAAAGTTGTGGTCTGATGACATTGCTATTTGGAAATGTGAAGTCCATGAACGGCTGCAAATGGTTTCCAAATGGTTCAGTTGGACCAGAGGATCCAGTTCCTTCCATGTAAACACAGCCCTCACCATTACGGAGCCACCACCAACTTGCGCAGTGCCTTATTGACAACTTGGGTCCATATCTTCATAGGGTCTGCGCCACACTGAAACCCTACCATCAGTTATTACCTACTGAAATTGTGACTCAACTAACCAGGAAATGGTTCTCCAGTCATCAAGTGTCCAACTGATATGGTCACTGGTCCAGGAGAGGCACTGCAGGCAATGTCGTGTTGGTCAGCTGCTGCCATAGCCCATTAACAACAAATTTTGCTGCATTGTGCTAATGGACATGTTGATCATAGGTTCCACATTGAATTTTGCAGTTATTTCATCCATTGTTGCTTGTCTGTTAGCACTGACAACTCTATGCAAACACCGCTGTTCTCAGTTGTTAAGTGAAAGCTGTTGGCCACTGCGTTGTCTGTGGCGAGAGGTAATGCCAGAAATTTGTTATTCTTGACACACTTTTGACACTGTGAATCTCAGAATATTGAATTTCCTAACGGTTTCCAAAATAGAATGTCCCATGTGTCTAGCTTCAACTACCATTCCACATTCAAAGTCTGTTGATTCCCATTATTCGACCATAATCATGTTGGAAACCTTTTCACCTGAATCACCTGAGTACAAATGGCTGCTCCATCAGTGCTCTGCCCTTTTATACCTTGTGATACTATCGCCACTTGTATATGTGCATATGGCTATCCCAGAACTTTTGTCTTCTCAATTAGAAGCTCATTGCCTTTCCCACATTATCTTTCACAGGTTGTGTAAAAACTCTTGTGACTTGATAAATTGCTAATGTCAAATACTTATGAGTACCATAGAAAGTCTGCACTATATGGCAAATCCCAAACTAAATTTGTGCTTTCTGAGAATTTTTGCAGTAGTGTCTTCATGCAGAGAGTTGTTCCTCTTAATTTCCATGTATTGTGTGTTGAATCATATTTGTTTTTGTTCATTTCCTTTCTTATATGTAAACTGTATGTAAATTGAATGGGTTTGGCAAAGATAAATTAACGAGTTGTTTTGTGGCAAGGATAATATTTTGATACATCTGTATGAAACAAGAAATTTGCTCTTCAGTTTATTGATTCTTGTACCTGTAAGTGGAAGCATACTTGGATCCATCATACCAGCATTGTTAAAAATATGTATTTCACCTGTACATTAAAAGTATTATGAAAAGTTATTAGGTAAGCAAAATTTATTTTTACATTGAAGATGTCCACCCCTATGTGTTCATCATTTGCTTGCTCCCGAGATCCTGCATCAAGAGATTCAGAGCGGACAGAGGAAATTTGCGTGAACAGCGGAGGAGTGATCCTGCATTGATGTTGTCACAATCAAGACAAAGCTTCAAATGTCAAGTATTATCGTTTGGACTGAACGTAAGTGCAGGTGTATTTATGTCTGCTCTGGACAAACTGCTAGGGCCCAAACTTTCGAGTAAGTTAACAGTATACATGAACGACCTTTTAGTTACCACACCCACTTGGGTAGAACACTTAAGATTAATTGAACAAGTATTGAGCCGCTTTTCCGAACATGGAGTAACAGCAGATTTCAAGAAATATAATTTCAGACAAGAAAAGGTAAAATTTTTAGGTCATATAATCTCTTCGGATGGCATACTACCAGATCCTAAAAAAACTTGATGCCATTAGGAGTTCTCCTGCTCCTCAAAACAAGGTGCAGTTAAAGGCATACTTAGGCCTAGTCTCATTTTTCAGGAAATTCGTCCCTAACCAACTTATGGACAGTGATGTTTTAGTCTATCTTCTCTGGAAAAACAGACCTTGGTTATGGGACAGACAATGTCAAACCAATTTCGAGAACATCAAGCAAGCTTTATTAAATGCTAACATTTTATCTCAACCAGACATGAAGAAGGATTTTTGTTTATGCACCCACACGTCTTCTCATGGTCTGGGTGCATGCCTTTTTCAGATGGTAGAAGAAGAGGGAAAACTAAAGTAATTAGCTTTGCCAGCGGCACCTTATCCAAAGCTGAAAGTTCATATTCAGTTACAGAGTTGGAGGATTTGACTGTAATTTGGTCCTTTAAAAAGTTTGAATATTTCCTTAGAGGTAAACACACGATAGTGTACTGTAACCATCAGTCCATATTGGTTTGTTAACTTGTAAATTGCAACACCGATGAATAGCCAGGTTGTGTATGTATCTTCAAGAATTCAATTTTGAAATAGTGTACCTAAAATGAAACCAAAACATAATAGCTGATGCTCTTCCTGGAATACCACAAGGTTAGAGGAATTTAACACTCTTGCAGAGCAGAAAGGTCAAATAAGAACTGAGTTGATGGAAGACAAAACACTCTGACCATACTATGTCCACATGTGTAAACACATGCAGCAATTACAGCAGGAAGACATGCGCTGCAGTAAGACGAGCAAAACTTTTGCAAAACGGTGATGAAAAGTTAAAAAGGTTTTTCACTATTCACAAAGGTGTTCTGTTCCATAGGAACCATCCCAAACAAGAACAACGGCACGTTTGTTTGCCTAAGGAATATGTGGATTATTTTATCTTATACACACACAATACTTAGGGCCATTATGGCACGTCAGAATGCACAGACAAAATAGGTAAATATTGTTATTTCTCCAACCTTAGATGAAGAGTACTATGGGTGGAAAGAAAGTGTATTGTCTGCCAGAAAGCAAAACATTCTAACATCTCCAAACAGATTGAAATACATCCAATTGTAGCTAAAAAACCTCTATAATAGATATCATTGGATGTGGCTGGACACTATCACAGAAATAGGGGGGGGGGGGGGGGAGTAAAGTTTATAGTAGGTCTGTATGGTATTTTCACCAAATACATAAAACTGTATGCTGTACAGAACGTTATAGCCAGTTCAATAATAAGACAAATCAAAGAGGATTATTTTCCATAGCAGGAAAACTATAAGTCCTGTTAACAGATAATGCCTCATATTTTGTTGGGTGTAAATGGAAAGAGTTTGTTGATTCCAACCAAATCAAACACGTTTTAGTATCCAAATTTCATCCCAAAACTTCCCCCATACAAAGGGAGTTAAAGGAATTTGACAGGTTTGTGAGGGCCTATATACTTCATAAATGTACCAAATGGACTGAATATGTTGTGCCTTTCTTACAAGTTGTTAACAACCTTCTCCATACATTAAATGGATTTACACCAAATGAGCTGATGTCAAATTGCAAACAAGTAGATGACTGGGAGAAACCTTTGCCCAAGATACCAATACTGGAATTATCACTGGAGGATAAAATACGACAAGTGGTAATCAACTTTGAAACCTGAGCTAAATGCAGGAAAGGAATTTATGACAGAAAGCTGAAATATACAACATAACTTTGTATAGGACAAAAGGTATTACTTAGAACACATCCCAAATCTACAAAAATTTGAAAACTGAATCGTAAGTAACAACTACTATACACTGGACCACACATAATACTAAAACCACACAGGCTTGAGAACATTTATATATTGAAGAAGGGCTGTATACCCTCAAAGTTGTATATATGTGTAATAATGTTAGATTTAGGCTGCTGGAAAGTCACACTCCAAAATTTATGTTGTTAGTTGTTAAGAAAAATTTTTGTTTGTGTTTTTTCTTATATGTCGATGTGTAAACGATAAGATGAGTGATGGTAACAAGGAAGAATTTTACTTTTATGTGTCTAGAGACCACAATACTCTAAATACCATGCTTTGCCTTGCAATTAGCCCAATTGTAGACAAATAAATGAAGTTGTGAAATACGTGCAATGCAATACGCAACACACCGTGATGCAAGTGATATCAGAGTGACGCAGTGCATGCACATTGGAGAGCAAACTAGTCAACAAACCACAAGCGACAGACAGGCACAGCTGGAAGGGCTGGAGCCCCCCAAAACAAACAAACTTTATGAGCTACAGCCCGGACTAGAATTAGTAAAGCCTATTGAATAAACAGGGACATGGAAAATTAAGAGAGAATCTATACTGCAACTACGACTATGTACACAACAACCACACACACACACACACACACACACACACACACACACACGCACACACACACACACACACACACAAAGATAAGCTAAGGGATTATATACACAGGAAAGGGATGTTAAACTACTAGATATTTGTTTAAGCTATGCTACTATATACATTATATCTATATAAGTACAATATTTGCACATTTGAGTATTTAAAGTACATGAGTACATGTACTAATTGTACTTGATGGTCAAGAAAAATCTTGCTGCAGGTAAACAAGCAAGTACAGTATAAATGGTAAACTGAATAAGAGGTCGCACCACACCTCTAATACGCTTTATCTCTCAGATTTATAAGGTGAGTAGAGTTGCACACATGACATTAAATAGGTTTTGTGATAGCACGACTGCACAGTGAAGTGAATGAATACATGGTTGAATATATGAAAAAGGTATTAGTAGCCATCAAGCAGTTAAATACTTGTCTATGAAGATTTAGTTTTAAGTTAGTATTAAGTTTTTTCTTCCAGGGAATAATGCATTGACACGTCTTAGAGTGAAGAAAGATAAAAGCTTGTAGAGTGTTAGATACCATAAAAACATAACAAAGAATTGCAGCACAAGTAAATATCGTTATAAGTTTATGATACATATCAATGTGATAGTATGGAAGTATGTGAAGAAGAAAGCAGTTGCAGTACATCACATATCACGATGCTGAACTAGGGCTGAGTACTACCAAATAATCAAGGGTTCAAAACCTAACTACTGTGAGTGTCGACTACACATGAATTACTTTGAAATTTTTATGCATGTGTGTTACTTACGTAAACAGTGTTTTATGCTCATTATATGTAATATATCATATTGATGGTACAACTCTGTAAACCTCAGCACATAAAATGGTTATCCTTTATGCAGTGAACATAACAAGTAAATACTGAGCTGCACTTTTAAACACTGAATAAGTATTTGGTATAATTGCTATCATCAGATTTGAATTCTGTCTATAAACAACAAACTACTTTGTTCTCGAGATCACAGTTAACTCTATTAACGAGATGTAACTGAGACTATAAATGCCTTTCTGCGGAATTTCCTCAACCCTGTAGTGTGTAGATTCTTCCTAGAGAATGCTAGAGAGGTGATGCCACACGTAGTTATCTGAGCGGCACGTAGTATCTATTATAGCGACTATCGTTTACATTTGTGACTCTTTTGAATTGATAAATATGCTCCCACAAGAAGTCATTGTAAATTGAAATGAAATGTATATCAATTTAGGCCATAAATGAAAACAGAATCTATTGTTCTACGAATGTTATATGAAGAATGCATAACCAAACGAGAGTAAAATGTATACTCATATAATTGGAATCGAATAATGTAACAAAAATGAAAACAAAATGACAAGCAATGGCACTTTGTATAAAAAGAGGAGAGAATAGGTTACAGACTGTGATGTATATGAGCAACGATAATAGCATGGCAGTAAATGAATAGGATGAGTGTATTTTGTAATTGTATTTGTATTTTACTATGTTGTGTGTACAGCATGTGGAAAGGACACTACAGGAACTTTATGTAATGCAACTTTATGACAGACACTCAAAAACAAAATGCAAAAACATACAAAACATGGCTGCAAAGTGTTAAGTGTGTGTGTGATAAAACAATATGTGGGTGTGCGCGTGATAAAACCAAAAATGGCAATACTTCATGTAACATGAATTTTCTGTGCTCGACAACAACATGAAGGTGGAAAGGAACTTACCTTGTCGATGGATGTTGGATGTACAGCTGATCTCTGCTTTGAAGAAGTGAGAGTGATGAGGTGAAATAAATTCCTTGGGCTGCTCATATGGAAACCAATTGTCACTGCATCAAAGATTTAACAAAAGATCACACCGCTGAACACGAACTTAATAAATTTGTGCAGTGAAAGCTACTGTAAATGCACGACACGGACACACTGGCCTTGTATTGCACATGTGAGAGTGAACTTGGACAATAACGGATGTTGCACTGTGCGTGCGTGCTTCACGAGCTAAACACTGTGCAGATGCTGACTGACAACAAAGGGACTATGTGATTACAGCAAGCACTTTGTTAAGGGATTAAACCTATGTATGTGTGCGTTAACAGTAGCTGACATGCCCATATGAATTCGTAACTCCAGTGGCTGAAAATAAAGGCTATGCCCATTCCGGCCAGGATTATCAACCTTCAAAAAGATAAATAAGCACAGACATTGGTCACCTCCATATGATGTCAGTGCACAGTGGGGGACAATTGTATTGAATCATGTAATTTTTTTGTTCTTATCTTGTCATATACACACATCAAAAAAAATTTTGAATCGCCTCGGTTCCAAGAGCTCCAGAACCGGTACAGAAAATTGGAATAGAGGTCAACATAAACATCATTTCAGTCCTTTTTTATTGCTCATGAAAACCACACATTGCATGTTGTACCACCATACAGTGAGACCTTCAAGGTGATGGTCCAGATTACTGTATACACCAGTACCTCTAATACCCAGTAGAATGTCCTCTTGCATTGATGCATTCCTGTATTCGTCATTGCATACTATCCACAAGTTCATCAAGGCATTGTTGGTCCAGATTGTCCCACTCCTCAACGGCGATTTTGTGTAGATCCCTCAGAATGGTTGGTGGGTTACGTCATCCATAAATAGCCCTTTTCGATCTATCCCAGGCATGTTCAATAGGGTTCATGTCTGGAGAACATGCTGGCCCCTCTAGTTGAGTGATGTCGTTATCGTGAAGGAAGTCATTCACAAGATGTGCATGATGGGGTGCACATTGTCATCCATGAAGATGAACGCTTCGCCAATATGCTGCCGATTTGGTTGCACTATCAGTCGGAGGATGGCATTCATGTATCATACAGCTGTTACGGTGCCTTCCATGACCACCAGTGGCATACGTCGGTCCCACATAATTCCACTCCAAAACAGTAGGGATTCTCCACCTTGCTGCACTCACTGGACATTGTGTCTAAGACATTCAGCCTGAGCGGGTTGTTTCCAAACACAACTCCAACGATTGTCTGGTTGAAGGCATATGCGACACTCGTCACTGAATAGAACGTGATGCCGATCCTGAGCAGTCCATTTGACATGTTGTTGGGCCCATCTGTAATGCGCTGCATGGTGTTGTGTTTGCAAAGATGGACCTCGCCATGGACATCAGGAGTGAAGTTGCACATCATGCAGCCTGTTGCACACAGTTTGAGTCATAACACGATGTCGTGTGGCTGCACAAAATGCATTATTCAACATAGTGGTGTTGCTGTCAGGATTCCTCCGAGCCATAATCCGTAGGTAGCGGTCATCCACTGCAGTAGTAGCCCTTGGGCGACCTAAGCATGGCATGTCATCGACAGTTCCTGTCTCTACACTCCTCCATGTCTGAACAACATTACTTTGGTTCACTCTGAGACTCCTGGACACTTCCCTTGTTGAGAGCCCTCCCTGGCACAAAGTAACAATGTAGACACTACAGAACCGCAGTATCGACCGTCTAGGCAAGGTTGAACTACAGACAACACGACTTGTGTACATCCTTCCTGGCGGAATGACTGGCACTGATAGGATGTTGGACCACCTCTGTCTAATAGGCACTGCACATGCACAGTTGTTTACATCTTTGGGCGGGTTTAGTGACCCCTCTGAACAGTCAAAGGGACTGTGCCTGTGATACAAAATCCACAGTCAACATCTATCTTCAGGAGTTCTGGGAATTGGGGTGATTTCAAAACTTTTTTTGATGTGTGTATATAAGCTATGTGTAAACTGAATGAGTTATAGACACTGCCAAAGGTAAATTAACGAGTTGTTTTGTGGCAAGAATAATGTTTTGATACATCGCTAAATGTCTGTATGAAACAAAGTATGAAATATGCTCCTCAATTTATTAATTCCTGTATCTTCACCTGTTTGTTTCTATCAGTGGTAGCGTTCACACGTATGCTTGGATCCGCCATACTGCATTGTTAAAAATGTGTATTTCAACAGTACATTAAAAGTGTTTAGAAAAGTTATTATAAAAAAAATTTATTTATACATTGAAGATGTCCACCACTATCTGTTCATCATTTCACTCGCCGCTGAGATCCTGCATCAAGAGGTTCGGGACAGATAAGAGTAATTTGTGCGAACAATTGGGGGGGGGGGGGGGGGTGATCCTGCATTGACATTGTCACAGTGAAGACTACACACAATGGAATTAATGTGAAGCAGCGCGTAACAGAAATTATGAATATTGACCTTGAATGTATTGATATTGGAGTGTGTTGATATGGGTATCAGTTCACCCAGGATTGTGCACAGGTTCATAAATTACCTTCAAATGTCAACTATTCCTTCCAATCAATTTTCCCAGTTATTCAAGCAGTTATTAATCAATGTGCACCATCTCCCCACATACCACTACTCAATAACTACATGACTGAAGAGAATATTTTTGAGAATTTTTGTGAGCTTGTTGTTTTCATGCAGCATTTATTACCTAGAAAATCAGTGGTTATGAAGTACAGTTGTGTATTCTGTAGACATTGGCGGCAGTATCTTGTTCAAAAAGCTATTTTCCATGTGTAGTGTTTGCAGTAGGTACTAATGTGATTACTGAGAGAGAGAGAGAGAGAGAGAGAGAGAGAGAGTACTAATGAATCAGATCAAGTCTAGCACCCATGTGACAGATATTTACACAGTTGTGATTGATTAGAATTCTCTTGTGGTGTCTCAAGTTTGAAAATTATTTTTGTTTTTGTAATTAAATGTTTTTATGGTTTTCTGTGAATAAATCCAAGTATTGTTTGGAAATTAGCTCGTAAAATATTGCATGGGTTCTGATCCTACCACTTTCATTTGCAACGTAAATTACAGAATGGTTATTAGCCACATCTACTTTAGTAATCAGGAATCAAGCCTTGCATCTAATTATTGTAATTGCGTGTCATAATGCTTTTATAAAGAGTGACCAAGAAAAATATAATCTCATGAAGATAAGCATCTGTAACTGTGCATAGTACTCACCTTTACTTTACAACAAGTCTTATTATGTCTTTGTTGGTTCATAGACCAGCTGCAAACTCAGTCATTTAATGTACATTACTTGTTTCACTGTAAATAAAATCTCCTTCTGGTCTGCAGGCTCCTATGAAATAGAAATGTTATACTAGCTGCATAAACTGTTGCTGTAAAGAAAAGTATTAAAATTCAAATTTTCTTTGTAATGGCGGCTGTCTTGTAGCTTCTGCAATGCTGTGTTGTCTTCACTGCCCAGAATGCTAGAGTTCTTTTAAATGCTTCGTTGTTTGACACAGGGCAGTTACAACCATGAAATGAAAGCATTAAATAACAGTTTAGATAAAAATCTATTTCACAATCAATAACAGACTATACAGTAATACAGACCTGGTGATATTATAACAACAGCAGTCAGAGAAAGGGCACCAGTACACATCTGCTGTTTATCTTATATTGATACCTTAATTTTAGTTGATTGCATTGGTATTTTTAAAAGAAAATGATTAGTTTCATGTTCCATAGATCATCTGCACGATAAATCATATTGATGTGAAATGAGTCATTTCACTTTAACATCCCAAGTTAATTCGTAAATATGGCTACATGGTAACATGTATAAGTTTTGGGTTTTCTTTTATTTTTGTTTCTCCTTTTTTCCAGAAAAAAGTGAGTTAGTAATTGGTGCACACCCCTTTTTACGCAATACAGTAGTAAAAATTCTTCTATGGAGTAGAAGGCATTATGAAGGAGAAACTTTTTCAGTTTGTTTTAAAATTTTACTGTACTATCTGTAGACATTATATCACTAGGTAAATTATCGAAAATTTTAGTTGCAGTATCACGCAGCCCTTTTTGTGCTAAAGACAACCTCAGTGTGGAGTAATGAATGTCATTGTTCCTTCTGGTATTGTAATTACATACATCATTATTCCTTTGGAACTGTGGCGTATTATTTACAACAAACTTCATGAGGGAATAAATATACTGTAAAGCAGTGGTCAGGATGTCCAGCTCCTTAAAAAGATGTCTATAAGGTGATCTTGCATGCCATATATTATTCTTAAAGCACATTTTTGAGCAATGAAGACTTCCTTAAAGATGAGTTTCATATCCTAGAACGTTATTCCATAAGACATTATTAAATGAAAATATGCCAAATATGTCAACTTACCTATTTGTCTCTTCCCAAGATTTGCAATGATTATAAGTGCAAATGTGACAACTACGTTGTTTGAGGAGTTTCAAAAACAATTTTGAAGTTACCACCATATCATTATTCCCACCCCATGTGTTATACTTATCATTGGTGGAGTACCTCTATATGTGCCGAACAGAATACATTGTTTCTTTGTAAAATTGAGGGTGAGACCATTCACAGAAAACCTAATGTTGCTTTTAAGAACATTGTTTAGCACTGCTTCTGTTCTGAATGTATGCTTGGATTGATTACAATGCAAATGCCATCTGAAAAATGAACAAATTCTGCTTGTTGGATGTTAGATGGAAGAACATTTACATATATGAGGAATAATGGTGGACCTAAGATTGAGCCCTGGGGAACCCCATACATGAATCTTTATTTTTTCCCAGTCAGAACACTGTCTGTAAATTGGATGAATTACTAAGTACAACTTCCTGAATTTTTGGAAAACTCCAGGTAGGACTATCAACAATGTAGGAAAAGACAGATCGCTTCTTACCATAAAGACACATTAAGTTACAGACAGGTACAATTAACGATAACTGATAAATGCCGTGGCCGAAAGCTATATGTAAGTGTCTTTTAACTGTGCCTGTTTTGGTTAGATGTGACATTGTTCATTGGTTAGCTATACCATCAGTCCCATAAAACTTTAATTTATCTAGGAGAATATTGTGATTCACACTGTCAAATGCTTTAGATAGGTCACAGGAAATTCCAACTGGCACTTTTTTATTATTTAATGCTTGTAAAATTTGTTGAGTGAACATGTGAATTGCACTCTCAGTAGAGCAACTCCTCTGAAATCCAAACTGTTATTTGCTGAAGATATTGTAGCTCAAGTGAGATACTATTCTAGAATACACCACCTCAAAAATTTTGGAGAACATGTCAGCACTGAAAGAGGTCAGTAGTTACTGGCATCTAAACCTTTATTTCTGAGAGAATATAAAATATTCTTAATTTCAAAAGGAGAAGTTGGTAATATATTCATATGACTGAATTTTGGAAAATCCAGCATGGAATAATGCAGTATTATGGAAAGGCTAGATTACTACTCACCACATATTGGAGATGCTGAGTAACAGATAGACTTAACAAAAAGAGTTGTCAAACAAGTAAACTATTGCCCAGGCCAAAAAGGTCTTCATCAGAACTAGACAACTCACACACAAGCACTCACACAAATGCAACTCAAGCACACATGACCACAGGCTGCTAAGGCTAGACTGTGGGCAGCAGCACGTGATGGGAGAAGCAATCTGGGTAGTGTGATAAGAAGGAGGCTGAGGTGAGGAGGGGAGGGATAGCAGAGTGGGGGTGGGGGATGGTAAAATGCTGCTTGTGAGAGTATACTGGGATGAGGTGGAAAGGGGGTAGGGCAGCTGGGTGCAGTTGGGACAGTTGAAAGGTTAGACAGGAGGGTGAGAGGGGAGGGGGGGGGGGGGGGGGCAGAGGAAAAGGAGAAAAGTAAAAAGACTGAGTGCGTATGTGGAATAGATGGCTGTGTAGTGCTGAAGTGTGAACAGAGAAGGGGATAGGTGAATGTAGGACAATAACTAACAAAGGTTGTGGCCAGGAGGGTTACAGGAACTCTCCCTGAACCATATCCTACGTTCTTGTTGAGACCAGGGTAGTTACAGGAACTCTGCCCGTATATATCCTACATTCCCTGGAGTTATTAATTATTCTAACTTATTTCCAATAAGGAATGTCCATACTGTAAGACACCTTATCCTAACAACTGTGCATCATGATCAGAGAGAGCATTTTTTACTGGGTAAACAGTTAGTTTCTTGCTTTGAGTTTCATCCAAGAAAACGTTGTCAGTTAGGATCCTACTGTCTTCAACCAGCTGTGCTGAAAGTTAATTATTGAGATGAAACTGTAGCTTAACTTGTTTTCTTTCTTAATATGTGTAACAACTCTCCCTTTTATCATAATAATTCTGCATCAGTAATATGCTAGACTGCAATTTTTATATGTAACTTTTCTAACCCTGTGGTTATGTGGTGCTCAGATAGACACAGGAGGCTATATTTTTAGAGTTGTCTAATTAGACAAGAACCTCTTCTACCTTATTACTCAGTCTGCTAATATTTCGATAAAGTAAGCTACTCTTACTTTTCTGTGCATTCTAAAGTATTTTATGGCACTCTTTTATTATTTTGACTTCTTCTCATCATCTTAAGAAACAGAGACATATTTACAATGCACTACTACTTCTCATGAAGCTTGACCATGAACGCAGTAACTTACCATGTATATAACAGGATTTTTATGTCCTTGAATCTGGAAAATCAAATAATTTGCAGGAGTGCATAAAAAGGTATATTCTAAATTTTATTTTGATTGGTAAGGATACTATACTTCTTACTAATTCTAGTTGTGAAATTCTTGAATAACTCTGCACTAGCTTGCACAATCTTACTTCGATTCCTAGCCAAAGATGCAAAGTCTACATGAAAATTGATTTTGTGTTTCGAATTGTGATTGTGGAAATACCTTAAGATGAAACTGACTTTTACTATCAGCAATAAGAATCCCAATATTCTTAAAAAGACCTTCAGCAAGATGTACAGTTGTCTACTTAACACAATATTATTATTGCTCAGTTCTATTGAAATGATACTTTATTTAATCTAGGTGCAGTGTCTGAGAAGATAAGTCCAGGGCAACATGATTTGAAAATACACAAAAGAAGCAAACGCTCTTGTCTTTGAGTCAACACATAGAGATAGTGCTAAGAGCAAAATATGCTAAACTGAGCTTCTTGACTCATTTATCTGTGTATTGACTCCATTTAGATTTTTTATGCAACAGGATACCAAGGAATGTTACACATAATGTTATATTTAATGAATGACCATTCACACTTACTTCTGGTGCTAGCAAGATCTTTATGCTTTTTGAAATAGTGAAGAGTTACTGTCTTTTCCTTGAACCAGTTGTAGACCTGTTCAACTATTGTGACTGTTTGGTTTTTGTTTTGAAGCTTTCATTCCATTCATACAAATGGAGTGTCATTAATGTCATAACATTTTATTTTGTCAAGAATTGTATTATTCTCCTCAGAGTCAAAGAGTTTGACAAGAATAAAGAACATGCCAAGACAATAATTCTTCTTGTTTAACTCTGTCAGGACTTCATTTCTGAAGTATGTAATGACTTCCTTTGTGGAGAATCTTTTATAAAGGCCTATTGAGAGGCAGTTAACAAGTTGGAAAGTTTGACTCGTTCCACATCATTACGAAATATCGTATTCATGATCCATGGAACTTGTATTAATCTAATCTAGTCTAATCTAATCTAATGTTCAAGAAAATGAGTCAGTATTCTGTCGTGGGGCACATACTCAAAAGCTTTTGAAATATCTTGAGAAAATCAAGTGAGTCTGTATTTAGAGGTGTTTTCTTATTTCTGGTTTTATAAATAAGTATTACTACAGAATGCTGAAGTGTTCTGGTAACATGCCCTGAGTCATTGACTGGCTATAAAGAAAACTTAAGGATAGTCATATCAAATCAACACAATATTTGTTCTTTTTAATGATCTTACGAATTTTGTAAAATCATTTTGTGTTATGTTTTTGCAACTAATACCTTTACTGGTGCATATAGTGCATTTGTATTTTATTGCTTATTAGTGGATGCAGTTTTTGTTGCCACCATGAGAACTACTCATTTGATTTGTTGGCCAATGATTTCAATGACTCAGTTTTATTTAAAACATCACTATTTCTGTTTGTTTCATGTTTAATAATATTTCAGATTGTCTTTGCTTTATTGATAGAGTGTTTTATTTTTTGAGCACAGTGCATATCTGTTTGAATTGCCGTCAGTTGTCCTCTAGGTGCCGTTTGTTCATGTAACATGATATTTTGATATTGTGTCTTGCTGTCATCTTCATGTAATACCTATGTAATGAGGGTCTTCACTGTAACACACCTCCTTTATAGCCTTATTACTCCCAACCCCTTCCTTCACCACCTTCTTGAAAACCATGTCAGAGATGGGATAACCAAATGTTGGGTGTGAACTTCATTCACTCAGTGCTCCTGCTGCTCCTTTCAGGTGTGGAAGTTGCTACTCTGCCAACATCATGACATTAATTGGCAGAGTGATAGGTCTCATGCTCTACTGTGAGTGAAGCCACTATCTCTGTTGGTCAGGCCATTGGCCACTCATATTTCAGTAGCCTTCTGCAGCACACACTCCCAAAATGTAGAGGTGTATCTCAACACCCATGTTTCTTCATGTATCATTGAGTCCACTGTAGCCATGCAAAAGTCATTGACCGCAAATTTTGTTAGCTGCTTAAGTTTTTTCTGTCTCCTGCGCTTCATGCAGCTTTCTTCAAATGTTCACAGAGTTTGCCTGATGTATGCCGTACTACATTTGCATGGTATATGGTAGCCACCCATTTTATGAAGCCCCAAGTCATCTTTCACTGTACCTAATAGTTCATGTGTTTGCAGAACTGGACAGAAAATGCATTTAGTAATATGTTGAGCCAGGATTGTGCAGATTTTGTTTGGTGCTTTGTTAGCCTATGGCAGGTATGCCATTGTCTTATCATCGTCATCATGTTCTATTTGCTAGACCCGTACGTTGTGCCTGAAAGCATATCAGATTTGTCTGCCACCATATTCTTTCTTCTTGAATCTGCACTTAAAAGTGTTTGAGCTCTCAGGGTAGGTTGTTTTCATCTGGTATTGCATGGGCCCTGTTGACAAGTTTAATGCTCGCACCTATTTTGCTGTGAAGAATGGTGGCTGCTGGAGGTGGAGTGGGTGGCTTTCCTGTACACACTGTGTCCCATAGTGCCATCTGCTTTGCACTTGAGTAAAACATCCTAAACAACAGGGGACTCAATGAAATATTAATAAACAGGAGTTTTGAGGTGTACCTCGTCATTTTGGGAGTGTGTTCCATAGGAGGCTATTGAAATATGAATGACCAGTATCTTCATTTCTGGTACAGCTCTCAGCTAACTGTTGCCACAATGTCAGCTGAGTAGTGACTTTCATGCATGATTGTAGCAGAAGCACTGAGGGACTAGAGCTCCCATCCAGTATTTGGCAATTGCATTTCCAACAAAGTATGTGACAGCGTAGTGGGGAAGTAGTGGGATGTGTAGTCAAAACCCTCATTCTACAGGTACCACCTGAAGATGACAACAAAGAACACTGTTAAAATATCATGTTAAGTGAACAACTGCATATGCATGAAAACTCGAGAGCAAGACAAACAGTTGATTCAGTGGGAACGCTAGAGATCACACATAGTGCATGCTTTTTGCTTTTTTAATAAGAGTTGAAGGTTTTTACAATATTGATGGTAATGAAGTTTCAACTCATGACTATAGCTGGTTAACTGAATCACGTAAAGCTCTCTCTTCTTAACAAAATATACAGGGTGAGTCACTAACTATTGCCACCAAGAGTAACTTCGAAAGTATGATAGGAGCTGAAAAGTTTGTGGGACTAAAGTTGCATGGAACAAGGGGGGCCATAATATCACGTTGCTTTTTTGTTGCTTGGTGGGGCTGCTTCAGCGATATGGTCAACATTTTTTTTAATTTTTTTTAGGGGATGCTATAGTTTGGTACTTATTTTCTGATAGCGGCTATCGAGATGAATCCAATGATGTGTAACAGTAAGGTCTTTGAAAGTCAACGAAGGTCAAAAAGGTGGCATGAACGTCATTTACAGAGGGTGTTCGAAGTGATGACCATCGGTATCAATGCAGTACTGCAATCTTCTTATCATGGATTAATTGGTATTCCTTATCACATTGACACTTATCGAGGCACATGCTCTGACAATTCTCTCTCACATATCTTCAGGTGTAGTTGGAACTTCTTTAAAAATGATGTCTTTTACGAATCCCCACAAGAAAAAATACAGAGGCATCAAGTCTGGTGAACATGCCGGCCACGACACATCTCCTCCACATCCAATCCAATGATTTGGGAATTGTCTCTGCAACTCATTTCTAGTTGGCAGCGAAAAATGTGCCGGACACCCATTGTGTTTATACCACGTTCTCTTCCTTTTTCCTAAAGGTATCTCTTCCAATAACAGACCTAATGTTTCTTGCAGGAATGTGGTGTGCTTCGTACCTTCAATGAAATAGGGGCCTATAATTCTCTTCTCCAGAATCCCAAACCATACATTCACCGACCACAGTTTTTGGTATGCAACTTGCCGCAACCAACATGGATTTTCGTATTAGATTAGATTTACTTTCGTTCCAATTGATCCATAGTGAGGAGGTCCTCCAGGTTGTAGAACATCTCAGAAAAACAGTAATTCATGACAAATATTTGCAGCTAAAATAAATAAGCTAATATTCCTTCCACAGGTCCCAAGTGGGATGATCGTCTCTCTCTCTCTCTCTCTCTTACTTTCTTTTTTTTTTCTACACTACATGAAAGGATCATTTCACAACACTCACCATGCATTTACTAATATTGCATTAATGCACTGAAAGTGCATTTTATTTATTTATAAGGTAATAAACATATAATAGAACTATTACAATAGTTATTTACAGTGAACACATTATGCACTGAAATGGTGCAGAAATCCTTTAGGCTTCTCTTAAACTGAATTTAATTGGTTAAGCTTTTTATGGCTGCTGGCAAGTTACTGAAAATATGTGTTCCTGATTAATGCACACCTTTTTGTACATGAGTAAGTGACTTTAAATCCTTGTGAAGATTATTCTTATTTCTAGTATTGATTCCATAAGCTGAGCTGTTGGTTTGAAAAAGTGATATATTTTTAATTACAAATTTCATTAAGGAATAAATATATTGGGAAGCAGTAGTTAGTATCCCTATTTCCCTAAATAGGCCTCTGCAGAATGTTCTTTAGTTCACACCACATAGGCCTATAACTTTTGTTGCACGTTTTTGTGCCTGAAAAACTTTAGCTTGGCTTGATGAATTACTCCAAAAAAAATAATCCCATATGACATTATGGAGTGAAAGTAAGCATAGTATGCCAGCTTTTTCATTTTTATATCCCCTGTGTCTGACAGAATTCGCATTGCATATAGAGATTTGTTTAGATGCTTCAGCAGTTCTGTTGTGTGCTCCTCCCAGTTGAATTTATTATCAAGCTGTAATCCCAAGAATTTAACACTGTTCACTTCTGTTAGCTTGTCATCATATATTAGGCATATACTCGTGGGACACCCCTTACAAGCTCTGAATTGCATGTAGGTTTTTTTTTCCTTCCCCTTCCTGAAGTTAAGTGACAAAGAATCGGCTAGGAACCAGAGATTAATGTCCACAAATATTTCATTAGCCGATCTGTCTAAGACTATACTTGATTTTCTATTTATTGCAATGTTTGTATCATCGGCAAACAAAACGAACTTGACATCTGGTAATTTTACTGATGAAAGGTTATTAATACACACAAGAAAAAGTAAGGGCCCTAAGATGGAACCTTGTGGGAACCCACATGTAATTAGTTCCCAATTGGACGACGCCTGATAGCTTAATACATGTGTCTTTCCTAATAACACCCTTTGTTTCCTGCCAGAGATATAAGATTTAAACCATTTTGCAGCATTTCCTGTTACAACATAATATTCTAATTAAAAGGATATTGTGATTTACACAGTAAAATGCCTTTGACAGATCACAAAATACACCAATTGCCTGCAATTTTTTGTCTAATGAATGAAGTACATTTTCACTGTAAGTTTAGATAGACTTCCCAATGTCAGAACCCTTTAGAAATCCTAACTGCGACTTTGACGGTATGTTATTTGTGATAAGATGGTTATAAAGCTGATTGTACATTACCTTTCTTAAATTTTTTGAGAATGCTGGCAGAAGTGAAATTGGATGGAAATCTGACACTTTGTCTGTATCTCCCTTCTTGAACAGTGGCTTAACTTCAGTATATTTCAATCATTCAGGAAATATTCCACTGATAAACGACGGGTTACACAGATAGCTTAATATGTTAGTTAACTCAGAATCACATTCTTTTACTAACTTTGCTGACATTTCATCATACCCACCGGATGTTTTTGATTTTATACATCTTATGATGGACATTACTTCTGTTGGGGTAGTGAGGATCAAATTCATATTATGGAAGTTACTTGAAATGTCTGGTCTGAGAGCCGTGGCAGCATCTATAGAACCTGACAACTCCATCTTTTCAGTAACAGCTATAAAATGTTTGTTAAAAAGTTCTGCAACACTATACACATCTGTCACCAATGTATCATTTACTCTTAATGCTATTGCCCTCTTCATGTCTGGTTCTACCCGTCTCCTCCTTCACTATATCCCATATTGTTGTTATTTTGTTATCTGATAGGACTATCTTTTCTTTGTAATATATTTGCTTTGATGTACGAGTTACAGTCTTTAATATTTTGCAGTATTTCTTGTAATGTGCTATAGCATGAACATCAGAATTGTTTCAGATTGACAGATACAATTTTCATTTTGTTTTACAAGATACCTCTATTCCTTGAGTAATCCATGCCTTCTTTGTAGACTTTGCTCTAACCTTGGTTAGTTTTAGGGTAAAACAGTGTTCAAATAAGGTAAGCATTTTATTAGCAAAAGTGTTCTATTTTTCATTCATGCCATGAGCACTGTAAACATCACTCCAACGAATGTCTCTGAGAAGTGTCCTAAAATAATCAATTTTTGGCTTATTGACTACGCTCTTGAGTTCAGATTTAACAGATTTTATATCTTGTTCAGTATTAACATTTAACAGAAGGAACTGCATGTCATGATCTGAGAGGCTATTGGTTGTGTAATATAATTTTGTTCATTGGATTTTTCTATAAAAATATTATCGGTGGCTGTTTGTGAGCAATTGGCTACCCTAGTTGGGAACTTTACAGTGGGAATTAAGTTGAATGATAGTGTTACTAAATCAAATAAGTTCTTATAGGAGAGTCTTTAAGGAAATCTACATTCGACTCACCAGTAACCACTGTTTCTTTGTTTTTGGTTGTTAAATGGGCCAGTATAGCTTCAATGTGGTTTATGAACAGATTAAAGTTACCTGCAGGTGCTCGATATACACTAAATATTATGAAGGATTTTTTATGAAATTCTTCTTCTTTTGCACATGCTTACATATTTATGAATGTCTGTGTTCTTAAATTTATGATAGTTCCTGATGAATGTGGCAACTCCTCCTTTCTCCATTTCTGTCCTACAATAGTTGCCCAATAATGCATGTTATGCAAATTAATATTTCCATGGTTCATGAATGTAACCTCGTCACTATATAAAATCAAATTAATACATGTGTCATCCCTCTGAATCTGAAGTTGAGCCCATCAGCAGAATTCAGTGCGACACCTACAATCCGTACCAGTTAATTCTTGGTGGAGACTGATATGGTAAGGATAATATTTATGGTGATTCAGAACACAAACAACACAACTCTGGCTCATGCCAGATTCCCTTGCGATTTGACGTGGACTAACACAAGGATCTCGAACCACAGTGGCAAGAGTACCAATTTCCGTTTCCACGTTAGTAACTTTCCTTTGCCAGATATGTTTCCGATGTGTTAAAGATCCAGTTGCTCTCAATTTATCATACACATATTTAAATGTACGATGTACAGGGTGAGTAACTTGAGGATATCTTTCAGCATATAAGTCTCTAGCTGTCACTGAATTTCATTGGCGTTCTCCATAAATGAGAAGCATGTCTACTTGTTCTCCGAAGGAATACATAATTCACATTCGCTTGATTTGATGATACTAGTCTTACCATTCCTGTTAGTGTTGTAATGCAAAACCATGGAATGCTTTTTACATGTCAGTGGCAAGTTAGATGGATACGCCATATTTGACGAATATTTACTATTTGCACGATATACGAGAGAGAATTGTCAGAGCATGTGCTTTGATAAGTGCTGAAGGGATAGGGAATACCACTCAACCCATGATAAGAAGATTGCAGCACTGCATTGATACCAATGGTCATCACTTCCAACACCCTCTGTAATGGATGTTCATGCCACCTTTTTGACATTCGTTGACCTTCAAAGACCTTACTGTTACACAACATTGGATTCGTCTCAATAACCGCTATCCAAAAATAAGTACCAAACTATAGCATCCCATTTAAAAAAACAAAGTTGACCTTTATATCTCTGATGCGACACCACCTAGCAACAAATAAACAACGTCATATTAAGGCCCCCTTTGTCCCATGCAACATTTTCCCCACAAACTTTTCAGCTGCTATCATATTTTTGGAGTTCTTCTTAGTGGCAATAGTTCGTGACTCACCCTGTATGTTGATTCCATGAGTTATCCATACATTATCCTTGTCTCTGTTCCATTTTTCCTGTGTTTGTTTGAGAGGAAGACAATATCAACTTCCAATAGAAGTAAGTTCATGAAAGAGTTAAAATATGCATCTACATGACCTACCTGACAAGTGTGTTCCCCATGTTCTTCCAGTAATTTATTTCTGAACATTGTGAGTGAATCACTGTTTATAATTCTGTATAATATTTTTGTATTGTTTAAAATAGAAGGTTCCATTACAATATATGCAAATTTTGCTTGGCTATTATCATATACTTTCTTGAAAAAGTTCCACAATGATGATTGACTTTTACAATAAATTTTCAGTACTATAACATAACAAATTCTATTTTTGCACCTCTAACATCAACAAAGTAATCTTGGAAGTGCGGGATTTCCTTGGCCAACAGAGACTATTGGAATGTGTGAAAGCCAGTCAAAGTTGATAACTCACTAACAATGAGCACTTATTGTTACATGTTGGCACCGTTAGGAACACTTCGTGACAATTGTGCTCTTTCTCTCCTTGCTGCCAGAGCCACTATTCGACTGTTGTGGCACTATAGTTGCATGACAAAGAATTATTCTTTACATGTGTGGCATTTAATAGCAAAATGAGTGACAAAGAAGCCATTGTTGACACATTGTGGTCACGTACAATGATACCCCAAAGAGCTAGAAGCTTTAGGAGCAGCATTCTTCCTTGTGACACTCAAAAAATTATTGATCAGATTGCTAAATGCTGCAGGCTTTAAAAAAATCAAATAAATAAAAATAAGGTGAAGTATTTCATCTGTTACACAAGATTCAACAAGGGGTTGCAGCATTAGTGGGCAAGAGCTTAAGAACTAGCTACAGGATTAGAAGCTTTTGAAAAAACATTTCTGGTCATTCAGTGACAATTCCTGGCAAGATGAGGTTTGTTTTATCTCAGATCCATAGGTACATTCACATTTTGTCTGAATTACTTATGAATGCGATACTGTGAAAGGATGTAAATACAGCTGTATATTTTAATGATTATGCCCAGCTGCTGTACAAATAAAAACGACACTTCACAGGTGGTGGAATTGTGTCTTTCTTCCTTATTCATTTTTGTGGAGACTGCTGCATCCTTGAGGGAACGAACTCCACTATTCAAGCACAATGCAGGTAACTAACATATGCATGAGATGTGTGCTTCTACATAAGTGAAAGTAATGTAGGTTCATCAGGATTGGTCAGTGTTTTGTGTTTTCGAATCATTTTATACATAAATATGTACAATTGAAAACAACTGTAAATACAATGAAGACTCAGAAACAGAAGAGGACAATAGTGGGTGTGCTTAATTAATAATGATAATAAACATATTTATTTTAAAATGTGTTACATGAACCAATCATAAGCGCTTAGCAAATCTTTTAAAATGTGATATTTCCTCTACTAACTGCATTGTATTACAACGGCCTTGTTTACATTTGCATTTCTTGCTATAAATAAGTAAGCTAACACTAATTTGCACCCATGGTCTAGGGGTAGTGTCTTTGATTCATAATCAAATGTCTTCAGTGCCGGGTTTGAATCCCGCCACTGCTTAAATCTAGATTAATAACCAGCATTGGCGGCTGAAGACTTCCAGCATAAAAAGCCATACCTCACTCTGCCAACGGCCGTGTCAAAGAGGGCGGCGGAGCAGACAGAGGTTCAGGGCACTCTCTTGTCCTAGAGGTGGGAAACTGCCCCTAAAGGCAGAAGAATCAGCAATGATCAATGGCATGAGGGTGCAGAAGGCAGTGGAAATCACTGCATTAAAGACACGTAATTTGTATCCACAGGCCATGTGGCCTGTAATTGAAGAAGTGTCATGATGATCTCTTCATTGGCAAAAGATTCCAGAATACTCCCCCATTCAGATCTCCGGGAGGGGCCTGCTAAAGGGGAGGTTACCATGAGAAAATAATCAAGGGAAGAATAACGTTCTACAAGTCGGGGCTTGGAATGTCAGAACCTTGAATGTAGTAGGGAAACTGGAAAATCTGAAAAGGGAAATGCAAAGGCTCAATCTAGATGTAGTAGGGGTCAGTGAAGTGAAGTGGAAAGAATACAAGTATTTCTGGTCAGATGAGTGTAGGGTAATATCATCAGCAGCAGAAAATAGTATAATGGAAGTAGGATTTGTTATGAATAGGAAGGTAGGGCAGAGAGTGTGTTATGTGAACAGTTCATTGATAGGGTTGTTCTTATCAGAATTGACAGTAGACCAACACCGACAATGATAGCTCAGGTATACATGCCTACATCACAAGCTGAAGATGAAGAGACAGAGAAAGTGTATGAGGATACTGAAAAGGTAGAAGGTGTAAAGGGATATGAAAATCTAATAGTCATGGGAGACTGGAATTCAGTTGTAGGGTAAGGAGTAGAAGAAAAGGTTGAAGGAGAATATGGGCTTGGGACCAGGAATGAGAGGGAAGAAAGACTAATTGAGTTCTGTAACAAGTTTCAGCTAGTAATAGCGAATACTCTCTTCAAGAATCACAAGAGGAGGAGGTATACTTCGAAAAGGCTGGATGATACGGGAAGATTCAGATGGTGAGACAGAGATTCTGAAATCAGATACTGGATCGTAAGGCATACCCATGAGAAGACATAGACTCAGATCACAATATAGTAGTGATGAAGAGCAGCCCGAAGTTAAGACATTAGTCATGAAGAATCAATATCCAAAGAAGTGGGATATGGAAGTACTAAGGAGTGATGAGATACGGTTGAAGTTCTCTAAGGCTATAGATACAGCAATAAGGAATAGCCCAGTATTCAGTACAATTGAAGAGGAATGGACGTCTCTAAAAAGGGTCGTCACAGAAGTTGGGAAGGAAAACATAGCTACAAAGAAGGTAACTGTGAAGAAACCATGGGTAACAGAAGAAATACTTCAATTGATTGATGAAAGGAGGAAGTGCAAAAATGTTCAGGGAAACTCAGGAATAGAGAAATACAAGTCACTGAGGAATAAAATAAATAGGAACTGCAGGGGAGCTAAGATGAAATGGCTGTAGGAAAAATGTGAAGACATTGAAAAAGAAATGATTGTTGGAAGGACAGACTCAGCATACAGGAAAGTCAAAACAACCTTCCGTGACATTAAAAGCAAAGGTGATAACATTAAGAGTGCAGTGGGAATTCCACTGTTAAATGCAGAGAAGAGAGCAAGTCGGTGGAAAGAATACATTGGAAACCTCTATGAGGGGGAAGATTTGTCTGATGTGGTAGAAGAAGAAACAGGAGACGATTTAGAAGAGATAGGGGATCTAGTATTAGAATTAGAATTTAAAAGCACTTTGGAGGACTTAAAATCAAATAAGGCAGAAGGGATAGATAACATTCCATCAAAATTTCTAAAATCATTTGGGGAAGTGGCAACAAAACGACTATTCACATTGGTGTGTAGAATGTATGATCTGGCAACATGCCATCTGAACTTTTGGAAAAGCATCATCCACACAATTCCGAAGACAGCAAGAGCTGACAAGTATGAGAATTACCACACAATCAGCTTAACAGCTCATGCATCCAAGTTGCTTACAAGAATAATATAAAGAAGAATGGAAAAGAAAATTGAGGGTGCACTGGATGATGATCAGTTTGTCTTCTGGAAAGGTAAGCCACAAGAGAGGCAATTCTGACATTGTGGTTAATAATGGAAGCAAAACTAACGAAAAATCAAGACATGTTCATAGGATTTGTTGACCTGGAAAAAGCCTTCGAGAATGTAAAATGGTGCAAGATGTTCGAAATTCTGAGAAAAGTAGGTGTAAGCTATAGGGAGAGATGGGTCATACACAATATGTGCAACAGCCAAGAGGGAATAATAAGAGTGGGTGACCAAGAATGAAGTGCTCTTATTAAAAAGGGTGTAAGACAAGGATGTAGCCTTTCAGCCCTACTGTTCAGTCTGTATATCGAGGAAGCAATGATGGAAATAAAAGAAAGGTTCAGGAATGGAATTAAAATTCAAGGTGAAAGGATATCAATGATACGATTCACTGATGATGTTGCTATCCTAAGTGAAAGTGAAGAAGAGTTGCATGATCTGCTGAACAGAATGAACAGTCTAATGAGTGCAGAGTATGGATTGACAGTAAATCGAAGAAAGACAAAGGTAACAAGCAGAAGTAGAAATGAGAACAGCAAGAAACTTAACATCAGGATTGATGGTCACAAAGTATGAGGTTCTATCCAAAATTTTCGGGACTGGTGCTGCCATCTATTGAAAACCTTACCTTTGAACTAATGGTCACCATCACCCTTGAAGTAGTACCCATCCGCATGTACACACCAGTCCCAGCGCTTCTGCCACTAGTCAGACCTTTTCTGGAAGTTCTGTTTTCTGTTCTTTGATGGTGTTTATACTGCCAGTGATGCTTCTTGATTCCTCTCTAGAGTGTCAAACCGATGGCCTTTCAACTAGAGTTTCAGTTTTGGGAATAGTGCAAAGTCACAAGGTGCCAAATCTGGCAAGTACAGTGGGTGGGCTACAATTGCCATGTTGTTTATTGGCAAAAAGGTCCTAGTGAACAAGGATATGTGACAGGGTGCATTGTCGTGGTGCAGCAGCCAGTTCCTTTGATGCCAAAGTTCAGGTTATTGTCACCACACTTTTTCACGGAGACGTTGCAAAACGTCACATTAGTACGCGGAATTCACTGTTTGGTAAATCCAGCTCTCGTCGCTGGTGATAACCCATGACAAGAAGGTTGGATCATCAGATGCACTCTGATGTAGGTCCATGCACACTTCAACATGCTGTGCCTTCTGATCGGCAGTCAAGATCCTTGGCACAAATTTTTCGGTGACGTGGTGCATGCCCAATTCATCAATCAATATTCGTTGACATATCCCATAACCAGTACCCACTTCATCTGCAAGGTCTTGAATGGTTTGACGTCGATCCGCACAAACCAGTTGTTGAAGTTTGGCAACAACGTCTGGCGTTGTGCAGCTAACGGGCCTTCCAGTGTGAACATTATCTTCGACATCTGTATGACCGGCCCTGAGCATGCCACTCAAACACATGCGTACGGCTCATGCTCTGTCCCCCAAACACTTGTTGAATCATTGTAAGGGTCTCTCTACCACTTTTCCTGAGATTCACATAGAATTTGATACACACACGCTGTTCTGTTTGCAGATCCATCATAAAATTGCCACACACCAAACACAGAGTATTACGGAAATCACTGTTGACACGCAACATATCCTCCCAGCTGAATGCCACTCTGCACACTGACTCATCAGATATGCAGCTATTGCCACCTAGTGTTGCAAAGATCTACTACTCCTACTTTCGAGATGGCAGCACCAGTCCTGAAAATTTTGGATTCCACCTCGTAGATGAAGTTACAGATTTCTGCTACCTAGGCAGTAAAATAACCAATGATGGATGGCGCAAGGAGGACATCGAAAGCAGACTGGCATTGGCAAAAAGAGCATTCCTGCCCAAGAGAAGTCTAGTAATATCAAATATTGGCCTTAATTTGAGGAAAAAATTTCTGAGAATGTACAATATGTGATCAAAAGTATCCGGACACCTGGCTGAAAATAACTTACAAGTTTGCGGTGCCTTCCATCCATTATGCTGGAATTCAGTATGGTTTTGGTCTACCCTTAGCCTTGATGACAGCTTCCACTCTTGCAGGCATACATTCATCAGGTACTGGATGGTTTTTTGGGGAATGGCAGCCCATTCTTCACGGAGTGCTGCACTGAGGAGAGGTATTGATGTTGGTTAGTGAGGCCTGGCGAAGTCGGTGTTCCAAAACATCCCAAAGGTATTCTATAGGATTAAGGTCAGGACTCTGTGCAAGCCAGTCCAGTACAGAGATGTTATTGTCATGTAACCAATCCGCCACAGGCCATGCATTTTGAACATGTTATCAGTCATGTTGAAAGATGCAATTGCCGTCCCCGAGTTGCTCTTCAACAGTGGGAACCAAGAAGGTGCTTAAAACATCAACGGGTGCAAGCCCCTCCATGAAAAACAATACCACACCATAACACCACCGCCTCCGAATTTTACTGTTGGCTGTAAACATGCTGGCAGATGATGTTCACCAGGCATTCGCCATACCTACACCCTGCCATCAGATCTTCACATTGTGTGCCATGATTCGTCACTCCACTTAACATTTTTCCACTGTTCAATTGTCCAATGTTTACGCTCCTCTTACACCAAGCAAGGCGTTGTTTGGCATTTACTGGCATGATGTGTGGCTTATGAGGAGCTGCATGACTATGAGACCCACGTTTTCTCACCTCCTGCCTAACTGTCATCATAGTACTTGCAGTGGATCCTGATGCATTTTGGAATTTCTGTGTGATGGTCTGGATAGATGTCTGCCTATTACAAATTACGACCTTCTTCAGCTGTCAGCAGTTTCTGTCAGACAACAGATGAGGTCGGCCTGTAAGCTTTTATGCTGTCATGTCCCTTCATGTTTCCACTTCACTATCACATCGGAAACAGTGGGCCTAGGAATATTTAGAAGTGTGGAAATCTTGTGTACAGATGTATGACACAGGTGACACCCAATCACCTGACCACGTTTGAAGTCCATGAGTTTCGCGGAACGTCCCATTCTGCTCTCTCACGATGTCTAATGACTACTGAGGTCACTGATGTGGAGTACCTGGCCTGGCAGTAGGTGGCAACACAATGCACCTAATATGAAAAACTTATGTTTTTCAGGGTGTCCGGATACTTTTGATCACATTGTGTACAGCATTGTATGGTAGTGAAACATGGACTATGGGAAAACTGGAACAGAAGAGAATTGAAGCATTTGTGATGTGATGCTACAGACAAATGTTGAAAATTAAGTGGACTGATAGGGTAAGGAATGAGGAAGCTTTGCGCAGAATCGGAGAGGAAAGGTATATGTAGAAAACACAGGTGAAGAGAAGGGACAGGATAATAGGACATCTGTTAAGATATGAGTGAAGGACTACAATGGTACTAGAGGGAGCTTTAAAGGGCAAAAACTGTAGAGGAAGACAGAGATTGGAATACATCCAGCAAATAATTGAGGACATAGGTTGCAAGTGCTACATTGAGATGAAGAGGTTAAAACAGGAGAGGAATTCATGGTGGGTCGCATCAAACCAGTCGGAAAAAAAAAAAAAAAAAAAAAAGGTATGAGACCCTTACATCCTTGTCAGCACTGGTAGACAAACAAGAAAATTCTCTCTCTCTCATTCCCTCCCCCACAGAGGCCAACATACTTACAACATGTATAAACAGTACAGACTGGCTGAGGTGCTGCCGTACTTCATGATGATTAAATACCTCCTTGCTACCTTCTTTACATCTGTGACCCACATGCCATGGAGATAATTGAATCAGACAACTTTCACATGCAAATTAAAGAGGCATCATATTATAAAGAATATGACTGACAATAATTAAAGTAGACTACCGATACCTACACTATTGATTAATCAATAGTTTATTGATGTTTAAGTAACACTAGCTGCTATTTTGTACAGAAAGCTGTTAACACTAACTGAATTTTCTGTTGGTGCTTGGCAGAACATGATAACAATATTATAAAGGAAAACACTTCCAGGTCTTCTGCAAAATTATATTTATTTGGCCACAAACTGACTTTTGGTTTCTCAGGATATATTCAGGTGACAACTGAATGTTGCAAATTGAGATAACCATGATGTGCGATTCACATGGATACTATTTGTACAGAAGATACAAAAGTGACAAAGTGTTTACATAGAAAATATTACAGTAATTACAGTAACGAAAAAGCTAAAACAAAAATTTTATTTGGAGATAAATATAACAAATGCACAGATTACTGTATCAGTAGCTATGTTTTTTTTTTTGTAAATGCTAAAAAATGAAAATCTGCAAACAAGACACAGAATGACAGTCTAGCATTAAATGATCAGGCTCAGTTTCCATTTTCCCCCTTGTTAAATTAAGTTTTATTACAAATACTATATTCAGACTGTAAATTCATTTTATTTCTCATCATTCGATGTATATATCTCTATATAAACACTTTGTTTACCCTTTTTAGTTAATGTAATTGCTGTAATATTTTCCTTTGTAAACACTTCATAATTTTTCATCTTTTATACAAATAATATCTGTTTAAGTCTTACGTCATGTTTTTCTGTTTACGACATTCACTTATCGCCTGAAGATGACCTGAGAATCTGAAAGGCGGTTTGTGACCAAATAAATGTAATTTTGCAGAACATTAGCAGATTGCTGCTATTTTCATAGCAGTTTCATTCACAGCCCAATGGTCTACCAGGACGTGGGGGCTACAGCTAACACCAGGGGACCATATGGAGCCACCAGCAGCAGTCAGAAATTTGAGTCTCTGATGTAGTACCAACTTCCAGTGCTAAGTATGCCCTCCAAACTTAGTGCCACAGTACAGTGGGCCTTCCAGCTCATTCCATCAGCAGCCAGACTCCTGTCCAGGGGACAGTGGGTTGCATCCACTGCATGGCATCCGTCTTGCACCATCATGGTGGGTGTGCTTCTATGCTACACACCATCGGCTCCTGGGATGCAATCATCCACCACAGAGCTGGCAACCATAGCAAGACTGCTAACCTCCTTCGTGCAATGCTGATGGTAGATGTTTGTAGTGCAACTCATGCAATGGGGTCACACAGAGCACAGGTGACAGCAATTATATACAAGAAGAAATTGAACTATTAATTTTGACAGCAGCATCTCTCAGGGTCTTCACTGGCTGGCGAGCCTGCCTCATCCCTCCTCTGCCTTCCATCTTGACAGCATAGGCATTCCTCCATCCCTGGTGTTGGCTGCAGTTGGACAGTGGGTGGTGTCATCTCCATTGGACAACAGAGGGTCCAGTACTGGGTTATGGCATTACTGAATGGCAAGCAGTGCAGGATGCTGACAGTGACTGCAATCTCTACAGAGTGGGAACAGAGTTCAGCATGTGTGATGATCTTTTGTGGAAGGTAACTAGGTTAGGGCTGTGAATAGTAGTACTGGCTAAGTTGAAGGAAGAAGTCCTGATGGAGGTGCGTGATCATGTGTTATCTGGTCATGGAGGATGCAGAGCAATGAAATGAAGGTGACTGAGAGGTATTGGTGGAAGGGACATGTGGATCAATATATGAGAAATTATGTGCACTGTGCATTGGTGTGGACTTGAGTCATAAATGAATACCATTACAGAGAGTACTAGAGTGTTGAAGTTGTTGGAAATGACAATAGATCACTTTTATTCGCATGCAGAAATGATTGCCATGCTGAACCAGCAAGTGTTAAAGTTGCAGAAACAATGATGAACAAGTCCGATACATAAATTTTGGCTGTCAGAGACAGTGATTGCTGATCAAGGGACAAATTTTTAGTCAGACTTGATAAAAGAATTGTGCCGCTTGTTGCATGTGAAGAAACTGAAAATTAGTCCACTCAGCCAACAATCAGATGGTAGATGGAACAGGTGCATTGTACAATCATAATGATATTAAGCTACGATTTGAAACCACATAAAAAAATGGAAATGAGTGTATGGCATCATTGGCTGGAAGGCCCCATGCGGGGAAGTTCGGCCGCCAGATGCAAGTCTTATTTCAGTCGACGCCACATTGGGCGACTTGTGGTGATGAGGATGAAATGATGATGAGGACAACACAACACCCAGTCCCTGAGTGGAGAAAATTTCCAACCCGGCGGAATTGAACCCAGGCCCACTTGCATGGGAGGGGAGCACACTACCACACAGCTAAGCAGGTGGACGAATCCACATCAAAATGCCTGGGACACATATCTCTCAATTGCCATGTTATCTTACAATTCAAAGGTCCACACTAATACAGGGTTATCTCCACATGAGGTAGTATGGCAGAAAAATACCATCGCTGTTTGATATGGTTACGCAAGAAGGGGCAAGGATGGAGAGTTTTGAAGACTTGTGTTTGGGACAACAGATACCAGTGACATCAGGAGTTGAAGGAGATAGTGAGACTGTGAAGAAATAGTCAGAGGTTAGTGGGTCAGTGTTAGAGTATCAGACCATGTAGATAGCAAGCTTAGAGAACAGAATGTTGAACAGTATGCATATGCTATGGAAGCTGACAAGCTTGGAGATGGAATACACAAAGGCATCAGAGGATGCTTTGAATTGAGATCTAGGAATCAAGCAAACACAGGTGTCTACACTAGATGGAAGAGCCATTATGACAAGGCTGATACAGTTGTTAGCAGACAGTGTGTGGTATGCATGAGAATTAATGGCAGCCTTACAGGAAGCTATCCATCACACATTATATAAGCAGTCTGAGTCCTGTCCTATCACAGAGCAATACTTGTGGGGGTTGCCAAGAGTGCAGGGGGAACTGCCCTTGGAACAGAGACTGATAGCAGAACTGAGTAAACAGAGTTTACCTTTTTAATATGGTATGGCTTCAGTAGAGGTGAGGACTGGCCAGGCAGAGTTGTACATACTGGTTGGATTCCAGGTGGAGAGGAAGCATCCACAATTCATCCCTATCTAGTGAAATGGTCAGCCACAGAGAAGTTTTTAAAAGTGAGAACAGCTGGTGTGTTGTTGACGTCTGAGGAGGGGTACAGACATATGGTGTAGACAGAACAGGAACTGCAGTATTGTTGGAGGGAGAAGATTACAGTGTGTCCAGTCCAGGTGAATCAAACTGGCATAAACATATGATCAGTGCAGCTATTTGTAGGCATCACAAATGGACAAGATTTTCCAAGGGACACTGTCAAACCTAAACCTTATTTCCAACAAGCAAAGTTACACTGGATTTATTCCATGTACAGTAATGTGGTAGTTATACAAGCTGCTATGAGCACGGAAGGCTCGACGGCAAGGCAAAAGGAAATGAAAGGCAGTGGGTTGTGGAATAAAGGCAGGCATGTGCCATGCCAGGGACGACCTTCCATCTACCAGCAATGGTTACAGGAATTACCCTGTTGAGCGTGTGACAGTCACAGTCATACTGGTCAGACAAACCGCTAATTGTATTGCTGAAGCAGAGTCTAACCTTCCTGAACAATTCATTAAAACTATACCTGTTCCATTTCCTGAATCAATTAATAGCCACACAGGAAGGGTGGATTTCAACAGAACAGTTGATGTAGCATGTTAAGCAGTTTAGGAAAGTGCAATGACGAATGACATGAACTTCAGCATTGCAATACGTAGTGCCTCAGTGGCTCCAAATCAGCTGTGCATAGCCTTCATTTATCTGAGCTGGAGAGCTGCACATCAACCCAATCTGCCAGTAGCTCAGGTTCCAGTATACTTGAACCCTAGAGCATGAAAGTGAGTAAATGTTGAATATTGTTGAGTGAATGTTGATGAGAAATGTATTTCCTAGACTTTAAAAGGATGTGAGATCAAGAAACGAGCCTTGAACATTTCCAAGCAGAATTGCCAAGGGCACATGACTGGCAGGATGTAGAAGTATAAAAGCACGATGTGATGAACTAATGGTTTGTTAAGTGAGCTGATATAAGCAGCTTAATAGCATAAGAGGGAATCTGCTAAGTAAGGTTTGTAAATTAAATGTGGTCTCTGAATCATGGGGGTCGGACTGCCAGACACCCCTATTATGAGAACTTGTTTGTACATGTGATCAAGGTGTATACACCCTGGGGCAACTGGGAAATCTGGGAAAAACCAGTTTCACGTGTGATTGTCTTTTCTATGGAAAAGTTGAATTGCTTGACAGAACATGTATTCAGCCTTGTAACCTATGAAATGTTAAGTGTACAGCAATGAAATTTACAATTATGCTTCTCAGAAATATTCAGCTGCTGCAAATTAAGCGGTGCTTTTAGGATCCTGCCTTCACCACATCTTTGGAAAAAACAGCAAAAAATTTTTTATGACAAGTTTTATAAAGCTTAGCTTCTCTTAATGAAAAATATCTAGTAGTCATATTTCACAAAGCAAGGATACATATTATCGCACCGTATTTTTCTTAATTCATAGCTCACTGTCAGGCCACTCAGAGTGCTACTGCTTTTGGCGTTCTATGTTCAGAAACTATATTTTTGTATTTGGTGAATTCATATCTATACTTTGTGGTACGAAAACATGCACTGTACATGTTACCACACATTGAAGATCCTTCCAAAGTGTTTTGTTTTTTGCAGGGAATGCCGGGAAGTTCTATACTGGTCCATAAAAACTTGATACGTTTTACAGATATGAATGAAAACATATTGTCACTTTTAACATGGAAAAAATGTACTTTCACCCAGAGTATAGCGTATTTTCACCTGAGAAACGTGCAGTTTCACCTGGAGAAAGTGTATTTTTAACTGGGAATTCCAGGAAAAATCCAGAAATTTTTTTTCTTGTTCCCGTACACATCCTGTGGTGATATGCTACTGTAAATCAGTCATAAAACGGGACCTGAGGGGCTGAGTCTTCCTGTGGAGAGGGATAGTCTAGTGCCACTACCATTTATGAGCAAATCAGTGAGAATATGTGGAGCAGCTGCTAGTAGCTGGCGAATGTAGGATGTTTTCATTTCTGCTATAGCAACTGAGCTGTTGAATTATCATGAGACAGGTCAGGCTTTCTTGGTGAAACCTGACAGCTCTGTGATAATGCAAAAAACAGGCAAGGGGATTATCCCATCAGTGGATTTCAGTAGTGTTGTCAAGAATGTGACTAGAAGCAATGTGTTGGGGTAACAGGTGTGCTGCTATCTTGTATAAATAGCTGTTATGTTCATAGCAGCTTTGTTCATGGCCCAGAGTAGCACTCTACCACGATGTGGGTGGTACACCAAATGAGGGGACCACATGGAGCCACGAGCAGCAGTCATTAATTTTGGTCTCCATCACTGTATAAGGTTTTAGTGCTAAGTTCATGCTGTGGATAGTGCCACAGTGTACCGGACCTTCTGAGGTCACTCCAACAGCAGCTGGATTCTGGCCAAGGGGCAGTGGGTCTTATCCTGTGAATGGCAGCCATCTTCTGTCACGTATCGGGCACACCTCTGTGCTACCACCGATGGCCATCGTGAGGCATTCACTCACGACAGAGCTGGCAATAATAGCAAATTGTTGACCATCTTTGTGCAATGCTGACACCAGATGCAATTCATACAATGGGTTCATGTGCCATGCGCTGAGCTTAGGTATCGGTAAAGCTGTTCATGTGCATGTTGCATCTAGGTGGCTGGACATTAACTGACATTTCACTTGTCATTCAGCCCTCTTCCTGTGGAGTGGGGGTATGGTCAGCACCCCTCACCAGTGCAGCACTCACAAGTAGAAAATAAAGCTTTAGTGTTGACAGTTGCATCTCCTTGGGCCTACACTGGCCTGCTTCCCTGCCTCAACTTTGTGCCATCTACCATCGTGATATTGTAGCCACCCCTCCATCCCTGGGGTTGGTTATACTAATTTGGACCACCCTGCTCTAAACCCATGTTGTTGTTCTCCCAGCCTTCCTTCTGTTTTGATCAAATTAATATTTCTAGAACTTTCTAAAGATGTTTCCACAATGGCTCATCAATGTAGTTACCAAGTAGTTTCTGCACTCGTATTACATTTCTTGAAAACTGCGACAGTTATTTTCATTTTCCAGGCTTTGGGAGTCCTCATCTCTTCCCATGCACTTTTTATCAATTGATAGAGGCTCTCAGCATCTCTACACTCAGCTCATCCAAACTTGGTGTCTTTCTTGCCTTCATATATCTCAACGTATTTGCTACTTCTCTCCATGTTAAGTCCTTTTCTGTTCCCAGTTCCTCTTCTTGCTCCTTTTCCAGGTCTCTTTTGGATTCAAGAGTTCTTCAAAATACTCCCTTCACATGTTCTTCAATTCCTCCTTATTTTCTACCTCTTGTCCACTTTATTTACCTTTTGAACATAGACCGTCATATCATTCCACCTCTTACATTTAACCATCCAGTATAGGATCTTTTTTGAACCTTAGCTATCCTCCTCCATCATTCTAGTCCACTCTTCCAGCCACCTTCATCTGCCTTCTGTCACCACTCTTTTTTCCTCTGTCTTTCTTTACTGGTGCTTCTTCTTCTGTGCTATGTCTTACTTCATTCCATTATGGTGTCATTTTACTTCTCTTTTTATTGGTTGTTCCCCCACTTACTGCTTCTGTCACATTTCCTCTGGACCCAGTCCCATTCTTCTTCCACCATTTTCGATTCTACCATTACAAGATTTGCCATAAATATTCTGAGGTACTCTACTCTGCTCCCTTCGTCTTTCAGCTTCCATAGCTTAATATTTTGGCCCTGGTTTCGTGTCCCTTTCTTATCTTAAGCCCCTCTCAGATTAGTTATTAGTTGTCAATGGTCACTATTTAAGGCCTCTGAGAGTATTACAGCGATATCTGTGATATTCTTATTCATTTCACTATCGTGGATGGTATAGTCAGCTACCAAATTTCTACCAAAGTTATTACTGTACCTGGTAATCTTGTGGCTCATTTTTCTTGAACCAGGAGTCTCCAACTAACAAACTATTCTTATGGCGAAAATCCAACAGTCCTTCACCTTCCTCATTTCAACTGCTCCAACCCTCTGGTTCAAGTGCAGTTTCATACTCTTTTCTTTCTCTTCCAACATACTTTTAGAGGTCACACAGATAAAATTAGGTGAAGAAGAGCTTCCACAGAGACATCTACATGGCAGTCACTCTTCCTGTGCTCTATCTGTGAATGGAATAAGATGGAACCCTATTACACGGTGCAATAAACTGTACCCAATGTTACACGTTTCACAGTGACTTGCAGAGTATATATGTAGATTTAGATTTAGATGTAGATGTGCGGAGCAACATAGATTTTTATAGGTAAAAGTTGCATGCATGGATGAGTATAGAAGAGACCTTTATCCAGCATGGATATCAAATGGCAGTCCTCAACTGGTCTTTTTTTTACTGTCACTTATCACCTGTGTAGTGATTTTTTTAATTAAACTGTATACCCCCCCCCCCCATAGCTGGCTGAGTAAATCAGGTTGTAGTCAGAGGTCGAGTTCAATAATTATACTGCCTTTACTGGAAAAGAATATGTGTGTACATGAAGAGGGAAGAGAAGAATGCTGTCTGGCGGAGTGTGCAGCAGGGACTAGATGGAGGCTTGACAAGACTGCCAGCTGCAGAGTTGAGAGGTTGCGGGGCAGATGGGGGGGAGGGGGGGGGGAGGAATATAAGAGGAGCAAGGAAGGAAAAATTCAGCAGGATGCACTGACAACAGTGTATGGGACACAATGAGGGTGGGGCATGTGAACAGGGAGAAGGTGATAGGACTGAGGAGCGGAACCTGTTAGGTGGAGGGTTTGAGGACAGTAGTTTACCATAGGTTGAGGCCAGGATAATTTCAGTAGCAGAGAATGTGTTTTAGGGATAACTGCCATCTGTGCAATCCAGAAAAACAGGTGGTAGAGGGTAGAACACAGATGGCCCCGACTGTGAAGCAGTCATTGAAATGAAACATGTTACGTTCAGCTGCATGTTGTGCAATAGGGCGTTGCTTTGCTCTTGGCGACAATTTAGTATTTGTTGTTCATCTTGGTGTATGGCTTGTTGGTAGTCATACCAGTACAAAAAGCTATGCAAAGATTGCAACAGAAATGGTATATGACATGAATGTCTTCACAGCTGACCCAGCCTCTGATGGGCTAGGATAAGCCTGTGACAGGGCTGGTATAGAGAGTGTTCAGTGAATGGATTGGACAAGTCTTACATCTGGATCTTCCGTAGGATTAGGATTGATGTGACAAGGAGTTGGGATTAGGAGCAGCATGGGGGTGGATTACGATGTTGTGCAGGTTGGGTGGGTGACAGAACACCACTTTAAGAGGGGCAGGAAGGACTCTGAGTAGGGTATCCCTCATTTCAGGACATGATGATAGATAATCAAAGTCCTGACAAAGCGTGTTGTTCAGTAGTTCCAGTCTGGGGTAATACAGGGTGGTGAAGGGGGTACTCCATTGTAGCTGGTTCTTTGCGGTGTGTGGGGAAATGGCATGGGAGATTGGTTTGCGGACTAGATGTGAGAGTTGTGCTTGTCTGTGAAGGCCTTGATGAAGCCTTCAGTATACTGGCTGGGAAGTTCGTGTTACGGGAGGTAAACCATTCCAAGTAGCCAGGCTGTGTGGGAGGGATTTTTTGGTGTGTAAGGGATGACAGATGTCGCAATGCTGGTACTGTTGTTGGTGGATCTGTTTAATGTAGACAAAGATGTAGATGGAGCAATCAGAGAGGAGGAGATCAGTGTCCAGGAAGGTGGCACACTGGATTGAGGAGGATCAGGTGAAATGGATGGGAGAGACAGTGTTGAGGTTGTGATGGAATGAGGATAGGGTATCTTGGCCCTGAGTCCAGATCTTGAAGATATTATCAATGAACCTGAATCAGATGAGGGAATTGACATTTTGAGTGGCTAGGAAGTTTTCTTCTAGATGACCCATAAGCAGGTTGGCATAGGAGGATGCCACGCAGCTGATCACGCCCGTGCCTTCAATCATCATACATGCTGAGAAAGGTTGCACCACTATTGTCATGAATTACAGTCATTACATGGTTGGAAGCCTCTGCCTGTCGTCTGATTCCTTTGCCTATAAACTCTGCCAGAGTGATCCCATTCCACACTAAAGCCTTAGGCCCTTCCCTGACTCTGCTGAATCCATTTCCCTACAGCATCCTGCACACCCACCTCATACATGCTTCTCAAAATTCACGAACTTGTAGCTGGTTATTGAAAGAATTTTGGCACTCATTGAGCAAAACCTCCAACCACTTGCCCAATATCTAGCCCTCCACATCAAAGATAACAACCACTTCCTTCATTGACTCTCAGCCATCCCCAGTCCTGTACCTCCCGGATCCCTATTCATTACTGTTAATGCCACTTCCCTACACACCAACATCTGTCATGTCCACGGTCTTGCTGCTATTGAAAACTATCTTCCCCAGTGGCCTTCAGACTCCAAAACCACTACCTCATTCCTCATACACCTTACTAACTGTATCCTAACATACAACTACTTCATCTTTGAAGAGAAGGTAAACAAACAAATCCTTGGCATAGCCAACGGGCACCTGCATGGCACTTTCCAGTGCCATCCTGTTTTTGGCCCATGTAGAGGAAACCTTCCTAGCCTTCCAAAATGCTAAACCCGTAGTCTGATTCACATTCATTGATAATATCCAGGCCAAGACACTGTGTCCTCATTGCTTTACAACCCTAATAACTTCTCTCCCATCCACTTCACCTAGTCTTCCTCAACCTAGCATACACCCTTCCTGGACATTGACCTACTCCTCTTTGATGGCTCCAACTACACATCTGCCCACAGTAAACCCACCAACCACCAACAGTATCTGCATTTCTACATCTGTCATCCCTTCCACAACAAAAAATCCCTCTCATACAATGTGGTCACTTGGGTACAGCATATCTGCAGTCACGTGAACTCCCCTGCTCAGTATGCTGAAGGCCTCACCAAGGCCTTCACAGACAGGAACTGCCTCCAGACCTAGTCTGCAAACAGATCTCTCACACCATTTCCCCACTCCCTCCCGAGAACCAGCTACAAAGGAATGCCCCCTTCATCACCCTGTACTACCCCAGATTGGAACTACTGAATCACAACCTTTGTCAGGACTTTGATAATCTATCATCATGCCCTGAAATGAGGCATATCCTACTCAGGATACTTCCCACCCCTCTTAAAGTGGTGTTCTGTCACCCACCCAACCTCCACAACATCCTAGTCCACCCCTATGCCGCTTCCAGTCCCAAATCCTTGCCACACCCTTTGGAAGACCCAGATGTAAGACTTGTTAGTCCATCCACCGAGCATTCACTATACCAGCCCTATCACAGACTTATCCTACCCCATCAGATGCTGAGCCACCTGTGAAGGCAGCCATATTATATACCAACTTTGCTGCAATCTTTGCACAGCTTATGACTACCGACCAGCTGTCCACCAGGATGAACAGCAACTGCCAAACTGTGGCCAAGAGCAAGGTAACCCCCCCCCCCCCCCAATTGCACAACATGCAGCTGAACCTAACATGCTTGATTTCAATGGCTGTCTGGATCCTCCCTTGATCAGCAGATTTTCTGAACTGTGCAGATAGGAGTTATCCTTATAACACATTCTTTGCTCCTGATACTATCCTGGCCTCAACCTATGGTAACCTACTGTCCCCCCACCCTCCACCCAACAGTTTTCATGCACTCTGTCCTATCACCTCCTTCCTGTTCATGTTCCCCACCCTCATTGTGTCCCAAACTCTTCCAGTGCACCTGCCTGTTTTTTCCCTTCCTAGCTGCTCTCACATTCTGCTCCCGACCCCCTCCCTGTCCCACAACCTCTCGTCACTGCACCTAGCAGTTTTGTCAGGTCTCCATCTAGTTCCTGAATGCTGCACCAGGCAGACCTCTTCTCTCTGCACACCTGTATCCTGCTATCCCTCCCCCTTTCCTGCTGCCTCCAGTATGCTGCTTTTGTTCAACATGATAGATGCATTTCGTTCTGAGCTGTGGAGATGGCTATCATTTGTGTGTGAGGTGTGCTTGCTTGTGTGATTGGATATGTGTATTTTCTGTTTTGAAGAAAGCTTTGGCTGAAAGCTAAATGTGTAATAGTCTTTTCATTGTGCCTACCTGCAACTCAGTGTGCTTCTTTATGGTGAGTAGCAGTCTATCCTTTTACTTATATTGCTGAAATGTATAGCTCTCATAGACAGCTTTTCTTGTGATTCTTGTTTTTAGTTAAGTAAATGAGTTGCTACATGTATGTATGTTTTGTATGTTGTGTTATTGTGGTAAGGTCAGCGTGCCCTTTTCAGTGATGAGGTGTGTTATTATACAACATTATATAAATTTGTGTTTTATACTATACACAAAACACTACTAGAAAAATATTACTTAAACCTTCAGTTTTATTAAGAAAGTACACCATATGAAAATATTACAGCTTTATGATTAGGAACAGGACTGGCAGCACATAATAAGAAAAATGTTAGATTTTGGGAAGAGTAATATTCTGTTTCCTAAAATTCAGGAACTGTGCAGGAATTGTGATTGAGTAGAAGTTGTTTCAGTTTGTATCTTTCTTTTATTGGACATTAAACTGACCTCCTTTCATGATGGAAGTTGACTATATTTTCATTGCCACATAATTTCTGTGTATTCTGTGTTCTGTGTTTTAATTTGTAATTACATTTTGTTTCTAGTATCATCAGGGTGGCAATCTAGATTTTTGTGTAGGGATTCTAATGGCTGCACTGTAAAACTTATTAATCACCAAATCAGAGATGTTGAATTGCAGACAGGCACAACAAAAATATTACTGAGCACGTGACTTGCAGCTATAAGGCCTTCTTCTAAAGTAGACAATGCACACACATTCCCGCAAGCACAACTCACATATACATGACCAATGTCATTGGCCACTGAGGCCAGTCTTTTTGTTGTATCTGGATTTATGGTGCTCAGCTTTCTTCTTAACTACTATTGTTCTCATTGCTTTTCTCTGTGACATAAAAATTTTATGAAAATCGGATCATAGATCACAACAGACTTAAATAGGGCTTAGCAAGCTTCAAAGTATCAATGCTGTTATTATCCCAGTATTGATCTTTTCAGTTTAATGCTTTATTCAAAGGAATTCCAAGAAAATTGGTACCCTTTCATTGGCATTGCTGTTTCTGCCAGCACACCTACTGCATAAAAGGCTAACATTCTGACTTGGCTGAAAATTTATGCATACAGTTCCAATACAGTTCCAATATATTTACTAGTAATCTGCCTGCCACAAGAACGGGATTTTGTATGACAAATGTTTTCATTGACTACATCTTGGAGAGTGTGTGTTGGCAGCTAGTTATCAGTTATATTTCTGTCATGTGCATATGTTCATAGGTATACGCTTGGGGAGATCATGAATGTCTGATCTACAAAGGAGAGGACCAAGAACAAAGCCTGTGGGACACAGTATTTTATCCTTGGTATACCAAACTTGTAATATAAAGACTCCCTGGAATTTCTTCAGTCTGATTTTAACAAATTGCCTTCTTCTATTCAGATAGCTAAAGAATCAAAAGCTAACAAACCAAAAGCTAAAGAAGCAATTGCAAGTAGTGCCTCCAACTCCATATTCCTCGTTTTTCAAGAAGCAAACCTTTTACCATTTTTTTTAAAGAAGAGAGAATGTGATAGCTGAGGAATCAGAATCTGGTGGCTTTAAATGACTAAATTAAGTACAAAGAAAACTAGATTAGCAAGCGGTGCAGACATGAAATAATTATGTATTGTAAAGTTATGGAAATCATGTTCATTGTTTGCGGCCATTTAAATGTGAATTTGTGTTTTTTTTTAGAGAGACTCATCTATAGCAATTTAACTGCAAACATTTGAAAAAAGAAACAAATAGGACTGAAGTAAATAAATCTGATGTTTCAACTTCTTGGGTACTTATAAAGAAAATGGTTGAATTGTCTATTAGGGTTTAAAAATATATTTTGCTCATATCTTTGTTTGGTCTCTATCTATTATTCTAAGGTAGTCTGAATGTAAACAAATAGGAAGAAACCCTCAAAGAATGGATATTGAGCTTGATGTTAGTCATATGTACTTGTTGATTTGCATACAATATTTTAGACCCTTCTGCTCCATATTTTTCCCAACTTGGACTGATAATATTGTTGCCTGTCAGTTTTAATTTTTATCTGTAGACTCATTATTTATGCTGCATTATAATCTGGAGCAGATAAATGCCTTTT
The DNA here is from genome assembly GCF_021461395.2 of Schistocerca americana. Lineage (NCBI taxonomy): Eukaryota > Metazoa > Arthropoda > Insecta > Orthoptera > Acrididae > Schistocerca > Schistocerca americana. The sequence continues at coordinate 314,121,450 of NC_060124.1, forward strand.
GCCAATTCCATTGCTTTTTGTTGGCATATGTAACAATAAAAAATGAGATAACATGAGTGCACAGTTGACAATGTCACCCTGACTTTAGGTGATCTCTGGTTGTCAATGGGGAAATATGTTGCTGTGGAATGAAGGTCTTATTAAACTGGAAGTAGTTGGCATGGGAAATAATAAATGTCATAAAGGTCCAATAACACAAATGTTTCTAGATGGGAAAGAGTTGGTGACAGTTGGTAAGTGTTTGCTATTTATTATTCATTTTTTAAATTAACTTTCACATGTATGATTTCATTGAATGATAGTATTTAGCCAATGAAATTTTATCATTATCGTGCAAATTGAGTAACGAATTTGATATATTAAAACAACATATATGATTTGAACAGGTAGAGACGGCATTATAAACACATGGTATTATGAGATAATTGACAAAGCAGATCCTACAGAGGAGGAATTCAAACTAGAAATGAAACCGTATTACTCTTTTGAAATTGGATCTGGTCCGAGAAAATCAGATTTGATATTTATAGTTAAGCAGTTCCCTGAGGATCCAGAAAGTACATATTGGTTTGCACAGGTACATATGAGCACTTGTTTTACAATTCATTATAGGATTTGTGGAAAAAAAAAAGGTTTCTGTAAAGCATATCATTGTATCACAACACAGAAGGTCATCATGGTTTTGTTCTTTCTACATTTGTTTATCATCAACAAAATCAGATAAAGTACATAGTACACTGTATCATCATTTTCAGTAGTCACAACAATCATCCACAGACCTATGAAGACAATCTAGATAAACAAAAATGTAAATGTTCATTTGTACAAAAGTGTAAATATCTGAAAGTTCTTCACTTAATTTCTTGTAAATTTTGTCACACTGTTGGATTTAAATATGCACTTGTTTTTTATATATTAATTAAAGTGATATGTTGTTAACCAAAATCTCATGTTTGTTTGTTTAAAAACTTAAATCTCTGAAAGTTTGCAAAAACAGACATAATGTCTTATGGGATAACAGCAATCAGTGATTTTATAATGTTACTTAAAATCAGTCTTGATTGCAAGTTTTTTATTCACATGACCGGTTTCGGTTCATTCAGAACCATCATCAGATCTGTAAAAATAATGATACTATTTTACTATTTCACGGAAGCAAATCTTTTTCTTCCTATCTAATCAACATCAAATGTACCAGAACGTACCTGATATTTCAGTTACAGGAGTAACCCGTTCAAATCCAGCAACTTTCACATGCTACGTCACATAAAATTGGTTGGCAGAGTGCACGTCATTTATATTAATTATAACACTATTACCGACAGGTGGCGTCTGGTACATTTGTTACATTCCATTTGCACATACTGTATTCAGTAGATCTTTTTTATATTAAAAATATTTAATTAAAATATGTAGATGGCAAAGTTAAAATCTGTACTTGTCAGGATTAAAAAACAGTAAAATTATCATTTTTATACGATCTAAAAAGCATAGGGCGATTTATATATCTATGGTGCTGGTGTGAACTTGTTTTCCTCTACGGTCTGCTTCCGTGGTTCCCGCCATTTTGATGTTGTGCCGCGGTCCGCTCAGTCGTCTGATGTCCATCGCCGCGTAAAAGTGAAGTATTATGGGTTAAAATTCAAATTCGAGAAGCATATAAAATGAAAGACAAGTTAAATAGAGAAGCTTTTAATCTTCACTTGATTTTAGGTGACATTTTATCTCCATTACAGTTCACATACGTAAGCAGAGAGATTGAAAATAGAATTGACAGGGAGTGAGAATTAACTCTAAACATACATCAGAAGAAGCTTTTTAACCTAGGTGTAGATTTTAATATTGATAACGAAACGGCATATAAGAAGTTGCATACTTTTTGTGAGAGGGTTGTGAACTTAACTGAGATAGAATTAACAAAGGATGAGCAGAACCTTTTAAATAAAGGGCTGCAATATAACCTAAATCCCGCAGTTAACTCAAATACAATAAAAAAGACTGTAGCAGAAGTGAAAATTGCATGTGATATCGCAAATATGAATAGATACGAACAGACAAACATGGCAATTAAAGTAAAGAAGTCGATTATAGATGAAATGCACTCTGCTCACAAGAACAGAAACGAACTAACTCTTAAGGGCTTGAATAAGAAGTTAGAATCACGTAAGGCTATCGTCACAAAGGCAGATAAGGGTGGCACTATGTTTTTAATACATGATACAGACTATATAGAGAAAACTGAAAAGTTCTTTATGGAAAACGGAATAGTAGAAGTCAAGAAAGATCCAACCAAGAAATTTCAAACAGAAATAAGGAAACAAATAGATAACAGTGTGTTTCTATTCACAGAGGAGGAAAAGTTTAAACTGAAAGTAATGAATCCGCGAATCCCCGAATTACGGTCACAAATAAAGCTCCATAAAATTGAAAAATCGATTCGCCCAATCGTTAATAACACCAGCAGCCCAAGTTATAAATTAAATAAAGAGCTAAATAACAGATTAAAGGCGGCATATACATATCGTCGGACTTTCAACATTAGCAACAGCTACAAATTTGCCGAGCAAATTAAAGACGTACTTATACCTCAGAATGCGTCACTAGCTTCATTGGATATCACCAATCTGTACACAAACATTCCCGTAAAAGAAACGATTGAGATAATTAAGAACAATCTCCTCACTCATGGTAAATTGGCACTGGGGGAAGTGATTGAACTAGTGGAAGTGTTGGAACAAGTCTTGCGTTCAATTACTTTACTTTCAGTGGTAAAATTTATCAACAGAAAGACGGGCTGGCAATGGGGAACAGTTTAGCTGGGACGCTGGCTGACATTTTTGTAAATCACTTAGAAAACAAATTCTTTGATGAAAATCCTAATATCACTGAGAAAATTGTATATTACAGGAGATATGTTGACGACTCCATTTTATTATACAAAGGAGATAAAGCTGATATCGAAAACTCCTGGGTTTGTGTGAGATGGATGTCTATTGTATTCCTTGCAGTTGTGACATGTCGTATATTGGTCAGACTGTCAGGACCAATGTAGTGTGCATAAGCGTCACACTCACTTACAACAGCCGAACAAATCAGCTATTGCAGAGCGTTGTCTTGGCACCAGTCATCCTATGGAATATAACAACATGAAGTGTCTGGTGTGAACCTCCAACTATTGGGATAGTGTTATTAAGGAAGTAGTTGAGATTAAATTAGCAAGTTATCTTGTAAATAGAGATGGAGGTTTTTGATTAAATTCTGCTTGGAATCCTGCCCACCCTCTTGTCAAAAAACAGTGGGACAGAGTTAATGCTATCTCACCTGCTGTTTAGTAATTTTCACTGTCAGTAACATCTGGTATCGGTCATATCTAGTTTTGCCTTGAAAATGATAGGTACACACCTGTCAAAATACTAGTGGTTGTCACTGACGACATGCTGCTGCATTCTGAAAAGTTATTTGAATGTTTTGGTGAATCCTTCAGGCTTGTCAACCAACATAAAGAATGATGGTCTATTACAACAGTGAATTCTCTACCAAATAAATGAGGGCAGAACTTACTGGTTGTCCAAACAATTGCAAGGCATTACTTCTCAGTCATACAGAATTCTTCTCAGCCTTGGAGATTACTCAGGAAGTATATGCAATCACTCTTTCAGCAAGATCCTGAATTTGCACTAGAATTGCACCTGTCCTATAACAGGTATCCCAACCAAGCATCAGTGTGTGGATCTGTCCCAGTATTCTTGACAAAATGTGCCGCAATTGGTGAAGATGACAGTGCCTCTTAAGGATACAGAAGGGTCTTTCTTACTTCTCACTTCAAGAAACATTGGCGTCCCTGTGCAACAGTTCTTCTAGTGATCTTGCTTTACAACTGAAATCATTTAAGAAGCATCTGTAGAAGGAGCGCATTCAAAGGAAATCTTTCGCATCCTTAATGTGGCAAGCAGTTGTAAAATCTGTTAGGGCTCTTACATTTTCTGTATCAGGAGAGACAATGTTTCTGTTAACAAGGTACCACAAGATTGTTACTTGTTAGGCACCAAAGAAGCACTTTCTCAGATTTAAATTAAGACTTGCATTGTGTACATGCTTTAGTACATTTTATGTACTCTTAAAATCTCTTCAAGAAGTCAGTGTCATCCAGATAGCAAAGACACACTTAAGATACTGAAGCAGACTGGACACATCAAATATTGTTATTTGAACTCTTAGAGACCATCAGGTGTTATGAAAGCACCCTTTCCCCAATGAGCCTCATCAGCCTCCATGTGCCAGTTGCCAGTTTGCATATCTTAAGTGGAGAAATATATTTCACTCCCTTTAGATAGTCCAAGGTGTAATCAGTTTATGGCAATGGGCATATATCCTTTTTGTTTATTTTGTTTGGCCACTGTAACTGCCAGAGAAACACCATGTACCATCTTTTGTCTTGACAGGAAACACAACTAAAGACCTTGGATTTTTTAACAGCTGAATGTTGCTGTCTTGCAACATTGCAACATTTTCTCCACTTCTTTCAGAATTGTGTGTTGTTTGGCTGGAGACATTTTATATATTGCTGACTATAGAGTATGATTCGTGGTGTTAATATGCTGTTTGTGTCTGGTCATCTGGTAAGCCTTGTCCTTACTTAAGACGTGAATGTGCCTGAAAATTTGTGTAGAATGGTTAGCGCTAATGGACATATCTCATTGAGTCCAGAGGCTGGTGGTTAGCAAGTAGATTGCTCTGCTGCTAATAGTAGCAATAGCATCATTCTCCATCAATGCACCGATCTGACCATCTTAGATTGGTTTAGTTACCATTATACGCTAACCATTAGGAATGAGTTGTGGCTGTTCATGGAAATTGGTGACAAAAACCTTTCTATGTCTTCATGTGCATGCTGTAATTAACCCAGTCTTGTCCTTGTGATCCATATGGGACTGATACACAGGGGGTTGTAGTATATTCCTATAGCCATCATTTAAAGCCAGTTTATAAAACTATGTAAGTAGGCTTTCCCAGGACAGTATACATCTATCATCAACTATGTAAGTAGGCTTTCCCGGAGTAGTATACATCTCTCATCAAGAGTCTGCCAGTTCAGTTTCTTCAGCATCTCCATGTCACTGTCCCACGGATCAAACAAATCTGTGATCATTTGTGCTGCCGATCTCTGTATATGTTCAGTCTTTCCAGTTACTACTATTTGGTATGGATCCCACACCCTTGAGGAATATTTTAGGATGGGTCAAGGATTGACACGTGCCTGGACAGATTGCTCGTCATTGGTGATGTTGATGTAATTTACTGACATCTTTGCAGCTGAAGTCCATGTAGGATTTTTATCTGCGGCAGTTTCATTTCTATAGATTGTTACCTTGTTTTGTTTACCTGTTTCTCTGTGAATGGCCAAAACCTCCGTATAGTGACAGGGAATGGCATCCATGTGTTGAAGAGCAATGTTATATACTGTTGGCAGTGGTTTCATCCCACAAGTTGGTTGTCTTTAGCATCAGTTGGCTGATGTGTGTAGAATTGCTCTGTTTTTCTATATCTTATGGTGTAGTGGTCATCAAACACTCTCCATCTCTTGTTACAGTATTGTAGGCATACTACATAACCAATGGAAACATACTGTCATGTTGTCCTACATTCTGCAAATGTTATTTTTTCTGTTTGGCAATTGAATTGGTGAGGGATCCAGCTGTATCTGTGTCATCAAGAGCCTTGGATAATGTCTGTCGATTGTGACATAATTCTGTGGTGTTCGAGTCCATTCCTCAAATTTTGCATGTCTTGTTGACATTGCTGAAACTCTTAATAAATTAGTGCCAGCTGCTGTGGTCGAGCGGTTCTAGGCGCTTCAGTCTGGAACCACGCGGCTACTACGGTCGCAGGTTCGAATCCTGCCTCGGGCATGGATGTGTGTGATGTCCTTAGGTTAGTTAGGTTTCAGTAGTTCTAAGCTAGGGGACTGATGATCTCAGATGTTAAGTCCCGTAGTGCTTAGAGCCATTTGTACCAATAAATTAGCTTTGCTACCCCCTGGTTTGGTTTGAGATTCAACTTGGCTGCTTCTGGTCATCTGAGTTTGACAATAATAGGTGGTGTAAATCTTCGTACCTCTTCTCTTACTGTTTGCCATATTAGCAATGTGATGTTATTATGGTCTTCCATGAATAATGCCATTGGTATGACATTCAGAAGTTGGTTAAACATCTTGCAGCTGCTCTTCTCTTGTGCATTGCCTCAATGTTTTGGCACCACTTGATCATGTCCTCTGTGGTGGTGACATCCTTCAAAAGGAGCACTTGATGACATCCCTTGGCAGGCACTTTATGAGATATGAAGCTTTGGCAGCTTCCATCATATTTAGGTTCACTCTGTATATAAAACTGTGTTATCTTCCCCTAGCATTGCGCTCTGTTCTTCAGGTTTGCAGACTTGTTGCTGGTTAATGCCAAATATTTTCTGAATTCCCACCTGAAATTTATTCCATCTCCTGTAATTGTCTTCATTGTTCGCAGACCATCCAAATGAAAGTAGATGTTGGCCAGACAAATCATGTCATCCCACTTGTTGTGTTTAACAACACAGTTGCATCACCTTAGGCACTTCATGAGATTCAAGCTTCTCTCTCTCTCTCTCTCTCTCTCTCTCTCTTTCTCCCCTCCTCTGCCTCCCCCCTCCCCTCTCCAAAAAAGCTTGATATTTAATGTACTGAGTCACTAATGCTTTAATGTGCACATACATTTCTACCTTGAGAATGAGGATCATAATAGGAGCATACTGTCTGCAGTCAGGTTGAGGCCATTAAGGCGACAACCTCTGTGTAGCCTTATTGGAGCCACAGTAATCTCGATGTCCAAGACACCCAGTGTTTTCATCAAACTATGACCTGTAGAATCTAATATCAGGTACCAGTTATGAGGACAGGATCACCAACAAGAACTAATCTACATTTAAATCTATATCTATTCTCTACAAAACATCGTACACTGTATGGCAGAGGGTACATTGCGCCCCACTGTCACTTCCCGCTTTTCCTGTTCCAGTCGCATATGGTTTGTGGGAAGAACAATTGCTAGTAAGCCTCCTTGTGGTCTCGAATCTCTTTAAATTTATAATTTATCTTTGTGGTATTTTTGTGAGAAATACATAGGAGGAAGCAATATATTGGTCGACTCTTCTAGGAACGTACACTCTCAAACTTTAACAGTAAACCATAATGTGATAACATCTGCCACTGGAGTTGGATGAGCATCTCACTCAGTAACGCTTTCATGCTTACTGAATGAACCTGTAACAAAATATGCTGCCGTACTCAGTACAGATCTCATACTGACAAGCAGTATTCATTGTATTAGTGGAACTAGTGTTTTGCACGCTATTTTGTTTGCTGATAGACTGCATTTCCTGAGACTTCTTCCAATGAATCTCAGTGTGGCATCTGCCTTACTTGTGATTAATTTTATGTGGTCGTTCTACTTCAAATCGCTTCATACCCATACTGCTAGATATTTTATGGAAGTATTTGCTTCCAGTGATTGTCCTGCAATTTTTTTAATGATTGCAGTAAGGGGTATCTCTGTCTGTGTATTCACAATACATTACATTTTTTATGTTTAGGGTCAGTTGCCATTCCCTGCACCAAGCATTGATCCTCTGCATGTCTTCCTGCATTTCCCTATGATTTTCTAGCATTATGAGTTACAAAAGCCTCATGAAACTTCTGATTTTTTATGCTATGTCATTTCTGTATATTATGAAAAGTAATTGTCTTCTAACACTCCCCCCGGGCATGTCCAAAGTTACTTTCATGTCTGATGACTTTTCTGTGTTCAAAATGACATACTATGTTTTGTTTGCTAGAAACTCTTCAGTCCAATCACACAGTTGGTCTGATAATCCATATGCTTGTATGTTGTTCGTTAGATGACCATGAGGCCTTGAGGAACATGGTACGTACCAAGGCACCTATATCTACTGCTTTCTTTGTCTCGTGGACGAACAGAGTGAGCTGGGTTTCACAGTTGTTTTCAGAACCCATGTTGCCTCACACAGAGGGGATTTTCAATCTTCAGAAATGTCATAATATGTGATCATAAAACATGTTCCAAAATTCTGCAACAGTTTGACATCAGAGATATAGGCGTATAGTTTTGTGTGTATGTTAGATGACCATTCTCAAAAGTTGGAATTACCTGTGCTATTTCCCATTGATTTGGAAATTCTGATCCTCAAGGTTTTGCTTGTCTATGAGACTTTGGCTATGTTTAAATTTGCTGTTAAGTTCCTAACACAGTTGTCAAATCACAGTGGGTCTTTTCCATCCTCACTAGTCTGTTTGGTATATACTGGTGTAAAGCATGTTTTACAATGCTCTTTAATTTCGCCCATTGATGCTCAATACTGGAGATGACATTTTCATGATGACCAGTAAGGTAATCTGAAATATGTCTCTTGTTGCTCTTTCTAAACTGAAAGATCTTCCTGCCTTTCTTTGTATTCCTACTTACGGACATATTCAGTGATGCAGTGTCAGCCTTATGATCACGGATTTCCTGTTCTTTGCTAACTGAACCAGAAAATTCGGGTCAGTTTGCCACCAGCTGATCTAAGATGTTAATTTCGAGAGCTGGTTCTCTGATTGACTGCTCAAAGTAATTTATTGATAAGGCACTTAAAACAGTTCTACATGATTCTCAGCCCTGCTACCTGTCCTAATGACTTTGAGTCTCCCAGGGTATAGCTGGTGAAACACGAAAATGAAATTTGTGCAAAATATTCTTCATGTTTCCTCGCAACTGTTCCACCATGACTGATACTGATGCAGAGGGTGCATAAAAGCATCTGATTACCATGTTTGATCCAATGGTAACACTTATCTTCACTCAAATTATTTTGCATTCTGAGACTGTACTAACCTCACTAGATATTATCATATTTTGGTTGCTATAAACAAGTGTTTACCACCAGTGTTCAACATACCTTTGTGATAAATGTTTCATTTGGAGTTTAGAAATTCATTGCTATTAATATCTGCTGTAAGCCAGCTTTCTGTCCATAAAACTATGTGGGCATTATTACCATTTATAAGCAAGATAAGTTCCGGTATCTTTCAAAAGATTGCAGTTAATTGATACTAAATTAACATTTTATATCTCCAGACTGCTACAAAGAATGCTAGTGTGTGTGGATTCAGAAGGCATTTTATTGGACCTGTCGATGGATTTCTCTATCCTACAAATCCCACATGTGCATCCCACATGTACTCCACTACCCTAGTACATACTTCTTGTGTGTGGTGCATGCCAGACCTATTAAGGTGTACCCTACAGCTGTCCACCTGATAGCGGAGGCCGAGAAATTTGCATTGGATACTGTCTCAAAATCATATGAGCCTTTAGATTAGATCTTCCAATCTGCTCCAAACCTGAGAACCACTGTTCTGGGTTCAACAGTGCAAAACAATAGCTCTGCTACTATTCTATGGGTGAGATTATCTGTCTTCACCTAGTCAGCCAGCCATCTCTAGGAGTAAAGGATGGTCTCTGAACACAGTTGGTAATACTTTACTCAAAAGATACATTTAGCATGTGCTGAGGCAAACTACCTCCCTGACCAGAGAGTACAAGTATTTGTACATACAGCTAGCTGTTTCCCTCGGCTTCATTCACATTAGCGTTCAACATATATATTGAACACACCTCCCCCTCCCCCTCTCTGTGTCCACCCTTCCTGCTCTGTGAGTTCACCTCATCCTCACCTGCATCTATCTCCTCCTCCACACTACCCTGTCTTGTCATCTCCTCTACGTCCATTTTCTCCATCCTCTCTCTCTGACCATATACTCCTCCCCATCTCTCTTTCCATCTCCACCTCACCCCTTCCTTTTCCGCCTGCCCACCATCACTCCACACCTTCTGCCTGCCTCGTACATCTCCCCCTTGTCCCCTCTCTCTGTCCATTTCCCTCTCCCCTGTCTCTGCTCACCCCCGCCTCTATCTGTCTCAACAACTCCCCAGTTCAGTACTGCGTACACCACCAGCCACAAGCAAGAGGGTTGCCATGTGCCACTGCCTCTAAAAGACAATTATGGTCTGAAGATGAACTTATAATAAGATCGAAACTGGTCACTACATTAAAAAATTTATGTGATCAAGGCTGCTTCCAGTTTATTTATAATAATTATAGATTGCTGTTTCCTATAATAAGAACTATGTTATTAAAATATTAAACTTAATTTTGTTCCCTTGCATTAAACAAAAAGATGTTAGGCAACGATTTTTATCGCCACAAGGAACTTTTGAATTCTTCCAAAACCATGTTTTTCAGATACCAACTTTAGAGTGGAAAAATTGTTTCTGAAATTGGTTTGATTACAAATAAAAGTGCATAAATTTCAAAGCAGTAGAGGAATAACAAAATAATCTGTACAAAAAATAGTGTTTTGTTCATTGTTCTTTGAAAAACTTTAAAAGTAGATCTTTTACCCTTTTCTGTGGCTCAGTGTAATGGCAAACTTCTATTGAACCACATAAAACAAGCACAACAAGTATGAATGGTAACAATCTGTCTATATGTCAAAACAATTTCTGCCCACACCAACAGCATTTTTTAAACAATGGAAGCTAATGGTTAGAAAATATCATTGACAGAATTGAGTACAAGGCCCAGTGAAATGACTGGAATATTTGAAGGACAAGTATCTGTATTGAGGCACAAATATACAGGGTGAGTCAAAAAGGACACAGATTCAGGTGGGTATATTTCCTGAACTATATGTTGCATTTTAATTCTATAAATTGCATTTGATTATACATACATTGAAGTTTACAGACGTTCAATATGTCTTGCTCTCCCTGCACATATGACACCTAGACCATCGCTGAACTCACCCCACACTCGATGATGAACCACAGCTGTGATGCGTTTTCTTAGGTCATTGAGAACTGTGGAAAGTGGTGGTACATTATATGCATCTTTCACTAACCCCTAAAAAAAAAAAAAAAAAAAAAAATGGGAGGTATGAGATCAGGAGACACTGGTAGCCAGAAGTGAAGCTCCAGGTCTTCATTCCACATGCAACCTATCCATCATTTAGGAAGAGATTCATTCAGGAAACATCAAACTTTCAGATACCAATGGGATGGAGCATTATCCTGTTGCAAAATGTAATCGCCTGAGTCTGCATTCATTTGAGGAAAAAGACAGTTACGCAGGATTATGAGATACATTGCTCCAGTAACAGTATTGTCATCAAAAAAGAAAGGTCCACAAACCTTCATCAACAATATGGCACAAAACACATTAACTTTGTTACTGTACTGCTCATTTTCCATTGTTATATGTGGATTTTTCCATTTATGTGAAAATCAAACAAAGGAAACTCCAGGTATGAATCTAAACAATGTAGGAAAGACAGATTGCTACTTACCATAAAGAAGACACGTCAAGTTGCAGACAGGGACGATTAAAAGACACCTTATAGCTTTCGCACACAGCTTTTGTCTGTAAGAAAGACACGCACACATGCACCATTCACACACCTACACAGACACACACACACATACACGCACACACACATACACACACACACACACACACGCATGACTGCCAACTCCAGCATCTCGGGTCAGAAGGCTCATTCTGGCCTGAGATGCTGGCGTTGGTGGTTTGGCAGTCATGTATGTGTGAGGTGTGCTTGCTTTTGTTTGTGTGTGTGTGTGTGTGTGTTTTTCTTTTAGTGATGAAGACTGTGACCAGAAGCAATATGTATCTTTTAATTGTGCCTGTCTGCAACTTGACATGTTCATGTAGGTGAAACATAGTTTCACCACTAATTATTACACAAGGGAGAAACAATTCATCTTCTTCCATGTTTCAGACCATATGCTCATAAAATTCTATGTGCTTTATCTTACTGTTTTCGTGAAGATCCTGTACCAGTTGTATATGGTATAATTTGTACACTAATTGGCACCTCAATGCACACTAGACAGCTGTTTGCAGTAGTCCAAGTTTAAACTACAGGTAGATTTCATTGGGCTACATTCAGAGCTCACTCTTTTGATACATTTGTTGGCCTGGGCTTTTACTTTTACACAGAGAACCAGTTTCATCAAATTATTTATCTCAATGATCAGTGCTCTTCCTTGCTGGAGGTTCAGTGTTAACCTTACACCAAATTGCAAGTTGTACTGCAGTTGCAGACTCTCTTTTACTGAACTCACGAATGCAAAGATCTTGTGTTGTATAGTAGCCATCTTGGTTATAACTGACATGATATACACTTTAGACAGTGCAGTGCTTGATACTGTAGTGGTATTATTCAAAATTTTACAACATCTTCTTTCAGATACACTTGACAGATTTCAAGTGCAAAATATTGTGGAGGAAATATAGCCAATTGAAACTGTGTCCATCTTTTTGACTCACTCTGTATTATCCAGTGAATAACAATCTATGTCCTATGTTTTTTATTTTGTTTTTATACTACTGCTCCACTTCACTCTCAGTAACCAAATGTGAACCTACTGAAATTTATGAGAAATCTTAAATTATTATCCCCTGGCATGCTACCTGAAGGCCTAGTTCAGTACCTTTGTTAATGATTATTTGCAATGCAAAAGCTTCAGGTCACAGTGCTAGAAATCAGCAAGTCTGCATTATGAAGAGCTTGTTGAGTAGCAGTACCTATATTACTAAATACCCAACCGAGTTGGTGCATGATCCCAGTTGCAGGTTGCTTATCTAACAGTTTCCAGGGGCAACAAAAATTTTGTTTTCATTTATTTGTACAATCATTGACTGAATTTAAAAATGCTTTCATAATCTATTTATTAATATCTTGTGTTAAAGGTTTAAAACAGTAAGACAAGTTTTGTAATTAGACATGCCTGTTTTAAGAAGTGTGACTAGGTTTTTTAAAATTTATCTGACTTCAGTACAGTAGTCAAGCCATTTTGTTGTTGTGGTCTTCAGTCCTGAGACTGGTTTGATACAGCTCTCCATGCTATTCTATCCTGTGCAAGCTTCTTCATCTCCCAGTACTTACTACAACCTACATCCTTCTGAATCTGCTTAGTGTATTCATCTCTTGGTCTCCCTCTACGATTTATACCCTCCACACTGCCCTCCAATGCTAAATTTGTGATCCCCTGATGCCTCAGAACATGTCCTACCAACCGGTCCCTTCTTCTTGTCAAGTTGTGCCACAAACTCCTCTTCTCCCCAATTCTATTCAATACCTCCTCATTAGTTATGTGATCTACCCATCTAATCTTCAGCATTCTTCTGTAGCACCACATTTCGAAAGCTTCTATTCTCTTCTTGTCCAAACTATTTATCGTCCATGTTTCACTTCCATACATGGCTACACTCCATACAAATACTTTCAGAAACGACTTCCTGACACTTAAATCTATACTCGATGTTAACAAATTTCTCTTCTTCAGAAACGCTACATTTTATATCTAGTCTACATTTTATATCCTCTCTACTTCGACCATCATCAGTTATTTTGTTCCCCTAATAGCAAAACTCCTTTACTACTTTAAGTGTGTCATTTCCTAATCTAATTCCCTCAGCATCACCCGACTTAATTCGACTACATTCCATTATCCTCGTTTTGCTTTTGTTGATGTTCATCTTATATCCTCCTTTCAAGACACTGTCCATTCCGTTCAACTGTTCTTCCAAGTCCTTTGCTGTCTCTGACAGAATTACAATGTCATCGGCAAACCTCAAAGTTTTTATTTCTTCTCCATGGGTTTTAATACCTGCACCAAATTTTTCTTTTGTTTCCTTTACTGCTTGCTCAATATACAGATTGAATATCATTGGGGAGAGGCTACAACCCTGTCTCACTCCCTTCCCAACCACTGCTTCCCTTTCATGTCCCTCGACTCTCATAACTGCCTTCTGGTTTCTGTACAAATTGTAAATAGCCTTTTGCTCCCTGTATTTTACCCCTGCCACCTTTAGAATGTTGAAGAGAGTATTCCAGTCAACATTGTCAAAAGCTTTCTCCATGTCTACAAATGCTAGAAACGTGGGTTTGCCTTTCCTTAGTCTTTCTTCTAAGAAAAGTCGTAAGGTCAGTAGTGCCTCATGTGTTCCAACATTTCTACAGAATCCAAACTGGTCTTCCCCGAGGTCGGCTTCTACCAGTGTTTCCATTCGTCTGTGAAGAATTCGTGTTAGTATTTTGCAGCTGTGACTTATTAATCTGATAGTTCGGTAATTTTCACATCTGTCAACACCTGCTTTCTTTGGGATTTGAATTATTATATTCTTCTTGAAGTCTGAGGGTATTTCGTCTGTCTCATACATCTTGCACACCAGATGGTAGAGTTCTGTCAGGACTGGCTCTCCCAAGGCTGTCAGTAGTTCTAATGGAATGTTGTCTACTCCTGGGGCCTTGTTTCGACTTAGTCTTTCAGAGCTCTGTCAAACTCATCACGCAGTATCATATCTCCCATTTCATCTTCATCTACATCCTCTTCCATTTCTGTAATATTGTCCTCAAGTACATCGCCCTTATATAGACCCTCTATATACTCCTTCCACCTTTCTGCTTTCCCTTCTTTGCTTGGAACTGGGTTTCCATCTGAGCTCTTGATATTCATACAAGTGGCTCTCTTTTCTCCAAAGGTCTGTTTAATTTTCCTGTAGGCAGAATCTATTTTGCCCCTAGTTAGATAAGCCTCTACATCCTTACATTTGTCCTCTAGTCATCCCTGCTTAGCCATTTTGCACTTCCTGTTGATCTCATTTTTGAGATGTTTGTATTCTTTTTTGCCTGCTTCATTTACTTCATTTTTATGTTTTCCCCTTTCATCAATTAAATTCAATATTTCTTCTGTTACGCAAGTATTTCTACTAGCCCTCGTCTTTTTACCTACTTAATCCTCTGCTGCCTTCACTACTTCATCCCTCAGAGCTACCCATTCTTCTTCTACTGTATTTATTTCACTCATTCCTGTCAATTGCTCCCTTATGCTCTCCCTGAAACTCTGTACAACCTCTAGTTCTTTCAGTTTAACCAGATCCCATCTCCTTAAATTCCCACCTTTTTGCAGTTTCTTCAGTTTTAATCTACAGTTCATAACCAATAGATTGTGGTCAGAGTCCACATCTGCCCCTGGAAAAATCTTACAATTTAAAACCTGGTTCCTAAATCTCTGTCTTACCATTATATAATCTATCTGATACCTACTAGTATCTCCAGGATTCTTCCATTTATACAACCTTCTTTCATGATTCTTGAACCAAGTGTAAGCTATGATTAAGTTATGCTCTGTGCAAAATTCTACCAGGCAGCTTCCTCTTTCATTTCTTAACCCCAATCCATATTCACCTACTATGTTTCCTTCTCTCCCTTTTCCTACTCTCGAATTCCAGTCACCCATTACTATTAAATTTTCATCTCGTTTCACTACCTGAGTAATTTCTTTTATCTCATCATACATTTCATCAATTTCTTCATCCTGTGCAGAGCTAGTTGGCATATAAACTTGTACTACTGTAGTAGGCATGGGCTTCGTGTCTTATCTTAGCCACAATAATGTGTTCATTATGCTGTTTGTGGTAGCTTACCCACACACCTATCTTTTTATTACCCCTATTTGATTTTGTATTTATAACCCTGTATTCACCTGACCAAAAGTCTTGTTCCTCCTGCCACCGAACTTCACAAATTCCCACTATATCTAACTTTAACCTATCCATTTCCCTTTTTAAATTTTCTAACCTACCTGCCCGATTAAGGGATCTGACATTGCACGCTCCGATCCGTAGAACGCCAGTTTTCTTTCTCCTGATAACGATGTCCTCTTGAGTAGTCCCCGCCCGGAGATCCGAATGGGGGACTATTTTACCTCCGGAATATTTTACCCAAGAGGACACCATCGTCATTTAACCTTACAGTAAAGCTGCATGCCCTCGGGAAAAATTACGGCTGTAGTTTCCCCTTGCTTTAAGCCGTTCGCAGTACCAGCACAGCAAGGACGTTTTGGTTAGTGTTACAAGGTCAGATCAGTCAATCATCCAGGCTGTTGCCCCTGTAAATACTGGAAAGGCTGCTGCCCCTCTTCAGCAACCACCCATTTGTCTGGCCTCTCAACAGATACCCCTCCATTGTGGTTGCACCTACGGTACGGCCATCTGTATCGCTGAGGCACGCAAGCCTCCCCACCAATGGCAAGGTCCATGGTTCAAGCCATAGTCACAGTAAATTACAGAAAGTTTACGTGACTAGTTTCAATGAAGCTCAGTCACAGTTATCAAATGTAAAAATTATGAAATAAGTCTGCTATTAATTATGAGAAACTGAAGTATAAGTAACTTCTAACCACAACACTTTTGCATAGGAAACAATACTGTGACTTTGTCGTGTTAAATTAAACCTCATTATGTAGCAATGGCAAAGAAGCAACATCATTGCAATTGATCAGTGTGAAGCCTTTATTTGTACAGAACATTAAAATCTTTGAGTCATATGGTGATGTTGGCTGTATATGTGTCATCCAAGCAAACAATTGTTTCCAGAATGAGATTTTTCACTCTGCAGCGGAGTGTGCGCTGATATGAAACTTCCTGGCAGATTAAAATTGTGTGCCCGACCGAGACTCGAACTCGGGACCTTTGCCTTTCGCGGGGAAGTGCTCTACCAACTGAGCTACCGAAGCACGACTCTCGCCCGGTACTCACAGTTTTTACTTCTGCCAGTACCTCTTCTCCTACCTTCCAAACTTTACAGAAGCTCTCCTGCGAACCTTGCAGAACTAGCACTCCTGAAAGAAAGGATATTGCGGAGACATGGCTTAGCCACAGCCTGGGGGATGTTTCCAGAATGAGATTTTCACTCTGCAGCGGAGTGTGCGCTGATATGAAACTTGGTTGGTAGAGCACTTGCCCGCGAAAGGCAAAGGTCCTGAGTTTGAGTCTCGGTCGGGCACACAGTTTTAATCTGCCAGGAAGTTTCATATCAGCGCACACTCCGCTGCAGAGTGAAAATCTCGTTCTGGAAACATCCCCCAGGCTGTGGCTAAGCCATGTCTCCGCAATATCCTTTCTTTCAGGAGTGCTAGTTCTGCAAGGCTCGCAGGAGAGCTTCTGTAAAGTTTGGAAGGTAGGAGACGAGGTACTGGCAGAAGTAAAGCTTTGAGTACCAGGCGTGAGTCGTGCTTCGGTAGCTCAGTTGGTAGAGCACTTGCCCACGAAAGGCAAAGGTCCCGAGTTTGAGTCTCGGTCGGGCACACAGTTTTAATCTGCCAGGAAGTTTCAAACAATTGTTTCTTGGATGCAGCACTATTGAGTGCTGTGAGTGCTGTGTCTACAGTGTTGATCAATAATGTGTTAACCTCAGCTGTATATGTGTTGTCCAGTTGTTTCTTGGACACAGCGCTACTGATTGCTGTGTTCTAGATTACAATCTATCCATTTTCAACTTTAAGACGTTGAGATGTGGAGTAATTGGGATGTGGAGATTTTTTTCTCAGAGTAGACCAATTGGTTTGGAGACAAAAGTATTCATGCATAGGTGTTATTATTTCATTAACGTCATCAAGGTGCATTCTAATACTTTAGGTAATGGTTTCACTTCATACTTCAGCAATGTATGTTTCAGAATAATAGCAGAATTGCTAAGATTTATAAGGCAACACTTTCACTTGTCAGTTCATTATGCAAGTAGTTGGACATTGCTGATCCTAATCTAACATATATGACATTAAGATTTTAATGTTCTGTAGAGATAAAGGCTTCAGGGCGATCAATTGCAATGATGTTGCTTCTTTGCCATTGCTGCTTAATGAAGTTTAATTTAACATGATAAATTCACAGTACTGTTTCCTATTACAAGGATGTCGTGGTTAGATGTTACTTACATTTCAGGTTCTCATAAGTAACAGCAGAGTTATTTCATACTTGTTACATTTGATAATGGTAACTGAGCTTCACCGAAACTATTCATGTAAACTTTCTGTAATTTACTGCAACCACGTCTTGACTATTGTACTGAAGTCAAATAAATTTGGAAAAAAAATGTAAGACATGTATTCCATCTGGAAAGTCTGTATATGTCTTGAGGTGCAAGTTACCCAGACTATATTCAACCAGTATTTTAGAATGAGAGCACTTAGCAGCTTTCAACAAACTTTAAGTATAATTTCAAACCTTTTATAACTTTTTCTCACTTAAATGCTTAACATGAAGTGCTTAACAAATAAATTCATTTGTAAAGAAATGAGAGGTTTGAAGCTGTTTTATACATGGGAATTCAATTCCTTAAAGAATTATGGATAGGGGGTTTACTGCTACTTTAGAAAAAGGCAAGAGAAGATGGGGTTGAAGGGTGTATCACTATCTCTGTTGGCCAAGATAGAGGAAGCAAATTGACCATTGCTAAACTTTTTCTTCACATGATTAATTGAAACTACTGAAAACCTAAATCGAGATGATATGGAACTTGTTCCTCCTGAAAATGGGTTCATTGTCTTATCTACTATACCATGGCATTCCAATGAAAGCTTGATATTATGATGTTAGGTAAGCTAAAGAACATGAACATCTTTTTTTCGTAAGTAATTAACAACCATCTTTTATGTGTGTGTTCTGCTGCCGTTTGGTGAGCAGATTTTTTTGTCTATCCAATTGAATACAGGGTTATTAAAAATGATTGAAGCGATTTCACAGCTCTACAATAACTTTATTATTTGAGATATTTTCACAATGCTTTGCACACACATACAAAAACTCAAAAAGTTTTTTTAGGCATTCACAAATGTTCGATATGTGCCCCTTTAGTGATTCGGCAGACATCAAGCTGATAATCAAGTTCCTCCCACACTCGGCGCAGCGTGTCCCCATCAATGAGTTCGAAAGCATCGTTGATGCGAGCTCGCAGTTCTGGCACGTTTCTTGGTGGAGGAGGTTTAAACACTGAATCTTTCACATAACCCCACAGAAAGAAATCGCATGGGGTTAAGTCGGGAGAGTGTGGAGGCCATGACATGAATTGCTGATCATGATCTCCACCACGACCGATCCATCGGTTTTC
Source organism: Schistocerca americana (assembly GCF_021461395.2). Lineage (NCBI taxonomy): Eukaryota > Metazoa > Arthropoda > Insecta > Orthoptera > Acrididae > Schistocerca > Schistocerca americana. The sequence continues at coordinate 314,140,507 of NC_060124.1, forward strand.
CAATCTCCTGTTTAAGAAATGCCGAACATCATGATGGAAGTGCGGTGGAGCACCATCCTGTTGAAAGATGAAGTCAGTGCTGTCGGTCTCCAGTTGTGGCATGAGCCAATTTTCCAGCATGTCCAGATACACGTGTCCTCCAACGTTTTTTTCGCAGAAGAGAAAGGGGCCCTAAACTTTAAACCGTGGGATTGCACAAAACAAGTTAACTTTTGGTGAATTGCGAATTTGCTGCACGAATGCGTGAGAATTCTCTACCGCCCAGATTCGCACATTGTGTCTGTTCACTTCACCATTAAGAAAAAATGTTGCTTCATCACTGAAAACAAGTTTCGCACTGAACGCATCCTCTTCCATGAGCTGTTGCAACCGTGCCGAAAATTCAAATCGTTTGACTTTGTCATCGGGTGTCAGGGCTTGTAGCAATTGTAAACAGTAAGGCTTCTGCTTTAGCCTTTTCTGTAAGATTTTCCAAACCGTCGGCTGTGGTACGTTTAGCTCCCTGCTTGCTTTATTCGTCGACTTCCGCGGGCTACGCGTGAAACTTGCCCACACGCGTTCAACCGTTTCTTCGCTCACTGCAGGCCGACCCGTTGATTTCCCCTTACAGAGGCATCCAGAAGCTTTAAACTGCGCATACAATCGCCAAATGGAGTTAGCAGTTGATGGAACTTTGTTGAACTTCGTCCTGAAGTGTCGTTGCACTGTTATGACTGACTGATGTGAGTGCATTTCAAGCACGACATACGCTTTCTCGGCTCCTGTCGCCATTTTGTCTCACTGCGCTCTCGAGCGCTCTGGCGGCAGAAACCTGAAGTGCGGCTTCAGCCGAACAAAACTTTATGAGTTTTTCTACGTATCTGTAGTGTGTCGTGACCATATGTCAATGAATGGAGCTACAGTGAATTTATGAAATCGCTTCAATCATTTGTAATAGCCCTGTAATTTATTAATATTTTGTCAATAATTGATTGTTTTCATTGTTATATGAAATTGCATTTTATATTAGTGCAAACTGTGTGAATTATATTTTAAAAGTTAAAGAGTGGTTCAATGATAATGTAAAATGTACTTCTAGTTGTAAAATTAAACTGTTAGTTCATTTCAATATACAAATAATAGTTTATTATAGCTGTTGTTATCCTTTTTCACTCATTCTTATTTTTTATGTGTGTCATTATCTAGTTAACATACAGAAAATAATACATGAAATTTCAGGATGCAAATGGCAGGATCTGGAGAATTGATCTGCAGCGTGTTGGCTGTAAAGCACCTCAAGAAATTTTCCTTTCTCATGCAGGTGCTGTTGTTGATATGGCAACTTCTCCTATTGGGCCATATATTGCTACACTGGGGTCTGATGGCCGACTGTTTGTGAACAACTACTTAAGAAAGAAACTAGTTCTGTGGAAACAGTTTGAAATTCCGGGTAGTTGTCTGTTATGGGTCCCATTATCTGTAAGTATGCTGTTGACATTTTCATGTTACGTGTTTTGGAAATTGCCGATGAAATGTTGCATGAATGACATGATATGACTGTGTTGCTTCATTCCAACTTTTTGCTATATGTATGCCACAATGGCAACATTCCATTCATTTCAATGTGTTTAAGCAGAATCTTTTACATTAATACATCAAAATCAGACGATATTACACTGAAAATGGTTAACAAAGAATAAGTTTAAAACTGTAGGAATAATATTACTTAGTAAAAAAGGCAATGAAATTTAAAAAGACAGTGAAATTTGCAACCAATGAAGCTTTATGTACTACAGTTTTACAGTGGTTTAAAACAGCAGTTGTAGAGTACAGTTAGTACATGATCTGTCAGCTTGATAAAAATAATCAATTTTTTGAAAAGTTAAGGAAATGTGCAAGCTCTCAAAGCCAGTGGCTCTTTCCTTCTCATCTTGTCCAATATGTCTGCCCTGACCTGGGGTTCTGGTTGATTTTTCGGTAACTCATCAATCCTTTCCCTTCATTCCACTTCCTTCCCTTGTGACACTTCTGGCAGAAGAAGGAGCCTCTGGCTTCGAAAGCATGCATGTTTCCTTAACTTTCATGTGTGTTTTCTTCAGCAGATTTTTTATTTGTTTTTTCAAATGAATTATATTTGAACAACTTGATAGAAAGATATTCATGAAAAATGTTTATTGAGAAAGATCCAACTTATTTCTAATCAATGCATTGATTTCAAAGCAGGAATTATGGGGTACTACAGATCAGTATGTTGCCAGTATTTTTTATTAGCTTTATTTTCAGTGCATGGTGGACAAAAAATTTTTGTCTTTTCCTTATTATTTTTTCATTTGTCTGTACTTATTGATGTCAAATTTATGTACTGATGGTCTCAGTACCAAATTCGTGCATCATCAGGTGCATTACAAGGATACTTGAGTCAATATAAATAAGTAGGTATGTTTTTACAGAATATAACAAAACTTTTTTTCATGTATCAGTACAAACCTGAATACATCTCAGCTGACCAACATAACCAAACTGCTCATATGTTTGTTGAGCTCAGCCTTTGCTTGAAAGTTTTATTTTCTCTTGTGTGTCTATTTAATGACGTGTGAACTGTCAACGACTTTACTGATATACATTATGGTCTGCAGGTACTGGATATCTATTAATATTCTATCAAGGGCCAATTAGTCTGAAGAAGTCCTTTTATTCAGCCAGTCGTTTTGATGATGCAAGTCATTTAATATATAATTCTTCACAAATTTGTTTCACTTGCAGTCAGTGATCGATGCTAACTTTTAAGTAAGGGGCATTTTGGTGTAATATTGTTGATTTGATGTGTGCTGTTAAATCTAATGGCAGTGATACTTACATTAACTTAATCTTGTAATTAGTAATCTTGGTAGTATTTTGTAATATATGTAAATTTGATATCAATATATACTTCTGATCTAGACATGATGGTGTGTTCTTTGAGGGTCAGTTTAATAAAAGTAGTGATCATTACTGTAAGAAATATGGTTATTTCATATGTCTATAGCTAATGTACCATTAATATTTTGAGCTTTTTAAATTTTGTTAAATAGGTTTATAATGGAGGAAGTTTCTCTGTGTACCTGATGGTTTTTTTTTACATACAAGGTATGATAAGAAAGTAACAGAATTTTTTTAATTTCATGGGCTTCATAAATCCAATTTTCATTTTTTTGTCTTGTTGATAAACATATTCCTGATGTATCTTTGCATTTTGAGCTGTTTCAAATATTTAGATTCTTTTTGACAATTGAAAATGTTACATGTGTTTTCGAGTGCTTGATGAATTGTTACTTTTGAAAAAAGTGGATCAAAGATTTTGCATTAAATTTTACTGGAGAAATGGAATGAAGTACAGCATCACACTCGGAATGTTGGCTGTGGTTCTTGGCATATCTAATACAAGTAAGAGAAGAATTTATGAGTGATATAAACATTTCAAAGAGGGTCGGGAAGACATTGAAGACAATGACCGCCCTAGGGACACTCTAGGGAGCACATCTGATACAGTGTGGAAGAAGTAAAGAAAATGGTTCTGGCAAATCCCCAAATCATTGTCAGAGAGATTGGTGATGATGGCAGCGTATCCTTTGGCTCATACAAGCAATTTTTTTGGATGTTTTGGACTTGAAATATGTAGCAGCAAAGTTTGTTCAGAAATTATTGAATTCTGACCAGAAGTGATATCACTCAGGAATTGCTGAATGAAGTTGACAATGATCCAGAATTTCTAAAGAAGGTTATAACAAATATGAAACATGGGTATTTGGGCATGACCTCCAAACCTAGGCCAAATCATTCCATTGGAAACTCCCTGAAGAACCAAGACTGAAAAAAATTCAATAAGTTTGATCACATATGAAGGTTCTTTACACTGTTTTCTTTGATTGCAGTGGGATAGTGCATCATGAGCTCCTGCCTCGTGGCCGTACAGTCAATAAGGACTACTTACTATCTGGAAGTTAAGCACCTTTTTCATCAACCAATCTGAAGAAAAAGACCAGAATTGTGGCAAAACCACTCATGGAAATTGCATCAAAGTAGTGCTACTGCTCGCACCTAAATGCTTGTTCATGATTTTTTGGCAAAAAAAAAAAAAAAAAAAAAAAAAAAAAAAAAAAAAAAAAAAAAAAACCATTATGTTGCCTCAGCTAGCGTATTCACTGGTCATGGTCCCCTGAGACTTTTTTGTATTCCTGAGGATGAAGAGAACCATGAAAGGACGTCATTTTGCCAACATTGATGACATAAAAACAGAATTGTTGAAGGATCTGAACACCATACTGAAAAGTGAGTTCTAGAAGTGCTTCTAAGATTTAAAAAAGGGCTGGCACAAGTGTATTGTATCTGAGGGGAATTACTTTGAAGGGGCAAAGTTGATGTTGATGGATAAATAAAGATTCTTTAAGAAAAACAAAAATTCGCATTACTTTTGATCACAACACATACTAGCTTCTACATGTTTGGAGAGCACTGCTGCTCTGCAACTGTGTGCTGAATTGATGAGTATTTGCTCCAGTTGCTAAAAAGCTTTTTTTTAATTTTACTACATGACTGGTTTCTGTTTTTATGTAGAATCAATTTTGTAATGGAATCTGAAAATGCCTTCAATATAAAAGTCACAGTTGTTTCTCAACAGCACAATATTCAAATTTCATAAGAAAAGGCGTATTTTCTCTTTTGTTTTCCCATGTCATGACTTCTTTATTTACATCTCCAGAAACCTGTCATGACACACGTGTTTGGATCTTTGTCCCTGTCCTTGAAAATTCTTGCTTTCTTCATTGGAATGAAGTGGCAGCAACCATGTTGTACTTGGTTGGAGTAATGGGTCCCTGTTGACCAATGGACCAAACTGATGGAGATGGCAGTCATGTGTGCATGAGGTGTACTTGTTGAATGAATGTGTGTGTGTGTGTGTGCATGCTTCTTTTTCTTTTTCTGGTCATGGTTGCAAGCGAAAGCTAATGTGTATGTGCCCTTTAGTTGCACCTGTCTGCAACTTAATGCGTCGTCTTTATGATAAGCTGCAATCTATCTTTTCCTTACATTGTTGAAAATAAGGTTGAGAATTTTCAACACTTTTAACTATTTTTCAGTCACTTCTTTTGTCTCCTGACCATCCAACCATGAACTACTGTTTATTCTACCTTCATCTATTCCAAAATATCTCCTTTCTCTTTGCAAAATTCCAATCACACATCCTGTTTCTGAAATCCTATCTAGCACATGACATCCCATCTAATGGGCTTACCATTAAAATTGGCATCTCAGGCTGTCATGCAACCTAATGCAAGAACATTCACATTTTCCAGTTACACCAGTTCCTCATCATAACAAGTCTGGTCCTTCACAATCATTCAACCAAAGCTCAAACTGTACTTGACAGGCTGAACTCTTTTTGCACAGTCCTTTTAATCTCCATTCTCTATATCTACATCTACGTCTACATACGTACTCCATAAGCCACTCTACTGTGCATGGCGGAGGGTACCCTGTACCACTACTTGTTGTTTCCTTCCATGTACCATTTGTAGCTACCATTCACAGATAGAGTGAGGGAAAAATGACTGCCTGTATGTCTCTATTTGAGCCCTAATTTCTCGTATCTTATCTCTGTGGTCCTTAAACACAATGTATGTTGGAGGCAATAGAATTGTTGTGCATTCAGCTTCAATTGCTGGTGCTCTAAATTTTCTCAATAGTGTTCCTCGAAGAAATCATCGCCTTCCCTCCAGTGATTCCCATTTGAGTGTCTGAAGCATCCCCATAACACTTGCGTATTGTCTGAACCTATCGTTAACAGATCTACCAGCCTGCCTCTGAATTGCTTCAGAGTCTTGCTTTAATCCAACTTGGTATTGATGCCAATCACTCAAGCAGTACTTAAGAATAGGTCACACTAGTGTCCTATATGTGGTCTCCTTTACAGGTGAACCCTCACTTTCGTAGAACTCTCCCATTAAACCAAAGTCGACCAGCCACCTTTCCTATGACAGTCCTCACATGCTTGTTCCATTTAATATCTCTTTGCAATGTTACTCTCAGATGTTTAAAAGATATGACTGTGTGAAGCAGGACACTGCCAATGCTGTATTCAAATGTTATGTTTCTTTTTTTCCCCTCCATATTAATCCATATTAACTTACATTTTTCTGTGTTTAGAGCTAGCTGCCATTCATCACACCTATTAGAAATTTTGTCTAAGTCATCTTGTATTCTCCTACACTTACTCAAGTTTGGCATCTTTCCATACACCACAGCATCATCAGCAAACAACCACAGATTGCTGTCCATCCTGCCACCAAATCATTTATGTGTGTAGAGAATAATAGTGGCCCTGTCATACTTCCCTGGAGCTCTCCTGATGGTACCTTTGTCTCTCATGAACATTCGCCATTGAGGACAACATACTGGGTTTTATACCTTAAGAAGTCTTTGGCCCACTCATATATCTGTCAAACTATTCCATATGCTTGTACTTTCTTTAACAGCCAGCATTGGGGTACTGCATCAAATGCTTCCTGGAAATCTAGAAGTATGGAATTTGCCTGTTGCCCTTCAGCCATACTTGGCAGTATCTGATGTGAGAAAAGGGCAAGCTGAGTTTCACACTAGTGATGCTTTCTAAAAACATGCTTCTCAGTCTCAAGAAAATTTAATGTATTCAAACTGAGCAAACCGATGTTAGGGATATTGGTCTGTAATTTTGCAGGTCCATTCTTTTACCCTTCTTGTACACAGAAGTCATCTGCACTTTTTCCATGCATTTGAGACTGTGCACTAGGTGAGAGATTCACAATAAATGCCAGCTAATAAGGGGACATGCCATAGAGTACTCCTTGAAAAACTGAACTGGGATTCCATCTGTACCTGGTGACTTATTTGTTTTCAACTCCTTCAGTTGTTTCTCTACACTGGGGATGTTTATTACTATGTTGTCCGTAATGGACTCAGTTTGATGGTCAAGTGACGGTATGTTTGTGTAATTCTCTTCCAAGAACAATTTCTTGAATGTAAAATTTAAAACTTTGGCTTTCGTTTTGCTGTCTTCAACTGCCATACCAGATTGGTCAATAAGTGATTGCATGGAAGCCTTAGTGATTTTCCGTAGGACCAGAATTTTGATCTTTTGCTAAGGTATGACAGTGGTAGTAGTTGTATGCTTTGTGCATAGATCTTTTCACAGACACTGAATCTCTGCTAATCTTTGCTTGTCATCATTTGTGCATCATCTTTTGAACCGAGAGTGCAACAGTCTTTGCTTCCCCAGTACTTTCTGAATTTCATTATTAAACAGTGGTGGGTCTTTTCCGTACTAATCCACTTATTAGACATATAATTCTCCAGACCATGATTTACAATCTGCTAAAATTTTGCTCATAATTGCTTTACATCCATTTTGCTGGAACCAAGTGATGTCAGTTCACTGTATAATTGAGAGGCTAACAACTGCTTATTTGCTCTTTCTAGCAGAAATACTCTCCTACCCTTCCTAACTGATTTATTAAATTTCATAACCACAGTTTCTATAATGACATTATGATCACTAATTCCTGTTTCTGCACTAACATTGTTGATAAGGTCCAGTCTATTTGTAGCTATAATGTCCAAAATATTTGCATTGCACCCTGTGGCCTGCTGAACAAGCTGCTCAAAATGGTTTTCAGAAAATGTGTTAAAAGTACTTCACATGACTGTTCGCCTGTACCTCACTCCTCCCAGCAGTGAACTCATTGACTTCCAATTCTGTACTCGGCAGGTTATAGTCGCCTCCAACTAGTAAATGCAGATCTGGATATTTACATGCTACTGACCATAGACCTTCTTTGAATGACTCTAGAACTGTCAGCAGAATCTGGTATCCAGTTAAAAATTCAGCAATTAACTTGGTTTCACCTTCACCAGTTATATGTGACCAGGTAACTTCACTGTCACACACAACTTCAACCTCAATAGAACCAATATTTCTATCAACTGCAATAGACACTCCCCGTCCTGTGGCCTGTAATCTGTCTTTCCAATATATGAGGGTAAGTAAATTATTAATGTAATGGAAGGAAACACCAAACCCACCAACAAGCAACAGTACCTCCATTATGACAGCTGCCACCCATTCCACATCAAACGGTCCCTTCCCTACAGCCTAGGTCTTCGTGGCAAACGAATCTGCTCCAGTCCGGAATCCCTGAATCATTACACCAACAACCTGAAAACAGCTTTCGCATCCCGCAACTACCCTCCCGACCTGGTACAGAAGCAAATAACCAGAGCCACTTCCTCGTCCCCCCAAACCCAGAATCCCCCACAGAAGAACCACAAAAGTGCCCCACTTGTGACAGGATTCTTTCCGGGACTGGACCAGACTCTGAATGTGGCTCTCCAGCAGGGATACAACTTCCTCAAATCCTGCCCTGAAATGAGATCCATCCTTCATGAAATCCTCCCCACTCCACCAAGAGTGTCTTTCCGCCGTCCACCTAACCTTCGTAACCTCTTAGTTCATCCCTATGAAATCCCCAAACCACCTTCCCTACCCTCTGGCTCCTATCCTTGTAACCGCCCCCGATGCAAAACCTGTCCCATGCACCCTCCCACCACCACCTACTCCAGTCCTGTAACCCGGAAGGTGTACACGATCAGAGGCAGAGCCACGTGTGAAAGCACCCACGTGATTTACCAACTGACCTGCCTACACTGTGATGCATTCTTTGTGGGAATGACCAGCAACAAACTGTCCATTCGCATGAATGGACACAGGCAGACAGTGTTTGTTGGTAATGAGGATCACCCTGTGGCTAAACATGCCTTGGTGCACAGCCAGCACATCTTGGCACAGTGTTACACTGTCCGGGTTATCTGGATACTTCCCACCAACACCAACCTATCCGAACTCCGGAGATGGGAACTTGCCCTTCAGTATATCCTCTCTTCTCGTCATCCGCCAGGCCTCAATCTCCGCTAATTTCATGTTGCCGCCACTCATACCTCACCTGTCTTTCAACAACTTCTTTGCCTCTACACTTCTGCCTCGACTGACATCTCTGCTGAAACTCTTTGTATTTAAATATGTCTGCTTGTGTCTGTATGTGTGGATGGATATGTGCGTGTGTGCGAGTGTATACCTGTCCTTTTTTCCCCCCTAAGGTAAGTCTTTCCGCTCCCGGGATTGGAATGACTCCTTACCCTCTCCCTTAAAACCCACTTCCTTTCGTCTTCCCCTCTCCTTCCCTCTTTCCTGATGAGGCAACAGTTTGTTGCGAAAGCTTGAATTTTGTGTGTATGTTTGTGTTTGTTTGTGTGTCTATCGACCTGCCAGCGCTTTTGTTCGGTAAGTCACCTCATCTTTGTTTTTATATATAAGTAAATTATTATGCGTAATTTAGTTATATTTTTGTTTAGTTTGGTAGTACTGTCATTTTACATTGATGACACATGCTTTGTGTATTTGTTGTTATATCTTTGCCATTTTCAAGTTGCTAGTTTAGTTTCGTTATCCCTGCTGTGCTGTTAATCATGGCTGCTCCACTGCCTATTTGCACCAAAGAAGAGCAACATTCAGTGATCCATTTTTTATGGTTGGAAGGTGTATCAGGGGCCAGAACTCATCGAAGACTTTTGGTACAGTACGGGAACAGTGTTTTGCCGCAACAGTGTGTCTACAAATGGATTGAAAAATTCAGAAATGGTTGCACAAGTGTTACGCACAAAGAAGGAGCTGGACAACCGTTTACTGCCACAAATGAAGAAACCATTGAGTGTTCAAGTGAAACGATTCTCTTAGACAGACGATTAACTATTGTCTGCAAATTAGTCACGGTTCTGATTACAAAATCATCCACAACAGACTTGGGTTTCATAAAGTTTGTGCAAGATGGGTCCCAAAACAACTCACAAAGTTGCATAAACAAATGCACTTGGACATCTACAAAAAATGTTGGGAACACTGTGGTAACGAAGGGGACAACTTCTTAGACTGGATCATTACTGGCGAGGAAACATGGATCCATCATTACAAGCTGGAGAGTAAATGACAGAGTATGGAATGGAAACATCCAGATTCGCCGTGCAAGAAAAAGTTCCCCTTCCCACCTTCTTCTCTTCCTTACCCATTATTCCTCATGTTGGGCCTATATGATGCATTGTGTGTTTAATAAAATGCTGTCTCCAATGGAATGTTGTTACAAGCATACTAGTGTGCTATCACCTTTATTTTACTCTTTTTGGAGAATTTTGACTTTTCACAACTCATCATGGATCAGGTAGAGTTTTAAAATTTTAAATATTGTCAATTATGTTGTCTACATATTCAGGTACAGTTTTAAAATTTAAATATTTTCAACCTGTGTCATCTGTAGAAATAAAACAATGAGAAGTCCAGCTTGGAATAACAACAATAACTTCCATAATGTTTGAAATAATCATTTATTAATGCTTCGTGTTATTTTACTATTAGATCATTACTTGTAATCAAAACTAGCGATCAAATGTGACTATTTGGAACTGAGACTGTTATAATAAATATTTTAAGTTGTTTTAAAAAATGTTCAGGAACTATCAAGGATCGGTATCTTATAAACTACCTCTCGGGTGGAAGACTTGTGTAGTGTCTGTTGGATGGGAGGCTTATGTTTCATGATTGCAAATTTAAATTTGATTTCAATTCAAAGTACAATCAAAAAGGAATCAAAACCACATACAAGTAGAAAAATATCCACCAAGAGTAGGAAATTGTCAGACCTATAAAAAAACTGATAGATTCACTTATTTGCATGCCACGTCATTCCTCTGTACAGAAAAAAATAAAATTTAGGTGTTGAAGACATTGAAACATGACAAAGGCTGAGCAGAAAAGTGACTCTGGCGGATCTGTCAGATACAGCAGTCCATTTTGGGAGAGAAGTCAGCAATATTACTTCCTTTAAAACTTTCCTCTGTAACATGAAGGAACTCCAGATTGCTAAAGTTTCTGAACACCTGTTGTTGCTGTATGTGTTTATAGGTCTGCTGCTATTCACTAAGCATGTTTTGTTTTTAATTTATTGCTAAGTGAAATACAATAACAAATTAAATATTTGTTTGATTTTTTCCAGTTGGATAGAACAGGAAGCATTCTTATTGTTGGCATGTCTGATGGTGTTTTACGTATTGTTGTTGTATCTGCACAAGAGTATGAGATGTATGGTGGAGAGAATCAGGATGCATATGTAAATCTAATTGAAACAACCAAGCCCCACTCAAAAACAATAACAAAAATAACTATCAACAAGAAAGGAAATTTAATAGTTACAGGAAGTGAAGATGCAACTGTGTTTGTCTATCAGATTCAGCGTAGAAGAGATGTTGTGGCTTTAAATCCTATTGGTTTTGTACCAACACCAGGTGGTGTTTCATATTTAGGTTGGAAAGAAAATGAGGTAATTTAATCCATTAAATAATAATGTAGTGTCTATCACAATGCAACAAAAAGCTGCAGGCACTAGGAGTTGAACATGCAAATCACTCATCCTATTTCTTTCAGTAGCAAATCTCTCAGTAGCAGAAACATGTTTTCAAAATAGATCTTAGTACTGTTTGTTTCCTTCCTCCATTCTTATAAATACTCATATTGTTACAGGAAATGGAAAGAAAACTCTGAAAAATACTTAATGAATGATTTTATAGACATTAGACTCTCTATATTTTAATGTGTTTTTATCACCTGTGTTACTAAAAGGCAAACCCGGTACATTGGCCCAATTGCAGGCTACAGAGGCAACAGAACTTTAATTTTTAGTACTCCATTTAATTATTGACATAATTTATAAATTTAAAATGCTTTACTATCTACTCATTAAGAGGAGTAATCTTATGTTAAAGGCTTAACACATTAACACAAGACTGTATTACAGTTAGAAACTGTATATACACCTTGATCCAGCATAACTAACAGTGCATACATTACTCAGACTCTGTTTATCTTGTATTTGAGAATGAGAGTACTTAAGGGGGGTAAGACGTCAAACGGGCCAACTTGGAGCAGGAGAGGCATCACAGGACATTTTAGTTTCCAGTGTCTATACTTTTACAAATAAATTCATAAAACTTTGTCAGCATGACCAGGAAGGATTCAGGATTCACACTCATTGCAGTGGAAGTTCGAAAACATAACAAAATAAATTTTTTTACGTGTGAAATTTCATCATTTTTCTCACTTACTAATGGCAACATTTGTTGCTTAGGTACACTTTTCTTCATAAGTTAGAGAGATTCTTTGATGAATTTTGCACAGCATACATACCATACTTACTGGTGTATGAAACTCTAGAATTTATTTAATTTATGAAAAAACGAATGAGCTGTTATATTTTAAACTTCATGATTAGAAAAAAAAAACAAATTTTATAGTTATTTACCTCAATTTTTACCACAGTTTTTAATAGATTTGGAAAATTCTAGAGTTTCATACACCTTTAAGTATGGTTTGTATGCTGTGCAAAATTCATCGAAGGATCTCTCATACTTATGAAGAAAAGTGTACCTATAGCAACAAATGCTGCCATTAATAAGTGAAAAAAAGATGAAATTTCACATGTAAAAAAAATTATTTCGTTATTATTTTCGAAGTTCCACTGCTAGGAGTGTGAATTCTGAATCCTTCCTGGTCATGCTGACAAAGTTTTATGTTTTATGAATTTATTTGTAAAAGCATAGACAGTGGAAATTAAAATGTCCTGTGGTGCCTCTCCTGCTCCAAGTCAGCCTGTTTGTCGTCCTACCCCCCTTAACAACTTCCAACAAACTTTGCACGTAATTTCAAACCTTAACAAAACTTTTTCTTGCTAGCACTAGCACCAACCCTCCCCCACTCCCCCGCAACACACACACAAAAAATGAGGGAAGGAAAACAGTTTACAGGTTACTTAATTTTCGCTGTTCATAACTCAAAACTTCGGCACCAGCCAGGATGTTTTAATTTATTACTTCTTTAATACTAACTCTATTCACAACACATTTTGCAGACAGGATTCACATGTATCACTGAATGTACCTGCAAAATTATATCATTGTGTGATTTTATGTGAAAAACTCCCTTTTGCTTAAAAGAATTACCCAAATGATTGAGAGCACTTAGCTGTTTCCAATAAACATTAAACATATTTTAAAACTTTTTAAAAACTTTTCCCCCTTACATGCTTCACATTTATGCATTTGCAAAGTAACTGGATGTATGAAGCTGTTTCATACATGGGAGCTCTATTCTTTAAAGAATCAAGGGTAGAGGAGGGTGGTTACTGGTTATGACTGTTGTTACAAGTTCACTGCCATCTACAGAAAGTTAAACCATTAATCTTTATCTCCTTGTTACCTGTGTCTATTTGTTCAAGGACAGACTTTACATACTGTATTGTTACTCATTTTGTTGTTTTGGATGGATTGTAAGATGAATCGGGATCGCAGGTAGGACAAGTTCTAAGGTTAGCTTTGGTATATTTGCTGGAGATGGGTGAGGATGGCTAGAAAAAAATATATCATGAACTGGTTTGGGAGATGAGAAGAACTCCAGTGTTAAAGTGGAAAAACATATGGTTTGGTAACTTTTTAGTAAGACATTTAGCCTGTAGTTGCAATCAGCTGTGCTGTTAGTGGATGAGACAGTAATTGCGACATTAATTGTGAATTGTGAACGGTTCTGTATTCATCTCATGACTTACGTTTGCAATCAGTTTGGTTTACACACAGGAGTCTTGCCAAAAATGTACATTATAGTTACAATGTTTTTTGCACAAAAAATAATGTAACACTAAAATAATGATTCTATGAATGGCCATATTAACTTACAAGGGAAGGGTGTATGACAGGGCTCAAACTGTGTGAGTGGAAGCAAGTATGTGCTTCTTTCAAATTCCTAAAATCTCTTCCCTGAGTGGGCCATAGAAAAAGGTAAAATGCTCTGTAAAGATTATTGAGTGGAATGTGAGGGATTTTCTTTCAATCATTTTCAAGTTAGTGGTGCGGCAGAGTGCTCACACACACAGTCTGGCAACTCACCGCCTCAGGTTGGATTCTTACTGCTACCTTCTCATTTAAAAACTTGAATGAAGTGTGGCTTCCATTGAAACATATTTTGAAAAAATGTTCTTGCTCAAAAATGCTTTTGTCCAATGTGTATGATGTGAACATATTTATCTTTGAAGGTTCTGTAATGAGTATCACCCTAAACAATTTACTGTACCATCTAATAACAAATAAAAAGTGGTTTGGTAGTTAACTGTTAGAATTTTTGGAAATTTTTCTTTCATTCAGAACTTCATCCAATTATGTAAATTATCTGTTTAGATATATTAACTAATTAAATTAAAGTGATCTTAACTAAACTGAACAGTAGCAGCAAGAACAGAACCTGCACTGGTGAGTTGCCAGACAGTGTGCTTGACCTTAGACCCATGCCACAGACTTGAAAATTATTGAAAAATAACCTCTCAAACCTGAGGTGGTTTTTCTTGTCAGCTGATTTTAAGTGATTGATATATTGCAAGATGCCAAGTCTTTCCTCATTCCGTGTAGTATCAGCTACTTTCTTTTCCTAATTTCTTGGTTGCTGCCTTGTTTTCTCTCCTGGTATGCAGTGCCATGTATTTCACCACTGATTTCTTTTCTGACTGCAGAGGGGTGAGGGCTATAAGAGAGTTTCTGCATCTCAAGAAACATGGTTTCTGTAATTCTTCTATATTCATGTAAGTTTTCAGCTCACAACAACTGATAATTAACAAAGCTTTTCAGATAACATGTTTATACATGCTTGACCAAAACCATAAGTTCATACTTAACTTGAGATAACATAGCATTGATTCTGTCTAACAATATTTATTTTTCTTTAGTACTTGACCAATGTTGTAGGCCCCTTTCTTCTTTGGAGTCCACAGCAGCCCCAAAACATGACTGTAGAGTGGAAATGATCCCTCACTGGGCAGTCCAAATTACACATCTGTTATCACTTTCTGCTCTGTGCTTGCATTTTTTCTTTCTCACACCTGCACATAATTTCAAAAAACCTGGGCATAGTAGCTGCTCTTTACACTACTACTAATTAAAGTCATTCTTTCCTCATGCATGTCTTTCATTGGTCTAATAAAAGGAAAGTGAGACATGTTGCTATGCTTCATAGCAACATCTGCCACTATAGATAACCCCTCTAAGATGAAAGATGTCAAGTGGAATAACCTACACAACTAGAGACAGTGTGGCTTGTCTTAAAGCAACACATAAATTAATTTAGTGGAGATGCTGAGTCACGATAGGCACAACAAAAAGATTCACACAATCACAGCTTTTGGCCATTAAGGCCTTTGTCAGCAGTAGACACACATACACACACACGCACACACACACACACACTCATGCAACCGCAACTTGCACACACGTTTCCAGTCTCAGAGAGCTGAAACTACACAGCGAGAAGCAGCACCAGCACATGATGGGAGTGGCAACTATTGATGCCACCTCCCTGTACACTAACATTCCTAATGCCCATGGCCTTACTGCTATTGAACACTACCTTTCCAGGCGTTCTATGGATTCCAAACCAACAACCTCCTTCCTAGTCTCCATGACCAACTGTATCCTCACCCACAATTACTTCTCCTTTGAAGGCATTACCTACAAACAAATCTGCAGTACGGCTATGGGCACCCGCATGGCACTATCCTATGCCAACCTATTCATGGACCATCTAGAGGAATCCTTCGTAAAAACCCAGAATTCTAAACCCCTCACCTGGTTCAGATTCATTGATGACATCTGTGCTATCTACATTGAAGGTGAGGACACCTTATTCACATTCCTCCAGAACTTCAACAACTTCTCCCCCATTTGCTTCACTTGGTCCTACTCAACCAAACAAGCCACCTTCCTAGATGTTGACCTCCACCTCAGAGATGGCTAAACCAATACCTCCGTCCATATCAAACCTACTAACCACAAACAATATCTCCACTTCGACAGCTGCAACCCGTTTCATACCAAGAAGTCCCTTCCGTACAGCCTAGCCACCGGTGGTCATCCCATCTGCAGTGACAAGCAGTCCCTCTCTAAATATACCAAGGGTCTCACTGAAGCCTTCACTGATCGTAATTATCCTCCCATCCTTGTACAAAAACAAATCTCCCGTGCCTTATTTTTTCAGTCTCCCACCATCTCCAAAAGTCCCACAGTCCGGCCATAGAGGAGCATTCCTCTTGTAACTCAGTACCATCCGGGACTGGAGCAACTGAATTACATTCTTCGCCAGGGATTGATTACCTCTTGTTGTGCCCTGAAATGAGAAATATCCTACCCACTATCCTTCCTTCCCCTCCTACTGTGGTATTCTGCTGTCCACCGAACCTACACAATATACTTATCCATCCTTATACAACCCCTACTCCAAATCCCTTACCTCATGGCTCATACCCCTGTAATAGGCCTAGATGCCAGACCTGTCCCATACATCCTCCTACCACCACTACTGACTAAAGTCATGTTTTTCACATGCACATCTTTCATTGATCTAGTAAAAGGAAAGTGAGATGTGTTGCTATATACCACTATAGACCCTACTCAAAAATCTTTGGAGAACATATTACCTTTTCCTATATCCCACTCAGAAGAGGAACTTTAAGGGCCAACTGCCTGCTTCTATTCACAAAGTTTGAGCCAAATCAGTGATTTCCGTGATGTGCCTTCCCTGTTGTAGTGGGATATGTAATAACATGTATCTAACTCAAATTAACAGTTCATCCTGCATGTATTTGTGTGTGTGAAATCTTATGGGACTTAACTGCTGAGGTCATCAGTCTGCATGTATTTGTCCAATGAGTAATAGCATTTCAGTACCATTGCCTTGTATAGCTGTCTTTTCAGTGGACCTAACTCCATTGGTGCTCCTCCCCTATTAGCACCTGGGGCTCAACACTTTACTGGTACTCCCCCTCCCTCCTCCACATCCTTAGCACCTGGCTGGGGTATTACATTAAACTTTATTGCTCACCACCCCCATCTGCCACAGAAACACATACAGAATATAATATATAGCATTTACTCTACTAATAATATACTTTCTGAAAAATCTTGTTTGTATTGAAGAACTTTTTGACGCCCCTCTGCAAGTGGCACCTGGGTCATGATAGACCCCTTTGCCCCTCCACCCCCCTCGCTACACCACTGCTGTTTCAGTCTCTTTGGTCACGTCAGCATTTGACTCCATCGCCATTTCTCAGTCTGTAACTTCTTCCGATTTGTCTATGACAATACACTCATTCACCTCACACAAATCCATGTCTTTGCATCTGGGAATTACTTTTACCAGTATTCAGTCGCTGAAATAGTCTGATAACACTTGGGGAAGAAAACGCACAATAATATCGTCACAAGTTAAATCGCAAGACTGCATAGGTGCCTTTGTGAGTTAATAAGAAGGCTTTTTAGGCAAACCTTTGCAGTTAAAAACTTTCAGATTTTGGTACAAAGTGATCATGAAACCATTCGGCAAACAGTTCACAAAACATCTTCGAACTATTTTGGGATCCATAAGAAAACTGGTCGTGCATTTTTAAGGATTGAGTTTTTTTGACATCCTGATACACAATGGGAGCAGTGTATGAGTACCATAAGCATCTGAAACCAAAACAGCAATTATCCTTTCTTTTTTCATTTTGTGTGCTTAAGCAAACATTACTTTGAGGAAGCTAAGGTTTTTGTAGACAATATCTTGAGATTAACTCTCATTTCATTGGTCCTTTGTGTAGCCTGGGGTATAATCTTCAAACTCAGTTTTGAAACCATGAACCGTGTTTGGGTCAGTGAACAACTTTTTTTGTCGTACATTGCCAAAAGCCATATCTGTTTATAAACCTGTCTAAACACCAGAGCTTGAAGAAATATGTTTTCCTACCTCACCTGGCAACTCATTTTAGCTTTTTCTTGCAATATTGGGCCAGTCAGAGGCATGCCGTTTTCTTGTTGGTGGATGAGTCGAAGATAAAGAGCTTCACCTACCTTTTCAGTCAGGTGTTTTCAGTCTTGAGGAGTTTTTTTTCACACCTTGCTCTAGAAGTTTATGTTTTGACTCTAGTCACTCTCAGATGGTAGAAACACCAACTGCTTAATGAGCTGCAACAGTTTTCAATCAATTTCCTTTTTCAACTTCATTGAAAGCACTAATTTATCAGCAAAAGTAAGTAATTACAACATGCTTTTGCTTTTGTCTCCAAGGCACAAAAATACACATGCAACAGAAAGAAATTATCACTACAATGCACTATTGTTGGCATTTAGACTGGTGACTCTGTAACCCAGCATACACTTGCCTCAGTTTATTTCAGTGGAGAATGAGTTACTTTATTTATTTATTTGCTATATTTAAAGGTGGCAACGACCTTGCCAGAGTGGATACATCGGTTCCTGTCAGATCACTGAAATTAAGCACTGTTGATCGTGGCCGGCACTTGGATGGGTGACCATCTGGAATGCCTTGTGCTGTTGCCATTTTTTGGGGTGCACTCAACTTCGTGATGCTAACTGAGGAGCTACTCGACCGAATAGTAGTGGCTCCAGTCAAAGAAAACTATCATAATGACCGGGAGTGTGGTGTGCTGACCACACGCCCCTCTTATCTACATCCTCAGCTGAGGATGACACGGCAGTCGGATGGTCCCAATGTGCCACTTGTGACCTGAAGTCGGAGTGGTATCTTCAGAGGCATTGCAGATAAACTGGGTTTCAGTTGACCCAAGTTCATTTAAGTGGGGTTTTACTGTAATAATTTGGCCCACTCAAGCAATGATAATTTAGTTTTCTGTTCCATAAGTAGGATTCAAGCCATTGTAGGACACTGCCCCTAATTCCATTATTATCAAGCTTATAAATAAGCAAGGCATGGTTTACAAAATCAAAAGCCTTTGTGAGGTGACAAAGGATTCTTGCTTCATTATTCATGTCTAATGATGTGCTTATTTTCTCAACAAAACTGTTTACTGTATCCCTGGTGTTTTTCCTTATTAAAAATCAGAATGTTTGTTTAGGATAGTGAAATATTTTGCAGTAAAGCTCTAAATTTGGGTAACAGCAAATTTGCAAATATTTTAGATACAATTGGAGGAACTGACACAGGAAGATAATTTTGTGAAGATACTAATGTAGTCATACAACTGCTGCTGTTGCTCCGCAGTATAGCCAGATGTTTTGATGTCTTGTTCTCTGAAATAGGTTGGAGCTGTAACCTAACAGTCAAATGATGGATGACCCTGTTAATTTAAATTTGAAATTACTTCACACTTATTAGTATCAAAGTATGTTTTGGTGATGACTGTGTCAATTCTGTTTATGTCTCACAAAGACCAGGATAGTACATACACTTTATGATCCTTAACAGTGGTAACATGCATCACAAGCTCACACCTCTGCACATTATACACTATGTCATCAAAAGTATCAGGACACACTCAAAAACATATGTTTTCCATATTAAGTGCATTGTGCTGCCACCTACTGCCAGGTGTTCCATATCAGTGACCTCAGTAGTCATTAGACATCGTGAGAGAGCAGAATGGGGTGCTCCGCGGAACTCATGGATTTCAAACATGGTCAGGTGAGTGGGTGTCACTTGAGTCATATGGCTGTACACGAGATTTCCTCACTCCTAAACATCCCTAGGTCCACTGTTTCCAATGTGATTGTGAAGCAGAAATGTGAAGGGACATGTACGGCACAGAAGCATACAGGCTGACCTCGTCTGTTGACTGACAGAGACCACTGACAGTTGAAGAGGGTTGTAATGTGTAATCGGCAGACATCTATCCAGACAATCACACAGGAATTCCAAACTGCATCATGATCCACTGCAAGTACTATGACACTTAGGCGGGAGGGGAGAAAACTTGGATTTCATGGTTGAGCGGCTGCTCATAAGCCACACATCACGCCGGTAAATGCCAAACAACGCCTTGCTTGCTGTAAGGAGCGAAAACATTGGACGATTGAACAGTGGTAAAACGCTGTGTTGAGTGACAAAATCATGGTACACAATGTGGCAATCCGATGGCAGGGTGTGGGTATGGTGAATGCCCGGTGAACGTCATCTGCCATTGTGTGTAGCGGCAACAGTAAAATTTGGAGGTGGTGGTGTTATGGTGTGATCGTGTTTTCCATGGACAGGGCTTGCACCCCTTGTTGTTTTGCATGGCACTATCACAGCACAGGCCTACATTGATGTTTTAAGCACCTTCTTGTTTCCCACTGTTGAAGAGCAATTCGGGAATGGCAGTTTCATCTTTCAACATGATCGAGCACCTGTTCATAATGCATGGCCTCTGGCAGAGTGGTTGCACGACAATAATACCCATATAATGGACTGGCCTGCACAGAGTCCTGACCTGAATCCTATAGAACACCTTTGGGATGTTTTGGAATGCTGACTTTGTGCCAGTCCTCACCGACCGACATCAATACCTCTCCTCAGTGCAGCACTCCATCAAGAATGGGCTGCCATTCCCCAACAAATCTTCCAGCACCTGATTGAACACATGCCTGTGAGAGTGGAAACTGTCATCAAGGCTAAGGGTGGGCCAACACCATATTGAATTCCAGCATTACCGATGGAGGGCGCCACGAACTTGTAAGTCATTTTCAGCCAGATGTCCGGATACTTTTGATCACATACTGTATCTTCACAAATCACAATTTGAAATAAACCTTTCAATTGTTCACATTTCTCTGAATGAGTCATCAGAGCTTTATGAACACGTTTGACCCAGAGACAGGAATGGCAATTCATATTGTATCTTGTTGGGTAACTGTCCATAAAGGATTCCTACCCCACCTTTACCCTACAAATAGTAAACAGAACAAAAGTTCCTAAAAGTAGAGATTTTGGGGATAAAGATTACAATTAAATTTAAAATGATTCTTAAAGTGTTATTTGTTTAATTAAATGCTGTTCAAAGCAAAAAGTCGCCTATACGACACAAAAACTATGTTTCACTTTGTGTGTCACAAAGTAAATGAATTTAACATATCATCTAAATCTAGTTGCATCAGTAATGTCACAGTAAACATGCAAAATTGCAATATGATTAAATTGATTTTACTACATTGTTCACCTTAAATAAATGTGGATTGACGTAAAAATGAAAAACGTCATTCATTAGAATACTGTGGTCTAAGGGCCATAGCAAGTAAACAAAAAAGCCACACAAACCCTGGAATTAGTCCCCTTGTTCAGTCATAGTTTTTAAAAACTCCATAACTTCTTTCAAGTTTTTTGCCTGCTCATTTCATGTCTTCAAAAGTTACAAAAACATATATCTATTGCTTATCAGTATGTCTCCATGAAAATGCGGTCATTTTTGTAAAATTTTACTATGTCATCCATGTCTGTAGGATGCCCAGTAGTAAATTTTTTCAACAATTTAAAACATTTTGTGGACTCATTATCAGATCAACTCCTGAGTAAAGCAATCACTTGATGTAAATCCTCAAAAAGGATTATCTGAACAGTTTTTGGGGCATTTAGGCTAGATTTTGACTTTTTCGTTATTACCTGTATCGAAATGTTTTAGAGTTTTGTGCTTACATAGAAGTTTAGATGCTTCAAGGTCAAGCTCAGAAGTAGTTAAAACTTTTTGCACAAATTTCCTCAAATTTAAAATTGTGAGGAGCATTTAAAACATTGGTGACTGCTTCTATTTTTTCCGAAAAATTTAATGACACATAGGTTAGACGTCTGTAAACCTATATTTAAAATTTCTACTTGACAAAAAACTTCAGTAAGCATTGTTAATTAAAATAGAACATAAATCTTTGCAAGTAATCATAGACTGCTGATGCTTTGGATGATACCATTCAATCAATTCCCTTCTCAATAGAGTGGTTACACAGAAACTACATGAATTACTTATAAATTGCCCGTTTGTCCTTCAGAGATTTTACTCATACCACTGTCTGTATAATAAAACTATTTATAAATATAACCATAAAATACCAAACACAGTTCAATAAAATTGTTAATCATTATATATGCACAGATATTCAATAGATACAAAATCTACTCACCAAGTGGCAGCAGGAGAATACGCATATAGAGGTATTTAAATTAGCAAGCTTTCGAAGCCAGTGGCTCCTCCTTGTGGCAGAAGGGTTGAAATGGAAGAAAGAGGGTTGAAGGAAAGGAGTGGTGATGTTTAGCAAATGAGGAGCGTTTAGAAAAGTTACCAACAATCGCGAGTAAGGGGAGATTTAGTGGACAGGATGCGAAGGAAAGACTGATTGCAGGGAACTGCACTGGATGAGATTTGAAAACATGAGAGCTAGAAGATTGAAGATAAGGTAATATGCAAGACAGAGATTACGTTAAAACACTGTGCATGAGTTAATAAAAGTGGAAACCTATGTGCATTGTATGTGATAGAGGTGGGAGTTGGATGGTGAAAAATAAACATATCAGGAAAAGAAAGATATAGAAAACTAAAAGAGAGTGAAGAAAGACGTAGTTACTGTGAAGAAATGCCAAGACCAAAGAAATTAACATAAATTAAAGCCAAGTGGGTGGTGAGAACCAAGGACATTTTTTAACAGCAGTTCCCACCTGCCGAGTTCTGAGAAACTGGTGTCTGTGAAAGAATCCAGATGACATGTGTGGCACTGAGGTCCACAACTGTCGCGTTATACAGCATGCTTTGCAACAGGGTATTGTGTGTTGTCAGTATACACCCTCTGCTACACCCTTTCATTCTAACAGACTTGATGGTAGTTATGCTGATGTAAAACATCTATGCTTCTTCCAGACTCATTTTTCTACCCTGTGGCCCCTACACTTATGACCATTTCTAGTGGAAGTCTTGCCCCATACATCCTTCTATCCATACCCATACTGGCTAAGCATATTTATCAAAGGGAGAGCCACCTGTGAAATGATGCATATTGTATACTGACTGCTATATAAACACTGTTTGGTCATTTATATCAGCAGACTACCACCAACATATCAATTAGAATGAATGGGCATGGGCATGGGCAGAGGGGGGGTACTGGCAACACACAATATTATTTTACAGAGCTTGCTCTACAATATGGCAGTCTTGATCTTGGTGCCTGCTTCACCACTTGAGCCATCTGTATTTGTCCCCCAGACGCTAGTTTCTCAGAACTCCGTAAGTGGGAACTGGCATTACATGTCCTGGTTCTTGCCACCCAACTGGCCTTAATTTACATTAATTTCTTCACTCTCAGCATTTCTTCATAGTATATATTCCTTTTTTTCTCTCCCTTTTAGTTTTCTATATCTTGTAATTTCTGACCTGTCTATCCTCACCCCCACCCACCCCCTCTCACCCTGCCCATGTCTATCACATACAATGCACTTAGCTTTCTTCTCTTATTAATGTCTGAATGAAGTTTTGGCAGTAATCTCTGTCATGCATATTACTGTATCTATCACCTTTAAGCTCTCAGGTTTTCAAAACTCGTCTGGTGGAGCCCCCAACAATCAGTTTTTTCAAAACTTCATGGCAAATTCACACTGTGTGCCAGACCGAGACTCGAACTTGGGACCTTTGCCTTTCGCAGGCAAGTGCTCTACCAACTGAGCTACCCAAGCACGACTCATGCCCCGTCCTCACAGCTTTACTTCTGCCAGTACCTCATCTCCTACCTTCCAAACTTTCTGCAAGGTTTGCAGGAGAGCTTCTGTAAAGTTCCTAAGGTAGGAGATGAGGTACTGGCAGAAGTAAAGCTGTGAGGACGGGGCGTGAGTCATGCTTGGGTAGCTCAGTTGGTAGAGCACTTGTCCACTAAAGGCAAAGGTCCAGAGTTCGAGTCTTGGTTCAGTACACAGTTTTAATCTGCCAGGAAGTTTCACATCAGCGCACACTCCTCTGCAGAGTGAAAATCTCATTCTGGAATCAGTTTTTCCTTCCCAACATGTCTCGTAAGTCTCCCCTGACCTAGGGTACTGGGCAACTTTTCTGAACTCTACCCATTTCCTAAAAATCACCAATCCTGTACCTTCACCCCTCTTCCTTCCCCTTCAACCTTTCTGCCAGAAGAAGGAGCCACTGACTCTGAAAGCTTGTAGATTTAAATGCCTTCGTATTTGTATTCTCCTGACTCTGCTTGAGGAATAGATTTTTTTACGTACACAGTTATATTACATTTTTAAAAATTGATTATTTTCATTATAATATGTACCTTGTTGGAAAGTAGGTTGATAGAGAAGGTAAAGATTTTTCTGTTCCTTTCTCAGTTTCTATCTGCAGCTCCCTGAGTGGCACACAGCTCATTGGCGAGTCCCATATAAATTTTATTAAAATTTTCATTATTTCAAAAAATTTTCTTACTGGTAAAACTTTTATTTTCCATCCCACATAACAAGATTAGGATTATTATCATTAAAATGCACAACCAATGCTCAACACTCTTCTTTGCTATGCGTGATTGCAATCCTGAGGCTTTGTCAGAAACATCAGCTCAAGAATTACATGTGGGTATGTGGTGCAGCAATTTGTAACCACCCGTTTGCAACCCATATTTTAATTCTGCCACGTATTCTGCTTGTGCCATTAAAAATGTCTTAAAGTAGGAATTTTTGTCATTGTTAGATCCTCATATCAGGAGACACTGTCTTTCCAGGCTCTTTAATGTGCTGAATATTTTCAATAATGCTGTTCAGTTAGCTATCATTTGTTTCAATTGAAATTATGATAATGATTGAAAGACAAACAGTTATGTCCATATCTGCATCTACAACATAACTATTGGAAAGTCCAGGTCAGAATATCAACAATTATGAAAAGAATAGTTTGTTACTCGCCATACAGGTGCAACAGTGAGATACAGACAGGCACAATGAAAAATATGTTATGCGCTGAGTATTTGGCCAGAGTATTCTTCAGAAAGGAACAAAACACAACCACACATTCATCTATGCAGGACCATTATCTCTGGCTGCTCTGGGCAGACTGCAGGACTTGCACATTGTCCGGAGTGACTGGAGATTGTTGATATGTGTGCATGAGGTGTGCCTGCTTGTGTGCATGTGTGTGTGTTTTCCTCTCTTTTCTGAAGAAGACTTTGGCCGAAAGCTCAGTGTGTAACAGTCTTTTTGTTGTGCCTATCTGCAGCTAAATGTGTAATATTTATGGTGAGTAGCAATCTGTCCTTTTCATAATTGTTGACATAACAACTTTTGAGTGCATAACAATAGAAACATTAATTATATTATGTACCTCTATACATGGGTGTCCACAGAAATTTTTCTGGGAGGGGGAGGAGGCAGAGGCAAGGAAATTGACGTTTATTGTGAAATCCCAGAGAAACAAAAGTTATCCACTCTGTATTTTTTCTAGGTAAATGGAAACTGAATGTATGTGAATGGATGCATTTCTTTGTAAGCAGAGTTTTAGATAACAGTGTATAAGCAGTCTTAAAATTTTTTCTCTGCATTTTCACTTCCAAGGACAAATAACTTTTTGCTCTTTGCAGTTGAAAGCTGTAAGTAAATTTTTATGTATTATTAAAATGACTATGGTTGGATGAGACACATTTGTAGTTGATGATCTAAATTCATAGCCTTTCATGATTAAATCTGACACATAAGGTATTAAAAAAATGATAAATGAGTTAGAAAATAAACCATGCAGTATTTAGAAAAGATACTTTTATTCATATATGAATAATGTTAGACTGATATTGAATGTGAAAATTCTGAAGTAGGAAAAAATCATAAATGAGAATACTGTTGGTTATAAACAAAAATGGCCAGTCATGAAAAGCCTGTGACTAATCTTCCTCGAACGTAAAAATGCAGAGAACAAATTTTAAAAATGCTTATACACTCATATCCAAAACTTTGCTTTAAAAAAAAACTGTTTTCCTTACAGTTGCTGTTGAAGGAAAGATTAACAGTGATGTGAATAACATGTGATATGAAACTACACAAAATGTGATATTATACACAGTCTTGCTTGAAGGTTAATGATTAAGTTAGTAGAATCAGGTTTTTCAGTTAGTTTTCACCTGTGAACATATATAGCATGTACAACTCACATAGCCTGTTTTCTCTCACTGATGAACACAACCACAGTTTCATTCTTCCTAGAGTACAGAAAGATCATTTAATTGTGCATGTGGTAGCAGTCAAATCAAGAGCAATTGATACAGCCTTCTTCATAGTAGAAAAATTGCTGTATGTTTTTCAACAATTTCAGTTGCTCTTATTGACCAAAGATCATACCACACTGTTGCTTCAGATAATAAATTATCAGTATTATAATGTTTTTAAGCCACTTATGGCTAAGGAATACTATCTTTGCTGAGCTATAAATTATCAAGTGTATCTTGCAAGTAGTCTCAACAATAAAAATAATGGTAATCATTCATGTAGAAAATTGCAGAGTAAACCTAATCAGTATTGCATTTTGACAAAACCCATAGAGCACAACTCACAGTATTGGTAGCTACCTGTAGGGACTTTGTCACCCAAAGCCAAATCAAGAATCTCGAAAGATGTGTATCAGAAGAGAATGTTTTTACAAAAATCCTTCTTTCCACAAATCCGAATTATTTAGAAATGTGTTCAGCTGATGACTTGTTACTTCATACAGAACTGTTGTGCACAGAAACTGTATATTATTACAAGAAAGGATAGGATTACAGTGATAAATTGCAATCACATTGTTTTTTTAATTATTTATATTATTACACCAATAAAGTCCTATGGTGACATGTGCTACTGGGAGTTTGTTGTATTATAACTCACTCAAATGCGTTGAAGATTGTAAAAATGAAATGATCGTATGGCATTGTTGGACAGGATGTCCCAGTCGGGTTTGGCCATCAACTGCAAGTCTTGTTTCAGTCGGCACCGTATTGGGTGACTTGTGGCCAATGACGGTGAAATGATGATGAGGACAACACAATACCCAGTCCCCGAGCAGAGAAAATTTCCAACCCAGCTGGGAATCAAATCTGGGCCCAGTGCATGGGAGGCAAGCATGTTACCAGCCAGCTAGGCAAGTGGACTCTAAAGATGGTGATTTATAGCTGTAATCCGGATCTGCAAGAATAATAAAAAAAGAATGGGATTGAGACTGATTACTGTATTCCAATCCTTTCTTAGAATTTTTTACTTTTTAAAACATCAGTTGCTGACTCCTATCAGGCTGTTGCAGCCCTAAAAATGTGAATGATAGTGTTTCTGGCTTTAGCCTACTGAAGTCCCTGGAATTAGCCTCATTTGGACTCTGAATGTGTGGAGCTGGCTGTAGTGTTCCCTTGTTGTTAAACAAGCATTATATACTAAACTAACTCCTTATGCAGGCTACACTTCCCTACACTTCCTTCCAACACTATGAAATGTATGTGTCCTCGTGATGAACATGATAAATTTGCTACAAAAGCAATCACTGAGGCAAAGTGCAGTGCACATGGTGCTGCTCATGGCATTCTGTGTAATCAAACAATGCTTCAGGAAGCACTATGTTTAGTAATTGTTGAAGACTGTGGCAAGGAATTTAATTCTGCTAAAGTTGGGGAATCGTTTTGCAGCCATCTTGACAGCAATACTTAGAAGAAGTCTTAGAGGACGTTCGCACTGCGAATAAAAGCAGCTTTTCCTCTGCTTTCCTTTGATCCGCAGTACAACAGCATGCTCGTTATTATGAGAGGGTGAATGACTCATAAATGAATGAAGATCTTGCTCCATAATTGAACGTCTGGTATTGCACTTTCTGAAGAGAAGATGGTAATTGTTATAGTATTGCCTCACTGCAATCAGCTAGGTTTAATGAGAGGTTTTGTGGAATTATTGTAAATTGTTTTTACAAGAAATGTATGAGAATTATGTAATGAATAAAAACTCTGTACTCCAGATTCCAGTGCCCCCCCCTTCCCCCCTTGTGGACCTTTATGCCCCTATTCCAAACGTTGTGGGCGACAGTTTTAAATTCTTTATGATTTCAAAATTGATGTTGATTCAGGAAACATAGAAACCTGTGAATACTTAGAATCTAACAATAACCATATCTATGTGATTGTGGTAGGATCTAAGATCTGTCCTGCTTCACAATGTGCAGGTTATTTTGTGTATGTGTTACAGCTGTCAAATTTATTTATTTACTAGCTGACAAACCCGGGATTGCCTGGGTGTTAATGTTGCGTTTTGTATTTGGGGGGGGGGGGGGCTGTGTTTTTTGAGAAGTATCAAAAAATTTTTGTACCATGTATTTGTGAAAACACCTTTGAAATTATGAAACACTTGTATGAAGAAATATGCATAATGTACAAATGTGTAAGTCTGGTATCCAAATTAAGAAACATGCTCCTGGACAATTTCTGTACACTTGGCTCAGCTAGATCACATGTCTATAATGCAGTTATGTAAATATCTTTGTGGCAACACGTCTCCATAGTTCTAGAAATTGTGTAGTTTTCACCTACAACCATTTTCAGTTTGCAGTTGAAAGCTATCAAAAGTGCTGCCATGTGTCAAGGAATTCGTTAAATTGACTTGACTATAGGAGTGTCATAGTTGTAAAGAATAAATTATTAAAACTTCATGCATGATGTGGCAGTTTTCATGCATCTCGGTAGTGATGACGTCATGTCTCCTGATCTATATGTCATACAATGACATGATGTTGTAGGTACATTCAGTGACATGTGGGTACTATATGCAAAATTTGTTGTGAACAGAGTGAAAGAAAAGAAGTAATAGATTTAAACATTATGTAGAATGCAGAATTTTTATAAAGATCTCAGTGTTTATGACGTCATATTTCCTTAACTATATGTGTTATGTGATACACTTTTGTAGGTGCTTAGCAGTATATGTGGATACCATCTATAAAATTTATTGTGGATGCATTTAGTAGCACAGAATTAAGCATCCTGTGTGATTCAGATGTTCTTCACACATCTCATTGTTTATGACATTATATCTGCTGAATTATGATGTGATATTTAAATGCTTCTTACTCCCACAGCAATTATTGCCTGACAGTAAGGGATATGTGTACCACGTCTGGTTGAAATCAGTTCAATGGTTTAGGAGATGTGAAACACACACACACACACACACACACACACACACACACACATCAATTTTTGTAAGATGTATGGATTTATTTATATTTTCTTTGCATGGAACCAGGACAGTGATAGCTTTTGCAAATATCAGATATAATAATACAACAAAAATTATAAAATTGTGACATACTACAATAGTTGCATCTTGCATCTGTTTTATACATTAATTACTTTATGGCAGATATGCTGATTCATATAATAAGCAGT
This sequence comes from Schistocerca americana, assembly GCF_021461395.2. Lineage (NCBI taxonomy): Eukaryota > Metazoa > Arthropoda > Insecta > Orthoptera > Acrididae > Schistocerca > Schistocerca americana. The sequence continues at coordinate 314,169,808 of NC_060124.1, forward strand.
GTCTTAGAATTAGTTGAATGAAAATAAACATTTATCTCACTATAGTTGACATAACGGTCTTGATAGCATTCAGCAACTGTATACGAGTGTATGTTTAAGATAATTGTCATTTATTGTTATGCCTCAATTGCACACTTTTTGAATTTGTTACATGTTTTGATCACTCTGGATCATATTTAGAGCTAAGTAATAGCATCAGCAACCAGTTTTGTCTACTCAGAACTACACTACTCTGACATGTTGTTCTGAATTGACAGGCGAGTTGCTGATGCAATATCTTAGATCTGAAGATGATCCAGAGTGATTAAAAAAGTGTGTAACTGAGACAGAACAATAAATGACAATTATCTTAAATCTAATCATTTTTTAAGTGAAAATATTTTAATTAATAGTTAAAATCAATACACTCAAGTGTTCTTGAATAATGTGGTATTTCGTTAATTTAAATCAAATCATTGATGTATGGGCTCCTATCTGTCATTTTTAATTTTGTTCTCTTCTGAAAGTACTTATATCTTGTTCTGATGTTGTGGTGATGTACATCACAGCACATGATAAATTCCGTTGCTTGACTCAGAAAACAATGTTAGTAATTTATATGTATGTGAAGAATATATTGTTTATTTATTTATTTTATTTATTTATTTATTTTCTGTCCATATAACAAAAAGTTTTCGGACATTGTCAGGAAAATTTAGATTACATTACACATATACAGTAAAATATTTACATTCTTTCATAACAACATATGGATCAGACATCAGACACATGTCTGTACACATTATTTTTCAAAAGGGCTTTAAAAGTAGATTCCTCTATAGTGTTATACAATTTAGCTTATATTTATAATAGTACAGTGCACATAATACAGTGTATAATTACATTCTTTCATACCACTGATAGACCGGAGACATGTCTATATACACTGTTTTCCAAGGTGGCACTACAACTTAAAGTCCTCTATAGAGTAACAACACTTCTCTATTAATAATTTCTTCAGTCTACTCTTTAGCATATTTAGATTTACTTTCTTGAGTTCACAGGGTAGTACATTGTAGAAAATTGCTCCCATTCTGTGTGGGCTGTGGTCGGTTGCCTTTTTATTGATCACAATTCTATGAAAAGTTTCCCTTCCCCATGTATCATAGTTGTGTACATTACTGTTTCTCATATTAAATTCAGTATTTTGTTTCACGAACATGACTGTCTGCAGTATATACACGGAGTACACCGTAAGAATTTTATATTTTCTAAAGATGTCTCTACAAGGCTCTCTCTTCTTTACCTTGGCTGCCATTCTTACTGCCTTGTTTGTAATTTAAAAAGTCTATCTATATGAACTGCTGATGCCCCACCCCACATCTCAATACCATACTGAAGGTGCGGATGAATTAACCCAAAATATATTTGCCTTAAAGTATCATGGTCCAAGAAGGCTGAGGCCCATTTCAGTAGATACACATTTCTACTGATTTTCTTGCAAATGTTATCCACATGGTCTTCCCATGATAAGTGTTCATCAACAATGATGCCCTAAAATTTATGTGAATTTGCATATGCAAGACCCAATGGGGATGTAAATTCAGTATCAGCATTATAACTGTGGATGAACTTCATTATTACCGTTTTGTCTTTATTTACAAGAAGCTTGTTTGCTGTAAGGTATGCGGACAGAGTATTGAAACTGATCTCGGTACTGTTAGCTGCAGACTGCATATCACTGCCACAGCTGATGAAGGATATGTCATCGGCATAGCTTACAACCATGCAATTTTGGGGTTCAAATAAGTTATTTACATATACAAGGAACAGAAAAGGCCCTAGATATGCTTCCTTGAGGCACGCCACATTGAAGTGTCCTGAAGTTTGATTTGGTTGTTAGGAGCTGCTCATTATTTTGATAAGTTAGCTTTACACACTGTTTCCTGTCTCTCAAATAGGAGGTAAGTAGTTTCAAGGCTAGTACTCTCAACCCGTACTCTTCTAGCTTACACAGAAGAATGGTATGATTCATAGTATCAAAGGCTTTACTCATATCTACAAAAGTGCCTATTACCTTGTCACTTTTGTCCAGCTTATTTAATATTTCAGGTATAAAAGATGCTTCTGCTGTTGTAGTAGATCTCCCTTTTCTAAATCCATGTTGTAGGTTGTTTAACAGATTGTGTTTGGTGAAATATGATTCAACTTGATTTAGTATTACTCTCTCTAACAATTTGTCCAGTTCTGAGGTTAATGATATTGGCCTGTAGTTTTTAGTGTCAGTTTTTAATCCCTTTTTATGCACTGGTATAATTTCAGTAATTTTGAAAAAGTCAGGGAATACTCCATTCCTGAGGGAGATATTTATCAAGTGAGTCAGGGGTTTCACTAATTCATCCTTTAGCAGTTTAGGTGAAATGTCATCCCAGCCACAAGATATTTTTGGTCGAAGTGCTGATATGATTGCTAGGGTGTCCCTCTCAGTAATGCCGTGAATATAAAAGGACTGGCTAGATTTTCCAAGACTACAATTTTTGTGCTGCACAAATACTTCACGACATGGTTGTCAATGGTCTATCCTATGTATAAGTCCTATTGCAATGTTCTTTCTAAGTGGAAAACCCCATAATCCAGTCCCATACTTATGAAAGGTGTAAATTGTTCCATAGTAAACTATTTTTTAAAGTTTGAGTAAGAACTATCTCGGCGAACTGGCTAAGGACTTGCCCACATACAAAATTAATGTGATCTGTCCATTGCAGGTTTTCTTCAACATAAGCACCTAGAAATTTACAGCTGCTCGTTTTTGTTGCCAAAATTACTTACACTGGACTGATGAGAACAATCAGTTTTAAACCAATAACTGAGATTTGTGACATTCTAATTCAGGCCCTGATCATTGAAGTTTTTCATTAATTCCTTTACACCACTAGTAGCAAAAGATTATAGTTCCTTATATTCCCTACAATACATCAAGACTTAGGTGTCATCTGCATAGCTTATAATGAGGTAAAAGTTTTGCACAACCCTTTCACTGGAGGATTAAAAGTTTATAATTTTATCATCTGATATAATTGTCAGTTTTGTGCATTGCTTACAAGTCAACAGGTATGTTATAATTTACTAGGCTTGAATTTTGTGAAATTATTGTCATTGATGTACACAATAAACAAAAAAGGTTTGATAATGCTTCTCTGAGGGACTCCACAGCTAAGAATTTTATAAGATGATTTTACTGTTTATGTGTGTACCCCATTTGTATGATACAGCTTAACACATTGTCTTCTTTCAGTGATGTATGATCTTAACAAATCTAACGCCACTTCTCTGACTCCATGAACTTCTGATTTATATAGAAGAATGGAATGATTTACAGAGTCAGAGGCCCTGGATAGGTCTAAAAAGCTCCTTTGTTTCTATCATCAAGTTTATGTATGTATTTGCTTTTAAGTTGGAAATGGTTTTCATGATTTCCAATTCTGTAGCACACTCCAGGAAGAATGAATTACTGATGTTACTGGGATTTAGCACCTGTGGTGGGTATATCACTTCCTCCCTACTCATCTTACTAAACTCATCTATGAATCTCTCAAATACTTCCTTTGTGCCACTCAGCAATTTTTTTAATGTCTTAAGTGCTTCCCTGTAGGTTTTTCTACATGCTTTCTATTTATTTTTGAAGAACTGCAGTTTGGTGTCTCTAAAAAGAATATCTTCCTTCAATGTTATCACAATGGGGGGAAGTTCAAGGTTCTTAGAAGTGTCAGTTTTTCTTAGTTTTTTGATTACTGGGCATGCTTGATTAAGACAATGGGTTAATGTTGTATAAAATTTATCCCACTTTTCGTTAATATCTTCTGTTTTGTATAGGCCTATCTGATTCTAGTTTTTGTGTGCCGGGGTCTCCTTTAATATACGATAGTCTAGCTTTCTCTTATAGGTAAGTAGGTCCCCATGAGATACTATTTCTTAATATGTATGGAGCTTTATGAGTAATCCACTATGATCTGAAATATGGTTCTCATGGTTCTAACTACAAGATCTTTCTTGTTTAAGTTTGTAATAACGTGGTAAATACATGTTGAGAGTCACATGTTATTTTTGTTGCTCTTGAATTCACATGGGTGTAGTTATAGGAGTATAACATGTCAATATATCTAAGATAATTAATATAATTCCATCCTGGATTTTCCATTGTTTAAGATAATTAGTACTATTAGTGAAGGAGTCAATGTTCACATCACCTACTATTACAGTCTGTTTTTTATGAGATGAGAGATTCACAACAAGTTCCTATAAGTGACAAAAGAATTCTTCCATATTACTGTTAGGGGATATGTATTATTAAACTGCTATTTCTGAGCTTTGTTCTTGTTGCAGCATTTCAGAAACCATCTCACATACAAATTTATCTACACAGTCCATTTTTTCACACTGGACATTATTTTTGACGTAAATATCAACACCACCACCTTTATGTTGTTTCCTACAATACACACTGACAGTTTATAATTACTTAAATTAATGCTACAAATTTCTTCAGTTTTGCACCCTAGTTCATTCATGAGATGAATCTAAGGACTACTATCACTTAGAAATTCATCAATGTATTCAGTTTTGTTGGTAATATATTGGGCTTTTGTGATATTTTTTTTGAGTTTACTGTCATTTATGATTTTGTTGTCAAGTACTTTGACTTAACATATGCATAATGAAGGCTGTTTACTCTAAAAGAGTTTCTGATTGGGCAACAGGAAAGGAAAATCTGTGCCCTTTAAGAAGTGCCCTTTAAGAACAGTTGAAGGAACCAAGGAAGGAACTCATAAGGACCAAGGGAGATAGGGGGAGGAGGGTGGTTGGGAACTGGCAGCTGGTAGGAGGATAGGAAGAAAGAGAACATGATATGACAGTTTTATCATCAACACCAAAAACGGGTATCTACCACTGCCAGAGTTTAGTGGAGAAGAGCCTCAGGTTGAACAAGGAGCAGGAAATGTGCAACACACTTCAACTGAGGCCAAGAAGCCTAGGAATGTACAAAGTCTTAGGAAGAAGAAAGTGCTGCTGCTATATAGTAGCCATGGGTGAGGAGTAGGCCCTAAGCTACAGGAAAGTTTAGGGGCAGCATACCAGGCCACCAGTATCTTCAATCCAAATGCAGGGATAAGTCACGTGATAGAGGACCTAGGGTCTTTATTTAAGGATTTTACAAAAGAGGACCATGTAGTGATAGTGGGTGAGGTGGGAAACGGTTTGGACAGGGATGGGTGACCTGGACAAGATAGCTTCCCTGACTCATGGCACCAACGTACACTTTGTTGAGCTGTTCTGGCATCATGATCGACCACACCTTGATGGAGATGTGAGGTGAATCAGTGTGGTGTTAGGGATAGCTCTGAGTACAGCCAACTTTGCTCATGTTTCTCTTGTGCCCGTCGGGACTATCAACAGATGGTGATTCACTAGGCATGGCCTGCACTTAAACAGGACTGGGAAGGGAAGAGTGGTACAGCTGATTCACGAAAATATGGATCTCGGGCCACAAATGGTTTCTATACCTGTTGTCATAGGTAGGAAAAATAGATCTTTTTTAGGATAAATCCAGACAATAGGTTCCCCTGCCTAAAGAGTATCTCCAGCACTTTAAAAAATACTGAAACAATCACTAGCAAGACAGATTTTAACACCTTAAATATCTCATATACCAGATTTCACAAAGAAAAACAAACTATTGGAAAGAGTAACATGGAGCAGTTAAGAGGCATAACAATCCTCCATCAAAACATGCAATAAAAAAATAAAAAAATACAACTATTAGAAGTTGAGCTCCAATCTTTGAACTGCACAGTGGTTTGTATTACTAAGCACTGGTGTAGAGACACAGAAATCCAACATGTCATATTATCATTGTATGAAAAGGCAATCTCTTACTGCAGGACTACTACAAGGGGTGGAGGATCATGCAGTTATATCAGAAAAGGAACAAAGTTCAAATCAAGACATGACCTCAATACAGTAAGTGAAGACAAACACTTTGAAATATCAGCTATTGAATTAACAGGACTTGATATCACCAATAAATTAATCATTTTGTATTTGTATAGATCTCCCAGTAGTAGTGTGGACACTTTTTTCAATAAGTTAACAGAAGTTGTAGATAAAGTCTCAAGTACAAAAGTCAACATAATTCTGTGTGGGGACATTAACATCAACAGTAATATCATAAATGAATCCAGCAGCACCTTCATAAACATCCTTCAAAGTTTTGGCATGTCCCTATTGGTCAGTAGTGCAGCAAGGGTTACTACAATGACTTTATCAGTAATTGACCATGTGGCCACAAATATGGACAGGGAAAAATGTGATGTAGCTGTAAAAGATCTCAGGCTGTCAGACCATCTCTGTCAAATAACAATAGTAAAATCAGGCATCAAATCATTCCCTAAACTACACACCTACAAACAACATCTCTCAGAAATCAAAGTAAAAGATTTTTTAAAAGAACTAGAAAAACAAAGCTGGGATGAAGTGTATAAGGAAACCAATGTGAATGTGAAATTCTCTAAATTCTCCACATTGTTTAAATTGAACTTTGAAAAGGCATTTCCAGAAGTATGGATGTCTGTATAAACATACACAAAAACAGATGGATAACAGCAGGTATTATGAAGTCCTCCCAAACACTTAAACACCTCAATTCCATGAAAAAGATTCACAATGAACCAGAGTTCTTAAATTTCTACCATAGATACAAAAATATCTAAAGGAAATTACTGATTGATCCAAAAAAGTCATTTAATGACAAAATAATATCTAATGCAGAGAATAAAAGCAAAGCAGTGTGGGATGTTATAAAAAAGGAAACAGTGAGAGGCAAACAAACGCAGAATAACATACTGCTAAGGGAGGGGGATAAGGTAATAAATGTTCGAGAACACTTAGCAAACTATGTAAACAAGCATTTCTCAAGTATTGCAGAGAAGATACAGCAAAAATTGCCCCAAACAAATATAACACCTGTAAATAATGCTGCACTAAATACAATGATGTTACTTCCAATGACAGAAAATTAAGTCAATAAAACTGTTCAAAAACTAAAAAATAAAAAAGCCAGTAGGCTTAGATGAAGTACTACTGTGTGTACTGAAACAATGCATAGGGATTATACAAGGCCTCTTAACAAATATAATAAATGAATCATTCACATCAGGGACATTTCCAGAGCAGTTAAAACAGGCAAGAGTTGTACCTTTGCTTAAGAAAGGTAATGAAGATGACAGAAAATTACCGGCCCATTTCCCTGCTGTCACTATTCTCTAAAATAATAGAAGCAATTATGAAAGACAGATTAATGACTTATCTGAATAAATACAATCTTTCAAGCAAATCACAGTTTGGTTTACGAAGTGGCAAAAATATGGAGTCAGCCATAGTACAATTCACAAAATTTGTACTTGATGCTCTTGATAAAGATGAGTGTGTCACAGGCATATTTTTGGATCTTTCTAAGGCCTTTGATACAGTCAACCACAAAATTTTATTAAATAAATTAGGAGCATTAGGAATAAGATGGGTAGCTAATGACTGGTTTCAATCTTACCTAACAGATAGGGTACAAAGAATAGAGATAACACATACTTCAAATAGATCTCAACATTTAGTAAAACAGTTATCAGAACCAAAATTTATTAATATAGGGGTTCTGCAAGGTAGCATATTTGGACCAATACTGTTCCTGATATACATCAATGACTTTCCCAGTAGTGTTACTCATGGTGATGACAGCAATATTATAGTCACTGAGAAAACAAGAGAACTCCTGAGACTCTCAAGGAAGTTTGTGATTGGTCAGTAAGCAATAAAGTGACATTGAACATAAAAAAATTAATGGCATGAATTTCAGTTTGAAGAGAAAAAATGACTGTGTAACAAATGCAAAATTTCTGGGAAGGAATATTGTATCTCAGTTGAACTGATGTAAACACACAAAGGTACTTGCAAACAGCCTTGTCCTTAGAATCCTATCATCAGTGTGTAACATGTGGTGTCTTTTAGTTACATATTATTCATATTTACACTCAATTCTTAGCTATGGCATTCTTTTTTGGGGAACAAATGCACAAAATATGAACACAATTTTCAAACTCCAGAAAAGAGCCATAAGAATAATAACCAAAAATACTAGTCGAGCTCATTGTAAAGATCTGTTCAAAACACTGGGGATTTCAACTGCTCCATGTGAATACATTTACCAGTCAGTTGTACACATCAAAAATAATATTGGTAATTACTGCACAAACAGCTCTGTCCATGACCATGCTACAAGAGAGAGACTAAATTTATATTTAATAATAAAAAATAAACATAAAACTCAAAACAGCATTTTCTACCAAGGAATAAAACTGTACAATAAATTACCAAAAGAGATTAAAGAAATTGCAAAAATACACTTATTTAAAAAGACAGCTGCAAAGTACCTGTTATGCAATACATTTTATACATCGGAGGATTACTTAGCTAAAACAGTAGTGGTTCATAAAAAAATGTTATACAGGTAAATAATAATAATAATAATAATAATAATAATAATAATAATAATAATGATTTTATAAACTATCTTACATTCCCCATAACACCTTCACTTTATGTTTTTTCCTTCTTTTTTCCTTTCTAGAAACACTTACCCCCAAGCTATGCATAGCACAGTACTAACACCTCTTCCTCTTTCTGAGCTCAACATCTCACTCATTATGGGAAGATGCTGACTCAGGTTTTCAGCATTTCAAATGGGAAGTTGCGGTATGGAAAATGACCCAGAGATCACCGGTGTGTGTGTGTGTGTGTGTGTGTGTGTGTGTGTGTGTGTGTGAGCGCGCAAGTGTGTGTGTGTGTGTGTGTGTGTGTGTGTGTGTGTAGTGAGTGAAGTGTTATGAAACAATGTATGTATAGTGTGTGCAGTGACTAATAGTGAGATATGAGTGAACAGTGTGGCATTACATTATTTAATAAGTTATTTGTAAAAAAAGTATTCTATACCAGGAGTATATCTAATGATTGTCTCTAACTAGAAGTCTGTAAATATATGTGTAATACGAATTAGCTAATTTGAAATTGATCTAAATTTGTAAATACTTTGACATGTCCTATATCCTTGCAAAAAGAGATCTAGGATGAATAAAGCTACTACTACTACTACTACTACTACTACTTCCACTTATGAACGAACTGTTTTTATTTATAAGGATTTTCAGTTCAATCCTTTCTTTTATTATTTGATTTTATTTTTCACACAAATAACGTGTACCTCCGTAATTCAAGTGCAATCTGTGGTTAGCGTGTTGGCCCCTATCCAACTTTTCTATATGTAGGATATTTCCATAGTTTGAAGATACTGCCTTAATTCTAATATTAGTTTTTATTATTTCCTTGTTTATGTACAAGTTATAGGTCAGATCGTGACAATGTGGGACAGTAACGACAAGGAAATTCTTCAGAACTTCAATGCTGATGTCAGCTTCATTGCTTCTCACATCATTCGCACCACTTACACAAACTACAAACTCATTGCTAAACAGCATTTTACCTTCCAAGTCAGCATCTTGTATGATGTTTTTTTGTTTTTGTGCTCATTACACTTCATTATGGTGGTTATCAGAGGTTAACTACACTTTTTACTGAGGATCTGGTGTTGTATCTTATTTGTGTATTTTTCACCATGTTTCTTTAAAAATTGCATTTACTACATTCATTATCGAGTTCTGTAAATTTACTGCCATCAGTGCAACCACTTATTGAGAGTATACTGTACCTGTTTTTATCAAAAAACTTCAGGTCATGTGCCGTGATTGATATCTTTCTTGCTTTTACAGCACTTAATTGTTTCCAGTCTTGCAGTTTAGGCTTACTTGTTTGAAGGTCAGGAACTCATGGTGTCTAAGTTTTTGCAGCACTGAATTTTCATTTGTTAGGTAGAAGTTTTCACAACTTAATTCATTCGTGTTATTTAGAAGCCGATGGACATTAACGCTAAAATGAGGAGGTGCTCCATCATGTATGAAGTACACATTTTGTTGCACAGCTAAATTCACAGATGTTAATAGATCAAGAAGAACATTCTTTTCAAAATTATGATGAATTTGTCCATTGAACCTGGGTGGAAGAAAGTGAGATGCTACCAAACAGTCACCAACAATGCGGGCCCAAACATCAGCTTTGTAGATGACTTGTTTCAACAGTTGTGTGAGGATTGATGTCCTACCATACATGATGATTGTGATATTCGTGTTTCCTATGATTAGTGACTCAGAGAAAATGAGTTGTAAGATGGAAACAAAGCATTTCCAGACCCATGTTGACATATCATAATTTCTTCGTCTATGTGTGAGGAATGTGTCCTCCAATTTGTGCTTTACATTTTTGTTACACCCTGTATATCTGTGACATGCACTGACATATACATTAAATCTGTGGTTGGACAATTAGTGTATAAGTATAGAATGTATAAGACATGTAAGTGTAGATTATATGCAAATAGATAAAAATTGATTTCTATTTAACAAACAACACAGTGAATAAGTTAGATGTAATGCAAGGTCTGTGTCTACCATACATTGAGTTTTTTAACTCAGACCTGTATCTAATGCTGAACCAAACTTCTTACATCAAATTAGTCACATTTACTCACTCTCATCTGAACCTATTTGGCTAAAAGACTTTGAAACACTTTCAAAGTTATGTGTGCACATCTTAGTTTACAATTCTGTCTGTTCATTAAGGTTGTTTTTCTGACTACAAGAACACACAGATAATAAAAACAGAACACTTTATTATTTCAAGAATATTGGTACACGAAAACATTTGCCATGAGGTGGCTGCAATACTAATCCGAGACACTTAGGCCAAATGTCAATATATGACTGAGGGTGAGGCTGGCCAGGCCCGACTTTATAAGCTGTCGGTCAACTGGTACAGTTCAGTATGGAGAGGCTGCACATGCATCTAGGAATAGAGGCCTCTGCTGGGGCTAGAATGGGCATAATGTAACTTGGTGGGTGAGGACTGGATGCACAGTAGCATTGAAGTCACGTGACCTGCCGAACAGTAGGAGCCTGTCAGCCATAGTGAGCGCCCGATTTAATATCGTTTTATGCAGAACAAGTTTATGGCTGGTTTTAGCATTGTGTGCCATGCTTTTTCGGAAGTTATTGCAAGGCATTGTGGTAATATGAGTGGCAACAGCAAATCTCACCCAGTATTACATAGGGAGGCGTGAGAAATAATATTTCGTGTGTATCAGTTCTTTAGACGGGAGCTGGAACCGGCAGTCACAGCTGACAAAAAAGTGTCGCCCAGTCTTGCCAAGTGCCAAGAACGAACAGCTGAGGCGTGTGGTATCGGTTTGAGAACTGTACAATGGATCACCAGCGAAGCCAAAGCATCTAATGAAGAGAATGAATCACCTATTTTTAAGTCGCCTGGTAAGTGCCGAAATCGAAAGAAATTCGTAAGTGAGCTCGATGATTTCAGCAAGAATGTGTTACGACGCAAAATATTTGACATGTATAGCCAAGGTGAATATCCTACGGCAGATAAATTATGTTCCTACATGAAAGAAGCTGAAAGTTTCAACAGCAGCAAATCTACCATGCTCAGAATATTAAGGGAAATGGGATTTAAATACAGAAAGAGCAATGGCGGGAAGAAAATTGCTCTTAGAGAGAAGTGACATTATAGCAGCAAGAATTGTGTTCTTGAGAGAAATACGTGAGATAAAACAACCCAGGAAAGCACGTATTTATTATCTCAATGAAACATACGTTCACCAGAACCATTCAAGACCAATGTGCTGGAAGATAAATGATGATGTTGGTGGCCTGAAGGTTCCTGTGGGAAAAGGGAGACACCTTATTGTGCTTCACGCTGGTTCTGCAGAGACAGGCTTCATACCAGAGAGTAAATTAATATTTAAAGCATGGAAGACGAAGGAATCAGATGACTATCATTCTGAAATGACCTATGCCGTCTTCAAGCGGTGGTTTGTGCAACAGCTACTTCCATACATGGCAGAGAATTCTGTTATTGTCATGGACAATGCAAGCGTGCACTCTGTGCGGGTGAATAAGGCTCCTACTTCAAATACCAGGAAGGATGAAATTATTTCATGGTTCTCGTCTAATGGAATTCCTCACTCAGTGTCACAGACCAGGGCAGAGTTACTCATGCTCGTAAATGCATACAAGGCTAAATACCGCATTTATGAGTTAGATGAACTGGCAAGACAGCATGGTCACCGAGTAATCAGGTTACTGCCATATCAGTGCCACTACAATCCTATTGAGCTGGTATGGGTGCAAGTTAAAGCCCATATCTCAGAAAGAAACAGCACCTTCTGAATTGCTGATGTGGAAAGACTCACAACATGAAGCAGTGGACAACGTGAGCATATCCACATGGACAAACTGCATCAGACATTCGGAAACACTCCAGGAAGAAGATTTTAAAAAGGAAATCGACAGAGGCTCGGTGATGGAGCCTTTCATAATTAATCTTCATGATTCGGATTCGTCTTTATCAGACAGTGAGGATGAAGATGATGTTTTGGGATACCTGTGACAGTACTGCAATGATGCAGTAAGCATTTAAACATATATTGTAAATCATAAGCCTATATTATATAACTTGAGTCTAGGTTTGCCTGGCTGGTAAAGTAATTATAAAAATATTTTAGTTTCTTACACAATTTCGTAGTGGACTTTGTTTAAAGCTTGTCTTCAGTGATTACACTCTTTGATTTTCTTACTGAATTATCCGTCAAAATATGTAAAATTTTGTTTGTGTTTATGCTAGTCAAACTGCTGTCTTCATTTCTGAAAAAGTAATTGTTCTTGCTTTCCCGAAAATTAGTCCCAACAAACAGCACGTGGAAACTTGTTTTATATTATGTAGACAATAACTGTGTACAGTAGACACAATATCAACAACTATAAATTATTTGTTGTTAAGTGAGGTGTCTTGAAACAGAAAGTGCCTTTGGTTCTTTTAATAATAATGATTTTTAATGTATGACAGGCTCTTTTTATATTTTCTGAAATATGATTCTTTCAGCTATGTGCCAAAAAGATGCTCTGCATGTAGACTGCTCAGACGTTTGCTCAGGTCACTTAAAAAAACTGGTATGTAAAAATTTCACATGTGTGAATATTTCCCCTGCAATCCAAATAAATAATTTTGACTACAGATGGTAAGCTATCACAGGGTGAATGTATTCTCTGGGTTTGAAAGGGAGACAGAAATACCCCTGTATGTGCCACGATTTTTCTCAGTACTCACATGTACTGCAAAACATTTTATGTGTATTATAAAAATCGTTTGAGTATCAGTAGGTATACATTTTTTCAAGAGGTTTCTTCTACTTTTCTAATTTTATTTTTCAAGGCAGCACAAGGAGATTGTATTTTCTGAGTTAGAGTAGGAAAGATAAATAAATGCGCAGCAGTTTTCCCAGTTACTCAACACAGTATTCTTGTGTTAATTGACAGGCACAATAAACAATGCAAGTCTGTCTATTATTCTTGCCAATGTTCATAGCTTTTTTTTTACACATTTTATACAACTCCATATTTTAAAGGCAGACAATTCAATGACAACGCCTTTCTCACAAGGATGTATATGGTAGGTATTACTGCGCTCGTCCTTTTTCCTGCATGTGCGCGTGCTGCAATGCGCGGCAGTCAGTAGCTGACAGTCGAATGGGGCGGAAAAGCATAGTGTGGCTACACTGCCATGGCTGGCAGCTGGCTCCCCCCACCACTAACTGCTGGCTGCGCAGAACTCCCCTACCACCTGCCAAGATACGTGACGCCTGCTCTAGTGTCTGCATGTCCAGATTGCAGGTGTGGAATCTTATGTGGTCACTACCCACCTCACTCTTGGGTCTGAGTGCTGCTGGTTTTCTAGGCAAGGAGTGTACAGCTGCATTGTGCAGATAGCATCCACATCTGTGGAGACCTTGGAGGTGAGAGAGGCGAGAAACTCCCAATCAGTGGAAACTTTGGAATATGGGTCAAAGTGGCTAGCATGAGGAGTATTCCAACATGCCACCTGTGGGAGCATAAGATGACAGGACCAATGATGGCCAGTCGAAGCTGAGCTCATGGTGATGTCCAGTAGCGGTGGGGAAGGTGGAGGCAACTCCACCACATTTGATGCCATGCAGGAGACATCGAACTGGCAAGGTGCATGTCTACCAGCTGGAGGGGCACTGGAACTGCTACCAGAGTCTGTGATGTTGTATTGGGCAGTGGTGACATAGGCAGAAATTGAGGCTGGAGTACTGGTGGATAGGTGGCACCCAGTGACTAGGAAATAGGTGAAGGTGGTGGTGCATTTAGGATGGGTGGGCTGGTGCCCACCCAGACTTGGAGCTGATTTTGATGTCACCAGACCTCCGGGTCTCCTGTCTGTAGAGTGTAGACATGGTGGGTGGTCTGATGCATGATGGTTGCCAGTAACCAGGAGGGGAACCAACCAAAACCACACACAAAGATTGCCGTCCATGGTGTAAAGAATGGTACAGTGTAGTACGAGGGTAATCCCAAAAGTAAGGTCTATTTTCCAGAATGAGATTTTCACTCTGCAGCGGAGTGTGCGCTGATATGAAACTTCCTGGCAGATTAAAACTGTGTGCCAGACCGAGGCTCGAACTCGGAACCTTTGCCTTTCGCTGGCGAGTGCTCTACCACTTGCCCGCGAAAGGCAAAGGTCCCGAGTTCGAGTCTCGGTCCGGCACACAGTTTTAATCTGCCAGGAAGTTTCAAGGTCTATTTTTTTTGTAAGTACATAGACCTGTTTATTTCTACAATGGTTTACATCAGTTTACAGCTTGAACATTTAGTTGTTTTTCGACATAATCACCATTTATGTCGATGCATTTTTGTAGACACTGTGGCAGTTTTTGTATGCCCATGTCGTACCAGCTCGCCACCATGCTGTTCAGAAAGTTATGAACCTCTTCTTTCACCTTGTTGTCGGAACTGAATCACTTTCTGGCCAAATGTTCTTTTAACCTAGGGAACAGGTGATAGTCACTGGGTGCCAAGTCAGGACTATAGGGTAGGTGGGTGATTATGTTTCACTGAAACTGTTTCAGGACAGCAACAGTTTGCCGAGTGATGTGTGGGCGACCATTGTCATGGAGAATGTGTATGCCCTAGCTCAACATTCCTCTTATTTGGTTCTGAATTGCCCGTTTGAGTTCTTTCAGAGTCTCACAGACCTGTCAGTGTTAATTGTGCTCCCAGTGGGCATAAAGTCGACCAACAAGGCCCCTTTCCGATCCCAAAAAATGGTTGTCATGACTTTATTGGCAGACTGTGTTTGTTTGAATTTCCGCAGCTTTGGCAAAGAAGGGTGCCGCCACTGGTGTGATTGTTCCTTGGTCTCAGGTGTAAATTGGTATGCCCAGGTTTTGTCACCCGTGACAACCGAGTCCAGAAAGTTGTCCTGTTCGGCTGCAAGGCAGTGAAGAAATACACGGGAAGCATCAACTCTTTGCTGCATGTGGTCCTCAGTCAGCATGCATGGCACCTGTCTTGCACACACTTTCCGGTAATTCAATGTTTCCGTTAAAATTCTGTGAGTGGTGCTTCGGGAAACCTCAGGAACCAACGTGCAGAGATCATCCAGGGTGATCCGCCGATCTTCACACATGCATTGCTTTGCTCAACCTTCAGCACTGTCTCCTCAGAAATTGATGGTCTCCTGCTCCTTTGTTCGTTGTGAATTTCATTACGACCAGCTGCAGACTCTTTACACCACTTATGAACATTTTTGACATCCGTGCACAACTCTCCATACACATCTGTCAATTGGCGATGGATTTCAATCGGCGCAGTGCCCTTTGCATTCAAAAACCGAATAACTGTGCGCAGTTTGCACTTGGCAGTAATATCCAATGGGAGCTCCATTCTCAAATGGCTGCCAAGACAAGACTGAACGTCTCAGCATGGTATGCGCATGTTTACACACAGCGCATGAAGCACTCTTCGTAACAGTGTGACCAACTGCCACACAAACAAAGTTCTGTACTTATAAAAAAATAGGAGACCTTACTTTTGGGATTACCCTCGTACTATGGCATGTGAGAACCCAGATGGAGGAGGTGGAGCAGTGTCCATGGCTGGCACTTGTGTAGAAGCTTTGCAGAGCTGCAGTATGAGTCATCTGGTAGGGCATCAGAAGAAACAGTAATGCCTCCTCAGCAGGTAGGTCCTGCAGATACTTTTTTGGCTGTTTCTTAAAGGTGCGAAACATGTGCTCAACCTCCCTGTTAGGTTGAGAGTGGCAGGGAGAGTAGCAAACATGACAAATGTCTTACAGCAACACAAAAATCACAGAATTCCTGGGACAGGACAGGAACAGAGGTCTGTTGCAAGGAATGAGAGTAACTGAGAGACCTTCCACAGGAGGAAAGTGAAAAAAAAGTAAATATGGAAAACACAAAAACATGTCAGTGGCAATCAGCCAAAACACATTCAGAAATGGATGCATTCGCAGGACTCGGTTGCTGGAGGCCATGGGTAAATTGAAGCCCTGAGAAGCAGGGAAAATAATACATTGGGCGCCGCCTGTTGACTAACGAACTGGGGTCATACAGAAACCAAATGCTCCAGCTCCCTTTCAATGCTGGGCCAGTACACATGTTTGCAAGCCAAGCCTTTGGTGCTGGAAACGCCCAAGTTACCCTTATGCAAAAGCTGTAAGGCTCACACTGCAAACTCGTGGGAATGACCATCCTGGGAGGTGTGTTGTCCATGAAGAAGAGCTGGACACCATCTAAGACCAAGAGACAATGGTGCAAGGCAAAGTAGTTATGAAGCGATTTGGAAGCACAGTCAGGAGATGAAACAACCAATCCTGCTGGGTGAGGTGGAGGACCTGCTTGAGGATGTGGTTAGATGCTGTGGCATCAGTGATCCCTTCCAATCCTCAATCCAATCAAACTTGGGGTCCAAATTGACTGGATAAGGTGTACGGGTCGACATGGTGCCCAGTGGGGCAAAAATGAATGTCTTAGTGGTATTTGGAGGGCTATGAGGCCCACCACTGCAACCTGTGGGCCACCTTATCAGGGACCTGACCCCACACCATACTGCAAGACATCTGTAGCCAAAGCCAGTGGTTTGTTAGGATCAAAAGTAGCTGGACATGGTGCTGACCTGAGACAGTCCTTCAGCATGGGGAAGGCCTGGTTGTATGCTGGAGAACGAACAAAAGGAAGCACCCTTGTTATGAAGAAGGCAGAGAGGGCATGTAATGGTGATCACCCCAGAAATGAATTGGTGCTAATAAGGTATTTCACTGAAGAAAGCCTACAATTCATGCAACGACAAGGGAGACAGCAGATGCATAATGCCCTTGAACAGGCTCACTAGGGGTTAAACATCCAGTTATTATAGGATGTTGGAGAGGGTTGGATAAAATTAGACTTCCCTAGATTGCAATGCAGAACCATGTTCTTCAGAAAGGGCCCAGAGATTGAGCGCGTGGTCGCTTGTAGTATGTCTGGTAATGACAGTGTCATCCAGGTAGTTGAAACAGTGTGGATTAGTGGACGTGAGTTGTTTCAGGTAACGTTGAAAAATTGTGGGGCACTTGCTATGCCAAACAAAAACTTTTGGTATTGATACTGCCTGAAAAGTGTATTAAGAACCATGATACATTTGGAAATCCTGTCCAAGGGTAACTGGTGATATGCTTTGGAAAGATCAAGTTTGGAGAGAAATTGATCTGTTAAGCATGTGAACAGCTCTGTCAGATCTGGCAGCAGGTGTGTGTTGACCATGGACTGTGAATTCATAGTGACTTCAAAATCACCACAAAGTCACAGTTTACCAGAGGGTTGATTCATGATAACAAGGGGGTGTGTCCCATTCACTAGAGAAAATGGGAACCATGACCCTAAGATATGAGAGCTGGTCCAACTCCACCTTGACTTTGGAGCAGAGAACTATAGGGATTTGCTGAGCACAAAAAAATCTAGGGTGAGCTGACTGCCTCAAGGTTACGTGGACTTTAAAGTCTGTGGTGCACCCTAGGCCTTCCACAAAAATATCCTGCAATTTAGAGCACAGAGATTCCAATGATTGATTAAGAACACTATAGGTAGTATGCCAAGTTACTGATCTATAGATAATGTCAGCAGTGAATTGGCCAAGCCAACAGATCTGGTGTTTATCATATTCCCACAGGTGCCCTTTTACTGGTGACAGCGGAGGAGAGCCGAGGTCTGAATATATGCGGGCATTAAGCAGGGAAACAGCTGTGCCGGTGTCCACCAGCAGTCACACTTGCAGTGAAAGAACCAAAACATTGATAAAAAAGCTTACTGCACTCCTGATCGGGAAACGACCCTGATCATGATGCTTCCTGGGGATCCATATCCATGTTCTCTGATGCTGTGTTCTATGCTGTTGAGTGGCAGACTTCCATTATGTGACCTTTTTTCTGATGCTTATGACAGATGGCCCAGTGCTGGGGACACTCTGACCTATCATGTTGAGAGTAACAAGACATACTCAATGGCAACAGGGAGCTGTGGCTAGAACGCTGTCTTCATGCTGCATGGGAGCCACTGGACCGGTCAGCTTGCATTGCCTCTAAGTTGTCCTCGAGAGTATGAGACCTCATACAACTGGGCAATGGATCACATCTCATTGAGAGAATGGTTTTCTGATTGGAGTTCCCACCAGCAGTCTTTTGTATCCAGAGTGGAGAGGATTGTAACACCATGAACTTTGATGTCTGCATATGACTCTTTTGACTTGGACATGACAAAATGGAAGTTGCTACTAAGGCCATGGAGACTCATGGCCCAGGCACAATAAGACTGATGGTCTGTTTTGTGCATTGGTAGAATTAAACACTTGTGGCCAGACCGCACATGCACAGTGATAATACAACAACTAGCAAAAATTGTCAAAAGACAATGAAGAAGATCTGACAAAAACAGTGTACGATATAACTCTGCATCCACAACTTGGAAGGTATGGAAATTTTGCTGTAGGCAGTGCTTATACACTTCCCAATCTTCTGCTGCCTTATCAGACAGTGGAAATGGAAGTGGAAACATTGCCGTAGATGAAGAGGGAGAGAGTAACACCAGCATAGCCTATCACATGACCATGAGAAGTTCTATCTGTTGTTACACCAACATGTCAAGCAGAGCTTTTTGCATTAATTAAAATGGATCATAGAAACTTACTTTTTAGTTAGGGATAATATATTGCAGAACTCTGTGGCTTGAAAGGCAAGAAGGTTGTGTTCTCTGTCCTGAAGCCAATTACTAGCCTAAGTTTTCGAAACAAATGACTTATATTATCTGTGATGTGATTCCGGTGGGGTAAAATTATAATCTCATCTTTTTCGATTTCCTCACTCTTTTCTAATGTGATCTGATCTCTGTTATAATTTGCTCCTTCTGTCTCTTGGTGTATGACCTCATAATTAGGGGTGGGTCAAAGCCATTTTTAGATTCTACCTTTTCACCTTATGTAGACTCTTTGTCGTATCCATAAGCTCCATGTTTACATCCTGTGACAGTGGCGTCCAATGTGAGCTGGAAATGTCACCACTTTAACATTTTGACAGCTGTAATACATATGCATGATGATTTGTGCACTGTGAGAGTTAGGACAGATCTTTGATCCTATTGCAATCACACTGAACTCACATTGGGGAGGACGATGGTTCAATCCTGCATCCAGCCACCCTCATTTGGGTTTTCTATGATTTCCCTAAATTGCTTAAGGCAAATGCCATGATGGTTCCTTTGAAAGGGCATGGCTGCTTTGCTTCTCCATCCTTCCCTAATCTAAACTTGTCTTTTTTTCTAATGAGACTGTTATTGACATAACATTAAACACCTCCTCCTCCTCTTCCTCCTGCTTCTTCTGTAACCATATAGAAATTGTTACAATTACATTTAAAATATCCATGGGATTCTATGTTTTCTTGGTCAACACTGGTTTTTGAATAATAGAGAATTAATGTATAATTGGTACCCAAGTCATTTGATTTTTCCATTGGGTACAAATTCTAGGGATTGATCAATGAGAGGATATGGGACAAAAAAAGATCTAATGAACTTATGTCCAGAAATGCATGGTTTCCATGCTAGAGACCATTTATTCAATGGTACTTTATTACAGAGGCTGCGGTCCAACACGTGTTGTACCATGTAGCCACAGTTGCAGTATGCATGGTTTCCTCCTAGAGGGTGGTACTGTTCCTCACACATGCCCTAGTGCTCTTTCCTGCCATAATAATTGGTAATTTTGTGTACAATTCACTTCTCTTGCTCACTCACCTTGTAGTGGATGTGATACAGCATTGTACACAATGTTTCTGTATTTGAATCGATAGCTTGCTGACATGGTGTTTATGTACAGTAAGGCACATGACAATGGGTGGCGGGAGACAAGGTTGTATCAGGAGACCTATCGGTGCTGACAACAACCACAGCGTTCAGTGTTTGCAACAGTGTTTTACCATTTGCCTGAGACAGGATCCTTCCAGGAAGCAGGAAATTGTGAAGGACATACCTGAAATGTTCAGACACCAGCCTTGGAGGAAAATGTGATTAACACTGTGGAAGGTGATTGCTGAGTCAGTATCAGGCAGTTGGCCTGCCAGTACAGGGCAAGCCATATGACCATGTGGAACATTCTTTATGACAGTTGTTACCACCCTTACCACTTACAGAGTATGCATGGCTTACTAGCAACAGACTTTCCATATTGGGAGCAGTTTTGTTGGTTTCTTCACCTTGGAACCATGATTCCAGGATTTGTGTCATCCATTCTATTCACAGATGAGGCCACCTTTAGACAGAGTGGTATCATCAGCTTTCATAAAAGTCATCTGAAAGTGTGCAGAACCCCCATGGTACGGTGACAGCAATCATCAGCACAGTGCAACTGGAATGAGTGGGCCGGGATAATTGGTGACCATATTTTGGGACCAGTGTTCCTTCCACATTACCTAACAGGCCAGAACTATCAGCATTTGTTGTGGGTGACTTTGCCTCCACTGCTGGAAAAAGTGTCATTGGTGTGGCAATTGGACAGTTATCATGTACAGACTGTGTGTGTTTGGTAATCAGATTTGACCCAGTTATCCACTGTTTTTGAAGTTTTTGTCCGGGGCTGGCAATTAAAGTGATGGCAAGCCTACCCCTGTGGTACATTAGCTTACTTAGTTTCACATTAATAGCATCTGGAACTACTTAATCCGCACAGTATACGAATTGGTTTTAAATGATGAAAATAAAAAATTCTCCAATCAGTACATAATTAAATGAACATATGTAATGCTTATTTTAACTTAGGCATACCCACTGAGAGATTTCTTCACTTACCTGTGGGAGTAGGGCTGCCTTCTGGCAATATAATGTTGCACTGCTTTAGTTCAGCTAATGAAAGTGCTACTGGCTGGTTTCACTCAGAAGAATGCCTGGATAGCTGAGACACCTAAATTACTAAAGAGTGGTTTCAGATGAAAGAATGAACACATAGTTCAACAGTTGGAAAAGCTACTGACTGTTTTCACTTGAAAAGAAAGATTGAATAATTCCATCAATATTCAAAGCTACAATGATGTTGAATGTTTTCATACTTTATGAATCAACTGTTTTCATTTGATTGCTCCCACAGATTGGTTTCACTCAAAATGAGTTGTCTGACTAACTGAATGACTGTTCTCATTCCGTTGCTGTCAGAGACTAGTTTCACTCAAAAGAATGAACAAATTATACAACCAATACTTAAAATGACAACCGAATGAGTGGATTGTTTTCCAGCAACCAAAATAATCAATTTTTTTCATTTGGTTGTTACCATCACTAGTCTGCTGTGCATGTGCAACATTGCACCTGCAACACCTGGCATGGATAGTGCAAAATCTGTTGGTTTTTAAAAATTTTTTTTAATTGAGAGGGAGAGCCGCAATAGGAGTACTATATCTTCTTAATTGTCCTACTGAAAACTAAAAATCTGTTCATCACAATTTATTATTACAAATTAACTTTGCATCTTCTGCAGTTCCAAAAAAATATAATTCTATGGATTTGGCTGCAGCTTACTCCCTGGAGCTGGAATTAACACTGAAATGATCAGCACTTGAAGAAAACTGCTTTCCAACACAGAAGCCTACTTCTTGACATTACGTTGTTGTCACTGATGGCACGTCGATGAGAGCTTAATTGAGAGTCTGCAAGCAGTCAGTGCATGAGTTGGCTGGTTCTCATAGACAATAAATGTCCACAATGATTCCTGTTTTTTGTTTTGTTTTTTATGACAATGTTATGAAAAAGAAAGTTACTACTCAATATATAGCAGAGATGCTGAGTCACAGATAGGCACAACAAAATGTCTTTTCTGATGAAGGTCTGTATGGCTGAAAGCTTTGTTTGACAGTATTTTGTTGTGCCTATAAGCAACTCATCATCTCCGTTTATGGTGAGTAGCAGCTTTCCTTTTCATAATATTGTCATTGTTCTCCAGGAAGAGACGTGCTGCCCTGTAGTAACTTGTGACTGGTTGTAGGCATGGTCTTGCAATGTGGCCAACATGTCTTGCTGATGCCTGGTGAGGTACCTAGTGGCTGCCACAGACCATATGCCCTTTGCTTTCCATGACTTATGCAAAATAAGTATCGTGTGTTCCAGTTAGTGACCCTGGGCACCACAGCAGATAGCATCTTTATAACGGCATGTGCAGGCCTCTGGGAAATCAGTTGTTAAGCATGTTTGTGATGTGTGAAATACTCTCATTGTATTCTTGTTGACATCACTCCATGAGCCAATGAATTGTATCTCTTTTATTGCCATTGTTCCCGTGTGTTCCTAGATAGAAAACAACTCATGATGTTTACAAGATGTCTTTTAACTAATATATACAAGCTACAGAGTGCCAAGCATACAAGATTTTCAAATAATTTCAGATTGTAGTTAACCACTTTATGCCAGGATTACCTAAACCTGCAGTTTAGCAAAATCGTAGGTATGCCGGTGTGGGGGGGGGGGGGGGGGGGGGGCAGCAGTAACACCTCTTGTCCATTCTTGCAGATGCCCATGATTGAATTTGAATACGGCAGAGAAATAACTTCTTGTACTGCTTAATACCCTAGGTATTAACGACAAGATCCATCCAGCAATGTGGTGTTCCACATTCACATTCTACAAATTAGTGGTAGACTTAGGTAGTGAATGGACTCATGTTACTAACAAAAGTATGTGTCCTGTAACAACAGTGGAAAGTCATTGTAACTTTGTAACAATTCAGAGCAAAAGAAGCCTAACCATTAGCCCCAAAGCTATTCACCCTAGCTTACTTGTATAATCTTGATCATGTTGAGCACCACAGCTGACACTAATGGTAATGTTTACTGAAAACCATGTCCGCTGTATTATTTAAACATTTATTGTGTTATAATCGACTTCATTTGTTGAACATCTTCGAGTTGCCTGCAGCTAACCAAAACGGGAAATTAGGCTATAGCTACAGCTTCTTAATAAATAAAATAGGCAACTTGCACCTGTAGATAACAGCTTCATACAAAATCCTCGCCAAACTGTGCTGATGTCATGACACAAATTGTCTGATTGTTGTATGTAATATGAAAATCCAAATCCATAATCACTGACCACAAACACTGTGTTGAGTGCCTGGTGGAATTATGGTGAGAAGACACTGTATGCTGGGTACAGTAAACTCTCCAGTCAGAGCTGATCTGTGTCTACACTGGCCAGCAGCCAGTCATATCTGGACAATGAAGATTGTGCAAATCCACAAAAACTTGAGGATTCAACACTAACACAATTTTATAAAACTCAGGCATTGCCTTTTTTGTTTCTTTTATTTTGTTTTAATATCAGGAAAATATTACTGGGAAGCATTCACTATAAGATGTACATGTCGGAAGACATTCTCTAACAAAGTACCCTAGGTAAATGGATGCAATGTTGTAACAACACAACATAATACCCTGTTTGCAGTTTTTGGCCGTGTTTTGCTTTTTTAATATGATTTGTGCTATGCAGGTCCAAAACATAGTCTTATTTGTCATTATTTCATGAATCTTTTTACCATGCTTAGTAATCCTTGTCTCATACTCCTTTGCTTAGTTATTTGTGACCAAAAAAATTAATTTCATGATGTTAAAGAAGAAACTGTGTCTGTGTGTATCTATCCTTCTCTGAATTAATACTTACTGATTTTATTTGGTTACTATTGATCTGTATCAACAGAAATCTGATCTTATTTGATGTTTTTTTTATCCAGGCCTCAACTTTAATGGTTGGCTGTAGCACTGGGCACTATATGGAAATGATATTACCTGAAATACCTGTCTTTTACACAAAGAAAACTTTCAGATTGAGAGTTGAATCAAGAGTTTTACAGTTCAAGTCTGTGAAATCAATGATTCGAAGAGAAATTAAAATCAAAGAAATAGAAGCTAAGAAAGAAAAGAAGCTTGAGAAAAAAAGAGAAGAGCTAAGAAAGATGAGGGAGGAAAACCCACATCTAGATATTGATGAGGAAACATTTTTTGGTAAATATTCGTTTACATGATGAGTAATTATGCAAATGCTTATAGCACATAAGAGTCCAATAAATAACTGCCTTCCATATTAACAAAGATTGTAAGTAATGGAATGAATGTAATCCTATGAGCAGAAAATAACTGAAGAGAATTAATTTGATCATAGTATCGTGTTAACCTGTCAATTGCAGAGTGAGCCAAATCTGTAGTGAATAATGCTTGTTTTAAATGTACTTTCACAGAGGATTCAGAGTCAGAAGAAAAATTAGAGCCTCTGTACTTCCCAGAAGTACCAAACTCTGTACTGTTTGCTGTGTATGTTGCACCAGATATAATTTGGTTATCTATGGGAGGTTATGATGCAGGCTATATGTATGAATATAAATTTGGTGAAGAAGATCCTGTGTGTTCCACTATGATAGCTGATGCAGATGATATTGAAATAAACTATTTTTTGTACAGGTTAGTTCCTGAAATAACTTTTACTGTGAAGCATTTCTATGCATACCATTCTTGGAATTAAACAAAAAATTGCAGTTACAGCTGCAATTACTAAGTTTCTATTGCTCTGGTTTTGCTGATGATGACTAATGTATTATAGCATATTAGTGCAAGACTGGGTTTTAAATGTGCACTGTTTGTGTTAAGTTGTGGCAAATTTCAACTTGCTCAGTGGCTCAGTGGCACTGGCCAAACAGTTTACTACAGATTTGCTCTTGTCCTCCATCAGAAGGTGAATGTGAAGGACTGTCCTTGCAACTGTATAGAAAATGACAAGCAGAAATGGTTTTAGCATTGAAAGGAATGCATGCAATTGTTCATGGACTCAAATGGGCCCTACTTTGAAATCTGCCACTAAAAATTGAAAATATTTAGTGAATACTGAAATATACACCATATGTTGTTTTTAGTTTGTGTCAGAGTACATAACCACATCTGCACCAAACTGCTTGTGAACTGTGACTGAGTTGATCAAGCAAGTTGAACTTGTCACAGCATAATGACAC
The DNA here is from genome assembly GCF_021461395.2 of Schistocerca americana. NCBI lineage: Eukaryota > Metazoa > Arthropoda > Insecta > Orthoptera > Acrididae > Schistocerca > Schistocerca americana. Next base: position 314,195,397 of record NC_060124.1, read on the forward strand.
ACTACGAGGTCAAAAAGAACCACACACTAACACACATGATAAGTAATTCTTTGGCAGTGTGAGCAGTCTCAGTCCTTTGTCAGACCTCATATTTGTCTTGAGTTGTTACTGCTCATGCCAAATCATGTGGACTTCTACAAATAGCAGAGGATTGAGCACTATAATGTTGCACCTAAAGGCAAATACATATGTAATCAATGTAGATTACAAGCTCATAAAATAGACTCACCACATTTATGTGAAGATGAGTATGCTAAGAACTTTCATGGAGGAGAGAATGTTCACTCAGTCTTAAGGTACATAACATTCAGGAAGTGAAAGTTACTAACTGAGAAAGTTCTCAAACCATTGAAGCAAATACACTTCATGAGTTCTTTTGTGTTCCTGGTATGTCAGTTTCCTGGTGAAGCAATGAGTATTGAGAATTGTAGACTAAGGGAACTAAGATAGTAATTTCAGGCTACTTTGGTGCCCACATCTTGATATGCAAAGCTTGGTTATGTAGACATTAAAATTGATCATAGAAACTTACTTTTTAGTTAGGGACAATATTTTGCAGAACTCTATGGCTTGAAAGGCAAGGAGGTTGTCAAAAGTGTACTTGAAAAATAGAGATGAAATAGAATTAAACTCAGAACATTCAATGCTGAGGAACAGACCTTTGTGGTAATTAATGTGAGGGTTATGCCATAGAAAAGAGAAAAAAATCTGCCTTTGATCGTGTACACCTTCCGGGTTACAGGACTGGAGTAGGTGGTGGTGGGAGGGTGCATGGGACAGGTTTTACACTGGGGGCGGTTACAAGGGTAGGAGCCAGAGGGTAGGGAAGGTAGTTTGGGGATTTCATAGGGATGAACTAAGAGGTTACGAAGGTTAGGTGGATGGCGGAAAGACACTCTTGGTGGAGTGGGGAGGATTTCATGAAGGATGGATCTCATTTCAGGGCAGGATTTGAGGAAGTCGTATCCCTGCTGGAGAGCCACATTCAGAGTCTGATCCAGTCCCAGAAAGTATCCTGTCACAAGTGGGGCACTTTTGGGGTCTTCTGTGGGAGGTTCTGGGTTTGAGGGGATGAGGAAGTGGCTCTGGTTATTTGCTTCTGTACCAGGTCGGGAGGGTAGTTGCACGATGCGAAAGCTGTTTTCAAGTTGTTGGTGTAATGGTTCAGGGATTCCGGATTGGAGCAGTTTCGTTTGCCACGAAGACCCAGGCTGTAGGGAAGGGACTGTTTGATGTGGAATGGGTGGCAGCTGTCATAATGGAGGTACTGTTGCTTGTTGGTGGGTTTGATGTGGAGGGACGTGTGAAGCTGGCCATTGAACAGATGGAGGTTAACGTCAAGGAAAGTGGCATGGGATTTGGAGTAGGACGTGGTGAATCTGATGGAACCAAAGGAGTTGAGGTTGGAGAGGAAATTATGGAGTTCGTCTACACTGTGAGTCCAGATCATGAAGATGTCACCAATAAATCTGTACCAAACTTTGGGTTTGTAGGCCTGGGTAACCAAGAAGGCTTCCTCTAAGTGACCCATGAATAGGTTGGCGTACGAGGGGGCCATCCTGGTACCCATGGCTGTTCCCTTTAATTGTTGGTATGTCTGGCCTTCAAAAGTGAAGAAGTTGTGGGTCAGGATGAAGCTGGCTAAGGTAATGAGGAAAGAGGTTTTAGTTAGGGTGGCAGGTGATCGGCATGAAAGGAAGTGATCCATCGCAGCGAGGCCCTGGACGTGCGGAATATTTGTGTATAAGGAAGTGGCATCAATGGTTACAAGGATGGTTTCCGGGGGTAACAGATTGGGTAAGGATTCCAAGCGTTCGAGAAAGTGGTTGGTGTCTTTGCTGAAGGATGGGAGACTGCATGTGATGGGTTGAAGGTGTTGATCCATGTAGGCAGAGATACGTTCTGTGGGGGCTTGGTAACCAGCTACAATGGGGCGGCCGGGATGATTGGGTTTGTGAATTTTAGGAAGAAGCCCAGCTTTAACCAACACTTTTTTGCCTTTTTTCACACCAGATCTCCAGTTGCTTTCTAGTTCTCCTTTATCTCTCCCCATATATTTTTATTTTCATTTTCATTTCAGCCTCATGTTACACTTTCCACCTTCTAATACCATGTCACCCTCACAACACCCCTACAGCGACCGCATTAAGTTTTATTTACATTCCCTCCGTAAACATGCCTTCGCCTTAGCCAGATTAAGCTCCCATATTTTATTTTCTCAGGCTTGTCTGAAATTTGGCATTACCCCCAAAGGCCTCACACTTGAAGTTCCCATCTCTGGCTGCAACCCATCTTTCCATCAGTCCCTATACCAGTTCCAAACTGAACAATCCATTGCCCTCACCCACCTAATCCTTCACCTACACATCAACTCAGCCAATGAACACACCCATCAACTCCTATCCTTAATAAAAGTCCTCAATCTTTCCTCTCCCACATCCACACCGGCTGTTCAGAGCATCCTCCTACAGGCCAACCGCAAATTAGAACAGCATGCCACCCTCCACCTCAAAAAACTATCCAACCTCCGCAAAGGCAACTCACTCACCCTTCACAACCTTTCCAGCAAACCTCAACCTCCTCTCATTGCACACAAACCCAGTCTCTCCCATCTACTCAATCTCCCACTTCCACCTCCACTCCCTCCAAAACCTCAAAATTCCAATCAACACAATCTGGAACCACAACACCCTAATTCAGTAGTTAACCTTTCCTCCAAACCTCTATCCCAATCCGAAACCTCTGTCCTATCCAAAGGCCTCACCTTCAGCCCCACTCCCAGATTCAACCAAACAGCCCTCGTCAAAGATTTACTGTCCTACACTCATACTCTCTGCTGGAAATATCACTTTGCCACGAAGAAAAATGATCCTAATCCTACTCCTAATGATCCAACTCCCCAAGACACCATCCAAATTGAACCCTGCCTGGAACAGTTCCGTCCTCCGTCACAGCGGGACCCACATCCTCTTCCTCAAAATCACCCTCTCCAAACCTTCCAGGAATTTCTGACTTCCAGCCTTGCATCTCAATCCTTCTTAAAAAAACCTTAATCCTACTCCCAACATCACCACTGCTGAAGCCCAAGTTATCCGTGATCTGAAGGCTGACCAATCCATCGTCATTCTTCCGGCGGACAAGGGTTCCACGACCGTGGTACTTGATCGTTGGGAGTATGTGGCTGAGGGACTGCGTCAGCTTTCAGACAACACCACATACAAAGTTTGCCAAGGTAATCCCATTCCTGATGTCCAGGCGGAGCTTCAAGGAATCCTCAGAACCTTAGGCCCCCTACAAAACCTTTCACCTGACTCCATCAACCTCCTAACCCCACCGACACCCCGCACCCCTACCTTCTACCTTCTTCCTAAAATTCACAAACCCAATCATCCCGGCCGCCCCATTGTAGCTGGTTACCAAGCCCCCACAGAACGTATCTCTGCCTATGTAGATCAACACCTTCAACCCATTACATGCAGTCTCCCATCCTTCAGCAAAGACACCAACCACTTTCTCGAACGCTTGGAATCCTTACCCAATCTGTTACCCCCGGAAACCATCCTTGTAACCATTGATGCCACTTCCTTATACACAAATATTCCGCATGTCCAGGGCCTCGCTGCGATGGAGCACTTCCTTTCACGTCGATCACCCGCCACCCTAACTAAAACCCCTTTCCTCATTACCTTAGCCAGCTTCATCCTGACCCACAACTTCTTCGCTTTTGAAGGCCAGACATACCAACAATTAAAGGGAACAGCCATGGGTACCAGGATGGCCCCCTCGTACGCCAACCTATTCATGGGTCACTTGGAGGAAGCCTTCTTGGTTACCCAGGCCTACAAACCCAAAGTTTGGTACAGATTTATTGATGACACCTTCATGATCTGGACTCACAGTGTAGACGAACTCCATAATTTCCTCTCCAACCTCAACTCCTTTGGTTCCATCAGATTCACCTGGTCCTACTCCAAATCCCATGCCACTTTCCTTGACGTTAACCTCCATCTGTTCAATGGCCAGCTTCACACGTCCCTCCACATCAAACCCACCAACAAGCAACAGTACCTCCATTATGACAGCTGCCATCCATTCCACATCAAACGGTCCCTTCCCTACAGCCTGGGTCTTCGTGGCAAATGAATCTGCTCCAGTCCTGAATCCCTGAACCATTACACCAACAACCTGAAAACAGCTTTCGCATCCCGCAACTACCCTCCCGACCTGGTACAGAAGTAAATAACCAGAGCCACTTCCTCATCCCCTCAAACCTAGAACCTCCCACAGAAGAACCACAAATGTGCCCCACTTGTGACAGGATACTTTCCGAGACTGGATCAGACTCTGAATGTGGCTCTCCAGCAGGGATACGACTTCCTCAAATCCTGCCCTGAAATGAGATCCATCCTTCATGAAATCCTCCCCACTCCACCAAGAGTGTCTTTCCGCCATCCACCTAACCTTCGTAACCTCTTAGTTCATCCCTATGAAATCCCCAAACTACCTTCCCTACCCTCTGGCTCCTACCCTTGTAACCGCCCCCGGTGTAAAACCTGTCCCATGCACCCTCCCACCACCACCTACTCCAGTCCTGTAACCCGGAAGGCGTACATGATCAAAGGCAGAGCCACGTGTGAAAGCATCCACGTGATTTACCAACTGAACTGCCTACACTGTGAAGCTTTCTATGTGGGAATGATCACAACAAACTGTCCATTCGCATGAATGGACACAGGCAGACAGTGTTTGTTGGTAATGAGGATCACCCTGTGGCTAAACATGCCTTGGTGCACAGCCAGCACATCTTGGCACAGTGTTACACCGTCTGGGTTATCTGGATACTCCCCACTAACACCAACCTGTCAGAACTCCGGATATGGGAACTTGCTCTTCAGTATATCCTCTCCTCTCATTATCCGCCAGGCCTCAACCTCCGCTAATTTCAAGTTGCCGCCACTCATACCTCACCTGTCTTTCAACAACATCTTTGCCTCTGTACTTCCGCCTCGACTGACATCTCTGCCCAAACTCTTTTCCTTTACAAATGTCTGCTTGTGTCTGTGTATGTGCGGATGGATATGTGTGTGTGTGCGAGTGTATACCTGTCCTTTTTCCCCCTAAGGTAAGTCTTTCCACTCCTTACCCTCTCCCTTAAAACACACATCCTTTCGTCTTTCCCTCTCCTTCCCTCTTTCTTAATGAAGCAACCGTTGGTTGCGAAAGCTTGAATTTTTGTGTGTTTGTTTGTGTTTGTTTATGTGTCTATCGACCTGCCAGCACTTTCGTTTGGTAAGTCACACTATCTTTGTATATATATAAAAATAAAGAACAAAGATGGTTTGGTAAGTCATATATATATATATAAAAACAAAGAACAAAGATGATGTGACTTACCAAACGAAAGCGCTGGGAGGTCGATAGACACACAAACAAACAGACACACAAAATTCAAGCTTTCGCAACCAACGGTTGCTTCATCAGGAAAGAGGGAAGGAGAGGGAAAGACGAAAGGATGTGGGTTTTAAGGGAGAGGGTAAGGAGTCATTCCAAACCCGGGAGCGGGACGACTTACCTTAGGGGGAAAAAAGGATAGGTATACACTCGCACACACACCCATATCCAACCGCACATACACAGACACAAGCAGACAAAATGTATATACCTAAGGTAAGTCTTTCCGCTCCCAGGATTGGAATGACTCCTTACCCTCTCCCTTAAAACCCACATCCTTTTGTCTTTCCCTCTCCTTCCCTCTTTCCTGACGAAGCAACCATCGGTTGCGAAAGCTTGAATTTTGTGTGAATGTTTGTGTTTATTTGTGTGTCTATCGACCTGCCAGCACTTTCATTTGGTAAGTCACATCATCTTTGTTAATATATATAAAAACAAAGATGATGTGACTTAACAAATGAAAGCACTGGCAGGTCGATAGACACACAAACATATACACAAAATTCAAGCTTTCGCAACCAACGGTTGCTTCATCAGGAAAGAGGGAAGGAGAGGGAAAGACGAAAGGATGTGGGTTTTAAGGGAAAGGGTAAGGAGTCATTCCAATCCTGGGAGTGGAAAGACTTACCGTAGGGGGAAAAAGGGACAGGTATACATTCACTCACACACACACACACACACACACACACACCCACACACACACCCACACACACACACACACACATCCATCGGCACATATACAGACACAGGCAGACATATGTAAAGGCAAAGAGTTTGGGCAGAGATGTCAGTTGAGGTGGAAGTACAGAGGCAAAGATGTTGTTGAGTGACAAGTGATGCACAAGGGGCGGTGACTTGAAATTAGCGGAGGTTGAGGCCTGGTGGGTAATGGGAAGAGAGAATATATTGAAGGGCAAGTTCTCATCTCCGGAGTTCTGATAGGTTGGTGTCAGTGGGAAGTATCCAGATAACCCGGATGGTGTAACACTGTGCCAAGATGTGCTGGCCGTGCACCAAGGCATGTTTAGCCACAGGGTGATACTCATTACCAACAAACACTGTCTGCCTGTGACCATTCATGCGAATGGACAGTTTGTTGCTGGTCATTCCCACATAGAAGGGTTCACAGTGTAGGCAGGTCAGTTGGTAAATCACATGGGTGCTATCATACATGTGTACACCTTCCGTGTTACAGGACTGGAGTAGGTGGTGGTGGGAGGGTGCATGGGACAGGTTTTACACCGGGGGCGGTTACAAGGGTAGGAGCCAGAGGGTAGGGAAGGTGGTTTGGGCATTTCATAGGATAAACCAAGAGGTTACGAAGGTTAAGTGGACGGCGGAAAGACACTCTTGGTGGAGTGGGGAGGATTTCATTAAGGATGGATCTCATTTCAGGGCAGGATTTGAGGAAGTCGTATCCCTGCTGGAGAGTCACATTCAAGAGTCTGATCCAGTCCCAGAAAGTATCCTGTCACAAGTGGGGCACTTTTGGGGTCTTCTGTGGGAGGTTCTGGGTTTGAGGGGATGAGGAAGTGGCTCTGTTTATTATCTTCTGTACCAGGTCGGGAGGGTAGTTGCGGGATGCAACAGCTGTTTTCAGGTTGTTGGTGTAATGGTTCAGGGATTCAGGACTGGAGCAGATTCGTTTGCCACGAAGACCTAAGCTGTAGGGAAGGGACCGTTTGATATGGAATAGGTGGCAACTGTCATAATGGAGGTACTGTTGCTTGTTGGTGGGTTTGATGTGGACGGATGTGTGAAGTTGGCCATTGGACAGATGGAGGTCAACGATGAGGAAAGTGGCATGGGATTTGGAGTAGGACCAGGTTAGTCTGATGGAACCAAAGGAGTTGAGGCTGGAGAGGAAATTCTGGAGTTCTTCTTCACTGTGAGTCCAGATCATGAAGATGTCATCAATAAATCTGTACCAAACATTGGGTTTGGAGGCCTGGGTAACCCAGAGGGCTTCCTCTAAGCGACTGATAAATAGGTTGGCGTACAAGGGAGCCATCCTGGTACCCATGGCTGTTCCCTTTAATTGTTGGTATGTGTGGCCTTCAAAAGTGAAGAAGTTGTGAGTTAGGATGAAGCTGGCTAAGGTAATGAGGAAAGAGGTTTTAGGTAGGGTGGCAGGTGATCGGCGTGAAAGGAAATGCTCCATCACAGCGAGGCCCTGGATGTGTGGGATATTTGTGTATAGGGAAGTTGGGTTGGGTTGTTTGGGGAAAGAGACCAGACAGCGAGGTTATCGGTCTCATCGGATTAGGGAAGGATGGGGAAGGAAGTTGGTTGTGCTCTTTCAGGGGAACCATCCTGGCATTTGCCTGGAGTGATTTAGGGAAATCATGGAAAACCTAAATCAGGATGGCCGTCGCGGGATTGAGCCGTCGTCCTCCCGAATCCGAGTCCAGTGTCTAACCACCGCGCCACCTCGCTCGGTTTAGGGAAGTGGCATCAATGGTTACAAGGATGGTTTCCGGGGGGGTAACAGATTGGGTAAGGATTCTAGCTGTTCGAGAAAGTGGTTGGTGTCTTTGATGAAGGATGGGAGACTGCATGTAATGGATTGAAGGTGTTGATCTACGTACGCAGATACGTTCTGTGGGGGCTTGGTAACTTCAGTTTATTGCCAGGATACTGAGAAAATGCAGTCAGTTTATAAAGGAAATTACTTACAAATCCCTTATGCATCATATCTTAGAATATGTCTCAAGTTTATGGGACCCGTACCAATTAGTATTAACAGGAGACATTGAACATACACAGAAAAGAGTGACACAAATGGTTACAGATTTGTTCAACTCAAGGAAGACCACCATAGAAATTCTGAAGCACTTGAATCAGCAAATGCTTGAAAATAGCCACAAATTATTCCATATAAGATTACTTTTAAAGTTTCAAGAACCAGTATTGAGTGAAAAATCTAGAAATTTTCTTCATCACCCCACATATCTCTCTCTTAGGGACCTCACAGACAAGATCAGACTAATTACAACAGTCACAGAGAAATTGAAACAGTCATTGCTCCTGCACTTAAAACGTAACTGGAAGGAATATTTACATGTGGTACCTCACTGATTGTCCTTTGTCGTGAACTTCACAGTGATTTATGGAGTATGTATGTATGCGTAGATATAGATTCTAGATAGCAGAGAAACAAACTACAGAGTGGTAAGATCTCCTTAAATGTTTGTGTGGTTCAAGAAATAAAAAGAAAAGTGTGTGGTTAACAATGAAACCAATGGCATTATGAAAGTAATGCAAGTTGATGAGTACTAAGCCATGTGAAGTCTGAAGAAAGGAAAGATGATGATGAAATTTTAATGTAGATGGTTATCATTTTAAGAAAGTAATACAGCAGTTTAGGATATTGTTCATATTCCTATCTGGAGTTTCCATTATTTGAGAAAATAATACAAAATTTGTTTGCAGAATGTTTGTGCAATAAGATAACTCACCAAAAGTTGAACAATGTCATAGTTGTTCTGTTTTCAAAAAAGATAGAGATATGACATGAAAAGCTATAAACCTAACAACCTTGTGTTTATATTATACAAGATATTCATAAAAATTATTGTTGGATAAAAAACACTGTATTTTAAATAACTAAACTGGCTATAAAAAAGGACATTGCACAACAGACAATTTACAAGTTGTGATCAAAATTATGGAATAGAGTAATGGGTATGAATTACTGCATTGTCTTGCATCCATAGATTTTGAGAAAGCATTTGGGTGATCTAGAGGTCTTGGAGTAAAATGAACAGAGTTTACTGGTGGTAGATTCCACTGTGTCTCAGACAGAAAACTTACAATCATGAAAGTGAGGTAACGTACTTTACTACAAAAAATCATTGAAATCAGTGAGGGTTTCCCAGCTGCCAACAGAGAGATGCATATTGGCAATTATCAGCAGAGATGGGAAACAAAGAAGTGGATCAGGGCATACTAATGTTACAATAGTAATGAGATCATTCATCAGTAATATTTACTGGTAGAAATTTGCATGAGCCGTGTTTCAAAAGAGTATCATCATTTTTTTGTTATGTGATTATCTTAAATATGGAAAATCATGAATTCATTTTGATTGAAGTGTAGATGAGTCATTGTATATATAGTAGTGGCAGGAGATCACACGCACAAAAAGGTTTAACTTTTATGAGCTTTGAGAGCCAGTGGCTCCTTCTTCTGGCAAAAGAGTTGAAAGGGAAGGAAGAGGAGTGAATGAAAAGGACTGGAGAGATTTAAGGAAAGGGGTACAGTTCAGAAAAGTCACCCAAACTCCTGGGTCAGGGGAAACTTACCGGACAGGATGAGAAGGAGAGACTTTCCACCTTCTCATCCCGTCCAATAAGTCTCCCCGACCCAGGATTGTGGGTGACTTTCCTGAACTGTACCCCTTTCCCTAAACCTCTCCAGTCCTTTTTCTTCACCCCTCTTCCTTCCCTTTCAACTCTTTTGGTAGGAGAAGGAGCCACTGGCTCTGAAAACTTGTAAAAGTTTAACTGTTTTGTGTGTGTATTCTCCTGCTGCCACTTGGTGAGTAGATTTTTTTATCTATCCATTTAATTATATTGTCAATAATTGATTATTATCATTGTTATATACATACAAATCCACAATATTTGATGGATTTACTAGAAATGTTTCAAAATCGTTAAACCACTTGAAATTACTTTCATTAATCGAAAGTGAAAGCACTTCATGTGCCATACTTACGCCAATAAGTGTGTTAATACAATTTTAACTGAAGTCTAACATGATACACCATAGAAATTCTTGAAATTAGTTTTTACAACTGTATCAGTGGTGGTCTAAGAAAGGTTTCAAAATGCTTATGGAGACGACTACTTATTGACAAATTAATTGTGTTATTGATACATACTTTTTTGGATGGGGCCCACCTTTAGCAAAACACAATTTTGCTTTTCATCAAAACATGTTTCATTGCAGTTGCAGCATCATTAGTTGGCTTTTATTTTATGGCAGTTAAAGATAAAGAATGTTCTTTACTCTTTGTGTACGTGTAAATCTTAGTTTTTAAAATAATAATTACAGATTTTTGGAGAAACACATAAAATTATGAATTCATACCTTTTTACCACATGGTGTGGTTTTCCTGATGTATTACATTTTTACAGTGACTGTTTTCTTTCACATTTTGTCATCTGCAACCTTATACACTTTAAATTATATATAAAAACAAAGATGAGGTGACTTACCGAACAAAAGCGCTGGCAGGTCGATAGACACACAAACAAACACAAACGTACACACAAAATTCAAGCTTTCGCAACAAACTGTTGCCTCATCAGGAACAGTTTGTTGCGAAAGCTTGAATTTTGTGTGTATGTTTGTGTTTGTTTGTGTGTCTATCGACCTGCCAGCGCTTTTGTTCGGTAAGTCACCTCATCTTTGTTTTTATATATAATTTTTCCCACGTGGAATGTTTCCTTCCATTATACTTATACACTTTAATGTAGACAAGGCGGACCCCATCCAAAAACAAATGTTTCGTTAAAGCAAACACGTAAAAAGAGCTTCAATCCCAAGATGATTATGTGTTATTGATCACAAGTCAGTTCTACTGCTCCCAGTTTTTATAATTTATGAAATTTGGTCACTTTGTTCGTCTGACAAAAAGTTATAAGTAAGGGGAATATTAGCGTATTTCAGTACTTTTACATCTCATTACAAAGTTAAAAGAAATCTTGCATTTTTTTCAGCCCTGACAACCAATATGTCATACTTGGCATGCAAGATGGAAAAATTCGCATTAACCGTGTTAAACCAAACTATCGTGATATGACAGATTACTGGCTATTATCAATGCATGATAATGATAATGGAGTTATCACACGTCTCTGCTTCAGTAATGATCTTTCATACATGTTTTCTTGTGGCTGTGATGGAAATACATATATGTACAATTTCAATCTAGAAATTCCAATGGATGTTGCCACAGATATAAAATATATCATGCGAATGGGAGCTGTAAGTTTCATTCATTTAAAGTTGTATTAACTTTAACTAAGTCACAATTTTAGCCCATTGTTAAATAAGGAAGTAATAGTAAGTTGAAATCTGCTTACTTTAAGGATATTACTGTATTAAAGATATTGCAACCAACCCTGGGAGTTTTCTGTCTGAAAATTGATGACAACTTTAGCAGTTCATTTTAATCATACATTTGTACTTTGTGGGCATGGGGTAGTGATATTTACTCCAACAGCACATGTAGAAGACCGTGTGACTTGCGGGATGACAGCCAGTGTCCAGGCAGGTGACTGCAACATGCATTCCCAGCTTTTCTGACGCTTGTACTCAGACTATGGCACACAACCCCATTGCATCTGTCATGCGATAAGCATCTTGTGTCATCTGCGCCCACAGACAATGGACAGTGGAGTGTTTAGCTGCAGTAGCCAGCTCCGTGATGAATGACTGCATTCCAGGGGCCGCTGGTGTGTAGTGCAGTGGTGTCTACAGCATGATGGTGGAAGATGGCTGCCATGTGTGTGATGCAATCTGGTGCCCCTTGGGCAGGAATTTGGCTTGCTGATAGCATGAGCCTGGGATGGCCTGCTGTGCTGTGGCTCAATATCTGGGAGTAAGCTTAGTGCAGAAAATAGGCACCACAATGGTGACTTACAAAAATCACAACTATCTGTACAGGTTAACAGTGCACCTGTTCTGCCACTGTACCACTTCTAGTCACGTGTACAACGATACTGAAACCCTCAATGGAGAAAAACCTTTTCCTGTCCTGCAAGAACTGTGCGCTACTGTCATGTTGGCAAGTTTTGAGCAAGCTGTACCCCTAGCAATAATTCAACAGCTCTGTTACTGTAATCTAAATGCCAACAGCTCATGTTTGCCAGCTACCAGTGGCTGCTGCAGTACTTAAACACATATTTCCACAGACACTACACTATCCCCCCTCCATGGGAAGACCCAGCTTGCAGGCTCCCACTTTAGACCAATCTACAACAATGTATTACATTTACAGATAAATTTCCATTATAACAGTATCTGGGGGATTAATGCGCAAGGTTCAGAGACCGTATTTAACTTACAAAGCTTACTTCCTTGACTTCCTCTTACACTACTAGGCTACTTATTGCTACCCCCCCCCCCTTAATGATTCATTAATTCCTTTGGAACCCACAACACATTGCACCTGTACACTTTCATATCCTCCCAGTCATATGCCATTGGCAATTCTCTCCCCATGCTCACATGGCTTGTTCTGTATCTTCGTATTCTCTTAAACTGTAGAAAATACATTTATCATCAACATTCACACTACAACATTCCACATACACTCACTTTTATGCCCTCGGGATCCTGTCTACCATAATATGTCCACAAGTGGATCAGGTTGACATGTGCCTTTCCATCTAAGTTAGATAAAGGCTATGCATAGAAGAATCAGAGCCACTATGGTGCTATGTAGTGTGATGCTCAAGGTCACAGTTGCTTATCATTACCCTTCCCTAAATAGCTTAATATGTGGTGTCAACTGTTCTGCTGAAATCTGCCCCTCTTGTGTTTCTATTAATTGGTTCAAGGAATGTATCAGATGTAGTTTCAATGTACTGTTAAGGATGGTTTGATTCTACATTGGAAGTACCTCTAGTGGTTGATCTGGCCGGTACAACTGTGTGTGTGTGTGGTCTGTGTGATGTTCAACTTTGCAGTTTGCACAACTGTGGCTGGTAGATGGAGGGCTGGCCATATGTCACTTGCTGTCCCACTGATCAACAACCCACTACAGCTCAGCTTCACTCCCCATCCCTTTGTGAGCCTTGCTTGTTCATAGCACCACTACCACATCATATCCTGAGTAAATACGGTTAACACTGTAAGCTGCAAAAATCAATTAGATACCACAATGTCTGACAGATAGTCTTGTTCCCATGTTTTCTGCCGAAGAATAGCTGCACTGCTCACGTGTTTTCACCAGTTTGAAGCAGTTGGGCCAGGCACATTGCAATCTGCTCTCTCTGACAGTGTTCTAGTTCCACTCTGTCATTATTACATGTCTGTCTCCTTCTGAGATTAACAATTCACCAGCTGCCCTTACATGTATAAATTTCTCTACTGAGCACTGTAATCAATCTCAGCTCTGGTGGCAGTTCCCCCTGAACTTTTCGCTCTGGCGAGAACAGTATGGTACATGGCCATCCATGAATTGTGTGATAAATAACTTTATATAAGCTCACTATTACCCATACAGTGTGTGCTAGTGATTCTAACAGCCTTGTTATAGTGACTTACATAAAACACATCCACCTGTGCTTGCATGATTCCCAAGTCTGGTTTTACAGTGTCCTTTGAAAGCTTTGCATATTCCATCACCTCAGTCATCAGCTTCCATAGCATACGCATATTGTTTAACACTCAGTATCCAGCTTGTTGAACATTGCGTGTGCAACTGTAACTGCTTGCTGGTTCTGCATAACAATCATTTCCCTATAGTGAGAAAGGTGATCTACTATTCTCAACACTAAACAGTTTCCTGACAGAGTCCCATTAAATGGTCCTAACACGTCTACCTCAATCATTTGAAATGGCTTTGACACTTGTGGCAGTCTCTGTAATGGTATGGTATTCATTTATAACTCAAGTCTGCACAGTGTGCACACTGCACACAATTTCTGACATACTGATCTGCATCTCCCTTTCTTCCCTTCTATCTATATCTCACAGCCACCTTATGGTTTATTGACTTGCACCATCCATGACCAGACAAAATGTGATCATGCGCCTTTCTCAGGACTTTCTCCTTTGTCTTAGCCGGCAACATTACCTGCAGACCAAACCTTGTTACCTGGTTAGCTTGCACATAAGACCATCACTCATGCTGAACTGTTGTTGCTTCCTGGAAAGCTTGCAGTCACCCTCAGCATTCTGCACAGCTAGTCATTCAGCAAGTGCACGGCCAAGCATTTACTACCTTTCTACTCAAAGCTTCTACATTTCCATGTGTCTTGCTTGGCCTGTGCATGACTTCGTAATTGAATTCAATAAGTCTTAATGCCTATCCTACTTAAGGATGTATAAGGCTACATCTATGATAACTGGTATTTGACTTCTCGTTTAGAAATAATAATTAAAAAAAAAAAAATCATATTTCAGGGTTTCTGGAAATTTAACCCGCAAGGGAGTGCAACAGACGATGAATATTATTGAGAAACACTTTGTGCATTAAAAAAGTAAAGCTAAATTTAAGAAAACTGGTATTTCATGTCTTGAATATGTATGAAGAAATATTTATTAGGGGATGAAAGTTGCTATGGAAATATTGTCACAAGAATGCAAAAGGCATGTTTAACAAAAGTTTGGATTCCAGCTATCAAGCTACGAGGACCACTTTATGGGCAGAAGTGTGCTCGGAAGAGACTATGCTTATATGGCCTTACCTAGCACGAAAAGCTGAGAAGGTGTTGTAGTTAGTGAACAACATAAAAATTCAATTAAATAATAAAAAATTAAAAAAAAGAAAAGAAAATTGTCGCAGGCCATGCAGGCTACATGAGTGAAGCAGTGGCTGCTAAGCTAGTATAATAATGTAATTAAGTAGGAGATTATGGAGATTATGATGCACAGCAATTGCATCTTTTCTTATGTATTTTTCTTTATTTTTTTCTGGTAATTCTATAACTCACATAAAGAAAGCATTAACTATTTCAGCAATGCTGGGTTTACTCATATAACTGTTGATATTTACCAGAAGATTGAGAGACTTATGTATGAAACAATTTCAGTTTTGAAAAAACTGTTCACAAGCAACAATAATCGTTTAGCTTTATATACATATGTAAGTGTGTATCTCTCATAGCCTGTATCAGATGCACCAAGTACAGCAAGAGTGTTTCTTTAGTAACTGTTTCGTCAAATTAATCTTTATTAGCTACTGTAATAGATAAACTTCTAGTGATCCTTCATCACTTATAAAATGTTATATTGGGTGGAACTGTCACCCAAAATCATTCAGATTGTATCGCCTTCCCATAGAAAGTATCTGTTAGGACATACATATAAACTAGCCTGAATAGGAAGTAAATCCTTTCATTTACTTAATAGATCCTCTGACCAGGTGAATTTCATCCTCCAAAGACATGGGATAAAAGCTTTATTTCCATTGGTATTTGATATCATTGATCATTCAGAAGAGCAAGATATAGCTTCAGCAATATAAAATTTGTTGCATTTCTTCGCAATGGTAGTTAAAGAATTAAATATTCTGAGCTGCAACAGTAACGAGAAGTCCTCACACTCTATGTCATAAGCATTATTTATCATGCTTTTCATCAATTGCTTTGGAAAATACTCTGGGTATCCTCTCAGGAACTTGTGGTCATGTCACATCTTGTTCTTTTGTGGTATCAACACTTTGGCTGTTTTCAGGGTAAAATATCAAATTAAAACTACATTTCACATTCAGTGGGGAACTCTCTATCCAGAGTAGTTTCAGATACTTTCTTTACCATAAAAATACTTATGCCTTCTCAAAGAAAGATTCCAGGGAAAAGTGCAGAAGGGTACACCATCTATTATGGGTGCGAGGTTTTCCCTCAGTTGCTCCCCCCCCCCCCCCCCATCCCTCCCCCCCTCTCCTTCTGCTAGAGCAAAAGTACTTACTAGCTTTATCTGAATTTTTTTGACAGAGATGCACCAGAGGGCTTTGCCTGTCTATCTTCTAGCATGTCCGAATGATGTTTGGAAACCACTATTGTTGATTATATAAGTGATTGTATGTATGACTTTGTGTCTGGGCATGTATCAGTCCGCTCCTGCAGTGGTGCAGAGGATTCTATTTCGATGTGTCTGATGCTTGTGCAGCCATTGACTACACTTCATCGAACCTTGCAGAACTAGCACTCCAGGAAGAAAGGATATTGTGGAGACATGGCTTAGCCACAGCCTAGGGGATGTTTCCAGAATAAGATTTTCACTCTGCAGTGGAGAGCGTACTGATTTGAAACTTCCTGACAAATTAACTGTGTGCCGGACTGAGACTCAAACTCAGGACCTTTGCCTTTCACAGGCAAGTGCTCTACCAACTGAGCTACCAAAGCATGACTCATGACCAATCTTCACAGCTTCAATTCTGCCAGTAACTCGTCTCCTACCTTCCAAACTGGAAGGTAGAAGATAAGGTACTGGCAGGATTGAAGCTGTGAGGACGGGCCATGAGTCGTGCTTGGGTAGCTCAGAAGGTGCGCTCATGGCCTTGCAACTATGGAACGCTACCTTTCCCAATATCCTCCTGATACCAAACCCACCATATCTTTCCTAATCCTTCTGTCTAACCACATCCTGACCCACAGTTATTTAAATTTTGTCATCTGTTGAAAGACTTGCCTCATATTATCCACTACGTCCTCCTTGTGTTGTTGTTCTTCTGTGTTCTTCTGTCCTTCTTTACCCCTCCCAACCTACATCTACCCAGGCAACTGCTTTCAACAATCAATATTCAGTAATAAGTCTCACCCCCCCCTCCCACACCCACCCCCCCCTCCCCCCCTCCCCCCAATGAACCATGGACCTTGCCGTTGGTGGGGAGGCTTGCGTGCCTCAACAATACAGCTGTACTGTAGGTGCAACCACAATGGAGGGGTATCTGTTGAGAGGCCAGACAAATGGGTGGTTGCTGAAGATGGGCAGCAGCCTTTCCAGTAGTTACAGGGGCAAAAGCCTGGATGATTGACTGATCTGGCCTTGTAACACTAACCAAAACGGCCTTGCTGTGCTGGTACTGCGAACAGCTGAAAGCAAGGGGAAACTACAGCCGTAATTTTTCCTGAGGGCATGCAGCTTTACTGTATGGTTAAATGATGATGGCGTTCTCTTGGATAAAATATTCTGGAGGTAAAATAATCCCCCATTCGGATCTCCGGGCGGGGACTACTCAAGAGGACGTCGTTATCAGGAGAAAGAAAACTGGCGTTCTACGGATCGGAGCGTGGAATGTCAGATCCCTTAATCGGGCAGGTAGGTTAGAAAATTTAAAAAGGGAAAGTTAAAGTTAGATATAGTGGGAATTAGTGAAGTTCAGTGGCAGGAGGAACAAGACTTTTGGTCAGGCGAATACAGGATCATCAATACAAAATCAAATCGGGGTAATGCAGGAGTAACTTTAATAATGAATAGGAGAATAGGAGTGTGGGTAAGCTACTACAAACAGCATAGTGAACGCATTATTGTGGCCAAGATAGACACGAAGCCCATGCCTACTACAGTAGTACAAGTTTATATGCCAACTAGCTCTGCAGATGACGAAGAAATTGAAGAAATGTATGATGAAATAAAAGAAATTATTCAGATAGTGAAGGGAGATGAAAATTTAATAGTGATGGGTGACTGGAATTCTGTAGTAGGAAAAGGGAGAGAAGTAAACGTAGTAGGTGAATATGGATTGGGGCTAAGAAATGAAAGAGGAAGCCGCTTGGTAGAATTTTGCACGTAGCACAACTTAATCATAGCTAACACTTGATTCAAGAATCATGACAGAAGGTTGTGTACATGGAAGAACCCTGGAGATACTGACAGGTTTCAGATAGATTATATAATGGTAAGACAGAGATTTAGGAACCAGGTTTTAAATTGTAAGACATTTCCAGGGACAGATGTGGACTCTGACCACAGTCTATTGGTTATGAACTGTAGATTAAAACTGAAGAAACTACAAAAAGGTGGGAATTTAAGGAGATGGGACCTGGATAAACTGAAAGAACCAGAGGTTATACAGAGTTTCAGGGAGAGCATAAGGGAACAATTGACAGGAATGGGGGAAAGAAATGCAGTAGAAGAAGAATGGGTAGCTTTGAGGGATAAAGTATTGAAGGCAGCAGAGGATCAAGGGCTAGTAGAACTCCTTGGGTAACAGAAGAAATATTGAATTTAATTGATGAAAGGAGAAAATATAAAAATGCACTAAATGAAGCAGGCAAAAAGGAATACAAACGTCTCAAAAATAAGATTGACATGAAGTGCAAAATGGCTAAGCAGGGATGGCTGGAGGACAAATGTAAGGTTGTAGAGCCTTATCTCACTAGAGTAAGATAGATACTGCCTACAGGAAAATTAAAGAGACCTTTGGAGAAAAGAGAACCACTTGTATGAATATCAAGAGCTCAGATGGAAACCCAGTTCTAAGCAAAGAAGGGAAAGCAAAAAGGTGGAAGGAGTATATAGAGGGTCTATACAAGGGCGATGTACTTGAGGACAATACTATGGAAATGGAAGGGGATGTAGATGAAGATGAAATGGGAGATATGATATTGCGTGAAGAGTTTGACAGAGCACTGAAAGATCTGAGCCGAAACAAGGCCCCGGGAGTAGACAACATTCCAATAGAACTACTGACGGCCTTGGGAGAGCCAGTCCTGACGAAACTCTACCATCTGGTGGGCAAGATGTATGAGACAGGCGAAATACCCTCAGACTTCAAGAAGAATATAATAATTTCAATCCCAAAGAAAGCAGGTGTTGACAGATGTGAAAATTACCGAACAATCGGTTTAATAAGCCACAGCTGCAAAATACTAACGCGTATTCTCTACAGACGAATGGAAAAACTGGTAGAAGCTGACCACGGGGAAGATCAGTTTGGATTCTGTAGAAATATTGGAACACGTGAGGCAATACTGACCCTACGACTTATCTTAGAAGTTAGATTACGGAAAGGCAAACCTACGTTTCTAGCATTTGTAGACTTAGAGAAAGCATTTGACAATGTTGACTGGAATACGCTCTTTCAAATTCTGAAGGTGGCAGGGGTAAAATACAGGGAGCGACAGGCTATTTACAATTTATACAGAAACCAGATGGCAGATATAAGAGTTGAGGGACATGAAAGGAAGCAGTGGTTGGGAAGGGAGTGAGACAGGGTTGTAGCCTATCCCTGAAGTTATTCAATCTTTATATTGAGCAAGCAGTGAAGGAAACAAAAGAAAAATTTGGAGTAGGTATTAAAATCCATGGAGAAGTAATAAAAACTTTGAGGTTTGCTGATGACATTGTAATTCTGTCAGAGACAGGAAAGGACTTGGAAGAGCAGTTGAATGGAATGGATAGTGGTTTGAAAGGAGGATATATGATGAACATCAACAGAAGCAAAACGAGGATAATGGAATGTAGTCGAATTAAGTTGGATGATGCTGAGGGAATTAAATTAGGAAATGAGACACTTAAAGTAGTAAAGGAGTTTTGCTATTTGGAGAGCAAAATAACTGATGATGGTCGAAGTAGAGACGATATAAAGTGTAGACTGGCAATGGCAAGGAAAGTGTTTCTGAAGAAGAGAAATTTGTTAACATCGAATATAGATTTAAGTGTCAGGAAGTCATTTCTGAAAGTATTTGTATGGAGTATGGCCATGTATGGAAGTGAAACATGGACAATAAATAGTTTTGACAAGAAGAGAATAGAAGCTTTCGAAATGTGGTGCTACAGAAGAATGCTGAAGATTAGAGGGTTAGATCACATAACTAATGAGGAGATATTGAATAGGATTGGGGAGAAGAGAAGTTTGTGGCACAACTTGACTAGAAGAAGGGATCGGTTGATAGGACATGTTCTGAGGCATCAAGGGATCACCAATTTAGTATTGGAGGGCAGCATGGAAGGTAAAAATCGTAGAGGGAGACCAAGAGATGAATACACTAAGCAGATTCAGAAGGATGTAGGTTGCAGTAGGTACTGGGAGATGAAGAAGCTTGCACAGGATAGAGTAGCATGGAGAGCTGCATCAAACCAGTCTCAGGACTGAGGACCACAACAACAACAACAACAACAACAACAACAACAACAACAACATGACCAGGAAATCTACAGAATCAAAGCCTTTCTTCAAAATATTAAAGTGTACAATGCCTGCTTCTAACTGACTTCTTTCAGTATCACTTTGACCTACACTAACAGAAGTGAAATCATATCTGTTCCTTACATTCAGGGACAAACCTATTCCAACATGGGATTGTTACTACCACTACTCAATGAAGAGCATAAATTTCTGCAGATATATTTAATTGGAGATGAAGAAACAGAAGTTGATCAATGATGGACAAATATCAGTGGATTGAGATGAGAAGTAGCCCAAGATGTGCAGAGGATCTTACATGAATGTAATCATCTGATTCAGATATCCAAAACACCATTAGACTGGATGGTTTCTGATGACTATAAAGTTATGATACATGGAGAATACGAATGTTGATTTAAATCACGTCAGATAGAAGAAGTCACCATCATAATAGGGTACAGTGGAAACACAAGCCGTGACATAATTGTACAATAAAGAAGAGAAGGACTACAAGGCATTGCAGAGACACATCGTTGACATGATGCCCTCCAATATCTGTTAATATTTCTGTACAAGAGCATAAATATCATCTTAATGTGAAACAAATCCAACCTGAAAAACCTGAAATATGTGTAGAAACATACAAAAAGATCACTTCCAAGGAGTTCTTTGCTTACTGCTTAATGATCAAGAGACAATGAAACATGCAATCACATTGTCAACACTTGCCGTTTATTCCAACAATTCCTGGTAGTTACATATGCAAAAATAGAACTGGAGTGGATGTTTTAAATAAGACTGAATTAAAAGAAACTATGAATGGAAGAATACATCCACCTTTTGAGATTCAATCGTAAATGATGGAAACACTGATGACATTGGAACAATGGTAATCTTACCCTCAAGATACATAGGAAGTCCAAGGCACATGCACAAATACACTCAAGATGCCATGACCTGCATAAGAAAATGTAGATGATCTGACCACTTCATAACATTCACATGCCTCATTGTGGGTGGAAATCAAAGAACAAGTAAGATACATGCAAACCCCCATACATCAACATGACACAACAGCCTCAATTTTCTGACAAAAACAAACAAGGTTTATTGACAACCACTGGGAATTAACACTACAATAAACCTCGCTCTCAGCCTCAGCTGAATACATGAGAGAATTGGGGCACTTAAAGAGAATATGAATGATGACATACACCATTGAATTCAACAACATCTTCAACAAAACACTCATTCGCCTAGAAGATAAATGTTTAGCAATAAACAGTCACACCTTAATACAACTTGGAATGCAAGCACCATGAAAAGATGCTATCAGTGTACTAAACTACAAAATTACTAAGGAAAAATGAACTACTTCAATACATTGCTCACAACGAACCCCTCCTCAGTGACAATCAAAAGGAAATTTACAACGTTATCGTGGACTGGATTGACAACAACACTGGTGGAGTTATTTACTTGGTTGCACCAGGCTGCACTGGGAAAATGTTTCTAATAAATCTATTGCTGGCAGAAATACACTCTAATCAATACATCACATTTGTACTGGCATCATCCAGCATTGCAGCCACACTTATGGAAGGAGGACAGACTTCCCATTCCACCCTCCAGCTACTGCTGAATATAGCCAAGGAACAATTCCCTGTATGTAAAACCTCAAGAGGATCTAGATGGGGTGAACTTCTAAAGCAAGCTAAAATTGTCTTCTGGGATGAATGCACAATGGTACATAAAAAAATCACTCGAATCCATGGACAGAATATAACAAGGTTTGTGAGGAAACTCTGAAGTAATGGGAGGAGCTCTACTCACACCCCCAGGAGATTTTTAAAAAAAAAAAAAAAAAAAAAAAAAAAAAAAAAAAAAAAAAAAAAAATAATAATAATAATAATAATAATAATAATAATAATAATAAAATCTCTGGCAACACATACAAATACAATGACTATCAAAAAATATGAGAGTTTAATCATCCAAAGATGAAACAACCACACATTTTGCTCAACAACTTTAGGGCACATATCCTACTGACCGGTCTCATTAAACTCAACAGTTCTCTCTGCAACACAGCTGTGCTGGCATAAGCACTCTGGGCAGCAAAGAGGTTGCAAGTAGATTGATAGAGGCCAAAGACAGACTTGCAAGAAACACCCTGCCAGTGCCCTCTCAGCACCAGTATTTAGATGGCCACCGCAGACCGGAGGGCCCAGTAACAATCAGTTATCGAGTGAGCCAATGAGTCGAGGCATCAGTCGCAGCCCAATGAGAGTCATAGTTGCATTTAGCTCAGCCTCTAGCTCAGAGTCAAGCAACCCATAGTGGCAAGAGTAGTGTGCACAGCGGACTTGTTCTTCACCAGCAGTGAGGCTAATGCGGACTACTACAGAAGACTTGTACCACAGCACATGGAAGCTTAATTTAAGTAGCTCTTTTTTTATATTAATAAAGAACCTTATTAATAAATGGATGCTGTTGTGTCACAGAAAAGGGGATTCCGTCCACCAACAACATCCACTTGTTGCTTCCCATGGTACAAGTCTACAGTGACAACGAGACGACACAAAAATAGTCACTGCTGAAAATGAACTCACTGATCAAATTTATACTAACACTGTTCACAACTATACCACCCAGGAGTGGCTATTTGAAGGGGCAATTTTGGCAACTTAAGAAATATCGTTGATGATATCAACTTCAACATTGAAAAGAAAATTCCCGGTGAAGAGAGTCTATACAAATCAATTGACATGATGGTAAACATTGAAGAAAGTGTGAACTTCCGAACAGAATTTGTAGGCTCCTTACAAGTACCAGGACACTGCCTTCAACTTAAAACTGGATCTCCAATCACACTACTCAGAAATTTCAACTCACCACAACTATGTGATGGACTGGGAATGATCATCAAACAATTATTGAACAACATAACAGAAGCCAAAATTATGACTGGAAAGTACAAAGGACAGACACTATTTATCCCCAGAATGCCACTGATCTCTTCTGAACTGTCATTCCAGTTTAAAAGACTGCAGTTTCTAATCAAATTAGCCTGCAGTTTTACAAGTAACAAAGTGTAAGGACAGACTTTAAATTATTGCAGCATCAACCTCAAAGACTCCTGCCTCTCTCACAATCAACTAAACATATCTTGCTCTCAAGGAGGAAATTTGAAAAATTTGTGCATATGCACCTCAGATAGCAAAATGTTGTTTATAAACAAATATTTTAAATAGTTAGAATATGTTTTCGAACTGCAACTAGTACCCTGTAACTTTAACTTGAGATGGTATCTGTGTGGGAATATTCTAAGTTCATAACGTAACAACACAAAATCCTCACCATACATTGTTAGTTGGTTCCATTCTTGAAAGTAGAGGGATTGTCTACTAGTCACAACTGGAATAACAGTTGGTGGGGAACAACTAATGAAGGTGGAGAGTTCCAAGTATCTGGGAAGTTTAATAAAGGGGAATGGAAGAAAAAGAGAAATAAATGAGTGGGGGAGACAATCAGAAACATTCCAGAACGGTGTTAGAAGTCTGATGTGGAGTAAGGATATTCCTCAAACAGCAAAAATGTTGGATATCAGGCATACTGCATTCCAATCATGACATATGCATTGGAGACCTAGATAATGAAAGGAAGAGAAAGAAGCAAAATACAAGCTAGTCAGATGAAATACATGAGTTATAGTGTTGGAGTGATAAAGGCAGATAGCTTAAGAAATGAGGGGATCAGAGAATTAGCGAATGAGGAAAGTGGCAGGATAGTATAAGACAGTGCTTGATTTGTTAAAAACGAGGTTCTGGTACTGTGACCTCAAAGTGGGCAACGGTGTGTGTTTTTGAAATTTAGATTACTTAAAACATTATTTTAATGCTTGTCTGTGCATTTTGAAATACAACAAACACTGTCTGATTTTCTGCATTGGTACAACTGCCACTAAGTTACCAATTAGAATGAATGGGCATAGATAGAGCATGCTCTACAACTTGAGAGTTGTGACCTCTGTGCTTGTTTCACAACATATGCCATTTGGATTCTCCCCCCTGACACCAGATTCTCAGAACTATGAAGGGGGGAACTGGCATTACAAAATGTCCTTAATTTATGTTAATTTCTGTGGACTCAGCATTTATTTACAGTAAGTGTTCCTTTCTTTGCTCATTTTTAGTTTTCAACATCCTTTATCTTCCGACCTGTCTATTTTTCCTCACCCCCCCCCCCCCCCCCAACTCACCTGTTTACTATGAATAATGCCCTTAGCTGTGTGCTATTGTTAACTCTTGCATGATATTTTGTCAGTAGCCTCTGTCTTGCATATTACTCTATCTTCCTCCTTTAAGCTCTCAGGTTTTGAAATCTCATCCAGTGCAGTCACCTAAAAGCAATCTTTCCTTCTCATCCTGTCTGGTAAGACTCCCTGACCCAATGTTCTGGGCAAATTTTCCACAACTCTTCCTATTTCCTAAATGTCTCCAGTACTTTTACTTCATCCTTCTTCATTCCCCTTCAATACTTCTGCCAGGAGATGGTGCTACTGGCTCCAAAAATTTGCACATTTTTCTATGTATCCAGTTATATTATATATTCAAAAATTATTTTGTGAAGTCATTATTCTGGTTGCTATTTTAGGATTTTCACTATTTCATGGATGTAGCAGGAAGATCACCATATTAGTATGCCACAGGAGATGTCTGATTGGAAAAGACTGACCTATGCTGTCTTGAAAGACTCATTAGTCACTGCATCTGTCAGTTTTCACATAACATTGTAGGGAAGCAGCCTACTCACGCTGTAGTAAATTCACATCAGTTTCCATTGCGTGCCAGCCAGTCTGCTGTAACTAGCTCTGACGTCATAAATGTTGCGCAATACCTTAAAAATCAAGCAAATGACCTAAAACTTTTCTAGCATGTCAGGAATAATACTAAACTAATGTGTGTTAAATATCAGTTAGATAACTTCAGCCATTTTTGAAATTTGGACGTTTTTCTAAAAAAATCATTGGCGCAACAGAAAAGAGCTAGAGACTTCAAAATTTATATTTAGATTCATCTTTCATAATGATTTAATAAAAACAGTACTTTGGATTTCACAAATTAAGATTTTAGTGGAAATTCATGATTTTCTGGTTTTCATCTCAAAACTGAAGGAAGCAAGATAGATTAAGTAGGCTAATAAATAAGGCTAGGATGTTTAGATTTAAATAGGTTGGAGGTCTGCTATGACTATGAAGATGTGTAAAGTTTCTTTTTAATACCTATAAAATTATAGCGATAGCGGATCTCAAAAGGGCCAGTTCAGAGCTCATCTACTGCGTGCAGTGTAATTAAATTAATTCTCTCGCCCAAAATATTTAACTTAGCCACGTCAAAATTTTATTATCAATACTTCCCTGCATGCTGAATGCACGTTTAAATTAAGAGCTTCATCGGCTATCAGCAAAAGAAGCTATAATTTATTATGTAACTTGAAGTGGTGCGTTACTAGCCCAGCGGCTAGTTGGGAGAGCCGATTTCATCAGGCGTTCCCTTCGCCGTCCGCACCGCGGCTTTATATATAAGAACGCTGCGTGAGGAGGTAGGCCCCAGTTCTCTCCAGACGCTGAATGACACGCCATCTGTGTCGGGAGTCGCGTCGCATCGGTATCACTGCTACAATCAGCCTCGGGTGCCGTATTAAGTTACTAGAGATACGCGGAACCATGAAAACATTTCAAGTGAAGTGTTAATTCTGGGATGATTTTCATTATCTAGCCTCAGTTTGCGTATTGTCGTATTTTCACGTGCCGTCGCGGGACAGACATTCTACCAATTATTTAGCGTGGCGTTTGATGAAATACTCTCATCAAATTATGGCGAGCATTCTTTTTAACATTTAATTCGGACATTTATAGTTGCATCAGCGCATTAGACTCTGAACTGCTCTGTTAGTTAGGTTGTAGGGATACTTCTGTTTTTTATCAGTGAATTTTAGAATATACTCAACTATTTTGGAAAACCGTTTTTGATTAGAAATCCCGGACAATCTCCTAATTCCTCAGAGCTATAAGCTGCAGCTATAATGGTATTCTCAAATGAAGTGGGCACTAGGATCTCTAATTACTGGCTCCACGTTTTGTTAAATCACTTTCTGGGTGCTAAAAAGTAAATAGAGAGCCAGTGTTGAGAACGGCGAAAGACAGCATTAACAACATTCTAAAAGCCAGAAACTGATTCAACATGCAAGCATTTATACAGCAATTCATTTTGTTTTTACAAACTTAACCGCCGCCCCACAACATGCTTAAGGTATTCGCTTGCAGGCACAGCAAATATTTTTACTCCAGTTTAATTTGGTATCTACTTACAATTTTTTCCGAAGTTATTAATGCAGTTCTGTGTTGGCTTGGTGTGTCTTAATCAGTGTCATGCCACCTGTAAAGCACATTATTGAATGAGCTCCTAGATCATTAATTGCAACAAAGGAAAATAATGGATTGAGGACTGAGCCCTGTGGCTCACCAGTCCAAATTACCTTCAGTGGAGAACATCTAATTTTAACAGGGACAAACTGCCTCTTTTTTCTAATTGGATTCGATCACATCTAAAGAGAAGTTCTGAGTGTAGTAAAATTACAATTTTGCAAGTAAGATGGGGTATACAGTCAAAAACTTTCTGAGGTCACAAAATGCAACAGATACCAAATTTTTATTTTCATGTGCAGTTAGCATTTGGTTTTTAACTTTAACTTGGAGATCATGCTTTTTGAAATAGTTTTTTTTAGCTGGTTGTTCCTAAGAGACTAAAAGACATGGAGAAAGAACTGTAGGAACTGACCGGTAGTTGTGGGGCAGATGCTTAAATCCCTTTTTTGAAGATTGGTGTGACTTCTAGAGTCATTAAAAGACAGTCAAGGGGAAATAGCACATAAGCACCCAGGTCATGCAATACTAGTTGGAGGTGACTTGAACCTACCAAGTGTAGACATGGATGTCTATGAATTCATTGCAGGGGGTACAGACAGAAAGTCATGCAAAATACTTTTGAACATGTTTTCTGAAAACTGTCTTGAGCAGCTAGCTCAGCAGCACACATGCAATGGAAATATCATAGACCTTTTAGCTACAAATAGGCTGGACCTTA
Organism: Schistocerca americana; assembly: GCF_021461395.2. NCBI lineage: Eukaryota > Metazoa > Arthropoda > Insecta > Orthoptera > Acrididae > Schistocerca > Schistocerca americana. Next base: position 314,222,808 of record NC_060124.1, read on the forward strand.
CTGACAATGTCAGTATAGAAGTGGGGATTACTGATCATGATGTCATTATAGCAACAATGACCAGGAAAGTTAATACAGCCGTGAAGAAGACTAGGAGAGTGTTTCTATTAGACAGAGCAGATAAGCAGTTATTAGCATCTCACTTAGACAGTTAATTGGCATCACTTAGTTTCAGTAAGATGGATGTAGAGGAATTATGGGCAAACTTAAGCAGATTGTAAGTTGTGGTCTGGAAGGTTATGTGCCTAGTAAGCGGATAAAGGATGGAATAGTCACACCAATGTTTAATAACGTAATTCAGAGGACACTGAGGAAGCAGAGGCTGTTGCACTTTCGGTTCAAAAGGGAACACACGAATGATGACATACAAAGGTTAGTAGAAATTCGGGCGTCTGTGAAAAGATTTATGTGTGAATCATACAACAACTACCACTGTCATACCCTAGTAAAAGACCTGGCATAGAACCCGAGGAAATTCTGACCTTATGTTAAACCACTAAGTGGGTGTAAGACTTCCATTCAGTCCCTTGTTGACCAAAGTGATGTGGCAGTTGAAGATAGCAAAATGATAGCTGAAGTTTTAAATTTCACATTCCAGAAATTGTTCTCACTGGAAAATTGTACAAACATACCATCATTTGACCATTGGACAGACTCCCATACGGACAACATAGTAATAAGAATTGCTGGCATAGAGAACCAATGAAAGTAAATAAACCACCGGGTTTGATTGGAATCCAAGTTCGATTTTACAAGGAGTACCCTACAGCATTGGCTCCTTACCTAGCTTGCATTTGTCATGAATCTCTCATTCAGCACAAAGTCCCAAGTGACTGGAAAAAGACACAGGTGGCTCCAGTACATAAGAAGGGTGAAAGAATGGCTCTGCAAAATTACAGACCAATACCCCTGACTTCAATTTGTTGTGGAATCCTTGAACATATTTTCGGTTCAAATATAATAAACATTCTTGAGACAGAAGTTTATGTATGTGAATCAGCATGGTTTTAGAAAGCATTGTTCATGCATAACTCAAATTGTCCTTTTCTCACATGATATGCTGAGAACTATTGATGAAGGGCAACAGGTAGATTGCATATTTTTAGATTTATAGAAAGCATTTGGTATTGTGACCCTACTGCAGGCTGTTAATGAAGTTACAAGCATATAGAATAAGTTCACAGATATGTCAGTGGCTTGATGCTTCTTAAATAATATAACCCAGTTTGTTGTCCTTCATGGTGAGTGCTCATCACTGAGAAAAGATATCATCAGGAGTGCCCCAGTGAAGTGTGTTCTTTCAGGGACTGTGTTCTCTATGTACATAAGTGATTTGGTGGACAGTTTGGGCAGCAATCTGCAGTTGTTTGCTGATGTTGCCGTGGTGTACAGTAAGGTGTCAAAGTAGAGTGACTCTAGGAAGATACAAGATGACTTAGACAAAATTTCCAGTTGGTGTGATTAATGGCAGCTAACCCTAAATGTGGAAAAGTGTAAGTTAATGCTGGTGAGTAGGAAGATCAAACCTGTAATGTTCGGATACAGTATTGCTTGACACAGTCAAGTTGTTCAAATATCTGGGCATAACGATGCAAAATGATATGAGATGGAAAGAGCATGAGAGAACTGTGGCAGGAAAGATGAATGGTTGACTGCAGTTTGTTGTTGTTGTGGTCTTCAGTCCTGAGACTGGTTTGATGCAGCTCTCCATGCTACTCTATCCTGTGCAAGCTTCTTCATCTCCCAGTACCTACTGCAACCTACATCCTTCTGAATCTGCTTAGTGTATTCATCTCTTGGTCTCCCTCTACAATTTTTACCCTCCATGCTGCCCTCCAATGCTAAATTTGTGATCCCTTGATGCCTCAAAACATGTCCTACCAACCGATCCCTTCTTCTAGTCAAGTTGTGCCACAAACTTCTCTTCTCCCCAATCCTATTCAATACCTCCTCATTAGTTACGTGATCTACCCACCTTATCTTCAGCATTCTTCTGTAGCACCACATTTTGAAAGCTTCTATTCTCTTCTTGTCCAAACTAGTTATCGTCCATGTTTCACTTCCATACATGGCTACACTCCATACAAATACTTTCAGAAACGACTTCCTGATACTTAAATCTATACTCGATGTTAACAAATTTCTCTTCTTCAGAAATGATTTCCTTGCCATTGCCAGTCTACATTTTATATCCTCTCTACTTCGACCATCATCAGTTATTTTACTCCCTAAATAGCAAAACTCCTTTACTACTTTAAGTGTCTCATTTCCTAATCTAATTCCCTCAGCATCACCCGATTTAATTTGACTACATTCCATTATCCTCGTTTTGCTTTTGTTGATGTTCATCTTATATCCTCCTTTCAAGACACTGTCCATTCCGTTCAACTGCTCTTCCAAGTCCTTTGCTGTCTCTGACAGAATTACAATGTCATCAGCGAACCCTCTCCATGAATTTTAATACCTACTCCGAATTTTTCTTTTGTTTCCTTTACTGCTTGCTCAATATACAGATTGAATAACATCGGGGAGAGGCTACAACCCTGTCTCACTCCTTTCCCAACCACTGCTTCCCTATCGTACCCCTCGACTCTTATAACTGCCATCTGATTTCAGTACAAATTGTAAATAGCCTTTCGCTCGCTGTATTTTATACCTGCCACCTTCAGAATTTGAAAGAGAGTATTCCAGTTAACATTGTCAAAAGCTTTCTCTAAGTCTACAAATGCTAGAAACGTAGGTTTGCCTTTTCTTAATCTTTTTTCTAAGATAAGTCGTAGGGTCAGTATTGCCTCACGTGTTCCAACATTTCTACGGAATCCAAACTGATCTTCCCCGAGGTCCGCTTCTACCAGTTTTTCCATTCGTCTGTAAAGAATTCGCGTTAGTATTTTGCAGCTGTGACTTATTAAACTGATAGTTTGGTAATTTTCACATCTGTCAACACCTGCTTTCTTTGGGATTGGAATTATTACATTCTTCTTGAAGTCTGAGGGTATTTCGCCTGTCTCATACATCTTGCTCACCAGATGGTAGAGTTTTGTCATGACTGGATCTCCCAAGGCCATCAGTATTTCTAATGGAATGTTGTCTACTCTCGGGGCCTTGTTTCGACTCAGGTCTTTCAGTGCTCTGTCAAACTCTTCACGCAGTATCTTATCTCCCATTTTGTCGTCATCTACATCCTCTTCCATTTCCATAATATTGTCCTCAAGTACATCGCCCTTGTATAAACCCTCTATATACTCCTTCCACCTTTCTGCCTTCCCTTCTTTGCTTATAACTGGGTTGCCATCTGTGCTCTTGATATTCATACAAGTGGTTCTCTTTTCTCCAAAGGTCTCTTTAATTTTCCTGTAGGCAGTATCTATCTTGCCCCTAGTGAGATAAGCCTCTACATCCTTACATTTGTCCTCTAGCCATCCCTGCTTAGCCATTTTGCACTTCCTGTCGATCTCATTTTTGAGACGTTTGTATTCCTTTTTGCCTGCTTCATTTACTGCATTTTTATATTTTCTCCTTTCATCAATTAAATTCAATATTTCTTCTGTTACCCAAGGACTTCTATTAGCCCTCGCCTTTTTACCTACTTGATCGTCTGCTGCCTTCACCACTTCATCTCTCAGAGCTACCCATTCTTCTTCTACTGTATTTCTTTCCCCCATTCCTGTGAATTGTTCCCTTATGCTCTCCCTAAAACTCTCTACAACCTCTGGTTCTTTCAGTTTATCCAGGTCCCATCTCCTTAGATTCCCACTTTTTTGCAGTTTCTTGAGTTTCAATCTGCAGTTCATAACCAATAGATTGTGGTCAGAATCCACATCTGCCCCTGGAAATGTCTTACAATTTAAAACCTGGTTCCTAAATCTCTGTCTTACCATTATATAATCTATCTGATACCTTTTAGTATCTCCAGGATTCTTCCAGGTATACAACCTTCTTTTATGATTCTTGAACCAAGTGTTAGCTATGATTAAGTTGTGCTCTGTGCAAAGTTCTACAAGGCGGCTTCCTCTTTCATTCCTTCCCCCCAATCCATATTCACCTACTATGTTTCCTTCTCTCCCTTTTCCTACTGACGAATTCCAGTCACCCATGACTATTAAATTTTCGTCTCCCTTCACTACGTGAATAATTTCTTTTGACTTGTCATACATTTCATCAATTTCTTCATCATCTGCAGAGCTAATTGGCATATAAACTTGTACTACTGTAGTAGGCATGGGCTTCGTGTCTGTCTTGGCCACAATAATGCGTTCACTATGCTGTTTGTAGTAGCTAACCCGCACTCCAATTTTGTTATTCATTATTAAACCTACTCCTGCTTTACCCCTATTTGATTTTGTATTTATAACCCTGTACTCACCTGACCAAAAGTCTTGTTCCTCCTGCCACCGAACTTCACTAATTCCCACTATATCTAACTTTAACCTATCCATTTCCCTTTTTAAATTTTCTAACCTACCTGCCCGATTAAGGGATCTGACATTCCACGCTCCGATCCGTAGAACGCCAGTTTTCTTTCTCCTGATAACGACGTCCTCTTGAGTAGTCCCCGCCCGGAGATCCAAATGGGGGACTATTTTACCTCCGGAATATTTTACCCAAGAGGACGCCATCATCATTTAATCATACAGTAAAGCTGCATGTCCTCAGGAAAAATTATGGCTGTAGTTTCCCCTTGCTTTCAGCCGTTCGCAGTACCAGCACAGCAAGTCCATTTTGGTTAATGTTACAAGGCCAGATCAGTCAATCATCCAAACTGTTGCCCCTGCAACTACTGGAAAGGCTGCTGCCCCTCTTCAGGAACCACACATTTGTCTGGCCTCTCAACAGATACTCCTCCGTTGTGGTTGCACCTACGGTACGGCCATCTGTATCGCTGAGGCACGCAAGCCTCCCCACCAACGGCAAGGTCCATGGTTCATGGTTCTGCAGTTTATTGGGAGAATTTTAGGAATGAGTGGTACACCTGTAAAGGAAACCGCATATAGGATGCCAGTGAGACCTATTCTTGAGTACTGCTCAAGTGTTTGGAACGCATGCCAGGTCGGACTGTAGGAAGACATCGATGTGATTCAGAGGCAGGCTGCTAGATTTGTTACCGGCAAGTTTGAACAACATGTGAATGGAAGGTGATGTTGTTGGTTTTTTTTTTTTTTTTTTTTTTTTTTTTTCGATAAACACTGTTGAGTAAATTTGGGGTACCGACATTTGAAGCTGACTGTTGAACGATTGTACTGCCACTAACATATATTGTGCTTAAGGACCATGAAGATAAGAATGAGGAATTAGGGCTCATACGGAGGCATATAGATAGTCGTTTTTTCATCATTCTATTTATGAGTGGAACAGGAAAGGAAATGACTAGTAGTGCTACAGGTTACCCTCTGTCATGCACCATATGGTGGCTTGCTGAGTACTGATGTAGATGTAGATGTAGACTTTAGCAGTTTTGAGTGCAGCAGAGAAAAAAGGTAATATAGATAAGATGATGTTTCTTTAATTACATAGTTTGAGTACCAATAACAGTCCATATTTCTAAGGTTTGGTATATAGCAGTTATTCTGATTTAGTTGCCACATTTGACAGCCCTTGGAAGTGCCTGCAATTGGAACAAACTGGTATAATATCTTTTACTGTCAAGCTTTATCTTATCTTGCCAGTGAGGTGCAAAATGACGAAAGGTACACTGGTGACGTATTGTTTGATGTTGCTCTCCTTGCAGATTGACATATCTGTTGATCACTTTTCCCACTGATCCTGATCACATTTCTGTAGTTGGCCGTGTTCATTGGATAGGTTTTTAGCATCGGATATAATTATTTCTTGTTGTACTAATGTTCTCCGTATTCTACACCTATACCAGGAGATACACCTAAGCACAAGGAAATAAAAGTTGTTTGGGTTGTTTCTGTGCATAAATTGAGAATAGGATATGTAGCACTTTTCCAGCAGATGGGAACATTGAGGACGGGCAGACTACCAAATTTCTCTACCTCAATGAACAACTGTTTAGATGCACGAAGATTCTCCCAGTAGTCCTCATCTATGGGACTAAACAGCAAACATAACATTTACGTAGTAGTGAAGGCGCATGGAATTTGTGTTGAAAGGAATTACTGTAAACATACTCTGATCCACAGTACAGGAGGATGACATGGTTGTATTATTTGAAGAAGGTCTAAAACATGTGAAACAATAGAAAGCGTAGTTTTATTCTACTCTATGTCTGTTGGGTAGGTGTCAGATGGTAGTACGGTATAGCAAATTGAAAAATGTAATACTACTTATGGACATGAGATAAACAAACTGAATAATTTGGTGCTGGTTATTACAATATTTCGTGAATCCATGTCTGAAGTGTGATCTTCAAAACTATGTAGAGTTCTCAGATGTCCACCTGGATGCTATTGTAATTCCTCCATGACAGTTCAATAAACAGACTCATTGCAATGTTCTGATGTTTCCTGATGACTGGTGCTTGGCTCTTGTTGGTGTCATATGCATGTCGGCTGTTACCCCATCCAGCACTTTGCTCCTATTGCTGTCTGTGGAGCCCCCCACCATGGATGATGATAGTGGTGGAGAGAGTGGTGCCTGGCTCCAAACTATGGCCTCCAGTGTACGCATTAATGCTGTTGAGTGCAGACTTAACTGAATGTTTTTTTTTTTTTTTTTTTCAGTGCAGGGCTCCATGCCTGACCCAGTTGTAGGCTGCTATCTCTGTTGGTTAGATCATCTGGAACCCTAATTTCAGTGACCTCTAATCAAGCAATCCCAGAAGCAGGAAGATTGCTAAAGTATTTTGGTGTTGTCATTATCTATGTATGGCTGGTTTTTATACTGTGATTAGCCGTGGCTGGTTTGATGGTGGAATTATGATGAGACCTGGGCAGACACCCAAGAATTCTACAAGGTAGAAATATGCTGGGGAAACATCAGACCCATATCTGTCTGTCATCTGGAGCTGAAGAAAAACACCATCTATCTCGCCTTAAGGTTGACCTTAAAGTTAGGACACTGCAGCCATCCTTCTTTCCTTCTGTTTTGTATTCACATTCTTCTCTCTCAGTCTCTCTATCATTGTCTATAATCTTGTTATTTTATTTTATTTTTATTTCTTCCCTCACAGCTCATTCCATGTGTCCCTCTACTTCTCTAATACTTTCAATTCTTTGTTTTCTTTTTCAATTTTCTCCATCCAGTTTCTTGGTTTTAAGCTCCCATTGTAGAGCTGTTGCTGATCATTTGCTCACTGTTAGTCATACCACAGGAGGTGAATCCTAGTCATTACTCAATTTTTGCTGAAAATTACATTACTCAGGCTATGTTAATTATTGTTGTTATTTATGCCCACATTTATTTAATTTTTTTTTGTGATCATGTTTTAGAATTAACACAGTTTCTCATAGTTTGCTGTGATATCCCTCCAAGGTACAAAAGGAGTGAAACTGCTTCAATTGCTAATTTACTATCTGTTGCGCTATTGTAGTTCATGAATTCTGCGATGTCAAGTTGTATGGTAATGCTGTGAGAAGTTTCGTAAAAATGAGTCAGATCAGTAGCAAAGAAGGAATAGTTTACTACAAACATGTTCTTGCAATTTATTGGAAGGGAGCAAAAATGGTGGAAGTTCCTGCACAACCCAGTGTAAAGGAATATACAAAAATGTTGTGGAAACAATCTTTTTTGTACACCAGAAAATGTCACATTGACTTCTTATGTGAAAGAAATTAGGCTGATTTCTCAGATTTGTGTACTGACAAACTATGTTCAGTTAGCAGTGGTCATATCCAAAATAGGACCCATTTGAAGCCACACATATGTAATTCATTTTGTACCTGCTCAAAATATTTTTGAAAATAATTTTCCATACTGCCGCAGAGAAACTAAACCCTGTTTGCCTTCTGCTTAAGCTTGAGAACAAATCTCTAATAAACTACTGATCTGCTATCACTGATTTTGATGTACATATCATATCATAAGAACACAGTTTAAGATAGTTTCTTGCTTTTTTAAAAATCTAGTATACCCCAAACTTACACCTAGCATTAGTTTATGGTCATATCTTATAAATTATTCCATTTATTCTTCAAAGTGAAGTTACTCCTTTTTGCAGTAAACAAATAAAGAAGACCGCTTCAAATGCATTTGGGTTCATATTGTAAGGATGTGATTCTGATGTTTTTATGATTATAATTGAATGTGTATAAATTATGAAGCCTGTTAAGAAATATATTGTGACCAGTTTATTCTAAATTTTTATGATGGTATTAATCTGTTCTGAAAATTTGTGAGGTAAATTTTGTAACTGGTTCTTCATAGCATTTATTTGACTGTACTTCTTTATGAGAATATGTAAATCAGCTGCTAGCATAATTGAATTGTTGCAATTTTCTTTTAGCCAAAAGACATAGTGGAAGACATAATTGGTGAAGAATGCTCTAGTCTTGAAGAAACGAAACTTCAAGCCGAGTATGACAGAAAAATGGAAGTTGCAAATCAAAGAAAACAAGGAGTTTTGGATTTACTCAAAAGTTACCAACAAACATTTGAGTCACTACTGAAGAGGTTATAATTTCTGATATTTTCTTCTTATCGTATTATTAATCTTTATTTGCCTAAGAAGTATCTACTGATTTGCACTGGTGTGCTATGTATCACTATTTATGAAAAACTGAACAAAATCTTGGATTAACTGTTTCAGTTTGTGTATTTCATTCTGCTGCATTCATTCAGGTCAAACAAATGATTAAAAGATATGAATATAATAGAGGGAAACATTCCACGTGGGAAAAATATATCTAAAAATAAAGATGGTTATAATAGAGGGAAACATTCCACATAGGAAAAATATATCTAAAAACAAAGATGATGTGACTTACCAAATGAAAGTGCTGGCAGGTCGACAGACACACAAACAAACACAAACATACACACAAAATTCAAGCTTTCGCAACAAACTGTTGCCTCATCAGGAAAGAGGGAAGGAGAGGGAAAGACGAAAGGATGTGGGTTTTAAGGGAGAGGGTAAGGAGTCATTCCAATCCTGGGAGCGGAAATACTTACCTTAGGGGGGAAAAAAGGACAGGTATACACTCGCACACACTCACACACACATATCCATCCGCACATACACAGACACAAGCAGACACAGCTTGTGTCTGTGTATATGCGGATGGATATGTGTGTGTGTGCGAGTGTATACCTGTCCTTTTTTCCCCCTAAGGTAAGTATTTCCGCTCTCGGGATTGGAATGACTCCTTACCCTCTCCCTTAAAACCCACATCCTTTCTTCTTTCCCTCTCCTTCCCTCTTTCCCGATGAAGCAACCGTTGGTTGCGAAAGCTTGAATTTTGTGTGTATGTTTGTGTTTGTTTGTGTATCTATCAACATGCCAGCGCTTTCGTTTGGTAAGTCACATCATCTTTATTTTTAGATAAATGATTAAAAGAGAAATATATAATAGATACAGTGCTAATTGGAGCAGTTCTTTGTACATGATTTCATAATGACACCTTGTTTTGCAGCCCATTCTGCAATGTTTCCACTTATTTTCCTTTTTTGTAACTTTAGCCACAAAATATCACATCTGACATCCAATAGACACACAAAACATATTATTAATACATTATTAATAATTATGTATTATTGTATGTATGTATTATTGTATGTATTGTATTATTAATACAAGCAACATAACTGTAGGACCTGTGACTGCCAAACCGTAGAGTAATACCAGATGGACCAAAGGAATGCCCAGAGTCCATCAGCATCATAGAAACACAGACTCCAATTTTTATTTGTTTATTTATTTATTTTTTTGCTTGTCCGTCTCGTGACTGGTTTGATCTCAAAGTTTCAGCTGCACCTTATGTCCTGAATTATTTGCTGTGTCCTATCATCTTGTCCCTTCTTCTTGTCAGTGTTTCCCACATATTCCTTTCCTCTCCAATACTGTGAAGAACCTCCTTATTCCTTACATTATGAGTCCACCTAATTTTCAACATTTGTCTGTAGCACCACATCTCAAATACTTCGATTCTCTTCTGTTCTGGATTTCCCATAGTCCATGTTTCACTACCTTAGAATGCTGTGCTCCAAGCGTACATTCTCAGAAATTTCTTCCTCAAATTAAGGCCTATGTTTGATACTAGTAGACTTCTCTTGGCCAGGAATGCCCCTTTTGCCAGTGCTAGACTACTTTTGATGTCTTCCTTGCTCTGTCAGTCATGATAAGTTTCTCACAGTTTTCATTTCTGCTGCTTCTCATGACTTTTGTCTTTTTTCACTTTTCTCTCAGTCCATAGTCTGTGCTCATTACACTGCTCATTCCATTCAGCAGATCATGTAATTCTTCTTCATATTCACAGAGGATAGCAATGTCAGCAGTGAATTGTATCATCAGTATCCTTTCACCTTGAATTTTAATTCCACTCCTGAATCTTTCTTCTATTTCCATCATTGCTTCTTTGATGTATAAGTTGAACAGAAGAGGAGAGACTACAGCACTGTCTTACACCTTTTTAATCCAAATCCTTCATTTGTGGTCTTCCACTCTTATTATTCCCTCTTGACTCTTGTTCATATTGTGTGTTACCTGTCTCTCCCTATATTTTAACTGTATTTTTCTCAGAATTTTGAATGTCTTGCCCCATTTGACTCCAGTCTTATACAAGTTCAATGCTAAATAGAAATTTATTTAATCTGAACTTGTGTCTTCATTGCATAATGATTTATTGGTGGAGTATTCGAGTGTAGTGCACCAACAGTATTGTTTTGCAGCACATGTCAAGTTTTGATGTACAGGATTATAGCATTCCTGCCCTTGAGAAAGGGCACTCATCTGATTTAGGCTTTGAGGCGGATGGTGACACAGCCATGGTCTTTGCAGTGGGTGCTGCAGGTGATGATAATGGTGGCAGAAGCAGATTCTGGTACAAAGTTGTCAAGTAGGACAGAAGTAACATGGCCACAGACATATGCGGTGATCCCCCATCCCCTGTGGAGTACCCTAAGAGAGGATGAGTAATAAGGGATTGGTAGCATCTTCACATCTGTGTCCTCAACATGGTGGAACTGCACTAACCATTTGAGTGGTGGTGCTGATGACATTGGTGGTAAGGGACCTGGTGGCACTGGCCCAGGTGGTGGCGGAAGCACAGGTGACAGGAAATCATCACAGGAAGGGCCAGTATCATGTGTCAGGGCACCGGGCCCCCTGAGCAGAGGCAGGAAGCACAGACGTCCACAAGGAGGGTGGGTCTGCCCTCAAAGCAGGGATGCCCCATGAGGCAGAGACAGGTGCTGATGGAGGATAGAGCTGTTCTGCCTCACCATTAGATTGGGGGTGAAAAGAAGGAGCAGTCACATAGGAAATGCCTCAGTTGGTGCAGAAATCACAAAGGTCTGTGAGACAAACTGTGGACCATTATTCGTCACAAGAGTATATAGGCAATGCTCCAGCAGAAAGTTTTTGAGAGGCCCTGAACCACAGGCATGGCAGACATGGAAGTACAGTGGAAACTGTATGGAAATTTCAAGAAAGCATCAACAACCAATAACCTGTAAGAATTTTGAAAGGGGGTCCCAAAATCAACATGGATGCTCTCCTACAGACACTGCAGAGCATTGCCTGTGATGCTAACTGTTGTGTAGCATACTGAGAGCAGATAGCGACAAGATAAACAATGTCACGATCAATGCTGGGTCAAAACACATGTCAACAGGTCATTGTCTTGATATGAGAGACTCCCCAGTGTTCCAGGTGTAGGAGCTGAAGCACATCCTGCCATAGTGCGGACGAGATCAAAACCCTGGGCTACAGCCCATCCATTGCTAAGGCAGTGATGAAGGGCATAATAGTTACTTAAAAGATCAGAAGCCCTGCCCAGAGGCCTGTCTGGTGAACCATGCTGAATGACATGAATAACTTGATGCAAAATTTGATCAGCACCAACAGTAACTGTGATCCAGGAGTGCATGTGAGGAAATCCTTCGACTAGCCCCTGAATATCTAAGTGAAAACAAAGGAGCTCATCCTGATCGAAAGTAGGATATGGACCCATCGGATGTGGGGATAGTGTTTCAGCATTGGCAGTTGCCCAAATATGTATTTGATATTTGTAGCAAGACAGAAACAAGGTCCAATGCTAGAGGCGATGTGCTGCTTTGTTGAGCAGCAAAGCAGATTGATTAAACAACAAAACCAAGGGTTTCTGCTCTGTGTTGAGGTGGAAATTAGATCCATACAATAATACACGAAACTTTTTGAGGGCATAGGCAATGGCCAGTGCTACCTTGGGAGTAGTGCTGTTGAGTGAAGTTGATCATTTTTGACATGTAAGCTACTGGAATTCAGAACCATCCTCATAGCAATTTGCAAGAATGGTCCCAAAGCATCTGTAGTCAAGAACATAGGGTTGCTAGGATGGAAAGTATCAAACAAGGAGCAGAATGTAATGTAGATTTCGAAAGCATAAATTGCTGCTTATAGGTCAGTGTTTACCAAAAGGAAATGTCATGTGGAGCAATTCATGGAGAGAATGGCTAATGTGGCTGCATCTGGAATTAATTTGTGAAAATAGGCAATGTTCCCTAAAAGCACTTGGAGTTCTTTGACATTGGAAGGGTGAGGCAGACCCACAACAGTGGTGACATGATGATGTAAAGGCTTTACACCATCGGGAGGAACCTCAAACCCCAAGTACATGAAAAAAGTGGGATTTGGCCAAGTTGCAATTGAATCCTGCAGCATGTAAGACTATGAACAAGGAATGTAAGATGCGTAAATGCTGTTCTGGGAATGCACCTGTCATGATGTCATTGAGATAGTTGATGCATCCTGGAACTGACATTGTCAGTTGTTCCAGAAAATGCTGAAACATCATTGTGGTGCTAGCCACACCAAATGGGGAGGTGTTGATGTTGGTAGAACCCAAAGGACATGTCAGTGACGGGGAATCTTTTCTGATCCTCATTTGATAGAATCAGTAAATAAGCTTCAGGTAAATCAGTTTTAGAGAAAAACTGTCCCTTTGTGAGTTTGACCAGAAACTCATCTTAATGGGGCCAAGGGTAGGTGTCACCACATCTGTAAAGAAAAAACCAAAACCATTGAAAGCATCCAGTCCGAACAAGATGTTGGCACCTCATCCACTACCAGAAAAGTCAAGGAGTGAACCACAGATTTATACTCAGCCGGAACCATCAATTGTCCCAAAATTGGGATATTCTGTTTGTTGCAACTCACCAAATCTTTAGTAACTTGAAGCAAAGCCAGAGATCACAAGTCTGTGTAAGTTTGGAGTTCAGCAGTGTCACAGCTTCACCTATGTCCACTTGTAGTCTGAGCACTCTTGTCCATCAGTCACACTTCAATAAACAATTTGTTATTATTCATGAACACTGGAGACAACCAATTAACATCGATGTTCATATCTGCAGGAGAGTGCTGGGAATGACACACAGACGCTGTATGTCCTTTCTTCTTACTCTTGTTGTACACAGTGGTTAGGGGTTGTGGCACTGTCATTTTGCATGAAACAGTTTAGGCTAGGTGGGGGAGCTGCCACTGCTGTGGGTGCTGTTTGGCATGTCACTGTCCAGTGTGGCACAGAGGCTGCATTTCTTATGGCTGCCATGTCGTCCTCCCCCAAGAACTAACTGACCCCCAATGACCAGGAACAGGAGCCATTGCATTGATGTCATCTCCAGCCTCAATCTGATCACCAGCAGCATGAGACACCTCAACAGACTGAGCAATATTCAACACTTCAACCAAAGATGGTTTCTTTGCACACCTCTTTGTCAGGAACCAACTAAATGATGGTGTCACAGACCATAGAATAAGCATAGGAATCACGATGAGCATTGGTAACAAACTGACATTTGTGACTGAGGCTGTGGAGTTTGGCTGTCCAAGACTGGTTGGACTGGTGGGGTGATTATGACAATAAAGAACCCTACAAGTGCTACAGTGACATGTGTGAATCTTATGGTGATATTTTGAGAACAACGCACACATTCCGTTGAATAAATGCGTCACAGGTTCCTGGAGCAGGCTTAACTGGCATGACAAATGATGGATCTGAAGAGAAAACTCAAGAAAGGAAGAAAGCCGTACACTTAAGTGCGTCAGTGATACCAAAGGTTAGGAAGTCACTTCTCATAAGCCGCCCAGTCATCGGCTACATCATAGTAAGGGGGGAAGGGTGGTAGGTGCGCTGATGGCATGGGTGCCTGCCTAGCAAGTGTGGCCAACAAGTTAGTGACTGCAAATGTAAAAGCCTGCAGCTGCTTGAGTATAGATTTGAGCACTGTCTACATGGACATGAGGATTGATGGAAAAACCAAACAGAATGAGCACACAGAAGTGAATGCCACACTTGTTAGCAACTGCATCATAATGCTAGACACAACAATAGTGCAGCCACAAAGAACAAGAGTTTATTTATCCACAGTGAAGTAAACAACAGAAACAGGTTAATAAGTGTAGTACACAATTTGAGGATGGGTGCCTGCTGCACTGTCCTTTATAGAGGAGAGCACTGGTAAGATGGCACAGTGAGTGCTGTGCCATGTACACAATTCACGGGCAGCCTCTGGTGGCCAGCCCATGCAGATGCTGTTGACTCAGTGTTTGAGGTAATGCATTGGCGGCTTGGTGCTGTGGCATGTATCCACATATGATGTATAAGGTAATAGCAATGTCACCTAGGGACTGCAGGCTTTCATCCATGTTGGGTGATTTCCTGTGATCTGGCTGGGATACAGGATCTCTTCACCTATAATTGACATATATGTCTGATTGTTCCCTGATGTATACTTGGATTACCAAGGAGGGTGGAAGATAATCAAATGTATTCCCATCAGAGTAAGTGGCTTGTCAGTTCATCTTATGTACCACCACTGTAGATGGGCTGAAGATGAGGGTTCTTAGTGTATATCTTTAGGTGTGCCATCTCCATTGCATTCCAGATGTTGCTCATGTCTGGGACTGGTAGTTGTTGAGGGCACAAATCATACTGGTGTGATAATGCTGAAGCAGTTGTTACTACACCTTTGGCTGCTATAGTTGGGGAGATGACATAGGCTCTTATTGTGTAGATATGGCCACAACTGGTTCTGGCATGTAACCAACTTTTCGTGTGACTCTGACTATTTGAGAAATTCTGGTCCTTGCTTCCATTGATAAGTGGCTGTAGTAGATGCAATGCAGAAGTTGTTATCTGTGTTTATCAAGGTAGTAAACTACTGTAGGGTGACAGCATTGATCTGAAGTTACCTGTTTCTTACAAGCACAGTAGTAAATACAATTCTAACTCTTATGAAGACTATTATAGTAGAGCACACAAATCCACTAATGATCACTCACAGTGCCACTTGGGTACAGCATCCCTCTCCCCGTAGGAGAGAGGTGGTGGAGCTACCTCAGTGTCATTGAGTTAATGCTTGGAAGGCTTGTTGGTGGGAGGAGTTACCTTGGGATCGATGACATCAACCTCCAGTGGGACAATGTTGAAACTCTAGACCCTATTTCTGTGCATGGAGATGAGGTCGTAATGTATGAGAAATTCTGGCTGCAGGTGCTGTGGGTGACCAGGCAAGAGACCCGATCTGAGATTTCCTGAAAAAGAGAACATGGAAGCATTTCCATCATTTGAGGCAAGACCCTCTCCTGGATGTAACTGATTCAAGTGTTTCCTGGCATTAGCCTCATCTGCTGATTCAGTCTCAAACATGGAATGACCCAACAGCTTGCTGGTGTGTGTTGGCATCCACAGTTGCTTTCTCTGTTGAAATATGGAGGCAAACACTTGGTCATGCAGCTAGACATTGAGAATCTGCGTGATATATGGTAGGTCATGATGGTCAGTCAGTTTGACAATAAACTTAAGGGTCCTGTGGGATCAACAGTTTAACTTATTCACTGGAAATTGAACATCTTACGTGTGGTATTATATGTGGATAAGAACTCTGTTAATATGTAATATTGATTGTAATTACTAAACAGCTTGGCCGTTTGCATCATAAAGGACCTCACAAATCTGTTTGCCAGTCCATTGGATTGTGGATGAAATGGTGCTGGCTGAATATGTGTGGTACCATTTCCCTGTGTGTGTCTCTAATTCCTGAGAAGTGGATTGGATACTGTTATCAGTAAACAAAGTGGTAGGTAACCTTACTGTAAAAAAAATTTTTGATAATGCTTGAATTTATTTTGAGGAGGTAAACAAATATATTCTGGAGGTATAAGGAAAGTTATTAAAAGCATCTACTACAATAAGCTCTGTGCCCCAAAAATGGTCATGCAAAATCAAGGCACACCTTTGTCCAAGAGTGAGTGGTGCAGTCAGCCCTTGTGAGGCAAACTGAGAAATTACTTATTAGAGAAGCAATGGCTCTGGTCTCGTAAACTGACATACGGCCAGGAGAGCAGTGTGCTGACCATTTGCCCCTCCATATCCGCATCCAGTGATGCCTGTGGGCTGAGGATGACACGGCTGCTGGTCAGTATTGTTGGGCCTTCCAAGGCCTGTTCGGACAAAGTTTAGTTTAGTTTCAAGAATATAAATGCAACTAACCGAAGCCTTCAATACCACTTCACCAACCAACAACCAAAGAATCACATTTCAATCTAACATAGGCCTTGGGGTGTGCTACAGATGACCACAATTAAGATAGTGTATTCGCATTCTGTGCCTTCATTAACTTACAACCAAATTGTCATCTACCAACCTAATATGTACTTTGGGCTATGCTGCAGATCAGTCTGGCACCACAACCAACATACCAAAACTTAATATAGAAACAAAAAAAGTACTGTCACTGTTCTGTTCTCATCCAATTTGCACATGTATTACATAATATAGCCAACGGCCTTGCCACAGTGGTAACACCGGTTCCCGTCAGATCACCGATGTTAACTGCTGTCGGGCTGGGCTAGCACTTGGATGGGTGACCATCTGGTCTGCTCAGCACTGTTGGCAAGCGGGGTGCACTCAGACCTTATGAGGCAAATTGAAGAGCTACTTGATTGAGAAGTAGTGGCTCCAGTCTCGGAAACTGACATACAGCCAGGAGAGCAGTGTGCTGACCACATGCCCCTCCATATCCACGTCCAGTGACGCCTGTGGGGTGAGGATGACATGGCGGCCAGTCGGTACCTTTGGGCCTTCATGGCCTGTGCAGGATGAGCTTAGTTTTTAGTTTTTTATTACATTATATGCCACATCATTATGTCATGGGACAAAGCTTACTTCCAGTATCAGTAGGTTTAGTTGAGCCTCCTCATTTTGTGAACTAATACCGATACAGATAAAAACATGTACATTTATTATGAGGAAGATATGGTAAGATGAGATGTTTGTGATCCAGGTGTCACCTGCAGGCATCCATAGTAATCCAGTCAGAACTATGTTTTATCTTATAATACACTCTAAGAAAAGAAAAGAAGAGATATTGACCATGAGGGAATTATCTAAATGGCTTGGAAACCAGTACATGTACAGACAAACAAATGACTATGATTTCAGAAAAATTGAATGATTTATTTAAGAGAACAATCTGCACAAACTGAGCAAGTCAGTAAAACATTGGTCCACCTCTGGCCCTTAGGGAAACAGTTATTCAGTTTCATACTGATTGACAGAGTTGTCGGGTATCTTATTGAGGTATACCATGTCAGATTCTGTCCAGTTGGTGTGTTAGACTGTCAAAATCCTGAGATGGTTAGAAGACCTTGCCCATAATGCTCCAAACAGTCTCAACTGGGGAAGGATCTGGCGACCTTGCTGATCAAGGTAGGGTTTGACAAGCACAAAGAAACTGTCTCCATGTACAGGCAAGTATTATCTTCCTGAAATGTAAGCCCAGGATGGCTTGCCACGAAGGGCAACAAAATAGAGCATAGAATATCATCAATGTTCCACTGTGCTGTAATGGTGCTGTGGATGAAAACTGAAGGGTCCTACTATGAAAAGAAATGGTACCCCTGATCACCACTCCTGCTATCGGGCCATGTGGTGGGTGATGGTCAGGTTGGTATCACACTGCTATCCTTGGTATCCCCAGACACACTCTTGCTTGTCATCAGGGCTCAGTTCGAAGAGGGACCCATCACTGAAGACAATTCTACTCCAGTCAATGAGATTCCAGGCCAAACATGTGTCTGGAGACACCATGGACAGGGATGGGATAGCATCCTGCCTGTCACCTACCATATAGCCCAACAGCTGGGAGTGATGATCAGGTGTGTCATTTCTTTTCATAGCAGAACTTCTTCGGTTGTCATCCGTGATACCCTTACAGCACAGTGGTATGTGTATGATATGCTCTTCCCTATTTTGTTGACATGCATGACAAGTGATGCTGGGCATTTCAGCAAGTTAATTCCTGCACGAACACGGCAAGAGTTTCTACTGCTTGTCTTGATGCTTGCCAAACCCTACCTGGCCAGCATGGTTGCCAGATCTATCCCCAACCGAGCATATTTGGAGCATTATGGGCAGGGTCCTCCAGTTATCTCAGGATTTTAACAGTGTAACATGCCTATTGGGCAGAACTTGGCATGGTATACCTCAGGAGGACATCCAACAACTTTGTCAATCAATGAAAAGTGGAATAACTGCTTGCATAAGGGCCAGAGGTGGACCAATGCATTATTGACTTGCACAATTTGTGGGGCTCTTTCTCTTGAATAAATAATTGAGTTTTTCTGAAACTGTAGTCATTTGTTTGTCTGTACGTGTACATCACATCTAGCGATTTCCATCTCATTTAGATTATTCCTTGCGATGTGTCCTTTTTTTTTGTCTTAGATTTAATATTTGGTGCAAATAGGCAAATGCGGGATGATCACTTCAGCAAGGCCACAGTCAACCACCTGTCTGATCCTCATAAAACTTACTTGTATATTCTGTGTGTATGTATATTAGAGCTATTTATTTTCCTTGCATTATAATGAGAAACCCTGTATCACTGTGATATGGTTCTTGGATACATAAATAAACAAATTACTATCAAAATATAATTTATTCATCAGACAAACAGTAAGTATGTACACACACGAAACATAAATGCTAAAACATTAGTATTCAGTCATTTTGAGGACACATTTTAAATTCATCTATTGTTTAAATTGTTTTTGTGTAAGCCAGTTTCATTTAGTGTGTCTGAATACACTGCGTACCACACCTTATGCCTGTGCTGGCCATTTGTTAAATACTGGTATCTGTAATTGGCCTGGAACTTTTTGTCATGCAATTGGGATATCAATCTGGTGTCATTGGTTTATCATGTTGGTGAACAGACTGTTGGTTTTCCTTTGTATGTATCAAACAATTTAGAATAAAGAGGAATGTAACTCTTGGTATTTTCAGTTTTTTGAAATGTGGCGTACAAGATTCTTTAATGAGTTACAAAAATTTATCTGACTGCCCTTTACTGGCATTAAGATTTTTTTTAATTGAGAGGAATTGCCATACAACTGAAATCCATATGTCAAGTGTTTGTAGAAAAAAAGGCATAATATGCAGTGTATAATAGATTGCCACTAACACAAAGCCAAACTTTACTTAATAAATGCCAAGTCTGTTCACAGATATTCCACATGACCCTTTAAGTCAAGTGGAACCCTGAGTAGTTTAGGAGAAGCACATCTTTAGTAGGTCAACTAATGAGAATGCTTAGAGTTGTCTCAACGTTAAGATACAATTCATTCTTTATAAATCAGATCATTGTTTCTAAACTGTATACTGGCTGCTCTGGGATGATTTTTACTTTGATGCTTTAATGCTACTAAGACTTACCCAGGTGATGCAAATGTGGTGGCATATGCATGTATCGTAGACTTTTACAACATAGTACTTGACTGATCACTTACATAGATTATAAATAGCAAAGACATATGACATCCAGAGAATTCGTTTTTCTATAGTATAACTGTAGTATTTGTTTTCTCTCACTCAGGGTTGAGATTATGAAAGAGAGTTTTGTTTTTATTTATCAGCATCATATGCTGACCGATTCAGATGCCTTCCTGAGATCCACTACCATGGCATTAATAGATAATCATGACAGAAATGAGTCTAGTTCAAATGAAAAAATATCTTCAAATACTTTCTCCATTGACAGACAATGCCTGAAACCATCCTATGTCTCACTGAGAATGCTATTTGTTGATAGACGTTCACAGATCTGGAACAGTATGCAGTACTCTAGTGCTTTTGAAAGGTTGGATACAAGAGAGATTGGGGACTAATTATTAGAAAGTGTCTTGTCACAATTTTTTTAGTGGAAGTGTAACAACTACATTGTTTAAGGATCAAGGATAATGGACTCCAATAAACATCTAATGAATCAGTGAACATAGTGGGTGTGCTGTTATACCCATAAGGTTTTTTATTGCAAAATTGGAGGGACAATAAATGTTCTCTGATTTTGTGTGACCTAACTTTGCTACTTCTGTAATAATTTACATTAATGTCCTTCCAATGAAATGTATGAACAATGAGTTCCAAATGATTCAGATTAAAATTGTTTGTATTCTGGATGTTGTCAAATTTAGTTTTTCTTATTTTCTTTTCTCATAAGCATTAATGAAGAATCTATTGAAACCATATGGAGAGATAGCATCTCCTGAGGGAGTGTTTTTGCTATTCTTACTTCTACCCACTTGGATATTGATAAAATTTTGTGCAGCTTTATATTGTTTTGAGAGCTATTCATGAACTCATCATTCAACTTGCATTTGGACAACCTGATTTCTATTCTTTTCATTTTACCTGTACATAGTTGACATACTCTGTTTTTTGTAAGAAATTATCATCAGTATTCTAAGTGTTTGCAGGTCAGTTGTGATCTCTCTGTGCTCAGGTGTGGCATTATGTTTCTTGGCAGTTGCTACATTTCTGTTTTACTACCTTAGGGCAACAGGACGAAATATTTCGGAGGTTGCAATGATAAATAATATAAATGAATCCTCAAGAAGAATTTTCAAGAACATGATACTATTTCCTCATTTTCAAATGTGTTCTGTAATTGGCAGTGTTCTTGTAATTCAGAAGTTGTATTTTATTGCACTGTGAAGCAGGCATTTTAGTTTTTTGTTTTAAATGTATACTCTTCTGGACAAAAGTTGTGTAGTGGAGCCCACTTGCTCTTACAACCAAACTGTTGCCTTCAGACCAGACCTAGACCTTTGGATATGCTACCGATTGGCCTGTTGCGAAAACCTAGGTGTGAAATGGTAGCGAGAGTGGGTGTTAATCCACTCACACACTAGTGACCTTTATGTTCAGATAATAAAATACATATTGAACTAACAAGTTCATACTGATTTTTCTGATCGCTGGTGATAACATTATCAAGGCAGGCTTGAATTATCATTAATGCAGTATGTGACAATATTATGAAAGGAAAGTTGTCACTCACCATATGGCAGAGATGTTGAGTTGCAGATAGGCACAACAAAAAGAGTGTCACAAATAAGCTTTTGGCTAGCAAGGCCTTCATCGAAAATAGCAACACACATACACACACTCATGGAAACGCATCTCACGCACACTTGACTGCAGTCTCTGGCAACTGAAGCCACATTGCAAGCAGCAGAACAAGTGCATGATGGGAGTGGCGACTGGGTGGGGGTAAGGAGGAGGCTGGGGTGGTAGGATGGAGTGGGGGACAGTGAAGTGCTGTTGGGGAGTGCGCAGGGCGAGGTGGAGAGAAAGTAGGGCAGCTATGTGCAGTTGGGAGGTTAGATGGAGCACTGGGGGGAGGTGGTGGGGTAGCGGAAAAGGAGAGAAGTAAGAAGACTGGGTGCGACGTTAGAATGAGGGCTGTGTAGTGCTAGAATGGGACAGGGAACAGACTGGACAGGTGAGTACAATGACTAACAAACACTGACGACAAGAGGGTTATGGTAATGTAGTATATATTGAAGGAAAAGTTCCCACCTGCGCAATTCAGAAAAGCTGGTGTTTGTGAGAAGGATCCATATGGCACAAGCTGTGAAGCAGTCATTAAAAAAGGATGTTGTGTTGGACAGCGTGCTCTGCAACAGGGTGGTCCACTTATTTCTTGGCCACAGTTTGCCAGTGGTCATTCATGCAGACAGACAGCTTGGTGGTTGTCATGCAAACATAGAACGCAGCACAGTTGTTTGCAGCTTAGCTTGTAGATCATATGACTGGTTTCACAGGTAGCCCTGCCATTAATGAGATAGGCAGTGTTTGTGATTGGACGGGAGTAAATGTTGGTGGGAGGATGTATGGGACAGGTCTTGCATCTAGGTCTATTATTGGGATATGAGCCATTAGGTTAGGGGTTGAGAGCAGGAGTTGTGTAGGGATGGACAAGTATAATCAGTAGGTTCGGTAGACAGTGGAATACCACTGTTTGAGGGGTGGGAAGGATAGTGGGCAGGACGTTTTTACTTTACTTCTCTCCTTTTCCACTCCCCCCCCCCCCCCCCCCCCACCCGCACCTCCCCCTGGCCTCCTTCTAACCTTCCAACTGCACATAGCTGCCCTACCTTCTCTCCACCTCATCCCTGCACACTCCCCAACAGCACTACACTGTCCCCCACCCTATCCTATTATTCCTCCCCCTACCTGTCCCAGCCTCCTCCTTACCTCCACCCAGTCGCCACTTCCATCATGCAGTGGTGCTGCTGCTCGCAGTGTGGCTTCATTTGCCAGAGACTGCAGTCATGTGTGTATGAGTTGCGCTTACATGTGTGTGTGTGTGTGTGTGTGTGTGTGTGTGTGTGTGTGTGTGTCTGTCATCTATTTTTGATGAAGGCTTTGCTGACTGAAAGCTTACTTGTGGCAGTCTTTTTGTTGTGCCTATCTGTGACTCAGCATCTCTACTATATGGTGAGTGGCAACTTTCCTTTCGTAATATTGTCACATTCCATGCTGGGTTTTCGATTGTTTCATTAATGCAATGTAAATCATATGATCTTATCTTATTAAGAAAATTAAATTGCCTGTGTGCCTTTAGTTTTACATCAGTATTTCAAAAACTATGTAAATGCTTTAATTAATTGTCTCATCTGTGGTAAGAACACTGCATTGCATTTCTATGCCAGCACTATAGTTACAAAACTTTTCAGAATATAAGATCATTTTCTTCAAAACCTGTGAAATGCTCCACTGTTACAGTCTGGTGTACATAAGAACTCTGTATTCCACAACTTTGCCATTACTAATATACATAACCAGAACTTCACTGATGAACTTTCAGTGGTTGTTCAGTAGTACATTCTCAGTATTTTGGTGCAATATATTTATGGTCTCCAGTGACTCATACAGGGTTATTTCATTTATGTGGTTTTTATGCCCCAGTTAGTATTTGTATTGCACTGAAAGTAGAGCACAACAGTACAAAAGATGATGGTATTCGCTCTCTGTCTTTTTTTTTCAGTTGTTCTATTTACTCATATTACTTGCCGTTGGCAACAGTAATGTCCACTTTAGTCTAGGCCCTTGAGCTTGAGCTTGCATTCTATACTGCTCCATTATGACTTAGGTTTGTTTTTCCAACAATATTAGTTGTACATTAACAATGATACATAGCACTAGGAATTGATTTACTGATGAAGTGTAGACATCATGTGTGGGATCACTGAATGCTATGAAAGAGCAACACTATGATGCTATACTGAGCTGTTCCTGCAGAGATGATGACTTCATCACAGTACTTTTACGTCTGTATATAGGTCCCTATGACAAACCGGATCCTTTCACATTAGAATAGTTGCATATTAATAGCCTTTTCATTGATATGAGAGTATTTTCACAGAAATGAAGGTGACTGGGGTAACAAACGGAATAAATCGCAATTACCCTATTATTTTATAATCAGCTGGCACCCCTTGTACCAGAATACTCAGAAGGTGTCCCTGAACAATGTCTGAAATTTGTCAGAGGTTATGGTTCACCTTGTATATTATATAATAGACTTCTTCAGTTTACGTTGCAGTTTTATTTTTTATAATGGAATGTGCATTTAATGTGGCACAGCATCATACTAAGCTACAGAGGAATTTGCTACCACAAATTTTATTCACTTCCATGTTCGTTGGCTTTGCAAACTTGCAACCTAATTGTCACATTTCCACCCAGCCCTGATCTTGAGCTATTCTAGAGATCAGTATGTTATCATGACCAAATGTGCTTATTTTAGAAAATGAAATGGATGGTCTCCCCCCATGAACCATGGACCTTGCCGATGGTTGGGAGGCTTGCGTGCCTCAGCGATACAGATGGCCGTACCTTTGGTGCAACCACAACGGAGGGGTATCTGTTGAGAGGCCAGACAAATGTGTGGTTCCTGAAGAGGGGCAGCAGCCTTTTCAGTAGTTGCAGGGGCAACACCCTGTGTGATTGACTAATCTGGCCTTGTAACACTAACCAAAATGGCCTTGCTGTGCTGGTACTGTGAATGGCTGAAAGCAAGGGGAAACTACAGCCATAATTTTTCCCAAGGGCAGGCAGCTTTACTGTATGGTTAAATGATGATGGCATCCGGTTGGGTAAAATATTCCAGAGGTAAAATAGTCCCCCATTTGGATCTCCGGGCGGGGACTACTCAAGAGTACGTCATTATCAGGAGAAAGAAAACTGGCATTCTACGGATCGGAGCGTGGAGTGTCAGATCCCTTAATCGGGCAGGTAGGTTAGAAAATTTAAAAAGGGAAATGGATTGGTTTAAGTTAGATATAGTGGGAATTAGTGAAGTTCGATGGCAGGAGGAACAAGACTTTTGGTCAGGTGAATACAGGATTGTAAATACAAAATCAAATAGGGGTAATGCAGGATTAGGTTTAATAATTAATAAAAAATATGAGTGCGGGTAAGCTACTACAAACAGCATAGTGAACACATTATTGTGGCCAAGATAGACATGAAGCCCATGCCTACTACTGCAGTACAAGTTTATATACCAACTAGCTCTGCAGATGATGAAGAAATTGATGAAATGTATCATGAGGTAAAAGAAATTATTCAGGGGGTGAAGGGAGACAAAAATTTAATAGTCATGAATGACTGGAATTCAAGAGTAGGAAAAGGGAGAGAAGGAAACATAGTAGGTGAATATGGATTGGGGACAAGAAATGAAAGAGGATGCCATCTGGTAGAATTCTGCACAGAGCAGAACTTAATCATAGCTAACACTTGGTTCAAGAATCATGAAAGAAGGTTGTGTACATGGAAGAATCCTGGAGATACTAGAAGGTATCAGATAGATTATATAATGGTAAGACAGGGATTTGGGAACCAGGTTTTAAATTGTAAGATATTTCCATGTGCAGATGTGGACTCTGACCACAATCTATTGGTCATGAACTGTAGATTAAAACTGAAGAAGCTACAAAAAGGTGGGACTTTAAGGAGATGGGACCTGGATAAACTGACTAAACCAGAGGTTGTACAGAGTTTCAGGAAAAGCATAAGGGAACAATTGACAGGAATGGGGGAAAGAAATACAGTAGAAGAAGAATGGGTAGCTCTGAGGAATGAAGTAGTGAAGGCAGCAGAGGACCAGGTAGGTAAAAAGACGAGGGCTAGTAGAAACCCTTGGTAACAGAAGAAATACTGAATTTAATTGATGAAAGGGGAAGATATAAAAATGCAGTAAATGAAGCAGACAAAAAGGAATACAAACGTCTCAAAAATGAGATTGACAGGAAGTGCAAAATGGCTAAGTAGGGATGGCTAGAGGACAAATGTAAGGATGTAGAGGCATATCTCACTAGGGGCAAGATAGATACTGCCTACAGGAAAATTAAAGAGACCTTTGGAGAAAAGAGAGCCTCTTGTATGAATATCAAGAGCTCAGATGGAAACCCAGTTCTAAGCAAAGAATGGAAAGCAGAAAGGTGGAAGGATTATATAGAGGTTCTATGCAAGGGTGATGTACTTGAGGACAAGATTATAGAAATGTAAGAGGATGCGGATGAAGATGAAATGGGAGATACAATACTGTGTGAAGAGTTTGACAGAGCACTGAAAGACCTGAGTCGAAACAAGGCCCTGGGAGGAGACAACATTCCATTAGAACTACTGACGGCCTTGGGAGAGCCAGTCCTGACAAAACTCTACCATCTGGTGAGCAAGATGTATGAGACAGGCGAAATACCCTCAGACTTCAAGAAGAATGTAATAATTCCAATCCCAAAGAAAGCAGGTGTTGACAGATGTGAAAATTACCGAACTATCAGTTTAATAATTCACAGGTGCAAAATACTAACGCGAATTCTTTACAGACGAATGGAAAAACTGGTAGAATCTGA
Source organism: Schistocerca americana (assembly GCF_021461395.2). Lineage (NCBI taxonomy): Eukaryota > Metazoa > Arthropoda > Insecta > Orthoptera > Acrididae > Schistocerca > Schistocerca americana. The sequence goes on from NC_060124.1 coordinate 314,249,110, forward strand.
CCTCAGTGAAGATCAGTTTGGATTCCGTAGAAATGTTGGAACATGTGAGGCAATACTGACCTTACGACTTATCTTAGAAGAAAGATTAAAGAAAGGCAAACTTACGTGCCTAGATTTGTAGACTTAGAGAAAGCTTTTGACAATGTTGACTGGAATACTCTCTTTCAAATTCTAAAGGTGGCAGGGGTAAAATACAGGGAGCAAAATGCTATTTACAATTTGTACAGAAACCAGATGGCAGTTATATGAGTCGAGGAGTTTGAAAGGGAAGCAGTGGTTGGGAAGGGAGCGAGACAGGGTTGTAGCCTCTCCTGATGTTATTCAATCAGTATATTGAGCAAGCAATAAAGGAAACAAAAGAAAAATTCGGAGTAGGTATTAAAATCCATGCCGATGACATTGTAATTCTGCCAGAGACAGCAAAGGACTTGGAAGAGCAGTTGAACGGATTGGACAGTGTCTTGAAAGGAGGATATAAGATGAACATCAACAAAAGCAAAACGATCATAATGGGATGTAGTGAAATTAAGTCGGGTGATGCTGATGGAATTAGATTAGGAAATGAGACACTTAAAGTAATAAAGGAGTTTTGTTATTTGGGGAGCAAAATAACTGATGATGGTTGAAATAGTGAGGATATAAAATGTAGACTTTCAATGGCAAGGAAAGTGTTTCTGAAGAAGAGAAATTTGTTAACATCGAGTATAGATTTAAGTGTCAGGAAGTCGTTTCTGAAAGTATTTGTATGGAGTGTAGCCATGTATGGAAGTGAAACGTGGACAATAAATAGTTTGGACAAGAAGAGAATAGAAGCTTTCGAAATGTGGTGCTACAGAAGAATGCTGAAGATTAAATGGGTAGATCACATAACTAATGAGGAGGTATTGGATAGAATTGGGGAGAAGAGGAGTTTGTGGCTCAACTTGACCAGAAGAAGGGACCGGTTGGTAGGACATGTTCTGAGGCATCAGGGGATCACAAATTAACCATTGGAGGGCAGCGTGGAGGGTAAAAATCGTAGAGGGAGACCAAGAGATGGATACACTAAGCAGATTCAGAAGGATGTAGGTTGCAGTAAGTACGGGGAGATGAAGAAGCTTGCACAGGATAGAGTAGCATGGAGAGCTGCATCAAACCAGTCTCAGGACTGAAGACCACAACAACAACAACAACAACAAATAGATGGTTATGCAAGGTGGAAGTCTGTTGGTTTTTGGAATGAGTAAGAAAGTTGCTTTCAAAATATAGTGTTACAGAAGGCTGCTGAAAATTATATGGATATATCGGGTAGCCAATGAGGTGTTACTGAATCAGATTGTAGAGTAAAGACATTTATGACACTGCTTGACTAAAAACAAGAGATTGATTGATAGGATACATCTTGAAGCATCAGGAAATTGTCAGTTTGGTAAAAGAGGATGTTTGGGGGAGGGGACTAAAACTTGTAGGGGAACAACAGGGCTTGACTGCAATAAGCAGGTTGAAATGAATGAAGGTTGTAACACTTGTATAGAAATGAAGAAGCCCATACAGCACAAATTTGGACTGAAGAAAAAACAACTACCACAACATTCGAAAATTCTACAGTTTACATTTATATTATAATGCACTGATAATTTATTCATCATTGTCATTTTAAGGGAGATCTTTACTTCAATTATACATTTTTCCTTTCAGATGGCATTTTAGGTTCAACACCCACTTAATTTCTCATGCATGTTATTACTATACAAATGTCTACAGGCAATTTAAGGCTGATCAAGCCTATCTTATATGAAATTAAGCCATTCTTTCCCACAGTGCCTCTCAGAAATGTGTTATGATCAAAAGATACGGCCAAGTTTCTTACAATGAATTTAATGCCAAAGTCTATTTACCTGAGTGAAACCAGTTTTTGCTTGTGTGGGTGTATCTTGTAGAGTCACTGCATCTTCTACATACCTGTTTGTATAGAAGTGTGCATATAATAAACTATGTCAAGGTTTGGTGCAATTTTTTGCCACAAGTGAACAATGAATATGCAAAAATGCAATTGTAATGATTGCAGTGCAGTATGGAGATGTACATATGACAACAAACACTGTACTACAACATTTACAGATTTACTGTTTTACAGGTCTTCAGAGGATACAGATATTTTATGTACTGGAAGTAACAAAACCATTGAAGTTAACAGAATACATTAAGTCGAATTATGTTGTAATACTCAAGTGAGTATTTCAGTTAAAGTCATTAGCTATATGTAATACTATAAAGGTGCGAACCAAAACAGACAAGCAAATTATTTGTTTTCTGGATTAATGAGAACTCGATTTCTACATCACCATAAGAGGTTACTCATTTTTACACGGCAAGTTTCTCCAGTAGCCCTACAAATCTTAAGTCTTATGGTATGTGTGCTCAGAACCAACACGTGCATCAGCACTTCAGTGTCAAGTACTGATTATCATTGATGCAAAAATCCTTCATCATGTTGAGGTCATGCTGAGTAATGAGATGCATCCTCTTGACTTCTTTAGTATGGATGGAGCCTTTCACAATATCCAAAATTCCCAGTACAGTGACACCTTCTGCTATTTTACCCACAACATTTCACTAGATGGCCCAACTATAAACATATCACTAAACAAGTACTACGACCATACATTTTATGTTCTACTGTTTCTACAATTATGTCAAGCCAAACCCTGGATGATAGCAAATGGCCTGAAATGAACAAAGATTGAAGGAAGATTAGGGTTTGTCGTGTCAACATCAGGGTCAGTAGAGACAGAGCACAAGCTTGGACAGTTTCAAAGATGGGGAAGGAAATCAGCCATCCCCTTTCAGAGGAACCATCCTGGCATTTGACTCAAGTGAAGTAGGGAAATTATGGAAAACCTAAATCAGGGTGGTTCGATGTGGATTTGAAATATTTTCCTCCAAAATGCGAGTTTAATATGGTAATCAGTGTGTCACCTCAATCAGGCTGAACTGAATAGTTAATATAATGCATAACTGCTGAAGATATAAAACTTATTTCAGTTATTTAAGCACCACAAACACAGATTCATTCTAATTTAAGTAGGCTGTACAAAAAATGTCTGTAATAGAGCTAAATGGTATTTGTATTTTCACTTTAATCTGTGAAAGAGATTCAGATAACACTTATATGTTCAGGTGTGTGCAATGTGTACATGAGTTACAAGGATGTACATAATCAAACTACTATATACTGAGGTACTCTCACCAAGCACATAGACTGGCATAACATACTAAGTCTGCTATAAGGGAACACTATTTTGAAGAGAAATTTGACACCAGATTGGGGCAAGACAATTACCACAGAATATCCTAAATAAAACTGTCCTTAGAGCAACATGTATGATTATAATTTGACATCATAAACACAACAGTGGCAATTTGTCATACGCTCTGTTCATTAACATAGTCAATGTATTTTGTTTCAGCCTCAAGTATTATCCAGTCCAATTTTATTTTAACCACACTGTACTAGCTCACATATTACAGAGGCAATAGTACTTTACACATAACTAATGAGGAGGTATTGAATAGAATTGGAGAGAAGAGAAATTTGTGGCACAACTTGACTAGAAGAAGGGATCGGTTGGTAGGGCATGTTCTGAGGCATCAAGGGATCACCAATTTAGTATTGGAGGGTAGCGTGGAGGGTAAAAATCGTAGATGGAGACCAAAAGATGAATACACTAAACAGATTCAGAAGGAAGGGAGATAAAGAAGCTTGCACAGGATAGAGTAGCATGGAGAGCTGTATCAAACCAGTCTCTGGACTGAAGACCACAACAACAACAGTACTTTACAAACAATTTATCAGCTATTTGCCAGACAGTATTGAAGAGGCAAGGTATGTTGAACCAAAATGATACAACTTTCTGTGAAAAACTGTGTTCTTATCAAACTTAAACATTTTTGTGTGAATCTCATTCAAAAGTACAGTTAATGTTGTAATTTTGAACATTCAGAATTCCTGGCGTTGCACAGTAACAATATCTTGCAAAGGAAGCAGACGAGGTTCAGGAAGACCTGTATCATGGGGAGTTGATTCTCAAATATCTGATCCATGAGAGATAGGAACTGGCAAAATTTGTAGGTCATTGTGAAAGAAGGGGGTGGCATTTAGAGAGGAGAATTTTTATAATTAGGCCATTCAGGGGGATTGCGTGACTCAGGCACCATTTAAGGAATTGGCCTAATTCTCTATTAGCCACTGTCCCACACCCACTACTATCCCTGCAAGATAGTAACTTCACTTGTACTCCACTCTTTTCCATGATCTGCCTTTTCCTCTGTGCTATCTCCACTTCTAATCCACACCTCCCTGTCATGTGCACTGCCCACAAATCCCTATTCCTGCAGCCAGAATGATCTCACCTGTGCCACATTGCTGTTGCATGTAAGAAGAAAAGCAATTGGCAGGCTGGATACCATTCACATGGCTAGCACACGAGAGAACTCTCAGGGGTTGCCTACAGTGCAGAGGCAGAGCGGAGGCATCAGGCTGACATCATCGTACACCTCTCCTCTTCTAAGCCATGCCAGTTTTTTTTGATTCAGGCCAATAACAGGGCTTCTAAGCCAACATACTCATATATTCGGATCTCCCAATCGTGGCCCAGCATTTTAGTGTGCAATCACAATTATCAACTCCATTTTAAGCCCAATCACAATTATCAACTCCATCTTAAGCAACACCGTTTTACTGGAAACAGGCCAATCTCTCTCTTACTTTACTGGCCATTAAAACAAAATGGCCAATCTGTATGTACCTCAGAGTCTTGTTCTCGTACTGCTCTTGTCAATGAGCTTTGCAAGGCAGAATGTACCCTCAAATTAAATATCACATAGTTATTTCCAAGTAAAAATTGTCTGTATTATTATTTTATAACAATACAAAATACACATGGCTCACTTACTGATCTACTACTGATCTAATTTACAGAGTATTGCACACTTAGCGACAAGTAAGGTTTGATATTTGTAGCCCACTTGATGCATGATGCAATGGACCCTCAAACTCAGTGTCATAATAGTATTCCTGTACCTAAACTGTCTTTATTAGTGTTCTATAACTGTACAAAACACATGTTGGTTAAAATAATGTGTTAGGCAGACAAGGCAGTGATAATCAACTGTTCCAAATAAACAGACATGCAAAACTCAAATAGTTTTCCAATTCCAGTAGCTGACAGTGTGTGTGCTCCGTATCTGATGGGGTGGGAGGAGGGGTGTCAGCTATTGTAAGAGTGCAATTCTCAAGCAACTTACAGGTTCAGAGACACTTGGCATTTAAAACATTACTGCAGGCTCCCAAATTGAGTGCACAGTACTTATTCCATATCTAAATTACCTTATTATTGCTCTACAACAGTACAGGACACATGTAGCCAAAGTATCATGCTCTATACTAGAAAAATATAACTTGACATTTTTAACTATTTCCTATAGTCTTTTTATTATTTTTGATCTTATGTTAAGTTCTTCTGTTGCTACCTGACTGGAACTATGATGCCAAGGCTCTCTCTAAAAAAAAGTTTACAGAGTGTATCACATTCCCTTCCCATAATCAGCTACTAAACAATACCAAGAGCTACAGCATCTTTATTTACTGATGCCATATTTTCAGTCACTTTAACACAACAAAGTATACTAAAAATGATGTTTTTTGGGAAGACCTTTAATGTGGTGTATCACCTAAATTCCATAATTTTGTAATACGCATGTATAACTACAAAAATGACCAAATAAACGAAGTTAGCTTCATAAACACTTGGATAAACATGCTCACTGCTCAGTTTGATTCTGTCAAAGATATTCCACGTCCTCTATTACAGTAAATGAGGTTCCGCCTGCCACTCAACACTGTTCATCTGCACTCCAACATTCTGCTGATTGACTTATGTTCGTGATGTAATAGGGCACTCATTCCAGCCAATAAGAATCACTGCTTTTTATTAGAACACAATGTTGCTACTTTGAAAGGACTGCATTGTAATTGTAAATCTGAATGTCTGCAGTGTGTGCGGTAATGAATTTATAATTGAAATTTGTATGCTTGAGGAATGAGCAAGAATGCAACTTTTCAGCTAATTTGAGATTGCATTTTCAGGAAGAGCACAATGTTGTAATGATCAGGGAAATTATTATATTCCATTCATGGGATGGTATGTAACTTTGTACAATATTTATTTTATGATGTGCATATGTATTTAGTTTTATTTTTCCATCAACTAGGTAACATCAGCAACAACTATCTTGCTACAGTTTTCAGGTTTCATCTTTATTGGCCATTTTTATGTTGCAGTTTTAAACTGAGAGTTTAATTTAATGCATGTGTAAAGATTTTTCTTTGTATTAATGAGTGAAGAATTTGCTCCAGTTCTACACTGAATTCACAAGTATCTTAATCCATAGTGGTTTGTATAATGTTTATTGTACATAATGTATTCTAAATTTAATATCTGTTTCAAGAAACATGTACTTTAAAACATAACTGCAGTTGTTTTCATTTTTATTGATTCAGCTGTTTGGATGTGGGTCTGCAGTATTTTTGAGTGTGGAGGACTGAGTGTGGCTAATTTTGGTGTCTACTTGTGCAAGATTTGTCATAGATGCCTGTGTTTCATTTCAAATGTCAAGACCCTCGTTGTCTGACTCATGTTGCCAAAACTTGTCTGACATTGGTAGCCATGTTACAATGGTGTAGAACTCAACCTTGTCAAAATGAATGAACTTTCCTGCCTTTGTCTGCTGGTGCATTCAGTAACGCAATTTTGTTGTTAATATTAGACCTACACCTGCATCCACATCCATACTCTGCTAACCACTGCGAAGTGCGTGGGAGAGGCAGGTTAAATGAAATAGTCTGAATTTACAATAAAACTGTAGTGTCATGCACTGTACCTCATACAAAATGTCTTGGTAGTTTCAGTTGATTTTTCATATTGAAAAGACCTTAGAAGCAGTGGCACAAAATAGTACATTAAGGAAAGAAAAAATTAAGCAGAATATTTAGTTAGCTACTACACTACAGATACTAAATATACTAATTATCATTGGAGTTTGAATGGTGTCATTTCCATGTTATGTTTTCCTTCACAGAAATCAGCAACTTCCTGAATCTCAAGTTATTCCACATGACGAATTTGAGATCGATAAAAGGATTAGAAAAGATATGGAAGCAGAGCTGGATAGCTACTTTCAGATGATGCATCGTAAAATAGATTTTATAGTGGAGAAAAGTACTCTGGGCCTTCATAAAGTTCAAGATTATTTCTTAAATAGCTTGGATTCTCAAATTATTACTGTTTTGTCCTTGAAGTACGTATTTCAGTTTGATTGTTTGCATATTATATGTGAATGATTGTATAAACTAATTCTGTCTTTACTTTCAGCACTGAAATGAAGTGTTATGGTAAAACAAAAATAGAATTTCTATTTACTTAACAAGGACACATTTTTTGTTTTGTTTTATTGCTCTCTGCATGTAATTTTTCTCAGCTTCACAATAAGTCATATGTAAACTAAAATCCATTTTTTTCTTATGATTCCTTCAAAGTCTAGTTTTCCAAAAAGGAAGGAAAGGAGAAACTCATTGACTGACAAAATTTGGAGGGAACATTGTGTGTGAGGTAGGCATCTAGTAAGAAAGGATTTTTCAAAATCCAACCCCCAAGGGTGTGTAAGAAGGGTTTAAAGTCTAAAAAACAAAACCTCACATGGGTGAGATGGAATAACCACATCTGTAATCAGTTGTGTGTACGATATTATTTCTCAACCACTCTCATTTATTATAAATCAATCTTTTGAACAGGGATGCTTTCCAAATGTATTGAAATATGCTGAGATCAAACCTCTGTTCAAAGAAGTATTGACAGAAGATATGGGGAATTACCGCCCTATCTCTCTTTTGCCGGTCTTCTCTAAAGTGTTTGAAAAGGTTGCAGCAAAACAAATTAATAAATTTCTTACTGTAAATGATATAATTTTCAAAAACCAGTGTGGATTCCAACAGGGTAAAAGCACTGTAAATGCTATAAATGAGCTTATCCAAAAAATATGCTCCACATTAGGTAAGGGTAGAAAGGTTACAGGAATATTCTGTGATCTAACTAAAGCTTTCAGTTCAGTGAACCATGCATTACTTCTGCACAAATTACAGATGTATGGAATCAGGGACACTGCTTTAAAATGGTTTAGCTCTTACCTGTGAGATAGGAAACAAAGAGTAATTTTAACTTCAAAAGGAACCAATTATTCCTCAGACTGGAAAACAGTTCCCTAAGGAGTCCAACAAGGTTCGATACTGGGTCGCTATCTGTTTCTTTTTTATGTAAATGACCTACCACTTGCTATTGATGTTCATTCAGTCTTATTTGCTGAAGATACATCAGTTCTAATTGAAAATGAGGTATCTGAAAATATTCCAGAAAAAGCCAAAAATACTTTAGAAAAACTCAAATCTTGTTTCCATCAAAACAGACTAAAACTAAATGTAACTAAAACCAAAATGATGCAGTCTGAAGCTGAATCTGTAGAAAGGACTGAAATGAAGATAACTGGCAATGATCAGGATATCACAGAAGCAAACCACTTGAAGTTCTTAGGCCTAAATCTTGATAAAAATTTGAACTGGAAGGTACACATAGATTACTTAGCAAATAAACTGAACAACTTGGCATTTGCAATGTGTATTTTGTCAGGTGCAACAAACATGGATACCAGAAAGATAGTTTATCACTGCTCCTTTGAGTCATTTATTCATTATGGCATAATCTTCTGGGGAAATTCAACAAATGTCACTAGGCTCCTAGTATTACAAAAGAAAGTAGTTAGAAACATGTATGTTGCAAAAAAGCAGGAATCCTGTCGACCACTGTTAAAAAATTTGAAAATGCTATCTATCCCCTTTATGTATATGAGGTAGTGGTGTTCTTATATAAAAATCAACATACACTAGACGCTTTCCGTTTTGACCACAACTATAGCACTTGCCACAGAGATAATTTCAAACTTCCAACATATCATTTAAAACTTTATGCCCAAATGCCAGAGTATACGGGGTTAAAAAAATAAAAGGCAGTAATAAATATATGATGGAGCTTGGTTCAATGACAAGATTGCTCTTTACTCTTCTGGTGGAAAAGTGTTATTATTCTGTTGAAGAATTCATTGAGGACAGCTTCACAGTCTGAACAAAGGGATTGTATTACATGTATTATTTTATGTACTTGTGTAGCTGTAACTTAGAAATGTAAAATATAATGTAAACTTTTGTGTTTCTCTTAAAAAAGAGAAAAAAGTTTCTTTTTGTAAACCTTGACATGTCTCCTGTACATCAAATCAAATTATTTAAAAATTGTATGTAATGATATGAATAAATCACATATCAGATTATTTATGTAGTCAACACTCATTGCTAAACTGTGGCCATGAAATACGAAATTTGATAGGAATATTTATTATTTAATTGAGGCTCTCATAGAGAAATGATTTTGAAAACTTTTACTCCTAATAGACAAAATGGATATTAACCTTCAGGAGGTGAAATTTATTGTTTCAAATTTTGACACATATAGAAATAAAATTAAAAGTGACATTCTGCCCTAGCTTTTGGAACTAACAGTTAGTTTGTCAGGGAGATGAGAAGCATAATCTGGGCAAGATTAAAAATAAATGGCAGGTCACTCAGATTCCTCACGTATATTTTTTCTTGAAACTTCATAAGCACTTGTTTGTTATACAGTTACCATACATCTTTAAGTATTTGCCATTTTAAGATTTTTTAATATTTCTGTGACACACTCCTATGGCTCACACAAACATGTGACAATTTGTGATGTCCTTCTTTGTGTAACCTCAGAATCCCTTTTTAGCCCTGTCTTGTATGTGCCCCACACCCATGAACAATATTCTAAGATATGGCAAACGAGTGTTATCTAAACGAAAACCTTTCTAGATCAACTGCATTTTCATAGCATCCTCTCAAAGAACAGAAGTCTGCCACCTGCTTTATCTACTGTTTGAGTTTATGTGATCATTTCCTTGCATACCCTCCACAAATTGTTACATCAAGGTTTTTGTATGAGTTGACTGATTTCAGTTGTGATCCAGTGATACTGTAGTCTAAGGATAGTACATTTTTGTGTTTTGCGAAGTGCACAGATCTACATTTCTTAGCATTTCAAGCAAGTCACCGACGTTTAGTCAAATTTGAAATTTGATTGAGGTATGACTGGCCAGGTCATTAATAGACACCATGAGAAGTAAGATACCGAACACACTTCCTGGTGAAACTTCTGAAATTAGTTTTACATCTTTCAGTAACTCTCCATCCAAGACAGCATGGTATGTTCTCCCTACCAACAAATCTTCAATCCAATCACAAATTTTATTTGATACACCATACAATTGTACTTTCGTTAATTAGAGTTTTTGTGGTACTGAGTCAAACACTTTTCAGAAGTTAACAACTAATGGAAGCACCTGATTCCCTTGATGCCTTTTTGTATGTCTTTTGAGATAAAGTGTGACTTGCATTTTGCATGACTGATGGTTACAGAATCTCTGATGGTTGACATTTTATTAGAATACCACATTACCTCGGAACTCAGAAAAAGTTCTGAAATTCTACAGTAGATATATGTCAGTGACACTGGATAGAAGTATTGTAGGTCACTTCTGCTGCCCTTCTGGTAAATGAGTGTGACCTGCCCTTCATTCCAACTACTGGGCCCTATGTTTCATTTGAGGGATCCGCAGTATGTTGTCAAGAAGGGCTGATTCAGATACAAATTCCATACACAGGATTATTCATAAGTACCTCCATTGTTTCAGAAGACATATGTGCAGAAACTGCAAGCCAGACTGAAAGCAGACATGTATAGTGGATAGAGCATCTCTGCAAGTTCTTAACTCAGATTTCAAGTGCTTAATATGGGCAAGGTTTGTGACAAGAAAAATGTCAATGTGATAGTGAAACTTGGCCATTCATGTCCTAACAACTCATGGTCAATATTGGCGACTGTATTAATTATTCTTCCCTGTAATTCATCTAGATTATGTGGCAGTGGAGGCAGGAACACACATTCTTGACATATCCCATAGGAAGAAATGACATAGAGTTGAACAATAATGGAAATTCCTTGATGGAGCAATATGTAAAATAAGGGAAAGGCAATCATTTATTTACAGGGGTTCGATGCATGGAGCATAGTCACACATAATAGAAACCAGTATTCACAATAGCTTTCAAGCCCTAACTCTTTCCCCAGCAGTAATACTCACATCAACACACACAACCACGCAGGCACCCAAACTCACACTCCCATGGCTACAGCGTATTCCTCCAGTAGCTGCTGCAAGTCAGTGCAAAAGCCAAAAAGAATATTGTTGTTCTGAGCAGTCAGCGAATGTAACAGCAGCAGCTGATGTGGTTTTACTTGCAGACGTTTGCGTGGAATGTGCCACACAGTTGATTGTGGTATCTACAGTTGCCTGCTCACATATGTCGTTAATTTCTTTAGGTTCCTGATGAATGATTCATGCATGCACTCCACTTTCTCTATTGACAGTCCTGGTCAGCCTGTTTTCTGTGCACCACATAAGCAGCCAATCCCATGAAATGTGTTGTATCACTTATCAATTGTTTTGTCTTTTGGAGCATTTCACTTGTATTTGGTACAAAGCTGTCACTGAACTGCTACAGTTAAGCCACAGTTTGTGAATTCCAGGACACAAAATGCATGCATTAGTTTTTGTGCAGTCATCTGCTAAAACCATGAAGGTACTTATACATAATGCAGTAGAATGTGACAAATGTTAAGATGCATATTAAAATTTCCATTCTGTATTTTGTGCCATGGTTTTTCATAGAGGTGGAAAACTACCTTGTATATTTTGATCTATTCATTCAATATTTGTTGGATTAAAATGTCACAAAGGTCTGTAGAAATGATATATATTAAGTGGCAAATGCTGCAACAAATTGTTTCAGCAGTTATTGGTAACAATCCTGCCATTCCTTTTTTATGTCTCAAACTAAGGAAATTACTGGTCAGATTGTTGATTTTGTTACAAATAAATGTGGTTTCAGTTGCCTAAGGCAGCAGTCATGTGTGTGAGTTGTGTGTGTGTGTGTTTCTATATCTTTTGTTGACAAAGGCCTTAATGGCCAAAAGCTTTAATTGTGCGAGTCTTTTTGTTGTGCCTATCTGCAACTTAGCATCTCTACTGCATGGTGAATAGGAACTTTCCTTTTCATAATATTGTTACAGTCCATCCTGGATTTTCCATTGTTTTGACAAATCTTCAGTCATATCAAACAATAATTGGAGTGATAACTACAGCACTCAGAATAAGTAATCAAACAATGGAAAATCCAGGATGGAATGTAACAATGTTACGAAAATAATAGTTGCTACTCCCCATGTAGCTGAGATACTGAGTCGCAGATAGGAACAACAAAAAGACTGTCACAAAACGAGCTTTCAGCCAACTTGTAGCAAACCTCCCTGTGCATTTAATTATTTCAGTGGCTGCCGAGCAGGCATGAGAGGTTCTTGAAAATTGATGGGGTTCACATTCCTGGTGGTGTTCTGCTACAGCTGACTTGTTGTTCTGTCCCAGTCATGTGTAACATTCATGTTCTGAAACATGAGTTCTAATGGGTCCCTGGGTTTCACCAATGTATACATCGCTGCAACCACACCAGTTCTATAGATAACCAAAAATGACAATGTATAAAGGAAGGCATTCACTAGTCTACAGCAGTGAACTGCCCTGGAGAGGACTACAGTGAATGCAAATTTGCTGGTCATTTCAATAATATGCAAATTTGTGTTAACCAACTCTTTGTCTGCTGGATAAGTCTGCAGAAGAACATAACCAATGTTTGGATATAGTTTCATTTTTAAACTCTGCTCTACAATTGAAATAGAATGATCATGAGAAAAGAATAGGGCTTTACCTGGTAATGAACATTAAGGTAGACGGTAATACCTCTGTTCTGATAGCTTATTTGCTAATCACTTGAAACCATCTGTGTGCTATGATTTGAAGGTTCTATAACAATAATGATCATTATATAAGTAATAACAAATATTAAAACAGTCTGCATTGATTGGACAGAAGATAATTAGAGGATGATTATTATGAAAATATAGTGGTAAGCAGATTACTCTTTAGTTGAGGACTGATTTAAATGAGGTTTTACAATAAACTGTTTCTAATGAAAGAAATGAACACATTCTAATTAATTGCTAATAATTTCAGTAATACTTACAAGGCGTCTACATTTCGACATAGGAAACTAGATGAGTTATTTTTAGCAGCAAAAGAAGTTGTCAGAGAAAAACTTCAGGAAATGAGCAGATTAATGAGGTAAGTGAATAATATAAATCACAACAGTGTACATACAATAATAAACAATCAAGAAGTGTTTCCAAAAAATAAATGGAGTTTGAACTCATTAACTAGTCTTCCACATTACTTATTATAAAAAGAAACGGTTCACAGATGTTTCAATTTGCCTATTGAGATAATTGTAGACTAATTTCATTTTTTCTCTTCATAGAATGTAGTTAAGAAGGCCCAATGTGTACTTCAGTATATGACATTAAGTTATGTTTGCATGTGTGTGTGTGTGTGTGTGTGTGTGTGTCTGTGTGTATGTGTGTGTGTGTGTGTGTGTGTGTGTGTGTGTGTGTGTGTGTGTGTGTGTGTGTGTCTTTGTGTAATCCATATGGAATTTACTCTTGTAGTATGTGACTACACATCTAAGGATAGGGCAGATTCTGTGTAATTGACTGACACGCAGAATAGGTGAAAACTTTCCCAGCTTTCATTTGATATCCACTTTGACAGCTTTGCAGCTAACAAAGACATGTGCACAGACACTGTTTCCTTATGATGCTGCTAACTGATTAGAGCAAGTAGCAATATTTGTTCAAGGGCATTGTGTGGAAATGTAAGGGGTGTGGAACTAGGGAGCAAAGAATGGGAAGGTTGTAAGAAAAATTGTTCTGAAGAGGAACAAATAGATATGTATGGTAACTTGGTAGGTGACTGGTAGGAGGAACATTAAGAAAAAAATGGAGAATACAGGGAGAAAGTTGAGGATGCAGTGTTAGGGAAAGAGACAAAGAGATAAAAATTAACCACTGAAACTCTAAATTAGGATGGCCAGACAGAGACTGGAGCCTCCATCTTTCCAAGTACAAGCAAAGTCTGTTGAAAACAGTGTAACCACACTTGGTTTAACCCCAGTATACAATACTATTTTCAAAGAAGTTATTTAGTAATGTAAAAAAATAGCACTGCACTGTTAATTCATTTCTCAGCACTGATTACGACACATACTGCATAAGCTATACACACATTATTTCATAATGTAATATTATATGCACAGTTGGTTGACATCAGGGCCAAGGCGACACAATGAGTAGTAGCATTTCTTTGTCCTCACAAAATGGTATTACAAATGTCAAGTTATACAGAAAAATATAAGAGTATTATAAACATAAGTATTCTACAGTTATATTTCAGTATTATCCTAATTTACTCTCAAAACACAAACAGATATACACACATAAAAAAAAGTTTTGCATCACCTTGGTTTCCGAGAATTCCATAACTTGTGCAGAAAATTGGAATAGAGATCAACATAAACATCATTTCCACCCTTCTTATTGCTCATGAAAACCACACATTGCATGTTGTACCACCATACAGCAAGACCTAAGAAGTGGTGCTCCAGATTGCTGTACACACTGATACCTCTAATACCCAGTAGCATGTCCTCTTGCATTGATGCATGCTGGTATTCCTCTTGGCATACTATCCGCAAGTTCATCAAGGCATTGTTGGTCCAGATTGACCCACTCCTCAGCAGCGATTCGGTGTAGATCTCTCAGTGGGGTTGGTGGGCCACGTTGTCCATAAACAGCCCTTTTCAATCTATCCCAGGCATATTTGATAGGGTTCATGTCTGGAGAACAAGCTGGCCACTCTAGTTGAGTGATGTCGTTATCCTGAAGGAAGTCATTCATAAGATGTGCACTTAAGGGGCATGAATTGTCATCCATTAAGACGAAAGCCTCGCCAATATGGTTGCACTATCGGTCAGAGGATGGCATTCACGTATCGTGCACCCATTACGGCGTCTTCCATGACTACCAGTGGCCAACGTTGGCCCCACATAATGCAACCCCAAAACAGCAGGGAACCTCCACCTTGCTGCACTCACTGGACAGTGTGTCTAAGGCCTCCAGCCTGACCGGTTGCCTCCAAACATGTCTCCGACAATTGTCTGGTTGAAGGCATATGCGACACTCATCAGTGAAGAGAACTTGGTGCCAGTTATGAGCGGTCCATTTGGCATGATGTTGGGCCCATCTGTACCATGTTGCATGGTGTTGTAGATGTAAAGATGGACCTCGCCAAGGATGTTGGGAGTGAAGTTGTGCATCATGCAGCCTTTTGCGCACAGTTTGAGTTGTAACACGATGTCCTGTGGCTGCACAAAAAGCATTATTCAACGTGGTGGCATTGCTGTCAAAGTTCCTCCGAGCCATAATCTGTAGGTAGTGGTCATCCATTGCAGTAGTAGCCCTTGGGCAGCCTGAGCGAGGCATGTCATCAACAGTTCCTATCTCTCTGTATCTCCTCCATGTCTGAACAACATCATGGTTCACCCTGAGGTGCCTGGACACATCCCTTTTTGAGAGCCCTTCCTGGTACAAAGTAACGATGCGGATGCAATCGAACTGCAGTACTGACCGTGTAGGTGTGATTGAACTACAGATAACACAAGCCGTGTACCTCCTTCCTGGTGGAATGACTGGAACTGATCGGCTGTCAGTCCCCTTCCATCTAATAGACACTGCTCATGCATGGTTGTTTACATCTTTGGGCGGGTTAGTGACATCTCTGAACAGTCAAAGGGATTGTGTTCGTGATACAATAGCCACAGTCAATGTCTATCTTAAGGAGTTCTGGGAACCAGGGTGATGCAAAACTTTTTTTGATGTGTGTATTTTCATCGTATCAAAAGATAGCAATGCTCATCAGTACTAACCATCAAGAGGCAAAATGTGTAATATTGCTGATAGACACATGCAACAGTAAACGAGATACCACTATCCTAGCTTTTGGGACTACTAGTTGCTTCATCACAGAGGAGAAAGTGGTAGGGTGGGGAACATTAAATAGGAAGTCAGTTTACTCAGATCCAGGATGAGAGGGACACCTTATAGTGAGGACAAGATCTACTTGATTGCCAATCTGTAGCTTGTAGTCATGTTAAGATTTTAGTGATTAGCTGCTTTGTTAGTGAGTAAAATGCTTTACGGAGTGTCAGGGCAAATAATATGGTTTAAACTTTTTGTCTGTTGCTACTATTTAATAATGGTATTACTTTTGAGCTTTTTTAACTGTATGGAAAAATTCTTTCACTAAATTGGAAATAAGCAATATATGCCAAGAGCTCTAAATTTGTATTTCAAGACTTCATTCATTTTAAATACTTCTCGGTCATTGTCAGAAGAGTCTTAATGGTATAGTCAGGTATTTCATATTCCAGTTTCTCTTGAATTGTGAATTTCATGCTTAAAATGTGAGATGTATCTATAAAACAGTTACTGTACTTATGTAACTGGACAAGTTTTCTATATCAACATTTTCTATTTGAGTTTAATGTACTGATATTCATATCTTTTTCCTGCTACACTTTTTTCTAAATATTTGGTTTGTTACCAGGCTGTCTTGTTGTAATATCATTTTCAGTCACTGTGTCTTCACGATTACCTTTTGTTAAATTTCCCTGAAAAGTTACATATTCTGTAAGCAGAAGATTTGTACATGTGGTCATTTGTAAATTAGGTGTTTCTAAAGACCTGCATAACTTTTGAATTCTTATCAGTGTAATTAGTGATTTGACAGGACATCAGTATAGTCAACTGTTTTAGAAAGAAAGAAAGAATATTTCAAAATTAGCGATGAAGACTGAAGGGGAAAATAAAGACTGTCTGACAAAGAAGTAAAGCTCCCTAAAGGGGAGAAAATGAAATGAAACTCCATGGACTGAGATGATAGATGTTATTTCAGTGTTAAAAAATCAGGTCACATTTGCAAAGAACCTTCACAGACAGGCACTACCATCCAAACCTACTCAACAAGCAGAACTCCTGTACCATACCCCCCCTAATCTTCTCAGCATCCCTTGTCACCCACTATCACCCTGGACTGGAGCAACTGAGCCGTATCCTTTGCCCAGACCTTTGATGATGTATCATCATGGCCACAAATGAGGAACATCCTACCTTAAATCCTTCCCACCCCTCGTAAAGTGGTATTCCATCACCCACTTAACCATCACAACATCCTGGTCATTCCCTATGCCACTCCCACAACCAATTCCTTACCACAGGAGTCACATACTTGTTGAAGACCCAAATGCAAGACCTGCTTGATCCACCCACCCACCACATCACACTGCAGTCCTGTCACAGGCTTATCCTATACCATCAGTTGCAGGCCCAACTTCGAAAGCAGCTATCTAATATACCAACTGTGCTGCAATCTCTGTGCATCACCAAAAACCAGCTGTCAACCAGAATAAATGCCCACTACCAAACTGTGATCAAGAACAGAATTGACCACCTAGTGGCACAAAATGCAACTCAGCGTGATGTATACTTCACAACTGATGCCATTTGGATCCAAGCACCAACATTGCTGAATTACATAGATGGGAGCTAGCCTTGTCACACACCTTTTGTTCCTGAAACCCTCCTGGTGTCAGTCTCTGCTAACCCACTGTGCCCACTCCCTCTACCAAACAGTCTCCCTTTCCTCTGGTCTATCACCACCTCCGAATACACTCTTCCTTGTCACTGTCATCATCATCATGCGTTGCAAAAACTCACTGGCTCTGGTGTTCATGGATTGCATTCCTATCACGTACATCTGCTATCTCTTCCTCCCACATTCATGTCTCACACCCCCACGGCTTCCCATCAAATCATCAGCCTCCTTTCCCCAAGAGCTTCATTGTATGAATGTCCAGAAACAAGGAAATAGTGATCAACAGTTTCAATTTGGGTGTTCATAACAATATAACACCAAAATTTTACTATTAGATGGCTCTTGTTCTGATCTCCAAAGTTGTCACTGAAGGCTGACATGTGCTTCACAGTATGAGGAAGACTCTGAATATACTTCAGCAGGCAAGGTGCTGTCTCCTGGCAACCCCTACTTGCTTGTCCTTCATGCCGCATAAACATGTGGGCAGTACCACTGATTAAGTTGTGAATATTGAGGTTGTATGTCCAAAGCTGTCACATATAGTAGGCTTTCGAGTTCATCACATGTGGTGTCGGCAACATCTTTCGAAGATCAAAGCATATTGCAACCTGGTTGTCATCCTTTAATTCCTTGAATTTCCTTTTGGCCTCTTTTTCTGCTTCTGCCTTCCTGAGATGAAATTATTTTTCAACTTCAGCTGTCTTTTTTTACATCAGGTGTACCATGTATAATTTTCATTTGTAATCTGTCACAAGTTACACAGGTATCAGTATGAGGCTTGTCGAAGCTTAGGTTAAATTCTGTCCTGAATATATGTCTGTACAAACTTGCATTCTCAGGTAGACTGCATTAGAAAATCTGTATGAAAGTCACCAGCAATCAAAATTTCTTTGTTTCTTCCTGTTAAATAACCCAAAAGAGCTTTTAGATGATTTATAAATATGTTATAATTTCCTGCAGATGCTTGGTAAACAGTTACTATTATATAGGATCTGTTACGGTACTCTATTTTTGTTGCACATGCTTCTAGATGCTGTTCTAAACAGAATGTATTAATGTCAATGTTCTTGAATTTATGGCAGTTTTTAATAAATGTGGCAACTCCTCCTCCATCCATATCTACTCTGCAGAAGTAGGAAGCTAGCTTAAAGCCTGAAATGTCTAACATATCTATACCAGTGGTCACTTGATGTTCAGAGAGGCAGATTATGTCAATTTGGTTGGATGAATTCATTTCATCAATACAAATGAGTAGTTCATCAACTTTATTTCTGAGTCCCGTAATGTTCTGGTATAATAAAGATAACCGATACTGCATAGTAAAGGGATTATAACTGCTTTGGTGAAGATGAACTGGCAGTTTCTGATTACTTTCTGTTAAACAATGTTTAAATGGAGGCTGTATGCTAAAATCTGATTCCTGTTCATCTGTTTTCTCAAACTGAGTGTGTCTGCCTATCTCTCTTAAAACTCGTTTTCTTTCCCCCTTCCCTATCCTAAAAAAGGCATCCCTCTGACACCTGTGACCACTGGTATTTTACTACTTGTGACAGTGTCCCCCCTTACGTTTTCTGCAATCAACCCAGACAGTTTTCCCTTCTCTTTCCTATTGAGGTGAAGGACATGCCTAGTGTAGTCCTACCTATCAATAGCATCCACAGGAATCAAACAAATATGGGACCCTATATCCGTCCTAAGCAGCCACTCCAACTCCAAGTTCACCCTCCCGATAGAAGAGTTCAAATGAGTCCGATCATGGCGTCTCAACACAGACACAAATCCTACACTTGTATGCTTCGCTGCTGATGCTATCTTCACCAGGTCACTCTCTATGGAATATTCAGAGTCTCCATCAATGCTATTTCCTGGACCACCTACTATAACCACAGCATCCTCCTTCGTGAAATCCTTGCATATAGAACCCACATCCTCTGTTACCTGACCCAGATCTGCACTAGGCTTCAAAGAGTTTGTGGCTTGGTACTCTGGACCTAGATTTTCCTGCAGTAGTTGGCCAATACCTCTACCATGGGAGCTACCTAACAACAGAACTATCTTTCTCTTTACAAATTTCCCTACCTTTTTCAATTCTTTGAAAGCTTGTTGTGCCCTTTCTACAGCTTCAGCTACATGAGGCTCATCCAATTCTGACTGAGGCAACAGGTCAAATCTATTTTCAAGATTTATGGCAAAGCTGTCTGATGCTCTCCTTTGCCTGTTCCCCCTATTACCTGTTGCCACTTCCCACCTCTGTTCACCCTTCTGCCTCTTTAACCTGTCCAGATACTCCCTTGCCTTGTCTAAGTCAGCTTGAAAAGCTTGAATTTTCCCTTCCTGTTCCAGTATTTTCCTATCTCTACTGCAGATCCTACAATACCACTGGTGAGCCTCATTTATGTCCCCATTTCGCACGCCACTACATTTGCCCCAATGAAAGAAACTACAGTACCCATCACACCACACCCCAGAACTAACAATCCTATGGCATGTTGGACATGTTCAGACCACAAAATGGTGTTTGTTCTTTTGGACAGATGAGGTGTGATCAGAAAGTAATGGGAATTTTTTTCTTAAGGAATCTTTATGTGTTCGTTAACTTTGCCCCCTTGAAAGTAATTCCCTTATGATATAATACAGTTGCACCAGCACTTTCTCCAATCTTGAAAGCACTTCTGGAACTCATTTTTCATTATAGTATTCAGTTCCTTCAGCAATTCTGTTTTTACTTTGTCAGTACTGGCAAAACAATGTTCTCTTCAGCCTCAGGAACAGAAAGAAGTCACAGGGGGCCATGTGTGACAACATAAAGATTTTTTTTTGTCAAAAAATTATGAATAAACACTGAGGTGTGGATGGGAGCATTATTGTGGAAACAAGTGGTTTTACCACAATTCTGGTCATTTAATTTGGATTACTTCTTGCAATCCAGGTAGTATTCCTTATTGACTGTACAACCATAAGATAGCAACACATATGCACTGTCCCATTGTGAATGAAGAAACCTGTGAGAAGAACCTTCATATGTGATCGAACTTGTCGACTTTTTTTCAGTCTTGGCTCTTCAGGTAGTTTCCATTGGCACAGCTGGACCTTGGTTTCAACATAGTACCTGTATACCTATGTTTGCACCTCTTGTAACTTTCTTTAGAAATTATGGATCATTGTCGACTTCATTCAGCAATTCCTAAGTGATGTCATTTTTGTTCTAAATTCAACTATTTCAGAACGAACTTTGATGCTACACATTTCATGCCCAAAACATCCCAAAAACTTGATTGGCATGAGCCAAAGGATATTCCAGCATTATCAACAATTGATGGTGATTTGGCAATTCTACATAACCATTTTCTTTATTTCTTCCACACAGTCATCAGTAACTGATGTGCAAGGGCGTACAGGGCAGTCATCATGTTCAAGATCATTTTGATCCACTTTCAAACATTGATATGACTCATAACTCTTCTAGTACGCATAGTACCTTTGACAAAAGCCATAGTCAACATTCAAGTAAAATTTAATGCAAATGCTTTAGTCCATCTTTTTCACAAGTAAAAATTTGGTGAGTACTCAAAAGCACATACAACCTTTTCGACTATTATCAATACACTAAATATTTGGAACAGTGGAAAATGCTAAAGTACATCAGGAACATGTGTGCCAATGACGTAAAAGAAAAATTTAAAATCAGATTATTAAGCCTGCGAAATTATGATCTCATAAAAGTATTTCATCGACAACCTTGGACCTTGTTGTGATCAGATAATCTTTGATGTTCCTACAATAAAAGAGTTGTCTTAATAATTTCTGAAAATAACTCTGGGAGGGAAATTAGTACTATATCATAAGAATCTTGGTCTCTGCCACCTCTGCTAAATCTGTGTGTTAAGGTGAAACTGAAACGTGAAAAAATTATCTACAGTAACATTTCCCTTTCTCAGCAACACTCAGCCACTTTGATGTATGATGCAGAAGACCAATAAAAACAACTACTTACCATTTGGCCCCAGCCTATCTTTCTGATCAGAATTAATTTTTCTTACTACTTTTATTAACTGCTGGCAGCATTCCAATTCATTTAATGCAAGTGGTGGGAGCATTCCACTCCATTTTCTCTGCATTTTCTGCAACATTTGAAACTCCATGTCCTTTTGACATGAACTCTACTTCCTAAGTTGGGGCTTACTGAATTCTGAGCACACATGAACTCTTCAGGATCATGAAACACAGATCAAGAAATCTGCACCTGGAATTATTTCACAATTGATGTGGCGTTATGTTTAATCCCACCAGGTGGCTACAAACCAAAGCCCATGATCAGACCAGGGAACAACAATATAAGTCAATATCTGTACATCTACCTCATAAGTGATGTGAACAGTCTTCACAGTTTCAGCCAGTAAGTGAAAGGAACTTAGTGAAGTTGCGTTCTAAGTAGAAGCAATAGCATGATAGTCTATCATTTTGAAGACTAAGAGTGTTTGAAGTGTATGTGCAAGCTTCCCACTTCTCCTTATACGAGTCGACTTACTTGGCGTACACAGCCGATCTTCTTCACTGGATAGCCAGCTTCTGGAATCTCTATAAACTTCTTTTCCAAAGAATGATGCTAGAAACAGGAACCTTAAATACTCTCTCTCTACGTGCAAAATAATTAGGTACTCGAAGAATACTTTTCAGAAACTATTGGTATATTTGAGCTTCATAAAGAACAAAATTCACACTTCGCACGTAAACATCAGACTTCTTGAAGTCACATATATTGTCTCACATTAGAACTAGATTTAAGTAGCTAAGAGATGGTTTAACAACTATAACTCTATTATAAACAAATCATAAAATATGTCTTGCCTCCAGCAAGCCCAAGATAAAAGTTTTTTCACAATTCCGAATCTCAGTTGTTCTTTTGTCACTAACAATAGTCACAATTACAAACAGCACAGAATAACACAGAAGTTCCTTGGTTCTTCCATGTGGTTTCACTACGACTTCTATGGACTGATCAACAAGTACTTCTCAGTGTTGTTCAACCACCGTGTCTACTGTCTTCGTACGACAAACTTCAAACCTGCACACACAGACAGGTGATGTGCAGTAGATAGGGTTCCTTTCTCCTACTCACATCTAAAATATCATGTGTTCGAGACGGTGGAAGGCCGGGTGGTTCTAGAATTTATGCGGAAATTCTCGAAACACTACATATCCCCTCCCCAGATCGGACATGTGAAATTTTATACATAATCATTATGTAAATAACATCACTCACAACAACATTTCATATCATAACAATATACTTTCTTATAGATGTTTCTACATACATCTTTAACTTCAACAACAATCATTTCTTTTCTCTAGAAGAATCTTTAGCTTAGCATTCCTTTATTCTGTTCTTATTTCACCTTGATATCAAGACCTGAACATTTTTCCATGTTTTTAGTCATCTTTTATAATATTTGAGAATTGTGAGGATTCTTTCGTTATTTCCAGTCATAAACTGCAGGTGTTCATGACACTTGAATATTCTATTATTTCTATCCTTTGTACTACCTTTTCTTTAGTATGTACTAGCTTCATTATCTGTTGTAGTTTGAAGGAACTCTGGGCAAAATGAAAGTGTTCCTTTTGACATTTGTGAACTTACATAAATGTAATAATGCTCGTTGTGCATAGAATTCAAACTTTCCAGAATAATCCCTACAAAATTTTGTGACTTTTGTCGTGCTACTGTCCCTTTTCCCTAGGATCAGTACCTAAACTGTGCTTTTGGATTGACCTTATGAGAGCACTTCCTCTTTCTATTCTGGTAGGTACGCCCCTTTATAAAACATTCCTATTTTTTTCAGATCACAGGTAGGTACGTCTGTCCCATAAACTTAGCCAATGCTGGATACGCCCCTCTTATCCTGTCTGAGTAGGCCTCATGGTTTCATTACTCCAGTATATGTTCCTATGTATACTATAATTAAGTATTTTCTGGTAAAGTTACAAATCTACTCTACACTTCTCATATACTTCTTAATACTTCCTCTAATCCCTAGAGTCCTCCTCTACTTATCAACTTCTATACTTCCAGTAGATACCATGTCTATATACAGTATTCAGTAGATAATATGCTTATTTATGCTATTTGAGTCCCGCTATCCTACAATTCGTCACTTAATCAGAGTATTTATTATACTGACTTTTCTTAAATGAGTATCACAATCAAATCCACTCTTGTTTGCATTCTTTTTCTTTGATCATGCCCCCTTCTTATGTATACTTGATGTAGAATCATCCTAGTTTTTGGTTTTTATATACTTATGTATATTTATGATAATTTTATGTTTTAAAAACAAAGATTCCATGACTTACCAAACGGGAAGGCGCTGGTAGATAGACACAATAAAAAAACACAAACACACACACAAAATTTCAAGCTTTCGCAAACAACGGTTGCTTCGTCAGGAAAGAGGGAAGGAGAGGGAAAGATGAAAGGATGTGGGTTTTAAGGGAGAGGTAAAGAGTCATTCCAATCCCGGGAGCGGAAAGACTTACCTTAGGGGGAAAAAACGATAGGTATACACTCGCACACACACACACACACACACACACACACACACACACATCCATCCACACATATACAGCCACAAGCAGACATATTTAAAGACCCACTGTGTACTCATATCTTTTCTCCTACAACACCTGGCAGTTGTCACATCGTGACAGGTTTTGTAATCTGTAATTTTAATATTTGTGTTTAAATTTCTTTGTTTATGTATGTGGATGTGTGTTCATGTAGTCTGATTCTTCAGCCTTCTTATTGAAAGATAAGAAGTAGGTTATGCGAAACCAAGGAAAGTAGGAAGGACTTCTGCAATAGAAGTATGTGAATATGGAAAGAGGAAAAAAAAATAGATAGGTCTTCAAATGAGAAGTAAGAAAGAAAATAAATATAAATGGTTGCTAAGATTGAAGAAGAGAAAGAAGATAGCCCCAAAGACAGGAAAACCTTCCCACCCCCCTTCCCCAGGATCCCTACATCCCAAGTACGTGAGTGAGATGCCGGAGGAGGTTTGGTGTTAAATCATCTCCTACAGAACGGACATTCTCACTTTCACCCTTGAGGTCCCCGAAGAAAATCTTAGCAACCCTATGGAAACGGCAAGTGATGAAGAATTAAGCACACTTGTTTGTGAGGGTTGTTTGAAAGGTGTGATGTGTGCTTTGTATTAGTCATGATTTATGTGTTCTTGTAAATCATGCTTTTATCCACAATACCCCACCCCTTTCAGAACTGATATAAACCCTCCCATCTACATCACATCTCACAAAAGGTATAAAATATTCTATACAAAATAGAAAATCTATATACTATGGTATATTAGTTGTTCAACTAGTCACACAATACTATATTTTCTACAAACATAATATACCATTCAGTTAACTTTATCTAAATATCACTTTTTACCTGTGATTCTCTAGGATTGTTTTTTAGTTGACTGTCATATCTGGGTTTCTAAGATATAGGATTACAGGATAGTTTAAGATTTTAGGAATAGATGACAGAATAGTATAAGATTTTAAAGGAATTCGGTGCAGGAAAACTATTTTGGAAGAAACACTCAAAACAACTCGGGATCTGACGGTCGTCACTCCGCCGTTAACTAAGGATGTTAACATCCCTGGGGGATCTGATATTAACTTTTCCTGTGCACATTTCTCTTTAAACTTCTTTTGAAAGTATCCCCACAGTAAATCAGTCACCACTTCACTAACTAACACAACATTAGGTGACGTTACCCATTTTTCTACTCTGTCCTGGATAAGCTTGACTTCTCTCCACAGGTCATCTATGCCCTTCCTGGTATCAGTAAGTACGGAAGAAGCCATAGGTGACATGTTCCCGGGTGTTATTCTCTCAGTAACTTTTCTTTCTATAATTCCTGGACTTGTTCTTCCAAACTACTTACATTTACAATATCTGAGTTTGATATTTCTCTTTAGAGCTTCTTTCTACATTATCCACTTGTGTTCTTACACCTGTAATTTACGACTGAATGACATGCATTAACTCGCTCTGCTTATCTACACTTTCTTTTAAAGTACTCAGTCCCTGCTTTACAGCATTAAATTTAATGTTACACACATTTTCAAAAGGCCTTAATTTTTCATTGGTTTCTGATTCTACGTTATTTCATCTGTCCTCAATTTCACATTCTAACTTTTTTGATAACTCCTGGAAATTATCATTCTGTTTACTACTAAAGTCAGTGAACATGAGGAATTGGTTAATTCTTTCTTTAAGTCTAATTTTAAATCCTGTACTTTACTATTCAGGGTGTCAAATTCAGTCTTTAAAGCATCCATGCCTTCCTATAGATTACCTAATTCTTTGCGCTGTGAGTCGACTTTAGCATTTAACAATCCTAAAGCTTCATTCCGAGCATTTAAACTAGAATGTGTCCGCCCCTGTTAGTTGAGTGGTGAGCGCGATGGAATGTCATATCTAATGGCCTGGGTTTGATTCCTGGCAGGGCCAGAGATTTTCTCCACTCGGGGACTGAGTGTTGTGTTGTTCTTATCATCATCATTTCATCCCCATTGACTCACAAGTTGCCGAAGTGACGTCAACTCAAAAAACTTGCACCAGGTGAATGGTCTACCCAACGGGAGGCCAGGCCACAGGGCATTTCCATTTCCATTTCAACTAGAATGTACTAAGCTTAGTTGTTTACATAGAGTTGCATTTAGTTCCTTTCTTAGAGCAGCATTTTGAGTTTTGATGAGATTTACTAACTCAGACCAGTCAGGCCCTTCTTTAGTAGTTCTCATAGCCATGGCTGGTGCTGATGTCTCTTCAATTTGCTGAACGTGATCCATAATTTTACAAGCTTTAGTCCTTGTGAGCATTTAAAAATTAACTTTAAGTATAATAAGTACATTAATAAAGTTCATTAAATATCACTTCTTGATAAGGTACTAAAGTTCTGTTTTGCGATCACCCGGCATAGAATTCTCGCAGTATAGGTGAGCAGATGTGATGGCAGGTCAGCACTGGTGAACAGCAGCTGGTGCCGGCAGCATCAGATGTAGGCTGGTTTCCATGTCCGCGTCCCTGTGATGTGTGTGAGAGCTTTATACTCCCCACACAAGATCATCTTAGTCGTATCATTCTAGGCGTATCTCGTCTTAGTCTAGTACATCGAGATCTTCTCTTCCGTTTTTCACGCTGTAACTTTTTTTCCACGCTGTGACTTTCTTACGTCTTCTCCTTTACAAATTTTCTCCTTTGGATACTCCGGCATCAGTTTCTCTTAATGGTTCTCTTTTCTTGTTATGCTCAGTTGCTATGGGAACACTTGATAGCTTTTTCTCTCTCTTTTATCTCAAAATTTCTGTTTTCTTCAGTCCTTTCACACTAGTCACCACATTCCAGCGGCTTTGTGATGACTTTTTTAATAGGCCTTATCTTTTAAAACTGTTCTCTTTCAGCAACACCATCAGCATATTTGGACTCTATGCACAATAACCATTTCGCACTTTCAATATAAGTATTCAACTTCTTGTAAGTCACTCGTATTGTTTCACATTAGAAACAGATTTATGTACATTTAGTAAAGAGTTGGCTTAACAACCATAACTCTATTACAAACTAATCATAAAATATGTCTTGCCTCCAGCAAGCCAAAGGAAGTGTTTATTCACAATTCCAAATCTCAATTGTTCTTTTGTCACTAATAATAGTCAAATTACAAACAGCTCAGAATAACACAGAAGTTCCTTGGTTCTTCCGTGTGCTTTCACTATGACTTCCATGGATCACCCGACAAGTACTTGTTGGTGCTGTTCAACCGCCGCGTCAACCTTTTTCTCGTGACTGATTTCACTCCTGCACGGACATATGACATGTTCTAGATAGGGTTCCTTTCTCCCACTCACATCTAAAATATCGTGTGTTCGAGATGGTGGAAGGCCAAGTGGTTCAAAAATTTACACAGAAATTCTCTAAACACTACAGTAGGTTTCAGTATAAATTCAATTTGCAATCACTTACGTAAGATGTACTTTGCACCTGCTTCACATGTGAAAGTCTCCAAGTAAATATATTTAGTGCAACCCTTTTTTATCTGTATACTGTGTTCTTATGTGGCACTGAAGCTTCTGATAACTGGCAATCTCATCCTCGGTGTGTGACTGTACCTGATTAAAAAAATGTGTCTTTCCCAACTTATGCTTGTTCAGGTGACTTTCCTGCAACGGAGAACAGTCATATCTGTTGGTAAGGAATTTGGGGACAACTCTGCAGCTAAAACTCACAAGCACCTTCTGCTTTATTACTGAAACTGTGCAGTTTCCTCATTCAGGCTGACAGTTCAGCAGTGGCGGAAATCCTGTATAACAATGGAGACTGGGATGACTCACTTGTCATTCCAGGTACAATGCTGTGCTAATACAAATCCTGTATGTGATGGTAATTAATCTGTCCAATGTGCTAGGTGGTCATAGATGTCACTACAATCACAGTGTTAGAAATGCAGTACAGATTTTGGACTGAAAAAAAGAAGAAAAAATGGGCAATATGGTGGTGAATTTTGACATTACTTTACTGATGATTTGAGTCTCTCTAATTCAGTCCAGGTATATAAGAGCAACTTGTAGAAACTTAATTAGTACTCTGTATAAATAATACAGTATGGCTCATGTGGAAGCTGTATGCTGAGATCAGAGCAGATCTCCACCTTTACTTCTTATGAGACCAGAACTGTTTTAGATTTAACAAATTTTAAGATGAAATACTCTTCCAGTTTACATTTTCAGCCCTTGGTTTACAACATTTTAGATAGGCATCATGCTTTTAATGTAGTATAGACTGATTGTTCAGAGCAGTGTCTCCCTCAGCTCTTGAGTCTTTTCTTGGACCATATCTTCAAGATGTGTCTTTGTAATTAATACACTGTACAGAATGGAGAACAGTATGGAATCCAGAAGGCAGTGGAGTAGAGGAGGTGAGAGTGAGAGTGAAAGGTTTCTCATTCGCTATGATTCCCTTAGTGCTCTACAAGCTTTGCAACAAATATTCATAGCAGAGAAAATTATACACACAATACAGAACAAACTGCTCCTTCAACAACAGGTGAAGCATGTATCATTCTGCTGGGTACAAGGACATGTTGCAGTGTGGAGAAATGAACAAGTGGCCAAGGAGGCTGTTGTCTCATCATCTTGCTGTGGGGCCTGAGAGCTATGCAGCTGTGTTAGGTATAGTGACTGCCAGTGAAGGACAACAAACTATGGTTAGTGAAACCAAAAATCTGACATCATATACCTCATACTGATCATTCTGATGCGATGAAATCACCATGACTTGCCTCTGAATAGGACGCAACCCATTAAGCCATGGCTTTATACTCCGACAGGCAAGGTCTCCAGTCTCATTACCTGATTGCACTGGTGTGGTGGTTGGTGTGGTCTTCAGTCAACAGACAGAGTTGATGCAGCTCTCCATGCTAGTATACCCTGTGCAAGTATCTTCACATCTGTGCATGAATATTGCAACTTATACCCATTTCAACCAGCCTACTGCAGTGAAGCCTGAGTTTCCCCCTACAGCTTTTACCTCACACTGCCCTTTATTACCAAATTAACTCCTTAATGGTATTTTGCATTAAGGGCCATCCCACAATGATCTATCTTTATCCTGTTACAAAAGTTAACTGAGTGCCCCCTGAGACAAGCCTCCCGATGTTAGACAAGAAAGCCAGACTCTAGTAACGTCAAATAGTCAGTTCACTGTGTATGTTATATTACATAACTGGAGGAATCCATGTACTAATTCCTTCTACACACTATATGTATCACCCCTCCACAGCATCAAGACAAATGCGAGTATGCCTAACTCCTGAGATGTGAACTGGCTTGCCAAAATTAACTAGATACACCTGTCAACCTCATTGAAGTTCCTCCTCACATGGCAATTATAGGTAGAGACTCCTCTTTCATTGTGTAAAATCCTAAAAGTATTGATCCTCCACATGACCTTATAGCTGTATAAAATGTTCCCCATGATCAGTAACACAAGATATGGTCTGATTTTATCATCTCAGGCACTCATGCTTATTTGTAAGGCTTTTTGTAGATATTTGGTAAATAATTTTTT
This sequence comes from Schistocerca americana, assembly GCF_021461395.2. Classification (NCBI taxonomy): domain Eukaryota; kingdom Metazoa; phylum Arthropoda; class Insecta; order Orthoptera; family Acrididae; genus Schistocerca; species Schistocerca americana. Next base: position 314,279,066 of record NC_060124.1, read on the forward strand.
TCCATTATATGGATAACTTTGGGTGCATATCCTTTATATCTGTACATGTGTGTTTCTGTTCTTATCAGTTCACTTACTTCTCAAGGGATGACTTCAAACCACCAACAAAAGAAGTAGAAGAGGAATTAGAAAGGAGAAAAGAATTCTCTGTTCTGTCTATTCTAAAAGGCTTGAATACTGAATCACCAGAATTTAAACAAAATCTAAGACTGAAGAAGCTTGTACAGAAATATTATGAACAGAAGAATAAAGTTGAAAGAAGGCAAGATGAGGTAATTCACATTAACATATAGCTAAAATGAAGCTGTATAAAATCCATGGTATTTTGCATTATGGGCCATCCCACAATGAACTATCTTTATCCTGTTACAAAAGTTAACTGAGTGCCCCCTGAGACAAGCCTCCCGATGTTAGACAAGAAAGCCAGACTCTAGTAACGTCAAATAGTCAGTTCACTGTGTATGTTATATTATATATCCTTTATATCTGTACATGTGTGTTTCTGTTCTTATCAGTTCACTTACTTCTCAAGGGATGACTTCAAACCACCAACAAAAGAAGTAGAAGAGGAATTAGAAAGGAAAAAAGTTATTCTTTCTGAGTTGGTCAACTCCATTTGTTGAGTGGTTACATCTTATACATTCTGACTACACTTTTGTTTGTATGGGGGACAGTATGTAAATACTGTTACTGCTTATTAAGTGAAAGATATTAAAAACCAAACATTTAAGTAAATAAACAGTATTTTTGAGATATATTGTACCTGTACTTGCAACCATATCTTGTGCTCATACCATTCGTTATCATTCATGTTACGAAAGGTTCTCATTTGGTAAGTCACTTGGCGTTGCTTCAGGAGCTGGAATTCAATGGCATAACAGATACCGTTAATCAGTGGTTTCAAACTTATTTTGTCATTTGAAAGAAAGTGATAGATATGCTTAACTCTGACACAGCAAAAACTTCTTCAAGTCCTAATATGTTGTGGGCTCTCTGAAGATATAGTATTGTGAAGTCTACTTTTTTGTCACTCACTTCCTTCTCTGCGTTATAGATGCCGATCCTATGTTATTTTCAGATGACTGCTTGTTCAGTTCATTTAGTTTGAGCAAGACTGCTCATGCAGAATTACTGGTGTAACTGAAGAGTCAGTATTTGTGAAGACTTTAATGTTGATTTTTTGTCTGATTGAAGATACCTAAAGTAGTTTATGTCCAGCTTTATTTTCCATGGCAAAGGAGTGAACGTCATCATGTTACAGACTTTGATAATTCATTTTTGTTTCCAACTACCTCCAGTAATTTAGATGTAAAAGTAAATGGTTTATTTGAAAACTAATGACCCACCCTGGCTTTATGCAGCTAACACTAAGTGTTGACAGCTGGATGACTTGTCTGCCACAGCAGTAATTTTATTTACAGGCCATTGCATGGACTTATGATTAAAATTCAGAGAACAATGTTAGGTGATTGAATGTCATCACTTTTACATAACTTAAAACAGTTTAAGCAGAGCACTCCAGAACAGTTCTCAGGAGGCTCAAATGTTATCTGTTTCATATTTAATTGGTGTTCAAAATGACATGTTGTAGCAATGATGAGAGCTATGAGCTACCATTCTGCCTGGTTCTCCCAACTGCAGAGCGAGTTTTGTGTGCACTACAGTCAGTTGTTGGTCACCCAAATGCAGTGCTAGTCCAGAATGAACGACATTTTCTCTGTGATCTTTTTCTGTGTTTCCCTTCACTACCCTTAAACATTAACTCTACACCAAAAAAATATGTTCTTGTTAGCTTAACACCTGATATGTCCTTCATCACAGGTCATTTGGGAAGTTCCCATTAGTGGCAGTCTTGTGCCAGCCTGATACCGGAATCAGGCAGCCTTACATCTACCTCCTGTGCCACAAACCTTACTCCTAAATCAGTCTGTCAGTTGGTGAAAATCTTTTCAAAACCACTACAGTACCTCCTGAGAGTAGCCTGCACATAAAGCAGAAAACCGTTGTGAGCTTACTATGCCATACTTCCTGCATCGCAGGTAATTTAGCATGTTGGCAGTAGCTTGCACCAGCCTTCCAGTAGTAATAGCTTGCACTACCCTTGTGCTGCTGTCGGGTCACCTAACGCATTTCCAGGGAGCTCCGCCACACACTGGTAGATGAAAGTTATATCATTTTCACACCAGCAGGGGGCTTTAATGCATCATCGTTTAGCCAGTTTCCACAAAATATTTATTATACTCACAAAACTATCACATGAATTGTTGTTGTTGTTGTTGTTGTGGTCTTCAGTCATGAGACTGGTTTGATGCAGCTCTCCATGCTACTCTGTCCTGTGCAAGCTTCTTCATCTCCCAGTACTTACTGCAACCTACATTCTTCTGAATCTGCTTAGTGTATTCATCTCTTGGTCTCCCTCTACAATTTTTACCCTCCACGCTGCCCTCCAGTGCTAAATTTGTGGTCCCTTGATGCCTCAGAACATGTCCTACCAACTGGTCCCTTCTTCTAGTCAAGTTGTGCCACAAACTCCTCTTCTCCCCAATTCTGTTCAGTACCTCCTCATTAGTTATGTGATCTACCCATCTAATTTCATGAATTACAGTATCTATTATTGAAAACTGCATCAAAATTCAAACAGTAGAGTCTGAGATTAGTCCAAACACATAGACAAAACCACAGTGGTGGACTTTAATTTATGTATGTATATGGATACAGAAGATAGATGGTGGTCAGAAGTTAACAGTAAAACAGGCTAATTAGTTTCAGATCATAAATGAAAAACAGAGAAGTGGTGGAAAATTTGGCACCTTCTTAAAGATATTGATATGGCCCTTTGTCTTATATTTTCCTTTAAAAAAAGAAGTATTGTAAAATTATACCAACTGTTGTTTCTTTAAAAAATTAAAAAGGGGGGTGGGGTCTGCTGAGTTCAAAAATAAAACATTAAAAAACTGAAACAAGGATGATTGCAAATTGGGGGTAGAAGTCATTAAAACAAAGGCATTTTTCTTTGAAACAGTATCTTCTCATGTAATTTCAATAACAATATTTGTCTTCAGGGTCCAAAAATATTTTGAGGGCGCCCACCTACATAGGGAGAAACGATCGTCATATTAAAATAAGAGAAATCAGAGATAGCATGGGAAGAGTTAAGTGTTTGTTTTTCCAATGCACTGTTTGAGAGTGGAACAGTAGAGAAACAGCTTGAAGGTGATACAGTGAACCCTCTGCCAACAACTTAATTCTGTGTTGCAGAGTAGTCATGTAGATGTAGATTACAAGCATTATTAAATAAGAAACAAGTAGAAGTAGTAACATTAAAGTGGCCAACTTCTCAGACAATAACTCAATATGATAATGGAGTGTCCTGTGTGGAAAACAAATAATGAAAATGATAGCTAAGCTTTTTGAGAATGTCCTTCCTCATAACAAAGACACAATATGTACATACACTTATGAGCCAAAACATTATGACCTCTGCCAACCATGAGGCTGTATGCTGCCTGGTGGTACTGAGGACATGTGACGTGGTAAGAGAAGTATATGAGCTGAACAGAGATGAATGGGGAACCATTGTAGCAACGATAAGTGGCAGAAATGAAAAAAATTCACTGACTTAAGTGACTTTGACAAACAGCAGATTGTTGTGGCCCAGTGCCTGGGAGCAAGCATCTCAGAAGTGATGAACCAGGTTGGCTGTTTACTGGCTACCGTCATGAGCATTTATGGAAAGTGGTTGAAGAATGCTGTATAACAATGCGTAGGCAACAAAAAGTTGGACATCCATACCTCATTACAGGACTCAGGGATCAGAGGCTTGCCCACTCTCTAAAGCGGGGTAGGCAGTGATCTGTGACAGATCTGATGTCAGAGTACAGAGATGGCACAGACACAAGTGTTTTGGAGCGCTCCATTCGGCACACAGTGTTCTGCAGCAGGGAACCTGTAAGTGTTCTCATGTTGACACAATAACATAGTCATTTATGATTACAGTGGGTGTGGGATCACTGAGACTGGACTGCAGATCAATGGGATCATGTCACACGGTCAGATGAATTCCATTTATTGTTAAACCAGGTTGATGGTCTTGTCCAGATATGCTGTCATCCACGCCAATGGCTGATTGAAGTATGCAGTACGCCATAGACACAGGCCAGTGGTAGCAGTGTTATGTCATGAGGGACATTCACCTGGGCTTCCATGGACCCTGCGGTAGTAACTGAAGACACCACAACAGCTGTGGACTACGTGAACATTATTAGGGACTGCCTGAACCCCTTATGCTTGATGTCTTCTCCAACAGTACTGACATCTTCCAGCAGGATAACTGTGCATGTCACAAGGCCAGAATTGTGTTGATGGTTTGAGGAACATGATAGTGAACTCATGTTGATTTCTTGGCCATCAAATTTGGCATATCTGAATCTGATGAAACCCAAGAGGGATGCTATCAGACACCAGCTCCATGCCCACAATCCAACTGCCCATAAATTATGGGAAGTGTGTTGCCTGTGTGTAGGCGTCTGATGCCACAAACCTCTGAAAACCTATCAAGTACTTGTTGAATCCATGGCGTGCAGAATTACTGCTGAATTTCGTTCCAGAGGCTGATCAACACACTTTTAAGTAGGTGGTCATAATGCTTTGGCTCACCAGTGTATGTGCACCCTCCTCCCTCCCACTCTCTCCCCTGTGTAGCTTTATTGTTCTGGGACAGTTATGTCATAATATGTATGTGTGTTTTTGCTATTGAGGTCTGGGGAAGGATATTATCTGAAGACTGAAGTGATTTCAGTCTTGTTTATTAGATTAAAGTACATGTATTTTTATAGCATAGTTCCATAGTAAGTTGATCCTCAAGCATTTAGGACATACCATAAAACAAAATTACATAGGGCAGAACCTCTCAGTGAGGGAACATGGTCCTCACCTGCTGACATACAATTTGTGCAGGATTTGTTGCTTGTATTGACTTTAAATGCTATCGTTTCTAGGTATTTCTTACAGGATAGGGTGTGATCAAATGTGACACCAAGGTGCTCAGGGAACTAACTACGGGGAAGTACTTAACTGTTGAAGTATAATTTGGGAGATTTTGCAGCTTGACCATTATTAGGATGAAAGCTCATTGTTTCCATTTTGCTTGTGCTGACAATCAGTCTCCAGCCAGTTTACAATTTTCTAAAAAGTTTAAGATCTTGGGAATGAGGACTGTCACCATTTTCCATTGACTTAATTTGGACAGCTATAGCCAAATGGTCGGCATAACGAAATTTACGTCATTTTGTTTCTGGGATGTCTGATATGCAGAGGTTGAAAAATGCAGGCACCAGTACAGATCCTTAAGGGAGGCTATTGTTTATTTTTCTGACTCTACTTACATTATATGGAAGGTTCTGCCACATAGCATGTTATTGGGGAAGTGTAAGAGATTCTAGCATGGATGGTGTGGTATGATTTTTATAGCAGACCAACTCTCCATATGGTGCCATATACAGCGGTGAGATCTACAAAGACAGCTGTCGTCATCAACCCTTGCTGGAGCACTACTTTGATGTGACTAGTTAGACTGAGTAGCTTCTGTTATGGTGAAAGGCAGCTCACTTCACTGGTAGGTGTTATTCCAGTATTGATTGTGTGCAATTTGAAATGAGCTCCTCCAACAACTTAGAGGTGTTGCTTAAGAGGGAAATCGACAGTTGCCTGACTTTAGCAAAGATATTATTTTATCTTTCTTGGAATTAGGTGGCACCTGACCATTCTGCATAATGTGAGGAGAACTGGCTCATCTATTTTCTAGTCCTCTGGCCACTGTGCATTAGGAATTCAGGGAGGATAACATCACATTCTGGGTCCTTCCCTGTTTTAATTTTACTGACAGCAATATTTACTTCATCAGTTATTAAGGAGTGGAAAACATTATTTGGAGCTTAATGTAACTGACAGAACAGTTTCAGTTGGCACTTGAGGAATGTAGTATGTTTCCCATCTCTTGGAGGTCTTGATAAGGATATGATTTGTGAGGCAATCTGGTTGGGAAAGACATCTGGCATTTGTCACTCAGGTGCACTGTCACCTCTGAGTTTCCTTAGGAGGTTCCATGCCTTCCTGCTTGATTTGGTGAAGTTTAATGCCTCAGTAGTTTCTCCCAATTTTTTCCTTTGGGTTGCATCATGGATTTATAGTAGCTTATCAGCAATTTCATCATTGTTATCATGGAAGAATCACGGATACATAACTTCCATCTCATCAGTCCATCCTAGGATACAAACTTGTGACAGCCCCAGGGAGTATATAATTTTGCAGCTACTGTTATTATCTTTATAAATCTGTGGTAGTTACATTACTTTGCAGGGATCAGCAGCAGAGTTTGGTCAATGTTATGCAAAAAATTTTCTAAATTTGCTTTTAGTAGGTTCCGACTGGGACTCAGAAAGGAACAGGTAAGAAAGAAGATTTCAGTTTTCAGAGGGATGGGGCAGTGTTGACTGTGTGGGAAATTGTCCTTAACCTTCTTATGTATGGGGACAGGATCTGACTGCAATTGCTGGTAGGAAAACTCAGATCAGGGTTTTTTCCTGTGTTGTGGGTGGTAGATTTGGAGGTATTTCTATCTTTTCCATCAAAGATCTGGTGCAGATAGTTTCCTTTCATCCAGTTTGATAAATTTTCCCTATGTTCATCAGTTATGTTTACCACTGTTAGTTGACCAATTTTTGTGAGCATTGAAAGAATGGTAGGGGATGCATTTTTGATATTGTCTCTCACATAGGTTGCAAGTCCATAATGTCAGTGGTACATAGTTCCAAATAGATCTTAGCCATTGATCAAGCCTCTGGACTTCTGTTGCTGTTCATCTTCAGTGTATGTTTCCTGAAGAATGGTATTAAAATTTTTGAAAGAACCTGACTCTTAGAACTACTAAGCTCTTCAACATTCAATTGGAAGATCTGTGTAATAATGCCCAACTCTCTTGTCAGTACAGTCTCATAACTCTAATGCTTCTTCTTCTTCATACTCATATAAATCAGTCCAAGTGTTTGAAAGGCAGGAAAATTCACAAGCAGTCAGGATCCCACAACTTCTGGATCTACATTTGTGGCTCAATGTGACTGTTCTTTAGCACCATCCATGAAACAGGTGTAGCTTAAAGAATGCTACAGAAATGAACAGTCATTATTCTACATGTTGCTGATGAAAGGTCATTGCAGTAGACAAGAAAAAGTAAGGGAATGGGGTGGGAAGTTGTGGGAAACCACATGTGATTAGTTTATAGTTAGATGATGTTTTATAGCTTAATACAGAACTCTTTCCTATTGACACCCCTTATTCTCTGTCAGGGAGACATAATTTGTATCATTTCCTTTTACATTGTTGTTGTTTTTGTTGTTGTTGTTGCTGCCGCTGCTGCTGTTGTAATTATCAATCCAAAAGCTGATTTGATGCATCTCTACATGCTACTCTGTCCTGTGCAAGCCTCTTCATCTGCAAATAACCAAAGCAACCTACATGCTTTTGAACCTGCATACTGTACTCATGTCTTGGTCTCCCACTACAATTTTTAGCCCCCAAACTTCTCTCTAATCGTAAATTAGTGATCCCTTGATGCCTCAGAATGTGTCCTATCAATCAGTCCCTTCTTTAAGTCTAGTTGGGCCATAAATTTCTTTTCTCCTCAATTCTGTTCAGTACCTTCTCATTATCTACATTATCCATCCAACTGATCTTTAGCATTCTTCTATAACATCACTTTTCAAAAGCTTCTATTCTCTTCTTGTCTGAACTGTTTATCATTCACATTTCACTTCCATACAAGGCTACACTCCAAACAAATACCTTCAGAAAAGACTTCTATATTCAATGTTAACAAATTTTCCTCTTCAGATTTTTTTTTTGCCACTTTACATTTTATATCCTCTCTACTTTGGCCATCATCCATTATTCTATGGCACAAATAGAAAAACTCATCTATTAATTTAGAGCTGTGTTTTGTAGACTAATTTCCTCAGCATTGCCTAATTTAATTTGACTACATGTTCATCATATAACCTCTTTTCAAGGCACTGTCTAATCCATTCAACTATTCTTCCAAGTCCTTTGCTGTCTCTGACAAAATTACAATGTCATTGACAAACCTAAATTTTTGTATTTCTTTTCCCAGAACTTTAATTCCAAATTTTTCTTTGGTTTTGATTTACTGCTCGCTCTTGTTCAGATTGAGTAACAAAAGGAGATACATAACAGCCTACTTCTCTCACTTCTCAAAAACTGCTTCCCTTTCATGCCCCCCATCTCTTATGACTCCTATCTGGTTTCTGCTCAAATTGTATATAACCTTTCACTCCCTGTATTTTACCCCTGCTGCATTATCAAAAGCTCTCTCTAAGTTTACAAATACTATAAACATAGCTTTGCCTTTCCGTAACTTAGCTTCTAAGAGCAGTCATAGGGTCAGTATTGCCTCGCATGTTCCTACATTTATCTGGAATCCAAACTGATCTTCCCTGAGAACACCTTCTACCAGTTTTTCCATTCATCTGTAAAAATTCATATTAGTATTTTGTAACAAAGACTTACAAGGGGCAATAAATAAGTAATGCAACAAATTTGTTTTCCTCAGCCAGTTTTGGCTAAAAAAAATGTGGGATTTCTTGTGAGACATTTTGGAATATTCCTGCTACAACACCTATAGTTTTCTGAAGTTTTTATGGGTGGCTGCACTATGCATAGCCTTCAAAATGGTGTCTGTAATGGAGGTGTGTTCCAAGCAAAGAGTTATCATAGAGTTTGTTATAGCAGGAAAACAAAACTTCACAGATATTCACAGGCACTACCAGAACATCTACAGAGATGTGGCGGTGAACAAAAACATGATGAGTTGTTGGGCGAGGTATCTGTCTCCATCGCTACAACATCGCACAAACCTGTCCAGTCTTCCACGTGCCAGCCAGCCCACAGACAGCTGTGACTCTTGGAATATTTAAATGTGCAGACATTCTCATTTGAGGTGATCGACAGAACACAATCAAACACCTCACTACACAACTGGATGCCTCTGTTGATAGCACTGTCAAACTCATCCACCAGCTGGGATACTCAAAGGCACATGTTCACTCCGTTTCTCACTGCCTAACAGAACACCATAAACAGCAACAAAGGACCATCTCTGCAGAACTGTTTACACATTACAAGGCTGACAGGGATAATTTTTTGTTGAACATTGTCACAGGTGAGGAAACATCGGTTCATCACTTCAAACTGGAAACAAAATGGTAATCCATGGATCACTGCCACATCACTTCTCCTCCAAACAAAACATTCAGAGCTGCATATTCAGTGGGTATTGTCATGACAATTGTCTTTTGAGACTCTGAAGGTTTTATTCTGTTTGATGTCTTCCCTCATGGTGGAATGGTCAACTCTGAAGTGTATTGTGCTACCTTCAGGAAATTGAAGAAACAACTTCGGCATGTACATTGCCACAAAAATTCAAATGAACTTCTCCTTCTCCATGACAATGCAGGGCATCATAGAAGTATGCACACCCAAGAGGAGCTCACAAAACTACAACCATCCTACAACCTGGATCTTGCACCTTCCAGTTTCCATCTGTTTGGCCCAAAAAAGAATGCACTTCATAGGAAGCAGTACATGGATGATTGGGATGTTATTGATCCAGCAAGATGTTGGCTCTAATGTCAACGAGTAGAGTGGTACCATGTGGGCATTCAGGTCCTCCCAAACCTTCAGACTGAATGGAGATTATGTTGAAAAATAGGGCCTTATAGCCAAAAGAGTGGAGAATAATATGGTATATTGGGATGCTGAATAAAACCAATCTGCTTTCAGAAAAAAAGTGTTGCATTACTAATTGAGTGTCCCTCATATGAAAATGATAATTCAATAATATTCACACCAGTTAGCACCTGCTTTCTTTGTAATTAGAATTGCTACATTCTTACACATTTCTGATGTATTGCTGATGGAACAGCCAGCAATACAGTAGTGAAACAGTATATGTTTGTGTCTACAGTTGTAATTTATTTATTTTACCTACTGGGTACCTGTCTGGTACACAGTACCATCCACAGGCCATCTTCTGGCACACAGTCATCATGCTTGTTTCCCGAGTAGGTGTGTCAAATACTCTCACATTCTTCCTGAAGTCAGAGTGTATTCTGCCTGTCTCATACATGAAGCGCACCAAGTGGAATACTTTCATCATGGCTGGTTCTGCATAGGGTATCAGTAGGTATGACAGAATGGCATTTATTCTGGCGGCCTTGTTTCGACTTGTGTTTTTCAGTGCTCTGTTGAATTATTCTCATAGTATTGTATATCTTATCTCATCTTCATCTACATCCTCTTCCCTTCCTATAACATTGCCTTCAAGTTAATTTTCCTTGTACAGCCCATCTATATACTCCTTCCACCTTTCAGCTTCCCTTTCTTTGCTTAGTACTGGTTTTTCACCTGAGTTCTTGATATTCATACAGCTGCTGTTCTTTTGTCCAAAGGTCTCTTTCATTTTGTGATAGACAGTATCTCTACATTTGTTCTCTAACCATTCCTGCTTAGCCATTTTGCACTTACTAACAAACTTGTATATTAATGTTGTATTCGCTTTGCCTGCATCATTTGTTGTATTTTTTTTTATTTTCTCCTTTCAGTAATTAAATTCTGTATCTTTTCTATTTTTCCAGTAGGTGTTGTCTTTTTACTTATTTGATCCTTTCCTGTCTTCACAATTTCACCTCTCAAAGCTACCTGTTTGTTTTCTATTGCAGTCCTTTCCTCTGTTGTAGACAGTCATTGCCTAATTCTCCCTCTGAAACTTTCAGCAGCCTCTGGTTCTTTCAGCTTATCCAGGTCCTATCTTCTTTATTTCCTTCCTTTTTGCAATATCCTCAGTTTTAATCTACAGTTCATAACCAAATATTTTGGTCAGAGTTGACATCTGCCTCTGGAAATGCCTTACAGTTTTAAATCTGATTCCAAAATATATGAGACAATGTATTATTTTTACTCAGTGATAACAAGTAGTTACTCACCATATAGAGGACACATTGAGTAGGAGACAGGAACACTGAAAGTATAGGGTTGGATATTATTTAACTACTAGCCTTTTTCCCGTAACTTCACCCACAAATTTGTTCAATACATATATTACACACACCTTCTTCTCCCATCTCTCTGTGTCCACCTCTTTCTCCATCTCTCTGTTCACCTCATCCTATCACCTCTATATGTCTATTTCCTCCTTCCCACTATATATATCTCCCTCCCCACTTCCTCTGACCATATTCTCTCCTGTCTCTCTGTTCACCTCTCCTTCCTGCCTCATCCATTTCCACTTGCCCAGAACCGAACTATACCTCCACCTGCATCTCCCCCTCCTCCTCCCTCTGTCTGTAAATATCCTCCTCCCACTCTCTGTGACCATATTTACCCCCACTATCTGTCCATCCACTTCTCACTCTTCTGTCTGTCCATCTTCTCAGCCTCCATCTCTGTGTCCACCTTGTCCTCCTCCTTCACACTCTCTCTGTCCATCTGCTTCTCTCCTCTCTCCCTATCCACCTCCTCCTCCCCCTCACTCTGTCCCTCTGTCCATCACCTCCTGCCTCCTCTCTCTGTCCATCGCTTTGTGTCCGCTCTCTCCCTGTCCATCCCCCCATCCTCCACCTATCCATAACAGCTTTCCCCAGCCATGCCCATCCACATGTGTGGGCCCCTGCAAAGCAGGTCATCGTAGCAAGTTGACACTACTCCCACAACATGTCTGTCATTCAGGGCAGCCTACACATTGGGTGCTAGAAGCACCTGAAATGTATGCTGCCCAACAACACAGGTCAATAAAGAATACCAATGCTACTCTCACACAACACACGTCTCGTACAGGGCAGCCTGTATGACAGAGGCTGAAAAAACACATTTTTAGGAAATCCTGGACATATATACGCTCTGTGTTGTTATAGACAGATAACCTTTGCCCTTGCTTCACCCACATATGTATTAGAGACATATTGCATAATTCTCCTTTTCCCCCCACTCCCCATACCTATTTATTCATCCCCTAATTTCCCTCTGTCTGTTTTCTCTTTCCCCTCTCTCTGACCATCTCCTCCTTCCCCATTCCTCCCTCCACACCCTCCTCCCTACTCTGCCCATGTCCTCCTCGTGTCCTCTCTACACATCTCCTCTGTGCCTCATCTCTTCCTATCTGCTCCTCCCCTACTCTCATCGCCCATCTCTTCCTCCCCAGATCTCTGCCCATATCCTCCCCCCCCCCCCACCTTCCTTCCCATCTCCTCTTCTCACCTTCTCTGCCCATCCCTTCCTACCCTACTATTTCTGTCCATCCCTTCCTGCCTGTACTCAGTCTCTCCATCTCCTTCCCCTCTCCCTGTCAATCTCTTCCTCAGCCTGTTGCTCTCCCCCACCTCTTCCTCCCACCATCGCTGTCCACTTCATGCTCCCTTCTCTATCTCCCCATCTCCTTCTCCCTGCTCTCTCTGCCTCTTGACATCTGCCTCCCCTCCCTGTTTGTCTCATACCGTCCTCCCTCTCCAACCATATGTTCCTCTCCCTGTCTCTTTCCATATCTCCTGTTCCCACTCCCTCTCCTCCTCCTTCTTTCTTTTCCACCTGCCCATTTGCTTTCTATACCTTCCATCTGGTTGCTCCATTTCCCCTTCCTGTGCCTCTTTTTCCATCTCCTCTTCTCTCTCTAATGACCCTCTGCCCCTCTCACTGTCCATCACTCCCACCCCCTTTCTTTGCCCACCTCATGCTGCCTGTTTTCTCATTCTCCATGTCCTCCTCCTCTCTGCTCAGACATGCCCATCCACACATACAGCCCCTCCAAGACATGCTGGTCCTACCTACATGACATACCTGCTTCTCTCTGTCCATCTCCTCCTCCCCACTCTCCATGTCCACTTCATCCCCTCCCTCTCTCTATGTTTGTCCTGTACTCCCTTCTCTGTTCAACCTCTCCCACTCTCTTTGTTCTTCTCCTCTTTACCATTCACCCTTGCTCTGTCCATTTCCCCCCTCCTCTGCCCAGCACCTCTCCCATCTTCTTTCTGTTCATCTACTCTCCCTCTATCTCTGTCCATCTTCATCTCCTCCACTCTATCAATCTCCTCCTCCTCCTCCCTGTTCATCTCTTTTTCCCAAGTAGCAATATATGTGATCTGTTCAAAAGATCCAGAACTTTGTCCACAAAATTTTTCTACACTTACATTTTTCCTATTGTTCATTGTCTCCTTTAAAATACTCTCCTCCACAATTGATACACCACACCCAATTCTGTTTACACTTCGAGAAGCAGTCTTGGTACACCTCTTGATGGATCGCATGAACCACTGTCTGCAAATTTTCTTTTATCTCACCTATCATTGCAAATCTTCATCCTCTCGACAGGGTTTTCAACTTTGGAAATAAAAAAAAATGTCTGCAGGGTCCAGGACTGGAGATACAGAGAATGAGGTAGCACAGTGATTTCATTTTTTGTGCAATAGTCATTCACCAACAGGGATGACTGCTGTAATGCAACTCTTTCTCCAGGGGACAAATATTAATTATTATCAGTAATAGAATATTAAGTTACAAATTATCATTTTAAACCTGTGTGGTCTCCCTGGTGTGCCTAGTCGACCACTAGTCCCTGTCATGCTGTTCACTCTAACAACAGAGTACATACAGGGTTGAAGACATGGAGATAGATAGGTAACATCACAATTTGAATTTAGAGTAATATAACTTTCTTACCTTTATTGGTCGTTGTTGCACGCTCGTTGTCCAGTGATGAATCTCGCCATCTGCTGTTTGTTAAATCAATTTGAGGTCCAGGGTGTGTATTTTGCTGTGTAAGAACTGACACCTAGTTAAACTTCCAACTTTTGTTTTATAAATGCTGATCATGACGATATTCAATAATTTTCAATGTAACAGCTTTTCCAATACATCATTTCATTCTCTATATCCTTGACCTTCTCAAAGCATGCGTATTACAAGACGTCTCAACACCAACTGCCCATTGTCTCTACACCCGCCAACAAGCAGCTCCTGTTCACTGAGCTTACAAACTGTGCACTACTGCCAACCTTGGTTGTATATCGATATTTTACACATCGCACGTATACATATACACTACTGGCCACCGTAAATGCAACACCCTGAAGGAAGCATCCGAATCAAGTGAAATTTACACCATGAGTTTGCAGCGATGAGATATGCAACTGATTAGAATTTCAGCGCAGACGCACATCACGCGCGCCTGTGGCGCCACCTCATAGCGCCATTTAAGGCTTGGCGATATCGACGAGTGTACGTTCGGCACGTGTATTTACCTTGTGGTTGTTTCACAAGACGATCAGTTATGCCTCGTAGACAACAGCGAACATCGTTTGATCAAGTATCCGAGTTCGACAGAGGAAGGATAGTGGCTTACCGAGATTGTGGATTATCATACAGAGAAATCGCTAGTCGTGTTGGACGAAACCAAACAACTGTAATGCGGATATGTGACCGTTGGATGCAGGAGGGTACGACGGACCGATGTGGTCGATCGCATTCACCTCGGTGCACCACTGCACGTGCTGATAGGCAAATTGTGCGCATGGCAGTGACGGATCGCTCAATGACATCCCGAACCATAGCACAGCACATTGTGTCAGTAACGCATCATCCAGTGTCTGCGCGTACCATTCGACGCCGTTTACAGCAGAGTGGTCTGTCCGCAATACGTCCATTGCTTCGTCTACCATTGACGCAGAACCACAGACGTCTCCGTCGCCAATGGTGTGATGACAGACGGATGTGGACGGCAGAATGGAATGACGTTGTCTTTACTGACGAGGCACACTTCTGTCTGCAGCACCACGATGGTCGGATTCGAGTGTGGAGACACCGTGGAGAGAGGATGCTGGACAGCTGAATTATGCACCGCCACACTGGTCTTGCACCGGGTATTATGGTATGGGGCGGTATTGGATATTACTCTCGCACGCCTCTAGTACGCATTGCCGGTACTTTAAATAGCCGGCGCTACATATCTGAGGTGCTGGAGCCAGTTGTCCTTCCTTACCTTCAGGACTCGGCCACAGCCATATTTCAACAGGATAATGCGCGACCACACGTGGCACGCATTGTCGAAAGGTTCTTCGTCAATAACCAGATTGAATTGCTTCCCTGGCCGGCTTGCTCTCCGGATCTTTCGCCGATAGAAAACATGTGGTCCGTTGTTGCTCAACGAGTGACCCAGATTACATCCCCAGCTGCCACACCAGATGGTCTTTGGCAACGTGTGCAAGCTGCTTGGGCTGCTGTACCCCAGGAACACATCCAACGTCTCTTTGACTCAATGCCGAGACATGTGGCAGCGGTGATCTCCAACAATGGCGGCTACTCTGGCTACTGATTCTGGCAGGAACCACATGTCACAGACGTCTGTAAGCGTAATCATTTGATACTTGGTCAACATGTTATCTACAAAATAAATTTTGTTGTGCTACCTCTTGTCTTTCTTGGTGTTGCATTTACGGTGGCCAGCAGTGTATAAAAAGTGTTTATAATATAGTTCTGTGGTAATATATCTCATTATTATCTTCATATTAACAGTTTTGTAACAAAATAATAATACTTCACTTTATGTTTACGTAGTTAAAGTTCACTTGCTCCTTCAAGTTGATTGACGGCACTGCACAACTCGCCAGCCAGTGGTATCGGTAGTTTCAGTAGTCCGTTACATTACACACACCCCTTGAGGTTTCATGCGAAGAATTTCGCATGAGATCTCGACAGACATACAATGCAACGTACCACTGACCCTACTACACAAATACTAATAATCTTCTTCGGATGTCCTCTTGTGCCCGCCAATCTTCTCCTATTGAATTTATCTCCTCATCTGTCAGGTTTCAGATTTAGTACATTGGTAATTATCCTGGAATTATATAATGATCAATTAATGCCACATATTTATAATGGTATCTCACCCAGGGTGTTTGTTCTCTATCATTCTTGGTTCGATTACCAAATTTGACTTACATATTTACATAAACAAATGTGCAAAGATTTCTATCAGTTATTATTAAACATAAAATATAAATTCAATAATTTTAGAATATGGACTTTACAGCAACTTAATATGTGTATCATCCTTCTCATATCAACAAGTGTTTCACCAAGTAATATAGATCTTGAAGTGACAGTGCAGTGGGAGCAGGTTAACCTAGTCATCTTCAGTAGTAGCAAATTATCTTCATAGTTATATAATAATTCACATCAGAGGTGACAGTGCAATGGGAACCTGTTAACCCAGCCAACTCTTGCATCAAAATGTAGAAATAATAGTGTAGATTGCAACTTGATTTGGTTTGCAGTAATGGACTACTAGTGTTTAAAGTTCAATAATTTTTACTAAATGTGAATCAGACAAAATATAATTCCCTAACATATCATCTTTCTAACCTAAAGAATAATGCTTTCCAAGCAACAAGAGTGCATCAAAATTATCTAATTCTATCATGTGATATCATATAGTGTACAAAAATGAAAGGAAATAAACTATATTATTGTCAATATTTTACAAACCTGTGTGTTTATAGTACTTTCTTGTACATTACCCTACAGCCTTTATCCATTCTGTCCTGTAACTCTCATACCTTTCCCTCGTATCAAATCATGTGTATAAACTAGCTGATTTCTTTCAATGTAGTTATAAGTAGTATTGTGGAGGCTCAAGTCTCCATCCACACAAACATGTCATTGTGTTCTCATATGTGTAAAACAGAGGATAGTAATTGCTTGGTCAGTTCAGTTTTCTATGATATACAACAAAATGGAAAATACATCCCTAATCCTAAAAATGCATAGAAATGGTAATCTATCCCCAAACTTATGGCATAGGTAATATGTAATGTCTTGTAATGTGTAGTTATGTACAGTGTGTAGCATCCTTCTTCATTTAAGGTCCATGCTCCACAAACAGTAAAAGTATAGAATAACCAAATAAACCATCGAGTCTTCTCCTTTCTGCCACCAGCACACAGCCATAAACTGTTCCATGTCTTATTGACAGAACCTGAGATACTATAGTGAGCAATAGTCCAGCCAGCACCAATGTCTACATTGTCTATGTGCGTCTGTGAGAACCACATAGTGTTCTCAACTTACCGATACTGGTTTAGCATCACCATAAATGTGAATGAACACTGGTTCGTACAAACATACTGCAGTTTCCAAAGCCTCATGCTTCCTGTCACACAGTTTGCAGGATGAGCAGATTACACCAGTCACTTCTTCCAACAGTCACATAATACGTCGCAGCACAAAAGTCACAACAAGACTTCACCTCACAAGTGAAAAAATGTGTTTAGTGTGTATGAGTCACCTGTGCCACAAGTATCATACACTGTCCAACTACTCTGAGCTGACCATGCAATTCCATTACTACACCTTCTCTCCTCAACCTTCTTGGCAGTTCCAGAGAATGATCTCTCTATTAAAATTGTTTCACAAGAATGACAACTGATACAGCAAGTATCACATTTCCAGTGTCTTTGTATAAAGTATCATCAGCAAAGTTACATCGTTAAGACCTCAGCCTGAATATTTCTTACGGTTTCTCACCTAGTAATAGGTATTTGAATTGTGTCATCATACTGTACAAGAATAAACTGAACATGATGCTCATATGCTACAGTTTCCGTCTGTTCTGGATGTTAATCATGGCATGTAAAATCTTGACAAAGCATAGTTATTCACAACATGTGACTACAGGATTAAAATTGTTTCAAAATGTTGTTCAAAGGCAATACAATTTTTCAGCCTTGCTCTAATATCATGTGTAAGACTACAGATCATTATATATGTATGCAGAAGATTGGTATTTTCATATTTATAAGTTCACAGCTATTGTTAAGTATAGGTTGATTTCAGATAATGTATATTTGTGGTCTAAAAGCATAGTTCAAGTATGTTTATCATGCAAATTATATTTATATCCCTGGTTCAGAAATGTACACCTGACCAGATATCTACCTAGGTGCACAGAGCACATGTTGTCAAAAAAAATGTGACTAGTGATCAGTTATAATGCTACATGGCTGAATAGTGTGTTTCGAAATTCTACAGTTAACTGCATAAGACAAAGTTGTGAAATACTAACCAACACAATGGTTAAGAGTTCATAAGCATAAGCAATCGTGCAAATTCAACACAATTCTGGATTACACAGTAAACATATGAACTATCTGCTCGAACACAGATCCATAGCACAAGGGCGAATAGATCAGTAAATGACCTCCAGAAACCAAAATAGTGCATATTAACATAGTTATCTATGTTACAATTAAAATGATATTTTGAAAAGGCATTGAACATGAATAAATTTTCCAAGCTAGCATTCATTATGTAAGACAAGGGCATAAGACATTCATTCTGTAAACCATAAATATACACAATATTGCAAACTGACTGGCAAAATTCCAGATAGAAACTGTAACGTAAGCTCTGACAGATATGACACTGTAAATATTAACATGGAATTTTATAGTGTTTCAGCTCAGTGATGTTTCATAGACCGAAAAGTTTTCTAGATTATGGATAGATCAATCTAAAGGTATTTGGATGAGGATTCTCAGATATTACAAAAGGTCCTATATATATGTCAAAGAATTTCTTAAGTTCCCCACATAATGATTTTGACTTCTCTACTGTTTTCACAAGGACTAGATCACCAACTTTAAACTTGCTCATCCTTCCTCTCTTGTCATGTCTAGCTTTTCTAATTTCCCCTTGCTTTTTCATATTCCTCCTTACTATTTCCTCTCTTTCCTGTTTCGTCAGACTGGTACATGTTGGAAACTCAACCAGTTCACTAATAAAATTTGGCGGCTTTTTGTCAAAAAGTATCTCATAATGGGAGAACCCAGTTGAACTGTGCTGTAAGCTGTTCATCACATCTTCAAGTTTGCTAATGTGTTCTATCCAGGTCTTATGGTCAATATGACAGTATGTTCTAAATAATATCCCAGTTTCCTGCATGTATCTTCCTGCTGGGTTGCTCGAAGGATGATAAGCTGAAATAAGAATATGGTTAATTTCCTCTCTATACACTAATGATTCCCAAGTTTCGGATGTGAATTGTGATCCATTGTCACTGAGAATTGCCTTGGATACTCCCACACATTTAAAATAGTCTTGGGTAAAACATGAAATAATATTCTTGCTAGTAGTTTTTCTCAATGGGTATAACCTAATAAATTTAGAAAACAGGTCCACAACTACAAAGTCATACATAAACCCTCATCTAGAAGTTGGCAGTCTTCCATACAAGTCAATTGCTACAATGTCAAGCTGCTGTTTAGGATTTATATTTTGCATCTGACCCCTACTCGTCTGATTGGTCACCTTAACTCTCTGACACAGATCACAAGTAGACAGGATTTTCCTGACCGTCCTCACCATATTGTAAAAGTAAACATTTTCCTGGATTTTCTGAATACATTTGAGCGCTCCACAATGACCATAACTCTCACGGGTATATTTTACAAGTAAGTTAACAAATTCATGTGGCCAACACAATTTCCATACCTCACTATCTTCCTTCATTCTCCTAAATAGTATTCCTCTATGAACTTTGTAATATTGCCCTACTTTTTCCTTTCCCTTTTTTCCAATATAACTTTTCACCAACTTCCACTCTGAATCATGGTTCTGAAATCGTTAGATATCATTGCAAATTTTCATGACCTCTTTCTCTTCACTTATTCCTTTTAGATACATGATTCTAAATTCATTACCCTCTTCATCACCATTGTCACCAGTTGATACTCCCAAAGGATGCCTGGAAAGTGCGTCTGCTATGCAGTTTTCTTTACCTTTTATGCATCTGATGGTGTAGTTAAACTGCTGAAGAAAGAGTGCCCATCTTGTGATTCTACTATGGTATAACGTACATTCTTGTAAATAAGAAAGTGCTTTGTGATCAGAAAAGACTATTACCTCATGACCCACTAAATCATTTTTAAACTTCAAAAAGGCCCGATGTACAGCTAACAATTCCTTTTCTGTAATGGTGTACTGTTTCTCGTGTTTCTGTAATGTCCTTCTGGCAAGAGGGATTCTACCCCATTCTCTATCTTCACTTGGAAAATATGTGCCCCCAAGCCATAGTTGCTAGTTTCAGTCATCAGACAGAATGGTAATTCAAAATCTGGCCTAAATAAGATTTTACTATTTATCAATTGATGTTTGATCTCTTCAAAAGCAGTCTGACAATCTTTGCCCCAATCCCATATGGTATTTTTCTTAAGCAGATTCCCCAAACATGGTGCATTAAGATCCTGAGTAGCACAGAACTTCCTATAAAATCCACACATTCCAAGGAATGACTTCAGCTGTTTCTTATTTCTAGGAGGTGGAAACTTTGCAATAGCTTCAATTTTCTCATCATCTGGCATTATTCCATTCTCTGATATAATGTGCCCCAAAAATTTCAATTATTTTACACCAAATTTACATTTTGATAGCTTGAGAGACATGCCTCCTTTCCTAAACTCCTCACAAATTCTCTTAAGTAACCCAATGTGTTCATCCCAACTTTTTCCTGAAACCAAAATGTCATCCACATATATAGTTAGTTTACTCAACAGTTCTTTTCCCAAAACATAATCCAAGGCTCTAATAAACTCTGCAACAGAAACATTAAGTCCAAAAGGTACTACAGTAAATGTGTAACATTTTCCATTATATAGGAATGCTGTGTATTTCTGAGATTCCCTTGCTAATGGTATCTGATGAAATCCCGAGGTCAAATCCAAACTTGACATAAATTTTACGTGTTCAAACTTGTGTAGTAATTCATCAATGTTTTCAGGATGATCAGTTTCCCTACATAATAATCTATTGAGAAATCTGGAATCAAGGACAAGTCTTACACTGTTGTTATTCTTGGCAATAGTTATAATCGGATTGTTATATTCACTATTGCATCTTTGAATAACCCCCCAAGACTCCATCTTCTCCAACTCTTTCCCTACTGTTTTCCTCCTGTTTATTGGAATACCATAAGGTTTCATGAAAAAGGGTTCATGGGGCTTAAGTACAAGTTTACATTCATGACCTCTTACTCTGCCAGGTCTGTCACTAAATACATCGGAATATTCCCATAGAAGTTCCTTAAGGTCAGATTGCTTTTTGTGGGTTAAATTCCCTGCTTCTGCAATTTTGTTTTCTACTAAGTTTTGATAATCCACATCATCAGAAATCTGTTGTCCAAAACAATCTAAATATCCCCCATCATCAGAATAATCTACCCCCCTGATCGGATTATGATTATTGCTGCACTTCTCAATGAAATTCACTTTACACCTCTTATCTTTATCTGTAGGATGAGCAAGTATAACAGTTTTGCTTCCCCAGCCAAATCCCATCTCCACTTTCACTGTCCAGTCCATGCCCAAAATTATACCTTCACTCAGCTCCGGAATAACAAGACAACCCTGCTCATAGATCACATCTCCAACTTTGAAAGATAAAAGTATCTGACTTTTTACTTTTTAATTAGACACATTATTGATATCATTCTCCATTAGCAATTCTTTATATATTACGGCCACTTTTGCTTGCTCCCACCAAACTGGATAAACCTTCTTGCAAATTTCCAATAATTGCCTCCAAAACATATTATCTTTATTACCCTCATTAAGCTTATCCCACAACCTACAAATAAGTCTCTGTTCCTTGTTCTCTATGTTAATAATTACCTCCTCCTCATTCTTAGCATGTATCCTGTTGATTACTGATGATGTATTGACGAATGTGACTGCTTCCTGATCCTCCTGTACTGAACATTTACTCTCATTACTAACACCCTCCTCCTTAATACCCACATCTGCATCATCCTTAAGCACAACAAAAACTTTTACCTCGCTTCCATATTCCATAGCATTTCTATCATCAACAGCCTCTTCTTCAGAACCCTTCAGTACCTCAACACATGATTCAACTTCCCTAACATCAACCACTTCAATATTATCCCTCACATTAATATCACACCCTTCTTCCATCAGTTCTACAGCTCTATTGTTCAGTATTTGAGTCTCATTACCACTCACAGAAGTCTCCACATTATTCAGATCACCATTTACTACAAGTTCATTAGAATACATTAATGCAATAATTCTGTATCATAGCTGTCATTAGTATTATTAACATAGGAACAACCCCCCCCCCCCCCACATCACCTCTCACAACATTTTCTTCCTCCATGAACAAATTCTTCATTACATCTCCACTGATTTCTGAATCATCATTACTAATGTGTCTACAATTTGTTTTGCTTGCCCCCCTATCACTTATTTGCTGCCAAAATTGTTTATCAAAAGGTCTCTTAACATTTTCAGGTGTCCTTCTCGTATTAATAATCTGTCTTTTTCCGTAATTATTCTGTCTATGCCTGCTTTGGTTTCTCATAGCCTGATTTCTAAAGTTAAATCTGTTCGTCCTAAACTGAAAGGCCCTCATCGGGACGGCTCCTAGTTTAACCAGCCTGGTCCATTCCCATCTTGTCTTCTATCAGAATTTTCCCATTGTCTATTCCTGTTCCCGCTATAATTATTGCTTTCCCTGTTCTCTTTTCCTCTCCAGTTCCCATTCTCTTGCCTATTGGTGTTTCCCTGATAATTCTCACTTTGATTTGGCTGTTAATTTTGATGATTCCCATTATAATTCCTTCAATAATTACCACTGTCTCTCCTTGGATTATTCCCACTACTAAAATGTTGGTTCCACCCCCCCCCCCCCCCCCCCCATGGTTTTGTTCATAGTGGTGCACGATCTAACTTTTCCACATAATTCAAAAATTGTTCAATAGAGTCATTTGATCCATAAACTAAGTCCCATTGAAGTCTGTTTGGTAACCTTCATCTTAATGTGTCTATTTGCATTAAATCGTCAAAAGGTCTGTCCAAATGTGCCAATTATCGTAACTGTTTCTCACAAAATTCCCTCGCTGTGCCATCACATTCTTTATAGTTAGGTCCATTAAGGAAATCACTTTTAATTTTAGCCTGAACTGATTCTGAGAAAAATTTGTTCAAAAAGCTTTTTTCAAACTGACCGTATGTTAAATTAGAGGTGATGGACAAATTCGCCCACGTCAGAGCATCACTATGAACGAAATTTTTTACGAATTTAATCTTTACAGTGTCACTCATTTCGAATGAAAAGTTGCCACGACGATTCATGATAAATTCAACTGGGTGTAATTTTCCATCTCCTGGAAAATTATGCACGTTAACACCTGGCCAAACTCCATTGAATGAAGCTGCCACCAATTTCGTGGCTAAATTATCCCAAATCTCAGCTAACTGTTTCTGTAATCATGCTACCTCATGCTCATTGTCTTTAATCACAGTATTACAACAATCTAGATTATGCTCAACAGTCTTTACTTTTTCCATAACTTTGTTTTCAAGCATTGACAATTTGCCATTGAAATTTTTCGTAAGCAAGTGAGTTCTGGTAATCATTTCCCCCTCTTTAATTTTTCTTTCATTTGCAAATACTTCAAGCTCTTTCACGGTTTCTTCCGCTTCCCGTTTGATTGTGAGTTTGACTTTATTGAGCGTATCTTCTACGTCCCCCACCCTATCTTCAATATCATTAGCAAGTTCTTCTAAATTGGTTTTGATTAATTCCATTTCTGATTTGATAGTTTCGCTTACTTTAAAGAATTTCTGGGCCAATAGACTATTTTCTTGCAAATGTTTTTCTTCCACCCATTTTGAATTTTATAACAATTCCCTTTTAAAGTCTCCCTGGTGTGCCTAGTCAATCCCTAGTCCCCGTCACGCTGTTCACTCTAACAACAGAGTACATACAGGGTTGAAGACATGGAGAAAGATAGGTAACATCACACTTTGAATTTAGAGTAATATAACTTTATTACCTTTATTGGTCATTATTGCACGCTTGTCGTCCAGTGATGAATCTCGCCATCCGCTGTTTTTTAAATCAATTTGAGGTCCAGGGTGTGTATTTTGCTGCGTAAGAACTGACACCTAGTTAAACTTCCAACTTTTATTTTATAAATGCCGATCATGACAATATTCAATAATTTTCAATGTAACAGCTTTTACAATACATCATTTCGTTCTCTCTAGCCTTGATCTTCTCAAAGCAAGTGTATTACAAGACATCTCAACACCAACTGCCCATTGTCTCTACCCCCACCAACAACCGGCTCCTGTTCACTGAGCTTACAAACTGTGCACTACTGCCAACCTTGGTTGTATATCTATATTTTACACATCACACGTATACATATATGAAAAACATAGTATGAAAAATGAAAAGTGTTTATAATACAGGGTGATTCAAAAAGAATACCACAACTTTAAAAATGTGTATTTAATGAAAGAAACATAATATAACCTTCTGTTATACATCATTACAAAGAGTATTTAAAAAGGTTTTTTTTCACTCAAAAACAAGTTCTGAGATGTTCAATATGGCCCCCTCCAGACACTCGAGCAATATCGACCCGATACTCCAACTCGTTCCACACTCACTGTAGCATATCAGGCGTAACAGTTTGGATAGCTGCTGTTATTTCTCGTTTCAAATCATCGACGGTGGCTGGGAGAGGTGGCCGAAACACCATATCCTTAACATACCCCCATAAGAAAAAATCGCAGGGGGTAAGATCAGGGCTTCTTGGAGGCCAGTGATGAAGTGCTCTGTCACGGGCTGCCTGGTGGCCGATCCATCGCCTCGGGTAGTTGACGTTCAGGTAGTTACGGACAGATAAGTGCCAATGTGGTGGCGCTCCATCGTGCTGAAATATGAATTGTTGTGCTTCTTGTTTGAGCTGAGGGAACAGCCAATTCTCTAACGTCTCCAGATACTGTATTCCACTTACAGTAGCACCATCTTAGCATCAGCTGACGCTGACGCCCAGTCAACAGTGCCTCAAGCGAACAAATGTACAACTAAATGAAACTTTATAGCTCCCTTAATTCGCTGACAGATAGTGCTTAGCTCTGCCTTTTGTCGTTGCAGAGTTTTAAATTCCTAAAGTTGTGGTATTCTTTTTGAATCACCCTGTATAGTTCTGTGGTAATATATCTCATTATTATCTTCATATTAACAGTTTTGTAACAAAATAATAATATTTCACTTTATGTTTATGTAGTTAAAGTTCACTTGCTCCTTCAAGTTGATTGACAGCACCACACACCTCGCCAGCCAGTGGTATTGGTAGTTTAAGTGGTCCGTTACATTACACTGTGCAGGAGCATTATCATGATACAAGAGCCGTGAATTATCTTGGAACATTTCAGACTATTTCCTTATCACATTTTCTCCTACACATTGCAATGTGTCCTGATAGTACCATTGATAAACAGTTTGTCCCTGTGGCATGAATTCATGATCAACTAATCCTTCAATGTGAAAACAAAACTGGCAGCATGGCTTTGACATTTGACCTGACCTGATGAGCTTTTTTTGGTCTTGGAGAACCTTTCCCAACCCATTGGGAACACTAAACCTTGGTCTCAACATGATAATCATAGACTCATATCTCGTCACCAGTTATGATTCTCTTAAGGAACATCTCAGTCTCATTAGCTCATTCCAAAAGCTCTTCACAGATTGCAAGTCTTTCTGGTCTTGACTCTTGAACTGTGGGACAAACTTGGTGGCAACACAATGCATTCGAAGATGCTGTGTCAGAATTTCGTGACATGATGCAACTGAAATGTTATGTTCTTCTGCAGTCTCTCAGACACTCAACCTTTGATTGGCATGCACAGTTTCATTGGTGTTCCTGACACGAGCGTTGTCAGTGAATGTTGAAGGGAGTCCTGAATGAGAGTCATTTTTAACTTCCATCTGGGCATTTTTAAAGTATGCGAACCGGTTGGACACCAGATATTGCCTAAGCACTCATCACTGTAGGTTTCCTGCAATATGTGGGTGTCTCTGTAAAGGTTTTTTTGTTTCATGCAAAATTTAATGTGGACGTGTTGCTCATCAAACTCTGCCATCTCAAAATTTGCAAACTGTGTGACACAATATTCTACTCAACACAGGACTGACTGCTATACAACATTGAAATTTCAGCAGTTACACATTAAGCACAGGCACATGCAGGGATTCCACCCCATTTCACTCCAACACAAATGTTCTGGAAGTTTTTGAACAGACTTCTTATGTTGTCCCTGCTCTCCTCTCTCTCTTCCTACCCCTCCTGCTCCCCTTTCTCACTATTCATCCCCTCCTGCCACCGCTCTCTGTCCATCCCTTCCAGCTCAGTCTCTGTACATTATCTCCCGTATCCATCTCGGCATTCACCCAGGCATGCCCATTCCAATATGTGGTCCCTGAACAACAGATTGATGCAACAGGCTGTTACTACTCCAACATACCTGTTGTGCAGGGCAGCCTATGTTGACTGAAAATATTTTTCTCATATCTCAACTCTTGTTGGAGCTAGGAAGTTGTAAACAATATAGCACTGATGCTTGTGAAGTGCACTTTTTATGTATAAAATTTGGTTGAAATCAAAGCAGAGGTCTTTGAGGAGATCCCAGACATTTATACACTCTGCGTTATACACACACACACACACACACACACACACACACACACACACACACACCTGCCTCTCTTCCGCAGCTTCACTTGCATATGCGAACATACCTTCTTCTCCTTTCTGTACCCACATATTCCTTTCCCTCTCTCTGGTCACCTCATCTCCAAACCTCTGTCCATCCATCTCCTCCTCCTTACTCTCTCTGTTGCTCCATCTCCTACTCCCTCACTTTGACTCCTCCGCTCCTTTTCTCCAACCATACTTTCCTTTCACCTCCATTTGTCCTCATACTCTTCCCCCTCTGTGCCCGCCTTCTCCCCCTCTCTGTTTCTGTCTCCTCCGTCCCCCCCTTCCTTCCCCACATCCGCTCTACACCTCCCAAATACCTCCTGCATCACCCCATCTTGCTCCTTTTGTGTCCATCTTCTCGACCACCCTCTCTGACTGTCTGCTCCTCATCCCTCTCTCTGTCAATCTTCTCTGTCCCTTCCTCTTTATACACTTATCCACCTCCACTCTCTGTATGTCCAACTCCTCCTCATTCCACTTTCTGCCATCTCATTCTCCTCCCTCCCTATCCATTCCTGCTGCTCTATCTCTCCCACTCTCCAGCTCCTCCTTTGTCCGTTTCAGCCTTCCTCCACATATACCCATCTGCACATGTAGCCCCTGCAAAAGAGGCCAATAAAGGAGGCTGGTACTACTCCCACAACATGAGTTTCATGCAACACTGCCCATATGCCAAGTGCATACACTACTGGCTATTAAAATTGCTACACCAAGAATAAATGCAGATGATAAACGGATATTCATTGGACAAATATATTATACTAGAACTGACATGTGATTGCATTTTCACGCAATTTGGGTGCATAGATCCTGAGAAATCAGTACCCAGAACAACCACCTCTGGCTGTAATAATGGCCTTGATACACCAGGGCATTGAGTCAAACAGAGCTTGGATGGCACGTACAGGTACAGATGCCCATGCAGCTTCAACACTATACCACAGTTCATCAAGAGTAGTGACTGGTGTATTGTGACGAGCCAGTTGCTCGGCCACCATTGACCAAACGTTTTCAATTGGAGAGAGATCTGGAGAATGTGCTGGCCATGGCAGCAGTCGAACATTTTTGGTATCCAGAAAGGCCCGTACAGGATCTGCAACATGCAGTCATGCATTATCCTGCTGAAATGTAGGGTTTTGCAGGGATCGAATGAAGGGTAGAGCCACAGGTCGTAACACATCTGAAATGTAACGTCCACTGTTCAAAGTGCCGTGAATGCTAACAAGAGGTGACCGAGACGTGTAACCAATGGCACCTCATACCATCACGCCGGGTGATACGCCAGTATGGCAATGGTGAATACACGCTTCCAATGTGCGTTCACCGCCATGTCGCCAAACACGGATGCGACCATCATGATGCTGTAAACAGAACCTGGATTCATCCGAAAAAATGACGTTTTGCCATTCGTGCACCCAGGTTCGTTGTTGAGTACACCATCACAGGCACTCCTGTCTGTGATGCAGCGTCAAGGGTAACTGCAGCCATGGTCTCCGAGCTGCTGCAAACGTCATCAAACTGTTCGTGCAGATGATTGTTGTCTTGCCAACGTCCCCATCTGTTGACTCAGGGATCGAGACGTGCCTGCATGATCCGTTACAGCCATGCGGGTAAGATGTCTGTCGTCTTGACTGCTAGTGATATGAGGCCATTGGGATCTAGCACGGCATTCTGTAATAGCCTTCTGAGCCCACCGATTCCGTATTCTGCTAACAGTCATTGGATCTCGACCAATGTGAGCTGCAATGTCGCGATACAATAAACTGCAATCGAAATAGGCTGCAATCTGACTTTTATCAAAGTTGGAAATGTGATGGTATGCATTTCTCCTCCTTAAACGAGGCATCACAACAATGTTTCACCAAGCTAAGCCGGTCAACTGCTGTTTGTGTATGAGAAATTGGTTGGAAACTTTCCTCATGTCAGCATGTTGTAGGTGTTGCCACCAGCGCCAGCCTTGTGTGAATGCTCTGAAAAGCTGATCATTTGCGTCTCACAGCATCTTCTTCCTTTCAGTTAAATTTCGCATCTGTAGCACGTCATCTTCATGGTGTAGCAATTTTAATGGCCAGTAGTGTATATATTTCCTGTTGTGTTAAATGAAAAATTGTTTCAACCAGTGTTTTTAACATCATTGGGTAGTTCCTGTTGGGGTATACAGGTATACATTTTATGTATCCCCACAGATGTAGGAGATACTGGGTAGAGGCTAAATTTTTTAAATGGAATGATATACATTTTACTTAAGAATACACTCACCCCCTCCAAGAAGTATTAAAAGTCACACTGTACCATTTTATCCATGAAATTAGTATGAAAAATAATACAAAACTTCTATAATTGAAGTATAACTTCATTGCATTTCATTAACTAAATCACTTAACCATTCCAAGGCATTTTTCAACATTTTACAAATTACCAATGAACACTGAATGCAACAGTACTGCACTGTACACTAATTGGACCCTGTTATTGTACAGTACCATATTACTTTTACTGTGATACTACCACTACATAAAAACAGAGCATTTAAGTCACATGCTCAAAATGGTGACATCGGGATTCATACATAGGGTCACTCTGTGGATGAAGGATGTCACTGTTCGACATAGGTTCTATTTCTGATATTAAAGTATGTGCTTCTAGACCATTTTACAGTGGGAAATTCAAATATGTAAACAAAATATCGTTGTCAGGGATACTTTTTATGTAATATGTATATATATGTATATCCACAATTCATGGCAAACACAGAGACCTTATACAGAAATACGGGTATGTTGCCGCATCCAGTAGTGATAGAACGTGATAATTTCTTGTGCAACAGCAGGTTGGAAGAATCAGACATCATTAGGTTATCCCCCGCCACACCTATGTCATTAAGACCCCCTGAAACATCTTATTAACTTGAACGGCGACAGCCGGTCGCTGCCTCGGCAGTAAAGCTTCACGCCTCCTAGGGGCAGGTGCATCGAGTTTACAACAGTGGTGTTAGCCGCAATTTTTGTCAGTCTTAACGAGTGGGCGTTTTGGCTGACAAGTAACTGTCTGTCATATTTCCGAGCACGGTTGAATTTTTTAGTTCCTGTGTGTAAACTGATTGAGCCTGGTGCTGAAGGTAAAACGACTGCTTGTTTTTACACATCAGCGTTCCTCTAGTTCCCTACTATTAATTTAATACAGGTGTATTACCAAAGTGGTATTTTTAAATTTGCAGAAATGCCGCGTCGTCGTGGATGTCGATATAAGCCGGACAACTTCTGCTACATCTGTGGGAAGTTCACTTTTGCCAGAAACAGGAAGAAAATTTCTTTAGTCATAAAGAAAGCATACAAACATTTTTTTGGAGTAGAGGTAGGAGACCAATATAAAGAATGGGCACCACATTTCTGTTGTGCTACGTGTTACTGCAAACTAATTCAGTGGTGGAAAGGTAAAGAGAATGTGGCGTTGTTTGCTGCTCCCATGGTGTGGAGGGAGCCTAAGGACCATGTTACTGATTGTTATTTCTGTCTAACAAAAATTCAGGGTTTTACAAACAAAAAGTCGAAGAGGCACATTGTTTACCCAGATCTGCCTTCATCAAGAATGGAAAGTATGTGCAGATTTCAAGGTAATTGCTATGGTACTGGGAATGCAACAAGACTACACAAATTATGCCTGTTTTCTTTGCGAGTGGGATAGTCGAGACCGAAATTCTCACTACGTGAAAAAGAAATGGCCTAGGCGAAGATGGAAAGTTGTCAAAAAGAATGTACAACGTGAAAGTCTGGTAGCTCCTGAATATATACTACTTCCACTGCTTCACATCAAACTTGGCCTTATGAAACAATTCCTGAAGGCCATGGATCCAACAGGCTGTGGGTTTGAATATTTAGTTACCAAATTCCCCCGTCTTTCAGCTGCAAAAATAAAGGAAGGTGTATTTGTGGGCCCACAAATCAGAGAGCTGCAGAAAGACGCAAATTTTGAAGCATGTTTAACTGATAAAGAAGAAACCGCATGGGACTGTTTCAAGATGGTGTCAGAAAACTTCCTCGGAAGATGAAGAGCTACTAACTACAAAGCAGTGGTGAAGGATATGATCAAAGCATATCAGGATTTGGTGTGCAATATGTCTTTGAAGTTACATATGATGGACTCTCATCTGGACTACTTCACAGAGAGTTGTAGTGACGTATCGGATGAACATGGGGAAAGATTCCATAAAGACATTTCTACCATAGAAAGGCGCTATGAAGGGAAGTGGGTACCTTCTATGTTAGCAGATTTTTGCTGGAATATCATTCGAGAGAAGAAAGATTCACAATACAAGTGAAAAAAGTGATGTGCATTACAAGGCAGTGGCTCATTGTTTGTTAATTTTCTGTAATTTCTCATGTCAAATAAATGCTTGAAAGTGTATACACAAAGGTTACTGTGTTATATGTTAGATCCCACCCTCCATTAATGTGATGAACTTATAACATCATAAAGATGTGCATTTGTTTGTCGAATTTCACCTCACGTTTGCTGCACTATATCAGAAACTGAAAAGAGAAATAAAATTGCGATTACTCATCAACTATCCCTGACACAAAAAAACCAAAAATAGTTTTCAGTTCAGCACTCAAAATACAACTAGGATCACAATATTTTTTATCAGAAATAGAAAAAAAGGTTTTTTTTGTAGAACTGTGTCCTACATCATACTACTACTTCCTGTGTGATGGCTGTAGAAGCATCAATAATCATTGCTGCATGGCCTCTGGTGTTGCACCAACATTTTGGTAGTCATCAATCACATGGCCATCCAATGATTCAGAGGGACAGTGTCCAAGAGAACAGGAAGAATGTGTCTTAAAAATCAGGCATATTGTCTGCCATTTTGGTTGCCATTTAGAAAGGAAGGTCCAATGGTGGCATCTCCAATAATTCCTCACCAAACATTAATGTTCTACAGACTTTGATGCTCTACCTGTCAGAGTCACTGTGGATTCTTGATGGACCAATAACACATATTTCTCATACTGACAATTCCTTTGTTGGAGAATGATGCCTCTTCAGTAAAAAGAACATCTGAGAAGAAATCAAGATTAGTCTGAACTGATTTCTGAGCCCACTCAGGAAACTGAACCCTGTTGTTGAAGTCATTTCCATGAAGTTCTTGGTGTAAATGAACGTGGTATGACATTTCAGAATGTGTTGTGCATTGTTTTGGAGACACCAACTTTGTGGTGAATTCATCATGTGCTGACTTGAGGATACACAGCTACAGCAATGAGCACAGTGACCTCAGCAGCCCCGTCTGCTCGTCTTCTATAACAATATCGAGATCTTGCATTTGAACTTCCCGTATCATGTAGGTGAGATATGAGATGACCAAACATCCAGCGAAAAGGCAATGGCTTGCCAGGGAATCGTGTGCTGTACAGTAGTTGTACCTGAACAGCATTTCACCCACCAGCAGCAAATTACAGTACGGATAGGTACAGTACAAAATTGACATAATAACATAAGAATCATGACGTTCTCTAACAGTACTGAACATAAAAATGCAAGATAATAAATTACGTCCTGTCATCATACTTTTTCAATAGATCAGCAGCATTTCTGCCTTATTGTCATGTGTGTACATCATACACCTTTACACAGCAAAAATTGTATTTACGATGTGTACTACCACCATGCAGTTACCAAGTTCCTCTGTTTCGTGACCACACTGGTATGCAGTGTACTGTATACTAAAGCAACAACAACTGAAGCATGTAGGGGGAGGGGGAAGTCGAGGAAGTAGCTGTGTTTACATGAGTCAGAAATCGTAAACAATACCCACACCTCTTCTACAGCACTACACTGGGTACATAATGTATGCAATAAAGGCAGTAAACACCTGGGTTTCTTCACAACATGTGCACCCTTTATTGTTTGTACAACTATGTTTTGTTGACAAAAATGGTACAGTGTGATATATTTTTGAATAGCTCATGGAGAGGGTAAGTGTATTCTTCAATAAAATGTACGAGGGTTGTTTTTTAAGTAAGGGCCATTTTTATTTTAAAAAAAAGATACAAATACTTTTGTAAAAAAAACTTTTATTTTCTGATTCTACACACTTTACCTATTTTTCTACATAGTTGCCTTGTTTATTTAAGCACTTGTCATACCGTACAACTATGTTTTTAATTCCCTCTTCAAAGAATTCAGCTGCCTGCTCCGACAGCCAAGAGTTCACGGCCGCTTTCACTTCATCGTCGTCATTGAAGCGCTGCCCGCCAAGATGGTGTTTCAGGTACCGGAAAAGGTGAAAATCGCTAGGAGCAAGGTCGGGGCTGTATGGTGCATGGTCCAAAACTTCCCAGCCAAAAGAATCAATCAAATCCCAAGTCTTTTGAGAGGTGTGAGGCCTAGCGTTATCGTGCAGGAGCAAAACTCCTTTTGTCAGCATGCCGTGTCTTTTGTTTTGAATTGCTCTGTGGAGCTTCTTTAGAGTTGCACAGTAGGCATCTGAGTTGATTGTCGTTCCTTGTGGCATAAAGTCCACTAACAAAACACCACGCCGGTCCCAGAACACAGTTGCCATAATCTTGCGCTTTGACAGCATCTGTTTGGCTTTGACCTTGACGTGTGAGGTTGTGTGTCGCGATTCCATCGATTGTCCCTTGCTTTCAGGAGTGATATGGGATACTCATGTTTCATCTCCAGTGACAATTTGACTCAACATGTCATCCCCTTCTTCCTCGTAACGAATCACAAAGTCCAATGAAGTGGCAAATCTCTTCCCTTTGTGGTCCTCTGTGAGGAGTCTGGGTACCCATCGAGAACACAATTTCTTAAAGTTTAGGTTTTCAGACACAATTTTGTACAAAACCGATCTTGAAACTTGTGGAAATTCCAAAGAAAGAGTGGAAATTGTGAATCTTCTGTCCTCACGAATCTTTGTTTCGACTGCAGCCACCAAATAATCAGTGATCACAGAGGGCCAACCTGAGCGTTCTTCGTCATGGATGTTTTGACGGCCATTTTTAAACTCTCTAACCTATTGACGCACTTTACCTTCACTCATTGCATTCAAGCCATAAACTTCTGTTAACTGACGATGAATTTCTGCAGCTGATAGGCTTCTCGCGGTCAAAAAACGTATCACTGACCGTATCTCTCATGCGGCGGGCGATTCAATAATCGTAAACATTATAAAGTAGCACAGCGATGCGTACACGTCAGCTACAGAGCTGCAACTTGCATCAGTGTGAACAGGAAGGATGCCGGCAAGTGGCGCGGTGGCTTGTTGCGGCGTCCGCGCGAACTATGGGACTATACGCGCGAACGGCCCTTACTTAAAAAACAACCCTCGTACATGATTCCAAACCTCCTACATCTGTGGGGACTCCTAAAATGTGTACCCCAGCGAGAATCATCCAATGACATTGAAAAGCATGCTTGAGAAAAAAGTTACTTTGGATGAGCAAGACAAATGGGACTCCTGTATATGAAATGCAAAGCAGGCTGACACTACTCCAACTCCAACACAAAACACCTATCATGTATGCCAGCCTATGCAGCAGGGGCTTAGAAAGTGTGTATGTCTGTATCTCCATAAATATGAGGGTTGGAACTTAAATAGTGGCAACTATTTATTTACAGCTGATACAAAAGAGTTACATGTTTGCACCTGTTACTGTCCTTCAAAGTAGTCACCAGTTTTGTGTAGAACCCGTTGCCAGCGATGTGGGAGGCGTAGTATACCTTTAGCAGAGCCTGTTCTGTTGATGATGCGAATGGAACAGTCTACTGCCTGTCATATCTCTGGAACAGTTCTGAAGCAAATGCCACAAAGTGGTTTCTTCATCTTCAGAATGAAATCAAAGTCACAAATACTTAAGTCCAGGGAGTATGATGGATGGTACAGTACTTCCCAGTCCCATCGACTGAACAGAGCAGCCACAGCTTGTCCTGTATGCGCCCTCGCATTTTTGTGCAAAATGATGTGTGGGCTGTGCACAAAGTGTCACCACTTCTTTCATAAAGCTGGTCGCAACAGCATGCACTTCTTCTTCAGAGATGCTAGGAGCTAGGACAACCTGCCCGATGCATGTCTGCCACAGTTTGCCGACCTTTGTTGAAGGCTTTTACCCCTATGTGCCCCTGTTCTGTACGGCAATGCTGATTCCCTGCATGCCTCTTGAAGACATTGATAACACTGTCGTGCTGTACAACCTCTGGTTCTTTCAGTCTTGATCCAACTCCGTTGTTCCTGTTTCAAAAGCATAGTGACTCCGTTACGTTAGATGGCTCACTCACAAGTGACTGTGTTTCCCTCGATTGTGTGCACGCTGGTGACGTGGGACAGGTGAGTCCAATTGCTCAGAGGTAAGGCAGGTATGTCAACAGTGTGTGCTTTCAGCGACAATAGTAGATTCCATTCCATAGTGTCTCCACAGCAGTGTTGCCACTATTTAAGTTCCAACCTATATATTAGGACTAGTGTGTAATAAACTCCCCTGTGTTTGTTGTCTTGGGGCAAGGGCTTTGGTGTCAAGTTTTACCGACTTTGGTCCAGTGGCCTGGGAGGAGTTCATACACATACATACACTCTGCTTTATATATAACTAGCCATTTCCCCATGGCTTCGCCTGTGTATGTGTTCGACACATATGTTGCACACATCTCATTCTCCCCCACTCTTTGTCCATTTTCTCCTCTCCCACTGTGTCCATGGCCTCCTCCACCTCCCTCTGCCTAGCTCTTCCTACTCACCTCTCTGCCCAACCTCTCCTACCCCTCTTTCTGTCAATCTTCTTCTGCCACCTCTCCTTCTGTCCATCTCCTCTTCCCTTCCTTCTTTGACCATCCACTACTCCTCCCCTATCTGTCTGTCCATTTCCTCTTTGTATCTCTCTCTCTGTCCATTTCCGCCTCCCTCTCTTCCTTTCCATCTCTTCTTCCTTCTACTCTCACTGCCATCTCCATCCACTCCTGCCCCCACTCTCCATGTTCATCCTCCTCAGCCACCCTCTCTCCCTATTTATGTTCTCCTACCATAACTGAGTCTTCTCTGTCCATCTCAGACTGTCCCCATCTAAGACCATCTGGACATAAAGCCCCTGAAAAGCTAGTTGATTAAGCAGGCTGATACTGCCACAACACACCGTTTGTGCCAGACAGCTCTACATGTCAGTGGTATGAAAACCGTTCCGTTTTTTTGTTTTTATTATTTTTTTTTCCACCTGACATGTAGGCTCCCCTGCAAAGCAGATCGGTAATGGAGGACAGTACTGTGTCCACGTAACACATCTGTCATGCAGGGCACCCTATATTGGAGGGGCTGAAAACACACGTTATGACCTGTACTTCCACTCCTATTTGAGGTAGTACGATGTACTGGTGCTCAGGAAGGTTGCTGTTTGTGTGCCAAAATTCAGTGAAATCATTCCAGCAGTTTGGGTGGAGATCCCAGAAATACGTGCAGATAATCTGCTTTATATGTATATGTACCCTCCACCCTCTGTACCCATCAATTCCTCACCTCCCTACCTGTCCATCTCTTCCTCCCACCTCTATTCCCATCTCATCCTCTGTCCATCTCTGATCGCTGCAGTCTCAGGTGATTGGGGCAGATTGAAAGGACAGTCGTGCTCCACTGACGGTCATTTATTGAATCCTATAAGTAATTTTTTCTCACCATGTGGCATATGTTCTAAGACTAAGACTGTTTTAATTTGTGCAATTCGTCTGTTTTAATTTGTGCAATTCGTCTGTTTGTGTGTGTGTGTGTGTGTGTGTGTGTGTGTGTGTGTGTTTGTGTGTGCGTGCGTGCGTGTGTGGTGTATGCATATGTGCAGCATTTTTTGTAATGTAATCATGATCTTGGGGTGTTTGCTGTGGTTGAATTTGCATTTTGCCTTAAGGACCTTGTTACCTAAGAAATGCAGTTGTATGTATTTGGGTTCATTGCCTTCAGGTGGCAACATGGACCCTACCCATTGACATTTCTGCCCCTGGATCTTGAACATGGGACCTACTTTGATTTGTGTACATGGTATTGTTGTGGTGAACAATGTCATCTGGAACGCTGTGACTGGTTGTGGACCAAGGAATTCCATTTAACCATGCCATTTCTAAAACACATGCTAGGTGTTTTGACAGAAAATAGATTTGCACTGCAAAGTGAAAATGATGCTGACATTTCACCCACACTAACATCTAGTATCTGCATAAGTCTTGTGAGGTTCATAAAGATAGGTCAGCGTGGAGAGGTGTGGATGTGCCTCTGTCTGACAATGTTTCATGTTTTCGAGGGATGTCTCACACTGTAGTGGTGTCTCGTGAGACATAGTGTTTTAGCTGTTGAATTCATGCAGCATGGTCATCTTCAGATTCCAGTGTTCTGTGTGTTGCCGCAATTGATCGTATCTGCGCTTGATATTATTCCATGTCCTCAGGACATTCCTATGCAAATAACATTTTTGTTTTGCATTTGGCACAGGGCCACATTTGACTTACAGGCATGTGATTTAGTCTTAGCGTGTTGCTTCTGTCAACATTGTGTGTGTGTGTGTGTGTGTGTGTGTGTGTGTGTGTGTGTGTGTTTTGAGTAAAGAAGTTCTGAAGGACATTTAGGTCTGTTGTTGGACATGTAAGTGCTGTTCAGCTATGTTGAGCAGTGTAGTACATCGTCCTTGCCAGGTAATGAAAACATCTAGGTATTTCACATTACCGTATTTACTCGAATCTAAGCCACACTTTTTCTCCGGTTTTTGTAATCCAAAAAAACTGTCTCCGGCTTAGAATCGAGTGCAAACTAAGCAGAAGTCCTGAAAAATGTTGGTAGGTGCCGCCACAACTAACTTCTGCAGTCGAATATATGTGGCGCTACACAGGCATGCTTTGCAGGCACAAAGATAAATACCGGCCCCAAAACCTCTGCGTCAGTAAATAAATTTAAAAAAAAAAGGTGGAGGACGAGCTTTTTTCTCCGAGTTTCGACCACTGCATTTTCACACATTATCCAATGAAGTCATTACAAATTCCATATTGTTCATCTACGAATGTAGCAGCATTTCAATGTACTACAAAAATCTGATTGGCAAGACTGTTTGGGATGTTTGTCAATATGGCCAACTCTACGTTCTGAATTTTTTCCTACCTGTGAGAAGAGAAGGTTGCTAATAGGAACTTTTATGAATTGTGAATCACATGCAGTATTCTCTTCACCGTAAGAATAATACAAATATAAACATTTTGCCTTGTATTCTTTCATGTTTGCTGCTATCTCATTTAAATCCTGTCTGCCTAAGAGACTACGAAACTTGAGTTAGACAACAGCAAATGCGGAAGAATATACATATCATGTCATGTTTATATTCATATTATTCTTATGTCTAATAGTGATACAGTCAGAAATGAAGAACATTCCCTAGATTTTTAAATCTAAGATGACTCTTAAGTTCTGTGCAGTATGTAATGCACTAAAGAGGCGTCTACAAAGATTTTCAAACGGAGAACAATTTTCGCTAAACTCTCGTTCAGAACATCTTCTATCATTCGCAGTCTATTATTTGGTTCTTGTTGATCATTATCAAAGAAAGCAGCAGTGTAAGTAACAACAAATAGCAGTCTCTTTCCATTGTTTTGCTAATGAGACAACACCTCTCTTTTTTTTTTGTAAGCGGCGGTAGCGCGCGCAAAAGCTAGCCATGCCGCGAGCGGTACAGGTCGTAAACACTCATTATCAGAATGCGACAAACAATGCATGACACAGTACAGTAACGCATTTTCGGCTTAGAGTGCCGTAAACACGTATAACAAAGAGAACAGCACTTAAAAGATCAAAGAAAAATAAGCAATCAATTCAAACCAGACGAAGCACGTGAAAAACGAAGGGTACCCGTATAAATACGGATGGAGCGCATGACGCATAACAATGGCTACCTGGTAAAGCTTAACTGCTAAGCTTCCGACTTGAACCAAACTACTGTAGCTGTATCATCATTCATTCAACCTAAATTGTGTCTCATGTCACAATGGACCAACTTCGTTGATTTGGAGGTGCGGCCTAAAACTTTTCTCTCCCCTTGAATTTCGAGTCTCAAATTTCAGGTGCAGCTTAGATTCGGGAAAATTTTTTTCCTTGATTTCGTGTCTCATTTTTCAGGTGCTGCTTAGATTTGAGTGCGGCTTAGATTCGAGTAAATATGGTAGATGACTACAGGGGCATGTGGGTCACACTTCTGGTGTGTAATTGCAGTACATGTAGCACAATTGCTATGATGTAATGATGGTCACCACTTTGGAAATGACACATTGTTGTCTGTGGAAGGAAGGGAATTGATGTTCATATGCTGGAGTGGGGGGGAGTGGAGAGTACACCCGTGTATGGCGGGTGTATATTCAAGTGATTATTAGGGGCATAATGTGTAGGCTCACCACCACCTAAAGAGATGGCCATGGCATGATTGGGGTGACGTCACTTGATCAAGACAAATTTGGCAAGTTGCTGCACTTACAGAATCAATGCGAATGGCCTGCAGTCTTTCTCAAACAGTTTTACAGAATTACCATAATTTTGCATTTGGTCCATATTAGACCAATTGTCACTGTGAATGAAATTTAGCTAAGATATTGAATTTTTCTTTAGGCTTGGGAGAAGGTTTCTATCTGCCTCCAATATAAAGAAAATGGATTTTAAGTTGCATGTTCCCTCCTGATTGCACTAGCACGGGAATAAAATATTCATAACATCTCTCATATCTCGTAAACCATTTGAGATACCAAAATGACATTTTGGCCAAGGATAGCATGCAAAGAGAAGAGTGTTTTGCCGTATGGTTAACATATGGAACTTTATCTATGATGATATAGCAGAAGCTACAGGTTATATTTTATTTGATAACACACGAAGAGGAGAATGTTTTGCCATATGGTTAACCTACGGAACTTTTGGATATGGTGATGTAGCAGATGTTACAGTTTTTATTTTATTTATTTTTTAATACCAGTACTATAATTTTTTGAGTCATGAACGGCTAGTGAAAAGAGAATTTGATAATATGAAAAACATGAAATTACTTCTCTTATGTCACTGCAAATCAACACAAGATATTTTCCATAAGCTGTTGGCCTCTCTGTTCACCAATAGGTTCCAGCAGCTACTGCAAGGTGATTTTATGCCAATTATACTGTGTTTTTGCAAAATAAGCAAAATTAAACATCTCAACAAAAGAAATGAAGCTGTTTCTCATAACTGAAATCATTTTTTTTAAAAAAAGAAAAGCTTAACTTGTCAGACACAAATAAAACACTAATTCTGTTGCAATTTTGGTAGAATTTTGTAACCCATTATATTTTCAATAGTGAACAGATGTGACTGAAAGTTATGAAGTGATTTTCTTCCTGTTCTTCATTTGAGTAATATGGAAATAATTCACAGCAAATAGGACATTGTCTTTTCATTTCGACAACCAATTAGGGCGAGGGGTGAACGTCTTCACTTTAATCATCTTTTGATGTGTTAAAGATAAATTATATATGTTTGTAATCTATTTTCACCTAAATGAATTGTCTCAAACAGTTCATAAAGTAATGAATGTCTTATTTTCATAACCTTATTAACCACAGATGACCAGGCATCAAATATGTTATTTCCAATAGAACAATTCTTGATTTTTGCTGTGACTAGAACTGATTTAGTAAAACTCTTTTGTAACTCCGAGGCTATGAAAAAAACTAACGACTTGCAAAACCTTGCCAGCTATTCATTGAAGACACTTTTACTAAAGACTTAAAGAGATATTTGATTTATGAAGTTTCACTTCATTACTCCGTACAGGCATAGGAACAGAAATATGGTTCAGTATCTGCAGTATATGTCAAAGATAACTGATGTGTAGAAAGAAAATCCTTTGGTAACTTTCATTTTGTTAGTTTACAGAAACAAAAGAGAAGAAACTTCATGTTCTTCATACTAGGCAAATTCTCTTTCCACTATATGTCTATGACTTTTAAAAAATGATGGCACTGATTAAAAATAAAATAAATAAATAAAATGAAAATTGTAGCTTCTACTATATTGCCATAGACGAAGTTCCATATGTTAACCATATGGCAAAACACTCCAATTTGCTTGCTATCATTGAACAAAATCTTGTTTTGATATCTCAAACAGTTTACAATATATGAGGGATACTATGAATGTTTCATTCCTGCGATCATGCCATCTGAAGTAAACATGCTACTTAAAATCCATTTTCTTGAGATTGGAAACAGATAGATACCTCCTCCCAAGCCTGAAGAAAAAGTCAATATCTTGTCTAAATTTCATTTACAGAAACGTATGTCACAATACGTACCAAATGCTAAATTATAATGTCACCTATTTTTCACTGCAATGTTTTTGAATTTGTCATTTATGTAGGAAATATCACAATAATTATGAGACTTAACAAATGACATATAAAGCTACAGGTAGCATAAGACTCAAGTTTGTGTACTGAATAGATTCTGTGAAATTGCTTGAGAAAGATTGCAGAGCATGGGCCATGATTCTGTCAGTGGAGTGGCTCACCAAACCTGCTCAGCTCTGGGTGATGCCACACCGAGTGCACCGTGGCCTTCTCTTTAGGTGGTGGTGGTAGGCTGACCTGCAGAGCAGATCAATAGTGTCATCGCACAACACACCTGTCATGCAGGACAACCTATACGGCAGGGAATTAAATAATGTCACCTGTCAGTATCTTCATGAATGTTGGAAGTAGAGCATTATAAATCCCCCCATGTTGGTCCTCTTTATGTGTTACTTCATATATATTGAGGCTAATCTGTTCCCCACAGTTTCCCTGTATACATGTATGGCACACATAATGTGCACTCCTCTTGGTCCATGTCCTTGTACCCCCACTCTGCCCATTACTTCATTGCCTCCTTGTTTGTCCATCTTCTAATTCCACCTTTCAGCTTATCTCCTCTTCCCTCCCTCTTTTGGTCCATCTTCTCCACCCCTCTCTCTGTCAGTCACCTCCTGCCCTCCCTTTCTGTCTTTACATCCTCTCCCGGCCCAGTCTCTCCCTACCCATCATTTCCTTTCCCCCCTCTCTGCCTATCCTTCCCCTCCTGCCCTACCCCCTGGCACTCTCTCTCCGTTTCCTCCTCTATCTATTTCAACCTTTCCCCAAGGCATGCCTATGCACATGTGTAGCCTCTGTCAAAGAGGGCAATAAAACTGACTGGTAATGTCTCACAATATGCCCCTTGTGCAGCACAGCCTATATGATAATTGCCTGGAAATCCAATTTTCCCCATGATGTGTGGCTACCATGCAAATCAAGCTGAAATAATCCAGCACAAAATACCTGTTGTGCTGGGCGGCCTGTGTGGCAGAGACTTAAATGGCATGCATGTCTGTTTGTCCGTAACTATTAGAGCTAGAACAGTACAGCCTTCTCTATGTTGGTCTTCTCAGGGCTAGGATTTTGTGTATTAGATTTGGTCCACTTTAGTCCAGGAGCCTGGGACTAGTTCTGAAACATATACACTTAGATTAAGCTTTATATATACTAGGCTTTTCCCTGCAAATTCACCTGCATATGTGTATGTCACATATAAAGTGCACACTTCTTGGTCTGTCTCCTCCTCACCCCTCACTGCCCATCATGCCCTTCCATCTGCTTCTCTCTCTTTCCCTGTGTCCATTTCCTCCTTTCTCTCTCTCTGTCCATCTACTC
This sequence comes from Schistocerca americana, assembly GCF_021461395.2. Taxonomy (NCBI): domain Eukaryota; kingdom Metazoa; phylum Arthropoda; class Insecta; order Orthoptera; family Acrididae; genus Schistocerca; species Schistocerca americana. The sequence goes on from NC_060124.1 coordinate 314,321,450, forward strand.
CTGCCCTCCCTCCTGTCCCCTATCCATCCACTCCTGCTGCCTCTCCCACAGTCCCTTCTTGCCTCTGTCATCCTCAACCTTCCTCCAGCAGTGCCAATCCACACATGGGGCTCCTGTAAATTATGTCGATAAAGAATGCCCATACTATTCCCAACACAAGACACCTGTCTTATAGGGCAATGTTTGTGTCTGGGTTTGATAACTGTTTCTTGCCCCTGACATTAAGGCTGCACTTCAAAGCTGTTCTATAAGGCATGCTGACACTATTCCCGCACAAGAAGCATGTCATGCAGGGCAGCGTGTACAGCAAGGGCTGAAAAACTTGGCTCTGCCTGGTATTTCTTTGTCTGTTTCTTATAAAGAAGCTTCATTTCAGCAAGTTAACCAGACAGGAAACGTTCCAGTGGGGAATGACTGGTTACACAAATAGCTTGATATTTTACTAAACACAGAAGTTTACATTTAAATTAACTTTGTTGCATTTTATCATGACCATTAGAATTTTTATTATAAAGAGTTTGTGGTGGAAATTACTTCTACTGGTGTAGTGAGGGTTGTGTTCATATTACTGAAGTTGTGTGTGATGTCTAGTTTGAGATATTCCAATCCAGTATACACTGAACCTGACAACACCAAGTTTTCAGTAACAGATAAGAAATGAAGGTTTACAGAAACCACTGCTGCCAGTCACCTTTTGTTTTATTCTTCAATTTTTATTTTCTATTAGTGGTTTCGAGTCACCTAGCGAGTCATCATCAGATGGTAGATATTTATAGTATGCAATTTCAGGAATTATTCATCACAATTCCAGTGCTACAAACCACAGTGGATAAAAGTTTTAGATAAGAAATACTTGTTAAATATTTTCACAACACTGCACACAACTGTCACCAATGTATCATTTACTCTTAATGCTATTTGCTCCTATTCATATCTGATCTACCAGTCTCCTCTTTCATTATGTATATCTTGTATTATCTTTATTGTATTACCTGATGTGACAATCTTCTGCTTACAATGCATTTATTTTGACATCTGTGTTACTAGCTTTAGTGTTTTACAGTCTACCTTGTAATGGGCACATCAGAGCTGTTTTTAACTATTAGGTAGAGTTTCTTTTTTGACATATAAAATACCTGAGTAATCCATGGCTGTGGTCAAACTGGGTTTAATTTCAAGGGAAAACAGCTTTCAAATAAGGTAAGGACATTATTCTTAAAAGTGTTATGCACCTGTAGACTTTCAGTACCTCAACTATATGGTAAAATTTTAGCTTTATTATTTCCATTATTTGCATCAGATAATAGTTGTGTCAGAAAAGATAACTTGAACAATAAAATCATAAAAATGTTGGGTACCAAATTCAATGAATACTTCATAGTAATGGCAACAAGTAAAAGATAATGAAGTATATTTAGATTTACTCTGAAAAATACTATGTACACCATAAAAAGACATTAATTTATAAATATAAACAGACTGCAGAAACCATGATCTTTTTAAAATGTGATAAATCTATGACTACTACATAGTTTCTAACAGAGTATTAAATATGTGTGTTGCATTAATAGAACTCATTGGAGCTTTGTAATTGCTTAATCACTCATATAATATGCATATTTTAGATAAAGTAATATGCATAAACAAAAACTGAAATAAGCTGTAATTTCAGACCCACTTCAATCTTCCAGTCTTTTGGGGAAGTAACACACAATAGATGTGTGTCAGTTTTAAAACTTTACCTTTTGTGTGTCTTTGAAGTCTGAGTATACTGTAATATGGAAAAATCAGTATGAACACAATGAGCATAACCTGCAACCTGCTTAGAAAGAGAATTTGATGACTTCCATAGACTCTGAAAATTCTGCAGTTGCTCCACCATATTGTTCAACATTATCTCTGAGAGGGGGACCCGAATTCTTTAAAGACAGTTTTGTTCACCCACACTGTATTTATGGCAGAGAATGGGAATACATTGGCAGATGAATTTGAGCTGCTTAGGTGTCATATTAGTTGCTGCATCTCAGCCACTGCATACAACATAGTGGCCAACTACACAGCAAGGGGACTTTGCCATCTCCTGTGTGGGATAGAGGGATGTAATATCTGTGGCTGACACCTTATGATCCAGCCACCAACCACAAGCAGTGAGCCGTAGGTTACCACCCTTCAAGTTCTGCACAACTCAGTCACAGCTCATCCCATCTGCAACAGTTGCTGTGGTGCCTGGGGACACCTCACCACCACTATTGCCAGGTCTAGCTTGCCTGCATGAGCCATGCAATACAAGAACAACATCTCTGCCGGCTGGTTTTATAAGATGCCACCCAGCAGCTTGCCAGGCAGTCCTTGAGTGTCCTAGTTCCAGTTCCAGTTTGCGAGTTCGACATTGGTGTTCTGCGATCACTGTTCATCAGAGTGCATTGCTCACCAGTTGGAACCCAGACATCAATAGTGTAACAGATACAGGCTGTGCCTATGGTTGTGTTCCCATACTATGTCAGCCTGTCTACTCAAACTGTACCCAAGAATTAATATTAAGTGGTTCAATTTCTCATCATATCAGGATGACCTTTCAGTTGCTTTCTTGAGGAGCAACTCAGAACCTAACATTAGGACATATTCTATGTGTTGTGGGCACATCTCTCTTCTTGTAGGGTGCATCACTTACATAATGGGATAAAATTATAGACTTCTCTTTATTCATAATATTTATGTCTCACCAACTGCTGTGCTCTTGATGCCTGTGTACACAAATGTCATCAATTTTGTTGTCACTGTTCTGCATCATCAGGCCTGCAATACAATACAGTTTGGAAACAATAAAATTGTGTTTGAAGGCCTTAAACAGGTTACACATGTACAGGGTGGCAGTTATTGAACAGTATGAAATAAAATCGCTGTAACTTCTGAACGGTTTGTGTTAGGACATTCAAACTGCATGAGGCATGATGGGAATTAGTAAGGCTTGGTTTAGTGATAAAGTCCACTTTTGCTTGGATGGGTTTGTCAATAAGCAAAATTGGTGCATTTGGGGGACTGAGAATCAGCATTTCATGATAAAGAAGTCTTTCACCCTCAACGGGTGACTGTGTGGTGTGCAATGTCCAGTAACGGAATAATCAGTGTGATATTCCTTGGTTGCATGATGACTGCTGGACGGTGCTTGAAGGTTTTGGAAGATGATTTCATCCCCATTATCCAAAGTGACCCTGATTTTGACAAGATGTGGTTCATGCAAGACAGAGCTCAACCTTGTCGAAGCAGGAGAGTGTTTGGTGTCCTGGAGGAGCACTGTGGGGTCCACATTATGGTTCTGGGGTATCCAGAGGCCACTGGCATGGGCCTTGATTGGCCACCATATTCTCCAGATCTGAGCACATGCAACTTCTTTTTGTGGGGCTATATTAAAGACCATGTGTACAGCAATTACTCCAAAACCATTTCTGAAATGAAAACAGCCATTCAGAAGGTCATTGACAACATCAATGTTCCGAAACTTCAGCAGGTCATGTAGAATTTCACTATTTGTCTGTGCTACATCATCACATATGATGGCAGGCATATCAAACATGTTATAATCTAAATCAAATATCTGTAGTGACATTTAAATGTTGAATAAATTGCATGCATGCCATGGATTGTAATTTTTTTTTCAAGAATTGTCACCCTATATGTATATCAGTAAAGTGTCTAACTAATGTTACTTTCTAGAAATGTAATATACATGTGTCTAGGTAATGTCAATAATCAATTCAAAACCAAGGAGGTATACCAAATATAATGCACATAATTAAGTTTAATATGGTCAGGCATTCCATAGGATTAATATGTGGCATTGGTGTCTATGGTTTATAACAAATACTAGTAACAAAACCAATCTAAAATGATTATTAGTGAGTAAAACATTGCTCAAAAGGCTAAAAATTCACCAACCTGTCAGATTCTCTGACAAAGGAATGAAGTGCATCTATAGTCATGTACTGATCCTGTATGTAATGAGGCCTTACCTAGAGAACTGTATTTTATGTTTGTAGTAAGTAACCTTAGACAGACAAAATATTTCATGTTTTGCCAGCACTGATGATCTACAGTGTTGTCGTGGGGATGCTGCTGGATTGTTGTGCCGTCTTTGGACCAGCAGGTACTCTGTAATGCCCTGAAGTATCAGAGGGGACTGATCTTGTGTCTACACTAACTGATATGTATGCATGTCGGCATGTATAAAACAAAGAGCAGTCCCCTGACGCTTCAGTGCACTAGGCAACACCTGTTGATGATATTGAGCATTGGTAGACACTTCACTCATATGTATTGTGCGTAACCGTCTAAGGTCTTGTTATGGTATTTTATTGTAGAAAGGGCATTCAAAAAGTTTTGCACAGTCATTCCTAATTTCTTATTTTGTGCAGGAGGAGAATGAAATTTTTTGTGAACATACTTGAAACATTTAGCTATACATTGAGCCTACTCAATGTGGTTGTGATGCATCTGGCCCATCAACTGTGATGCATCTGGCCCAACGTACTTTCCATGATGTAAATGCACTTTGGTAATATTCTGGGGATTGACTTTTACACCATTGCTTGACACAGGAAATAAGATCTTTCTCATTAACAAATGTTTTGTCCTGCAGGTGGGCCTTCAGATGACCAAAGAGGTAAAAATCAGACCGAGCCAAGTCCAGGCTGTATGAAGGATGAGAAACAATTTTCCAACGAATTTTCCTGATTTTCTCCTGTGTATTGTGTTTGGCATTGTTGTGGTGCAATCTGATGAGCTGAACCTGAAGCCATGCTCTGTAGGTCTTGATCGCACGTCGCAGCTTGTCCAGTGATAAACAGTAAAGGTCCTGGTTAGTTGTGGAGGCGGGTTCCAAAAATTCGACGAAAATGACACCACACTGATCCCAGAAGAAGGAGGTCATCACCTTTCGGCCTGCTATTTGTGAAAGTCTTGGTTTCTTCTTCCAAGGGGAACTAGGATGACACCACTGCATGGACTGGGTTTTGTCCTCAGATTTGTACAAAAACCAGCATTTTTCATCCTGGGTAATGACGCCATCAAATTCCCATTTCTACTCTTCCGTAAAGGTCTTCTGAGACTCTCACACACATTCTTCCTCTGGGTTTTCATTTCTCATGTCAATAATCTAGGTACCCTTAAAGCGTGTACCTTTCCTCCTGACTCACACTATAGAATCAACAAAAACACAACTGTCAATGGAAAGTAATTTTGGTTTCAAAGAGAAGTGGGCACACTATTTAGTCCTTACTCATAAAATCTTACTCTATGAATTAAGTTATAATTTGCTAGAGTCAGTCATATATGTTAAAATATCTAAGCAATGAGAAAAAGTGTTTAACTCATAATGAAGAACTCCATCTTGTAAATTATATTGGCTTACAGAGGTCGCACAGATATTATTTTCATGTATACTCAATGTGGGCTTTTATTACCTGCTACATGTGACATTAACTTTTATGTCTGCTGACGTATGTAGATGGTTCAAAGCCTCTCAACTGCATTTGTCAACCAACTCTATATAATAAAATAAGTACAGTAAATATTACTATTGCAACAAGTGGTTTGTATAAGCATAAATGGTATGGAAAACATTGCTATCCTTTTTGACAAGTCCTTCTTCAGAACTAACAGAATAAGTATACATGTATGAATACACCTGCATGATTACATTGTCCTGGTTGGCAACGCTGCACACACTGCAGCTCAACTGGGCTGGTGCAGTGAAGTAATCCAGGGCAATGTAGCCACACAGATGCATGTGTATTCTGTAAGCTTTCAAGAAGGATTCATCTGAAAGCATATGTTTATATGCCTGTGACCACTCAACACTTCACCTGTCACCATTACTCCTACCATTATTTATATTCCATTACAATGTTAATATTCTTATTGCCCATTTTTGCAGAATAAATACTTTATTGGTCCTTGGTGTATTGTGCCAGTGTCCACACCATAAAATAGTAGGTAGTTAAGTTATGAAAATACACTACCATTTTAGTCTGGAAGTCGAGGTACCATTCTTAGAAGAAAGTCTAACAGTAGTGTATTTGCCATATGAAAAAAGACCTTGTCAAGATGATGTATTATAGACACTACTGAGCACAACTGAGCAGAAAAGGGTTTTACTATTTTACTTTAAGTGTAATCAATCTCATTAGGTTTTTTGATTCGTGTTCAGTTGACTCATTCACTGATACTGTAATGTATGTTTCAGCAATCTAATATTTATTGGATGTTTATATTGCTACTTATCGTTCATATATTGCTACTTATCATTCAGATGCCAATATTTTTCTTTGAAAATGACTTTTACATGTACTAACTTGGAGGACAAGCATACTTATCACACAGTTACATAAGTGAAAACTATTACAAATTTAAAGAAACTTTTTTTTTTAAAAAAAAATGTTGTTTCTCTACAGTGGATACTACATAACAAGAAGAAACCAGATCCTACGCAGAATCATCCAGATGACGTTGCAGCTATTGAGATTGCTGAACAAACAATCGGCGATTTTAAATTAAAAAGTGCTGTTGATTACATTGTACCAAAGCATTTGAGGGTGACTACTGTGAAAAAGTATGATGAGCTACTTTCATGCAGGGAAAAGGTATTTGTTCATTAGTCATATGTTGTTATTTTACAAATCTTTATATTCATATGGAGCCTGCAGTCTTTGTCATAGATGACTACAATCACAAATCAAATTTCGGGTATGCTCCATTTGAACTTCCTAGAATGGCATATTTCATTCAAATAAAGGATTTCAGAGTAAATGTACAACAGTTGATATGTCAGTATGGGAAAGACTATTTAATGCTTTATGTTGTTTTGAAAAAAATAGTACATATTTCAGAAATCATCTAAAATAGTTATGGAAGGCTGATATCTGGCACTGAAAATCTGCATTAGTCAAGTAAGAGATGCACTTTTTCCCAACATAGTCCCCATTAGAAGCAAATTATCTTTGTGCAACGTTTTTACATTGAGTTTATTTTATCTATGGTAGGAAATTTTGTAAGACAAGAAAAATATCCATCTGTGTCTACCATAAGCTCTACCATATAACTAAAAAAGTTATCATCTCATATTTCTATTAGAGATATGTCCACCACTGGTAGCTGAGTTGTCAGCGCGACGGAGTGTCATACCTACCGGCCCAGGTTTGATTCCTGGTTGAGTCAGAGATTTCCTCCGCTCACGGACTGGGTGTGGTGTTGTTCTTATGATCATCATTTGATCCCCATCGACATGCGCCAGGTGGACTGTCTACCCGACGGGAGACCTTAGCCACATGGCATTTCCATTAGGGGTACAATTTGTTTTTAGCTTGAATACATAAAAATAGCTGCCTTTCGATGACTAGAAATATTGGGACTTTAATCATTAATTACACCATAATTACAATAGCAGAATTATTCCTACCATGTGCCTGAAGTTTGTATAATGTACAAATTGTGATGGCACATCAGCTTTTACTTCAACATGTTTCCTTCATTCTCCATATTGGTGAGGCCCAATGTAAACAACGTCAAAACAATAGCTTAAGCTAGTGCAAATTACTAATTTGCTGCAAGAGAAAATCTTCAGTGTATTGGAATCCAGATAACCAGAAAAGACAAAATCAAAGTAGCAATTTAAATTGATGTAAATTACTGATATTACACATATGCCCTCGGCGGGAGAGTGGGGATGAGGCTGTGAAAGGATACAGGCTCCCAAAAAGGGTTGCGGTATTACAATACCCCCTGAAGAGGTTTGACTATCGCAGAGAGACAAATGTCTTCTAAATCTCTGGCTAAACTGAAGGGAATATAATCATGCCTAGTGAAACAGACAAACAGTTTGGCGATTAGTGTGTGTGAAAATGCATGTTATGTATAAAGTGTAGTAGTCAATCAACTTTCTCATATACAAGGTGAAATATAAGAAAGATACAAGTGTATAAAATTTCAGTTTCATCCTCTTCGTGTCCTTTTGATGCACTCTATTGAATGTTTTATAAGATTTCTTATTACTATGTTCAATAGATTATATATTATAACCAAAAAAATGTGTCTTATCTGTAAAAAAATTGTTAGTGGGATTGGTTTTTATTTTTTTTTCAGAGATTAGATAGATGCTGTATCAAACTAATTTTGATGTCAAAATTTCAAACAGATAGAAGAAAATATATCATCTTCCTAATTTAATGGTCAGAATGATCACATATATATCAGTGTTCTCAGATAAATGTGAAAGTACATCGGTAAACAACATTAAATGCATCTCAGAATAATCCCTTTGTCATTGCAACTTCAGTGTCTCTCACCTCTGTGAGTAAACTGTATATCAGTATAAAGTGCAGTGGTTTACCATACTCCACTGCACATCACATTGTTCCAACTTCTTTCTTAGTTTATTTCAAATTTATATCAGCACAAGATCATCAGTAATTTATTCATATGTACATCATCATCATCATCATCTAAGACTGATTATGCCTTTCAGCGTTCAGTCTGGAGCATAGCCCCCTTATAAAATTCCTCCATGATCCCCTATTCAGTGCTAACATTGGTGCCTCTTCTGATGTTAAACCTATTACTTCAAAATCATTCTCAACCGAATCCAGGTACCTTCTCCTTGGTCTGCCCCGACTCCTCCTACCCTCTACTGTAGAACCCATGACTCTCTTGGGTAACCTTGCTCCTCCCATGCATGTAACATGACCCCACCATCTAAGCCTGTTCGCCCTGACTGCTACATCTATAGAGTTCACTCCCAGTTTTTCTTTGATTTCCTCATTGTGGACACCCTCCTGCCATTATTCCCATCTACTAGTACCTGCAATCATCCTAGCTACTTTCATATCTGTAACCTCAACCTTGTTGATAAGGTAACCTGAATCCACCCAGCTTTCGCTCCCATACAACAAAGTTGGTCGAAAGATTGAACGGTGCACAGATAACTGTCTTGGTGTTGACTTCCTTCTTGCAGAAGAGAGTAGATCGTAGCTGAGCGCTCACTGCATTAGCTTTGCTACACCTCGCTTCCAGTTCTTTCAATATGTTGCCATCCTGTGAGAATATGCATCCTAAGTACTTGAAACCGTCCACCTGTTCTAACTTTGTTCCTCCTATTTGGCACTCAATCCGTTTATATTTCTTTCCCACTGACATTACTTTCGTTTTGGAGATGCTAATCTTCATACCATAGTCCTTACATTTCTGATCTAGCTCTGAAATATTACTTTGCAAACTTTAAATCGAATCTACCATCACAACTAAGTCATTCGCGTATGCAAGACTGCTTATTTTGTGTTTACATATCTTAATCTCACCCAGCCAGTCTATTGTTTTCAACATATGATCCATAAATAATATGAACAACAGTGGAGACAGGTTGCAGCCTTGTCTTACCCCTGAAACTACTCTGAACCATGATCTCAATTTGCCGTCAACTCTAACTGCTGCCTGACTATCCATGTAAAGACCTTTAATTGCTTGCAAAAGTTTGTCTCCTATTCCATAATCTCGTAGAACAGACTATAACTTCCTCCTAGGAACCCGGTCATACGCCTTTTCTAGATCTATAAAGCATAGATACGATTCCCTGTTCCACTCATAACACTTCTCCATTATTTGCCGTAAGCTAAAGATCTGGTCCTGACAACCTCTAAGAGGCCTAAACCCACACTGATTTTCATCCAATTGAGCATCAACTAATACTCGCACTTTCCTTTCAACAATACCTGAGAAGATTTTACCCACAACGCTGATTAAAGAGATACCTCTGTAGTTGTTACAATCTTTTCTGTTTCCATGTTTAAAGATTGGTGTGATTACTGCTTTTGTCCAGTCTGATGGAACCTGTCCCGACTCCCAGGCCATTTCAGTTATCCTGTGTAGCCATTTAAGACCTGATATTCCACTGTATTTGATGAGTTCTGACTTAATTTCATCCACCCCAGCTGCTTTATCGCACATATATCCCATAATTGTTAATTACTCTAATCATAGTGTAACTTCCCATTCAGAAGTATGGTGAACTGTTCAATGTAAAAAAGTTATTCTGTGTGCAAAATATAGTAGGACAAAGCAAAATTAAGGTTGGCAACATAAAATCTAACCTACTATACCAAACAAAATGTATATTTGTTTCCATGAATGTCAAATCAGATTCAAGAGTTATTCTGCATCAAATCATAGAAGAACACCAATTTAACATATATACCAGAAAATGCAGAGGAGAAATCCCTCCAGTCTGTTAAATGCATCCTAGGTAGTGCATAGAACTGTATAGGCTTCACCCACTCATAGGAAATGCGATTGCAACAAGTGACTATAAGGCCACAAAACAAGTTATATTTGAAAGAAATCATTTACTCCCTAACATACAATCAAATACAAGACTTACTTATGATGATGCCTAAAACTATACAGGAAGTCCAAAACCATAACATCACATTTAAAAAAAAAAAAAAAAAAAAAAAAAAAAAAAAAACAGAAAAAAGCAAAAATACATGAAGCAAGAATTTGGCATGAGACACCTCAAACCAAATTCAAAATGTTAAAGACCTACATTTGGAATTTTCAGACCAACTTGAAAAATCCAAACCGCTGTGTACTAACCGGTAAGAAAGTTCATAATCAATTAGTTCAGATCTCAAGATCCAGTAAGGAATAAGTATGCAAATATGTGAATTAATGAGATATGGACCTTCAAGTTCCAGACAAAATGTTCAAGAGCCATGTTTGTGATGCACAGACTGATTTGAAAGTTATGACTTTCCATTCCAGAAAATAAGGAGTGAAGCGTTTTATCTAGGGCATAGAAACAGAAGATTATTAAATTGGGTTCATGAGGCATGAACAGCACTGTACAATGAGGTTTGGTTCACAAGAAATGTCTAACATACAACAGACAATGACTACAATTCATGTCAGATATGGGAAAATCTTCCACATAAATAAAATTAATCATGTCCATACTGTAATGAAACCTAGCGAAAATGATCTTCTAGAGGATGTTCAGACACTATCTAATTGTTTCATACCACATATTAACACGAATGGTTGTTTGAAGATAAATACATGTGTCGGCACTTAAATGATTCAATAAGAAGAACAAGGTAAGTATTCAATGGTATCCTGAACAAGCAGTTGAAAAAAAAAGCACAGTAACAATACTTGTATATATCACTAATATCATGACATTGATGTGGAAGAGTATCCCGACAAAAGTGGTTCAACAAGGGTGATGTCAAAGATTCTTTGGCAAACTCTCACGTGGAGGTTAAACTGAGAGAGAAAACTGATATATATATATATATATATATATATATATATATATATATATATATATATATATATATATATATATATATATATATATAAGAGAGGGAAACATTCCACGTGGGAAATATACATCTAAAAACAAAGATGATGTAACTTACCAAACGAAAGCGTTGGCATGTTGATAGACACACAAACAAACACAAACACACACACAAAATTCAAGCTTTCGCAACCCAAGATTGCTTCATCAGGAAAGAGTGAAGGAGAGGGAAAGATGAAAGGATGTGGGTTTTAAGGGAGATGGTAAGGAGTCATTCCAATCCCGGGAGCGAGAAGACTTACCTTAGGGGAAAAAAGGACAGGTATACACTCGCACACACACACACACACACACACACACACACACACATATCCATCCGCACACATACAGACACAAGCAGACATTTGTAAAGGCAAAGAGTTCGGGCAGAGGTGTCAGTCGAGGGGGAAGTACAGACGCCAAGATCTTGTTGAATGACAGGTGAAGTATGAGCTTCGGCAACTTGAAATTAACGGAGGTTGAGGCCTGGTGGGTAACGGGAAGAGAGGATATACTGAATGGCAAGTTCCCATCTCTGGAGTTCTGACAGGTTGGTGTTAGTGGGAAGTATCCAGATAACCCGGACCGTGTAACACTGTGCCAGGATGTGCTGACCATGCACCAAGGCATGTTTAGCCACAGGGTGATCCTCATTACCAACAAACACTGTCTGCCTGTGACCATTCATGCGAATGGACAGTTTGTTGCTGGTCATTCCCACATAGAAAGCTTCACAGTGTAGGCAGGTCAGCTGGTAAATCACGTGGGTGCTTTCACACGTGGCTCTGCCTTTGATCGTGTACGCCTTCCGGATTACAGGACTGGAGTAGGTGGTGGTGGGAGGGTGCATGGGACAGGTTTTACACCGGGGGCGGTTACAAGGGTAGGAGCCAGAGGGTAGGGAAGGTGGTTTGGGGGTTTCATAGGGATGAACCAAGAGGTTACGAAGGTTAGGTGGACGGCGGAAAGACACTCTTGGTGGAGTGGGGAGAATTTCATGAAGGATGGATCTCATTTTAGGGCAGGATTTGAGGAAGTTGTATCCCTGCTGGAGAGCCACATTTAGAGTCTGATCCAGTCCCGGAATGTATCTTGTCACAAGTGGGGCACTTTTGGGGTTTTTCTGTGGGAGGTTCTGGGTTCGAGGGGATGAGGAAGTGGCTCTGGTAATTTGCTTCTGTACCAGGTTGGGAGGGTAGTTGCGGGATGCGAAAGCTGTTTTCAGGTTGTTGGTGTAATGGTTCATGGATTCCGGACTGGAGCAGATTCGTTTGCCACGAAGACCTAGGCTGTAGGGAAGGGACCGTTTGATGTGGAATGGGTGGCAGCTGTCATAATGGAGGTACTGTTGCTTGTTGGTGGGTTTGATGTGGACGGATGTGTGAAGCTGGCCATTGGAGAGATAGAGGTCAACGTCAAGGAAAGTGGCATGGGATTTGGAGTAGGACCAGGTGAATCTGATGGAACCAAAGGAGTTGAGGTTGGAGAGGAAATTCTGGAGTTCTTCTTCACTGTGAGTCCAGATCATGAAGATGTCATCAATAAATCTGTACCAAACTTTGGGTTGGCAGGCCTGGGTAACCAAGAAGGCTTCCTCAAAGCGACACATAAATAGGTTGGCGTACGAGGGGGCCATCCTGGTACCCATGGCTGTTCCCTTTAATTGTTGGTATGTCTGACCTTCGAAAGTGAAGAAGTTGTGAGTCAAGATGAAGCTGGCTAAGGTAATGAGGATAGAGGTTTTAGGTAGGCTGGCAGGTGATTGGCGTGAAAGGAAGTGTTCCATCGCAGCGAGGCCCTGGATGTGCGGAATATTTGTGTACAGGGAAGTGGCATCAAAGGTTACAAGGATGGTTTCTGGGGGTAACTGACTGGGTAAGGATTCCAGGTGTTTGAGAAAGTGGTTGGTGTGTTTGATGAAGGATGGGAGACTGCATGTAATGGGTTGAAGGTGTTGATCTACGTAGGCAGAGATACGTTCTGTGGCGGCTTGGTAACCAGCTACAATAGGGTGGCCGGGATGATTGGGTTTATGCATTTTAGGAAGTAGGTAGAAGGTAGGGGTGCGGGGTGTCAGTGGGGTCAGGAGGTTGATGGAGTCAGGTGAAAGGTTTTGTAGTGGGCCTAAGGTTCTGAGGATTCCTTGAAGCTCTGCCTGGACATCGGGAATGGGATTACCTTGGCAAACTTTGCATGTAGTGTTGTCTGAAAGCTGACGCAGTCCCTCAGCCACGTACTCCCGACGATCAAGTACCACGGTCATGGAACCCTTGTCCACCAGAAGAATGACGATGGATCGGTCAGCCTTCAGATCACAGATAGCCTGGGCTTCAGCAGTGGTGATGTTGGGAGTAGGATTAAGGTTTTTTAAGAAGGATTGAGAAGCAAGGCTGGAAGTGAGAAATTCCTGGAAGGTTTGGAGAGGGTGATTTTGAGGAAGAGGAGGTGGGTCCCGCTGTGACGGAGGACGGAACTGTTCCAGGCAGGGTTCAATTTGGATAGTGTCTTGGGGAGATGGATCATTAGGAATAGGATCAGGATTATTTTTCTTTGTGGCAAAGTGATATTTCCAGCAGAGAGTATGAGTGTAGGACAGTAAATCTTTGACGAGGGCTCTTTTGGTTGCATCTGGGAGTAGGGCTGAAGGTGAGACCTTTGGATAGGACAGAGGTTTCGGATTGGGAGAGAGGTTTGGAGGAAAGGTTAACTACTGAATTAGGGTGTTATGGTTCCAGATTGTGTTGATTAGAATTTTGAGGTTTTGGGGGAGTGGAGCTGGAAGTTGGAGATTGAGTAGATGGGAGAGACTGGGTCTGTGTGCAATGAGAGGAGGTTGAGGTTTGCTGGAAAGGTTGTGGAGGGTGAGTGAGTTGCCTTTCTGGAGGTGGGAAACCAGGAGATTGGATACTTTTGTGAGGTGGAGGGCGGCATGCTGTTCTAATTTGCGGTTGGCCAGTAGGAGGATGCTCTGAACAGCCGGTGTGGATGTGGAAGAGGAAAGATTGAGGACTTTTATTAAGGATAGGAGTTGACGGGTGTGTTCATTGGCTGAGTTGATGTGTAGGTGAAGGATTATGTGGGTGAGGGCAATGGTTTGTTCAGTTTCGAACTGGTGTAGGGACTGATGGAAAGAAGGGTTACAGCCAGAGATGGGAACTTTAAGTGTGATTCCTTTCAGGGTAATACCAAATGTCAGACAAGCCTGAGTAAATAAAATATGGGAGCGTAATCTGGCTAGGGTGAAGGCATGTTTGCGGAGGGAATGTAAATAAAACTTAGTGGGGTCATTGTGGGGATGTTGTGAGGGTGACATGGTATTAGAAGGTGGAAAGTGTAACATGAGGCTGAAATGAAAATGAAAATTAAAATGTATGGGGAAAGATAAAGGTGAACTAGAAATCTATGGAGATCTGGTGTGAAAAAAGTCGAAAAAGTGTTGGTTGAAGCTGAGCTGTGTTGATCCTGTGGTGAACTTGGGTTGGTAAACAACGATATGCACAAAGGTTAGGTGGTTGTGTTGCCGCCAAAACACGTTAAAGGATGGAGAAATTTGGGAAAATTTCGAAAAAACTGCTTGTAAATGTATTAAAAGGAGTGGTTTTGTGGTGGCAGATTATGAAACGAGGCTAACAATTGTCTGATGAAGAAATAATGACGTTTAAACCTGTGGGAAACAGCTAATTATGATCAGTGATGTGGGGAAAATGGAAATGGAAATAAAGTGAAAGTTGTTAGAACTAGGCAAAATGGTTGGTTAATAGGTGAAAGGAACTGTTTGTGAACTGGAAATGGTGGATTTTATAGCAGTGGTAGTGTTGAAATGGAAAAATTTTTTTTGTTATGGTTTGGAAGTGGGTTATGTATTATTGAGTATATATAGGTGGGATAATATTGTATGGTAGATTACAGTAAAAAGCAGAAGGTGACTACAAAGTGAAACTACTTGCAAAAACAGAAAGAGGAAGTAAGATGACAGAAAAGATTTCGAAATGCAACAGTGACAATAACAAACATAATTGTTGGGTTCAGATTAATGATATGAATATAATTGAGGGAAACATTCCACGTGGGAAAAATATATCTAAAAACAAAGATGATGTAGCTTACCAACCGAAAGCGCTGGCATGTTGATGGACACACAAACAAACACAAACATACACACAAAATTCAAGCTTTCGGAACCCAAGGTTGCTTCATCAGAAAACAGGGAAGGAGAGGGAAAGACGAAAGGATGTGGGTTTTACAGGAGAGGGTAAGGAATCATTCCAATCCCGGGAGCGGAAAGACTTATCATAGGGGGAAAAAAGGACAGGTATACACTCGTGTGCACACACATACACACACACACACACACACACACACACACACACACACACATATCCATCCGCACATACACAGACACAAGCAGACATTTGTAAAGGCAAATTTACAAATGTCTGCTTATGTCTGTGTATGTGCGGAGGGATATGTGTGTGTGTGTGTGTGTGTGTGTGTGTGTGTGTGTGTGTGTGTGTGTGCGAGTGTATACCTGTCCTTTTTTCCCCCTAAGGTAAGTCTTTCCGCTCCCGGGATTGGAATGACTCCTTACCCTCTCCCTTAAAACCCACATCCTTTCATCTTTCCCTCTCCTTCCCTCTTTCCTGGTGAAGCAACCGTTGGTTGCAAAAGCTTGAATTTTGTGTGTATGTTTGTGTGTCTATCAACACGCCAGTGCCTTCGTTTGGTAAGTTACATTATCTTTGTTAACATTCCACATGGGAAAAATATATTAAAAACAAAGATTCCATGACTTACCAAACGAGAAAGCGCTGGTAGATAGACACAATAAACAAACACAAACACACACACAAAATTTCAAGCTTTCGCAACCGACGGTTGCTTCGTCAGGAAGGAGGGAAGGAGAGGGAAAGACAAAAGGATGTGGGTTTTAAGGGAGAGGGTAAGGAGTCGTTCCAATCCCGGGAGCGGAATGACTTACCTTAGGGGGAAAAAAGGAAAGGTATACACTCGCACACACACACATATCCATCCACACATATACAGACACAAGCAGACATATTTGTAGGCAAAGAGTTTGGGCAGAGATGTCAGTCGAGGCGGAAGTGCAGAGGCAAAGATGTTGTTGAATGACAGGTGAGGTATGAGTGGTGGCAACTTGAAATTAGCGGAGGTTGAGGCCTGGTGGATAGCGGGAGGAGAGGATATATTGAAGGGCAAGTTCCCATCTCCAGAGTTCTGACAGGCTGGTGTTAGTGGGAAGTATCCAGATAACCCGGACGGTGTAACACTGTGCCAAGATGTACTGGCCGTGCACCAAGGCATGTTTAGCCGCAGGGTGATCCTCATTACCAACAAACACTGTCTGCCTGTGTCCATTCATGTGAATGGACAGTTTGTTGCTGGTCATTCCCACATAGAAAGCGTCACAGTGTAGGCAGGTCAGTTGGTAAATCACGTGGGTGCTTTCACATGTGGCTCTGCCTTTGATCATGTACACCTTCCGTGTTACAGGACTGGAGTAGGTGGTGGTGGGATGGTGCATGGGAGAGGTTTTACACCGAGAGTGGTTACAAGGGTAGGAGCCAGAGGGTAGGGAAGGTGGTTTGGGGATTTCATAGGGATGAACCAAGAGGTTACAAAGGTTAGGTGGACGGCGGAAAGACACTCTTGGTGGAGTGGGGAGAATTTCATGAAGGATGGATCTCATTTTGGGGCAGGATGTGTGGAAGTCATATCCCTGCTGGAGAGCCACATTCAGAGTCTGATCCAGTCCCGGGAAGTATCCAGTCACAAGTGGGGCACTTTTGGGGTTCTTCTGTGGGAGGTTCTGGGTTCGAGGGGATGAGGAAGTGGCTCTGGTTATTTGTTTCTGTACCAGGTTGAGGGGGTAGTTGCGGGATGCGAAAGCTGTTTTCAGGTTGTTGGTGTAATGGTTCAGGGATTCAGGATTGGAGCAGATTCATTTGCCACGGGATCTCTGCCCAAACTCTTTGCCTTTACAAATGTCTGCTTGTGTCTGTGTATGTGTGGATGGATATGTGTGTGTGTGCGAGTGTATACCTGTCCTTTTTTCCCCCTAAGGTAAGTCTTTCCCCTCCCGGGATTGGAATGACTCCTTACCCTCTTCCTTAAAACCCACATCCTTTCGTCTTTCCCTCTCCTTCCCTCTTTCCTGACGAAGCAACCGTTGGTTGCGAAAGCTTGAATTTTGTGTTCATGTTTGTGTTTGTTTGTGTGTCTATCGACATGCCAGCACTTTCGTTTGGTAAGTCACATCATCTTTGTTTTTAGATATATTTTTCTCACGTGAAATGTTTCCCTCTGTAATATATATAATCAATCCACACGGGAAAAATATATTAAAAAATTAAAAAATGGTATGTGTGGATGGATCCTTTCATCTTTCCCTCTCCTTCCTTCTTTTCTGATGAAGCAACCTTGGGTTGCGAAAGCTTGAGTTTTGTGTGTGTGTTTGTGTTTGTTTGTGTGTCTATCAACATGCCAATGCTTTCGTTTGGTAAGTGACATCATCTTTGTTTTTTGTATATGTAATAAGTTATATGTAGGAAATTCTATGTAATGGGAACATGTTGGTCAGATGGTCATACGCAGAAAATATAAATGATTAAAAAGAGCATCATTATACCCCATGACAGTGTTGAGCATCAAAGTACCAAAGAACATGTATGATGAATGCTACCAACCAATATAGAAAACATGACACGAAAACATATACAGAATCAAATATAGGTAAAAGCACAAATCATAATGCAGATATGAGTAATGCACTTGACATACTGAAACATAGCTTAAAGTCCATGGATAATTGGTGTTCTATCATCTCCCTTGGACAATAGCGAGCAAAATATCGAAGAATTTTATTGTTTCTTTGTTGATTGCTTTTGATTTTTCGTATCTTTTAGGCAACATGAGGTCTCCTACTTTAAAATGTGTAACATCAAGATTTTTGTCATGCTTCTTCTTCCTCTTGCTATGAGATGCCTCCATATTTTTCTTCACCACCTCTTCCCTCTCATCAGCAGTTAACTCTGTACAAGTTGGAAACTCAGTCATTTCACCTTGGTTTGTGGAAATCTGCAATGGCCAACGGTTTGTCTTCATCAGGCAGAATTCCTTCCTTATTAATATTGTGCCCAAGAAATTTCACCTCTTTTGCTCCAAATTTACATTTTTCCAATTTTAATGTCTTACCCACTCCAAATAAATTTTATTGCAATTGTTTTTAGAATTTCCATATGTTCATCCCAAGTTTTACTGACTACCAGAATGTCATCCACATAAATGATTAATTTTAACAGTAACTCACCACCTAAAACAAAATCCAAATCCCTGATAAACTCAGCAACTGATAAGTTTAATCTAAAAGGTACTACACAGTATTGAAAACTTTATCCATTATAAAAAATGCAGTATATTGCCTAGAATTGGGTTCTAAAGTAATTTGATGAAATTCTGATGTCAGATCCAAACATGTAAAATAATTTGCATTATGAAATTTGTATAACAATTACTCCATTGATTCTGGGTAGTCAGTTTCCTTTTCTGAAAATTTGTTTAAATGTCAATAGTCAAGTACTATTCTAACCCCATCATCTTTCTGCTACAACCATAGGATTGTTGTACTGACTGCTAGTCCTTTCTATTATCCCCCAATTCTGCAATTTTTCCAACTCCTTTTCAACAACCTACCCCTTACAAATAGGTACTCCACATGGCTTAATGAAAAATGTTTCATGTGGTCTCAGTTTTAACTTACACATGTAATCTTCCACCCTGCCTGGCTTATCACTGTAAACGCTATTATATTCCCACAGGAATCCCTCCCAAATCACTTTTTTCATCTCTACTTAAATTGTCTGCCGAGTTAAGTTTGTCCAGTACTAACTGAGAAAAGTCTTCACTAACCACCTGGTTATTACTTCCATCCTCTTCTGCCAATAAATCATCTTTAATATCCCTACATTTTAAATCAGCATTTACTTGAATTTCATTTCCTATCTTAGGTTGTAAAGTACTTACAGGTAGCTTACAACTAGAGTGTGTGCGCTTAACACTATCACAATAATCACCTTTTCCTTCAGACTCCTCATTCTCTTCCAATACTTTCATTATCTTATCACTCATTAGCTTATCTCAATCCTCCTTACTGTAACAATCATGTAATATCTCACTGACCTCAATGAGTATCAACTGATTTTCATGTACCTGTTTTTCCAACTCCAAATCATCATATTCTATCATTCCGTTACTCATATCATTGTCTAATACTTCCAAATAAACCATACCATCTAATACATCATAAAATACAACATCAGCATCAGCAACAATAGCCTCAAAATACTCATTAGCAACATCATCTGCACCTGCATAAATCTCAACTTCAACTACATGTCTCCACATCATGATCACTATCAAAAGTAGCAGAACTTTTGTCAACGGGCATATAAACATAATTCAATGTAGGTATATGATCCTTGTTTCCTCCACATCTTTTTCAGACAATATTGAAAATTCATCATCACAAAATAAGCTAACTAAACATACTCATCATCATCATCATAAATGTTACTATTGCTAAACACGCCGTTCTCATCAAATAAGTTAGTCAAATCATCTGTACTAAGATTAAAGTTATTTTCTACTTTCCTAGTATCTTCACCCATTTTCAGCAGCATAAAGTCCCAAAATGCCTTATCATAATCAACTCTGTTTATCTGGTAATTATTGTGTCTATTGTGGTGCCTGTGACGTGAACTTCGCCTTCCTCTCCTACTTCTAGCCTGATTTCTGTAACTGTTCTTCACCGCCAACTGACAGGCTCACAGTGAGGTGTTTACCTGTTTTCCTGATTATTATTTTCTTAAGATATGTTACCATTTCTCCTCTGATTACCTCCACCCAACTTATTTCTGTTATTATTATTATTATTATTATTGTTATTATTACTCTGGTTGTGGCAGATGTTACCAAAATTATTATTACTTCTATTACCATCATATCTGTTACTATTGTTCCTGTTGTTGTTATTCTGGTGGTGTTGTGATGACCCCCAATTCTGAAAACTGTTCTCCCAAGCACGTTCTACTATGTACTTCAGAAATTCCTCAGTAGTGTCATCTGGTCCGTAAACAAGGCTCCACACCCAGGTAAACGCCACTTCAGTGTGTCAGTTTTGATTAATTGTCAAGTGGTTTATCTAAGTCTCATCTCTCTTCATGAAATCTACACCCATTAAAAAATTCTGGTTTTATTTCGACCTGCATACTTTCTGACCAAAATTTGTTTAAAAATAATTTTTCAAACTCTGAAAATGTCATTTCTGGGTTAGCATGTTGGTTAGCCCAATATAATGCCTCTCCATCTAAATATTGTTTAGCAAATTTCACTTTCATATGTTCTGGCATGCCCGGTGCAAAGCTGCCCTTGCACTGGCACAAATAATCGACAGGGTGTAGTTTAAAATCACCCAGAAAAATTTCCATAATAACGTTATAGCAATTGTTTTGAAACATGTTATTTCCACTATATATAATACTAAACATATACAACTAAAAATTTACAACTTTAGAGTTGACTGTTTGAAGATTATTTGATTCGTAATCCACTTCGCTGTTTACCGAAGAAATTTGCTCTGTAACCAATATGGAATTAAATTTTAGTTTCTCATCAATTAAATTATTTTCAGTTTCAATATAAATTTGTATGTTATGCAACTCTGATTTTCATCTGTCGAGTTTGTCAATGACGATGTTTTCTGTTCTTTTTACTCATTTCTCAATTATGTCAACATGTTTCTTAACTAGCTGTAATTCAGTAACAGCAAATTTCTTCAAACAGTCCACTTCAGATACTACACTGTCTACTCTTCCATTTACACTGTTTATTTGTCTATTTGCCTTATTAACATCTTCCCTAATTGCTTATAGTTTCTGGTCCATTTTTATGATAGTATTGTCTATTTTTCTACAATTGATTTTGGACAGTTTACTATCTAGTAATCTTGAAAGTTGATCTAACAAATTTTCTGATTGTTGAAATCCATGGAAAGGTAAAGCTAAACTACTTGATGGGTTCTCGTGGCTTTGAGTAATTGCCAAGAGGGGAAGCCATGCGGTCTGTGGTGCCTCGTCATGGTCTGCGCAGCTCTCTCTGTCAGAAGTTCGAGTCCTCCCTTGGGCATGGGTGTGTGTGTTGTCCTTAGCATAAGTTAGTTTAAGTTAGATTAAGTAGTGTGTAAGATTAGGGACTGCTGACCTCAGCAGTTTGGTCCCATAAGATATTACCACAAATTTCCAATTTCCTTTGAGTATTTAGATTTGGTGTTGATTCATGCAGCCACTGACCCGAACTTGTTGTGATTCCGTCTTGGTCACATACAAAAAATATATTGCTTCTACTCATTTTAACTGATTTTTGCACAACTTTGATGAGATGATTAAAAAAATAATAATAAAAAATATAAAAAATTAAAAAAATCTTTCCTATAATATTTTCGAAGTATGTCACATGCAATTATTTTTGCCTGACTTAAGCAAGCAATTTCACTTCCTAACAGTTCACTGTTTCACTACTCTGTCACATAAATAATGCTTTGGTACTCATCTGACAATCCAAGCTGCTGGCTGCTGGCTGTTGGTCCATTGACTCACACATCCACTTTTTCCATATATGTCCTTGTTTCCATTTACTTAATAAGCATTAGCATATAATGCAGTTTTATACACATCCCAGATCCTTTCACCACATTGTAATATAATATGGCGAAAATGTTTTTGCGTGGTGAAATTTTGGATGTTTGTCATTGCTTAGCACAAGAAAAACAGAATACCACATCATATTACAGACACCCTCCACCAAATAAATAATACATATCTTGTGTAGTCTGGGATGCTGCTTCATAATGCTGCTGTAGGTTCATCTTGATGTTACTGAATCGCCACATGGGGGTCATTAAATTGTAGAAATAAGCTCCAGGAATTCATGCTAGATGTTTGGTGGCAAACTACATGCGTAAAATTGACTTAACACTGTCTCATAACTGATGTAAGACTAACTTTGGACTGACCTATGGTGGTGTAAAAATCACCTGTATTTATATGATTTTAAACAGTTACTGAAATTGTTACATATTAAATTTTTAGATTTATACAGTTAAAATTTTTACATTTGTCTTTCCAAATTGCATAGAAATTTACATGAATTAAAAGTGAATAATTTCGTACAAAAACAGGAAAGAATCTGTTTCTATTAAGACTACAAATTACATGTTTTATCATTGCAACAATATATTTCATTAATTTGTGTGTCTCATGTTTCTTACTTAAAGGATAATCACCCTATCATTTTCAGGTGAACAGAGGGATTAGTTTTATTGAACAAAAGGCCTTGGTTCAGTTAATTAAATTTTGTATGAGTAATAATTTTACATTTCTGTATAGTTGTAATTACATTTCCATTAACCAACACCAATTAAAACATGTTGTTGTTGTTGTGGTCTTCAGTCCTGAGACTGGTTTGATGCAGCTCTCCATGCTGCTCTATCCTGTGCAAGCTTCTTCATCTCCCAGTATCTACCGCAACCTACATCCTTCTGAATCTGCTTAGTGTATTCATCTCTTGGTCTCCCTATATGATTTTTACCATCCACGCTGCCCTCCAATACTAAATTGGTGATCGCTTGATGCCTCAGAACATGTCCTACCAACCAATCCCTTCTTCTAATCAAGTTGTGCCACAAACTTCTGTTCTCCCCAATCCTATTCAATACTTCCTCATTAGCATGGCTACACTCCATACAAATACTTTCAGAAACGACTTCCTGACACTTAAATCAATACTCGATGTTAACAAATTTCTCTTCTTCAGAAACTCTTTCCTTGCCATTGCCAGTCTACATTTTATATCTTCTCTACTTCGATCATCATCAGTTATTTTGCTCCCCAAATAGCAAAACTCCTTTACTACTTCAAGTGTCTCATTTCCTAATCTAATTCCTTCAGCATCACCCGACTTAATTCGACTACATTCCATTATCATCGTTTTGCTTTTGTTGATGTTCATCTTATATCCTCCTTTCAAGACACTGTCTATTCCGTTCAACTGCTCTTCCAAGTCCTTTGCTGTCTCTGACAGAATTACAATGTCATCGGCGAACCTCAAAGTTTTTATTTCTTCTCCATGGATTTTAATACCTACTCCAAATTTTTCTTTTGTTTCCTTCACTGCTTGCTCAATATACAGATTGAATAACGTCGGGGAGAGACTACAACCATGTCTCACTCCCTTCCCAACCACTGCTTCCCTTTCATGTCCCTCGACTCTTATAACTGCCATCTGGTTTCTGTACAAATTGTAAATAGCCTTTCGCTCTCCGTATTTTACCCCTGCCACCTTCAGAATTTGAAAGAGAGTTTTCCACTCAACATTGTCAAAAGCTTTCTCTAAGCCTACAAATGCTAGGAACGTAGATTTGCCCTTCCTTAATCTACATTGCCCTTGTATAGACCCTCAATATACTCCTTCCACCTTTCTGCTTTCCCTTCTTTGCTTAGAACTGGGTTTCCATCTGAGCTCTTGATGTTCATACAAGTGGTTCTCTTTTCTCCAAAGGTCTCTTTCATTTTCCTGTAGGCAGTATCTATCTTACCCCTAGTGAGATAAGCCTCTACATCCTAACATTTGTCCTCTAGCCATCCCTGCTTAGCCATTTTGCACTTCCTGTCGATCTCATTTTTGCCTGCTTCATTTACTGCATTTTTATATTTTCTCCCTTCTAAGATAAGCCTTAGGGTCAGTATTGCTTCACGTGTTCCAATATTTCTATGGAATCCAAACTAATCTTTCCCGAGGTTGGCTTCTACTAGTTTTTCCATTCATCTGTAAAGAATTTGCGTTAGTATTTTGCAGCTGTGACTTATTAAACTGATAGTTCGGTAATTTTCACAGCTGTCAACACCTGCTTTCTTTGGGATTGGAATTATTATATTCTTCTTGAAGTCTGAGGGTATTTCGCCTGTCTCATACATCTTGCTCACCAGATGGTAGAGTTTTGTCAGGACTGGCTCTCCCAAGGCCGTCAGTAGTTCTAATGGAATGTTGTCCACTTCGGGGGCCTTGCTTCGACTCAGGTCTGTGAGTGCTCTGTCAAACTCTTCACGCAGTGTCGTATCTCCCATTTCATCTTCATCTACATCCTCTTCCATTTCCAGAATATTGTCCTCAAGTACATCGCCCTTGTATAGACCCTCTATATACTCCTTCCACCTTTCTGCTTTCCCTTCTTTGCTTAGAACTGGGTTTCCATCTGAGCTCTTGATATTCATACAAGTGATTCTCTTTTCTCCAAAGGTCTCTTTAATTTTCCTGAAGGCAGTATCTATCTTACCCCTAGTGAGATAAGCCTCTACATCCTTACATTTGTCCTCTAGCCATCCCTGCTTAGCCATTTTGCACTTCCTGTCGATCTCATTTTTGAGACCTTTGTATTCCTTTTTGCCTGCTTCATTTACTGCATCTTTATATTTTTTCCCATCTAAGATAAGCCTTAGGGTCAGTATTGCTTCACACGTTCCAACATTTCTACGGAATCCAAACTAATCTTCCCCGAGGTTGGCTTCTACTAGTTTTTCCATTCATCTGTAAAGAATTTGCGTTAGTATTTTGCAGCTGTGACTTATTAAACTGATAGTTCGGTAATTTTCACAGCTGTCAACACCTGCTTTCTTTGGGATTGGAATTATTATATTCTTCTTGAAGTCTGAGGGTATTTCGCCTGTCTCATACATCTTGCTCACCAGATGGTAGAGTTTTGTCAGGACTGGCTCTCTCAAGGCCGTCAGTAGTTCTAATGGAATGTTGTCCACTTCGGGGGCCTTGTTTCGACTCAGGTCTGTGAGTGCTCTGTCAAACTCTTCACGCAGTATTGTATCTCCCATTTCATCTACATCCTCTTCCATTTCCAGAATATTGTCCTCAAGTACATCGCCCTTGTAGAGACCCTCTATATACTCCTTCCACCTTTCTGCTTTCCCTTCTTTGCTTAGAACTGGGTTTCCATCTGAGCTCTTGATGTTCATACAAGTGGTTCTCTTTTCTCCAAAGGTCTCTTTAATTTTCCTGTAGGCAGTATCTATCTTACCCCTAGTGAGATAAGCCTCTACATCCTTACATTTGTCCTCTAGCCATCCCTGTTTAGCCATTTTGCACTTCCTGTCAATCTCATTTTTGAGACCTTTGTATTCCTTTTTGCCTGCTTCATTTACTGCATTTTTATAGTTTCTCCTTTCATCAATTAAATTCAATATATCTTCTGTTACCCAAGGATTTCTACTAGCCCTCATCTTTTTACCTACTTGATCGTCTGCTGCCTTCACTACTTCATCCCTCAGAGCTACCCATTCTTCTTCTACTGTATTTCTTTCCCCCATTCCTGTCAATTGTTCTCTTATGCTCTCCCTGAAACTCTGTACAACCTCTGGTTTAGTCAGTTTATCCAGGTACCATCTCCTTAAATTCCCACCTTTTGTAGTTTCTTCAGTTTTAATCTACAGATCATAACCAATAGATTGTGGCCAGAGTCCACATCTGCCCTGGAAATGTCTTACAATTTAAAACCTGGTTCCTAAATCTCTGTCTTACCATTATATGATCTATCTGAAACCTGTCAGTATCTCCAGGCTTCTTCCATGTATACAGCCTTTTTTTGTGATTCTTGAACCAAGTGTTAGCTATGATTAAGTTGTGCTCTGTGCAAAATTCTACCAGGCGGCTTCCTCTTTCATTTCTTAGCCCCAATCCGTATTCACCTACTACGTTTCCTTCTCTCCCTTTTCCTACTACTGAATTCCAGTCACCCATGACTATTAAATTTTCGTCACCCTTCACTATCTGAATAATTTCTTTTATTTCATCATACATTTCATCAATTTCTTCGTCATCTGCAGAGCTAGTTGGCATATAAACTTGTGCTACTGTAGTAGGCGTGGGCATCGTATCTACCTTTGCCACAATAATGCATTCACTATGCTGTTTGTAGTAGCTTACTCGCTTTCCTATTTTCCTATTCGTTATTAAACCTACTCCTGCATTACCCCTATTTGATTTTATGTTTATAACCCTGTAGTCACCTGACCAGAAGTCTTGTTTCTCCTGCCACCAAACTTCAGTAATTACCACTTTATCTAACTTTAACCTATCCATTTTCCTTTTTAAATTTTCTAACCTACCTGCGCGATTAAGGGATCTGACATTCCACGCTCCAATCCATAGAATGCCAGTTTTCTTTCTCCTGATAACGACATCCTCTTGAGTAGTCCCCACCCGGAGATCCGAATGGGGGACTATTTTACCTCTAGAATATTTTACCCAACAGGATGCCATCATCATTTAACCATACAGTAAAGCTGCATGCCCTTGGGAAAAATTATGGCTGTAGTTTCCCCTTGCTTTCAGCCGTTCGCAGTACCAGCACAGCAAGGCTGTTTTGATTAGTGTTACAAGGCCAGATCAGTCAATCATCCAGACTGTTGCCCTTGCAGCTACTGAATAGGCTGCTGCCCCTCTTCAGGAACCACATGTTTGTCTGGCCTCTCAACAGATACCCCTGTGTTGTGGTTGCACCTACGGTACGGCTATCTGTATCGCTGAGGCACGCAAGCCTCCCCACCAATGGCAAGGTCCATGGTTCATGGGGGGGAATTAAAACATAAGTATGCTTAATTCTGACTGAAAAAGTTATCATGTCATATTTCTGTCAGGAATACAATTTGTTTTTAGCTTGAATACATAAAAAGTAGCTGTATTTTGATGATCAGAAGTATCGGAACATTAATCATTAATTATTCCATAATTGCAATAGTGGAATTATTCCTACCATGTGCCTGAAGTTTTTATAATGTACAAATTGTGATGGCATGTCAGCTTTTACTCCAACATGTTTCCTTCATTCTGCATATTGGTGAGATCCCAACGTAAACAATGTCAATACAATACCTTAAATTAGTGTAAATTACTAATTTGCTGCAAAAGTGTATTCGAATCCAGATAAGCAGAAAATAAAAAATGAAAGTAGCGGGTTAAACTGTTGTAAATTACTGATATTATACATATGCCCTCTTCAAGAGAGTGGGGATGAGACTGGAAAAGGATACAGGATTCCGAAAAGGGTTGTCGTATTACAGTGAGACCCATAGCAAATGGCACTAACTGGGATACTGAACATGTACAGGGAAGAGTGGCATGAATGGACTCAGGCTTGCTTGATCCACAGTAGAGTGTCATGGAGATGTTCAAAACATGAACTAAATATTGAAGGCAATTATTCTGTGAAAGCCAACTTTCATAATTAAAAAACCACTGTTCACTGAAAATTTAGAGGTATTCTTCATCCCTCTACATACCACTCACTTAGGGACTGTCAAGACAAGATTAACTGCAGTAGTCACAGAGATGTTTAATCAGACATTCTTCCTGTGCTTCATATATAGTTGAAACAGGAAGAAATCCTGAGATGTGGCCCTATACTAGATACTATCCTCCGCCATGCACGTCACGGTCATATTTCAGTCTTATGAAATATAAACAAGAGTTGGGGAAAACCAAACTGGAGAAAGTTTTGCTTGGATTTAGATAAAATGGACTAAACATAAATCGCCTTTCTTAATAAAAAAAAAAGAGTGGAGATCAGTTTAAAAACTGTGTGTTACCACTTCCCTTTGGAATTACAATAAATAAAGTATGAGAAACATGAAATGCAGTGGACTACATATAGAGTCATAATGATTGCTTAATATTGAGCCACAAGAGGAGGGGAAGGGGCGGGGGGGGGGGAGACAAAGCTTGGTTCCACTGAAGACTAGATCTGTGGTAACCAATGTTTCAGGGAATGGAATATAAAATCAGTGAAATAAAGTCAGATGTTTCGGAATTGATTAGAAAGCCTCAAATTGTCAGTTTGAAAAATGAAAACAACCAGCTTCGTATAATTATGAAACTTTGTATCTCTGGCTTACACTATAAATTTTGGCTTACACTATAAATTTGAAAATCAGCAGTGTAATAAAAGAAGTTTGTAAGTTTATTATGAAAAGGATAGTTGCTACTCATCATATAGTGGAGGTGTTGAGTACAGATAGGGACAACAAAAAGACCGTCAAAAAGTGAGCTTTCTGCAAAGGAGGCCTATGGAGAAATAGACAACACACACACTCTCTCTCTCTCACACACACACACCTACCCACCCACACACACACACTCACGCAAACGCATGTGTGTGTGTGTGTGTGTGTGTGTGTGTGTGTGTGTGTGTGTGTGTGTGTGCGCGCGCGCGCGTGTATGTTGACTGTGTCCGATGAAATCCTTGTTGGCTGAAAGCTCACTTTCTGACAGTCTTTTCACTGTGCCTGTCTGTGACTCAGTATGTCTGCTGTATGGTGAATAGCAACTATCCTTTTCATAATATTGTTACATCTGTCCTGTATTTGCATTGTTGGAAGTTTTTAAGGCCAGTATTACACTATCTTATTTCTTTGTTACAGTTGATACATCAAATATTTATGTCAAAGAAATTAAGTTGGTGTGTTCCTTCAACTCTTGATAATAAACCTTGCTTCAACTGGGAGGGAGTGGGGAGGGGGTCAGCAAAGGGCACAATGCATGCTATTAATCGTGTGCCAATGGGCAGGTGGAATATACTGCAGGTGACTTCATATCCACAATCACAGTTACAGCCATCCACCTCTACATCTGGAAACATCCAGCCAGCTTTTCAGAAAGCCAGGATAGAGGTGGTGGTCACTCTCTAAAATAAAAGAAGATCTTAACTTTCCATTCTACTTTGTATATTTTTGAACTCTGGATGGCAGAAGTTAAATATCACTTCATCTCTTTTGTACTTGTTATTAATTTTGTGGTTATTGGAACACTAATTCTATTAATTAAATTATTCAAAAATAAAAATTGTTCTTATTCCCCATATCGTGTACCAAACATTTATTTATCTTTGGATATTCCCCTTAACTACTTTAATAAGTGCTTCAGACATTTCTGGAATTATTTTGGTTAATGTGCATTGTGGTATTCGAGTGCTGTACTGTAAACTGGAGTAGCTCTCTCCTGTATCAAGAAATCATAAGTGTCACAGTGAGCCTGTCTTCTGCACATATAGCATTGTTCAAGTGAGTAGCCTGGTTTGTAGTATGAGAAGCCACTCTGCTGAGCAAACACTTTAATGCACTCTCATTCATTCTAAGTAATTTATTTAAAACCTGACATCCTCCACTTGCAGCTCTCATAACAAATTTTGTTGGATGCTTTTACTGTCTCAAAGTAATACCCATGGCTTCAGCCAAGTATGTTTCCTTTTCTTCTACCGCTTTTCTTCCAAATGCACACACAATGCAATAAAATTGTGGTACAAGCAGCTGCAGTGCCTAATAACAAGTTGCTGTTGTCCAACATCTTTAAATTTAGTGGAAAATATCACAACAGTGTAATATCTGTTTCTAGCACCATGTCAAAGATCTTTGTCAAGTAAATTTGATGGATATTTGATCATCTTTCTTGTCAAAGAAATATGATAGTGTAATACCAGCCTAAGTTTTTAATTTCTTGGTTGCTTTTGTATGTGTCCCTGTATTTCATTGGATATGAGATGGCTGTGACTGGACTGCAGTAGGAGGTGGGGCTGGTTGTATGGGACATGTCTTGCACCTGCGTCAACCACATATTAATGACCCTCGAGGTAAAGGACTGGAGTAAGGATGAACAAGGGTATTCTGTTGGTTGGATGGGCAATGGAACACAATTTGAGTGATGCAGGTAGGATTTTGGGTAGGATATCCCTCATCTCAGGGCATGATGAGAGGTAATCAGAGCCCTGGTGAAGGATGTGGTTGAGGTTTTGAAGACCAAGGTTATATTGGGGGACCAGGGGAGTGCTGGTTGGTGGCTGGTTGGTTAACAGATTTACTGGTGTGAGAGGAGGAAATGCACAGAAGATCTGTTTATGGATGAGCTGGAGAGGATATTGTCTGTCAATAAAGATTCTGGTAAGTGTCCTATCGTACTCTTTGTACGTAAAAATGCAGTTTATGATGACTCACACTGGTGGCAACAAGGAGACCGGCAGAAAGACACAATAGATTCTGGTGGTGACTGGCAGTGGAGATCATCAATCACGACATGAATTTTGAACCAACAGAAGTCCAGAGTGTTGCCCAATCATTGAAACATACACTACAATCCAGGGATAAGTCCATATCACAAAGTGTTAGTCAGGCAAAGTCAAAATACTCTGCCATTCAGTGTCATGTGTGTAGGACTTCCAAGAACAGTGAGAGACTGGCCACAATTGCCAGGCTGTAGTTTATTGATAAATACTCATCACAGGGTGACCCAACCTCATGGCTTGCTGTGGTGGCTGAGTGTCATGTGGGCATGAGGTGTGTCTGTCATTTGGAGCCCTGATGTGTTCTTTCTAATGATACTTAGGCTAGATGGAGAAATCATATCACCCTCAGGTATTAAATCCTTCTTTAATTGGCATGTAGGGCTGAAAGTTAACCAGCTGTTGCCAATTTTAATGAGGAAAGGAAGAGAGGAATGTAGGAAAGCCCAAGAAGGTGCCTGTGGAGGGTTCCTATTATGATCAGTGGAGGTGAGAGGAAATGCCATCTGTGAGAGTCTTCGCTGATCAACAGAGTCAGGGGCACAGCTGGCATAGCCGTCAGTGGAGTGGGCATTGGAAGGGACAGAGCTGGGGCGAACGGGTTGGTCTCTGTAGGCGGCAAAGTCCAATAACGATCCACCTCACTCACTGATGGTGGGGGAAGTGTGCCACCAGTGGTGGAAGTGGGAGCTGGAAGTGGTTTAGGGGGAGGAAAGGGTTCAATTTGCATTGCCTCCCAATGCTAGTCATGGTTGATTTCTTGCCAACACCTAACATGAGGGCAGAGGTTTTTGTAATAAGAGGCAGGCTGGTGGGCTGGCCAGACTGTGGGGCGATCACAGATGGCATGGCTAGCTGGCAGTGGCAGGAAATAGGGTGGTGGTATGTCACATTACAGATGGAGCTAATTGCGGCACAGGGGCAGCTTCTTCTGGCCACCATCAGCCTCAGACATCTGACTCCACCTGTGGTTGGTGACACTGCCTTAGACCTAGCCAAGGTTCTGGCTGAAAGTATAAGCACAGACAGGGGTGTCCACGTGGTGATGAACTTGTGTGCATGGCCAGTGGGCTTGCAGAGTTGGGTGCAGAAGATTGAGCAGGGTTCGGGGTCCATGCACATGAAAAATTGCAACCAGACTATGTCCCATCATGGGACTGGACCAGTTGGAGGTCAGGAAACTGATGAGTGCTTTGCTGCAATTGGCTGTTGTTAGCAGTTTGCACATTTGTGTTTTAAATGTCCTGACCCTCCTGTTGGTTCCTGGATTGGATGCTGACAAAAAATCCTGAAATGCTGATATTGTGAACTAAGGGCCATTGTGGGGAACTAGGGTGGAAGGGGCACCCTCTATCACAAGTATGATGCACAGAGTGTGCTAAGTTGTTGCACTGGTAGTTGTAGCTATACATGCTACATATGGAAAGTTAGAGAGAGCACTGACAACAAGCAGCCACATTGCTACCTGGAATGGATCCAAGAAATCGACGTATACCCTTTGCAAGGGCTGGTCAGGGCATGGCTAAGGGTTGAACCACTGCACTGGGGCTGAATGGTCATAGGTGCAGTTCTAGATAGTGTTCAGTGGTGACATGAACCCCGGGCATGCTGTTGCCTTCATTCTGTACATTCCCAAATGTGCAGTGTGGAAGTGTTGCACAGTATACAGGGCAGAGCACGGAAGGAACTATCACCCGACACTTATCATCTGTAGCTAGGAAAATGACTCCTTCACTAGCAAAAGGACTCCTTCAGTTTTGATAAGCCTGTGCCATAAGGAAAAATAGGTGCACCATTCTGGGTCAATGTCCTCATGAAACAGCTTTGGTCCCCTGCCATACAGCAGACGACACCTTGCCCAGGTGTGGATCATGGGCCATATCTGCTCTAATTGATTGTTTTGTGTCTAAAGCAAAACACAGTTCCTCATGACTATCCAATTTGGCATCTGTGACACACTGCAACTGGGAAAGCATGTCCATGTTGGAGTGCTGCATGGTGGACTGATAATGGACCTCATAGAACAAATACTGACTTATGCCTAATATTGCATCCACTATGCCACTGTATTGTGAAGTTTTGAATGGGTGCTGAGCAGTGGAATAACAGACCTGTAATTGGCAAACAGCTGAAACTTTGCACTGTAGAGGAACACATAGAACTTTAGGATGCCATACATGATAGTCAGCACTTCCTGCTTGATTTGTGAATAATTTCTCTGTGCCACATCTCATGTTTTAGATGCAAATGCAGTGAGCTTTTCGGTGCCATCTGTGTATTTTTGGGACAGCACAACATCAATGCCACAATCTGGTGCATCAGCGGCAAGCATGAAACACTTGCCAGGGTGGAATGCAGCTGAACAAGGGGCCAACAAAAGGCACTTTTTTAGTTGCATGAAAGCCTTCTGACACCTCTGATCACACAACACAAATTTAACACCTCTTTTACACAATTTATTGAGTGTATGGGAAATGTAGGTCACATTTGGAATAAACTTGGCATAATAATTTACTTTGCTTAGGAACAACTGTAGTTCTTTGAGTTTCTTAGGAGCTGGTAACTCAACAGTTGTGGCCACATGATCCTGCATTGGGTGGCCCCATCTCACTTTACATATGAGGCAAGTACTTGATAATCAACGTGAAGAAGCTAGAGTTGTCGAGGTGACATTGCAGACAGTTGGCTTGGAGCCAGTCAAACATCTGGAGAGTGTGCAGGTGCTGCTCCCATGTGGCTCTGGTAACAAAAAAAATTGTCTAAATAATTAAGACAGCTGGGGGGATACCTTGGATGAGTGCTCAAGGTACCTCTGAAATATCACGGGAACACTTACAACTCTAAATGGCAACCTGCTGTAATGATACATGCCAAATGGTGTATTAAGCACTAAAAACTGCTTTGTCTCCTCACCTAAAGGCAATTGAAAGTAGACATCAGTAAGACCTTTCTCTGAAAAATATTGACCTGTAGCCAATTTAGCCAACAATTCCTCCTGTCAATGAAGTGGATATGAATTGACATTTGCTTCAGCTTGAACAGTAAACTTAAAATCCATTAGGTATCTGAAACAAGGCCATGGACATAGCCCAGCAGTTAGACAATACTAGAGATAGAACATACACATTTTGCAACCTACCTAGGTCTGCTTTACCTTGCTCAAGCATGATAAAAGCCCCTCGATGAGCTCTAAAAAACTTAGACACTGTTGATCACTTTAAGCAAATGTGTGCCTGGAACCCAGCTGCACAACGTAATACATGTTCAAACACCTGCTTAATTTGTACACACAATACATCAAGTTCTGTGAATGGGGTCACAGATGAAATGAAGTTAACCAAGTCCTGAATTTGAAAACCAGTAGGTGCAAAAGTGTCTAAACCAAAAATTTTATGTGTTACCCAAGAGTTGACTATGGGTAAGGTTAGTTGCCAAGTAATGTTTTTATACTTACCTTGGACCATAATCTGTCCCTGATATGGAATTGACTGGCCACTGTATGTCACCTCTTTGCACTGAGGAGATTGCAGCTGTGAGAATCCAATGTTTCAGTATATATCCTCATTAATCAGAGAAGTGGCTGTGCCTGTGTCCACCTGGAAATCTACCATCAACCCATGAATGTACAGTTGCAACATGTGATGTTGCATCTCACCCTTTGCTTCCCTGGGCTTCAGCAAGATAGTTAGCAGTGTGCTGATAGCAGAAGTTGTTGATGCACACTGACCTAGACAGACACTTGCAGGATACCCTGGCTTGCGATATGTAAAACAGATAATGTCAAGGAAGGGGCAGTGACAATGTTGATGCTGTGGGCTGAAATTTGAATATGATTTTATGCATGAATGTTTTTGGGGTCCATTGACAATGACAGGGAGGAAAATATTGAATAAGCCTGAGTTTTCTTGAGGATGATGCTGATGGTGAACAAAATGCTTCTGTTTGTGCGCATCTACCTATGATAAGGGTGAGGAATGGCATCTCCCCTCTGTCTCTCTTGCCCCCATCCCTCCCCCTTTCTCCCATTTCCCTCTCCCATCCCTGTCTACCTCTTCATCTTTGCCTTCCTCTCCTTTTCTCCCCTCCCTTGGTATCCCCTGTCTATCAATGTGATATGTGCTCTACCACCCGAAATAGTGTCCGCTGACCATCCAACCTACAGAATATCCTTGTCCATCTCTACCCTGATCCAGCTACCAATCCTGTACCTCATTGGTCATTCCCTTGTGGTCGACTCAGGTGCAAGAACTGTCCCTGACTCCTACTGCAGTCCAGTCACAGGCATCTTAGGCTGGACTCCAGCATCTCAAGCTGGAATGCAGCTATCATGTGGAATGCAAGCAGCAATCTGTAGGTGGCAGGGAAGGGGAAGGAATAGTAGTGTACAGGTGGGAAGAGGGGAAAACACTGCCCAGTGGACTGTGCAGGGACTAGACTGGCTACAGGTGCAGCATCAGGAGGTTGTGGGGCAGAGAGGTGGGAAAAAATGAGCAAAAAAGGAGAGGAGTGGGAAATGAAAGGCAGACGTGTTGGCAGAAGGCTGCAAATAAACGGGGTCAGAGATGTGAATGGGAGGAGATGATGGACAGAGGAGGCGGAAACTGTTGGGTGGAAGGTATTGGGGCAGTATGTTACCATAGGTTGAGACCAGGATAATGACAGGAGTGGAGAATGTGTGGTAAAGACAACTCTCACTGCGCACTTCAGAAAAGCTGGTGATGGAGGAAAGTATCCAAATGGGTTGGGTAATGGAGCAGCCATTGAAATCAAATGTGTTATATTCAACTGTATGTTGTACCACAGAGTGGTCTACTCTGCTCTTGACCACAGTTTGGCAGTGGCTGTTCATGCTGGTGGACAGCTGGTTTGTTCTCATATGAATATAAAAAGCTGAATGATTTCCTTCCTGCACCACCACCTCCTGACACTGTGCCTGCTGGCAGTCTAGTCTCCGCACATTCCTCTAGTCCGCATTCATCTCTCTCCCCACCCGTACACTACTATCCCTTCCCTGTCCCTTGCAGACTACTGCTTGCACCCACAGGATAGCTGCCTTATGGCCCAGGATACTCGAGTTGGCAGTCATGTGTGCATGAGATGTGCTTGCTTCTGTGTGTGAATGGCATGTCTCTCTCTTTCACTGATGAAGGCTGTGGGTGAAATCTTTATGTAAGTGTCTTTTAACTGTGCCTATCTGCAACTTGATGCGTCTCTTTATGGTAAGCAGCGGTCTGTCTTTTCCCACTTTGTTGAAAATAAAGTAATTCGTTAATGAGAATACCAGTCTATCGATTTAACTAGAATGGCTAAATTACTGTTTTGTGCAATATATGGCGTACTGTGATTCAAGAACTGCATGCGACTATTGTATGATCCTCACAGCCACATTTGTGCAGCACCCCTGCAAGCTCATAAAACACAAGTACACTGGCATTTATTTGCAAAGAAGATAACTGTGGACTGCAGAGTAGTTCTGATATTTCATAACAAATGGCTCTCGGCACACTTGCTATAAGTAAATATCTGTGACGTTTGACTGACATCTGAAAACTGCTAGTTTGATTTAAGAAATCTCCCCTCCCTTCCCTCCCTGCCCCCACCCACCAGTGTGTCTCCACATCCAGCCCTCTGCTCTTATCCGAGCATAGTCTTGCCATATCTATTGACATCTTCAAGACAATATCTTTTCTGTTTCCTTCCTATAGCTCTCTGTGTACTCCAAAAACTATATAACCTACAGTCATAATCATTCAGGTTGTGCATCTCATTACACAGGTATATCTGAATTGAAGAAGAACTTCATTTTCTATGGCCTCAAGTGAAGTCTTCTACCTTTGGTATAATATTTTATGTGCTGAAAGTACCTGATCCTCCATGAACTTGAAATGGGAAGAATGAAACATGATTAGGGATGTTTTTGTATCTAGTTCATATTTGGTGGGGATTTTGAATGATGGCAT
Organism: Schistocerca americana; assembly: GCF_021461395.2. Lineage (NCBI taxonomy): Eukaryota > Metazoa > Arthropoda > Insecta > Orthoptera > Acrididae > Schistocerca > Schistocerca americana. The sequence continues at coordinate 314,357,979 of NC_060124.1, forward strand.
TTTGTTATGGACATTTGGGAAAGATGTTTACTAGTCTTGATCTGATATGATGGAAATGATCAAAGCCACACCCTTGATGCAAGAGCTGAGCCCTGTAGAGACTAATCCAGGAAGGGTTGAGTTATAAGTGAGTTTGGTCTTCAAAAACTTGATACCAGCTGCTTGTTGTTGCACCTGTTTACAAATAGTATTTGTTTTATTTTATTTTTCTTTAGCCAAATGCCATTATTTTTAGTTTGTAATGTATATTTGTACAATTAATATAATGTAGCTAATATTCTACTAGTCACTCTAATTTAAATTTTATTTTCAGCTTTATTATATCAAGAAAGATTACAATGACAAATTGTATGGACTAAGGAACAACAAAGTGGAGCTTATCAACAGAATTAAGCATTTGCACAAATATATTAAGAACATACATACAGAAATTCCTGATGATATGATTAAATTCCCACCACCTGTTCCAGCTATCCATGAAGATATAGAATTTCCTGAAAGAGAGTTTGAGGTCTGCATCTTACCAGTTAACACAGTTTTATGTTGTATACTGAAGCATATTTCCATACATTGTGACTTATTTTGTAGAAAAAATCTAACGGATACTGCTGTTCCCCTACATTTACTGTCTTGAAATATTTTCTAAATAATCGCACTGCCATATACAATATATGATTTATTCCTCATTCTCCTGCCAAGAAGGAAGTGTTTCTAAAACCACTGCATAAATTCTCTGTAATAATAGTGTTGGATCTGCTAGAGGAGGATGCTGAGGAATAAGTAGGTGCTTAGACAGAAAGCAGAAATGATTAGAAGCATGCTTGATCTGAGGGACACAGGTGTTCACTTACTCTTTGTACAGCAGATGCAAGGGAGTGCATTCACTGACAAAGTTGTTAAAAATGAGCACAATCACAGATAACTATTATAAACTGCTGAGACTTCAACTGACTGCACTTGTAGACCACTAGTCGATTGGTCTGACCTGATTGCAGTGTCTTTGTACGTCAGCTCAATGCTAGAGTTACGTGTGCATACAGCTGGATGTGTAGCTTCAAGATGGCCATGGATTGGTGAGGCTGTCACATGGTTTATTGCAAATCTCAGGATGCATTATGCATGTATGTCTGGTATGTTACCAATATTGGACGACACCATGGTCCCCACCGTCCACACACACAAAACTCAAAACTCATATCTGTTGTCATATATTAGTACTGGCAGAAACAATTGGGGGGGGGGGGTAGGCATGGGTGCAGGTGCCAGTAAGGAGGCAAGAGCCGAAACTGCTGCTGAGCCCCTGTCTGCACCCCGACATCTGTCTTGGGAACGGCCAGAAACATCAGTCAGAAAACCAGCCATAGGGTGCACACCCATGCTCAGAAATGGAACATCTTCCATTGGTAAAGCCCAATAGCACCTGGAGGATTCAGGGTGTTCCACTGGAAGGTGGCAGTGTGGAGGTGGGCCACAGGCTGTGGCTGCAGTGAGGGTGATGGTGACACTACAAATGGAAACTTGCTAAAGGCATCTACCACAACAAGCTAACGAGAATTGCAGTAGGGACCAGCTAAGCCAATATGCAAATGCTATCATGGGCTCTGGGCCTGGGCCAATCAAAAAGTTTCTTTGGTGGAGCAGCATGGTGTTCTGCACATGTTGGACATTGTGAATCCAATTGTTTGATTTGGATGTCCATGCAGAACCATGTGCAGTGGAATTGGGCAAGCTGCTTGGTGCATACAATGCCCCAGTTTCCTTGATGGAAAAGGCAAAGAATTCCCTTCTGAAGCAAATGTGACACTATCACGGAGATTGATCATTGTAAGTAATAGGATAACACCCTGCTGGGCTGATAAGATGTGCCAAAGCGCAAAATATTTGCATACAACTGGATCACTAATCTGTCTAATGGACTGCAGCTAACTGTTGATGAGGTGTTGCTATGGAATATTGAGACTGTGGCCTGCAGCATTTGCCTGAGCAATCTGATGGTGGTCGGTTGAAAAACTGTCAAGTGATATATTGTTTTAAGCATCAATGTGGAAGCATGAGTTCTCTCAGATGCTGATCACCAAATCAATGCCAACTAGTAGGAGAAAAGAGTATCTATGTTCAAATGCTTAGCCATTGACCTGCAAATAATTTTGTACTGGTAATTGTAAAGGAGCACAGACCAACACTACGGCTTTTGCACTATGCATGGAGTGACTGACATGGAAGGGTTGAACATTGAGGTGAGAGGCCTGTGATGTGTCACAAGGTATAATTTTCAGCCATTTTGATATTGGTAGAATCTGGTCACCCCATATATGATAGCAGAGCCTCCTCCTCAGTACATGAGTAGTTGCACTGAACTTTGTTCAGGAGTTTTGATGCAAAGGCAGTTGGCCTGTCTAATGATCCAATTCCGTCTATACACTGGTAAAGTCAAGATCTCTTTAGTAAAAACATTAGAGTTGTGTGGAAGATACAGTGTAGTTCTGCAACCAATTATGCCTGCACTTTATGCTTTACCTTAGGTAAAACTTGATACTTGACACTCCTACTGTAACAATGTATCAAATGACCTCAATTCATTGGACTAGATTCTTCAGCTTTGGACTTTTGTTATTGCTCCCCTTGTTTCTCCAAGCATTTCCACTCATTCATAGTCATCTATTCTTCTAGATCATTGGTCTGATAAGTACATTGCTTTTTTGTTAATATATTTCTTTCTTTAGGCACATAACATTTCTTTTGTAGTATTTTTATGTTAAAAAGCTTTTTACTTCCATGTATGAGTTATATTAAATTGGGATACATATTAATTTAAGAAAATTGTCATTCCTTTTCCCTTTTCTGTTGATACAATTTATGGTTTCCTTCCCATATTCATCTTCATTCTTACATTTCTTGCTCATTATTAACTCTAGCCTCTAACAGTGTGCAATAATTCTATGGGAACTATGTTCGCTCCCTGGCATCTCTCTGAAGGTGAAATGGGTGCTCATCTCCTCAGTATTGTTTCCAGATAATCCTGAATTCTTTTATTTACCCATTATAGTAATTATTTCTTCCTGTCCTTCTCCTTCTCTTTTGATGCTATCAATCTGGTCTCATGTTCAGCCATAATGTAATTTTAAATCTACATACGACACTGGTAGTCATGATGCCCAAAACTATATATAACACTAGTCTTTTACCCGTGGCTTTATCCCCATTGTCCATCTCCTGCCCCCTCTCTCTATCCATCTCCTCATCTCCCCTATCTCTGTCCATCTCCCAACCCCCCTCCCCCCCCCCCCCCCTGTTGATCTCCGCCTCACACTCTCTGTCCATCTCCTACCCCCGCACTCTGTCCATCTCTTCCTCCACCCTCCCTCTGACCATCTTCTCCTCCCCAGAAGTATATACTGGGTCTGTCTCCTAAGAATAACCAGATGCATTTTCTCTGGTGTTTCAGAAGATATTTGAAATTGCATTTTTGCAATGTGTAGCTGGAGTCAGCCTGTACAAATGCTGCTCATTACATCTTTCATGATATGTGCAGTGCCAATGGAAAGCATCAGCTTTTTCTGTTACAAACAAAATTATTTTTAACGCAGAATCTTATCTACCCATTTGATAGAGTAATCTGAAGTTAGTTTAGTGTGATATTCAGTTTAACTACATATGTTAAGAGGGCCAGTAAAACATGGAATTGGAAATGAGCGTTTGTATCAATGACCAGGAGGCCCCTTACGGGGCAGGACCGGCCACGTTGGTGCAGGTCTTATTACATTCGACGCCACATTGGGCAACCTGCATGCTGGATGGGGATGAAATGATGATAAGGACAACACAGCACCCAGTCCCTGAATGGAGAAAAATCTCTGACCCAGCCGGGAATTGAACCTGGTCCCCTCAGGACAGCAGTCCGTCACGCTGACCATTCAGCTATCGGGGCGGATGCTAGTAAAACATGATGAATAACCAGTGATGCAGCAGTGACTTAATTGTCTTGCTGCGTGGTGGCAGCAGTCGTGGTGGGCCAGTGCAGCACGCTAGTTACTGCTGGAGTACTGGATTTTCTTCATTGTTTGCTGTTCCTGTTCATACACACCACTCAGCCAAATATCCTGCTAGACTCATTTGGGCCAGGGCAGTACACTAGTTGTTGTTGGAGTATTAGTTATTCGTGCTTGTTTACTGTCCTTAGCTATACACACCAATAAACCAAATACCCTGCTAGACTAATACAGACTGCTCTATTGAATGGGCATGTAAAGTTCTGATTTAAAAATAATTTTGTTTACAACAGAAAACAAGCTGATGCTTTCCGTTCATGTAGGGCAATGAATAAAATATGTGATGAGCAGTATTTGTTTGAGCCAACAATATATCTGGTACATAGCTTAGTATATGAACAATAATTTCACTGTCCATAAATTCATATGCTTATAGAGTATTATTTCTTCATGATTTGGCAGTTGAAAGAAGGAGAGTCTGAAACCCATACTGTACCCCAAGAAACACAAGTTGTTGATGAAGTAAATGCAACATCTACTACAAACGAAGTACTAGATGTCACCTTTGAAATACTGTTAACTGAAGATAATGAAGCTGCAAGAACTGAATCAAGCAGTTCATCTCTAGCAAATTTAATGTCACGTTGTTACACAATGAGTACACAATATGACATAGCAAAGGTGACAGAGTTACAGGATGATGACAAACAGTCAACTTCTGTGGAAGAGGAATTCAAGTCTTTCAGAGAATCCAGGTAAAATTTTGAGTTTTTGGGTGTTTCGAGTCCAATTATATCATAAAACTAAATATCAACAAACTGTAATAAAACTGATTTGCAAACATAGAAATTTTTCGGGCTGGAAAAATGCTAGTTTTTTTAGTATTGCTGCTTACTTTTATATATTAACGTGAAACGATGAAATTTTAAAAACTGAATCAAACAAACAGTAATAAAACTGATTTGCAAACAGAAATTTTTTCAGGCTGCAAAAATGCTAGTTGTTTTAGTATTGGTGCTTACTCTTATATATTAATGTGAAACGATGAGATTTTAATTAGCTTCTAAGCATTAGAGGTTTCAAAGCAATGTAGTCTGCTAATCATGTAATGGAATAAATAAGACAGACACAGTCAGCATTCAAACACACACACACACACACACACACACACACACACACACAGTGCTGTATTTTGTAGGGGAGATCCACATACATATTTTTTTTTCCTCACTGCTGTTGAACCCACTGTCGACCATAGAAAACAGTATTTAATTCCATGAGAAGGTCAGATTGCTTCATTATAAATTGTCACTGTATGGCTATGACACATTTACCAGCATTCTGTTAGCTTATCAGTGGCTAACTTTGGGTCACAATGAACACAAATACATAAGTGTATCATAAAAAGAAAGATGATGAAACTTACCAAACAAAAGCGCTGGCAGGTCGATAGACACACAAACAAACACAAACATACACACAAAATTCTAGCTTTCGCAACCAATGGTTGCCTCGTCAGGAAAGAGGGAAGGAGAAGGAAAGACAAAAGGATATGGGTTTTAAGGGAGAGGGTAAGGAGTCATTCCAATCCCGGGAGCGGAAAGACTTACCTTAGGGGGAAAAAAGGACAGGTATACACTCGCACACACACACATATCCATCCACACATACACAGACACAAGCAATGTCTGCTTGTGTCTGTGTATGTGTGGATGGATATGTGTGTGTGTGCGAGTGTATACCTGTCCTTTTTTCCCCCTAAGGTAAGTCTTTCCGCTCCCGGGATTGGAATGACTCTTACCCTCTCCCTTAAAACCCATATCCTTGTGTCTTTCCTTCTCCTTCCCTCTTTCCTGACGAGGCAACCATTGGTTGCGAAAGCTAGAATTTTGTGTGTATGTTTGTGTTTGTTTGTGTGTCTATCGACCTGCCAGCGCTTTTGTTTGGTAAGTTTCATCATCTTTCTTTTTAGATATATTTTTCCCACGTGGAATGTTTCCCTCTATTATATTCATAAGTGTATCATAATTGATAAATGAATCTCCATCACATATATACAATGTAATAGAATGCTCTGGATTACAAAAACACCATGAAATAAGCCATGGCAAGGATACCTCCTGTCTTTCACATATCACCATCTCTCACATATAGTGAAATGGAGATTAATTGCACTGCATGAAATAATGACTCATGGTGAATGGCCCCAAAATATCAACTTAACTGATACCAGATTTATTCTTCTCCTGAGTCACTACATTAAGAAATGAATGCAGAACAGCAGGTGTTGTGGACCATCAACAAAGAAACAACACTATACTACTGACATGTATCAAAAGATCGTTACTGATTATTAACCCTGTGTTTACTGGGGATTTCTGTATGAAATCACATTTTTAGGTTGACTATGTAGCTTACCTTGATGTTTATCAGTAGTTAAAGACCTCTAGAGGCCATCTCCAGAGCTTGGTGTTCAGTACCACACTTTTTCCATTTGTCTGGGTTTGAAATTACTGTTATAACTCATGCTTCTCACGTGCTCTGTTGTTTGTAAGTAGTTTCTTGTGGGAGTTTAGTTTTATGTGCTGTTGTTGCTTGATTCTTGACATGCTATATCAGTTACTCAGTGAATTACCAGTTATTCAGAAGTGACTAACCTCAGATAATGCAAATGAAACTAAAATGATAGCTTCACATAATATTACATTTTCTTGGTATGGCTCTACTGAATGCCAGAATTGCAGAATATGAGCTTCAAGGAGTGTGAAGTTGCTGTCACTGCAAGGCTTATGTGGGCACCAATGTGTCCACCAACTACAAGAAATTTGTTCTTCGGCAGATGTTACAAAGAATACTTTCAACAGAATAAATAGATAAATGAAGCTTCAGATATTTCTGTGAAGGGAACATCAAGAGGGTATACATTGTGTAGTACAGTGAGCTATCCTGTGAGACGTAACACATCACGTTGAGGAAAATGATGGATCACACTCTCGGTCCTTCTAAATGATGAAGGGTGATCATGGCATTTAATTAATGTTTTTATTAGCAGTTAGGTTTTGGATAGCATATTGTCAGAGAAATAGTTCATTAAAAGTGAAACTCCTATTTTTTTAAGTTTCATGCAATCCAAACTTAAAAAACACAAAATTGTTGAAAATGCAGAACAAGGAAGATATTAAAACCTCCAACCGTACATTGTATAAAATCTATATAAGTGAAGGAAATTAAATGTACAATACAATGTTTATGTAATAATTTGTGCTAATGAATTTCATCAGTTCTTAAAAAATATCACAGATGTGTAACAGCAAGTAAAAACTCGTTGAAAAATTGAAACTGGTGTCTGGGTACAAGGTAATCGAGCTATTTTCTGATATACTACGACAACAAATGATATCTCAAAGCGTACATTTGTGAGGGATTTTTTCCTTTGTGCTCACCCAGAAAAAAGGAAAAATTGATGAAAGTGGTGATTTAAACTGAAAACTGTGAAGTACGGTGAAAAGCATCAGTATCTAACACATCGAAATCCGTTCCCCCCCTCTCAAGGGACACAAATTTAAGGCATAGAACAACGTAAAATTGGAGAATGTAAAATCAAAGTTCCATTGCATATGCAGTTAATTTGGGGTACATAGGTGCAACATATCTGCAAGACAGGATGATGAGTTCAGCATGTCCACCTGCTGTTGTTTGCTTGTTCTTAGACATCATGGCTTAAGGGGATGTTGTGGCCATGGAACAAAGGCATACACAACATCTATAGTGGTGTTGGTCATTTTGGTTGTCAAAAAATATTCTCGTTGTGCAAGATATTTGCATCCAAAGATTTGTGATAAATTGTAATAAACATATCTGATAACAATTAGCTCATTGTATAAGGAAGCTTAAATATATTGTTGTTGTAAGAAGACATATTGCAGATCAATATGTAAAACTGAGAAGGACTCAGCTTTCTTCCAGCCTCTAGCACTGGGGACTCTGTAAAGGAGAAGAAATCTGCTAGCAAGAGCAGAAGCACAATTGTCCAGATTTAACTTGTGGGTATGGGTAGTAGTTAACTTTATGAGATAGGTGACCACGGAGAATATATCACATAGTGAGATGGAATAAACCCAAAATAAATAAATTAACGCTCCAATTTGGCTCTGTTCTTCAACAGGACTCAGTAAAAATTTACACTTAATTTTTGTGCCCTAGTGATGGACGCAAATATAATGGTGTTAAAAAAAAAAAAAAAAAAAAAAAAAAAAAAAAAAAAAAAAAATTATTTTAAGAAATTTATCAAGAAGAAATTGGAGAAATATGCCATTGTATTTGACAATGAGTGTCAACAGCCACCAGTAATTTGCAGTGTAAGCACTATTAAAAGAAGCACTGCCTGTGAATAAAGAGAGGAAAGTGTATGTAGTCAACCAATTGACATTTATTTTTGGCTATGGTGGATTCCAACTTGGAAGAAGTTTGATCAATCTATGAGTTGAAATAGCGACGATAGCAGTTTGTACCATCTCTGACTGTCACCACAGCTTCAGTATGACACAAGGGCAACACCCTAATGTGCTGCCTCACCACAATCCACTGCTGTTCCAACTTAGCAATACATTTGAGTCAGCTGACAAGATGGAATCAGCAATTCATTACCTTCTCACCATCAGTTCAGCACAGCTTTGATGAGCTGTATCTGAGATAAACTATTTGTTTTTCTATTATTTTGATTGTGGTTGTGTGATCGTAACTCATCATTGTGCTGTTTAATGATGAGTGATTTTATTTCTTTAGTAGTACAAGTTCATGATTTGGTTCTTCTTCATAGTTTATTGTTGAATTTATTGTATGCCTGTGGTTACTCATATTGTGGAGAGCAATTTACCAAAAGTATTTAAAGAAGAAGAGTTCTGCAAGAATTAACTAAGAATTAAGAAACAACTTAAAAACCTCTAGTAATGAATTAAAAATTAATTAAGAAATGATTTTAAAACCTCTAGTGATGAATTAAAAAATCATTAAAGCAATAAGATAACTAATAGTAATACCAATAATTCAGAATTGTAGACAGCTATAAATACTTAAAAAAGGGAGTTATATACAGAGGTGAACAATCAATGTGATTTGGTATGAAATTAGATCAATGAGCAATTTTGTGAATTAAATAATGACTAGAAACAAATGAAAGAATTTATGAAGTGGGAGTTTAATAATATTAGTGAGCAAATCTCAGACACCCAGATAAGGTTGAACATATTAGAGCAGTCTAGGGATTCGATTGTTTCCCTTAGTCCCCAGCCTACTTTTGCTAGTTTGGAGGAATGAATATATGACACAGTCAAGCAGAAGATACAAGATGAACTGGCCGTAGATGAAGACAGCAACTCCATAGTTCATCCCAGAAGTGTTCTTCAGATTAAAACGAAAGGAATGCAGAAAGAAATCAAGGGAAGTGATGAATCAGATATGCCAAGCAGAAAACCCAAGTGTATAATTGTCCATTAAAATGTGCAGTCATCGTAAGATAAAATTAAAGAGCTAGAAGTATTACTGTCAGATCAATTAAAATAAGTATCTGTAATGTGTTTTAGTGAACATTGGCTAACTGCTGAGATGTTAGCAGTCATAAGTATACAGGGTTATATTATGACATCTCATTTCTGTAGAAAAATATCTACAGATGGAGGAACATGTATATTTGTGAAAAACAGTATCAGCTATTGCTGCCTAAAATCTCTTGAAAAGTTAGGAAAAGAAGGTGATTTTGAAATTTCTACTGTAGAACTAACCTCAATAAAAACAATCATCATTTGCCTGTAAAGAAGTCCAAACTCAAACATAAAAATATTCTTTAACCAACATGAAGGTAGTCTTGACAGTATCAGGGACCTAAACAAAACAGTTATAATATGCGGAGACTTAAACATTGACTTTAACAAAGTTTCAAAAGATAGAGATGACCTTCAAAGTTTCAAAAGATAGAGATGACCTTATGGCTATTTGTGCAACATACAACCTGCTCCCAATTATAAATTCCCCTACCAGAGTTACAAGTGTATCCAGCACCACTATTGATATGATACTGATAAACAAGGAAAGCCATGAATATGCAGCTAGAAACTTCAACACGGGTTTCAGTGACCACTATGCACAGATTCTTGAACTATCTTCAATGCTGAACTTAACTAAACAAACAGAAACAATAAAAATAGGAATAACCTTCAACCATTGAATACTTGAGGAATTTACTGAAGAAGGAGACGTGGACTGACATGTACAGATACGAAAACACAGATGAGAAGTTCAACATACTTATGGATATATTTACACATTATTTTAACATGTCATTTCCAGTTAAAAATCAGAAAATTAAGTGTAGTTGGCTCAACAGCAAAAATTGCTGGTTGACAACAGGTATAAAAAAGTCATTTTCTGAAAAACAAAGATTATATGAGACCTCCAAGTCTTCGATGGTATCCAATGAATCCTTGCACATTTAAAGAATTATAAAATTATACTTAGAAAAGTGATCAAAGAAGCTAAAGTAATGGCAAATGACTGTTATATAAATAACTCAAATAACAAAATTAAGGCTGTATGGAGTATAGTGGAACAGCAAACTGACAATGTTTCTCCTCAAAATTCCAAGATTAAATTGAATTGTAATGGCAAAGAAATTAATGGTCCTAAAGAAATAGCAAATGTGTTCAATACTTATTTTAGCAATACAATTGAGCATTTAATCACTGAAGTCAAACCTTGCAATGCAAACTGCCCAGTATCATCTGTAAATACCAACATAAATCCTACTTCACTGTTTCTCTTCCCAAAAACCCAGAAAGAAGTCCTGTCAGAACTTTAAAAGTGAATCATTCCTCTGGAATAAGTGGCATCCCAGACAGCCTTATAAAAAATGTGGAGACCTCATTATTGAACCATTAGCTCACCTTTATAATAGTTCCCTTCAAACCGCAATTTTCCCATCATGCCAAAAAGAGCTAAGCTCAAATCACTATTCAAAAGAGTTAAAAAGGATGAAGTGGCTAACTGCAGGCCCGGTATGTATTCTCAAAACTCATAGAAAATTTTTTTCTAAGAAGAGCAGTAGATTTTTTGGAAGAGCAAAAAATACTATCCACAGCACAACATTGTTTCAGGAAAGGTCGATCAACTGATACAGCAATTTTTGAACTATTAAGTGAAGTACTTCAGAAACTAGATAATGGCAAAAATGTCACTGGAATATGTCTAGATCTCTCTAAGGTTTCTGATATCATAGATCACACAAAACTATTGCCTAAGCTTGACAACATGGGGATTAGAGGGTCATCTAACGACTGGATAAAGTCATACCTAAGCAGTCGAAAACAGTGGTTGATGTGCAACATCAAAATTTCATCAAACTCACGCACCACTATTCAAACTATGAAACCATTAAATATGGAGTGCAACAAGGTTCAGTTATGGGACCTCTTCTATTTCTGTTATATGTGAATGACCTAAATAAATTCCGTGAGAATATCATCCAGTTTGCTGGTGATACAAGTGTGCTAGTGGGTGGAAAATAAATGGAAATGCTTCAGAAGTCTCCAACAGAGACATTGAACAACACTGAAAACTGGTTAAGTCACAACAAATTGGTAATAAATGCAAGTAGGACAGTAGCACTAACGTTCTATAATGTGAAAAAAGGTGAGAAAACTATTCATATTCAATTATCTGACAAAGACCTTCAGTATGTAGACAACATTAAGCTCTTGGGAGTATGGCTCCAAGAAAATCTAAAATGGAGGATGCGTATTGAAAAGTTTGTTAGAAATTAAGCACTACATGCTACTTAATGAGAATATTAGAGGGATGTTGCCTCATTGATTCTCTGAAAACTGTCTATTATGACTGTATGTACTCACAACGGAAATATGGAATTATTTTCTGGGGTAATTCTTCTCTTGGCCAAAAGCTATTTAGACTACAAAAAAGAATTATAAGAATAATGGAAGGTATAAAATGAAACAAAACCTGTAGACCACTTTTTAAAAAGCTAGAAATCCTCCCATTTCCATGTATATATGTGTAAGAGATAACAGTGTCTCCGAAAAAATATTCGATGGAAAATCCCACTCTCCCACTCTCTTCCATAAAAATGAAAATATCCAGTGCTATAACACCAGGCAAAAATGAAACGTTCATTTAGAGGCCACCAACACCACCCTGAATAAAAAATGAGCCCTGTATTATGGGAAAGTTATTTATAATAAACTTCCCCCACAAATTAAATCAGTAAATAACCTGGCAAATTTCAAGCCAACTGCTGAGGCATATTTGACTCATCACTGCTTCTATAGCCTCTACGAGTTCCTTCAGGAAGCTCACTAATGATATGTGTCTTTCCCTTAGTGATGTATCATAAAATGTTACTAGAACTTTAATGATTTCCCATGTAAATGTTGCTGTAATACAAATATTAATCTGCCATTACAGTACAAGCTCTTTCTGCTTTAAAATATCTACTCTTTATTTTTGTACAATATTTGCTCTGTATATTGTAACTCAGTGATCATTTGAATATATGAATAGGATGGCAGCTGCAGTGTAACATGTGTTAAGTTTGGCTCGTGAAATTTAGTTGAATTCGAAGGTGCTCTTGCAGGTAGTGTTGTCTAGTGCCAGTGGAAATTGTATAAACTACTGTGTTCCTTGCAGCAGTGCTATTATTTCTGTGCTCCACCAATATCTATGCTGGAAAAATGGTAAACAGTAGACTCAACAGCAGTGCATGCAGCAGCAGGGAAGCAACAGTTGTGGCGGGCCTGCTCTTGGCAGAAGGTGTGGTCCCAGTATAGCGGAGCTGGTCTGCTCTGAGGTAAACGCTGCACTTCACCGTAAAAACAATCTCGATCTGATAGCAGGCACTATATCAGATACAGTAACGGCAACAGTATTGGCCAAATTGCATGAAAGTGTTGAGGCCAATACTGCTGAAATTACAGCATTAAAAAATCTGTGTATGAGCATGAGAAAAAGGCATGAGATTTGGAAGTAAAACTATCTGGCACAACAGACAAACTAGAACAGTACCAAAGGCAAAATAGTCTATGACTGTCTGGTGTAACAGAAAATAAGGAAGAAGACACAGACAAACTGCTTAAACGGGCTGCATGTGAAAAATTAGGTGTTGAAGTGACTAAGGCAGACATTGACAGGAGCCATCAGGCGGGAAGAAAACTACCAGATGCTACCAAAACTCATCCAATAATAGTTAAATTTCTCTCATACTGAAAAAAGGCAGATATCTTTACCCAGAAGAAGAGATTAGCAAGGACAGGGCTTACAACAAGGGAAGATCTGACATGAGAATGGCTAAAGATTTTAAACAGTGCCATACCCATTTTGGTCTTCAGACTCAGGATGACAGAGTAATCATGAAGACAGCAGCTGGAAAGAAGACAGTTACAAACATGACAGAACTGAATAATATTAAGTGAAACTACTCGGGCCAAAAGTGCAAACGTAACACCATTTGCAAATTGTAACATCCCCTATACTCAGATATACTGTCTTGTAATTGTATTAACTTTTTAATTATCCCCATATTTATACCTTCAACTAATTGTTTTTGTAATTCTATTAACTTTGTATTTTTTTTGCACCTGTAGCTCTAACATTTACTTAATTTTAGTTGCTGCTGATACTATTTTTATTTGCGCAGTTTATTCTCTTCCATTGTGTAATAGTACCACTGGAGTTATTAGTCTCTCTGTTAGTTCATTAATTACCCATCTCTTCGGTTTAAATTATTCATAACAAAAATCACTATCAGTATCACTTTAGTAAATTTCAATTTAATTCTAGCTTTCTATGATTCTCTATTAGTTATTACGCTTTCTACTCTCTGCTGGCAGCATCGACCTTTTAAATCACTCCCCTTTTCCTTCTTTCCACCCTAAGCTGTTTCAAATACACTAATTACATTTCATCTCTTACGACAAAGGATACACGGTGACACACAGTCGTCACTGTTTTGGTCATATTCTCCTTGCACCTGCAACCTGAGGAGATCTCTTGCTATTGCCTTTCTTTCTGCACTCGCGGAGCCGTAAACAGGGGATGCAAAATCTTGGACACCCCTGTGGAATGTCACTTCACGGAAGCAGCGGCAAGTGCCCCTCGTGGCAGGTAGTGCCTAACAAAGGGACAAACCAGTCTACTACCCTACTCCAGGCTGCTCAGTGGAATGTGTCAGAGCTTTCAGTAGCGTACTGCAACATCAAGTCGTTATCACCACATTACCAAGAACTTAGCCTCCTCTTCAACCAACTAAACTACCACATAATCCTCTTATCCGAAATGTGGTTAAAACCACACGTATCCTCTACATCTCCCAGGGTACACATTCCTAGGGCAGACAGATAAAAAAATTGAGATGTCGGGGTCAGAGCATATATACGAACAGATCTGAAAGCGAAAGTCTTATGTATGTCAAACCCTGATGAAGAAAAAGAGGCTGAATTCATGTTTACTGAAATAAATATACAAAGTTGGGAGTGCTTGACTGGTGTCATGTACAAGCCACCAAAAATAAGCCCAATGGGTTCCTTTCAGTCAGAATTACATTCACTTCAGTGTCAATAAAAATATGTCATCATAATGGGAGACATGAACGTAGACCTGCTAAGAGACACTCCCTCCACAATAAACCCAAGAAGATTGTTTAGTTGCAATAGCATGAACATTCTTATGAACATTCTTCTATTACAACCTACACACCATGCAGGACACAGTCATACTCTTAGACATAATTGCAACAAAACAGACTGACAAATTAAGAGATGTTGGTCAAACCTTGGCCCCAGGCCTCTCAGCACATGATGTAATATTCCAGGCCTACTCTGTGCAGCCCCCAAAGATCAAATTGCGTTACATAACTTGTAGGAACATGAAACGTATTGATCTTGACGCTCTAACAGCCAAATGCTCAGAAATCTCATGTCATCAAATAATCAGAGAACCTATAATCGACGGCAAAATTAATGAACTTCCTGATAAACTCACTGCCCTCTACGTCAAACATGCGCCTGTATGCACAATCTGTGTCAGAAAATCTCCTGCTCCATGGCTGACAACTGAATTACATCAAATTATGAATAATAGGGATTCTGCCCACAGGCGTTTCAAGGCAGATCCAAAACATAAGCGTTTCGAAGAATGTAGAAAGCTACAGAACAGAGTGAAACAATGCATTTGCAATGCTAAAATGGGCATGCTTGCTCCCTTGTATGTAGTGATCTGAAGCCCACGACTCTATGGACGAATCTCCGTAGCTTGGGGGTCGGAAAGGCAAAATTGGAAACTGCTTTTCATGTCTAAACTAATGAATTAAGTGAATACTTCTCTGCACCTCTGAATACCCATATGGCTGATAATTACCGTCCACAAGAATCCCCTAACTGGATAACTAACCATGATACTTTCCATCTAAAACATGTAACAGTAAATACGGCAAAAAACACAATAATGAGAATCTCTTCTGATGCAGTAGGCAATGACAGTATCAGTATAACAATGATTAAGAATGTTGCCAACATCTTAGTACCTGTCTTAACTGACATATTTAATCTTTCCCTCGTGAATGGAATATACCCTACTGCGTGGAAAAGAAGCATAATTTGACCCATCCCTAAGACTGAAAACCCACGACTGTCTAATGATTACTGACCAATTAGCATACTGCTCTCTGTTTCCAAAGCACTTGAATATATTGTTCATGATCAAATCACTGAACACCTGCATGAATGCAACCTATATGATAAATTTGAATCTGGTTTCCATAAACACCACAGCACAAACACTGCTCTAATTAAAGTAACTGATGACCTGAAATATGCCATAGACAGTCAAAAGGCAACAATATTGACACTACTAGACTTCACTGTTAACTTTGACATATTGGTCAGAAAAATGCAACAGCTTAATTTCTCAGATAGTGCAATGAGATGGTTTGAAAGCTACTTAAAAGATAGACAGCAATGTGTTGTCTGTGTAAATGAAAAGTTTTCCAGGAAACATGTCTTCTCAGGACCACCACAAGGATCAGTCTTAGGATCACTTTTGTTTTCCTTATATGTCAATGATATTTTATTGGTTCTGTCCTCCTGTAAATATCATTTCTATGCCAATAACATCCAGCTCTACCTAAGCATCAGACCTGAAGATACAAACACTGGAATTGCTCAGATGAATGATGATCTGTCTTCAGTGGTGACATGTGCAAAACTATATGCAAAAAAGACACAGGTAATCTTAATAGCTCATCAGAAATAAATAAGTTCAGACTTCCGCTAATGGCTGCCACCTATTCTGCTCGATGTTATTCCAATACCATATCAGAAAACAGTTAAGAACTTGGGTGTAACTTTGGATGAGCATCTCAACTGGGCAGAGAATACGGTTGCAGTATGCCACAAGATGTCCACTTGTCTCTGTGCTCTCAAAAAGTTTTGGAACATATTTCCACAGGACGTGAAATGCCAGCTCATGCAGGCACTCATTCTACCAAACTTCCACCATTGTGGTGTAATTCAACAATGCATGACTTGTGAAAACAAAGGTGGTTAGAACTAACCATGAATGTCTGTGTGCATTACACCTGCAACATTCGCCAGTATGATCATGTTAGTGCTTCATACTCCCAGCTAGGGTGGCTGCGACCAGACAAACTGCATGACTACCACACTCTATGTCTACTTCACTGGCTCCTCATTGCGCAAGCACCCCAGTACCTTGCTTCAGAGATTAGACACCTTTCATGCCATCATAACTGAAACACAAGGTCACTATTATTTGGTTTCCTAACTGTGCTCACTCACAAAAATAAAACTTTTTCAAACTCCTTCTCAGTTGTCGCTGTCTGCCTCTGGAACAAACTGCCCCTTACCTTGTGCAAAATTCAATCCCCTGCTGCTTTTAAGAAGAAATTGAAGCATTTCCTACTATCATCCTCATAATGTTTTCCAAATAATTAATGTACGAGGCTAGTCCTCCCCTCTGTCAAATAGCAAAGCTAGTGTCTATTTGCTTCTTTCTCTTCTTCCTCTTCATCTATCTCCATTAGCCACACAATCTTCTTTTCCTTTATTTCCTTGATGATGTTTCATAATGTCCCTATTCTTCTCCTCCCTTCACCATCAGTCTCCCTCATACCCCATGCTGGTAGCCCTCCTATCTAAAATCTCTCTATCATAATGTCTAATTATAGCAGTACTTATCATCTATGAATATGAACTCTAGATGTAGTTTAACATGCCTAATAAAACATATGAAAGTAAAATAAGTAGAGTGCCTGGTTAGATGTAAGAGAGGGCCTGATGGCCCTAATCTTGCCAGGTTAAATAAATCCATAAATAAAATAAATAATGCAGAAATAATTAAATTAATATATATTTACCATTATATTTTGTTATACATTGACTTTTCCTACATCAGAATGTACTATTTGTGTACTGTATGATTACCAGGACCAATGAAACTCTACTGTACTCTAGAGAATTGACTAAACTGTAAGTACCCCTAATTCTGCAGAACATTTAGTTAAAAATGAAAAGGAATTTAAAAAATTCTGCCAGAACTGGAAAAAACAAAAGAAGTAGTAAGCAAAAGGCATGTTAAATATAATAATGGATTCTCCGGAGATTTAATAGAAGGACTTCAGCTAGGGAATGGGATGAATTTGTCAAAATAGTTTACTAACCAAATAGTGAAGTACATCTAACCTAATTTTTATGAGTGTTCACTAGATAATTATCAAAGAGGTGGGAAAATTCTAAAGAAATAGATTTTGCACTTAGTTACATGGAGGGTGATGTGATGAAATGGGGAACTGCTCATTCAGAAGAGTTTAAATCTTGGGATGATTTCCATGAACCCAATAAAAAAAAAAAAATTAAAAAAAAAAAAAAATGGTTGCGTAGTACACAGGAGAAATTCACACCAGAATTTCTTGAACCTAAATACTATAAAAGTACATAGGGTAGCTACAAGAAATACATTGAGTGCCATTTGATTAGTTATAAATAATTAGATAACCCATAGGAGAAAACACACGGGACGACAAGTTTAGCAAGTCCACTTCCTCTTAGATGTTGCGGCTTAGAAGTGTGTTATAGTTATGTTGTTCTTAGATGTTGCAATTTGGAGGAGTGTTACAGTTATGGAAGAATGGTGCTCATAATAAAAATATAAACATCGTAGAAGCAAGAACAAAAGAAGTTTTAAAATTGTCATTGTGTCCTACATTCTTGGTCATTTTGATTGTCAAAAATGATCCTTGTTGTCCAAGATATTTGTATCCAAACATTTGTGATATGATTGTGACATGCATATTGAACAATGATGAACTCAGTGTGTGAAGAAGCTTAAATAGATTGGTCTTGAAAGGAGAACTGAAGTTGGTCAATATGTAAAATCAAGAAGGATTCCAGCTTTCTGCAAGCCTCTAGCTCTGAAGATATTGTGATGGAGAAGTAGTGTGCTAGCAAGAGCAGAAGCACTATTGTCTGTATTTTACTAGTAGGTTTGGAGAGTAGTTAATTTTATAAAATAGATGACCATGGACAATATATTCCATAGTGATGGAATAAACCCAAAATAAATAAATTAACACTCCATTTCGACTCAGTTCTGTGACAGGACTGAGGAACAGAATTACACTCCATCCCAGTGTATCAAATAGATGAGCCAGACATTCGGTGTTTGACTATTTTACTATTAATAAGGACAGTTTTTCAGAGTTCTACAGTAAAATAATAATCCCTGGTTTACCATCAGTTTCACTGATATTTACTTGATTATACTTATGTTAAGAAAATAATAATTCTAACAAAGATAGCACTGTTGATTAACAAATAGCCAAATTTCTGTCAGAAACTACTAGAAGGTATAATTTCTTGTCACAATAGCAATTTGTGCAATAATTCATATACAGAATAACAAAAGTTAAAAAAGTAATTCATCTACAGAAAAGTTTGAAAGTTACAAAAGCAATCAAATAATTTTTGCATCTGCACTGTTTACTAGAATAACAGAAGGACTCATCACTTCCAACAATCAGAAATACTGAGCTCAGAAAGAGAAGTGCTGTGTTGGTAACTCAACATGATGTGGCAGCCAGATCACAATGCACTTAGCACTGGTATCCTGATTAGGTAATAAGAAGTTAGCATTCAATGTGGCATTTATATCTACATTTCCTTGTGCATCTGTCTTCTGTCAAGCGGTACAAAATGGGTCGTGAATTGTGCCAGAAACCTTTACCCTCCATTGCGTCTCCATTTATGGATGGTGAGTCGGGAGAAAGATCATTGGTATCTTTCCCCCATTCCTCTCCCTTTCACCACCAACCAGTTCCCTCTGCCACCACTGCACACACACACACACACACACAAACACACACACACATGCATACACACACCCAAAGAGCTGTATTTGCCTTAAATGTTTTAATGTTTTTGGTGCTAATTACATGATATATGTTTTAAGAAGTAATAGGTTATGATGATGTATACTGGCATGTAGGCTCTCAGATTTTGAGGGTAAGGCACTCTGCAGTGGACAGTGGGTTTCTCTTGAACTCCTTTTATTAGAATTTTTGGTCATTATTGTGGTGCTCTGGTACAGACTAAAAAAACTCGTGATGATGTGTGCAGTTCTTCCCTCAAACTTCTCCTCCTCATCCATTAACAAAATGTGATATATGTCACAGGCTGAATAATAATGAGGAAGAACTGGTCAAACAAATGTTTCAGCAGTGGTGTTCTGTGTAGGGAAAGTATTTCTTTATGATTTTTTTCTGTATCGCAGTCTGGCCCTCTGCCTTATCTTTGGCTAAATTTGGATGCTCAGTCCATTATAAATCACCCTGAAAAGACGTTCCTAGATATTTTATTCTTGCGAAAGGTTCCAGTGACTGTTTGATATGTACTGTACTTAGACAATATTGCTACATAAGTACACTATATTACATTTATAGAATTCCACTTCCCTGATATCATTGCCAGGAAATTGATTACCTGAATGTGGATCCTTCATAAATGCAAAAATATTTCAACAGAAGTGAAGCCTAACCACTACAAACACAATCACATAGAAAAATACACTAACAAGGGAGAGTTGGGAGAGAGTCTACTTGGTAGAAGAATCAAATAATAAACGGGAATAATTCAGTTCTATTCTGTTGAGGCAATCTGACTCTTGTTGACCAACTAAAATAAGAACAATTCCCTATCAGGGGAAAAAAGAATTAAGTTAAAATTACCAGCTAGATTAATCAAGCTCAGACAAAATATCCATACCCTCTGTATAGTGTACATATCATCTGGGCTGCACATTTTCAAACAAAAATATGCAAATGCCAAGCAAAGTTTCATATCAGAACTGCTAATTTTTAGAAAACGAGCTCACGCTGAATCTGTGGTACAGTCAGCAAATGAAATCCATGCCTGCTGGAACCTCATTAATAAATGCTGTAAAACATGAATGAACATGTATTGGAAGGCAATAAATATCACACGTAATCCACAGATGCAAGATCAAAAATCTGTTCGTAACATTCTTAGCAAGCATTTTATCTCCCCAATTGGCACCATAATTCCAGACACAGATCCTCTCAACAACTCAGTACACTACTACACAACACATAAGGGCTTTGAATTTGAGGACGTAGTAGAACAAGGAATAAACAAAATAACTCTACAGTTAAAAAGCAAACACTCAAGTGGTTGGGATGGTCTTTCCTGCACAGTAATTTAAAAACGCTCAAATGTGGTGGTTTAACCAGTTGCATGTCTCATCCACTGTATCGTCAAAGGAGGTATGTTTACCAATGCACTGAAAAGGAGCAATGCAAGAGCATACATAAAAAGGATCAAAGAAGGAAGCAACAAACAACAGACCAATATCACTGTTACCTAGATTTAGGATCATTTTTGACTCTTTGATGCTGGCACATATGAGTGCCTTATTTCACATAAAATAATCTTGCAGAAACACAACGTGGATTTCAAAAAGATCACATCACAACAGCTGTCACACAATTCATGCACAACAGCTATAAATATATAGATGAAGAAAAGAGCACTGTGGGCATTTTGTTACATCTAGCAAAGGCTTTCAATCTGGTCAACCATGCATTTCTCTTGCAGAAACTGAGGGCAGGCAGTATCACACACATACCAGTTGAACTGCTGTCTGTTGTTGTAGAGGTCTTCAGTCCTGAGACTGGTTTGATGCAGCCCTCCATGCTACTCTATCCTGTGCAAGCTTCTTCATCTCCCAGTACCTACTGCAACCTACATCCTTCTGAATCTGCTTAGTGTATTCATCTCTTGGTCTCCCTCTACGATTTTTACCCTCCACGCTGCCCTCAAATACTAAATTGGTGATCCCTCGATGTCTCAGAACATGTCCTACCAACCGATCCCTTCTTCTAGTCAAGTTGTTCCACAAGCTCCTCTTCTCCCCAATCCTGTTCAATACCTCCTCATTAGTTATGTGATCAACCCATCTAATCTTCAGCATTCTTCTGTAGCACCACATTTCGAAAGCTTCTATTCTCTTCTTGTCTAAGCTATTTATTGTCCACGTTTCACTTCCATACATGGCTACACTCCATACAAATACTTTCAGAAATGACTTCCTGACATTTACATTAATACTCGATGTTAACAAATTTCTCTTCTTCAGAAACGCTTTCCTTGCCATTGCCAGTCTACATTTTATATCCTCTCTACTTCAACCATCATCATTTATTTTGCTCCCCAAATAGCAAAACTCCTTTACTACATTAAGTATATCATTTCCTAATCTATTTCCCTCAGCATCACCCGACTTAATTTGACTACATTCCATTATCCTTGTTTTGCTTTTGTTGATGTTCATTTTATACCCTACTTCCAAGTCTTTTGCTGTTTCTGACAGAATTACAATGTCATCGGCAAATCTCAAAGTTTTTATTTCTTCTCCATGGATTTTAATACCTACTCCGAACTTTTCTTTTGTTTCCTTTATTGCTTGCTCAATATACAGATTGAATAACATCGGGGATAGGCTACAACCCTGTCTCACTCCCTTCCCAACCATTGCTTCCCTTTCATACCCCTCGACTCTAATAACTGCCATCTGCTTTCTGTACAAATTGTAAATAGCCTTTTGCTGTCTGTATTTTACCCCTGCCACCTTCAGAATTTGAAAGAGAGTATTCCAATCAACATTGTCAAAAGCTTTCTCTAAGTCTACAAATGCTAGAAACGTAGGTTTGCCTTTCCTTAATCTTTCTTCTAAGATAAGTCGTAGGGTCAGTATTGCCTCACGTGTTCCAACATTTCTACGGAATCCAAACTGATCTTCCCTGAGGTCGGCTTCTATCAGTTTTTCCTTTTGTGTGTAAAGAATTCATGTTAGTATTTTGCAGCTGTGACTTATTAAACTGATAGTTCAGTAATTTTTACATCTCTCTACACCTGCTTTCTTTGGGATTGGGATTATTATAGTCTTCTTGAAGTCTGAGGGTATTTCGCCTGTCTCATACATCTTGCTCACCAGATGGTAGAGTTTTGTCAGGACTGGCTCTCCCAAGGCTGTCAGTAGTTCTAATGAAATGTTGTCTACTCCAGGGGCCTTGTTTCGACTCTGTGAAGGCAGCAGTGCTCTGTCAAACTCTTCACGCAATATCATATATCCCATTTCATCTTCATCTACATTCTCTTCCATTTCCATAACATTGTCCTCAAGTACATCACCCTTGTATAGGCCCTCTATATACTCCTTCCAGCTTTCTGCTTTCCCTTCTTTGCTTAGAACTGGGTTTCCATCAAAGCTCTTGATATTCATGCAAGTGGTTCTCCTTTCTCCAAAGGTCTCTTTAATTTTCCTGTAGGCAGTATCTATCTTACCCCTAGTGAGATAAGCCTCTACAGCCTTACATTTGTCCTCTAGCCATCCCTGCTTAGCCATTTTGCACTTCCTGTCGATCTCATTTTTGAGACCTTTGTATTCCTTTTTGCCTGCTTCATTTACTGCATTTTTATATTTTCTCCTTTCATCAATTAAATTTAATATTTCTTGTGTTAGCCAAGGGTTTATACTAGCCCTCGTATTTTTACCTAGTTGATCCTCTGCTGCCTTCACTATTTCATCCCTCAAGGCTACCCATTCTTCTTCTACTGTATTTCTTTCCCCCAATCCTGTCAATTGTTCCCTTATGCTCTCCCTGAAACTCTGTACAATCTCTGGTTCTTTCAGTTTATCCAGGTCCTATCTCCTTAAATTCCCACCTTTTTGCAGTTTCTTCAGTTTTAATCTACAGTTCGTAATCAATAGATTGTGGCCAGAGTCCACATCTGTCCCTGGAAATGTCTTACAATTTAAAACCTGGTTCCTAAATCTCTGTCTTACCATTATATAATCTATCTGATACCTTTTAGAATCTCCAGGGTTCTTCCATGTATACAACCTTCTTTCATGATTCTTAAGCCAAGTATTAGCTATGATTAAGTTATGCTCTGCGCAAAATTCTACCAGGTGGCTTCCTCTTTCATTTCTTAGCCCCAATCCATATTCACCTACTATGTTTCCTTCTCTCCCTTTTCCTACTGACGAATTCCAGTCACCCATGACTATCAAATTTTCGTCTCTCTTCACTACCTGAATAATTTCTTTTGTCTCATCATACATTTCATCAATTTCTTGGTCATCTGCAGAGATAATTGGCAAATAAACTTGTACTACTGTAGCAGGCATGGGCTTCGTGTCTATCTTGGCCACAATAATGCGTTCACTATGCTGTTTGTAGTAGCTTACCCGTACACCTATTTTTTTATTCATTATTAAACCTACTCCTGCATTACCCATATTTGATTTTGTATTTATAACCCTGTATTCACCTGACCAGAAGTCTTGTTTCTCCTGCCACCGAACTTCACTAATTCCCACTATATCTAACTTTAACCTATCCATTTCCCTTTTTAAATTTTCTAACCTACCTGCCCGATTAAGGGATCTGACATTCCACGCTCCAATCCGTAGAATGCAAGTTTTCTTTCTCCTGATAACAACGTCCTCTTGAGTAGTCCCCACCCGGAGATCCGAATGGGGGACTATTTTACCTCCGGAATATTTTACCCAAGAGGACGCCATCATCATTTAATCATACAGTAAAGCTGCATGCCCTCGGGAAAAATTACGGCTGTAGTTTCCCCTTGCTTTTACCCGTTCGCAGTACCAGAACAGCAAAGGCATTTTGGTTAGTGTTACAAGGCCAGAGCAGTCAATCATCCAGACTGTTGCCCCTGCAACTGCTGAAAAGGTTGCTGCCCCTCTTCAGGAACCACACGTTTGTCTGGCCTCTCAACAGATACCCCTCCGTTGTGGTTGCACCTATGGTACGGCTATCTGTATCGTTGAGGCATGGAAGCCTCCCCACCAACGGCAAGGTCCATGGTTCAAAGGTGGGTGGGGGAGGGTGGGGGGGGGGGGGGGGGAACTGCTGTCTACATAGCTAAAATGCCATAAGCAATACACCAATACAAATTATAAAAATACAGTGAAAAAATTCGACGTTCAATCCATGACTGTAATAGTAATACAGGATGTGCCACAGGAGTCAGTACTTGGATCATTTTCTTGAATATGTAAATGATATTGTACATCTTCCTAATTCTGACATAATCACTTCAATACACCGATGACACCTTTCTGGTGTATTATGGTGACAACAAAGAGGATATAACACATGTTTTAACACATTTTTTAACACATGGAACATCAGAAGGGACTAGATGTTGTAATAATCAGGAGCTAAAAGTCAATAATGCCAAATCACAGTTACTGGAGTTTAAAGCAGACAACTCATACCACAGATGTCACAAATGTGTAGGAAATATTGTGGAATTTCATATATTTACAAAGAAAATTGTTAATTCTTAGGTTTACGCAACTGGTCTTGGATGGCAATCTCCAGTGGTAAAACCATGCTAATTTTCTGTGTCATGCATGATAAATCATAATGCCATAGTATGAGTCATTTTACATTACATTACAAATTAATTTGTGAATATGGCTACATGCTGAATATTTATAAGTTTTTGGATTTTTTTTTCTTCCTTAATTTTCAAAAATATTTACAGATATGAGTTATTAATTTCTACCCACCACCTACTACACATTACAGTAATATGAATTCTTCTACAGAATAGAAGGAGTTATCAAGGAGAAACTATTTTGGTTTTATTTCAAATTTTACTTTGCTGTCTGTTAGACATTGTATATTGCTGGTAAGTAATCAAAAGTTTTTGCTGCTGCATTCTGCACCCCTTTTTGTGTTAAAGACAACCTTTCTGTGGAGTAATGAATATCATTTTTTCTTCTGGTATTGTAATTATGTACAGTATTGTTCATTTTGAAATATAGTGGACTATTTACAACAAACTTCAGGAGGGAATAAATATACTCTGAAGCAGTAGCCAAATGGCCAACTCCTTAACTAGATACGTGCAAGACGATCACGGGTGAGTACCACATATTACTCTTACAGCATGTTTTTGAGCAATCTATCTTAAAAATGAGTTACCCCAAAACATTATCCCATGTGACATTATTGATTGAAAATGTGCAAAACATGTCAACTTTCTGATTTCTCTCTCAAAGGTTTGTGATGACTCTAAGTGCAAATGTGGCTGAACTAAGTTGTTTTAGGAGTTCCAGAATGTGCTTTTTCCAGTTTAAATTGTCATCAATACGGACACCCAAGAATTTTGAACTTTCCAACCTATTCCAGAATGAGATTTTCACTTTGCAGTGGAGTGTGTGCTGATATGAAACTTCCTGGGAGATTAGAACTGTGTGGCAGACTGAGACTCAAACTCGGGACCTTTTCCCCTCGCGGGCAAGTGCTCTACTGTCTGAGCTACCCAAGCACAACTCACAGTTTCAATTCTGCCAGTACCTCATCTCCTATCTTCCAAACTTGCAGGAGTGCTAGTTCTGCAAGGTATGCAGGAGAGCTTCTGTGAAGTTTGGAAGGTAGGAGATGAGGTACTGGCTGAATTGAAACTGTGAGGATGGGGCGTGAGTCATGCTTGGGTAGCTCAGACGGTAGAGCACTTGCCCATGAAAGGCAAAGGTCCCGATTTCGAGTCTCGGTCTGGCACCCAGTTTTCATCTGCCAGTAAGTTTCTTTCCAACCTATTTATTATTTCCTCACCATGTGTTATTTTTATCATTGGTGTAGTACCCCTGTATATGCAGACCTGTAAATATTGTGTCTTTTCCAAATTGAGTGTGAGGCCATTCACAGAAAACTAGACAATGAATGATTCATTTAAGAACATTGTTCACCATTTCTTCTGTTTCCTTACGTATGCTTAGACTGATTATAATACTAGGATCACCTGCGAAAAGAACTATTTCTGCTTGTTGTATGAAAAACTGACTGAATCTTGGGAGAGCCCCCATACATGATTCCTCCCCCATCACAATGACACCTCCAGACTATATTGGTTGAGTTACTAAGTACAACCTTCTGCTTTCTTGTAGATAAATATGGCATTGTCCATTGGTTGGCTGTACCATCAGTCCCATAAAACTTCAATTTATCTAGAAGAATATTTGATTAACACAGCTTATGTCTTAGACAGGTCACAGAAAATACCAGTTGGTGTTGTTTTATTATTTAAAACTTGTAAAATATGGTGAGTTAATATGTAAATGGAATTCTCGGTACAGCAACTCACCTGAAACAAAAACTATGAGTTGTTGATGATATTATTGTTGCTAAGGTGTGATACTATTCTAGAATACATCACCTTTTCAAAAATTTTGAAAACTGGTGTGACCAGTAAAACAGGTAGGTAGTTATTGACATCTCTCATATCACCTCTCTTAAAGAGGGGTCAACAGTGGTATACTTCAGTCTCTCTGGAAAAATGCCTTGAATTAGTGATAAATTACATATTTTAGATAAAAAAGGGCTTATCATGTGGAAACAAATCTTTAATACTTTTATGACATCAAAAGCAGATAAGCATTCCCTCTCTCTTTTTTTCTTTTCCTTTTTTTTTTTGAGAATGAATAATTTTCTTAATTTCAGAAGGAGAAGTTGTGATACACTTATATGATTGAATTTCATGAGTGTTACTTCTTCAACATACTGTTGCGAATCTGCTCTTCAACTGTTTATGCCTGTATTTTTTGCTATATTTGAGAAATGGTTATCAGAAGTATTTGCTACCTGTGACTCATCATTTATAGCTCTTCCATTCAATTCAGTAGAGATGTTATCCTGTTCTATGGCTGGTTGTCTTGTCCCTTGTTTCACTATATTTCATATAGCCTTAAGTCTGTTGTTTTTGGCATTATGTGAATTTCCTTGATTTTTGAGGGCCTTTCTTACTAATTTTGGGCAGTTTTTGTAGTTTGCAATTATTGCAGGATCTGTATTTGTTCTTGCCAACAGATACAGTCCCCTTTTCCTTTTACAATATGCCTGAATCTCTCTAGAGACCCATGGTTTTTTACTTGCCTGTTTAATGTTGTGTCTGATCAGCTTATGCAGAAAGCTGTTTTCAAATAATGATATGAATTTATCATGGAATAGATTACATTTTCTGTTAGCATTTGGTCCTATTCAAATTTCCTGCCAGGAAACCATTCTTAAAAACTTTTGTGCTGGAGTCATTAATTATTCGAACTGACTTCCACTGAGGAGCATCCATAATGTGAGGTACTCTGTTATTTATCCTAAATAATCATGCGTCACGATCAGAGAGAGACTTTGTTACTGGATAAACATTTATTTTCTTGTATTGACCCTCACCAAAGGAAACATAATCAACTACGGTTCTACTATGTCTATGCACAAAAATGGCTTCCTCTCATGTTAAATCAGTGTCCGGAGGTAAAATAGTCCCCCATTCGGGTCTCCAGGGTATACAACTTGAAAGGAGGCAAAAAATCAAAACAAGAATTGGTACCTGGAATGTTAGAACTCTGCTACAAGCAGGAAAACTAGAAAACCTTAAAAGAGAGATGGAAAAGAATCATATGGACCTCGTAGGAGTTGCTGAGGTAAGATGGAATGGACATGGAGAGTTGCAATCAGATGAATATGTGTTGTACTACTCAGGAGGAGAAGTAAAAGGAATGAACGGAGTAGGAATGATTATGACAAAAGAATTGGCTAAATGTGTGGAATATGTAGACTATGCAAATGACCGGGTTATTGGTGTAAGGCTGAAAGGAGCACAAAAAGATTTACTGATTGTCCAGGGGTATATGCCGACTTCAGAATATGATGACCAAATTGTAGAGGAAACGTCTAACGTAATAGAGAGAATAATGGACAAAAATAAAAAATGCTGCAAAATAGTAATGAGAGACTGGAAGGCCATTGTGGGAAAAGGGAAAGAGGGAAACATAATAGTCAGTCATGGTCTTGGAAAGAGAAATGATAGAGGTGAATGGCTAATTGTCTTCTGCAGGGAAAGGCAGCTGATAGCGGCAAACACATGGTTCAAGAACCACAAGAGGAGGCTCTACACTTGGAAATCACCAGGGGATAAATACAGAAACCAATTTTATACTGGTAGAAGAAAGATACAGGAATGGAATCAATGCACATTACCAGGTGCAGATATTAATAGTGACCACAACTTACTTATGGCAGAAATAGAATTAAGAATGAAAAAACTCAAGAAGGCCACCATGGTGAAGAAGTGGGATCTAGGGAAGATAAGATCCAACAAAGAACAAATTACAGAAATGCTGTCACAGGAGTTTCTCAACACATTACGAGACAAAGAATGACCTGATAATGCCAATGAGTACTGGAATATGCTGAAAGAAGGAATCATTAATGCAGGACAGCAAAATATAGGATATGTAAAAGGGAAAAGGTAAAAAAAACCATGGGTCACACAAGAAATGATTTCCAAGATGGAGGAGAGAAGAAAATTGAAAAACAAGAGCACTGAAGATGCAAGAAAGACATACTGAAGGTTAAATAATGAACTGCAAAGAGAAACAGAGCAGGCCAGGAAAAAATAGCTAAAAGAGGAATGTGATGAAATTGAAGAACTGGACCGGAAGGGAAAATACGACCTACTATACAACAGAGTAAAGACTATGACATGGGAACGAAACAGAGCAGGAAATGCTACTATGGAAATTTTGAGTAAGAAGAATATCTAAAAGAGCTATATGACACAAATAGCAAACCAGAAACTCTGGAACTTGAATCACACAACAGTGTAAGTGATGACGAGAAAGGACCAACCATCATAATGGAAGAAGTAAAGTCTGCCATAGCTGCAATGAAAAATGGCAAAGCGGTAGGTATAGATACGATACCGGAAAAAATATTAAAATTCTTGAACTAAGATGGAATAAGAGAAATATTGAGATTATGTAATAAAATATATGACAGTGGTGAATGGCCTGAGGACTTTCTGACAACAGTAATGATTCCCGAATGGATAAACCATCGCTGGAGGCACCATTCAAGACGATCATCAATCTCACTGACATGGAGCTGATTCATGAGGTGGTTTCGGTTCTGGAGAAGGGACTCAACTTTGCTCCAACCCCTAGGTTCACGCTGGTCACGGACATTGTCAGTGCAGTGGAACAGGTTGCAGCGCGATTACCACCTGAAGCAGCAGAATAAGTGCGATGGGAAACCTGCCGGCCTCTGACCAGAACTAAACCTCCGAAGACTAACATTACCAGTAGAGAGAGGCTGGCCATTCAGGACCTAAGAGAGTGCTCTGAGATTGTTATCTGACCTGCTGACAAAGGCAATGCCACTGTTGTTCTTTCCCATAAGGACTACATTGAGAAGATGCAGTGCCTTCTAGATGATGACTCCTATAGGAAGATCAACGCTGACCCGATGAAGAAGGTGGAGAACAAGACCACGGCTCTACTCAAGGACACGGATCTACCAGAGGGGGACGCCAAGAAATTGTCACCACAAGGACCTGTACCACCAAAACTTTAAGGACTCCCTAACGTCCACAAAGAGGGGATACCTATGCGCCCGATTGTCAGCAACATTAGGGCACCTACGTACTTGCTGGCAAAATATCTGGCTGAATTATGTAGCCCCTATGTAGGTAAATGCCCTCACCATATCCGTGATTCTGTGGATTTCGTGAAACATCTCGACAACTTCAGACTGAAAGACACTGATATCCTAGTGAGTTTCGAAGTGGTTTCACCATTCACCAGGGTGCCTCTACGAGAGTCAGTCGAGCTTATTGGGCAGAAATTTGATGAGAAGACCACTGAACTCTTTAGGCATGTCTTGAGTGCAACGCATTTTCTGTTTAATGGGGAATACTATGAGCAAATGGAGGGAGTCGCAATGGGCATCCCACTTTCGCCGGTGGTCGTGAATTTGTACACGGAGTACTTCGAGGAGGAAGCCTTGGTGTCATCCAATTGGAAACCTACTTGTTTCTTCCATTATGTTGATGACACGTTCGTCATCTGGTCCCATGGTAGGGACAAGCTCCTGGATTTCCTTACACACCTAAAATCCATACATCCAAACATCAGATTCACTATGGAGACTGAAGCAGAAGGAAGATTACCATTCCTGGACGTCATGGCCAAGAGAAGAGCTGATGGTACCCTGAACCACGGTGTGTACAGGAAGAAAACACACACTGACCTGTTGTACCTGCATGCTGCCACCATCCTTCTCAGAGGAATGGAGTACTAAAACACTAGTACACAGGGTGCACAGCATCTCAGACACAGAGAATCTGCCCCAGGAATTGGAACACCTAAAAACCGTGTTCTGAAAAAAAGGGTACTCGGAATGGCAGATTAGACATGCTCTCCGTCCCACCACCACAGCACAACTTGTCGAGACGAATGAAGTCATGGAAGAAGATGTAGCCACTGCCTTTATTCTGTACAAAGGCGCACTATCAGGGAAAATCAGCCGTATATTAAAGAAACACCGAGTTAAAACCATCTTTTGCCCACCCAATAAAACACGGGCATTACTGGGAAATGTGAAAGATGACCTCAGTTTGAGGAAGGCATTCATATGCCAAATTCCCTGTGAGTGTGGGAAGACTTATATCGGACAGACAGTACGCACCATCGAAGATCGTTGCCGAGAACATCAAAGGCACACACGACTGAAATATCCAAATAAGTTGGTGGTAGCAGAGCACTGTTTCTCCAAGAAACACGAGATGGATTATGAGCATACCAAGATCCTGGCTCAGACCTCTAATTATTGGGACAGCATTATAAGGGAGGCTATCGAAATTCGCACCAGGGAAGATCTTATCAACCAAGATTGCAGCTACAATCTCAGCAAGGCTTGGGACCCGGCATTGAATGTAATTAAGAAGACTCTCAGCAAGAAGTACGAACTGATGACCAGGGCAGACGTAGTGAGCACATCGATGCTATGACAGACTCTGACACCCATGCCTTCGCGACCGCCGACACGCGGGCGCGGATGCTGGAATGAGCGGCCCACGGGGGAAGGGGATTTAAATCGGCTGCCTGCCCTCAGGAGCTTAGTTCGTCAGTGCACCTGACGATGGCAACATGTCTGATTGCCGAAATATTGTGCCCATTGGACACTAATAACCGGCAGTATACCCGTGGACTGTTCGAGCAACAAATACACTTCGAGAAACTGAAGACTCACACTAAATATGGTTCAAAAAAGGTGTCACAATGATCACAACAATCACGAAACTGCATTTGCACAGTAGGTACAGTTTGGAAATCGTTGTGAGTGGTCATGATCTCTTCTTTCAAATGAATCTAATTACTCCCATCAGCCTCAACACCATGTAGAGCTTGGAAGTGATGGGAGATACGACACGATTTGTTACAACTTTTACTCTTTTATCCATTCAAATCCTCTGAATAGAGTGCCTTGGTGTCAATAAACTTAACTATTTAATATTTGTGAACACTACTGAACTGTCAACATTATGCCAGCATCATATTTTCTCCACAAACATTTTTTTGTAATGCGTAAATTGCAGGAAAATTATAAATATATTGACGTAAAATCAGTTGCAAATTAACATTGTGGGCATACGAAATTTCACGGGACCGATAATAAATGTCATAAACGGCGGGAAAATGTTAATTCTGGGAACGTAAAAGCGGGGTTATACTGTACTCTCATAAAAACTCAAATTTATATGTGAACAAGTAGTTAAGAGTGTTTTTCTTGTTAATAGAAGGAAAATAAAAACTCACTGGTAATGCTGGAACCTCTGTGAAACATGTCTGTAAAAAAGGAGGTAGGTAAAACTGTGTTTTGCTCAAGTTGGACCCTCTCCAAAAACAAATCATTATTACTCCTTCCTCAAATATTTTGATGAAATAAGCTAACCTTTTTGTCAGGCTCTTCTGTTATTCTAACTTCTTTCAAAACATGGTGCCTAAACCCTGAGTCTAAACTAAAAAAAGTGCCCCTCTGATGTCAGTAACCGCAGAGTTCTTGTTTTGAGTGATAGTACCCTATTCCCCACATCTCACCATGTTCCTCATATGTTATCTGCAAGAAGCTCTGTCAACCTAGGTTTACCCCTCCTGTCTAGGTGCAGACCAAGTCTAAACAGGATAGATCTGTTTTGTTAACTCATGGTCAGGGTTATAGGGAGACATATCATGAGTCTCTTATCAAAAATAAATATCTTGCTGTATACTCGCTGTGTATATGTAGAGCTATCACACTCTTTGTAAGACATCAGAGCAACTCACAAAAATGCTATGATGTGGAGAACCACTACACAAGTAATAAGCACAGTTATTTTAGACAAAGAACAGAAAGTATGAGACTACGGTCTATATATCAATGCCTCATTGTAGTACAACAAATTGCCAAACCCATAAGATTAGATACTGGGAGTCCATTGGAAACAAACTTAAAATCTTTTCTTGTAAATAAATATGTGTATTGAAACTTCCTGGCAGATTAAAACTGTGTGCCCGACCGAGACTCGAACTCGCGACCTTTGCCTTTCGCGGACAAGTGCTCTACCATCTGAGCTACCCAAGCACGACTCACGCCCAGGCCTCACAGCTTTACTTCTGCCAGTACCTCGTCTTCTACCTTCCAAACTTTACAGAAGCTCTCCTGCGAACCATGCAGAACTAGCACTCCTGAAAGAAAGGATATTGCGGAGACATGGCTTAGCCACAGCCTGGGGGATGTTTCCAGAATGAGATTTTCACCCTGCAGCAGAGTGTGCACTGATATGAACCTTCCTGGCAGATTAAAACTGTGTGCCCGACCGAGACTCAAACTCGGGACCTTTGCCTTTTGCGGGCAAGTGCTCTACCATCTGAGCTACCCAAGCACGACTCACGCCCGGTCCTCACAGCTTTACTTCTGCCAGTACCTCGTCTCCTACCTTCCAAACTTTACAGATGCTCTCCTGCGAACCATGCAGAACTAACACTCCTGAAAGAAAGGATATTGTGGAGACATGGCTTAGCCACAGCCTGGGGGATGTTTCCAGAATGAGATTTTCACCCTGCAGTGGAGTGTGCGCTGATATGAAACTTCCTGTCAGATTAAAACTGTGTGCCCGACCGAGACTCGAACTCGGGACCTTTGCCTTTCGCGGGCAAGTGCTCTACCATCTGAGCTACCCAAACATGACTCACGAAGTACTGGCAGAAGTAAAGCTGTGAGGACCGGGCGTGAGTCGTGCTTGGGTAGCTCAGATGGTAGAGCACTTGCCCGCGAAAGGCAAAGGTTCCGAGTTCGAGTGTCGGACGGGCACACAATTTTAATCTGCCAGGAAGTTTCATATCAGCGCACACTCCGCTGCAGGGTGAAAATCTCATTCTGGAAATATGTGTATTCATTGAGAGAACTCATAGCTATATTTATTATGTATTACCATTTGTAGATAAATCAGTTAAGTATTAAACATTTCTACACTAATATGATATGTATTATACATTTTTAAACAATATGACATTTACAAAAGTCATCATATGATGACTAAGCACAAAAATAAATCAAAGTAATAAAAAAAGTAGATGTTGCTGGAGGTACCATTGATTTATTAAAGCCTTTATCATCTTCTGTCTTCCTGCATTTCATGACAGTATTCTACTGACATGATCTCCAGGTGTATAAGTTTGTGATCCGTGAATAGCATCGGAGAGGTAAGAACATTACCTACCAGGTAATTTATAAGGTAATCTATATACTGGGTGTCTGTCCTAAGTGTTGCCTGGCAGTTTTTCTTTGGTGTTTCAAGAGATATGTTTCAATTTTGTTTTTGCAATTTGTAGCTGAAGTCAGCCTAAATAAATATTGCTTATCATGTCCTTCACGAGACATGCAGTGTTGATGTGAAGCAATGGTTTGTTTTCCATTACAAACAAAATTACAGTTTAAAGTGGAATTTTATGTTTCAGTTCAATAGAGTGCCCCAAATTAGTCTAGTGCAATATTTGTTGTAGTGATATGTATGAACATGGACAATAAAACCTAAAGAATAACCAGTACTCCAGAATTGACTGGCAGTAGCAGTAACCATGAGCCAGAGTGCCACACAAGTTGCTGCTGGAGTGTTAATTATTTATTGTGTTTTGATGTTCCTTTTAATAGATATTGATAAAATGAATTTCATACTAGACTAATTTGGGAGCACACTACCCAATGGGAACATTAAATTTTACATTACAAATCATTATGTCTGTAACGTGAAACAAACTGACACTTCCTGTTAACACTGGGAGATGGATTAAAGACAGGATGAGCAGCATTTGTTTGGACTGACTCCAGCTGCACATTGCCAAAATAAAATAGCAAATTTCTGCTGAAGCACCAGGTAGAATATACCTGATGACTCTTAGGAGCGACACCCTTTATATATGAAGCAGCATATGTGTGTGTGTGTGTGTGTGTGTGTGTGTGTGTGTGGCATTTCCTTCCAAACCTCTGGGTCGATTGCAGCCAAATTCAGCACAGAATTAGCAAGTTTCATGAGTATCATCACTGTGGGGTTCATGCAGGCAAACACGTGTTTCTTTGCTCCTACCATAAAGACTGCCGTGCAGAACATGTGTGTTGTGTGGGAATCATATCAGCTTGCTGTGTTAGTCTTTTGCAACCATGACTTATTAAAACTGATAGTTCGGCAATATTCACACCTGTCAGCACCTGCTTTCTTTGTAATGAAAATTACCATATTCTTCTTGAAGTCTGTGGGTATTTCACATGTCTTATACATCTTACTCACCAGATGGAAGAATTTTGTAATGGCTGGCTCTCCAAAGGCTATCAGTAGCTCTAACGGAATGTTGTCTACTCCAGGCGCCTTGTTTCGACTGAAGTCTTATAGTGCATTGTGAAATTCTTCATGCAGTATCGTATATCTCCCTTCTCATCTTCATCTACGTCCTCTTCAGTTTCCATAATGTTGCTGTGAAGTACATCTCCCTTGTATAGACCTCCCTATATACTCCTTCCACCGTTCTGCTTTCCCTCCTTTGCTTAGGACAGGTTTTCCATCTGAACTCTTGATATTCATACAGGTGATTCTTGTTTCTCCAAAGGTGTCTTTAATTTTTCTGTATGCAACATCTATCTTGTTACTAGTGTAGTATGCTTCTATGTCCTTATATTTGTCCTCTAGCCATTCATGCTTGGCCATTTTGCATTTCCTATCGATCTCATTTTTGAGACATTTGTACTTCCTTTCACCTACGTCATTTACTGCATTTTTATATTTTCTCCTTTCACTGATTAAATTCAACACCTCTTGTATTACTCAAGGATTTCTACTAAATCTCATATTTTTACCTACTTGGTCCTCTGCTGTCTTCATTGTTTCATCTCTCAAAGGTGCCCATTCTTCTTCTATGGTATTCCTTTCCCCTGTTCTTGTCAGTCATTCACTAACACTCCCTCTGAAACTCTCTACAACCAGCAGTTCTTTCAGTTTAACCAGGTCCCATCTCCTTAAATTCCTGCCTTTTTGCAGTCTCTTCAGTTTTAATCTTCAGTTTATAACTAGTAAATTGTGGTCAGAGTCCACATCTGCCCCAGAAAATGTCATACAATTTAAAATCTGTTTCTGAAATCTCTGTCTTACCATTACACATAATCAATCCGAAGCCCTCCTGTGTCTCCAAGTCTCTTCCATGTATAGAATCTTCTTTCATGACTCTTAAAACAAATGTTAGTTTTATTCAGTACATGATGCATTACATCTTCAGGTGTAATTCATCTTAATACATGATTTATTTGTTCTCTTGAATGAGATGAAATGCGTTTTCCAAATAATCCAAGGAAAATGTTTTCAACATTTTAGTAACAATATAAGTTTTTTTTGCATCATTTTTAAGCATCTCACTTCATTCAAGAGGCACATTCGCAAGCCTTGCGAATTTGCGTTTCATCTCATTCAAGAGAGCAAATAAATCATGCATTAAGATGAATTACACCTGAAGATGGACACACAGGGTCTGAAATGCATCGTGTACTGAATAAAACACGAAAAATTGTGACTGAAGGTGTTTTTTAATTCATACCTCGAGTGTATTGAGTACAGTCACGTTTGAAGCTGCAAAATATGGATAAAATTAAAGTCTCAGCTTTGATTAATTTATGCTCTGTGGAAAATTCTACCAGATGGCTTCCTCTTTCATTACTTTCCTCCAGTCCATATTAACCTACTACTTTTCCCTCTCTTCCTTTTTCTACTATCAGATTCCCAGTTCCTCATGACTATTAAATTTTCATCTCCCTCAACTATCTGGATAATTTCTTCTATCTCATCACAGATTTCCTCAATCTCTTCCTCATCTGCAGAGGTAGTTGGTGTATAAACTTGTACTACTGTGGTGGGGTATGGGCTTCATTGCTGACTTGGATACAATAATGCATTCACTATGCTATTCATTGAAGTTTGCCTGTGTTCCAGTTTTGTTATTCATTATTAAACCAACTCCTGCATTACCCCTATTTTATTATGTATTTATAACTCTGTACTCACCTGACTAGAAGTCCAGCCACTGAACTTCACTAATTACCACTATATCTAGCTTTAACATATTCATTTCCCTTTTTAATTTTTCTAATCTACCTGCCTGCTTAAGGGATCTGACATTCCACGCACCGATCCGTAGAATGCCAGTTTTGTTTCTCCTGATAATGACATTCTCCTGAGTAGTCTCTGCCTGGAGATCCAAATGGGGGAGTATTTTACCTCCGGAATATTTTACCCATCATCATTTAAGCATACTGTAGAGCTCCATGCCCTCAGGGAAAATGATTGCTGTAGTTTCCCTTTGCTTTCAGCCATTTACAGTACCAGCACAGCAAGGCCATTTTGATTGATATTACAAGGCCAGATCAGTCAATCATCCAGCCTCTTGCCCCTACAACTACTGAAAAGGCTGCTGCCCATCTTCAGGAAACACTCAACAGATATTCTTCATTGTGGTTGCACCTATGGTACGGTTATCTGTATTTCTAAGGCATGCAAAGCTTCTCCACCAACAGCAAGGTCCATGGTTCATGGGGTGCATGGCATGGGAGGGGGTGGGGGGAGGCAGCTTACAGTAGGCATTGTATGTTTAAATGATTCATTATATGTGCTCTAAACTGACTTGTTCCACATCCTTCTTATAAATAAATCATTCAAATGAGATGGTATCACATTGGGCACAGTTGCCTTCCCTTTGTCAGGTATTTTCAGCAGTTTTCAAATCATGCATTGAGTTCCCCAAGGCTCAATGTTAGATCCACTGTTGTACTTGATTCAGATAGACATTGATTGACAGAGTTATTGGACGTCCTCCTAAGGGATATCATGCCAAATTCTGTTCAATTATTTATTTATTTCCTTATCAGTACAGAGTAAACCACCGCCTTGAAATGTAAGGTGGGTTGGATGCTACTAAATCCAACAGAAAACCTTCTCATTATTACAATATTATTGGTATACAGTCATTAATGCTTTTAAAAAATAATATAAAGAAAATAATATATAAAAATTTCTCTAAGGTTCCAGAGAATTGAGTGCTTAACAATTGTTAAAATGGTTATACATTATTTGTTTGTGCCTAGTTGATAAATTATTCTGTTCAATTGGCATGTTAGATCATAAAATACCGAGCTGGCTGGAGTGTCCTGCATGTAATGCTCCAAAGTTCCTCAACTGGGGAGAGATTTGGTGAGGCGAGGTAGGATTTGGCAAGCACGTAGATAAGCAGGAAAAACTTTAGCCATGTGCATTATGTAGCTGAAATGTAAACTGAGGATGGATTGCCATGAAGGGCAACTAAATGGGGTGTAGAATATCGTTGACATACTGCTCTGCCATTAGGGTGCTGTGGATGATGACCAAAGAGGTCCTACTATGAAAAGAAATGGCACCCCAGATCATCACTCCTGGTTGTTCTGCTGTAGGACGGGGAACAGAAAGGTGGTATCCCAGTGCTCCGTAGAGGCTTCTCCAGACACATCTTCAATGGTCATCAGGAGTCAAATTGAAGTGGGACTGATTTCTGAAGACAATTGTACTCCAGTCAATGAGATTCCAGGCTGAATCAGTTAGTTGACATATTTTGCATATTTTCATTCAGTAACGTCATATACAGTAATGCTCTAGCGTGACTCATCTCTGAGAAAGAAAGTCTTAATTGCTCAAAAAAGTGCTATAGAAATAATATCTTGTGCTCACCCACAATCATCTTGTAGACATCTGCTTAAGGAGTGAGACATTTTAACTGATGCTTCACGGTACCTTTACTCCCTCATAAAGTTTGTTGAAAATAACCAATTGCAGTTCAAAAGAAGCAATAATTTACATAATTACAACATGCAAGGCAGATATGCATTACTCCACATCATGGTTGTCTTTAGCACAGAAAGGTGTGCACAATGCTGCACAATTTTTTAATCACTTACCCAGTAGATTAGATTAGATTAGATTAATATTAGTTCCATGGATCAAGAATACGATATTTCGTAATGATGTGGCACAAGTCAAATTTTCCATTACATGACATAATTAAGTTAATTTAACAACATAATTAAGTTAATATAACAACTTTTTTATTTTTTAAATTTTTTTTATAATTTTTTTGTTTGTTATTTTTTTTCTTTTTTTTCCTTAATTTATATCTAAAAATTCCTCTGTGGAGTAGAAGGAGTTGCCATTCAGAAATTCTTTTAATTTCTTCTTAAATACTTGTTGGTTATCTGTCAGACTTTTGATACTATTTGGTAAGTGACCAAAGACTTTAGTGGCAGTATAATTCACCCCTTTCTATGCCAAAGTTGGATTTAATCTTGAATAGTGAAGATCATCCTTTCTCCTAGTATTGTAGTTATGCACACTGCTATTACTTTTGAATTGGGTTTGGTTGTTAATAACAAATTTCATAAGAGAGTATATATACTGAGAAGCTACTGTGAATATCCCTAGATCCTTAAATAAATGTCTGCAGGATGATCTTGGGTGGACTCTAGCTATTATTCTGATTACATGCTTTTGTGCAATAAATACTTTATTCCTCAGTGATGAATTACCCCAAAATATGATGCCATATGCAGGCAATGAGTGAAAATAGGTGTAGTGAGCTAATTTACTAAGATGTTTATCACCAAAATTTGCAATGACCCTTATTGCATAAGTAGCTGAACTCAAACGTTTCAGCAGATCATCAATGTGTTTCTTCCAATTTAATCTCTCATCAGTGGACACACCTAAAAATTTTGAATATTCTACCTTAGCTATATGCTTCTGATTAAGGTCTATATTTATTAATGGCATCATACCATTTACTGTACAGAACTGTATGTACTGTGTCTTATCAAAATTCAGTGAGAGTCTGTTTACAAGGAACCACTTAGTAATTTTCTGAAAGACATTATTGACAATTTCATCAGTTAATTCTTGTTTGTCAGGTGTGATTACTATACTTGTATCATCAGCAAAGAGAACTAACTTTGTCTCTTCATGAATATAGAATGGCAAGTCATTAATATATATTAAGAACAACAAAGGACCCAAGACCGACCCTTATGGAACCCCATTCTTGATAGTTCCCCAGTTTGAGGAATGTACTGATCTTTGCATATTATGAGAACTGCTTATTTCAACTCTCTGCACTCTTCCAGTTAGGTACGAATTAAACCATTTGTGCACTGTCCCACTCATGCCACAATACTTGAGCTTGTTTAGCAGAATTTCATGATTTACACAATCAAAAGCCTTTGGGAGATCACAAAAAAATCCCAATGGGTGGTGTTCGGTTATTCAGATCATTCAAAATTTGATTGGTGAAAGCATATATGGCATTTTCTGTTGAAAAACCTTTGTGGAAACCAAACTGCCATTTTTTTAGTACTTCATTTTTACAGATATGTGAAGCTACTCTTGAATACATTACTTTCTCAAAAATTTTGGATAAAGCTGTTAGAAGGGAGATTGGACGGTAATTGTTGACATCAGATCTATCCCCTTTTTTATGCAAAGGTATAACAATAGCATATTTCAGTCTATCAGGGAAAGTACCCTGTTCCAGAGAGCTATTACACAGGTGGCTGTTGAGAACAAGCTTTTAATATTTTGCTGGAAATGCCATCAATTCCATGTGAGTTTTTGCTTTTAAGCAAGTTTATCATTTTCCTAATTTCAGAGGGAGAAGTGGGTGAGATTTCAATTGTATCAAATTGCAAAGGTATGGCCTGTTCCATTAACAGCCTAGCATCTTCTAATGAACACCTGGATACTACTATATCCACAACATTTAGAAAATGATTATTAAAAATATTTTCAACTTCTGGCTTTTTGTTCGTAAAGTTTTCATTCAATTTGATGGTAATACTGTCTTCCTGTGCTCTTGGTTGACCTGTTTGTCTTTTAATAACATTCCAAATAGTTTTAATTTTACTATCAGAGTTGCTGATTTCAGACATGATACACATACTTCTGGATTTTTTAATACCTTTTCTTAATATAGCACAGTAGTTTTTATAATGTTTGATAGTTTCTGGGCCACTACTCTTTCTTGCTTTCAGATACATTTCCCTTTTCCAGTTACAAGATATAAAATGTCTGACAAACAGCAAAGTAGAATTTGAAAACAAACTGAAAAAGTTTCTCTTTGATAACTGTTTCTGTTCTCTACAAGAATTTGTATTATTATAAAGTGTAAATGGTGGTGGGTAGGAATTAATAACTCTCATATTTATATTTTATTTTTGAAGTAGCTTATAAATGGTTAGCATGTTGCCATATTTACAAATACATTTGTGATTTCTATGTAAAATGATTCATTCCACATCATTACAAGTTATTTTGCAAATTGTCCATGGAACATGGAAGTAACTGATTACAAAATAGGGCAACATGACTGGCCACTAGTTGTTTGACCAACAGAAATGTCTCATGGAAGACTGAAATAACTGAACTGGCAAATGCTTCAAGATAGATGCAAACTATCCCATAAAAGACTATTTTCAAAGTTCCAAGAACAACAATTAAGCAAGTAATCTAGGAATATACTACAGCTCCTATGTATTGTTCCTGTAAAGACTGCAAAGAGAAGATTGGACTAATTGCACCATGCACACAGGCATTTAAGGAGTTGTCCTTTCCTCAAACCATACACAAATGGAATCCAAAGAACTGTAATACATGGTAATAGAAGAAATACCCCTGTCATGAAATTCACAGTGGTTTGCAGGTTATTTCATATCCCTATAAACTGTTACTTCAAGATATTTTTAAAAGTTGAAAGTTTCCAGTTGTGATTTATAGATATTGTAGTTATAGGACAGTACTTTTTTTTCATTTTGTGAAGTGCACAATATTATATTTCTAACTGTGTGAAACAAGCTGCCAATCTTTGTACC
The DNA here is from genome assembly GCF_021461395.2 of Schistocerca americana. Classification (NCBI taxonomy): domain Eukaryota; kingdom Metazoa; phylum Arthropoda; class Insecta; order Orthoptera; family Acrididae; genus Schistocerca; species Schistocerca americana. Next base: position 314,399,886 of record NC_060124.1, read on the forward strand.
ATTCTGAAATCTTACCAAGACCTGAATGAATATTTGTGCAGCTTTTTTAGATAGTCTTTTATTGTATATAACTGCATCATCCAAAAAAATGTATGTTACTATTAATATCATCTGCTAGGTAATTAATATGCAACATTTACAGCAAGGATCTCAACACACTTCCCTGAGATGACTTCTATATCTGTGGTTGACTTTCCATTCAGGAGATCCTCTGCCCAGTCAGAAATCTCCCTGGTAACTCTTGCCTCTGTACTTACATTAATTTTTGCATCACTGCGGTACAAAGTCTAACTCTTAACAAAAGTCAAGAAGTGCTGCATCTACCTGGCTACCTCGATACATAAGTTTTAGGGGGTCGTGAGGTTTTGCATGTTCGGTGTTTTTGGAATCCATGCTAGTTTGCAAGGATGGGGGCTTTCTGTTGGAGATACCTCATTAAATTTCAGCTAAAGATTTGTTCCAAGATTCTATTACAGATTGATAACAAAAATATTGGTGAGTAGTTTTGTGGACCACTTCCACAACTCTTCTTGTAAATGATTGTTAATTGTGCTTACTTCCAACTGCAAGGCATATTTTGTTGTTGATTAATGTGGGGTTAATTCAGTAGCAACTTCTGTTTAGCACTTACAGATATTCCATTAGCCATTGGTGTTTTGTTAAAATTTAGTGATTTCAGCTATTTCCCAACACCACAGCCAGTAATACCCGTATCTCTCATTTTTGCACTGGGAGAATTAAATTAGGACAATAACCCTAGATTTTCCTTTAAAAAGAAAGATATGAAAATATAACATTTAAACATGACCAGAATTTCTTTGGGTTTTGTGGGTGATGTTTCGAGAAGTAGTCATTGCTGGCTTCATGCATTGCCCTGTTGACAGCCAAGTGCATTCAACTTGAATTTGTATAGCCCTGTGCCATCTCATTGCCACTTATACCAGTATCAACCACAACATTGTCAAAGAAGTCAAATATTTCAATCATTGGTATGTTTCCAAACAAACTGTTTTGAGTTGTTTTCAGAGAATACATTTGCTATTGTTTCTCAGTTGTCTTGTCACACGAACACACTTATTGTAATTATCCTAGTCCAATGATAGATGATTTAAGTCTCCTCCTATAAGGAGATTGGTGAACATGTACTTGCGAGCAGATGTTTTCTCTAAAGTTTTTGGTTCCATTGGGGGTGGGGGTGGGGGGGGGAGGGGGGGAGGGGGGGGGGTGAGAGTAGTAGAAAGACAAGTTAGAAGTTTATGCCTGCTAGTGATACTGAATCTTGCCCAAAGAATCATGCATGCAGCTTCAGTTTGTTTGTCAAAGATTAGAATTTTTGTGTCTGCTATGACAAATACACTACACTTGTCTCTTATTAGCCTGTAAAACAATTGAATCTCCAGGTTGGAATATCAACAATGTAGGAAAAGATAGATTGCTGTTTACTATAAAGATGACACATTAGGTTGCAGACAGGCACAATTAAAAGACGCTTACAAATAAACTCTTTGTCACAGAAAAAGAAAAACAAACACACACCATTCACTCACACAAGCAATCACACCTCATACACACATGACCGCTAACTCCGCCAGCTTGGACCAGGGTGCAACTATTATGTGGCATGGAAGCAGCACTCTGGGGGGAGGGAGGAAGAGAAAAGGATAGAATTTTTTAGGTGGGAGGAGAGAGGAGTGCTGTCTGGCAAAGTGTGTGAGGACTAGAATGCTGAGAAGCACAGTGTCAGGAAGCTGTGGAGCAGTGAGGTGTGAAAAACGGAGTGACAAGATGAGGAGTGGGGAAAGATGGGTGGATGCATTGGCAGATGGTAACAAACAAAGAGGATGGGAGACAAGAAAGGGGAGGAGGAGGTGATAGGACAGAGTGTGTGGAAACTGTTGGGTGGAGGGTGTGGGGATAGTATGTTACTGTAGGTTGAGGGCAGGATAATTATGGGAGTAGAGAATGTGTTGCAAGGATAACTCCCATTAGCACAGTTCAGAAAAGCTGGTGGTAGAGGGAAGGATCAAGATGGCTTGGGTAGCAAAGCAGCCAATGAAATCAAGCACGTTATGTTTAGCTGCATGTTGTGCCAAAAAAGGCAGATGGTTGATAGTCGTATTTATATAAAAAGCAGTAAAATGATTGCAGCAGAAGTGGTAAATGACATGGCTGCTTTCACAGGTGGCCTGACACCTGATGGGGATGATACACCTGTGACTGGACTGGAATAGAAAGTGCTGGGTGGGTGGATTGGGCAGGTCTTGCACCTGTATCTTCCACAGAGACATGATCCTTGGGGTAAGGGTTTGGGATTGAGAGTGGCATAGGGATGGACTAGAATGTTGGGGAGGCTTGGTGGGCAATGGAACATTGCTTCAGGAGGGGTGGAAAGGATCTTGGGAATGATGGTACTGATTTCAGGGCATGGTGATAGGTAATCAAAGCCCTGGTGAAGGATGTGGTTCAATTGTTCCAGTGTGGGGTGATATTGGGTGACACAGAGGGCACTCCTTTGTGGCTGGTTCTTTGGGGGGGGGGGGGGGGTGAGAGGGTTAGGTGTGTAAGGGGAAATGGCATGAAAAATCTGTTTGTGGACTTTGTCTGGGGGATAGTGGTTGTCAGTGGTGAAGGCCTTGCATTCTGATCCAAGCTGCTAGAGTTGGGGGTCATGTGTGGGTAGGTGTGATTGTTTGTGTGAATGAATGGTGTGTGTTTCTCTCTTTTTTCTGACAAATGCTGTGGCTCAAAGCTTATGTGTAGGTGTCTTGTAATTATATGTGTCTGCAACTTAATGTGTCATCTTTGTGGCAAGTGGCAATCTATCTTTTGTACATTGTTGATATTTCACTATCCTCTCCTTTACATTTACCAAAACAATATCACTGCTGTCAGCTTCAGATGCTAGCAGCTTTCTGTACACAATGTTAAGTGAGTTCCACACTATTAAGAGCGCATCAAACTGTGGCTTATGCTTACGCTTTGGCAATTGATTTTAATAGTTCAATCTCTGTGGGGGCGGAGGGGGGGGGGGGGGGCGTTTCCTTGAATCTTACACTAATGCTTCAGGAAATCCTTCTCCAAATTTTTCTTTGGATTCCTTTATTGCGAGCAATGTACACATTGAATAACACTGGGAATATGCTACAACATTGTCTCACTCCCTCTTCAACTACTGCTTCCTTCCATGGCCCCCAACTCTAATAATCATTATGTGGACTTGATGGAAAGCTGCCTAATCATAGAATAAATACAAAATAGTGATTTAAGTTGTTTTAACTTTCCTCTCATCACTGAAACAGTTGATGATGGTGACAGGGACAGTACTGCAGACCATGAGCTTCATTAAAGTTACAGAATAACAGCCATATCCTTACTAGAGTGTGCCACTCTTCTTCACTCTCATATCAATGGTTGCTCAGCATTTTATGAACTTGATGAGATAGCAGAGGCATTGGGGAGACATACTGATCTGTGACTAATTTATACTCACTTACAACTCGTAAGGACAGGCACATTCCTCTTTAAAATATGCTACATGTACACAGAAAGGTTATACTCACTTCACTTTGATGCCAAATCAAGTACCAGCATGTATGCTGAGTGTCCATCTATCTACTGTGATATAATTTGAGATTTTGTTCATTATTTTGTGGAATTTATGTATCTCGAGCAATGTGCCAAAATGACACAAAAATGTTATTGTCTTAATGCTAGACACAAATAACAGTATGACCACAAAGAACAAAAGTTTATTTATTTACATTCAAGTAAACAATGTAGAAACAGTACAATAAGCAGTAGAACACAATCTGAGGATGGGCACCTGCCCCACTGTGGTTATGTAGAGGAGAGCTCCGGTGGACAGCTTGGCGGGTTCCATGCCCTATGCACAAGTCACAGGGGGCGTCTGGTGGCTGGACTGCACAGATGCTGTTGGCTGAGTATTTGAGTGTAGCACACCAGTGGCCTGGTGCCACAGTGCATAACCAGATATGATGTACATGGTTACAGCAGTTATGATTTATATATATTTTCAGATACTACAAATTTGTGCTACATCTTAAAGATACAAGACAATACAGAGAAGATGTAATTTATGTTTATTTAAATGAAATATTCTTTTTGTTGTCAGGAAGGTCTTTGAGCAAGATCAAATAATTAAAGGCATTTATGATTCCTTAAATGAATTTGATGAATCTGTCAGAAAACTACAAGAAGAAAAGATAAATGTGGAAGTTGATGCAAAATTGATGGAGTTGCATGTATTAACTCTGCACCATGAGTTAATAATAATAAAAAAATTTGAAGCTACAGAAGATGCCCTTTCAAACAAGGTTTCAGCAAAGCATGCAGAAAATATTGAAGCTCAAAATAAAGTGAGTAGTCTAATGAAAATTAAAACTGTTTCTCAATGGGTGATATCTGATATGAAATAAAGGAAGTAGTAAGAAATCATTAAACTTTAAATTAATTTTGATTATTAAAGTAGAATGTAGTTTTTAGTTTCAGAGTAGTACACATTACCATTTTATGGATGGTTCAAAGAAACTGTTGTGTAGGGTAGTGAAAGTAACATCTGCGATGATTTTATTCATTTTATAATTTAAGAAAAGAGAGAAACTTTCATGTAGGCCAAGAAAAAAATACATATTTTTAATTCAAAGTATTATATTTCACACTCTTTGTGCATTATAAAATACGAATGATTCCATGCAAAAACTGATAACAAATTTATCATTTGACATAACATTATTATCATAATATTGGCTAATTAACATGAGAGTGGACCATATGATAACACAACTGATTCACTCATACTATAAATATAATTTTCATTCACTTTCTGACTAGTGTGGACATCAAAAGAGTAATAATAATAATAATAATAATAATAGCTTTATTCAACATCGAATGGTACACTGCTCATGTACGAAGAAGCAGTAATGATTACAGTTATTTGTACAATACACAAGATACATTCTTCTGAATACATCATTAATTTACAACAAAATTACAATAAATTGTTTACCGATTTCTAGTTACATAATTTCACAAAGCATTTGTTGTTCTTCTTATAGGTGTGGTACACTTCTAATGTGTAGAAAGGGTGTTTTACTAAAAATTTCTTAAGCTGATATTTCAGTTTAATTGTAGGAAGAGCCATGACTGCACTAGGCAGTGCATTAGCTAATTTTATACCTGCATACTGAGGCCCCTTTTCATAAAGTGTTGCTCTGTGGCTGCCGATGTAAAATCTATCTTTATTTCAAGTATTGTTCTAGTGGAAACCCGAATAAGTGTTTGGGTGCAGTCTTTTCACAATCAATATGGCTTTTAGACTATATGTGTTTATAATAGTTAACACCTCTGTTTTTGGAAACAAGTTACGACAAGATTCCCTCCCTATATTTTGCTCCACAGATTATTCTCACTCCCCTTTTTTGAAGAATGAGTAGCTTATCTAGATTAGCTTTGGTTGTTGCCAGCCAAATTTAAAAACTGTAGTTCAAGTGAGAGGAGAAAAGAGCATGGTATGCAGTCTTTAGGACTACAGTGTCATTACAGAACTTGCAGATTGCAAATACAGGCCTACTTTTTGACAACTTAGTTGCTAGGGAGTCAATATGTGTGTCCCATTTCAGGTTGCTTTGGATTGTTAGGCCAAGGAATTTTACACTAGACTCCTTCTTTACCAATTTGTTGCCAATGTATAATTTAATTTCATTATTCAAACTACTTTTGTTAAACTCCATCAAACATGTTTCACTGGTGCTTACATTTAAATGGATTTCATTAAAAAACTGAACAATTTCTTTTGTCACATTATTACACTCGGCCTCTAGTTCATTACATGATTCCTTTTTACACACAATGGATGTATGATTGGCATACAGAACAATTTTTGGAATTTATAGTACAGTATTTAATATCAGTTACATAGATCATGAACAGAAGAGGACCCAACACGGAGCCCTGGGGCACGCCATATCTTATGTAAGTGATCTCTGATTTTTAGACACCACTTTCTGTTTTAAGCAGAACAAACTGTTTTCTATTGCTGATATAACAATTTATTAGGTCATAAGCAGCACCTCTATTGTCCATGTTCCATAGCCTGGCAATTCACACAATCAAAGGCTTTTTCCAGGTCTAGGTATACACCCACAGCATGTACATTGCTTTCGATACCCCCTAACACCTCTCCAATTAGTTGAGCAGCTGCAGTGCTAGTTGATTTACCTTATAGGAATCCATTTTAATTTTCAAAAATCAGGTTGTGTCTGTTAAGAAAGTTTATAATCGTGTTGTATATAACTTTCTTGACTAGTTTGGAATAGACAGGAAAGATTGATTGGTCTGTAGTTTTCTATTTTGTTATTGTCACCTTTTTTAAAAATGGGTGTTACCTGTGCTATTTTTAGTCTGTCTGGAAAGGTGCCTGATTCTGTTATACTGTTTACTGCTACAGACAGAGGTACAGAGACAGTTTGGCTACAGGCTTTTAAAACATTAATATTTTGGCCATCATTCCCAGTTGAATTAGAGGGTTTTAGAGAGCTAATGATGTTCATTATTTCTGTACACTTTGTGAGGGCTAGATATATACTATGGTCACATGCATTACCTTTAAAACTGCAGTGCCTGTTTTTATGTTTGTCATTTATGGCTTCCCCTACGGAAGAAAAATATTCATTAAAAATATTTACAATTTTCAGTTGGTCTTTTATGAGTATGCCATTGTGGTTAATAGTAAAGTCCATATAGGATTTGTCATTGCAGGTTTTAAAACTGTTTATGACTGCTCCGATACCGGTAGTTACATAATTATACATATCCCCAGGTATGGATGTAGATGTGGATTATGTGGGCATTTTAGCATACAGTTGTCTGTGTCTTTCTCAGATCCCTTGCACTACACAATTGTCTTCAGATTGCAATGGACATCTTAACAGACACAAACATACACTCCTGGAAATTGAAATAAGAACACCGTGAATTCATTGTCCCAGGAAGGGGAAACTTTATTGACACATTCCTGGGGTCAGATACATCACATGATCACACTGACAGAACCACAGGCACATAGACACAGGCAACAGAGCATGCACAATGTCGGCACTAGTACAGTGTATATCCACCTTTCGCAGCAATGCAGGCTGCTATTCTCCCATGGAGACGATCGTAGAGATGCTGGATGTAGTCCTGTGGAACGGCTTGCCATGCCATTTCCACCTGGCGCCTCAGTTGGACCAGCATTCGTGCTGGACGTGCAGACCGCGTGAGACGACGCTTCATCCAGTCCCAAACATGCTCAATGGGGGACAGATCCGGAGATCTTGCTGGCCAGGGTAGTTGACTTACACCTTCTAGAGCACGTTGGGTGGCACGGGATACATGCGGACGTGCATTGTCCAGTTGGAACAGCAAGTTCCCTTGCCGGTCTAGGAATGGTAGAACGATGGGTTCGATGACGGTTTGGATGTACCGTGCACTATTCAGTGTCCCCTCGACGATCACCAGTGGTGTACGGCCAGTGTAGGAGATCGCTCCCCACGCCATGATGCCGGGTGTTGGCCCTGTGTGCCTCGGTCGTATGCAGTCCTGATTGTGGCGCTCACCTGCACGGCGCCAAACACGCATATGACCATCATTGGCACCAAGGCAGAAGCGACTCTCATCGCTGAAGACGACACGTCTCCATTCGTCCCTCCATTCACGCCTGTCGCGACACCACTGGAGGCGGGCTGCACGATGTTGGGGCGTGAGCGGAAGACGGCCTAACGGTGTGCGGGACCGTAGCCCAGCTTCATGGAGACGGTTGCGAATGGTCCTTGCCGATACCCCAGGAGCAACAGTGTCCCTAATTTGCTGGGAAGTGGCGGTGCGGTCCCCTACGGCACTGCGTAGGATCCTACGGTCTTGGCGTGCATCCGTGCATCGCTGCGGTTCGGTCCCAGGCCAACGGGCACGTGCACCTTCCGCCGACCACTGGCGACAACATCGATGTACTGTGGAGACCTCACGCCCCACGTGTTGAGCAATTCGGCGGTACGTCCACCCGGCCTCCCGCATGCCCACTATACGCCCTCGCTTAAAGTCCGTCAACAGCACATACGGTTCACGTCCACGCTGTCGCGGCATGCTACCAGTGTTAAAGACTGCGATGGAGCTCCGTATGCCACGGCAAACTGGCTGACACTGACGGCAGCGGTGCACAAATGCTGCGCAGCTAGCGCCATTCGACGGCCAACACCGCGGTTCCTGGTGTGTCCGCTGTGCCGTGCGTGTGATCATTGCTTGTACAGCCCTCTCGCAGTGTCCGGAGCACGTATGGCGGGTCTGACACACCGGTGTCAATGTGTTCTTTTTTCCATTTCCAGGAGTGTATTTCTGCCCCATTCATTCAGTAACTCTTCAAACCTCAGGCTCTTTAGTTGGAGTATTTGCAGATGTTTATTATTGAGGTCTCTTCTAGATATTTTCAGCCACTCATGGCTTTTATTTTGTTTTGCCATTTTAGTATTATTTCTTCATTATCATTGTGATAAAAAGTGAAACATCACCATTTTTGAGGAGAGGAAGAAATCCTAGAGATAGTAGGATCAGGACTCAATCAAAGAACCTCACCAAAATTCCATTGATTGACTTCCAGGTGATGAAAGAATTGTTGTAGTTGTCTGCATGAAACTCTTTCTTGATGTGAGTCTTGGTGATTGAGGCTCTTGCCCAAATGAGGGATGTCAGGGATCAGTTTTCCTTTTCTTCCTCACTTCTGAAGCAGTTTTACTGCAAATGTGTGATGATGCTATCACCATAATTTGATACTGTTTACAAACAGAAGTTGTTTGTAGACAGTGTGTTACAACATGTCCAGTCTCATTTAAAGTTATATCAACTGTTTGGCATTTACAGAATTTTTCAAGATTGGGCAGAATATTCCACTCCAGAGAAACATAGTGCAAGGGTGGATGTTTGAAGGAGTTTTGGTTGAGCGTTCCAGGTGGTTCTTGTAAGTTTATGGATGATGTTTCTGTGCAGATACTTTCATCTTTATCTCTTTACTGTGGGCATTAAATGTAAGGGAATGTTCCAAGATTACTGCAAGGTGATTGGGAGTATTGCAATGGATAAGTTTTTCTTCTGTCTAAGTGATGTTCAGTTTTCTTTTAGCTTTCTGATTTCTTAGATGAAATGCAAAAAACTTGTGTTTTTCCAGGATTTGGCTTCATATGGTTATCATTGTATTACTAACCAGGTCTTCAAGAAAACTATAGAATTAGAAGACAGAATTGTTGGCCATTAATAACCATTAGGAAGTAAAATACTTAGCACAGCAAATAAACACATTAAAAGGTACGTGACACTATCACATCATTTGGAATTATTACTTTCTTCTTTGGGGAGGAGACAGCAATAGGTTGGGGAGCTTAGAAAGGAAGGGGAAGTCACTTAGACTTCAGAATGAGAGAGAGGCACTACTTACTCTCTAGCGAAAAGAACATTAATAAATTTCCTTGAATCCTGGAACCTGTTGTAGATGGTAAAATTTCCAACTAGAGTTCAGGAAAATGGCAACTCAGCCATGGACAATGTCTTCACAGATTGTTATTTAACTTATGGACATTGTCCGAGAAAAGTATGTGGGACTGCCATATCACAATGTACAAATAGTAAAGAATCATGGAAAAAACATATCTCACAGTTGTAAACAAAAGATTTAGAGCAATGAATCCACTAATATGCAAATATTTAAAGCCAATCTTGAAGAACAAACTTCACAAGAAATCTACAGTACAGACAACATCACGAACGAATATAAAACTATTCCTCCAAACGTTTATCTTTTTCTGTTACAGCTCTTTCCCAGAAAGATGATTCAAAATTTTTCCCTTTGCAGAGAATGCAAATGTTATTGTGAAACACACTGAAGATAGTGTAAGTGGTCTAGCTAATAGAGTAACTAGAAACATCAGTATGACTTTCTGAGAACAAATTAATGCTTAGCTACAACTAAGTGGAATGCAAACAATTTCTCACAGGGAACTTTCATAAAAGGGAAATTTTATTGTCCTTAGATGGTTGAACAATTAGTGAAGTTCTTCTTCATCATCTTCTTCTTCCTCTCCCTTCATGGATTAGATTATTTCAACTGTTCTATTAAACAAAGACCAACCCTCTCTTATTTATTTATTTATTTATTCTCCTTAAACAAAATATAAGGATTTCTGTGGGTTATGTAAATATTTTACACTTCCTCTCATAACTGTCTGGACAGTTACAAGTAATGTAATGAAGATAAAAAGTTGTGTAGCTTGATTACTGGTATATGTAAACACTATTTGTACTAATGAAAGTATTCTACTCCTCTGAAAGGATTTCCTTAATTCTATAACAAGATTTATTCATAAGAAACTCCTTCAAGGCCATTTCAAGACAGCTTCCATTTGAGCTTTTTAAATGTTTGGGAGTCTTTTCAATAGTTGCAGGGGCAACAGTCTGGATTATTGACTGATCTGTCCTTGTAACATTAACCAAAACGGCCTTGCTGTGCTGGTATTGCGAACAGCTGAAAGCAGGGGGATACTACAGCTGTAATTTTTCCCGGAGACATATCTTGTTTTACTCACAGCTGAAATTTTGGAGCTGCATGAAAACAGATATTTTTGCTTGGGCAAAATATTTAAAAAAATATGTAAAGATGTATCAGATGCAAACTGTGTTGATTATAAGGTCTGAGAATTTTTATAATAAAAGGAAACCAACTGATTCGATTCATATAACAAGGTCAACATGCAAGGCTAAGCGAATTCAGTTGCTAAAGGGGAAAGATATAGAGTTTAACCAACTTCATTGTTGTATTGATATTTGTCATTTTTAGCTTAGGTGAAAAGTTAGATGTTCATTTGAACACTCCACTTTTTTATGAAATTTTTTCTAACTGTACTTTGTGGTATTTTTGAGATTGCTTTGGTTCACCTTTGCCAGTATTGGAGCAGAACATTCATTCAAAACAGTTTTAAGACATCTGACAATGAATTTTATCCACATTAAAAGCTGTTCTTTGGTTAAAGTATCTTGTAGCTGAAAGGGTATTATCTTTTTTAAAAATGCACTCCATTAAATCAAAATTGATTTTTCTACAAATTGGTATTCAAGCTTGAACATGTTGTTCTGGCTTCACATATGTGGAATCACCATATGTGGTATGTTTTTAGGAACGAGTGCAACATATAAAAATGCGGAAGAAATCTAGCTTATATCAACTGATACATTGTCTGACAGTCAATGTGTGAAGCAAGAAGACAGATAAAAATGAAACTGTTGTAGTTTGATGATTAAAACTCGAGTACAGTACAGCTGTATCCATGAGGTGTTCAATACTTATCTCAGCGAGATGAGTGTGTTATACTGGAAAAGTACAGAAGCAAAATAATAGAGTTTCATGTCTTTCTGTTAAGAGAATTTACAGACATTTGTGCAGTGGAATGGAGAAAAGGTGGTAGTACTCTAATGAGGAGAATTCTTAAATTTGCAGATGATTTTATAAGGAAAGACTAAAACAAAAGTGTGATGATATCGTGTATTCAGTTCAGTTGAAACATAAAGTGTGCCAAAAACCAATGCAACATACCATGATTCTGTATCCTTTTTTGTGCCTTTCTATACAAAGAAAAATTAGGAATAATTAGCAGTATGGAAATGGTAACATAGCTCTACTTATATTTACAAAATATAATTTTAAAAATAAAAACAAATTTCTAATAGACTTACAGCTTTGCAAATGTCAGTGTGCAACCCTTAAGGAAATGAGAGAGGAAAGTACATGTGTAGTGTATGGACCACATTGGAAAACTTACTGTTGTCTTCAACTTTCTCTTTAGATGAATTATGCTACTGACAGACTGGACATAAAATCTATAAGTAATCATCTAGTCCTGATGTGGAATTGTATTTACAGCAAAAAAATATAAACTTTTTTGTTTTAATGCAGTTTAATGTGTTTCAAATTACTTATCTGACTCATAAATGTCTTGGCTTTTAAGAATACCTGTAGATAAATTATTGCACTAGTAGACAAAAAGGAAAGATTGTACCTACCTATTATACAGCATTTATTTTGACAGTTACTTAGAACTATAAAAATTAATCATCACAACCAGTGTTCTTCAAATAATCATTGCAAGGTGAGACAACCTGCTTGGATAATTCAGATGCAGCCAATCATCATGAGCGATGCACAAGAAGTTGGTTTTCCTGTGAAGTAATGCTCATTCTGCTACAGTCTATAGAACAAATCATGTATGTCACTATAAAACAGGTTTCATTCAGGAAGGATGGAGAGAGAAAGTTATTTCTGTAGATAACAATGAGTGCAAAGTTCATTGAGTGATATCACAAGTGGTCTTCACCACTATATATTTGATGGTTCACATCCCTCACACACTGCATAGCAAACAGCATATTTGTGCTCTGTCAAACAATAGCCCGTGACAATTGATCCAAAAATTGTGTATACCTATTAACACATTTAATTATTTCTTGAGTTAACACAGTGATGATAACATGCAGAATAACGTGTTATTATCAGGTAGCAAGAAAGGAATAGTGAATAAATGAAATGATCCTGAAATGACTTATTAGAATAGCCATAGAAAAATCACATAGAAAATTGTTGATAAACGTGTAATTCCTAATGAAAACAAAATTCCAACATAGTTGTTGTTGTTGATGATGGTGATATTTGGTTTATGGGGCACTCAATTGAATGGTTATCAGTGCCCATACAGATTCCCAATCTTTTCACTGTCCAGTCTTGCCACTTACCTGAGTGATGATGTAATGATGAAGACAACACAAACATCCAGCCCCTGGGCAGAGAAAATCCCCGACCCAACTATCCATCATAGTAGATTTGCTATTACAGTAATGAATATGTAGAGAAGTTAAAAAATCAGATGAAATGGTATTATTTATATGAATAATTTACTCTGTTACTGCATTTTGTTAGTCTTGACAGTGATGAAACTCAAGCAACTAGAGTCAGCTCTATCAGCTGTCCAGAAATATTAAGCACATTAATAACTCAGCATTTTGTAGTGGCCCAAAGTCAAGGCACTCAGTACAAGTAGATGGATTAGGAAATAATGGTTCCAGGCTCAAGACAGTGATAATAAGGTCATTTAAGTAGTCGAAGAGTTCATATCGCTATCATCAGCCTTCTCAAGCTGACACAGATCTTCCATGCTGCTTGTCTCTAAAGAAATTGAATATCCATAATAGTTTTAACAAATCTAACATGCTGTACATCCACATGCTGCAAAGATTGTTTCAAGTATGCTGCAGAAATTTTGCCAGGACACGAAGAGACACAGTCTCTAAACAAGGAGCTGCTTGCCTGGGTACAACCATTTTTTCCTGTCTGTATCTTTTTTTTTTTTTTTTTTTTTTTTTTTTTTTTTTTTTTTTTTTTTTTTTACCGCCTCTTATAGATTTGGTACCTTTCAGAGTATTTCCTTCTTTTGTATCTCTTTCTTCAACTACAGAATTTTTGAATTCTCTTTTTGATCAAAAGTCATCTTGCTTCACTTCATGAAAAACATTCACAAAAATTGCACTTCATTTAAAAGAAAACAAGCACATTTCTTATTCAAGCTTTTCTAATTTCATTGTATCAATCATGTGTTGTAATTGCCTTCAGTCTAAAGACTGGATTCATGCAGCTCTCCACACTAGTCTATCCTGCACAAGCATCTCCATCTCTGAATCACTGTTGGAACCTAAATCCACTTGAATCTTCTTACTACAATTAAGCCTTGGTCTCTCTCCACAATTTTTACCCCTCCACAACCAAACTGACCATTTCTTGATTCCTCTGGATGTTTCCTATCAACCAGTCTCTTTGTATAGTCAAATTGTGCCATAAATTTCTTTTCTGCATGATCAGTTCAATACCTCTCCATTAGTTACCCTATCTTAACTTAAGCATGTTTCTGTACCATCTTATTATATGCACATATGTTAGTTCTTTGAGTCAGATCAAATAGTTCCAAGATATCATTTGTCTTAATATACATAAATCATAGAATATATATGTGTGTCTGGGAATGAAGTGGACCAAGTTTGAAACACAGATGCCTGTCCTGAGAGGGCAGGCCTCTAGCTACAATATTTATATAATAGTTATGGAGATACAAAAGTGCATGTCTTTAATCCCCTGCCATATGGACCGCCCTGTGCAACAGATGTGTTGTATGGAAATAGTATCAACCTGCTTTACTGACCAACTTTGCAGTGCAGTCTGTATGTCAGGAGCCAGAAACGGTTTTCGAGCCCCCAGTGTGTAGAGTGCTCAGCACAGTAGGTGGGCGTATTGGAATAGTATCAGCCTACTTTATTGGCCTGCTTTGCAAGGCAGCCTACACATCATGGGAAAATTTTTCCCAAGCACTTGGCATGTAGGATGTGCTGCATGAGAGGCATTTTGTGGTAGTAGTACCAGCCAACTTTGTTGGTGTCTCTTGCAGGGGCTACACATGTGGATGGTTCTGCCTGAGGGAAGGTTGGAGATGGAGAGAGGGAGGGGCCAGGTGGGATTGACAGGGAGAAAGGGGGGGGGGGGGGGGAGAAGGAGATGGGTAGGGAGAGAAGGAATATCAAGGGATGTACATAGAGAAAGGGGTAGGGAAGGATGACAGAAGGGGAGAAGGAGATTGCCAGAGAGAGTGGAGGGAAGAGGAGATGAGCTGAGATGTTGGAGGAGGAGATGAGCGGACAGGTAGGCAAGGAGTTTGTGGGCAGAGAGGGGAGAGGAGGTGATGGGATGAGAGATGTGAGCATAACATTTGACGTACATGTACACAGGCAAAGCCGTGGGAGAAACGCTATACATATACAAAGTAAGCTGTAAGTATGTCCCAGATCTCCTCCCAGACCTCTGGATTGCTTCCCGCCAAATGTGGCGCACAATCGCAAACTTCATGAGTATCGAGACTGTGAAATTTATAACTGTACAACTCAAATAGGCATGCAGATATGCCAAGAATGTGTTATTTTAATCTGTTGTGCAGCTTCTGTCTTGTGTGGCAATATATCAGCGTGCCTTATCAACCTGCTTCACAGGGCAGTCTAGATGTCAGAGGCAAGAAACAGTTTTCAATGCAAAGATGTGTAAGTTTTACTGTATGACTGGTCTGTTGTGTTGCGGTAGTATCAGCCTGCTTTATTGACCTGTTTTGTGGGGGTTACAGGTGTGGATCGGCATGAGTAATGAAAGGTTGAGATGGATAGAGGAGCGAGTGGACAGGTGGAGGGGGGCAGGAGAAGATAGGTAGAGAGAGGGGAATATGAGGAGATGGACAGAGAGAGGGGCAGGAGAATATGGATAGAGAGAGAGGGGGAGAAGGAAATGGGCAAAGAGTTGATTGGGGTCCTTTGGTTTGGAGCCAAATGGAGGATTGCAACTGAAAGCACTGTTGATTCCGTGACAGTCTTGGCTGCAGATTTCTGGTCTTGCAGTATGAGGTGGAGAGTTGTAGCACTCCCCTTGATGGGTCAGGAGTGCATTACGTAAAGGAAGCAGCTACTTGGCTAGAGAAGTACTTGTGGAGTGAATATGGGATTTTTTAGCCTAGGCAGTAGTTTGAGGTATGCTGATGAACACTCAACAGCTGATACACATATAGTGAAGTCACTCCATGTACAGAATGCCCTGCAGGAAATTTCTCATACTAAAATTATTGTAGGAACTGATAACTGGCTGAAATCTGAAGTAGAAAACTCTGAGATATTTAGCGATTCAATGAATGTATATCAAAAAGGCAGATTAAAAATCATAGTAGAGGGAGTATTGTCACAGGTGACAAAAATATTGCTTCTATCGAGTTGAAAGTGAAATTATCTGGATGTGTATAAAAGGTCTATGTGAAATCAAGATAATTATTGGATGTTTTTACCAGCCAACTGATTCTGCTGTGACAGTGTTAGAACAGTCAAATAAAGTGTACAGTCAGTAGCATGGAAATACCCATCTCATGCAATATTAGTTGCAGAGGCTACAGACACACATTCTTGTAAAGTACTTCTGAACATGTTTTCCAAAAATGACTCAAGAAACTATATCAACAGCCCACATGCAGTGGAAATATTTGAGACATTGTAGCTACAAACAGGCCTGACATTATCGATGGTGTAAGTAAAGATACAGGGATTACATCAGTGATCATGAGATTATAGCAATGTCAGTGATCCTGAGATTATAGCAATGATGGTTACTAAAGTTATCAAGAAGGCTAGGAGAATATGTTTTCTAGATAAGCAAATGTTAGCATCATACGTAGAGAATTAACTGATATAATGTAGTTCCAATATGAAGGGTGTAGAGGAATTATGTGTAAAGTTTCAGAAAATGCTGAGGAAGCAAAGACAGTTGCACTCTTGGTTCAAAAGAGTCTGTGCAAATAATAATAGGTAATGACAGGTAACAGTTAGTTGAGAGAAGTGCTTTTGTAAAAAGATCAATACAAGAAGGGGGCAGAGGAGATGATCTTAGAAAGATGAGTGGGAAGAAATGGAGAAACAGAGAGATGGAAGGAAAAGATTGCTAGACAGATGTGGGAGGATGAGGTGGACAGAGAGATAGTGGGAAGAAGGAGGAGGAGGGAAATGTGTTCAGGAATAAAACATGGTCAACCAAATCTGGTACAGTACGCTACACAAATATCAGCTTCGTGGGGGTTAGGACCTCCTAGCTCTCATAAGAGTGGAGACAAGAAAAAAAAAAAAAAGATTTTTCAGTCACTGCATTTACGCTGCCATGAACCATAGACCTTTTGTGTGGGAATCGTATCAGAATGCCTTATCAAGCTGCTTTGCAGGACAACCTACACATCAAGAGCAACAACACTTTTCAATTCCCCAACAAGTAGATTGTCCTGCAAGACAGGCATGTTGTGTTGGCTTAATATTGGCCTGCCTTATTGACCAAATTTGCAGGACAGCCCACACATCTAGAGGAAAAAAACAATTTTCAAGACAGGAGGAGGCAATAGATAGGAAGAAGGAGGGGATTAATGGCGAGGGAGCAGGTGAAGGTGGGGAGGGAGAGGGGAGCGAGAAGAAATGAATAGAGGGTGAGGAGGAGGTTATCGTGAGGGAGACAGGTTGAAACTGACAGAGAGAACAAGACAGGAAGAAATGGATGTAGAGATCAGGGCAGGAAAGGATGAACAGAGAGATGGGGAGAAGGTGGACAGATAGAAGTGGGAGGATGAGGTAGACAGAGAGGCAGAGGGAGATAAAGGTGGGAGAAGATGTGTCTTCTGTTCAGCTACTTTCATAATTGGAGTACTGAGACCCCACAGCCAGAAGTGAATTAGATTAAGATCAAATGATCTGGATGGCCAGGCTGTTGAGAAATGATGGCTGACAATTCTAGTGCTTCCAAAATACATCTTCAGCAGCTGCTACACTGGCTGCAATGTGTGGAGGAGTGTCATCTCGCATAAAAATGACCGTACCCACCATCGTGACCATAGAAAATGTTAATTCTTTTAATTTCATGGTAGATCAGAAAACATTAATAATTTAAATTACATGTGAGATCATAACATAAGAAGTGAGTCAGGTTTCATATGCAAGGTGGCTGACATGTGTGACAGAGACCAGTTAAACAGGATATTTGGAGCAGATAATGTATCTCAAAACAGATTGACACAATCTGCTTCATAGAGGTCACTCAGCACTGAGGGTCTAGGTCAACAGAATGATAGGGAACTTTACAATACACATAATGAAAGAACCATGAGTACTATTTAGAGTGATAGTCAAACATTAAGGTGATCACATGTCGAGGAAAGCTTCCAAGAGAATATTCCCAACAGGTATTGCAGAGGGTCATGTGCACCCAAAATTAATGCAGAACAAAAGAAGAGCTGAGAGAGGGGCTAATTAAAGAGTAGTGACAGCAGGAGTAACAGTAGTAGAAGAGAGGAGAGGTTCAGCAAGTTACCCTATCAGCTGGAGTGCAGTGATGCTCCAGCACTACCTGATGGGTCAATACACCTCAGCTATGAGAAGACAATGATAGACTCTGGTGGTCACACAGCAACTGCAAACTAAGTAGCAATTCTCACTATTCATTGGAATAGCATTGAACGAAAACTGTCTGTCTCTGTCTCAGAGAACTAAGTTAGAGAAATTTCAGTTGATAGCAACAACAAGTTATTGGTTGGTACTTGCCTCTTGAGCTTTGGGGCAAGTGATCCTTGACTGATACTGAATTATTTTAAAGTGTTGATAATTTACTATTTAGGCAAAGTTTGCAAATCAAGTGGCAGAGAAAGCAGTCATCTCTGATAAAGGTCCTTCCTAGTGATCAGCACTTCTACGTGTACATCTACATCTATACCCTGCAAATCACTGTGAGGTGTATGGCAAAGGGTGTGTCCCATTGCACTAGTTATTAGGGTTTCTTCCTGTTCCATTCACATATGGAGTGTGGGAAGAATAATTTTTTGAGTGCCTCTATGCATGCAGTAATTATTCTAATCTTATCCTCACAATCCCTGTGGGAGTGGTACATATGGGGTTGTAGTAAATCCCTAGATTAATCATTTAAAGAAGGATTTTGAAACTTTGTTAATAGATTTTCTCAGAATAGTTTATGGTCATCTTCAAGAGTCTGGCTTCAGTTCTCAGTATATCTGTGACACATTCCCACAGACTGAACAAACCTGTAAGCATTCATGCTGTCCTTCTCTGTATATATTCAGTATCGCCTGTTAGTCCTATCCGATGTTCTAGGATGGGTCGCACGAGTGATTTGTAAGCAATCTCTTTTGTGGACTGTTTGCACTTTTCCGATATTCTACCAATAAACTGAAGTCTACCACCTGCTTTGCCCGTGACTGAACCTATGTGATCATTCCATTTCATATCCCTACAAATTGTCACAGTCGGGTATTTGTATAGTTGGCTGATTCCAACAGTGACTCATTGATAGTATAGTCATAGTAAACTACTTTCTTTGTTTTGTGAGGTACAAATTTTTACATTTCTGAACATTTAGAGAAAGTTGCCAATCTCTGCACCATGTTGAAATCTTATCAAGTTTTGACTGAATATTTATGCGGCTTCTCTCAGATATTCTTTATTGTAGATAACTATGTCATCTGCAAAAAGCTTGATTTTGCAGTTAATATTGTCTGTAAGGTCATTAACATACAACATGAACAGCAAGGGTTCCAACACACTTCCCTGTGGCACACCCAATGTTACTTCTACATCTCCAAGATAACATGCTGTGTCCTCCCCACCAAAGAGTCCTCCTTCAGTCACAAATTTTGCATGATACCTCATGTGATTATACTTTTGACATTAAGAGTAGGTACGGTACTAGTCAAATGCTTTTTGTAAATCAAGAAACAGTGCATCTACCTGGTTGCTTTGATGCAAAGCTTTCAGTATGTCATGTGAGAAAAGTGAGAGTTGGGTTTCATATGATCAATGTTTTCGAAATCCATGCTGGTTGGCATTGAGGAGGTCATTCTGTTCAAGATACCTCATTATGTCTGAGCTCAGAATATGTTCTAAGATTCTACAACAAATCAGTGTCAGGGATACTGGACAGTAGTGTCGTGGATCACTTCTACTACCTTTCTTTTAGAGGGGTGTGACCTGTGACTTTTTTCAAGAAATGGGAACAGGCTTTTGTTCAAGGATCTATGAAGATTATAGTTAGAAGAGGGGCTAACTGAGACACAGTACAGAATCTCCCATCGATTCCATTGGGTCCTGGAGCTATGTTCAGTTTCAAAAATTTCAGCTGTTTCTTTACACCACTGACACTAAAACTTACTTTATTCATCTTCTCATTGGTACGGGGATTAAATTTGTGCAGTTCTCCTGGGTTTTCCTTTGTAAAGGAAAATTTGAAAACGGAGTTAAGCATATCAGCTTTTGCTGTGCTACCCTCAATTTCAGTTCCTGTCTCATTCACTAGGGACTGGACACTATCTTTGGGGTGCCACTAACAGCCCTTAAATATGACTACAATTTCTTTGGATTTTGTAACATGTCATTTGACAATATTCTGCTACAGTAGTCATTGAAGAAATCATGCATTGCTCTCTTGACAACCAAACACGCTTGTTTCATTCAGCATTTCTCTATCAATAGCCCTGCACTTTGTTTTTCATCTATCATCCCATAATCACTGTTTCCTTTGTAGTTTATTTACAGTGACTGCGTATCATGGAGGTTCCCTCCATTATAAACTGTCCTACTGGGTACACATCTGCCCAGTGCGTGGTCAATTATTCTTTTAAACTCAAGCCAGTGTTCCTATGCAAGCTGCTGACCTATGCTGAAAGTTTCAAGTTCCTTATTCAGATATGACACTACTGATTTTTTTATCTAGTTTACTGAACATATATATCTTTCTGCTTATTTTAGTTGTCCTTTGTACTTTGGTTATCCTTGTTGCCACGACAGCATCAGGGTCACTGATACTAGTTTCTGTGTGGACATCCTCAAGGACATCAGGTGTATTTGTTGCCATTAGTTCAAATATGTTTCCATCATGAGTGGGGTTCCTAACTATCTGTTCTACGTTTCTACATACTTTTCAGGGAAGGCAATTAGTAAAGTTTCACAGGATGTCTTTATCATGCCCATCACTAACAACAGTGTAATTTTCCCAATTAATTGTTGGAGATTAAGGTATCCATAATGAGCACAGTATGATTGGGGAACTTATTTATAAGTGAACAGAAGCTTTCTGTAAAGTTTTCAGTGACATCAGGAGACGATCCTGGTGGCCAATAGAATGATCCAATTATCATTTTTTGCCCATCCATGATACTGAGTCATGACATTAAACTGTATGTTCTGAGTCTACTGAACTACAAAAATAGCATTTCAGTCACTGCTTTTGGAAATACAATTTTTTAACTACACGGTAAAAATTTGTGTACTTTTTGTACGTTATCCTAAATAATTTTAATTATACATAACATTATGTTCTTCTTTCAGTTCAATAGACCCAGGATATGTATGTTATTACTCCCTGAAAATTTGAATACTTTACTCAAAGTGGTTTCTGAGATTTAGGGAAAAATTCAACAGAAAATGCAAATTTTCAGGAATGGCTTCTAAAGTTTCAAAAGACTGTAACTCATTTAATATATGCTTAATTTTTTATTTTTAGTTACTCACCCTGCACCATACTGTATATCATCTTCCTGATCTTTTTCCAAGTTTTTTCTGCTTTTCTTCTTTCTGGACTCCTTAGTGGCCAATTGTGCTTCATACTCTGCTTTATCAATACGAACCTTGTCCATCCGTTCACGTTCTCTGATGCAGTTTGCTCCAAGATTAATTCCCATATGCTGTAGCACTTTCACCCTACCAATGTTGCCATCATTAAAAGCAATAACAGCATTACTGACCCCCCACTTTAGTGTCTTCATTCCAACAAAAACAGAGATTATTGAACGACTCACTGGGATTTCGAGTCTGACCCTGCAGACACTTCTTCAGAAATTCAGGATTTGCCAGATCTCTGTAAAGTCTCTGTAAATAGGTTTTATGATATTCAAGACTGCTGCTGGGATGGAATGTTTATGGCTATATGAACTGTTTTGGTACTGGGCACTGTGGTAATTGCACCATGAATCAAGTCCAGGAGGGCAAAGGTAGTGTACTGGTTTTTCATCAGTTGACAGTCTGTGGAAGAAGATAGAACTCCAGAGATGGGAACTTGCCCTTCAATATATTCTCTCTTCCCATTACCCACCATGCCTCAACCTCCGCTAATTTCAAGTTGCTCGTGCCTCACCTGTCATTCAACAACATCTTTGCCTCTGTACTTCCGCCTCGACTGACATCTCTGCCCAAACTCTCTGCATTTGCATATTTCTGCCTGTGTCTGTATATGTGCGGATGGATATGTGTGCGTGTGCGAGTGTATACCTGTCCTTTTTTCCCCCTAAGGTAAGTCTTTCTGCTCCTGGGATTGGAATGACTCCTTACCCTCTCCTTTAAAACCCACATCCTTTTGTCTTTCCCTCTCCTTCCCTCTTTCCTGATGAAGCAACCTTGGGTTGCGAAAGCTTGAAATTTGTGTGTGTGTTTGTGTGTTTTTTATTGTCTCTATCAACATACCAATGGTTTCGTTTGGTAAGTTACAGCATCTTTGTTTTTATGTATATTTTTCCCACGTGGAATGTTTCTCTCTCTCTCTCTCTCTCTCTCTCTCTCTCTCTCTCTCTCTCTCTCTCTCTATATATATATATATATATATATATATATATATATATATATATATATATAAACAAAGATGATGTGACTTACCAAACAAAAGCGCTGGCAGGTCGATAGACACACAAACAAACACAAACATACACACAAAATTCTAGCTTTCACAACCAACGGCTGCTTCGTCAGGAAAGAGGGAAGGATTCCAATCCCGGGAGCGGAAAGACTTACCTTAGGGGGAAAAAAGGACGGGTATACACTCGCACACACACACACATATCCATCCACACATATACAGACACAAGCAGACATATTCAAATGCAAGGAGTTTGGGCAGAGATGTCAGTCGAGGCGGAAGTACAGAGGCAAAGATGTTGTTGAAAGACAGGTGAGGTATAAGCGGCGGCAACTTTAAATTAACGGAGGTTGAGGCCTGGTGGATAACGAGAAGAGAGGATATATTGAAGGGCAAGTTCCCATCTCCGGAGTTCTGACAGGTTGGTGTCAGTGGCAAGTATCCAGATAACCCGGACGGTGTAACACTGTGCCAAGATGTGCTGGCCGTGCACCAAGGCATGTTTAGCCACAGGGTGATCCTCATTACCAACAAACACTGTCTGCCTGTGTCCATTCATGTGAATGGGCAGTTTGTTGCTGGTCATTCCCACATAGAATGCGTCACAGTGTAGGCAGGTCAGTTGGTAAATCACGTGGGTGCTTTCACACGTGGCTCTGCCTTTGATCATGTACACCTTCCGGGTTACAGGACTGGAGTAGGTGGTGGTGGGAGGGTGCATGGGACAGGTTTTACACCGGGGGCGGTTACAAGGGTAGGAGCCAGAGGGTAGGGAAGGTGGTTTGGGGATTTCATAGGGATGAACTAAGATATTATGAAGGTTAGGTGGACGGCGGAAAGACACTCTTGGTGGAGTGGGGAGGATTTCATGAAGGATGGATCTCATTTCAGGGCAGGATTTGAGGAAGTCGTATCCCTACTGGAGAGTCACATTCAGAGTCTGATCCAGTCCCGGAAAGTATCCTGTCACAAGTGGGGCACTTTTGTGGTTCTTCTGTGGGAGGTTCTGGGTTTGAGGGGGTGAGGAAGTGGCTCTGGTTATTTGCATCTGTACCAGGTTGGGAGGGTAGTTGCGGGATGCAAAAGCTGTTTTCAGGTTGTTGGTGTAAAGGTTCAGGGATTCCGGACTGGAGCAGATTCGTTTGCCACGAAGACCTAGCCTGTAGGGAAGGGACCGCTTGATGTGGAATGGGTGGCAGCTGTCATAATGGAGGTACTGTTGCTTGTTCGTGGGTTTGATGTGGACGGCCGTGTGAGGGACCGCTTGATGTGGAATGGGTGGCAGCTGTCATAATGGAGGTACTGTTGCTTGTTGGTGGGTTTGATGTGGACGGCCGTGTGAAGCTGGCCATTGGACAGGTGGAGGTCAACGTCAAGGAAAGTGGCATGGGATTTAGAGTAGGACCAGGTGAATCTGATGGAACCAAAGGAGTTGAGGTTGGAGAGGAAATTCTGGAGTTCTTCTTCACTATGAGTCCAGATCATGCAGATGTCATCAATAAATCTGTACCAAACTTTGGGTTGGCAGGCCTGGGTAACCAAGAAGGCTTCCTCTAAGCAACCCATGAATAGGTTGTCTTACAAGGGGGCCGTCCTGGTACCCATGGCTGCTCCCTTTAATTGTTGGTATGTCTGGCCTTCAAAAGTGAAGAAGTTGTGGGTCAGGATGAAACTGGCTAAGGTAATGAGGAAAGAGGTTTTAGGTAGGGTGGCAGGTGATCGGCGTGAAAGTAAGTGCTCCATCGCACCGAGGCCCTGGACGTGCGGAATATTTGTGTATTAGGAAGTGGCATCAATGGTTACAAGGATGGTTTCCGGGGGTAACAGATTGGGTAAGAATTCCAGGTGTTCGAGAAAGTGATTGGTGTCTTTGATGAAGGATGGGAGACTGCATGTAATGGGTTGAAGGTGTTGATCTACGTAGGCAGAGATACGTTCTGTGGGGGCTTGGTAACCAGCTACAATGGGGCGGCCGGGATGATTGGGTTTGTGAATTTTAGGAAGAAGGTAGAAGGTAGGGGTGCGGGGTGTCGGTGGGGTCAGGAGGTTGATGGAGTCAGGTGAAAGGTTTTGTATTGGGCCTAAGGTTCTGAGGATTCCTTGAAGCTCCGCCTGGACATCAGGAATGGGATTACCTTGGCAAACTTTGTATGTGGTGTTGTCTGAAAGCTGACGCAGTCCCTCAGCCACATACTCCTGAGGATCAGGTACCACGGTCGTGGAACCCTTGTCCGCCAGAAGAGTGACGATGGATCGGTCAACCTTCAGATCCCTCTCCAAACCTTCCAGGAATTTCTGACTTCCAGCCTTGCCTCTCAATCCTTCTTAAAAAACCTTAATCCTACTCCCAACATCACCACTGCTGAAGCCCAGGCTATCCGTGATCTGAAAAAAAAAAAAAAAAAAAAATAGAGGGATACATTCCACGTGGGAAAAATATATCTTAAAACAAAGATGATGTGACTTACCAAACGAAAGCGCTGGCAGGTCGATAGACACACAAACAAACACAAACATACACACAAAATTCGAGCTTTCACAACCAAAGGTTGCTTCATCAGAAAAGAGGGAAGGAGAGGGAAAGACGAAAGGATGTGGGTTTTAAGGGAGAGGGTAAGGAGTCATTCCAATCCCGGGAGCGGAGAGACTTACCTTAGGGGGAAAAAAGGACAGGTATACACTCGCGCACACACACACACACACACACATATCCATCCGCACATATACAGACACAACCAGACATTTGTAAAGGCAAAGAGTTTTGGCAGAGATGTCAGTCGAGGCGGAAGTACAGAGGCAAAGATGTTCTTGAAAGACAGGTGAGGTATGAGCGGCGGCAACTTTAAATTAGTGGAGGTTGAGGCTTGGCGGATAACAAGAAGAGAGGATATACTGAAGGGCAAGTTCCCATCTCCGGAGTTCTGACAGGTTGGTGTCAGTGGCAAGCATCCAGATAACCCGGACGGTGTAACACTGTTCCAAGATGTGCTGGTCGTGCACTAAGGCATGTTTAGCCACAGGGTGATCCTCATTACCAACAAAAACTGTCTGCCTGTGTCCATTCATGTGATTGGACAGTTTGTTGCTGGTCATTCCCACATAGAAAGCTTCACAGTGTAGGCAGGTCAGTTGGTAAATCACGTGGGTGCTTTCACACGTGGCTCTGCCTTTGATCGTGTGCACCTTCTGGGTTACAGGACTGGAGTAGGTGGTGGTGGGAGGGTGCATGGGACAGGTTGTACACCAGGGGCGGTTACAAGGTTAGGAGCGAGAGGGTAGGGAAGGTGGTTTGGGGATTTCATAGGGATGAACTAAGAGGTTACAAGGGTTAGGTGGACGGCGGAAAGACACTCTTGGTGGAGTGGGGAGGATTTCATGAAGGATGGATCTCATTTCAGGGCAGGATTTGAGAAAGTCGTATCCCTCTCCAGCAGATGTCTTGTCAAATTATTCACTGTTGCTGTCACAAGAGTAATGGATAGGAAACAACCAAAAGGTGCTGTAGAATTAACTTATGCACTAGGCCATGTATGTTTTATTCAAGGGTTATCCAAGAAGAGAATACAGGTGATTGAGTGCAGCTGATGCAAAAACAAGAATTGTAGGTTAGGCCATTGAAGTAGTCCAACAAGAAGAGAGCATGATTATACTAATGAGAGACAATAATCAGATTTCAAGGGGAATAAGCTGGCTTAATAATAGTAAGAAACACCGAAGACAGGTAAGACTTAACATGTGTGGTAAAACGCGGCATGTGGCCAAACATTGTCTTCACTATACCTATGTAAGATGGGTACAGATATGTAACAGGACAGAAAAAGCACAGAAGTTCCAAAATTGTTGTTATCATTGTGTCAAGCCAGGATATACAGATGCAAAATGTGTCGGGATTACTACATGTGAAAAATGCCAAAGGCGGAGCCACATGGAGATGGACCACTGAACTCCCAAATGTTATAGATGTACAAAATATGAGCATACAGCACCACATTGTAGAGATAAATCAGAAAGATTCCAAAGAAAAGAATAGAAAGCAAAACAGGTGGCATGGACAGCAGTCACAGTAGTCACTGTCAAATGGCCCAAGGGGAGAGTAATAGGCTACGAGGCAGAAAACAATGTAATGATTACATATTGCAAGGAATTCAGTAGAGAATCGATATTTTTGACAAATGCAGGCGCACATATAAGTTTATTCAAGGAGGAAAAACAACCACTAAAATACCAGTAAATCATCAAGAAGTATAGAGGGTAAAAGGGGTAGCACATGATACAATGAATTGAGGAAGTACAGTACATACTGATGAAACTAAAATTAGCTCTAACATGGAAATTAAGCGTTTCCGGACACATGTCCACATAACATCTTTTCTTAATTTGTGTGTGTGGAATGTTTCCTGAAAGTTTGGCCGTACCTTTTTGTAACACCCTGTATATACACACACAAATCAGTTGGTTCTACTGAGAAATTCATCAGTGGAGTAGAAGGAGTTGGCCACCAATAAATCCTTTAGGCTTCTCTTAAACTGAATTTCATTGGTTAATGCTTACTATGAGTACAAATGGTTCAAATGGCTCTGAGCACTATGGGACTTAACTTCTGAGGTCATCAGTCCCCTAGAACTTAGAACTACTTTTTATGGCTGCTGGCATGTTGTTGAAAATGTGTGTTCCTGAATAATGCACACCTTTTTATACAAGACTAAGTGACTTTAAATCCTTGTGAAGATTATTCCTATTTCTAGTATTGATTCCATGAATTGAGCTATTGGTGATGTGCTTCATTTAAAAGGGGACCATTTGTCATTTACAGAGAGTAGAACATAGACTTCTGATACTGCCCAAGCACAAAGCCAGGATCAGACTATATCAGGTACCAAGTTTCCAGAAGGAGATATTATGTGAACATGTAGAGAAAATGTTAGTGGATGATATTATTGTAGAAAGTCAAAGCCAATGGAATGCACCACTATTATAAATTCTCGAAACAGTCAATGCCAGTGGAAAACAAAAATATAGTTTGTTGACTGATAATCTGGATCAGTTGGGAAAGCTAAGTAATTTTCCATGTTGGATTTAGCCAGTGGATATCATCAGATATTGAAGGAACCCCACGACAGGGAGAAAACAGCATTTAATGCTTACTATGAGTACAAATGGTTCAAATGGCTCTGAGCACTATGGAACTTAACTTCTGAGGTCATCAGTCCCCTAGAACTTAGAACTACTTAAACCTAACTAACCTAAGGACATCACACACATCCATGCCTGAGGCAGGATTCGAACCTGCGACCGTAGTGGTCGCGCGGTTCCAGACTGTAGCGCCTAGAACCGCACGGCCACCCTGGCCGGCACTATGAGTACAAGAGGATGTCTATGGATATGAAAAGGGCATGGAAAAAAATATCAGAAATTAATGAATATTGCACTGTCAGGTTTACAATGAACAAAATGTTCGGGCAATATTACCTGTTACAGATGTTCTTTAGGAGAACATAGTGAGAAATTAAGAGAGATTTTTGACAGACTAAGGGTGTATAGGCTGATGTTGCAGCCAGACAAGTGTGAATTTTTACAGAAGGAAGTGATATTTTTGAGATATAAGATAACTGATACAGGAGTACAGTCAAACAAGTCGAACAATCTAGGTCTAGCAGGATCCATCAAAAATATGTAAAAGATTTCAGTAGAACTGCAGCTTCTGTACATAAGTTGCTAAAAGAAAACGAACAGCAGGAAGCAGTCAATGGATTAAGAGCAAACTTATTCAGTCCCCCCATACTACAGTACCCTGACTTTGAGAAACCTTTCATTATTAAGATGGACACAAATGAAACAGCACTTGGCACAATGTTATCATAAGGTAAAGTTGGAAGTGACTTACCAATAGCATATGCTTCCAGGTCATTAAATAGAGCAGAGAAAAACTACTCAACAACTGAGCTGGAGTGTTTAGCATTAGTATGAACAACAAAGTAATTTCACCATATATGTATAAAAGGAACTTAAAAATAGTAACAGACCACAAGCCATTAATGTGGATTTTTGCTGTGAAATGCCCATCATCACATTTAAAATGGAGACTGAAACTAGAAGAATATTCATACGAGATTATATATAAGCCATGATTATTGAATGCCATTAAGTAGAATGCAACAAAGTAATGAAGAGGCACAGGTCATGGAAAACAGAGAGCCCATTAGAAGGATAACTGAGATTACTGAGTTAAATGAAGAATAGTTGAGGAAGGAACAGAGGCCAGGATTAGAAAGGAAGTACATGACAATCTATTAGGAGGGCAGCAATAGCTTCAAAGAACCTTGGGTTGTCTAAAGAGATATGGTTCATGGAAGGGAAGGAAAGGAGGTGTCGAGGAATACATTAGAAAATATGATAAATGTCAATGAAAAAAAAAAATTACTCAAAGTAAGATGAAGATGCCACTAATTATTAAGGACACAGCAAAAAATGTTTGATATATGTTATATGGAAATAGTTGATTCATTAGATGTAACCACCGATTGCAACAGATATATTTTAACTTTTCAGGATGATATGAGCAAGTTTACTGTAGCAGTTTTGATAGAGAGACACAATAGCAGAAAAATTCATTGAAGAAATTGTATTAAAGTGTGGTATTCCTTCAGTAGCGTTGACAGATCAAGGTTCAAATTTTCTATGTCAAATTTTCAGGAGAGTACACAGATTATTGAGAACAAAGAATATACAGACAGCCACTTTCCACCTACAAGTGAATGGAACATTGGAAAGGACACATTGGGTGTTAGTGAAGTATTTGAAGCATTTTATAATTGAAGATCATACCATTTGGGACAAATGGGGCCCCTATAGTTATTTTTGTTTTCAATACTACACCACATCACAACACAGGATATGCCCCTTTTGGATTAAGGTTTGAAAGAACAATTTACCCAGAATTTAAAAAAAAGACACAGCCAAAACAGGATATGATTATGAGAATTATGTATATCAGTTCAAAGCTAGGATGCAAGAAACACATCAAGTAGTTAGAGATAAAAGAGGCCAAAGAAGCAAACAAGGTTCATTATGACAAGATTGAGCATAAGAGAATATTTCAGGTAGAAGACAGAGTGTTTCTGTATGATGAGACACTAATACATGGAAGATCAAAAAAGTTGGATTCCCACTTCAGAGTCTCACATGAAATAATAGAAGTCAAATAGCCTAATGTAGTAATCATGGCAAACAGGAGACAAGAATGGAAAGTACACAGTAATAGATTGAAACCTTATTACTAAAATGAAGTTAGAAATGTAAGATTAGCATTTCACTTATAGACCCATCATGATGCCGTCAACAGCAGTGATGTGGATTCTGAAGATCTCTGGTGGATGGTGGACCTACAGTTGTCACAGGTATGAAGAGATGTATGGTATTGTGGAGATTCACATGATAAAGACACGGCCAGGGATATACTACCATCATAAAGGCAATGTTGATGTAACCAGTATGAATTGGAGATTGGTAACCTATGTGAGTTTGAGAGCACTGGATGACAAATTTCACACTGTTCGACAGGTAGGATTAAAAATGATTCATTAATGTAAAGAGAGACTGGAGCAACTAAAAATTAGCCAAGTGGCATTTAATATCCTAGTTAATGGGTTTATGCACAATGTAGAATGATAGCAAGAGACCAAATCTCTCATAAATCAGTTAACAAAAACAGTAAGGGGGCAAGAGAGAGTAATTATTAATTCTGTAGGGGATATTAGTAAAATTTTATTCATAACCTTGGACAAGGCAGATGCTGCTTATTACAAAACACACATTGATAGTATGGAGTCGAGATAGAACAGTTTCTTAAATTGTTCAAAGAACAAGTGACTGTAGCCAGAGCCACATTGTCAAATTTAAATAAAACTTAAGATTCAGTCATGACCAATGAGCAATTGCTCAAAAATGGAATGAATAATTTAGAACAGTTTATTACATTATGGCGTGTGTTATATTTATAACACAGAAATCACCATTTACTTTCACTATGCAATATTTTTATTGGCACAAGATAAATCGAAACACAAAGAAATAGTTTTCAACAATCATGGTAACAGTCATGACAAATGTCTTACACCAACTAGTCAACAACCAAAGTAAGTAAAACGAAGTACAAAAAAGCAAAGATATTAATATTTTCTGGCAGTCCTGCCACAGAGGCGCCCCCCCCCTCCCCCCCTGCGAGGAGTGCGGAGCGCATAGGAGGAGTGATGAGGAGTAAGTGATAAAGGGAAGGTAAACCTTTAAGGCATGACGTAATCTTGAAGTCTGAGAAGTGCCCGTATGGTGCGGCCAGCACAGGTGATGGCAATAGGGGTAGGAGGATTCGGGGAAGACGAAGGAGAGGGGGGGTTACTCTTATAAATAAAACATTATTGGAGTCTACATAGGCTGAAATGTCATTTTGTGAAGTACCAGGAGCCACATTGAAGCACTGTAATAGCTTAATGTCTTTCTTGTCAGATGGCACAGAATTGTTTTGAATTTCAAATAAAAGAAGAAAAGTGTCCACAAGTTGTATTTTTATAGAGTCCACATCATAGTCACTCAAGTCTACTTGAAACACTAGTTCATTACTGCTGGCACTCGGACGCGTGAAGTACAGAAGAGGGGGGCCTTGACTTGCAGAGAGTGTTTGATTAGCTTGTGGAGAAGGGTTAGGACAGGCCTCTGAAGTTTCTTGCAAAACAAATTCATTATCGTGTATGTTGGTGTCGTTAAGGATCCATGCTGGTTTCAATCGCTCAATGGACATGACAGATGGTTTGTTCTTAAAGAGGATCGTATAAGTATTTTCAGAGCGTGACAGGACCTGGTATGGGCCAATGTAGGGTGGAGCAAGGGGTGGATGCATGGCATCTTCTCTAAGCATCACGTAGTTACAAGAACTGAGGTGTGGGTGAATAAAACCGGAGGGGTAGCATGCGATCGAGGTTGCGGAAAACGTAACTTGGTGATATGCTGTCGAACCTGTCGTACCAACTTGGGAAGTTGATTCTCGGAAAGTAGAGTAGGATCATCAAGAAAATCCGCCGGAAGTGCAAGGTTTTCTCCGTATACCATATCAGCAACTGACGCTTTAAGGTCTTCTTTGAAAACCGTCCTCAAACCTAAAAGGACCCAGGGGAGTGCCTCAGTCCAAGAGGAAGAATGACATATGAGAGCGACCTTCAGGGTACGTTGCCATCATTCTATTAGGCTGTTAGATTGCAGGTGATAGGCTGTAGTTCTGAATTTGTTGACACCGCACAGTGGACAGAGGCGATTAAACAGATTAGATTCAAATTGTTTCCCGTGGTTTGTGGTAAGTGAAGTAGGGCAACCAAAACGAGAAACCTAATGGCAGACAAAAGCGTTAGCTACAGTGTTGGCCGTAATGTCCACGATGGGGATAGCCTCATCCCAACGTGTGGTACGATCTATCATGGTCAGTAAGTAACGGAAATTGTTAGATATTGGTAACGGACCGACAATGTCCAAATGGACATGACAGAATCTACCTGAGGGCACAGTAAATTTGCCTAATTGTGTATTTTGGCTCTCTGGCAAGGTATGCATGCTCTCGCTCACCGATTACAATCTCTTTTTACATTAGGCCAAATGTATCTCTCTGTAACGAGGCACGTAGTCGCGCGAATGCTCGGGTGAGCGAGATTGTGGATTGTGTCGAAAACGTCTTTCCTAAGAGCTTTAGGGACTAGGATGACCTGTTTTAATGTCACAATACAAAGAGCAACCATCATTAGGGAAGGGAAGTAGAGCAATTTGTAAGGAAGTATCAGAGTCAGAGAGAAGGTGCTGTATCTCTGGGTCGGATAGCTGGAGCTCGTGTTAAGTGGTGAGGATCAATAGCTGCCTTCAGGTAGGACAGGCATGACAGGTAGTCTGCTGCAACATTGTCATTACCCCTGATATATTGAAAGTCTGAAACATATTGTAATACCAAATCCATATGGCGGAACCTTCTGGGTAGTACATCTAATGCTGGTTTGCGGAGAGCCTCGACAAGGGGCTTGTGATCTGTGTAAACTGTCACAAGTCGGGCTTCAATATCTGTATGAAAGTACTTTACGGCCTCATAAATGGCGTAAAGTTCACGATCAAATGCGGACCACTTCCTTTGTGTTTCGGTGAGCTTTTTTGAAAAGAAATGCGGGTGTGTAGTGCCTGTTGGTAGGGTCTGTTGCAAAACTGCACCAATGGCATTATCACTAGCGTCTGTGGTTATTGTCAGGGAGGCATCAGGGTGAGGGTGAGACAGGGTAATAGCGTTCACCAAGGCGTACTTAAGCGAGTCGAAGGGTCGCTGCATGATCTGATCCCATTCTATGTGTCTGTCGCCTGTGGTATTCTTTCCCTTTAAGGCCTCAGTGAGAGGGGCTTGAAGAGATGCTGCATGTGGAATGTGGAGTCTAAAAAAATTTACCATTCTGAGGTATCTACGTAACTCTTTATAGGTTCGAGGGAGGGGAAGGTCAAGTATTTGTTGTAGTCTATCTGAGGTGGGATGAATGCCCTCATTATTGACCAAATGTCCCAGGAAAATAACCTCTGGCTTCTCCAGTTGGGATTTGTCATGATTAATCTCAACTCCGTGTCGTGCCAATCTATCAAAAACCTGTTGGAGGTGTTGTTTGTGTTCCTCTGCAGTTGTGGAGAAAATAATAATGTCATCTAGGTAGGCATAGCAAAAATTAAGGCCACCTAGAATGGTGTCAATGAATCTTTGCCAGGTCTGAGCGGCATTCTTCAATCCATAAGGCATAAACAAATATTCATATAGTCCAAATGGGGTGATGATAGCAGTTTTGGGGATATCTTCTGGGTGCATCGGAATCTGATGGTATGCCGTTTTGCAGTCTAACACAGCGAAAAAATTGGCACCGAACATGGATTGTGAAAAGTCGTGGAGGTGTGGGACAGGGTAGTTATCAAGTATTGTTCTGGCGTTCAAACACCTATAGTCTCCACAGAGTCGAAAGGAATTGTCCTTTTTGGTCACAACATGTACTTGGGAAGACCACGCACTGTCCGAGGGGTGGACTATACTCAAGTGTAAAAGTTCATTAATACATTCTTTGGCAGCGGTAAGTTTTTTTGCATTGAGGCGTTGGGGGCGAGAACAGACAGGCGGTCCCTCAGATGTGTTAAGCCGGTGGCAGACACCCGTAGTAATGGCCTTGATTTTGTGAATAGGTGTGGCCGAAATACGTGGAGGGACACAGGAAGGAGTGACGTTATTGTCGGTGCATGGTAAGTATGAAAGGGAACTAACCTGAGACACGTTATCATTGAACGGTAGTTCAGTGAAAGCTGCAGTGTTGTCTGCGGAGCTGCGCTGTGCAACAGCCGGCGGGGTTCCATTGACTATGGTGTTACTGCATGAAGGAATTGTTGCGTGTGCATGCACAGCATCGCCTGTAACAGCTGTCGCCTCTGTGTTTTGATGAAAGGCGGATGGTGAAGTGCAGGGTGGGGGGTTGCTGGGTGGGTTGCCGCCTTCACTGTCCGGGTCATGGCAGGTGGCAGGTGCTGCTGTGGCTGTGTGGTATGCAGGTCCCGTGTAATTTCATGCATTTTATTACTTTTAATCTTGATCTCCTCTCTAAACCCGCGCAATTCATCTGTCAGGGCATCACAACGTTGGAGTAGCCTTGCATTGTCTTCAGACAATTGGTCGATTTCAAGGCGTTGCATAACTAAGTTCACTACGCCAGCTTTGACCTCCTCAGATAGAATAGAAAATGTCTCTTTGTCTTGTTGACAGGACGTATTTGAGCTGCAGTCTGTCGGCATGGATGGGGAAAATCTCGCCAAAAATTTTTGTTTAAAATCCACTGAGCAGAGGGCAGGTGTAATTAAGTCCAAAGAAAAGTTATGAGCAGTTAAGAAGTCCAATCCTAATACTGGCTCATTGATTTCTACTACCGAAAATGTCCATTCATAATTATGTGTATCATTGAAGTAAATGCGAAGTTGCGTTACACCATAAACCTTTAATGAGGAATTGTTGGCTGCTCTGATTTGGTGAGGCTATTGCTTGATTATAGAAGTGACCATTGAACGTGGAATGATGCTCACATCGGCACCAGTGTCCACTAAAAACCATTTCTGAGAAGCTATATCCTGGATATACAAATGTCCGAGAGAATAATTCGGAAGTACTAGCCTGTGATCTGTTAAGCGACTGGACGTCACAGTGCAGACCGGTGCGCCTATAATGTCCCGCCGTGCGTGTTTGGGCACATTTCACAGGGTGAGCGGCAATTCCTGGCTGTATTACCGTGAACGGAGTGATACCAGCAGAGAGGATAAACTTGCTGATCCTGTGTTGTTACCGGGTGAAGGACGTCACTTGAAGCTGTGGTATGGGATGGTGAAGGGCGGTGTGTAATCTGGTGGTCAGCCAGTGTACTCTGTCTGTTGTTTTGGAAAGATCGGCCTCTGCCATGTGGGGGAAGTGTAATATCGAGGGGGACACACGTAGATAACTTTCTTCTGTTGATTATCTTATATGCGGCGTCGGCCAGCAATAATTTCACTTGTAGAGCTTCCTGGTCGTGTGATAGGAGCTGCAGTTGGATAGCTTGCGGCAGCTTTGCAACCCAGTAAGAAAGTAAAGCTTCATCTGGCATAGTTTTGCTATCGAAGACTGCTCTGATACGTCGCCACAGTTGTGAAGGAGTCGAGTCTTTGAGATGTACATCTCGCAGTATGTATAAAACACTCTTGCGTAGTCTTAGCTAGACATTTGCAGATCTGTTGTTTTGCCAATGCGTAACGATTTGCGGGGGCCACCAAGAGCACTAAGTCCTGTACTCACTCAGCGTGGTCCTCTAGGGCATTAATAAGCGCAATAAATTTAGCACTGTCTGAATCAATGTGTAGGGTGGTGAATATAGTCTCTGCCAAAATAAACCATGTATGCGGATTGTCCATCGTGA
This sequence comes from Schistocerca americana, assembly GCF_021461395.2. NCBI lineage: Eukaryota > Metazoa > Arthropoda > Insecta > Orthoptera > Acrididae > Schistocerca > Schistocerca americana. The sequence goes on from NC_060124.1 coordinate 314,435,199, forward strand.
ACCTTGCTAATTTAGGAATTTTCTCACTCTTGTGTTGTGGATGTAACAGATTTGATAGCACAGCGGACGGGAGTGGCGGAGTGTTTATGAAGCTGTCACTCGTGGTGTTCGCGGCAGCTGGTTTAAACACAGCTGGCACGGGAGGCGCGGCAGGCGCAGCCAGGGCTGCAGAAACAATCGGGGCGGGATGACTGTCCAACCAGTAATTGTTGTCACTGAAATTTGTACCCATCTGTTTTTCTAGTGAGAATGTGTCCAAAACCGATTTATCAGCAATATATGGGGAGCTCCAAGTGATCTGTGGGCTCAAAAAGTCTGTGAGGTTCATAGTGTTGGGGCACTGTTGCACACTACATGTCACAGGAGGTTGCACATACGATGCACTGTGAGTCACAAATTTAGGCACAGCACTCATGATTGGTTTGTTATAGACTAACGTAGAAAAAAACTTCATAGCAGGTGACATCACTGACGATGTTGAAAGAGTCCACAACGGCATTGTTGATGACAGAGAAAACTCCACGGCATTGTACTTATCTTCCAATTTTATCCCAGTTGTTGGTGGTGTTGTGCGTAAGAAACTGTGGAAAGACAGTGTAGAGGCACCATTAGTATCATGTTGTAGTCCGAAAGGAGTGGAAGGTGAGCGATGTGGAGATATCGAAGTAAACGGCCACATTGTCGAATAGGATGTATGCTGCATGTCGGAGGACACCAGTATGGCGTATGTTATACTTATAACACAGAAAACACCATTTACTTTCACTATGCAATATTTTTATTGGCACAAGATAAATCAAAACACAAAGAAATAGTTTTCGACAATCACGGTAACAGTCATGACGAATGTCTCACGCCAACTAGTCAACAACCAAAGTAAGTAAAAAGAAGTACAAAAAGCAAAGATATTAATATTTTCTGGCAGTTCTGCCACAACATATTCTTTGAGGCTCACAGACTATGGTCTCAGGAGAACAGCCACATTCATGACCATCAGTGAACAACTTTTGCAATTACAGGTTTTATTTAATGAAGTGTGTAGGGAATATGAGCAATTAGTAAGTGTGATAACTCATGATTAAAAGGGTTTTCTTGCCCTTCACACTGTAAATCCAGTACAAATTGTCAAGTATTTAGAGCTAATTCAAAATGAGTTAGTGTACCCGAAACTGACGCACACTGATCGATCTTTGAAAACTGGTAGTTTTCACCATCCTGTGCACAAGAAAGCAGCCCTGAACTTGTTAATACACAGAGACAAAGCTTTTTCTGATGACAACCACATACAGTCTGGATTGCAGCTCTTGAGGCATGTATTCAGGGAGAATGGCTACAGCAGAAGAGAAATTGCAAACACTTTCAGGTGTCAATGAAGAAGGCTGCCTTGTGAATCAGCAGAAGAAGTAAAGCTGGCAGCTTTCCTGCCATACTGTGGGGAAAAAGCAGGAAGTTAGGATGTTTACTGCAGAGACATGTATTGATGGTTTGGTTTGGTTGTTTGGGGAAGGAGACCAGACAGCTAGGTCATCGGTCCCATCGGATTAGGGAAGGATGGGGAAGGAAGTCGGCCGTGCCCTTTGAAAGGAACCATCCCGGCATTTGCCTGGAGAGATTTAGGGAAATCACGGAAAACCTAAATCAGGATGGCTGGACGCGGGATTGAACCATCGTCCTCCTGAATGCAAGTCCAGTGTCTAACCACTGCGCCACCTCGCTCAGTGAGACATGTATTGAGACCAGTGTTCTGGCCTGCCCCCAAGATACAAAATACGTTGCACCCAGTTAAAGATGATGTAGCTCTTTGCATGTCCAGTGTGTATGGTGTCCCACGTGAGTGCAGCAGCATTATATAGGCCAGACAATTTGCACAGTTTCAGAGCATTGTATTGAGCACAAGAGACATATTAAGCAAAGGGAGCTCGACAAGTTGGCCATAGCTGAGCATTGCGTCAAAAATGGACAAATAATACAGTTTGAGAACACATGAGTCTCAGCTCATGTGTCAACATACTGGGACTCAGTTGTAAAAGAGGCAGTGGAGATTAGAACGAACAGCAACATCTTCAACAGAGACAAGGACTACACACTAAGTAGGGCCTGGGGTGGGCATTGTATGTCAAAAGGAAGCAACAGCAGATGCTTAATGCTTGTAGGAAGGCAGGAGTGGCAGTTTCAGAAAATGGTGCGGGCCCCCCACACCATCTGACATCACTTGGTCCCCCCAGATCTACTATCAGCTGACCAACTCGCCTTCTATACATGCATCAGTTCAGCCCTCTCTGATTGATGCCAGTGGCTGTAATCATAGGTATATAAGTGGGAAATAGTGCCGGTCCCAGCAGTCAGTAGTTTTACTCCTGGCAACAATGGCAGAGCTAGCCATCAGAAGCTTGAGGATTTTATTGGATTATTGGAAATGGTGTAGCTTGAAACCTGAGAAGATTTATCCAGATATCACAGAGGGCCATGTGCATGCAGAATCAATGAAGAACAAAATATTAGATCAGTGAGTGGCAGATTAAAGAGTAGTGACTATGGACTAACAGCAGTAGCAAAGAAGAGAGATTCAGCAAGTAATCCAATCAGTTAGAGTGCAGTGATCTGATGGAGGAGCTGCAGCATCTGATGGAGCAATAGACACTTCAACTATGAGAAGATGATGATAGACTCTGGTGCACATATGGACACTGCAAGCTAAGTAGCAGTTTCCAGTATTCGTTGGAATAGCGTTGAGCAGAGACTGCCTATCTCTTTCTCTAAGCACTAAGTTAGAGGACTTTCAGTGGATAGCAGGAACAAGTTACTGATTGGTACTTGTCTCTTGTACCACAGGGAAAGTAGACCCTGACTGACACTGTATTATTTCAAAATGTTCATGATTTATTATTTAGGTCAAGTGGACAGTAGTTAGCAAACCAAGTGGCAGTGAAAGCACATGTGTCTGATAAAGGTCCTTCCTAGTGATTATTGAAAGCATTTGACATTATGTTAAGAACAATCCTGCCAATTCCATGAAAATTGCCAACGTGTTCTAACCAAATACTCATCCTATCCAAGACGATTTCCTCCCCCTCATCTCCACTATAAAGGTTGACAAATAAGCTAACTAAATCCATATTATCATTAACTTCCCAACTGCAAAGACAGACAAAAGAAAAAAAAAAAAATGTTGGTGTAGGGAAAATGTGCAGGAATGTGACACAGTACATCCATTCTGTTGAAAGGTTGGAATGATGATGGCGTTTACATAATAGGACAGGTAACTGGACTTTCAGGACACATCTCCTTGAAAAAAAAAGCTATGATAAATTTATATAGATAAATATATAGAAGAAGAATGGATAGCTTTGAGGGATGAAGTAGTGAAGGGAGCAGAGGATCAAGTAGGTAAAAAGATGAGGGCTAGTAGAAATCCTTGGGTAACAGAAGAAATATTGAATTTAATTGATGAAAGGACAAAATATAAAAATGCAGTAAATGAAGCAGCAAAAAGGAATACAAATGTCTTAAAAATGAGATCGACAGGAAATGCAAAACGGCTAAGCAGGGATGGCTAGAGGACAAATGTAAGGATGTAAAGGCTTATCTCACTAGGGGTAAGATAGGTACTGCCTACAGGAAAATTAAAGAGACCTTTGGAGAAAAGAGAACCACTTGTATGAATATCAAGAGCTCAGATGGAAACCCAGTCCTAACCAAAGAAGGGAAAGCAGAAAGGTGGAAGGAGTATATAGAGGGTCTATACAAGGGCGATGTACTTGAGGACAGTATTATGGAAATGGAATAGGATATAGATGAAGATGAAATGGGAGATACGATACTGCGTGAAGAGTTTGACAGAGCACTGAAAGACCTGAGTCGAAACAAGGCCCGGGAGTAGACAACATTCCATTGGAACTACTGACGGCCTTGGGAGAGCCAGTCCTGACAAAACTCTACCGTCTGGTGAGCAAGATGTATGAGACAGGTGAAATCCCCTCAGACTTCCAGAAGAATATAATAATTCCAATCCCAAAGAAAGCAGGTGTTGACAGATGTGAAAACTACCGAACTATCAGTTTAATAAGTCACGGCTGCAAAATACTAATGTGGATTCTTTACAGACAAATGGAAAAACTGGTAGAAGCCAACCTCGGGGAAGATCAGTTTGGATTCCGTAGAAATGTTGGAACACGTGAAACAATACTGACCCTAAGGCTTATCTTAGAAGCTAGATTAAGAAAAGGCAAACGTACGTTTCTAGCATTTGTAGACTTAGAGAAAGCTTTTGACAATGTAGACTGGAATACTCTCTTTCAAATTGTGAAGGTGGCAGGGGTAAAATACAGGGAGTGAAAGGCTATTTGCAATTTGTACAGAAACCAGATGGCAATTATAAGAGCCGAGGGGCGTGAAAGAGAAGCAGTGGTTGGGAAGGGAGTGAGACAGGGTTCTAGCCTCTCCCCAATGTTATTCAATCTGTATATTGAGCAAGCAGTAAAAGAAACAAAAGAAACATTTGGAGTAGGTATTAAAATCCATGGAGAAGAAATAAAAACTTTTAGGTTCACCAATGTCATTGTAATTCTGTCAGAGACAGCAAAGGACTTGGAAGAGCAGTTGAACATAATATACAGTGTCTTGAAAGGAGGATATAAGATGAACATCAACAAAAGCAAAATGAGGATAATGGAATTTGGTCGAGTTAACTTAGGTGATGCTGAGGGAATTAGATTAGGAAATGAGACACTTAAAGTAGTAAAGGCGTTTTGCTATTTGGGGCACAAAATAACTGATGATGGTCGAAGTAGAGAGGATATAAAATGTAGATTGGCAATGGCAAGGAAAGCGTTTCTGAAGAAGAGAAATTTGTTTACATCGAGTATTGATTTAAGTGTCAGGAAGTCGTTTCTGAAAGTACTTGTATGGAGTGTAGCCATGTATGGAAGTGAAACATGGACGATTAGTAGTTTCGACAGGAAGAGAATAGAAGCTTTAGAAATGTGGTGTTACAGAAGAATGGTGAAGATTAGATTGGTAGATCACATAACTAATGAGGAGATATTGAATAGAACTGGGGAGAAGAGGAGTTTGTGGCACAACTTGACTAGAAGAATGGATCAGTTGGTAGGACATGTTCTGAGGCATCAAGGGATCACCAATTTAGTATTGGAGGGCAGTGTGGAGGGTAAAAATTGTAGAGGGAGACCAAGAGATGAATACACTAAGCAGATTCAGAAGGATGTAGGCTGCAGTACGTACTGGGAGATGAAGCAGTTTGCACAGGATAGAGTAGCATGGAGAGCTGCATCAAACCAGTCTCAGGACTGAAGACCACAACAACAACAACAACAACAATATGATAAATACTGCCATCACGCCGCATCCCACAATCACCTTTGCACAATGAAGTGGTACTGGTTGATGTACGTACAGATTTTTATTGCTTGTATTCTTCAGTTTTGCATATTGACATGTCAGTGGAGATGGAAATGGGATTCGTCTGTCCACAGAGTGTTCCATGTGTTGTCCACCTCCGTGTGAGCAAGTAAGCCCAGTGTGAAAGTTTCTCTTTTTTTTTTTTTTCAGCAGGAAACAGCTCCTGAACATGTGTGATTGTGTATAGATAGCAATGCAGGATGTTTCATAGGTTTTTATGCGCTGTGGTTGCAGGCATGTCCAATGTTCCTGCAGTTACCTGTGCACTGCATGGTTGCACACCGCAGCTCAACCTCTCATGCAGTGCTCGTGGCCACAGCTTCAACAGATGTCAGATCAACTGCTTTCCTACTTCTACCACATAGCACTTTAAAAAAAGTCTTTTCAAATTTTGTAATCATTTTCACTAGATCTTTAGTAGACATCAGACCAATGCCTTTCTTCTTACTCTTGAGTGTCCAGAACTTCTGCAGGGCTATTGGCTCACAGTCACCCCTCTTGTAAAAGATCTTTAGCAGCAGCGTGCCATCCTTCATGGAGACAGTAATGTTGGGGATCTCAGATGCAAACTGAGGAACAGCCATGTGCCGTTTGTCTGTTAGTATGTATATTCTGACATGTACAGTGCCATCAATTGGTCAATTTTCATTAATTTTGTTGTTACATGATGATTCCTCCTGCGTCAATCAATGCTGTTCAAAGATGATGTCATTCTGAGCATTGACTCTCCTTCTACAGCATATTGAAAGTGGGACACCCTGTATTTTGCTGTTTATTGCTATTTTCCAGCTAGCTAAAAATGTCAGATGCTGCCATGCACACCACAGTGGTTTGCAGAGTATGTATGTAAGTAAGGTGGTGGTGGTGGTGGTGGTTGTTAGTGTTTAACGTCCCGTCGACAACTAGGTCATTAGAGACGGAGCTCATGCTCGGGTTAGGGAAGGATTGGGAAGGAAATCGGCCGTGCCCTTTCAAAGGAACCATCCCGGCATTTGCCTGAAGCGATTTAGGGAAATCACGGAAAACCTAAATCAGGATGGCTGGAGACGGGATTGAACCGTCGTCCTCCCGAATGCGAGTCCAGTGTGCTAACCACTGCGCCACCTCGCTCGGTGTAAGTAAGGATCCCTGGGTTATACATGCTTCTTCTCATGTTATCATCCAGTTTCAAATGCTGTAACAATGTGAGTATAGATAGTTTTTGCTGTATATGAACTTCACTGCCTTGACAACAAAATGATATGTTTAAATCTCATACAAACTACACTATCTCAGTTAAGTTTACAGTAGGTAGAAGGCAGCTATTATAAAATGGTCGCATTACTGTGTTTTCACAGACAACAGACATTTACCTACATATGAAGAAAAAAGAGGGAAATATAAATCTACCACTAAAAGGAAAACAGCAGAATAAATTAAGAAGGAGGCAAGAAAACTAAGGATGGATGCACAGGGAAAATCCACATGAAGAAATGGGAAACACATTTCTCAGAAATATTGAATAAACAGAAAAAAGACAATGCATATAAAATGGAAGCAATGGGAACCACACATATCTTTTAATTAATAACAAATACTGAAATCAGAAAAGCAATAAAAGAAGGAAGAAGCAAGTAAGTGACAAGTCCAGACAACGTGTACATGTAGCTCCTCAAAGATTCGATTGACAGCATGGAGAAAATATGGAAAGACCTGATGAACGAGTGCCTACAGACAGGAAAAATCACTAGAAGCTGGGAAAAGCAACACTAAAGATCCTGTACAAAGGGAAAGGAGACAGAACATCTCTGGATTTGTTAAGAGGAGTGGCACTAGAAAAGGTATCTTTCAAAATATTTACTCAAATACTCAACAAAAGACTACTCAGCACAGTCAAGGGAAACATCTTGTGATGCCAGTTTCACTTTAAGAGGGGCAGGAGCACAGTACGGGCAGTTAAAATACTGACAGCCATGATAGAAGACACACTGAGACCCCAAAAGGGAAAGGACTATGAAGTCTTTGTAGATCTCAGGATAATGTTTTGATTCGGTAAATAGAGAAAAACTAATGGTGAGACTGAAAAGGATGACCAGAGAGTGAGACCTACTAATAACAACAATCAAGGCATGCCTTCAACAAAATTTGATTCATATAAATGACAGTGTTGAACTCTTAGTGAAAATTATACAGATGAATGGAGTTCTTTAAGGGGACTCTATGAGTCCAATGCTGCTCAGCATATGTGCAGCAGATATGACAAACATAATAGCAGAAGATTCACAAGCATAAATGATTATGTACACAGAAGACATGATGATAGGGTTAACAGTGAGAGAGGACATGCAGAAGGCAGTATGAAGACTGGAAACTGAGGAAAAGGAAAATGACTGAAAAATAAGCCAAAAGAAGGCAGTTCAAATGACATTCAGGAAGGGAGAAAAAACATCACCCAAAGACAGTACAGCTCTCTACAATGAACCACTGCAAATAGTAGGGAAATATAAATACTGGGAAATACATTATAGACACCAAGAACAGTTTTTGGTATATGCATTCAGGAAAGAGTAGCAGCAGCCACCAAAACCTAACACAATATTCCGAACCAGTCTATCAAAAAGCACAGCGATGACAATATTCAAAGTGGCAGTAGTGTCATTCATAATGTACGAAATAGAGATACTATGGGACAAACTTAAAATTGTCAATGAAAAAATAAAGAAAATGTTCATGAATGGATCCACACATCTACACCTACATTTGCACTCTGCAAATCACTGTGAAGTATATGGCAGTGGATACATTCCACTGTACCAGTTATTGGGGTTTCTTTCTGTTCTATTCACGTATTGAATGAGGGAAGGATGGTTGTTTGAATACCTCTGGGTGTTAGGAGGTTTGCAGCATATTCCCAGAATAATCAGTTAAAGCCATTTCCTGAAACCTTGTAAGTAGGCTTTCTTGAGATAGCTTATGTCAAGAGTCTGCCAGTGGAGTTTCTTCAGCTTCTCTGTTACACTTTCCCATGGGTCAAACATACCCATTACCATTCATATTGTTCTTCTCTATGTACACTCAACATCCTCTGTTAGTCCTATTTGGTACGGGTCCCACACACTTGAGCAATAGTTCAGACTGGGTCACATGAGTGATTTGCAGGCATTCTTGTGACTGCATTTTCCCACTATTTTACCAATAAACCAAAGTCTACCATCTGATATGTCCATGCCTGGTCAATTTCATATCCATACAAAGTGCTACACACAGATATTTGTAGGAGTTATCCATCTCCAGCTGTGGCTCATTGGTATATTTTCAGCTGGAAACAGGATCTTACAGTTTTTATTAGAAATGAGAAATATTTTAATTGTATACCTACTTTTGTGGCTCTATATTCTCTTTTGTGTGCCTATGTTGCAGTTTTGTTAATTTATATCAATGTAAAACAACACTGACATCTGCAAAAGTCATCTTTGTTGGCTCTATGTAAAAAAAGAAAAAGAAAGATCATAGTATAATACATTTTTTCATTTTGTGAAGTGCACAATTTTACACTTCTGAACATTTAAAGCAAGGTCCCAATCTTTGCACCACTTTAAAATCTTATCAAGATCAGACTGAATAAGTATGCAGCTTCTTTCATACAGTACTTTACTACAGGTAAATCCATCATCTGCAAAAAGTGTGAGGTTACTATTAATATTGTCCACAAGATCATTAATATAGAACATAAAGATCAAGGGTCCCAACACACTTTTATGGGGTATACGCAAAATTACTTCTATTGTACATCTGATGCTGACTCTCCATCCAACATAATGTGCCTCTCCTCCCTACTAAAAAATCACCAATTGAGTCACAAATATTTCTTGACATCCCACATGATCACATTTTTGACAATAAATATAGATGTCATATAGGATCAAATGTTTTCATAAATCAAGGAATACTGCATTTACCTGACTACTTTGATCCAAAGCTTTAAGTACGTCATTTGAAAGAAGTGTGAGTCGAGTTTCACATCATTGATGTTTTTGGAATCCATGCTTGTTGGCATGGAGGAAAGTCACTTTGTTACGGATACCTCATTATATTTGAGCTCAGAATATGTCACAGATTCTACAAAAAATTGATGTCAGTGTTACTGCACAGTAGTTCTGAATGTGTCAGCTTACTGTCTTCAAAAATGCTGTTGTTGTGATGAAGCTTTGTTTGGATAAATCCAGAGACACACGTGTGTGTAACTTTTGTATGATCACCTCACTGTAACTGAAATATAATATGTTAGTGGTTTTCTTCCACAATAGTGTACCATATTAGACTTTTTTATGATGACTTTTTTCTGGTGATCTAATGTGGTGAGCTATGTACATGTGTAAGCACATTATTGTACTTCTGTGGTAGCCAAGTGCATGATTAAAGTTCAGATATCTGCATTACATCACTTTGATCCATCCACTCAATTATGCACCATGCAACAATGTTAACAGGCAACCCATTACAACATTATTGACTTTGTGGAAAAAGGAAATTTATTCACATCAAAGACAGGGACATGCTATGGGATTAATAAGTACAGTGTGTAACAATTTACAGAATGGTATCAGGAAACTGCCATATCACATATTCACACATGTCAACTAGACTTACAACATTGACCTAAGGCACTGAAATTTTATCACATCATTGCAAAATATATTTTTAAATTCAGACATATGTGAACTAGACTTACAACAGTGACCTAAGGCACTGAAATTTTGTCACATCATTGCAAAATATATTTTTAAATTCAGTATAATTGATGGGTCAGGAGATATAACTTGGCTCTGGGTTTAGTGTGCCAGGCAACAAAGCAGACATGTTGCTGTTTAGGCAATTCCAAGAAGGAAGTTTACTACACTAGCTCATATTTCCCAAGAACAATATTAATTAATAATGAAGGAAATTTATGTTTTCTGACAAATCAGTTTTTGCTACAGCAAATGATGGTCCAGTTTGAGTGCACAGTCTGCAAGGCATTCATTTGAACACCAATAGACCCATGAGTCTTCTCCCAGGGGCCATGCATCTATTTCAGTGTGGGCTGAATTTCTATAGACTTGAAATGCTCTGCCTGATAGTCATTAATCCTGTTCTCATCAGTGTGACAGTTATAATATATGGCGGTAATCTGTTTACTGTAAGACTGGTCTTTATTACACACATCAGCAGTGATGCAGGATTAGTTTGCAGGACAGAATGATATCTCTCTTTTTAAATGACCCTCTTCTGCACTAGACATCTAACATCATAAAAAAACTATGGGCTGAGACAAAGCTCTTTCATTCACACTCACAGTTAACAAATGTTTGTACAGGGCAGCATTGATCTAGCTGATATACTTCAGATGAGATTATGAAAATGAGACAGGAAAGATAAAGTGGAATAGTCTATAAATACACTGAGATATGTCATTTGTTATCCAAAGTTTACAAGACTATTTCTTGAAAATTGTTTGAGAAGTATGGCTTCCATTTCAATCAGTGCATTGTTGTAAAGCGGTTCAAGAAATTGTCATACATCTGCCCCCATGGTCACCTTCAATAATTGTAGCTTCATCAGCAACGGCTTGTCTGAGTTCTTGAATGTTCATGATATGTCTCCAAAACACATGGTCTTTCAAAAGCCTCACAGGAAAAAAAATCTAGTACAGTAAGACTGGATAACTGAGGAGGCCAAGTAATGTCTCCAAAATAAGAGATAACTTCTGAACATTCCACTAACAATGGCCACGCTGTCTCACACAGCGTGGATACACCATCTTGCTGGAGGTAAAGTACCTTTGGCTCAATGTAAAGCCATTGTTAGCAAAATTTAGCAAAGTTTTGTAACATAGTGACAATATTTTGCATTAACAGCCAACGTTTCTCCATATTCATTCTGAAAAAACATGGGCCTACAGTCTCAAAAACGCTGAATCCAAATCAAACTGTCAACTTGGGAGAGTGCAACAGCTTTTTATGTAGCTCTTTTGTTATGCTGGAGACCAGTACTGTTTGTTCTGTCTGTTGACGAAACCCGAGAGATGAATATGGGCTTTGTCAGTTATGAACAAATTATTTAAGAAATCAAGGGGTTCACTGCAAATTAAACATGGCAGTGCAGACTGTAATTCATGCTTCCTTGTCTCTTGGGGTAAGTTTCTGAGCAATTTTCAGTTTGTAAGGATGAAATGTGATGTCCTTAAGCATTCATCATTAACTTCTTTGACTCACTCCTGAAATGTGAAACTACTGATGCACTGAGAGTGAGAACTATATTTTCAAAGCTTCTTTCACACTCTGCAAGTTTTCAGGTGTGCACACTGCTCTCGGAGCTCCATGCTTCACGTCGTGCACCACCATTGTCTTCAGACTGCTTCACCCAGGCCTGTATGGCGTTCTGAGACAGTGAGACAGTACCTAACCATGTCGACCAACATCACACATTTAACTTCATAGTAATTACCAACTGAGGCAACACAATGTTGAATACTCCAATTCTCCATTGCTCAGTCACTGCTCCTTGGAATAGTGTGGTGTAATATTGTCTTGACTGTAACATTAAAAACATAAACCTAGATTTCCATATTACTTAACAGTATTGAGCTACAGTGAATTATGTGTTACTTTGCAAGTAAGGATTTGCTGTTCAGGAGGTATATGACACAATAGCAAGGTGATAAAAACATTCAGTTTAAAGTTATCACACATTAATTGTTTGTAAATATTATCTGAGCTTTGTGCAGGGTTTTAGTGTGTGGCAGATTAGTTTTGAGAAGTATCTTTTCCCATCCTCTATTGAAACTAAAATTCTAATTATTCTAAACATAAATGTAACTTTGTAAATAATTTATATTTCTGAAAAGTATACATAAGCTGGAAAGGAATTCATATATTACCTTCATCATATCCCCAGATACAACAGCTACAAACAAATATTGATTTTCGGAAGAAGGAGATCGATAACTTAATGGAAAAAGAGGCTCAATTATTGTCCACTCTCAATGAGGCACTAGTTGATGAACCATTTGCAGATTTCCTTAGAAAGATATACAAGAAGAAATACAAAGCACCAAAGGTCAAAGAAGATGATGGTGAGTTATTGAATTTCCTCTATCATAAAGCATTTTGGGTTTTTATTTTAAATACATCATCATTAAGTTTAAAAAATGCTGATTAGCTCTACAAATCTTACCTGGTGTGCATTGTACTAACTTTGAGGATTTCAGTTAGATGCATTCTTGACATCAGTAGCTGAGTTATTGCGTGTATGTTTGATTTCTTGTTTCTCTTGTCAATTTACATGTAACAGTTATGATACAAGAAATGCCAAATGTTTTTGTGTAGGATTGTTTCACTAGTCTTTCTCATTTTAAAACTTGTGAAACTGCATGAATTTAGTGTCAGGTTAAAGAACAAAGAAGAATAAGTTTAAAATTGGTCTGTGTAGCTGACGTTATGTGCTATCATATAACCCGTTAGTTAGCACGTTCTCCATGCTCTGCTTTAATATAGTTGTCAGTATGAACATAGCATGATCATAGTAAGTTATTTACTGAATTATCCACCATAAAATTGTTGCATTTGTTGTAAATAGAAAAATTTTCCTCAAGATCAAAGTGGAAAATGACATTCATTTATCCATTCCATTCATCACGAAGAACATGGCATTCATTCATACATAAGCCTGAAAAAAAAAAAAAAAAAGCCTTCATTGATGTGAAATTTATCAAGTCGTATGGTAACAGGCAGAAACAACCTCTTCAAACTACTTCTGTAAAGTGTGTTAACAACCAATTACAACTAGAGCTAATCTATTTATACAGATAATTGTGGGAATTACTTCCACCCTCTCTTCTCTCTCTTTGTTATACCACGCATTTAGATGTCTTCCCATACTATCTGCATATGGAGTGTGGGATGAATGACTGCTTAAATGCATCAGAGTGCACTGTAATGGTAGTTTCATCTTGTCTTTGCAGTCTCACTGGGGATGGTACGTAGAGGCATGTGCAGATCCAAGGGGAGGGTAATTGGAGCCATGACATCTTCAAACGAATAATATACTAAAACCACTTTTATTTTAATATATATTAAATCCCAAATTGGGTGATGAAGCATGATAACTAAGGGTATCAAAATTTGGCAAGAAATTCCACTTTTTAGCTTCATCACTGAGAGATGAACTGGCATATAGGCTGCATATGGAAAACATTCCAGCTAACTAAAGGTGCTCATTCAGAGTCTGACCATACCTGCTGCTAAACAACTAATCTGTCATGTTCATTAGTACAAGGAAGCTGAGTAAAACGTGATAGAAAGGGAAAAACTTTCCACTACAAAAATAAGTAAGTAAGCAGTAAATCCTGGGTTTGGGTCCCAGTCTGGCATACATTGTCACTTAGTGCCACTGATTCTGCATAAAGGCACAACGCAGCTGATATCGTTTTACAAAATATGTATCACAGCTGTGAATTTCGCATGGTGTCTGTTGTTTCACCATGCATTCCTGTAATTGATTTGCCTTGATGAGCAATGAATCCACACTCTTCTGTGCGTATGTAGCTTTTGTTCAACGTCTTGTGTGATTCTAAAATTAGCAAGCATGGAAGACACTGACAGAGACTGTAGACAGGTGGCACTAGGTGGGGATTCGAGGCAGCCTGGAGCAGGGAGTGAGCCAAGGTAGTCCACACATTTGTGATAATCACTGTGTCCAGATGGTGCAGTGATCAATGCATTGCCTAGTTTGCAGGAGATCCCAGGTTTGAGTCCTGGTCTGGGACACACTTTCATTCAGCACTGCTGATTTTGCGTAAAACCGTGATGCAGCTGATAACATTATTTCCTTCCTTTCTCCCCTTCCACCCTAAATTTACATACTAAAATCTTATTGGATTACCTCCCACGGAACCCAAATAAGTTTTGATCATATGGAAAGGCTCTCAGTGGCATTAAAGTTAGTGTCTAGATTCTCATGGGTGACACAGGAATTGAAGTTGAGGGTAGCAAAGCAAAATCATAAATGCTGAATTAAATAAATTTGTTTTTGAATAGTTTCTGGTTCTGTCTTGAGCAAACACAATTTTTTCTTCTCTTTCACCTAGACAAGTTTGACTGAAGTAACAGTATTATGAGTGTTTTTCTTTTTTTTTCCTTTTTCAATGCAGGAACCCTCAAAGAAAGAAACAAAGAAAGAAATTAAAACCACACTGATGATGCTGTAACTTTACATAATGTGTATCACAGCTACAGAATTTACACGGTGTCTGTTGCAGACACGATACTGCTAATAAGATTTTACTCTAATAGTCATTGACAGCTTCACTTATCACACTTTTGACTGTATTTCATTTAGCAACTATATAGTCCTAAACCTTGTTTAACACTTGTTGTTTCTTTTGAAGTATCTTTGCATTGTTTTTTTTTACCATGGAGGGTCCCTCTGATCTGAAACCATCTACTACATACATATCTATCCAGTGCCTAGCAGTGGCAGATACATATGGAGGACATGTGGGGTGCATGCTCCACCTTGAAGGAGTGCCCGAATTGCCACCCGTGCCACCCCCACCAGTCAGCCCGCATGGTATTTGTTTGTTTCTTTCAACTTGACTGAATCGAGTTATGGAGTAGTCACATTATCAGATGAGATGGGTTGAGCGCCATGATGCTATTATTCAATTCACAGCTGATCTCAGAACAGTTTGCAAAGTTCTCAAAGAAATTCTGTGTTGGAAGCGTAGAACAACGGCTGCCAAAGCCAATATCTTCCTTCCTTCCTTGAGAGTTTATCATCACTGTGTTTACATGGATTGACATTATGAGCATAACATTTCCAGTCAGCAAAATCTTACTAGACCCTAGCTGGATGTCACGATGGTAAAAGCAAAATTAGATTTGATACTCAAGGTGTACGGCGGCATGAGAGCTAATGCTGATAGCCACTTTGCTCATATTGTTGAGGAGGTGAAGGCAGTTATGGAAGAGTTAGACATGGAGACGTGTGTTCCTCATCTTTCAGGTAGACAGAGACACAGGGAAAACTGCAGTCATAATGATGATACTATGACATATTGGAAAAAACAGTTTTTATTCCAACACTGGACCATGTTACAACTGGTATGAGAGAATGTTTTGCTGAAGAAAATATTTATCATTTAAAATTCAACATACTTATGCCCTCACAACTACTGAAACATGACAGTAATGATCTGGCACTTAAATTGAATTAGTGCTTAACTGAGCTACTGTTCTTTGAAGAAGAATCGCTCTTTGTGATTAAAAAGAGACTAATGGGAGAGATTCTTCAATACAAGCAAATGAACATAAACACCTGTAATGATCATAATTCTGTTATGCAAGTGTTGTCTTTCTGTTATAGATCTTACTGTCTTACTTTGCACATGCTGTACAAAATATATGCTTGTCTGCCTGCATCTCCTGTTACAGTGGAAAGAAATTTTTCAACATTGCGGCATACAAAGACATGACTGAGGTCAACAGTGAAGGTGAATCGACTTAATGGCTTAACTCTGTTGAATACTCACCCTGACATTGATTGTCCTGTTGATGGTGTAATTAACCAATTCACCAGTATGTATAATCAGTTTAAATATAACTTTCTTAAACTTTTCATGTGAGTTGATCACTTTTTATAACAATAAAAGTAAAGGTAGCTCAAGATATATTTCGCGCCCCCTCCTTGAGGTTTTTCTGTATTTGCCACTGATGCCTAGTCAACTATTTTGCTAAGTTTAAGTGACAGTTCCTGTACATACTCCTGACCAGAACTAAATGTTTCAAGTTGTTGTTGTTGTTGTTGTGGTCTTCAGTCCTGAGACTGGTTTGATGCAGCTCTCCATGCTACTCTATCCTGTGCAAGCTTCTTCATCTCCCAGTACCTACTGCAACCTACATCCTTCCGAATCTGCTTAGTGTATTCTTCTCTTGGTCTGGTCTCCCTCTATGATTTTTACCCTCCACGCTGCCCTCAAATACTAAATTGGTGATCCCTTGATGCCTCAGAACATGTCCTACCAACCGATCCCTTCTTCTAGTTAAGTTGTGCCACAAACTCCTCTTCTCCCCAATTCTATTCAATACCTCCTCATTAGTTATATGATCTACCCACCTAATCTTCAGCATTCTTCTGTAGCACCACATTTTGAAAGCTTCTATTCTCTTCTTGTCCAAACTATTTATCGTCCATGTTTCACTTCCATACATGGCTACACTCCATACAAATACTTTCAGAAACGACTTCCTGACATTTAAATCTGTACTCGATGTTAACAAATTTCTCTTCTTCAGAAACGCTTTCCTTGCCATTGCCAGTCTACATTTTATATCCTCTCTACTTCGACCATCATCAGTTATTTTGCTCCCCAAATAGCAAAACTCCTTTACTACTTCAAGTGTCACATTTCCTAATCTAATTCCCGCAGCATCACCCGACTTGCCACACCCACTACTTATGGGACTGTAATTATTCTAGTTAATTCTTGGATGATTAAAGTGTTTTTCAATAATCACAGTGTGATTGGTGAACCAACATATTAGTGAGCTGTATTTTAACACAAGTTTTTGGTTTTATCTTGGTGTGAGTCTGGTGGTCAGTAGGAAGATTGAGTCATAAGTTTATGCCTACCAGTGATATTTAGCCTTGTCCAGACAATATTGCATGCAGATGCAATATCTGCCTCAGTGGATTTCAGTTTTCTGTTTACTCCAACAAATACACAACATCTATATCCCATTGACCAGTCCTTAATCTGGTATCCTGACACAGTAACACCTACCAGAAGGCATGGACTTGAACCTCAATGACAGCCACTAGACTGCACTGCTGTAATCTGTGAGCAATGCTGTCACTGCTGCAGCACTTGATATGGAGCCACAGTCACCCTGCTGACCTATCATTGCTCAAGGTGTCCGCCCCAATAGCTGAGTGGTCAGCATGATGGATTGCCGCCCTATGGGCCCGGGTTCGATTCCCGGCTGGGTTGGAGATTTTCTCCGCTCAGGGTCTGGGTGTTGTGTTGTCTTCATCATCATTTCATCTGCATCTGGCATGCAGGTCACCTAATGTGGCGTTGAATGTAATAACACCTGCACTAAGGTGGCCGGACCTGTTCTGTAAGGGGCCTCCCGGCCAATGACGCCAAACGCTCATTTCCATTTTCCATTGCTCATGGTTACCCTTTAGACAAGTAGTGCAGCAGCTGTCAGTCAGTCGTGATTTCACTGCCCTCTGGCACTGACCTTCCACCATATCATTGTTTCAGCTGTAGATTCTTTCCATCTTCTATTTTTGATCTTAATTTATTCAATGGACTTGTTATTCTGCAGTGCTGTCTCTCTTGCCTGTGCTTTTCTTGTTGCTGTTCACCTGTTTACTCAAGCGACTCACTATTGATGCTCTTGACTGTTCTGTTGGTTCTTGAGTTGTTTCCAGTCCTGTCAGAATCCTTTACCTATAATTGGTGATGAGGTAAAAGGTTTTCAATGGCCCATAGACGCCATGCTCCAGCAACTCGTGGAACAGCTACAGAAACCACTTGTATAGTGGCATTTAATGAGAACTGTGATTCCAACTGAAAAACACCATTTTTGTGTAAGTGAAATTTAACTGAATCTGCATTAATCAAGAATCAGGCCCATCCTGAGATTCATTGCTGAATTTAATGTGTGCAGCAGATTTATTAACAATATCAGTTATTTAGGCTCTAGCACTGAATCTGAAGGTGGAGGAATTGACATAATATTTGTCACAGAAAGGACTGATTGTGATAATAAAGTCAAAGTTAAGTGTACTCTATGGTTTATTACAAAATACATTTGGAATTACAAAGCAGTAAGACAATTATGTGAATATGAACTTTGGTGTGATGTACCTTCTGATGAGAGCTGCAAACTAAAACTCTGAGTTGTCAAAGTTACCAGGTGAGGTGGAGTTGGTTAATAATCTTGCACATGACACTGTGTAATGATTGTAACCTGAATATGACAATCACAGTGATTGTTTGTCTGAAACAGAACCTAAGAATCCCAAAGCTCTGAGGAAGCACTAAAAATATGTGACAGTAAAACCTATCATGAATTTAAAATAAAATCTCTGGTTTGTCCTAATATGCCAGAGCTGTAAGTGATGCTTACCATAATCTTAAATGTAATGTGAGCAGAGTGGAGACACCATGGCTCTCTGGTTGGAAGTTCAGTGTTGTGATCAAGCAGCTGGGTTTTCAAATATTGGGTTCCAGATGACTTTGCTACTTGAAAGCACAGCCGCAACTCTTCCCAGCATCTCCTGAGTGCGACATGTCCACATCTGATATTTTCTGTCTCTAAAAGACGGCTTGCTCCTCCCTTCTCATCAACAAAACCCATTGACCAATCCCGTCAAAAGTTACACCAACTGATGGCATAATTGTTTCTGCTGACAGAGTTCTGTCTCCTGAAATAAAGGCTTTTATCTTGGTCATTCTGCAGACCATGCTATAAACTAGACAATAGCTTGTCCAGCTGCTCACCATTTGGCAAAGTACCTTTCACCCCCCCCCCCCCCCCCCCCAGCCCCCTCTCACCAACATGGTGACTTTCATATACCTGCACAGCAATCCTCTATTCTGAAGCTTACACAGAAAACAAATTGATATACCCAGTACCATGTTAGAGTACAGAAGGTTAAGAAGAGACAAGAACTCAGCTCTTACAATCGCTGTGATCTCATGACTTCTGTTAAACTAATTCAGCTCCCATCCAATCGCATAATTAAAGAAGAAGAAATGAAAAGAGCCAAGGTGAAGGGTTGTGGCACCTTTCATTACTTCCCACTTCCACAAAAATTTTGTGGAGGAGGTGTTCTTCTAAATCACATAGTGGGGCATCAATTTGAAAAATTTTATGAAGTTCTTTACCTAGTGTGGGCGCAAGTTAATATACCAGACCACTGATGTCATGTCTCTTCAATTCAAAAGATTAAGTACTAGCAGTGGGTTTTATAAGATAATCTGCAGTCAGTGTTGCTATATTGGACAGACTTGGAGGCCAATCTGCACTAGGCTCATAGAACACCATAGATGTTGGAGGTTAAAGAAGCCAGGTTTGTCCTTTGCCAAATATTGCATAAATGAAAACTGCAAATGCTTCATAGATATAGAAGTCCTACATATAGGGGGAAAAGGAAGAAAGCTCACTCAGTTAGAAATTATAGAAATTAAGAAACAGATTTGTGCATCCCTACATTTATTACTGAATGGACAAACTCATTTCTATTATTTGCTCCTCTTGGACAATACTGCAACCCCTACACAGAAAAAAACCTTCTTTCATGTACCAAAATTCCATTCCTATGTGTAGATCCACTCCATTACATTTTAGTCATAGTTATTGTAAATTCTGTCCTAGTAAACATTGTAAATCCATATGCAGTTTTGTCAAAATTGTGACCAGAGATAAATTTTACAGTATAAGACAAGAATCAATATTTTCAAAGGTTGACATGTTTACCTTTGCTTGATTCTCATCTTTGGGAACAGATATGTACCAGAAAATGCACTTATAACGTGAAACCTAAGTCATATAGCTATAACTAAGTTTGTAAATCAAAGCTAAAAACGTATTCCATTTAGTTAATAAGTCTACAAATAAATTCAACTGCAGAAGATGAAATTTTCTTATCTGTACAATAAAGCATAATATTTCAGTATAGTTTGTAGCAGACATTGGAAGAGGTACTGTTTGTAATTTATAGAATTTCAAACTGAGTTGAATTAAATGGCCACAAATAGGGTAGAATCACTTACTGCAGACATATTTATGTTACTTACTTTGCAAGATAGTTTAACTGATACATGGTGAGAAGGATAATAGATAGTGAATCTTATGTAAAGCGGAGTCTGAAAAATATGTGGCGGGGAGGCCCTTTGTGGTAGAAAGGTGTTTAAGTGCTAAAGAAGAAGGCAGACGTCATGAGTAATGTACATGCTAATTTAGAACTGCATGCAATTAGAAAGAGGCTAGGTGGAAGCAAGATATATGAACATATCTCAGACTAGTGCTTATAGTTGGACCAAATAACCTTAGATGCTTGTTATTTGTCTGTCAAAAGGATGTAAGGATGACACTCAAGGCTCTGTAGCAAGTTAGCAGATAGTGAACCACAAAGAAGAACCTAAATCCAGTCAAAAGTGCTATGAGTGAGCAGCATGTGGAAAGAGGCTGCATGGATGATGAGATGAAAAAGACTTCTACTTTGAAGCAGCTTCATCCAGCCTCCAGGCAGAGTATTGTTTAGAATTATAAATTAGCATCAGTGTGTGTTCTTTTGAATGGAGCATATAGGATGTGAAAATTTGATAACGAGTGTGCAGCCTATAAATGCATGTTGTCTATGGTAGGTTCCTTTCCCTATGTCCTGTTGGCTAACCATAGTTCATCAACGAGCATGGTTGATTGACGTTTACAGTATCTGTTACGAATTATCTGTCAGAAATATTTGAGTGAAGTAAGATAGTTCTTTTCTCTTTTGCCAATGATATTATTAGATTTAAATTGCATTTTTATACTGCCTACATAAATGCTAAATAACCAGGTGAATATCATAAATATAGTACAAAAATATAGTACAAAGAAGGGATAGCAGAAAGGTGGAAGGAGTATATAGAGGGTCTATACAAGGGCAACGTACTTGAGGACAATATTATGGAAATGGAAGAGGATGTAGATGAAGATGAAATGGGAGATATGAATACTGCGTGAAGAGTTTCACAGAGCTCTGAAGGACCTGAGTCGAAACAAGGCCCCCGGAGTAGACAACATTCCATTAGAACTACTGACGGCCTTGGGAGAGCCAGTCCTGACAAAACTCTACCATCTGGTGAGCAAGATTTATGAGACAGACTTCAAGAAGAATATAATAATTCCAATCCCAAAAAAGCAGGTGTTGACAGATGTGAAAATTACCGAACTATCAGTTTAATAAGTCACAGCTGCAAAATACTAACGCAAATTCTTTACAGACGAATGGAAAAACTGATAGAAGCCGACCTCGGGGAAGATCAGTTTGGATTCTATAGAAATGTTGGAACACGTGAGGCAATACTGACCCTACGACTTATCTTAGAAGGAAGATTAAGGAAAGGCAAACCTACGTTTCTAGCATTTGTAGACTTAGAGAAAGCTTTTGACAATGTTGATTGGAATACTCTCTTTCTAATTCTGAAGGTGGCAGGGGTAAAATACAGGGAGCGAAAGGCTATTTACAATTTGTACAGAAAGCAGATGGCAGTCATTAGAGTCGAGGGGTATGAAAGGGAAGCAGTGGTTGGGAAGGGAGTGAGACAGGGTTGTAGCCTATCCCCGATGTTATTCAATCTGTATATTGAACAAGCAATAAAGGAAACAAAAGAAAAGTTCGGAGTAGGTATTAAAATCCATGGAGAAGAAATAAAAACTTTGAGGTTCACCGATGACATTGTAATTCTGTCAGAGACAGCAAAGGACTTGGAAGTAGGGTATAAAATGAACATCAACAAAAGCAAAACAGGGATAATGGAATGTAGTCGAATTAAGTCAGGTGATGCTGAAGGAATTAGATTAGGAAATGAGACACTGAAAGTAGTAAAGGAGTTTTGCTATTTGGGGAACAAAATAACTGATGATGGTTGAAGTAGAGAGGATATAAAATGTAGATTGGCAGTGGCAAGGAAAGCGTTTCTGAAGAAGAGAAATTTGTTAACATCGAGTACAGATTTAAATGTCAGGAAGTCGTTTCTGAAAGTATTTGTATGGAGTGTAGCCATGTATGGAAGTGAAACATGGACGATAAATAGTTTGGACAAGAAGAGAATACAAGCTTTCGAAATGTGGTGCTACAGAAGAATGCTGAAGATTGGATGGGTAGATCACATAACTAATGAGGAGGTATTGAATAGAATTGGGGAGAAGAGGATCTTGTGGCACAACTTGACTAGAAGAAGGAACCGGTTGGTAGGACAGGTTCTGAGACATCGAGGGATCACCAATTTAGTATTGGAGGGCAGCGTGGAGGGTAAAATTCGTAGAAGGAGACCAAGAGATGAATACACTAAGCAGATTCAGAAGGATGTAGGTTGCAGCAGGTACTGGGAGATGAAGAATCTTGCACAGGATAGAGTAGCATGGAGAGCTGCATCAAACCAGTCTCAGGACTGAAGATCACAACAACAACAGTACAAATTCATTTTAATTTCAAATTTTATGCAAATAGATTTGTGTAAGCCAGTTTTTGCCTTATGTTCCCACTCTTCATTGTATCTGTAACTGTAGTGTACCATAGTTCTTCATTGATGTGTGTCAGATAAGGAGAACATGTTGTGACTTACTTATATTGATTTTAACCAGAAAAAGTTTAGTGGCTTATCCAATGTTTATGTAACACTTTTATGGTCAAATATTCTATGAGATCAAAAGTATCCGGACACCCCCCAAAACATAAGTTTTTCATATTAGGTGCATTGTGCCACCACCTAATGCCAGGTACTCCATATCAGCGACCTTAATAGTCGTTAGACATTGTGAGAGATCAGAATGGGGGTGTGCAGAACTCATGGACTTTGAATGTGGTCAGGTGATTGTGTGTCACTTGTGTCATACGTCTGTACGTGAGTTTCCACACTCCTAATCATCCCTAGGTGCATTGTTTCTGATGTGATAGTGAAGTGGAAACATGAAGGGGCATGTACAGTACAAAAGCGTTCAGGCCAACCTCCTCTGTTGACTGACAGAGACCGCTGACAGTTGAAGAGGGTTGTAATGTGTAATAGGCAAACAGGCAGACGTCTATCCAGACCATCACGCACAAATTCCAAATTGCATCAGGATCCACTGCAAGTAGTATAACACTTAGGCACGAGGTGAGAAAACTTGGATTTCATGGTCGAGCAGCTGCTCATAAGCCACACATCAAGCCAGTAAATGCCAAATGATGCCTCACTTGGTGTAAGGAGTGTAAACATTGGATGACTGTACAGTGGAAAAATTGTGTGGGGTGGCAATCATGGTACACAATGTGACGGCAGGGTGTGAGTGTAACGAATGCCCGGGGAACATCGTCTGGCAGAGTGTGTACATAGTGGATGGCCTGTGGCAGAGTGGTTACACGACAATAACATCCCTCTAATGGACTGGCCTGCACAGAGTCCTGACCTGAATCCTGTAGAACACCTGTGGGATGTTTTGGAACACCAGCTTCATGTCAGACCTCGCTGACTGACATCGATACCTCTCCTCAGTGCAGCACTCCATGAAGAATGAGCTGACATTCCCCAAGAAACCTTCCAGCACCTGTTTGAATGTTCTTTGACTCTCTTCTGTGCAATGAAGTCTTTATTTGCTCAGGACTGGTTTTCTGAGAACATGGTGAAGTATTTTATGAGTGAATGGAAATATCCAAGGTATGCAGCTTTGATTGTTTCCAAGTCGCAGATAGATGAAATTGAGCAGATTTGAGCAATAGCTGTGAATCTAAGATTTTGGTAAAAGATGTTAGTTTTTATGCCAGTAAAAACATAAATATTTATTTTCAACCATTAGTTCCTTGTCAGAAAGTAATTAGTTTAAGTCCCCTGCCATGTGTATAATTTTGATCCTGAACACTGTGAAAATGGAATCACGATTTTGGATATGTGGGATGAGTCATACATAAATTAATGAACTGAGATGCTCTTTCTTAGCGACAGATAGCAACTATGAGTGCTTACAGTTGTAGCAGAACTAAACTAAATTTTAAGACAATATTTGTCAGGCTATTGCATTAGTTATTACTGGAAGGCATTACTCTTCAGTGATAAGTGTATAACAGAGCAATTTATCAAATACTGTCATGATGCTTTAATGTGTTTTTTATCTGTCAAATATGTACCAAAATATAAAGTATCTTTATCAGATATCGATCATTTTACAATGAAATAGACTGCATCACTGGTGTGTGTGTGTGTGTGTGTGTGTGTGTGTGTGTACAACAAATAATAAGTAGACTACATAATAAGCACATTGTAGTCCAATACTTATTTTTTATTTTTTAATATATTATTTTATATATTATATTATATTATTATAATATTATATTATATTATTTTTTAATGTAAAACCATACCAGTAATGAAAACACCCAATATTTCACAGAATCTGATGAAGAGTCATCAACTTCAGAAGAAAGCTCTGAAGATGAGGATGAAGACCTCGGAAGTATAGAATCAGGAGAAATAGGACCTATAAAACTTGATGAAACAATTTGTCCTGAAGGATGTAACAGAAATAATTATGACCTGGCATTTCAGCTTCGTGCAAAGAGGTAGGATATCAAATTTAACTGAACTTTCTGTACTTAAATGTAAGGCATAAATCATCAGAAAACATGTATATTTTCTCTCTTTGACCTGTGGAGTCAAAAAGTGTTGCTTTTTTTTTTTTTTTTTTTTTTTTTTTTTTTTTTTTTTTTTTTTTTTTTTTTTTTTTTAAAAAAAGGAAACTTCCCATGTAGCAATATTTTATCACAGGTTACTGGAGCAGTGATGGTTCTCAATATGTTGGTAATATCACAGGTCATTCTGGTCATCTAGAAGAGTTGTTGGTCAAATGTACATTACTGTAGTCCTATAATGCTGACACAAGTATCTTGTAAAATTATTTCACATATTATAGAAATTTTTGATTAGTGAAAATCTCCTTTAGAACATTGATTGAAAAAATGGTGAAACTTATTTATTCATTGTGTTATGCAGCTCACTCTATCCATGAGACCCAGAAGGCAATAGATAGCTGCACCCAAGTTAATACCATATTCCATGGGGACTTGTGATACTGTTCGACACTGTTGCTTAGTAGATAAATATGAGCTTATAAAATATCAGATTGGACTCGTGAATGAAGACTTCTACATCTACATCACTACTCTGCAATTCTCATCCAAGTGCTTTGTAGAGGGTCTTCTTTAAGTGTCTTCTTTCCGTGACCGTTCCACTCTTGAACAGTGTGACGGAAAAGCAAAAACCTAGATCTTTCCATGCAAGCTCTTATTTCCTTATTTTGTTATGATGTTCATTTCTCCACATGTAGGCATTTTTGCACTCAGAGGTGGAAGCTGATGACTGGAATTTTGTGAAAAGATCTCGCTTACTGAAAAATATGTTTGGTTTAATGATTACCGCCCCAACTCACTCATCATATCTGTGATGCTCTCTTCTCTGTTTATGGTAATACAAGCTGCCCTTGATTGAACTTTTTCAATGTCCTCCATCAGTCCTATTTGGTAAGGATCCCATAAAATGCAGCAATACTGTAGCAGAACAGGGACAAGTGTGGTGTAGGCAGTCTCTTTAGTAGATCTGGTGAATCTCTTGCATGTTCTACCAATAAAACACAGTCCCTGGTTCTCCTTCCCAACAAGATTTTCTACATGATGGTTCCAGTTTAAGTTGTTCGTAACCATAATCCCTAGGTATTGAGCTGAAGCAACAACCTTAAAATTTTTTTATTTATTGTGTAACCAAAATTTAATGGTTTCTTTTTAGTACCCATGTGGATGGAATGTAGTCGAATTAAGTCGGGTGATGCTGAGGGAATTAGATTAGGAAATGAGACACTTAAAGTAGTAAAGGAGTTTTGCTATTTGGGGAGCAAAATAACTGATGATGGTCAAAGTAGAGAGGATAGAAAATGTAGACTGGCAATGGCAAGGAAAGCGTTTCTGAAGAAGAGAAATTTGTTAACATCGAGTATAGATTTAAGTGTCAGGAAGTCGTTTCTGAAAGTATTTGTATGGAGTGTAGCCATGTATGGAAGTGAAACATGGACGATAAATAGTTTGGACAAGAAGAGAATAGAAGCTTTCAAAATGTGGTGCTACAGAAGAATGCTGAAGATTAGATGGTTAAATCACATAACTAATGAGGAAGTATTGAATAGGATTGTGGAGAAGAGAAGTTTGTGGCACAACTTGACCAGAAGAAGGGATCAGTTGGTAGGACATGTTCTGAGGCATCAAGGGATCACCAATTTAGTATTGGAGGGCAGCGTGGAGGGTAAAAATCGTAGAGGGAGACCGAGAGATGAATACACTAAGCAGATTCAGAAGGATGTAGGTTGCAGTAGGTACTGGGAGATGAAGCAGCTTGCACAGCATAGAGTAGCATGGAGAGCTGCATCAAACCAGTCTCAGGACTGAAGACCACAACAACAATGTGGAGGATCCCATACTTTTTATTGTTTAGAGTCAATTGCCACTTTTTGCAGCATACATATATTGTGTCTAACAATGGAAACTCCAGGTAGGAATATCAGCAATGTAGGAAAAGACAGATTTGCTACTTACCATAAGGAGGACATGTTAACTTGCAGACAGGCACAAGTAAAAGAGACTAACATACAGCTTTCAGCCACCACCTTCATCAACAGAGAGAGACACACACAATTCACACACTTGAGCAGGCACACTTCATGCACACATGACCACCAACTCCAGCATCTCAGGCCAGAATGCTGGAGTTGGAGGTCATGTGCACATGAGGTGTGCTTGCCTATGTGTGTGAATGGTGTGTCTCTCTTTACTGAGTAAGTAGCAATTCGTCTTTTCCTACATTGTAGGTATTGTGTTTAAATCTTTTTGTAATTCATATTAATCCTTTTATGACTTCACCAGGTGGTAAATGGCAGCATCATCTACAAACAACTTAAGGGGTCTATTCACATTGTCTCCTGTACCATTTACATACTTTAGAAACAGCAAAGGGCCTATAATATTTCTTTGGGAAACACCAGATTTCACTTCTGTTTCACAGAATACGCCAACTACTACAAATTGTGTCCTTTATGACATGATATCTTAAACCCAGTCAAATAACTGAGATGCTACTCAATAGGCATGCAATTTGATTGGAAGCTGCTTGTGAAGAACCATCTGTCAAAATCCTTCTCAAAATCTAGAAATAAGGATTGAACTTGGAATCCCCTGTTGTTTTTACAAGAATTATATTTTGTGAATCCATGCTATGTGTCAATAGATAATTTTCTTTAAGATATTTCACAATGTTCAAACACAGCATAGGTTCCAAAATCTTACTGAAAATTGATGTCAATGATAACAGTCTATCATGAAGTGGCTTACTTGTATTTCCTTTCTTGCGTATTGATGTGACCTGTGTGACTTTCCAGTCCTTAAGTATAAATTTTCATTGAACAAGTGGTTCTATATGATTGTTAAATATAGAGCTAATATGTGAGTGTACTCCAAAAAGAGCCAAATTGATAAAGAGTCTGGGATAGAAGACATGCCTTTATTAAGTTACTTAAGTTGCCTTGCTGTGCTGAGGGTATCTACTTCTAAGATACTCATTTTGGCAACTGTTACTGACTTGAATTCTAGAACTTTATGGCATTTTCTTTGATGAAAGAATTTAAGAAAACCACAAATAATAACTCTGATGTAGTGGAACTGTCCTCAGTAATATTATTGCTGTCATACAGTGAAGGTATGGAGTGTGTGTTGGCATTGGCTTACTTCACATACAACCAGAATCTCTTTGGATTTTTTGCCAGATTTTGGGACAGAGTTTAATTGAAGAATCTATAAAAAGCATCTTTCATTGAAGTCCATGCTAAATTTTAACCTTCTGTAAAACATTACCAGTCAGAGATTTTGCATTCTTTTAAATCTCGCATGTTTTTTTGTTGCTTCTGCAAATTGTCCTGGCCACTTCTGTATACCATTGGGGATCTGTTCCATCTCCTATCATCTTACTTGGTATGAATCTCTCAGTTGTCATCAGTACTATTTCCTTGCATTTAAGCCACATCTGGTCTACACTTACATAGTTAGTTGGAAGGAATGGAGACAACCTTTTATGAACCCACAAGCCACATCTGGCCTACACTTACATAGTTAGTTTGGAAGGAATGGAGACTATCTCTTAGGAATGAGGAATGGAGACTATCTCTTAGGAACCCACAAGCCATTTTTTTGCTTTTTTAATAGATATATTTTGTGTTTGCATTTGGTAGGTTTGTGTGTTATGGTATCCAGTCTCACAACAATGACCTTGTGATCACTGATTCCTGTATCCATCACAATGCTCTCTGTTTGCTAAGGGTTGTTTGTTGCTGTGAGCTCTAGCATGTTGCCAAGAGTGTTATTGAAACTGTTTATGCTTTGTGTGGCCTTCTGAACTAATTATTCATAATAATTTTTGGTGAAGGCATTTAGCAGAATTTCAGATGATGTTTTAGGTCTACCACTGACTTTAAATATGTATTTTCACCAACATACCAAATATAGATTGAAGTAATCTTTAACACTTGCCAAAAATGTATTTATTCTGACAAACGAGTAAATGAACAAGTACCAAAAATGAAATCAAATCACAATGACCATTAACCAGTGATTGTGATAATTGTGTTTGTGTAACAGTTCCACTTTAATGCTGACCTCGGAGGGGGTACACTCCTCAGTGACAAGCATGTTGTCCAAGTGTGTGAGCACAGGAGAACAGTGGACACAAGTCCAGAATGAAACAAACTTTTTCTCATGACTGCAGGGCACGGTGTATTTAATGGAAGTGATGAAACGGAGGTAGAAATGAACAGAGAGCGTCAAACAAATTCCGTTACGTGTCTGTGGGGAGCTTGTGTTAAGCTCAACCCATGTGGTCTGTGGAGTGAGGTTACAGACTCTCGAAAAACATGTCTGTACTGTACAGCAGCTTGGTTCACACTGTTGTCGCCTTTTTTGCCGATGTGTGCCTGTGTGCGCCACATGTTGCCAAAATTTTGCCTGTCGGCAGGTATGGATTTCGACAGATTTCTGACACAGCTAATTTGGGACAGCCGTGTGTGGTTCTGGTCTGTTCATGCATTTTTGCAGCACGGCTGCCACAGCATGAGTTAAGTACCTGTTTGAAACAAAACAAAACCCAAATTTTCCTTGAACTTCCAGTGAGTATATCATCTGAGACAGAAGGACTGGTAAATGGAACCAATTATTTGTTTATGCTGGTTGTTGGTTGAAACCTCTACACATACTGATATGTTCCTATGAAACAGGGCAAGCAACTGCATCTGGCTCAGGAGCTCTATCAGCCATAGAAAGTTCCCTAAACGAGTTTTTCAGATGAACTGGGTAGGATTTTCAATCTGTCCCACAGATTAACTTTTGCTGCCATCCGCAACTTGAAATGACCCCCTACTCGATCATGTGTGATGGGTGAATCTCAATGTGGATAATTACTGGACCAATCACTGTAGTGGACTAATTGGTGGATGTGCTGGATGTTTCTTGGATACCCACATTCAGTTGGATAGCCACATTTGGCCCCCTACAGTGATGTCCATTGGCAACAGCCTAAGATGTGTGACCAAAGTCAGCATTGCCTGGAGCTGTGGGTAAGGTGTCACCAACTCGACCCACATCTGAAAACAGCATTCACAGTCCCTATCCATATTAGAGACAGCAGAAATCTTTGCTACACAAACATGCAAGAAATTTAAGAATGTAACTGCAAAAGCAAAACTAAATAAGTAATAAGCTTTTAATTAAAAGTTTGTAATATAATAAACAAGCAAACAATGTACTCTCCTGGACCATTACTGTACACTGTTTGTGTGTGTGTGTGTGTGTGTGTGTGTGTGTGTGAATGGAGGAGGGTGGTGGAGATTAGGACAGGGTGACACAGAATAACTGGAATTATATATAAAAACAAAGATGAGGTGACTTACCGAACGAAAGCGCTGGCACGTCGATAGACACACAAACAAACACAAACATACACACAAAATTCAAGCTTTCGCAACAAACTGTTGCCTCATCAGGAAAGAGGGAAGGAGAGGGGAAGACGAAAGGAAGTGGGTTTTAAGGGAGAGGGTAAGGAGTCATTCCAATCCCGGGAGTGGAAAGACTTACCTTAGGGGAAAAAAGGACAGGTATACACTCGCACACACGCACCCTTTCGTCTTCCCCTCTCCTTCCCTCTTTCCTGATGAGGCAACAGTTTGTTGCAAAAGCTTGAATTTTGTGTGTATGTTTGTGTTTGTTTGTGTGTCTATCGACCTGCCAACGCTTTCGTTCGGTAAGTCACCTCATCTTTGTTTTTATATATAATTTTTCCCACATGGAATGTTTTCCCTCTATTATATAGAATAACTGGAATGTTTGAAATGAGTAGTGGCAGCCATGGGCAGGTGGCAGTGCTGCAGGTTCATGATAGTTAGTGAGTAAATAGTCCACCATTTCAGTAATCATGGATCAGTGGAATGGACAACAGCGTGCGTTAGCCATAAAAATGTTTCATAAAAACAATGATAGTTTGTTAGCAGTGCAGAAGGAATTTTGATGTTTTTACAATTTAGGACATGATGATGCCCCTCTGTCTAAACATGTGATAAAATGTTGGATTAATAACTTTGAAGAGACTGGATCTCCCCTCAAGAAGAAAACAACAGGATGGCCAAGAAGTTTGCATTCTCCAGCGAACATTGATGTTGTACGCGAGTCTGTCTTACAGTACCCACAGCGTTCAGTTCGTAAGCAAGCAGCAGTGATTGGAATGTCATGGGAGAGCATTCGCAGAATTTTTCATCTTGATTTAAAATTTCATCTGTACAGACTACACAGGGTGCAATAATTGAAGGACAACAATTGCTGGTTATGATTAGGCCTCTGTCAACAAATGATGACAAAAATAAACAATGATGATGAATTTCTAAACAAGTTGTGGATGTCAGATGAGGCACATTTTCATCTCACAGGTTATCTGAATAAACAGAAATCCCGTACTGGGCAAACACAAATCCTAGTGTTGTTCATGAGCACCCTTTACATGCTAGTAAAGTGACAGTATGGTGTGGTGTTTCATCACATGGGATTATCAAACCAGATTTTTTGCAAATGAATGGGGAAACACAATAACTGTCAATGCCAATTGTTACATGGCGATGTTATGAACTTTCATTACACCTGCGTTGAATAACTTTCAAAATGTTCAAAAAGCCTGGTTCCAACAGGATGGAGTAACATCACGCACTGCATGGCAATCAATGGCATATGTTTGACAATCGTTTGGCAACCATGTGATCTCATGATTCAGTAACATTGGCTTGACATCTAGATCACCAGATTTATCCGTTTGTGATTTTTTCTTGTGGGGCTACCTCAAGAACAAAGTCTAGATGACTCAACCAAGAACCCTGGATGAGTTGAAACAGGGAATTTGGGATGCAATTCACAGAGGCCAGATGAGATGTTGCAGTGATCAATGAGGAACCTCAACAGCAGATTTCATTAATATAATCATACAGTAGGATGCCATCTAAAGAATGTAATTTTAAAAAAATGATAAATGCCATCAATGTTTCATAAATGGCAAAGTTGTAAGGTTTCAATTAATACAAATGCAATTTCTTTCCTTCATAACTTCTAGTTTTATTGGATTGTGGAAATGCTCCCATTTTTCTGTGCCACCATTTATTTAATGTCCTGTTGACAATGAGGTCATTAGAGATGGTGCACAAGCTCAGATTAGGGGAGGGTGGGAAAGGAAATCAGCCATGCCCTTTCAAAGGAACCATCCTGACATTTGCCTGAAGCAATTTAGGGGAATCACAGAAAACCTATGAAACCTATGTCAGGATGGCATGTGTGTGTAAATGATGTAGATCCTAAGATGATCACAGATGTCCACTCCACACATTCACATGTTAACTCTGCACATGACAGAGGGGCATGGTGCTTAATATATACATATATTTTTCCCTTTCTGGACCAGTGCTACACCCTGTGTTCTTGGTGAATCACAGAATTAATACCCACATGATTGTGCAGATAAATAATCCAAACAAAATACTGACCTGTACTATGGTGATAGTTGTTATTCGCTGCACAGTGGAAAGCATAATCTGAAAGGAAATACAAATAATGGCCCGCAATTGTGGTTGTTACACTTGTGCCATCTGAGACTTTCACTGTGGCATGCTTCAATAAAATCTTTTCAGCTTACAAGCCATTTGACTTTTCAGTAAGACACTTGAGCTTTCGATAGTTGTCTCCACCATCATCACCATGAGTTAAAATCACTGACTACTAGGGCTGGCAGTGTGTTCTGATTATATAGACGCAATGTCAACATCAGAAAAGGGGTGCTGGTACAATACACTCTGGATGTTTTTGCCCAACAGTTTTTACCTGAGATTGTTAAACCTTCTGCCATGACTTAATATCAATGTATTTCCTGTACTGGAATGAATATTATGAGATAACAGATGGTACATCCATGGGGTCCCCACTGTCTCCAGCTGTCATAAACTTTTTCATAGAGCACTTTGAGGAGCAAGCTCAGAACTCTGTGAGGTAGCATCTGTTTTGCTTCCTATGGTACACTGATGACACCTTATCTCAAGATTAAATTTATTGACAAATTGGAGAGCAATAGCAAACTTCCAGTTTTGAACATTTTAGCTGAGTGGAAGGCAGAAGGCTGGGATGGTCATTCAGTGTACAGGTAATCTAAGTGTACTGTCCAGTACCTGAACGCCAATAGTTTTCACCACCCTGTACACAACAAAGCAGTGCTCACTGTGTTAGAACTTAGCACACAGGGCAAAGATTGTTGCTGATGACAACCACCTGGAGTCTGAATTTCAGCATTTGAAGTGTGTGTTCAGAGAAAATTGTTACAGCAATGGAGAAATTGCAAAAGCTTTCAGGGAAGATCAGTGAAAGACAGAAGAGGCCAAGCTGGCTGCATTCCTTCCACACCGTGGAGCAATTACTAGTAAAATACGATGTGTGCTGAAGAGACATGGACTGAGGCCCGTGTTCCAGCCTCACCTCCAAGAAAAGAGATACGTTACACAAGGTTAATGGAAGTCTTTGAGTTCCTGGCATGTACGGTGCCCCATGTAAATGTGGTAGCATTTACATAGGTCAAACTGGTTTCTCTGTTACTGAGCATTGTGCCGAGTACTCATGGCATATTAAACAAAAGGAACTTGAGAACTTGGTCATGGCTGAACATTACCTAGAAAATGGACACAAAAAATGATTTGAAAAGATGAAAGCTTTGGCTCAGACAATATATGGGAGGCAGAAAGTGTAAAGGGACCTCTTGTTGAAAATTTTGAATTTTGAGTTATTGTAATTTTTTTGTTCAGTATTTTTTGTTTTGTTTTGTAAATGTGTGTTATAGAATATAAATACAATAATACTATGTATTATTTTAAGTGATTCAAAGGCTTAGCAACAATCTACCGCCGGCCGAAGTGGCCGTGCGGTTCAAGGCGCTGCAGTCTGGAACCGCAGGACCGCTACGGTCGCAGGTTCGAATCCTGCCTCGGGCATGGATGTTTGTGATGTCCTTAGGTTAGTTAGGTTTAACTAGTTCTAAGTTCTAGGGGACTAATGACCTCAGCAGTTGAGTCCCATAGTGCTCAGAGCCAACAATCTACCATTCAGAAGATCAAATCTTCCTATGGAGTCAAGAGTTTCACAGAAGTAACCACAGTACAGACTTCAAAATCCACTGAGAGGCCTACAGCTGAGCCGTCAAATCCTGCTGCCGTGAGCTAAAATAATATTGGCACAACACCCTGTAACACAGCAAGTCTGCTGTAGCAATGGTACAGATTTCCACATGCTGTAGCACAACACTGCACTTCAATTGTCACCTACGTAACTGGGGAATAGACACCTGTCACAACATACCTGGGAAGAGTGACTTTACTAGGTATGATTAAAAAGTAATGGGAATTTTCGTTTTTCTTCAAGAATCTTTATTTATTGATCAAAATCACTTTTGTCCTTTCAAAGCAATTTCCTTCAGAGATAATACATTTGGGCCAGCACTTCTTCCACTCTTGGAAGCGCTTCTGGAACTCACTTTTCGTTATGGTGCTCAGCTCCTTTTGTGATACTGTTTCTATCTCCTCAGCAGTGCAAAACGATATGCTTTCATGGTTCTCTTCAGCTTTGAGGATAGTTAGATGTCACAGTGGGCCATATTTGGCATATAAAGTTGCTAAGGCAATATAATGGTTTTCTCTTTGCCAAAAAGATCATGAACAGGCATTAAGGTCTGAGTGGGAGCATTATAGTGATGCAATTTCCACTAGTGGCTTTTACTCAATTCTGGCTGTCTTCTTTGGACTGCTTCACACAAATGCCACATAACTTCCAGGTAACATTCCTTGCAGACCGTATGACCACAAGACAGAAACTCATGATGTGCTATCCCATTGTAATCAAAGAAAACAGTGAGAAGAACTTTTACATGTGATTGAAGTTGTCGAACTTTTTTTGGTCTTGGCTCTTCAGGCAGTTGCCTTTGGGATGAATGGGGCTTGATTTTGATGTCATGTACATATACCTATGTTTAATCAGCTTTTATAACCTATTTCAGAAGTTCTGAATCATTGTTTACTTCATTCAGCGACATCATTTTTGGTTGAAATTCAGCAATTTTGGAACTAACTTTACTGTTAAATGTTTCATGCACAAAACATCTAAAAAAATTTGCTTGACATGAGCCACAGGATATACTGACATCATCAACAATCTCACTGATGGGTATTTGGTGACTTTACAGAACCATTTCCTTTACTAATTCCACATTGCCATCAGTAATTGACATGGTAGGGCATCCAGAGCAGTTGTTGTCTTCAATGTCTTCTTGATGCTCTTTGAAATGTTTATTCGACACAGAAACTCTTTTTACTCATAGTAGATTTGCCAAAAGACACAGTCAATATTTTGAATTCAGCGCTACACTTTATTCAATTTTTTAAACAAAATTCAATGCAAATTCTTTGCTCCATCTTTTTTGATAGTAAAAATTTTCTGATCAATCAAAACTGTGCATGAACTTTTTGCTGTCAACAATAAACTAAGTATTTAAAACAGCTGAAAATGCGTATATCAGGAACATGTGTACCAACAAGATAAAAAAATTGAAAATCAAATGTATAAAGCCTGCAAAATTAAAAAAATTCACATTACTTTTTGATTACACCTCATACATACTCAAATCTCAGCCCTTGGCAGCACTTGTATTCATACTAAGATGGTTCTAGGACTCCTGAGTCCAGCAGATGTCATAACAGTCTCCATGTGAACTGACAGTCCCATAGGAGCCAAGCAGCTTCAAATATACATTATAACATCATCAACCAAGCCACTGGTCTAGAAGCTGCTGCTAGACCCAGCAGTTGTGGGTCTAGAAACTCTGCTACCAAGGGGAGATCTTCATATTAACTTCAACCAGCATTCCAAATGACTCTAAGGGTCCTGGTTTTAACATAGGACATATGCGCCCTGATCCTACTAGTCATGGCCAATGCATATAACCGCAGGGGCTGCCTGAAGTGCCTACTTTACATCAGTATGGCTGCCATACCAGCCTTGTCCTTCTGCTGAGGCAGCACCATTTCCTTGTGTACACATTCACTGTTGTGTGCCAAGCATGCCACAGGGGCACTGTGGTAGCAACCACTGCGTCGATGACAACACATGCCACCTAGGCACCGTAAACAACCTCTGTACAAGAGTCTTGCAAAATAAACAATCTCGTTATTAACTGAACCCTCCTGATACTGCATGCAACATGGCGCTGGTTGAATGCATCCAACCACCCAACACATTCCATTCTGGGGCAAAAGTGACATCCTGACACTGTAATATGTACTAAAAGGACAGCATAAGACAAAGTATAACCAGTACTTCAGCAGTGATTCGCATCGTTATAGCCGACAGAGAGTGTTGTGTAGACTGGCATATGAGGTGAGAAGGAGTCCAGTGGCAGTTCTTCAGCTCTGCCCCTTGCTGGTGTTCTTGAGCATTCCAGTTGGATTCGTGCAGTCATCTCATACTAGGCAGAGCTGAGTTGGAAGTCATTGTTGTGGTTTACTGGGTCTTCAGTCCGCCCCTGGTAGCTGAGTGGTCAGTGCGACAGAATGTCCATCCTAAGTGCCCGAGTTCCATTCTCGGCTGGGGCAGAGATTTTCTCCGCTCAGGGACTGGGTGTTGTGTTGTCCTAATCATCATCATTTCATCCCCATCGACGTGCAGGTCGCCGACGTGACGTCAAATCGAAAGACTTGCACCCGGTGAACGGCCTACCTTACGGGAGGCCCTAGTCACACGATATTAATTAAAAAACTGGGTCTTCACACACACACACACACACACACACACACACACATACACATACACATACATTTCTATTACCTCATTGGTGACTGAGTCCTCTGGTGTGACAAACCATCTTCATATCTGCAAACATGAATATATGAACTCTTTGAATCTGTGCTTCACTGGTGCCAATTTTCCTGGGTATTCTTGATGCACATGTCTCACATACTCCATGAATCACCACAAACTGTAGTGTTGTGTTTGACCTATGTACAGTCTTCCAAGCTCCACACAATGTTTTACAAGCGAGATTATTTGTAGCTACATCTGCTCTTTTAAAGAGACTGGCATTTCACTAGTTTTGCAGGAAGGATGAAAAATCGTCACCACACAGGGCTTGCTCAGTATCCTGGCAATTTTGGCATGGGCTGGTATCACATGTGGTAGAAATGCCAGGCTGCTGCTTTGTCTTCTGTCTTTCTAGAACAGAGGGCTTGTTTTGTTTGTATTTGTGATTAGCTGCACAAAAGTGGTAAGCACAGTGAGATCCTATGATTAATGATGGTAGCTTTTGGCATACAAGTAGAGGTCAATGTGGATCTTCTTGGGATATTTTCCTTATGATGCACTGAGTGCCAAATTATTTTGTTCACTTTCTTCTTAATTAGAGTGTCCAGGAAAAGTAAGCAACCATTTTCTTCTGATTACAACTTTATGTACCCATGATTTCAATTTAGTGTGGTAATAATTTTTGTAGGTGTTCCTTCGCATACAGCCACTTGATATGCATAGCAGTATGTATGTACAATTATTTAAATAAGACTGCTTGAAAACCTTGTACACCACAACAGTTGCTTTGAATTCGGCCCTCCCTGGGATGAGAAGCCATCAATGGACAAGGTCAAATGAATGTGATGGGACTCAATACACCACCACCCCATTTACCTCCACTTCCTCCACTGCCTAGTATGCTCACTTGCAAATGCATGCAGTTGGTCCACCTCACCCAACTCCAGCACATGAAACATAGGCAACTGGAACATATAAATGTTGAAATTGTACAGGACCTCAATATTTTTTTACAGGTTGTAGAGTAAAACACTTGCTATTCTGAAATGTTGATACACTTGACCAGTTTACTGGTAACATCTAGAGAATAATTCATCAGTGTAATTTGGCAAGAAGAATACATTACTGTTTGACTATACAATTGGCAACTAATCACCAGAAATAGTCAGAATCAAAACTTGATAGGAGTTGTGGATTAAAAATTCTAGGTCAGGATCATAAAAATATCTTTATTGATAAAATTTCAGCTCATTGATAAACTATCTTCAGATCAATATGAAATTACTATTTTGTTCATCATGTATAAGCCACATTGAACAAAATAATAATTTCATGTTGATCTGAAGGTGGCTCATCAATGAGCTGAAACTAGTTGTCGGTAAAGATATTTTCGCAATTTCGACCTAGAATTTTTTATGCATATACCTTAATATAACAGATAACTTGTCTCCCTATTTGACAAAATGTTCAGGAGAGTCTGTTGAAATTGATTTCAAGGTGAAGAAGCAGATCAAGAGCATCATGAAGGAGATAATTCAAGTCTATAGGCAAGTGCTAAATGAGAAGTAATGTTCATTGAGTATAGGTTTACTTTTAAATAATAATAGTACATATTCCAAGAAGAGTCAAATAACATATTACTTGCACTCCTTCCTACATACATATCACAAAATGACTCTAATGATAAAATCCAAGAAACTGAAACTCAAATGGTTCTCTGAAAAATTCCAGCATATAGCAAGACACTGTGTATCCTGAACTAAAATTGCACCACCTTCTCTTACAGATGTAATTTCCAATTAAATGTGCCAGCATCAGGGAAAAAGATGATTAATATTCTTCTGAGTGAAGTATCATGTCATTGTATAGTGTTCTATATTTGATACTATGATGTGGTACAACACCCAGGAGAATTTTAATCATTTTGACACTGGCTGTGGAAGCCTAGATATAATAAGGGAACAAACTTGAAACAAGTCCCATCTTGGGTGCAGCTCATAATTCTCAAATCGAAAAGGGGCATGTGACATATCAAACAGACAGAGAATTATGTGAGGAAAACAATGATGGCTTTCATTTGAACATAGCTTTATTCTTTCTCAATTTTTGTTGCTTTTTGTACAAAAAAAGACAAATGATGATAACACATAAAGGCTACAGGATGTGTTTGACGTGTCGTCCAGCATGTTGTAAGGTAGTTGTTATCTGCTTGACCCATTCCTCATGGTCTTTAACGAACACCTGTCATGATGGAATGCAAGCACAAGCATTAGCAACCAGCTGCTTGGTGTGTGCAATGTTTCTAAACTAGAGTGCATACACAGTTACCACAGATAGCAGTTTAGTGGACTTATATCTGAGGAATGTCATGGTCACTCCATTGGACTTACATGACCTATCCATCTCTGGGGAAACTGGACATCCAGGTATGTTCTGACAGCTAGCCCATAATAATATGGGGCAACATTGTGCTGAAAGAAAGTTGGAAATGTTCCTTCTTCAGAGAGCAGCCAACACAGTGTGTAACTAGTACGTATGAAACAAATGGTCAGTGTGTGAAACAGACTATCTCTAACTACTTTTCCTATAATACAACTTGATAATCTCCTTTGGGTGCTTTATTTCGCACCTCCGTA
Organism: Schistocerca americana; assembly: GCF_021461395.2. NCBI lineage: Eukaryota > Metazoa > Arthropoda > Insecta > Orthoptera > Acrididae > Schistocerca > Schistocerca americana. The sequence goes on from NC_060124.1 coordinate 314,474,471, forward strand.
GTTTTATTGCTTTATATTAACATATAATCAGTCTTTTGATACTTATTGTACAGTATTAGCTTTCATGCTTGTGCTTGGATTTCCTAACTTTTCTATTCGTTTTAGTTGATCTTGAGTGTATCTTTAGTTACACAAATTAACCAACCTTGTAACTGATTAACTTTACAATCTTCAAGTGTTATTTTTATTCTTTCTGTCATTGTTGTTCTAAGACTAAGATAAAACCTTGCTTAGGAAATTTGCATTAGAAAATTTGAAGTGTTCTCTGGCTGCTGGAATAACAATATCTTATTGAAGCATTTTCAGAAACTAAGACTCAAAAATACTGTTGGAGTATGTTTCAGAAAGAGTTAAATAGTCTTCCCCATTCTTCTTCTTGTAGTTTCTCTCTAAACGCTCGTCTAGTCACTGTTTGTGATATTATGATGTGATATTTTTCTTATGTGATCTGTACCTAACTGGTCAGTGTATGATATTGTTAGCATTTGATCATCATGATCAGATAAACCATTGGGGTTTGGTTTTTTATGGCTAAATGACTACACATTGTTGGATCCAAAACTAATTGTCATGGGCCATTGTGCTACATTCTTCAACAGTCACAGAGAATTTCACTGTGGACAATAATCCACTAGTCGTTGTTGATTAGTTCTGTCTGAGAGAAAAACATTAAATTCTCCACAAACAATGATTCTCCAATGAAGTCTGCATATCCTCATTAAAACTTTTTATGGGTGTTTTATGATGCTGAAGATTCTCTCTGCTGTAGGCTTGTAAACTGTCAATTTTACAAAACTTGTGTGTCCACTACTATGACACAGCATTCAAAAACCTGTTCAATGTAATGCTCTTCAAGCTACAAGCCTGGGGCTTGACTTCATTTTTCACGTAGACATCCACTTGCCTTCTCTACTTATTGGACTTAGAGTAATACAATATCACCTTGTATTCCTCAAGATGAGTCTATTCACTTTCAGTTATTTTTGTGTGATGTGATATGCACACCAAGTCTGCTGATATTCCATCTGTCCCTTCATTTCTTTTATGGATATGAGAAGTCCACCTTTTGTTCTGATGTTTTGATGGGAAACACTAACTGCATTTCCTTTACTGTCTTTGTACAAGGTGTAGTAATTTGTTTCTCCAGTAGCTATTTGTACTGTAACTATATTTCTTCTGCATTAATGTTATGATTGAAGCTGTTAGCTGCAGTCCTGAGTATTATTGTAAGCTCTTCTTTACCAAGATTCTAGTCCAAAGAGTCTATATCAGAGGTGACATTGTTGAGCCCTGCACGTGACTTAAATATGCTAGTTACCTGATAATCAAATGTTTGGGAAAATATATAATGTTTGGGAAAATATATGCCATGTCTGACATGCCCCTCCTGTGGCCAATGCCCAGCAATAAGATCCTCTCAGTCTCATTGCAACTTTTCTCCCCACACTGAGCTTCCACCTTATGCACTGCAACATCAGGTTACACTGAACTTCTTGGATTGTCTGAATGTGTTTTTCTTCAGTCTCCAAAGTACTGAGCTATTGTAGTCAGCCAGACAGAAGGTAATAGACTTGCAGTGGCTCTTGGATCTTTTCAGTGATTTGGAAAGCTTGAATATAATCCAGTCTTCTGGTCTAGTTCTGACGTTACTTCTGAAAACTGCAGCTCACAAAGCTACTAATACTTCTTGTGCTACTAGCAAATAAGCTTGAAGTTTCGAGATAAGCTCCCCTTTTTCCAGTAATGTGTAGTGGTAGTAACAATTATGAGCATCATTCTTCATATTTGTTATGTTTTAACCTCCCACATGAAAATAATTCTTACATTCCTCACACTGATTGCCATTCCTGGTAGTTTGACAGCAGTTTGTTTTCTTTCCATTGTGACGGTCAAAGTATTTGGTCAAAAAGCTTTGTTCAAAGAAAGATAAGACCAAAAGGATCCCTAAACTTAAGTTTTTGATAATATTTTTGGTGATGAAAATTATTTAGTGGCAATTGTGTTACATAATTTAAACATAGCTTTTGATCTTAAGTACTACACGGTAAGCAAGTGGAGGAGCAAGTGGAGGATAAGAAGCTACTCAGAAAGACACACAAGATGAAAGGGAAGGAAAAAAAAGACCAAGAGAAAGACGACAATGCGAATGGTGGCTGAAAGGGGCAAAGGACAATGTATGGAAGAGAGGAGAATACTGGATCAGGGTGGTGAGGGAGAGATGGTGGGAAGACAGAAGGTGATGGAGAGGTCTGTGTCCCAAATAGACCCAGGCAGCGACTAGAAACTATACTACACTTTATTACATTTAAATGAGGAGAAAATAAAAATTATTCTTGAAAGATAACTTTATTTACCAAAGATAACTGAAAAATTTATTTACAAAATATTATGTTGGCATTATTGGTAAGAGTAATTTATTTTATCTAAAGAGTCACTTAATGAAGATTTTACAATACTGATTTCGTTGCTGTTGAGAAAAAGAGTGATAAACAAAAGTTATTACTTTTGTGAAACTATTTTTGGTTTACAATCCATTCTATTTCAGAACTTGAGATAGACATATATATATCAATGATTAAAGTGTGATTTCTATTAGTATTCTTAAAGTTGTATCTATCACTATTACGCCCATTCATATTTACTAATTTGTCTATTGTAATCTTTTCACTCATACCTCATTAATAAATAAAAAATTGTAGGTATGCAATTGAGCAAGATGTAGCAGAAGAAAAGAAGATGATTGAGCTCTTAAGGAAAGAGACTGAGTCTAGTCAGAAGAAACTGAAGGCCGATGAAGCCATGTTGAAGGAAGTCCAAATAGAGCTAGAGAAGTTTCAGGTAGGAATAGAATCTTACTAATAAGCTGCTGACTTACAATCAATGCACCTTAAATTCAAAATCAGGAAACATTATACTCACCTGCAGATGATTGATAGTTTGCACACAGTCACACATAACAGCTCAGAAAACTGCTCTTGCTTCTCAGTTCTCTCTCTCTCTCTCTCTCTCTCTCTCTCTCTCTGTCTCTCTGTCTCTCTGAGGTACTCATCACATGGAGACTATGTCTCCACAGAGATTCATGGTAGTTCCTTCCTTCCTTCCATTCCACCTGGGGCAACAGTCTGCAAGACTGTTCCCATGCACATTTATGCTTTCTGGTATGTGATTGTGGGAATGGGACTTGCCCTTTTGTTGAATGGGAGAGGGCAGTAGCATTTTGGTAGTCAAATTTGAGAGCACTTGTTTTTTATTTGGCTTGCACAGAATTGGGAACGTGAGGTACAACTACTGGGATGGGGCAGAGATCATAACATATCATAGCAAAATGTGCAAAATCTACTTCTATGTTGTATATTGGTTACTAACGGTAACAATTCTCAGTGTTCACATTTACCAGTCCCCACACATAAATACTGTATTGAATACATCTGTCATTTATATTGGGATTAGATAAATGTTTCAGTTTGTGACTCTAATCATGACTTTCATTTACCATCTATATTGTCTTGTTATTGATGAGACATTAAATCCAATCATTCATTTTTTACTGTAGTTTAACTAAAGGCATTGATTCTGGGATGCAGATCTTTGTTACATTCTTTGAGTTTTTAAGTCTTGTGGTAACAAACAATTAAACATTCTGAGGACATAGACCTTGAATTATAGTGTGCAGCTCATCCTGGCAAATATCACTAGTTATGTAATTTATGAACTGAGTACACTGAAAAGTTTTAACATGTGGCAGTAAAAAATATATAAACATCAAGAGAACACAGTGATGTGATGAGTCTGTAAATTAATCAGCACAGTGTACATTGTGCAGTTATTTCAGTTTTTAAGTCACACAATGTGCTTGAGCAATTGTGATAGACTACAGATTTTGCTGCTCCCCACAGAAAACAGTCTAGTAGAGTAAGGTCTGGTGAGAGAGGGGGCCATAGGTTTTAAGAGATAACATGTTTCCCCAAAAAACTCTTACAAAAAACTGAAACCATGAGTAATTGATTTTATCTTCCTTTAGCTGGCCAATGAAATCATTGGTCATCAAACAATAATGTTCACTGCTCACGATTTCTTCAAAAAATGAAGGTCCATTAAAGCACTGCCTGGAATATTGCTACCCAAACACCAATTTTCTGATCATGCAGCATGAGGACTCACCATTGACCATAAATGTGTTTACTTGTCTTAACATGACAATGGGAGTTGGCACCAGCCCTCATCTGCATAGAAGTTGCTATTAAGAATTTCTCTCAATAAAAGATGTGAAATATTTCTGGTAGTGGATATACTTTTCATGATCCCCATCTTTCAACTCTTGCACTGTTGTCACTTTATACAGGAACACTTTCAATGTCTGCTTAAATGCTTCATGCTTGGTTTCATGCCAACTGTATGTTTCTAGTGATATCTTGCACAATGGTTTTGTCGAGCTGTACTGCATAAAGTCAGAAACATCCAACAACTTCTAATCACTTAGTTTAGTTGGTTATCCAGTTTGTTCAGAATCTGACCCTGTCTCTTAAAATTTTTCAATAAGTCAACAAACTGCATTATGTTGAGGTGCATCTATTTCTGCAAATTTGTTGGCAAATGGCTCCTGAACTAAATCTGTGTATTTATTACCTTGACAAAACACATGTTCAATAAGAAAAATATATTCCATAATTGAAAGCACCATGTCCAGAAATGTTTCCATATGTAAGAGAATCAGAATTTTTATTCTCACGTAATGTACAGAGTTAAATCACAAGATTTAATATACAGGGGTCTCATCAGTACTGCAATTAAAATTTATGTATATTACAGAAACAATAATTATTAATTTATAATTTACATGGACTGTGTGTAGCCCAATAACAGTATTACTTTACAAAGTGAGAATCATTATTGCAATCATTTATTAGACATAAAACTTCTAAGCTTAATTAACAAAACATTTCAGCCACTTGCCTTCTTGCTCAGATTGTCATATTATCATTAAGAAATTCTTCTAAGGAACAATAACATTTCTGTAAAACTAAGGTAAAAGAATTCCACATTACTCATAGAAACCAAGAATTGAAAGACTCGTACTGTGTTAAAATTTTTAGACATGCATTTTCACCAAAATCTATCCTAGTCTTCAAACATAAAGTATTTAGCAAGTAAATTAAACAGCCTAACATTTGCAGTGAAGATTCTGTCATATTCAGCTAGCATGGAGACAAAAAAAATAGTTTACCACAGCTACTTCAAATCAGTTATAAGGTACAGCATTATTTTTTGGGGACTAGAATTTTAAAATTACAAAAATCAATTTTTAGATATATGTCTAATGCAAAACTGAGAGTATCCTGTTGCCCACTCTTACGAAACTTAAAAATATTAAGTGCTCCATGTTTGTACATTTATGAACTGATCATTTTTGAACACGGTAACCCCAAGTTATTCATAGACAATAACTTCAATACAGTACTAGGAACAAGGAGAATTTCATGCTTTCTGCTCATATATTAAAGCTGTTAGCACAAACTTCAGAATACATGGGCATGGAAATTCACAACATTCTAAAAAAGAAACAAATCCTCAGCATGGAGATTGGGCAACTAAAGCAAAAACAGATTTGGACCTAGAATTGAGCCTTTAACTCATTAGTGACCTCTATTGTACCCTTGCCTTTTTGAAAGTCATATTGACTATCTGAAATTATGTTTGATTTCTGTATAATTTTTTTAAATTTGTGTTACCACCACTTTTTCAAATATCTTTGAAAAAAATTGGGAGAATAGAGATTGGGTGGCAGTTCCCCATATCTTCTCTTGAGCCTTTTTTAAACAAAGGTCTTACCTCCACATACTTTAAGACATCTGGAAAGTGGCTTTCTTCAAGTGATTTGTTAATTATTCAGCAAAGATGGTGAGCTATTACCCTGGCAGCTGCTTTAACTACTTTGGTAGATATCCCACCCAGCAGCATTTTTGTTTCTTAGAATAGAATAGAATAGAATAGAAATTTTTAGAATAGAATATTTTTATTCAACTTTCAGTATTTTTCATACAATTGGCTTCGTCAAAGCTCACAATGGAGTACAGTTAAGCACAATAAACACTTACATACACAGAATTATTTAGCTTATTTAGGAATTGAAAACATTTCTTCATCACTTATTAAAAGCTAATATTATAATGAGTATTTCCTAGGAATTCTTCAATTGTATAGAATGCGCTGCATTTTAACCAATTTTGCAATACACTCTTGAATTTATTAAATGGGGCTGTACGAGCTGAGTATGGTAATTTATTGAAAAATTTTATACATCTCGTGCTGAATTTGTCCAGATTTTCTTTAGCATACATTAAACAGTTATATATGTACATGCTAGGTACTGTCATTACACTGAGATATTTAAAGTGGTTTCTGCAGGAATCTCTGGGTGCTAATCCTAGTATGCATCTCATGGCCTTCTTTTGCCATCTGAAAATACATTTAGCCCCTGAGGAATTACCCCAGAGCAAAATTCCATACCTCAGATGGGATTGGAAGAAAGCAAAATATGAGTGGAGTAACAGCTGTTTGTTTCTCAATTTGTACAGTAAAAAAATTACATGGGCTAGTTTGCTGCACAGGTGATTGGTGTGTTCCTCCCAGGAGAGTTTTTGGTCTATGTGCAACCCAAGTAGTTTCACTGCTTTATTTTTACTTTTTGTAGCTTTTAGATTAAAAATTATTTCTTTTGTTTTTATATTGTTTATGCACAGTTGACTGGCCTGAGACCAGTGACTAGTCATTTGCATTATTTCTCTGTTGCTATCCAGCACAGTTTGTAAATTGTCACCTGAGGTTATTAGTGTTATATCATCAGCATACAGTATATTCTTACATGGTATATAATCTGAGAAATTGTTAATATAGACAATGAACAGGAAAGGACAAGAAATGAGTCTTGGGGTATTCCTCTTTTTATAGGGATTATTGCTGATCTCTGTTTATTTGCATATACAAGCTGTGATCTATTGCTTAAATAAGATTTGAATAAGGTGAGTGGTATATCTTCGATGCCATAGTATTCTAACTTTTTAATGATTATGTCATGAGACACTGAATTAAATGCTTTGCTTAAATCAATAAGTGTTCCAGATATATGCAGCCTCTTGTCATATGCTTCATATACATTGTTCACCAAAGCTTCAATTGCTTTTACGATTGATAGGTGAGACCTGAATCTGAATTGCTGTTCATTTAATAGTTTTTTGCTTCCAAAATAGTTGTATAGATGCATATGCATGCAATTTTCTATTATTTTGGATGTGATTGGTACTATTGATATGGGTCTGTAGTTGTTTGGGAGGTTTTTATCATCTTTTTTATGCATAGGTAGTGTAACTGTGCACTTAAGACATTCTGTAAAAATTCCTTCATCTAGTACTCTGTTTGACAGTGAGAGAAGTGGCATTTTGATTTCCTTTGCTGTATGATTTATGATGAAATTACTGAGTCCATTACTGTTTTGGAATTACTTAGTTTGTTTATTGATTTGCAAATGTCATTTGGGGTGATAGGGGTCCAAGTAAAGTTCTCACTAGTGTGTTTTGTATGGATGAGTAATGCTTCTACATCTATGGTAGAATTACTGAGTGGAGTGGTAGTGGCACTATTTACAAAATAATCATTGAGTGTATCACAGTCTACAGGTATGTTGTTTTCTTTATTGATGTTATTAATTTCCTGTTTTATGACATTCCAGGCTGCTTTACATTTATTTTTTTGAATTCAAAATGTATTTATCATTTGCATTGCACTTAGCCCCTTTTATTTCTGATTTGTAAAGTTTTCTATTTATGTAATTTGCCTTGTCTTGATCACTTTTATTAGACTTATCCTTCAGAATTAGAAGTAGCATCCTAGGTTTGTTAAGTATTGGAGTGTACCACTTGTTGGTAGGACATTGCTTATGTGTATTATTAGGATCTTGAATTTTGGTTACAGTGGGGCACGTCTTTTCTACAATGTGCTTAATTTCTGTGAGGAAAATAGTAAAGCATTCATCAGTTGCCTTATTATTATTAATTTTATGAGACTGATCAATTTTCTGTAACTCATTAATCATGTTGTTTACATTGGATTCTCCTAGAAGTCTATATGTCACTTGTCTTTCTTTAGTGTTGAGTTTTGAATTTTCTATTCGAAGTCATAGTCCTGCATGATCTGATATTCCTATTTCTGTTACGTCACATCCAAGAGTATCTTTATATACATTACTAATTACGTTATCAAGACATGCATTCTGTCTGGTGGGCTTTTCATTAAGACAATAATAGTTCAATGACTTCAAAGAATTAACCATATAGATAACATTTTTCTTCTTTGCCCTTATATCTATGTTAGTATCATCTGCAATTATAATTTTATGTTGTTTATATTTGGACAACTGCAAAATTAGTGTGTTAATTTTTTCTGTAAATATTATTTCATCAGATCTTTGTGTTTGATACACTGGCACAATTACAATTTTTTGTGTGTGTGTTACCATACCAGCTACTTCAAATATGCCTTCAAGGCACATTTTGCTAAGGTCTACTACTGTATAATCTAAATCTAATTTGCTTTTAATGTAGTTTGAGACTCCACCATGTGAAATGCTTCTTCTGCAATAGCTAGTAACTAGCAAATGTCCCAGAGGAACACACAAGTCTATTTCAGACTCTTTCATCCACTGTTCATTGATACACAATATACTGCAGTTAATTTTATCAAGCCAGGACTGCAGTTCATTGATTTGACCACAAAGTGATTGTACATTTATATGTAGAAGGAGAACATTGTTATCTGCACAGAAAGGTATTTTGATGTCACAAGGTCTTGCATGTTCATTTATTTTCACTGATTGATCTAAAACAACACAGTTATCTGAATTGATTACTTTGCTGCAGTTTTCACTTAACATGGCTTCTACCCTTCCTTCCCCTGTAACGTTGTATTGCCTAAAAAAGGAGGTCCATAAGTGTCCCCAGAAATATTGTCTTTTAAAACTAGACAGTTGTGTTCTTGAATTTCATTTATAATTTTGCTTATCTCGTGACAGAGAAATTTTTTACCCTGGTAATTCAGATGCTCACCATGTTCAGTGTGCAGATTTTTCACCAGTCTGTTAATATCTACTACATTACATTTTCTGTAAGTAGCATATAATTGTTTTATTCCAGTGTTGGTTTTGTGGATTTCTTTATTCACTCACGCATGATACATGAGGTCATGTTTATGAGCTGTAATATAGTTTTCTCTACATCTTTAACTGAAATTTTCTCAAATGTGTTAAAGTATTCTTCTGCCTTGTGTTTTAAATTTACTTTTTCTGCATAAACATATACATTTACATCTGATTAAGATACATTTGTTAAAAAAGTGTTGAATGACTCTGACATTTGAAACACGTTTGTTACTATTTTACTCCCCACCTTAATTTTGGTAATATCTTTGCTGTCAGTTCTAATCCCCAGTTCTGATTTTATGGTGGACCATACTGCCTTTGATTTGTTTCCAACTATTTCTTTGGCTACTTTCACTACCCTTTTAAATATGCTTTTATACTGTTTAACATAGTTGATGAAAACAGAGTTTTTGTTGTATTTCAGTTCCTTGTGCAGTTCTCTTTTTTTTCACTGAATATTTTTATTCCAGCAGTGATCCAATTTAGCTTGTTAGACACTTTTGTCTAGCCCATTGGAAGTGGAAATATTTCATTAAATTCATACAAAAATTTAAAAAAATATGTTAAAATGTATAGAGATTTGAATCTCATCTTGGACTTGCCACTCCATCTCTTCTAATTTAGAGCAGAACAATTTTAAGTTTTCAAGAGTATAATGTCTTTTGCTGTAAGTTTTTCTAGTATTTTGTTCATTTGTATTAAACATTTCCATAAACAATGTGGAATGGTCTGAAAGTCTTAAATCTACACATAGCTTCCTTGCATCATCAAATTTATAATTTGTTAGAATATTATCGAGACAGGTTTTTGTATAGCCACTCCATTTTTTTTTTTTTTTTTTTTTTTTCTCCGTGAAGTTTAACCCAAATTTTTGGATTAGGTCCATAAACTGTATTGAGTCACTGTATTCATTTGATAAATTTGTATTGAAATCAATGGCTATTAAAACCCTTATCTTTTAGTCATTACTGACTTTCTGTAAAAGACCCATTAACGTTGGTAAAAATAATTTTGTTACTGCTACACCTGGAATTCTGTGTATTGATATGACAATAGTTTGTTTTTATAATGCAACTGAGCACCTTTCAAATACACCTTCTTCATGTAGAAAACTGAAATCATCTTTCACTTTGTATTCTAAGGAGTTACTTACAAGTATGCATGAGCCTCCATGGGTACTATTTGTTCTACAGAAACTTGAGGCTACACTGGAACTGTTTAGCTTATCAAAAATTGTGACACAATCTTTTGTAAGCCAATGTTCATTTAAACAAATCATTTTAATACTTTTGTATTCTGAGAGTAAAATCTGCAGTTCATCAATTTTATTCACCCTACCATTATGATTGGTGGTACCTAATCCATTTATGTTCAAGTGCATTAAGAAAATGCTGGTATTTCTGTCTAAAGTTTCAAAATTAGCATTCTTTTTGAAGATTTTTACACTGACTCGTTCCTGGTTTCTTATTTATACTAGAGTGTATACGTACAGTTAAACATTTGGTTCTACTTAATGTGGTGGTTTCCTCCTCCTCATGCCTGGCGTTAAAAAAGCATTCAGTTCCTACAAGGGGAAAGGTCAGACAAGTGAGAGAGGCATAATATTGATTTTATTAGTAACTGTCACTTACACAATTTGTTCAATATGAGCACCGGAGATGTCGATGAGATGCTGCATCCATAAAATGACATGATCAACAGTTGATGACAGCAGTTCTGGTTCAGTATGAGCAAGGTGTTCCTGTAAACTGGCCTTCAGATCAGGTAGAGACTGAATGTGTCCCTGGTAAACATGTTCTTTAGATATCCCCAGAGCAAAAAGCCACATGGATTCAGAACAGGTGATCTTGCTGGCCATGCATCTAGAAAATCTCTAGAACTTAACACATTTGTGGAAGGCAGCATTAAGCAGATCTTTCACTCAGTGAGCAACATGAGATGTTGCTCCATCTTGTCAGAAAACAGTGGTTTCCACATAGTTGTGCTCTTCCAAAGGAGGAATCACATACTGTACAAGAATGGACTGTGAATAAAGGTGCTTGTGAATACACACTACACAGTCACATATGGTGAGTGCACTGGCTCTTCGTGTACAACACGTGGATCAACAGTGCCCAAACTTGGTAGTTCTTTATATTCACTTCATCCTTGTCACTCCATAGAATATTGTCCTTGTCCTGCCACGTGTCTTCAACTTCAAACCATGCCAGAGACCAAAGAGCAAATTCAGAATGTTGCTGCGGGTCATGAGGTTTCAGTTGCTACACCATCTGTATCATGTATATGTACCAGTGTAAAATAGACTGCAAAACTTTCCATAGTGTTGACTGCAGAATGGACAATTCTCGTGACACTGCACAAACATTACCATTATCTGGGACACATGCTGTGCATGGTCAGTTACAACAACAGCAACTTCGTCAATAACTTCCAGTGGATATGACACCTTCCTCTTCCAGGTGCTGCACCAAGCTGACCCATGTTTTCAGATTTCATTATCTTCTTCTTTAAACCATTTAATGACATTGGGCCTCTCCTCAAACCTTACAGTCAGTCATACTGTCTCAATGCAACTCTTAAATTGCTTCCGTTCACATAAAACAGTTTCACTAGCAGTGCATAGACTTTCTTGTCAATAGCCATACTGTCCACTCATGTTATGGCTTGTCATATAATAGCATGGATGTCATACTGTTATACAAACAGTGTACAGTGCCAAATTTGCACCTGGTGGTCACAATTGGAATTAATTTGTTTTACAGTGTAAATTGGTTTTGTTTGAATGCATTAGCATACTTTACATTGTGTGAAGCAAAATATATGGGACAAAGAGGTAGGAAAAGTTCAACAGGATATAGGGAACATGGGGATGCTTTTATATTGGATGACCAACCCCTGAAGGCAAAGAAAAGAACTTAGAGGTGATATGTGTGAATAAGAAAGGAAAGAAACTCAACCCACTTGAGGAACTCAAAATGGAAATCCACCAGCTGAAGTGTGATAATGAACTGTATACACAAACTGGTGAGAGGATTAATTCCTTCTTCAATGTTTTTTTAGATTTTTTAAAAGTTGTGTTTGTATGAAAAATGTGTACAATTTGGCACAGATAACCATTAGTATATGTCTCTCCATACCATTTGTGTATTGTCTTTGGAATGTCATGGAACGGCTGGTGGCTCAGCGCAGCTGTCAGGCCCATACATATGTTTGTGAACTAGTACTGCACGGAGAGGCAGCTGATGTGACCAGTGTTTACTGCCTTATGGAATCAACATTCTAGAGAATATGCAGTAAATGGATAAATGGAGCAGGGAATCTGGTGCTGCCATTTCTAAAGTAAGATGAGAACTTCATGTCTTTATATTTTGACCTTGAGTGCTTTTGAAGTGCTTTTTATGTAAGATTAACTTTGAGAGCCAGATGATGGGTGATTGACTACTAAAACATGTTGCTAATATAAATGGTATATTTATAATGATGTATTAACTTAACAGGTAATGCAAGTTTGAACAACTGTTGAGGAACATGATGCACACCGCTATGTCAGTGACTTTAATAGCTGCCTTAGCACCTACACTGTTAAGATGTCCCCTCCCTGACCACAGCTTTCTTGTACCACACAGGCAGGAACTGCCCCTCCAGCACCCCAACACATTTTCCATTCTAAACCACAGCTGCCTTCTTCCCACTTCCTTCCTATCGCCTTTTTTTCTTGTTATTTTCATCCCTGTTCTTCCAATGACAAAACATTGTACTAATGTTTTTCACAATTCTGTGCCTCTTTCTCTCTGTCATGTTGACCATCTCAGTTTTGGGATGGTTGCCAGAATTAATCTTCATTTTATCAGACATGTGTCCACTTTTCTCCTCCTTGGCAACACTTACCTTTTTACTCTTTGCCATGTGTGAGATGTGTGTGGCTGCAAGAGGACCTGGTTACAGTTTGTGAATAGCTGAAGATGCTGTTGGCTGTAATCAGCCATCTGCAGGTTGTTGCCTCAGGGTGTAGTGATGACAAAGAAGCTGCCACGTTGGAGAGTGCACATCAAGTGTTGATAGGTATGCACATAAACTCTGCTGCTGAGTGTATCTGACATAGAGGAATTGCTTTCACCTCAGGGTGAGTGGCAGGTTATATCCTGTTTGCATGACTCAAGGCAGAGAGTGAATTTGTGGATTAGACACATGATCTTTCCCATTCCTCCTACATGTCCTTAAATGGTCACTCTTTCAAAGAAGTTTAAGCAACCACACAGGAGAGGAGTTTGTTAGTTATTGAGAGCAGGCGAGTTATGGAGCCTGTGACGTTCACCTGCTTTATTTCTTCATTGATGGTCCTCATTGTTGATGTACCGCGTTGTGATATGGGCTGAATAATGGGGAGTGGAAGTTCAACACTGACTACTTTAAATGATATACCCAACAGGTGCACATTTGTGTTTCACAATTCTTTACTTTTACTGTTCACAACCCCCCAATAATACACGATTATATGGCCAGTGCACTATTGTTTAACATTTGATAAGTCTCATTAATAGGTTGCAACACCAACATACTGCTACAATAGTTTACTGTTAAACATCTGTGAGCATTAAAAACTTAATCACACAGTTCTTACCACATAATATGGTACGTATTGAACAGAAACTGTCATTGTTTTAGCACGCAGCCTATTACACTTATTTCACAGTTAAGTGGATGCATTGTTGTTGATCTAACCAATACGAGTTCCTCTTCTGATACTCGGCCATGGACTGACTGTCTCAGGACCAAAAATCGGGCTCTTATATATCTTTCCAATAATAGGCACTGAAACTGCACATTGTTTGATGTTTAATTTACTTAACTCGTACAATTAAGTGCATACATGGAAAAATTTCATCTTTTTAAAGTTTCTTAGCCGTATTATCTGTTTTGATCTTGAAATTAACAAATATAATTACACAAACAGTACTTTTGATGAAACGGGAAATTACTTTGGAATTAATTAAGAGCTAGCTTTGCTAACATGTTTTCGAATAGAGCCAAATAGATGCTTTAAGAATACTATTAGTTGTTCCTCCAAATGTTTACAATAAGTACAGAATTTATATTTGTTTATAAGTCAACAGTATAATGTAAGTTATGAAACAATTACTAGTTTTGCCCTATAACAGAAGATACTAACTAGTAATAGTCAAAATATATTAGAAAATCAATTAGATACATAAAACTTAGCACAAAATTACACCTGGTGTTGTATTCTTTAAAACTGAGGGACAACCTTTCTCTTTTATGAATGTTAATGGTAATTAGTTAAAAGTGAAAAATGAGCCGGCCGGTGTGGCCGTGCGGTTCTAGGCGCTTCAGTTTGGAACCACGTGACCACTACGGTCGCAGGTTCGAATCCTGCCTCAAGTATGGATGTGTGTGATGTCCTTAGGTTAGTTAGGTTTAAGTAGTTCTAAGTTCTAGGGGACTGCTGACCACAGATGTTAAGTCCCATAGTGCTCAGAGCCATTTGAACCATTTTTGAAAAAATAAATTTTAAGGAGGCAGATGTCAAAACAAGAGGGGAAGTAAAAAATATCCCAGCTTGCTTCATCACAAGCCTTTAGAGAAACAGCATCCAAGTCTGGGAAGAAGTAAAATATGCACTTGGACTCTTTGCTAGCGGCCTAATCCAAGATGTCGATGAGTCCTTCCAGCAGATATTAAGGGTGCAGACATCTGCAAGTTGTGGCTCATGTCAGCACCAACTACTCCTGTTGCTTGTGATTTGAGGCTATCCTCAGTTTCTACAGGCAGCAGACAGAAGTGGTGAAGACTGCTGGATTTGTTCATGGAATACAAGCAGAGTCTATAATATGGAATATTGAACCCAGAGTTGATTGGAGTCACTTCATTTATGGCTGAATGTGGGTTTGCATCTAGAGGTTCTGCCAATCCCATGGTGGTCTTGACTGTAGATTAATGACCTGTGTTGTGTGGTGGAGAATAGTAGGATTCCCCTAGAGAGATCAGGGGTGCATTACACAGAGGAAGCAGCTCCTTAAGTAGCAGATTACACATAGTGTGCACATGACAGTTTTTAAGGCTAGGTAACAGTATTAGGTCCTCTGATGAAAACTTACCATTCAGTATGCAGAGAGTAAAGTCAGACTGTGTGGATAATAGAGGTAGTTTGAATGTCAAAATTTTAACAGTAAATCACCTTAGCAATTTCTACAAAGTCATTGCATTTTTGGATCTCTGGGAAAGCTGTCACACTCAAATCATACTTGGAGTTGAGAGCTGGATGAAACCCAAGTCAAAAGCTCAAAAATGTGTTATAAGGCATGGAACGTATATCAAAGAGACGGGTTAGATGTCATAGGAAAGGAAGTATTCATTGCAACCAACAAAAATAAAATGTTTATCGAGGTCGAAATCGAGTGTGACTGTTCAGTTATCTGGACACAAGTAACCATTGAAGGTCAATTCAAATATGTCATTTGATGTTTCTACTGACTGCTGAATTCTGCTGTAACAGTTGTAGACAAATTCAAAGAGTGTCTACACTCAGTAATGTGTAAGTAAGGTCTTGCAATATTAGTTGTAGACTACTCTAACCTTCCAATTATAGGCTGTGGATACATTTAGGATGGTATGAACACACAATCTTGCAAAGTAGTTGTGAATGTTTTCTCTGAAAACTGTCTTAAGCAACTAGTTTGACAATCACATGCAATGGGACCAAGACTGATCTTATTGACATTGATAGTGCAGAGGCAAATATTAGTGATCATGATGTCATCATAGAAATGGTAGTTACTACAGTTAATAGATCAATCAAGGATGATAGGAGAGTTTTTTGTGCTGAAAAGAGCAGATAAGCAGTAGTTAGCATCCTATAGTGGAGCCTCCATGGAGGTGCTGAGTTGCAGATAGGCACTCCCAAAAGATTGTCAGAAAGTGAGCTTTCGGCCAACAAGGCCTTTGTCGTAAACAGACAACACAAACACACACACACACACACACACACACACACACACACACACACACACACACACACATGTAGACACAACTCACACACTCAGTCTCTGGCTGCTGAGGCTAGACTGTGAGACTGTGAACACATGGTGGGAGAAGCAACCAGGTGGTAGGGGTAAGGAGGAGCCTTGGAGGGGGGGGGGATAGCAGCATAGGGGTGGGGGACAGTAAAGTGATGCTTGTGGAAGCATACAGAGAGAGGATAGGACAGCTAGGTACAGTTGGGAGTTTATATTGATGGGCAGGAGAGGGAGGGGGGGGGGAGGTAGGGGAAAAAGAGAGAAGTAAAAAGATTGTGGGTGCATTGGTGGAGCAGAGGGCTGTGTAGTGCTGTAATGGGAACAAGGAGAGCTTGGTGGGTAAGGACAATGACTAACGAATGTTGAGGTCAGGAGGTTTACGGGAATGTAGGATATATTGCCGGGAGAATTCTCACCTGCCCAGTTCAGGAAAGCTGGTGTTGTGGGGAAGGATCCAGATGGCAAAGGCTGTGAGGCAATCGTTGACTTGAAGAAAGTCTTTGTTGGGTGGTGTGCTTAGCAATGGGGCGGTCCAGCTTTTTCTTGGCCCCAGTTTGTCAGTGGCCATTCATGTGGGCAGACAGCTTGTTGGTTGTCATGCCCACATAGAGTGCAGCACAGTGGTTAGAGCTTAGCTTGCAGATCACATGACTGGTTTCACAGGTAGCCCTGCCTTTGATGGGGTAAGTGGTGCTTGTGACTGGACTGGAGTAGGTGGTGGTGGGAGGATGTGTGCGGCAGGTCTTGCATCTAAGTCTGTTACAGGGATATGAGCCATGAACCCAAGGGTTGTGTGCAGGGGTTGTAGGGATAGATGAGGACATTGTGAAGGTTCAGTGGTGGCAGAATACTACTGTGGAACGAATGAGAAGGATAGTGGGTAGGACATTTCTCATTTCAGGGCATGATGACAGGCTGTCAAAACCCTGGCAGAGAATGTGATTCAGTTGCCCCAGTTCTGAATCAGGAGAGGAACGCTCCTCTGCTGCCAGACAGTGGAACTTTGGGAGTTGTGGGTGGATGGAGAGATAAGGCACAGGATATCGTCTTTGCACAAGGATGGGAAGATAATTGTGGTCTGAAAATTCAGTTAGACCCTGGGTATATTTTGAGAGGGTCCACTCCTCATTACAGATGTGACTGCCACAGGTGGATAAGCTCTAAAGATGGAATGGGTGGCACCCATCAAACTGGAAGTATTGCTGGTGTTTGGTAGGCTTGATATGGATGGATGTACTGATGTAGCCATCTTCGAGGTGGAAAACAATGCCAAGGGTTGTGGCTTGCTGGGTTGAGTATGACCAGGTGAAGTGATTGGGGAGAAGGTGTTGAGGTTTTGGAGGGATGTGGAAGGGGTGTCTCACCCTTGATCCAGATCACAAAGTTGTCATCAGTGAATCTGAATGAGGTGAGTGGTTTAGGATTCTGGGTGGTTAGGAAGCATTCCTCTAGTGGGCCATTATTAGGTTGGCATAAGATGGTGCCATGCAGGTGCCCATAGCCGTACCCCAGATTTGTTTGTAGGTAATGCCTTCAAAGGAGAAGTAATTGGGGATGAGGACATTGTTGGACATGGTGACTAGGAAGGTGGTTGTACATTTGGAATCTGTTGGGCATTGGGAAAGGTAGTGTTCAATACTGGTAAGGCCATGGGGATTAGGGATGTTAGTGTAAAGGGAGGTGACATCAGTAGTGACAAGCAGGGCACCATGTGGTGAAGGTGCAAGAACTGTGGAGAGTCATTGGAGGAAGTGGTTGGTATCTCTTGTATAGAAGGATAGATTGCAGGTAATAAGCTGAAGGTGTTGGTCTATAAGAGCATAGATATTCTCAGAGGGATCATAGTAACTGGCCATAATGGGGTGTCCTATGTGGTTGGATTTATGGACTTTAGGAAGCATGTACAAGGTAGGAGTGTGTTTGTGTGTGTGTGTGTGTGTGTGTGTGTGTGTGTGTGTGTGGAATGATGGGGATGAGAAGAGAGATATACTCTGGGGAGAGATTCTGGGATGGGTCTAAGGATTTGAGGAGAGATTAGAGATCTGGCTTGATTTCTGGAATGGGGTCACTATGGCAGGGTTTGTAGGTGGAAGTATCTGGCAGCCGGCAGAGTCCTTCTGCCCGGTAATCCTTGCGGTTCAGATCAACAGTGGAGGAGCCTGTGTCAGCAGGTAGGATTATAAGGTCAGGACCTGTTTTTCGATGGTGGATTGTGGTTCTTTCTGCAGACATAAGGTTAGTTTGCATGTTGAGGGATTTGAGAAATTATGATGAGCCAAGGTTTGATGTTCAGAAATTCTGGAAAATTAACGGGGGCTGATTTGAGGGCAGTGGGGGTGTATCACAGTTGGATGGAGGAGTGAACTGAGTCAGGCATGGTCCAACATTGGTCTCTGGTTGAGTCTGATTGGTAGGGTTGGTGGCAAAAAAGTGTTTCCATTGTAGGGACCGGAGAAGCAGACAAGATCTTTAACAAGACCTCCATGTCTCACCTTTTGCCACATACCCAAATTCAGTCATACAGGACTTAAAGACAATGCCCTGTGTCTAAATACTATGTCCTCACCCCCAATTACTTCTCTTTTGAAGGCATTACCTACAAACAAATCTGGGGTATGGCTATGGTCACCTATATGGCACCACCCTATGCCAACCTATTCATGGGCCATCTAGAGAAATCCTTCCTACCTGGTTGGGATTCATTGATGGCATCTTTGTGGGCTGGATTGAGGGTGAGGACACATTATCCACATTCTTCCTGAACCTCAACCCCTTCTCTTCCATTTACTTCACCCGGTCCTACTCAACACAGCAAGCCAACTTCCTCGATGTTGACCTCCACCTCAAAGATGGCTATATCAGTACCTTCATCCATATCAAACCTACCAACTGCCAGAAATACATCCAATTCGACATGTGCCACCCATTCCATACCAAGAAGTCCTTTCCATACAGCCTGTCCTCCTGTGGCCATTTCTCCTTTTCTGCTCCCTTCCTCCCCTGTCTCCCTGCCTCCTCCTTACCCCACCATCCTATCATGCAACACAACTCACAGTCTGGCCTCAGCAGCCAGAGACTGTGGTCATGTTGTGTGAGTTGTGTTTGTGTGACAGTTTGTGTGTGTGTGTGTGTGTGTGTGTGTGTGTGTGTGTGTGTTTGTGTTGTCTTGATGAAGTCCTTGTTGGCTGAGAGCTTATTTTGTGACAGTCTTTTTGTTGTGCCTATCTGCGACTCAGCATCTCCACTATATGGTGAGTAGTAACTATCCTTTTCATAATAATGTTACGTTCAGTTCGGGATATTTTCCATTGTTTGATTTCATTAGCATCCTATTTAGACAGCAAATGTTTATGGTGGGTGTAGAGGAGTTATGGGTAAATTTTGATTTGGTTGTAAATCATGCTCTGCAGAAGTACGTGCTGAGTTAGTGGACTAAGGATGGAAAATCCCCATGGTGGTTTAATAGCAGTATTCTGTAAATGCTGAGCTAGCAGAAATTGTTGCACTATCAATACCAAAAAGAAAAAAGAAACATCAACAGGCAGAATTTAACAGAAATTCATGTATGAAAAAAATCATTACACAAAGCATACAACTTTCACTGTTATACTTTAGCAAAACACTTTACTGAGAAACTTAGAAAATTCTAGTCCTTCATTTAATATTTAGGGACATCAGAGACGCCAGTTTGATGTGGCAATATAAAACAGAGAAAGGAAAGCAGAAGTTTCCAATTTTGCATTTAAAAAATCATTTGTGCAGGAAAATCATACAGACGTATAATCATCTTACTGCCACACAAATTCCTGGATGGAGGACATAGAGACTGGCACCTGGCATTAAAAAGTAGGTGAAAGGGTTTAAAACAAATAGATCAACAGGTACAGATGGAATTAAAGTTTGGTTGTGTCTCTCATGAATCATTCAGTGGGAAGTCCCAAGTGTATGGAAAAAAATTGCAAGTGGCTCTCAAATGTGAGAACAGTAAAAGAATGGGCCCATGAAATTACAGAGCAATATCCTTAATGTTGGTTTGTTGTCAACTTCTTGAGCATATTATAAGTTCAAATGTAGTAAATTTCCTTGAGAGATAAGAGCTTCTATCCACAAACCATGCACGATGGGCAACAGGCAGACTCTATATGTCAGGATTTTCAGAAAGTATTGACACATTGGAACACCGCAGACTGTTAATAAAGGTCTGAGGATACAGAATGGGTTATCAGACATGTGACTTCTTGTAAGATGATGTAAGACATCTTAAGTTATAGAACCCAGTTACATTGCCCTGGATAACAAGTGTTCATCAGAGACAAGGGTATCATCAGGAGTGCCCAACAGAAGTGTGATAGGACTGCTCTGGTTCTCTATATACACTAAAGATCTGAAGGATATGGTGATAAGTAATCTGCAACTGTATGCTGATGATGCTGAAGTGTATTGGAAAGTGTCATCATTTGATTACTGTAGGAGGATACAAGACAACATGTATAGAATTTCAGTCTGGCCCTAAATGTGGGAAAAAATTAGGTTACAGTTGGTGGTTAGGAAAAATAATTCTGTCAAACAGCATAATAGCCAGGATAAAATAAAAACAATGTTATGAAAGGGATAGGTTGCTGCTCCCACACAGAGGATCTATTGAGTTGCAGACAGGCACAATGAATAGACTACTAAACATTTAAGCTTTCTGCAAAAAAGGCCTTCTTCAGAAAGAGAGCACACACACACACACACACACACACACACACACACACACACACACACACAAGCACAACTCATATAGTCATGCCCACTGTCTCCAGCCACTATGGCCAGCCTGTGGGCTGCAACTGCATCTGATGTTGCAGCAGTCTGGAATGGATAGTGGTATGGGGGTGGGGAAGGGGAGAGGAAGGGACAGCAGGGTATGGATGTTGTACTGTCTATGAGAGCATGCAAGGCTGCTAGGTGCAGAGTCGGGATGCTGAACCGATAAGTGATGGGTGGGGTTGGGGGGAGAAGAGGGATTGGGAGGGAGGGGGGAGATGGTGAGCAGAAGGGGGAGAGGAAATAAAACAGAGAAGGGGAAAGTCCAGTGGGTATGCTGGTGGAATGGAAGAGATGTTTAGTGCTGGAGTGGGAGCAAAGAGGGGTAGAGGTGTGGAGGATTGAAACTACCGAAGGTTGAGGCATGGGGATTGCTGAGATGAGGGTATGTTGTAGAGGGAGTTCCCACCTGTACATTTCAGTCAAGTTAGTGTTGGTAGGAAGCATCTGGATGGTGCAATATGTGTAGCAGTCATTGGAGTGAAATGAAGCACATCATGTTGCACTGTATGATCAACAATTTGATGGTACAGCTGTCTCTTGGCCACAGTTTGGCAGTGACCATTCATGTGAATGGACAGCATGTTAGTTGTCCTACCCATGTAGAAAGCACCGTAATGGTTGCAGTTTAGTTTGTAGATCACATGGCTGCTTTCACAGGTAGTCCAGTGTCTGATGGAATAGGAGGTGCCTGTTACAGCATTGAAGTAGGTAGTGGTGAGAGGATGTGTAAGGCAGGTCTTGCATCTAAGTCTATTGAAGGGATATGAGCCATGAGGTAAGGAACAGGGAGCAGGGGTGGAGTAGGGCTGGACATGATATTACATGGTTCAGTGGGTATCAGAATACCACAGTGGCAGTGGTGAGGAGAATAGTGGGGAGGATATTTCTCATTTCAGGGCATGATGAGAAGCAATTGAAACACGATTTAGTTGCTCCAGTCCTGGGTGGTACTGACCCATGAGAGAAGTGCTCCTTTGTGGCCAGACAGTGAGTACATGGGAGATGGTGGTGAGCCGAGAGGCAGGGCTCGAGAAATGTGTTTCTGGATTGCTAGGTTTTATGGAAAGGATCTCTTTGATACGGAGTGGGTGGCAGCCATCAAATTGGAGTTATTGTTCGTGGTTGGTAGGATAAATGTAGATGGAGGTACTGATATAGCCACCCTTGAAGTCTATGTCAACATCTTGGAAAGTGGCTTGTTGGGTTGAGGAGGACCAGGTGAAGTGAATGGGTAAGAAGGTGTTGACATTATGCGAGAATGTGGATAGTGATCCTCATTCCATATCTTAAAGATGTCATCTATGAATCTGAACCAGGTGAGGGATTTGAAAATCTGGGTAGTTAGGAAGAATTCATCTACATGGCACAAGGCTGGCTGCATCAGTACCTCTGTTGACATCAAACCTACCAGCCACCAACTATACCTCCACTTTGATGGCTGCCATCCACAATGTACCAAGAAGTCCTTTTGATAAAGCCTAGCCACCCATGGTTGTCTTTGTAATACCGGCAGTCCTTCTCCAAATATGCCAAGGGTCTCACTGAGGCCTTCATAAAATGAAATAACCATCTCAGCCTTATTCAGTAACAGACCTACAATGTTGTATCTCTCAAGTCACTGACCACCTCCCACATACTCACTGTCCAGCCATGAAGTAGCATTTCTCTCACACCTCAGTATGCCCCAGGACTGGAGCGACTGAATCCCATTTTCCACCAGGGTTTCAACTGCCTCTCATTAATCCTTGAAATGAGGAATATCTTCCCCACTCTTCCCACAGTGATATTCTGCCACCCACTAAACCTATGCGACTTCCTACACCATTTCTACTCCACCGCTGTACTCAGTCCCTTGCCTTGTGGCTCATATCCCTGCAATAGACCTAGATGCAAGACCTGACCCATACACCCTCTCACTGCAACTTACTGCAGTCCTGTCACAGGCACCTTCTACCCCATCAAATGCAGAGCTGCCTGTGAAGGCAGCCATGTATTCTACAAACTAAGCTGCAACTACTGTGGTGCTTTCTATGAGGGCACGACAACTAACAAGTCGTCTGTTCACAGGAATGGTCTTTGCCAAACTGTGACCAAGACACAGTGGAATACTTAGTTGCTGAACATGCTGCATTACTTCAATGACTGCTACACAGACAGCACTATCTGGAACATTCCTCCCAACACAAACTGTTCTGAATTGCACAAGTGGGAACCGTCCCTATAATATATGCTTCATCCCCACAATTTCCCTAACCTCAACCTTTGCTAGTCCCAGTCATCCACCTATTTATTCTCTACCTTGCTCCCTCCCCAATATTTTGCGTGGCTTCATTCTATGAATGTGCCCACTAGTCTTTTCCCCAGTCTCTACTTCTTTCCTCTCCCCTTGGCCTTCTCTGCTCACTAGCTACCCCCCCCCCCCCCCCCCCCCCCTTCTCACCAAGCAGCATAGTATCTTGACTCTCTGCATGTAGCTCCCCTGTCCTGTTTCCACCGTGTCCCTGCTTGCTTTTATGGTTCACAGGCAGTATAACACCTTCCCTGTGTCTCCCATTCTCCCTCCCTGCCCCATGCCACCTCCTTAGCTCCACCACTCACCTGAGATTTCTACTCAAGTCAGATGCAGTTGCAGTCTGTAGTCAGCCATAGCATCTGGAGACAATGGCATGTTTGTGTTAGTTGTGCTTGTGAGAATGTGTGTGCTTCTTATTTCTGAAAAGGACTAAAGGCTGAAAGCTGAAATGTTTAGTAGTCTTTTCATTGTGCCTGACTGCAACTCAGTGCGTCCTCTATGTGGTAGGTACAAATAATACTGTAATGTTTGAATATAGTAATAGTTTTGTGCTGCCTGACTCAGTCACTTGAATTAAATATCAAGGCACAATTCTGTAAAGCAACATGAAATGGAACAAGCATGTAAGGTCAGTTTTAGGAAAGTTAAATATCAACTTCAATTTATGGGGCAAATACTAGTAAAGTGTGACATATCAATAAAGGAGCCGCATACAGAGAATTGTATGATCCATTCTTGAGTGCTGCTTGAGTGTTTGGGTTCCCCACCATGTCAGAGTAAATGAAGTCATTGAAGTAATTCAATGGTGTGCAGCTAAATTTGTTACCTGTTGGCTCTATCAGCATGCAAATATCATGAAAATGCTCCGTGGGCTCAAATGGGAATCCCTAGAGGTAAGAAGAAGTGCTTTTTGGGGAAACACTATTGAGAAAGTTAAGAGAAATGGCATTGCAACAGACTGTAGAACAATCTCACTGCCACCAACATACATTTCATGTGAGGCTTACAAAGATAAGAAAGAGAATTCAGGAATTGTACAGAAACATATATGCAGTTATCTTTTCCCTTGCTTCATTTGTGAGCTCAACAAGAAAGAGAATGACTAGCAGCAGCACGAGAAAGAGAGAGAGAGAGAGAGAGAGAGGAGAGAGGGAGGGGGGTGGGAGGAATAAGAATAGGAAAGGTGGGAGACAGAGAAATAAAAAGAAAGGGTGGGTGGGGGGAGGGGGGGGGGAGAATAGAAAATGAGCTATTATAAATGCTTTCAGGTTGCTGGCTAGAATAATGTACAGAAAACTAGGAAAGAAAGTTGAGGACAATCAGTTTAGCATACAGAAAGGTAAATATATCATTCGATAAAGTAAAGTGGTCCAGGGTTTTAGAAATACTTAAAGAACTAAGAGGGTGCAATATGAATGCAAAATCAAGGTGTGTAGTCTTTTTCCTGTGCTGTTCAATCCGTATGCCAAAGAAGCAATGAAGAAAATAAAAGGAAGTTTCACAAGTGAGTTTAGCATTCAGAGTGAAATGTTGTCAATTCAATGATAAGATTTGCTCAGTGAAAGTCAGAAATAATTACAGGATCTGTTGACGATATGAACACTCTGTTGAGCACTGAGTGTCAACTGAGAGTGAGGAAAACAAGGGTAGCAGTAGCAGAAATGAGAGTAGTAAAAACGTTAACATCCAACATACGTGAAGTGAATGAATTGAGCTACCTTGGGAACAATATAACACTTGGGGAAGAAAATAAGGAGTTAAGAAGCAGACCAGCAGAGACAAAGAAAGTATTCATTACCAGCAGAAGTCTACTAATACCAAACATAGGCTTTCATTTGAGAAAAAACTTTTTGAGAGTTTACAAAATTGTATGAAAGTGACTCATGGACTGTGGAAAAACTGGAAGGGAAGGGAATTGAAGTGCCAGACCTGTAGAACTGCAGAAGTTGCTGAAAATGAAGTTGACTGATAGGGCAAGAAATGAGGGGACATCACAAGTGGAAAACAATAACTGGAAGAAGGGATAGGATGACAAAACATTTGTGAAGACATGTGGGAATAACTTCCCTGGCACAAGAGGCAGTCATTGAGGAAAAAAAATTATTGGTTAATGTGGAGACTGGAATAAATTTAACAAATGATTGAGGACACTTCGTAATATGAGATGATGAGATTGGCACAGGAGAAGAAATCATGGCAGATCTCATGAAACCACTAATAATAAATCTCTATACACTGAGGCGATGTAGGCACTGATAGGATTGTGTGGTGATAGAATGCTCTAAAATCAGTTGAAATTAAATGGTTCTTTGTGCAGAGAGTATAAAAAATATGTAGTCAAAAGAATTCGGTGCTTTCAGTGCAACTTTTGGTTACACGAGAAATGCACAAATGTGTGTCTGAAATTTGTAAATGATGATATTCAGTGGACATGCCTCAACTGTATAGGTGACGAAAATGTGCAATTAACATCTGCACTAAGTTCTAAGGACAAAATTATTCGTCTGAAAGCGGGACTGACATTACTAAAGCAGAAAATTTTGCATTGAAACGTGAAAAGTGTTGTGTATGTGAGAAAACTCCAGTATTTGTTGGACCTACTTTGGCAAACACGTGGAGTGATACAACTGACTAACCACGAAAAATTTCAGCTGCCATTATAAAAGAAAAAGAAACTGAAGATATGGAAGAACCAAACAAATATAAGTGGACCGGCATAATGTACAACAAAGGCAGAGAGAAGCATTATAATAAGACAGAAAGAGAATTCTTTATTATAGATGACTCATTGTTGAAATACATAGTTGTTCCAAATTCTGAAATCAACATTTGGCCTGAAATCAGGACACGTCAGTTGCATACACACATAAACAACGTCTCAAACTCAAGAGAGAATGCAACAGATAAGCATAGCAGAAATCCAGAAGGTGTTTTTATCCATGTGGGAACAAATTCGCTTGGAAACAACAGCGAGGAAGCAATTGTAAACCACACAAAGAACGTCATCCAAACGGCCAGAAGACTGAAACTTCCTGGCAGTTTAAAACTGTGTGCCAGGCTGAGACTCGAACTCGGGACCTTTGCCTTTTGTGGGCAAGTGCTCTACCAACTGAGCTACCCAAGCATGACTCACGCCCCATCCTCACAGCCTTACTTCTGCCAGTACCTCATCTCCTACCTTCCAAACTTTACAGAAGCTCTCCTGCGAACCTTGCAGAACTAGCTCTCCTGAAAGAAAGGATATTGCGGAGATGGGGGATGTTTCCAGAATGAGGGGCGTGAGTCTCATGTAAGCTTCAGATTATGCTAGAAGACCTTTGTAGACAAAAAAAGAAAAAAAAAGTGCCATAGCTGCTGATTTTAATATTGATATCAAGTGTGATAGTAACCACACTTCAAGATTCACTGACTTAGTGAAGAAATATGGTTTCAAACTGAATTTCTTTTAATGTACCAGAGACAATGGGCAATCAGCAACATGTATTGACAATGTTCTAACTAATTATGTATATGTAGATGTGTATAAATTTTGTCTAGATCTAGGTATTTCAGATCATTGTGCATTGTTCATTGAGCTGCCACAGACAGACAGGAACATTTCACATATGAGAACCCATATGAGCAGGAACTTCAGCAATGAAAACTTGCTAACATATAGTGAGAAGCTAAAAGAGAAAACATGGCCTTTTGATCATTGTAACTCAAGTGACGACAACTTTGAGAAATTTCTAAATAGTTTTCTTGGTGTCTTTGATGAAACGTTTCCACCTAGACTCTGCAGCAGTAAAATAACAAATAAAGTCAAGTGGATTACCCAGGGCATAAAAATTTCCAGTGTAAGAAAAAGGCAACTGCACAGAGAACTGAAATATAATAAAAATACTGATTTCATTAAATATGTTAGACTCTATGACACCATATTTAAAAGAGTTGTCGGGCCAGCAAAACAACTCGTAAATAACAGGCTAATTTTAAATCATACAAATAAGACAAAGGGTGTATGGTCAACCATTAAATCCGAGTTAGTTGTTAAAGCCTGTAACCAAGACATTTCAAAAACTGACATTGAAGGAAATACTATTGTAAATCCAATTCAAATACCAGAGTACTTTAATGAATTCTTTATAAATATATCAAAGTCTGATGTAAATGTAATAGATTATCACAACAAAGTAAATCCCTTTGGCGTAGGTGAAAACTCAGGAAACTTTACAAAATTCTTAAAAGTTTCTGTGGAGGATGTAGAAAATGCTATTCTAACATTAAGCAACAAAAAATCTGCGGGTTGAGGTGGAATATCCACCAAAGTTATTAAAGTGGTACACAACAGAATTGCAAACCTACTAGCTCAAATAATAAATCAATGTTTTGAAGATGGCTGTTTCCTAGAGGTACTGAAATATCCTGAAGTCAAACCACTCTTCAAGAAGGGATCAAGAGAGATCATGGGAAATTATTGTCCTATCTTGATTCGCCCAGTCCTATCTAAAATATTTGAAAAACTTGCTTTTGCACAAATCCAAAACTTCATTGCAAAATATTCAGTTATTCTAAACAATCAATTTGGTTTTCAGCGGGAGAAAAACACCATAGATGCAGTAAATAGTTTTACTGAGAAAAAAGTACATCATTAGACAAGAGGAATAAGGTGGCAGGTATTTTCTGCAAGCTCACAAAGGCGTTTGATTCTGTAAACTATGCATTGCTTGTTTACAAACTTGAAAAGTATGGCATTAGTGGCAGTACCCTACAATGACTTAAATCCTGCTTATCCAACAAAAAGCAAAGAGTTAGCATCTCTTCAAATGACGCATATTATTTTTCTGACTGGAAAAAAAAAAAAAAAAAATCTCAGGGTGTCGCACGAGGCTCCATATTAGGCCCAGTCCTATTTCTCCTCTATGTTAATGATTTACCATTAAATATCAGCTCCCCATCAATTTTGTTCGCCGATGATACATCTGTCTTAGTTGAAGATCAGGATTCGGAAAAAATTCCCAAATTTGTGATCAGTACCCTCAATACCTTAGAAACTTGGTTTCAGCTAAATGGGTTGAATCTAAACATATCAAAGACTCACATGGTGCAGTTCAAAACCAAACAGTCAAAATGTGAGCACTTTAAGACAACAACCAACATATAGAAGAAGTTGACTCAGTCAAATTCTTAGGTTTAAATATAGATAAAAATTTGAGCTGGCAGGCACACATTGAATACCTGGCAAACAAACTGAGCAACTTTGCATTTGCAGTGCAAACATTATCAACTGCAACTGACATGGACACACGAGAAGTAATAAATTAAAGGGGAACAAATTGATGCAGATGAATGTAGGTTCACTTAAAAGAAAGCTATATGAGATACTGACACTGAAGTGTTATTACCCAGTGGATGAATTCATGCAGGACAAACTGGAAATTTGAGCTGGATACAATGTGTTACATATTCCAATAAATATTCTTATAGTGTTATTATTTATTGTTGTGCTATTATTTATTAATGTAAAAATCATTGTAGCTGTATTATAAATTTTTGACATGTGTCCTGTATGCAAACCAAATGAATTGGAAATGTACATCATGATATGAATAAAACACAATTTACAAAAAGCCTGGGATACATCATAATATGATGTCAGGCCTTCTTTTACCCTGTGTTGTGCAGCAACTTGACATGGCATGTCAAATCAATAATAATAAGTAAACAAATCTCTATACACTGAGATGACAAAAAGCCTGAGTTAAATCCTAATATCATGTCACACCTTCTTTTACCCAATGTTATGCAGCAACTTGACATGGCATGGTCTCAACAAGTCATAGGAAGTTCCCTGTAGAAATATTGAGCCATGCTGCCCCCGTAGCCATCCATAGTTGTAAAAGTTTCGCAGATACAGGATCACAAACTGACCTCTCAGTTACACTCCATAAATGTTTGATGGGACTCATGTTGAGTGATCTGGGAGGCCAAATTATTTGCCTGAATTGTCCATAATGTTCTTCCAGTCAATGAACTGTGGACCAGTGACATAGCATATTGCAATCCATAAAAATTAGTTCATTGTTGGAGAACATGAAAACCATAAATGGCTGCAAATGGTCTCCAAGTATCTGAAGATAACCCCTTCCAGTTAATCATCAGTTCAGTTGGGCTAGAGGACCCAGTCCATCCGTGTAAATACAGCCTACACAGTTATGGAGTCACCAACAGCTTGCACAGTTCCTTGTTGACAACTATGTCCATGGCTTCATGAGGTCTGTACAACATTTGAATGCTACCATCAGCTCTTATTAACTGAAATCAGGTCTTGTCTGACCATGCCATGGTTTCCCTATGGTCCAGAGTCCAACCAATATGCTCACAAGTCCAGGAGAGGCATGGCAGGCAGTATCATGATTTTAGTAAAGCCACTTGTGTCATTCACCTGCTGTCATGGCCATTAATGTCAAATTTTGCTGCTCTGTCCTAGCGGATACATTTGTCGTATATTCTGCATTGATTTCTGTGGTTATTTCATGCAGTGTTGCTTGTCTGTTACCACTGACAAATTTATGCGAAGTTGCTGCTCTTGGTCGTTAAGTGAAGGCTATTGGCCACCCTGTTGTCTGGCCTGAAATTGGTATTCTTGACACAGTGAATATTTCTGAAATGAAATGTCCCATGCATCTAGTTCCAACTACTATTCCATGTTCAAAGTCTGTTAATTCTCATTGTGTGGCCATAATAACGTTGGAAACCTTTTCACATTAATCGCATGAGTACAAATGACAGCTCCACCAATGCACTTTTGTTTTTATACTGTCTGTACATGATATACCATCTGTATATGTGCATATGACTATCCCATAACTTTTATCGCCTCAGGGTGTATAAAAGGCAGTGTCATGACTGACTGACTCACTCTCTGACTCATCATCACCCAACCCAACCTGTTGTTGTTGTTGTGGTCTTCAGTCCTGAGACTGGTTTGATACAGCTCTCCATGCTACTCTATCCTGTGCAAGCATCTTCATCTCCCAGTACTTACTGCAACCTACATCCTTCTGAATCTGCTTAGTGTATTCATCTCTTAGTCTCCCTCTAAGATTTTTACCCTCCACACTGCCCTCCAATGCCAAATTTGTGATCCCCTGATGCCTCAGAACATGTCCTACCATCTGGTCCCTTCCTCTTGTCCAGTTGTACCACAAACTCCTCTTCTCCCCAATTCTATTCAATACCTCCTCATTAGTTATGTGATCTACCCATCTAATCTTCAGCATTCTTCTGTAGCACCACATCTTGAAAGCTTCTATTCTCTTCTTGTTCAAACTATTCATTGTCCATGTTTCACTTCCATACATGGGTACACTCCATACAAATACTTTCAGAAACGACTTCCTGACGCTTAAATCTATACTCGATGTTAACAAATTTCTCTTCTTCAGAAACGCTTTCCTTGCCATTGCCAGTCAACATTTTATATCTTCTCTACTTCGACCATCATCAGTTATTTTGCTCCCCAAATAGCAAAACTCCTTTACTACTTCAAGTGTCTCATTTCCTAATCTAATTCCTTCAGCATCACCCGACTTAATTTGACTACATTCCATTACCCTTGTTTTGCTTTTGTTGATGTTCATCTTATACCCTCCTTTCAAGATACTGTCCATTCCGTTCAACTGCTCTTCCAAGTCCTTTGCTATCTCTGACAAAATTACAATGTCATCGGTGAACCTCAAAGTTTTTATTTCTTCTCCATGGATTTTAGTACCTACTCCAAATTTTTCTTTTGTTTCCTTTAGTGGTTGCTCAATATACAGATTGAATAACATCGGGGAGAGGCTACAACCCTGTCTCACTCCCTTCCCATCCACTGCTTCCCTTTCATGCCCCTCGACTCTTATAACTGCCATCTGGTTTCTGTACAAATTGTATTTTACCCCTGCTACCTTTAGAATTTGAAAGAGAATATTCCAATCAACATTGTCAAAAGATTTCTCTAAGTCTACAAATGCTAGAAACGTAGGTTTGCCTTTCCTTAATCTTTCTTCTAAGATAAGTCGTAAGGTCAGTATTGCCTCGCGTGTTCCAATATTTCTACAGAATCCAAACTGATCTTCCCAAGGTCAGCTTCTACCAGTTTTTCCATTCGTCTGTAAAGAATTTGTGTTAGTATTTTGCAGCTGTGACTTATTAAACTGATAGTCCAGTATTTCAGCTGTCTCATATATCATGCTCCCAGATGGTAGAGTTTTGTCAGGAATGGCTCTCCCAAGACCGTCAGTAGTTCTAATGGAATGTTGTCTACTCCCGTGGCCTTGTTTCGGCTCAGATCTTTCAGTGCTCTGTCAAACTCTTCACGCAGAATCGTATCTCCCATTTCATCTTCATCTACATCCTCTTCCTTTTCCATAATATTGTCCTCAAGTACATTGCCCTTGTATAGACCCTCTATATACTCCTTCCACCTTTCTGCTTTCCCTTCTTTGCTTAGAACTGGGTTTCCATCTGAGCTCTTGATGTTCATACAATTGGTTCTCTTTTCTCCAAAGGTCTCTTTAATTTTCCTGTAGGCAGTATCTATCTTACCCCTAGTGAGATAAGCCTCTACAGCCTTACATTTGTCCTCTAGCCATCCCTGCCTAGCCATTTTGCACTTCCTGACGATCTCATTTTTGAGACGTTTGTATTCCTTTTTGCCTGCTTCATTACTGCATTTTTATATTTTGTACTTTCATCAATTAAATTCATTATTTCTTCTGTTACCCAATGATTTCTATTAGCCCTTGTCCTTTTACCTACTTGATCCTCTGCTGCCTTCACTACTTCATCCCTCAATGCTACCCATTATTCTTCTACTGTATTTCTTTCCCCCATTCCTTTCAATTGTTTCCTTATGCTCTCCCTGAAACTCTGTACAACCTCTGGTTTTGTCAGTTTATCCAGGTCCCATCTCCTTAAATTCCCACCTTTTTGCAGTTTCTTTAGTTTTAATCTACAGTTCATAACCAATAGATTGTGGTCAGAGTCCACATCTGCCCCTGGAAATGTCTTACAATTTAAAACCTGGTTCCTAAAGCTTTGTCCTACCATTATATAATCTATCCGATACCTTTTAGAATCTCCAGGGTTCTTCCATGTATACAACCTTCTTTCATGTTTCTTAAACCAAGTATTAGCTATGATTAAGTTATGCTCTGTGCAAAATTCTACCAGACGGCTTCCTCTTTCATCTCTTACCCCCAATCCATATTCACCTACTATGTTTCCTTCTCTCCCTTCTCCTACTCTCGAATTCCAGTCACCCATGACTATTAAATTTTCATCTCCCTTCACTACCTGAATAATTTCTTTTATCTCATCATACATTTCATCAATTCCTTCTTCATCTGCAGAGATAGTTGTCATATGAACTTGTACTACTGTAGTAGGCATAGGCTTCGTGTCTATCTTGGCCACAATAATGCATTCACTATGCTGTTTGTAGTAGCTTACCTGTACTCCTATTTTTTTATTCATTATTAAACCTACTTCTGCATTATCCCTATTTGATTTTGTATTTATAACCCTGTATTCACCTGACCAAAAGTCTTATTCCTCCTGCCACTGAACTTCTCTAATTCCCACTATATCTAACTTTAACCTATCCATTTCCCTTTTTAAATTTTCTAACCTACCTGCCCGATTAAGGGATCTGACATTCCACGCTCCGATCCGTAGAACGCCAGTTTTCTTTATCCTGATAACGACGTCCTCCTGAGTAATCCCTGCCTGGAGATCCAAATGGGGGACTATTTAACCTCCGGAATATTTTACCCAAGAGGACGCCATCATCATTTAATCATACAGTAGAGCTGCATGCCCTTGGGAAAAAATTACGGCTTTAGTTTCCCCTTGCTTTCATGTGTTCGGAGTACCAGCACAGCAAGGCTGTTTCGGTTAGTGTTACAAGACCAGATCAGTCAATCATCCAGACTGTTGCCCCTGCAACTACTGAAAAGGCTGCTGTCGCTCTTCAGGCACCATACGTTTGTCTGGCCTCTCAACAGATACTCCTCCGTTGTGGTTGCACGTACAGTACGGCCATCTGTATCGCTGAGGCACGCAAGCCTCCCCACCAACGGCAAGGTCCATGGTTTCTACTAAGGATTAAACTTGAAATTTGGAGAGGGGCATTGTTTAAGGACAGCTGGATTCAGGCCTCATAGAAGCTGTAATGACCATGTGTTTGCATTAACAACCCATGCTCAAAATGGGTGTGAGAAGGAATGTGTAAGCATAGCTGCTTTCTTGGATCTGTCTGCTGCTTATGACACTGTATGGTGAGAAGGCCTTCTCTTAAAATTTGTGAGCATGATTCAATGTTGGAAACTCACAAACCTGCTTAGCAACATGCTAAGCAACAGACTTTTCCAGATTTACTCTGGTAACGACAGAAGCAGAGTCTTCAAATTAAGTGATGGACTACCTCAAGGATCTGTATTGGTCCCTCTCCTTTTCAACTGATGACATTTGTTTGGTAACACAGAGCTCCAGTTTCACCAGTGCTGAAAGCACATTAGCTGCCGACATGGAAATCCTGGACACATACTTCTGGAAATGGTGCCTCCACCTAAACCATCAGAAAACTACTACTTCAGCATTCCACCTACAGAACAGACACTCTGACTGTAAATCAGAAGTTAAACTCTGAGGACAAACCCTACAGTACTGCAGCACACTGAAGAACCTTGGAATAAAACTCGATAGGTCCCTAACTTTCCGATAACATCTCTCCAACATGGTCACAAAAGTGAATACCTGTAATAATATCATTCAGAAGCTTGCTGGTACCTCCTGGGGTTGCTGTGCTCAAACCCTAAGATCAACTGCTTTGGCGAACTATCATATTCTGTTGCTGAATACTGTTGTCCAACTTGGATGAACAGTGCTCACTGTGGAAAGATAGATGTGCAACTTAACCAGACAATGCGACTTCTCACAGGCTGCATACATGCACTCAAACTGCAAGGGGTTACCAGTTTTAAGTAACATCCAATCTCCAGCTCTACGAAGATCAGATGCTCTCCTGAAGATCTGCAGAAACATTCAGGAGAACCCCCAGCTACCCATACACAGCAATATATTAATAGCAGAACATCAGCGTCTGAAGTCAAGAAAACCACCGTGGTGAACTGCACAATATCTTGAAGCCTCCGACTTTAACATCAATGAAGTAAGGAGAAGTCAGTGGGAAGAATTGGCAGTGTTCAACGGTCATCTGGTTGAAAAGTCTTGCATGTGAGTTCCAGGTTTCACACTCCCCGGATGCCAGTGGAGAACCATCAATTGCATCTGAACAGGACAAGGGAACTGTGGATATCTAAAGCACAAATGGGTTGTGCAACATCTCCAGGTTGTGATGTGGAGCTGCTCTGCAAACAATAAAT
Source organism: Schistocerca americana (assembly GCF_021461395.2). Lineage (NCBI taxonomy): Eukaryota > Metazoa > Arthropoda > Insecta > Orthoptera > Acrididae > Schistocerca > Schistocerca americana. Next base: position 314,509,211 of record NC_060124.1, read on the forward strand.
CACATTGTTGGTGAATGCAAGTTTGAATTTGTGGTTCAATAGCCGTGTTAGAAAACTGCTGTGTCAACAAAGAAAGCTTCATCACCGATTTAAGAGAAGTCAAAAGCTCACTGATAAACAAAAGCAGAACAAAAAGAAAATGAAAATAAGAAGAGTAATGAGATAAATGTTCAATCAGTGAAAATAAAACTTTGCTTAATGATCTGACTAAAAACCATGAGAAGTTTTAGTGTCATGTAAAATTGATAAGTGGTTGAAAATGACCTGTTCAGTCATTGAATGACCATACTGGCACAGAAACAGAAGAAAACAGAGAGAAACCTGAACTATTGAATTCAATCTTCCAAATTATCGATACCGTGGAAGATCATAACATGGTCTCTCATTTCAACATCATACGGTGACAAAATAGCAGATACTGAATAAGTGATTATGGAATAGAAAGGCAACTATAATCACTTAAATCTCACGTCATGTAAGATGGCATTTAAGCGTATAGAGGCAGAGCAGTGGACGGATTGAGAACTGTGCATGCTTGGCAGCAGGGATCAAGCAAACAAAGTCCACATTGCCGAACTGCGGTGCTGCGGACAACAGTCAGGCTCATTTGCCTTCAGTACATCATATTGTACATTCAAATCTATGAGGGGAATAGTAAATGTTAAAACCAATTTTGATCAGTCGTCATGAGAGAAATATTAATTTATGCTTTGATGACGTAGCATCCACTGCTCCACAGATTTACTCTGCGTGGCATCGGGAAGCACAAACAGCTGACACAGCTTTGTGAAGACATGAAGTACAATTTTTCTCAAAATGACAATTATCTAATGACAAGATCATTGAAACTGCCTGCAATAATTATCATTTATTGTGATTTGAACTGTACTATAAATGAAAATTTAATACACAACAAAATCAACTTCAAGGCCAAACCAAAGTCATTATATTCACTTGACAACTGCTTCTACTCAATAGAACTTTTAAAAATATATGTAAGATGTGTGTGTTGATGTGTTTGACTGTAGTTAAGTGTAATCACTGTGTATAAACAGAATTAGTGGTAGAAAAGACCAATGAAAAGGCTATCATAAAAATGGTCAGGAAGTTGTCATATTTTTCGCTGTTAATGGGCATTATGAGTCTAAAATAACTTATTCGACATTACAGTGAGAGACCACATTTATAATCCATAGAAAAAGCAAACAACTAACCATCATCTGCAAATAACTCCAGGGAATGATGACCGATAATATTGAAAACCACCAATATCTTGACAAGTAACAGTTGCTGTCATTTTTAGGGCCTTCCAGTTCATGCTTTGAGAATGACAGTGGTTTACATGTGGAAATATCAGACATTTGATGAATTTATCCAGCAGCATTCTCCCATGTTATTAGAGCACACAACATGATGGGAGGAGTTTAACTTCTCCTTGGGCAATATGTTGAACGTTATAGTCTGCCTAATTCAAAGGCTACATAGTCCTAATCAAAAAGGCTAGGTTATGTATGCAATTGATATGCTGACAAACACATTTTTTAAACCATGAGTCTTTAAAATTAAGAAATTTTGTTACTTTGTTCCAAAGTCTACACTGCAATACCACTGTCACTTCTATTTGAATCTGTTTCCGAACAATCTGATTGTAAATTTGTGATGATAGTTTCAAAGCTTTTATTAATCCTCACTTCACTGTCAAATTATTGTTTCTGAAGCTTTTTAGCATGCTGCACAGACTGTGCCCATGTTACGGGTGGGATGTTGCGTATTGCCTCATGCACAAGTGATGTGGTGAATGTTATCTTGAATTTTTTTTCTCCCATATAGCCATATCCTTTGTGCAAATTAATTGAATAGGGCTACACTGACAGTGACATGAGTAAATGCAAAACTGTGTGACACAATTCATGTGCAAGAAATTCAAGTTTGTATGTTCTGTCAGGTGACTTGTATAAATTAACAAGCTGCAGGAGATCGCCATGAGTCTGATGTATACTGTGCTTTATATTTTTATTTTTAAGCTAGGGAAAAAATCCACTTTTCTGGTGTTTATACTTAGTGTTTTCTCTGTAACAGTTGAATTATAACTGGGAATGACTGACTGTGAAACAAGGTATGACTAGAATTGTGAATCACATCATGAAACTGACACGGTCATTTGTGAATGGTAATCACTGCTGTTTTTCTTACTCTTAAATACGAGTTTACTCAGGAACAAAACTAGAAGAAGAGTCAGCATGCAGAATAACTATCCAAGAACCAATTCCTAAGATAACTGTAAAACCACAGTACCGTCACTCATTTTCCAGCAAATCTTCCTGGAATGATTCTAATTGACCCATCTTTCATCAAGGCAATACACTGTTGAACTACCTCCTTCTCTTGTATCATGAATCTTTATACGGGACATAGTTTGTGCTGGACCTATGTCACTTCTTTGAACTAAAAACTCTCTTCTTAACATATCAGGAACCAACCTCTTTTATAATTCTTTACATTGATGAAGCACTTACCATTGAAGTTAATTTTCTCCTGCATAGCTGTAACACATTTTTGTGATGTTGAGCATTCATCATTCACATTGAGCACTTAAAAACGTTGTTGTTAAAAACATCCATTTGTGTTGCAGGTTCCTTGCGATTTGTGAATTGTTTATGGTAGTGGAAAAATGATGGTACGAGTGTATATGTCAGGCTTTGAGGAAGTAAGTTTCTGTGAGAATACGAGTTCAGTGGACTGAAAGGAGAAAATAATGTTTTAGGATTGCATATGGATGTAAACACATTTTCCAGAGACATCTTGAGCAAAATCCAGTGCAAATATTTTGAAGGAGGGGGAGAAATACACCACAAAATAATATACCTGCTGCAACCAAGGGAAACCTCCTTGGTGTTCCAAAAAGTAGGGCAAAGCAAGTCCGGCTGTAACAGCCAGGCAGAATTTTGAAAAGGGGAGTCCACTGATATTGCAAGTATTATGAGTGCACAACAAGCTAGTTACCTCACTCCACAGCCAAGCATGGCAGTTTGGGTGCCAAATTATGGACACAGTGGAAAGAAGGAGCAGCTATGACTTGGACGTGGGAAGAAGGAGCAGCTATGACTTGGACTGCCTGATTTACCTATGCTCAGGCTGCGCAGTGATGTTACAAGTTGGGGTGAATGGAGTGAATGGTGGAATAACAAGCACAGACCAACCCTGTGTAAATATTTCCCATTTTTTGGTGGAGATTGTCTAAGTCTGTAGCCGATCATACTGAAGGAGGGACCTGTATTAGGGTACCAGCTGCTCATCTAGCTGTCTACATGCTTCTAAGGAACAATATGTCACACAGCACCACCATCCATACTGTGTCTGATGGGAAGGACTTAGGTGCCTTAGATCTGTGGGCCATTCGGTGCCTTAGATCTGTGGGTCACCGCTGTCCACAGGCCACACTGTGACTCAGCACAACACCACACTCTACATGCAAGGCTGTCAGTGGCCGATGAAGCATTGGTGGCATCCAGAGTTGTCTTGCCACCTCAGAAGCCTTGTACCACCACTGTCATCACAGCAGCATCCACATGGACTGTGCACTGGAGTCAGCACATTCTAGCCAAGTGAATGTTGCCTCTGCCCTGCTGCTGCAGGTTACCTGGGGTGCCATCACATAATCTTTTTATTACTGAACAGTAAACGTTTGGTTCTTTGATGTTGTTTTACCAATGCCCACTGGATGTCACACATCCTGGGGTGGTGGTTTACAGTATCCTGACCTTGACTTGTCCTCAACTGCCACCCAACATAGTGTGTGATCCCCAGGCGTTACAGCCCTATAGACACTGGCATTCATGTTTGGTACTATGTTCCTTACTTAAGGAAGGCATTTGATACAGTTCCTCACTGTCATTTTGTGAAAAGTACGACATTACCAAGCATCTGACCAGATTTGTGACTGGATTACAGATTTCCTTGCAGTTAGAACTCAACAACTCAGTTTTAAAGGAACAAAATCGACAGATGTGAAGATGATTTAAGGAGAACCACAGCGAAATGTGATAGGACTGTTACTGTTTACAATGTATATAAATGATCTAGTAGATGATGTCAGGAGCTCCATAAGTCTGTTCACAGATGATGTGATTGTCTGTAAGAAGGTAGCAACACAAGAAGAGTGTAGGGATCTGCAGGAAGATCTGCAGAGGTTTAGTGGGATGGTGCAGGGACTGGCAATTGACCATGAAGGTACACTGAGGTGACAAAATTCATGAGATACCTCCTCATATAATATCAGACCTTCTTTTTCCCAGTGTAGTGCAGCAATGTGACATGGCATGGACCCAATAAGTCATTGGGAGCCCCAAGCAGAAGTATTGAGCCATACTGCCTGTACAGCCATACAAATTGATGAAAGTATTGCTGTTGCAGGATTTTGTGCATGAAGTGAGGACACAAATGTTTGATGGGATTCAATATTAATAATAATTATCACAGCCCACATCAATGTGAACGTACCACCAGCTTTTACAGTGCGTTGTTGACAACTTGAGTCCATGGCTTAGTGGGGTATATGCCACACTCAAACCTAACCATCAGCTCTTATCAATTGCAATCAGGACTCATCTGACTAGGCCACAGTTTTCTAGTCAGTAGGGTCCAACTGATATGGTCATGAGCCCAAGAGAGGTGCTGCAGGCAATGTCATGCTGTTACCAAAGACACTCACGTCGATCATCTGCTGCCGTAGCCCATTAACAGCAGATTTCATCATACTTTCCTATGGATATGTTCTTCATAAGTCCCACATTGATTTCTGCAGTTATAATCATGCAGTGTTGCTTGTCTGTTAGCACTGACAACTCTACGCAAACACCACTGCTCTCAGTTATTAAGCAAAGGCCATCAGCCGCTGTATTGTCCATGGTGAGAGATAATGCTTGAAATTTGGTATTTTCAGCACACTCTTGACGTTGTGAGTATCAGAATATTGAATTTTCTAATGATTTCCAAATTGAAATGTCCCATGTGTGTAGCTCCTTCAACAATTCTCTGTACAGAGTCTGTTAATTCCCATTTTGTGTCCATAATCATGATGGAAACCTTTCCACATGAATCATCTGAGCAGCTTTATTCATCCGCAGATCTCTTTTTACAAGGATAAAGGACATGTCAAAGTACCAGGTGATCAAAAAGTCAGTATAAATTTGGAAACTTAATAAACCATGGAATAATGTAGATAGAGAGGTGAAAATTGACACACATGCTTGGAATGACATGGGGTTTTATTAGAACAACAAAGTTCACAAAATGCCTGACAGATGGTGCTGGACAGCAAAACGTCAGTGACTGCGCATGTCAATTGTGTATAAAAGGAGCTGTGACATTACCTGAAAAGGCGCTTTTAGTGAAGCTGTATTATCAGAATGGGAAATGTGCTAGTTCAGTGTTACAATCCTCTCACCATAGGAAGGGGATTCGAACGGGTAAAGGTCCGTTGACAAATGCAGCTGTGGCAAGAATGATTTCGAAGTTCGAAGCCACGGGTTGTTTAGACGATAAACCCCGTAGTGGCCGACCGAGCACAAGGCGTAATGCTGTTGAGACAGTTCAGGAAGAAATGGAGACTGTAGCGGGTTCGTCTATGCACGGGGGAAGTCAGCGCTCATGCAGTCGCACGTCGCACCGGCATTCCATACACTACTGTTTGGTTGGCACTTAGGCATACCCTCCGATGCTACCCGTACAAAATCCATCGGCATCATGAACTGTTACCTGGCAATTTAGTGAAGCGGAGGGCATTTGTGGTGTGGGCATTTCAAAAGATGGCGGAAGATGATGATTGGTTGAGTAACATGTTGTGGACCGATGAAGCTCATTTCACGCTCCAAGGGTCTGTCAACGCCCACAACTGCAGAATTTGGGGTACAGAAAATCCTAGAACTGTCGTGGAAACTCCATTGCACGACGAGAAAGTCACGGTATGGGTTGGATTTACCACTTCTACCGTTATCGGGCCTTTTTTCTTCGAGGAATTGTGTCTGGTTTTGTAACTGCTACCATGACGGGTGAGAGGTATGCCGATATTTTACAGAATCGCATCATCCCCAGCCTGGCTGATAAACACCTGCTGGAACGTACAATGTTTATGCAGGATGGCGCTCCACCCCATATTGCTAGACGCGTGAAAGATGTCATGCGCGTGTCGTTTGGTGATGATCGTGTGCTCAGCTGCCACTTTCGTCATGCTTGGCCTCCCAGGTTCCCAGACCTCAGTCCGTCCGATTATTGGCTTTGAGGTTACCTGAAGTTGCAAGTGCATCATGATCGACCGACATCTCTAGGGACGCTGAAAGACAGCATCCGACGCCGATGCCTCACCATAACTCCGGACATGCTTTACAGTGCTGTTCACAACATTATTCCTCGACTACAGCTATTGTTGAGGAATGATGGTGGACGTATTGAGCATTTCCTATAAAGAACATCATCTTTGCTTTGTATTACTTTGTTATGCTAATTATTGCTGTTCCGATCAGATGAAGTGCCATCTGTCGGACATTTTTTGAACTTTTGTATTTTTTTAGTTCTAATAAAACCCCATGTCATTCCAAGTATGTGTGTCAATTTGTACCTCTCTGTCTACATTATTCCGTGATTTATTCATTTTTCAAATTTATACTGACTTTTTGATCACCCGGTACTTACAAGTTTAGACCAATTTAAAATAAGCTAATTAGTATACATATGTATTTACAGACTTCTAGTTAGACAAAATCATTAGATTTACTCGTGGTATACAATCACACATTGTTTCGTAACACTTCACTCACTCAGTACACACACACACACACACACACACACACACACACACACACACACACACACACTGATGATCTCTGGGCCATTTTCTGTACTGCAACTTCCCATTTGCTATCCTCAGTCAGCATCCCTCCATAACGAGTGAGATGTTGAGCTCAGGAACAGGAAGAGGTGTTAGTATTGTCCTATGCATAGTTTGTGGGTAAGTATTCCTAGAAAGGAAAAAAGAAGGGGAAAAAACACAAAGTGAAGGTGTTACGTGGAATATTGTATATTTGTAACACCACAGTTTAATACTGTAAATAATTTGTATTGATTTATTATGAGTAATGTAAAGCATATATTCTTTAATATGTAATGTCTTTGATCTACTTTAAAGAAATTTAAAGGCTTTATGACATGTTTACTCTTTGCAAGTCAAGTTCTTTGTATTATTTGGAGGAGAGTATCATTTAATTATGTTTAATTGTGTTGCCTTCTTAATATGCTTAAATGATGAGATTTTTTAAAAATATGTTTGTTGGTAACTACATTGTAATTGGTTCATATATAGGGAATAAACATTATATAAAGAAAAAGCCAATGTAGTTCCCCTCTGCAATGGAAGCGAGTTGATGCACTAGGAAAAGGTGGATGTGGTGCTCATCTGGTCACCAAACGAGAGAGCACAGTAGGCAGTCGACAGCAAGTAACTGACGAGCAAACAGTGCAGATGCTGAGTGAGGCTTATAGTATTACAAGTGGAATGGAATGGCCTTGGATTTAGTATGTGGCTGTAAAATGGTGTTCTCCATTTGGAAAAAGGTCTAAAATTATTATTTACAATGCCAAGAAGAGGTAAATAGAGCTTATTACTGCCAATGGAAAGACCACCTAGCCGCCACCTACTCACCACCTTGATTGTGCAACCACTTCATCACACTCACAAAAAGTCAGAAATGTATTAATGTGTGAACCAGTAATGTTGTGTTTGGTTCTATGGAAATATAATCCTAATGTTCAAAAATGTATTTGAACAAAGTGTCCATCGTGTGCACTTTTCCAAGTAGGATCCTCTCTGTTAAGTAATGAAATCCAAGAATGTCCTTTGCATAAAAAGCATTAACAATTCTATGGTGCATTTTTTTTTTTTAAAGTGTGGCAAAGTTTTATGCCAGTACAATTAATCTGCTGGGCAAGAATTACTTGTTATTACAGTGACTGTCCATGCTTGAATGTTTTGAAACTTAACTAGAAAATAAACTTAAAAATCAGTTTAGGAAAAAGTATTACTTGGAAAAGAGAGTACTAATGTTTACTGATTTAAAATTATTTTCAAAACTTACTTGTTTCCAAAGTGGTACTATAAAAATTTTGTCTAGAGGTTGTTTGAAGTTAAATTTTACTGGAAATTCTCTCTGTTGTGTAGAGGTTATTGTTTGGGTAAAGAGTGTTAAAATAGTACAAACTTAATGATCTCAAATTGAAAGAGTAATCCAATCCTACCTTAATTATACATAAATTTGGAAGTGTATAGAATTTTGTTGTTACAATGAGATGGCTAGTTTGTGGGATCACATTTCTTAGTAGGTTTCTAGCTAATGATTATTATTGAAGTAATCACTGAGAAACAAAGATAGAAGGTTGGTATACTGTGTGTCCTATTCACTTCTGTATAGTGAATGTTTGTATGAGGGTGAGTCAAATGAAAACCTTAAATTTGTAATAACAAATTGAAATTTTGTGCCATTATCCTGTAAGTTGGTAAGCATGCTATAAACAGCATGCAGAATGGCCTGTAGGTGGCAGCATAGTGGAAATGCACAGATACTGTCGCAGTATCATTATAAAGATGGCTGCCACACTTGTGACTTGCACCAGGAAAGAACAGCGTGCTGTTATTCAGTTTTTGCGTAGTGAAGGTGTGAAACCTATTGAAATTCATCGATGAATGAAGGTTCAGTACAGTGACGCAAGTATGTCACAGCAGCAAGTCTACGAATGGAGTAGGTAGTTTGCAAATGGTGTGACTTCAGTGGAAGATGCTCCTCGTCCAGGTCAGGCACAACGAGTTGTGACTCCACAGAACATTGCAGCAGTTGAAGCCATAGTGAAGGAAAACCACTGAGTCACACTGAATGACATTGCAGCATGTTTACATATTAGTCATGGATCAGCACAACACATTGTGCATGATGTGCTCCAGTTTCACAAAGTGTCTGCAAGATGGGGGCCATGGCAGCTACTCCTGAAATGAGAGAACGACTTGTTGATGCTTGTGAAGAACTTCTTCAGCACTTTGAACGAGAAGGTGATGGATTCCTTGCAAAAATCATTACTGGGGACAAAACCTGGGTTCATTTTCACCAACCAGAAACCAAGAGAGTGAGCAAGGAATGGCACCATTCCTCATCAACAAAGCAGGGAAGGTTATGCTGACTCTCTTTTGGGATGAAAAAGGCATCATTTTGGAGCATTATGTGCCTAGAGGGACCACTGTCACCAGTGCATCATACATAGATCTCCTAAAAAATCATCTGCGGTCTGCAATCAAATCAAAGTGACGTGGATTGCTGTCAGCAGGTGTCCTTTTGCAACATGACAATGCAATGCCCCACACTGCCTGTACAATGGTTGCAACAATCACAGACCTGCATTTTGAGTGTCTTCTTCATCCACCATACTCACCAGGCCTTGCCTCAAGTGATTTCCATATGTTTGGACCACACAAAGATGCAATGGGAGGAAAGAAGTTCCATTCTGATGAAGAGGAACGCCACACGGTGCATGAATGGTTGCGCGGAATACCAAAAGAATTTTTTCTGAATGAATTTATGCACTTTGTAAGTGCTGGAGGACTTGCATTGGGCATGGGAGAGATTATGTTGAAAAGTGATACAGTTTTGTACCACTTCTGCACAATAAATAATGTTTAAAAAAATGTTTAAACTTTTCATTTGAGTCACCCTTGTATTAATTCTACTTGACTATTATTATGTGCTATCTGGACTTGTGTGGTTAGTGAAGGGCAGGTTTAAGCAATATTAGTTAAAGATAGAAGTAAAGATTAAAGTAAACAAGAGAAAGGCTCATTCACAAATCTAGTGACTACTTAACTACTAAAGTGACAACTACTGCTACCGACTGTGTAATTTGTCCATTTGGTTGTGTTCATTGCACTTCTTAGAACTGTATTTAATGAAAGTTCGCTTTGAAGTAGTAAAAACAGGTTCTTGATGAATAATGCTTTTACATTATTATGCCTAATCAGGCTGGTGACCATATAATTATTTTATTTAACAGTACTGTAACCTAGTTACTGTTACTCTTTGCAAAATTATTTCTTTCTGTCATCTACCTACAGGGATTCTTACAAAATTGAGGTTCAATTCCAATTTTTCATTAGGTAAACTCGCTCAAATTTCTAAATCCCTCTCAGAGTGTAACATTTACTGCAAGTTTAGGCCATATGTGGCAAATTTACTACTGTAGTAGTGTTATACATGGCTGCCTTGTGACAAAAATAAACCTGGTTGTCACTAGGTAAATTGCACGTCAGTATAATGATTGGAGCAGTGGTGTTATATTTGGCTTTTCCCATGACAAGGCTATTTGTTCTGTTGGGGTATAAGTGTCATAATTTGGTACCATGTTCGTTTTACTATGAGAGATGGTTCAAAACAGAAATATTTAAGAAAATACAAAAGTAAAATGAGTAAGAAACATCCAGTGACACGAATTTGCAAAATATTAGAAGAAAGTGTAGGTAGAAATTTTCCTAGAACAGAGAGCTAAAGATACCAATATGCAACAGAATATCAAAGATGGATAATAGGATGAAGACACGTCAAGACAAATGGAACGGGGCAGCACAGAATGCATTAGGTGGCAGTAGTTCACTAGATCTAACAATAGATGTCCCCACAAGACACCAGCAAGACTACAAAGAATATCATGCATGTGTAAATGAACCAATCAGTATAATGAACGTATCAGAGACAAAACAAAGTAGGGAGGAGGATGTGAGTAAAGATAGTGGATGTATTGATGAATCAACGGATATGTTTGATTTGCCAAAGGTCAAAAAAGAAGTAAGTGAATCATGAGAGGAAAAATTTGAACGCGAAAATGCATCAGGAAAGGAAAGCTAAAAAACGTTAGATATGACAGACTTGTTCAAAATGTTGACTGCTCAAATCTCAGCACAAGGTCAAAAAATAAACAACCAAATTGAAAGACAGGTTGTGGCTCACAGTAGTAACATTAACTGTCAGATTAAATCACTTGAAAAAATGCAGGGTTGCCAAATTGAAATGCAAGGGTACAAACTTAGTAAACAAATTGAAGAGGTAAATTCAAGGGTAGGAGTTGTGAGTAACACAATTAAAGACCTAAAATTTGAAGTTGATACTATCAATGGTAATGTTGCCACTATGCACGGGCAAATAAATGACATTAGTGAAAGATTTAACACTGAGATAATGAAGCTTCAAGACCAAGTAGAGCCTTTAATAATAACCAAAGTTGACAAGAAGGTATTTGGTCTTAAATCCGAAATATTAATCTAATGCAACAGCGAGTTTGCTCAAGTGTGACAATTGGTGATAGAAACTGAAAAACAACTATGTAAACAAATAACTTCATGTGGAAAGAAGTGCGAGCACCACACTTCTCAAATCCTAGGCAAAGTGTGTGACTTGGAACGAAAAATAAAGGAAATGCCCACCCATGTAACCAAAAGAATGATTAGTAGCAAACTATTAGAGGGTGAAGAAAGGTTTGACCCTGCGAAAAGACACAATGGATGGCATCTTCCTGATTTCCTAAGAACTGCGAAAGGAACTTTCCTGAATACTTGACAGCTCAGGAAAAGATTAATGTAATGATTGGTGCCTTAGCAGGTGGTGCAAAGAGTTGGGGACTCAACTCAGAAACGGATAGGATAAAGAATTTAAACAGAAATTTGTTGAAGAATATTGACCGGAAAAGAAGCAAGACTATCTGTGGCATGAATTTATAATTTCCAGGATGTACGATGTTAGAGGTAGGCATTCAATGAAAGAATTCTGTGAGACCTGGTACCAAAAGCTGATTCATTTAAGAACTAGACGGACAGAATCAGAAATTGTATGAGAATTGTGGAAAAAGCTACTGGAAGATTCAAAGAGGTACATGGGAAGCAATCATAAAAGCTTCTCAGCTTTCTCAGAGAGGGTCGAAGACAAAGACCATTGGAAGGGAAATCGTGGCCACCGTTGGATCAATAGTAATAGAATGAGAGAAAACCCTGATCAAAGTGAGCAAAATGAAAATGAGAGATATCACGTAAATGTAGTACAGCGAGGAAGAGGTAGAGGACGTGGGAGTGTTGCATTCCGAGGCAGAGTGTTTACGCCAAGAAATTATCAAAACAGAAATGATGCAGTAAACTAGTGCCTGTGTGTATTACGGGCCAGATCTGCATGGACAATGATGTGAAGCCCAAACATAGTAAATCATACTGAAATTATCGATGTAATGAAAGCAAACATAGAGGCAACTATAAGAACACGTCGCTGGGTGACATGAGTAGAATAACAGATGGCAGCGCATATGAGTCACACTGATGCAAAAAGTTAACAGGCAGGTGCTCGTGCTCTGAGTGGCAGAGCACAATGAACTCAGATAGGCAAGCAGCTCGCCATTGTACGGCCGACTTAGCTGCAGCAGAAGTGCGCATGGAATCAGACACTTCAGTAGACAAGTTTCGGTGGTTAATGACCCCGAAATCAAACAAAATTTGAGTGTATCAATTAATGGCAATAATAAGAAAGAGTTGTTGTGCAAGAAAAAGTTATCAAAGGACGAAGGTGAGCAGAACGAAATAAGTAAAATTGAGAATATTTATACAGCCTATGATATTATAAAGGGGGAAGTAGTAGAAGTAGGGGCAGAAATTGTAGATAGAGGGAAGGTGAAAATAGGAAGTGCCATGCAAAGTACACGTGCAGCAAATATTAAAGAGGGAAATGTTGAAAATGAAGGCACCACGGAAGACAAGCGAGTTGCCGTTATTGGTGATAAGGAAAGGAAGAGTAATGAAATGACTAGTATAAATAAAAATAGGTCAGAGGATGAGATCGTCTAAAGTATAAATGAAGTAGAAATTGACAATAAACTTGCACAATTAATGGATAGTGGCTGCGAGGAAGAAAATGAGTCAGAATACAGCTTTGTACCACTTCTGCACAATAAATAATATTTAGAAAAATATTTAAGGTTTTCATTTGACTCCCCCTTGTATTAATTGTATTGACTATTATTATGTGCTGTCTGGTCTTGTGTGGTTAATGAAGGGCAGGTTTAAGCAATTTTAGCTAAAGACAGAAGTAATGATTAAAGTAAACAAGAGAAGGGCTCATTCGCAAATCTAGTGACAACTACTGCTACCCAATGTGTAATTTGTCCATTTGGGTGTGTTCATTGCACTTCATAGAACAGTATTTAATGAAAGTTCGCATTGAAGCAGTAAAAACAGATTCTTGATGAATAATGCTTTTACATTATTATGCCTATTAGGCTGGCGACCGTATAACTATTTCATTTAACAGTTATCGGTTACTGTTACTCCTTGCAAAATTGTATCTTTCTGTCATCTACCTACAGCTATTCTTTCAAAATTGAGGTTCAATTCCAATTTTCCATTAGGTAAACTCAGTCATTTAAATTCCTCTCAGAGGGTAACATTTACTGCAAGTTTAGACCATATTTGGCAAATTTACTACCGCAGTAGTGTTATACATGGCTGCCTTGTGACAAAAATGAACCTTGTCATCACCAGGTAAATTGCATGTCAGTATAACGAGAAGAGCAGTAATGTTATATGTTTTATAATCATTATTACTATTATTTATTTGCATAACATTTTTTATCAAACCCTTCTCTGTTTTATCTAAGTAATTCCTCAACATTTCATAAGAGGTACTTTTTAGCTGCCTTTTTAAATAAGTGTATTTTTGCAATTTCTTTAATTTAGTTTTGTAATTTATTGGACAGTTTTATTCCTTGGTAGAAAATGCTGTTTTGAGTTTTATATTTATTTTTTCTTGGTAAACGTAAATTGAGTCTATCTCTCCTTGCATGGTCATGGACAGAGCTGTTTGTGCAGTAATTACCAACTGACTGATAAATCTATTCATATGGAGCAGTTAAAATCCCCAGTGTTTTTAACAGGCTTCTGTAAAACATCTAGGAGTAACCATCAGGACTGATCTTAAGATGAATGACTGCATAAACCAAATAGTAGGAAAGCAGTACCACAGTGGCATTCATAGGAAGAAGTTTAAGGAAATTTATTTTATTTAGTACAGAATATATATATAATCCCCTGTTAAAATCACTGGGGATTTTAACTGCTCGATGTGAATACATTTACCAGTCAGTTATACACATCAAAAATAACATTGGTAATTACTGCACAAACAGATATGTCCATGAACATACAACAAGAGATAGACTCAACTTGCATGGTTCAGGTGGTTGATGATGAGGAACACTGAAGGAAATGACTGTTAGTCTGCTTAACATCACACTGGCAAAGAACTGAGTCCACAGAGAAACCCCAAGTCTGCAGATTGGTCGTGCATCTTGTTGTGTTTGATCGTAATCTATTGAGAGACTTCCATATTGACCACTTCTGCAAATGTCCAGGGGAAGTTCTTCCTTTGGAGCCATCCATTCTCCCATATACTGACATTTCTCCCACCATCACGAGATCCTTGCTGCATGTGGATTCTCGATGAGAGCCACAGTAGTTGTCAAGAAGCTCTTTGTTGATTTTAGTCTAGGATGTGCGGGCTATGTAGTGGATGAGCTTCCTTCATTGTGGCCTGACTTTTCTCGTATCTCGCAGCTACCTCACGTCTGATTTCAGGAGGAGCTATGCCAGCGAGGCAATGGAGTTTGTCCACAGGAGTAGGTCTTAAGCAACCTGTGATAATCCAGCAAGACTCATTTAGAGCCACATCTATGTTCCTGGACTTGTACCATACCAAACATGTATATTCAGCAGAGGAATAACATAGAGCAAGTTCGCTTTTTGAGTGCGCGGTGCTTGGATTAGCACTCCATGACGTACCTGTCAATTTTCGCACCATGTTATTTCTGGCTGCCACTTTCTGTTTGGTGTTTAGGCAATGATTCTTATATGTTAGTGTGCGATCCAGAGTTACTGCAAGATATCTGGGAGTATGATTATGTTTGAGTATGATGCCTCCCCAGGATATATTTAAGGATATATTTGCCTGTTTATTCTTCAGGTGGAAAGTGCAGGTCTGAGTCTTGGCAGGATTAGGTTTCAAGTAATTCCCATGATAGTAAACAGTGAATTCTTCCAAAGATTTTGATAGCGTATCTTCTACATTCTCAAACAGTCAGCCTGAGTAGTGATAGCGCAATCATCAGCATAAATAAAGTTTTGAGTTCCTTCAGGAAATGTAATTCATACATGAAAGAAATGCTTACAAAACACTTTGTTCAACCAGTTCTTGGGTATTGCTTGCCAACTTGAGACCATTAGTGGGTTTGATCCATTGAAGAGTAGCATGTTTTCTCAAGAGATTGTTTAGTCGGCATGAAGGCATTACAGTGATGCTCAACAAACTTCAGTGGCAGATGCTACAAGAGAGGCATTATGCATCATGGAGAGTCATCTGTTAGTGATTCCTGTCATATCCTGGATGGTGCAGCACAACAGCATCATCAGTTGCTGCTGCTGTTTCAAGAGTTCAATAATTGTTGAATCCAGTCTGGGCTTTTAAGTTTACCATCTGAAACAGGCACAAATTTCATCTTTAGTAAGTGTGTCTCTTCACCAGTTTTGTTCTTGTACTAACACCAGCTTATTACAGTTGCACAGTAGAATCTCTAGAGGAGTGAATGAGACACAAACAATGCAAGCACTGTCATTATAGACTACAGAAAAATCTGATGTACGAATACTCCAAGCAAACCCAGTCTGTAGAGCAAGGGCCAACACCAAGCTGACAAATTTGACATGTGTCAGCAGGATAGATTAGATGAGAGACTCCTCTCCAAGGGATCCATGGAAAATGATAAGTGTAATGTAAAAAAGCAAAAAGTAAGTGTTTTGCAACATTAGGAACAAACAGCTATAGTGCAGTTGAAGAGAGAACAAATACTGTAATAATGAGATAATTGATGTAACAAGGAGGTGTAGATCCAGCAATGGTAAATACAGAACTGGCTGTACACTACTAAGCTGGCCCTTTTATTCACAGACCACAGCCAGAGAAGTTGTCCACAAGACATGACAGAAGCAATACTTGTGGCGTCATCTAGAGTCTCACACTGGAAGTGCTCTCAGTCGTGCAAAAATAGCTATGAGCATCATATCACTGTCAAGTTATGAAACCAAAGACTCCATTTGGTTGAATCTCCAGTCCATGTGGCATGTGGTAGCACCTATGATTTCCAATACAGTTACTTACATACATATCCTATTTTACCAATTCTAGTAGGGCTAAATGTATGGAAGAAATAATTATTGCAATGGATGCTGATACCTTCTATCATTATGAGAATGACAACCTACTACTCAAGACAATATGGGTATAATCCCATGACAGCTGGGTCATTGTCTGCATATATGTGGTAAGCCATCTGTGAAGAAACTCTTCAACTATGATTGAACAAAAGAAATGGCAGTATTTCATGGTTTACATTATGAAGCACTGAAAAGTCTCTAATTATCTGGGTTAGAAAAATGCTGCAGTATTTGTGTTAACACAATATGTTTTCTAGAAAAAAGTTATAAGAAATACTTGCTTGATATTCACATATTTTTGCTTGATAAGAACTCATTGCTTATGTACAGACAGTTGCAGCTCCCCACGTTTTCCTCAGCAGAAGATGTTGTATTATAATTCCCTTATGACTACCATTTCTTATATAATGATTCTCATCTTAATGTAACAGCAAACTGCTGCTAAGGACCTGTGAATCTCTCATTTACTAGCTGGATATGATTTTGATAAACTTGTTAATACTCCCATTGGCTGGAGTCATATTGGATTTCCCCAGTATCTAGTTATCAACTGAGGGTAAGTACGAGCGACTATGACAAAAGCCAGATTCCAGTGCCTGGGAGTGAGCATCTCAGAAAATGTGAAGCTAGTTGGCTGTTTGTGTGCTACTGTCATGAGCACCTGTGGAAAGTTGTTGAAGAATGCTGAAAGCATGAGTAGGTGACAAGAAGTCGGACATCCACATCTCATCACAGAACTGGGGGCCAGAGGCTTGCCTGCTCTGTAAAGCAGGACAGGCAGTGATCTGCAGCAGATGTGATGACAGGGTACAGTGCCGGTGGAGGCACCAGTGTATTGGACCACACCGTTCAGTGGTCAATGTTGAACATGGTGTTCCACAACAGAGGACCCCTGCACATTACTATGGTGATCCAACAACATCATCAATTATGATTACAGTGGGTTCAGGGTCATCAAGATTGGACAGCAGATCAATGGAATCATGTTACTTGGTTAAATGAATCCAGTTTATTGTGAAACCAGGTCAATGGTCATGTCCAGATAAGTTGCCATCCAGGTGAATGGCTACTCAAAATGTGCAGCGCGCCACTTACACAGGCTGAAGGGAGCAGTATTATGTTGTGGGGACATTTACCTGGCCTTCCATAGGACCTGTGGTAGTAATTGAAGGCACCATGACAAATGTGAACTATGTGAACATTATTAGGGACCTCCAGTAACTCTTTATGCTTGATGTGTTCCTCAACAGTGATGATATCATGCAGCAGGATTACTGTCCATGTCAAAAGGCCAGAATCATGTTGCAAAGGTTTGAGGAGGATGATAGTGAACTCACCTTGATATCCTAGCCATCAAATTCAGCTTATCTGGATCCAATGAAACACAAGTGGGATGCTATCAGGTGCCAGCTCTGTGCCCACAAGCCAACTGCCCATAAATTAAAGGAAGTGTGTGACCTGTGCCTAGGCATCTGATCCCACAAATCTCTGGAAACCTACCAAGTATCTGTTGAATCTATGGCATGCAGAATCACTTCTGAATTGCTTTCCAGACATGGACCAATACTCTTTTAAGTAGGCTGACTGCCTTGCAAAGGACCTAGGTCTGATTGCCGGTACTGCCAGGGATTTTTCCTTGTTTCTTGGCAGGAGGACTGGAGTGGGGTGCACTTGGCCTCCGACAAATGAGGAGCTGCTTGAGTGAGAAGTAGTGGCTCCAAGATCATTAAAGCTCACACTGAACAGGAGAGTGGTGTGCGAACCCCATGCCTCTCCATACTGAATGATGCCATTAGTAGAGAATGACATGGCATTTGGTCAGTCTTGAGTGGCCCATCTGGGCCAGAACATGGAGCTTTGCTTTTGCTTACTGTACCTACCACAAGTTTCTGATATACAGCTTTATGAGGTCCACCAGAAATGAAATATGACATGTCTAGAGGGAGGACAAGACTGATTGAATTCCTAGATGTATTCACAATCAGTTCACAAACTGCTTTGGTAATGCGAGAGAGTGGTAGCTGCAGTCTGTTATCTAAGAATGGCTAATACTCTCCAAAATACAATGTGATGATCAAAGATGTACAGAGGAATAGTCCCAAGAGATTTGACACAAACGTAAGTAGAACCTACCTGAAGGAATTTTGTAATTTAGCTTCAATAATCATACAAACATTGGAAGTATCAGTTTATGAGAAACAAATTAGGCTCCAGTCCCTTGTTTTCAAGAAAGTGTTCTCAATATGATCCATGAAAATTTTGCTATAGCAAGGAACTGTTCTGCTTCCCAAGGCCATATCTCTTATCCCTTTGCTTGCAGAAGACAAAGTGAAGAAAAATCAGTTTATAGCTTTGTACCAGAAGAGTACTGCTGAAGTAAATGATAAGAAGCCAGCAAGCTATTTACATAACAAATGTTAAAGGAGAGCAATGCACTTCAGTGATAACTAGCATAGAGGGAACAATGATTTCAGACATTTCAGGAAATGTTTAATGTTGGAAAGTAAATAAGATCAAGGCCAACTAGAAAAAGTTGTACTGTGATTATTATGTTAAGTCCTGTTTATATAGAATTCTGTTTCCTATTGGCGCTTAACAAAGAGGCTTTACATATGTGCTTTTCTGTCAATATTAGCGTGAGAAACAAAGAAGACTGAATGAAGTGGAGGCTACAGTGATCCTTCGACTAAACCAGTTGCAGTATTTCAATGATTTGAGAGCTCCATTCCAAAAGCTTGATGATAAATTGCTATTCCTGAATTTAACATTAAAAAAGCTCTATAACCGTGTTGGAGAACTACGAATGGAGACTCTTGAGCAAAAGGAAAGGCACAGGTATGTAACAGAAACAATATTTCAGTGGTATCTAAAGATAAGTAATATTTTTAATGTGGTGAAATTTGGTGTGAAAAGATCTTTCTAATGGCCATCATCAATTAATATACTTTGTAGAATAACAATTAACTAAAAATCTATGAAAATTGTTTTTTTAGGGTAACTGTAAGGACTATAAATTTGACAATATGCAATTTATGTACACAGGAATGCTAAAAGTAATGCCTCCAAACTTTTTATTTGAAAACTCGTAAAGGTTTTTAAATGATGCAGATGTTATCAACATTCTACATTTTCATTCTTCATGTCTGCATACTTATTTCTCAATGTAGACATCCTGGCGATGGGCACATTTCTCCCAGCAAGAAACGAATTTGTTGATAATGTCATGTAGAATGTTTAGCTTCATTGACAGAGCCACAAACACATCTCTGGTTGAACTGCCTTATCACTATAAAGTGAAGTCCTCCAAGATATATTTTAATTTTCGGAAATAGCTTAGAATCAGATGGGGCCAGGTCGGGATTGTAATAAGGGTGATCAATGACAAACCCAAGCCATCGGATTGTTGCAGACATTGCAGTGTCCATGTGTGGTCTGGCCTTCTCATGCTGAAGGAGAGAGTATGCCATATGTGGACAATGTTTTCTGTGGCTATAAATTTGATTACATCATACTGTTTCTCACACACCAATATAGTTACATTACACACTGCCATGTTATATGCTATGGTTCAGAGCCTTCTATTGGTGGAGGGTTGCAACTTGTGACAGCAAAGTATGAAAATCAGCTGGATAATATTCATGATATGCAATACTTCAACTGATACTGAGAATGGAATAAAAAATTTGGACACATCACTTCAGCACACTCTCATACATAGCAGCAGAAGTCTCAGTTTTCTAATGTTTTATTTTCAATTAGGTGCAGTCCTGTGGGCACCTGTGATGTGTGGTTGTGCTTACCAAAGGGCCTGGCTGCCTTTACTTTTATGGCTTTATGTGCACAGACACTCATCTGGTGGCATATAATGGTGATGAGGATTCCATTGCAATATGCTTTTATTACACTCAAAGGTAGTCACTGTAGTTGAATCAGCATAAGTTGGTCCCTGTCACTTGCAGTGGGCTGGCTGCAGCAGCTTCATGGGCCTGCCTCAACCAATAATGTAACACAATTTTGTAAACATCTCTATGATAGTACCTCAACCTTACCACAGCTCTGTTGATGGCTTCTGTTCTCGCCTGCACCTGTTATAGCTTCACACTTGAAAGCTGGTAACAGTACTACAAGTTGTCAAGGAGTTTTTACATTGCCCGAACTGCAGTGTTTCTTTTGTCATGTAGCTGGCTCCATCGTGGGTTTCTGCCAATATCCGAAAACTGGGCCACATACAAAATCCTGTGAGCATCTGTTGACAACACTCTTCACTTTATTCCCACTGGCACCTTCCAGCCTCATCTTTTGTCCATCTGTCTTGCAGTATCACCAGAGGGTGTAATGGGGACACTAGTGTGAGTCCATTTTATTTAGTATCTTCATCAAATCAGGTGATAATAAATTATCAAATACCTCAATTATATCAATCATTACAATGATGGTATATTTGTTTTTGAGCTGTCAACAATATGCAGTGCATGATTCATGATCACTGAATTTATGGTGGATTTTCCATTTCTGAAATCATACTGCACAGAACTTATGCCACATATCTGTCTGTAATTTCTCAGACAGATGCATAGGTGCTTCTCTTTATTTTAGGTAGAGAATTTCCAAAGTAAATTGGCCTGTAAGATTTTGGCTCTCTGGTGTAACAATATTCCATGTACCTGTCCCTGCAGAAGACATTCATTTATTAATGTTGTCAGATATAAAACAATTTGGTCTTCTGACTAATGCAACACTTTTGCCATAATTATTCCCCTCAACTTCATTATTTCCAGTCTAACATCCTTGTCATCATATGGAATAACAATCCAAACCATTCTAGCTATTCAGAACCAAGATTTCAGTAGTATTCAATGTCTTCCATTTTGTGTCATCTAGCAGCAGAATTCCTAAGTATTGCACTGAAATGAGCAAGATCAGCTGGAAGTATTCAGCATCTTCTCTGGCTGGCTGTCTTGCCCTACCAATGTATCACTATTATTTTGATTCTAGATGCTGTTATGTCACTTCTGCTATATTTTGATGTAATAAGATCTTCCAAGAACCCTGTCATTGATATAGTGACCATGAGGTGTGGTAGTGCACTGTCATAACAATGTGCATGCTGAAGCTTATAATCAATAAATTAAATAATTGAAGGATAATTACTAAGAAACATATTTAGTTGGAAAATCTGCTAAATGATGTAGGATTTAACTACAATAACAATAGTAGAAACACCATGAAAATTAGAGTATATAGAATGGGGATATTTAAGTTTCAATTAAGCAAGCCTTTCAGAATTGACACTTGGTGGCTGGAGTGCAGGGAGGGTGCATGCACATTCTTGGGGAAGGCACGAATGGTGGCCCTCAGTATCATAAGCCAGCATGGCAGGCAAAGTCAGCAAGGCCTGAAAAGGGTAGGAGCAGGCACAGAGATACAGAGAAAAAATCCAAATTTAAAGTTAAGCACAGTTACCTGAGGAGGACATCCTTCTGCCCCCTGGATGTGCTACCCAGCTTTCCTGCACTCCAGCCAACTCTGAGTCAATTCTGATAGACTTGCTTAGTTAAAACTTAAATATCTCCATTCTATGTATTGTGATTGTTATGCTGTTTTTACCATTCTTATTATAATAAAATCCTGCACCATTTAACAGGTTTTACAACCAAGTATGTTTCTTAGTTATTATTTTTAATTGTTTAATTTGTTGATGTGAGTGAGAAACAGAAATGTGTAGGACAACCACATACAAGTTAGTGTTGCACACCCATGCAGTGTGCTCAGGGTGTAGGTTGTGGTGACAGTAATTGACAAGGAACATGCCCACTCACTGATACATTTACTTATCATAAAGGAATACATTATCACCTAACAATATTTTCTAGCAGCAAAACTCTGTACTCTCGCAATCGTGTGACTGCGCTGATGGCCACTGCACAATAGTTCTGCTTGAACACTGTTCCTGGAGGGCACACATTCCTTAGTGATCGAACAAATTGTTTGATCACATAACTGCAGGAAAATGATGGACACATGAATGAATGAAACTGAAAACTGTCTTCTAAACCCATGGGGCAGCATGCATGTCACAATTGTGAAGAAATGAGGCCAAATGGTTGGTGCTAGCTAAACAATCTCATTTGTGTTGTGGGGTTCTTGTTTTATGCTCAATCCATGTGGCTTCTGGCAAGCAAAATCAGCCTCCTGGAGATGTGTTTACACTGCTCCATTGCTCAACTCGCACTGGCCTCTATTTTGTCTCCTGCACAACCATATGAATTTCCCATTGGCAAAGTTTGGCCTAATGGTAAATCTGTGGGCACACCAGCAAATGCTGGGTACCACTAACTTATGCTGGCTGTAACTACAGCTCAGGTGTTCACGCATTTCTCAGTGCAGTTGCCACAGCTGCCATTTCCTGCAGAGACCCTGTCCCCAGCAGGCTGTGTCATCAAATGTCCTCTAGTCAAGCTCCAGTCATTACCTCCTTTCTCACATGCAGCTTGTCTGTCACAGCCCCTGGACCTGTTTTCACATCCCTGTGTCTCCACTGCATTGGGCGTTGAAGCTGGATCATCTGCCATGTTAGTTTCTGTGTTTGCATTGCCATTGAACTCGGCACTTTGTGTGCAGGGCCACAGCCTTGTCTGTAGCAGTTCTGGGACCACTACGCTCATACAAGTTAAGACGCTTCATGCAGTTCTCTTGCTTCCATTGTTTTGAGCATCAAGGCATTGAACTGTGAAAAATGTTACTTTCTGAACTCTTTATTTCATTATCTTGTGTTAACTGTGCAACTCATGAATGCTTTGTTTCGTTATACCCTCTAAGGCAAAAAGAAACCATGCACCACCAATGAATCATCAGAATGGGATGGAAATCAGTAGATGTAATGTACACATAGAGGCAAACAAATAATGACAGTTTCATAAAAGTTGGATGAATTATTCAAGAGAAAGAGCTTCACAAACTGGGCAAGTCACGAACACGTAGGTTCACCTCTGGCACTAATGCAAGCAGTTATTCAGCTTGGCCTTGACTGATATAGTTGTTGGATTCCTCCTGAGGGATATTATGCCAAATTCTGTCCAACTGTTGCATTACATCATCAAAACCCTGAGATAGTTGAAAGGCGCTGCCCATAATGCTCCAAACATTCTCAAGTGGGGAGAGATCCAGTGACCTTGGTGGCCAAAGCAGGATTTGGTAAGCATGAAGACAAGTATTAGAAACTCTTGCTATATGCGAGTGTACATTATCTTACTGAAGTGTAAGCCCAGGATGGCTTGCCATGAAGGGCAACAAAACTGGGCTTAGAATATCGACGACATACCTCTGTGCTGTAAAGGTGCCTTGGATGACAACCAAACAGGTCCTGCTATGAAAAGAAATGACAACCCAAACCATCACTCAGGACCGTCAGGCCGTATGGTGGGTGACAGTTGCGTTGGTATCCCACTGCTGTCTGGCGCATCTCCAGACACATCTTGAGCCTGGAATCTGATTGAAGGAATAGATTTGCTGACAGGGATGAATCTAATTTCAAAATGAGTCCTGATGACCAGTGAAAATGTATCTGGAAATGCTTTGGACAGTGGTAAGATACCATCCTGATTGCCACCCGCCATATAGCTCAACAACCAGGAGTGTAGTTGCAACTGCCAACATCCAGTTTTTCTGAAATTGCAATAATTTGTTTGTCTGTATATGTACATCACATTTACTGATTTCTGTCCAATTCAGATAATACCTTTGTGGTGTATCTTTCGTTTTTTGTGTTACAAGGGGAGGCCGCTAATTGCGAAATTCAGATTCGATTCATACTGCGTATAATAAAAGCTCATGGCCAGAGGTGTAATGTGGCAAAGCACCAAGATGTGCTTCTCAGCCATTGTCAAGAAAATTGACAGTTACAAGAAACCGTTGCGGTGAAATACTCTCTACAGCGCCGTGGCGCAGCGGTAAGCACTCGGGTTTGTAATCCGAAGGTCGTCGGATCGAATCTCGCGCCATGCAACATTTTTTATAGTATTTGTTTTTTGTAATTAAAATGTATACACACACACATATATAATTCCCGGCAATCAGTTGCAACAATTATGCATATAATAAGTTGTTGAAAGTCGATGGTCGTGGAAAAACTGGCGACTTCGAACATCATTATGTTTTCCGCAAACAAAGTTGTATTTCACAAATGTTATTAGTTGTCTCCATAATGTTTACCACGTATAGTTAACGAAAGATGTAGAAACAATATTCCGAATCAAATACGTATTGTGTAAGCCAAACGTTCGAATTAGAATAGAGACCCCACGAACACAAATTTGCTGTGGCAGGTATGAAATATAAACTCCGTTACTCGCTCGTTACACTTGAAGGACAGATGCTGAATGGGCCGAAACGAGCCGCCGCATAACAGCGTAGTTGCCTGCTAATGTCGAAAGAAGGTAGGCGCGGTCCCTAGCGCAACTTATAACATCGTCGAAAATCAGTGCGTACGTGAGAGCTTTGGTACACCCTGTTAAACAAACGGAAAAATGGAGGTGGTACAATTGGAGAGCGATCTGGGCCCTTCGCATGAAAGTGATGTGATCGAAGAAGATTCTATACACAGTGAAGTGGCGAAACAAGAATTGAAAGATGCATTGGTGTATTTTGAAAGCCTCCTTCATAACAGTAATCGCATCGCAGCAGAACCGTCATCATCAATCAACGAAGAATCCATGGTAATTGGGGAAGAAATGTTCCAGAATATGCTGCAAGTGCTCGCCGAAAACACCCTCGTTCATGATGATGAACTGATAGACATTAATGAAATCGACGATAATAATGCCTACGAAGACAATGAAATGAGTCCCATTGCCAACGAATACGAGCTGGACGAGAAGAAAAAAAAGGATACGACTATATTTCTCTGGATTACAAAATTAGAGCTGTCAATCTGGCCAAAGAACATCCAGGCTGGAGTCTCAAAACTACAAAAAAAGGGGTGCTCTCGTTTGACAAATATGGGCTATTTATCCAGGTGGGAAGAGCAAATCAAACGTGGCAGTAGCGAATTTGATAAATATTGTACCATTGATTCATGGGTGCATGATCGCTTCGTAGAAGCTCGACAAAACTTCCAGCAAGTTACTACCAGAAACCTGCAGCAGTGGGCCTTGGGCGCTGCAAGTCAGTTCCCAGATTTCAACTTCAAAGCTTCAAAAACATGGGTCACTGAATTTAAAAAGAAACGTGGGATTCAGCAACGGAAAATCACAAAATTTGTTTCCCGGAAAGAGACGGCTACCCAAGACGAAATTTTGGCTGCAGCAGACACATTTCGGATCCAGACGTGAATGTTGATAACTAACTTCATAATTAATACTGATCAAACAGGTACGTAAAGAGCTGTTCACAAATGTCATATGACATGATGATAGAATATGATAATCTGATATATGATAGACAACACAGATTTCGTATATTTCTTATATAAACGATATTTTTACATTTTGTTTGTCAGGGTGCCAGTACCAGTCCATGTTCAACAGAACTCTCGCCTAAAAAGGGTCAGAGGCTGTCCTGGTAACCTGACACGACATGAACAAAGTGACGCATTCGTATACGGCACAATATTCAATCACGATGTCTGGAAGAGTCTTGCCTCTTGTTTTCGTATGCCTCGAAGAGTCCATAGGTACATTTAGACCCAGAGTACAGAAGACAGTTGACGAGTACGCCAAGAAGTATACCAACGTTTTTTACATCCTCCAAATCCGGTAAACTAACAACGGGTTTGCTCATGGACTTCTTGCGTAATGCTTTGCAACCATACGTACAAAAGAAAGAATTTCTCCTTCTGATTGACTCTTGGGGTGGGCAAACGAACCCGGCATTATACGATGAGATGTTCCAGGACGATAAGAAGTTACCAACGTGCACTATAAAAGCCATTCCTCCAAAGTGCAGTCCTCTCGTCCAACCGTGTGACGTATATTTTTACCGGCAGGTAAAAAATTTGATCAAGTGCCGTCAAAATTGTGCTTTTTTAATCGAGCGAAACTGTGACATCAACTTCTGAGATGACTGTATAAAAATCCAATCCACCGTCCACCACCAATTGTCTTCTCCGATTTTTGCCGATATGATACGATACGCGTGGTATGCATCAAACCTGACAAACGATAGAACAATTTTTCAGAATGTCAATCAGGTGTGTTTCCCAACAGATAATTTAAAACACAATTGTTCTAGTAAAAACGCATCGTTTATCAGATGTGCTTGATGTCGTGCTGTTTTCTGCTTTCCATGTTTCTGTGATAACTATCACTCTGGTTCGTGCGATACTCCAGCTACTTCTGGTCACTAATTGTTAATTATGTGCGAGTGTATACTGAACTTTTCAATAAATTGTATCCACTTGAATATTATTTGTGATATTGTGTTTTATTTCAAGTATTATTTTTCCATGACAAACGACTTTCAACAAAGATGATGTGACTTACCAAACGAAAGCGTTGGCAGGTCGATAGACACACAAACAAACACAAACATACACACAAAATTCAATCTTTCGCAACCAATGGTTGCTTCATCAGGAAAGAGGGAAGGAGACGGAAAGACGAAAGGATGTGGGTTTTAAGGGAGAGGGTAAGGAATCATTCCAATCCCGGGAACGGAAAGACACTTACCTTAGGGGGAAAAAAGGACAGGTATACACTCGCACACACACCCATATCCAACTGCACATACACAGACACAAGCAGACATTTGTAAAGGCAAAGAGTTTCGGCAGAGATGTCAGTCGAGGCGGAAGTACAACTCTTTGCCTTTGCAAATGTCTGCTTGTGTCTGTGTATATGCAGTTGGATATGGGTGTGTGTGCGAGTGTATACCTGTCCTTTTTTCCCCCTAAGGTAAGTCTTTCCGCTCCCGGGATTGGAATGACTCCTTACCCTCTCCCTTAAAACCCACATCCTTTCGTCTTTTTTCCATCTCCTTCCCTCTTTTCTGATAAAGCAACCGTTGGTTGCAAAAGCTTGAATTTTGTGTGTATGTTTGTGTTTGTGTGTCTATCAACCTGCCAGCGCTTTTTTTGGTAAGTCACATCATCTTTGTTTTGAATTACAAGAAACAAATAATAAAAAAAATGTTGCATGGTGCGAGATTCGATCCGGCGACCATCAGATTATGAACCCGAGTGCTTACCGCTGCGCCACAACGCTGTAGAAAATTATTAATCGTAGAGAGTATTTCACCACAACGGTTTCTTTTAACTGTCGATTTTCTCGACAACGACTGAGAAGTGCATCTTGGTGCTTTGCCACATTACACCTCTGGCCATGAGCTTTTATTACGCGCAGTATGAATCGAATCTGAATTTCACAATTGTCGGCCTCCCCTTGTTAGAGTGTATTAACTGCCAACCATACTTTGCTTGAGTGTTGGTGTCCTCAGAGATGAATCACATATGGCTGTGGACTCTGCACAGCTAGCCTCTGCTGTCAAGAGCCAGCAGGGCACAGACATGTTCACTGTGTACCCCACAACCCAAGTGCAGACATTACTGGCTGCCACCCAATCACTGTGGACTGGCCCGTACCATCTCACTTATGCTGATGTCACTGCAAAGCACGTGGGCCCCAAATATGCTAGTGGCAAGTTGGTCACTGGCATCTCCCAGAGCTCCCGAGCTCTACTCTCAATGGGGAAAGGGAGAGGAAGGGGGGGGGGGGGTGATCTGTGTGGAAGCTATCTGAGATATGCATGAATGCCAGAGCCATAATTAAAGGCAGCACAAGTTAGCAGTGCCTGGCATTCACTGAAATGACCATGGATTTACCATTAACCAAATTTAGGCCAAGATGCAATACACATGGGTGTGCAGGACATAAACCAGAGGCTAGCGTGAACTGAGCAATGGAATGGTGTAAAAATCTCTCAAGGTGTCTCTGCTGGCTGTGGGTCACATGAGTCTAGCTCAACATGGGCTTCCCACTATGCGTACAGGATTATTTAGTCAGTGCTGTCCATTTATCCATCTCATTTCATCATGACTGCAATGTAAATGGTGGCCCATGGGACAGGAAGACTATCATCAGTTTCATTTGCTTATGTGTCCATTATGTTCATGTGGTTATGGGATCTGACAACATGCTCAATCACTGCTGAGTGAACACCCTCTGGGAACATTGTTCAAGGAGAGTTATTGTGCAGACTTTCACTACTAGAAAATATTGTTAAGTGGCAGTGCATCTCTTTATGACGAATAAATGTATCATTGTACAGGCATGTTACTTGTCAATCACCATCACCAGTACCTACAGAGAGCACAGTGCATGAGTGTGGCAATAAAGTTGGTTCACTACACCAGTAACATATAACTTGTAACTTGCAGGCTTTCAAATAAAAAATGCGATGATGGTAGTGCGGTGGTCATCAACTACGTACCCACTGACCCAGAGTTGAAATATTAAAAGTTTTAGCTGGTTTCATTGTCTGGTGGCTGTGATATATAGTTGCCACATTACAAGCCAAATACTGCTGAGTCTACTGTATACAACATGAATATACACATGAATTGAATGGTTGAAGATTCCTATCACTTGGCAATTGTGAATTTTTAATGCAACATAGTCATCTATAAATGAAAGATTGCAATTAAATAAATTCTAAACGTACTATTTTAACGACTTTAAATGATGGGTATGATAGTAGAAGTACTTTTCAGAATGCGGTATATTTCTTCAAAACACTTATTGGTTCGATGGTCCAGCAGTTAAATAAAATATAAATTGAATAACAGGGAAACAATAGATTCCTACTTCACGTAATTAGTTATGAATGACAACATAGCCCATGAGATATTCACTTCTGAATGCATACTATGTCTTCTCCACAGAAAGCATGGAAATCTCACATGTTCACAAGTAGGCACTCCGAAGTATTTCCATCTCCCGCAATCACGCACAAGCCGCTCCACACTCTCCAAGTCTTTCCTGCAACTGTATGTCCATCACACCATCACGTCCAGCACTTCCAGTGTCGTGTGCCGTACTCAGAACTCTTCTTGCACTTCCATCCAGTCTGCCCATTCACAAGGGCTGTGATTGGCTAGAGTGCTTGCACCATATCTTCAAGCCTACGCACCCACACAAACATGATGAAACACATTCAAAATACTGGATTTACATTTAAATAACTTGAAATTAAATAAATATTCCTACGGCTGGACCATAAACACGCTCTAACACACATTATTAGATACATAAACAAATTAAACAAACATATATCAAAGGAATAGAACAAAAGGTAGGCCAGTAGCCCAATGTCTCTGTGATTTCTGAAACACACTAAATATTTAACCATGTCTTCATGAATAGTTTATATCAGATATAGACAAAAACATAGATGACTAAATATATTTATAAGCATGCTGCTACCGTTTTTTTGTGTCACTGTGGAGTACTTATGGCCTGGTGTGATCAATAGTAATCGGCCACTTAGACCTCCAATAACTCACATAGTATTCAAGCTAAATGCCTGTAATTTATACAAATTTAGGTTTACACTAATAGCTTTCTAAAGACACATCGATCGACAAAATCGGATGAACCATTTGGATTTTGGAAATTTGTTGCTGGGTGTTATTTGTATAATTTATTGTCAGATACTAAACTTTAAACTAATAAAGATATTAAAAATCACATTACACCATCAGAATCATCGTGCAAATAATGATAATGTAAAACGAAACTTCCTGGCAGATTAAAACTGTGTGCCCGACCGAGACTCGAACTCGGGACCTTTGCCTTTCGCGGGCAAGTGCTCTACCATCTGAGCTACCGAAGCACGACTCACGCCCAGTACTCACAGCTTTACTTCTGCCAGTACCTCGTCTCCTACCTTCCAAACTTTACAGAAGCTCTCCTGCGAACCTTGCAGAACTAGCACTCCTGAAAGAAAGGATATTGCGGAGACATGGCTTAGCCACAGCCTGGGGGATGTTTCCAGAATGAGATTTTCACTCTGCAGCGGAGTGTGCGCTGATATGAAACTTCCTGGCAGATTAAAACTGTGTGCCCGACCGAGACTCGAACTCGGGACCTTTGCCTTTCGCGGGCAAGTACTCTACCATCTGAGCTACCGAAGCACGACTCACGCCCGGTACTCACAGCTTTACTTCTGCCAGTACCTCGTCTCCTACCTTCCAAACTTTACAGAAGCTCTCCTGCGAACCTTGCAGAACTAGCACTCCTGAAAGAAAGGATATTGCGGAGACATGGCTTAGCCACAGCCTGGGGGATGTTTCCAGAGTTCGAGTCTCGGTCGGGCACACAGTTTTAATCTGCCAGGAAGTTTCATATCAGCGCACACTCCGCTGCAGAGTGAAAATCTCATTCTGGAAACATCCCCCAGGCTGTGGCTAAGCCATGTCTCCGCAATATCCTTTCTTTCAGGAGTGCTAGTTCTGCAAGGTTCGCAGGAGAGCTTCTGTAAAGTTTGGAAGGTAGGAGACGAGGTACTGGCAGAAGTAAAGCTGTGAGTACCGGGCGTGAGTCGTGCTTCGGTAGCTCAGATGGTAGAGCACTTGCCCGCGAAAGGCAAAGGTCCCGAGTTCGAGTCTCGGTCGGGCACACAGTTTTAATCTGCCAGGAAGTTTCATATCAGCGCACACTCCGCTGCAGAGTGAAAATCTCATTCTGGAATGATAATGTATATGTTTCTTTTTGAGGTATCATGATTCGTTTGGCTACTATTAATTTCTATATGAACAGTGAAATGTCTGCCATGATTGTTTCACAAAGTCCACCACCTTTGGCACTCTTGGCATACAAGTCTCTTTCATCGACACAGCATCACCATGAAATCCCCAGCCACGCAGTTCCTGGACCCCGCCTAACATTCGACACCACGTGTTTGCTGCCGGGCTGCGGCTTGCCGAGAGCCCATGCGGCCATGCCAACTCCGAACTTAGAATATTTCCAGGGCACCACAGCTCACCCGTTACCTCACAAACCGGTAATCATAACCTTTCTGCTTCACTCTCAGGCTGATGATCAACAAATTAAACAATTAAAGGATAATGTTTAAGAAATGCAATTAGTTGGAAAACCTGTTAAATGCTGCAGAATTTTATTACAATAAGAATGGCAGGAACAGCATAACAACCAGAGTATATAGAGTGGAGAGATTTAAGTAAGTGAGGCTATCGGAACCGGAGGTGGCGTGTTCATGGGAAGGCCAGATAGCACATTTTGGGGGCAGCGTGTGGACAGTGGCCCCCAATATCACAGCTCAGCATGGTGGGCAAAGCCAGCAGGGCCTGGAAAGGTTAGGAGTAGGCACAGGGATACAGAGAAAGGATGGAAAAATTTAAGATGCAATTCTTGAGGACATCCATTCATTAGGCCCCTTTGGGTGAGTTCCTCAGTGTACCCAGGTGAAAGGAAAAATAGTCCATCTTACATATGATTTTATGTCGATAGACACACAAACAAACACAAACATACACACAAAATTCAAGCTTTCGCAACAAACTGTTGCCTCATCAGGAAAGAGGGAAGGAGACGGAAAGACGAAAGGATGTGGGTTTTAAGGGAGAGGGTAAGGAGTCATTCCAATCCCAGGAGCAGAAAGACTTACCTTAGGGGGAAAAAAGGATTGGTATACACTCGCACACACACACACACACACACACACATATATCCATCCACACATATATAGACACAAGCAGACATATTTGAAGACAAAGAGTTTGGGCAGAGATGTCAGTCGAGGCGGAAGTGCAGAGGCAAAGATGTTGTTGAATGACAGGTGAGGTATGAGTGGCGGCAACTTGAAATTAGCGGAGATTGAGGCCTGGTGGATAACAGGAAGAGAGGATATATTGTAGAGCAAGTTCCCATCTCCGGAGTTCGGATAGGTTGGTGTTAGTGGGAAGTATCCAGATAACCCGGACGGTGTAGCACTGTGCCAAGATGTGCTGGCCGTGCACCAAGGCATGTTTAGCCACAGGGTGATCCTCATTACCAACAAACACTGTCTGCCTGTGTCCATTCATGCGAATGGACAGTTTGTTGCTGGTCATTCCCACATAGAATGCGTCACAGTGTAGGCAGGTCAGTTGGTAAATCACGTGGGTGCTTTCACACGTGGCTCTGCCTTTGATCGTGTACACCTTCTGGGTTACAGGACTGGAGTAGCTGGTGGTGGGAGGGTGCATGGGACAGGTTTTATTAGGGTAGGAGCCAGAGGGTAGGGAAGGTGGTTTGGGGATTTCATAGAGATGAACTAAGAGGTTACGAAGGTTAGGTGGACGGTGGAAAGACACTCTTGGTGGAGTGGGGAGGATTTCATGAGGGATGGATCTCATTTCAGGGCAGGATTTGAGGAAGTCGTATCCCTGCTGGAGGGCCACATTCAGAGTCTGATCCAGTCCCGGAAAGTATCCTGTCACAAGTGGGGCACTTTTCTGTTTCTTCTGTGGGAGGTTCTGGGTTTGAGAGGATGAGGAAGTGGCTCTGGTTATTTACTTCTGTGCCAGATCAGGAGGGTAGTTGCGGGATGCGAGAGCTGTTGTCAGGTTGTTGGTGTAATGGTTCAGGGATTCCGGACTGGAGCAGATTCGTTTGCCACGAAGACCTAGGCTGTAGGGAAGGGACCGTTTGATGTGGAATGGGTGGCAGCTGTCATAATGGAGGTACTGTTGCTTGTTGGTGGGTTTGATGTGGATGGACGTGTGAAGCTGGCCATTGGAAAGGTGGAGGTCAACATCAAGGAAAGTGGCATGGGATTTGGAGTAGGACCAGGTGAATCTGATGGAACCAAAGGAGTTGAGGTTGGAGAGGAAATTCTGGAGTTCTTCTTCACTGTGAGTCCAGATCATGAAGATGTCATCAATAAATCTGTCCCAAACCTCTCTCCCAATCCGAAACCTCTGTCCTATCCAAAGGCCTCACCTTCAGCCCCACTCCCAGATTCAACCAAACAGCCCTCGTCAAAGATTTACTGTCCTACACTCGTACTCTCTGCTGGAAGTATCACTTTGCCACGAAGAAAAATGATCCTAATCCTACTCCTAATGATCCAACTCCCCAAGACACTATCCAAGTTGAACCGTGCCTGGAACAGTTCCGTCCTCCGTCACAGCGGGACCCACCTCCTCTTCCTCAAAATCACCCTCTCCAAACCTTCCAGGAATTTCTAACTTCCAGCCTTGCCTCTCAATCCTTCTTAAAAAACCTTAATCCTACTCCCAACATCACCACTGCTGAAGCCCAGGCTATCCGTGATCTGAAGGCTGACCGGTCCATCGTCATCCTTCCGACGGACAAGGGTTCCACGACCGTGGTACTTGATCGTCGGGAGTATGTGGCTGAGGGACTGCGTCAGCTTTCAGACAACACCACATACAAAGTTTGCCAAGATAATCCTGTTCCTGATGTCCAGGCGGAGCTTCAAGGAATCCTCAGAACCTTAGGCCCCCTACAAAACCTTTCACCTGACTCCATCAACCTCCTGACCCCACCGACACCCCGCACCCCTACCTTCTACCTTCTTCTTAAAATTCACAAACCCAATCATCCCGGCCGCCCCATTGTAGCTGGTTACCAAGCTCCCACAGAACGTATCTCTGCCTACGTAGATCAATACCTTCAACCCATTACATGCAGTCTCCCATCCTTCATGAAAGACACCAACCACTTTCTCAAACGCCCGGAATCCTTACCCAGTCCGTTACCCCCGGAAACCATCCTTGTAACCATTGATGCCACTTCCTTATACACAAATATCCCGCACGTCCAGGGCCTCGCTGCGATGGAGCACTTCCTTTCACGCCAATCACCTGCCACCCTACCTAAAACCTCTTTCCTCATTACAGCAGCCAGCTTCATCCTGACCCACAACTTCTTCACTTTTGAAGGCCAGACATACCAACAATTAAAGGGAACAGCCATGGGTGCCAGGATGGCCCCCTCGTACGCCAACCTATTCATGGGTCGCTTAGAGGAAGCCTTCTAGGTTACCCAAGCCTGCCAACCCAAAGTTTGGTACATATTTATTGATGACATCTTAATGATCTGGACTCACAGTGAAGAAGAACTCCAGAATTTCCTCTCCAACCTCAACTCCTTTGGTTCCATCAGATTCACCTGGTCCTACTCCAAATCCTATGCCACTTTCCTTGATGTTGACCTCCACATTTCCAATGGCCAGTTTCACACGTCCATCCACATCAAACCCACCAACAAGCAACAGTACCTCCATTATGACAGCTGCCACCCATTCCACATCAGACGGTCCCTTCCCTGCAGCCTAGGTCTTCGTGGCAAACGAATCTGCTCCAGTCCGGAATCCCTGAACCATTACACCAACAACCTGACAACAGCTTTCGCATCCCGCAACTACCCTCCCGATCTGGTACAGAAGTAAATAACCAGAGCCACTTCCTCATCCTTTCAAACCCAGAACCTCCCACAGAAGAAACACAAAAGTGCCCCACTTGTGACAGGATACTTTCCGGGACTGGATCAGACTCTGAATGTGGCCCTCCAGCAGGGATACGACTTCCTCAAATCCTGCCCTGAAATGAGGTCCATCCTTCATGAAATCCTCCCCACTCCACCAAGAGTGTCTTTCCACCGTCCACCTAACCTTCGTAACTTCTTAGTTCATCCCTATGAAATCCCCAAACCACCTTCCCTACCCTCTGGCTCCTACCCTTGTAACCACCCCCGGTGTAAAACCTGTCCCATGCACCCTCCCACCACCAGCTACTCCAGTCCTGTAACCCAGAAGGTGTACACGATCAAAGGCAGAGCCACGTGTGAAAGCACCCACGTGATTTACCAACTGACCTGCCTACACTGTGACGCATTCTATGTGGGAATGACCAGCAACAAACTGTCCATTCGCATGAGTGGACACAGGCAGACAGTGTTTGTTGGTAATGAGGATCACCCTGTGGCTAAACATGCCTTGGTGCACGGCCAGCACATCTTGGCACAGTGTTACACCGTCCGGGTTATCTGGATACTTCCCACTAACACCAACCTATCCGAACTCCGGAGATGGGAACTTGCTCTGCAATATATCCTCTCTTCCCGTTATCCACCAGGCCTCAATCTCCGCTAATTTCAAGTTGCCGCCACTCATACCTCACCTGTCATTCAACAACATCTTTGCCTCTGCACTTCCGCCTCGACTGACATCTCTGCCCAAACTCTTTGCCTCTGTATATGTCTGCTTGTGTCTGTATATGTGTGGATGGATATGTGTGCGTGCGTGTGCGAGTGTATACCCATCCTTTTTTCCCCCTAAGGTAAGTCTTTCCGCTCCCGGGATTGTAAAGACTCCTTACCCTCTCCCTTAAAACCCACATCCTTTCGTCTTTCCGTCTCCTTCCCTCTTTCCTGATGAGGCAACAGTTTGTTGCGAAAGCTTGAATTTTGTGTGTATGTTTGTGTGTCTATCGACGTGCCGGCGCTTTCGTTTGGTAAGTCACATCATCTTGGTTTTTAGATATATTTTTCCCATGTGGAATGTTTCCCTCTATTAATTCATATTATTACATATGATTTTGGCGGAACATAAAGAATTTGTCACATATTTTCAAGTAATGTTTAGAACTTGTCTCCATGTATATAAATCACAGAGAATGATGTAATTACAAGGAGAGTGAACATTTAGTAAACAGTGCTGCCTGATGTCACTGGCACCAACAATTTTGAGCAGTGTAGTGACATACCTTTATTAGAGAGATGTGGCTCAGTGGTTGAACTGTGTGGATGTGTGCCCAGGGTTGCTCTGCCTTGATTGCACAGTAAGCTTTGCTATTGCATCTGCTGTGCTGGTGCAAACAGTGGAAAATCCAGGATGGAATGTAACAATATTATGAAAATGGAAGTTGCTACTCACCATATAGTGTAGATGCTGAGTCACAGATAGGCACAACATAAAGATTGTCACAATATAAGCTTTCGACCAAATATTGCTAAAATATAAGAATGTGATTGAAGTACTGTATATTTCTGCTGCTGACAAACGGCTGAGGTCTAGATGCTGGTAGTTAATGAGCAGGGCTTGTGCCATGTGCAATGTGTCACCCCTGCTTTTGAAGATAGGTTGATTGCAGTATACTGGCAAGCACTACTCAAGTGTTGTGGTATTGCTGTCACCGATGACCTTTTTTGTCGTGATTAGCAGTTTGTGGGATTTGTTGACTTGGGGCATATCAAAATGTTTTTTTACAGCTTTCCTATCTATCACGGTGAGGTGTGAGAAGTTGTGAGTGGCAAAGAGCATTAGTTGCATCTTCCTGACAGAGATTAACTGTGTTGTGTTGTTTATAAAACTTAAACTCGTATGTGAGTGATCTTTCGTATGTGTCCTTTGTACCACTGGTAATGGCACACTTGCATTTGAGCAAGCTCTGTGAATTCTAGTGGGCATCATTTTTTAATTTGTTTTGATATAATGACGAATGGTCAGTCACTTAATTTGAGAATATTGGGACTCTGTAATGTAGTTCACTTCCACCAGAATTACTTCCTCTTTATTAATACTTGTGTATAAGGCGCCCCTCAGGCTCCAAATGCGAGTAATGTGTATTGTTTAAATATTTCAAAGAGGCTGTCTTTATCATTTGTTTCCTTTCAGCTGATGTGACAACAATCAACCAGTTCACGCCAAAATAGAAAGAATCATCATCAGCAAAGCCACCTTGCCAATCAAATCATTTCATAGGATCATGTGACTTGTGAGGCTGAGGGCTCCTGGACATGCTACTGAGTAATGTCTTTCACTTCTGTTCTGATCAGCTGCGTAGAGCAGACACTTAATGGATTAGGTCCCTTCTTCTTCAAGATGGATGTGATGCCACTGTACTTACCTTCTCTCACCCCTGACGTGATATTTACGGTGTAATTGCCATGAGCAAATAAACCAATATGGTTTCTTTTTATACACCTGCATACCGGATATCAATTACAAGCCCACACCACTTTCTGATCCTGATTACATCTAAAAGGGGGTGTACAATCTAATGTCAGAAAAGGAATGCTGAATTTAACATTTTTGGCTTTCAGGTGCTGCATACAAATTACTAAGCCATGAGTAGATGTGTTAAACTTTCGTGGGGGCTGTCTGGCTGCGTGCTGTGAAGTATCAGATGAGTGCTTTGTTCATTCAGTCTGGGCAGCCTGCCCTAGTCTACCTGGAGCCGCTACCACTGCTATAGCTGCATGAGACCAATGTCCTGTCCTATAGCCTCTTCTGACTCTGCACAAGACCGGACCATGGATACAATGACCTGGCACCACCTTGTTGACCTATATCATGTTGCTGTCTGACACTGCCACGTTATTCATCAATCAACAAATGAAAGATGCGAGATTTGCTTTTATGAAGAGGAAGCTGCCGGGATCTGATGTTGCCTGAGATGTCACCAAGAGCTGCCACTGAACTATTATGTTTGTTTTGATGTGTATGCTTTAATGTAAAGCCCACCTCCAGGACACAGCAATAGCTGGAGATGCATCCTGGCATGCAAGCCAAGAGAATGAAGGTCTGCAATGAAGCATTTGTACAAGTGGCACTGCAAAGCAGCATTGTGTCTGCTGCTAGCATCATTTCCCCAATTTTGGTGTTCCCACTACTGTAGTTGATGTTGCAATGTATTCTGTGGTTTTCACGGAGGAGTTCTAGCAGGCTGTGGTCATGGACAGTGGTGGTTCTGTAGGTGGTCAGAAAGATTTGTACAATAGCTACAGTAAGCCAACCATTACCATGACTGAATGTATCATTAAGGTCTATGCTAAAATTAATTCTACATCCATCAAATACACAGGGGCCATCGACGAGGGCATTAGCAGCAATGTTCTTCACGTTATTCCTCTTCTTGTCTGCGGCAGATGTAGTCAGTTCTATGTTTTCAATTGTTTGTTATTTAAACGTTCACACCATACATTTCGCTCTGCCATTGGAGGATTTGTGAAATTTCGGACTAAACAGGTGCTTTATACCACTGTATACCACTGGAAGTGCAGAATGGTTCAAAAGCAATTGCTGTGTGTCAGATACCACTGTCTGGTACAATAGTGAGAGGAAGTCCTTTGATGGAAAAAATATGAATGACTGCATTGAGGGTGGCATCAGTGGTGGTGGTGGTCAACATGCTGATCACATTCGCCCATGACAATGAGCCACACAGAGCCCAGAAAGGGGCCAGCAAAGATGAATACAGTCCCAGGGACAAAGGGGGGGGGGGGCAGGGAATGAAAAATGTAGGAGGAGAATAGTGGTGCCACATACAAGCAGAACAACTGTGCATCATCAGTCCAGGCCAGTAGGTATGCCACCTTGGGAGCACATTCATCTGCAACATACCCCAATGCCCATGTTGCAAAACATGAGGACATAGGGTCAACAGTATCATGGGAAGGGGAATATCCATCTCTGTGTCAAGCAGAACATTGCAGACAACTGACAAATGTTGGGAGAGGTGAGCCCAAGGGCAGAGCCCTGGATTGGTGGACTTCGAAAAATAACTGGGCCACCCATGGAGCATGTAGTGTATGACACACCGCAAGACAGGGTCGCATGTGTCTGCATTGATGTGAGTAGCTGTAATGGGAAACCCACCCAGAGTGTGCTGCCATTCCATGTCAAGATGGAAACAGGAGATTTCCTGTTGGTCAAATGCTAGGTTGGGTCCTGAGGGTAAAAGAGAGAGCGCATCTGCATTTGAGTGTTGTGACGTGGGCTTGTATTTAATGGTATAAATGTAAGAGCCATGGAAAAATGCCAATGGTGGAGCTGTTGTGCTATCCTCTCTGGTAGCTGGGAGTGTGCCCATAAGAGTGCTACCAGTAGTTTGTGATTGGTAATGAGCATAAACTTTGCCCTGAATAGGTAAACGTGGAATTTCTTAATGGCATAGATATTCACCAAAGCTTCTTTTTTGATCTGCGAGTACTTCTATTGAGTGGGCATCAGTGCCTTTGATGCATAGACAATTGGTTGCTTAGTACCGTCATCATTCCTATGCACCAGCACCGCACCTATGTCACACGGAGGAACATCAGTATCCAAAACCAGGGAATGTGATGGAGAAAGTGACATTAGTCAAGATGCTGAGCACAGCAGACACTTCATCTGTGTGGAAGTGTGCTTACAGACAGCCATCCACCTGTACTGAACATCCTTCTTCAACAGTTGGTTAAGTGTTGGCCACTTGTTGGACAAATTGAGAATAATAATTCACCTTTCCCCAAAAAGTCTGCACATCATTGGGGGCCTCATCCAGTGGTATCTGAAAATAAGCATCAACAAAATCTATCTTACAAAAATTATCACCACTGACATGCTTTGTAAGAAAGTCCTCTTGGTGTGGAATGGCATAGATTTGCACTTGTGCCTTGAAATTTATTATTCTGAAGAGCAGGGTTCCACTGCGTGGGGTTAGTATTTGTAGTGACAGGCTGGAGGGCTCAGTGGGAACATTACTAACAATAAAGGTTTTTATTCAACCTGCGGATGTGCTTTGTGTGGCAAGACACGCAACACACTGTTGACTCTGGCTGCTGCTGTTGTATGGGTGTCGGCTTCCGCCCTGGTGAGAGGATGCTGCATAGGTGCTGCGCAATGCTGACTGCAGGCCCATGGATGATTGGTAGCTTCTGTAGGCCATGGTTGTGATGTGAGAGGTACGCTACAGCTCCATCAGCATTGGCGTCTGTGACAGCACATTGGCTCTACATGCAGCCACTGTGGCAGTATGAGGAGGCAGCTGTCATGGGATTCAACCCAATGCTGCCTTGCGGGTGTCAGATGGCAGCTGGTGCTGTGGTACTAAACTCCAGGGAGGGAACTCAGTACTGGCAGCTGCAAGTGCAGATGACAGGTTGGCAGTGCTGAGGCACCAAGTACCATGAGAAACTTAGTGCTGGCAGCAACAGGTGCAGCATGTTTTCGTTATCATAGCTGCTGCTGGTGGTGACCAGTTGTATCACCACAGTGTGGCTGTGGCATTATAGTGGTGTTGCTGCACTTCAGTGACAAGAATGCTTCTTCCTCAAAATTTAGACATATTTATATCGCTCAGAGGTGCATTTATTTCACTAAAACCTGCACCTAGCCAAATCTCCCAAAGTAAGAGATGGTGCAGTTTTCCTCAGAGTGTAGCTAGCTTTGTCTTGCAATCCCCTTACATGTATGTTATTCTGATTCACATTACCAGCCTGTGGCTGCTAACAAAATACTACACAGTGGTTGTCTCACCACTTTTTACTACAAGACTGGATAGCGACACTACACTGCCCCCTTCCATGGAAAAGACCCAGCCCTGGCCTAAAATTACCTACGTTCTAAGTATGTAAAACAAAGTAAGAGTGGATCCCCTCCAAAGTATGAGTGGACTCCCTCCACATCACACTAGCTTGGTGATCGTCACAAAACATCTACTGTCACTTCTGCATTGGTTACGATTACCCAGTAACACAGGACCATTGAAGAAGAGCAGGTTTAAGGACATAATGATAAAACTTCCTTAGCAAGCACCAATGGAAAAGAAAAAAATATGGATAGGTAGTAATAGCAGTAGCAGATTGCTTGCTGTTAGTGACAGATCAAGCAAGGGTACATTATGTTAATAGCAGGTATGATGCAGTTGGGTATCAGGGTCATAGTCATCTATTCATCATAAAGTGGTCAGTCAGAATCTATGTGTTAGCGCCAGGCACTGCTGTGTGTGGCCCTCTACTGCACTCAGTCAGTGGTGACTGGTTGCAGCAGCAAGTCCAGTTTTTCTGCAGCATGCGCACATATGTGTTTCTCCTTTACTTCTATTGTAGGCATGGCTGCCATGCCCACCTGAGTACTTCATTCATCTCAGGACTTCATTCAAAAGCCATTTTGTGTGACAACTAGTGCTTGGCACATTACAGGATTCAAACTGAGCAAAAGCAACTAGAGCTATGTGTGTGCATCTTTCCTGTCATTATCATGTTTTTGGGACTGGTTTGATGTTGTCCTTCATCTTTTGCTATTGTTTCTTCATCTCTACATAATTGCCCTACCAAACATTCTCATAATCTGATTTGCAAATTGTTACCTTTTTCTACCTGCAAAAGTTTTTCTCTCTACTGGTTATTCTGGTGCCACACCAACTAATCTTGGGTGCTGCAACACAACTACCACTCAGTTGTACTTTCTCCTGAAAAGACCCATAAATTATTTGACAACTCAATTAAAATACTCTCGTAGACACACTAATCATTCTGTAAAATTGTCTGATGATTTTACTTTCACTCTATGATAAGTAATGTGGTTGTGTAAATCTTGCTGCAAGGCTTTTAACAGTTATCAGTGGTAAAGTTGCAGTTCCAAATGAATGTACCAAAGTAACTTTAAGTGCCACACTCTCTCCCCTGGCTGCCCCCACCCCACCTCACCCCCAATATTGTACCTCAAAACCTGTGCTCATCACATTGGATTTTGCTGCTGTGAAATGGCCTATTGAACACAGCAGGGATTTTGTGTGAATGATGAAGATTGTTTGTGATTAGAAGTAAACACACATCATAGTAAATCCACAGATTGTTAATTAACTGTTCAAATTTAATATACATTAATGTTATAACGTAGCAGTAGAATTTATTACAGTGATACAGTGATTATAATTTTATGTAATTTCATTGTATTCAATCATCTGTGTTCATATAGTGGATGTGTGTAGGGCGATACCCTGAAAAATAATGAAAGTGTAGCAAATACATTTTGATAAATCAACTTTTTCGTGCAAAACACATTTCTTGTGTCTGTCACCCGGTATTGTCAGGTGGCTACAGTAGTTACAGCTGCAAGACATCACTAATAATATTTGCACAGCAACATGTCCATGAGCAGGAAACATGCATACACAGAAAAGCTCTATGGATGAAAATGGTGCTCATTGTGAACTCTGTTTGGAGCCAAATAGAGGCCTTCCGAGCATGTGCCATACACAATGACTGTGCTGCCTGATGTTGCTATGGTTAAAAGCTGAATTAAATTGCTGTGATGTCCTGTGTTGTGTCTCTTATCAGTTGTTGAATCTCCTCTGTTTTTTAAACAGCAGACATCACTGGGATCCAGACAGTATTCAATGGAAATCCCACATCATTGTTGATGAGATTGTTTGCCGTATGGATGCATATGACTGACTGTGTTGGAAACACAATTGCAGAATGTTGATGCTGAGCACAAAAATTCAGTGTTTCAATAAAACATATGATGCTGCATGTTTATTAAAATGCTCCACTACTGCTGATTCGTCAGTTTGTCCTAGGTCTGTTTGTAACAGTGACCAACATAGCATTCTTGTTCATTGTGATAAGTCTGCCCAATATAAGACTATGTTTATTAAAATGCTCCACTACTGCTGATTCGTCAGTTTGTCCTAGGTCTGTTTGTAACAGTGACCAACATAGCATTCTTGTTCATTGTGATAAGTCTGCCCAATATAAGACTTGCCACACTGGCATGAAACTTGTGTACTCTGCATTTGCTAAAGCCAAGAGTACCTTGGACAAAACTTAATATAACCCTCAGTTTTAATAGTGGATAAAAAATGTACTAAATGTTTATGTTTTGAGGATCCTTTTGATTCATGAAGACATGCTGCTGAAATACAGAAAGACCATTGTAGTAGTTGCCTCTGTATCTTTATTTGCCTTTGATGGAAATTCATTATGTTTTTGTGTTTCAGAATAATATTCTATCAGAACACTGCTCTTAAATGTTGCTACTCACCTGCAGACTGTTGGATCTGAGACCAAATATGTTCTATATGCACGGAGCATAAGACATTACCTCATTGTGTAGGGTTAATGATAACTTTTGGCCCGCAAATATGATTCTGTGTAAGTAGTTTTGTGGTATGTAGGTTTCTGACCATGACAAACAGAAATGATAAGCTGCTATATGGGACACAGGATCATGCCAGGGCAACCTGACAGATTGGGAATAATGGACCATTGTCTAAATAAATGGTATCACATATTTTGTGGAAACACCTAAAACCTTATCCTCACTGTCCTGCGATTATGTTATTAAGGAGTCCATACACAGTAGTATAACAGACTGTCTTTATCAACAGTGATGCTGGATTTCAATAAAGCACTGCCTGGAAAGTAGAACTGGTGGCTGTTGAATTAAAATGGGAAAAATTTAAATCTCATGGCAGATCTGAAGCAGTGCATTATTGAGATTTATTTCATCTTTTAGACCTAGCAATGTAGAGCAGTAAAGTCATTACTCATGGTGCATGTACAAAAGATCTCTCTATGAACACTGTTTTTGTCCAACTGCAAAATCTTTTCTACACAAGTGTGATTCTTGTCATCACCCCAAAAAATTTGGCAGTCTCCACACACATTTGTGGGTCTATTCCTTCAGATGATTTATAAGATGAATGCTAGTGTCCTTTCTTTCTATGGACTTTGGTATTATTGGTCTGTAACAAAAAAATTAGCTAATATTAACATGCAAGGAAAATGAGCTTAGCTCACCAGCAGGTATATTTTTATTTTTAGTAATTGCCTCACCAAAAGGCAGGGCAACACATTGTAGAACTCTGGTTTATTTGTGCTGAATCCAAGTTGGCTGGTAGTGTCTGATGATGTAATTTGTAATGTTGTTAATTTATTAATTAATTATTTACAGTTAATCAGTTATATTGTGTTCTCACACTTGATGTTAATAAAAAAGAAGTGCTCAAATAGTAGAAACTTATGCTGTTTTTCAAACAAGATTGAGATGGAAATAATTATACAATTATATACAATAATTAAAATCATGAATAAATACTACCATGGGTATGAAATACTTCTTCTAAATAAAATTATCTTCAAAACCATATATTGCAATCTATGTTTCGCTTGTAAAGGTATGTTATCTGATCAATAAAAATTATATGTTTTAACTCCCAAAGAGGAAATTTTGGACAATGTTGCTAACATGTATTTGAGAAGCAAATCTGTAATATGCTACTGGTAGTAGACTTTGTAGGGAACAACTGGGTATTGTATTCAAATTATTTGTATATTAAAATAGGGCAGTGTTAGTGGACCAGAAGCTTTCTTATTTATGTAGGGAAATATTGTTTGTTTATGTATTCGTGAACAAATTTCGATAGTTTGGTTCATTTCATAACATCAAATCATCCAATTAATGTTTGATT
Organism: Schistocerca americana; assembly: GCF_021461395.2. Classification (NCBI taxonomy): domain Eukaryota; kingdom Metazoa; phylum Arthropoda; class Insecta; order Orthoptera; family Acrididae; genus Schistocerca; species Schistocerca americana. The sequence goes on from NC_060124.1 coordinate 314,553,733, forward strand.
AATATTACAAAAGTTAATCAATTTAAGGTAGTACAGTGCCTTAGAGCAAGCACTCTGGTCAAAATACGTTCTGTAAAACTGTGCTGATACAGAACATTTTTTATTGTTTTTAAATTGTATTACACAAAATTAGTGAAGGTGGAAGAAAATGTATATTATAAAATATGTCAGTGGACAGCCCAATAACTAAAGGGAAGTCTATGTGATGTAGCTCCCTTGGATGTTAAAATAATTCAAAAGCTGCACTTGAAAATTTGTGACTGGACCAGGAAACGAACCCAGAACCTCTGCTTCTCTACGACAGTTTCCTTAACTGCTGCGGACACTCGGAAATGCCTCCCATCCAACTCAAATTCCAAGGTGCTGCTCACCACTGATGTAATCCAAGTCATATTCCCTGTTGTTCACAGCATCATTGGTTTCCCACGAGGGGATGAATAATGACATGAATCCATACCGAAATAGGCATATGCTTTTTGAGAGGTACATTATGTGATCAAATAAGTTTTTCATATCAGGTGCATTGTGCTGCCATGTACTGCCAGATATTCCATATCAATGACCTCAGTAGTCATTAGACATCTTGAGAGAGCAGAATGGGGCACTTCATGGAAGTCATGGACTTCAAATGTGGTCAGGTGACTGGGTGTCACTTGTATCATACATCTGTACATGAGATTTCCATCCTCCTAAACATCCCTAGGTCATCTGTTTCTGATGTGATAGTGAAGTGGAAACATGAAGGGACATGTACAGCACAGAAGTGTACAGGCCGACCTCGTCTGTTGACTGACAGAGACCCCCTGGCAGTTGAAGAGGGTCGTAATGTGTAATAGGCAGACATCTATCCAAACTATCACATGGGAATTCCAAACTGCATGAGGATCCACTGCAAGTACTATGATAGTTAGGCAGGAGGTGAGAAAACTTGGATTTAATGGTTGAACGGCTGCTCATAAGCCACACATCATGCCGGTAAATGCCAAACGATGGCTTGCTTGGTGTAAGGAGTGGAAACATTGGACGACCAACAGTGGAAAAATGTTGTGTGGAGTGACGAATCATGGTACACAATATGGCAATCTGATGGCAGGGTGTGGGTATGGTGAATGCCTGGTGAACGTCATCTGTCAGCATGTGTAGTGTCAACAGTAAAATTTGGAGGCAGTGGTGTTATGGTGTGGTCATGTTTTTCATGGAAGGAGCTTGTACCCCTTGTTGTTTTGCATGGCACTATCATAGCACAGACCTACATTGATGTTTTATGCACCTTCTTGCTTCCCACTCCGGGGATTGCGACTGTATTTTTTAAACATGATCGAGCACCTGTTCATAATGCACGGCCTGTGGTGAAGTGGTTACATGACAATAATATCCCTGTAATGGACTGTTCTGCACACAGAGTCCTGACCTGAATCCTATAGACCACTGCTGGCATGTTTTGGAATGCCGACTTTGTGCCAGGTCTCACCAACCGACATCGATACCTCTCCTTAGTGCATGAAGAATGGGCTGCCGGGAAACCTTCCAGCACCTGATTGAACATATTCCCTTGAGAGTGGAAGCTGTCATCAAGACTAAGGGTGGGCCAATTCCCTATTGAATTCCAGAATCACTGATGGAGATCACCACGAACTTTTAAGTCATTTTCAGCCAGGTGTCTGGATACTTTTGATTGAATAGTGTATCTATACCATTACATGTGTAGTGTCTGTTCTTGTACATATTTCCAGAACAGACACCTCATGTGCAGTTGGATATCACACTGCCACATGTTTATTTGTGTCTCTGGGGTCGTACCTGTATTCCCTTTATTTGTGTCTCTGGGGTCGTACCTGTATTCCCACTGTATGCAATCATGAAAAAAGCTGAAGCACTGCCTGATGCCACATGAGCCCAAAGGCAGTTGCAAGACCAGATGAGACACATTTTCTTAACCTCAGCATCATGCATGTGAGAATTTTGTGATGAAATGCTTATCAACTTTCAACCACTAGTGGTAACAAATCCTATGCAGCCATAATCTGACTGCTGCAAACAGTAACAGACACTGATCACTGTCTCTTATCATGGTGGGGTTGGGTACTGTCACATAAAGAAAATGAAATAAAATCTTTTGGAAAAGGAGACTGTCTCTCTTCCCTACTGTTTAACTTAGTTCACGTCAAAGTTATGAGAGAATGGGATAAAGACAACAAAGATATGAACATCAAAAACTGGATGGAAAATCAATGTTAAATGTTTTACCTTTGATGATGATTTAGCAGGGATCAGTAAGACTACAGAAGAAACTAAATATGCCCTCGAAAAACTATACAAGATAGCAACAAAAGCAGGCTTCCAGATATCTTATGACAGAAGCTGTTATGTGGAAAATCTATATCAAAATATCAGGAAAGTTGTACTAAAGATGGAATGCAGGATGATTTTATAGGTATACTCCTTCATATAGCTTGGGAAGATCACACTTCTATTACAGCTGGTTTGCAATTAAAACCTAGGAAGAGCCATGAAACTTCAAAAGGCATTCATAATTACATGGCATCACTATAACAAAAAACTAACATTGCTCAATATGAATCTGTGGCATTACAATAAAGTCTTCTACCAGAAGCACTATATGCACCAGAGACCATAACTGTTGAAGAGTGCTCTATACTTCAGAAATTCAGTAACAGGAGCAAAAAATTTGTAGTAAAATTTTTTGGCCCTATATAAGGAAATGGAATCAGGATGAAAAGGAAAGCATCAGAGTCCTATATGCAAACAGATAAGTTCACTAAAACTATGAGATACACTTGAAATCTGTGGCCACATTGAAGAACAGACAGCAATTGACTCACCAAAACACTTTTCAACATTAATTAAAAGAAGGTCAAAATTACCTCATTAAAAGAAATTGGGGAATACTGTATTTATTAAACATAAACATCACAGCATCATCTGGTGTAGACAACATCCAAGCCTTTGATGTCTGACTTTTGCTGTTATCCAGAACACACAACACTGGACGCTGGCTTTATGTATGAAAGTGATCCACGCTCTCCCATCATGCATGCAACTAGAACAATACTGTGCCTGTTATTGACTGAACACACTGATAAATTATGAAGGCCAAGATAATATTCAAATATCACTGAGTGACACAGACTGTCAAATCTTGTAAGAAACAGCAGAAATAATGTATGCATGTGAAATGGTTACTGCTGAAGCCTTTCTCTGCTCTTGGGACCCTATTGTTATCAACACTGCCATATACTGACCATGTGTTTTGCATCACATGCATTTTGAGGGTGTGCTGAAAAGTGCTGTCTCTGAATTTTGTGTTCTCTTCTCAAGATAGGGGAGGTATTATGTATAATGCATGTTACCCGGTTGACTTTCCTGCTTTGCTGATATAAGCTGCAACACTCTGCTGCTAAAGGGCTCCAATCTTTAGGATGTAACACAGCAGTGTGTAAATAACTAGGTCAGTGCATTATGAGATACTCAGAAAACTGAAACCATGAATTTGAAAACTTCTCCACACATGGAGCGCCCTCTCCATCAGCACGACAGTGCCAGACCACACACAAGTGCTGCAACAGTCTAACACCTGGGATTCACTATCAACAATCATGCTCATTACAATCCCTACTTGGTCACATCTGATTTTCACATGTTTCCAAAACTTAAAGAATGTCTTTGAGGATGGAATAGTGCAAGCAGAGGTGAGGTTGTGGTTCTGTCAACAAAGTTAGATAATCTATGACAGGGGTGTCCAAACTGCAGTGCAGGCCATATGCAGCCCAAAACATGTGTCAGTGGGGCCCACAAAGTCAGCATCTGCCTCATAATCAGTTAAAAAAAATCCTTAGAATTTTGTTTATGTAAAGTGACAATAATCTGGAACATAAAGATGGGATGAAATATGCAGCCATACTTTCCGATCTGATGCAAGAATTGTAAATAAATTTTACGATTTTTGAAAAATAGTCAGAACATTTATATTTATGCGACACTTTTTACAAAAAAAAAAAAAAAAAAAAAAAAAAAAAAAATATAGATATGTTGCCAGTATATTTTCAGGTGGAATGGATGGAGTTTTGCAGTCTGACACCCAACTAAAATAAAAATTTCATCCTGTATCTTTCCTGGACTTTTACAAATCATACTTCCCTAGAGATAAACATCCCTTGCTGCATAATCATGCATTATATGTCTTTTTTCGGAAGCACATACATTTGTAAACAGTTATTGTCAAGAGTAAGCCACATAAAGACTAAAAATAGAAACAAAATCTCAGATAACACCTTGAGAACTCTTTGAGAATTGCAACCACTTTGATCAAAAATGATACTGATACATTAGTTTCCCAAATTCTAAGTCAAATGTCACATTAATTGTAATTACTTATATATATTAACAATTGTAATTACTTATATAAACATTTTTAATGAAATTTTATACATAAAATGTCATATTAATTCCAGCTTGCCTTTTTGGAATAAAACATAATAAATTAACAAATTCTAAATTATTTAAATGTTTTAACCAAACTGACAGAAAAAATCATAATAAAGAAAAAATTATTGATGTAGAATAATGAAATTTCAGGAATACATTTTCTGTGTAACATATTTAAGTGATAAACATTGCAAGATCACAGGCTAATGTAGGCACGAGGTAAGTCATTGCAAATGTGAAATGATGAGTGTAACTGCCAGAATGTTGCATGCCGGCATGCATACCTGTGTGCTTTGTGTTGTACAGGTGCTGGATGTCAGTTTGCGTGGTTTAGTTCCGTGCCTGTTGCACTTGGTTGGTCAATACAGGATTGGTTAATGCTGGTGTGGATGACACTGGAGTTGTTGTCTGATGATCTCCCGTATGCACTTCACTGGACACAGAATTGGTGCCACTGGACACAGAATTGGTGATCAAGCAGGCCAAGGCAACATGACGACACTCTGTACAGCATGTTAGATTGCAACAGTGGTATGTGGGCGAGCGTTATCCTGTTGGAAAACACCCAGTGGTATGATGTACATGACTGGAAGCATAACAGGTCGAATCACCAGACTGACATACAAATTAACATTCAGGGTGTGTGGAATAACAACAAGAGTGCTCCTGCTGTCGTATCACATCACACCCCAGACCATAATTCCAGGTACAGGTCCAGTGTTTCTAGCACACAGACAGGTTGTTGCAGGACCTCAACTGGCCTCCTTCTAATCAGCACACGGCCATCGCTGGCACAGAGACAGAGCCAGCTTTCATCAGAAGCTTTCATCATTGTCAGGGAAGCAGTCGAACTCTCTAGGGGCTTCACTTTGGATGACTTAGTGGTAGTTACTGCAGATTTTAATGACAGTAACAGAAGCACAGCAGTTTTTAAAATGAGTGTACAAAGATTAATTTCAAGAATGCGTCATACTAAGCTGCTACTGTGTACAATCCCATACAGATATGATAAGCCAGAAAACAACTATATGCTGTACAATCTTAACTGTATTATAATAGACCTGGCATCTCCATGTACAAACGTCACTGTAATCGACTTGAACCAACTTCTACATAGAGAAGACTACACAAAACATGGGATGCATCTCAACGCAAAAGGAAAACAGAAAGTATGCAGAACTATCGCTACTTCTGCTAGGTGCACATGGAGGGCAACATTGACAAAGGTAGCTACCTCCTCAGTAAACTACAGTCATATGATGACACCAGTTTTGGGACAGGGTGTTCATATGATAAACAGAAGTGACACTGTTATCCAGTCCACTTCTCAGCAGAGAAGAAAGTCACCAGAAACTGTCAGCGCACCAACTACAAATATAAACATAAGTGAAACCATTATCCGGTCCACTTCCCAGCAAAGAAGAAAGTCTCCAGGAACTGTCAGCACATCATCTACACATATAAATGTCATGTTGTCATTTCCAGGTCAAGTGGGTCAGTTAAAAGCAAGTTCTCAGTCCGTGAATAAGAACATTCAAAGAGCAGATGATTTAAATGTAAGTGTTCAGCCAGTGAGTGTAAGCAATCAAGCTGTAAAAGTGAGAAAAGCAAGTACGCAAGACATGAGTGAAAACAAACAAGCTACTGTATGATGTTGAAGTATTTGCACAGAGTGAGAAAAGTTCCACAGAGGAGCAGTGATTTTTTTTATGGATGGCACCAGGCAAATCATCTCATCATCATCTGGATCCAACACGATCAAGAAACTAGCCAGAGATGTAAGTACACAATCAACAAGTGACAGAAGAATGTACAAGCAAAGTGAACAAACTGATATACTGCTACAGAGGAATCCAGCCCTACCCCTTTGTGAGGATGACTCATTATTATTTGTACATATAAATATCAGGTCATTAAGAAACAAAACTGATGACCTGAGTTTTTTGTTAGGAGTGAACAAGAATATTATATTATGTATCAATGAACAAAGTGAAGACCAACTGCAGTTATATGTATCCCCAGGCTTTGATTTAATAACAGGTTATTGTACACCAACACACAACTATGGGGGAGCCTCTGTATATGTTAGTAGTGGTATAGACTCGGATTACAGCACCCTTAGTGTTAATGATTACTGTATAGAAAATGTATTGGAAATAGCAGCAATGTTACTGCCCATGTTAAAACTCATAATTGTGTCTGTATACCTCACACCTGATAATGATTAATGGAAAATCTCATATAAAGATGTGAAACAAATACTAACAAAGAGATAGAGGGGCTGGCCAGTACTTACCTCAGCTCAGTACAGCCGATAGATACACATAAAACAGAACTGAAAATTTACGTTCCTAGCTTTCGGAACAAATGTTCCTTCATCGGGGAGGATATCTTTGGCTTCCCTCTGACAACCATGCCTCCATCCTTGCTACCCTCCCTATTTTCCTTTCCCTGTTGCTTCATAACCTGGGTTGTGAGTAACTGAATCTCCTTTCCCTTCTTCCCTTTCTTTCCCCTGTCTCCTCCCCGATGAAGGAACATTTGTTCCGAAAGCTAGGAACGTAAATTTTTGGTTCTGTTTTATGTGTACCTATCGGCTGTACTGAGCTGAGGTAAGTACTGGCCAGCCCCTCTATCTCTTTGTTAGTATTTGTTTCACACCTGATAATGATGTTGAAGTATTTGCACAGGCCTTACAGAAACTGATACTACACCTCAATAAGTGGCCTAAATATAGGATTTTAATTTTTGGTGACATAAATATTGATATAAGGCAGAACACACCTAAACAACTTAATCTTCTGAATATGCTAAGCTCACAAGACCTGCACTGCATTAATGAAAACCCAACAAGACAGTCTGCCTGCCTTGATAATGTAATCACAAATGTTGAGTCAAATTGGTATGAACTAGGGCTATTCAATACTCATTTTTTATCAGACCATGAAGGTATTTGGTTAAAATTGATAACAAAAGAGCCCACATCTGTCTCCAATAAAATTAAGTACATTAGGCTTTTGAATGAAGAGAACATTGATAGCTACAGATCGCAAATAAAGATAACAAATTAGAATTACATTCTGCTGGAAAGTAATCATATTGAAAAAGCATTTTCATTATTCATTAGTGCATTGTCAGATACATTTAAAACTTGCTGCCCTAAAGTAACAAGAAAAAATAAAAGAACTATGAGGAAACATGGTCTCACATCAGTGCATAACTGGTTCACACCTGACCTACAAAGGCTCAGAACTCTGTTAATGATTTCCTAGGACAAATCAAAAAATAGTGAAGCCGAAAAAGCAAACTACATTAGTTTGAGGAACGAATACAAGACGGAAATTAGGTAAAGCAAGTGCAAGTCAAATGATAATTATATTAATAAGTCCCTAAATAAATGCAAAGCAGCCTGGACTGTTATCAAGACTCATCTGGGTAGAAATAAAGATGTTAACAAAAATACACTCCTGGAAATGGAAAAAAGAACACATTGACACCGGTGTGTCAGACCCACCATACTTGCTCCGGACACTGCAAGAGGGCTGTACAAGCAATGATCACACGCACGGCACAGCGGACACACCAGGAACCGCGGTGTTGGCCGTCGAATGGCACTAGCTGCGCAGCATTTGAGCACCGCCGCCGTCAGTGTCAGCCAGTTTGCCGTGGCATACGGAGCTCCATCGCAGTCTTTAACACTGGTAGCATGCCGCGACAGCGTGGACGTGAACCGTATGCGCAGTTGCCGGACTTTGAGCGAGGGCGTATAGTGGGCATGCGGGAGGCCGGGTGTACGTACCGCCGAATTGCTCAACACGTGGGGCGTGAGGTCTCCACAGTACATCGATGTTGTCGCCAGTGGTCGGCGGAAGGTGCACGTGCCCGTCGACCTGGGACCGGACCACAGCGACGCACGGATGCACGCCAAGACCGTAGGATCCTACGCAGTGCCGTAGGGGACCGCACCGCCACTTCCCAGCAAATTAGGGACACTGTTGCTCCTGGGGTATCGGCAAGGACCATTCGCAACCGTCTCCATGAAGCTGGGCTACGGTCCCGCACACCGTTAGGCCGTCTTCCGCTCACGCCCCAACATCGTGCAGCCCGCCTCCAGTGGTGTCGCGACAGGCGTGAATGGAGGGACGAATGGAGACGTGTCGTCTTCAGCGATGAGAGTCGCTTCTGCCTTGGTGCCAATGATGGTCATATGCGTGTTTGGCGCCGTGCAGGTGAGTGCCACAATCAGGACTGCATACGACCGAGGCACACAGGGCCAACACCCGGCATCATGGCGTGGGGAGCGATCTCCTACACTGGCCGTACACCACTGGTGATCGTCGAGGGGACACTGAATAGTGCACGGTACATCCAAACCGTCATCGAACCCATCGTTCTACCATTCCTAGACCGGCAAGGGAACTTGCTGTTCCAACTGGACAATGCACGTCCGCATGTATCCCGTGCCACCCAACGTGCTCTAGAAGGTGTAAGTCAACTACCCTGGCCAGCAAGATCTCCGGATCTGTCCCCCATTGAGCATGTTTGGGACTGGATGAAGCGTCGTCTCACGCGGTCTGCATGTCCAGCACGAACGCTGGTCCAACTGAGGCGCCAGGTGGAAATGGCATGGCAAGCCGTTCCACAGGACTACATCCAGCATCTCTACGATCGTCTCCATGGGAGAATAGCAGCCTGCATTGCTGCGAAAGGTGGATATACACTGTACTAGTGCCGACATTGTGCATGCTCTGTTGCCTGTGTCTATGTGCCTGTGGTTCTGTCAGTGTGATCATGTGATGTATCTGATCTCAGGAATGTGTCAATAAAGTTTTCCCTTCCTGGGACAATGAATTCACGGTGTTCTTATTTCAATTTCCAGGAGTGTAATTCATGTGATGCTTCTATCACACCAGATGATTTCAACACCTACTTCATTAATGCTGCCAGTATGAATAACAGTACTGAAAATGAACATATCCATAAATGTGACAACAACCATATCTCAAATAATAGAAATTCATTTCTACAAAATTTTGAGGATATGGTTCCTGTGTTTAAATGGAAAAAAGTAAAAGTAACAGATATTAAAACTGCAATAGCAAAATTAAGTTACTCAGAATCATAAGACACTTATGGTCTCTCCAATTTTGTAATAAAAAAATAGCAGATGTAATAGCACATCCACTCTTTTCTCTTACGAACTGAATGATTGTCAGTGGCTGTTTCCCTTCATCCTTAAAAATGGCAGTCGTTACTCCACTGCACAAGAAAGGTGACAAGTCTTGTCCTAATAATTACCAGCCAGTCTCCCTTGTACCCATCATATCAAAAGTAGTGGAATATTGCATACAGCTCCAAATCAGTCAACATCTGTCTGTGAATAATATTCTTAGTAACTCTCAGTATGGCTTCAGGTCCGGCCTGTCAACAGCAAAAGCAGTTGAAGATGTTGTTTCATATATATTGTCATCATCTGAATCAGGATTATCAGTTAATGCCACTCTTGTGGACCTAAGCAAGGCATTTGACTCTGTCAGTCACAGGATACAACTAGAAAAACTGTACTGCTATGGTATTAGAGGCTCAGAACTATCTCTGATCAGATCCTATCTGAGTGACAGAAAACAAATTGTGCATTTTAACAATATGAGGTCAAATGTCTTGGATATCATGCAGGGTGTACCACAAGGCTCTGTGTTTGGACCTTTACTTTTTATAATATATGTAAATAACTTGCCCAGTACCATGTTATGTAAATCCACACTCTATGCAGATGATACAACTTTTGTTACAGCAGGGAAAGATTTAGGAAAATTAAACGAGGAAAGTGAGGCTCATCTCAGAGCAGCCGTCAAGTGGTTCCAACTCAATGACTTGCATATAAATCATGATAAAACTGTAAATATTCTCTTTAGCTTGTGTGTTAAGAGTGATAAGATTGATTGTGTCTCAGCTAAACTACTTGGGATCCACCTTGACTCAAAATTAACATGGAAGAGTCATACCGATTACATTTGCACTAAGTTAGCACGTGTGACATATTTTATTGGGTAAACTAAGGTCATGTGTTAGTGGTAAGTTATTACTCAAAGCATACTATGCCTTTTTCCACACCCATTTAACATATGCCACTTTGTTTTGGGGAAACTCACCGGAGCAAAACAAGTTTTCATTTGGCAAAAGAAGGCAGTCAGATGCATCCACGGAGTCAGAAATAATGAGTCTTGTAGACCATATTTCAAAAATCTAAAAATACTAACAGTTGCAGTCCTCTTTATACTAAGTTGTCTGATACACACAAAAGAAAACCAACATAGTCACAAACTACGACAATATATCCATCACCATGACACACATATAAAACAGCAAATTGACATTCCAATTGCTAGACTAAAGAAAACTCAAGAAAGTTACAGGTAAATGGGAGTAAAACTATTTAACATGTTGCCAATAGAGGCACATAATGTGTCACTGAATGAGTTTAAAAGTGTCACAAAGAAATGACTAAGAGAAAAAGCTTTTTATACAATAGAAGAGTTTATAATGTGCTCTAAAGATGATCTTAAGTACTGGTACTAATATAGTTTCACTTAGATTAAACTTATACATGTAAATATAATGCAAATACCTTGTGCAGCATCAAGGACAAATTTTTGTATCTTATTAGACAATAATGATCTACAATATATTACACCATTTCTGTTAGTTATGTAAACTGTATACGTACACGAATGACGACATCAATTGCATTTTTAATGCCTAAAGATGGATAATAAAATAAATAAATAAAATAAATAGAAAACACACAGACCTCCACACTGCCCTCCAGTGAGCTCACGCGCCACTGAAGTCGCTTATGGCGGTTTTTTGGGGTCATTGGACTGCATGCTGCGGGGTGTCTGGCTTGGAGCTGTTTTTGAAGTAACCGATTTGTAAAATTTTGTTATGTCACTGCGGTGCCAACTGCTGCTCAAATTGCTGCTGGAGATGCAATATGATATGGCAGAGCCACATGCCAAACATGATGATCTTCCGTCTCGGTAGTGCCGTGGTTGTCCTGAGCATGGCCATCTTGTGACCGTACGTGCTCGTGACCAACGCTCTCAGCAGCCATGTACAGTGGCTACATTGCTGCCAAGTCTTTCCACGATATCGCTGAAGGAAAATATAGCTTCTTGTAGCTCCACTACATGACTTTGGTCAAAGTCAGTGAGATGTTGATAATGGCATTTTTGTCACCTTAAAGGCATTCTTAAGTTCTTGACATCAGCCAGGTCCAATCTCAGAGCTAATTATGCTCATGACCGTTACAGTCTGTATTTAAGGCAAACTTGATGTGCATCCTCATATTGGAGCTACTAGCACCACTTTTATGCGACTAGCTTGAAATCTAAATATAAATCCTCTTTCAGATGTACAAACACACCTACCAACTGTCTTTTGCGTCGTAAATTCCTTTTTGGTGTTGTGACCTTTTTTCGGTCAGCGTATATTCCTACTGTCCCAACTTTTTTTTTACTCAGCGGTTGCTGTTAATGTTAAGTATATTATGTGAGGCCCGTGAATACTCATCTTCCTTGATTGTAGCCCACCAGGTAAGCAGCTAAAAGACCCCAGTATCAACAAACTGGTCTCGTTGAGAGAAATGTGTTCATCGCCAGGGTGACTGTGTAGAGAAATAAATATGCAGACGTGAAGAACAAAGACATAGAATGTTAGTAAACTTCGTTTTATTTAAAAAGCTTTAAGAGTTCTCACACAACTAAATCAGAGACATTGCTTTTCAACATACCCTCGTACTTTCGTAGTTGATGTTTTTATTATTGGAAGCCACTTTCTGAACAATATTTTGACCACAGCAAATTCCACCTGTGTAGAGACGGTAAAAGTCAGCTTTCATTGTCAGTCGAATTCAGTAGAACATGCTGCATCACCGATCATGAATGAGACAATGCGGCCTCTGTTGACTGTTCAGTAACCCAGTATTTCAACCATATACTGTGAACACATCACCATTTCGCAGCAAGAAGGGTTGCCAGGATGGATAGCTACCCACTGAATTAGTGTGTGGCACAGCATCATCATTCGAATTTTCAGCTGCTATCACAGGCCCTAAAACACTGAAGATATGCCACATAAGAATATTTCACCATCATTAACACGAGCTGATAACTGCTAACTGCAAATTTTAGTTCATAGGTACCCCGAGAAGAATGTATGCTGCTTTCTGGAGGTGACTGGATGCGCAGACATTACAGAACCATTTGCACTTGATCAATTTGCACTCTTCCCTCCCTCTCTCCCTACCTGTACTGTGGTGCTTGAGTAAGGTGGGGAATGGAAAGTCTGGAATGGGATCCAGATGTGTGCATTGGTTTCTTTTCACAGTCGAGTACAGTATTTGCCTGAAACCTGATGAATATCTTAGAGGAGCTTGAAGGCAGCCATGTACTGATGGACTTCTCCAGGTTGGCCAGGGAAGAGTGGCAGTCGTATTTTAGTTGTTGTTGTTGCGGTCTTCTGTCCTGAGACTGGTTTAATGCAGCTCTCCATGCTACCCTATCCTGTGCATGTTTCTTCATCTCCCAGTGCCTACTGCAACCTACATCCTTCTGAATCTGCTTAGTGTGTTAATCTATTGGTCTCCCTCTACGACTTTTACCCTCCACACTGCCCTCCAATGCTAAATTTGTGATCCCTTGATGCCTCAGAACATGTCCTACCAACCGGTCCCTTCTTCTCGTCAAGTTGTGCCACAAACTCCTCTTCTCCCCAATCCTCTTCAACACCTCCTCATTAGTTATGTGATCTACCCATCTAATCTTCAGCATTCTTCTGTAGCACCACATTTCGAAAGCTTCTATTCTCTTCCTGTTCAAACTATTTATTGTCCATGTTTCACTTCCATACAGGGCTACACTCCATACAAATACTTTCAGAAACGACTTCCTGACACTTAAATCTACACTCGATCTTAACAAATTTCTCTTCTTCAGAAACGCTTTCCTTGCCATTGCCAGTCTACGTTTTATATCGTCTCTACTTTGAACATCATCAGTTATTTTGCTCCCCAAATAGCAAAACTCCTTTACTACTTTAAGTGTCTCATTTCCTAATCTAATTCCCTCAGCATCACCCAACTTAATTCGACTACATTCCATTATCCTCGTTTTGCTTTTGTTAATGTTCATCTTATACCCTCCTTTCAAGACACTGTCCATTCCGTTCAACTGCTCTTCCAGGTCCTTTGCTGTCTCTGACAGAATTACAATGTCATCGGCGAACCTCCAAGTTTTTATTTCTTCTCCATGGATTTTAATACCTACTCCGAACTTTTCTTTTGTGCCCTTTACTGCTTGCTCAATATACAGATTGAATAACACTGGGGAGATGCTGCAACCCTGTCTCACATCCTTCCCAACCCCTGCTTCCCTTTCATGCCCCTCGATTCTTATAACTGCCATCTGGTTTCTGTACAAATTGTAAATAGCCTTTCGCTCCCTGTATTTTACCCCTGCCACCTTTAGAATTTGAAAGAGAGTATATTTTAGTGTCATGTACAATGGAGCATGCTTGGAACATGTTGCAGTGCTTTGTCACAGGAACTCTCCTAACACCCTAGATGACCTCAAAAGTGGGGCAGGCTCGAGTAGCAATGTCTCAACCACCTTCTGACAGCATGCCAAAAGGTATCTAAGCGTACTGCAATGCACAAGCTGAAGAAACAGGGTACTGAATGTTGCCCAGCAGCAGACTTCTATTTGCACAGATATACAAAGATGTGCGCTGTGAGTAGGCTGCCTTTTTTATTACTGTTTTTTTAATTTTATTTTACAGTAACGTTTTATTTTAGTTTCATCCTTTCATTCCCTGATCCCCTTGAATCTGAGTCCGCACACATTAGCCGATCTTCTGCTGGTGCAAGAATTATTTATGAACACTTTATGATATCTGTTTCTAGTGTTCTTTCTTTCCTCTAAGTAAAATCTGCCTTTTAGCTAACGACCTTGCCGCAGTGGTAACATCGGGTCCCGTCAGATCACCGAAGTTGAGCGCTGTCGGCCTTGGATGGATGACCGTCCGTGTCTGGCGAGGGCTGTTGGCAAACGAGGTTCGCTCAGTCCTTGTGAGGCCAACTGAGGAGCTATTTGAATGAGAAGTAGCGGCTTCAGTCATGTTACCTGACAACTGCTGGGAGAGCGGTGTGCTGACCACATGCCCCTCCATATCCGCATCCAGTGACGCCTATCGGCTGAGGATGACACGGCGGTCGGTCGGTGCAATGGTCCTTCCGAGGCCTGTTCGGACGGAGAGGAGGAGAAAAATGTGCCTTTTGGAGGGAGGAGTGAATGTTTATTTTCTTTTTGCAGGAAGGATAAGGAACATCACAAGCGAATGTCGTCTGACTGCCGGCAAATGGCGCTTGATGCTGAATCTCTAAAAATCGAGATAGGGGAAGCAATGCTACAGAAATTTGGGCGGAAACTGAACTTAAAGCATTTAGCGGAAGCAATTCTTAAGAAGCATATTTCGGAGATGCGATCCTCTGTGAACAAATTAAGGCAAGAGTACGACAGAAAAGTTTTTAAAATGCAGGTTTGTCGTCTTTAAATATCGCAATCATTTTCTTCATCTACAATATTTATTTAGTTCTCTTGGACATGTCCTTAATTATTATTTATAATACTGTTGCAGACTGAAGTGCAAGAGAGACTGGAAGCTCTGTCTCGAATTATTCAACAGAATACTGAAAAGAAAAATCTACTGATCGTGTTGGAAGCAGAGAAAACTAAACTATGGAAACTCTTAAATAAACAAAAGACGAAGCAGGTAGGTGTATATGCACTCAGAACTATGATTGTTTTAATTTAAATATATTTGAAATCGTAATAACAGTCGTAATTTACTTGTGAAAATTCATATGTTGAGATAAAAGACACTAACCTCATACCTTGATGTAATTTGAAAGAAATATGTGTTTTGAAAAATTCAGTCATTGTCAAGAAGAGTCGTCCAACATACTCGCGTAGCTGTAGGCCTAGACAGAAGACGATCTATTGCAGATTTGTGAAATAATTTTGTGCTCCGAATATTATGATCTTTTTCGAAACTGAAAAATCTCCTCTATAGTAGTCAGCCTGTATTCTGCAAAGAACTCTCTCTGGTCTCGAGATAGCGGCATCTAGATTTATGTCGTGGTGTCGCCTAATGTTCAAAATGTAAACTTGCAGAATATCAGATCAGTTATGTAACTAGAGTGAATATTTACTAGCCAACTAGCGAACAGTGAGCAGTAGCAAGTTGTGAAATAAGCCTAACTTATCAGATGTGTTCCAAAAAAAGGATCGTGGCAGCCTTACTGTTTGCAGAAATGATTTGATGGTTAACATCGGAAGCTCCGTGGGCTGTTCGCAGATGGTACCGATGCAAATGACATCTACAGGATCAGCACTTGAGGCAGGGACACCAGTTGACCGTCACTTAAACAAATGTGATTTTGCATAAGCAGACTTTGTCCTCTTTTTAATCACAGATTATTTGCAATCTCCTCTTTTTAATCACAGATTATTTGCAATCCCTTTTCCCTCCTCCTCCTCTCCAGAGCGACATAGAAATCAACGCCAAGGTTGACGCCGCGTCCCTTGACTTCAGATGGGCATCTGCTTGTTCTATCGTTTAGTGAACCAAATACGAGATTACCGAGTATTGAACCAGGTTTGTGACTGTGTTCAAGACTTCCTACACTTTGTTCTTAATGGAACAAAATCGACAGATCGAAAAATAATTTCAGGAGTACCCTAAGGAAGTGTGAGAGGACCTTTACTGATTACAGTACGCAGGTTGTCCTAGGAGGAATGATCAGTATTCGTGGATATGACAAGAACACTCATTTGAAGCAAGAAACTTCTTATGGACATATTCCCTATTCCGAACAGTTTCCGAGATAGATCAGCGCTTGAGGCAGGGCCACCACTTAACCCTCACTGTCCACTCTTATTCCTATGGCAGAAAGACATACTGAGAAAAAAGTTTGAAAAATCGAGGTTGGTTGGACTAGAATAAAACGTCAAAGAGTCTGGGTAGGTAAGACACACGTGCGCGCTGCTAGCCCAAAAACAAATCTGAAAAAATATGTTCTATCTCGGAAACTATTAGGAATAGAATATATGTCCATAGGAAGTTTTTTGCTTCAAATGAGTGTTCCTGTCATATCCCTCAATATTACCAACCCTCCTGTATCTAATGATCTAGTGGGTTACGTCGGAAGATATGTGAGGTTGTTTGCAGATGATGTGATTGTCTGTACGAAGATAGCAATGTTAGAAAATTGTGATGAAATGTAGGAAGGCCTGCAGAGGACTGATGAATGATGCAGGCTCTGGCAGTTGACCGTAGGCGTAAATAAATATAACATACTGCGCATGTACAAAAAAAGAAATCCACTACTGTACAGTTACACTATTGGTGACAAATCACTAGAAGCAGTAACTATAGAAAATAACAAGGAGTACCACTTGTAGCCTAAAGTGGAATGACTACTTGAAACAAATTGTAGGAAAAGCAGATGCTAGAACGAGATTCATAGGATGGATATTGAGCAAATTAATTCATCCACTAAAAGGTGGCTTACGAAACACTTGTTCGAGCAATTCTTGAGTATTACTCACCGGTCTGGAATCCTTACCAGTTATGATGTACAAATAATGTAGGTCTAAATGTCCTGTGGCACTGTTGGCTGGGATATCCCACAGGGCGGTTTCACCCACCTGTCGGAAAGGATGTTCTTCGTCCGCGGTTACGATACGTGCTTTCTCGTTGCTGATACAAGAGTTTTGTGTGGTATGTGTATTTTTAGATTGTAGGTGAGAGTAGTGGATGTATGTATAGTGTAGTGCAATGTTTGTGTTATATGAATGATGAGAGAAACAAGAGGATGACATCCTATGTTGGCACGCTGCCTAATGCTCCGAAAGCGTAGGGTCTGCTGATGGTCAGATCGCCATCAACAGTGTCACAATCCCTGACTTCATGAGACACTGCAGAGAGCTTTGGAGCTTAATCCAGGAGATTGGCACAAAGATCTGGAACTTTACGATACCATCTCTCTCCTTAGCCAGCCAAATACTGGTGGTGAGAGTGTTGCACCAGTAATGTTTGAACCAGCTTTTCTCCACATCAGCCGCGCGGGATTAGCCGAGCGGTCTAGGCGCTGCAGTCATGGACTGTGCGGCTGGTCCCGGCGGAGGTTCGAATCCTCCCTCGGGCATGGGTTTGTGTGTTTGTCCTTAGGACAATTTCGGTTAAGTAATGTGTAAGCTTAGGGACTGATGACCTTAGCAGTTAAGTCCCATAAGATTTCACACACATTTGAACATTTTTTTCTCCACATCAGCGCCACCTCACAGGCATGCGTTAGCGACCACACCTAATGAGGTGTTACCAAGTCGGATGATTAGAAGAGATAGACAGGGTCCAACAAAGAGCACCGAGTTTCGCCACAGGATCGTTCTGTTGGTGCACAAGCGATTCAGGGATGATTGGAAAGCTCCATGACAGACGCTACAAGAGAGGCGTTGTGCATCACAGCGCAATTTACTGTAGAAATTCCGAGAAAATACGTTGCGTAAAGAGTCGGGCAACATATTACTTTCTGTCATATGTGCATCTTACGAAATGACTATGACAGTAAAATCAGAGAAATTTTGGGTAGTGACAGCTATTCTACCCGTGCATCAATTGCATGTAGGTCAGGAAATAGAGAGAATAATGGTGCGTACAAAGTATGCACCGCCGCATATCGTAATGTGGCATGCGGAATGCAGATGTGAGAGGTGTTCAGAAAGTCTGTCTGCAGTGCCGTATGATTGTTAGCCGCGCGTGCCGTATAATTGTTCGACTGATAGGGTTACTTCCCTTCAAGTGGACTCTCCCAACATTCCACTATTTCGTTTATCTTAGCCAATGTTAGTAGTGTGTGACGTTACGTGTTGACGTGAACGTTTAAGTTTAGTTCCTCTGTTCGTTTGTTTCGCTTTTGTCACTGTTAAAATGCTAACCATTGAAGAACGTGTGTTTTTAGTCGAACAAGTGTTCAAAGCTGGCGGTAAATACATAGTTTCAGTTTGTCAAATACTTAATCCAGGTTTCCCGGAGACAACGCTCCCACATCGCGATACTGTGCGAGATTTGATTAACAAATTTCGAAGTACGGGTTCAGTGACAGATGCACCGAGAAGTGGTCGTCCTAGAGTTTTGTCTGAGGATAAACTCTCGATATTTCCGATAAAATGTCCATGAGTCCGAACAGTAAGTAAGAAAACTCGCCCGGGAAATCGATGTAGTGTCGGAACGGCCCACATAGCTTTAAGGAAAAAATTAGAACTTTTCCCATAGTGCAAGAACAGAAAAATATTGATCAGGGTGTTGTTGTTGTTGTGGTCTTCAGTCCTGAGACTGGTTTGATGCAGCTCTCCATGCTACTCTATCCAGTGCAAGCTTCTTCATCTCCCAGTACCTACTGCAACCTACATCCTTCTGAATCTGCTTGGTGTATTCATCTCTTGGTCTCCCTCTACGATTTTTACCCTCCACGCTGCCCTCCAATACTAAATGGGTGATCCCTTGACGCCTCAGAACATGTCCTACCAACCGATCCCTTCTTCTAGTCAAGTTGTGCCACAAACTTCTCTTCTCCCCAATCCTCTTCAACACCTCCTCATTAGTTATGTGATTTACCCATCTAATCTTCAGCATTCTTCTGTAGCACCACATTTCGAAAGCTTCTATTCTCTTCTTGTCTAAACTATTGATCATGGTAAGAGACTGCATTATTGTCAATGAGGCAAAAAATTTCGTTCAACAAAATGGAAGGGATATTCTTAATGAAACGTTTTTTGCTGTGAGGCGTGGTTTCATTTATTCGGGTAAATGAACTCGAAAAATTATCCAGTGTGGAGTACTGCAAATCCATTGTGTATTCATGAGGAACCACTTCATTCTGTGAAAACAAGAGTTTGGATTGCAATTTCTTGACGTCGGATTGTGCGTCCCATATTTTTCAACGAAACAATAAACGCACAACGATACTGCAGTGATATTCTGTACCCATTAATAGGAGAAGTTGTGTTAAGTAAAATACTGAACGGTTATTTTCAACGTGATCGTGCAACTGCGCATACAGCTCGCGTTTCAATGTCACTGCTTGCTGATGTTTTTGGTGATCGCGTAATTCCACAGGGACTTTGGCCTCCACGATCGCCTGAAATAACAACACCTGACCTTTTCTTCTAGGGTGCAGCGAAAGCAACTGTCTATAACAACCGTCCAAAATCCATCGATGAATTGAAAACTGCAATATCCACTTTCACTGCTTCTGTTATAGAAGAAATGTCAATTGTGTATTCAACAACAGGGGGAGACACTTTCAACGTTTAATGTGAAAATTTGTAGGTAAAAATGAATATTCAATAAATTAATAACTTGTATTTCACCGAGTTTCATTTCGGTATATTCACTGCGGCAGGCGGCACGCGCGGCTAACAATCATACGGCACTGCGGAGAGACTTTTTGAACACCCCGGGTCAAAAATGCCCTTGCAAGTGGAGAGAGAAACGAAGTAGAAATTCTCGTTGCAGTGAATAGAAAATAAAATGCAACTATTGAAACGCTTATCAGCATTGGTGAATTATCAGTTAGTGTAGGCATGAAACAACTGAAACTTTTGGAATGGTCTACTACCATAATCAACGAAAGCATTTATACTGCAGGTAGGCGACTGTTTAAGGTCCAAGCGACTCAAGCAGCTTTGTGCAAAATTTGCATACAGTGTGTATCATAATTTGTTCCGAAAACTGACACGGTTGAAAGTATATGATAACAGAAGCATAGAAATTCCAGTAAATATGGATCCCCAAACGAACCATTTGCGAGATAACAGTCAGTGAGTGGTCACGAGCCCTCACTGACTTCAGTATCAAAGATCGTCCTAGTTCATATAAATGTACTTGTAATGTAAATCTTTCGATTAATCTGTCATCTAATTTGGAATAAATTTCACCCATGGCCTACGTTCACAAGGAATACAATATCACTTCACCAAGTCACATGTTACAGTTTACTGCACACCAGTACCCACTGATACTACACTCATGCTCATAAATGAAGGATAATTGCAGAATGTAGTGCCACACAACGTAGAACTACACAAAACTGGCACTAAAAGCATAGGCACATAGGGAACACACACGACCACAGATATGTAAGTCCACAGTATTGGTGATAAGTTGAGAAAACCGTTCCTAAACACCTGTGCTACAAACACCACTGTTTCCTGCGCATGTACCCCGACATCAATATGGGATATGATCACCATGCACACCTTGACAGGCAGCACAATGGGTTGGCATACTCTGGATCAAGTGGTCTAGCAGCTGCTGGGGTATAGCCTCCCATTCCTGCACCAGTGCCTGTCGGAGCTCCTGAAGTGTCCTAGGGGTTTGAAGACGTGCAGCGATACGTCAACTGAGAGCGTCGCAGATGTGCCTGATGGGGTTTAGGTCTGGAGAACAGGCAGGCCACTCCATTCGCCTGATATCTTCTGTTTAAAGGTACTCCTCCACAATGGCAGCTCGGTGGAGCTTTGCATTATCATCCATCAGGAGGAAAGTGGGACCCACTGCACCCCTGAAAAGGTGGACATTCTGATGCAAGATGACGTCCCAATACACCCGACGTGTTACAGTTCCTTTGTCAAAGACATGCAGGGGAGCACGTGCACCAATAATAATTCCACCCCACACCATCAGACCACGACCTCAAAACAGGTCCCTTTCAAGGTCATTAAGGGGTTGTTATCTGGTTCCTGGTTCACGTCAGATGAAAACCCGGCGAGAATCACTGTTCAGACTATACCTGGACTCGTCCGTGAACATAACCTGGGACCACTGTTCCAACGACCATGTACTGTGTTCTTGACACCAGGCTTTATGGGCTCTTCTGTGACCAGGGGTCAGTGGAATGCACCTTGAAGGTCTCCGGGCGAATAAACCATGTCTGTTCAGTCGTCTGTAGGCTTGTGTGTCTGGAGACAACTGTTCCAGTGACTACAGTAAGGTCCCGAGCAAGGTTACCTGCAGTACTCCGTGGCCGTCAGCGGGCACTGATGGTGAGATATCGGTCTTCTTGTGGAGTTGTACACTGTGGACGTCCCGTACTGTAGCGCCTGGACACGTCTCCTGTGTGCTGAAATCGTTGCCATAATCTTGAGGTCACACTTTGTGGCATACAGAGGGCCCATCCTATGACCTGCTGTGTTTGACCAGCCTCCAGTCGCCCTAGTATTCTACCCCTCATAACGTCATCAATATGTATTCTTTGAGCCATTTTCAACACACAGGCACCATTAGCACGTCTGAAAACGTCTGCATACTTACACGCTGCACCGTACTCTGACATGCACCACTCTGCGTATGTGGACAGCTGCCGGCGCCACCGTGCGACGACTGCAGGTCAAATGCACCGCATGGTCATCAGAGCGTTGTTGCACTATGTATCAGCATTATCCTTAATTTATGAGCATGAGTGTAGAATACGCGTTAGGTATAACGCACCAGCGGACTATGCGCTGTGACGTCACCGTGGATCCTTGCGCCTCGCCATACTGCCTTACAGCTTATAGGCACACACCGCACACAACTCATAAGAAGGTAGGAATTTAATCGAGATTTTGCAGATTTTAGTGTATTATTATTGTTAAGCTTTATGTTAGTCATACTATTTTTTTTCTATGGTTGGTTAAATGGTAATGTAGCGTCCGAACTATGTCTTTTTCAAATTTTGTTAATAAGTTTCAGTTTTCAAAACACTAAGGCTTAAATCAATAAAATGTGGCAGAACGATAAATTCCCTGAGTCTTCTTGTTAATAGTGACTTCGCTAGGAAGAGGATGTTTCGGTATGTCTCTGAGAAAAGATAGACAACGTAACGTCGCAACCTTTGCAGTATTTTCAGATGACCAATTAGTACATCGTCCTTTCATAACTACTTGTTGCTGATAGTCAGAAAAAGAGCTCTGAATCACATTTTGAACAAGTTTCAATTTCGTGTAACTCATCGCTACTTCAACAGAGAAACGATCCTGTAAATCTGCATTTTTTTAAAAAATCCTTATTCAATTCATTGCATTATACATATTAACCCACTACCTGACTACATTAGTGGGTCCTAATGATGATACAAAGAAAATGCAGCTTTCTATTCTACTACAGGTAATTTTGTTATTATTATTACTCTAATCTTACCGCTATGTGGTTCTAAGCTACTTAATCTACAAGGAAACTACATGCTACCTGCAGCGTTACAGGTGTGCCAGTGCTACTATAAACCTACTGGGTGTTGGCCAGGCCCACTGAGCTAATCCCAGTGGGCATGCCCTTAACTTAGTATCGCTGCAGTCTATCTGCATTCTTTTACCTAAAGTCTTTTATTTCTGTTTCCATAATTTCTAATGGTCAGTGTAAGCATGCATTGTCGCATTTAGAACAGTGTTTATTTTCGCGGCTAATGTTTTGTCTAGTAGTAACTTTTCCATTAGTTGATAATACACCGAAGAACCAAAGATACTGACTGGTACACCTGCCTAACATCGTCTACGGCTCCCTTGATCACGCAGAAGTGCCGGAACACGACGCGGCATGGTCTCGACTAATGTCTGGTAGTGCTGGGGGGAATTGAAACGATGAATCCTGCAAGGCTGTCCATAAATCCGTAAGGGATGGAGATCTCTTCTGAACAGCATATTATAAGGCATCCCATGTTCATGTCTGGGGAGTTTGGTGGCCAGCGAAAGTGTTTAAACTCAGAGAAGTGTTCCTGGAGCCACTCTGTAGCAATGCTAGACTTGTGGAGTATCGCATTGTCCTGCTGAAACTGCCCAAGTCTTTCGGAATGCACAACGGACGTGAATGGATGCAGGTGATCAGACAGTATGCGTACGTATCAGGAGTCCCATATCACTCAACTGCACACGCCCCGCACTATTACAGAGCTTCCACCAACTTGAGAAGCCCCTGCTGACGTGCAGTGTCCATTGATTCATGAGGTTGTCTCCATACCATTAAACGTCCATTCGCTCGACATAATTTGAAACGAGAATCTTCCGACCAGGCAACATGTTTCCAGTAATCAGCAATCAATGTGGGTGATGACGGGCCCAGGTGAAGCGTAAAACTTTGTTTCGTGCTGTCATGAAGGGTACACCAGTGGGCCTTCGGTTTCGAAAGTCCGTATCGATGATGTTTCGTTGAATGGTTTGCACGTTGACACTTCTTATTGGCCCAGCATTGAAATCTGCTGCAATTTGGGGAAGGGTTGCGCTTTGTCACGTTGAACAGTTCTCAGTCGTCGTTGGTCCCGTTCTGCAGGATGTTTTTCCGGCCGCAGCAATGTCTGAGATCTGATGTTTTACCGGATTTCAGATATTTATAGTACACTCGTGAAATGATCGTACGGGAAAATCCGCACTTCATTGCTACCTCTGAGATGCTGTGTCCATCGCTCGTGCACCGACTATAACCACGTTCAAACTCACTTAAATTTTGCTGACCTATCATTGTAGCAGCAGTAACCGACCTAACAAGTGCGCCAGACACTTATATAGGCGTTGCCGACCGCAGCGCCGTATTCTGCCTGTTTACATATCTCTGGATTTGAATAAGCATGCCTATACCAGCTTCTTTGGTGCTTCAGTGTATGTTTACCTGTAAAGTATCATCTGCATCTTTGCAATGGCTTCGTTTTTGTGCCCATATATTTCTGTCACTATTAGGCTCAGTACTACGCCCTGAATCAACACCAGAGGATGGTAGATTTGAAATTGGAACCGCATCAGTTTTGAACTTGAGTTTCGAAGGAATATTCAGCACTCCCTTTCATAATACGAATAAGTAAAATGTACTGAGCAGACGGGAGCATTTTCAACTGAAAACGATTCTACACATGTACATGCATTCATCAAAAATGTTCCAATGTGTGTGATATCTTATGGGACTTAACTGCTAAGGTCATCAGTCCCTAAGCTTACACACTATTTAACCTAAATTATCCTAAGGACAAACACACACACCCATGCCCGAGGGAGGACTCGAACCTCTGCCGGGATCAGCCGCACAGTCCATGACTGCAGCGCCCCAGACCGCTCGGCTAATCCCGCGCGGCATGCACTTATCCCTCTTCGTTTCGTCTCATTGTTTTTAAGAAACATACGAAACTTATTTCGTAACTTACTTAGTTGTCTGCTGTGGTTAGTTCAACTGGCGATCGCGGCGCAAATAATCATTTTTCACTTAAAAACTTACTCTTAAAAATATCCCTCAGGACATTCATAATTATTACATCACTCTAAATTAAATCACCAGTCACTAATAAAATTTCATACTGCCGTAAACAATTTTGTTTTCGCTCTAAAACGTAGTTACAACAGGTTATCTAGTATCCGTGCCAGTACCTGTTAATGGAGGATGTTTCATATGTAGTCTTGCCATTTGGAGTCAACGCCATCCTCGGCCCTGCAGTGAGTTACGAATTCTTTGACACACCCCTCTGGATCATCTCGTAAATTTTGACAAGACTGTCCAGTTTGCTGCTCCAGTTCTCCAACTGTACCAACGACAGTGCTGTAGGCTGCACTATAGAAATGACCCCAGGCGGAAAAAAAAACCCATGAGGGCTGATGCCAAGTGACTTCGGAGGCCAAGGTACTCTGCTCTACCTGTCCATCTTGGACCACATTGGTAATTTAGATGTCTCGTATCGGCAGAAAAAATGTCCATTGGTGCATTGTGCATCTACCACATTCTTCAACGTTGTGCAAAGTAGGGTAGGCTATGGGTGACGTTTGACCCCACTTCGATGGGAGCTTAATTGAAAAGTTTTCGTTTCAAATGCGTTGAAACTAACATTTTGTACTTGACATGTTGCACTGAAGTCAGTGGCGACACGTAAGACACATTTGCAGTTATCTCGAATACAGCTCGTTTGCGGACCAATGTTTAGTGGAATGTTTTTTATTTTATTGTCGTATACTTTCATATGTGTCATTTTAACTGTTAATTCTGGTTCATCATGTATATGTAAGAAATACAACATTTTATTCTAATGTTTATAGATAAATAATTAATAAATATGGCGTGGCTCACAGTTCGATGCAAACACTTTTATCTGAAGGCAATTATCACCAGTAATCGAACCTAGATATACCATGTGAAAAGCGTGAACACTACCGTACAGCGACGGAGGAGGATTGTTGTATTCATCACACGAGTAAAATAAATACATGTCCAAGGAAATGCGACTAATGTCTGAATGAAGGGGGGGGGGGGGGGCTGGAAAGGGGATGCTGCCAAATCATGTGTCGCGTGTGTGGAAAAATTGTGCCCAACCAGCCCTGCTACCAGTGATTTGCAGTGATCTGAAAACTCTCCAACTTATGGCAATAGCTTTTATACATAAAGAAGCGTTTCTTGGCATTGTATCCACCTTTGTAGCTGAGGTTGCTAAGGCACGCCACTGCGATTCTGAATGTAGCTGGTTCGAATCCTGTCAGTGGCAGAAATTTTCTCTCCAAGTGTTTTGCTAGCAAGGGAAGGAAACGTCTTGGCGTAAAGTTCCTGACATACTAACTTTATGCCAGTGTCCTGGATTAAATTCCTAACCCCTTCTCAGTGTCTCATGGAGTGAAGCCTGTGGCGCTGTCGGATGGGGACATTGATCTCGGTGGCCTTCTTGCTGCTATTCGAGGGAATTAGTCAGTATTCTGGGACTGGGTTTTACTCTTTTCCTTCTGTCATCATATAACACAAACCTGATGCTACACTATACACGTCGCAGTCACTACACTTAGACATACATTCAGGAGGGCGACACTTCAAACAATGCTCGGGTAGGTATGGCACAAGTTGAGAGCAATATGTTCGATCAATGGGGCTGAGAAATACTGTACCAGTCACCACACTACCCAACTTAAGTCCTTGCGACTTCAACTTGATTCCTAAATTGAAGAAAGCACTTCATGGCATTTATTTCGGAACTGTTATTGAGATTCATTGGGCAATAGACTGTTCCACTCGGTCTATCAACACAACTGTTACTGCTAACGGTATCCTACTACCTTCACATCGCTGCCAGCGAGTTATACACAATACTTGTCACTATTGTGAAAGACAGTAAAACTTTGAAATATGTATCTATTTTCTGTAAGTTGTAAGAATATAGCTGCCACTATTAAAGCTCCAAACCTCGTACAATCAAGGAGGGGGTGAGGGGATGGGTGGGAGGATGATTGTACCCATCTGCCTGGTGGGCAGGAGTAAATACCATGCATATGGCCAATAGAATGACAGTCTTCTGTGTTCCTGATCAATAGGAGACTAGCCCATTCGAGAACAGCCTACCAGTTTGCCATCCAATTGGAGAATGGACCTTAAGGGGCGGGGGGTGGGGGTACACCTAGCAACCAGTGATGACTGCCTAGATTCTATGACCTCCAAGTCTCTGAAGGGCAACTTGTCTAGTCTTTATAATTGAATACATGTCTGCTATGTGTTTTTCAACGACTGCTTACATTCTGTGACCTTCAGACCAGATATCTGATAGGCATCTTGTCTAGATAGTGTTATAGACACGTGTCTTGTGAATGTTATTTGGTGACTTTCTGCCATGGTTAGCACAAGTTCCTTTGCCGTGGCTACATTTTTATGTAAATATGAAGTATCTCTTTCATGTCGAGAAACGTTAAAAAGTTATAACATATCAGTAATTGTTTCAAAAGCAAATTGTCTTACATTATTTTGAATTTCATGTATTTTACACATAGCACAGCACTGGTGATATCCTGTATGTGTGCCAGTAGCATGTTTTTAACATAATACCGCCACAAACATGTATAGAGAGACACAGAACCGTTTCTAAATGAATAGACTATGCAGCATGGAAGCTATCTTACTTAAATTTTTTTAAATTTATCGCCGTTTTTACGCTGGGCTATGGCCGCTGTAACGTTATAGGGGCAGGTTCATACCACATTTCATGGAGGTACCCATGTTCGATATGACGTCACAGTTCTACCATCATGGGTTGCCAACTTGTCTCATAAATTGTGCTTATTCGGTAATAACAGCGATAAGGATAATAAGTTATAGCACTAAGGAAAAGATATTTAAAAAAAAAGGAAAACATAAGTTATCTTAAGCTAGACAAGAAGGGTAATAAATACACTGCACAACACAATTACAGGACCACTTCTGCAAATCCAATAATTGTTTCCCGGTGTGATGTAGGAGTTTGAAATTTGGCTCAAAGATGCCTTCAGTCTTCCTCTATAATGGTGCAAAACCGTGGCGCCCTGCGACGTCACCGCCAGGCTCGGAGACGCTTCAAACAGCAAGGTATCGACGCATGCGAAAAAAGGTCACAGCTCAGAAGTTCATGTGAGATGTATGGTGGGTTAATGATCTCACATTGTCATCAAATTTCCCCACAGTTCCGCCCAGCGCTACCGTGGACGTGTCACATGATGGGAAGCAGTCGGGCCCCATCTTACCAAAAAAATCCCCCCTTCTTTTGAAGCCTCCATAATGGAGGTCAGAACAGTAAGGCTCAGCATTGAAATCACGTGGTTTTCTTATGAGTGACCGAGAAAGACATTTCTGACACACGAAAAGGCATCAATGGGTGGCATAAATGGCGCCAGTAAAACCCCCTCCCCTTGGAGGGAGGGGGGTGGTTGGTTCTCACACACTTCTGACAGACCGCCGCTCAGAATGCGCACGAAATGTCTCAGGGGGGTGGCAGAAAGGGCGTCAAAGGAACTACCCCTTCCTTTAAACCGTTGATTCCCGCACATTTCGCGGTCGGAAACGACAGTTCGCAATGCGGTGAGCAACAGAACGACATTCTTGACAACGTTTGACCCTACTGACACCAGAGGGACGATTCAACCTTCACTATGGACCTAACGAGTCAGCAACCCCATTTAAAAATCATTGCACCCCTGTAGCGCTATTACAGAAGGGTCACATGCGCGAATAAAACGGCAAAGGATCCCTCTAAGATCCCACAGTTTGGCAACTCCCACAGTGCCACCCACCCACGTTTGTTGAGCACTTTAAAAAGGTACCTGTTCAGAGATGTTGTTGAGAGTTAGAGTAAAATTTTGGAGATTTGTTGTAAAAGCTTATGGGACCAAACTGCTTAGTCTTCGGTCCCTAAGCTTACACACTACTTAATCTAACTTAAACTATCTTACGCTAAGGACAACACACACACCCACGCCCGAGGGAGGGCTCGAACCTCTCACGGGGGAGCTGCGCGAACCGTGAAAAGGCGCTTAAGACCACGCGGCTACGAAGTGCGGCGAGAGGTAGAGATGGGCTGCAACGCCATGCAGCATCAACTGAACATCCTCTAATTCCAAATGCTTAATTACGGTAGTACAGCCCAGTACAGGAAGTGGCAGCTTGGTAGCAGCATTCTGTAGCCTCCTATATGTTGTTACCCCGCATTGCAGGCAGAGTGCAGTGTTGGACGGGCAGTGGCCTGCGACGCAACTGCCTCCGCCAGCGGCGACTACAACTCTAGGCAGCCTCAGCTAGCTGTCACTGCATGCATTGTGGCATGGCTCGCAGACCCGGCACTGTCCAGGAGGCGGCAGCCGGTAACGTAATGGGCTGTGGCGCCAGCTCCTGGTCCAGTCTCAGGCCGGACTGCCCTGACACAGAGGCTAACAGTGGTCCACCACCAGCTTTTCAGACGGCGACCAAGAGACACAGTCACATGGTGATAGAGCTGGGATATTAACATATGTGATTTTAATATACATGGTTATTTATACGCTTTCGAACTGCGCTTGTTTGGTTACAGCATATATTTCAAAAGAAATGCACACTATATTTTAAAAAATCCACCTTTTATTTTACATGTTTTACAGTGTGTAGATACATCCTTTGTTGTTGTTGTTGTTGTGGTCTTCAGTCCTGAGACTGGTTTGATGCAGCTCTCCATGCTACTCTATCCTGTGCAAGCTTCTTCATCTCCCCGTACCTACTGCAACCTACATCCTTCTGAATCTGCTTAGTGTATTCATCTCTTTGTCTCCCTCTTCGAATTTTACCCTCCACGCTGCCCTCCAAAACTAAACTGGTGATCCCTTGATGCCTCAGAACATGGCCTACCAACCAGTCCCTTCTTCTAGTCAAGTTGTGACACAAATTTCTCTTCTCCCCAATCCTATTCAGTACCTCCTCATTAGTTATGTGATCTACCCATCTAATCTTCAGCATTCTTCTGTAGCACCACATTTCAAAAGCTTCTATTCTCTTCTTGTCCAAACTATTTATCGTCCATGTTTCACTTCCATACATGGACATACTCCATACAAATACTTTCAGAAATGACTTCCTGACACTTAAATCTATACTCGATGTTAGCAAATTTATCTTCTTCAGAAACTCTTTCCTTGCCATTGCCAGTCTACATTGTATATCCTCTCTACTTCGACCATCATCAGTTATTTTGCTCCCCAAATAGCAAAACTCCTTTACTACTTTAAGTGTCTCATTTCCTAATCTAATTCCCTCAGCATCACCCGACTTAATTAGACTACATTCCATTATCCTCGTTTTGCTTTTGTTGTTGTTCATCTTATATCCTCCTTTCAAGACACTGTCCATTCCGTTCAACTGCTCTTCCAAGTCCTTTGCTGTCTCTGACAGAATTACAATGTCATCGGCGAACCTCAAAGTTTTTATTTCTTCTCCATGGATTTTAATACCTACTCCAAATTTTTCTTTTGTTTCCTTTACTGGTTGCTCAATATACAGATTGAATAACATCGGGGACAGGCTACAACCCTGTCTCACTCCCTTCCCAACCACTGCTTCCCTTTCATGCCCCTCGACTCTTATAACTGCCATCTGGTTTCTGTACAAATTGTAAATAGCCTTCCGCTCCCTGTATTTTACCCCTGCCAATTTTCACATCTGTCAACACCTGCTTTCTTTGGGATTGGAATTATTATATTCTTCTTGAAGTCTGAGGGTATTTCGCCTGTCTCATACATCTTGCTCACCAGATGGTAGAGTTCTGTCAGGACTGGCTATCCCAAGGCCATCAGTAGTTCTAATGGAATGTTGTCTACTCCCAGGGCCTTGTTTCAACTCAGGTCTTTCAGTGCTCTGTCAAACTCTTCACGCAGTATCATATCTCCCATTTCATCTTCATCTACATCCTCTTCCATTTCCATGATATTGTCCTCAAGTACATCGCTCTTGTATAGACCCTCTATATACTCCTTCCACCTTTCTGCTTACCCTTCTTTGCTTAGAACTGGGTTTCCATCTGAGCTCTTCATATTCATACAAGTGGTTCTCTTTTCTCCAAAGGCCTCTTTAATTTTCCTGTAGGCTGTATCTATCTTACCCCTAGTGAGATAAGCCTCTACATCCTTACATTTGTCCTCTAGCCATCCCTGCTTAGCCATTTTGCACTTCCTGTCGATTTCATTTTTGAGACGTTTGTATTCCTTTTTGCCTGCTTCATTACTGCATTTTTATATTTTATACTTTCATCAATTAAATTCATTCTTTCTTCTGTTACCCAATGATTTCTACTAGTCTTCGTCTTTTTACCTACTTGATTCTCTGCTGCCTTCACTATTTCATCCCTCAAAGCTACCCATTCTTCTTCCACTGTATTTCTTTCCCCAATTCTTGTCCATTGTTCCCTTATGCTCTCCCTGAAACTCTGTACAACCTCTGGTTCCTTCAGTTTATCCAGGTCCCATCTCCTTGAGTTCCTACATTTTTGCAGTTTCTTCAGTTTTAGTCTACAGTTCATAACCAACAGATTGTGGTCAGAGTGCACATCTGCCCCTGGAAATGTCCTACAATTTAAAACCTGTTTCCTAAATCTCTGTCTTACCATTATATAATCTATCTGAAACCTGTCAGTATCTCCACGCTTCTTCCATGTATACAATCATCTTTTATGATTCTTGAACCAAGTGTTAGCTATGGTTAACTTGTGCTCTTTGCAAAATTCTACCAGGCGGCTTCCTCTTTCATTTCTTAGCCCCAGTCCATATTCACCTACTATGTTTCCTTCTCTCCCTTCTCCTACTACCGAATTCCAGTCACCCATGACTATTAAATTTTCGTCTCCCTTCACTATCTGAATAATTTCTTTGGTTTCATCATACATTTCTTCAATTTCTTCGTCATCTGCAGAGCTAGTTGGCATATAAACTTGTACTACTGTAGTAGGCGTGGGCTTCGTGTCTATCTTGGCCACAATAATGCGTTCACTATGCTGTTCATAGTAGCTTACCCGCACTCCTATTTTTTTATTCATTATTAAACCTGCTCCTGCATTACTCCTATTTGATTCTGTATTTATAATCCTGTATTCGCCTGACCAAAAGTCTTGTTCCTCCTGCACCGAACTTCACTAATTCCCTCTATACCTAACTTTAACCTATCCATTTCCCTTTTTAAATTTTCTAACCTACCTGCCCGATTAACGGATCTGACATTCCATGCTCCGATCCGTAGAACGCCAGTTTTCTTTCTCCTGATGAGGACGTCCTCTTGAGTAGTCCCCGCCCGGGGATCCGAATGGGGGACTATTTTACCTCCGGAATATTTTACCCAAGAGGACGCCATCATCATTTAACGATACAGTAAAGCTGCATGCCCTCGGGAAAAATTACGGCCGTAGTTTCCCCTTGCTTTCAGCCGTTCGCAGTACCAGCACAGCAAGGCCGATTTGGTTAGTGTTACAAGGCCAGATCAGTCAATGATCCAGACTGTTGCCCCTGAAACTATTGAAAAGGCTGCTGCCCCTCTTCAGGCACCACGCGTTTGTCTGTCCTCTCAACAGATACCCCTCTGTTGTGGTTGCACCTACGGTATGGCTATCTGTATTGCTGAGGCACGCAAGCCTCCCCACCAACGGCAAGGGCCATGGTTCACGGGGGAAGACATCCTTTAGGAACAATATTTTCATTTCTCCACGTGATTTCCATCGCTCTCAACTTCCGTACGCCATCTTGGAACCAGCGCCTGTATACCCGCACGGGCAAATTCTGGATCAACCTGTTGGAGCCACTGTTTGGCAGCGTGCACAAGGGAGTCATCATCTTCAAACCTTGTTCCACGAAGAGAGTCTTTCAGTTTCCCAAAGAGATGATAGTCACATGGAGTCAGGTCAGGACTGTAAGGCGGGTGTTTCAGTGGTGTCCATCCGAGTTTTGTGATCGCTTCCATGGTGGCCGTGCATTGTTGTGCAACATCAAAACATCCTGCTTTTGCTGATGTGGTCGAACATGACTCAGTCGAGCTTGAAGGTTCTTCAGTGTTGTCACATATACATCAGAATTTATGGTGGTTCCACTTGGCACGATGTCCACAAGCAAGAGTCCTTCGGAATCGAAAAACACCGTAGCCATAACCTTTCCAGCAGAATCTGTGGTTTTGAATTTTTTTTCCTTGGTTGAATTTGCATGATGCCACTCCACTGATTGCCTCTTCATCTCTGGTAAAAAATGATGGCGCCATGTTTCATCACCTGTCACAATTCTTCCAAGAAATTCATCTCCACCATTCTCATACTGTTCCAAAAGTTCGCTACCTAACGTTTTTCTTGTTTCTTTGTGAGCCACTGTCAACATCCTGGGAACCCACCTGGCACAGACCTTTTTTAACACCAACAGTTTAGGTATTCTGCAAACACTTCCTTCCCCTATCCCAACGTAGCGTGACAATTCGTTCACTGTGATGCGTCTGTCATCAGTCACCAATTCGTTAACTCTCTGCACTTTGTCTGGAGTGTGTGCAGTACGAGGCCTGCCACTGCATGGACAATCCTCAATATTGCCGTGTCCGCTTCCATCACTTAACCTGCTTGCCCACCGACTAACTGTACTGCGATCGACAGCTGCATCTCCACACACCTTTTTCAACCTCTTGTGGACGTTTCCACTGTCTTGTTTTCACAGCACAGGAATTCTATGACAGTACGTTGCTTTGACGAACGTCAAGTGTAGCAGCCATCTTGAAGACAAGCTGTGACGGCGCCACTCACGGGAACAGGTTGAACTAAGTTTGGAAACAAGCGGGAAGGAGGTATCTACACTCTTTAAAACTTTCATACATGCAGAATGAAAACTGTATTTTCACATTTTAGCAGCCGCATATGTGGAAAGGCTTATGGCATCGGCCACTTGGGTATTGCTGTGTCAACTATTTCCACATCCTGCCAAGCTAGCTCGCCTTGCAGCATTACAATGATTGTGTTATATATCGTAAAGTGTAACACTTGCGATGACACTGCTGCATTTTACTTCCAACGTCGTGCATCTATGGCCAAATATGGTCAGTACACTACAGAGATAATCCGTGATGGAGCCCTAGGCCCTTGGTGACGGGCAACCCCTTCACATTCTTCAAGTACCACATGTCTTCTAGCAGCTGCAAGAGCAACAGCATGCCTGCCTGCAGGAGCGTAGGATTTTTTACATAGGGCTCAACAAAAGTGAACAGATGGCAACGAGAGCGTAGTCAAAATGGGTGACTTGGAGGGACTCTTTGCTGTTTTAGTCACGTAGGTGTCTATGTTACACCTCTCCATGATAATGCCTCAGGAATGCTCAAAACAGGAGGGCTGAAAAAGTATAATCACATTTTCCGGATTTGCATCGTGCTCAAATGTCGCCGTATGGTACTGAACGGTCCCTTGTGGTTCCGCACCGGAGACCGGAGCAAACATTTTGGTCGCACTGCTCTCCAAAGGGTATGATCAGGTTCAGTAGTGTTGCGGGCCCACGATGTCTCTAGAGAAGGGTTAAATCGACAGCGGGGTGTCGGCAAAGATTGTCAAGAACGTCATTGTGTTGTTCATCACACTGCGAACTGTCGTTTTACATAAATATGTGGGAATCAACGCCCCAAGGAATAGCGTGGTCTCATTGACAACCTTTATGCCACCCACTGAGGTATTTTTGTGTCGATTCTGAGCATTGGAGTGCCAGAAATGTTTTCCTCGGCCACCAGTGTGAACACCACGTAATTCCCGCACTGGATGTCGCTGTCCTGACCATTGCAGGGGCTTCAAAAGAAGGAGTGAGATGTTTGTAAGAGAGGGTGCGATGACGTTCCCGTCGTGTAACAGGTCCACGATTGCGTTGGATAGAACTGTGGTGAAATTTAGTGCCACTGTGACATTAGTAATCCATGTTACACCTCATGCGAACTTCTGAGCTCTGGCCACTTTCTCTTCTTTTTTTCGCATGTGTCGACACCTTGCTGTCTGAAACAGCGCCGACCCCAAGACCACGCTTTTGCACCATTACAGAGCAAAGTTGGACACCTTTGAGCTAAATTTCAAACTTTTACATCGAGTGAGGAACAGTTACAAGGTTTGGAAAAAGTGATCCTTCAGTTGTGTTATGCAGTGTATCAACGACAAGGGAAAGGGTAGTCCTCATTGGCTAATAAGGCGTACCAATAAGGAAAAGGAAACTGAATGCCTCAGCCAATAGAAGGGCAGCCTGCAATTTATACGCTACGCAGTTGGCCGATGGGGTTGGGGGATGGGGTCAGTTAAAGTCTCATTGTCATATTCACAGTCTAGCGAGAAAAATTTATAAAATAGGCGGTGAGGCAGTTCTGTTATGCCAGTACTGACACCAAGATGCCCGGAATGCAGATATGTAGTAACCCATAGTTTTCAGTATTTATGGACTTTACAGTACATTATCAGGATAACAATTTTAAGAAAATTCCGGAGGTAATATATTGTTTTGCAAATGTAAAATGTGCTTGAAGTTAATTCCAGTTTAGTTTTAGGGAAATTATATGCAGATTTATGATGAATTTATTTGGAATAGGTTCTTTATCTCAGTTTGTAAAATAGTGGTTCGTGAGTCACTATGATGACACTTACACGGAGGAGCAAAAACAATATTACCACTACCCACTACGAGATTGAATGCCGCCATTTGGTGACTTTGACAAAGCAGAGATTTTTATGGCCCCACTCATGGGAACGAACATCTCTGAATGGCCAAGCTGATCGGCTGTTTGCATGCTTCTGTCGTGAGCGTCTATGGAAAGTGGTTGAAGGATGATGAAATTACCAGACTGCGGCAAGGCATTGGGCATCCATGTCTCACCATGGTGATTGGAGACTTGGTTGCTCTGTTAAGCACGATAGGTGGCGATCTGTGGCAGACCTAATGACAGATTACAATGCTGGTGGAGGTGCAGATGTTGTGGGGCACACCGTCCAGTGCAGATTATTGAACATTGGGCCGCACAGCAGAGAACCGCTACGGGTTCTCATGTTGATCCAACGAAATCGTCAATTTCCATTGCACTGGGCATCAAATCATAGAGATTGGGCCATAAATCAATCAAAACGTGCTGGATGGTTGGATGAAACACGTTTCTTGTTACACCAGGTCGCTGATCTTGTCCAGTCAAGCCATCATCTAGATAAACAACTGCTCAAAACTTGCAACGTGCTACAGAAGCAGGCTAGTGGGGCAGTATTACGTAATGGAGGACATGAAGCTGGGGTTTCACGCGGCCCATGGTAGCAATGGAAAGTACCGTGACTTCACTGAACTATTTGAACTTTGTTAGGGACCAGCAGCATCCCTTCATGTTTGATGTCTCTCCCAACGGCGATGGCCTCTTCCAACAGGATAATTGTATGGGTCACAAGGCCAGAATGGTACTACCGTGTTTTGTGGAGCTTGACAGAGGACTCACGTTGATGTCTTGGCCACCAAAATCGCCTGACCTGAACCCAGTGGGGCTCATCCGGGACACTATCTGGTACCACCTTCCTACCGACAATCCTGTGATTGTAATGTACGGTAATTGTAACCTATGCTTGGACTTCTGGCACCAGATGCATCCGGAAATCTACCAAGCACCTGTCGGATCCGTGCCATGCAGTATCAGTACTGTGTTACATTCCGAATGTTGAACAACATGATCTTAAGCAGATAGTCATATGTTTTGTCTCACCAGTGGACACCACTTGAAATTAAGTAAAAACTAATCATATCTTCTGTATTTTTGCCTCTCTTATAGGGCGGATTAACTGCGGCGAAGTTAACAAAATATTCAAAAGACTGTGACGCATTAAACGATGTGTTAAGAACTCAAGAATTGGAAATGGAGGCTCTGCGGAAAGAAATGAGAATGTTGTCTTTCAAATCTGAGCCGCTGCCGCCCATTTCACCTTCGCCTATTACCGCAAGTCCTGTTCAGATAGTTGCTGACATTACTCAAAAACCAAATAGTAATTTAAATGATGAAGTCAATCAGTGAAACTTTTTCTTGTGTCTATCATAGTTCCCGATGTAAATGTGAATAGCTTAATTCTGTTTTACGTAATTAAACCTAGTGTGTGCCATTCGAAAATATAATTAACGTATTAAAGACAATGTTGTTATGTTTTAGTTGCAGTTATTCTGGCTACTTTTTTTTTTTTTTAATAGGGGCTGGTAATTAGACTTGTTTTTCACGTTGATTTTCTTACATGTAACACATGTCTGTTATTCCTAATGGACATGTATTTATTTTTGTTGTTATGCACAAAGTTTAAATAAAGCTTGTGTTTTTACTGTACGGAGAGTGAGTGTTATTTAATGAAAGAATGATAGTTTCCCTAAATGAAAGCAAATTCAAGCAACCGCAATAAGTCGTGGAAATATATAACAGTTGTCAGTAAATCTGAGCATTGTGCTATGATATAGCAGTACCAAAGACACAATCTGGATTCAAGAGTGCCTGTTCACTAAATACTCCATCTGTCATTTCACAAACCATGTACTTCATTTGTTAATGTGGGTTTGTGCGAATGTTGGGATGTTCCTTTGAAAAGGACATGGCTAGTTTGGTTACCTATTCTTATTCTATCTCGACAACTGTACATAATGCCCTAATTTTCCTTACTTCCTCTTCTGTTTCATCGAGTTACAGGGTACAACAGATAAAAATTTGGAATTCTTATTTCTTCTGTGAATACATTACCAGACAAAAAAAAAAAAAAAAAAAAAAAAAAAAAAGTGAAGCACGCAGAATGGGAGGAAGAAACAAAATGAAACTTTACAGTTTGAGAGGATCTGTGGGTTATTTCAGTGATTACAAATTTACAAATAACTTGGAGCTGTGAATGTACTTACCATATGACGTTGCAACCCCTCTGACCTGGATGCTTGCAGTTATTCAGTCGGGAAGAATGGCATAAATATTATGCATCCCCTCCTGAAGCTAGCTGGCCCACAGCTGTTGAATTAGTCCATGATGCCCTGGATAATGGCTCTGGGACTGTGTTGACGTCTGAGCTGATCTCACAGAAGTTCCATAGAGGACAGATCTGGATTTCTTTTGGCCATGGTAATGGCTCACCGTCACACAGAAAGTTCATAGGCACACATGTCATGCAACAACAAGCACTGTCCTGTTTGAAAAATGCCTCCATGATATTGCCCTGAAAGGTAATACACGAGCATGAAAGATACCTATATGTACCACTGTGCTGCCAGAGTTCTCACAGTCGCTACCACCTGCGTCGTGAAGCCACAGCAGATGGCTCCCCACACCATGGTAACACCATTTTGACTCTCCGGAACATGGAAAGAATTGGCCCTCTGCCCAGGTCACCACCATACTCGCTGACAGTGGTCATCCAGGTGCAGAACAGTGATTCATCGCTGAGCACAGTGCGATGACATTCATCAGCAGTCCATGTTTTCCAGTGACAGCATCACTCAAAATCCAGCTGTTGGTGTTGTAGTTTAATAATACATACGCCTGGGATGGCAACATATGTTGCTAGCCTCTGGCGAATCGTGCAGGATGATACAGAATGTTGAAGGGAGTCCATTAGTTGTTCTCTGACAGCTGGCACAGAAGTGAAGTGGTTACACTGCGCTTGTTGGTAATCCAACGTGATCGACTGGAACCTTAACGACGAGTATGCCTATTGTGTACATAGTTCCGCATAGTCAGCGCATACACAACTTTCCCACTAGAGCGCGCCCCGCTAAGCACAACAGCGCAGGCGCAGCGCTCGTCCGTCTCCGGACTATGAGATGGCGCTGCCATAGAGACAGACCAAATTCAGCTTCCACTGATCCGTGTATTAATATTTAACACAGCCAATGAGATTGCTGCTAATGTAGAACCTTTTCTCCTCGCGGATCACATTCGCGCAGTGATACATGAATGTGTGAGGTATTATAACGAGTGTACAGACCTCCGATTAGTCAGTCTGCATTTGTCTGCAACAGTCTGTACAGTCTGCACAGACATTTGTCTGTATCAGTCTATAGTCAAGTTTCAGTCTGCGCCCAATAAGATTACCATATTCCTGTACATAGCCATGAAGATAAATGTATAGACACTTTTATCAAGTATCAGAGATATATGTGAGAATAAGATTAACGTACCAATACCAAAGGAACTTCAGATTGTCAATAGTAAATAGCATCCAGAACCAAGTTAAGTAATTTTTATGCTTGTTATTATTTTAATAAATGTGTGTGAATATTAATCAAGTTCTCTTCACCGTCAATCTGCTACTCTAAGCATTTAAGTGGCATTTCTATCGTCTGACCTAATGGCAGAAGATAAACACGCCACGATAAGACCACAAGACATATTGCTGACACTCGCCTACTTCGTTAGAGCGACAAGTCAAATAATCTGATGGTGTGTGTACTGAAGGTCTTACAGTGCGCTCACCACAAAGCCGGTCCTCATGTTCCCATGCCGTCCAATGTTTGGTCACCGTCACATCTGAGCATCCTACAAATATGGATATTACACGGTTCTGCCAGTCAACCAAATGGAGGCTCACGATGCTGTCCCCTTCAGTCTCTATCATGTGCTGATAACGCTGTCTCACTCAAGTACACAGTATCTCTGTGCCGTGCACAGTAATTCATCAGCGGTTGACGCTGTAAACAACTCATCTACACTCTTGCTCATAAATTAAGGATAATGCTGATACATGGTGAAACAACACTCTGGTAGGTAGTTTGCAGGGTATGACCATGCGGTGCATTTGACCTGCGGTCGTCTCACGGTGGCACTGGCAGCAGTCCACATAAGCAGAGGTGTGTTGGTGCACGTCAGAGTACGCTGTGGCGAATAAGTGTGAAGACGTTTTCAGATGTGATAACGGTGACTGTGTGTTGAAAATGGCTCAAAGAACACATATTGATGACGTTATGAGGGGTAGAATACTAGGACGACTGGAGGCATGTTAAACATAGCAGGTCATAGCACGGGTCCTCCGTGTGCCACAAAGTGTGGTTTCAAGATTATGGCAACGATTCCAAGTGTCCAGGCGCTACAGTACGGGACGCAGTGTACAGCACCACGAGAAGACCGATATCTCACCATCAGTGCCCGCAGATAGCCACACAGTACTGCAGGTAGCCTTGCTCGGGACCTTACCGCATCCAATGGAACAGTTGTCTCCAGACACATAGTCTACAGACGACTGAACAGACATGGTTTATTCGCCCAGAGACCTGCAAGGTGCATTCCACTGACCCCTGGTCACAGGAGAGCCTGTAAAGCCTGGTGTCAAGAACATAGTACATGGTCATTGGAACAATGGTACCAGGTTATGTTCATGGACGAGTCCAGGTATAGTCTGAACAGTGATTCTCGCCGGTTTTTCATCTTCCGTGAACCAGGAACCAGGAATCAGCCCCTTAATGTCCTTGGAAGGACCCTGTTTGGAGGTTGTGGTTTGATGGTGTGGGGTGGGGTTATGATTGGTGCACGTACACCCCTGCATGTCTTTGACAGAGGAACTGTAACAGGTCAGGTGTATCGGGACGTCATTTTGCACCAGTATGTCCGCCTTTACAGGGGTGCAGTGGGTCTCACCTTCCTCTTGATGGATGATAACGCACGGCCCCACCGAGCTGGAATCGTGGAGGAGTACCTTAAAACAGAAGATATCAGGCGAATGGAGTGGCCTGCCTGTTCTTCAGACCTAAACCCCATCGAACACGTCTGGGATGCTCTCGGTCGACGTATCGCTGCACTTCTTCAAACCTCTACGAAACTTCAGTAGCTCCGACAGGCACTGGTGCAAGAATGGGAGGCTATACCCCAGCAGCTACTCGACCACTTGATGCAGAGTATGCCAACC
Organism: Schistocerca americana; assembly: GCF_021461395.2. Classification (NCBI taxonomy): domain Eukaryota; kingdom Metazoa; phylum Arthropoda; class Insecta; order Orthoptera; family Acrididae; genus Schistocerca; species Schistocerca americana. Next base: position 314,594,417 of record NC_060124.1, read on the forward strand.
CGTTGTACGGCCTGTGTACGTGTGCATGGTGATCATATCCCATATTGATGTCGGGGTACATGCGCAGGAAACAGTGACATTTTGTAGCACATGTGTTTCGAGACGGTTTTCTCAACTTATCACCAATACCGTGGACTTACAGATCTGTGTCGTGTGTGTTCCCTATGTGCCTATGCTATTAGCGCCAGTTTTGTGTAGTTCCACGTTGTGTGGCACCACTGCAATTATCCTTAATCTATGAGCATGAGTGTATATCCTATCAGGCCTGGTAGCAAAACAACCAGCACTAATGCACTCCAGTGAATTTTCTACCTCTCACAGAAAATTTCAACTCTATTATTTACATACTCGCCGATCGTGTGTGCCTGCACCAGGTTCCATTGACATCCCACCACTTTTTCTGTTTGCTTTACTTTTTTATGAGGCATTGTAAAATTGAGAGACGTTTCACTGAAATGTTTGTAACACATTCAGTACGATCAAGCCTCGACAAAGTAAGGCATTGTTGATCGATTGCATGGTCACTGTCATGAGATTTGAATGAAATACAGCGAAACCACTGTTTCTGTGTATCAAATTTCATCTGAGTCATGCTGAAATTCTTATAGTTTGTCCTCCACAACATGAAGCATACCAAAATTCGTTTTTCGTTTTCATATTTTCCATAAGTTAAGACAAGCTTAATTTTTTTTCCTATTACATTCTTCACAAAACTAGAAATGCCGAAATTCTTATGCAGATGTTTTAAAAAAGATGAGGTAGGTCAAACTTGTTTCCCAGTACGCCTTCACCAGAAACAGTCAAGTTGAAATTGTTTTCGAGCATGTACCGAGTGGACATATTAAAGTGCAGCTACTCACGGAGCTGTAATTATCGTATGCCAGCGAAACTTGGTAGGTACGCTAATGCGTCGATGCAGGGCCGATTTACGCTGGCAAATAATTACTCGTAGTTACAATGTCGGCCATCAGGTGCAAGAAGACACACATAAATGTTTCCATATGTAATGGATCAGGAACGGGATTTGTGCAGAAGAGAATACATCTAGAGGGCCTGTCAGATGTGGTGTGACGTATGCACGTTATCGACAGCTCCCTGTACAGCACGTGATTCCTGCTTCGGAAGAGCGCAACCTTGCCGTAACCACTGCCTCATGCAAGATGGGGCAACACCTCATGTCGCTCCCCCAGTTAATGATCTGCTTAATGGAACCTTCCACGAAAGTGTTGTCTCCAGACGTTCTGGACCCAAAAGAACCTGAGAAGAAAGCGTTTGCCTGGGATATGTTTGGTCTGCACCTGATGTGAAGCCCAGTAAGGAACACCTTCCTTCGATTCCGCCAGAGCTGCTACGAGCAACTGCTGATCACGTCGTTTTACAGAAGCAGCATCTCGTCGACGACTCTCATGCTCGTGTTGTACAAATTGGGGAAGCCGCGGTTAATAATGAAATCAGCATTTGCCCTTCTCACACGTTTGACCTTTTCTGCCAACATCCCTTTCCTAATCCATTACATATGGAAACATTGACATAGGCTAAGTCTTTCTTGCATTCACAGCTCCAGATTTGCACTTGATAGCCAAAATTGGAACTAATTTTTTTACCACCGTAAATCGATTCCGCTTCAATGCATTAGAATATCTACCAAGTTTCGCTGCCATAGGATAATTACAGCTCATACTGGACCTACCTAAGTAGCTGCACTCAAATTGTAACCACACGCTACAACTGAACAGGCCAGGAGAGTGTGCAAAATGACAACAGCCAAGCACCAAGTTTCACTGTAGCAAATGTAAATGTAAGAGAAATTTGTTTGATCACAGGCTCCAGTTGTGTCAATAAACACAATTTCATCAGAAAAATCAGGTTTAAACACTCTTTGCATAATAAGTGCTATTATAACGCACACAGTTTGTTCTTCTGCTGGATAACTCAATCTTCGTTTGCTTTGAAACGTTGATAACGTAACTGAAGCCTCGCGTCCCATAAAAATAAGTAACTTGACGATCAAGTGAGTTTTTTTGCGCTTTGCACAACGTAATGTAAGCTTTATCATCGTATTCCTCAATGACAGCCATTTCATTATAATGTTTAGCTGCTGCATCTATATCATGCGACCTTCAAAATATAACAGATTGGTTTATAGCGTCTTAAGAACAACAAAGCAGGCTCAGTGCCTGGGCGACTTTGACTCGATGGGAATGATTGTACATTGTACTTAATCCATATTAGGACATTCAGTCCCCGACTCATTAATGGTAATTTTGTAAGGTACACTTAGTTACTTTAAAAAACTTGTTTTCTACATTTGCTATACAATTAAAGTTTCTAGTCGCGCCTTTCGTTTTGTCTTTGTTTTAGTTTCATTCGCAATGATGACAATTACATACTTTTCTAAAATCATATTGTAACTGATTCGAATAACGTCACATCATAATACAATTATTTTGAGCTGACTCTTAAAATTTTTTCATGAAATAACCACACTTTGTGTCGTAATCACCTTCACAAGATAAGACTGCCGATTTTGACATAGGTAACTATTATCGTCTTCATCATATTTTACTGTTTGAAAGTTGTCAACAATGCAAGCAAGATACCCTTCAGAAGTTCCTTATTGGCCGACAGCACACGCTGAAAACATAACCTCAAACGCTACAAGTTGAAAAACAAACGTGACTGACGGAGAAATAAGCGTGTGAACTTCATGGCTGTGTTCCATTCATCGCCTTACTCACGCGTTTGGAAGAACTATATGCATTTCAAATCCCTGCAACATTGGAGGTCGCAAGCCTTGAAGTGAATATGGGTTAAGAGAGAGAATGAACATAACAAACCTGTGCTTATTTTAAGGTACTATTGTCTCTTGCTGAACACAGAAAAGGAAATACGCTATCTGGGAACGTTCCTGTTACCTTGCAGAGTGATATATTCGAGATATTTCAAACGAAAACTAAGTTCTCCTAACTGGGTTTCACAGTCATGTAAAATTCTGTAGCTGGCGTTGCGATTGCCTTTTTGGCTTTTTGTAAATCACAATAATACAGTTTTGACTTTGTGGTCATTAAGAAACGGGCATAATTGGACTTTAGCTTATGTCAAAGCCTGAAAATCATCTGACATTACAGGACACAGAAGCTGGTTTCATCGTATTGTGTTCTTTATTACGACCTTCTTGTTATATTACGCTCTTTGAATTGCGTTGTAAATGTGATGCTCGTGTTCTGATTAGTTTCTGCTCCTGTCCTTAGTATTGGTTGGGATAAATGATTCCATACTTGCACAGGCGGATTTAGGCAGCGGATAAAACAAACTTAAAACTGCATTGTGTTAACACATTCTTCTGTCGAAAGACAACAAAGGAAAATAACTTTTCTCTTATGGCCTAAAAATTCAGCAGAGCTTGTAGGAGACAAAGGATTTTTGTTATTCATTCGCTTTTAATGTGTTCTTTTACACGAAACCGTTGAAAATGAAAATAGAAAAGCTGTGTTATGATCTAAAAATTGAGGCGAACGTGTCATACGTTAGAAGTTAATACGTTCTTTTACAGAGATGCGTTCAAAATTAAAATTAAACTGTCGTTTTACGATCTAATAACCTGAATGTGTAGCAGATAAAAAACACGTTCATTGTCAATACGTGAATCTATAGGAAAGCGTAAGAAATGAAAATGAAATAGAGATTTTGATGCACGAACTATAACTAAATACAGACGAACAAACAGAGAACTGGATTTGCTGTTACATAATTTTGAAGACTGGTGCCGTAAAATCAAATTTGTTTTATAATCTAATAGTTAATGGGCAAAGCATTAGGGTCTGCGTAGATAGATACTGCATAGTAAGTGCATACAAAACCTTTAATCCATGTAAGGGCTGAACAGTTTTGTACTGCAGCTACTGCTCTCACCATAGCTCTTTCTAACGGTATTACCAAAGCTTTTACATATTTATCGAGAGAACTGAACTACGTTATTTATTAACACTTTTTCATCTGAGCGTACTTTTCGATGACGTATAATTCCTCGATAACTATACATTTCAACAGAAGCCAAGAATACGCATGAGTCGTCATATACTACAGTATTAGTATGACTTGAGTGTACAGCTCCGAGCAGTCTGCGTCATTCGGGTATTGTTTAGTATTGTCGGGCGCCTTCGATCACGTCTCCACGTAAACGAGGTTTAGTTCCGCGTTCTGCCATCGGCAATTGTAAAATAAACAGGTAATACGTAGTTTGTAAATCCAATGAATGTGCTTTAAGTTATAATAAAAATCACATTATAATCTTAAATTTTTAAAACTAAAATGAACAAATAAACAAACTCACCAGTCTGCAAAGTTTGCGTGTGGCTTTGACGACAGAAAACTCGTTGATCGTATCTTCATAGTTCAGACGGTTATCAGTTAGGAGGTCGGCTTCGATGTTAAGAATGGTCAAGGCGTTCAATCCCTCCCCAGACAACGTAGAACGTACGTACAATTCCAGTCTTATAAGAGCCAAAAACGAGCGTTCTGCTGAACAATTTGTAAGTGCCATATATAGAAATATTCTAAGAGCAATGTCAACATTCGGAAACACGGACTGTAACCACTCTTTTCGTAAAAATTTACTCATTTCGATTGATATATCACTAATCTCAGAAGATTTCAAAAGTTCCGTGAAATGTACACATTCACTAGGGAAGGTAGGCTCTAAATCTGTGTCATATGACGTTTGGAGTTTTGCTGCACTTTCAGCAATATCGTCAGGTGAACTGTTCTTAAGGTTACTGAAAATTGTGAAGGAGGCCAACAGTGTTCTATAGTTTCCTTCCTACTCACTGCCCCCAGGGGCTCAGCATTCATTTGCTGAGTACGGGCTTGGCGACCCCGGGGTCCTGAGCTGGGCATTGGTCAGCGCCGCCAGTCTCCTGTCACCGTAACCCCCGGACATGCTTCAGCGACCACCGCATGGCGCGGCGGTGGAATGTTGTGTGCTGCGGAGAATGGTAATCTTGGCTTGACCGCCTGGATTGCGAGGAAGGTAAACCTCTATAAAAACCCCTCAATCTTACGGTGTGCTGCGCGCCTATAAGATGCATGGCTGTTGGGGTGGAACAGTCGCAAGCGGGCAACCTCTGGGGCACCTGCCGCGCCCCAGTTGTATAAGGCTTACCTAGGCACGCGGGGCTCTGTCTAGGTGGACTTCTATTTCCCTAGCTGCTCGTGGGACCGAGATGGAACCCTCGAACTTTTATTCTTCTCCTGCCAGCGGAAAGGGTGGACCGCTGGTGGGTTCTAACACCCAATCCAACAAGAGGGCTCGTGTAGCCAGTCCTCCTGATTCAGGTAGTAGTAACAGAACGCATGCTGCTTCGCAGAATGTGTTTTTCATAATTAAAAGAAAAGATGGGAGTTTTGAAAAAGTTTCGCCATTTTATATACAGAAGGGCTTAGAAGGTATTGCTGGCACATTGAAATCTGTAAAGCGCTTGCGAAATGGCACCTTGTTGGTTGAAACATCTAGCTTCCAGCGAGTCCAGAACCTTCAGAAGGCACAATTTCTTGGGGAGTTTGCGACAGAGACTGAATTTCACAACACCTTGAACTACAGCAAAGGTGTTGTGACTTGCAGAGATCTCGTTGACATTCCCCAAGACGAACTGAAGGCTGAATGGTCCCGGGAAGGAATTGTCGACGTGCAACACGTTATGAAACGGGTGGATGGTGCTCTCATAAAAACTGACTCATTTATCCTTACATTTAATACCAGCAAATTGCCAGAGCATGTGAAGGCAGGTTTCCTACGTCTCAGTGTACGGCCTTATTACCCCAACCCAATGCGGTGTTTTAAATACCAACACTTTGGACACACTACTCTCGGCTGTAGAGGGGAAACCACTTGCGGGAATTGTGGTAAAGCCGCCCATGAGGGAGTTGGTTGCTCCTCTCCTCCCAAGTGTGTCAACTGCTCTGGGGATCACCCTGTGTGGAGTAGGGAATGCAGAGTTTTCCTTGAGGAACGGAAGATCCAGGAACTAAAAACTACAAAACGCATCCCGTATGGTGAGGTGAAGAAAATCTACAAGTCCATGCAGCCGCCCACGTTTGCTGCTTCCTTTTCTTCCGTTCTCAAACAGCCAGTCTTGAAAACCGATGCCGCTACACAAACGGAGGTTGCTACTGTCAGCACTAGCACCTGCGCTTGTCAATGTACGTGTGCTGCTGCCGTTCCTGTGAAGCCTGCTGCTCCCCCCCGGGCTTCTGACCAGGCCGTGGTAGCTGACATCATGGAACTTCCTGTCCCTTCCTGGGTCCAGTCTTGTGCACTGCCCAGCACTGCTACACCCCCTACCGCTTCTGAGGTTTTGGCTCCAATGCCACCTCAGGCCAGAACATCGAAGCCAAAGACAAAGGTGAAGACTCGCCCACTAAAGGAGACTGCAGTTATACAGTCTCCTGATGTGGATGTCATTCTCTCTGACGTCTCTCTCGACTCCTCTTCTGAGGCGATGGAGGTTGATGTCAGACTGGGGCAATCATCTCGCCCCAAAACTGAGCCTCCACCTGTTGTGGGCTCTCCTCCCCAACAGAAAGTGAGAATGAAGGTACTCTCACCCTGATAGGTGGCTCCCATTATACAGTGGAACATGAATGGATTCCGGGCACATGTGGAGGAACTGAACCTCCTAGCACAGCAACGCCCCCTGTGCTTGTGTTTACAGGAAACGCATTTAAAACCATCTGATGCTCCTGTACTAAGGGGCTATACGTCATATCGCAAAGATGACCTGACTGGAGAAAGGGCCAAAGGCGGAGTCGCTGTGTTTGTCAATAATGACCACCACTCCTCTGCCCTCCCCCTGGATACTGACCTGCAAGCAGTTGCATTTGAAATTCATTCACCTTGGAGGCTTACCGTTTGCTCCCTTTATTTACCCCCTCTGGATGCAATGACCTTAGACGCTCTCACAGATCTTATCGACCAACTCCCCCGCCCATTTCTTCTCCTGGGAGACTTCAATGCCCATCATGTCCTGTGCGGCTCCACTTCTCTTTGCGCTCGAGGTCGAATTTTGGAGAGCCTCCTAACATCTCAAGTGTTGTGCATCCTCAACACAGGTACTCTGACTCATTTCTCTACTGCTACAGCGTCATTCTCAGCCATTGACCTATCTTTCTGCTCTCCAACCCTCACCGGCTCTGTTCACTGGGAGGTCATTGACGACCTTCATTCCAGCGATCACTTCCCTATCCGCATTCATCTCCTGGATGGTGTATTGCTGGAGCCGTGGCCACCATCGTGGATGATTGGCAGGGCTAACTGGCCACTGTTCACTCGGTTGGCTGTCTTTGACCGCCACAATAACGTACAGGAATGGGTGGATCACATCACGCTTGTGGTCCATCATGCTGCTGACCTGTCCATACCACAGTCTTCTGGCCCTCCTAAGCGGCGCCTTGTGCCTTGGTGGACGGAAGAGTGCCGTTCCGCCATCCGGGACAGGCGTGCGGCTCTTCGCTGATTTAAATGCCGCCCAACAGCGGTCAATCTTACCGCCTTCGAATCCCGAAAGCCAGGGCACGCCGTGTCATTAAAGAGAGCAAGAAAAGGTCATGGCAGGAGTTCCTGGACTCCATCAACCGTTCCACTTGTTCCACAAGAGTATGGGAAGCCATCCGGAGGATTTCCGGTAAACATAGCCGTTTACCAATAGCTGCTGTCCTGAACCAGGGATGCCTCCAAACGACACCCAGAGCCATTGCTCAGACGCTGGCAGAGCATTTTGCACAAAGTACTGCCACTGCAAATCAGGATCCAGCGTTTCGTCGCTACCGTGCGACTGTCGAACGAGCGACCTTGGACTTTCGGTCGAACAGTTCTGAGGCCTACAATTCCCCTTTCTTCATGTGGGAACTTGAATCGGCACTTACTGAGACTTCTGACACTGCACCAGGTTACGACCGCATCCGGTACTCCATGCTTCGACATCTGCCAGCGGCGTCAAACGAAATCCTCCTCGAATGTTTTAATCTCATATGGCAGACAGGAGTATTCCCCACCTCGTGGAGGGAGGCAATTCTCATCCCTCTCCTCAAACCAGGAAAGGACCGCACGTGTCCCGGTAGTTATCGTAGTATCGCTTTGACAAGCTGTGTCGGAAAGACCCTGGAACGGATGGTTAACCGGCGTCTGGTCTGGCTGTTAGAGACCAGACAGCTCCTTAGCCGCTTTCAGTGTGGATTCCGAAAATTTCGGTCCACGGTCGACAACCTGACCCTCCTAGAGGCGGCTATTCAGCAGGCTTTTCTCCGTCAGCATCACTGTATCGGTATCTTCTTTGATATCAGTAAGGCATATGATACTACTTGGAGACACTGTATTCTTGCACAAATGCATCAATGGGGCTTTCGTGGCCGCCTCCCCATTTTCATTCGGTCTTTCCTGTCTCAGCGGTTTTTTCGGACCCGCGTTGGTAACACACTGTCTGATCGCTTTGAGCAAGAGAACGGTGTCCCCCAGGGCAGTGTTTTAAGCGTTACCCTCTTTGCCATAGCCATCAACAGTATAACGTCTACAGTGAGGAGTCCAGTGCAGTGCTCCTTATTTGTGGACGACTTTGCTGTTTTCTGTTCCTCCTCCAGTGTTACAACCGTGAGCCGTCAGTTGCTCAGTTGCAGCTAACAGTGCGGCGGTTAGAGAAGTGGGCTGCAAAGATGGGTTTTCGGTTTTCTGCCGAAAAGTGTGTTTGTGTTCAATTTAATCGTTCTCGTCATCTTTTTACTTTGCCTGCCTTGCATATGGGGGATACTGTCCTACGTTCTAGAGACACAGTGCGGTTTCTGGGCCTAATTTTTGACTCCAGATTGTCATGGCTGCCACACTTGAAAGCCAGAACGCTGAAGGCACTGAACATCCTCAAGTGCCTCAGCCACAGGTCTTGGGGCGTGGACAGGGCGCGTCTCCTACAGTTTTATGGAGCTTTTGTGCGTTCACGGCTGGATTATGGGTGCACAGTATATGGGTCAGCGAGGCCATCTTATTTGCGGATCCTTGACGCTGTTCACCATGCTGGGATCCGACTGGCCACGGGAGCTTATCGGACCAGTCCCGTACCCAGCCTCTGTGCTGAGTCTGGCGAACCGCCACTTACCATCCGGCGGCAGCTCCTGCTGGTGCGCCAGGCTTGTAAGTTTCTTGCAGCTCCCAGATCGCCTGCTCACCATCTTGTTGCCCATCCACCTCTGGACCGCCTTTTTTCCCGCCGTCCCCGGGCTACGTTGCCGTTTGGGATCCGTGTGCAACGTGTACTAGAGTCCCTTGGTGTGGAGTCTGTACAACCCCAAATCCAAGGTTTTAACCGCCTGCCACCCTGGTTACTGAAGAAGCCCGGAGTGATTTTAGATTTATTGCAGTACAAGAGAGATTGCACTCCTGCCACCGTTTTTAATGCAGCATTTTCTGCCATTTCATCTGAGCACCACGACTATGTAGCTGTTTTTACGGATGGGTCGAAACAAGGGGATTCTGTTGGTTGCTCAGTTGTTTTTCCATATCGTGTCCTCAAGGTTCGACTGCCTCAGACTTTTACTGTCTTTGATGCAGAATTGTTTGCGATCTTGCGGGCACTGGAGCACATGAGACATTCTTCCTCTCCGAAATTTCTTGTCTGTTCCGATTCACTCAGTGCCCTTCAGTCATTGCAACGTTTGTATGCGGCAGACAAAATTGCCCAGACCATCCAGGATGCCCTCCTCCGACTACAGCGACTGGGGAAAGTTGTAGCCTTCTGCTGGGTTCCGGGGCATGTTGGCATTGCTGGGAATGAAAGGGCAGATCTCGCAGCCAAGGAGGCGTGTCTCGCCCCACAAGTATCTCAGTGTGCTATCCCCTTGCACGCACTCACCTCGCTGTTGAACTCACGGGTCATGCGTCGGTGGCAGGATGAGTAGCTGGAAGTGACTGACAATAAGCTCCGTATAGTCAAGCCCACAACGCGTGTGTGGTGTACTTCCTTTCAGCCCCATCGACGGGACGAGGTTCTCCTCACTCGGCTTCGAATAGGCCACAGCCCTATGACGCATAGCTTCCTGCTCCGGCGAGAGGACCCTCCAATGTGTGGTGCTTGCGGCGTCCAGGTCACTGTGCGCCACGTTTTATTGGATGGCGTTTTGTTTTCTGACCAGCGGGTCGCGGCTGACTTGCCAGCGGACCTGCCATCTCTTTTAGGCAACACTCGGACGAATGTGGCTAAAGTTTTAAAGTTCTGTGCCCTGTCAAATGTTTTTACACAGATTTTAGGAAGAGGATTTTAATTTGCTCACTGTGTGACAAGCTCGCCCATATTTTATGTAAGTGGCCAGCCAATAACAATTTCCTGTGACATTCTTGTTGCTATGTTTCCCCTTTCCTTAGGTTTTACTTTCTTAGGTTGCGTTTTCCTTCTTTTCCTGCTATGTTTGAGTGTGTGCTTTAGTTTTCTTAGGTCTGTCCACATTCGTTCCTTTTAATGTGTGTCAGGGTGCTGATGACCTCGATGTTGAGCGCCCATAAGCCCCAACACACCACCACCACCACCATCCTACTCACTAATTCGCCGTACAAGCTGTCGAGAAAAGGGAGAAATTTTTCGGCTCTAAATTTTTCCCTTTCAGTCAGAGAAACTTCTTCAGAGTGTTTCTTCGTCATCATGAAGTTTGCGTTTTCGTGATCTTTTATGGATGCTTTCATAGTCTATATCAGTCAAAATCTCCATGAATTTATTTTCATAATAGTAGAACATGCCACGAATAGATGCAGTAAATCCTACAACTAATTCATATAATTCATGCACTATTTTAGTATCAGCATTTATATTTTGCAATTTCAGTTTTACACTATTAAATCTCTGGAGTGTGTCCTTTCAAACTGTCATAATGAATACTGTTTCTAGTCTGCTGAGTTGCTTCAATAAAGCTGAAGCCTCATTTCGCACAAGTGATATTTCAAACGTATTAGTGGCAATATGAGTGAGGGCATTGATAACGTCTCCCAGTTTTCACATATACTTACAACACGCTTCCTCTCTTGCTGGCCAACGTGTTTTTGATAAACTTTTTACCGCTTTGCTTCCTGGTTTCATGAAAGAAAGAAATTTATCCAAGCGCTGTATAGAAGCAGAACAAAATTATAAAGATTTTGCAATAAATTGAAAGATGAGTATGCTTCCCGACAACAGCTTGCAGCAATAGTGCCGACTAAATTCAAATAATATGCTGCACACAAGGCACATAAGGCGCTTTCGGATTTCGTTCTTAAATGCGTGCCTGCAAACCAGTGTAGGTTCCTGACATATTGCTTGCGTTGTCATATGACTTGCCTATACAGTCAGTAATATCAATGGAATTTGTAGACTGGACTTTTAGCAAGTCCTCTGCTAAGTTTACGGACTTGTGTCCCGGGTTTGGTAAAAACAGAAGGAAACGTTCAACAGGTTCACCATTCTCGTTCACATATCTTACTATGAAAGGTAATTGATCAATATGTGAAATGTCTTCAGTAGAATCTACTATTATAAGGAAATATTTGGCCTGTTTTATTTACTTATGATAGTTCTTTTATTAGTTCAGAAAGAAGCTCTATTATTTCATCACAGATTGTTGAAGAAAGATACCTTGTATGTCCCAGCTCTGGGTTTCCATATCGTTCAATGTACTCCTCGAGAAAAGGATCAAACTCAGCTGTAAGTTCAAGAGACATCATAAATTGACCATTATGTAATGAATAGAATCTTTCAACGTGTCCACGTGGGGGCAGTCCACGACTCGTTAGCTTCTTCACTATTGCAAACACCCTTTTCAACACACTGCGCCAAAACATTTTTTCTGTCTCAACATATGACTCGAAATGGTTATCTGTTGTTCCAAGTGACTTTTTTCTAGTTAAGAGTGATAACCCAGAATTTTTGTGTCTAAGTGAATTCTCATCATGAGATAAAATATTAGATATATTTTTCCAATCTGCAGTACCATTAGTAGCAATCGCTGCCTTACCCCCGAACAATTTACAAAACAGCACCGGTGCTACAGGAGTATACTAGAAGATCTCGCAAAGTTGATTCACCATTTAAAAGTTTACGGTTAAATATATTTTTGTTCAAATATATGATTTTATCGCCTATTGATCTTCTTGAATTAGATAAATCACCGTTACAATTTTGATTAATGATAAGCTGTAACAGAATGGCGATTGATTCATTGACACACCATTCTGCAGGATCATCACTAATGAGGTCATTTCTTTTTGTAATGTCTGACTCGACACTTACTTTTTCGTGAAACTCTAAATCAGGAACAATTTGCTTTTCTTCATTTATAAATTTTGATTCGTCTGTATTTACTTCTTTTAGAACAGCTGCAGTGCCAGAAATATCACCCGTAGTACTTGAACTCTAAGTCGAACCAGCAACATTTTTTGCAAAAAATTTATGTACTCTGCCAAGTGTTTTTAGAGCATTGGCTTCTCGTTCTCGCCTTTCCTTCGATTACTTCCGAAATGCCGCCCACTTAATTTTGCACGTTTGATTTTTTCACTGTTATTCATATTAAGGCACTTACAAAATTGTCAATCAACAGTCAAAACAAAAGAAAAAAATTGTAAAAGGAAAGAAAGAAAGACTGTAATCAGTTCCAAGCGTACTGCACCGCACATGAGCACAAAGCTTTTTACTTTAAACACGGCACAGGAGCACAAAGATTTTTCCTTTAAACACGGCGCGATGAACTGACCAACTCGGATTACTCGACGTAACTGTGCTATGAAAGAACGACAATGCAGAATAATTTAATTTCATTATCGCCTGCTTCTCTGTTGTCAGTGAATATTAGAAGCACACCTGCCGGCCGGAATTCGCCTCGTAAAGAAAACGGGACAGTCCCTTTTTTTGGCTTCTGTTTCCCGCGTCACCGGAATTTTAGTTGGGATGCAAATATGTTCTGAATATGAAACCTCCTGGCAGATTAAAACTGTGTGCCGGGCCGAGACGCGAACTCGGGAACTTTGCCTTTCGCGGGCAAGTGCTCTACCATCTGAGCTACCCAAGCACGACCCACGCCCCGTCCCCACAGCTTCTCTTCTACCAGTACCTCGTCTCCTACCTTCCAAACTTCACAGAAGCTTTCCTGCGAAACTTGCAGAACTAGCACTCCTGGAAGAAAGGATATTGCGGAGACGTGGCTTTTCCACAGTATGGGGGATGTTCACAAAATGAAATTTTCACTCTGCAGCGGAGTGTGCGCTGAATATTCTTGAAACTGTCTTTCTAATTTAAAAAGCAAATAATGTTGGCAGTTTCTTGCAGCAAGGTGTGTTGGATCGACTCTTATCCCAGTTATAACATTTTAGCGGTTTCTGTGGCAGAGAAGACAGACTACAAAGTTTAAGTACTCTTGTTGGCAGTTGATGAGGTGTATTGTCATTTGTGCGAACACTGCTGTTATGTCTACACGCGAATGAATCTTTCGTTACAACATAAAATAAAAATAACCTTTCCTCGAAGAAAAAAAGCTTAGTTAAGAAGTTTAACATAAAATTTGCAATGAGTGTCGGTTAGACCGTCAGCGAGAGCACACCGCTAGTTCCTGCTACTAATAAGGCGAGTACACCATTTGCTTGTTACATATTTTTACGAGCTTCAAACAGGAGCGACTTATTTTCAGTTATTTGGGTAGTTACTAGTTTATTTTTGTAATTTCTTGCGTGTTTGAGTGCTTACTAGGCACAACCTTTTATTTCAATAACAGTGTAGTGTACAGTACCGCCGTTGCTATCGACCCTCGTATCGTACAGGCTTTTGTTTGTTTGGTTAGAACAGCTCATGTCAGTTAGTCTGCCAGTGAGAGATCACTTCGATTTCCCACTGCTAATAAGGCGAGTACATCGTTCGTTTGTTGCATATTTTTAAGAGCTTCAAACAGGAGCGACTGCAGTAATGGATAGGAACTGTGATTGTTGTGTACAGATACGAGCTGAGTCGGCAACCCTTCGCTCGCAACTCCAGGCTGCTTTGGCTTCCGTCACACAGCTTGAGGCTACTGCCAAGCGGCGTCACTGTGGGAGATCGAACGCGGGGATGCGAGGGACGTTGAGCACGTCCCACGTGTCCTTCGATCGGTCCACTGCTGTGGCAGCCACGAGTACTGCTTACACTGAGGTTGACTCCTCACTCCTGGACGAGTGGGAGATCATTTCAAAGTCTGGCAGGCAGCGAAAAACTTTCTAAGGGGCCGATCGTAGGGCGTTCTCGGTTTGTTTGACGAATAGGTTTCGGGCGTTATCTGTGGATGACGGTGTATCTGAGCCGGATGCAGTCGTCGACCCTGTTCCAGAGGAAGCTTCTCAGCCCTCAAGGTCTGGGCATTCACAGAGGGTGATTTTGCTGATAGTTGGGAGCTCCAACTTTAGGCGCGTGATGGGGCCCCTTAGGAACAAGGCTGCCAAAGAGGGGAAGGAAGCCAGTGTGCACTTCGTGTGCATTCCAGGGAGAGTCATTCTGGATGTGGAAAGGGTGCTTCCAGACGCCATGAAGAGTACAGGGTGCAGCCAACTGCAGGTGGTGGCTAATGTTGGTACCAACATTGGTAGCTTTGGATCGGAGCAGATTCTGTATGGTTTCGGGTGGCTAGCGGAAATGATAAAGACTCCCAGTCTTGCTTCCGAGATTAAGGGGAGCTTACCATCTGCAGCATCGTCGATAGAACCGACTGTGGTCCTTCGGTGCAGAGCCGAGTGGAGGATCTGAATCAGAGGCTCAGGCGGTTCTGTGACCGTGAAGGCTGCAGATTCCTTGACTTGCGCCATCGGGTGGTGGGTTTCCAGGTTCCGCTTAATAGGTCAGGAGTCCACTACACACAGGAGGCGGCTAGTGGGTGCAGTGTGGAAGGGACTGGGCGGTTTTTTAGGTTAGAGAGTCTCAGGGAACCACAGAAGGGACGTCCGTCTAAAAGTGGGCAGGTAAAACACAGTAAGGTAGTAGTATTGCTGTCAGAGGTAGTCTGCCTTGTAGCGAAATTGAAGTAGATAGTTCGTGTGAAATAGTATGGGTAGAGGTTATACCTGACAATCGGACTAAACTATTAATTGGATGGTTTTACTGACCCCCCCCCCCCCCCCCCCCCCCCCGACTAAGAAGATATACAGGGCGTTTCAAAAAGAAAGAGCAGATTTCAAACATTTATTTCTCAAAAACTACAAATGATAGAAACACAATTCAAACGTTTCTTGTCAGAGAAAGGTTCAAAGTTTTTCAATGGTCCGCGCAGAAGTTCCATGCAAATCCGCAGTGGCGCTGGCGTTTGTTTGTAGGAAAATGGCGACGACACCACAGGAACGATCATTTTGTGTGCTGCAATTTGCAAAGTTAGAGTCCATTGTTGGTGTGCAACGTGCATTCCGCCGTCAATTCAACAAACAGCCGCCTCGTCATAAGCAAATTTATGAGTGGCATCACAGATTCGTAGAAGATGGTTGCATCTGCAAGCGAAAAAGCACGGGTCGTCCACGCACATCGGATGAAAATGTCGAGCGTGTCCGTGCAGCTTACGAAAGGAGCCCTAGAAAATCCACGACACGGGCAAGTCACGAACTAAACATGTCTAAAACAACGGTATGGCGCGTTCTGAGTAAGCGTCTGCACATGAAGCCGTACAAACTGCAGTTATTGCAAGCATTGCGTCCTGACGACCACAACAAAAGGTTCGAATTTTCAACTGCAATTCTACAGGACATGGAAGAGGACAATTTTGCCGAACGATTAATTTTTTCAGATGAATCAACGTTTCACATTTCTGGTAAAGTTAATCGGCATAACGTACGAATTTGGGCGAGTGAAACTCCGAGGGACGTTATTCAACATGAAAGAGACTCACCAAAGGTTAACGTCTTTTGTGCAATTTCGGTAAACAAAGTTTATGGACCTTTCTTTTTCATGGAGAAAACTATCACAGGAACCATTTACCTGGACATGTTAGAAAACTGGCTATTTCCTCAACTTCAGGAAGATTCAAATCACTTCATCTTCATGCAAGATGGCGCCCCACCACACTTCTCTGAACCTGTACGACGGTACCTAAATAACACCATTCCAGGACGGTGGATTGGAAGAGCAGGAGCACAAGATCAATGTCATCGTCTGTGGCCTCCCAGGTCACCAGACCTTACTCCCTGCGATTTTTATTTGTGGGGGTACATAAAGGACTGTGTTTATGTCCCACCTATGCCCGCTACTCTTCAAGAGGTACGACATCGAATTGTTGCGGCCGTGAATTCGGTAACTAAAGACCAGTTGCGTCGTGTGTGGCAAGAAATGAGATACCGGTTTGATATTTGTCGTGTAACAAATGGTGCTCATATTGAGGTACAGTTTTGATATTTGTTGTGTAACATTTGGTACTCATATTGAGTGAAGGACCGTTGGAATTGTGTTTCTATCATTTGTAGTTTTTGAGAAATAAATGTTTGAAATCTGCTCTTTCTTTTTGAAACGCCCTGTAGTTCATTGAAAACTTGAGTCTCATTTCAAATAAGTACCCCGCTCATGCAATTATAGTCGGTGGTGACTTCAATCTACCCTCGATATGCTGGAAAAATTATACGTTTAAATCCGGCGGAAGGCATAAAACGTCATCCGAAATTGTACTGAATGCTTTCTCAGAAAATTGTTTTGAACAATTAGTTCATGAGCCCACTTAAAGCGTAAATGGTTACGAAAGCGTTCTTGACCTTTTAGCAACAAATAATCCTGAACAAATAGTGAGTATTGTGACGAATACAGGGATTAGCGACCACAAGGCAGTTGCTGCTAGGCTGAATGCTGTAACACCTACAACCATCAAAAAGAAACGCAAAGTACATCTATTTAAAAAACATGATAAAAATGCTCTTAACGCCTTTTTAAGAGTGTCTTCCGATCTGATCATGTAAGTATAGAAAAGTTGAGGAATGTTTTAAAAGAGATAGAATCGACAACAGTTCAGAGATATATACCACATAAATTAATAAGTGATGGTACTGATCCCCTATGGTACACAAAACGGGTCAGATCGTTGTTGCAGAAGCAACGGAAAAAGCATGCCAAATTTAAAAGAACGCAAAATCCCCAAGATTGGCTAAGTTTTACAGAAGTTCGAAAGATGGCGCGTACTTCAATGCGAGATGCTTTTAATAATTTCCACAACGAAATTCTGTCTCGAAATCTGGCAGAAAACCCAAAGAGATTTTGGACATACATAAAGCACACCAGTGGCAAGAGGCAATCAACACCTTCACCGCGCGATAACAACGGTGAAGTCACTGATTACAGTGCCATTAAAACAGAGTTATTAAACACGGTTTTCCGAAACTCCTTCACCAAAGAAGACGAAGTAAGTATTCCTGAATTCCAATCAGGAACAACTGCCAAGACGAGAAACATAGAAGTAGATATCCTCGGTGTAACGAAGCACCTTAAATCACTTAATAAAGGCAAGGCCTCCAGGTCCAGATTGTATACCAGTCAGGTTCCTCTCAGAGTATGCTGATAAAATAGCTCCATAATTAGCAATTATATAAAACCACTCGCTCACAGAAAGATCCGTACCTAAAGACTAGAAAATAGTTCAAGTCACACCAATACCCAAAAATGGAAGTAGGAGTAATGCGCTGAATTACAAGCCTATATCACTAACGTCGATTTGCAGTAGGACTTTGGAACATATACTATATTCGAACATTATGAAGTACCTCGAAGAAAACGATTTATTGACGCGTAGTCAGCTCGGTTTCAGAAAATATCGTTCTTGCGAAACACAACTACCTCTTTATACTCATGAAGTAATAAGTGCTATCGACAGGGAATGTCAAATTGATTCCATATTTTTAGATTTCCAGAAGGATTTCGACACCGTTCCTCACAAGCGTCTTCTAACCAATCTGCGTGTCTACGGAATATCACCTCAGTTGTGCGACTGGATTCGTGATTTCCTGTCAGAAAGGTCACAATTCGTAGTAATAGACGGAAAGTCATCGAGTAAAACAGAAGTAATATCCGGCGTTCCCCAAGGGAGTGTTTAGGCCCTGTATTGTTCCTGATCTATATTAACGACATAGGAGACAATCTGAGTAGCCGTCTTAGATAGATTGAAGATGATGTTGTCATGTACCGTCTTGTAAAGTCATCAGATGAACAAAACGACTTGCAAAATGATTTAGATAAGACATCTGTATGGTGCGAAAAGTGGCAATTGACCCTGAATAAGGAAAAGTGTGAAGTTATTCACATGAGTACTAAAAGAAATCAGCTAAATTTCGATTACGCGGTAAGTCACACAAATCCGAGGGCTGTAAATTCAACTAAATACTTAGGGATTACAATTACAAATAAACTAAATTGGAACGATCATATAGATAATATTGTGGGTAGAGCAAACCAAAGACTGCGATTCATTGGCAGAACACTTAGAAGGTGCAACAGGTCTATCAAAGAGACTGCTTACGCCAGGCTTGTCCGCCCTACTCTGAAGTATTGCTGTGCGGTGTGGAATCCGCATCAGGTGGGACTGACGGATGACATCGAAAAAGTACAAAGAAGGGCAGCTCGTTTTGTATTATCGCGAAATAGGGGGACATGATACGTGAATTGGAGTGGTAATAATTGAAATAAAGGCGTTTTTCGATGCGACGGCATCTTCTCATGAAATTTCCATCACCAGCTTTCTCCTCCGATTGCGAAAACATTCTGTTGCCACCCACCTACATAGGGAGAAATGATCATCACGATAAAATAAGAGAAATCAGGGCTCGCACAGAAAAAATTAAGTGCTCGTTTTTCACGCATGGCGTTCGAGAGTGGAACGGTAGAGAGACAGCTTGAAGGTGGTTCATTGACCCCTCTGCCAGGCCTTTAATTGTGAACAGCAGAGTAATCACGTAGATGTAGATGTAGAATGCCACGTACTGCTCGATTGCACAGAGTGGGAGCTTTGATATCGTGCAGGCTGCAGCACAATAAATGAGACAAGGGAAAGTGGGTTTCTTATTCTTTTTTTACCAAAAAAGTAACTAAGTAAATAAATAAAATTTTTAAACTGTTGTGAAGTGTATTCTCACTTTATTAGATATTCCGCTTATGTTCTTTTCGTATAAATATATGTTTAAAAATGTAAAACATTCCCAGTATCAACATGTTTTGTTAAACGTGTGTCATTAAATCAAAGCTCAGATATTGAAGACCACAGAGTTTTGACATTAATTACAGTAATAGAGGGTTAACTGATACTTCCCCCGTAATTTCTACAAGAAATTTAAGTAGAGTCGGGCTTTACATGCTGAGGCCCACACGTGTACAGTATTTAAGAAACGGCTGATTAGTTTATCACAGATTTTCAGGGGCCTCGATATTTTCACAGAGAAAATATGGTAGGGCCAAGTAGAAGCCGACAACATTCTCGGAATAATAACGTTCCAAACATTGTATAGTAGATTGCCGTCCTGACAGCTTACTTCAAAATATTCTGAACAATCTTGAAGGTGACCCAGACAGAAACCCAATGTTAAATTTCCATTCAGTCACCAAGTAAACTATGTATATTTCCAAGCTTGTATTGTCGAATTTCAATCTTAAGGCTTATTGAAACTAGCAAGTTGTTTAACAATATTACAAATTTTGTCGTTTGTAAGCGCAGTTATTTTACAACGTAAAAGGTTAAAATGAGTACAGAGCAAAAAATGCCGTCCCCCTCAGTGTGCCGCCCCTAGGCCCGTGCCCAGTGGGCCTGCATGCAAATCCGCCACTGCATACTTGTTTTTGTTTCAAATAGAACAGAAGCTGGTTTCTTAACATTTTACTCTGTGGACTCACGTCTATTTGTTACTGATTACGTACCCTTGTGTGAACTGCTCGATTCAGATGCATTGTAAATATATTTCTCGTATTCTACGTTATTTTTGTTCGCATACGTTTTTCGCACTTTCTCGCATTTGAAGGAAGCATCCGATATTTTTGTTGCTGGAAATGATTCTAGTAGTTTTTTTTCCTTCTTTCTTTGGGCCTTGTCCCGCGCCAACGCGAGGTAGGCCTTGTTATTACGGATTTGGCAGTGTTAGTTGGAGGGGGTTGCCGGATGCTCTTCCTGCCGCCACTCCGGACCCCTCTGGATGTAAGTATTGTACCCCAGCTGTCGGCGTCTAGTGTAACCTATGAAATAGTGCGAACGAGTTCCAATGTCTGTCGGTCGTGTTACTGAGACGGAACGTGGGGACCAGTCCGGTATTCACCTGTGCGGGATGTGGAAAACCGCCTTAAAACCACATCCAGGCTGGCTGGCATACCGGCCCTCGTCGTTAATCCGCCGGGCGGATTCGATCCGGGGCCGGCGCGCCTACCCGAGTCCACGAAGCAGCGCGTTAGCGCTCTCGGCTACCCTGGCGGGTAGAATGATTCTAGAAGAGTGATTTCTGTTAAAATGTATTGTTTGTAGTACATGCTAATAACGTGCGAACATATCAGCGTAATTACTGTTGCATTTCGAGCTCCAGTCAATAAGACTACAAAACATACTTATCTACATCCATACTTTGCAAACCATTCGGAAATGCATGGCACTCAGTAGCAAGAAGCAACACCAGTCAAAGCAGAATTACATACTCTTTTCGTGACAGGATATAATAAAGTTAAATTTCAGTTATTTCAAACGACCCTAACATGGAGTTTTCTGTTAAATGCAAGATAGTACAGAAAACAGATGCAAGTCAAAATAAAATAAATTAAAAATGAAATAAAAGAAATATACTTACAATCCATTTAGTTCAAACAATTAACACACAGATTCGTAAGCAGTAACAAATATACATAAGTCCACAGAAAATCATGCGAAGAAATCAGCTTCCATGTGATACGAAACAAAAAACAAAGAATGACTATCTCTGTTCAATATTACTGATGCGAGAAAATACCAAGCAGAATATCAGCAACGTATTCACAATACAATTCAAAGTGTGCAGTACACACATGAAGCCGTAATCAGGAACACATAGCAGTGAAACCAGCTTCTGTTTTGAACAAAACATAAATCACCCAATAAGAAAACGAGATGATGGACTGTTAAACTTGCAGCGCTCCAAGTGGGCTCACAACGAACCAAGACTGTGTTACCAGATGTCCCTGTATCGCCCTCACATTAACCACTCTCAAAATATTAAAAGCACAACGGATGCAGTAGAAGAGATTTGTTTCACAAGACCTAGGCGCAGAAGTTCTCGTATCTCATAAGGCATGCATTTCAGAGCCCATGTTCACTATTTTGCTTCGAATTCCCTGACCATTCTTCCTGAGACACACTGTATGAACAGTTACCTGAAGTTGACCCAAAATACGTGTCACACTGCTTGTACGACAATCTATGCTAATCTTCTAAATGAGAAAGTGTCTTTGTAACTTTTAACGACTAAACCGCTGAACCGATACTGATGAATATTAGTGTGGAGACAGCTTGAACGCTGGGGAAGAACACAGGCTACATTAGAAAGTGTATAATACAACATATTTACTGAATTCATTTGCAGAATATTAAGCGAATTACGGAAAAACATTTGGTCTTTGAAAAAGCTGTTTTATCGTTGACTTTTGAACTTTATGATATTTGTGGAAATTCTTTGACTGGTTGATATGTTGCACATTAACGATTCAACGTAATGAGTACATTGCTTATACAGTCCTCGATATGTTTAATCCATACTTCCACACTACACAGTCTAGTCATGTTAATGTGACGCCAGCTACGTTCGACGTCAACGTGCAATAGCCACACAGAGACAGTAGATGGCAGCACTAGCACTGGAAGGTCATAAAACGTGAACGGCGCACGGAGGAAATAATACAGTCGTTGTCGTAATGCGAGAACGGAGCGATTTCTCTGACGTACAAAGAAAGTACAAGATCACTGCCATTCGGGTCAAGGATGGCAGGATTTACGAAACAGCAAAGTTTGTAAACTGTCAAAGTTTGTAAACTGTTTGCGTACCGCCACGGTTAAAGTGTACCTTGGGTGTCAAAATAGCGCTGTCCAAAACCGGCGCCAAGGTAACTGTGGTGCACGACGGGCCGTTGGTGATGGTGGTGAAAGACGGTTGCGGAGATGTGTACGAGCGAACAGGCGTGCAACTGTTGATAGATTGACCATCCTGGTGAACCTAGGGGCCACCAACAGCGTCTCCCCAATGAGCGGTCAGCGAATGCTGCTGTGTATGAGTTCCTGCGGCTGGCGTGTAGATCACGCACCAACACTGATTGCTGTTCATGGGTGACAAAGGCTGCAAGTTGCCGCAAAGTCTACAATTAGACGTACACTGAGTGGCGACAGGTGGCATTTCAGATGAATCACATGTTTGTCCCATCGGACAGTTGGGCATTGGGGTGTACATTTCTGCAGGAATTGTCGTAAGAATCCAAGCCGGAAGAGGGAGCATCATGGTGTGGGGAATGTTTTCGTGGCATTCTCTGAGTAGTCTAGTCATTCTGGTGGTGGTGGTGGTGGTTAGTGTTTAACGTCCCGTCGACAACGGGTTCATTAGAGACGGAGCGCAAG
This sequence comes from Schistocerca americana, assembly GCF_021461395.2. NCBI lineage: Eukaryota > Metazoa > Arthropoda > Insecta > Orthoptera > Acrididae > Schistocerca > Schistocerca americana. The sequence continues at coordinate 314,617,001 of NC_060124.1, forward strand.
CTCGGATTAGGGAAGGATTGGGAAGGAAATCGGCCGTGCCCTTTCAAAGGAACCATCCCGGCATTTGCCTGAAACGATTTAGGGAAATCACGGAAAACCTAAATCAGGATGGCCGGAGACGGGATTGAACCATTGTCCTCCCGAATGCGAGTCCAGTGTGCTAACCACTGCCCCACCTCGCTCGGTAGTCATTCTGGAAGGCACACTGGAGCAATGGAAGTTTATTGGGGACTATGTCCACTGCTACATGTATTTTGTTTTTTCCTCGGCATGATGACATCTACCAGCAGGACAACGCAACGTGTCACTCACAATGTACGTCAATGGTTGAAACAGCACCAGGATGAGTTTACCTTACTACCTTGTTCAACGAACTCTCCAGATTCAAACTCAGTCGAGAATCTGTGGGACCACCTCAATCGGGCTGTGCGCGTCATGGATTCTCAAGCAAGAAGCCTAGTGCAGTGGTCACTGCACGGGTGTCATCAGGGCTCCACAACCATGTCGGTACCACCAAGAACCTTAATAACTCTCATGTTGCATGTCCGCAGCTCAGAAGTTTGTTATTCCGGCTTTTGACAGGTCACAATAATCTCATTGAACTGTGTATAACATAATATGATAATGTAAGTGCGAAAGCTCTCTGTCTGTTACGTTTCCACGACTAAACCGCTGAAACAGTTCCGATGACATTTGGTATGGTCCATGATTAAGAACAAGGGCTAAAAAGCAAATCCACCCGTAAGTGGGTGGAATAGCGAATGTGACGCCCCCTTTTGCTGCCAATTGGCTCTTCCACCATCAGTGAAATTGTAATGTCCTTTTTCTATGACCAGCCAGTATTCTTCACCTCATCTAGATACGGGAAAGAGAGGCGATGCAGCACTATCTGTTAATTTGTTGGTTATACCCTCTCTTTGCACTAATTTGAGTCAGATTCGTTCGTTAAAAAGTTTAGATTCAAATTATTACTATCGGAAAGCTGCGTTGTTTAGCGGCTGCGGCCAAAGATCTTTATTAATAGTTACCAGGCGACCGATTCGCGAATTAATTCCTTCAAAAGTTACAGGGTTCATTTAACACAGTACGATGTTTTGTCTGTTGAAAATTATTCCCTTTAATATTAATGTTGAATAAACTGTTATTATTATTATTGTTCAGAGATAATCCAGTACACGGCTCACTTCTCGTGATACTTGTTTCGAAATCGTAGGACACTATAGTTTTTTCTTAACTCGGTTTTTAGTAACACAGTTTTTTTAATGTGATTCACTGCTGTGAATGGTCACACTTTAGCTCGATAGTAAATGTCTGAACAGGGTCCATAATCGAACGTCAAGTTGCGACGCGATATTTGAATAGTAGCTTCGGTAACAACTAAAGTTCTTAAATTGGAATTAATGATATCGATCTTTTATCGACTGAGATGTTCGCTGGATGTTAGCGTTACCTCAGTTCTGTAAGTTTTCGTACTTTTTACAGTAAATTAAACGAACAGAAACTTACTTTTAATTAGCCCAGCTTCCAATGAAATTAACTACTTCAAGCAGTGGCGCATGAACTTAAAGAGACGCCAGTACTCAGTACTCAGATTCTAAAATCACGAACACAAAGACTCGTAGATGCTAGAAAGTCCCAAACAGTAAAGACTCCCAGACGCTAAAGACGTTAACAATGCGTGCGTTCGTTTTATATAGTAGTTGTGAAATAAAAGGGACGTTTGTTAGAATGTCTTTGAATGAAGCCGCTTGCTACTTTGCATATAATACTCTGTTCCATTGGGCCTTCTTATTATTTTATTTAATTTTCTCAACTTTAAAATGGGAATTCGTGATTTATATGAAAAATTGGAATTCTTCATGGCCAGTTCGAACAAATTTTAGTTACAAAAAAGATCAGGTAGAGGTAGGGGTGTAAATGTGGAAGCGTGTGGGTAATACGGAAACGTCTAGTGTCTGGCTTGCAGAGTGTTGCATTCTAGCGGGGCAGGCAGAAATTGCAATAATTCCTGTTTGTCAGGATAGAGGGTTAGCAATCAGTTGAGCAACAGACGTCGTGACAGTGACGCAATTTACGTTCGCGCATTTTCTAAACCTTTTTCGAGGTAAGTTGTGGTATTATATTTACCTACATACTTTGTAGTTATCTTTCTTTACGTCTGATAGCTTATCAAGGGAGGTGCATAGAAGGTTTTAGCAGTCCTTTGTCAACCTTAAATGGATAGTTGCTCTATGTAATCTACCGAAAATTAAAATGACCATTGTGCAGGTAATGTGGAAGCATACATACGATGGCATTGTCGAAACGTTCCCACAATACCAACATCAAATACATTACTTCTAATACGTTTTGCGTCGGTTTCTAGATACCACGAAAGCTAAATGATCGGAAACCAAGAGCTATTGAGAAGAAGTGGGATGCTGAAAACATGATTAAGGCTATAATAGCCTTGAGGGAAAAGCAGATGGGGTTAAGAAGAGCAGTAAAAGCTTTCAGTGTACCTCAGACGACACTTCAAAGGTTTGTACACAGTGATATGAAATCTGAAGAATGCGTTTCTTTGAGACCTGGACGTAAGCCTGTACTACCTGATGCTATTGAGAAACAGTTGGTACAGTATCTCATTGAAATGAATAATCGCTTCTATGTCCTTACCAGATTACATGTCAAGAGAATGGCATATCAGCTAGCGGAAAGAGTTTATGTGATCGCTGTAAGCTTGTTGACACCAGTGCCTACCAATTTAAATTATATATTACAGCACTGCAGATGGTCACTAAGTGACCGAAAATAGAATTTTGCGGTTAATAAAACAAAAAAATACGACCAATGCTGTCTCTCCTTCCAAGGAAAGAAATAATATTAATCATCCTTTTACTTAGCTTGGTTTGACATTTTCTTAGACGACACAGAAATAAACTGACAATCCACAAACCTATTGGGACCTCATTCTTGAGAGCAAACGGGTTCAAAAAAGAAGCTGTAGACAAGTTTTATGACATTTTGGAAGCTGAGTACAGTAAACACTCCTATAGTGCTGATCGTGTGTACAATGTGGACGAGACTGGGGTGTCTGTCGTCCAGAGCAGAATACCACATGTAATTGGACTGAAAGGTGAACGTCAAGTAGGTGTCCTCACATCAGCAGAGCGAGGATCGCTGGTGACTATCATATGCTGTATGAGTGCTGGCCGTACTTTCATATCACCAATGATATTCTTCCCAGGAAGAACTGGACTGATACTCTACTGAAAGGAGCACCAACTGGAGCAATTGGTAAATCTCATCTTTCAGGCTGGATTCAAACTGAGCTCTTCTCCGAGTGGTTTGACCACTTCATTTCTAAGGCACATCCCTCAAAAGAATCTCCTGTGTAGTTAATTCTTGATGCGCATAACAGTCGTGCCAGAAACCTTCAAGTTATAGAACGTTCAAGGGAGAACCATGTTACAATCATGAGCATCCCGCCTCATACCTCTCATAAAACTCAGCCACTTCATAAGACCTTTATGGGCACTCTATAAACCTATTACGCTGAGTATGTTCACCAATGGTTGCGGCACAGCAGCCAGCCCTTAGGACAATATGACATATCTGAGTTGTTTGGGAAAGCCTACCTAAAGTGCCAGACTGGCTCTATTGCTGCAAAAGGATTTTTGGAGACTGGAATTTTCCCAAATGATAGGACTGTTTTTGCAGAAATCGACTTTATAGCTGCCATGTCGGCTTTAGATGATGCCAGAAGTCTGAGAGGAACTTACCAGAATCCAGTATCTCCAGGTGGAAGTAATGACCACAGACAAGAAGACGCTCAGAACGCATTCAGACCTGTGACAACTGACAGCCGAAGTGAAGATGGCCAAAGAGAAAGCAGAAGGTCAACATCGTTGTCAAATACCTCATCAAACACGTGTGTGTCTCCTCAAGATATCATGCCAATCCCTCGTCTAAAGAGGATGGTTTCCAACAGAGGTCGTAATCCAGGTTCATCAGCTGTTTTGACATCTTCGCCTTATAAAACACGCCTTGAAGACTCCTTACTGAAGGGTAAAGGCACCTGCCAAAAGCAAGAAAAAAACGTGAAGCTCCTCCTAGAAAACCATGCAAAAAACGGCTTAAGTTATCTGAGGATTCAGATGAAGAGCCCAATGCACCAACTGTTTCTTCAGGCGAGTCAGATTTGTATCTCCCAGTTGGGGAAGAAAAACCTACTGAAGAAGATGCCATTTGTATTTTTGTGGAGGCGCATTTTCCAAAGACGTTCGGGGAGAATTGTGGATTAAGTGTGTAGTGTATGAGGAGTGGAGTCACTCTTTGTGTGCCGGAAATGGAGATACTTACATATGCGATTTTTGCAAGTGAATTTCGCTTATGAGGCATTTTTCTATTACAGTTGCGTTTAAAAACATTTTTGCGTAATTTTATTTAACATAAAATAAAATAGTTTCTAACCTTTTTTTGATAGTTTTCGTTTGAAGTAGTCAGTTTCCCACAGCTTTAAGGCGTTTCCACATTACCCGCACTTCTTGAAACATTAATGAGATGATGTGCAAGCAGAAAATGTTTTTTAGTTTTTAACGTATTTAGTTTTTGTGTTTCATAATATTACATTCATTGATAAAACATTATGAATTAGTTTTGGCTAATTTTTGAAGCTGAAAGAGAAGTAAACATTTCCTTCATACAGCAAAAACAAATTGGGTTCCCACATTTACACTCCTACCTCTATGTAATGAGGGGTTACGGGAAGGAAACATCTTTTTTACATTAGTGAAAATAAACCACGATAAAAATTATTAAATTTCTTGCATAATGTGCACGGAGTGTAAAGTGTAGCAACTTCAGTAGCATGATGCGTGGGTGTGCACTCCAGCCCACGCCCCTCTACGTAGGGCAGTAAGGAGGGCATAGAATTTAGAGGGAGGCGGGGGGGAGGGGCGCACATGCCGTTCTATGCTTACCCCAACTGGCTGACATATGAAGACAATTGATGTTATTGCCCATACAATACCTTATTGCACATCATCTACATCTACATTTATACTCCGCAAGCCACCCAACGGTGTGTGGCGGAGGGCACTTTACGTGCCACTGTCATTACCTCCCTTTTCTGTTCCAGTCGCGTATGGTTCGCGGGAAGAACGACTGTCTGAAAGCCTCCGTGCGCGCTCGAATCTCTCTAATTTTACATTCAAGATCTCCTCGGGAGGTATAAGTAGGGGGAAGCAATATATTCGATACCTCATCCAGAAACGCACCCTCTCGAAACCTGGCGAGCAAGCTACACCGCGATGCAGAGCGCCTCTCTTGCAGAGTCTGCCACTTGAGTTTTCTAAACATCTCCGTAACGCTATCACGGTTACCAAATAACCCTGTGACGAAACGCGCCGCTCTTCTTTGGATCTTCTCTATCTCCTCCGTCAACCCAATCTGGTACGGATCCCACACTGACTCAAGTATAGGTCGAAAGAGTGTTTTGTAAGCCACCTGTTGATGGACTACATTTTCTAAGGACTCTCCCAATGAATCTCAACCTGGTACCCGCCTTACCAACAATTAATTTTATATGATCATTCCACTTCAAATCGTTCCGAACGCATACTCCCAGATATTTTACAGAAGTAACTGCTACCAGTGTTTGTTCCGCTATCATATAATCATACAATAAAGGATCCTTCTTTCTATGTATTCGCAATAGTCATAACAAAACTACTGATATGCGAGCGGAGCTGCGGGTAATAGCTAGTGATCTATGAGAGCGTGCTGAACAGTAATGCCACCGAATACTTTGTGCGAAGACTCTTAAAGCTTTTTAAATAAAACAAGTAACAGTCTACATCTTCATTCATACATATTTACACTGAAGCGCCAAAGAAACTGACATAGGCATGCGTATTCAAATACAGAGTACGGCGCTGCGGTCGGCAAAGCCTAATATAAGACAAGTGTCTGGGGCAGTTATTAGATCGGTTACTGCTGCTACAACGGTAGGTTATAAAGATTCAAGTGGGTTTGAACGTGGCGTTATAGTCGGTGCACGAGCGATGGACACAGAATCTCCGAGGTAGCGATGAAATGGGGATTTTCCCGTTCGACCATTTCACGAGTGTACCGTGAATAACAGGAATGCGGCAAAACATCAAATCTTCGACATCGTTGCGGCCGGAAAAATATCCCGCAAGAACGGGACCATCGACGGCTGAAGAGAATCGCCAACGTGACGAAAGTGCAACTCTTCCGCAAATTGCTGCAGATCTCAATGCTGGGCCGCCAAAAAGTGTCAGCGTGCGAACCATTCAACGAAACATAATCGATATGGGCTTTCGGAGCCGACGGCCCACTCGTGTACCCTTGATAACTGCACGTCACAAAGCTTTACACCTCTCCTGGGCCCGTCAACACCGACATTGGGTTGTTGGTGAAACATGTTGCCTGGTCGGACTAGCCTCGTTTCAAATTGTATCGAGTGGATGGTCGTGTACGGATATGGACACAACCTCATGAACCCATGGACCCTGCAGAGGATTGCTCAAGGTGGTGGAAGCTCTGAAATGTTATGGGGCGTGTGCCGTTGGTATGATACGCGACCCCTGATACGTCTAGATACGACTCGGACAGGTGACACGTCCTATCTGATTACCTGCATCCATTCATGTACATTGTGCATTCCGACGGACTTGGGAAATTCCAGAAGGACAATGCGACACCCCACACGGCCATAATTGCTACAGATTGGCTCCAGGGATACTCTTCTGAACTGAACCACTTCCGCTGGCCACCGAACTCCCCAGACGAGAACATTATTCAGCATATCTGGAATGCCTTGCACCGTGCTATTATTCGTAGGATTTATGGACAGCCCTGCAGGATGCAGACATTAGTCGAGTCCACGGCACGTCGTGTTGCGGCATTTCTGCGTACTCGCTGAGGCCCTACTCGATATTAGGCATTGTCACCCTGGCGACGAACACATTACTCCCAACTAGAGACCAGTTTGTTGATGCCATCACGTAGGATGTTCGACCTCGTTGATGGAGCCACAATCTCAGCTCTGTTTGCACCGCTTCACTACTATCAAAGCGAGATCCTAGAAGGTGTTTTCTAAGCTTTGGAAACAGAGGAAAGTGGGATGGAGCCAAGTCGGGTCTGTTGGAGGACGATCGGCGACAGTGAATCCAAGGCGACGGATTGTTGCAAACGTCTCAGAACTCACATGTACTGAAGGAGAGGCCGCTCCATGTGAGGACGTACTCTTTGATTTCGCGAAACTTGATTACAGCAGGCTGTTTCACATGCAGTAGCGTAGTCAAATTACACACCTCTATGTTACACGCTACCAGTACTCTCGTACAGAAAGGCACAGAGCATTGAACCATAAGAATACCTCTCCACCTTCCCTGTGGATTGAAGGTGCTGGCAAGCAAAGATTATAATTTTAGAAACAAACTGAAGTATCTTCTGTGTGACAATTTCTCCTACTCCATAGACGAATCTGATGAATTTTGGCATACATAATATCTGTGTGTCTTGGACACCGTTTATTAAATTTCATTGCAGATCAAGGTTAAAGCAAAAAGACAGTTATGGCGAAGATCAGCATGTAACCTCGTTTTTCTCGAGAAAATGTATAATATTTATAAACCTACACACGCGTTCCAGATCACACTGACGTGTCGCAAATATAATCCACAGAAGATGAAATTAGTTAAACTAGACAAAAGTAAACACATATAAACAGTCACTCTGCAAACCATTTGTATCATCTGTGGCATGGGTGTGAGTGTTGTCTTTAGCGTTAAGTTAGTTTAAGTAGTGTATAAGTCTAGGGACCGATGACCTCAGCTGTTTGGTCCCTTACGAATTCACACACAGTTGAACAGTTGTCATCTGTGCAGAACAGACAACTGTTTGTGTGGCAACTGCACAGAAGGTGGGGCTAATTGTAAACCTTCACGGCCGGAAGCGGCACTCTTTTTTAAAATAATACGGGCTGTTATGCTGCGGTAGCATGGCGTTTCGTCAACACCTGCGGAGGACGTCTACAAGGGTGGTTGTAGTTTCTTCAAACGTGCATCGGATCTTCGAAAATCCTACAACCCTCAGCCCCTTGAAGATATCGTTGGGTTTCAACAAGAATTTCATCAGATTGAGGCGTGATACCCCGGAATATATTTAATAAATAAGGAGATGGGGCTACATGAGTGAGAAAAGACACATTGGGTAGTTAGGTTGGTGGGTTGGGGGAGATTGCTGGCATGGTTCCTTTTGGAAAGGACACGACTGACTGAGATTGTGATTCATTTATAATGATATCAACGAGTGTACGTTAAGCCCTACTTTTCCTTGCGTCCTTTCCTGTTTCTTAAAACTACAAGCTACAAATGCATTAAACTTTGTGATTCTTCTGTAAATACAATTGAGAGACATTTTACTGGGACGTTTGTGACTCTTTTATTGCCATTAGCCTCGATAAAGAAACATATGTTTGATCTATAACGTGTTCACAGTCATGAAGTTGGAATGAAATGCAGTGAAATCACTGTTTATGTGGATCAAGTTTCTTGTGAACCATACTGATATTATTCTGCCGTATATTCTCCACAAAATGCGGCGTATCAAAATTCTTCTCCATAATCTCCACAAAATGAGGCACCTGAAATTTTTTTACATTACAGATCTGACTAAATTCCTGTTGAGATGTTCTCCACAAGAGTGTCGTACGACAGAATTCCTTTCCAGTACATTATTTTAGAGTTTGTACTTCTTAAAATAATTGATCGCGCGGCTCTCCCCTTCGGAGATCCGAGTCCTCCCCCGGGCATGGGTGTGTGTGTCGTCCTTAGCGTAAGTTAGTCTAAGTTAGATTAAATAATGTGTAAGCTTATGGATCGATGACTTTAGCAGTATGGTCCAATAAGACCTTACCACAAATTTCCAAGTAATTGCCTTCTGGGACAACCTACTGACAATATCGTGACGATGCTCAAAATTACTACCGTGTGACTGTTGGTGTAGGATAGGATGAGAAGTATTTACACAATATTTCATTGAGAGATTCCAGTCAGCCATTTTATAAAGCAGCAGGTGCAACAAATGCTGTTTCTACCGCTACATTGATAACATTCTTACCTTGAAGCACAAAATTCCAACTTCCAGAATCTTTTGTCAGTATTGATGAAAATGGGACACATAAGACAACCTTTTTCGTGGAAATATTCTCATGCGGTTCTTGCTTATGACGCATTTTGATGAAAATCTTCATACATCTGATCAATATTACCGAATCACAAACATTTCAACAAAGTAACAAAGCAAAGAACATCTGGTGTAGTTCATTTAAATGTGCCGGAGTGTAATACACAACAGATCGAGTAACAGTCACCCTCTTGGCCTAAATTTGGTTGATCGAGGCATCAGACCACAGGTAGTATGTCGTACAACTTATTGCAAGCTAGTCGAATGAAAGACGTCGTTTGATGCTAATGAAACAATATTAGTTATTACTCAATTTATTGTTCAGTATACATCTCGTAGCTCTGGCCTCAGCAACTGGCAGTAGCTACGTGGGCTGTAGTGGAATCTGTTGTCATCAGTGGCAGACTCACGGCTGCCGGAGGTCGTTACGTCAGCCGAAGCTTAGGCCGGCGACTCCTAGTGTGGCGGGTTGCCTGTACACTGAATTGTAGGCGCTTCCCGTGCAGCAAATCCACTCCAAAGCAGGCGTGAAAGTGGTGCGTGTATGGTTGATTTACACGCTGTCCTAAGAGTGCTGTATCCCTTTCTGGTCACCGCCTGCGCTCTCCCATGAACTGGACTGTGCTGTCGGGTGCCGTGAAGTCTGATGTCATGATGTACACTGACCCTGCCAAGCCTGTTAGGTAGGCCATCTAATCTGCACGAAGCCAAACAAGGGAACCTCCCCATCGCACCCCCCTCAGATTTAGTTATAAGTTAGCACAGTGGATAGGCCCTGATAAACTGAACACAGATCAATCGAGAAAACAGGAAGAAGTTATGTGGAACTACGAAAAAAAAAGCAAAATATACAAATTGAGTAGTCGATATGCAACATAGGCAACATCAAGAAAATCAGAAGCTTAGGAGCGCCGTGGTTCCGTGGTTAGCGTGAGCAGCTGTGGAACGAGAGGTCCTTGATTGAAGTCTTCCCTCGAGCGAAAATTTTAATTTTTTTATTTTCGCAAAGTTATGATCTTTCCGTTCGTTCATTGACGTCTCTGTTCACTGTAATAAGTTTAGTGTCTGTGTTTTGCGACCGCACTGCAAAACCGTGCGATTAGTAGACGAAAGGACGTGCCTCTCCAATGGGAACCGAAAAAATTTGATCGCAAGATCATAGGTCAACCGATTCCTCCACAGGAAAATCCGTCTGATATATTCTATACGACATACTGACGGCATGTGCGTCACATGACAGAAATATGTTGTCGACCCACTTAACTTGTACACTTGGCGAATGGGTAAAAAGATTCTTCTACCTTGCCCGATTTAGGTTTTCTTGTGGATGTGATAATCACTCCCAAAAAAGTGATGAAAACATAAGAGTTTGTCACATAAACTGGAACAAATGAATGCAACAGTTTCACAATCGCACAGTTTTCCCTGTGCTCTGTCAAAACATATGTTTTTAAAGTTTTCAAATTTTTCCGTTTGTAGACCGTCAAATCCTGCATATGTCCAAGCAAATCTGAACATGTCCTGGAATTTTGGAGAGTGAAGTTGATTATGTGTGATTGCCTGATCTTTGATAATTGTCTGGAAATAAAAAATTAAACTTTTTGCTGAAGGGAAGACTTGAACCAAGGACCTCTCGTTTCGCAGATGCTCACGCTAACCACAGGACCACGGCGCTCTGGAGCTCACATTCTCCTTGATGTTGCCTATTTTACGTATGGCCTACTCAGTTTGTATATTTTGCTTATTTTTTTTCATAGTTACATACAACTTCTTCCTGTTTTCTCGATTGATCTGTGCTCAGTTTTTCAGGGCCTATCCACTGTGCCAACTTACAACTATATCTGAGGGGGGTGCGATGGGGAGCTTCCCTTGTAAGTATCAGAGCAGCCGATCTCGAGTGGTGTTGATGGACTCATGGACTACCCATCGGCGGCAACTTCGGTACTGGACTCCAGCGTCAGTTACCTGTAGTTAAGAACTGCTATCATTGCGCCAAGCAGTGAGAGTACGCTTGGCACAGAGTGACAGTACTGGAACAATCTCACTCAAGATGTTACAATACAATAATCAGAGAATCGAGTGCGAATGACATGTATGCCATCCAACTTGCTGGTCGACTACCTCTGAGCTAGCTGGTTGGGGTACTTATACTGGACTAAGGGGAGGCTTTGCTGTGAGTCGTCATTCTTAGTGACCGAGTCGGTCCAGTTTATTACGAGTGGTCAGCGATATGCAATCCTGCTAAATTTGCTTAACGGGTTTGTTTCAGTATTGTAACTGCTCCGTCAGGTCCCGAGTAGACGTTGTTGTGTCCTATCTGGGGCATCTAAATGTTACGAAGGAAACAAAGGCAGCCAGGTGTATGCTTGTCCTACGTTTTCCCACTGAGCTCACTCATACCGTCACACGGAAGTGCCGATGTCACACTTCTTTTAACCGACTAAACCTGTCTAAATGTTTATGCCTTGCAGCTGATTTGTATAAACATATCCCTGCGATGGAGCAATGCTGTGCTGCGGGGACATAGAAATCATTTGTTGTGGATTTTTCCATCAGACTGTCGCAGCAAAATGGACGTGTATTGGATGTATTCCATTAAAACGTATTCCATCCTTGTTTTCTCAGATTAAGGATCTGAAACATCATATAGTTCTTCTGAGATCTGACTTTCTGGTACGGAATCTCACTGTTTGACCCCTCTTTCAATTTAGGACATACTAGGGGGACTCAAATGCAAACCTTACTTTTTAAATTTTTATTACTGAACAAAAGTGGGGCACATGTGTATCATTTTTCTACATGGACTTCCAACACACTTTGTCCAGCATGTAGGAAGTTTAAGAATTCCTCTAAAATTTTTTTTTTTTGGTCTTGTGCGCAGCCACTCGCGGAACACTGTTGCACATCTCTGTCAGCACGTAATTTCTTTCCTCTCATCGCCTATTTAAGTGGTCCAAGCATGTGGTAATACTCGGTTCAAGGTATGGTGAGATGACAGATGATGCAGAGTATTATGGAGTGAGCTCCCGTGGCACTCATCTTGTAGACACTTTGCGAAGCTTCATGAATGATGTGACGTGCTTAGCCATTTCTAATGTTCATATCTGCGATTATTTCTTCCACCGTCACATGGCCGTTTATTGACACAATAGCTTCAACTTCTGCAGCGGACTTTGGTGTCACAACGCGGTGTTCCTGACCCGGGTGCTGAGCGTCTGTCACAAGCTTCACCACATTTCCGAACTTTCTACTCCTTTCATACACTTTCTGTAGTAATAGACATTCATCACTTTACCGGCTCTTCGTTCGGCCATGGATCTCAATAGACTTAATACCGTTCTCCCCTGGTGCATGTCACAAGCGAGGCAGCCATTTTGAAGTGATATTGTGGCCGCGTTTTGATTGTCTGTAGTATGCTGCTGCCTGTAGGGCATTACTTAGACAATTGGTAACAGTACTGCCAACTGACAAAACAATGGCGTGGAATGTCGATTTTTAAGTGTCCTTTTCAGTTTTTAATTCGTATCACTATTCAGAAGCTGTCTAATGAAATCTGTCGCATTGATGAGCATACGACGTTTAGTCAAAAATTTTTAGTTATCTCCCTGAAAAAATCGAGCTATGACCGTGAAAAATGGTGATGATGTTAGTCCTTCTCCAGATAACGCGAAAAAATTTTCCCAATGGTGGATACTTTGTTGGCGACCATGGTTGTAGAAGAGTGCTTTTCGGCTGTCCAGGAAAGGTTTCATCTCAAAAGCACCTTACCGCCATTCTGGAAATGCCTCCTATGCAATCGTCGCTTCAACAGAGGAAAGAGAAAGAAGTCACTCGGTTCTGTTTCAGTAGAATACGGGGGATGAGGCAGAGTTATATAGACCAAAGAAGCAGCATGTGAGATATGTCCTAAGAAGAATGAACTGGAGCATTGTCGTGGAGCAAAAACACCTCTCGGACAATTTCCCTTGACTCTTCGTAGGTACAGCCTCCCGTAATGTCATCAGGAGATTTCGGAAGTATACAAGCATAACTCTTACGACTACACCACGGCAGCCCCAAAATACACTCGCAATCATCTTGCCTGATGATGGTTGGGTCTGTACCTTCCTCGGCGCTGGTGAATATGCATGTTTCTGCTGCTAGCTTTGGTACTATTTGTGTGTGTGTGTGTGTGTGTGTGTGTGTAAATGCTGTGAGTGGTCACGGAGCCCAACGGGTTGGGGGCGATCTTTTGCCATCTTCAAAATGTGCACGATGTTGAAAATTGATGCATGACTGATTTCACTTTTCCACTATACCCTCGATTGCGATACTTTGGTCCAGGCTCCCCATTTCTATTACGATGCCCGTTTCTTCGCAGAAAGATAGTCCGTCGCTTCGTTCTTCGTCATTCAGACTCGTTTGACCACACTGGAAGCGACTCCACCACCTAACCAGTCGTTCCTAAGCTGTAACTAACAACCGCCTGATGGATAAAATGAAACTCGTTGAGAGATGAAAGGAAAAAGAGTTCCATTGTGTTTCTGTGACGAAACAGAATTAAATTTAAAATGTCGTTACTAGTATCACTATTTCGTAAGAGTTCAATATTGATATCATGAGTTACCAATAATTACATTTTTAAATACTAGCATTAACGTGTGACACAGTATGGTGGAGGTTGTTGTTATTGTTGTTGTTGTTGTTGTGGTCTCCAGTCGACTGGTTTGATGCAGCTCTCCATGCTACTGTATTCTCTTACAAGTCTCCTCGTCTCCGAGTAATTCCTGCAACCTACAACGAATCTTTCTTACTGTAGTCATCTCTTGGTCACGCTCTACGATTTTTACCTCCCACGCTTCCCTCCAGTGCTAAATTGCTGATCCCTTGATGCCTCAGAATGTGTCCTGCGAACCGATCCCTTCTTGTAGTCAGTTTGTGCCACAAAGTTTTCTTCTCCACAATTTTATTCAGTAGCTCCTTATTAGTTACGTCATCTACCCATTTAATTTTCAGCATTTTTCTATAGCACCACATTTCGAAAGCTTTTATTCTCTTCTTGTGTAAACTGTTTATCGTACATGTTTCACTTCCATAAATGCCTACACTCCATACAAATACTTTCAGAAGGAACTTCCTGACACTTAAATCTATACTCGATGTTAACAAATTTCTCTTCTGCTGATACGCTTTTCTTGCCATTGCCAGTCTACTTTTTATATCCTCCCTACTTCGACCATCATCAGTAAAACTCATCTATTGCTATAAGTCTGTCGCCTCCTAATCTAATTCCCTCATCATCACCTGATTTAATTCAACTACATTCCATTATCCTTGGTTTGCTTTTGTTGATGTTCATTTTATATCCTCCTTTCAAGACACTGTCCGTTCCGTTCAGCTGCTCTTCCAGGTCCTCTGCTGTCTCTCACAGAATTACAATGTCATCGGCAAACCTCAAAGTTTTTATTTATAGTCCCTGGACTTTAATTCCTGCTCCAAATTTTTCTTTTGTTTCCTTTACTGCTTAATCAATATACAGAGTGAATAATATCGAGGATAGGCTACAACCGTGTCTCACTCCCTTCTCAACCAGCTCTTCCCTTTCGTGCCCCTCTTATAACTGCCGTCTGGTTTCTGTACAAATCGTAAATAGCCTTTCGCTCCCTGCCAGCTTCATAATATGAAAGAGTGTAGCCCAGTCAACATTGTCGAAAGCTTTCTCTACGTCTACAAATGCTATAAAAGTAATTTTGCCTTTCCTTAACCCATCTTCTATGAGCAGTCACAAGATCAGTATTGCCTCGGGTGTTCTTGCATTTCTCCGGAATCCAAACTGATTTTCTTCGAGGTCAGCTTCTACCAATTTTTCATTCTTCTCTAAAGCTGTGCTCTTAGGTTCCTTCCTATTGTCTCTCTCGGAAATCGCAACATATTCGGAGATAAACAGCTAAGTATTTGTGACATGCAAGAAGACAAATATCATTGCTGCTCATTTCAGTCGCAGCAACTAGACTAGACTTTGAAATCGCGAAATATTCTGAAAGAAAGATCAAATTTTTGTGCCAAGAAAGAATATTGTTTCACTCGCAGCAGCGTCATCTTTTGTTTTTTAATTCGAATGAAATAACGAAAGTGAAGAAACTCATTCCTGATAGAACTTAATCTTATGAGCAAATAATAACATCGAACATTGTAGAATATAATTCCGTTATATGAATAAGAAAGTCCCAGACTGTGTTACTAACGCGAAGATTAAAAAAACAAAAACAAAAAAAGGTGCCTTAAACCCCCCTACTGCATATCTTTAACGACATGAACGCAGCGATCGATTAAAGTTTCGAAAATTATTATCGTTCGTCTTAGAATCTTCTAAGGACCTTTACAGTTATGTCTCCTTAACTGACATTTAATTCTAGCAAATCGTACTTAGAGTTATGTGTTAAATCTTCAATGCGCCGTTGCCCTGAAACAGCGTAGTGTCATAACGCGCAAGTTATACGGAAACAACAAAATACGATGAATCCTCTCAAAATTGACGAGCGTGAGATGTCACGGATCGTTTTCCAATTTCAGACGAACTCCAGTCGAAAGCGGTTGCGACTTCCTCATTATACTCACACGTCATTCTGTGGTTGTTTTAAAAGCGATATAGTACGTGTGCGAACTTGTAAGATATACAGTTGCCGAATTCCTTTTCGAAATTTGGGCAGTGTATAAATGCACGCTGAAAAGTAGTAAAACTACGAATATACCTCGTTTCATGTGCGTACTGTTTAAAAGATTTATCCGTTGTCGTTTTGTTCATTTGTGTTATACACCAGCACAGAAAGAACTTTCATGTGTTTAACTTTAAGTGAATATGTGACTTTATTATTTTAGGCTACGTTTCGTAATTTCATTACGAACTATCATGTGCCATGCCTCTTTGTTTTGACTTCCAAAATCATGGCGGAGAGTTGATCAGTTTGCTTCAATCTGATCGCGGTGTTGCCTCTCTAAGGTATTCTATCTCTTTGCCAAAAAGTGTATACCTGAAGGTAGTTAACGGTTAAAATAGACAGACTAACTACACAACATCTAAAACAGTGGAACAGTGAACTGTGCCTTCTTGAGCAATTGTTAGATAAAAGTTGAAGCAACCAACCTGGAAACACATTAAAATCTCCTACCCAAGATAGCATTGAGAAGACCATACATCACACTGAATCTCGAAACACGGACGACATTAATTTTGAATCATCATCTCCTAAAATAGAAGGCAGATCACCTATAAATCAGTTGCAGCCCTCGTGGCTTGGTCTGAAACAAATCCTGTTAACACGTAGCGCACAAATACCTGTATACAACAAACACTGCATACTGGTGAATCCTTCTACTGGAGGACGAATCCATGCTTCTGAGGAATGTGCTCTATCCGGAAGCGAGTTAGATGTACCTCATCCCGCCACAGTGACCGGAAGGAGGAACATCCGGTCTCATCTTGTTGTTCTTCAACCTAACCATTATGTCTCCCATGATCCTCTGCCTCAATAGCGAGGTAACTGCATGTACGGGGGCAGCACATCAGAAATCGTATTTGTCACACAGGCAGTCTTAGCCGCGTCTTTTTCTGCTTAATGACCCCGAAGGCCCACGAGGCCCTGGCAACATAAATGCTTCATTTCTGTAGTGCCATTGAAATTTTATCAAAAACTTCTCAAAATGTGCGGATCCTAGGCAAAGTAGAAATTCTTGCTCATTACTGCATTCCGTAATGTTAATCAAGATTTGCAAGCAGTTCAGTTGTGGTACATCCAATTCTAAAGTCAGTTTATTATTCATTTAATTCAAATCTATTGTTAATTTCACGCCATTCGTAACAATTTGATTGAATATTTCGAATATAACGTAGAGAAGGCTGATAGTTATATTGCTAAAGGTATCTCCCTGAGAACTGCTATTCTGGATCTAGAAAACATCGTGGCTCCGTCCAGTGGCGTATTTATAATTTTTTGGGGGGGGAGGGAGGGGGTGTGCTTAGACTTTTAGTTTTCAGTAGCTCAAACCGAAAGTTAATTTTAATGATCTGTACTAATTTAATGTTCAAAATTATGAAAATAAAGTGTATCTTTGGTTTACGTTTGTTTAATTAGGACACTAATGACTTTACGAAAACGATTTATTGATGCTATGAATTACATTATGAAATTAAATTTTATAAAGTTATGAAGTCTGAATAATTTTAATAAAATGTGATCAAGCTGCTAATAGAATATTCTCTGAAGTGTATAAAATCTGCTTTTGTCTGATACTTTAATGCACATAAACAGAAGGAAAACGGCGGTCTCTTTGTTTTGCCATATCATTTATCACAGTTTGAACATCAGTCCTTTTTTCTCAATGAATTGCCATCATGGCGAGCCCATTCAGACGTGTCTCGCTAGTTTTATTTATTTGGTGCGTCTTGATTCTCTTAAGGATGGGGAAACTACCCTCATTCGCGGCCGTTGCCACTGGTAGGGTTGCCAAGAGATGTAGAAACAGAAACAAATTAGGGTAGACCTAACGGTTGCAGGCAAAGTTGCCATTGCGTTTCGAGGCAACTGCTCCAGTCGACTTTGCCGTTGAGGAAAGAATTTCAAGTCGACCACCGTCGTTGGTCTACAATTTCACATTTTGGGAGGAGAAGGGGGGATTAATTCTGGAACACGCCCCCCCCCCCTCGCCCCCTCAATACGCCATTGGTTCCATCTGAGAAGACATCATCGATGCCTTCGCTAGGACGTTAGCAAGATTAAGAAATTATATCGGCAATTATTTTAAGAGTTATTGGATATTAAATATTTTTCTTTCTGACTCGAAATAAATTGAAAATTCTTTTAATTCTGATATATTATTTCGTTAGGCTCAAGCCAGAGTTAATGAAAGCTTCTGCCAGAGTGGCTTTAAGTAAAATTACATTTTCAACAATCAAAAATAACCATGCTGTGTTAACTGAAAATCAGACTTCGTAAATAACTTTAAAATGCTGGTTGTTCAGAACGCAGAGCGCAAGAAATGAAATAAAACTAATTTTAACCTAATTCTGGAACTAAAACACCACATGAGCTTCCACCCCTACAAAGCAGTTGCCACATTTATGTAAATGGTAGGGAGAGGAAGAGGGTTCCGTTTCAAAGCAAGAACATATATTTAAAATTCACACTGATAATTATTATTTAACTGTAATTCAACCTACATGAACAGGTAGCAAGGTTCAATACATCGAATGGCATACAGAGCTACGAGCGCAACACGAGACAAGGGCTTAGCAACAAGATCAAAAAGACAAGCGATAAGAGGGAGATAACATGGCGTCTTTCCCTTATATAGTAGTTCGTGTAATCTTTATGTGTCACCAGGAATGTAACGTTTCAGTACACTAATTCTGATAAATATTTTTTGTTTATCGTATTTGCCGGCCGCAGTGACCGAGCGGTTCTAGGCGCTACAGTCTGGAGCCGTGCGACCGCTACGGTCGCAGGTTCGAATCCTGCCTCGGGCATGGATGTGTGTGATGTCCTTGGGTTAGTTAGGTTTAAGTAGTTCTAAGTTCTAGGGGACTGATGACCTCGGAAGTTAAGTCCTATAGTGCTCAGAGCCATTTGAACCATTTTTTAAATCGTATTTCACTGTAATCACTTTTAACACCCTAATTAGAGGCGTCACACCGTAATAGTCAACGATTATTCACAAGACCGTGGCTACTAGGAAAAGATACCAGGCGCGGAAGTACATTAGAGAATTACAAACTGAAAATATCAAGGAATACAGATTTTTCTGAGACTGGAACTTCATTCTTTACTTGACCCCATAAATTCTAAAAAAAGGTATTGTTTTGCGAATAGATATTCCAGGAAACGTTAACTTCCATGTTCCTTGGGTTTTCGTGTAACAGGAACAGATTTCCGCTTACCCCACCATTTCCCCAGTGCTCTAGTCAGCACAAGCAAGTTCATCCTAGGTGTTTGGATGCTATTTACGGACACCTAGAGGTTTAGCTTCAGGTAAGATAGTAACTTAAAACCAGTACTTACATTTAAGTAGACATTTGTTGTAAACATTTAAAGCATTTTATAATTTGTAAGGGTAATTTGTAATAAGTACGTAGATGAAAAACGCTGACTGAAAGGAGCAGAAGTCAGTGAGGCTAGTTTTTCAGAACAATCTGAAGAACCGAATGCATTTTTAATATTGTCTAACTGTGGTAATGCATGGCGCATACGTGGCGTAGTGTGCGAAGTGTGCGTTGGAAAGTGGAAGAATAACTGTGAAAGTACTTGACTGTGGTGGAAACTGGTATTGAGGGCTAAAAATTGGTGATGATGAAGATACACAGTACGGTGATAGGAGGGGTTTACTTGATGAACGATGACAGGTATCGAAGACCAGTCTTGAATGTGAACGATACTTTTTTTTTCACGTAAATACTGAAGATCATTTCCGTCATAAGATTCCGAATTGTACGAGGGCATGCTGAAAAGTAATGTCTACGAATTTTTTGTTTTAAACTTTTTAAATTAAAAGATGTTATTAACGTTCAACATACTTATTCTTCATGTCTGTGTATTTACAGCCCTCTGCCGCTACAGGACGCCGAACTGTAGCGTGTTACACGGCGTCGTGTAACGCAACTAAGACGGTGCGTGGGAAACAGCGTGCTGTAAGCGAGTTTCGCCAATTAGAAGAGATCGTCCAGTTCGTCCACACGAGGAGCACCCTTTCCTTCAGCATGATAATTCCAGGCCACACACGAACGCTGCGACATCTGCAACAATCCACGCCCTGGGTTTACTGTCATCGGTCATCCTCCATAAGTCACGCCTTGGCCCCTTCCGATTTTCATCCTTAGAGGACTTCACTTTAACAGTGATGAATCGGGAGACAGAGGTGATGATGTGGCTACGTCAAAAAAGTCAATCATTCTGCGTGGTGCATTCAAGTTCTAAGGCCTCCGATGTTTTTTCTAATTAACTATTCACCCAAAATCGATGAAACTGGCGTTACTTCTCGACGTAATCGCCCTGCAGACGCACACATTTTTCACGACGCTGACGCCATGATTCCATGGCAGCGGCGAAGGCTTCTTTAGGACTCTGTTTTGAACACTGGAAAATCGCTGAGGCAATAGCAGCATGGCTGGTGAATGTGCAGCCACGGAGAGTGTCTTTCATTGTTGGAAAAAGCCAGAAGTCACTAGGAGCCAGGTCAGGTGAGTAGGGAGCATGAGGAATCACTTCAAAATTGTTATCACGAAGAAACTGTTGCGTAACGTTAGCTCGATGTGCGGGTGCGTTGTCTTGGTGAAACAGCACACGCACAGCCCTTCCCGGACGTTTTTGTTGCAGTGCAGGAAGGAATTTGTTCTTCAAAACATTTTCGTAGGATGCACCTGTTACCGTAGTGCCCTTTGGAACGCAATGGGTAAGGATTATGCCCTCGCTGTCGCAGAACATGGACACCATCATTTTTTCAGCACTGGCGGTTACCCGAAAATTTTTTGGTGGCGGTGAATCTGTGTGCTTCCATTGAGCTGACTGGCGCTTTTTTTCTGGATTGAAAAATGGCATCCACGTCTCATCCAGTGTCACAACCGACGAAAAGAAAGTCCCATTCATGCTGTCGTTGTGCGTCAACATTGCTTGGCAACATGCCACACGGACAACCATGTGGTCGTCCGTCAGCATTCGTGGCACCCACCTGGATGACACTTTTCGCATTTTCAGGTCGTCATGCAGGATTGTGTGCACAGAACCCACAGAAATGCCAACTCTGGAGGCGATCTGTTCAACAGTCATTCGGCGATCCCCCAAAACAATTCTCTCCACTTTCTCGATCATGTCGTCAGACCGGCTTGTGCGAGCCCTAGGTTGTTTTGGTTTGTTGTCACACGATGTTCTGCCTACATTAAACTGTCGCACCCACAAACGCACTTTCGACACATCCATAACTCCATCACCACATGTCTCCTTCAACTGTCGATGAATTTCAATTGGTTTCACACCACGCAAATTCAGAAAACGAATGATTGCACGCTGTTCAAGTAAGGAAAACGTCGCCATTTTAAGTATTTAAAACAGTTCTCATTCTCGCCGCTGGCGGTAAAATTCCATCGACCGTACGGTGCTGCCATCTCTGGGACGTATTGACAATGAACGCGACCTCATTTTAAAACAATGCGCATGTTTCTATCTCTTTCCAGTCCGGAGAAAAAAAATCGGAGGCCTTAGAACTTGAATGCACCTCGTACAATGACGGTATCAAAAAAAGCTTTAAGATTTTCACATAAAAAATGTGGAGACATGACTTTTCAGCACGCCCTCGTATCTTGTGCTGTAAGTGAGAGCGTTTTTTAACTTGTTGGCAACACTAATACCAAATATATTGAAAGAACCTTTGTCCTACTCGTTGTCATTAACTGTTGGGTGTAAATGCTTCAGATCTTTCACAATATTATGGAGTCTTTTTTCACATTTTTTTTTTGGGGGGGGGGGGGGGAGGGAAGGGGGACATCAAGTTTTTACGTTGACTTGTGCTGATATCGTTGGAAAGTCCTCATTATTGTCACTTACAGTCTCACTAGCCCATCATTAATCTGCAACACAGAAGAAAGAAAATTTCTTAATGATAACAGTAAACTCAAATTTCGAAAAATAGGAAAGCGTCAGTACGCGGCCGTAGTTAAGGTTGAGTCGGTACACAAATGGATTCATGGCTCACACATCTGCTACGAGAATTTTCCTCCCCCATACCTTCTCCTGAGGTAAAAAAGGCACCGGTGCTGTGGGGTCTGATCGTTATCGTTCTAGCACCAGCTGGCGCTTCCACAAGCCGACTGCTATCCGAATGAATGACCTTAACGTTTCTTTCTTCTCGTTCTTCTTCTGCTTGCGTGAGATTTGAGAGTCCATCGCCAAGAACATGCTCATTATAGACGGATTAACACCGCGCTACATTATGTAATGGAGCCAGATAACATCTAATGCCATCTGTTAGTGAGCCATGTACCGTGTTCGTTCGTCAGAGAAATCTAAACGTTTCAGGAACTATGTGTGAGAATCCCATGGTCGATCTTTCAGTTTACGAGTATATTATAGTAGTAATTTCTGGTTGACTTTTGAGTAATGTTGTTGAAGTTAGTCAATTAAGAGGTCCCGTGCTACACAACACTGTAACATCACAAAAGTATATAGCTACCCAATGATTAAAATTTGTTCTTTTCAAAACAGTCTTTCATCGCAAAATTTCTTCTTTATGGACAAAATAGGATGTGAAAACTTACCAATGAGCGCTTTGCGATAGCATACAACAGTATTAGTACCAGCATTTACGCACATAACCTGAGATACTTTCATTGAAAATCTCGTACATTCTTTTCTAGACGCATCTGATGATGGACGTTTAGTTGGGAAAAAAACGCTTTTACTATAGAAGACTGTTTTGAATTCTCGAAATATAACATTAGTCAGGTGCATTACAAAGAAGTGGAAAAAGTAATAAGTGTAATAATAGGAGGAAAAGGATAAAGACACCTAAGTATGCAGTGCTCTAGCGATGTTGGTCGAATCGGAGGAGGAAAAACGACTTATGGGGAAGAGTGTCTTAAAAATGAGAAAAGAATATGGAATGACGGCAAATGTAGTGTGATGAGAATCAGAAAACGTGAAGTTTCCATCAAAATATCATTGGAAGGAAAGGCCCTGGGACAAATAAAATCTTTTGGTAGTTAGGGAGCCTGGTTACAGAAAATGCATGTGTGGCGGAAGCAGAATATCTATGGCTAGAAGAACTTTGGAAAAGAAGAGTGCTTTATTGACAGCAAAAAAGGATCCGATAGAATTAAGTAAGAAGTTGGCCAAATGTATATGTGGCAGCGAATAAATCAAAAATGAAGTTGTGAAATGTGGTTGTATAAGATATGTTCTAAAATAATAACCAGAAGTCTGAAGCCCAAATGCATTGCATTATCTCAGAGGAACAAAATGATTTCAGGAAAGGAAGAAGTTTTGCAGACTGTACATTGATACTACAACAAATTACAGAGGCACACAAGGAATACCGTACAATAGAGAAATGCACACGCTTTTCATTAATTGTAATAAATAAGACAAAGTAAATAGATAGTTATTGTGGGAGATATGAAGAAGAGGCATACCAATATGTCTTAAATGGGTAATTCAGAAGATCTATAATAATACAAGAATACAAATAATAATGACTAACGAGAATAAAACCAGAGGATACTTATTTAAGAGATCGAGAAGGTAGCAGTCTTTCGCCACTGCTCTTTAAGATATACATAGTGACGAAATTATATGCTAATTATAAATAAAACTACAGCATTACACACACGAATATTGTTAACAAGAATATAAAGTGTGCATCAAAGAGTATTTTATAACTTTGAAAATTCGTACAAAATTATTCATATGACTTAAAGACTTAGTCTTGGTGTCATCTTGAAGTAAAATATATTAGGTTTTGGCTCACGTGGTACGCTGGTACAGAATCACTCCACCCCAAGCGCTAGTGGTAGTTGTAGCAAAGATGGATGACTGTACTGGTCCCGAGCATGCTGAGACATGCATAACTTATTAATCCCCCAGAATGATGGTGGTGACCAAAAACGCAGCGTGCAGTTTATGCAAGATGGCGCATCACCACATCACCTCTCCAACATCTTGGATTTCCTAAATGTCTGCTTTCCAGGTAAGTCGGTAATCCAAAATGTGCCGACTGCGAGGCCCCTTCCTTACTGAACCTGACACCTCTTGACCTTTTCCTTTCGAGATTCATGAAGAATACCGTGTTTGTTTAACCCTTACCTTTTCTCTGCCAGAGCTCAGAGCTTGAATCTAAATCACAACCAAACAAGTCACACCTGGTATGCTGTGGCGAGTTTGGCAAGAAGTCTAATTCAGATGGGATATGTGCCGCATAACCAATGTATGTCAAATTGAACCTATTTAGGTATAAGATAAAAAAACTTGATGTATTTCGTTATGCCTGTAAGTTAACTGAATAAGCCAATATGAACTTACAAAGTCGTAAACTCCTTTTTTATACAGCCTTTATAATGACGATGCTGTTTGGAGATGTTAAAGTTTTAATCTCTGGCAGTGAAGATGGACTAGAGAGAGCTGCCAATGAACTACACAAAATATGACAATATCAATTCAAAAAACAAAAGTCAAGGCTGTATGTGGGAAAAACAGTAATAGAATACAAGATGACAGAGCAAGTAGATAGATTTAAATTTTTAGGAACCATGCTAACGTAAAGAGCTGATGTAGATCAGAAAGACAAAACTAAGAGGCTCACTTACCTATACGAAACCATTAGAAGATTTCCTCCAAATAAATTAAGGACTGCTTGAATATTATGAAGTTGTATCTGTAATAATAACGCTGTGAAATGGCTCTGAGCACTATGGGACTTAACTTTCTAAGGTCATCAGTCCCCTAGAACTTAGAAATACTTAAACCTAACTAACCTAAGGACATCACACACATCCATGCCCGAGGCAGGATTCGAACCTGCGACCGTAGCGGTCGCGCGGTTCCAGACTGTAGCGCCTAGAGCCGCTCGGCCACCCTGGCCGGCATAATAGCGCTGTGTGTATGTAAAACTTGAGTGGCGAAAAAAAAGGTAAAATAAGATTATAGGCCAATGAAATGAAGTTCCTCATAAACATAGCAGAACACACAAACTTAGGTTATGAAAGAATGTATTAGGAAGGAATTAGTAATATTTTATACAAATGGAAATGTAGAAGAAAATAGGCAAGAATAGATATTCCATTTATTGTAAATGGAGGAGTCAAGATTACCACTATTTTTATGGCAGTATATTCCGTAAGATCAAAGATGCATTGAAAGACCAGAAAAAAGATGAAAGGGACAGAAGTAGCTACAACAGGACGAGCAAGGCCTAATGCATTACTGATGGAGAAGTGAAAATGTGGTCATTTAGCAAAACGCTTAAAGTTAAATGGACAGAGGAAATAAGTAATGGAGAAGTAATTCTTAGAATAGCAGAGGAAAGTAAAATAATGCAAATGATAAGAATGGGGAAAACGTATTGGTTGAAAGATTTGTTGTGAAGAAATTATTAGCAACAAAGAGTCATCGAAGGGAAGGTTGCAGGAAACAGAAGACGATAGAAAAGAAGAAGAAGAAGAAGACAGAGACGACTTGGAAAGCTGGATGATACTAAACATGAACGGAGTTAGCAGGAGATTAAGGAAGACGCAAAAGTCAGAGGAAAGTGGAGAGTGTCCAGTTGATAACAGTTGTACGATAGATATTGCAGAGAAGAAACAAGGAACAATAATGTAAACAGCGAACTGACAACTTGTTAGCAGTGACCAGGGCACTCTCTTAATGACCACGGGATGGGACAGAAGCGCGGTGTTGGTAGCATGAATTCTGCAGCAAATACCGAGTCAGGTTGAGAAATGTTTAGTTTATGTTTTTTATATACTGCCGGCCGCGAAATTAAATGCCGCCTGGTGGCTTTGCTGGTGAGTGGTACGGTAAGGAAAGTTGAGAGTGTAACTGTGACGAGACGTATATAATTCTAGCCACTGTATGGGCCACCACAAATGGGGTACCGCAGTGATATAAGCGACTCTTACAGAGAGTGGATTGCAACGGCCTAGAGGCTAGGAACGAGAATCTCGGAAACAGCGAAGCTGAACGGCTGTTCATGTAGAGCATCTATGAAAGGTGATTGAAGGACGGTGCAACGATTAGGTGTCAAGGTGTTAGATATCCACGCCTCATCAAAGAACGCTCTGTAAAACCAGCTGGTGCGTGCATGAGTGTTTTGGAACACAGTATTCGGCGCATGTTGGGCTGCACAGCGGATGACCCCTTCGTTTACCCATGCTGACCCAGCGACATCGACAATTGCAGTGGGCACAAGACCATTGAAATTGGATCATGGATCAATGCAGTGGCGTCTGCTTGAATGAATCACGTTTCTTATTATGCCCCGTCAGTGACCGTGTCCGGATATGCTGTCGTACAAGTGAAAGCCTGATCCATAAAATTTCTGGCGTGCAGCCGCATAAATTTGACTTCTTCTAATATTTCGGCTGAATACCGTCCAGCCATCTTCAGAGTGAGCCGAGGTGACAGACGCTCCAGCACTTGCTCCGTCCTTTTAAAGCCGTGGACTGCACCACTGCGCATACGGCCACAGATACACAAGGAGCCAGAGAGGTTAATCGGCGGCAAAGACGTATGGCATATGCATGGAAAATGGTTCAAATGGCTCTGAGCACTATGGGACTTATCTTCTGAGGTCATCAGTCCCCTAGAACTTAGAACTACTTAAACCTAACTAACATAAGGACATCACACACATACATGCCCGAGGCAGGATTCGAACCTGCGACGGTAGCGGTCGCGCGGTTCCAGACTGTAGCGCCTAGAACCGCTCGGCCACCCCGGCTGGCATATGCATGGAAATAGATCTATGGCTGCGCAGTCGATCCACACGATGATATCGATGTTTCACTGAGAGCTGCACCGTCACGACGTCTTTGTGATTTTATTACAGAAATTGCCGGATTCCAAGATTCGTCCAAGCTGAAGCCGCTATCTCTATTTAAAAAATTCGTAGCCAAGTGAATTTCAATTGCTTGCGTCACTATTGAGTCCCAGAAGGATAAAGTCGAAGCTAAACTTTCGACATTTTCGTTCACCATAGAGTGCCCAGTGTCAATACGGTGCTCGGCCACTGCAGATTTATTAGGTTGTAAGAGCATGGCAACGAATTTAATTAATAGAGATAGCGGCTTCAGCTTGGACAAATCTTGGAATCGGGCAATTTCTGTAATAAAATCACAAAGACGTCGCGACGGTGCAGCTTACAGTGATAGATCGATATCGCCGTGTGGATCGACTGCGCAGCCATGGATCTATTTCCATGGATATGCCATACGTCTTTGCCGCCGATTAACGTCTCTGGCGCCTTGTGTATCTGTGGCCGCATGCGCAGTGGCGCGGTCCACGGCTTTAAAAGGAGGGAGCAAGTGCTGGAGCGTCAGCCACCTCGGCTCGCTCTGAAGATGGCTGGACGGTATTCAGCCTAAATATTACAAGAAGAAGAAGAAGAAGTCAAATTTATGCGGCTGCACGCCCGAAAGTTTATGCATCAGTATTTGCGTCGCGAAAATATGAAGATGCACAACAAGTGAAAGCCTAATCGAAATCCAAATTGCTGTAGTGCTGTTAGAGTTCTCTCAGTCACTACCAGTCCAGAATAGACCGAAAGCCATCATACCTGATGGCTCCCCACACCATGACCCCAGGAGTAACATTGCTGCGACTCTACAAAATGTTGGAAGATTGAGACCTCTCCCCAGGTCGCTGCTGTACTCGCTGAGGATGGTCACTTGGGTAGTGCAGAACCATGATTCATCGCTGAACGCAATACAGCGCCATTAGTCGTTAGCCCACCCTTCCTGATCATCACGCCATCCAAACGGAACCGTTTATATTCTGGTGTTAACGGGAGCCAAGGCATGGGACTGGTCAATTCCATGTCTGGATGCTGCTACTGTCTGACCAACGCTGCATGATGATAAAAAATTCATTAGAGTTCATTAGAGCAGCCCTATGTTATGTAGGATTGACTACTGGATGTAATGAGAGACGAGGAGTGTTGCTTTGCCAGTAGAGAAGACAGAAGCAGTAACACCAGAATAAGTGCGCTGGGAGAGCTCAGCGACTTCAATTAAGACTAGTCAGTGGATGTCACCAGAGTAACAAATCCAACAGGGACGTTTCAATACCTCTAGAGCTTTCCAAGTCTGTTGGTGGTGACGTGATTGTGAAATGGTTATGCGAAGGAAAGGACACAGCTAAAACGACACCAGGCAGACCTCATCCACTAACAGACAAGGGGCGTCGAGAATCTTGGATTTTTCGGTGACTGCAGTGCTGACTAGCAGCGGACGCTTGAACTGTTACCTAGAACGTACAAAAAATATTGTAGGATTTTGGAACACGTATTATTTTCGAGTATAATGACATTTCTGGAGACTAGAAATCTACTCTGTAGGAATGAGCATGGGTTTCGAAAAAGACGATCGTGTGAAACCCAGCTCGAGCTATTCGTCCACGAGACTCAGAGGGCCATAGACACGGGTTCCCAGGTAGATGCCGTGTTTCTTGACTTCCGCAAGCGTTCGATACAGTTCCCCACAGTCGTCTAATGAACAAAGTAAGAGCATATGGACTATCAGACCAATTTTGTGATTGGATTGAAGAGTTCCTAGATAACAGAACGCAGCATGTCATTCTCAATGGAGAGAAGTCTTCCGAAGTGAGAGTGATTTCGGGTGTGCCGCAGGGGGCTGTCGTAGGACCGTTGCTATTCGCATTATATATAAATGACCTTGTGGATGACATCGGAAGTTCACAGAGGCTATTTGCGGATGATGCTGTAGTATATCGAGAGGTTGTAACAATGGAAAATTGTACTGAAATGCAGGAGGATCTGCATCGAATTGGCGCATGGTGCAGGGAATGGCAGTTGAATCTCAATGTAGACAAGTGTAATGTGCTGCGAATACATAGAAATAAATATCCTTTATCATTTAGCTACAATATAGCAGGTCAGCAACTGGAAGCAGTTAATTCCATAAATTATCTGGGAGTAGGCATTAGGAGTGATTTAAAATGGAATGATCATAAAAGTTGATCGTCGGTAAAGCAGATGCCAGACTGAGATTCATTGGAAGAATCCTAAGGAAATGCAATCCAAAAACAAAGGAAGTAGGTTACAGTACACTTGTTCGCCCACTGCTTGAATATTGCTCACCAGTGTGGGATCCGTACTAGATAGGGTTGATAGAAGAGATAGAGAAGATCCAACGGAGAGCAGCGCGCTTCGTTACAGGATCATTTAGTAATCGCGGAAGCGTTACGGAGATGATAGATAAACTCCAGTGGAAGACTCTGCAAGAGAGACGCTCGGTAGCTCGGTATGGGCGTTTGTTGAAGTTTCGAGAACATACCTTCACCGAGGAGTCAAGCAGTATATTGATCCCTCCTACGTATATCTCGAGAAGAGACCATGAGGATAAAATCAGAGAGATTAGAGCCCACACAGAGGCATACCGACAATCTTTCTTTCCACGAACAATACGAGACTGGAATAGAAGGGAGAACCGATAGAGGTAGTCAAAGTACCCTCCGCCTCACACCGTCAGGTGGCTTGCGGAGTATGGATGTAGATGTAGAAGCCCTTCTACTCACTGAACTTGATACACATCAAGTTTTTTTGTGGCACAGTAAACTCATGCATGCTGGAGTAGCATCGTGTACAATGGGTGGCTGTGCAATATAACCCCACAGTATTATACGTTTACTTTTCGTTACAATTTTATGGATGAATTTATAGTAAAAATATGAAATGAGACCTGCAACACTCCAGAATTTTAATGGCTACGCTATATAAATTAAAATAGAGAAACGGAAGGTGAAATAAAATTCTAAGAGTTGAAAGCAATAAACATGAAAAAGCGAGCTGATATTGCTTGAGTTTTCATAGTCTGAATCCGAATCAGAATCAGAGATAGAGTTTAGCAGTTGTGCAACAACAATGAAGTAGACTGTATCGATGCCCATTCGAGACAAGAAGTTTAGCGGATGATGAAATTGAAGGGAAAAAATGAGAAATTTGTTACCTGAGGCATTCAGTTGGGACAGTCCACATAACTGAGTATTGTATGTGACATACTTACGTTTAACTTCTCAGGTCTTGATTGAACTTGTTCAACACTGGACTTAAGGCTGTATTTCTGTAGTTTACATTGATATGTTTTAATTTTAGACTAACTCTAATTTGAATTACTTAGGATGCTAAAACGAAATCAAATTATAAAAGGAGCAGCATAAAGGAGAAACTTAAGCATGTTAGACTGCGTAATTTAATACCAATTTGTTGCGTCATTTTCCAGCCACGTTCGGGTAAAAATGATTCAATGCAAAAAATTAGGACAGATGTGGTGTCATAAAAAATTAGTCATCCAAAAGTCATTTTATAACATAAGGGACGATCAAAAAGCTTCCGTTAGAGGAAGTTGCTACAGCACATATGCAACATAGCACGGCTCCGATGAGGGTATATAAGCACAGACGCTAATGTATCTGGGAGCCGGCCTCATCCATTACGCCAACTCAAATATGAGGCATTCGAGCACCCGCCCTATAGTCCTCATATCTCCCCATTCGATTATCACTCCTCCAGTCCGTTACAAAATGTCTTGAAGAGGCGACGATTCTTGTCGGACTAGGACGTGCAGCTGGCAGTTACAGACTTCTTCACGCAGCAGGACACGGTGTTTATCCAAACGGGTATCTTCCAACCCGGTGCATTGGTGTGATGATTGCCTCCATGGTCACGTTGATTTTACCTGATTGGCATACCATACTTATTCTGCACTTTATGGGCTTCGAAACGAAACACTTGATTGCCTCTTATAACTTCGAGTTGTCGACAAATGGATGAGAGTTTAGGAACAAATTCTATGATGTTCACAACACAATGTTATTATTAATAATAAAATTACCTTAAATGCGCCAAATCTGGTGACGTTTTAGCTGTAACATTTACAAGGTAGCCCGTCGTCAGTAGTATGCCACAGGTTGAATCGCCTTAGCGCCATGCGAAAGTGCATTTTCCGGCAAATTTGACTAATAACATGTAGCACGTGGGACTTATTGTTATGTTCGGAAGTTTCGGACTCTTGATAGTTACAGACAACTCGTGAAATATCATCAAAAATTCCTACCAATGGCTCTAGAGCGAGCACCTGACTCAGCAACCGAAAAAGATAACATTCAGTAACTTTACCACCATATGCGTTTGGCCATGGACTAGGTCATACACGTTTGAATAATACCTAGAAAGCATCTGGTCCTATACTTGATATGCTGCACTCAGGGAAGCTAAAAACTGTGTAGACAGCTGAAAAGATGGAGGCACTATTGTGGGTGTCGTAATGATAAGTAACTTCACCCTGCTGCAGTTTTATTGAACCAGAAGAAACCGGCTACTTTCTAGTTCAGAAGTTCAGCCTCTGACTCTTAAGAAAACTGCATTTTAGAACACTCCGATTTGACTTATGGTACATAAGTAAAATCTAACATAAAATGCACTTTTGCTAACCGTTATGGCCATTAAACTTCTGATCTACTGCTTATTGACTACCCTGCAGGTGGTGATCGTAGTAACGCGACTGAACAGTAAAGTTCTCTTGTCAGGGGCGCACGCTGCTAGGGACAACGGAGGGATGTTGCCCCTCCTTTGCCCCCTCCCTAGAGAAAATTCTACGGAAACGGATCTGACATGCTGGCCCTCCAGACAAACAGACATATGAACCCAGTATCAGTCTGAGTAGAGCCAGAACATATAGAAGCAAGTGCACACAGGGACATTTGTTGTGAAATCGCAAAGCTATTTTATCATTTTACGTGAAACTAACGTGAGTTGCTCACCCCACCCCATCTCAGATTCTGACTACGCTCTTGTCTTTCGTTGTATTAGAAACGTACAGTGCAAAAGAAGTAACTTGTCCCATATCTGCGAAGAAGATGAAGGAATAAAGAAGAAGTTGAGGGAACAAACAAGAAGGGGAGGGAATGAAGGAAGTGGTGGGAGCTTCATTATGAACGGCCGCCGCTCGGTAAGTAAGATGTACTTCGACTGCTGAAGCCACACAAAAACGTGTGTTTTACATAACTTGTAAGCTACAGCTAGCGAGTATGCAGACGATATTATTAATAGGTTACGTCAGTTCGTCCAGTAATTTGACAACTGTAGACACTCAAAGTCAGTAGCTTCTCGCTAGAGTACTAAAAAAGAAAGACTCTCATAAAAAAGATCAACCAAAGCAAAATAGGATGGACCGCACACCACAAGAACGAAATTTCATAAAACAAAGGAGTGAAAAGTGTAGCATAGCAGGCATCAGTTGTTACGATATTGACAGATTAAATAAAGAACGTGGGCGCCGTAGAAATTATTTGTCAGTCCCTTGACAAGTTTGGTAATATTACCTAAAAACAAAATATTCTTTCCCTTCTCCCATGTCTTCCGTAAGTGTGATGCCTTGGGTAGACTTGTAGCTATGGTTTCCCCGGCTTTTTTTACTCTCTTTCGTTGGGCGACTGGAGTAGCTAGTGGCTCTTGCAACCCACTCAAGCAGAGATTTTAATAAGATTTTTGGTTCTTCGTTTGCCTCTTCTATCAAAAATGTTTGTGTATATAACACACATGCCTGATTATGCGGAACTTCCCTGTACATACACAATGTGACCAAATTTCCTGGGCACTTATTAGTGCGCATTAATATATGGTGTGTCCGCTCTTGATTGAACTCTGCTGGAGACACTTCCAGTTAGGTGTATGAACGTCTGTGGAGATATGGCACCCCAACCTTCCTCAAGAGTCGAAACCAGAGAGGTTAGTGATGTTGGAAGCCGGAATCTGGAGCGAAGTAAAGTGTCTGACTTATCCCAAAGGCGTTCTATTGGGTTCAGATCGGGACTCTGCGCAGTGCTGTCCATTTTAGGAATGTAACTGTCCACATATTATTAACTGTCAGAACTGCTTTATGATAGGGCAGCAGTAACCGTCTGAGACAGACGCAGAAACAGGAAAGCAACCGATGTTGTGATTTTTACGAGTTTCTAACCAGGAGCGAATTGTATAACTTCATCCATGTATTTTGATAGTTCAGTATCTTGAGTTTCTGCATGTTAATTTAATATCTAATAGCCACGGTTCTGCATTTTCGTTTGCGTCGGAAAGTAAACCGAATTATTTAGTTCCAACTGAGTGCTTCAGTAGTTAGGTTGTTAGTTCTCAGCATATTAATGTAATTTATTAGACACAATTCCTGCTTTTTTGTCAGCGTCTGCAGTAGAGTTCCACAGCATGTGCTGATAGTCCCTTATCTGGGTAGTTTAATTTTCCACAGTCTTTAGTATGGATAGAGACTGTGATTGTTGTACGTGTATGCGAGCCGGGCTGGTCACACTTCGCTCGCATCTCCAGGCTGTGATGGCTTCAGTTACACAACTTGAAGCTGCAGTGGATGGGCATCGCTGTTGTGGGTCAGTCGTGGGGATCCAAAGGACGTTCAGCACATCCAAGTCCTCTGATCGGTCCTCACCGGTGGCCAGCCCAGTTACTGTTCGCTCTGCGGCTGACCTCTCACCTGTGTTCGAGTGGGAGGTCGCCCCAGGGCGTAGTAGGCAACGAAAGACTTCCCAGGGGACGGCGCGTAAGGGCTCCCCATTTAGTCTGACAAACAGGTTGCAGGTGCTGTCTGTGGCTGACGCCGCCGTTCAGCCAGATGCCGTCGCCTGTCCTGTTTCAGAGGAAACCTCTCAGCCTGCAAGATCTGTACTCACAACATACTTCTCCCCGCCTTCTTTTATTCTGGCGGATTCGCTGATCGTGATATCTACTGGTTAATAGTGCATTACATAGGGATGTCCACATAATTTTCGTAACATAGTGCGCATGCAGTTCGCCAAGACTGCCGTATAATGCTATGCAATAAAGAGGTTGCAACGAGAATGCTTTAACTGTGCAGCTTGACAGGCGACTGCCAACACTTCGGAACAACAGGATGGAGTCGCGCAGTGCTCTCGTCGTCAGTTCTATTGTGCGTCGGTGCCACGTTATTTAACGGAAGGTCTACGCTCTTGTTCCTTGTGCTATAAAAGATATACCTAAATGACTGGGTGACATTATGCTCTTTACTTAGAGAATACAGACTATTGACAAATACTGACACTCGTTTTCCCGCACCTATTTGAAGGAGCTCTAGCGAGTGGGGCAGGAATAGAAGGCACATTGTGAAATTCTGTGCAGTGACCACTGCAACATTGCAGGCGATCTGGTGTTGGACAGCTGATGCGTTAGAGATGGACACATAGCTATGCATTCACCGGCATCCACAGACAGCTTACAAGATTATTACAGTGTTGTTAATCAGCATGGCAGCGTATACCCCGCCAGAACTCACGGTATGAGCACTTAGCTCACAGAAATTTTAAAACACTCGGCATTTTGTCAACAAAGCTTACAGGGTCCTCATTCACTCAGCAGCTTTCTTTTACTCGTCCCCAGACTAGGAAACTCTTGTTGTGTGAGTACAAGGGTGTCGCTCGCAGAGGTCAGTCAGCTGGGTTGATCATGGCAGTATGGAATTTATCTCATGGTGCGAGTCTCGACGTAAATGTATATTTCGCTGTTTATGTTTTTTAGAATGTCATTTTATACATTTTGTTCTTGGTTTATTGCGTTTTTTTATTAATTACGATAGCAAAGCATATACATTGAAGCACCAAAGAAACTGGTATGGACATGAGTATTCAAATACAGAGATATGTAAATAGGCAGAATACGACTGTACGATCGGCAACGCTTATATAAGACAACAAGTTTCTGGCGCAGTAGCAGTTGTTAAATCGGTTACTGCAGCTGCAATTGCAGGTTATCAAGATTTACGTGAGTTTGAACGTGGTGTTATAGGCGGCGCATGAGCGATGGGACACAGCATCTCTGAGGTAGCGATGAAGTGGGGATTTTCCCGGACGACCATTTCACGGGTGTACCGTGCGTATCAGGAATTCGCCAAAACATCAAATCTCCGACGTCGCTGTGGCCGGTAAAATATCCTTCAAGAACGGGACCAACGACGACTGAAGAGAATCGTTCAACGTGACGGAAGTGCAACCCCTCCGCAAATTGCAGCAGATTTCAATGCTGGGCCGCCAAAAAGTATCAGCTTGCGAACCATTCAACGAAACATAATCGATATGGGCTTTCGGAGCCGAAGGCCCACTCGTGTACCCTTGATGACTGCACGTTACAAAGCTTTACGCCTCGCCTGGGCTCGTCTACACCGAAATGGGACTGGAAACTTGTTGCCTGCTCACAAGGGAACCTCCCCATCGCACCCCCCTCAGATTTGGTTATAAATTGGAACAGTGGATACGCCTTGAAAAACTGAACACAGATCAATCGAGACAACAGGAAGAAGTTGTGTGGAGCTATGAGAAAAATAAGAAAAATATACAAACTGAGTGGTCCATGCGCAAGATAGGCAACATCATGGAGAGTATCAGCTCAGGAGCGCCGTGGTCCCGTGGTTAGCGTGAGCAGCTGCGAAACGAGATGTCCTGGGTTCAAGTCTTTCGTCGAGTGAAAAGTTTAATTTTTTATTTTCAGACAATTATTATCTGTCCGTCCGTCTGTCCGATGCGAGGTAACTGAGCTGTAGTATGGGGACGCTGCACCTAACAAACATCGAAACACACGACGTCAGTCGACTACAGCGCACTGAAGAGAGAGTATTCCTGCTAACGAGGCTCCCTGGCTGGCAGTTGACTGTTCGCTACTTTCGACGAGAGTGCATTAAATACGGGAGATGTAGTCCGTGGGTAATACGAATCCAGCAAATACAGACCACGACTTCAATAACAAGGTCAATGAATATTTTCCGAACTGTAAGGAATCGGAAAGTTCCTTAAGGGATCGAACGATTGTTGGACGGACGGATGGACTGACGGACAGATAATAATTGTCTGAAAATAAAAAATTAAACTTCTCAGTCGACGGAAGACTTGAACCAAGGACCTCTCGTTTCGGAGCTGCTCACGCTAACCACGGGACCACGGCGCTCCTGAGCTCACACCGTCCTTGATGTTGCCTAAGTTGCGCGTGGACTACTCAGTTTGTATATTTTGCTTATTTTTTTCATAGTTCCACACAACTTCTTCCTGTTTTCTCGATTGATCTGTGTTCAGTTTTTCCAAGGCCTATCCACTGTTCCAACTTATAACTAAATCTGAGGGGGGTGCGATGGGGAGTTTCCCTTGTCAGACGAGTCTCGTTTCAATTTGTATCGAGAAGATGGACGTGTACGGATTTGGAGATAACCTCATGAATCCATGGACCCTACATGTCCTCAGGGGACTGTTCAAGCTAATAAAGGCTCTGTAATGGTGTGAGACGTGTGCAGTTGGAGTGATATAGGTCCCTTGATACGTCTAAGTACGACTCTGACAGGTGACATGTACGTAAGCATCCTGTCTGATCACGGTCATCCATTCATGTCCATTGTGCATTCCGACGGACGTGGGAATTCCAGCAGAACAATGCGACACCCCACAAGTCCAGAATTGCTACAGATTGGCTACAGGAACACTCTCCTGGGTTTAAACATTTCCGCTGGCCATCTGTATCCCCAGGCATGAACATGACTGAGCATATCTGAGATGCCTTGCAACGTGCTATTCAGAAGAGACCTCCACCCCCTCGTACTGTAACGGATTTATGGACAGCCTTGCACGATTTATGGTGTGAATTCCCCCCAGCACTACTTCAGGCATTGGTCGAGTCCTGGCACGTCGTGTTGCGGTACTTCTGCGTGCTCACGGGGCCCTACACGATATCAAGCAGGTGTACCAGTTTCTTTGCCTCGTCAGCGTATGAGCCAACGGCCTTGCTGCAGTGGTAACACCGGTTCCCGTCAGAACACCAAAGTTAAGCACTACACTAGCAGTTGGATGGGTAACTTTCCGGTCTGCCGAGCGCTGTTGGCAAGCGGGGTGCACTCAGACCTTGTGAGGCAAACTGTGGAGCTACTTGATGGAGAAGTACCGGCTCTGGTCACGATAACTGACAACGGCCGGAAGAGTGGTGTGCTGATCTCACGCCCCTCCATATCCGCATTTAGTGACGCCTATAAGCTGAGGATGACACTTACCGTTGGGTCTTCCAAGATCTGTTCGGACGAAGTTTCGTTTTTAAGAATATATGAAATGAGTAAACTAACATTGCTTTGTATTTTTATAAAGGGACAGACAAGAAGAGATACTTTGTGTGTGGCTGGAAGGGGATGACATAAAACACATTTTAGTAGCATCTGTTGGAGCCGACAATGTTGAAAGTGACATTGACAGTGAGAACAGCGACCGCTATGCCGTGAACAGTCATCAGAAGAAGACGAAGGTGAGATGTCTCCCATCAAAGCTCGAGATAAGTTATTTTACTTCGTTAAAGACTAACAAACGAAGTGGAGTTACAGTCTAGGTCGTTCCAACGGGAGAACAGCTTCTCATAATATTGTTATTAGTAGACAAGGGGTAAAAGCTGTGGCAAAAGATGCCAGAGATATTGAGGACTGTTTTCTTATTTTTGTAAGTGAAGAAATGCTGACAGACATAGTTACATATAGGCGTATTCACATTAAAAAAATAAAAGATTGATTTTCGAGAGAGAGAGAGAGAGAGAGAGAGATTGTAAGGAGACTAATACTATAGAAGTGAAAGTGTTTAAGGCATTTTATACCTGGCTGATATAAAAAAAGTATCATTTGAATGTGCAGGAAATGCGGGTCAAAGTCGTTATGAGTTGATGAGAAATATGTGGTTTGATGACATTCAGATCCACTCAAAGACGTCTAAGTATGACAGTCTGACCCCGATTCGTGAAATATTTGATTCTTTTGTCACGATGTGTCGATCGAATTATCAGGTTGGAGAAAATGTAACAATCTATGAAATGTTGGAAGCATTTCGAGGTCGCTGTAAACTGCATTTGTACATTGCAGATATAGAGGTCACGTATGGAATCAAGGTGTTGCTTTACATGATTCAAATTCTTTTTACACAAGTAATGGAGAAATTTACTCGTGCAAGCAGGCACATGGCTCATACAAATAAGATAACGCTGTATCTGCTGTCCTGAATCGTTTATCGCAAGATAAAGATACATACAGACGCAAATATAACCGCTGATAATTGTTTCACCTCGAATGCGCTGGCTATATGAAAAAATTAAGCTGCTAGTCTAACGAAGAATAAAAAAACAAATCCCTTCGTTGTTCCTAGATACTACACCACTGGCCATTAAAAATGCTACACCACGAACATGACGTGCTACAGACGCGAAATTTAACCGACAGGAAGAAGATGCTGTGATATGCAAATGATTAGCTTTTCAGAGCAGTCACACAGGGTTGGCGCCGGTGGTGACACCTACAACGTGCTGACATGAGGAAAGTTTCCAACCGATTTCTCATACACAAACAGCAGTTGACCGGCGTTGCCTGGAGAAACGTTGTTGTGATGCCTCCTGTAAGGAGCAGAAATGCGTACTACCACGTTTCCGACTTCGATAAAAGTCGGATTGTAGCCTATAGCGATTACGGTTTATCGTATCGCGACATTGCTGCTCGCGTTGGTCGATATCCAATGACTGTTAGCAGAATATGGAATCAGTGGGTTCAGGAGGGCAATACGGAACGCCGTGCTGGATCCCAACGGCCTCGTATCACTAGTAGTCGAGATGACAGGCATCTTATCAGCATGGCTGTAACGGATCTTGCAGGCACGTCTCGATCCCTGTGTCAACAGATGGGGACGATTGCAAGACAACAACCATCTGCACGAACAGTTCGACGACGTTTGCAACAGCATAGACTATCAGCTCGGAGACCGTGGCTGGGGCTACCCTTGACGCTTCATCACAGACAGGAGCGCCTGCGATGGTGTACTCAACGACGAACCTGGGTGCACGAATGGCAAAACGTCGTTTTTTCGGATGAATCCAGGTTCTGTCTACAGCATCGTGATGGCCGCATCCGTGTTTGGCGACATGGCGGTGAACGCACATTGGAAGCGTGTATTCGTCATCGCCATACTGGCGTATCACCCAGCGTGATGGTATGGGGTGCCATTGGTTACACGTCTCGGTCACCTCTTGTTCGCATTGACGGCACTTTGAACAGTGGACGTTACATTTCAGATGTGTTACGACTTGTGGCTCTACCCTTCATTCGATCCCTGCGAAACCCTACATTTCAGCTGGATAATGCACGACCGCATGTTGCAGGTCCTGTACGGGCCTTTCTGGATACAGAAAATGTTCGACTGCTGCCCTGGCCAGCACATTCTCTAGATCTCACACCAATTGAAAACGCCTGGTCAATGGTGGCCGAGCAACTGGCTCGTCACAATACGCCAGCCACTACTCTTGATGAAGTGTGGTGTCGTGTTGAAGCTGCATGGGTAGCTGTACTTGAACACGCCATCCAAGCTCTGTTTGACTCAATGCCCAGGCGTATCAAGGCCGTTATTACGGCCAGAGGTGGTTGTTCTGGGTACTGATATCTCAGGATCTAAGCACCCAAACTGCGTGAAAATGTAATCACATATCAGTTCTAGTATAATATATGTGTCCAATGATTACCCGTTTATATCTGCGTTTCTTCTTGGTGGAGCAATTTTAATGGCCAGTAGTGTAAAATAGGAACAAAACCCGGCAGTACCTTTGGTTTTCGTGTGAACAAGTTTCTGCTTTCCTATCTCCAAATAAAAAAAGAACGAAGTTGCGCTTATGATTAGTACACTCTGTGATAATGACCAGATTGATCCAACTGCTGTGGAACACACAAAATTGGAAATCATTACGTACTGTAATCGGACAAATGGAGCTGTCTGTGTAGTGCATCGTCGGAAAGAAATATATTCCATGGCTCTAGGCGCCTGTAGGTGGCCACTGAGATTATATTTATCGATTTTAAATTATACTGGCATAAACAGCGAAGTACAGTATAAAGAAAATACAAATCTGATAATTAGTAGGAGACAGTACCTCAAAACGCTGGTCCTGCAGCTAACTCAATCACAAATTATGCTTAGGAGTTCGATGCAAAGACCGTCTTATCCTCTAGAGAAAATTATAAAACGATTTGTCAACGAAACATAAGTTTCAGACAACAAGTGGAGTGATGTACGCGAAGCTCAGGTATATGACGAAGATTAAGTCACGAAAGTTAAATAACAAGAAGTACTTGTTTTTCTTAGTTTATAATAAGTGTCTTAGAAGACGCGCTTTTAATTGTCTTAGGATTATTACCAACAATACACATACATTTACTGTTTCGTTCTGCAAATAAGTATTTTAAATAGTAAAATATGAGTGTTTTATTGTGAAAGTAACAAAAACATTCTAATTTACGCATATGAGGTATATTTCAGCCTGATTGTTGAGTGTGAGCAAAATGTTCGACGCGTGATCGATCGCGTAACTTTCAAAGGCGCTTATTCTCGCCGGCTAACGGTGTTGAGGGGCTGGCGTTCTTGCATGCAGTCGAGTACGCGTGGTTGCCTGCCTTTCAGGCGTCAGTGCTGCTCCTTGAAAGGAGGGCAGGGATCGTTTGGGAGAGGGCTTGCATAAAATGGTTCACAGTTGGGATAAGTGCTTCAGTGTGTGTAGCGGCGGTGTTGAAAGTAGTACACAATGTAATAATACAGATACGTAAAATTTTCATGCTTTTATTTGAGTAATGTAAAGCACCTAACCCGAATGTTGGTTTGAACATCAAATCGCTTTACTAGACATGGCGCTATCGGAGAAGGTATGGCGTTTGCTGTCTCTGACTT
Organism: Schistocerca americana; assembly: GCF_021461395.2. NCBI lineage: Eukaryota > Metazoa > Arthropoda > Insecta > Orthoptera > Acrididae > Schistocerca > Schistocerca americana. Next base: position 314,657,677 of record NC_060124.1, read on the forward strand.
TTGAACTGACACACTCAGTCAGTGATAGCTAGACGCACAGTTTAACGTGAATTCCGAACCAAAGCGCCGATCGTCATTTTTCACCGCAACAAACATTTCCAGAAGTAGTAAAAGTCCAAGGTATGAGATAAAATTCTTAGCACTGATGGGGGATCGAACCCAAGACCTCTGAATTCATAGTCTGTCACTTTATTACTGAGGAACGAAAGAAAAAGTTGCGGAGATATATTCTGGGTGTTCTAAAGTAGTAAAAAGTGAAAAGTGAGCCAATCGGGAAACATCGCTGGAAGCGCAATGTAGTATTGACCGCAGCTCGTGGAAAAACTTGAGATTTTGTTGATAATTGAGAATTAGTTAAGCAGTAGTTTCATTTTTTTTACTGTAGTTGAGTCTGCATAGAAAGGTGTTCGGCCGAGTATTGACGTGGCGCTTATATTAACGAAAACTTTGCTTTTGTTCGTACACGTTGCTTATAACTTACGTCAGATGTTGACTTGATTTAGTGAATATGTGGCATCTCTTTCTTTCAATGCAGCCACGGGTCTTTCATCCCAATAGATAAATTGCAATACCTTGCCTTCAAAAACCGCTTAGTTTTTTTACGTTTAATCACTAAAATAAATAGACGTAAACTTGGTTTTATTTTATAACGCGCGTGTTCCTTTTTGAACAGTTAAAAAATATGCGACGATTCATGACTCTAAATGAACTGTGGATCCATCGCTTCGCTGTAGACACCAAAGAACAATAACAACTATTGGCTGAAACCGACTGCCATTTACCACAAAGGGCAGATTCTGCTCCCTTTGGTACAAAGGCTATAGCCAGTCTTATCGGTGACACGTGTGCAATTTTTCTGTTTGATTATCTAGTAAAGAATATAATTACAAATGACGAATACTAAGTCAGTCTTCTGAGCGACAAAGTACTGGAAAAGACGCCTGGATTGCAAATTATGTTCATATAAAAATATCACTCACATCAGGTTACAATGTATCAGTGCGTGAGATATCATAAGAATCAATGTGCCATTCGGAAATTTGAGATTATTTTAATATTTAACTTGTTTAAGAACATAATTTTTTTATTCTGTGTTCTCTAATGAAGCGACAAGCAATAGAATTACCTCCCCTCAAACACTCCGCTAATTTCCGGCATAATTGGATTTGAGCTATAATTCCGGGTAAGGGCGATAATAATTTCGTTAAGGTGGCGTTAAGGTGAGCAACTCCCTTTGTGAGCAACCTTCTTGCTCGTGCATGTATAGACCAGTCAAATAAAACGTTTGGTGGGCAGTTAAATCAGTGAGTAGTAACTTGAGAATGCTTTGCAGTTTTTGCAAAGTCAGTACCGGTCTAGCAATTACTTTTTATGGAGTTGAGCTTATGCTTGGTAATTACCAGTGTCCTAAGTAAAACCAAGGTTCCTGCAGTAGACACATATCTCACAGAGATAAGGGGGCAAGTGCTTTGTTTATCCCCTGTCCTAGCGACTATTTATATACCTATCGGAAGGACGGGAATACTGTAGCGATCCTACAATTTCAAAATTTAACTACGCACTTCCTCCAGCCCAGACAAATGAAGAAAACCGGTTGATTCTTTTCCATCAGGTGTAGGCTAGGGTGGATCTTAGGCAACTTATAAAAGCATCATTCGTTCGCGGGCGATCCCTGAGAAAAACCCGAAAAACCATGACTTTTGAGTACCGGTACGGAACATATCAATTCTGGGGGTTACGACTTCTATAAATTCTATTCATGGGATGGCAGATCATAGAAATTTTTGCCATATGTTCTTAAGGTGATATTCTCGGGGATCTTAAGAATTTTTTTTCGATATCATTAAGCGTATCCGAGATCCAGAGGTTCAAAGTTACCGTACTTACGCAAAAAAACCGCATAAAGCAGAGAGCTGTCATTAAGTATCTTTCGGCGGAAAACCAGACCATCGTAGATATTCATAGGCGCTTGCAGAATGTCTGCGGAGACCTGGCAGCGAACAAAAGCACGGCGACTCGTTGGGCGAGGCGTCTGTCATCATCGCAACAAGGTCGTGCAAACCTGTCCGATCACCAGCGTGGCGGTCGGCCGCACAAAACACGTGCGGACACACTCATTCGAGGTGATCGACGGATCACATTGAAACATCTCTCTGCTCAACTGGACATCTCTTTTGGTAGTGCTGGCACACTTATCCACCAGTTGGGGCACTCAATGGTGTGTGCCCACTAGGTTTCTCAACGCGTAACAGAAGATCATAGAGAGCAACGAAGGACACTCTGTGCGAATTACTTGCGCGTTTCGAGCTTGATCGTGACAACTTTTTGCCGCTCGCTTTGTAACCGCTCTTTAGACAGTGGTTATACAGAAACGAGTATTAGATTAAATTCTGTAGTACGACATGACCTAAGAGGCAAAAAACGGTAGTAATATTTAGAAGTGATAGTTAGTTAAAATTTTACAATGAGTAAATATTTGAAAGTGAGTAACGCAAAGTAGTACAAAGGTAATCCAAGGAAGACAGAACAGAGCTGAGTTTTGTTTTGAATGTAATAAATAAACCAATGCGCAGCATTTTTAGATGTCTTGAGTTTTTGTTTTCAGCGGTGGCGAGTGTGTTCGCAGTTCTTCCGTGGTAGTGGGAATGTTGGGATTAGAAGCCTAATTAAATTGCATTCTTAGAACTGGATTAGACATTGGAGTGGTGGAGAATAGATTATTTAGGGATAAGTTCAGAGACGGAGTCAACTAGAGATGACTGGGTGTATGAACATTGTTATTCAAGTGAATGGTGATTGTCCGTGTTAAACGAAAAGCTACGATCGTATGCTTACGATTGTGAAGAGATTTATTGACAATACTGAAACTTTTATGTTGAATTAGAACTTTATTCACTGTATGCGAATTATTAAAGAGTATTGGGACCGAAAATAGTTTGGACCTTATCACACTAGTATATTTGCCGCTCGTTGTCAAGGTGATTCCGCTAATAACCGAGAAGTGAAACATAGTGCCCGTTTAAGGACTAAACTTTTGCTGAAGAGGCACTGAAAGGATTCGAATCCATAATTAATATCGTGTCGTGAGAATTGAGAAGCTTATACATTGTAATGCCCTGAAACATATTTATAATTTATCTTTGGTGATAGGTACACGAAGAAATGTAGTATTGACTAACCGTTATCATACCGGAACAATACACACTAGGATCAACTCTCCTTTCATTGATCCCCCAGTATCATCTCTCATTAATTTAAGAACTTAATTGAGTCAATAAAACAGAAATATACGAGACATTCCCAGTGTTTACCAAATTCATAATCAGCTAGTACATAGACAATAATATCTGTGAACATTCAAGGGTTATTGATGGAAGTTGATAAATCTTTTTACAAACAGATTTAATAGGATTCAACGAATGCATACAGACTGCTAAAGTAACTAAATCAAATTACTCAGGGAAACAAATTAGTAAAAATAGACTACAACTCAACTGATATCTTACTCCAGAGTAATAAAAAAGAAAAAAAAAACTCTCTTTGGATCCGTCGTGGGAGAAAGTGTATGAAATATCTCTGGAAAAATGTGATCAATTTTCAACTGCTAGTTCACAAGACTAGATTCACTACGTGATTCAGAGATGTTTTATGCCCGTACCACACGGCAGGGAATTGTTCTTAGCCGGGACAATATATACACAAACCTTTGAGATCAGCTTCGCTGCCGGGGAGCAAACGGCGACGTGATATCTGTGCAGTCGCGACGACGGTGGGTGTGCAGGCATAGCTTCGAACCGGAAACGAAACGGCAATTCATGGTGTGGTGCCACACCTCCTCCCCTCCGAAGAACAAGTTCAAAGTCGCACCTTCAGTCATTAAAGTCATGGCGACAGTCTTCCGGGATTCTTAAGGGGTTATTCTGTTAGATGTCGTCCTCATGGTACAACGATACACTCTGAAGTGTACTGTGCTATGCACAGGAAACTGAAGAAACGTCTTCAGCGAGTTCGCCACTACAAAAATTCAAACCAACTTTTCCTTCTCCATGACAACGCAAGGCCTTCCACAAGTCCGTGCATCAGAGAGAAGCTCACAAAGCTTCATTGACTTCATTGGAGTGTTGTTGTTTATTCACCTACAGCTCCGATCTCACATCTTCTAACTTCCATCTGTTTGGCTAAGGAAGGGTGCACTCCGCGGAAGCAGTATGTGGACGATGGGGGGGGGGGGGGGGGGTATTAATCCAGTAAGACGTTGGATCCTACGCCAACCAGTGGAGTGGTACCATGCAGGCATACAAGCCCGTAGCATCCAACGGAGATTATGTTGAAAAATACGATTTTGTAGCTGAAAGAGGGAGTAGGGAATAGTATGTGTACTGGAATCCTAAATAAAATCAAACTGCTTTGAAAAAAATGTATTCCATTACTTATTGAACACCTCTCATATGTTTTCAGTCAGTATTCTTTCACCAATGAAACTTTCACTGTCTCGGGATAATAGGCAATTCACATCTATACAAATATGTTCAAAGTGAAATTGCAGCGACAAAAAACTGACTAGGTTCTTAACATCTCTCAAAATAAATTAAAATGACTGTAAAAAATTATGTAAATCTCAAAAGAATTTAAATTTAGTAAAATATTTCTAATAACACTTTTATAAAATACAAATCATAATCGGGGGTTGAATAATTGCGATCGATGAGCAAAGTATCCAAAAAAATGTAGCGATTTTGTGTTAACCTATCATTATGCGTACTTATTTGAAGTTTATATTTGTGTCAGAATATATAAATGTGTCGAAGAATATAAATAAACTGTAAAAGCTTTACTAACCTATAGAATTCGTTTCATACGAGCAACAACCCTCATTGTGTCAGGGAAATGAAGAAAACCAGTGAGAAAGTGCTCCTGCAAGGACACAAAACGGGCAAATATTTTCCCCTTTTAAAGACTGACAAAAAAAACCGGGAACCATCTGCCCCAGTCGTCATTCCGCTTTCCTCACCAAAGATTTTTGATATTCGCACTCTTTGTGCTGAAAGAGAGTAGCAGAGGGACCGTGACGGTTGAAGAGAGAGCAGACCGTGACAGTGGCAGAGAAGGAGAGAGGATAAATAGATGGTGGGAGAGAGAAGGTGGCAGTGAAGGAGAAAGAGAGATGGATGAAGGTAATAACAGTGGGAGCAAAAGAGAGAGGCGACTGCAGAAATGAAAAACACTGATGAGTGGAGGCCGTATAGGCTTCATGGGGAGGGCTAGGGTCCAAACCCTCCCAGGCTATCGAACTTTAACACGTAGGTATAGGGGAGTACCCCTTTTGGATAGAATTTTTAAAGACGTGGATACAGGGGAAAACGTAAGTTCTACCCCCTGAATGTTTGAGTTGCTGAGGTGTGGTGGAGACAGTGATAGAGGGAAAAAAGACAGAAGGAAACAGTTTAAATGGGAGAGGAGACAGAGGCAGTGGGATACACCGTAACTCAAGGGGAGAAAAAGTAGACAATGGGAGAGAGAGATGTATAGGCAGTGGCAGTGAAAGGGAGACGCTGAGAAGGCTTAACTACAGAGAGAAACTGGGTAAAAGGATTTAGAGCGTTCTGAGTTAAAAGAGCGCCAATATGTTCTTATGATAAAATTTTTGGTGAGGAAGGCGGAATGGGGAATGAGGCAACTGTTTCCCCACTTTTCTTTCACAGTCCTTTTAAGGGGAATATATTCGTTTTTGTGCTTCGACAGGAGCATTTTTTCGCTTGTTAGTGAAATGCTTTTAATTTTGCTCCTCAACTGTAATGAGAAATCAGCGAAAAGCATCAACCGACATTCGTGCAAAGTTTTGGAATAAAGCTAACAACAGCTGGCCCTGCTATTCAGTGTTAAGTGCAGTAGGTACAAGCATTTCACGTTTGTGTAGAAATTCAGGCATCTAAATTCTTCTTTTACTAAGCCCGTTTGCTTGCTTCGTTAAAAACAGTGCGCTCGCCATGCGAAATAATACTCTCTGAATATCAGTCTTGGAGTGTTGTTCAAACTATATAGTGTCGTATACAGTGTGCCGATTATTAGGGGCAAAAAGTAATAACGCAGCGTTCATTGGCTATATTTGTGATCTCGTGTTCTCATCCGCTCCAACTAGTGTAAATGATTGTTCAAATGGTTCAAATGGCTCTGAGCACTATGGGACCTAACATCTGAGGTCATCAGTCCCCTAGAACTTAGAACTACTCAAACCTAACTAACCTAAGGACGTCACGCACATCCATGTCCGAGGCGGGATTCGTACCTGCGACCGTAGCGGTCTCGCGGTTCCAGACTGAAGCGTGTAGAACCGCTCGGACACACTGGCTGGAAAATGATTGTTCAGAGGTACAAGCTAATGGCGGTAAACACTGGCGAATTGTCTGATAACGCGTGTCCGCCTGTGTTAGCTTCCATTCGCTCGAGTGTATACGGGGCTTTAGATGTTCAAGGAACTCCACAACGCAAATGTTTCGCGTATAGCTTCAACACAAAGCCCGGTAACCTCGCCAAAGCGTCTTAACTGTGCAGTCACACGGTGCGGTCAGATTAACGTGATCACCACCTGTGTTGGACGTCAACGTGCAATAACCACTCACAGACGGCAGGTGGGCTTACTACCAGTGGAGGGTATATAAAACCTGCCGGAGGGGACGCGGAAAACAGTGCAGTTATTGCAACGTGGAAACAGAGCGCTTTATCTGACGTCCAAAAGGCCATGATGATTGGCTTTCGGACCAAGGGTGAAAGCATTTCCGAAACGGTTAAGTTCGTAAACTGTTCGCTGTGATTAAAGTATTGTAAGTAGCGCGAATAAAAGGTCGCTATCTGTAGGAAGAGTGAAGCGCACTTTGAATGTATCCTGATGGCTAAAAGAGCGACGCGCACTTTGAATAAGAAGATGCTATTTGACATTGAAACCAACGTAAAAGATTGGGTCGCCACCAACTCTAGCCTCACGACAAATAAGAGGTTGCGCTGAGTCGCCAAATTACTTATTCATAAGAAAAGCTCACAAAAGAAGATTCATTGTAAACTCACTGATAAAGAATGGGATGTAATTATTAATATGATCCAGGTATTGTTCACGTGAATCAAATATTGAATAAAGTAAAGAGTGCGTGAACACTGCGCATAAGCGAAGCTTGCAGCAACATTCCTGAAAACAAGATCTGTTCCAAAGCATTTGTCTTAAATAAAAAAGGGACACTAATTATTGGACCTGTGCACACGGAAACGCTATGGATGGGCTAACAAGGAAAACTACAAGGTAAATGGCGTAGGTAACGGAGACGTAACATCGGTACACTGGATAAGATTGGAGGCAAAAATATTTATTCCTTAAAACATTGATGTAATGCATCTATAGAACTGCTGTTGCCTGGTAACTAAGTACAATTGCTTGTGAAACGCTATATGTTTCACAACAGACTCGTGTGCCCACGTGGTTCGTGGAGACACAACTTCTACGTACCGTGTCCAAATTTTAGTAACATCAAACCACGCAGTCGCGAAGAATTAACATTTTACAGAGGACACATTTGAATAAAGGATAATGGCAGAGGGCCAACAAACTCTAATGTTAACCTCTAATGTTAACCCATGTGGATGGTTTCCACAGGACATAAAGTGATGAGACAAAGAACATTCACAAAGAACCAAAAATTACCAAGATTCAGAAAAGATTAGAATGCCTACTCACGCAGTTGTAGGCACACAAACATTCACACGAAACCGAGGGCGCATCAACATATGCAACACATTTGTGCTATGTTCTTTTTACGGATCAAAGTCACGTCTGCATTAGGAATAAAACTGAAAGTCTGCAAAACCCTTGCGTTCCTTGCTGCCACCCAGAAAATCAATCTTTGTAAGATGAAACGCGAGACCCAACGCTAAACGCTCCCCGCTTGCTATGAGACAACGCACCACGCGGTTAAGTCAACTCACCTTTCTTCGAAAAGACTTCGGCTGCAGACCCTCGGCTAGCTGGAAGCAGACTGACCGTCTCACACACTCCAACGTCTCCTACGCGATCCCGTGACCAGGAAAACCCAGAGATGAGGCTTCCGCCACCAACTTAACACCGGTAACTTTCACACAAGGGGAGCAAACCTCTTTGCCTACCTGAGAACTACAAGGTTTGGCCATTCTGTACGACTACCGCTGATTCTCTGCAGCAGCCAAAACCACTGTCTAGCAAAATGAAACACACCCACATTCATTCACTCACGCATGATAGAGAGTTCTGTATCACTGGAAAGCAAATAAAATGATAATGAAAGGGAACTACAGGACCCTTTCAGTATACCATACATGGCAGAATGGCGTTATCCAGAACCAGCATTGAGGCAACTGTGGTTAACGAAGGCCAATAGGTGACGGCTGCGAAGGTGTGTGTGGGCGAAACGACGTGGAACTGTTGACGAATTGACTGCCCAGATGAACCAAGGGGCTACCAGCATTGACACCTCAACGACCGTTCAGCGAACGTTGCTGCGTATGGGCCGTATTGTGACGAGCCAGTCGCTCGGCCACCATTGACCAGATGTTTTCAATTGTTGAGAGATCTGGAGAATGTGCTGTCGAGGGCAGCAGTTGAACATTTACTGTATCCAGAAAGGCCCGTACAGGACCTGCAACATGCGGTCGTGCATTATCCTCCTGAATTGTATGGTTGCAGCAGGTACCTGGACCATGCACCCATGCTGACAGTTGTTCACCGGCATTGGCAACATCACAATTGGACGTCCACTGAGTGGCGATAGGTGGCCTTTCAGATGACCGGCGTTTTATGCTTCTTTGGTCAGACAGTCGTTGGCCATCAGATTCCCCGGATTTAAGCCCAATAGAGAATCTGTGGGTCCACCTCGATCTGACTGTTCGCGCCAATGATCCTCAACCGAGAGACCTAGCAGAGCTGGCCACAGCACTGTAGCCGGCAGGGCTCCATAGCCTTGTCAGTACCTTCGAGAAACTCATTGACTTTCTTCATGCGCGTCTATAAAACGTGGTTATTCGGACTTTTGACAAGTGAACAGTGTAGCTTAGTTCAATTTGTTGGGCATCTCGCTTCGTTATGACGTACATATTGTTTCCCATTGTCCTTTATATACCCTTCTTTGATCATTACTGAGTCCTGATCTTGCACACCGACGACAGGGTATTTCGGGTATAATTAATTACATTTGCTGTTTTGCTATGATACACTTCTGGCCAGTAAAATTGCTACACCAATAAGAAATGCAGATGATAACCGGGTATTCATTGGACAAATATATTATACTAGAACTGACATGTGATTGCATTTTCAAGCAATTTGGGTGCATAGATCCTGAGAATCAGTACCCAGAACAACCACCTCTGGCCGTAATAACGGCCTTGATACGCCTGGGCATTGAGTCAAACAGAGCTTGGATGGCGTGTACAGATACAGCTGCTCATGCAGCTTCAACACGATACCACAGTTCATCAAGAGTAGTGACTGGCGTATTGTGACGAGCCAGTCGCTCGGCCACCATTGACCAGATTTTTTCAATTGGTGAGAGATCTGGAGAACGTGCTGTCGAGGGCAGCAGTCGAACATTTTCTGTATCCAAAAAGGCCCGTACAGGACCTGCAACATGCGGTCGTGCATTATCCTCCTGAAATGTAGGGTTTCCCAGGGATCGAATGAAGGGTAGAACCACGGGTCGTAACACATCTGAAACGTCGCTCCACTGTTCAGAGTGCCATCAATGCGAACAAGAGGTGACCGAGACGTGTAACCAATGGCACCCCATACCATCACGCCGGGTGATACGCCAGTATGGCGATGACGAATACACGCTTCCAATGTCCGTTCACCGCGATGTCGCCAAACACGGATGCGACCATCATGATGCTGTAAACAGAAACTGGATTCATCCGAAAAAATGACGTTTTGCCATTCGTGCACCAAGGTTCGTCGTTGAGTACACCATCGCAGGCGCTCCTGTCTGTGGTGAAGCGTCAAGGGTAACCGCAGCCACGGTCTCCGAGCTAATAGTCCATGCTGCTGCAAACGTCGTCGAACTGTTCGTGCAGATGGTTGTTGTTTTGCAATCGTCCCCATCTGTCGACTCGGGGATCCATACGTGGCTGCACGATCCGTTACAGTCATGCAGATAAGATGCCTGTCATCTGGACTGCTAGTGATACGAGGCCGTTGGTATCCTGCACGGCGTTCCATATTACCCTCCTGAACCCACCGATTCCATATTCTGCTAACAGTCTTTGGATCTCGACCAACGCGAGCAGCAATGTCGCGATACGATAAACCGCAATCGCGATATGCTACAATCCGAAACGTGATGGTACGCATTTCTCCTCCTTACACGAGGCATCACAAGAACGTTTCACCAGGCAACGCCGGTCAACTGGTGTTAGTGTATGAGAAATCGGTTGGAAACTTTCCTCATGTCAGCACGTTGTAGGTGTCGCCACCGGTGCCAACCTTGTGTGACTGCTTTGAAAAGCTAATCATTTGCATATCACAGCATCTTCTTGCTGTCGGTTAAATTTCGCGTCTGTAGCATGTCATCTTCGTGGTGTAGCAATTTTAGTGGCCAGTAGTGCATTTATAATTTTACTGGCACTTTATCCGCACTTTTCGCGCCAATTAAGTTTGTAAAGTTTCTGTCTTCTGTGCGTGGTACCACAGAAAATATAAGTCGTTGGTAATTGAGTCTAATTAGGGCATTGCATCTTTCCACTGTTTGTAGTACTGCCTCCCAGAGTGAGATGGTCTAATGGGTTGAGGACCATTTCTGTTAAAGGCTGCGGTTAATCAATCCTAGATCTAGGAATGAAATCGAATACGCCGTGTCGACAGCAAGACAGCGTCCTACACTACGGCAGTACGTCATAGTGGGGAAAATAAAAAGAAATGAAGAGGCATTACTTTTCGACCGACTTTCACATTAATTGCTCGCTCATGTATCGATTCAGAGTATATCGTCGCAATGTCTGCTACGCTGCCAACCAGCAGCGACGATGACAAACGAGCGACTGCCTAAGCTGGCTGACAGCGCGTGGCAAATCACTGCGTCCGCCTGTACGTGGGTGTGCGTGCGTGGCAGCTGGCGGCTGCCCGCATCTGCCCAGCGCAGCAGCTGCCCTGTCCGGCACGCGCCATAGCAGGTGTAGGCAGCAGGTGTACGGCCCTCCCGCTGCATCTGCACCGCGATAACTCCCACTCCAGCACTGCTTTATCCTCTTCCAGGTGCAAACGGGCTCGGTGCAGCTACGTGTGCCACCTACGTTTGTGTGTTTGCGTAAGAAAGGTGGCAGGGTGTACTATAGGAACTCTAATCGCATGGCTACATAATACTGAGGCGTTTCAGGAAGAATAGTAAGTACAGGGCGTCCACATCAAACTCTCCTAATTTACAAATACTATTAAAAAAAATTAGACACATACTTGCGGTTTGTGGCATCATGTCAAGTAACTGAGAAAGATTTCTAAAAAAAATTAATACATTTTTACATGGGTTCTGAAGCGTATCTTCTCGTCTGTAATTTATAGTAACCTAAGATTTTATCTGTAAAGGAGGTGACTGTAAAGAACACTAAATGTACGTAAAGTTATCGTATCTATAAGTACAATGTTGCAGTCCTTGTGTTGTTCAAAAGCAAGATGCTTTTCAAAAGCAAGATGCTTTTGAAATGCGTGCATTTCCGAAGGAACAGGTACTGCGGCGATCTCAGCAGTTATGAAATATATGAAATGTATCGCAATTGCCCTCTTATACCTTGCTTAGGAAAATCTGTATACAGAATGTTTCAGAAGTGGTGGTCAATATTCAGGGATGTGACAGCAATGATCATTTAGAACAAAAAATTAAATAAACATGGGCTCCAAAACGCATGCCTTAAATGTTATGAGCACTTACTCATTAAAAGAGTTGGGTTTTGAAGTAGCGAAGATGAACAAGTGCTCATAACTCTTAAGGTATGCATTTTACAGTACATGTTTACTGGACATTTTTTTCTTGTTTTGGTCCATGCTACCACTTCCCAAAATATGGAAAGCAAAGAGCTTGCAGTAGAAGAGATTTGTTTCACAGTCTTCAAGTTCAAGAATTGCTCATAGCTCTTAAGGTACGCGTTTCAGAGCCCATGTTTATTTAACTTTTTTGTTCTGAATGATCATTACTGTCACATTCCTGAATATCGACCATATGAAACACCTTGTATGTGCATACCACTGACCCTTGACACTTGTCACCTCAGTGCATAATCTAATATCGTTTCGTATGAAAGCAGATTCTTTGTGATAAACAAAAAAAGTGTATCGATAGTGCGCGACTGGTGCACGATCCTTTTAACCACTAAACAACGCGGTCCCAGCTTTTTATATGAGCGAGAATTTTAAAAACATGAAGTGATCATCTCTCATGTAATGAAGGAAATAGTTTCTTACATTAATTTCTTTAAGCATACTTGAATTAAAATACTGTTATTACTAACAAAACATTTCTCACATGAAACGCACATCTGAAGAGTCGGGCGCCAAACGTAATAAGAATACAGTATAATTAATGAAACAAACGATGCGCATTCAAGAAAAGACAAATTATTTGAGAAAGGTTATCCAGCTGAACAGCTATTTTGGCTGTAAGCTTAGAATGCTACATCTGCCACACAGTGGCTTATTTATACTGATTTATTTCTTTGCAAACAGATTTTTTTTTCATATCATTTACCGACAAAAGTCACGGGATAGCGAGATGCACAATATGCAGATAGAGGTAGTATCGCGTGCACAAGATGTATAAGCGTTGGGGAGATGTCAATTGTATTCAGATGATTGATGTGCAAAGGTTTCCGACGTGATCATGGCCACAAGACGGGATTTAACATACGAGGGTTGGAAGTTAAATAGTGGCAACTATTTATTCACAACCGATGCAAAAGAGTTACATGTTTGCACCTGTTATTGTCGTTCAAAGTAGTCACCAGCGTTGTGTAGAATCCGTTGCCAGCGACGTCGAAGGCGTAGTATACCGCTGGCAGAGCCTGTTCTGCTGATAGTGCAAATGGAGCTGTCTACTGCCTGTCGAATCTCTGGAACAGTTCTGAAGCGAATGCCACGAAGTGGTTCTTTCATATTCGGAATCAAATCAAAGTCACAAGGAGTTAAGTCCGGGGAGTACGGCGAATGGTACGGTACTTCCCAGTTCCATCGACCGAACAGAGCAGCCACAGCTTGCACTGTATGCACCCGCGCATTGTCGTGCAAAATGATGGGTGGGTTGCGCAGAAAGTGTCGCCGGTTCTTTCGCAAAGCTGGTAGCCGTTGGTGCTCCAAAAACGAACAGTAATACGACTTAAGTCCCTGTGACTTTGACTTGATTCCGAAGATGAAGGATCCCCTTCGTGGCATTCGCTTCAGAACTGTTCCAGAGATTCGACAGGCAGTAAACCGCTCCGTTCGCACCATCAACAAAACAGGCACTGCTAACGGTATACTACGCCTTCCACATAGCTGGCAACGGGTTCTACACAACGCTGGTGACTACTTTGAAGGACAGTAACAGGCGCAAATAACAGGTACAAACATGTAACTATTTTGTATCGGTTGCGAATAAATAGTTGCCTCTATTGAAGTTCCAACCATTGTACATTGAACGCGGAATGATACGCTACTGGCCATTAAAATTGCTACACCAAGAAGAATTGCAGATGATAACCGAGTATTCATTAGACAAATATATTATACTAGAACTGAAATGTGGTTACATTTTCACGCAATTTGGGTGCATAGATCCTGAGAAATCAGTACCCAGAACAACCACCTCTGGCCGAAATAACGGAATTGATACGCCTGGGCATTGAGTCAAACACTTGGCTGGCATGTACAGGTAGAGCTGCCCATGCAGCTTCAACACGATACCACAGTTCATCAAGAGTAGTGACTGGCGTATTGTGACGAGCCAGTCGCTCGGGCACCATTGACCAGATGTTTTCAATTGGTGAGAGATCTGGAGAACGTGCTGTCGAGGGCAGCAGTCGAACATTTTCTGTATCCAAAAAGGCCCGTACAGGACCTGCAACATGCGGTCGAGCATTATCCTCCTGAAATGTAGGGTTTCCCAGGGATCGAATGAAGGGTAGAACCACGGGTCGTAACACATCTGAAACGTCGCTCCACTGTTCAGAGTGCCATCAATGCGAACAAGAGGTGACCGAGACGTGTAACCAATGGCACCCCATACCATCACGCCGGGTGATAACGCCAGTATGGCGATGACGAATATACGCTTCCAATGTCCGTTCACCGCGATGTCGCCAAACACGGATGCGACCATCATGATGCTGTAAACAGAACCTGGATTCATCCGAAAATGTGACGTTTTGCTATTAGTGCACCCAGGTTTGTCGTTGAGTACACCATCGCTGGCGCTCCTGTCTGTATGCAGCGTCAAGGGTAACCGCAGCCACGGTCTCCAAGCTGATAGTCCATGCTGCTGCAAACGTCGTCGAACTGTTCGTGCAGATGGTTGTTATCTTGCAAACGTCCCCATCTGTTGACTCAGGGATTGAGACGTGGCTGAACGATCCGTTACAGCCATGCGGATAAGATGCCTGTCATCTCGACTGCTAGTGATACGAGGCCGTTGGGGTCCAGGACGGCGTTCCGTATTACCCGCCTGAACCCACCGATTCTGTATTGCGCTAACAGTCATTGGATCTCGACGAACGCGAGCAGCAATGTCGCGATACGAGAAACTACAATCGCGATATGCTACAATCCGACCTTTATCAAAGTCGGAAACGTGATGGTACGCATTTCTCCTCCTTACACGAGGCATCACAACAACGTTTCACCAGGCAACGCCGGTCAACTGGTGTTAGTGTATGAGAAATCGGTTGGAAACTTTCCTCATGCCAGCACGTTGTAGGTGTCGCCACCGGTTCCAACCTTGTGTGAATGCTCTGAAAAGCTAATAATTTGCATAACACAACATCTTCTTCCTGTCGGTTAAATTTCGCGTCTGTAGCATGTCATCTTCGTGGTGTAGCAATTTTAGTGGCCAGTAGACGCATGGGACATTCCATCTTCAGGGAATACAGTATTTCGAGATTCACTGTGTCAAGAGTGTGGCGAGAATACCAAAGTTCAGGCATTACCTTTCATCACGGACAACGCGGTGACGGCTTCCGCTTAACTACCGAGAGCTACGGCTTTTGCGTAGAGCTGTCAGTACTAGTAGGCTGTGGGAAATGACCGTAGAAAGCAAAAAAAATGGCTCTGAGCACTATGGGACTCAACTGCTGAGGTCATTAGTCCCCTAGAACTTAGAACTAGTTAAACCTAACTAACCTAAGGACATCACAAACATCCATGCCCGAGGCAGGATTCGAACCTGCGACCGTAGCGGTCTTGCGGTTCCAGACTGCAGCGCCTTTAACCGCACGGCCACTTCGGCCGGCCGTAGAAAGCAATGTGGGACGTATTGACTAATGTATCCGCAAGGACAGTGCGCCGAAATGCTATGTTAATGGGCCATGGCAGGAGACGACCCGCCGTCCGCTGTGACCGAGCGGTTCTTGGCGCTTCAGTCCGGAACCGCGTTGCTGCTACGGTCGCAGGTTCGAATCCTGCCTCGGGCATGGGTGTGTGTGATGTCCTTAGGTTAGTTAGGTTTAAGTAGTTCTAAGTTCTAGGGGACTGATGACCTCAGATGTTAAGTCCCATAGTGCTCAGAGCCATTTGAACCAGGAGAACGACCGACGTGAGTTCCTTTCCTAACAGCACGACATCGTCTGCATTACCTCTCCTGGATTCCTGACGATATCGGTTCGACCCTAGACGACTGGAAAACCGTGGCCTGGTCAGATGATGCCCGATTTCAGTTGGTAAGAGCTGATAGTAGGGTTCGAGTATGGCGCAGACTCCACGAAGCCATGGACTCAAGTTGTCAACAAAGCACTGTGGAAGCTGGAGGTTTGTTTTGTTTTGTTGTAGGGCGCAAAAATGACTAGGGTTATTCGCGCCCATGCCAGCAATGTAGAACTGAAGACAAAGAATGAGTTAAAAGCGAAGAGACGTTAAACCCAATCCTCGGAAGCTGGTTCAAATGGCTCTGAGCACTATGGGACTTAACATCTGAGGTCATCAGTCCCCTAGAACTTAGAACTACTTAAACCTAACTAAGGACATCACACACACACATGCCCGCGGCAGGATTCGAACCTGCGACAGCTAAACAAAGGGACGTGGAGAAGGGTCCACCAAATACGCCATAGAGAAACGGAGTTTCTGAACTAAAAACTAACTGTCTTTCACGATACTGCTACGACGGATAAAAAATAAAACACGGTCGACAGCCCGCGCGTCGTTCGCTAAAACGGTTGATGTACATTACAAAGTGGGCTACGTTTACATGAAGTGGAGTGGGTCCTCTAGCAGAACTGAACCGATCATTGACTGGAAATGGTTATTTTCAGCTACTCGCAGCAATTCATGGGCTTCATGTTCCCAAACAACGATCGATTTTGTATGGATGACAATGCACCATGTCACCTAGACGCAATTGTTCGTGACCGGATTGAAGAACATTCTGGGCAGTTCGAGAGAATGATTTAGCCACCCCGACATGAATATCATCGAATATTTACGAGATATAATCGAGGTGTCAGTTTGCGCACAAAATCCTGCACCGGCGACATTTTCGCAAATATGGACGGCTGTTGAGTCCATGCCATGTCGAGTAGCTTACACGGTATTAAGAGGTATCCCATTACAGCAACAATGTATTGGCGAGGTGACGCTTCCTGAATAAAATCCAAATGCGAGAGACTATAGCGAGTAGTTTAAACTCAGTCACTGTGCAAACTCAGAGAGTAAAAGCAATAATAATAAAAAATATTAAAGTCAGATAATAAATTAGCACAATTTACAAAAAAGTAATCCAGACAGAATTCCACTATACAAAACATGAAACAGTAATAATGCAAATATTAGAAACAGAAAATAAATTTATACTACCACAGTAAATGCAAATGAAAGAATACAACCGGATAAAATTAGCCAATAGACAACACAGGAAGTTCAATACCTATTAGTAGAGCCCTTGGCTATAATCAATTATACACTGCTAATTAATCACAATTACCACAATGCCTGATATATGTCGAACAGTCTATTACTGAGATACGTACGCAATAGTAAGACAAAGCTAGTTTAATTCACTGATCACCGTTACATAAATCTACAATCCAACTTAAAGCTTCTGCTCAAAATCAGTCCCATAAATATTGAGCAGCATTGTGGATGTAGTCAAAATCACCCAGAGCAATTGCATATACATCCACTATACGGTGCTCGCTCCTATTTCCTGCAAATACAACACTGTCTGTACCACAGACACAATAGACTAAACTTACTGAAACTACTAGCCGGCGGAAGATGGGGATTGCACCCTTCCACAACCCTCAACACCTATAAATCCCTGATCCGGCTCTCCTCTGCTACGCAAACGTGGCATGGGCATGCACTCCTCCCTCCTTTTATCACGCCCTACAGATCCTCGAAAGCGACGCACTCCTTCTAGCTTTTCGAATGTGTTTGACCACCCCACCCAATTCCTCTTCCATCTTGAACACCTCCGAATATCCTACATTACCCGCGCACTCGACACTACCCACCCCATAGTTTCCCCCTCCCCACTGCTCCTAATACTCTGTCGCACCTCTACCATGACGTTCACCCAGCGCTACATCTTCACACTGTGCACATCCCGTACCAACGAAATTTTAATCGCCTTTCCTTACCCGACCATGAAATCCGCCCTTACATACACATCCTGCCACATCTAAACAGAATACACCCCACCTCCCCAGGCAGGGCTCCCTTCCTTTCCTCTCCACTCCTCTCCACCCACATCCTAACCATTGGACCTGTGTGCCATCCCTCTTCACTCTCCCACATTCCGCCTCCAATCACCCACCCATGCAATCACTCTCATACACACTACCCTAACTGTTATGTGCCATTATACCCCTCTTCCTGGCGGTCTAGATCCATTTGTCATTTCACTCATGTATGTCTCTATGTTAATCAGTCAACACACTAGCTTTTTACTTTTTAACTAATGTTAACTGTGATTTAACTTTCGTGAAACATTCACTTGTCATTTCATTTGTGTCAATCTTTTACTTAGTCAACGACTCCACCATTCATATATTTTAAATTATGCATCTAAGTCTACCATCTCTTGAGCAAGATGTATGAGACAGGCGAAGTTCCCTCAGACTTCAAGAAGATGATAATTCCACTCCCAAAGAAAGCAGGTGTTGACAGATGTGAAAATTACCGAACTATCAGTTTAATAAGTCACAGCTGCAAAATACTAACTCGAATTCTTTACAGACGAATGGAAAAACTGGTAGAGGCCGACCTCGTGGAAGATCAGTTTGGATTCTATAGAAATGTGGGAACACGTGAGTCAATACTGACCCTACGACTCATCTTAGAAGAAAGATTAAGGAAAGGCAAACCTACATTTCTGGCATTTGTAGACTTAGAGAAATCTTTTGACAATGTTGACTGGAATACTCTCTTTCAAATTTTGAAGGTGGCAAGGGTAAAATACAGGGAGCGAAAGGCTATTTACAATTTGTACAGAAAGCAGATGGCAGTTATAAGAGTCGAGGAGCATGAAAGGGAAACAGTGGTTGGGAAGAGAATGAGACACGGTTATAGCCTAACCCCGATGATATTCAATCTGTATATTGAGCAAGCAGTAAAGGAAACAAAAGAAAAGTTCGGAGTAGGTATTAAAATCCACGGAGCAGAAATAAAAACTTTGAGGTTCGCCGATGACATTGTAATTATGTCAGAGACAGCAAAGGACTTGGAAGAGCAGTTGAACGGAATGGACAGTGTCTCGAAAGGAGGATATAAGATGAACATCAACAAAAGCAAAACGAGGATAATGGAATGTAGTCGAATTAAGTCGGGTGATGCTGAGGGAATTAGATTAGGAAATGAGACACTTAAAGTAGAAAAGGAGTTTTGCTATTTGGGGAGCAAAACAACTGATGATGGTCGAAGTAGAGAAGATATAAAATGTAGACTGGAAATGGCAAGGAAATCGTTTCTGAAGAAGAGAAATTTGTTAACATCGAGTATAGATTTAAGTGTCAGGAAGTCGTTTCTGAAAGTATTTGTATGGAGTGTAGCCATGTATGGAAGTGAAACGTGGACGATAAGTAGTTTAGACAAGAAGAGAATAGAAGCTTTAGAAATGTGGTGTTACAGAAGAATGCTGAAGATTAAATGGGTAGATCACGTAACTAATGAGGAGGTATTGAATAGAATTGGGGGGAAGAGGAGTTTGTGGCACAACTTGACTAGAAGAAGGGATCGGTTGGTAGAACATGTTCTGAGGCATCAAGGGATCACCAGTTTAGTACTGGAGGGCACCGTGGAGGGTAAAAATCGTAGAGGGAGACCAAGAGATGAAGACACTAAGCAGATTCACTAGGATGTAGGTTGCAGTAGGTACTGGGAGATGAAGAAGCTTGCACAGGATAGAGTAGCGTGGAGAGCTGCATCAAACCAGTCTCAGGACTGAAGACCACAACAGCAACAACATGGCCGAAGAGCGGCGACTGGCATCCACTGACAGCGCAGCCCCCGCCCATACGGGGGTAGGGCAATAAATTGACAACAATGGAAAAGAAATTACCACAGGCAGACCTACAACATGCGCCGGAACCTGGCGAGAACTGCATACAAAAGAGGTCCTCATACAATGCCCAAGTCTAACTCCCCGTGTTAACACTTCTGTTAACACTTCACAGATTGCTTTACTGTGACCACACCGGACGTACAGGAAATGTATTCGCAATTGCGAGTATGAACCATCGTCGCCTTTATTCTGAGATAACGACAACGAAAATTTGCGCCGGAACGGGAATCGAAACCGGATTTCCCATTTTACGCGATTAGTTTTATGCGTGCACGAATCACGGCCAGACCCGAAATTCCGTATGCCTATGTGTCACTACCTGCACTCGTACGTTACGTATATTCACGTCCATGAAGGACATACTTATTGAGAGTCGAGAGTCTGGTGTTGGCGAATGAATACGAAATAGCAGTGCCTGTCTTATTAACAAGTACGATCCAACTTTCTTTCGGACATGCATCCATGACCGCTCTACCGTCTAGTCGCCAGTGTTCTTCTTCCAGTGGTACTCGATGTTCCGTCTGTGGTACACAGCGAACTCCCTCATTGGCTTCGAAAGGCTCTAGTGCAGCGCCGCTCACTCTAGCCGGTGCACCGCTGGCTCTATTCGCGACCCTTCAAATTGTCACGTCTAGTGACGTCACAAAGGCATTGGCCAGATCACTTTTACCTTTTCCTAGATCTATTTCATGAAGAACCAAGCTGGAAATCAGAAGTTCTCTAGCAGCACGCATGGGTAATGCATGTGGTTGGCTAGAAATGACCCTGGAGAGTTGTATAACTATTGATAACCATAAGCATACCTGCATCTGGTGCATGTAGGTATAAGATCATTAATCTTATTACAGTACATGTCAAGCCGGCACTACCAATCTAAACCATTGGTCGGTAGAACAAATTACTGATTACACTAGACAATCATATGGATTTGATTACGAAGAAGTTCTGAACGATAATTAAAAATCTAGATTAGCTAAGGTTAGGAAGTTATTGACACTTTTATGTTCTTCACATATTATAATGGTCCATAGTCTAACAACCGTAGCACTGTGAAACGCGTTTACTTACCAAACATTTGACGGTGTTTTGGGGAGAATTTAATGCACTAATGAAAAATATCGAGTCAGTTTTTGTAGAATGATTCTAGTGTTTTAGATACAGCGTGTTGAAGTTTTTAGTTTTATTGAAATACTGACACATATATTTTTCACATTCTATTCGAAATTTTTAGTGATTCAAGGATATCTAAATGGATTTATGCAATGTGACGGGTACTAGATCCATATATCATACCATTTTTATCAGATAGGCCATAGATTCCTACGCATTTGTTACGCAACCCCACTGAAATATATGACCAATACAAAATCGTTACGTCTAACGTATTCACAAATCATGTGGAAAAATAAAAGTGATTTAGACTAAGTACATTAAAAGCAACAGCCAATGTATCTCAATTAAACCTACACTGCTGACATCTACCTTGTTTACAATACGCGTTTTCTCTTCACCTTACCATTACAGGTAAGATGAGAATCTTTCTGCAAAGTCCAACAGAAATCTTCCAACATCGAAGCACTAAACAAATCTTCCAACATGGTAACACTAAACCTTCCTTGGTAACGATGTTCCATTACAGAGATCTGTTAATGAACGCTCTCACCATGTTCATTCCTAAACGCCACACAGTCTTCAGGGAAAATGTCGATTTACAGCGAATGAAGTGCATATTGAGTGACATGTTGCATTTCAGTTTCTCATAGGCATATACACTGAAGAGCCAAAGAAATTGGTACACCTGCCTTATATCGTGTAGGTCCCCCGCGAGACGCTGATGTCCAGCAGCACGACGTACATGGACTCGACAAATATCTGAAGTAGTGCTGGAGGGAACTGATACCACGAATCCTGCAGGGCTGTCCATAAATCCGTATGAGTACGAAGGGGGTGGATGTCTCTTCTGAACAGTACGTTACGAGTTATCCCAGATATGCTCCATAATGTTCATGTCTGGGGACTTTGATGGCCAGCGGATGTTTTTAAGCTCAGAAGAGGTCTGTAGCAATTCTGGACGTTTGGTATTACGCATTGTCTTGCTGGAGTTGACGAAGTTCTTCGGAATGCACAACGGACGTGAATGGATATAGGTGATCAGACAGGATGCTTAGGTACGTGTCACCTATCAGAGTCGTAGCTAGACGTGTCAGGGGTCGCATATCACTCCAACTGTAAACGCCCCACACCATTAGAGAGCCTCCACAACCTTGAAGAGTCCCCTGCTGATGAGCAGGATCCATGGGTTCATGAGATTGTCTCCATACACGTACACGTCGATCTGCTCGATGTGACTGAGTTTAAATTACTCACTATTGTGTCTCGCATTTGGATTTTATTGAGGAAGCGTCACCTTGCCAATACATTGTTGCTGTTTCGCCTGTCCAGGTGACCGATTCAAAATTAAAAACATTTTAATGAAGTTTTGCAAACTGAGATTGTATGCCGTTAGTAAATAAATGGTCAATCCCTGTCTAGCTTTCTGGCAGTCGCTTAAACTTAGAAAATGGTAAATGTTGGTTTCTACTGAATTTTGCACGCATTGAATGTTGGAGCCCCGAGCAAGTTAAACGACGTTATGTTGTGTTGAGCAGCCAGATAATTCGTCTCGGGCGGCTGGGCCAGGTGTGGCCATTACCGCACAGCATGTGTCCTTTGAAACTCCTGGAATCATACATTTAGCATTGTAGAGTTGTACTCCTGTCATGCAATAAATTATGATAAATCATAGAATAAAATTCTTTTATTTCCGCCTATAATCAGCAAATGGTTTGGTCTTTAGACAACCGGTTTCGGTCAACGACGACCATCTTCAGATCTGCAGCAAAACATAGGGCAACCAAGTAAAACAAGGGTACTGTTTACATCTTAAAACAATAAAATAGGCCGCAATGAAAAACATTGCTTCCACAGAGGTGAAAAATATGAGCTTTAAACGTGACGAGGCAAATGTACTTTAAAACGTCCTATCATAGCGAAGCCACTCGAAATGATCTTAGCATCGTCGCACATATTAAAAATATGGTGTAAACTAGGCCACAATGGCGGCGGAGTAGTGCCGTTACCACCCCTACTGTGTCACCGTAGCCCAAAATATGTTAGACGTCGGTACTGTACGTATACACATATTCATCAATTATAAAATTCTACAGAATGCAATAAAATGAAGAATACAGTAAGTAAAGTCTACAGTGGGCTTACCAAGCGAATATGTTATTACAGTGATAAAATGTAATAAATTAAAACACACATAAAGCTAAATTTAAAATTGTTAAGATGAAATGGTTACATGACAGTATGTGATTCTGATATGCTCTTGTAGTTACTTCCAGTGAAAATAATAACATACGCAATAACAAGGTTACGGAGCTTACAGATTAATATAAAACTGATAAAAAACTAAGGAAAGAAGCCAAATAGATGAAACAAAAGACAGAAGTAAGTAATGAGCGCCATTTACTGGTAGCCGTCAGAGTGCAGCATAGGCGAGAAGTCAGAGGTACTTAACCACCAGAGAAATTCTCGTGCCTTGCGGCGCAGAGTACATTGTTCCACTCACTTTTAAGAATATCTCGTTATGAAATTTATTGCAGTAACGGTGAAAGGACAATCAATCACTAGAGTAATACGACCAACATACGAAAATGAAGCAAATATCTGATGCACTCAATACTAGCTAATCAGAAGGCAAGATACACATAAGAGAGGCTGTGATTAACCCTCGCAGGCACCTTCTGAAAATAATGTGATCTAGTCACGTACTTAATACTTTAAAATTTTTTAAAAAAATTTAATATTTTCAAAGATTTCTTATATCAGACTCCACAATTATTTTGGATTTTTCAGTGAAATGTAATCAAAAAATTTAAGTTTTAGTAGTGAAAGTGACTTCGCTACAAATGTCATATTTATATTTTCAAATTCAGTACCCTTGTTACACATGCATATATCTTTAAAATGTAGCTGTGAAGTGAATGAAACTCAACGACAATTAATAAAATCTGTATTCCTTAAATTTTTTTGTGGTGGTCATAAAGTGCCCCTGCTCTCTTTGTACATACACAGAAAATGCATTGGTATTGCTACGATTGTGCTGAAAGATATTCTCAGGCTCTGAACCCTACCTATACAGGATGGGGTAAATAAAAGTGGCACGGAGAACAGAGTCCCAGTTCACAAAGAAACACAGCAGAGGAAAGGAAATACAGTACTATCCTGACTACAACAGATGTTAAAAGTGATCAACATTCAACTCTAGGCACGTTTGGGTTCTGGTCAGCAAAATGTATTACATAGATATGCTGCTATGTCACTGTCTTTGCAGCCCCTCCTCCCCCCACCCCCAAACCTAGGAGTGAAACTTCACCCTGGAGTCACCAATAAGTCTAGAAATCGCAAACCTACGGATCTGAATATCGGTCGCTATCGAATACACTATGTGATCAAAAGTATCCGGATATCTGGGTGAAAATGACTTACAAGTTCGTGGCGCCCTCCATCAGTAATGCTGGAATTCAATATAGTGTTGGCCCACCCTTAGCCGTGATGACAGCTTCCAGTCTCGCAGGCATACGTCCAGTCAGGTGCTGCAAGGTTTCCTGGGGAATGGCAGCCCATTATTCACGGAGTGGTGCACTGGGGAGAGGTATCGATGTCGATCGGTGAAGCCTGGCACGAAGTCTGCATTCCAAACAATCCCAAAGGTGTTCTATAGGATTGAGGTCAGGGTGCGTGCAGGCCAGCCCATTACAGGGATGCTACTGTCGTCTAACCACTCCGCCACAGGCCGTGCATTATGGACAGGTGCTCGATCATGTTGAAAGATGCAATCGCCATCCCAGAATCGAACAGTGGGAAGCAAGAAGGTGCTTAAAACATCAGTGTAGGCCTGTGCTGTGATAGTGCCACGTAAAACAACAAGTGGTGCAAGCCCCCTCCATGAAAAACATGACCACACCATAACACCACTGTCTCCGAATTTAACTGTTGGCACTACACACGCTGGTAGATGACGTTCACGGGGCATTCGCCATACCCGCACCCTGTCATCGAAACGCCACACTGTGAATCGTGATTCGTCACTCCACACAACGTTTTTCCGCTGTTCAGTCATCCAATGTTTACGCTCCTTACACCAAGCGAAGCATCGTTTGGCTTTTACCGGCGTGATATGTGGCTTATGACCAGCCGCTCGACAATGAAATCCAAATTTTCTCACCTCCCGCCAAACTGTCATAGTACTTTCAGTGGATCCTGATGCTGCTTGGAACTGCTGTGTGATGATCTGGATAGATGTCTGCCTATTACACATTATGACCCTCTTCAACTGTCGGCGGTCTCTGTCAGTCAACAGACGAGGTCGGCCTGTACGCTTTTGTGCTACACGTGTCCCTTCACTTTTCTACTTTACTATCACACTGAAAACCGTGGAGCTAGGGATGTTTAGGAGTGTGGAAATCTCGCTTACTAACGTATGACACAAGTGACACCCAATCACCTGACCTCGTTCGAAGTCCGTGAGTTCCGCGGAGCGCCCCATTCTCCTCTCTCACGATGTCTAATGACTACTGAGATGGCTGATTTGGAGTACCTGGAAGTAGGTGCCAGCACAGTGCACCTAATATGAAAAAAGTATGTTTTTGTGAGTTTCCGGATACTTTTGATCACTTAGTGTAGTTTTACTTGTCAAGTATGTTATCCCCACAATATTTGTATAGAAGTAATTATACACTTAATGAGCCATATGTGTGCAACATTTGACTGAAATTGCTCTGGACGCTTATGTGTTAAGCTCCTATCTCAACCTGTTTCATCCTCATCTCTACACATGGTAGATGATTCGTACAGTGCACAAACCTTCGTAGGCGTGTGGACAACAACTCATCAAAGTTTCACTGTAATTGGATGAATGGCATAGATACTCGTAGAAGACGGATAAAAAAAATTCTTTTTATATATTAGATGCAACCAAACTAGCGGGTAGCCCAAGGAAAACTACGAAAAATTGAAAAAAAGTGCCTTATAAGAGCCACCCTAAGGCAAAGCCTATGGCCCAGCTCGTTTGCTGGTGGAACACCTGTCACGAGATACCAATCGCAGATAGCCCTTTTTTGTGACTCACACCTGTGTACGTGAGTGGACGTAAACTACGTGTGTTGTGTGTTTGTGTGTGTGTGTGTGTCACCGCGAGGTGTTAACGAGCGCTAATGAGAGTCGCCACGTTTACCAGCGTCCCCCGTGACTAACACACGTCAAGTTACAACGACCACTGGCACTGCCTACTTTATTATGGCTTGCACAATGAGTTTGAGATTTTATGTTCCGTCACAAAGGAGGGTGGCAAAAGCGAGACAACGTGAAATCACAACGGGAAACTACGAATTTTCGTCAGGTAATTCTGAGAAGAATGAGCTGCAGTTTCGCTGTGTGAACTGTGCTTTTCACTTTGGGAACGCGGGCAGAGCTGGACGATCGAGCTCTGTCAGCGGCCCGGAGCACTTCCAACGTTGGATACAATAATTAATTTTGTTTTTGGTTTGTGCATAAATCTTACTTCAAAGGTAAGGAGAATACACAAATTAGGTTATTCAAACATGATATTTTGCAAACTGTAGATGCGAGTGAATAGGCAGATTATGTCTACGTATGTTATTAAAAGGCCTTCGATCTTGTATAATAAAGTCGACTAATATTCACTAACGAATGTTTTGCTACTAAAACCCAAAACATTATACCGGAAAGCAAATGTTCAATAGAAATACATGTAATAGGGGGCATGCCGAAGGAAGCGTAATAGTTTCCCTAATTTTCGTTACAAGCGGCCTGACAAGGAAGGTGAAGCCCCTAGAAGGTGAGGAGGGAACGAAATGAAACCTCACGGCTTGTAAGGTATGTGACGGTATTTGAGCGTCTACAAAATCGAGGTAAATTTACGAAAAACTTGAGAGTATGCGCCTATTTATCAGCATGACATTGCACTCGCCCTGGCGTGGATTCATAGACTGAATCGGTTGGGGAGAGTGTCATAAAGTTGTCGTATCAGCCCCTGAAGGAAGCTGTCAATCCGGTCCCAGATATCCTGGATGCTGGCACTGGGACAGAGCTGACGTCCCAGCTGGTCCCAGACGTTCTTTCAGGGACTGATGTGGTGTTTTTTCTGGCCACACGAGTACCATAGTATCATAAAGACAGTTCATAGAAACATGTGCCATATATGGACGAGCATTGTCCTGTTGATAACAGGCACCATGACCCTGTCACACGAGAGACAACTTGAGGATATAGGACGTCCATAACGTACCGTTGCACCGTCAGGGTTCCCGCAGTCAACACCAACCGTGACCATACCCAATGAATCCCCGCACAGTGACGCAGGAGCAACATCGTTGTTGTACCTCTCCAGAAATTGGAAGTATTGGACCTCTCCCCAGGTCAGCACAGCACTCACAGACGATGGTAATCCCAGGTTGTGCAGAACTAAAATTCATCGCTGAACTCAGTGCGATGCGGTTCATGAACAGCTCATGCTTCCTTGTCGTAGCAAACCCAAATGCAGTCGTTTGCACTGTGGTGTTAATGGTAGCCAATGCATGGAATGGTAATTCTGTAGCCCAGCCATTGCTGTTTCCATCCAATACTGCAGGATGATGCAGAATGATGCAAGGAGTCCACTAAGTAATCTCGGATTGCAGGTGCAGGTGTAAATGGGTTATGATGTGCTTGGTGCACAAGACGCCGATCCTCCCTTATGGATATCAGATGTGGTCGACTAGGGCACTGATGATGAGAATGCCTAGCCTCATATTCCCATGCCGTCCAACACTGGGCCTCTGTCACACCTGCATGCCCCACAAATCTGGATATTACACCATTCGATCAGCTGATCAAATGGAGATCCACAATGGGGGCCCTTTCAAACTGTCAGGTGCTGGTAATGTTGTATTACAAGTACCCCCCTCCCCCCCATTTATGTGACCTTCACTCACCATCTGACGCTATTCACGCCCCTTAAATGCCCTTGCAGCCTTCAAAACAGCGCTAAACATGAGCAATAGTAGGGCAGTCCGATGGCCGTTCTACCTGACATGGAGAAGTGCAACTCTGTATAAATCCACTAATGGTAAGTTCGCGTAAGGAGTTGCATTGACATCCAACCATATCTTTGTCTGCTTCACATATTTTGTCACACAGTCTGTACATGAAACATTTATCAAATAGGGACAGCGTCACTGTCAGACTGTTTGATGAAAATTCTGCTGTCTATTGCAACGTATCGTCTTTGAGCGGTCGTAAGGACATGCACAAAGACTCGGACAAAATTTTCCCTTGATTTTCCGATAACAGAAAGAAAAACCATGACACTATCCGATTACAGTATCAGTAGAGAACATATACAGTATATCAAATCGTTTAAATATGTAAGGGTGATTAACAAAAGTAATATTGAATGAAACAAACATGTAAAAATCAGTGTTATGAATAGCGGATGGAATAATTTGATTTTTTCTGTGAAAGATCAGTACACCTGTAACGGAATGAGCATGCCCGACGCAAGTGCAAATAATTCTTTAGTACTGCTCTAGCTTTTGGAGTCTTTATCATGTAGGAATGACAGCAAAGGTCAAACGAATTCGGAGGCTGACTTCTAGGATCGTTACTAATCATAACAGCTTTTTCAAAAGTCTGACAGAGATATTCGCGAATTTTGAGAATAAGGCGACAGTGCTGCAAGAAACACTTGGAAAAATTTGAAGAACCGTGTGACTATTATGAGCTACCATCAACTTGCTGGATGGGCAACATAAAAGTCGCCCTGAAAATATTTGATGCCCTTTGAGACAGCCCGCCCAAGTGCCATCATCTTCCCTGGGTGCGAATTTATTTTGCCCATCCTGTATACCGCTCATACGTACTATAAAAATAAGATAAAATAGATTAAGGCAGGCGGAAAGGTTCATAGTACCTTTTCACTCACTAAATTGCCTTCATGCAAAAGGATAGGAAATTGCTAAAATTGATCCGAAGAATCTAGAACTGACTTGCAGAGTGTATATGTTGATGAAGAAATAAATCACTATGTTGTTTTCTTGTAAATGAAATATGTGACTGCCATCTGAAAGTCATTGCTCTGTTTTCTAGTAAATGATTTACTTAACTGCCATCTGAAACAAAATGATAAACTATGGGAGAGCTACCACACAACCTCTTTCGAAGAAGAATTCAAGTCAGTACCCTCGAAAGGCATGACTACAGCCTGCTGAAGGTGTCATTCTGGTAGTATCCTCTATGTGATGAGACATTCAACTCCAAAGACTATAGTGAGACTCTTCGAAAATTCAGAAAAGGATTACAGCATGTTTGTGGCCATAAAAATGCCAATGCACTTCTGTTTATCCACAGTAACAAAAGACTACCCACAGGTCTGTGCACCTGAGAGGAGATTGTCTAACGTGTGTGAGACTGGTTCTGATCTATCTTTCTCACACAGTTGCGCAGGAATGCTCTGTGAGTGTTTAAGGGATCTGGTGTTGAACCTACGGCCTGCAAGGTAGGAAGAGGCCATCTCACGCATGCAGAGTTCAGAAAAATGCAGCGGTATGGACAGTGATGTAATCAGACAATGATCTCAATGTTGGTTCCACTACACTCCGGCAGGCCGTTGCGGCCGAGCGGTTCTAGGCGCTACAGTCTGGAACCGCGCGACCGCTACGGTCGCAGGTTCGAATCCTGCCTCGGGTATGGATGTGTGTGATGTCCTTAGGTTAGTTAGGTTTAAGTGGTTCTAAGTTCTAGGGGACAGATGACCACAGCAGTTAAGTCCCATAGTGATCAGAGCCATTTGAACCATTTTGAACTACTCTCCCTGTAATGGAAACGTCATCGCTAACAGAAATTAGTGTACGAGTTCAGGTGTAACTATATGTTAGCAATAAATGTAAATCTTAGATTTTCGTTATTAAGGTTTATTTTTAATCTACGTGTGACTTCATGACATATTATAATATGTAGAGGATGGTAAAATATTGATATGGGGTGTTCACAACTGTGAAGCGAAATTCCTAACTATTCTAAGGTTCTTTAATAGTAAGATGGTTGATGAGCATGTCTGGGGGTCGATAAAGAACAAACAAATTAAATACAGTTGGGGCCAAAGATATAAATTAAGAAAAAGTACACAATTAAAATAACTAATTAGTGGATGGGGGTCAGTAAAGAGCAATCAGAAAGATGTACACAATTAAAACATTTCACCAACTTTAGGGGTGTATGGGTGGCTGATCAATTCCTTTTGTTAGATTGGATATCTCGCATTTCTGCTTCAATTAAGCCCAACAATCGTGAATATGTTTAACTACAGGTCATGGTTGATTGTATGTAAAAATAAAGGAGAGACAGAGATGTCCGCAGTTCTGAGTGTCAATTGAATATCACTTGCTGGCATAGCACGAGTCCACGTTTTTACCTTCCGTCGGCGGCGACAGCGGTGGCTGTCGGCGAGTGCTGTGAACCTGAGAATCTATTCTAAATTTCTTTCGACTGTTAAACCGCAGTCTGACACATTTCCTACGTCTTTGGTGACGTCGAGACTCCTAGTTGTTCCCTAACTACGTTAATTGGCGTGGTACACGTTATTAGGCTGGAATAGCACTTATGTCGTTGCCGTCAAATCAGTCACAAGCGTTAACTGTCAGTGCTCAGTGCGATTCTCCATACTAAGAAACTTTGCAGGTTAACTGGCGAGTTAAGATGAGCCAGTGAACAACTGTTCACATAATGACTCTCGCAATTGTCTCAGCATGGCGCGAGTCACCTTGCTCGAACACTCGACGATTTGCTGCAAGAGAAAGAGCGAATTCTTTTTTCTACATTTGCCTGTATCAAAGCTGGTGGCCACGTGTTTTCTTTCTGGCCCATCAGAGCATTTGTACGCCGGCCGGTGTGGCCGTGCGCTTCTAGGAGGTTCAGACTGGAACCGCGCGACCGCTACGGTCGCAGGTTCGAATCCTGCCTCGGGCATGGATGTGTGTGATGTCCTTAGGTTAGTTAGGTTTAAGTAGTTCTAAGTTCTAGGGGACTGATGACCACAGATGTTAAGTCCCATAGTGCTCAGAGCCATTTGAACCATTTGAGAGCATTTGTACTTGTTATAACTCCTCCCACTGAAGTTTTGTAGCCTATCAAAGGCGTCATTTCTTTCGTAGGACAGATTGTAACTTCTCTTATATAATACTGAGGTATACAGCTTTCTCTTTCATGCGAGTTTTAACCCACGTCAGTTACCAGTGTTTCGAGTTGGGTTTCTTCGGACATTTATCTGCTATCTTCGGCCACATTCGTGTAGAAAGGATATCTGAAGGGTCATCGTTAAAAGCAGGGACAAGGAACGCTTTTGCCGGCGGCCTACACAGGTGCTCCAGAGTCTCATTGTGTCTGCTAGATGTCCCGCTGTGAAGTTTTTAGCCGAACGAGGGACGGGCATACAGTTGTAAAATTCTCCTTCATACTACGTGTCATAGCTCGGGTCTGGTAAATTGCTTGCATGCAGTTAGTAGCGTGAGACGTCCGCCCGCGGTAGCTGAATGGTCAGCGTGACGGATTGTCAATCCTCTGTGCCCGGGTTCGATTCCCGGCTGGCTCGGGGAATTTTCTCCGCCCAGGGACTAGGTGTTGTGTTGTCCTCATCGTCACCCTATCATCCTCACCTACTGCAGGTCGCCGAATTGGCGTCAAATTGAAAGACCGGCACCCGGCGAACGGTCTGCCCGACTGGGGGGCTCCTAGCCATACGATTAAATTAAAACAACAAGTGTGAATGTTAGTGGTTTACATTCATGAAATGCTGGTTTGTTTATTCGATCTGCATATCAATAAAATTCGTACAATTTCACATGACTATGTCGTGTGACATATCGATTTAACTGGAACTGTTTCAGGAATTCGGTGTAAGGTGTGTTATTTGTTTGACACCTTACAATTGCAAGACTTTGGTGGACTGTTCTTCCTCTCCCAACGGATCTCATACCTTTTTACTTCCATCTCTCTGGGTCTCTGAAGGATGGACTCCACAGGAAGCACTACAGCAATGTTGGGGAAGTTACTGATGCAGCAAGAAATTAGCTGAGTTGCAGACCAGTAGAGAGGTACCATGGTATCATACAAGCTCTCACAGTAAGGTTGCATAAGGCCATAGAACTGAACGAAAAACTTTGAGGCAAAGATGTGTTTGCATTTTTTGTTGAATGGCCCTTGTATAATAGTACTAAACGACAGTGACAAAAGCCAAGCATAGATTAATTAAACTGTATTGAACATTTGGTCTCTAATGTATAACTGTCTTTTTTTCTATTTATAGTCATGTTATTATTGTCATTATCACTGTTATGTTACATTAGCTATTTCTCTGTGGCTTCTCCCATGTATATGTTAAACATGTATACTTAACATGCCTTCCCCTCCCCCCCCCCCCCCCCTCGTCCACCCTTCCTCGCTGTGGTGAAAGGGTACAGTACCGCCCGACATTGAAAATAGGTACAACATACGTCATTATTTTTGTCAGAATAACACATTTTTTTTGTAAAATAACTCAATTTCAATTAATACAGCGAAGCCAGATACCAGTGTGGGAAAGAATGACAATTTATTTATTTAATTGATCACATGTACACTCCCACAAAGTAAATCCCTACATCCAGTTTGGTGAGATCTGTGAAATGAATGAATGTATATTCGTCTGCTAACCGCAGACAGTGAATGTGAGTATATGATCATCTTTGAGACGATCCTTTGGCCACCTTTGGTGGGACCAAAGAGATGAAATTTACCTGAGCTTTGAGCGCCTGAAATGTGGCTGACCAATACGGTAGCATGGTCTTCCTCCACCTCGAGATAGGTGCGAGATGACCTGGAGAACGGCCATGTTTCAGCACTCTGCTGCTGGATCTTGTGCTGTTAAGACCTGTTTTAGTTGTGCTCTGTAATGGCGAAAGAGTGGAGACATGGTATGCATGTGGAATATTTAAGAGTAGTTTGAAATAATAATTTCTCTATTTCAGGAACTTTTGTGGGGAGAATTAAATGTCAGGCAGGTAATATTAATGGGATCGTAGTAATCTTCGGAAGTGACCAACGGTCACAATGAAACCACGTGTAGCAATAAGTTGAAATATTTCCGTGTGCTTAAGTTAAGCTGAATTACTAGTGTGTGTACAATAAGTTGAAATATTTAAGAAATAGCGTGTGTACCATAAGTTGAAATATTTAAGAAATGGCGTGTGCAGGACTTGAAATTAGAGACGAGTACTTCCACGTGGTGAGTACTGTGTGAGTCTCAAACTGTGTATGAGACAAAAGATAAAGAGAAGTACTCGTCCATGGTATCAGTTGAGGACTCGCGTGTGTGATGAATACGTTCTTAATATTACTTTGCGTGATATGATTCCGTGTGACGCTAGATTCAAACTCTGAGAGAGAAGCAAGGTGAGTCTGCCGTCTATCCAGCAACGCCACTTGGCTTGCATTGCACAGGAAGACGTGCAAATATCACCAGAGTTCATAGTAGGAAAGTAGAATTACAAAGTGGGGCAGTGTCGTGTGAAACTGGGATAAATACTAATTGAAGTGGGAAAGCTGAAAGTGATAGTGTTGTGACTATTTAGTGTTTGTATTCCATGTCGTAGTGTGATGTATGTCATGTAATTTGGGTATGTGTGGTTTGCATGGGGGAGTAGCAAGGTAGTTTCAAAAGATTAGTGGGTTATGCTTGTTCCTTCTGTACCGCTCGGTCTGGAGGATAGTTTCGTGATGATGATTGTGAGAGTCGAAGTGTGAGAAATAATAAAAGATTCACCATCCTATCCAGAAAGTGCACTGTAGCGTTAAATAATTACGAGACCATAATATAGAGATTCACCAATGTAAAGCCATGCCCACTTGGCGGAATTTCTCATGTGTTATTGTTGTAGGTTATAGAATTTGTGTGCTTAGGTTATAGAATTTATCGGAATAAATAAGATAGTGAAAAGAAAAAGATTGGTGGACTTTTCCTTCGAATTGTATGTTGTCATGATGTCCCGAATTTATAATGTGTGCGCCATTCATATTCAGTGCAGTGGCCACGTGTTGATAAAAGCCGTTAAATGAAAGGCAAAAAGAAAATGTGGTATTGCCAGTGCGTAGTGAACAGTCAGAGTTCTGTAAATCGCTGATAGTCAGATGCGTGTTTCCGTTGCGTATTAATCATATAGGAGGATAACTTGTAACTTAAATGTGAGTTCTAGAGTTCATGTTACTCGATAAATAAGAATGAATCCACTCGCTTGGCAGACCACTCATCTTGCAGGCCTGACTGCTTGATGCCTCAGTATGAGCAAGGCATGTGGGTGCCTCTCATGTTGTCTATCCACCTCATCCTCACACCTCTATCGGTCTGTCTACTCCTCCCCACCCTGTTTGCCTCTTCGTCTCTTACTCCCCCTCTCTTTGCCCATTTTCTTCATTCCCTCCCTCTGACCATACCTTCCTCCTACTTCCATCTGGCCATATCCTCTCTCAGCTCCCTCTTTCCATCTCTACCTCGATTGCATTCGAAAATATTCCGATGCAGTTGGCCTTTGGCTGTGCTGCGGTGAGGACGCGCTGTTTGTGTTCCTGCCGTGGAGCGAGCGCTCGTGTTGTTTACATCGTACTCGGCCGTTTCACGCATGCCGTACTCAGCATATAGATCACTATGGCGCACCAGTACAGAAAATCCCCGGCCGCGGTGGTCTCGCGGTTCTAGGCTCGCAGTCCGGAACCGTGCGACTGCTACGGTCGCAGGTTCGAATCCTGCCTCGGGCATGAATGTGTGTGATGTCCTTAGGTTAGTTAGGTTTAAGTAGTTCTAAGTTCTAGGGGACTGATGACCATAGCTGTTAAGTCCCATAGTGCTCAGAGCCATTTGAATCATTTTTTTTACAGAAAATCGACGCTCAAATTTACGTTCCGCAACGAATTTGCACGGTCCAAAGCACTCGAAGTCAAACGATTTCTACGAGAAGAAGTTAAAATCCCGGCGACCGACATTCTCTGCATTCACTTGTCCATTGTGAGTAGTATTGTATATGTCAAGATCATCAACGACGCAACATGTGAACGGATCCTTCGGGAAACGAAACAGGGCCTCCGTTTCTGCCATGCTGATGGCAATGTGGGGACTGTGCACGTCGTTTTATCTGGCATGGGACTTCGCACGATCAGACTTTTCGAACTTCCTTTCGAACTACCGGCGGAGGACGTCGTGACAGCGCTGCGCCCCTACGGCACGGTGCATGATCATATTGCGGAAAAATGGACGCAATTCCAAACATATCCCGTGCTGCATGGAGTCCGCCAGGTCCGAATAGAACTTAAAAGACATGTACCTTCATATCTGAATATCGGTGGCTGCCGTGCCATCGTCATCTACGACGGGCAACCGAAGACCTGCTCTGGTTGTGGGAAGGAGGGACACCTCAGATCCGAATGTATCCAACGTCGAATCACTCAACTGCCGCTGGCTGCCGCGGACCCGCCGTCGCAGCCGACGCTGCTTCCCGTAACTTATGCAGCAGCCCTCACGACAGCTACCACTTCACCACAACAGCCGATATCCACTGTTGGGTCGCGGCACAATCCTCCAATACAGGGCGATGACGACACACCCGTTCCACAAGCTACGGATTCAACTCCGATGCAGCCGCCCCCGTCGACGGATAACAAGATACATGACGACAGCATGGCCGTAGACTCACTTATTGTGCCTACGGCTGCCTTTGTGCCGGAACGTCGTGAATCTTTGCCATCGTCTGACACAGAAGGACACACCAGGAAGCAACGCTCTCCGAAGCGACGGAAGCGGAGGCGTAGAGCAACGTCCGAACGGGATGCGACACAGCTTCCAGAGGACGACGACTCCACCTTCAATGACGACGCTACCACAGAAGCAGCTGCCATTTGCTGCAGTGTGGCACCACCGAACGGAACTGAAGACAAACCACACGTATCTACAGTGGCAAAATCGGATGCTGATACGCAGGACAGATGCTGCCCACCACCTTCTGGAGTGCAAGCACCCATGTCGTGTCCTGAGGAAGCTAGGGAAACCGATCTGGCTTTGAGTTCTCCGACGTGGGCGGATCACCACGACGACGACGGCACCATGCAAGTTACGCCAACAGGGCCCACTCCATTGGCCCACGCCATTGGCGCCGGCTCTCTAGAAAGGACTGCAGGTGAGGTTTGGGGGGATGCGGAGGTGTCAATACAGTCAGAAGCGTTATAGGTAATTCCAGTCTTAATGGATAACCTAGCACCTGCGGTTCGGCAACAAGCTTATCATATCGCCACGATTAACTTCAACACGATACGAACGGCAGTGAAGATCCAGTGAAGTGCTGCGTGAGATGCTTCGTTCTTCAGATGTTGACATTGCCCTGTTGCAAGAAGTGTATATAGCTGCCCTCCCTGTTATCTACGGTTATGTGACATATGTGTTACCGGTGGACCGAAATGGCAGCGGTACGGCAATACTAGTGCGCGACGGAATTGCCATCGAAGAAGTGACTTACCTTCCATCAGGAAGGGGGCTGGCGATCACAGCACTGTGCACGCGCATCATTAACATTTACGCTTCATCAGCAACTGACCAACGCCGCGAACGATCGCTGTTCTACTTCGAGGATATCGCCCCCCTCTTTATCAGTCGCTTCGATCAATATATCTTCGCGCGGCGACTTTAACTGTGTGCTCCACCCCAAAGACCAAGTCCCTCATTTCTCGACTTGTCAAGAATTTCGGCTCCTGGTTCGTGATATGCTTCTCACCGACACGTGGGAGACAGTGCACGGTGACCGTCCCGGGCCGACATACCTTACTAGTCACTCAGTCAGTCCCCTAGACCGCATTTATGTCTCACGAGCTCTAGCGCCGGGAGTATTGGACGCCGAACTTTGGCCGCTTGCCTTCTCCGATCATAGCGCTTTCATATGCACACTCACTCTACAGCAGCAGCGGATATGGCGCAGCCGAGAACCCTGGAAGCTGAATGTGGCACATATTCAAGCCCCGGAATGCCGTCAGATTATCGCCAACACATGGATGGATTGCGAACGTCGTCTTAACACAGTTCGGAAAAGATATCGCAGCGTGGCATAGTCACACATTGGACTTTTATTACACGATGCTCCGCGAACTCGCCAGCCAACCACCATCTCCAAACCGACGAATGGAAAGCCGCCGAATTAAAGGTAAAATATTGTCGCTTACGAGGAAACGTTTGGAGGGAGTCGTCGTGCGATCGCGACGTCAAGACCGAGTGGAAGGAGAAAACCCGTCTATGCATCACATCGTGCTCGACAGTCGCCGACGCCGATAGCAGCTGATCACGGACCTCATATTGCCAGGTGGTAGGGTCGTAATGACTCAGGCGGCGGTTACAGAAGCCTTTGCTGATCACTATCGCCGGTTTTACGACGAGGTGAATACAGAGGACGAGGTAGCGGACGATCACGACATACTGCAGCACGTGTCGCACACCCTCGACAATGCAGCAGCGGCGACGCTGTTAGCTGGACTTACACGGGACGACATCGAGGACGCGCTTAACAAGGGAGCACTCAACAGATCTCCTGGGCCAGACGGACTGCCGCTCGAGTTTTATCGGACTTTCCGCGATCTAATGATGCCCCGACGGATCACCATGTACCAAGAACTGATGAGCCCCGGTTCCCACGTGCCACCTGGATTCGTGGAAGATCTCCTCATACCGATACACAAGCCTTCCAGAGGTCGGACGGTCGAGGACTACAGGCCAATTACAATGCTCAACGCGGACTATAAAATCTTCGCCCGACTACTCGCCAGCCGCATAAAGAAGGTTCTGCCCCTACTCCTCTCCATGGAGCAAACAACACAGGGTGGAGTGACCAACATGCAAACGGCAACCAGCGAATGCAGGGATTTAATAGCTATCGCCACATCCTGTCGCCTTCGAGCTGCTCTGATCTCCATTGATTTCGACCACGCCTTCGACGGAGTTCACCACAAGTTCCTTCTGTCCGTTATGGCCCGCATGGGCTTCCCGCCTAACTTTCTCGACATCTTTCAGCGCCTTTTCCGTGGAGCTGCATCCCGTGTACTGGTGAATGGACGGATTGCGGGTCCCTTTCCGATCCGATGGTCAGTTCGCCAAGGATGCCCACTCTCCATGATCCTTTACGCGATCGCACTCGAACCACTTGTCGGAGGGTTGAAAAACAGGCTCTCGGGCATGTCATTGAGGGATCGCACATTTTACTGCAGGATATATGCCGATGACCTTCCGTTACTTGTCCGATCTGGTGACGAGGTACGCTCGGTGATACAATGGATCAATCGCTATGGATTGGCAGTGGGCAGCCTCATGAATGTGGCCAAGTCGGCAGCGATGCCCATTGGGAGAGGACTGCAGGAGGACGCTTTAGCCCCACTCCCACTAGTCAACAAGATCCGTTTCTTGGGCATAACATTTACACAGGATGTGCGCCGCACAGCTGCCATGAACTATGCACAATTACTGCAGGCAATACGCACAGAAGTTAGCCGGAACCTACTTCGACAGATGGACCTCCTACAGCGTGTGGAATACCTCAACCTTCACGTGGCGACTAAGATGATCCACATGGCTCAGGTCCTACCGATTCGACAGCGATGGCACACAGATTGCAAGCAGCGTTTGGATATTACCTTACCACCGGACACCTATTCAAAGTCCGCTACGAAACACTCACCCTACCCCGGCGTGATGGCGGACTGGGACTTATAAATGTACGAGCGAGAGCTACAGCGTTATACTTGTGCACAATGATGAAATTGTGGACCCACAGAGATGCTTCCCTTACGGGACGTCTGTTAGAGGAATTGCTG
This sequence comes from Schistocerca americana, assembly GCF_021461395.2. Taxonomy (NCBI): domain Eukaryota; kingdom Metazoa; phylum Arthropoda; class Insecta; order Orthoptera; family Acrididae; genus Schistocerca; species Schistocerca americana. The sequence goes on from NC_060124.1 coordinate 314,696,391, forward strand.
CCGGCGTCTCTTCTGCCACCTGTCACGACTGCGCACATTACACCCTCATTCTCGCACCTCTCGGCATTTATTCTTGAGTATAGTTACGTGCACCCAGACCTCCCCAACACTCGCACTCCCAAGGCGAGAGACGTTTACAGGCTGCTGCTAAGGTCCATCCCTCGCAATGTGATTCAGAGGAAGAGCCCGACCACCCTATGGCCTGCAGTGTGGAGAGCGGTTCAGAAGCCGTTCCTCCCCACGCGGGTACGAGCCGCGTGGTACCAGGTGGTGAACGGGAAGGTTATAACACGACAAAGGCAGCACGCTATTGGGATGACGGATTCCCCCCTTTGCCCACGTTGCTACCTCGTGGATACTGACGAACACCGTTTAACATGTGGCTCGGCGTTAGAGGTATGGCTGCTAGTGCAGAAGATCCTCGCCTGCTACCTACGTATCGCGCCTCGCACAATTGAGCAACGGCTCCTCCTTTGTCCAGAGGATACTCATTTCCCACCTGCGAAGACTCACGCTCTCACATGGTTTAAAGGCATGTCCATATACTACCTCATTCGGGATGATGAGAAGATGGTACTTGATTACTGGAAATTTCTCCAGGACAGTCATAGCACACTTGAGTGTACACCCCGATACCGACAACTATTTGCGAACTATTTGCGCAGTGTCTTCGATAACCCCCCTCACGGTTGGGGAGTACCGGGCAGAGGATGACCGCCGTCATGGAGCTCCACACGCTACGAAATGTTTTATCAATTTGGAACATGGAATCTGTACACAGATGAGCCATGCACATGGAATGGCGTGCGGGATGTGGTTACATTTTTCTTTCTTTATTATCTATCATCATACTATTAGTTTCGAATTCCATTTCATAGTTTAGAAGGAACTCTTGTTCTGTTGTTGCTACGGATGTACATTCTACTTTTGTTTGTTGTAACTAGAACGACGCCTTTTTCCATTAAAAAATAAAAAAAGTTGGTAGAGAAAAATTTACAATTCCAATACAAAAAAAAGTGGTCAGCGCGACAGAATGTCAGTCCTAAAGGCCCGAGGTAGATTCCCAGTTCGGTCGGCGATTTATTAAAAATGTAAAAAAAAAAAGGTTAGCACATAAAAAAAAATGGACAGCGTGGCGGATTGTCAATCCTCTGTGCCCGGGTTCGATTCCCGGCTGGCTCGGGGAATTTTCTCCGCCCAGGGACTAGGTGTTGTGTTGTCCTCATCGTCACCCTATCATCCTCACCTACTGCAGGTCGCCGAATTGGCGTCAAATTGAAAGACCGGCACCCGGCGAACGGTCTGCCCGACTGGGGGGCTCCTAGCCATACGATTAAATTAAAACAACAAGTGTGAATGTTAGTGGTTTACATTCATGAAATGCTGGTTTGTTTATTCGATCTGCATATCAATAAAATTCGTACAATTTCACATGACTATGTCGTGTGACATATCGATTTAACTGGAACTGTTTCAGGAATTCGGTGTAAGGTGTGTTATTTGTTTGACAACTTACAATTGCAACACTTTGGTGGACTGTTCTTCCTCTCCCAACGGATCTCATACCTTTTTACTTCCATCTCTCTGGGTCTCTGAAGGATGGACTCCACAGGAAGCACTACAGCAATGTTGGGGAAGTTACTGATGCAGCAAGAAATTAGCTGAGTTGCAGACCAGTAGAGAGGTACCATGGTATCATACAAGCTCTCACATTAAGGTTGCATAAGGCCATAGAACTGAACGAAAAACTTTGAGGCAAAGATGTGTTTGCATTTTTTGTTGACTGGCCCTTGTATAATAGTACTAGACGACAGTGACAAAAGCCAAGCATAGATTAATTAAACTGTATTGAACATTTGGTCTCTAATGTAAAACTGTCTTTTTTCTATTTATAGTCATGTTATTATTGTCATTATCACTGTTATGTTACATTAGCTATTTCTCTGTGGCTTCTCCCATGTATATGTTAAACACATATACTTAACATGCCTTCCCCTCCCCCCCCTCCACCTTACCTCACTGTGTTGTCTGTCCACCTCATCCTCACACCTCTATCTGTCTGTCTGCTCCTCCCCACCCTGTTTGCCTCTTCATCTCTTACTCCCTCTCTCTTTGTCCATTCTCTTCACTCCCTCCCTCTGACCATACCTTCCTCCTACTTCCCTCTGGCCATATGCTCGTCAACTCTCTCTTTCATCTCTACCTCGATTGCATTCGAAAATGTTCCGAGTTCCACACCTGAATATGTCTAATCAAAATTATTTAAAGTTCCGATTCGATGTAACTATTCAAAATCAAAGACCAGCGCACCTGTGAAAGTTAAAAGTTCGTTGGCATAGTTCACACCACTGAATTAATCTAAGGGAATATTCGGTGGGTCTCTCCAGAAAGAGTCTGAAGCTGACCGTAAAATTTTCAATTTCTTTACAACATTTCAGCATGGCTGAAAATAAAGTCTGTAACACTGTAATCCTCTGCGGATCAGAGAATCGATCGATTAGCTTTTACGTAGCTTCGCTGTCGACCAACTCTCATACTCAAATTCCCGTGCATATGACGGGAGCGGTGCGCATTCAAATGCTTACTGATTTTGCCACTCGCACAGACTTTGTTATGGTCAAGGATTCGTGTGATGAGGCATCGCTTCCCGCTGCCAAATTCGGGCATCGGCCAACTCCTTAAATTTTTCTTTAAAAGGAGATCACTTGCTTTCTCCTTAGTCCAAAAACGTATCTTCCTATCTATAGAACTGTGAACGCCAAAAATTTTTTAAACGGCAATATTTTATTTTGACGACTTAGACAATATACTTCAAAAATTCCTACACCCTGAGTTATCAGTCTGGGGAACCTCAGACGTGGCTCAGATTCCTCATTTGAACTGTCTTACACAATTCCGTCAACCAAAACTGATACTACGAGTATAGTGGTGCGAAGAAAGACGGAAACAAACACGAGTAACTTCAAAACTACTATTCTGGTCAGAAAACGGCACTAACCAGCTTTTGCTCTGGAGCCACTCTCAGTTTCAATCAAATTTCGAGAAAAAACTAACTGCCGAACTATTGCTCACAAGAGCGTGAAGCTCTGGCTCCTGATGTATTTAGACATCCTCAGTGTTACCCCATAACCAAAACGATACGTCATCTAGGAATGCAGTTTTTAACAATCGAAAAATTTTGGCAGTGGTCTGGCGAATTAAGGGTCTCTGTTCTGTTTCAGTGGACGGACATTGCAGATATCGGTCAAATTTGCACGAGGGTTATAATTAAACTCTCGCTTCTTGACAGGCCCCCATGAAAAATGAGTGATCGTAGAACAACGGAACTCTGTCAAACATTTGTAAGGATATGCGGAAGAGAAATAACGAGTAAACCATTGAAAGAAACACATTTTAATTTCCACATGAGAGTGTAACACTTGTTAATTGCATGCCATGTTTGCGTTCCAGGTTACAAACGTTGCTCAGTGTCAAGACCATCTACATCCACGACAGCCTGGAACGGCACTGGAGATTGCTGTACTGCAGCGCGTAACAGGTGGGATGAGAATTGCCTTCTTTACTGTGCTCAACTTCAACCTCCAACGTTATTAGTGTCCCGTTGATAAAGCTCGTTCTTCTGGTAACCCTGCAGGCAGAAATCACACGCGTTCAAATTTGGTGATCTCGGTGGGTACGCAGTTCCCAAATCACCAGTTAATTCGAACTTCCGCATCACATTCTTCAACCCGTGTGCGGAAAGAGGACCTATCCGTACTCCTTTAATGCGTCGATACTCGCGAACAGCAGTACTATTGCTCTTGTTTTTATAACGTGGTGACTTTCTGCACCTGTAATGCGTACTGAAGCTTGCGTTTCAAACCTACATTGCTGTAACAGTCAAGGCTCCTAAAGCCAAGTCATGGCACTATTAGAAACGCAAATCCTGCAGTGCACAAGCTTAAATCATTCCTGAGACGATGGGTATCCATATGGTAAATAGTTTTTCGTCTGCGCTGCCTCAAGTAGCGACAGTATAGGAGTTAAATGGGGCGGCAACTGGAAATGTGCTACAAAGCTGTACGGGGACGGTACGATTACTGTGGGCAGAACGTTTAAATTTCACGCAGATCCACCGTGAAATACTAGCGATGCGTGGAGGAAACGCTGTGTCGCGTCTCCAGACGTAGTGAAATGGTGGCAACAATTTATCCAAGACGTGGGTGACGCCGTTCGGGAAGTAGAAGATTTTAGACCATGAGTCTTCCATCTTTTCTGAAAGCTGAAAGAACATCTGATGTGAGCCTTCCAACTATGAGGACAATCACACAGTGGTTTTCGAATGACTCCATGACCTCTGAAGTCGAGGAACTGAGTGGCTGGTAGAACATTCCGAGCGTTATTTACAGAGACTGGGTGACTATGCTGCGAAACAGCGTCGTACACCGGGTGAGCACATGTCCAGTGTGGGCTGTAACTATCATACGGCAGCGAAACTTGCTACATATGGTAGTGCGTTAATGCTGACCACACTTACGCTGGAAAACAAATTAGTCCAGTTGTGGCCACCAGGTACAAATGTGGCGCTGTGCACTGTTCGTACTACGTATGACATCCACACTGTCATCTGAGAAGCCATAACGCGAGTGAGCAGTATGGCCATCGAGAATAGAGTTGCATTGTTGCAGTGTTAGAGAAATTTTTTACGTGAACGGCGCAGAAATCAGTTCACTAATTACTTTGTTTCTGAAAATGAGAAAATTCCGTGGCAAGATAAGTTCGCCTAATGTATTCATATTTTAAGTGAAACAAACAATAGTACAGAGAGAAGGAATGTGATGTCTAATGAAAATGAAACAATAAATTTGAGATGAAGTTTAACTACATACCTATATCCTTACTTTCCTTACCTCCATCCACGCTTCCAAAGTCAGTCGTCTATCCTTATATCTTTCGGTTGTCTTATCCCACAGGACTGGTCGTTTCTCCACCAACGCAATCAAAACTTCACAATCAGTACTCCGTTCAGCATTCATCTTGAAACTCAACAGGTAGCACATATGACGGCTCCAAGCGCGACTAAACTCTCCCGGCACCCGGCGAGCTGCCGGCTCGTGGACACGCAGACGTGCTCCAACATGTCCAACTGAGAACCCAGTTCACCGTCCGGCTGCCGGCTTTGCAGTGGGCAACCGGAGGCGCACCCGACAGCCGGGCCGGTCGTTTTGCCGTGTCGTCCCGTGGACGAGCCCTCATAAGGAACTCTCGCTTCCCACGCCCGGGTTCCCGGGTTCGATTCCCGGCGGGGTCAGGGATTTTCTCTGCCTCGTGATGACTGGGTGTTGTGTGCTGTCCTTAGGTTAGTTAGGTTTAAGTAGTTCTAAGTTCTAGGGGACTGATGACCATAGCTGTTAAGTCCCATAGTGCTCAGAGCCCTCATAAGGAACAATGTGTCACTACAAACTCGGCGAATCTGCCGGACTGGCGGCCAGCGGATATTCTTTTCGTGGACAAGGGCCCATAGGCATCTTATACCGGTGGAAGTTGTTGACGAGGTAACTAACCATGCAGCACGTGCCCTGGGTAGCGCTAGCGCTCGTGCAGTGTCACGAGAATTGTCCATCCCATTATCAAAAGTAAGGAAATTTTTGCGGTCAGTATTGCAAAGGTACTCTTACAAAATTCAGACGGTGCAGTAAGTTAAACCTCATGATCCGCAGCAAAGTTCCGAGTCTCCTCTGCGGTTTGTGGGCGGGTAGGGCGCATTGAATACACACAACTGCCGAATTTGGGGTACTGTTCAAGGGGTGTTGAGCACGAAGAACCACTGCACTCGCCGTATTTGGCTGTGTGGTGTGGATTCACAATAACCTTTATTCTCCGTCCGTTCTTCTTTGAAGAGAATACATCCAGAGGCAGAGGGTCCGTCAGGTGTACCGCGACGTCTGTATGTTATAGAGACCTCCTTGTAGTATGTGATTCTTGTTTTGTAACAGAATAACTGTATGGAAACCACTGTTTTCATGCAAGATGGTGCAACACCTACTTCACTCGCTCAGTGAAAGATCTGCTTAATGCAGATTTCCATGGACGTGTTATCTCCAGAGGTTTTCCAGATGCAAGATCACCTGATATGAATCCATGTGACTTTTGGCTCTGGGGATATCTAAAAGAACGCGTTTACCAGGTTCGGTCGTTACCTGATCAGAAGAATTGAGACACGTTTCTCAAATTCCGCCGAAACTGGTGCGAGCAACTGTCGATCACGTCGTTTCACAGATATAGCACCTGGACCTCATCAAACTGTGTAAGTGGCAGCTAATAAAAAATCAGCATTATGCCTTTGCCACTTGTCTGGCCTTTTCTACCCACGTCCCGTTCCTAATCTATTACGTATGGAAGTACAGGGTGTACATAAAATCCAGGAACAATTTCAATTATTTATTGCACGAGAACCAAACATTGTACAGATATCATACATATGTCATTTTGAAGTGAAAAACTGAAAGTTTTTTTTTTCATGTACACCGCCACAGCGAAGTTTGATAATTTGCCGATAGTCAGCGCTAGTCGCAAACATGGCGGCCGTGCTACAGAAGGGGACAGCTGTTTCATGAGTTGGCCTATCCGATCACCAGATCTCACTCCGTGTGGCTTTCTTCTGTGGGGACACATTAAAGATCTGGTGTATGTACCGTCTCTGTCACGTGATGTAGCAGAGCTCTGGGGAAGCGTCTGCCACAGTCGACGAATCCATGCTGGGGTGGGTATGGCAAGAATTCGATTACCATATTGACGTCTGCTGGGACACTCATGGTTCGCGTATAGAATGTTTGTAACAAAAAAAAAAAAAAAAAAAAAAAAAAAAAAAAAAGACTTTTAGAGGTTCTCTTCAAAATGCAATATGTATGACATCTGTAGAATATTTATTTCTTGTGCGATAAATAATTGAAAGTGTTCCCGTACTTAATGTACACTCTGTATTTCTACATGTCTTTCTTGCATTCGCAGGGCCAGATTTGCACCTGGTGACCAAACGGGAACTAAACTTTTTCTGACCGGTAAACCGGTTCCGCATTACCGGATTAAAATACCTACCAAGCGTCGTTGCCACACAAGTATAGTTCGCACTGGACTTCTGTGAGTAGCTAAATTATTTAATTACTAATCAGCCTCGCATAAATGACCGGTATATAAGCATCAGTTGTACTGCCCTTTTTCGTAATGCGTGACCTGTGCTCTATTACAATCACGGAAAGCATGTCTCTGCTCAAGGGCACTGCGGTAAATTGAGGTCAAGAGTGAAGTTGATTTAGTAGTTAACACACTGGACATTAAATCTGTAATTTCCTTTCTTCCCTTCTAGTATAGTTTACAGCTGGCGCAAGCCGTTCATTATTCAGCTGAAGCGAGAAGACAAATAACGACAGTGAGATTTTCTTGGCTGTGACAAATTACATCCTGCGGCCGGGAAGAGAGCGACAAGCTAGCGGCGCACCTGCGCTTGCGAAGGAAAGAGCATACTCCCTCCCCAACCTCTCCCTGCCCCACTCCTCACCCTGCCACCACATATTCTCCCTCCACCCCCCCCCTTCCCCCTTCATTAATTCTCAGTCAGCCGGCGCAGAATTCGGTCAACATCGCGTACATCTCCAGGGGCAATTTGCTTGTCGCCGAGTTGCTTCTACGGCTAATTACGGTAACGGGTACAGGGTAGATAACAACTGCTGATCACGAATGCGCCCTCGTACAGGTTTTGCTTTACCTGTCAAACTTCTTCGTTTTTCCATGCTCTAAAAGGGTCCCTGAGTTAGCAGCTCTTCACACTCGCCAAGGAGTGGCATGATACTTGCACAAAACTGAAAGGCTGTTCTAAAATACGAGAAAATTCGTAAGTACGATAGTAGTCATGTAGTTTTAATTATCACCTCGAGAAAATAAAGTTATGTCATTAGTTTATCGTTCGCTCCACGTACATGTCTTCAGTCTTCATACACACTGAAATTCCCGTGCACAACACTGCAGCACGCCACTAGAAGGAGGAAAACGAATTGACGTAGCCCGTTCACGAAGTGTAGTATTGAGCGGTATTTCATTTTTGGCAGCAGAGGGGGTGTGGCAGCTGTGTGAGGGCACCTAAATGACCTCTTTAACCCTCTGGTTTGGCTTGACACAGCTGCAGCATTTCTACTCCTGCCGAAACGAACTCGAGTGTCTGATGTAGAGCTCGTTGACCAAATCATTTTGGGACACAGACAGCTTGGTCCCAACGGAACCCCTCCCTCCCAAATGTATCCAGGATTTTTTAATTTTGTGTTAGATATATATTGTCAACCCTGTGATAGCCTATTTACTATTAGTAAAGGAAAGAACAAATTTACCATAATTTATTTCCACAGTATCTATTTAGTTAACGATATTCAATATATCTAATACCCGGCCGGAGTGGCGGAGCGGTTCTAGGCGCTACTCTCTGGAACCGCGCGACCGCTACAGTCGCAGGTTCGAATCCTGCCTCGGGCATGGATGTATGTGATGTCCTTAAAATAGTTTGGTTTAAGTACTTCTAAATTCTTGGGCACTGATGACCTCAGAAGTTAAGTCCCATAGTGCTCAGAGCCATTTGAACCATTATATATTATAAAATTTCTCTGACCCCGCGAGTTTAAAGGAAAGCCTTGAGAACATCAAAAAGTCTTCTTCCTACGGAATTTCCACTGATGCCAGCAATCATAGAGCTGATAAAAATTTCAGTTGCTTGCTCTACTTTTCGATATTAATGAAGGCATTCAGTCCAAACTTTTGAAGATATTTCCCTATACAAGGCGTAAGGACACATATGAGAAATTTCATTCTGGAAATTTATTATGGTTTTTCTAAACATCATAGTTATAAAATCTTTAATAAAATAAAATAAATGTAAGATTTACGTATTGCTGAATACTTGTAGCTGGGGCTGATTTCCCTTGAAGAAATGGGTAATTTTCACTGCTTCTACCCTGTTCACCATGTCTTTGTTCTTTGAGACATAGTGATAAAATTTACACTGCCAATCTTTTACCTGTACGAGGTGTATAGGACTATTTCTAGAGGGTTCACCCCCATTCTGTTCCTTTCATCAGTTCACTGGGTATTCTCGAAGTAAGATTTTCTTTTTGAGTTGGCATAATGGGCTGTTATTACGAAAAAATATCTTGCAATTACAGCTATGTCAGAGTACTACTGAAAACGGTCACAACTTTTAAAGAACTCACCCACTTCTCATGACACTCAAATAGTGCTTCGTTTTCATCACTCCACTTATGAAGCATTTTTTCACCGAAATTTGTCGGTCTCCCGAACTGATCAAAGAGAATGGTGTCTTCTACTTTAATTTTCTTCCCCGTCAAATACACTGTCTCTTCAACGCTTCCCCATAATAGTACTCTCTTCAGTAACATCCAAACAAATGCCGAGGTGCTCCACTTACTCAGATATTCTGTACAAACGTCACAAAATTTGTCGACTTCTTCTTCAAAGTCATTTTCTGCTGATTGTATTACTTCTGCTCCTTTAAAAACTGATTTAACATTAAAAGAAATGAACTGCTGCTCTTTTCTCTTAGTAGCAGTTTCAAGACTATTTTTCAGGACATCTTTTACATCTATTACGCATTTTGATTTTGTGCTCCCCTCAACATCTTTTATTTCGCTCCGGCAAGTGCTAAGCTGGCTCTTAATGATCCATAAGTAGGCTTCACTTAAAGGATTGCTGAAAAATAGAACCAGAATTTTGTGGCCTTTATCTTTGTTTAGGAAAAAACGTTTTTAAGGGTTCAGATCGCTGCATGACTCGTTCGGCTACTGGAAACAGTGATAACCAGTGGTTTTCGAGTGACATATTACATTCATGTATTCAAACATATACGATTGCAGAACTACTTAGGTCTCTCTCTTCTAACGGTGTATGTAAAAAAGTACGAAAATACCTTCACAATGATAGTTTCAACGTCACAGCTCAAACTATCAGCAGATGTCTGCACGTAGTTGTGTAAAACACGTGCCGGGCAGTCTGTCCTTTCAATGTTTGTCTTGAGTTTCGCAAATACTTTTCATTTGCCTTGTCTCCATAAAAGACTGCATATTTATTATTTTCAAGATCTAACTTTTCAATAGAATTCAAACAACATGTTGAAATTTCTCATATGTGTCCTTACGCCTTACGTAGGGAACTCATCTTCAAAAGTTTGGACTGAATGCATTCATTAATCTCGAAAAATAGAGCAAGCAACTGAAATATTTTAACAGCTTTATGATTCCTGGCATCAGTGGATATTCCGTAGGAAGATGAGTTTTTGCTGTTCTCAAGGCTTTCCTTTAAACTCTGTGGAGCAATACTCCTTTTAGTAAGGTTCATACTTTATTTCTTGCCGAACTAAACATTTTTGCAATTGAAGAATCATCAAACATAACGCTTTTAAGCTTATAAGTACAATCATTAGATCTAAAGTTTTGGCGATGTTTTACTGTGTAGTAGGCTAGTGTAAGTTCGGATGCTCTAACTCTTGTGGTTTTACAAAATAATTTTGTAGAGTTTTATAGCAGCCCGGTGCGCTAAATCTGTTAAGGTCCTTCTTTAACTTAATGTGATCAACTACGTCAGAACGCACGCCACCACTGATAACAGTAACACAGTAACGTAAAAAACGCTCTGCTTCGTAATCAAATCGACATCTCGCGGCAAAATTTCACTTCGTACAATAACTGCCACTGAATTTGCAGGCACGTTTCGGCATTGCGTTTTGCAACTGAATGGCAAGAAACACGAGGAGCCACTGGTACAATACATCTGACGTAACGTCACCAAGTGTCAGCAGCTGGTGTCATTTTGGCATCACCACTGGTCTTCCCTTCGTAAGTACAAGCTCCGGAGAGTTAAACCTCTCCCAGATGCTTGGTCGACTTTCGCTAGGACCATAGGTTGCGTATTGGGCAATGTTTGTATCCCCATTTGTTAAGTGATGATCCTCCACCACTTTGTGCTCATTGTCATCAACCTTTGGTGGTTCACCATTTCCTCACCGAATGTCCTTTTTATTACCACTTCCATTCTGCTGTGTGTTTGCAGTCTGAGTTATCGGTCATTTTAGCGAACGATGCGCCGGCTGTTGACCTCGTTTTATTTTTATCTGTAATAGCAATATGGCAAATGACGTCGAGTCTTTAGTTCAGGACCTCCATAGTGTCTGCGATGTATTGTGAACCTATCTCCAAGAGGAAGTACTTGTTTTTAGCTGTATTTCCTTCCGTCGATCGGGCTGAACGTGTAGTCGCCTTTAACTCCTTTTTCGTGTTAGTGTTCTAAGGTTCTGACATGAGTGCGTATGACCTTAGTTGTTTTAGCACCCTAAAACAAAACAAAACAAACAACTGCATTGTTCAGACAATGACGGTGGCAAGTGACGCGAGAATCGGACAGTTTTCGTCAGTGTTCTCGAATTGTAACACCTGGAACTCCTACAACAATAAAAATGCTCTCCATCCACAGTGCTGCTCAAAATAAAGTATTGTTTCAACTTATCAACAATGACACTGTGATTACTGTGGGACTATGGAGGTTACAGAAATAAACTACAATTTATTAATTTATCGTCTCTTATTCCTTTCAATCGAGCGGAATCTCTAAAAACTTGTAGAATTTCATAAAATATATTTAAAAACTAAATTTCGGGAATTCTCAACGTCCCGAAACAATTTTTCTGGACACCTTATGTTATGATGAAAAGCGGAGACAACTTGGATTTCCTGGGACGTTTGGTCACCCCAATCTACAGCCGTTCAACCCGGTGCTGTCACGAGGGGATTTCATTGTGTAGGTACTGCTAGGACTACACGAATTTATCTGGAAATAAACAAAAAATTAAATACGGAACTTTATTTTTCCTAGGTGATAATTAAAACGTTTTGAAAATTCCAGCTGTCAGACTTTATTCTAAAGTGCAACGTAATACTCTAACTCAAATAAACATTCACATAACTTGTAGTTTTAGCTATAGAGAGGAACTGATAAGAGAACTCCTGTGCTCTCTCACTTAGGCCTCGGTATTTCCAATTTTAGCGGAAGCAGGTACGGTGTACGGACACAGGTGTGTAAAACATCGTCTGCAAAACGACACTATGAAACAAAAGAGATGTCAATTTGTCAAAAAGGCGAACCAGGACAAAAGCAATTTATTGCATGCGCTATTAAAGACTGGATTAGACAGTCGACATCTATGATTAAATATGTTAGCAACGATAGTCAACCAGCGCCGCAAGTTGGTCAGCTTTAAATGTCCTGGGCGAGCGTAGTGAACCTTTTGGCGAAGGCGAATTTGAAGGAAGCCATCTTAGCATGTCCCACCACTTCTTGAAGATTTTGAAAATAAAGGTAAAATAATTGAGTGCATCAGAGATATTCAAATGGTTCAAATTGTTTTGAGCACTATGGGACTTAACTTCTGAGATCATCAGTCCCCGAGAACTTAGAACTACTTAAACCTAAATAGCCTATGGACATCACACACATCCATACCCGAGGCAGGATTCGAACCTGCTACCGTAGCGGTCGCGCGGTTCCAGACTGTAGCGGCTAGAACTTAAGGCCATCCCGGCCGGCCCAGAGATATTCCTTATGTATAAACACAATGAAAGGAAGAATCCTAAAACTGGTAGAAAATTTAAAACGACAACAAAAAATGACTTCAAGTTATTTCCTTATATTTCACTGTGTTATATTCCATTGAGCTGTCTTTGCTCGGTAATGTGTTGTAAATGACACCAAAGAAGAATTGATTGCGGTAGTATCGTTGTCAGCAGCAACTAAGGACACAAATATTTATTTGTAAGGCCGTTAAAAATTCGCTTACTGAAAAAGAAGTAGATTTAAGCGAAAGTTGTGTCGACGAGAACTGACATGGGGGGAGGGGCCCTCAAAAAATAGTTTTATAAGTTTATTCCAAGCACATATTGGATATTTATTCTTGAATTCCACTGTATCATACGTTACCAAGTTTTTTGTGCAAAGGGTGGTTTCGCTTCCCTTTATAATATAATGGTCATAATCACAAAAACTTCTATAATCGCAAGCTTCTAATAAAAAGAAAGTTCGAAGCGTTGTTAGGAGAAGTAAATTCAGTGAACTATGATTTACTGATGCGTAACAACGTCCGCTAGCTGAGCCATGACAACGTACTTCAAATGTTTGTGGATTGTTTGGAAGAAATGAGGCTGTTTTGACAAAGTGAGGCTAAATCTGTGCAATATTCAGAGTTAATGCCTGTTGCGTAGTTTACAAAATTGGTGGTTTCTTGGATACGCACCAGAATTTCAGTGATTTGAAAGCAAAACATCTAGGCACCAACAAAACAGTAATTGTTATGAAAGTTCTTATTCGCACTTTTGAAGCTAAACTGCAAGTTTTTAGTAATATTGTTTCCAAAAGCTATAAATATTTCCCAAATTAAAAAAAATTTACCATCTATTTGAATTTATATGAAAGGTCAGACCAATAAAATGTCACTGAGGATTTTTTTATGGTAATGAGTTCTTCAATCGAAGCATTTTCATCGACATTTTCTCAATTCAAAGAGTTGTCGGTAACACTAAAATTTATTATGTATCCTGCTGTGACTTTACTGCATAAACTGAACTTCTATAAATTTGATTGGTTGGAAACTGAAGAAACTGAAATGAAGCTGACTTATTTCCAATGTAGTTCTTTATGAATACAAACATTTATCGAAACAAGGAAAAAACTGGAAGTGAACGAATTAGAAAGAGTATCAGGCAGTATGAGCAAAATTTCCAACATTAAAATTATGGAAACATGAAATTCAATTCCAGGCACGTATAGCTGTCTAAAGAAGCTGGCGTTTGCTATCATGGAAATATTTGCCGGTGAATCATTATTACCTAAAATAAATAACGTTGAAGTCTCGCTAAGAAACCGTTTGTCAGACGACACGAGTTCATCTCGTATTCTGACAAAAGCTACAAAGTATGTGCCTACTATAAATTATTTGACATCGAATTTGGAACAGCAGACATCACATCACATTAATTTAGATAAATAAAAAATTTATTTTATGATTGTTGTTTGAAAGGCATATTTTTACTTGCCAATAAGAATATTAATTTGGAAGTATTTAATTTTTTCCATTAATCTGTATAGCCTAAATGTGTATGCACAATCAGTCTTAAAATATGTAAGCATTCGTGCACAAAATAAGTAAGAAAAACAAGTAATATGCAGTATGAAAATGTAGCTCTAAGATTAGTTTTATGGCACACCATGGTCATATTAATCATTTATTTGGAGAAAACAGTAAGTAGATTTACAAAGTCTGGCCTTTCCTGGTCTAGAGTAATCTCATGTTCAAGTGTGAGAAAGTATTATAAATGTTTGTGTAGCCTATATCTGAAGGAGTCTGGGGTTCTAACCCGATGTTTACCTGTTTGGATAAGGGAAACCGCCTAAAACAACGTCCAGGCTGGCCGACACATCGGCCCCCGCCGCTAATCCACCTGGCGCGTTCAAACCGGAACCGGTGCGCCTGTCCGCTTTAGAATGAAACAGTAATTTTTTTCTAGTGTTCCACTGTTTTACACTTTCATGTTGCACCATAAATATTCTCGTGCGTGTTTTAGCATACACACTCTTACTGCATTTTAATCCAAGAGTTGTTCTAGGATTTGAGAACAGTTTTATGGACAGTACAAGAATGACGAAAACAGTGTTCAGTTTAACAGTTTTTGTTTTTTTTTTGTTTTTTTTTTTACTACCCGTTCGTCAGTAGGCCGGCGCTTGCAATACAGCACTGAATCTATAGCTGAAATGACTCAGTCAGCACTGGATGAGCACAGCTTCACGTCTTTCCATAATTTACTCAGTCATCCTTCACCATAATGCCTTATGCTACTGTTAACATGCGAGAATTATGGCAAGCTGTTTTCCATGCAAGAAATTATACAGCAGACATTTACTTCAAATACAAGCTCTTCGAATTTGTTGGATGATGAGTCTTAGTGACAATCTTTAATCAGAGTATCTAACGTATGACTGAGGGAGCAAGGAGGACATCAGAAGTAGGCTAGCCCAAGCGCGAAATAAAACAATTAAGGGTACATTGTAAACAATTCTGCCAGTGAAAATGCAATTAATAACTGTGAACATTTATCTACGCTTTTAACAAACACAAAAAATTGTTCCAGATTCTTGCGTTTGGTTTAGGTAAGTCAAAACCTTGTTTAAAATCGACTGTCGCATTTAGGTCTACACACAATCGCAACAGAGCACTCAAAACCACTAACCAATGCGCTATTCCCTTATCAAAAAATATTAGAATGAATTCTTGACTCTAAACAATTTTATCTCTAAGTTCGATCGCACCATAATTACATGAAACGGCGTATACAAATGCAGCGAACCAGATTTTGTCAGTTACACTAAGGAAGAAATGAGTAACGTAAGACACTTCGTTTACGTATAAAGTGCTACACTGTTATTATAGATAAGAGTGGCTGCCGCCTTTCAATACAATGTGCGTCAGTTTTGTTCTCTAAAATATTACAATTAAAGTGTGTGACTATGACAGAGAAATTAGCTCTGGTGGTAAATCTCGGAATAACGATGGACTCTCGCAGCGTGTCTCCCATCGTTTTCATAGCAAGCAGCAGGAAATGCCATTAATCTCGAGGAAAAACAGATGTGTTAACTCTGCCTTCTCAGCCATTTCGCACACAATAAACTGTCATACTGCTAAAAATAATGTAACAAAGATGTTGTTATGTATCCATTCAAATGCATTTACCAGCATACCAAAAAGCAACGAAATGGTAATGAAGTGAACCATAAAACGAAAATAATAAAGAAAGTCTGACCTTAGCATCTCCTCAAAGAGACGGTTTTTCCAAGAGCAGGTTCTTCAACTTTTAACGAGAATGTAGCTCTCCATTTTTAAGATCATATTTTTCTATATCGTATTCTAAATGCGTTCCTATTGTTTTCTTTTTACTTTTGAGTATTCCTGCTTTAAATTAATGACGACGAAAATAAAATTTCTTTCAGCTCTGTATAAAACCTTCAGCAAATTCATATGGCCAATTTTTAACATCACGAATAAATATCTCGCCTTTTAATTTATTGTTTTATTTTCGTTTTTGTGTATACCACATGTCTTTTCACTGAACAGCCGGTAATTGTGCTTATCACACCCCAGCCGCAGTCCGTAAGGGGCGAAGGGAATAAAATAACAATAAAGAAAAGAAAGAGAAAAAGAGTCTATGTTTGGGCTCCTGTTCACCCACTCCCCTCCCACGTTACTACATTCCCACTTGAATGACGGTACTTCTCCCACTCTCCCGCCTCACATCATCTCCAAAACACTCTTTCTCGAAGAACTCTCCTCACATACTGCTTATCTTTCGTAATTTCAACAAAATGTGGCGTTTTATTTTATGAAGACACTACAGTAAAAAAAAAGAAAGACAGGTACATTTTGCTTAAATCTTCAATTTACCAGCGCCTAACTTTGCATTTTATAAATGTTCTCACGTACGAAATTCCCACCACCGATTTGATTCATACTGATTTAATACTTCGGGCACTACATTACTAGAACTTTAACAGGTTTAAACAGAAAGGCGGAACTCTTGACCGTTTTCCAGAAAGTCGTGTCTGAAAATTGTAGGCATGCTTATATACTTTGTAGGGCCGCTAGTATTTAAGGTATTCGCAGCCGAGCGGGTAAGCGCTTAGTTTCAGAAGCGCGAGGTCTCTGGATCGAATCTCGCTATCAATAGGCGTGTTTTTCGTTCCCACGCAATGCTAACAGCAGATTTATTATGGCCGTGCAATATTTAAACATTCGCTTATTGTTTTGCTAATATTTATCCAGAAAAATATAGAAAAAGATTTTTGTTAAAGAGACTAGAAATGAAGGAAGAAAACACAAGAACTGTCAATGAAGTTAGTACAATGATTTTGTTAATGTTATTTTATCTACATTTGTGAAAAGTATAATAACATTGCACAAATCAGGATGATAAATATGGGAGAACCATAGAAAACAATTATTGTGCCTTACAGCAAATATAATGGACGTCTAATTTTTGCATGTGCACGGTTTTTTCAGTGTGTCTATTGCAAAACGAGCTAGGTTCACATTCATACAGGGTCCTTGGAGGTAACCCAGTTTCGCGGCGTACCACGTGTACCGAGGCATGTCACTGAATATTGGTGCCGACAGATCACAAAAGGCGGTGAGATTCGATCCACAATCCTCGCGCCTATGAACTAAGCGCTTACTAGGTTTTTTTTTTCAATTAATCTTTAAGCCGCTTCGGAATCAAAAACATCTCTACTGCGATAGGCTGGTGATTTAACCATATTATTCAGCCGGTCTCTATTTTCTCCAGAGGGGTTCTAGGGTATCCTTCCTTCTCTTGTAGTAAATGTGCTTGTTCATCAGTTATTAGTGCCCTTGTATTACTAGTTTGGATTCCTGAATTCTTAGTCAGTGATACGCTATCGAAAATCTAGTACCATACAAAGTTAATACTCATGTTGTTAAGATACCTCGGGATAACTTCCCTCAATACATATTACATAATGCACGCTGCCTGCACTCAGCAAACCTATCTGCTAGTGACAGCATTCGATCCCTTAAAAAGGAAAGCTATAATACTGTTTTACGATAAAGAAAAATAATGATATTATTAAATAAATTTCCTAGCAAATTAAAACTGTGTGTCGGAGCATGCCTCGAACGCGGGACCTTTCATTTCGTGGACAAGTGGTCACAAATCTTTTTTTATGTCTTTCCTTTTCTTAAAACCAAGGGCGCTGTTCTTGTCAACTCAGTTTTTTATGTTACATTACAGGAAAGATCGGACATAGCTTGAGGCTGGGTGGAGGCAAGATACGCAGGGGTTGAATCCCGAGGCCTGTCACTTTGCTGGTTCATCGCAAGGTACTGGCCTTTTTTTATTTTTTGTGTATTCAATTTTTCATTTTTTGTGAAAATATAATTTCATAGATATAATTTACACAAGTTCGGGACTCAAAAGAAAGCAGATTTTGTCTCTAGGAAGAACACAATGAGATAAGGCCTCAGAACAGGGGAGGGGGGGGGGGGAAGGGGGAACCGATGGAAACTATCCAATACCTTGACGATTAAAGACAAGTTGCAAAATACTTGCAAATAAAGCACGACAACATGGAAGCCTCTGCCATTCCCAATGAGCGTGCACCGTGTATTGGCGAAAATCACGGGAGTCGAGATTGTTGTCACACCCTAACTTGGCTACGGACTCTTTGCATGTTAGCAGCCCAGCAAAGTATATAAGCACGGCTAAAATTTTCGAACTCGATTTTATCGAAAGCACTTGAGAGCTGAGTCTTCCTGTTTAATGTTGAAGTTCTAGTCCCGCCCCACATACCCTGTCAATATGAATGAAATCAATGAGGGAAAGTTCGTGTGAACCCCTTGTTAGCTGAAGAGGGGCAATATATAGCTAATTTAAAGGTGACGGAATTTACTAACAAGGCGAAAGAAGAGAAAAAATAAGTACACGCTCCAATCAAAAAGTATAGGAAAATGACCAAAATGTTACCAAACTACTTGACAAGGTCTGCTTACATTTCTTGTAACAGACTGGTTTATTACACATATCCATCATTGCTTTTCTTATGATTTTCTGCTGTCAGTCGCCATTTTTAATGCTTGTACACATATATTACGCAAAGACATGAGAATACCAACCAGTGATATTGTGTTGAATGTGCTAGCGAGCCGGCCGTTCTGGCCGAGCGGTTCTAGGCGCTTCAGTCTGGAACCACGCGACCGCTACGATCGCAGGTTCGAATCGTGCCTCGGGCATGGGTGTGTGTGATGCCCTTAGTTAGGTTTAAGTAGTTCTAAGATCTAGGGGACTGATGACCTCAGATGTTAAGTCCCGTAGTGCTCAGAACCACTTGAACCATTTTTGAATGTGTTAGCACACTAAACTTGTGCACCGTATGGTAAGTATGTTATGATATTACCCGAAGCTAGGCTGACGATGTAAGCTGTAACCTAGGTTAGCATATTTCTTATAATTTGTATGTGTTACGCATTAAATAAAAAAATTTAAGAAGTGAAAACTTTTAATGCCTAGAACGCAATTTTCCTGTCGTAATTAAAGTTCGATAACTAGTTCCCGTTGCTATATGTGACCATCTTCAGATGGTTGAATACATGAAAAGCTGGTGAATAAGCATTGGAAAGCATCGTTAGCTGTAGTCATGCACCAACATGCAATCGTAAGTACCAAAACAATAGCAGTACGTAGTTGGAAACGTCACCGCGAGGAAGCCAGGTTGTAGACGGTAATTTTGCAGGTTGACGATCGTATACGAAATTGTCCAGTTGCATGATTAGAAGCTGGAAAAAATCTAATTCCTTGCAATAGTATAACAGGAATTATCGTGAGACCAGTACACGTGACGGTTTCAAAATCTGTCAGCTGTTCCGTAGCCTCCGTTACACAAGAGTAATCCTGCGTAGCTTATAACGTAGAGTCATCTTTATCAAATATATATATATTGAAGGATAATGTGAGAACGCTGCACCCTCAGCAGTCTGACGAGACACGTCAAAACGAACTCCATTTGTGATAGGAAAACTGCGGTCTAGGCATTAAAAGCTTTTAATTTAAAAAATTGATAAACGACATTAAGACGGCCACCTCGCCCCCTGGCAATGATGGGCTTCACTGTCACTTATCACATCTTTCACCTCTGGCAGTGGTCGTTAATTTTAAAAATGCCGAATTACACCGCAGTTTGGAGACTAGGTTACACAGTAGGTCTCCCCGTATCTGTGTGGACAAGTCAGTTCAAAGATCTGACGATGGCAAAGGCGTACCTCTTCCAATAATACCGGGCTTAGGACAGAACTGTGGTGTCCAAAACAACTTTCAGGTTGATGTCAGGTTTACCTTACAATAATTGTGTAATACTTATTCTGTGGTATTAGGTCTATTATCGCAAATTACGTATTTGTGGAATTATATCGGCGATACGGAAGGTATATGTAAAGATGGGCAGCTTCAGTCTTCATGTCACACGTCAATGAACCAGACCTCCAATTCGTAATACACAAAGTAAAAAAATTTCAGGATAAAATTTTGAAATTGTGCGAAGAATGATGATGGTCCTGGGCCCAAAACTACTTACGGAGACATAAATTATTTCAAAAATAGTATGGATGATTGCAGTTTTCTTCCTTACTGATAATTCGACCAACAGCCTCTGTGTTCTCAAGTCATCTTAGGTAAAGTAATGAGATTCTTCATATATGAAAGTAATTTTCCACCGACAAATAACCTGTGAATTAATAACGATTATACCAATAAATTTTGGAAAAAACATTTTGTCTATGGAGTGCGTGATTGATTCTTTTGTAAATTTTTTTCTTGTTTATTTATAGACGCAATCACATGTTTATGACACAGTCATAAGTGGTTTCGGCCATTCAATGACCATCTCCAGATTCTAAATCAATACAAAAGAAAATTTATATTAAAGCCTGAAAATAAGTGCAATATTTAGCCACGCTTATTAGTGATCTAACTGGATTTATGCGAAATACGTATAGTTCATACCTAAAGACGGCATACACTGAACTCAGGTTTATGCGTTGTCAAACTAGCTATAAAATGTAAAACACCGGACTTATATAGACATAAAAGTTTTGTTACATTTGTTTTACATTTCATAGCTAGTTTGACAACGCATGAACCTGTGTTCAGTGTATGCCGCCTTTAGGTATGAACTATATGTATTTCGCATAAATTCAGTTATATTACTAATAAGCGTGGTTAAATATTGCACTTATTTTTAGGTTTTAATATAAATTTTCTTTTGTATTGTTTTAGAATCTGAAGATGGTCATTGTATGGCCGAAACCGGTTATGATTGTGTCATAAACATGTGATTGCGTCTATAAATAAACCAAAAAAATTTACACCAATAAATGTTTTACGAAGAACATAACGTAATCAGACAAAGGTGTAGCTCTCAGATATCTTCGTTGTTGTCACTCTCGCTGCACTTGAGTGAAACTTTCTGAAGCGCTATACAGAATTCATCCAGTGCCTTTTGTATTGATGACACACATTCCTTCAGGCAGACAAAAATTTACTAGTGATGCACCATTCAAACACCACACGAACAATGACACAACTCGTACCTTAAAAAAAGTTTTGCTCGCTAAATGTTCGACGTAATTGCACCATTGTCTTTTTCTCAAAGACAGCTGTTATCCACAAGGAGAAACATGAAGCTTAGGTTCATCTATATAAAAAAATAAGTTCTGGGTAAGTGCGAGTAGCACATGCACTCCGAAGGTTCTGTACAAACTTAATTAAGCATAGGTATAATTAGTACATCCATCCCTAGAATCTAGAATCTCAGTAACTTTTACCTGTGTTCGATACTGATGCTCGCAGTGTATCGGTCCCGGTAATTGCAAGACTTTCGAGAACGTTTTAATTTTAAATTTAATTTTTTGTGCAATTTCGCATTCGCTGTTACAATTTTTCATGTATTTTATTAATTTTGGAGTTATACTGTATTAACGTGCGTTGAATTCGTGTGGTCTCGTCCCTGTTGCGATTACTGGTAAGATTTGACGGAAGCCTCCAGATAAGAAAACGGTACAGCCGGCCATAGAGCTGTTGCTGTTAACGCAAATGTTGAATTGCTCTGTGGAAAGCTTCATTGGATATTTTATGGGATAACGGAACGTCATCCCATACAGTGGAATTACAGTCATGCATCAGTTACCACTACTACTTTGATGCCGTACGTATCGCAGGCATAGACTGTCAGCGTGGCAGTGGGGCTGCCTTATGCCTGCATCGTTTTCACAGCGGCATGGAACTTCATTGCATCTTAGATCAGCCAATTAGCACGAAGTATTTATAAATTGAATACAAAAACGTTCCTCGTGAATCATTCTACCCATTACTGAGAACTAAGTCAAAATCCCTACAGTAGTTCAGAAAATTTTGACAGATTACGAATAGCAGAAAAAAGTTTTTTATGTGGTATAACTAAAAAACAACCGTTTTTTGAATTTTTTTATACTCGTGCTGTGAAACCTTGCTTCTTGCCGAATTTCATGATTCTAGGTCAACAGGAATTGCCCTATAGGTTTCGATGAATGAGTTTGCAAGTAACAAAAAGTGCAGCATCTTTTGATTGCATTGGCTTATATGTTAAACATTTTTACACCGCCAAGGGATCGAGTACCTTAGTATGTGACAAATTTCAACATGATATCTCTACTCGTGACTAAGAAAAAGGGACCTTAATAGTAGAACAGACAGGCAGACAGCGAAATGACTCTAACAGGATTCCGTTCTCACTGACCGAGGTAAAAAGCCCTTAAAAAGATATCAAATTTGACTGTCACATCTCTTACATACCTTCTCATTCACGTGGACGAACAACACAAAATTTCGCGCTCTTTCATCTACAACAAACCCGTCTCAAGTATTTTTTTCTGTCATTAAAACTGGTCTATTTATTCCGAAGGCTTGTTTATAATGTATCTTACACACAGTTAGTTAGTTATTTAACTCATCCACAAACCATTTTCATGATACTATACATCACATCCTACTAAAAAAAGAGATAAACAAAAATTTAATTCATTCATTCTTACCGGTACACTGTTGGAGACATATTTAGCTGGCGAAGGACTTACGTTCATATTGCATCAGTCGTGCCTAATGTTTGCACTACAGATAAACACACACACAAACACACACACACACACACACACACACACACACTCGCACACACACACACACACACACACACACACACACACACGCACGCACGCACGACGGCAAACTGTACAAATTACTTGCACTATACATTTACGTACGTCGTGTTTTCCCATGTCTGTCTGGAAAACTATTATCGTCACTCCGCATGTGATTCAGATTTTGAACTCAGAAAAATAGAAGGAGGTTAGCACATTACCCGTCACAGATTTTGGGCTTAAGATTATACAATAAGATGCACTGCGTTTTGACAGTATACTGTATAATAGTAAAGCTATTTATTAATTTATTTTAGTTTTTTCCAGTTTCTACTTTGTGTTCTCTAAATTATCTTTAACTATGTATTATTAATGAGGTGTGTTTTGGCTCTCGTTTTAAATTTATTGTGCAGTTAGTTGACTCTGACTCTTCTTCTATAATTCCGAAAGCTGCTTTTCTCTATCTACGATTAGTTTGTACACGGCAGTGCTTTACTAGGAATGATGCTATTGGAGGTGGTATAGTCTGCGTTCGTACGATATTTGAACAGACTTGTCCAGCCAGTTATAAAAGGACCTATAGTTTAATTTGGTACAACTCCGTATTTTACTACGTTTTCACTACGTCGCTTCCTTGTCTGCCTGTTCGTCGCAAATTTTTCAATTGATTTTAAACTAATTTCCTGGTGAGCTAGAGACTTCAAATTTTGCACATAGCTCAGAACAGGATGACAATGTAATATAAACTCGTTTTCGTGTCTGGTGTGTGACAGAGGGTGCTCTGTGTACCACTGCCATTTCCCCCTTTCCCAGCAGCAGTCGCGAATGGTTCGCGGAGAGGGCAGTTGATTGGAAGCCTCCATGTGTGCTCGAAACCCTCTAATTTTTACTTTCACGATCTTTTCACGAGATATACGCAGGAGGAAGCAATATATTGGTGTAAACAGTTGAAAAGAAACTGAAATAAACTTGAAATTTGCCACATGTCTCCGTTGTTATTTCATCAAAATGTTTTGAAATCTATTGAAAAAATTCACCAACACAAGACTAAACTTCGCAATGTAACGTAATATACTACGTTTTTAAATCGGACTAAAAAGTATGAAATAACTTTTCATAGCAGCATACAGATTGCGAATCGTATACAGATAGTACCGAAAATTTGTGATTGTGAATTATTATACAATGGAACTACTTGTAAGACTTAAAATTAAAGATGTGGGATGTACGAGTATGCAGTAGATAACAATTAGGAGGTGAACTATTCATTCAACAATTACGTATTGCAAACGTCCCATGTTTTTCGTTTTAAAACTTACAAACATTTTCATAGCTATAAAAAGTTCCAAATCGCACATTTTCAGGACTGTTGACATGGAGTTAGAAATCTGTATGGGGCTATGATAAATTGCTTCATACTTCGTGTTATATTACAAATTCATTTTTATTGAAATGATTACTTATGGATCCGTCATTGCCAGTGGTGAAAGAAGCTGTTTTCTTTCTGTTGAACAGGGAACCAATATCTGTCACATTATAAGCTATGTATGCTTTTATCATCCCTTTCTATTTCTGTTTCCACCTTATCTGCAAATTTTATGCCTATTATTGATTAATTTTTTGCTCTTCCTCTTACCACCGAGCGAGGTGGCGCAGTAATCGGCACACTGGACTCTCATACGCAAGGACGACAGTTCAAATTCCCGTCCGGTCATCCACGTTTAGGTTTTCCGAGATTTCCCTAAATCGCTTAGGGCATATACCGGGATGGTTCCTTCGAAAGGAAACTGCCAGTTTCGTTCCCTGTTCGTTCCTAATCCGAGCTTATGCAACGTCTATAATGACATCGATGTCAACGAGACGTTAAACTTTTATCTTTCTTCCTTCCTCTGAACAGTCAGCTTCTTCTCCAGATTGATTCATTTTGTACTATCGTCATGCTTATTTTGTTAGATTCCTCTAATCTAATTCGAGAAGACTGTAATGAGGAACGTGCTTAATGTTAGTACAGCCGACATTTCTTAAGTCACACATATTCATTTCTATACCGGTCATTTCCTTATGTACAAACGAACTATGTGTAGCTTGGTTTGATGTAAGAGAAGGCTTAAAGGCCCTAATATTGCCATGTGAAAGAAATGGAAATAAATAAATGTCTGTCTAAATACTCAGGATGGAGAAAAACTCGGGCACTCAGACTTCGCAAAGCGATTCCTCGCACACTAGCAATACAAAACTGCCCGTCAGAAAATTTCGTCCTGCGCTTATTTCTGATAGTAAACGGACGTTCAAGACAGGCATACTGGCAACACTGTAATCACATGTGTGACACTGACAGCAGATAGCAGTAATGCTATGTAGTTGGTGCAGTGGATAGCGTTTTGAGTTAGCATGCAGCAGGTCAAGGGTTCGATTCTGGATTGAGGCGTATTTCTTATTATTTCCTAAATGTAGTCTGTGTGTTACGGTACCTGGCGTCCTAATCGTCATACAGCAATTACAGTGGGTCTTCTACAAACGTTTGCAATCACGAACACAGAAATGGAAATACAATCGTTTTCAATGGTTAGTTTTTAAAGAAGTCTTTTGCACGTTATGGACGCGAATAGTTTCATGTACTAGATTCCAAACCTGTTTTTTTGTGTATATTCCCCAAATGGTCCCATCGAAGTTATTTGCAAAGCAAGTTGCTAGCCCCACTGGTGACGTAAGTCCCTAACGGAATGTAATGGACCTGAACGTGCCAAGAATCATAGCTGATTTTAACCCATGGGACCGTTAGGGGAGCGTACACACAAAACAAGCCTGGAATCTTGTAGATACACTGGTGCGAAACAATTCACTTCCAGACATGCAAAAGGTTTCTTTAAAGGCTGACCAATGAAAACGACTTTACTTCCATTTCTGTGTACGTCTGGCAGCTTAACAATTGTTTTATTTCTCGCGACAGGTCCCTTCTTAACTTGGCTCCAGATCAGTTCGGTTCGCATTGTAATGGTGCGGTGGCAAATGTAAAAAGGCAGCATTTGTATGGTGTGCTCCATGCTTTGAAAATGATTGTTTTTCATGCTTCTACGACACTCATCACTCTAGTTCGTGTGACACTACATCTGTGGTAAACAATGGACATCGTCCAAAAAACGAGTATTTGGTTTTTCATTTTTGTCCTGAAAAATTAAATTGTTCTATTTTCTTCACTTAAACAACCTTTATTAACAATCTTTCAGAATATATCGATAATTAAGAATTTATATTTGAAAGGAAAACAGGAATTTCGCGTGCAGTATGTAATTACAAACAAGAAGGCGTGCATTATTCACGAAAAATGATGATGAATTTTACAGTTCGAGATAAAGGTATTTCAAATTGAACGAAAAAAGATCACGAGCAAGGTGAGACTTCAACCAGCTGTTCACAAACTACACCTGTCTACAGCGCTACCGATTCCGCTATATATTCATTGCGCATTTTATTTCAACTAAATCAAATACAGTCCCTCGGAAAACTTCAAAGCCGATTTTTTTTCTGTAAATATATGAAAAACATTAAGAACAACTCATTTCTCGGCACTTTTTAACGTTGTTCCGCATGCGAGGTTCACTACGTAGCAGGAAGAAGACTCAGCCATTTTCATACTCCGCATTAACAAAAGAATGGTTCAAATGGCTCTGAGCGCTATGGGACTTAACTTCTAAGGTCATCAGTCCCCTAGAAGATAGAACTACTTAAACCTAACTAACCTGAGGACATCACAAACATCCATGCCCGAGGGAGAATTCGAACCTGCGACGTGGCGGTCGCGCGGTTCCAGGCTATAGCGCCTAGAACCGCTCGGCCACCCCGGCCGGCTGCGCGTTAACAGCCCGACGATCAGAGTATAATAGTACAGAGACTGTGACTCTACATGATTTTTGAAACAAAAGTACACAGCTAAAGCGTGATTAAGGAAAACGTTGATGCCTGTTAACACATTAGAATATCTTAAAGTTTCGATTAGCGTAACTTAGTAATAAGATATTTAATACATAAGTAGGACCTAATTTCAAGAGCGTAAAAGCACCAGTGTACGGCTTCTGACAATCATCTTGTTTGTGTGTTTACATTAGGTTTATTCGTATGATGCAGAGAGTACACAATGACGTGATCTCTAGCTTTAAATACACCTGTGTCGGACATATCGTCAGTGTCTCGTCTTAAGGTCTGCATCCCCAGTTCCGACGAAATGACAGTTTCGCTAGTTACAGGTTAAAACTGCTGGCGAACCGTGATGTGCTGCTAGCCGCCTATTTGGAGACTTCAGTTACATGCGTGCAGCCCAGCTGTGGGTGGACATCACTCGATGATGGCGCTATTGACGGGTCACAACCGTGACAAACAGAAGATGCGGGCGTACTGGACTTTTATGTTCGTAGGTTGGACGGCAGTCTGCACTGCACGCAA
The DNA here is from genome assembly GCF_021461395.2 of Schistocerca americana. Lineage (NCBI taxonomy): Eukaryota > Metazoa > Arthropoda > Insecta > Orthoptera > Acrididae > Schistocerca > Schistocerca americana. Next base: position 314,723,641 of record NC_060124.1, read on the forward strand.
TGATTGACGATTCTGCAGTTGGTTTGACAGCCAATATTTATTGCATTCTCACTGCCGAAAAGTAAAATTTCCGCATAAGAGAATGGTAACAGCAATCATAGTCCTTGATCAACGTCAACGTAGCAAGACAAGAGTTTGTCGTGATCTGGGCCGTGACGCAGGTCGTGACGTAATCACTGTTGCGTATTTACACCGTAGCACTGGCCATCAGGGTGGGTGCTGATGGCTTCTGTGCGGCGTAGCGGAGCGATGCGGTGTGGTGCAGAGTCGGCTGTGTTTCAATAGAACGGGACAGCACTGGCAATCGGCTCGAGTGACCTGGAGCGAAGGTGCGACTGCAACGGGCCTTTGGAGCGTGCGCCACGGCTTAAGCATGCCGAGGCGGAGGAATATCCGCGGACACTTGATCACGGGATTCGTGGACGTAAGATGGTTCGTGACAGCAGCGCCGCTGTAGTTGCTGCGCACGCTTCCTGTGTATGGTGGTCTCGTGTGACGCCTGTTGGCGTTGAGCCTGTAAACGGAATGTTAACAATCAGCAACGAAAACAAACACAGGAAGTACTGGGGGGGGCTCATAATTGTTTATCTCCTATGGAGGAGCGCCCGCGGGAAAGAGGAGCGGCAACCCGCAGGGTAAAAACGTCGTGTCAGAATAGGTGAAGCAGGGACCCAGCCCTGCGTATACGCCGGGGTCTTCCTCTGGTGAAGGACCAAAAGTGATTGACTACGAGCTGCCACCTTCTGCGTGCTGGTTGGGCACCAGAATGCCACTTTCCAGGATGTACGTGTAACGCCTTCCTAGCGGTACGCTGTGTGTGTTGAGGGAGCCCTGGGCTTCAGCCTTCCGGCCGGAAGATGCTGTTGGTACAGGCTAAGCTCGCGTCCGTGTCCGAGAGCGCTGAGGCCATTGTGCTGACAGGGGCGCGTCTTCGGGCTGCCTCGCCGGGCCCCGCTATTGCACCCCGCGCCGCACCGCTATCAGGCGGTGTGCCTGACACGCCGCAAGCTGCGGAAGTTGCTTGTAGTATTCCTCACCGATGCAACACGAGTCAAAAATGTCAGCCAGTTTACATAGGATGCAAATGCAATCCTAGAGGTCGCAGATGCATACATAACGTACAATTCTACAAAATAATTAAAAGAAGATTTGTTTGGAGGTAAAGTTAAAATATTCTCAATTTTATGGAATGTTCCGAAAATAAAATTTAAATACAGAAATCGAGCTAAAATTAATACTTTGTTATGATTTTTCCTTTGTTTTTTAACCTCTTAATGTAGTAGACGGTAATGCTTTCTTATCTTATTCCTGTTGTAGATTCTATTGCGTAGCCGAAATTGGTAATCTTATTCAAAACACTTTGCGATCAAGATGGTTAAATAAAAATTAATGACAATAATTCATTGAAGTAATCATGTTCATAAAATGTTGTTACAGATACCGCTGTTTTGCTGGCACCTTCGGGAGTGAGACTGAAACACTCACCGGCCTCCGACACTTTGGAACGTCACAACCTCACCTGTCTAAACTCGGCGCCCACTGACCTCCTGACTCGACAGCAGGCTGTTAAAAATATTCTATATACTAGGAGAAGACATGTTTCACACGTCACATTGATTAAACATTTAGAGGTAATACTAATACGCGATATTAAATGGGACAAACGCTACGGTCGCAGGTTCGAATCCTGCCTCAGGTATGGATGTGTGTGATGTCCTTAGGTTGGTTAGGTTTAAGTAGTTCTAAGTTCTAGGGGACTGATGACCTCTGCTTTTAAGTCCCATAGTGCTCAGAGCCATTAAATAGGACAAACATGTAAACTGTGCAGCACCTAAGGCAAATGAAAAACTTGGATGTTTTCGATGCATTCTGGGAAAGTACAATGCATCTGTAAAGAACGCATATAAGACGCTAGAGCGACCAATTATAGAGTATTGTTCCAGTGTTTGGTTTTGTTGATAAGTAGGCGTTACAGCGGAAAATCAACGCAATCAGACACGTGCTGCTGGGAACTTTAGCAACTCAGTATAGCCCGTACAACATTGTTATGAACATATCTTGTAAAGGTAGCTACCAGTCACTAATCTGATAACATTTTTCTTTAACATATTTTATTGTTTGATACCTTTTCAGGTTTGTAACCTTTTTTTTCATCATCGGATAGTCGCATTGTATTAGCAGGACGAACTGTTGTTCAGCTGTTGAATGCCACGTACCAGCGAATATATCCTTGTTGCTATAAGATTTACAATTTTTCGTGTAGTGCGAAATATTGTATTAGGTAGACATACCGGTGTCACTATGTCGCGTTTTTTTTCAATCACGATCACGAATGCACAAAGTTAAAAATGAATCAACATTTTCTCTTACACAGTGAGCAACACGATAGTACATTAACATCACGCGTTCGCAGTGGCTTCGCTTGCTCTCAGTACATGCAGAACACGTCATGTTAATGTAAAATCAGGTTACTCACTTTATAAGTGTGAACGACGATCCATGTACATTTAATTCTGTGCATTCTTGATTTTGATTCAAAAACACGCTACGTAGTGATAGTGACAACTCTATTCAATTCAATATTTCGTATTACACGAAAAGAAAATGTGCGAATCTTCAAAGCAACTAAGGACACATTCACTGGCACTGTGTCATTCAATAGCTGATCAACAATTTGCTCTGTAAATACGATGCAGCCATTTGATGATGAAAAGCCGGCCGGTGTGGCCGAGCGGTTCTAGACGCTTCAGTCTGGAACTGCGCGACCGCTACGGTCGCAGTTCGAATCCTGCCTCGGGCATGGTTGTGTGTGATGTCCTTAGGTTAGTTAAAGTAGTTCTAAGTTCTAGGGGACTGATGACCTCAGATGTTAAGTCCCATAGTGCTCAGAGCCATTTGGACCATTTGAGAGCATTTGTACTTGTTATAACTCCTCCCACTGAAGTTTTGTAGCCTATCAAAGGCGTCATTTCTTTCGTAGGACAGATTGTAACTTCTCTTATATAATACTGAGGTATACAGCTTTCTCTTTCATGCGAGTTTTAACCCACGTCAGTTACCAGTGTTTCGAGTTGGGTTTCTTTTTATGATGAAAATACCTCCGAGACGTGTTATGTCAAGAAACAATAAGACGTTATTAAAAACTGGAACAGACCCAAATTCTGAACACAGAATTAGTAAAAGCGTTTATACTGGATTACTATGAAATAAAAGTGAAAACGAATGACAGTATTATCACTCATCTTCTTAAAATTATAGGTTACAAAGAAACGGATTCTTACATGAAAAAGGATGGAAGAAAAAAGGCGTTAGGAGGAGGTTATCCGCGCCTCAGTTATTTTTTAAGTTGAAGAACGAAATTACAGTGATGGCTTTAAACAGTGAATGAGGTACAAGGTATAACTGGATCTCTGACTTATCACAAAAGATTCATTTGTTACAAAAAAAAAAAAAAAAGTTCAAATGGCTCTGAGCACTATGGGACTTAACATCTGAGGTCATCAGTCCCCTAGAACTTAGAACTACTTGAACCTAATTAGCCTGAAGACATCACACACATCCATGCCCGAGGCAGGATTCGAGCCTGCGACCGTAGCGGTCGCGCAGTTCCAGACTGAAGCGCCTAGAACCACTCGGCCATACTGGCTGGCGATTTATTATAGTTTGCATTTTGGTCAGAGAGAAAGTATTATAGGTTTTTCGTCCTTTAAGGCTAATACACACTAAGGCATACCAAAAAAAAAAAAAAAACACAAACCGCGGAGAAACTATTCGAATGGGGCGGAAATCGATAGATGCGATGTACATGTACAGACAAACAGATAATAACTCTTTCAGAAAAATTGGATGATTTATTCAAGAGAGCAGGTTAATAACTCGTTGGTCCACCTCTGGCCCATATGAAAGCAATTACTTGGTTTTCATTCATTACCAGATTTGTTGGGTGTCCTCCTCAGGGATATCGTACCAAAATATTTTAAATATTATTTGGTTAATGATTCTAATTTTTGTGTAGCCTCACAAATAAAACTTAATTAATAACAATAATAATAATATGATTCTATTTTTTGTGTAACCTCTGAACAAAATTGGTTCCCATTTAATGTACCCACAAAATTCTTTTCTCATTTAATATAAGCTCGAAACAGAAAAATTCCTAAACCTCGTAATAAAAAATAAATTCAGTAACCTGGTAAAATTTGGACGACAGCAGTGCTGCGTCATGGCCCTGTAAGATCATTCTGAATAAAAAGCAAAAATTCTCACCTCAATAAAGTCGGCAACTATCTGTTCTTACAGTAGCTCTTTTCCGGCACAGCTCTGTGCAATGCTGGCCTATACATTTGTTATTTATGAAAGGAAGCAAATGATTTTTCTTTTTCAACAATCGGAATGATCATGCATTAAAAAAATTAAATTCTTTAAATTGAAATGAATGCTTGTTAGAAATTAGACAAAGATTATTATTAGGACATTTTTAAAAGATTTACACGTGAGTTTACATAATATTACTAGATATGCGCGAGGCTGCTTTTTTACCTTATACAATAATACTCAGGCTCCGGCATCGCTGCACCGCGACCGGCCCAGCCAACATGATACACCAGACAGGACTGACAAGCGCAGACAGGCGACTGCTCGCTAGCAACAACTTACTGCTACTGCTACACAGTTCGTACTGCAGTCAACACTGCTCTTCGGTCTCAGGTTCTCTTATAGCTTACATATCGCAGGAAGCACATAACTCTTACATAACCCTCCACTGGGGGGCAAAAATTTGGCAGCGATGGTGAGTAAATTGGACTTGCCATGAGCAACAAATTTTTCTAAAATCTACTTAATTAACTAAGTTGACAGTCACAGAGTATATATATATATATATATATATATATATATATATATATATATATATATAAGTACAGAACATAAAATGAAATAGAGTGCACATGCACTGAGTACAGAACATATCAAGAAATCACAAAATATATACGCAATTTTTCTTAATTAACTAAGTTTACAGTCACAGAGTATATACATATATATAAATGCATAACATGAAATGAAATATAGTGCACATGCACTGAGTGCAGAACATATCAAGCAATGACAAAATGTATACGCAATGAGTACAAATCATATTAACAAATGACATACAGGGCATACACACTGTAGTACGGAACATATCAAGCAATGACAAAATGTATACGCAATGAGTACAAAACATATTAACAAATGACATAAAGTGCATACGCACTGTAGTATTTTTTTTTGTTACCATTTTACTAGAACTAGGATAGGAAAGGGAAGGATTGCATCATGGTTGTAGCACATTAGGTTGCATGTAGCTGCACTGAAAGTCCATATCCTTCTACAGAAGCACAACACCAAGTGAGACAATCTGAAGTTCTCCTCCCTGAAGTATTAATCAGTGTAGCCAAGACACTGAAATGTCGTATTAACATTCCATGTTATCATTTTGGTAGTACATTAGGTACACCAAACAGTGGAACCATAGTAACATCTCCATTGTTCAAGGTGGTGGACCCCATGATGTGTCAACACCACACTCATTCACCAACGTAGAATTAGTGCAGAAACCAAATATAGTGCTCCATGATCATAAGGATAGACAGGACAAACGTACATTGCAGTAATTTCTGGTAATTAGGTCAGAAGGTGAAGGACATTAAGTCTCATGCTAGTCATCATTGAGAATTACACTAGTCTATCAACCGATTTGACTAATTGTTGGCACTCATCGCCTAGTCACTGAACACTTCTGTACTATGTATGAAGTATTACAGAATAATGTTCATAAATCATCTGATTACAGTGAACATTGGCACTCACTGGCCAGTTGCAAACCATCAGAAGCCATCATTCAAAACAAGAGCTAATTATGGCATAGTATTAACATAATTCACCTAGTTATAGTAATCATTGGCACTCATTGGCCAGTTACAAACCATCAGAAGTCATCATTCAAAACAGGAGCTAATGAATGGTATAGTATTAACATAATTCACCTAGTTATAGTAATCATTGGCACTCATTGGCCAGTTACAAATCATCAGAAGTCATCATTCAAAATAGGAGCTAATGAGTGTAGCATCAAGCTACTGGTATTGATATATAATAGCATGTAGGTGACATAATACAAAATTAAAATAAGAAACAGGGCATTCATTGGCAAGTTACTAAACATATAGCAAGTATTGAATAGTACAAAACATTTTTCATCATTCAAGTGACATACAACATATTTAAAATAATTATTGGCACTCACTGGCCAGTTACAAAGTATTCTTATATTTTTATAAAACCTTATTCAGTATTATTCAGAAGTTATCATTCAAAATGAGAGTTAATTATTGGCATAGCATTTATAGAGTATAACAAAAATATTATTTACAGAAATTATTGGCATAGTATTTATGCATTATTACAAAGCATCATTCAGTATTACTTAGAACTCATCATTCAAGTGACATAGGACATATTGAAAATGTAACACACTGTAATTATTATTCAAGGTCTGTGACTAGAAAACATCATTCAATATTACTCAGAACTCATCATTCAAGTGACATAGGAAATATTGAAAATGTAACACACGGTAACTATTACTCAAGGTCTGTGATTAGAAAACATCATTCAGTATTACTCAGAACTCTCTTAAACTGGTAGCATTATCTGGGACTGGTAATAATTTTTTTTGTTTTTGCTAGCAATGTATTGCGTTGGAATCGATAATTAATTGCTTGGGCATGAAAATATTTGCTTTTGACTTATTGCTGCAAATGAGGATAGGTAACGTCATTCGTCATGAGTCAGCTGTAGCAAGGTTATGAAACAAGTAGAGTATATGTGATCACATTCATGAATGACACACACAAATGGGTAAAAAAAAATGCAAGTACTAGAACAGGTTTAATGATTAACTGCTTATAGCATATTTAATTTCGTGAATAGCTTCTCCTAGAAAAAATACATAATGGATTATTAAGCTGAAGGAAGAAACGCATATTATGCTGAAAAGTAGTGAACTTCGAATTAACAGGTAATGAAATGTGTACTCAATATATATGTACTCTAGCTGTCCTTTCCAAAACCTTCAGTCATTATACCATGCAACATAAGACATACTGTCAAAACGAACTGCAACAAATACTTAAATAACTACATAGCATTTCTTAACTAACAGTAAATATATAAACTTCATCATTATTCTCATCTGCAAAGAAAAACTTAAAAGTGGTGCGTTTAGTGGCCATATAAAATTTATCACTATCATCACCTGTAAACAAAAACTTCATTATTCGTATCACCATAACTTCATTATTATCATCACCTGCAAAGAAAAACTTCATTATTCATACTACCATATTCTTCATCACTATTCATCATCATTCATTATCATCTGCAAAAAGACACTTCATTATTCATTATTCATATTACCATTTACTTCATACAACTATTCATAGTATAGAGTTCCTTATTTCTAGCATATTTCATCACTAAAACTAAGATGTGTAGTTCTGTCTGACAGCCTGCATCAATCGCCTCGTATTCTGAAAGAAAAAATTAGTTAAGACTGCTATCATACGATGTGTATAGTATATTCATGTTAATGTTTGTTAATTCTGATCCATTTGCTCTTCGTGACGAGGTATTGCATCTTCTTTCGTTCATCCCGAAGGTGAAATTCCCATTTCATAGTAATCCACTGTGGTTTCTTTCATTTATTTCTTTTACACGTTATTGCTTTCTGAAAATGATGAACAATCATTAATGTCTTGCATTTAAATCATATAACCATTATATAAAAACTGGTTTCTAGTGATATAATTAAGCATACAGCATAGCATGACGGAAAACGTAATATGTCAAAAACACAGACAGTGTGCAGGTGCAAAAATGTACACAGAGTATCATAATGTAGTAGCAAAAAAATGTAAAATAGTCACGATGTTGAGATATCATAAGGCAAAAATGTCAAAGTCAACTGGTGTTTCTTAAATCTTAAAGATTTCATAGTGCATACAAAGAAACAGGAAAACACTCATACATACATAAAAAATGGAAAATGTGCACCGTCTGATATATAACGACAAGAAATGCCTTTGTTTGTGTTCAGCTTGTATGTTGTGTAGTTGATAGAGGCGAGAGTTGAAGACTTTGATGGAGAGAGAATTTGATAAAATTAATATGTCACTAGATAGAATTGCATAATTGTTCATAAAATATGTAAGTTTATCTGGAAAAATGTGCACGGTCTTATGTGTAACGACAAGAAAAGCGACCTGCTAACCTTACCTTGCCGGGCACTTGCCAAGAAAAAAATATAATAATCAACAGTAAGTAGTCACATTAATATAATTGCATAAGTGGTCATAAAATGTGTAAGTTTATCTGGAAAAATGTGCACGGTCTGATGTGTAACGACAAGAAAAGCTACCAGCTAACCTTACCTTGCCGGGCACTTGCCAAGAAAAAATATAATAATCATCAGTAAGTAATCACATAGATATAATTGCATGAGTGGTCATAAAATGTGTAAGTTTATCTGGATAAATGTGCACGGTCTGATGTGTAACGACAAGAAAAGTGACCTGCTAACCTTACCTTCCCGGGCACTTGCCAAGAAAAAATGTAATAATCATCAGTAAGTGTTCATATAAATATAGTTGTATAAGTGGTCATATAAAAATCAGGAAATGGCATTACAATGTGATAAATCATAAAGTATGTTCATTCAATAAAGGGTTTAATATTGGAGACATGGTGATTGCCTTTACTTTTTCTGGTTCTCAGAGTTTCGACGTTTACTACATTGGGGTGAGGAATGCTGCGAATTCTATATGGACCTGCGTATAGAAGCTCAAATTTACTACATCTACTCTTTCCTCTGTTAGATAAATAGTGTGTACGCACTACTATCTTCTGTCCAATGTCAAAGTCACAGCGTGTACAAACCTGTTTTTGCTGTCTTCTCCGGCGCTCTGCGGCACGTTTGATGTTGTTCAGCGCAATGTCAATTATTTCATGGTGTCGTAGTCGACGAGATGTAGGTAAGGATACTAATTCTTTAATTTTGTTAGGTGGTTCAACATTTTTCAGTATAACAGTCGGAGATAGCATAGTAGATTCATCTGGTACGGAATTAATTACATCCTGGAATGAGAGTATTTGTGTGTCCCAATCAATATGTCTTTTATGGCAGTGTATTCTACACAGTTTACCAATTTCTTTCATTAATCGTTCACAAGGGTTCGAAGAAGCATGATACTTGGATATATAGATCGGAGAAATGTTTCTTGTTCGTAACACACGTGTCCATATAGCAGATCGAAATTGTGGTCCATTGTCGGAAATTACTTTCAATACATGCCCTACATGAAATAAAAAATGTTTTACAAATGCTTTCGAAACAGATTTAGCAGTAGCTTTGCGTAACGGAGTGAAGGTGACAAATTTTGAAGTGAGTTCAACAGCGACAAAGATGTAGCAAAAACCTCTATTAGTTCTGGGAATCGGACCAAAAATGTCTACAGCGGCCATGTGTCTCAATTTAACAGGTACAATGGGATGTAACGGAGGAATATGTGAAGTCGTGTCTGACTTAGCTTTCTGGCAGATTTTACATGACGCTAAAACTAGTCGAATACGTTTCTCCATGTTGGTAAAATAACAGTTCTGTCTCAGTATTAGAAAACATTTTCTGGCTACATAATGTGCGTAACTTAAATGAGTATACCAAATGAATTTGTTAACAAGCTCGTCAGGAATGCATAGTAACCAGTTGTTGCTGTCAGGGTGAGAGCGGCGAAACAGAATATTATTGCGTACAGTGTAATGGTTTCTAATGGTAACATTATTCCTATCTTGCCAAAGGTGTTTTATTTCTTTCCATACGTTGTTTTACTCTGCTCTTGTGCTATGTCTCGTAATGAGGACGAAATGAAATTTTCAAATGCAACTTATTGAATATACATGACACTGAAATTTGCTTTGCAGAAGTTGGTTGCGATGTCTTGCTGATTGTTGCTGAGAGAACGGGATAGTGCGTCTGCTACAATATTTTGTGTACCGGGAATGTGAACAATTGTAAAATTAAATTCTTGTAAATAAAGTTTCCATCTGCTTAATCTGTCGTGTGTAAATTTAGCGGAAAGTAAAAACTGTATAGCTCTATGATCTGTGTAAACGGTAGTGTGTGTTCCATAAAGAAAATGCCTAAATCTCGGAAATGGCCATACAACACAAAATGTTTCAAGTTCTGTAACAGAATAATTGCGTTCAGCAGGTGACAGAATGCGACTCGCAAAGGCGATGTTTTTAATTACTGTAGCACCATCTTCTTCAATTTCCTGAAAAATATGTACTCCTAAAGCGGTGTTAGAACTGTCGGTAGCAATGGAAAAATTTCTAGTAAGATCTGGATGTGACAAAAGTACCGCATTCAACAATGCTTCTTTTAGATTCACAAATTCAGAATGTGCTTGGCTATCCCAGGACCAAATAGTGTTTTTACTCGTCAATTGACATAATCTAGGGGTGTCTAAAGCAGAGTAATGAATAAATTTACGAAAAAAGTTAATTAATCCCAAAAAGCTGCGTAGTTGTTTCTTCGTCGTAGAAACAGTAGTGTCTCGTAAAGCTTGAAGTTTTTTCGGGTCAGGCGCAATGCCTTCTGCTGAAATTACATGTCCAAGAAATTTTATAGAAGTTTTGCCAAAGTGCGATTTGCTAAGATTAACTGTGAGTCCTTGTGCACGTAAAGTTCGTAACAGTTGTTCAAGAATCAGATTGTGTTCAGACCAGTTAGCTTCTGCAATAAGAATGTCGTCTACATACGTTGTGATTCTGTCTTTAAGTTCTGTCGGAAGTATACTATTCAAACCGCGAATAAATGCTGCTGAAGAAATAGTTAAACCGAACGGTAATTTACAAAACTGATAACAATCACCAAAACAGAGAAAAGCTGTGTACTTTCTGCAGATCGGATGGAGCTGGATTTGCCAAAATCCCGATTTCAAATCTAACGTGGAATAAATAGCAGTACCATGAAATTTCTGTGGAAGTTCTTCTAGTGTCTGTGGGCGATCTGTTTCATTAATAATAATGTCGTTGATGTGACGCGAATCAAGTACGAGACGAAGTGAACCATCCTTTTTCTTAACAATGTGGAGTGGATTTATGTACGGACTAACTGCCGGTTCAATAATTCCTTGGTCAAGCATAGCTTGCGATTCTTTCTTAACTCGTTCTCTGTGAATATACGGAATGGGATAATGTTTGGCTTTAAATGTGTCGTGCTGTTTAACTTGAAATTCATACATAAAACCGGACATAGTACCAGGGACGTTGTCAAAGACTGGAGCTTGCTGTAAAAGAATTTTGCGTAGTTGCGTGCGTTCGTCGTCTGTATTTGCACTGCTCTGTTTAACTTTATCAGAAATCATTTGTATAACGTCATAGTCGGCTTCGTCTGGAGTATTATAGTTGTGTACGTACGTATCTGTGAACAATCTGGAATGACAGTCTATGTTACGTGTTGCGGAAATGACCTCTGTACGATTAATTGTTTGTTCTTCTACAGATAAAGAGTGGTGAAATTCTAAAGCCAGTTGTACATTTTCATCCTTTAACATTAAATAGGAGTTTTGAAAGTCAATATTGCGTCGTGTTGTACCAGAAAATTCGTACCTAAAATAACGTCTGTTGTCAATAAGGGAACAATCCAAAAATTTGAGTGAAATGTATGACCTGCAATACAAAATGATAAATGTGTCTGTAATTTTACATGTACTCCTTTACCAGATACTGCTCCTTTTACTTTAGTTTTGCCTAATGGTAACGTAGGATAGGTATTCTCTTTGTTACATTCGTTGAAAGTTTCCTCATTTATAACTGACATAGGTGATCCAGAATCGATTACTGCTGAAAATTTGGATGATCCAATCTTTACCTCAATGACAGGGTGGGAAATGGTTTTTTGAATAACTGGTCTTTCCTGCAAGAGAGTGTCTCGGATGTCGTCAAAAGTAATAAAATTTTCGTGAACGAGATTCTGTGTGTCAAAAGTATTGCTTGCGTTGCTGGAAGATGCAACCTGTACTATATCTAGTCAAATTCTATCTGACGTGCTATCATTTGCGGGAGGATGCTGTGGCATTTCTACTATTTGTACTGTTCTGTTATTTCTTCCTGACGTATTACGTTCGGGATGATATCTACTGTCTGGTTCATTCATGATAATATGTTGTTGCGGATGATTTTGCTGCTGATAAGACAGACTGTTATTAAACGTACGCTGAAAATTGTGACCATTATTTTTACGTCTGTCATGATAGTCATTGCTATATGGCGCGTTGCGATAGGAATTGAAACGATGTGTTTTCTGTACGTACTGGTTTCCTTGTTGCGGTGCGTTACTATTTGGTGGAGCCGATGCTATACGTGCAGGCGGCGAAACATTAAAGCTTGGTTGACCTTGCAGACTGCATTGTTGGTTAGGTATGCTAACCGGTTGGTTTTGATGCTGTTGTTGAGAAAAACCTCTATTGTTACCAAAATGTTGTTCCTGTTGCTGATAATTTTGACGATACTGATAATTAAAATTTTGTCTGTTATTAAAGTTCTGGTGGTTGTCGTTCCTGAAGCGTTTATTATCTTTGCTATTGAAATAGCGTGGCTGATCGTAATTGCTGTATGCTTGTTGACCTTGGTTATTATTTGAAAAATTTTTGTTTATAAACGAATAATCTGATTGCTGAACTTCCAAAAGCTGTAACAGATCTCAGAATGCCGAAATATTTTCTTTCTGCTGACCCGTTAAAAGTAACACTCTTAATGATCGTGGTAATTTAGAAATACATAATTGAATAAGTGCAGATTCACTGTATGGTTCACTTAAGTACTGGTTTTGTTGGACCATGTGTTCAAAAAATTGCGTGTCAGTGGAAAAATTTGAGTTCTCATAATTCGGTAAACTAATTAATTGATCCTTAATTCCGCGCTGTGTCGTCTTCGACCAATACGCTGACAGGAAAGCATTCTGAAATTCTTCTACCGAATAGCATTGTCTCGCGATCGGTCTCATCCGAGTTGCCGGTTCGCCTTCCAAGAAACTGCAAATAAATTCAAGTTTGTGTGTTACAGGCCAAGTCGGTGGAAAAGCAAAGCTAAATTGTTGTATCCAATCCAAGGGGTGAATCTGTGTTCTGTCATTTTTAAATACTTTAAATTTTCTCACGGATAGAAAGTGCTTGTAATCAAAATTATCGTCTCTGTATGTCTGAACAGGTTCAGGATTGTATGAGAATCTATTTGTCTGTGACTGTTCGGAATCTAACTCACATACTCTCTGTAAATTACCTAAATTATACTGGCTGTGTGAGTCTGACAAATGTTCGCAAAGTGGCGTATGCTGTGATGTGTTAAAGGCTGAAACATTTTTCATTTCTGTTACTTCTTGCTGTAAAGTTGACAATTTTCTACGTAATGTATTATTGGACGAACCTATCTCACTGATCGTCTGCTGTAAATTTTGAAATTCGGGTGTTTGATTAAACGAAACAGGTGACGTATCGTCTGATTTGGTGTCATTATTACTTTCGATAACATTAATATGACTGGCCAATTCATCATATTTTTCAGTCAGTGCTTTTACCTGATCATCGTTTTTATTATCACAAGCATTAATTTGTTTTTGTATTTTACGTGTGGTTTCGTTCAATTTTTTAACGTCTGCTTTGATGGCATTGGGATCCTGTATTAGTTCTAATTGTTCAAGTCTGTCGGTCATTGTCTGAAAGTCTACTGTGTGTGTGTCTGTTTTTGTTTTAAGATCAGAGATTTCATCATGTAATTCGGTGTTCAACTGTTTGATAGCATTAATTTCGTCTGATACTGCAGAAATATTGTTGTCTACGTATGTTTTTGCTTTCGTAAACAATTTACGTTTATCTTCCTGTCTCTGTGCAGTAATTGTTTCCATGACTTGTCGCTTTACTTTATTCTGTTCCTGTATAAATTTACGGTAACGCGTTTCACTGTTTTGTAGGTGGTGATTAAAACGTTCGTCAATTTGGCTATTCTGTTGGTCAAATTTAGCGTCTACTTTCGCATCCAGTGTACGTGAAAGTTCTGCTGACATTGAATTAAACTCGTCGCGTAACTGTGTTGCGTTTTCAGAGCATTGTTTAGCGACTGCACTAATTTCATCTCTAAGTATTTTAGTTGTGGTTGCATGTGTATTACTTAACTCTTGTGCCACAGATCTAATTTCTTCACTACAGTTCCTAGCACAAGCCTTAATTTCCTCACGTAATTGTTCTTTAGTATCATGACATTGCACGGCAACGGCTATAATCTGTTCACTAAGCTGTATGGAATTGTTGTCTAATTTTTCATTGAGTTGTTTGTAATTTTCATTAAGTTGTTTGAAGTTGTTATCTTGTCTTTCATTCTGTTGTTTGGAATTTTCATTAAGTTGTTGTTTGAAATTTTCACTAAGTTGTTTGTGATTGTCGTCTTGTTCTTTCTTCGACTATTTGGAATTGTTGTCTATTTTTTTATTAAGTTGTAGCAATACTGCCATAATTTGATCCAATCCAAAATTAGCGACTCTTTTCTCTGAGCTATGTGGTGATGTATCTGAATTTGTCACGTTTTGTGTAACCATTTGGTCATTTTCTGATTCTTGAAAAGGTTCGCCAATTGGATGTGCACTGTTGGTCACTACCTCGGAATCAAATAAATCTGACGTATTTTGCCTACATTGTTCATCTTCGTGAGAAAAATTTATCTGTTCACTATGCAAATTTTGCAAACCGGGTGTGTCAAACTGAGCAGCGTTCATTGTATCGGAACGTGCCGCGTCATCAATTGTTACATTTACTCTGGACATAATTGCATTTGTTCGCTCATCATTAGAATTAAAATCATTACTAGTGATCGGTATGCACTGATTGTCTGTAAATGGAGGATTATCGCCATTACACTGAGTGTCGCAAGTATTATCGGTCAAATTAATCGAGTCGGCAATTTCACTCATTGCACATCGCGACGTAGTGTTAAGAGTTTTTCGCGGCATTTTTTCACAAATCAAAATTAAGCACAAATGAAACAAAGACAAAGCGAAATGAAACGAACAATTACAACAAAGAGCAATAAATTGCCGATGATCTGTGAAAGAAAGAGTGACAAATTAGTAAATGCGTTGCGCCAGATGCAAACTACATTTAAGTAAATAAGAGCAGATATATGACTACTTCTCAGAAATTCACAAAGGAAACCCGATCCTGGCCGGTTGTCGCCAAGTGTAACCTCCCCACACGAAATATTTTAAATATTATTTGGTTAATGATTCTAATTTTTGTGTAACCTCACAAAAAAACTTAATTAATAACAATAATAATATGATTCTATTTTTTGTGTAACCTCTGAACAAAATTGGTTCCCATTTAATGTACCCACAAAATTCTTTTCTCATTTAATATAAGTGCGAAACAGAAAAATTCCTAAACCTCGTAATAAAAAATAAATTCAGTAACCTGGTAAAATTTGGACGACAGCAGTGCTGCGTCATGGCCCTGTAAGATCATTCTGAATAAAAAGCAAAAATTCTCACCTCGATAAAGTCGGCAACTATCTGCTCTTACAATAGCTCTTTTCCGGCACAGCTCTGTGCAATGCTGGCCTATACGTTTGTTATTTATGAAAGGAAGCAAATGATTTTTCTTTTTCAACAATCGGAATGATCATGCATTAAAAAAAAATTAAATTCTTTAAATTGAAATGAATGCTTGTTAGAAATTAGACAAAGATTATTATTAGGACATTTTTAAAAGATTTACATGTGAGTTTACATAATATTACTAGATATGCGCGAGGCTGCTTTTTTACCTTATACAATAATACTCAGGCTCCGGCATCGCTGCACCGCGACCGGCCCAGCCAACATGATACACCAGATAGGACTGACAAGCGCAGACAGGCGACTGCTCGCTAGCAACAACTTACTCCTACTGCTACACAGTTCGTACTGCAGTCAACACTGCTCTTTGGTCTCAGATTCTCTTATAGCTTACATATCGCAGGCAGCACATACCTCTTACAAGGTCGTCAAGATTCCGAGCTGATTGGAGGGCCTTGCCCATAATGCTCGAAACGTTCTCAGCTGGGGAAATATCCGGCGATCTTGCTGGTCAAGGTCGAGTTGGCAACCACGAATACAAGCGTTAGAAACTCTCGCCATGTGCGGGCGGGCATTAGCTTCTTGAAATCTAAGCCCAAGATGGCTTATCATGAAGGTAACAAAATGGGGCGTAAAATGTCGTCGACGTATCGCCGTACTGTAAGGGTGCCGAGGATGACAACCGAAGGGGTCCTGTTATGAAATGAAATGGTACTCCTGACCATCACTCTTGGCTGTCGGCCCATATAGCCGGCGACATTCAGGCTTGTACCCGCAGCCCTCTGAGGCGTTTCCAGACATGTCCCCACTGGTCATCGGGGCCTTGATCGAAGCAGGACTCATCAGTGAAGACAGTTCTAATTCAGTCAATGACATTACAGGTCTTAGACGTGTCTGGAGACGCCCGGACTGCAGTGGGATGCCAACATGACTGTCGTCCGCCGTATGGCCCGGCTACCAGTAGTGAAGATGTAGGGCGCCATTTCTTTTCATAATATCATAACAGGACCCCTTTGTTGTCGTCCACGGCACCCTTGCAGCACAGCGGTACGTCGGCGATATTCTAAGCGCCGTTTTGTTGCCCTTCATGGCAAGCAATCTTGGGCTTACGTTTCAGCAAGATAATGCCCGCCCGCACACTTATTGTCGTCGTGCTTGCCAAACCCTACCCTGGCCAGCAAGGCCGCCGGATCTCTCCCAAATTGAGTCTAAAGTTTACGGGCAGGGCCCTCCAACCATTGCGCCAATTTGAAAGAATTTGGCATAATACCTCTCAGGAGGACATCCAACGAGTCTCTCAGTCAATGCCAAGCTGACAACTGTTTCCATAAGGACCAGATATGGACCATCGCTCTACTGACCTGCTCAATTCTTAAAGCTCTTTCTCTTGAATAAGTCATCCAATTGTTCTGAAATTGTAATCATTTATTTGTCTGCACTTGTGCATCACGTCTTCCGATTTCCATCTCATTCGAATAATTTCTTCATGGTGCATCTTTTTTTTGTCTTAGAGTGTATAAGATTTTAACTTGTGAGAAGTGTCTTTTCGAAGTTTATATAAAAAAGCTTTGTCATGAAACCAGTAAGATTTTGAAGTAAACACATACCACCTGTGCAGTGTATATTTGACCATCTGTCATTCATTCTGCAGACAGAAAGAATACCGTGTTGTGCTGCTGTCTGGCCGTGTGACTAGGGCCTCCCGTGTGGTAGACCATTCGCCGGGTGCAAGTCTTTAGATTTGACGCCACCTCGGCGACTTGCGCGTCGATGGGGATGAAATGATGATAATGATTAGAATAACGCAAAACCCAGTCCCTGAGCGGAGAAAATCTCCGACCCAGCCGGGAATCGAACCCGGGCCCTTAGAATTGACGTTCTGTCACACTGACCATTCAACTACCGGGGGCGGACTGCTGTCTGGTGTGCAAGCAGGAGCGAAAGTGTGTTTCGTCGGCTCGTATTTCGATGGAATGGACGAAGAATAAATCAGTGGGAATTTACAGAAAACGGAGGAGATACAAAACACACTGAAAAAACGCACTTGAATTTGACCAACAGGTCTTCTTGTAGATAGTGTGCTGCGTTTTGAATCTCTTTTAAACAAGAAAGATCTATTAGATGACTTCTGACAATGACGCCTGACTTGATAATTGTTTGCTTCTTTACTCTACTGACTGAGTTTAAGCTGACATTGTTAGTTTGTTCTCGTACATATGGATCGCGCCACCAAATATCTCAATGTCCCCACTGTTTGATGCACTGCAGTTCTTCAAAATTTCGTGCATACGACCACCAGGCTTTATGAAGCCCTTATATGCCAGTCCCTGCCAGTAACGTCAAGTTTCAGTCTCTGTTTTACCACGATCTAGATTTGGCTGTTATCGCTGGCTAGTGTTGTGGGTAAATTGTTTGCGCATTGTTTTGATAGGTGGTTGTTAGTTGCTGTAGTTCTCTTCACTGTAGATAAGCCACCAATTGAAGAGTTATTACTGAACAAATCGCACAAACGAACCACCCCCATAGATTTAGTCTCTTAATTAAGATATAAATGTTTATTGTGATGTAGAAACAGATGTATTGTTATATTTTATTCTCTAATTTCGCTATTGCAGTATAATTTAGCGTTATGGGATTTCAGAATGGCTTGTTATTCGTAAAGCTACCTATGAAAGGAATTCGTGTTGAATCCAGGAATCGTTCTGCAAAAACATTATGTGGTTAGTTTTTGTTACGTCTTAAAACACTTGTTGACCGTCAGAACTGAAGATTGCTTACGATTTTATCTCATCTGTTGTAATGTGTGTTTAATTTTTGAAACGGAAAACAAGTCTTAAACACCTACATTTGTAGTCTATGTTCTTCTTAGTGCAGCGATATTTGTCTGCGGAGCAAGCTTCAAATCAGAAATAGGTGCCTAAATTGTTTTTATGTTCACTATATGAGCTACTTGTCCTGTAAATGTAAACAGCACAATGGAGATACGTTATTAGTCTAGCAACGACCAAATAATTTAAAAAACATTCACTATCGAATTTTTCGCAAAAAAGTCTCGTGTTTTTGTTTCAGTGAGACAAGTATTACAGCATATTTTGTACTCTGCCATCGCCCATTTGTAAATTCAGCTGCAGTTTGGACGAAACAAGCCCGACTTAATGACGTTGGCAGCTCTCTATTTAGCTATTGTTAGCTCGTTCGCTTACAAGAAAGGCTTTGGATATTTGGTTTTCCCCACAGCTGTGAGGACATGCCAAAAATTTCATTCCTGGACAGCACCCCACTGCACTGACATGTGCATATAAGAACATTTCTTAACAATGATCTGGTTCAGCGATGCATTGGATTTAAGGGGTGTAATGATATTGCAGTGCACCATTAACCACCAAGTTCACCTCATATGATGGTATGTAACATTTTTTGGGGTGGATTCGTGAAAGACTCGATCTATGTGCCTCTTCTTCCAATTACGTTTGGTGAACTGCGACACTACAGAGCAACAGCAGACTTGCTCACAAAGGTAAGGGACGACTTTTGACAGTCGTCTGGATTATTGTGCCGGCCGGAGATGCCGAGCTGTTCTGGGCGCTACAGTCTGCAACCGCGCGACCGCTACGGTCGCAGGTTCGAATCCTGCCTCTAGCATGGATGTGTGTGATGGCCTTAGGTTAGTTAGGTTTAAGTAGTTCTAAGTCCTAGGGGACTGTTGACCTCAGCAGTTAAGTCCCATAGTGCTCAGAGCCATTTGAACCATTTGGATTATTGTCGTGCGTCCACACACCTTGGACTTTTGCTAAAGGTTAGTTAGAATCTTTGATCCTAAACATAATAGTAAAATGTACTCGAAGATTGTGTATATATGCATGCAAGAGACACAACCTTATACTGTAGGATGGTTGAAGGCTTTATGGTAGAGGAAAGTCCTCCAAGCTGGACTTCTCCTCTCCTCCCCCTCCCCCCCCCCCCAAATTCATATCCCAGGTCTCTTGGGTCTGTATCCTCATGAACTTTGCGGGACTAAGGCTTCTTCCACACTGCAGCGGGATGCACAGATGTTCGGCTTCACTTGTTTTTTCGCTTGTTTTGGCTGTGGAAAAAGGTTTTACATTGTGCTAAATTTTTCAATATTTCTCCTAGATATTGGTAGTTAAGCCTTTCAACCTATATGTGTTCTTGGATAGGAGGGGTTAATGCTGATGTTGATGTTCAAATCGTTTCAAATGCGCGTTTGGTTGAAAATTTATTGTTAACAAAATGCAGGTCTACTCCACAACTTGCACCCCCTTCAGCTGCCTGAAACGGACCGCTTTCTTTTTCACGTTCAAAGTTTGCTTCTATTAGTACACACTGTTATTGTCTTGGAATTCTTGTCTTGGAATTCTCTTGCAGACTACAAGAGGATAATGGTGAAGGATGATCAAAGAAAGTGGAGTCTTCATAAACTGACTAAAGGTATTGATGCAGTTAAGATGGTGAATTGGAAGAAAGCCAGACAACACTTATGGAATTGTCCATATGACGTACAACCTGAGGAAGAAGCAAAGACAAAAACAGGTTCATATAAAATTTCGGGCAAACATCTTACAGAAGAGATGTTTAGTGTTGTCTTGCTATGGAGGGTTCTTTCTTTGGATTTACACTTAATGAGTTGCCGTGGAACTGGCAAAGAGAAATAACACTAAACACCATTTCAAAGACGAAATTCCTTGAAAAAAGTGGGTTACACCTTTTCATAAATGCCACAACCCATAATTGTCAGAAAAAAGCCTGTAGGAGCATCGTTTCGTCTGGTTTAATGCCTTTTTCTAAGTTTGTTTAGCGTTATTCTGATTATTTTCATAAGGAATTCGATTTTGGTAACCATTTTTCTGACTCACTAAGTTTAAGGTTTTTGAAAATAATTTTTTAATAATAATTTTTCATTATATGTTGTAAGAGTAAAATATAAATACTATACAGAATTGTAAAGTACATAAAAATCTGGATAAATGCGAGTAGGACTCGCGAACGAACAGTTCCCTACAAACTTAGCTATATGGGTAGCTCATCCATCCCTGGAATCGGGAATTTCGACCATTTTTGTCTGTTATGGTTATTGATACTGGCAAGGTATCAAAACATGTGATATAAATGTCTACATCTTTTGATTGCATTGACGTAGAAGTTTAAATTTTCCAAATCACCAAGAGAATAGAGACTTTAGTATGTGACATAAATTTCGACTCTATAAGTCTACCCACTCCTGATAAAAAGGGGTCTCAACAGACGGACAGACAGACAGACAATCGGATAATTTGACAAAAAATTATTTTTTCATGTAATGTAATTACAGATTAACAATTTTCGTATTTTTTCTTAATTTTTACTGTAAAAAGTTGCTTCTTACCGAATTTCATGATTGTAGGTCAACAGGGAGTACCCTATGCGGCCGGCCGGAGTGACCGAGCGGTTCTAGGCGCTACAGTCAGGAACCGCGCGACCGCTACGGTCGCAGGTTCGAATCCTGCCTCGGGCATGGACGTGTGTGATGTCCTTAGGTTAGTTAGGTTTAAGTAGTTCTGAGTTTTAGGGGACTGATGACCTCAGAAGTGCCATAGTGCTCAGAACCATTTGAACCATTTAGTACCCTATACGTTTTTATGAGTGACTTCGCGAGTATCAAATTATCTGACATAAATGGTCTATCGTGTTATTGCATTGACAAGGCAGGTTAAATTTTTACTTCGCCAAGGGACCATACACTTTAGTATGTAACATAAATCTACCCGTTCATGAGAAAAAGGATCTGAACAGTCGGACATACCGACGGATACCAACGTCATTCGTCTCTACCGTTTAAGGGACGAAGCTCTATTTAGAACAAAGCCCTATTTACATGCTTTAAAACACGATTGGGCAATCGATGGCCCCTGGGCCGGACCCGGCCCGCGATTGATTTGAATCCGGTCTGCGGAAGAAAATCGACGCGTAAATAAATGCAAACGTCTGAAGAATAAAAAATGATTGTTTTGTTTTCAGACATACTTTGTTGACATGGCGTGTCGAGGAAGAAGTGCCATTCATATAAGTGTGTTACTCTACAGACACTGATGTTGTAGTTCTGACTTCATGCACTAAGTGCAGTGTTGTCGCGTCACGTGAAGAAGCGGCTCGTGAGGTTGAGTATGAGAATCAAGCTCTCGGTGCTCCGGAAGTCGCCCTTGCCTGCTTCGAGCCTTAATTTTTTACTGTTTTCTGTTTTGTACTATGTCAGACCACTATCTAGTAAAAATGAAGTCTTTCTGGCCATTGAAAAATGCAAGGAATGATACAAGTAACATAAATAAAACGAACCAGACTGAGAAAGATGAAAATTTACCTTTTAATATTGACAGCCTACAAGATGAAAGTATCAGAACACTCTTTGCGGCCAGGATGGAAAGGAAACTGGTTGAATCATCTGAAGGAAGTACAGAGGAAATATGTGACTATATAAAAACTAATCTGAAAATCATAGCAACAGAGGCGTTGGGTAAAAAAGATAGCAACCACAACCGTACAGCAGAGTGGTGGTCAGAGGAACTAGAGGTCCTCGCTAGAGAAAAACGAAATGCGTTCCTTCAGTGGTTGAATGATAAACCAGAAGAAACAAGATCAATATACAAGGAAAAGAAGAATGAAGTAATGAAAAAAATAAGGATGACAAAAAATGAAGCATGGGAAAGAACATGTGCCAAGGTTAATAGCAAATTAGGACTTGGGAGAGCAAAAGAAGCATGGTCAGTATTAAAAGGGCTTCGACAGGATACAAAAAGCAAAACTAATCTCCAACTGATAACACAAAAGGAATGGGAAGAGTATTTCCAAAAATTATTAAATGAGGACAGAGAAGAATATCTAGAAGAAGGAACAGTGGAAGAAAAAGGACATGAAGATGACGAGTTCCAGATTTTAGAAAGTGAAGTACTTCAGGCGTAGAGAACAGGAAAGAATGGTAAATCACCGGGACCAGGCAATATCAGTCTGGAGTGTCTGAAATATGGTGGTGACAAAATTGTGCAACTGATAACACAGCTCTTCAACAAAATGATACATGGAGATTCAATACCCAACGAAATGAAGCTAGGTTACATTAATACAATATTTAAGAAAGGAGATCGCAAAATTTGTTCAAACTATCGAGGAATTTATATTAAAAACACATTAATGAGAATTTTTGCGTAAGTAATTAAAAACAACCTGGAAAAAAAATTTTAGAACTCAAGAAGAACAATGTGCATTCACGGCTGGGAGACCATGTGTAGACCATATTTTCACATTACGACAGATTTTGGAGAAACATAGGGAAAAATAAAAAAATATAGGATTAATTTTCATAGATCTAGAGGAAGCGTATGATATTGTTCCAAGAAAATTACTTTGGAGAGCACTACACATGGCAAACACAAACCCTTCCTTGATTAAAATAATACAACAGATGTATAAAGATAACATTTGCCAAGTGAAAGTTGATACCAAACTTTCACAGAAATTTACAACAAGCAAAGGCCTTTTACAGGACTGTCCCATGTCACCATTATTATTTAAAATCTATATAGATATTAGCCATAGAACATGGTCTCGTAAATGTAACAGTATGGGATTAGAAATAAGAGATGGAGTTTACCTACATCATTTATTGTTTGCTGATGATCAAGTAGTCGTAGCACAAGATGGGGAGGATGCTAACTATATGTGCAATCAACTAATAGTAGCATACAAAACTTGGGGTTTGAAGATTAATTACCAAAAAACAGAACACTTGACTAATGATTCAGATGAGCTGTACATTGAAGGAAAGAAAATCAAAAAGATAAACACTTTCTGTTATTTGGGATCCATCTTAGAAATCGAGGGAAAATCAGAGTCAGAAATCAATAAAAGAATTAGTAGCGGACGGAGGGTCATTGGGATGCTTAACTCAGTCTTATGGAGCAGGAATGTAATGAGCAGAACTAAAAAATTAATATACAAATCCATATTAGAGAGTGTGGTTCTGCATGGAAGGGAGACCTGGACAATTAACATGAAGCACATCAAGAATTACAAGCTCTAGAGATGGACTTCTGGGGAAGATCGGCAAGAATCTCCAGGAAAGAAAAGATAGGGAACACCGAAATAATAAGGAGAATGGAAATAAAAGAAAGAAAATATGACGTAATGGATCGGAAGAAATTACAGTGTTACGGGCATGTACGACGAATGGAGGAAGCCGGAATACCAAAATTGATACTGGAGTGGGAATCGGAGGGGAGAAGAAGAAGAGGACGGCCTATGACAACCTGGCTCCAGAATGTACAGTACACAAGGAGGAGAATGGGCGGAGAGGAAGAGGACATACTAGAGCGGAACACCTGAAGGAATATTTTGAAAATATAGTCTAAGAACGTTTATTGTTTGTATTGTAATTTCCTAGTAAATTATTATGTTGGAGATAAGCCTCTGTAATGAGGAAAAGTTCAAAATAATAATGATAATAAAAATTCTGTTTTTAATCAGAAACAAAATGAGGGTTCGCTTTTGGGCACCTTCCTTTACTCTAGGTAACTTAAAATTTATCCCGCGTGTCTATGTTCATATACGCAGGAGATATTCGGATAGATCTTTTGGAAACACCCTGTAGTAGTCGCAGTCTGTCTTTATGCATCATGATTCAAAACGCGGGAGGGGGGAGGGGGATATTTGCTTATGGCGGTGTTTCAAAGTGGAAGCAAAATAGGGAGGGGCGACAGGCTGCAGCCAAGGGGGAAGTATAGCGTTATTGGGGGGAGGGGGATTACTATCGGCGCCGGGCCGGGATTCCCCTCGGCGGCTGCCATGCAGGCCAGGAAGCGGACGCCACAACAAACAGCTGAGCAGCCGGCCACGGCCACGCCCCCTGCGCCTCTGGCCAACCGCGAAGTGGCCGGCGCGGGAACGCCGTCACGCCACGCTGCGCGCCAGGGGGCGGGCGCAGTCTTACTTCTGCTGCCTTGGCGTGCGCTTCTCTTCCACAGTGCCCGCACACTCACTCACACTGCGCACAGAACCGCCACCGTGACGCCGCTAGAACGTAACGCTCTGTATGAGGAAACTATGGCCAACTTACCGCTGGTCGCCATTTTGTGTCCATCGCGTTGCTAATCATATGCTCGCTGCAGTACGTTGTTTCACTTAAATCTGTCGCATGTTATATGGCATTTTCTGAGGTCAGCGATTGTACTACATAATTTATAAAATGATTTTTTGATTCAGTCACTTTTGCAAACATTTATTAGCATGCTGCCGGGTAGCACCGTGGTAACAAATATTATAAAAACATGGCAAGTGCAAGTAGCACCCTGAGGGTTCCGTACAAATGGTTCAAATGGCTCTGAGCACTATGCGACTTAACTTCTGAGGTCATCAGTCGCCTATAACTTAGAACTAATTAAACCTAACTAACCTAAGGACATCACACACATCCATGCCCTAGGCAGGATTCGAACCTGCGACCGTAGCGATCGCTCGGTTCCAGACTGTAGTGCCTAGAACCGCACGGCAACTCCGGCCGGCGGTTCCGTACAAACTTAGTCTGTACTATTATATAAAGGAAAGTTGCAGTTTAACGTTGTTACAAAAGTCTGAAAAAATCTTCACTTATTTACTCCAGATTATTTAACGATACACTAATAAATATATATGGAATATATTTATATATAGTGTATGTAAAGGAGGAGCGTTGTTGGCAAGAATCTCGAAAAGTTCGTGACCAATTTTCTTGAAATTTTTGCTCAATCACTCATAAATGTACAGACAGACATAGGCTTTATAGTTTTAAATATATATGGCATATAAATATGTATAGTGTATGAAGCGAAACAAAGGTTAGCAAAAAACTCGAAATGTTCCTCACTGATTCATTTCAAATTTTTACAAATGGTTCAAATGGCTCTGAGCACTATGGGACTTAACATCCAAGTTCATCAGTCCCAAGTTCATCAGTCCCATAGAACGTAGAACTACTTAAACCTAACTAACCTAAGGACATCACACTCATCAATGCCTGAGGCAGGATTCGAACCTACGATCGTAGCGGTCGCGCGGTCTCAGACTGAAGCGCCTAGAACCGCTCAATCACACTCAAATTTTTACACAAAAGTCTAATAAACATTCGGGCAGACATAGACTACATGTTTTGTAATATATATTGTATATAAATATCTATGTACCATAAAAATGGGGTAAATTGTTGGAAAATATCTCGGGGCGTTCTTGACCAATTTACTGCAAATTTTACATTATGCTCTAATGAACATTTGGGCAGACATAGACTATAGGGTTTTAATCTGTGTATTATATAAACACATACTCAATATATAAATGGGAAATGTTAGCAAATGGCTCGAAATTATGTTGACACTTTTACTATACATTCTGCCCGCATCTCGTGGACGTGCGGTAGCGTTCTCGCTTCCCACGCCCGGGTTCCCGGGTTCGATTCCCGGCGGGATCAGGGATTTTCTCTGCCTCGTGATGGCTGGGTGTTGTGTGCTGTCCTTAGGTTAGTTAGGTTTAAGTAGTTCTAAGTTCTAGGGGACTGATGACCATAGCTGTTAAGTCCCATAGTGCTCAGAGCCATTTGAGCCACTATACATTCTTACGTGATACACTTATAACCACTCATACAACCAACTTCGACTCCAATACCTAACCGTTGTACGCAGCGACTGCATATTATTTTAAGGAAGGATAACACAGTAGTCACTCGCAGTTCCATTGGTTTTTTATCATTCTTGCAAGAATACCAGTGGGGTTGTCACTGATTGCTGTGTTTTGTAATTCAGACAGACATCGCCTATATGTTTTTTACATGGACAATTACAGGTTTCCTAAGAGCGACAGCGAGAAAGAAAATGTTGTGTAGTGCTGTGAAAATGTGCCGTTTCGTTTTATTTCTTGCAGTCAATTTTAGCTACGAGAGAAAGTCAAGTAAATCATTAGACAAATTGTTTCTCATAACACAACAATGTGCTGTTTTGTATTCTTCCTTGTTGTCAGCTTTACAGAAAACAGAAAAGGTGTATTTATGGATTATGGGCTTATGATTAGAATAGTATTACAGAATTTGAGTCGTCCGAAACTTTTCACCCATCCGCGGATTAACAACATTAAATATTGCTTTCGAAGCTACTATATTCATCGATTCAGCAGACGGAGAGGTCTCTCTCATACCCTGTATACCATAGACCCCTACTGATTTGCCGGCCGGAGTGGCCGATCGGTTCTAGGCGCTACAGTTTGGAACCGCGCGACCGCTACGGTCACAGCTTCGAATCCTGCCTTGGGCATGGATGTGTGTGATGTCCTTAGGTTGGTTAGGTTTAAGTAGTTCTAGGGGACTGATGACCTCAGCAGTTAAGTCCCATAGTGCTGAGAGCCATTTGAACCATTTTTTGAACCCAACTGATTTACTCATTCACCTTTAGCGACTTCATGACGGAATGAGGGTTTTGTTTGCAGTAACAGTAAACAAGGCTCAGGGTCAGATAGATGATTAAGTGTACAGAGGGGAGGGCAGTAAATGAACATAGAGGGGGGGAGGGCGAGTTGGAGGGAGAGATGGGAGAGGGAGGTGATGCACGAGAGAGAGAGGGGGGGAGGAGGAGGAGACAGACAAAGAGAAGGGGAGGAGCAGAGAGGGAGGGGGAGGGGGGAGGACCTTAGGATATAAATCGAACTCCCATACAAATTTAGCACCTGCAAAGCACTGCCGGGTTCGCTAGTTATGTATACAGAAATTAATAATAATTTTGTGGGGCTCAGTGGCCTCGCACGTTTCTTTTGGACGCCACTTTACCGACTTTCGTGTTCCTAATCTACCCCAGCTATCCTATCGCGTAAAGTGAAACTACAGTTTAACGTGGAATCCTAACCACGTGTTGTTTCTGGCAGCCACTCACATCGTAGAAAGGTGAAGATTAGCTTAAAACGAAGTTTCAAAAATCTGTTATCGGACTCAGTTACCAGGCAAATGCTAGAACACATTTATTTAGATAGTTCATCTTTAAGTTTTGATGAAGGATTATCAATTTGTGTGGGTAACTAGCTACAGCTGTAAGATATTTAAAGAAAAGCACTTTTTTACGATCAGCTATATACACTTAAATCTAGTCTTCACCGGTTTTGGTTTTTTAAGCCATCATCACAGGGAGACTAAACAAACAGAAAAAATATATGTAGCATACACAGATGGAAAGTTCGAAATATAATTGCACTTCTGAACATCAGCATCGTATATCATCTGTTGAATCAAAAATGCATGTTTGTCATAGAAGACACGGTAGCATGACAAATGTAACGATAGCAAACGGCGGAATGTAAAATAACGATAGTTTGGTTATAACTTCAAAATCACTACTATTGACGATTAACATGCGAGTGCCATTCAGGCCTAAGTAAACCCAATGACAGCCTAACATCACAGAGTAAAACCATAAGAAGATCTGTAATACAGACGGTAAATTCAGAGGGAAAAGTTGTTAACAAGATTAATTTCAATGTTGGCACCATGTGGTTACTATCAACAAAGAGCATTCGATGAGTGTACCACAAGGAAAGCAAAGCCCAGACGACGCTGTCCTGCAAAACATTGTAGTAAAGTAAAATGTGCATCTGAAAGCAATGTCTTGT
The DNA here is from genome assembly GCF_021461395.2 of Schistocerca americana. Classification (NCBI taxonomy): domain Eukaryota; kingdom Metazoa; phylum Arthropoda; class Insecta; order Orthoptera; family Acrididae; genus Schistocerca; species Schistocerca americana. The sequence continues at coordinate 314,752,010 of NC_060124.1, forward strand.
AAGAGGCATATAATAGCATAATAATAACATTGTATAAAAGACATCTGTAATAAGTAATTACGATAACTGAGCTAATTATTCAGTAAAAGATTTTGCGAGTATCAAAATTTGTCACTTGAATGGCCGTATCTTTTGACTCCATTGCCTTATAAGCTTAAATTTTTCACACTGCCAAGACACCGTAGACCTTAGCATCTGACATACATTTCAACTTGTTACCTCTAATCATTCCTAAGAAAAAGGGGTATTAACGAACAGACAGACGGATGAAATAGTGATCCTATAAGGGTACGGTTTTTATCGATTGAGGTACCAAACTGTAAAAAGTGACTCACTCCTAAAAATGATTTTATGAAAACGTTGTTGTTGTTGTCTTCAGTTAGAAGATCAGTTTGATACAGTTCTTATATCCTGCACAAGTCTCTACATTTCTGCGCAACTATCACAACCTACATCCACCTCGAGTTTTTGTTTTCCTCTAAGACATTTACCTCTCATACTTATCTTCCTTACAAAACTGACAGTTCCTTAATGCCACAGCTCTGTCATATCAATCGTTCCATTCTTTTAGACAGTTTGTGCCACAAATTTCTTTTTTCAACCCCAATTCGCTCAGTAGCTTCTCATTAGTTACTCAAGCTACTCATTTAATTTTATGAAATAATTTTGACTGCTTCACTTTGATATGTTCAAAAATACATTCGCAGATCTCAAACAATTCCATAAATGTGGAAAAATTAAGTACTTATCTAATTTCCAACATTCTTCTGTAGCACTACATTTTCTTTATATCTTAGCACTTCATTGGATTCATACAACGCAACAGTACAGAAACAAGACCTTCAGAGATGCGTTCCCAGCATTTAAATATGTACTTTAATGAGGTGACTTGATACAGCTTGTGCTTTTATGAATCGCATGTTTGTTATCAGCTGTACAAATTTATTCGTTATTGTTCACGGATCCGGTAGTAGCGTCCATCTCCAAAGGAAGAAAACAAGTCATCTAACATACAGCTTATGTTTCTCTCGTGAAAACTGTAGCTGCGACTGAAATCAGTAGCAAAGAAAGAATAATTTTGAAACTTCCTGGCAGATTAAAACTGTGTGCCGGACCGAGAGTCGAACTCGGGACCTTTCTCTACCATCTGAGCTACCCAAGCACGACTCACGCTCCGTCCTCACAGCCAGGATGGTTCCTTTGAAAGGGCGCGGCCGATTTCCTTCCCGTACCCACCGACCGGGTTCGTGCTCTACCTCCATCCAGCCAAGCTTGTTCAGACTACGCTGCAGGAGTTTCACTGGTAGGCCTTTACACATCCTTCATACAGTCCTGATCTCGTGCGATTCCTACATTTTTGGAGCCCTGGTGAAAGATACTCCAGCCTGTCGATTTGCTTCGGATGAAGAGTGCCCGACTGTGTGCAATCGCGGTTCCGTAGGGAACCGTAAACATTTTTCCGTGAAGACATTGACCGTCCTGTCTCAGAGCGGGATAAATGTATTAACAGTTATAACGAATACTTTTGACATAATAATCAGTTTATTTACTTTTTTTTCAATCTGTTCCCTTTCCATTGGACTGCTTCTTATACAAAGCATACTCAGCGCCAAGAACCAACACCAAAGCAGAATTAAATACTCATTTCGTGACGACGTGATGAAGTTGAATACCGGTTCTGTCAAAAACGACTAACATTGGGCTCTCTATTAAATGTGGGGGAGTACGAAAAACAGATGCGAACAAACATAAAGTGGAATACAAGCAAGATACACTGACGGAAAAAAATCGCAACACCAAATAATGATTAAGGTGGAGCAATGAAATTTCGGCAATACATTCGTCTAGACAACATGTTAAAGTGATTAAAATTGCATGATCACAGGTTAATGTAAGCGAGAGATAAGGCATTGCGAATGTGAAATACTGGCAGATTAATAACGGGTGTATCAGCTAGAATGCCAAATGCCAGCGTGCAAAGGTGCATGCATTGTATTGTACAAGTGACGGATGTCACATTCTGGGGTGGAGTACCATGCCTGTCGCACTTGGTCGGTCAGTACAGGGGCGGTTAATGGTGGTTTTGAAAGACACTGGAATTGTTGTCCGATGAGTTCCCATTCGTGCTCGATTGGAGACAGATCTAATGATCGAGCAGGCCAAGGAAACATATCGACACTCTAGACTCTAGAGCATGTTGGGGTATAACAGCAGTGTGTAGACGATCGTTATCCACTTGGAAAACACACCCTGAAATGCTGTTCGCCGGCCGCGGTCGCCGAGCCGTTCTAGGCGCTTGAGTCCGGAACCGCGCGACTGCTATGGTCGCAGGTTCGAATCCTGCTTCGGGAATGGGTATGTGTGATATCCTTAGGTTAGTTAGATTTAAGTAGTTCTAAGTTCTAGGGGACTGGTGACCTCAGATGTTGAGTCCCATAGTGCTCAGAGCCATTAGAGCCAAATGCGTTCGTGAATGGCAGCGCGACAGGTCGAATATCCAGATTGACGTATAAATCTGTCGTCAGGTTGAGTAGGATAACTACGAGAGTGTTCCTACTGTCATATTAAGTAGCTCCACAGACCATAACTCGTGGTGTAGCTCCAATGTGTCTAGCACGCAGACAGGTTGGTTGCATGTCGCCAAATGGCCTCCTTCTGACAAGGGAACCACCCCATCGCACCCCCTCAGATTTAATTATAAGTTGGCACGGGGATAGGCCTTGAAAAACTGAACACAGATCAATCGAGAAAACAGGAAGAAGTTGTGTGGAACTATGAAAAAAATAAGCAAAATATACAAACTGAGTAGGCCATGCGCAAGGTAGGCAACATCTAGGAGAATGTAAGCTTGCGAGCGCCATGGTCCCGTGGTTAGCGTGAGCAACTGCTGAACGAGAGGTCTTTGGTTCAAATCTTCTCTCGAGTGAAAAGTTTAATTTTTTTATTTTCAGACAATTATTAAAGTTCAGGCACTCACACATAATCAACTTCGCTCTCCAAAACTCCAGGACATGTTTAGATTTGCTTGGACATATGCAGGATTTGACGGTCTACACACGGAAACAATTGAAAACGTAAAAAACATATGTTTTGACAGAGCACAGGGAAAACTGTGCGACTGTGAAACTGTTGCATTCATTTGTTGCAGTTTATGTGACAAACTCTTATGTTTTCATCACTTTTTTGGGAGTGATTATCACATCCACAAGAAAACCTAAATCGGGCAAGGTAGAAGAATCTTTTTACCCATTCGCCAAGTGTGCAAGTTAGGTGGGTCGACAACATATTCCTCATGTGACGCACATGCCGTCACCAGTGTCGTATAGAATATATCAGACGTGTTTTCCTGTGGAGGAATCGGTTGACCTATGACCTTGCGATCAAATGTGTTCGGTTCCTATTGGAGAGGCACGTCCTTTCGTCTCCTAATCGCACGGTTTTGCGGTGCGGTCGCAAAACACAGACACTAAACTTATTACAGTGAACAGAGACGTCAATGAATGAACGGACAGATCGTAACTTTGAGAAAATAAAGAAAGTAAAATTCTCACCCGAGGGAGGACTCGAACCAATAACCTCTCGTTTCGTATTTGCGCACTCTGACCACGAGACCACTGTGCTCCTGTTCTCACATTCTTCTTGATGTTGCCTATGTTGCACATGGACTACTCAGTTTGTATATTTTGCTTATTTTTTCATAGTTTCACACAACTTCTTCCTGTTTTCTCGATTGATCTGTGTTCGGTTTTTCAAGGCCTATCCACTGCGTCAATTTACAACTAAATCTGAGGGGAGTGCGATGGGGAGGTTCCCTTGTGAGCAACACACAGCCATCACTGGCACAGAGGCAGAACCAGCTTTCATCTGCAACCACAACAGATTTCCACCCTTCCCTCCAATGAGCTCTCGCTTGACACCACTGAAGTCGCAATTTGGAGATTTGTGGTACGGACTATGGGACCAAACCGCTGAGGACATCGGTCCCTAGGCTTGCTCACTAATTAATCTAACTTAACCTAACTTACGCTAAGGACAACAAACACACCCGTGCCCGAGGGGGGACTCGAACCTCCGACGGGGGAGAGCCCCGAGAACCGCGACAAGACGCCTGAGACCGCGCGGCTAACCCGCGCGGCGAAGTCGCAGTTTGTCACTGTGGTGCCGACTGCTGCTCGGATTGCTGTTGCAGACAGATGCATCACGAGAGCCCTGCGGCCGTACGGAGCCCGGTCTTCTTGTGGCTGTACATTCTCGTGACCACCGCTCCCAGCAATCATGCACAATGGCCACATTCCTGCCAAGTGTTTCTGCAATATCGGAGCAGGAACATCTCTCTTCTCGTAGCCCTATTATACTCAACGAGGTGTTGATAATGGCCTCTTTGTCGCCTTAAAGATATTCTTGGCTAACATCAACAAACGTAACTAACTCTCACGACCGTTACAGCGTGTAACCTGATTTTCACCCTCACAGTGGCACTACTAGTGCCACTCTTACGCGACTGGCGTGAAATTTGAAGAAACAACATTGTAATGCTGAAACACGTGCCTCAACTTCAATTTTTGTGGTACAGCTCCTTCTTGGTGTTGCAATTTTTTTCCGTCAGTGTGCTTACAACACATTATCCAGCAATTCACACACAGGTCGTAGGCAGGAACATATGTCCACAGAACCACCCCCTGTTCTATATGAAAGAAAAACAAATACGGAAACATTTATTCCTCTCAATATTAAATCTGCAATCAAAAATCAAATACAGTACGAGCAACATATTCGCAATGCAGCTCAAAGACACGAAATCGTTATCAGGAACACGATGCTATAAAACCAGCATCTGTTTGAACCAAAACAAAACAAATATGGAAGATTTCAGTCTTTAAATAAGAAACTGAGATGATATAATGATAACTTGCAGCGCTCCAAGTGGCCCACGAGTGAACCAAGGTCTTAATTACTGGAAGTACCTATACGAGTTTCACCGTACTGCAGATCAGACATCAAATCTGAAGCACCTAAAAGGGTGTGTTCATATATAGGGTGTTACGAAACGATACCAACGAACTTCGAGGGTATTTTAGAATATGTCTTGAGGAATAAATTGAGGATAGAAGTGTCATCCACCGAGGCAACAGAGCATTAGATTCGTAGGAGACAAGACATGTCTATGCAGTTAAGTCTAACTTAGCCACAGTCGATTGCGGCAGGCAGTCGCCGTCACTGAACAACAAAAAACATTGCGAGGCGTTCCATCTATGGTCCGTCAGCGTACAGAGTCACGGTTGCTGTCGACGGAGTAGCCTAGTGGCAGGCGCCGGCGCCCATAGCGTCGACGCTCTGGATGGGGTTCCGAGACGAAGGTACCTATGCTCAGTTCGTCCCTGTAGACACCCTCTACAACCCCTTGAAGTCTGTCAGTATCATTTTGTGACATCCTTGTATATATAGCTGAAAATGTTTAGCAAGATATGGTGTGGTGGTATTCCCAGTTGCGTAAGTGGTACTAACGGCTTCACAGAAATTAATTTTTTCTGGACAGTTCTTTTTACAGTTCGTTACTTGATCCAGTGAGCATGAATGTCTTCATGCTCGTTGACAGGAATGTGTGGAGAGCAGTGTATGGTCGGGTGTACAATACTCCGGTAGTGTCAGCATTATGAGGCGGCATGTGACAAGCACAAGCACAAAAAAAAAAAAAAGGTTCAAATGGCTCTGAGCACTATGCGACTTAACTTCTCAGGTCATCAGTCGCCTAGAACGTAGAATTAATTAAACCCAACTAACCTAAGGACATCACACACATCCATGCCCGAGGCAGGATTCTAACCTGCGACCGTAGCGGTCGCTCGGTTCCAGACTGTAGCGCCTAGAACCGCACGGCCACTGCGGCCGGCCCGCCATGGGCAGGCGCATGTAGACACCCTCGACAACCCCTTGAAGTCTGTCGGTATCATTTTGTGACACCCTTGTATATGTGGCTGAAAGTGTTTAGCAAGATATGGTGTGGTGGTATTCCCAGTTGCGTAAGTGGTACTAACGGCTTCACAGAAATTAATTTTTTCTGGACAGTTCTTTCTGCAGTTCGTTACTTGATCCAGTGAGCATGAATGTCTTCATGCTCGTTGACAGGAATGTGTGGAGAGCAGTGTATGGTGTGGTGTACAATACTCCGGTAGTGTCAGCATTATGAGGCGGCATGTGTAAACATCAAAAAAAAAAAAAAAAAAAAAAAAAAAAGAACTTAGAATTAATTAAACCCAACTAACCTAAGGACATCACACACATCCATGCCCGAGGCAGGATTCTAACCTGCGACCGTAGCGGTCGCTCGGTTCCAGACTGTAGCGCCTAGAACCGCACGGCCACTGCGGCCGGCCCGCCATGGGCAGGCGCAAGTTGTCACAGCTAGTGTCACGATTTCGGATGTCTGATACAGACGGGACTGTCGTGTCACCACACATGACGTTGCTGTTGTACTGCCGAAAAGCAAAAGAACTATGCTATATGTAATCCGCAACAAACTTCATTATGGCAAAGTTTGTGCACAGTGGGTGCCCAAGCACGTTTCAGAGAATTAGAAGACGGCGAGAATGTGTGTTTGCGTGGTTCATCTGTTGAGATACGTGGAGCAAAGAACGGATTTTATTGCTCAGAGTGTGTCTTGAGATGAAATGTGATGTAACCACTTCGAGCCCGCCTTCTAATCTTTAACCTTGTTGGGTTGCATCCCAGCTTACTTCGTCCAACAAATGCCTACTGTGCTCTGAAGACTGAAAATGTGTTGCTGGGTTCTTTCTTTTTCCGACGAAGAAAGATCTCTGCTTAGCAAAAGCTACCGCAGCATGAGAAAGTTTGGTTAACACTGAACAGTATTGCAACATACCGACGATACTCAAACAGGCCATGAAGAACAAATATCGGAGCAGGCTCTCGAATGGGATAGTGCTTCTGCAGGACAACACTAGGCGACTAGCTGTTTCAAAAATATCGATGAGAAGTTCTGGAACACCCTCCTTACAGTTCCAATACCTCCCCTGTAATCCTTTAAACCAATCTCTGAATGGTTGAAGGTTCATCTGTGACAAGTAAGGACACCGAAGAAAACTGTATCAGCCAACAAGCCAGGAATTTCTACACTGAAGCCATTCACTCCCTTAATACACACTGACAATGATGTATCAATGTCAGTGGCAATTATGTGAAGTTGCACTGTTCCACATGAACTGTAATTCTAAAATTATTATTAAAATTTCTGTACATAGAACTGTAATCCTTGGTCTCCTTTTCATTTTGGCACAGTCTACACAGGGTGCAGAAAAATGTGGAAACACAAAAACACAAGACAACACCATGTGTGATATGGTGATGGAAAACTGTTGGCAGTCAAAACAGCTGCCAGTCGTCTCAGAATGGGGTAACTACAGGTCCTGTGTGGTTTATAAATGTTTGTTACAACTTTCTTCCTGCAAAAGAATGACAAGTTCAGGTAATGATGATGGATGTGGTTAGCGACCACGCAGCGTTCTCTGGTGACTGATACAGTCAAGGGTGATGCGACACTTCATCCTTGTGCTCACAAAACTGATACTGGATGATGCGAGGTATATGAACAAGCCCTCTGTCGTCTTGGACCACAGTATCACAATTGGGGAAAAAATATTGTACCATAGTCTCATAATCCTTGGCAGTAATGAGACATTGCACAGTAACAACTGGGCTATGGAATACCACGATGCAGCTCCGAAATCATCACGAAACCTCGCTACGTTTTACTCCTGGGACATAAACGTGGTCATAAGTTGGTAACAATGTGAAACAACACTCATCCGACCAAATGACCATCTTCCATAGCTGTATAATCCAGGTTTAATGGCAACGGCATCACATTTTCATGTTATACGCATTTGCAACACTGACGTGTGGTTTCGAAATTTCAGCCCAGCCTGCAGTTCCCCTATTACGGATGTCGCTTTGTGTTGTTTGGTCGCTGACAGTGTTCGTGAGTGTGACATTCAGTTTTGCAATGACTTTTGCAGCTGTCGTTGTCTTATTATTCGTCACAATCCTCTTCAGTAACCATCTGTCATCATCACTCAACACACACTTTGTGACTTAGAGGATGGTGTTCTTCCGATTTCTCTGTATGTGGAGTAAATCTTCAGTATGACGCCTCTTGAAACATGAAACAATTTGGCTACCTTGGTTACGGAAGCACTCACATACCAGCACCAACCATTTACTCATGCTTGAATACACTAACTTCCAAGGTAATGCGCTCACATTTATACAGAACACTGTTCTCACAGTGACTAACACTTGCAAAATATTGAAGGAAATTGTACAGGTGCCATTAATGGTCAAATATAACAACGCAATCTGCCGACTTCGCTAGCATCTGTGTTTATGTTCAAGAATGTTATTTCGTGGTGTTTCAATATTTTTGTCCAGTCCTTGTACATAAATCTGTTATCCGATGTACTGCTTTTCAGAGCAACCTACGTATCAGGGGAAAGAAACAGTATTCTGGCACCAACATGCAGGCTGCACTGACATGTTAGGCTTGCTTTATGAAACTGTACTGCAGGGGCTACATGTGTCAATAAGCATGTCTGGAGACAGGTTAAGATGGATAGAGGGGTGGATAGACAGACCCAGGGTGAGGAGGAAATGGATGGAGAGGGGAGGAGCAGAAGATGCATGAGGCAGATGGAAGATGTAGTGAGCAGTTGGAAAAGGAATAGGGGGAGGTGGAGATGGAAAGAGAGAGAGGTGGACAGCTAAAAAGTCAAATGGAAGGGGGAAGATGTGGTCAGACACAAGGAATGGAGGAAATGGACAAAGAGAGGAGGAGGAGGAGATGGAGATAGTTGGGAGAAGGAGATAGTCACACAGAGGTGAGAGGATGACGTACACAGACAAAAGGTGGAAGAGATTACACAGGAACATCCACTGTGACATAGACGTTATGTCAGTATCGATTTACGAGCAGATACTACACATGTTTTCTAATTGTAGGTAACTGACCTTTTACTTGTATTTTTACAGTTCGTGTAGTCATGTGTGCCGCAAATGAAAGTAATTGGACCTTCAGTGTTATGTGCCATCGCTTCTGGTACAATATGCTTAATTCTCTAAACATTCGCAGGTGGTATACGTTAGGAATCTTGGCTCCTTAATTTGCACCAGTGGGCGCATACATAGTACCACATAAACGACGTCCCTGATCTTAAATGAGTGGACTAATCTAAGTTTAAGGAAACATTCCGTAGTTTATTTCTTAGATCACTATTTGCAGACATTGAAATACAAATTTTTCAATCTTTCTCTCACTCTGCACAGTTTGCATGAATCCAGATTTTGTATTTCATGCCTGTGGTAATTTCTTACATTTGATGTCTTTTACACAACTGACTATACCATTCCTCTGTTTTACGAATGAGATGCGGTGATGGACTCTCCACAGAATCTCTAAAACACTTCCTTCTCACATGTAGAGATGTAGTTCTAGCTATGTTCTCCTTTGCTTTCGTTAGCTTGGGCCGATTTTCAGCTCACAGGCTCTATGCTAGGCTTGGAAGTTTTGCTTGGACCTTTCATCAGTTCCCTCGGATTCGGCGATATTTCTAGGGTGAACACCTTCACTCCACTTTTTGACTTCCATTTTCTCTTTATGCATTGAAATTATAGGGTAAGCCGTTTTGTTCTGGAATATAAGTTTTATTACGTTCGTCATTCTTAAGCCGAACATAACCTCTTCAGATGTAAGCATATTCTCTTTTAATTAGTTTTCAACCACGTTGGAAAACGCTTAAGTGCAACTAAACGTTTTTATATCACCGTTCGAATTTTTTCCTCAATTTTAACAGGCTGTTTAATTGTTGGCTTCGGTAGGTCTTATATGCATACACATGCATTCAGTCCAGGGTCTCCATATAGATATACTGTTAGAACTAAATGCAATTCATCTGTGCTTCACTTTCCATAACGCATTTCTGGTGCCATACTGAAATACAGAATCATAATTTAATCAATAACTTAGAGTAAATAACGCATCAAGAAATTCACCATGCAGTTTAAAACATTATTTTGCAATAATTAAGCTTAAAGAATTTTTTAAAGCTTACTGTACGAGCAAGTTTCTTAAATTATACAGCAGCAATATCGGAAACTTACAGCGGTACATTATAGGCAACATCACAATTTTGTTTTTGTCAGTTTCTTACAAACGATCCATAACGAATATAGATCCATGAAGTGTTGAAAACTAAGGTTATTTCATGTGTCTTCATCTATATATAAAACATTGTGTTGCCACTTATAACAGTAATTCTCTTCGACAAGTACATAAATAAGTACGCGAAAAGTAGAAGGAAATCAACGCTGTCTTCAGACGATCTGTTCGGAAACACAGACATCATGGCTGACAATATGACTCCAAGACGTACGTGGATCACGCTGTCATGTAGTCCAAGTTGTATGAATCTTATAATAGTGGTATTAATTAGGAGCCAGTACAGTGCTCAACCGTGAAACAATTTTCGTCAACATAAAAGGAAACGGACAATGAAAGCACAAATACGTACACAATGAATAACACACAGATGTTCAAACGGTAAATAATTATATGTGGATTTTGTTTTCCATTACGATCTACGTTTTTGGGACTTTGGAAATGCGTGGATAAGTCGAGAATATTCCGAAACGTTTCTGTAAACTTTACAGCTGTGTAAATTCCCTCTTCCTGGATATTTCCTCAATCTGTAGGCAACCATACTCCAAAAATATGGAAATGACCCAACGCTGGAGCTGTCGAAAACGGCAGGTGGCGTGTTATTAGCCTCTCACGCAACACAGCTTTTTCTCCATTTGTTGTTCTTAATGCGTGGCAGCAAATATGGCTTCGGGCAACTACGCCAACAGAATGCAAATGTGCCGGGAAACGGTGCGTCTCTGCAACGGCTGTTGCCAGTGAACAAAACTGTGGCAAAGAAACCGCAATTATAGCTTTCTTAAATTCTGTGAACTCTGTTTATCGAGCTGAAATACGTTATACGAAGAGGTGTCGATACTGGCAGAGTAGTTAGCAAACATATATCTTTCCCTGTCTTTTCTGTTTAGCCTTCTAGCCTATTCTCACGCCATGGTTTCATTTCGAATTTTCATTTTGCCCAGGTCAGATTATTTCCGAAACGTATTATTTTTAATGAGCGTCGTGCATGACAACATATAACAGGTGCAGCTGATACGAGGTCTGTTACAAAAGTATTCGACCTTTGGCCGGAAAAAAACTGGCTTACCTGGAGCGTTGGATACGTAATCACCCGCTAAGAACGTAGTTCCCCTGGAACTCCACATACTTCTCGCAGCGGTGCACCCATTTTTGGAAGCATACCGAAATAGCCTCTTTCGGAATGGAGTTAAGCTCAGCTGTTGTTGCTGCCATAATGTCCTCTCTTGTCTGAAATCACGTTCCTTTCGATGCCATCTTCAGTTTTGGGAACAGCCTGAAGTCGTAGGGGGCCAGATCAAGAGAGTAAGGAGCCTGTCGAAGGATAGGAATCTGGTTTTTCGCCAAAAAAATCTGAATCACCTGCTAGGAAAGTGCTGGAGCATTGTCGTGATGAAGGCGCCAATGTCCTGTTGACCTCAAGTAAGGTCTCTTGTGCCGCGCAGCATCACGTAGACGACGGAGGACATCCGTGTAGTACTCTTTGGTGATTGGTTGACCCTGTGGTATGTACTCGTGGTGCACGACACTGTGGGAGTCAAAAAAAGCAGTCAGAAACGCTTTGACGTTGCTGTCCACTTGGCGGTTCTTCTTTGGTCTTGGACGAAGAGAGCTTCCGATGTGATGACTGGGATTTGGTTTCTGGGTAATACCCATATGCCCAGACTGGTCACCAGTGATTGTGGTGTTCACGAAGTCAGAGTGACTGTTTGTCGAGCGCAGTACGTTCTGTGAGACTTCAACATGAAGTTGCTTTTGCCCGGCATGAGCAGCTTCGGCACGAATTTTGCCGACACTCTCTTCAGGGCCAAATATTCAATCACAATCGAATGTACCGAAACAGTGCTGATGTCCACCTCTCCCACAATTTCTCTGATAATTAAAAATGGTTCAAATGGCTCTGAGCACTATGGGACTCAATATCTTAGGTCAGCAGTCCCCTAGACTTAGAACTACTTAAACTTAAGGACATCACACACATCCATGCCCGAGGCAGGATTCGAACCTGCGACCGTAGCAGCAGCGCGGTTCTGGACTGGAGCGCCTAGAACCGCTCGGCCACCGCGGCCGGCTCTGACAATTACACGACAGTCCAGAATCACCAAAGCGTTCACGTTGCAGTGACCCGATAATTTAGCCTTTTGATGGCCAACAGGAGCACGACTCGCCCTCCACTCACGAGCAGCCGTCAATATGTTCTTTGTACAATACCTTAATCTGTGTGATGGCCATAGCATCGTCACCAAAAGCAGTCTGAATCTTTCGAATGGTTTCCACCTGGCTGTCTCCCAGTTTCTGGCAAAATAGAGGGGTAGTAGCTCCGCTCCAGCTGTTCCGTCACTTCCCATGCAATGAGAAACCGACGCGAGCACTACACACTACCTCAACCAACTACTGCTTGCCAGCAACTGACGCTATCGAGAGACGGGAAAAATTCACGCATGCGCAAGGAGGTTCAACTTCGGCTCATGTAAGCGCGCTACTTCCAAATTCATAAGGCGTTCAGAAAAAAAGGTCAGATACTCTTCTAACAGACCTATTATACGTTAAAGACTGTTTAGAATGGTAAAGGGAGAGTGATGTACTGTGGAACACTTTTCAGACTTTCGGTTGTAATAGAAGTTTAACATGTTTTCTTACTCCCTTTTGAAACGATAGCATTCACATTATATGTGCTGCAGTCTGTTTGTGAAATTATAAGAATTACTCTCCAAAAGTAACGCTTTTCTAAAAGTGAAATAGTGTTCCAAAGTGCATGGACCGGCAAAAAGTCTTCGCGTATCTGCAGAGGACGTTGTGTGAGGTGTGGTGGCTATACTGGCGCGGAGGTAGTATCGATCGATAGTAGTGTACGTGTCATTTTCAGTTGGCGCCATGGCTTGGCTAGGTGAGCGTCGTGCTTTTGTTGTGTAGGAGTATATTCGTGATGGTGGTTCTGTGACTACCACTCAGCAAGCATTTCGCTTTCGGTTTGAAATTGAGCGACATGATTCTGTTCCTGGCAGAAAAAGTGTTCAGATTTTGGTATCAAACTTCAGAACATCAGGTTCTCTACTGAAAAAAATCTACTGGCCGATCTCGGACTGCAACAACGCTAAAAAATGTGGAGCGTGTGAGAGCGTCGATTCAACAATCTCGAAAGCTTTCAGCACTTGAACATGCAGCTACACAGAGACCTTTACATTCACTCATTCGAAACGATGGTTACCTAGGAATTAAGGGAGAGGAATTTTAAAACTCGCAGAGCCCTGTGTGAGGAAATTTTTTAGAACATTTCCCCTGACGCTGTTTTGAGTTCTTCTGATGAGGCCCACTTCCACTTCCCAGGTACGGTAAATAAACAAAATTTCCGCTACCGGGCAGCACAAAATCCTCAGGAACTTGAGCAGCGACCACTTCACAGCCATCGTGCAATGGTTCAGTGTGCCGTTGCTTAATCTGGTGTTGGGGTCCGTAATTTTTCGAAGAAGATGGCGCCAAGGTAAAGGTTAATTCATTTGTCACATGATAGGGATGTTCCTTCGACCTAAGTTAAACCAATTTGTTAGGGGCCATGAACAAGGGAGAAGTGTGGTCCCAACAAGACGGAGCCACAGCTCACACTTCTCAGCATTCTCTACAAATTTTAAGAGAGCTTTTGAATACATTATGGGAGAGGCAGTGATCAATGTCTTACAAATATTTACTATTAAAAACAGTCTTGATCACGATTTATTTATCAAGGTGACCGGTTTCGACCACTACTGTGGTCATTTTCAGATCATTGAGTAGGAACCTCTTTCTGGGTTCCTCTCTCTTCGGGAAGACACATCGCCTGGCACCCGAGGTCACCTGATTTGTCGCCCTGTGATTCTTTCTTTGCGGACACTTAAAAGGTAGCCGGCCGCGGTGGTCTAGCGGTTCTAGGCGCTAAGTCCGGAACCGCGCGACTACTACGGTCGCAGGTTCGAATCCTGCTTCGGGCATGGATGTGTGTGATGTCCTTAGGTTAGTTAGGTTTAAGTAGTTCTAAGTTCTAGGGGACTGATGACCACAGTAGTTAAGTCCCATAGTGCTCAGAGCCATTTGAACCACTTAAAAGGTCATTTGTACATGCAACGATCCACAACGCTACAAGCACTTAAGAAGGCAGTCACCAAGGAAATGGGTGCCATTCCACCGCACATATTTGGAAGAGCTATGGACGAATTCTCGGAAAGGCTTCGTCAATGCGTCAGCAATGGAGGACGCCATTCAACGGATATAATTCTTAAAACAATTTAATGTAAAATGGCATAGTATTTGTTGTTCATAAATACAAGTATTTTCTCTGTATCTTTGTTTTTGTGTCTTTTTGCCTGACCTATGCACTGGTCATGTGCATAGGAACAAGTATTCTTCACAGATTTAAAGATGCTGCAATCGAGAAAAGCTCGGCAACAATGTATGTAATTGTCCGTGTGTTACATTTTTTCTCTACTATATACAATCAATAAGTGAAATCTGTCAAAATGTATTATCAAATGCCAGTTACGAGTTGAAAATATTTTGAAATAGACGCTGTTGGCAGCTAACACTAATTTCCGTTATCAGGAAAGGGTCACTTGTTAAAGTAAGAAAACTCAGTTCATATGCAAACATCAAGTGCTTCGTGATAGAAGACTTTCTGCCTGAGGGTACATGATGATACACCTCCGACGACTGTGGCCTAACAGTCCACACGCTACGGAAATAATGTCAAGAATATACAAAATTTTACTCATCATAAAGCTCTGTAACTGAAGAATTAACAATATCTTCGAAATAGCTTTAATATCTAATACACCACTTAAAGGTGTAGAACGCGAAATATTTACAAACGCTTCACAAAACTCAACCTCACTTCTCACAACTACAAAAACCATTGAAAATGTCGAGAACTGCGTATGGAGGTTTGTAGGGCACATTCCTTTATGTGATTCTAAAAGCAGTCACTACATTAAAGCACCGATCAGGAAACGTCATGTGTTTCTAGGTACAATATCTTCCTGGTACAACTCTTTTCCTTGCATACACTAAAGGAAAACAGTGGAATCACTTCTAGCAACTTGTTGCACAATAAATATACTGCGAACCTACAATTAAAACTGAAGATTGCACAGATATTCACTCACACCAATGTTCAGAGTTTGAAGATACTGTATATATATCGCTGACGGCATTCGTTATAGTACCATTGATTCAAACGGCTCTAAGTACTATGGGACTTAACATCTGAGGTCATAAGTCCCCTAGACTTAGAACTACTTAAACCTAACTAACCTAAGAACATGACACACATCCATGCCCGAGGCAGGATTCGAACGTGCGACCATAGCGGTCGCGCGGTTCCAGACTGAAGCGCCTAGAACAGCTCTACGACAGCGGCCGGCTCCGATCCCCTCCTCCCTGTTCCATTCGCAGATGACATGTGCGAAGAAGATTGACATTAAACCTCAATATTAGCTCCAATTTCTTGATGTTTCCACTGTGGTTGCTTTGCGAGCTCTCTCGGCATTTGAACAGCAAACCTCTACTCCAGGCCGGCCACGGCGTGCGAAACTTCACGCGTGCAGCGGGTGTGGGCCGTGTGCGGGCCAAGGACCGACCAGTCACTCGGATTTGTTCGGTCCTTTCGGAATTACCCGGAACAGCGTGACATTTCACTCAGCATTGCGGTGCGGTAGTTTTCGGTCGGCACAACTCTCTTCAGTTCGACAGAATCGTACTGCCAGCGCTGTTTAACCTTCGCTATTTGTTCGTGGTATAAGGAACGTTCACACGTCCAGTGGCTGTTTGCACAAAAAGAGGCAGTCTAGCGATCTGTCGTCGCAATGCTTTAAAATGAATGGCAATGACGGAAGAGAAGGATGGGAATTTTCAATTCGCATAAGTCACGGGTACTGTGTATTTGCTAAGAAACGACGTTACAATACGATGCATAAAGAATTTAAAGATTTAGTTCATAAAAAAAGAGCAAAAAATTACGACGATCGACATACGGGATTCATTATTCTCTATGTCAAAAAGCACTTTGTGCTAAATTTGCAGGCCTGGAGCAGGTGGAGAAATTGGTGGTATGAACAGTAAAATTTCTGAAGTCACACGCATTGTTCCTTTCTCATTTGCAACACTATCCAGTGGAAATGAACGCAGAGTATGAAGACTGTATATGTTGCTGCAGAGTGAAACACGCTACTGTTGAATTTATGAAGGAAAAAGGAGTGCAGGAATGAAAATTAGAACGTCGGGAATGGAGTCAGACTTGGCATCGTGACTGCACACTGCCAACAGTACCACATTGCAAGGTAACGTCTTTCTGATTTGATGGAGATGCATTTTTAAAAATCGCTTTGTGGATGGGACACATTCTGACAAAGACCGTCCAGTTCCATAAGTTCACTGCGACTAAAGAAAACGCAAGGATTTAGCAATTCATTGTGGCCTTGAAAGAATTACAAGGGTAGTCTTCGAAACGTTTTGAGGAAACTGTCAGTATTCCAGGTGTTCTAGAGCTGTTTTCGATACCCTTTGCCATTTCACTTGAAAGCGCCCCTGTGCACATTCAGTCGTAACTGACTGATCTACAAGGTAATTCCCATTTTAACGTCGACACTACGTCTACATTGCTTTTCTCGGGTAGAATTTTCAAGTCTTTATAATGAGATTGCAAAAGCATATAATATTTCGATCGACATATTTATGTGAAAGACGTTTCTTCCATGATGTAACTAAATGAGTCACGATTACGTGGAAACTTGAGTGCGAAAAATTGTAAAATTGTTTGCGTCTGTCCTTATGCTGGCAGTTTGCATCAGGTATGAATTGTACTATGTCTTCAGCACGCCAAAAGTAATTAAATAATACTGAAAATTTCTTTTGTTTGTAACTTGTTTTGCTGAGAAATGCGAAGTATAAAACCAAGTCGTTTGCAGTGCGAAGGCATTGCCATTTAAATGCAGCGCGTTCGCGGTTTTCCAATCTTCCCCCTTCTCGCGCTCAGACAGCGTGGCGTAGCGGTGGGGGAAACCTGGCAGTTAGGGTGACCGTTTTGGCACAGGGCACGGGCACATGCACAACGTCTCTCGTGAAGCATGTGCCACTGGAGTTTGTTGAGCATCTCTGTAACGCTCCCACAACGACTAAACGACCCGTGAAAAAGGGCCGCTCTTGCGTGAATCATGTGTAAAATCCAACCTGATAAGAGTCCCAGACTGATGAGCAATACTCAAGAATCGGTCAAACAAGTGTTTTGTAAATTAATTGTTTCACAGATGTGTTACATTTCTTTAAGATTCCTGTGAAACTCTGCTTAGTATCTGCTTTTGCCACTTTTTGTTTTATGTGGTCATCTTACTCCAGTTCGGCCTAGGTGATTATTTACAGGTATTTTGCTGTGGTAGCTATATCGAACGATTTGTCTCTAATAATGTAACTGTGCATCAGAGGGTTTCTTCTTTTCTGTGTGCGCAGTATGTTACATTTATTTGCGTTCTGAGACAACCTCCAGAGCCTCCACCATTCACCAATCCTCTTCAAGTGTTCCCCGCAGTTCGCCACAGTCTTCAGGAATTACTACCTCCTTACAGACAACCTTATCATTTGCGAACAGCCTCATGGAGCTTCCAACGATATCCGCTACGACTAGATCGTTTTTATACAGGACTACTATAATTGATTCATTCGTTTTGAGAGGTCTATAGTTTTCAAAGTATTACATATACAAATGTTATTCGTGCACGAATAGAACAGTAAACTCACGAAGTTGGTGTTTTGCTTTCTAGTGACGTTCTGCGAGTCCCCTCTGGCACACGTCCAAGCATTAGTCAAGTTCGTTCCATTCCTTATGTAACAACATCCAGTCAGTGGTGACCACAGCAGTATTGGTGTGTTGTCTGAGCTGTTGCAGTGTTCCCCTGACATGGGAGAGGGGGGGGGGGGGTCCTTGATGTACCCGCAAAGGAAAAAAGTCACAAGGCATTAGGTTAGGAGACCTGGGGGGAGGGGGGGGGGGGAGGCAAGGGAACACTCACACGATCTTCACCACTACGCCCAACCCAGTGATGCGGAAGGTCGTCTTTTAGATAGCGACGAATGTCGATGCTCCAATGAGGAGGTGCCCGGTCTTGTTGGAGGATGAGATTGTCAGAATCGGCAGCCAGTTGTGGAAGCAACCACATATCTGCGGCATGTTGATGGAAGAGGTAACCGTTAAAGTCCTCTCACAGAAGATAAAAGATCCATACAGATTACTTTGTGACGCCGCACAAAAAATCATCGGCAAATGTTTATGCGCCACAATTTCATGAGGATTTTCAGTGCCCCACACTCACTCATTGTGGCACTTAACCTTTCCAGATTAATGAAAGGTTGCTTCGTCACTGAACATCAGCTTGGAGGTGAAATATTCATCCTCAAGTGCTTCCGGCGTTGTGACGCTAAACTCAAGGCGCTAATTTAGTCTTCCGGATTTAATTCTTGCATGTGCTGCAAACGGTATGGTTTGTCAAGGCCCTATACTTGTAACGCCAATTGACAGGCATATTGCAAACTCCTTGAGTTTATGATTCATGCATCAGTCATATTTGTTCGTGTAATACTTTCGAAAATGTAGAACGTTGAAAACGAATGAATCATTTACAGTACCCCTGAATATTGTAAACAGGAAGGGTCCTATTACACATTCTAGGGGCGCTCCTGAAGCTCCTGAGGACGGTGCGACTCGCATGTTGTCTTAGCTTCTCGGTCTTGCCTTCTTGGCCGGGTTTGCGCAGTGAGCGAGTTTGTGGCAGCGAGCGTGTAAAGAGTGTATTGTCCTGGCGGCCGCGAGTGGAAGCTTGCTGGCTTTCCGTACCGAGTTGCGGCTGTGTGGCTTTAGTTGGCCGCCATGCTGGAGTACGGGCAGTTCTGCGCGACTCTGCGGGGATTGCTAACTACACCTGGAGTGGTCTTCTGCTGTTATCAGCCGCGGACGTGCAGCGGTGACTTGGGATATTGACTGAGCGTTTCCGTCCACAACAGCTCGCTGGTATTGTATTGCTACTCGCGGCCGTCTTTGGCAGTCCTGACTGACTGAAATCATTTAGCAGCTAGCCATCTGTTTTGCGTCAGGCTTGACGCTCTGGTGATCCGGTACTGGGCTCAGCCTCTCAGTGTTAATTCTAAATCACTTTTGTAAAGTTTGAGTTCCAATATGTTATCAGTTTAAAACTGTGGTCTGTAGCTTGTTTTACTTAAGGGGAATATTTTACATTATAGGCTAGCATATTTTTAGTTGAGCTGTGATCGGAAATTTGTTTTAATCACTGAGTTGTACGGTTGTTTTTCCTACTTGTTCCAAGTAGTTTTAAATTGACTTTACTGTCTGAAACTTACTTGTGCATATTTATTATTATTCTGGCTGATAGTTTTTAAGTAAGTATAAGTAAGTTATCATTTACTTGTAAGCACAGGAATTCAAAATAATCCCCTCCTTATTTGCAGAGATCTATACATACACATATGTATATATTTACAGGCTGCTTTAATGCAAATTCTTGTAGCTACGCCTTCTATAGGATATATATTCATCTATCGGTGAATCATCCTTATTTCATCCACATAGAAACTAACTGGCGATGCGTGTATGTTATACAGTTCAACTGTAATTCGGTTTGCGGCTGTTCTGGATCGGCGTTTGTGTGGGGATGCTAGCTGGGCTGTCCATTGCCCCACGCCGGCATGTCCGTAGCGTGGGTGCGTGCTCCGGTGGTTGTACCGGATGGTGCGGTCCTCGTCTAAGTGGGTTGGCCATTGAATGAACGCTTGTGGACGCATCATTAAGCGCAGCCTTATTAAGTTATGTTATTCACTCGTGTTGCGTTCTTATTGTAGTCTTAAGGTTTTGCTTCAGTGTTAACTGTTGTAGCTACTGGAATTTTGTTGTTTTGATGTTCGGCTGGTGCCCATTTTATGTTTTCACATTGATCTACAGCCTTGTCCTGAAGATAAAGAAGGCTCCGTTCAACAGAAACGGTTATACAGTTCCTGGTATTTGCATGGATTTGTTCCACTGTTTTAATTTAAGCTATTGCCTGATTGCTTTCTTCTGTACCTCACTCCTGTTTAACATTTGCCATTGTTAAAACAAGAATTGTACTACACTTGAATGTTCAGTATAGTAATATCAATTTAAATAATTGTCTTAAAAGGTCATGGTAAACGATGTTCAGTGAAACCATCTTGGTCAGTCCTTCCATGATTCTTGCTTCTCAGGCACAACCATTCCTGGTTCCTGATGAGGTGTTTATTTCTAGTGAAGGTTGTATGTTTTGGTTTGCAACCCTCTCTAGGAAAGCGGAACCATAACGGTTCCATTTACATCTTTCGATTTTATTCCATCAAGAGCGACGTGTTGAGTTATGTCTACAAGGACCCCTTGATTCCAGTCACAAACGTAATCCGACACCCAGTAAGCTCGTTTTTTCTTTTTTTTTACCACTAGACACTGTGAAACTTCTACTGAATTCAAGAAACACGGCGTCATCACGAGTGCCGATGGATTCAGCGCTGTGTATCTCATGGAAGAACAGAACGAACTGAGTTTCCCAACGTATGTGTTTTCACTCAAACTATGTTGATATTTCCATAGGACGTTTTCTTCCCCCGAAAACATTACAATAAGAAACATAAAACATGTTCGAGACTTCTATAACAGATCGATGTCAGCGATAAAGGTCTATAATTGTGCGCAACTGTCCTACGGACCTTCTTGAAAACGGGAATGACCTACGGTTTTTTCCAGTCGCTAGCTACTCTTCTATACTGCGTCGTCTTGCTAGGGAGGGAGCAAGTTGTTTGGCATAATCTCTGTAGAATCTCACAGGAATCTCATCAGGTCCAGATGCCTGTCCTGTATTCAGCTGTTGAAGTTGCTTTCCTATTCTGCGACCACTGCTATTTCGGCCTTCGCCCGATGGTGGAAAGGAGAGACCATCTTACGATCTTCAGCGGAGAAGCAGTTTGAGAAGACGGAATTCAATACTTCGTCCTTCTCTCTGTCATTTGCCGTTTTGGTAGCGGTATGGTTCCTGAGTCTCTGAACCGCTTACCGACTTCACATGGGTTCAGCTTCTTAGGATTTTCAGTTATATTGGCAAAGTTTTACTTTCAAATTGATTTAACGTTTCTCTGATTGCTCTCCTTAAGCTCGGTATATCGCTTCGTTCAGCTTTTGTTTGTCAGCAGGCCTTTAATTCCCTTAAAAATCGCTTAAAACAATGCTGGAGCTCTATTTGCTTGCGCAGCAACTTTCTGGCACTCTTGTTAGACCGCTATGGGTCTTTCCCACTCCTTAAAACCTTGCTCTGCACGTACTTCTCTAAGGCGTATTGAACAACGCTTTTGAGTTTTGTGTGTTTGAGCTCCACGTCTTCACCCTCCAACTGAATATTTTGTCCCTCTTAACGCTGCCTCAACCGCTTCATCACTTACCAAAATAAGTTTTCTCGACTGCCTATAACGTGGTATGATTATAAAATTTTAGTACTGTACGCTGTATGGCGTGGCTGCGGTGCGTAAGGTGTTTCCCATCCAAAAATTAAGCAATTAAGCGATTCCTTGTTTGCTTGTACAGGTTATCTCGAACTAATATTGTCTTAATTAATATGTCGCCCAAGTAAGCAATGACTTCCCTTAGATAATTACATTTTCGAAAGCTATTTGCATGGCCATCATGTTTTTTCGTAATGTGTAACAATTAATTTTTGTTAGTGTCTCCCCGACTCGGCCGGTAAAGGGAACGGGGTACCGATTGTTATGGAGCGGCCTCACGCAAGTTTCGGAGCCGGACACGGTAGAAGTTGCGAGTAATGATGGCGTCAGGTGGAAGAGGGTGCTTTGCCACGAGCCATGAAACGCTGAGCACCTGCTCCGCTCGTGAGCTGCAGCAGTTATTTCCGCCGACACGGCGCCAGGTTTTCTGATTTGCTGATGTTTCCATTTTACGGAACGACTTTCAAAGAATCAGATGTGACAACTACTACCATTATTGTTGTAATCAGACAATCTCCCCCCCTATAGAGAAGTGTACCGCATTTGTCTATCTGCTGGAATCATTGATTTCCTAGCACGTATACAGGAGGGGGAAAATAAAAGTGGCCGGGAAAATATCGGGTGGTTATAACCAAAGTGCAGAAACTCATGAAGGTTCAGTGTGGTCTGCAATTATAGTATGGCAGGGAAACTTCATACTTACGCTAATACTTTAATGCGATTTACACTACAAAAACATTAGTTCAAATTTTGGCCACCAGAAGCAAATTTGGCGGTGTAAACAGTTTGTCTGATGGTATTACATCCATGATATCGTCTGAGAATGTATAACGTGAGCGAACAGTATGGATACCGAGAAGAGATACGGTGGGCTGTTAGTGAAACTATTTCATGTGAACGGCAGTAACTGCTGAAAGGTCCGAGGAATAGTCCGATGTCATCAACTGCTTTAAAAAAAAAGATGATATTCCCAGAATGAGATTTTCACTCTGCAGCGGAGTGTGCGCTGATATGAAACTTCCTGGCAGATTAAAACTGTGTGCCCGACCGAGACTCGAACTTAATCTGCCAGGAAGTTTCATATCAGCGCACACTCCGCTGCAGAGAGAAAATCTCATTCTGGAAACATCCCCCAGGCTGTGGCTAAGCCATGTCTCCGCAATATCCTTTCTTTCAGGAGTGCTAGTTCTGCAAGGTTCGCAGGAGAGCTTCTGTAATGTTTGGAAGGTAGGAGACGAGGTACTGGCAGAAGTAAAGCTGTGAGTACCGGGCGTGAGTCGTGCTTCGGTAGCTCAGTTGGTAGAGCACTTGCCCGCGAAAGGCAAAGGTCCCGAGTTCGAGTCTCGGTCGGGCACACAGTTTTAATCTGCCAGGAAGTTTCAAAGATGATATTGACGTTCGAAAATATTGGTGCGCTTGATGTGGCACTTGGAAGAAGAAGGTGCTCTTTTCCGACAGAAGTTACTGATGAGGTTGCTGTTGCTGTAGTTCACTATGCAGCACGTGGCCCAGGTAGTACTAATGCTAGTGTAGTGTCACGAGAATTGTTCATCCCACTGTCAACAGTACGGAACGTTTTGCGGCCTACTTATATTGATATCCGCACAAGATCCAGAGGGTGCAGCAACTGGTAACTCATGATCGGCAGCAACGTTCGGAATTTGCTCTTCGGTTTCTGGCCATACAATGTCCTACAGAATGACGAGGCACATCTTACTCTACAGACTGCAACAAATACACATAACTACCGAATTTGGAATACTGTTAAACGATGTGTTGCGCACGAAGAGCCATTGTGCTCTCTGTTTGCGACTGTGTGGTGTGGATTCTACGAAAAGGATACACCCAGAAAGCCTGTCGAGATTTCCTTCTATAGCACGTGCTTCCTTCTTCGGAAGAGCGCAACTATGTGGAAGAGACGGCAAGAGACGGCAACACCTCATGTCGCTCGCCCAGTGAAAGATCTGATTAATGCAACCGTAAACGAACCTGTTATCTCCAGAGGTTTTCCAGATGCACTGCCTGAAAGATCACCTGATATGAATCGATATAAGTTTTACTGTAGAGATTATGTGATCAAAAGTATCCGGACACCACCCAAAACATAAGTTTTCATATTATGTGCATTGTGCTGTCACCTACTGCCAACTACTGCACATCAGTGACCTCAGTAGTCATTAGACATCGTGAGAGAGCAAAAGGGGGCGCTTCGCGGAACTCACGGACTTCGAACGTGGTCAGGTGATTGGGTGTCACATGTGTCATACGTCTCTACGAGAGATTTCCACACTCCTAATCAACCTTAGGCCAACTGTTTCCGATGTGATAGTGAAGCGGAAACGTGAAGGGACATGTACAGCACAAAAGCGTACAGGCCGACCTCGTCTGTTGACTGACAGAGACCGCCGACAGTTGAAGAAGGTTGTAATGCGTAGTAGGCATTCATCTATCCATACGATCACACAGGAATTCCAAACTGCGTCAGGATCCACTGCAAGTACTATGACAGGTAGGCGGGAAGTGAGGAAACTTGGATTTCATGGTCGAGCGGCTACTCATAAGCCATACACCACACCAGTAAATGCCAAACGACGCCTCGCTTGCAGTAAGGAGCGTAAACGTTGGGCGATTGAACAGTGGAAAAACGTTGTGTGGAGTGGCCAATTACGGTACACAATGTGGCGATCGGATAGCAGGGTGCGGGTATGGCGAATGCCTGGTGGGTGTCATCTGCCAGCGTGTGTAGTGCCAATAGTAACATTTGGAGGCGGTGGTGTTATGGTGTGGTAGTATTTTTTGTGAGGGGGCTTGGACCCCTTCTTGTTTCGCCTGGTACTATCACAGCACGGCCCTACATTGATGTTTTAAGCACCTTCTTGCTTCTCATTGTTGAAGAGCGATTCAGGGATGGCGATTGCATCTTTCAACACGATCGAGCACCTGTTCATAACGCACGGCCTGTGGTGGAGTGGTTGCAAGACAATAACATCCCAGTAATGATCTGGTCTGCAGAGAGACATGACCTGAATCCTATAGAACACTGTTGGGATGTTTTGGAGCGGCGACTTCGTGCCAGGCCTCACCGACTGACATCGATACCTCTCCTCAGTGCTGTATTCCGTGAAGAATGGGCTGCCATTACCCAACAAACCTTCCAGCACCTAACTGAACGAATGCCTTCGAGAGTACAAGCTATCATGAAGGCTAAGGATGGGCCAACACCATACTGTTTTCCAGCATTACCGATGGAGGATGCCACGAGCTTGGAAGTTTTTTTTCAGCCAGGTTTCCGGACACTTCTGATCACGTAGTGTATCTAAACGAACGCGTTTTCCAGGAATATGCCGGCCGAAGTGGCCGTGCGGTTAAAGGCGCTGCAGTCTGGAACCGCAAGACCGCGACGGTCGCAGGTTCGAATCCTGCCTCGGGCATGGATGTTTGTGATGTCCTTAGGTTAGTTAGGTTTAACTAGTTCTAAGTTCTAGGGGACTAATGACCTCAGCAGTTGAGTCCCATAGTGCTCAGAGCCATTTGAACCATTTCCAGGAATATGTTGCTCGGATTGCACCGGAACTGTTACTAACAACTATTTATCACATCGTTTTAAAGATGCAGCTTCCTTTCGACGTGTCTGGTGCTCATATTGAATAAATTGTGTAAGTCTCGGTTTATAACAAAATCAACATCATGCCGTTCTCACTTGTTTGACCTTTTCTCACCACGTCCCGTCCCTAATCCATAGAAGTATGGAACTTGCATTCACAGCACCAGCTCCGCACCTGGTTACCAAAACTGGAACTAATGTTTTTCCAACGTGAACAGGCTCAGCGTTAACTTATCCACCAACTTTCGCTGCCATACGATAATTACATCCCACACTGGACCTCAATGAGTAGCTGCATATTAATTATAACCGCGTAATGGGGCCCCTTAGGGAAATGGCAGCAAGAGAGGGGAAGAAAACCAATGTGCACTCCGTGTGCATACCGGGGGGAGTCATTCCAGATGTGGAAAGGGTCCTTCCGGATGCCATGAAGGGTACAGGGTGCACCCATCTGCAGGTGGTCGCTCATGTCGGCACCAATGATGTGTGTCGCTATGGATCCGAGGAAATCCTCTCTGGCTTCCGGCGGCTATCTGATTTGGTGAAGACTGCCAGTTTCGCTAGCGGGATGAAAGCAGAGCTCACCATCTGCAGCATCGTCGACAGGACTGACTGCGGACCTTTGGTACAGAGCCGAGTGGAGGGTCTGAATCAGAGGCTGAGACGGTTCTGCGACCGTGTGGGCTGCAGATTCCTCGACTTGCGCCATAGGGTGGTGGGGTTTCGGGTTCCGCTGGATAGGTCAGGAGTCCACTACACGCAACAAGCGGCTACACGGGTAGCAGGGGTTGTGTGGCGTGGGCTGGGCGGTTTTTTAGGTTAGATGGCCTTGGGCAAGTACAGAAAGGGCAACAGCCTCAACGGGTGCGGGGCAAAGTCAGGACATGCGGGGACCAAGCAGCAATCGGTATTGTAATTGTCAACTGTCGAAGCTGCGTTGGTAAAGTACCAGAACTTCAAGCACTGATAGAAAGCACCGAAGCTGAAATCGTTATAGGTACAGAAAGCTGGCTGAAGCCAGAGATAAATTCTGCCGAAATTTTTACAAAGGTACAGACGGTGTTTAGAAAGGATAGATTGCATGCAACCGGTGGTGGAGTGTTCGTCGCTGTTAGCAGTAGTTTATCCTGTAGTGAAGTAGAAGTGGACAGTTCCTGTGAATTATTATGGGTGGAGGTTACACTCAACAACCGAGCTAGGTTAATAATTGGCTCCTTTTACCGACCTCCCGACTCAGCAGCATTAGTGGCAGAACAACTGAGAGAAAATTTGGAATACATTTTACATAAATTTTCTCAGCATGTTATAGTCTTAGGTGGAGATTTCAATTTACCAGATATAGACTGGGACACTCAGATGTTTAGGACGGGTGGTAGGGACAGAGCATCGAGTGACATTATACTGAGTGCACTATCCGAAAATTACCTCGAGCAATTAAACAGAGAACCGACTCGTGGAGATAACATCTTGGACCTACTGATAACAAACAGACCCGAACTTTTCGACTCTTTAAGTGCAGAACAGGGAATCAGTGATCATAAGGCCGTTGCAGCATCCCTGAATATGGAAGTTAATAGGAATATAAAAAAAGGGAGGAAGGTTTATCTGTTTAGCAAGAGTAACAGAAGGCAAATTTCAGACTACCTAACAGACCAAAACGAAAATTTCTGTTCCGACACTGACAATGTTGAGTGTTTATGGAAAAAGTTCAAGGCAATCGTAAAATGCGTTTTAGACAGGTACGTGCCGAGTAAAACTGTGAGGGACGGGAAAAACCCACCGTGGTACAACAACAAAGTTAGGAAACTACTGCGAAAGCAAAGAGAGCTTCACTCTAACTTTAAACGCAGCCAAAACCTCTCAGACAAACAGAATCTAAACGATGTCAAAGTTAGCGTAAGGAGGGCTATGCGTGAAGCGTTCAGTGAATTCGAAAGTAAAATTCTATGTACCGACTTGACAGAAAATCCTAGGAAGTTCTGGTCTTACGTTAAATCAGTAAGTGGCTCGAAACAGCATATCCAGACACTCCGGGATGATGATGGCATTGAAACAGAGGATGACACGCGTAAAGCTGAAATACTAAACACCTTTTTCCAAAGCTGTTTCACAGAGAAAGACCGCACTGCAGTTCCTTCTCTAAATCCTCGCACAAACGAAAAAATGGATGACATCGAAATAAGTGTCCAAGGAATAGAAAAGCAACTGGAATCACTCAACAGAGGAAAGTCCACTGGACCTGACGGGATACCAATTCGATTCAACACAGAGTACGCGAAAGAACTTGCCCCCCTTCTAACAGCCGTGTACCGCAAGTCTCTAGAGGAACGGAAGGTTCCAAACGATTGGAAAAGAGCACAGGTAGTCCCAGTCTTCAAGAAGGGTCGTCGAGCAGATGCGCAAAACTATAGACCTGACGTCGATCTGTTGTAGAATTTTAGAACATGTTTTTTGCTCGAGTATCATGTCGTTTTTGGAAACCCAGAATCTACTATGTAGGAATCAACATGGATTCCGGAAACAGCGATCGTGTGAGACCCAACTCGCTTTATTTGTTCATGAGACCCAGAAAATATTAGATACAGGCTCCCAGGTAGATGCTATTTTTCTTGACTTCCGGAAGGCGTTCGATACAGTTCCGCACTGTCGCCTGATAAACAAAGGAAGAGCCTACGGAATATCAGACCAGCTGTGTGGCTGGATTGAAGAGTTTTTAGCAAACAGAACACAGCATGTTGTTATCAATGGAGAGACGTCTACAGACGTTAAAGTAACCTCTGGCGTGCCACAGGGGAGTGTTATGGGACCATTGCTTTTCACAATATATATAAATGACCTAGTAGATAGTGTCGGAAGTTCCATGCGGCTTTTCGCGGATGATGCTGTAGTATACAGAGAAGTTGCAGCATTAGAAAATTGTAGCGAAATGCAGGAAGATCTGCAGCGGATAGGCACTTGGTGCAGGGAGTGGCAACTGTCCCTTAACATAGACAAATGTAATGTATTGCGAATACATAGAAAGAAGGATCCTTTATTGCATGATTATATGATAGCGGAACAAACACTGGTAGCAGTTACTTCTGTAAAATATCTGGCAGTATGCGTGCGGAACGATTTGAAGTGGAATGATCATATAAAATTAATTGTTGGTAAGGCGGGTACCAGGTTGAGATTCATTGGGAGAGTGCTTAGAAAATGTAGTCCATCAACAAAGGAGGTGGCTTACAAAACACTCGTTCGACCTATACTTGAGTATTGCTCATCAGTGTGGGATCCGTACCAGATCGGTTTGACAGAGGAGATAGAGAAGATCCAAAGAAGAGCGGCGCGTTTCGTCACAGGGTTATTTGGTAACCGTGATAGCGTTACGGAGATGTTTATTAAACTCAAGTGGCAGACTCTGTAAGAGAGGCGCTCTGCATCGCGGTGTAGCTTGCTCGCCAGGTTTCGAGAGGGTGCGTTTCTGGATGAGGTATCGAATATATTGCTTCCCCCTACTTATACCTCCCGAGGAGATCACGAATGTAAAATTAGAGAGATTAGAGCGCGCACGGAGGCTTTCAGACAGTCGTTCTTCCCGCGAACCATACGCGACTGGAACAGGAAAGGGAGGTAATGACAGTGGCACGTAAAGTGCCCTCTGCCACACACCATTGGGTGGCTTGCGGAGTATAAATGTAGATGTAGATGTAGATATTTATACGACAGATGTGGGATGAGACTGACCCCTGTAAACGATTAGTAACTCGCAATCACAGATGCTGATAACTGCGATTTCGATGCTGTCACGTGTCTGAGCATGCGCATCGATGTGTCACTACATTTGAGTGACTGACCATATGAATGTCACACAAATTGGTACTCAAGATAGAACATTGCATGTACATCGTCGGGAATTATGCAGGGCAGAATTGGTGGAAGACACGTGAGAAACTGTTTTCGCAAGAGTTTGAGACTGGAAGTGTTTTGGAAAAACCTCCAGCGAAGTCATTAATGCCAAACATAGTGGTAAATGATGCGAAATGGGCTCTGTAGCGAGTAGAAACCCTAACTGCCCAAAAAGAGTTCGAACAACAGAAAACAGTGCTCGAGTGAAGGAAAGCCTTGAAAAAAGTCCATCGAAATCTCAAAGTATTTTATCTGTACAAGTGAAAATTAAGAGATGGTCGTGTGAAACATTATTAAAAAAAGAACATCCATCTGTATCCTCATAAATTTTGCTATTGTCCATTGATTAAAGCACCCAGACGAATTTTCACGCGTTGAATTCTGCTGGTGGCTCCTGAGTGAAGTGGAATCATTACGGCGTTTCATTTCTTCGTAAAAGGCCTGGTTCAGCCTGTTACTTATGTTAACTCACGGAACACACACCATGATGTATCACAAAATCCCCTATCAGTATTCCGAGGAACCAATGCATATCTGAAGGTTTAATGTTTGTTGCGCAATGTCTGGTGTGTGAATCGCAACACGATGCTTTCACCAAGTTATGAAGAGAATGGAGGCCATGCAATCCGAGTGATTCTGTGCTCCATTAGGAAGGTGTTCGCAAGTAACAGGTATGTCCAAAACTGTGTAATACGTTTGTGGATCAACAAACAGACAATGGATGATTGTATGCGCATGTTAAACAAGATGGAGCAACAGCACACACCGCCTGGACAACGTTGTCACAAGTGCATGAGGTTTTGGTGAACAGCAGACAATCAACAGAGGCAGTGCAATATCCTGGGCGTCGATCGCTTGACCTCTCTCCCTTTGATTTTGATCTGTGTAGCAGATTGAAGGGACAGGTATACTCAAATAATACTCGCGGTCTGGAAGAGCTACAGCAAAACATCGAAAACGCTGCAGCTGCTATCCCTCAAACAGAGCTGCTCAGCGTGTCGTAAAGCTGGTAGCACACAGGGTGGCGCGGTCAACTGACGGTCGCCGCTCACACAAATCCAGCGTTTACATACACGGCGCTAAGATCTCCCTCGCGGTCGTGCGAGTAATCCGATAATCGCCATCAAACCAGCTCACTTAATTTTATTGTGTTATTTAAATTATTTGTTGCTTTTAAGCGGACAGGGTTGTTTGAAATGAACAGAGAGCAAATTCTAGTTTAATTTTTATTACGTTGACAAATGAAGAGGAGAAGAAAAAATCGCCTAATTTGGAAAAAAAGCGCAAGTTATTCCAGTTTTTGAAGTCGTAGGACAGTTACACATAATTATAGGCTTATATTACTGAAGTTGACCTGTTGTAGAATTCTGGAATACGTTTTATGCTCATGTATTGTGATGTTTTCGGAGAACGAAAATCATCTCTGTAAATATCAACATGGACTCCGTAGACAGAGACCTTGCGAAACTCAGCTTGCTAGGTTCGTCCACGACGTCCACAGTGCCGAAGCTATCGGCAGTCAGACATATGCTGCTTTTCTTGGCATCAGGAAGGCATTTGTACAGTTTCGAACTGTCATTTAAAGATTACCGAGTATCGACCAGATTTGTGACTGGATTCAAGGCTTCTTGTAGACAGAATTCAACGCGTCTCTCTTAACGGAAATAAATCGACAGATGTAAAGATAATTGCGGGAGTGCCCCAGGAATGTGTGATAGGACCAGGTGTACCATACAAAATACATTCGTATTCAATACTCTATGTCTTCCAAAGCATCACACCGAGCGAGGTGGCGCAGTGGTTAGCACACTGGACTCGCATTCGGGAGGACGACGGTTCAACCCCGTCTCCAGCCATCCTGATTTAGGTTTTCCGTGATTTCCCTAAATCGTTTCAGGCAAATGCCGGGATGGTTCCTTTGAAAGGGCACGGCCGATTTCCTTCCCAATCCTTCCCTAGCCCGAGCTTGCGCTCCGTCTCTAATGACCTCGTTGTCGACGGGACGTTAAACACTAACCACCACCACCACCAAAGCATCACGATGTACAAATACGTGGTCCAGTCACATTGTGACCACCACCTGTGTTCGACGTGAATTTACAATAACCACTCACGGCAGTCGGCAGCACAAGCAGTGGAGGGTATAAAGCGTGTTGGTGATGGCGGGGGGGTGGGGGTGGGAAGGGGGAGGGAAGCACACGGAAAGCGCTGCAGTCGTCGTAATGCGGAAAGGGGAGTGATTTGTTGATTTGTTCGAAGTCCATTCCAGAAATAGCTAAGTTTGTTAACTGTTCACATGCGCTATGGTTAAGGTATACCGTGCATCGCAAAATGGCGCTATCCAAAACTGACGCCGAGGCAACTATGGTGGACCAACGGCCATAGATGACAAGGGCGAACGACGGCTGCGGAGATGTGTACGGGCAAGTAGACATGCAACTGTCGAGCAACTGACCGCCCGGATGGACCAGGGGGCTACCAACAATCTCCTCAAAGACAATTCACCAAACATTGCTGCGTATGGGCCTTCGAACCAGGCGCCTGGTTGATATACCGATGCTGAATGCATTTCATTTGCGACGAAGGCAGTAATTTGCACTCCACAGCTGGATGCCCACTGAATGGCGACCAGTGGTCTTTTCAGGTGAATCACTTTTCATGCTGCACTGGACAGATGGCCGTTGGAGTGTTTGGCCATGCAATAACCGTCGGAAGGATACAGACCAGAGGGTATTCTCCAGGTGACCTCGTCATACTGGAAGTCACAATGGATCAATACAAATAAGCAGTGTATCCTTGGGGACGACGCCCATCTCTACATGCAGTTTGCTTTTCCTCGACACGATGGTATCTATCAGCACGCCAATGCAACGTCTCAAACAGGTCGCAGTCTACATGCGTGGTTCTTAGAGCACCAGGATGACTTTACTGTACGCCCTTGGCCACCAAACTTCCCGGACTTAAAAGCAATGTAGAAACTGTGGGACACCGCGATCGGGTTGTTCGTGCCATGGATCCACAACTGGGAAACCGAGGGCAGCTGGCCATGGCAGTCGGAATGGCTCTGCATCCCTGTTGGTATCTTTCACTACGTCATTGACTCTCTTCCTGCAAGTCTCGCTGTGGTCCACGCTGCAGAAATTGGATATTCAGGGTTTCATCTAGTTAATGAAAGAAGAGGGAGCTGAAGGTTTCTACACGTTGTTTGAAGAGTTGAGGCAGGATGACAAAAATTTCTTCTGTTGACTCAGAATGTCGGCCACTTCCTCTCACAGATTCCATGGGCGGTTGAAACACACCATTCAGATCAAAAATACCAAAATGAGGGATTATATTCAGGCTGTAGAAATGCTGGGAACAAAACTGAGCCGGCCGCTGTGTCTGAGCGGTTCTAGGCACTTCAGTCCGTAACCGCGCGACTGCTACGGTCGCAGGTTCCAATCCTGCCTCGGGCATGGATGTGTGTGATGTCCTTAGGTTAGTTAGGTTTGAGTAGTTCTAAGTTCTAGGGGACTGATGACCTCAGATGTTAAGTCCCATAGTGCTCAGAGCCATTTGAACCACACTGAGGTAAGTGTGAGACAATCATTTTCAAACAAGTTTTGAAGGTTTTTGTAAAAACATACAAAATACCTGTATTACCAGACCTTTATATACACAAATATATGTCAATGCACAACATAAATTATAATTCGATGTCCATTCTATAAATGATGACTAACTGAAAACCTCAGCTGCCGACAGGTGTTGTTGATATACCTCGATGTGGACAGCTGAAAATGTGTGCCCCGACCGGGACTCGAACCCGGGATCTCCTGCTTACATGGCAGACGCTCTATCCATCTGAGCCACCGAGTACACAGACGAATAGCGCGACTGCAGGGACTTATCCCTTGCACGCTTCCCGTGAGACTCACATTCCCAGCTGTCCACGATTCTACATATGTATTGTACCTTATAGACATTTGCCCAACCACTCATTACTCGCGCACGCTTTGGCGATTCCCGTAAGAGTTTGGGCAACCTGTGCGCATTCGCACAGACGAAGGTCAATGGCTGGGTAGCCTTTAACTATATATACGAAGACAGTAACTTCTTCTTGAAAGAACAGTTACTGTTGATGACCGTGCAGATTTTCCCTGGAAATAAATGATGACTAACTGAAAACCTCAGCTGCCGACAGGTGTTGTTGATATACCTCGATGTGGACAGCTGAAAATGTGTGCCCCGACCGGGACTCGAACCCGGGATCTCCTGCTTACATGGCAGACGCTCTATCCATCTGAGCCACCGAGGACACAGATGAATTGCGCGGCTGCAGGGACTTATCCCTTGCACGCTTCCCGTGAGTCTGTCGGCAGCTGAGGTTTTCAGTTAGTCATCATTTATTCCAGGGAAAAGCTGTACGGTCATCAACAGTAACTGTTCTTTCGAGAACAAGTTACTGTCTTCGTATATCCATTCTATAAGATGAATTGTAGGAGTTTACTGAAGAACTTCTTTCACAGTTTTCTTCGTTAACATACTCAATAAAATTTTCGTAGTGTTCAGCTGCAGGAGTATTTTTTTCCATTTTGTGCTTAAAGGTTTGGAATGGTGTAGTAGGCTGTTCATTTAGGCTAGAAACTGAGGGAACCGATAGTGGATCGTAAAGCGGGAGATGTGGGCGTTGTGAGCGATGCAAGACCAGTGTTTTGAATGGTGGGTGAGTTTGCCTTGGTCAGGATGGTGAAGCAGACAGTGCATTTTGAGTTGAAACAGACGTAGTCATTGGTGGGGTGGAAAGTGGGAGATGTGGACGATGTGAATGATGCGAAATCGTAGGGGTTGTGAAACCTTGTTGATATGGCTGTGGATAAGTGTTTGATTACGGGTGGTATGGCGTTGATTGACTCTGTTGCTGGAACTAGAAAAACGGATTGTTTAGTGTAACTTACGTAGTAAAGAAGGGTGCAACCGTTTCATTCTTAATCGAAAATTACTAATCCCTCGTAAAATCACCTTTTCCGACAACATTTTGTACAGTAAAATTGTCATTATAGGGTATAAAACAGGGGTTTTAGTACTTATTTTGGATGTTACAAACCACTGGAGATCTAATACTTGTATTTTACTTGCGCATAACCTATAAATTATGGCATCCTTTGAAACCTGGAGACGTAATAATTACTATAATTTAGTAGCAATGCAACAGTTTCTCCCCTTTGGTGCCACCGAAAAAGTTACATTTGAAAGTGTAGCTCTTCATTACTATTAAAATTTTCTGTTGAGACAACAGAAAAAAGTTAACAACTGTGTACACTCATGATGACTCAACTCACACATGAACAAAAGAACTCTCAGTGGTAGAAATACTGCTGTGTGTGCGTGTGTGTATACTCGCATTTGGTAAGGTACGCAGCTGCTTGGGCGATGACGGCTTATCGCACAGCCGACGATCGGACAACTACCGCCGACAGCAAATTTTAGTGTTCATTCTCTTCCGCTTAACGTGCAACCTATGATTCACTTCAATGCACCACAGCTGGAATGGCGGCGGCCGGTATGCAACCGGGGTAAGGCCTGGTAGGGAACAAATTTTCATTGCCACCATTCCATTATATGACTGGAGGTGGATTACATTCGCAACTGCAAATACATTTCATGTCTAGTGAAACGTAAGCCGTGGAATGCGAACACTACACGAATGATTTAATAGCAAATCCTTGCCTTTCAGCAACTGCTTCAATTTCTTTATTATTATTAATTCCTTTAACTCCTTATGTGGAGCATAGGGCTGCAACAAAGGATCGCCATCTTGTTCTGTCTTCTGCTAGTATCTTCATTTCTTCCCATCCTATCCCTTGCTGATGACCTTCTGCTTCAAGTAGCGTCTCCATGTCATTTTGGGCCTGCCTCGTCTCAGTCGTCCTTGCGGGATCCAGTCAAGTGCCTCTCTCGCAATATGTTCATTTGGTCTTCTAAGAGTATGTCCTAGCCATCTCCACTTCTTGCTTCTGATTTGCAGCTCAATTGAGTTCTGGCTTGTTCTTTCCCAAAGAGTTTCGTTAGAGATGACATTTTGCCACCGTATTCCCATGATGTTCCTCTGGTATCTGTTGTTGAATGTCTGCAGCTTGTGGGTTAACTGTTTGTTCACTTTCCATGTTTCACATCCATAAAGGAGCACAGATTTTACACTACTTTCAATTATCCGCAATTTGGTCCTCAGTGATATTTCTTTCGATCTCCAGATAGAGCGTAGAGTTGTAAAAGCTCCTCTTGCTTTGTTGATGCGGCTGTTAATGTCCTCTGTTGCCTTTTGTATTATATCCCAACCCGATTTCTGTGTTTCATCGTCAATGTGAGGGTCCAAGGGATAGAGTAAAGCTGCAAAAGTGCATCGGAATCTAATACTGATCTCCCAGGAAACGCTCAAAGCAAACCATAAACAATGAGAAGGTTTCCTCTTCTTGTACTTAAGTCGGCATTGTGCCTTTTGTATTAAATCCCGAGGCAATTTCTGTGTTTCATCGTCAATGTGATGGTCCAAGGGATTCAGTAACGCTGCAGCAGTGCATCGGAATCTAATACTCATCTCCCAGGAAACGCTCAAATCAAACCACAAACAATGAGAAGATTTACTCTTCTTGTACTTAAGCTCCTCTTGCTTTGTTGATGCGGCTGTTAATGTCCTCTGTTGCACCGCCATCTGGTGTAATCATGCTTCCAAGGTAGCAAAACCGCTTCAAATAACTACAATAAATGAAACTTTTTCACCAATACTGGTGACCCATTGTCGCCTCACCTAACGTCCACTATGGCGTCCAGTCATTGATTGCCTGAAAGCGCTCGTAAGCGCCAGAGGTCACCAAGCTTCCACCACAACGTCTCAAAGATAGAGCTCAAAGAATCTATACTGAATACATCGATAATGATTACACAACACTTCTGCAAAATATCAGCAAAGCATTTCCTGATTTTTATCGAAAAACTGAATGTGGCTGTTTAATAGACAACTTTCAAGTGGAACAGTATACTTTTCAGACGGCATTTGATAATTTTTGAAAAGAAGAGAGCAGAGAGGTACAAAAGCATTGAATAAGTATTGCAACACATTTTTCTAGGCCAATTTAGTTTGAAAAAATGCGGAATTTGTTGTGGGGCATCGTGTAATATTACCGCTTCAGCTGCTATAGTTTCATGAAGTTTCGATAGGTGGCGACACTGCCATGACCTTCAAAATGGCGTCTCCTTCGGAGGTGCGTTCCAGCAGAGAGTTTTCATTGAGTTCCATGTTGAGGAAAAGCAGAATGGAAGATATTTACAGCCGCTCGCAGAATGTCTCCGTACACCTGGCTCGAACAAAAGAACTGCGAGTCGTTTCACATTATCGCGACAAGGTCTCGCAAACTTGTCCGATCTCCCATGGAGTGTCGCCACACAATCTCTCTTCCGAGCAAAAAGTTCAAAGCCGCGCCATCAGCCGGTAAAATCATCGCGGCTGTCTTTTGGGACTCTGAAGAGCTTATTCTGTTTAATGTGCTCCCTTATGGTTAAACCCAACTCAGGAGTGTATTATGATACCCTCAGGACTTTGAAGAAACGGTTTCAGGCTGTTTGTCGCCACAAAAATGCAAACGAATAACTTCTCCATAACATCGCAAGGCCTCACACAACTTTGCACAGCCGAGAGGAGCTCACAAAAACAGCCCAGACCGCTATGACCTGTGTGTTTGGACCAATAAAGGATGCACTCCACGGGAAGCAACACATGGATGATGGGGAGGTTACTGATGCAGCAAGACGTTTGGCTCTGACGTCCACCAGTAGAGTGGTACCGCGACGGCATACAGTCTCTCCCAGTAAGGTATCCTAAAGCCGCCACACTGAATGGAGATAATGTTGAAACATACGGTTTTGTAGGCAAAAGAGTGGGTAATAATATGGTGTATTCGAATCCTGAATAAAACCAACCTGCTTTCAGAAAAAAAAAATGTGTAGCATTACTTATGGGACGAGCCCCTGTCCCCCCATCCACCACCCCCCCCCCCCCACCCCACCCCACCACCACACCCCGTATTCCTTGTTAGCAAGTCACCATTCACTTTTTAGGGTTGTAGGTGCGGAATTGCTAACAACTGACTACCGCTGACATAACTCATGGGGTGAAGGGGTGTGTATGTGTTAGTAGTATGTGCAGGGAGATGGGTCGACGGTGAAACGTAGCAGAATGGCAGGTTAAGTCCTCAACAAACTTTTCGTTGAAACTTCCTGGGAGATTAAAATTGTGAGCCAGTCCGGGACTCAAACCTGGGATCATTGTCTCTCGGAGACAAATGTTCTACAGACTAAGCTATCGAACCTAAGCTATCAGACAGCCTACACTACACTTGTCCGTCCTCTGTTGGAATATTGCTGCGCGATGTGGGATCCTTATCAGATAGGATTGACAGAGGACACGAAAAAGTGCAAAGAAGGGCAGCCCGTTTCGTGTTATCGCACAATAGGGGTAAGAGTGACACTGATATGATACTCGAGTTGGGGTGGCATTCACTGAAACAAAGACGGTTTTATTTGCAGAGAGATCTATTTAAGAAATTTCAAACTTTCTCTTCCGTATGCGAAAATATTTTGTTGACACCCACCTACGTAGGGAGAAATAATCATCATAATAAAACAAGAGAAATCAGAGCTCGAACAGAAAGATTTAGGTGTTCCTTTTTCCCACGCGCCGTTCGAGAATCGAATGGTAGAGAAATAGTATGAAAATGGTTCGATGAACCCTGTGCCAGGCACTTAAGTGTGAATTGCAGGGTAACCATTTACAGTAGATGTAGATGTAGAAAGCAAGACTCACAACCTGCTCTCATAGCTTCAATTCCCCCATCACCTCTTCTCGGACTTTCCAAACTTCAAAAACCTCTTCCTGCATAATCTACTTAATATTTTAGGACGTTAATAAGATTCGCGTGTTGTTTTACGTTTTGTCATGACTGCGGTGTCAAGGGCCACACAATAAATGGATTGTCTGATTTGTTGACTTGTTAATAGGTATCGTTCAGTGTGGCTCAGCGAGTGGTTTACCACTCGCAGCCATGTAGAACGACTTAAGAGCTGCGGTCGTAAAAAGACAATAGTCGGGTTCAAACCCGTCGGCATTTACTATTGCCATTAAGTGCAGGTTCATCCAAACTTGTTTGCGAGAGAACATTGCCAAGAGGACTGAATTCAATGGACATCTTCAGTCGATTACCCCTCAGAAAGCCGTATGTCGTAACGGCTTGTAAAGCTGCATTTCTTTAGTTGGCCAAACAACACAGAAAGTGGGCAGTAGGCGGCTGGAAGCATGTAGTGTGGCCCGACGAGTAACAGTGATGTCTATTTTCAGATGATGATAGGAGGAGCCGAGTGTACCAACGGCTGAACGAAGAATTTAACTTGCAATATATGTGTGTATGTGGAGGGAGAGGGGAGGGGGGCGGTGTAGTTAAGCGAATGGTGGTCTTTCGATAATTTACCGATGTTTTTGTCACTATGACTTACTCCAAAAATATTGAATAGTGGATTACCATAGGTATCCGTCCTTGATCCTCTCTTATTTAATTTATATGTATTTGATATTCCCCCAACACAGTCCAGAAAGTTTGGCGATGCGGACGACTGGGCACTAGCCATCCGACACACAACCTTTGAAACGACTCAAGTAATCCTAATTTCTGATCTATACGTCTTAAGCCAATATTCTGTTAATAGAGGGTACAACAAAACTCAACTGACAGTAGTTGCACATTTTCATCTATCCAATAGATTGCACACAGAGCCCTTGACGTCTATTTTGTGGCAGACAAACATTATCGTAACATGCATCCAAAATATATTGGAATCACGATGGATAAGTCACTTTCTCTTAAGGAGCTCTTGACACGAACATCTGATAAGCTCAAAATCAGAAAAAGTATTGTCCATAACCTCTGTGGTACTTTGGGGATCGTCAACTGACACTAACGAGTATCAACAACAGCAGAGTACTGTCTGCCTGTCTGGCTTAATAGTCCACACGTAAAAAAGGTAGACATACAACTTAACGAGGCCACGTGCATTGTTAGTGGGTCAATACGATCTACTCTCACTTACTGGTTAGCTATCTTGAGTCATATTCCACTCCTGGTATCAGATGGGGAAATGCGCTACTGGATGAATACCAGAATGAAAACACTAAGGTCAAGACACCTCACTCTTGTCATAGTCAGGACTTACATGGAAACTGAATTCAATCCCATCGACGAATGGAAATGCTGCTTTCAATGAAACTGTCCGGCACAACGCCTGAAACTTACCTGCATTCAGAAGAAACCTCCTGAATTTGATCAGCCTCGGGCAATTTGGACTACCTTCAATCGTATCAGAACGGACTGCGGAAGACGTGCAGATACTCTTCCAAATGGAGAAAATCTTCATCAGTATCGTGCGATTATGGTCAGAACGACAGACAGTTGCTCATGATATATCATCGACATGTCCCACATGTGGCTACAAGGGTCCTTTTGAAGATTTCCTGACAATGGCGAGCGAGGTGATACAATACATAACAGGCCTTGATAGCCGTATATAGCTTTCGTCATTTGTGTTATTTTACGCTGGAAAGCTGTGTTTAAATGTTCACATGAAGTAGTTTTGTCATCTTTGTATACGTATTACCTTACAGTAAATAAATAAACAAATAAATTAAGCTCACTCATTCCGGTTGCCATGAACGTGAACAGGATGGTAATTTCAACATTCTTATTGATCAAATGTTGCTCTTTCTTCTATGTCTCCATGATAAGTGTGCTATGGACACTCCCGTCTTGCAAGGTGTTCACAGGGCTGAACGCATACTTTCCTGGTTTGACGAACACTTAGGCACCATATAGCAACAGGCCTGGACTGCTAAAACATCCAACAGTAGCCACACAGGAAATGGCTGTGACTGTGTAAAACAGCAGGTGGAACATAGCAGTCAACATTCCCGCAACCAGCACTACTGGATCCTTCCACACAAGAAGCAATTCAGTGTTACACAGTTATTATAACCAGAGATATAGGCTTACGGTAGATAAGCTGCGCACGACATTGCATGAAGCCGACTTTCTTGAAGGCAGCAATTAAGAGTCATAAATACAACATTCAGACACAATGTGGTTGCGTAGAACAGTGGATAGGATATTATCCTGACGTGTAAAAGATCGTAGGTTCGAATCTCGTCAAACAATTAATTTCTTTTCTAAATTAATCAAAGACTTAGATTATTATTTATATTCAGTTAATTGGTTTAAATGTATTTTTTAAAAATTTCTAATCCTGTGCCGTGTCATTTTCACCATTGTACTGACTTTTTTTATTTTCTCTTCTTTTTCTACCTATCATTCTTTTTTCCGTTTGGAATCTGCCTGTGCCACCTATAATCTGTAACCAAGTGCCAAAGAGCACTGATCATCGGTTGGTAACGTGGTGGGTAGTGTAGCCAGCTTGAGCATAGTACCCAGTGATAGCGAGAAAGTACAGTTTGCTTTTAGTGTTGAAAATGAAATTTTCCATTCTTGAGTTTACTTGTAGAAGTTAGTTTTAATTTTCGTGAACAAAGCGATTATGATTTGAGTTCTGCCACAGATGGTTTCTCAGATATACTGCACATGATGGGATTGTGGCTGTATTAAGACATGAGTTCAAATTCAGAGCTACAGATCGCTTTGTCTGCCACTGTTCAGTCATTGGGCTTAAAATCAGCTGTCGACAGAGAATCACACATTACTACTATACCTCACATCAGTCACTTCCCACATTGCTCAACATTACAAGTTAACAGCATTTGTGAAGATACCCATTGTGTTTGTGTGTCACTTATAACCCAGCGGTTGGTGGGTGCCATTGTGGCTTTCAAGTGATTTTAATCAGACTAAAGTGCAGAAAATCTTCAATAACTGATTATATTGGAGCAAAGAGACAAGCACATTTTGTTTATGCAGGTTGCGAATATTCAGGAGCAAATTATCCCCTTCACCTATTGTAATGCTAATTGATTTATGACCTCCTGGGAGTTGATTTCTGACCCCCTGGGGATAATCCATCCTTTTGAGAAACACCCACCCCTCCCCTTTCTGTCCTCCTCCTTCTGTCCTCCCACTCACCCTACTGGGAAAAGGGATGCCGATTCTTGGACATTTATTTGTTACTTCCTACCCAGTTCAGTTTTGAGCCACTTTTCCACCTCTGGGAAATTCCCCAGCCTTCATCCCTCTCCATCTCCTCCCATCCCAGAAACCCTGCACTACTTGTGATATCAAAAAATTGTTGGGAAGTAGCGCAACTATGGTCCCTATGTAACTACCTATTAGTGGATATAGTGGTGCAGTTTGGTAAAAGTCCTTTACCACCTTGATCCCCAAACCCCGTGGTTTCTCAGCCCCTTCTGGAAATACTGACATACTTTTGATTGACAGACTCGGCTGGATTGGTAGCTACAGGTCATTTGCAAATCTGGTAGGAAGTATCTCATCAAATTGCTCGACTATTTTGCAGGGAAAGATGCTCACTTAAAACAGTCAGCACCACATATGTGGCTAAACGAAACTCAAACTCACGTCACTGCATGCGCCACCCACCAACTTCAGGAATGCCAAGAACCACGGATGCGCTGTGGTGGGAGAGGCTAGCAGTTGCGCGCCCATCCTCCCCAAGGCTTCTTGCGCCACTGCCGTCGGCCGGGAGAGGTTAGGAATTGGCTGGAAGGTAGCAGTCCTCCCTCATCCACTTGTTGGTAGAAGCTGACAGATTATCAATTAAAAAAATCACATACCACTCGAAACCGAACTGACAAGTGCTTCAGATCATAGTTCAATACGCGCTACCGCAAGTGATGAAAAATGCTTTACTGCACTAATTACACATCGAAATTGCCGTGAAAAACCACCACTCATAAACAACTGATGATGATGCGATACACACATGAGAGTCACAGGTACATTTTGCAAATCAAGTTATTAAATTTCGGAAAAAGGAAAAAGAAAAACACTCGCCACAGCGCTAAATATATCTGAGGAATTTTACACACCGATGTTTGAGAACACAGATACCTGTAACCCACGCAACACATGCGATCGCAAAGGTAGCCCACTGCATACTGACTAGTAGTTCACAATACAGCCACATAGAGGGCGCCGCGGCGGCGGGCACAAGATAAATATTTTGTGACCACTCCACCCAGCAAGCCCATGAATTAGTTCTTCCGAGGAATGCATGATACCGGATGTTATGAGATGGCGGCATCCCTTTGAAATTTGATATTTGGGAAATCTCAGAACACATGCACTGTGTCAAGTGGTTTCCTCCTGTCACGCAAAGCAGAAGACGGCGGCATCCCTTTCATATTCGATACCTGGGAAATTACTGTCGAAACACATACCTCTCTCTCTCTCCCTCTCCCTCTCTCTCTCTCTGTCTCTCTCTTTTTCTCTCAAGTGGTTACTTCAGTTATAACACCTGCACCTCATAGACCAAGATCTTCTACTCCCCCCTCCCCCACTTCCCCATTTCCCTTCCCTCCCCCACTTGTGAATTGGTGGGAAAAAGACTCAGCTGTGCTGAGCTGTTGGAGAGAAAGGATGTAAGGTATTTATTTACTTTGATAATTTTATTCTGCTGGATTGTCCTACAGCTGCCTCCACACACCGCTACCCCACCCTCTGCTCCCAGTTTCCGCTGTCACTACTTTTTCCGATCACGCCGCGCGGTGTGGACGCGCTGCTTGAGGCGGCATGTCACGGACTGCGCGGCCCCTCCCGCCAGAGGTTCGAGTCCTCCCTCGGGCATGGGTGTGTGTGTTGTTCTTAGCTTAAGTTAGTTTAAATAGTGTGTACGTCTAGGAACCGATGACCTTAGCAGTTTAGTCTGCCTCACACAACACTGGCCGTTCCTTCTGTTACTTGCCCGAGAGGTGTAGAGCGTTCAACTGAGCTAGTTCACAGAGGGTGTTCAAAATTGGCGGCACTGTAGCATTCCACCCTGATCCACCTGTACCAGTCTGCAGGTAGGTGGGACGGTGTCTTTATTTGTTCACGAGGGTATTATCCTACAGCGGCTACCTCCAGGTTCTGACATACATTTAGCCTGCATACTTCGCTCGGACACTCTATGTCGACAAACTTTAAGGTGATAAGACAGCTACCTTGTATACCAAAGAAAATGTTGATTCCTTGTAAAACAGCCAGGAATACGGCATTGTGGTAACCCTACAGCACAATACGACTCGACAAACACCCTGCTTTCAAGGATATTATCCTACAACCATCTGCACACCCCACTGCCTCCAACTGTCCCGCTGTCGTCCATGCCATACATATATTAATCTATGAAACATGTCTTGTACATATCTACCATTCGTAAAATCGACAACACATCCTAAAAGAGTCGAAAACCTCCGCTATTTTGATGTGAAAGCTACCGACCACAGCAGAATGTCGTTATTATTTTGGAACGTACATCAGAGTATAAGTGAGAACTATTTTGGAACATACGTTAAGCCCCAAAACATC
Source organism: Schistocerca americana (assembly GCF_021461395.2). Taxonomy (NCBI): domain Eukaryota; kingdom Metazoa; phylum Arthropoda; class Insecta; order Orthoptera; family Acrididae; genus Schistocerca; species Schistocerca americana. The sequence goes on from NC_060124.1 coordinate 314,795,808, forward strand.
TATATTATAAGCTGCTGTGTGACAGAAAACTCTTACAAGCAAACACTTATTAAAAATAAACACAACCTCAATGATAATAAGGCAGCCATGGTTCCACAAGAGCAAATACAGCTGATGTCTTTCCGTTTGATGGACAAACTGGTATAGTTTGAGAGTGATCCCCACGGTAAAAAGTAGGGTCTGTGGAAGTGTTGTAAATAAACTGTCATGCATGTGCGTAGTACATACATTTCAGATGCATGAAATATAAATACAGGACAGGGTCTTTCACATATGTCAGAAAAAATCATTTTTATGACCGACAGTAAGCTACAATGCATATCTCTATCTTTCTTCATTGTTTTGTAACATCCAATGGAGTAAAACTAGGAACTGTACTAGCAGCACTCTGCCTATATTTCAAAACGAGCTGCCCCTTCATGGATCCTATTGGCTAAGGATCCTGAGCGAAGCTATAGACGGTTTCCCTTTGTAAGCATCTCTCTAAGCATCTCTCTCTGGCCAACCCTCCCAGCAACAGTGTCTCCGATTTGATTTTGATCTGACCACAAGCAGCAGTGCACCCGGTACATTTGACAGCTTGCGACGGAACAGGGCGAGCTTAGTTTCACATCATCAACACGCTTCCATATTGTGCTGTTGGAAAGAGCGTAACATGTGTTCCAAGCTTGCACAACCGACCAACACTAGTGATATAGATTGATATTCTCATCCCATTACCGTAACTGCCGTTACGCGAAGACTGTTCTGTAGCAGTCTTTCTCACAGCACTCATCCAGGTACACACGACTTCTTTAGGTGCATGCATGCAATAACAAATATGAACCTGAAACATTTGAGAGTATTGTGATGATACAACAGACAGTAAAGAACAAGAAGAAGAAACATATGGATCATGCATAATGGAGATCCAGACAAGAGTTTTAAACATTTTACGTAGATCACTTGCGCTATTAGTTCTGGTGTATCGTTCTAGTGTATGGAGTCCATGCTGAGAATGTTTTGGAAACAAAGAAATGATCACAGAACATAAACAAACAGTTCTAAGGCTGCACAGTTCTGCACTTAAACACGATATAACGTTAAAGCAATGTGATTTTCAGATATATTAGTAGCGTGGAATGCAATTTTGTTAGCCGGCCGAAGTGGCCGTGCGGTTAAAGGCGCTGCAGTCTGGAACCGCAAGACCGCTACGGTCGCAGGTTCGAATCCTGCCTCGGGCATGGATGTTTGTGATGTCCTTAGGTTAGTTAGGTTTAACTAGTTCTAAGTTCTAGGGGACTAATGACCTCAGCAGTTGAGTCCCATAGTGCTCAGAGCCATTTGAACCATTTTTGCAATTTTGTTGATACTTGCCGGCCGCTGTGACCGAGCGGTCCTAGGCGCTCTGAACTGCGTTGCTGCTACGGTCGCAGGTTCAAATCCTGCCTCGCGCATGGATGTGTGTGATGTCCTTAGGTTAGTTAGGTTTAAGTAGTTCTAAGTCTAGGGGACTGATGACCTCAGATGTTAAGTCCCATAGTGCTTAGAGCCATTTGAACCATTTTTTGTTAATACTTCAATGCAGGAAATACATTTCCTGCAGCCGACATTCATTCATTCTGCAATTTTTGTATCACACTCACTATGGTTGGTGAGAAACTATGATGATAAAACTACTACTTTCTACACCTAAAACACAGATTCTTTGTGATACATTCCTCATATAGCTTTCCAGGGGTGTATAACGCCCACTGTTCACGTCTGACTACAGTTCGGGAATGATGCTATGCTTGCATCAACACTATAAAACGATCATCAGCAACGGAAAAAGCTTGAAACAACGCCATATTACGAGGAAATAGGCAAAAGCATAGCAGCGGAGTTTGACGTGCGAAATTATACACCATGCTGAACTAAATACATGAACAGAACGAAGTCTCTTCCACGTACAACAACTGTCAAGTAAATGTGTAGACAGGGTTCACAGTATCTCACAAACAACTATCACTGACTTAGAATCTCTGCAGTTACGAAAAATAGACAAGTCGGGATCAAGTCAGAACAGGAAAAGAAGAATTCTGCTTCTAGGTAGCAGTCATGGGAAGAATGTAGTCCACCAGCTTCAATAGAAATTAGGTGAAGGGTACTATCATAAGCTTTTGAAACCAAGTGCTAGCCTTAGACCAGGTGGCAGGAAATTTAGGTCAGCTATGCAGGGACTGGAAGGTATCAGATAGGTTATATAATCGTAGGACAGAGATTCAGGAACCAGGTTTTCAAATGTAAGACAATTCCATGGGCAGATGTGGACTCTGACCACAATCTATTGGTTATGAACTGTATATTAAAACAGAAGAAATTGCAAAAAGGTGGAAAATTGAGGAAATGGGACCTGGATAAACTGGAAGAACCAAAGATTGTACAGAGATTCAGGGAGAGCATTATGGAACGATTGACAAGAATGAGGGAAAGAAATACAGTAGAAGAAGAATGGGTAGCTTTGAGAGACGAAATAGTGAAGGTAGCAGAGGAACAAGTAGGTAAAAAGACGAGGGCTAATAGAAATTCTAGGGTAACAGAAGAGATATTGAATTTAATTGATGAAAGGGGAAAATACAAAAATGCAGTAAATGAAGCAGGCAAAAAGGAATACAAACGTCTCAAAAATGAGATCGACAGGAAGTGCAAAATGGCTAATTAGGGATGGCTAGAGGACAAATGTAAGGACGTAGAAGCACATATCACTAAGGGTAAGATAGATGCTGCCTACAGGAAAATTAAAGAGACCTTTGGAGGAAAGAGGACGACTTGCATGAATATCAAGAGCACAGATGCAAACCCAGTACTAAGAAAAGAAAGGAAAGCAGAAAGGTGGAAGGAGTATATAGAGGATCTATACGAGGGCGATGTTTTTGAGGACAATATTATAGAAATGGAAGAGAATGTAGATGAAGATGATATGGGAGATATGATACTGCGTGAAGAGTTTGACAGAGCACTGAAAGACCTAAGTCGAAATAAGGCCCCGGGAGTAGACAACATCCCATTAGAACTAATGACAGCCTTGGGAAAGCCAGGCCTTTTAGTGAGCAAGATTCATACATAAAGGCGAAATACCCTCAGACTTCAAGAAGAATATAATAATTCCAATCCCAAAGAAAGCAGGTGTTGACAGATGTGAAAATACGCGAATTCTTTACACACGAATGGAAAAACTGGTAGAAGCCGACCTCGGGGAAGATCAGTTTGTATTCCGCAGATGTGTTGGAACACGTGAGGCAATACTGACCCTACGACTTATCTTAGAAAATAGATTAAGGAAAGGCAAACCTACGTTTCTAGCATTTGTAGACTTAGAGAAAGCTTTTGACAATGTTGACTGGAATACTCTCTTTCAAATTCTGAAGGTGGCAGGGGTAAAATACAGGGAGCGAAAGGCTATTTGCAATTTGTACAGAAACCAGATGGCAGTTATAAGAGTCGAGGAGCATGAAAGGGAAGCGGTGGTTGGGAAGGCAGTGAGACAGGGTTGCAGCCTATCCCCGATGTTTTCAATATGTATATTGAGCAAGCAGTAAAGGAAACAAAAGAAAAATATGGAGTAGATCTTAAAATCCATGGCGGAGAAATAAAAACTTTGTCCCTAGGCTGTGGCTAAGCCATGTCTCCGTAATATCCTTTCTTTCAGGAGTGCTAGTTCTGCAAGGTTAGCAGGAGAGCTTCTGTAAAGTTTGGAAGGTAGGAGCCGAGGTCCTGGCAGAAGTAAAGCTGTGAGGATGGGGCGTGAGTCGTGCTTGGGTAGCTCAGTTGGTAGAGCACTTGCCCGTGAAAGGCAAAGGTCCCGAGTTCGAGTCTCGGTCGGGCACACAGTTTTCATCTGCGAGGAAGTTTCATTAAACTTCCTGATCATGGGAATGCCATTCGAACAAATCCATTAAGACTACAGGGAAGATACTGGGGACATTTTCCCACAAAACTACCCCAACTAACAAAAAAGCAGCACCATCTAGAAGATGTAAAGTCTGTTATGATAAGGACAGTGTGGAGAATTCTGTTTCTCGGTTTTAAGCTTTATCACGCTCAGACACACTATGTATGATTATTTTTCACAGTGTAAGAGAGAATACAGTAAATAGACTGCTCCAATGTAGCTTATAGTATGTTACTGTGAAAACAAGGAAAATCGCTGAAGAATAAATGAACTACTGTGTCGCGACGTCAATAGAAAAAAATCTGTGTCAGTGGGTTAAAACCTCATCCCTGAATGCTGGCAGAATCATCACACGTTGTCCGCAATTTGTTGATCTGCAGAGTAAGCTATGAAGTTTCACAAACCTGAATGCCTGATAGTCTATGTAGGATGCCCGCACGTTTTGCCACCCAGCCACATTTTCGCTTAGTGACTGTGGTACTCCAGTACTCCTTCTTAAAAGCGTGTGTATTCTTGTGCTTCCTACCAGGCATATGAACAACATCACAGTTGAATTCACTCAGTTTGAGTGCCCATATTGTCAATCCGCTAGAAGCATCATTAAATTCCAGCAACCTTTTTAGCGATTTATGATCTGTTACTACCTTAAACGTATGCCCATACAAATGGTAGCAAAACTAGGTGACTCCATAAATGATAACATCTCCTTTTCTGTAGTGGTGTAGTTCCGTTCTGCCCTATTTAGTTGTCTTGACATATAAGTTGCTGGATATTCTTTGTGATCTACGTTTTGGCTCAAAATACAGCACAGTATATCATTGGCAGCATCGCATGACAGATGAGTTCTTTCTCAAAGTCAGGAAATATCGGTAGTGGATCTGATATCAATCCCTTTTTATTGTATCAAGTGTTGTTTGGCACTCTGTTGCCCACTCAAATTTTGCCCCTTTTCTTAATAAACATTTCAATAGTTCTGACGAATTTTCTACAGTAGTAACATACGCCTATGGATGACTATTGTTGTTTCCTTATTTGTGGAATCAAGAATTCATGAACTATTGATACTAATCAGGTATTTTTATACCTGTTTCACTACTCACATGTCTGAGACAATTCATTTTTGTCTATGCAAAATAGTATTTATCCTTGATGAGTATCAGTTGTGCTGCCTGTACTCTGTTGAATACATCTTCTAAACATCTCAAATGTTCTTCTCTAATTTTCTAGTATGCTATGATGTCATCCAAATATACCATACACTTCCCAGGCTTTAATCCACAAAGCACTGCATGTTACAGTCTCTGAAACGTACCCGGTGCATGCTTGAGCCCAAATGACATTCTGTGATACTGGTGATGGCCCCATGATGTTGTTAAGGTAGTTTTCCGTTATCTTCTGAGATTACTTCTGACTTGCGATATCTGCTCCTCAGCTCCACCGTTGAAAAATACTTGCATTGACCTATGTTGTCCAACGTCGCAGTAATGTTTTGGGATGGACTATGCACCAGTGACAGTTTTTGTGTTCAGATAATACACAGAAGGTGTATTTTTTGGTACCATCCGGTGATTTCTTCGGGAAAAGAAGTACCATTTTACCCCATGAGTTATCACTGTGTTCTATTATTCCTTCTGCTAGCTGCTGGTCAATGAATTCCTTCCTCAGTAACTACAGGTCTCATGGTACACAGTATTGCTTCCTATAAACCAGAGTGTTATCACCAGTGGGCATAGGACGTTGTATAACAGGTGTCGCTAATAATGGACCATTTGTATTAGACCAATCAGTGAATCATAGCAGTAAAACTTTCATCACTTAACAATCACTATCTGATAAGTGATTGATATTTTGTGTAATGGAGACTCACTAATGGTTTCCTTGTGGCTCTGGTCATCAAATGACTTATAAATATCTTCTTCATCCAAAACATCTAAAGTGAGTGTCATTTAAATCTTTGGCAGCGTAACTTCGTCTGTGCCAAAATTATTTAGGCCAACAGCGACCATAAACTGACCACTGTATTAATAATCCTCAGTATGCTTCTGTACACCAAACAGAGTATTCTATTTTACTCATCATTATTCTCTAGTGGTTCTACAACACACAATACTTATTGTGGTAAGTCAGTACCTCCAGTAACCCAGACTAACTTCCTTGTACCTGATGGTATGTTACTACATGAATCAACCTTAGAGTGTTCACAGCTCACTTGGCAATAGCTTCATGATTAGACCACCTTGCAACCTTGCCTCAGATGCAGTTGCTGCTTCCACTGAGCTCAGCCGTATACAGCGAAAGGTCGATTTTTATTACGATGTTTATCAAGGAAGTCAAATGCGAGAATTGCATAATACTATGCACCAACATGTGGTAGCTCCTCCATGTGCTCACGAAAAGGAGAACCTAAAAGGCAGACTAGCATTGGCGAAGGGGGCATTCCTGGCCAAGAGAAGTCTATTAATATCAAACATAGGCCATAGTAAGGGGAAGAAATTTCTGAGAACGTTCATTTGAAGCACAGTATTGTACGGTAGTGAATCATGGACAGCGGTAAAACTGGATCACAAGGGAGTAGAGGTGTGGTGTAGCAGATTAATGTTGGAAATTAGGTGGATCGATAAGGCAAGGAATGAGGTGGTTCTCAACAGAATCAGTGAAGAAAGAAACATATGGAAAACAGTTTCAAGAAGAAGAGACGTCAGGAAATAACTTCCATGGTAGTAGAGGGAGCTGCGAAGTGTAAAAACTGTGGAAGTCAGAGAATGGAAAAATATTACTTTTTTTTGATGTGTTAATCGCCATACGATAGTCAACTGCCACTTCTGTTAAACAAAGTTCATTCCCCATAGCAAAATTTAACAACACAGTGTAGTTAAAAATACTGCTTGCAAATTGCCTGGTAAATCGCTTGTCTGTGGAGTGTTTATCGACCTACAGCAAGCAGTATATTTGTCATGTGTGGGACTATTTATTAGACGAATTATTATGTCATATTTTCCAATCCGTACCTTTTATTTCTCTCCAGCATCTGCTGTAATCGCAAATAATCAGGGAAATGAAACCTTCATTGAATTTAGGTTTTCTGCGATTCCTTGTTAATAAACAATTTTGGTCCGCAAGAGGGACACTATTCAAAATGTTGGTAGAGACCACCGCACAGAAATCAACTGAAGATGTCGTTTTTGTAAAGTGAAATGAACAAGGAGAGAAAGCTGGTTGTTTAGAAGAAATCGAAGTAGTGAAGAAAATACCGTTCCATTTGTGGTAGTAGGACCTTCTCATTCTCCTCTGTCCAAACAGGCTTTCGAAGGCCTAACAGTACCGATCGCTGTGTCATCCTCAGCCGATAGACGTCATTGGATATGGAGGGGCAAGTGGTCAGCACACCGCTCTCCCGGCGGTTGTCAGTTTTCGTAACCAGAGCGGCTACTTCCCAATCAAGTAGATCCTCAGTTGGACTCACAAGCGCTGCGTGCACCCCACTTGCCAACAGTGCTGCAAACCTGTTCCGGGGAGCAATTTCAGGGGACACCAGATTCATATCTTGGAAGGAAAAACAAACCGGCGACTTCGCTCCATCGACTATTCATTTGATTTTGAAACGTATCCCAGTTGGTTTTTTAACACATCCTGAGTTTATTTAACGAAAATGTCTTTTGTAAACCCTCGTCGCCAATTTCGTAACGGCCTCGTCGCCATTGTTGTTGCGGTAGGCCGAGCTTGTGAGTTCGTGAAACGACTTCGGGTGCCGTACACCGCTAAGACAATTTCTCCCTGCCACTATTACACATCTATGGCCCAGGGGTCAGGAAAGAGGGTAGGAGAACGAAGGTTCTACAACATACCAACAAATTGGTAACGAAGTCACACAAATGAATTAAAATATGAAGATGGTATCTGTTGTTTCGGACATGTGCGGAAGAACAGATACCATCTTCATATAGTTAAGGCTAACCGGTCATTGGCCTTCTTCTTCTGTGCCGATGCACACGTATGGCCCGTACTCTTACGGAAGGAAGATTGTCTGCCGCGAGTAATGAGTGTAATGGGCAGAAGCACTACGAATGTAGTGTGTGGACATTAAGTTGGTAAAGTGGGTCTCACGAGGAGCGTGCAAGGGATAAATCCCTGCTATCGCACTGTCCTGTGTGTCCTCGGTGGCTCAGATGGATAGAGCGTCTGCCATGTAAGCAGCAGATCCCGGGTTCGAGTCCCGGTCGGGGCACACATTTTCAACTGTCCTCGTTGATGAATACCAACGCCTGCGACAGCGTACGGTCTTGATTTAATTATCATTTCAATGAATTAAAAGGTTTACTTATCTTTGCGACTAGCTGAATAATGAAGTCAGCAACACTGCTTTAATATAACACATAAAAGGCCCTCAGTGGCTAAGTGCAAATAATCGTAGGTAAACTTCACATTACGTAGCAAATGCAATTTACAACTGTCTGTTCACTTCTAAGAGTTCACTAAACGACGTTCTCTGTCTAAGTCAGCCCTGGGCGATCATCTATAACCATGAGCGGGAGCCGCTCTTCTGTCTTCCGAGTAGACTTCTGTCCGTTGACGTCCGGTCATTGGCGGCTAGCAGAACTCGCGCAAGTGGCGAGTCTCTATGGCACTGCCACCAGCTTGCATCTTTGAGCCTGTGGTGCTTTCGCCATGGCTGTGTCTTGTTCGGTCGACACAGCAGCATCATAAGTTCATTTTTGAACGCATGCATGGGGTACATGATGTCTCTGCTAGGGGAATTCCCGTCGCATCTACGGAAAAAATCTTTCCTGGAAACAAAAGCGGACGGGGCTGCACAAGCTGAGCCGAATAAACCTGAGTGGTTGAACGCCAAGCGACTATCGCTGTTTGTTTATGTGGTTGATGTGAAGTGCGAATAATCAGTGTTATTATAATTATTAGGGAAATCGGTAGATTACTGTAGTGCAAATTAACGATTAACGGGAATAACAGGTAAAAAAGATTACGTTTTACATTATCGGTGTAATAGTCCAGTCAAGTAGCCTAAAATGAGATGAAATATATCAAAGAAAATGAAATTTTGACAGAAAGCTTTTGCTAGAACGCTACACTACTAAATGGGCTAAAATAAAAAATGTGTGTTTGTTAGTGATATAAAGGACATATATTATACATATGCATACACGATCATGATTTTGTATGTAAGACCAATTCATCAGTGTTAAAATGTATTTATTTATATTTTTAGGTATGAAAGGGCAAATGATGAATGCACCAAGAAAAAAGCTTTCTGTTGTTCAAACCAAGAGAAAAGCTAAAGGTAAAATTGACTTCGTAAATAAATCGGCTTCTAAGATGAGAAGATAGTTTCACGAAGCAGCTGCATCGTTAAGCTTCACTGATGCTGCCGATATTACGAGTTCAGGTATTTCGAATAATGCTTGTAATTTAGACACTGAAGATAATTCGACTGAACAGTCAGAGCTTCAACGAGCAGATGATGGTAAACAGTCTTCATCGTCGGTACTATCATTGCAGAAAGACGAAGTTGAGCTAGCATCTAGTAACTTATTGCAATCTAGTAGCAGAGACGAAATTATTACTAAATGATAATCATGAAAATAACATGGAGTTTAGGTCCACTCAAGGCAACGGTAGGCATTTGACATAGCACATGTGGTTCGGAACAATGGCAGTAAGGAAAATATTAAAAGATCCTGGTTTGCTTATTCAAAAACAAAAGATGCAGCTTACTCTATTGCCTACACCCTAAACACCATCACTTTTACGTCAGCCTTGTGTGCAGAGCTTCGCATAAATTGGAAAAAGACTTCGGAAAGGTTATCTGAATATGAAGCATCGCACTCACGTAAAGAATGGTTTATCAAATGCAAAGCCCGTTTGTAGCAAATGGAATCGTATCAGCACATCGGTCGCGACACTGAACGATTAATTCAATCCGAGAAATAAAAATGAAGACATATTTTACATGTAGTAATATATAATTCCACAAACTGTCTTTCCACGCCCGGGTTCCCGGGTTCGATTCCCGGCGGGGTCAGGGATTTTCTCTGCCTCGTGATTGCTGGGTGTTGTGTGCTGTCCTTAGGTTAGTTAGGTTTAAGTAGTTCTAAGTTCTAGGGGACTGATGACCATGGATGTTAAGTCCCATAGTGCTCAGAGCCATTTGAACCATTTTGAACAAACTGTCTTTCTTTTCGAGATTCTAAGGATACACTGAGTGATCTCACTGAAAATTTTCGTCAACCTAGTCAAGAAAATTTACTTAATTTGATAACTCTGCTCGCCAAATACAATCCTACTCTCAAGTGTCCGTTAGACTACATAAAAAAAACAGGTATGCTGTTTTTCGAAGACAATACAAAATGATATCATCTATATAATGGCAAAAAAAGCTTGAAATGCCATTGTAAATGAGATCAAAGAGACCAACTATTTCACCGTCATGTTTGACTACACTTCAGATGTATCTCTCACACACAAAATGAGCTAGGTGATTCGTTAAATTAAAATAACAGAAACCGGATGTGAAATAAAGGAAAGCTTTTTTGATTTTATAGAATTTGATGGAAAGACTGGAGAATATATCACACAGCGATGTGGAAATGAGCTGGCAGTGTTTGTACCGTGTCTAGCACACTCTTAAAATCTTTTGGGCGTGCATTCAGCGTCATCATGTCCGCAGGCAGTTAGCCTGTTTGAGCTTGTACAAGAACTTTGTTTCTTTGTTGGATCCACCAGCCGGTAGAAAATAATGGAGATGTCTACAAAAACAACTTACGAGAAAGTACTCAAACATGATAGTCATGTAAAGACCTAGTTGTTACAGCTGTATGTAATAATTTACTGGAAGTTGTCAAAGCTGTTGAAGAAACTAAAGAATCCTCTCTTGCCGCAGAAGCCAAGTATGAAGCTGATCATCTGCTACAGGCGGCGATGGGTTTTAAATTTATCCTCAAGTTAAGAATTTGGGGTAGTATTCTTCGAGAGATTAATAGAGTGAACGTCTAAGTACAGAAAAAGGACATTACCGTGACATTATCATTTCGCGTTCTGTGGTGCTAATGCGAGGTCTTGTTAAGATGTTGCAAGAAATGAGAGAAAACCCACAGAACGTACGAGCGAAGAAACGGCAGCAGCGTCAAAAAAGCTTGAAATCGAGCTAGTCCTCAAAAGCAAACGAACTTCTAGAAAGGAAAAGCATCACGACTAAATCCGCGAGATCGAATCAAGAACACTAGACCCGACTGAGCTATTTTCTAGACATATAAAAGTAGTATTTTACAAAATTTTAACTCAGATTGGAACAAGGGTAGAGAGCGCAGTGAGTAGTCTAAATGAAAATTTCGCCTTCCTAGAATGCTACGCATTTTTATGTATACCAACTGAGGACATGCAGAAAAATGGTGCCGATCTAGCAAGAAAATATTCTGAAGTATTGAATGCAGTTGATTTTTGCCAGGAACCTTTCCGTATTCGAAAAGCTAGTAACCTTAATAGATGAAAAATCGAGTGCATTCGACTAGTTGCAATATCTGTGCAAGCATTACTTGCAAGAGTAAGCTCATATTCTTTTTACTATTGTAAATAATTCACTTTTACTGTACAAGGACAAAGACGAATGAGCGTACTGCATTACTAGTGAATGCGATCCTTGACTTTTGTGCTTAGTTTCATCTGTGGTTGACTTTCTAATCATCTAGTCATCTTTGGGGGATTCCAATTTGAGGTACAGTAGTGAGCTGTTGAGTATTTCAGAAAATCAGATCTTTTATTTGCAAATGTGGGTGAAACTATCTGGAATACTTTATTACGAGATGAAAACACATTTAAAATACTTTCTCGTTCTTTATACTGATGGAGAAGATTTTGGAGGTATTTTAAATGCATGCGCAAGAATGAAATGTTAGTTTGTCAAATCTGTTAATTGAAGAAACTCTTTGTCAGTCAGATAACTAATAACTTTTATGATAAGTGTTAATTTGATCTCTCTGTTTTCATTATGTCTCAAAATTCGTAATTGATTGATATGTCTGTAATTTTTGTGATGATTGAATTCGCAGTTGTCAGAGTCTTGTTGTGCATAGTCTCTTTTGTCAACAATCAGAGTTCAATTTTTCAAGAACGATTTTCTTTAAAGTACCATTTCGAATATTTTGTCGTGCGTGCATTGCACCTTACGCCACGCCAAGTCACAGACAGTTTCTGACAAGAAAAAGGAAATAAATCAGTAGTGAGTAGGTTATTTTCCTTCAGCTGCTGCATCTGCTTATTTGTATTTGCTTTCGAGAACGTCAGTACTCCAGCCACAAAAACAGCATGCTGAGCAAGAGATACGTCACTTTTATTTCAGGGCAGATCTCACCATGCATTCTTGAGCAAACAGAGTGTAGTCATGACGGTCAGGCGTCGTGCTAGCAAACGTTAGTGAATAGAACTGCTAATTTGAAACAAGTTATTTTGTTCCGAGCAGAGCAGTAATTTATTTTTGCGGATATTCCAAGCCAAACTTTGCACTTCATATCACGCAACGTTCATAACGTACTTCAGTACCGAGTTTTAGTTCTATAGTTTTCAGTGAGCACACAGTTAGCTTCTTTTGATATTTAATCAGATCCATTTTCTTTATTTCAAATTTTGCATTTCATTGAAGTTTTATTGCACACCGTTCACATCACGGGGCCAACCAACAGTCACTTTCGTTTACCTATAGAATACGATACCTAAAGTACACGTTATATGAGATGAAAGTTTTCTTGAAATCCGTTTTCTCACATACAGACACAAGAAGTCTTTCCTAATGATTTTTTAAAATGCACTGTACCTTACCGACGACGTCTGCAAGCTGTGAGGGAAACTTCAGCAAACTGAAAATAATTAAACGCAACCTGCGTTCAGCAGTGAGTCAGGAACGTCTGTCGGCGCTCATGGTCCTAGCCATTTAAAATAAAATTGCCTGTGAGACGAACGTCGATAGGCTAATAGAGTCTTTCGCAGCAAGGGAAGCACGCCGTGTAAAGCTGTAGAAACTACCAAGATTAAAGAGAAAAAAATGCTGATGAAATGCGCACTGCCTTACTTGTCTGTTTATTGGTTGTATGTTTCCCGTATTTGATTTTATCTCACACGAAAGAGAAAATTATTGGCTGGATGATTCGTATTCTCCAGGTCATAAAAAATCCCACGCAGTATTTAATTGTGAGGTTTTTTGTAACAATTTATGTAAGTTGTACGAGAGGACAGGGCGCTGCTATCAAGTTCCTGCCACCATTCGGAAAAAAAAATTGTAGATTCGGGGCTGATTATCAATGTATGTTCCAATCTTAATGTGTCACTTTATATAGTTAGAGAGTGAATCCTGTAGTTAAGAAACATAAACACTGTCGGTACATAAAACAGCAGCTTCAGCCAAACAGTGCAATTTCATCAACAAATATTGCGTTTCAGGAACAGTTGAGGAAAGAGTCAAGAGATGTCAGGCCACGTTTCGTACCGTGCTCCTAACGCGACGTTCGCCGCTAGGTAGCAGCAGCGAGCAATAAGCGCCTGCGCGGATGTTACCTGCGGCATTTCCGGGATGACGTCGAGTACGCAGATACGGCTAGCGAAACTGAATGAATGAGATACTGTACATCTATTCAGCAGTGACTGTCGTTCCGTAACAGCGCAACTCATACACCGTCGCCTTGTTTCCAGAGTGTGTTCTTGGAGCTTGTTAATGAAATTCAGAAAGGCTGACATACATATTTTGAAATGACGATGCTATTTACACTGCGTTCTCTAATGGAGAGCTAAGTGATGTCACATAGTAGAGCTGCTCAAGTGTGTCAATATTTTTCGAGTCAACTTTTACGCCTCTGTGTAAGATCCTCTGTCCATATACAGCGTGTTTCAGAGTAGGAGGTAGTATGGACTAATTCGAACAAAACGTTCCGTATAACGTATGACCAATTTTATTGGTTATGTAATGGCTCTTCGTGCTATCTATCCTGGGCAAGGTTGTTCATACCCGACAGAGTACCACTTGAACCGATTTAATGTATTCTGGTCTTCGCTGAAATGCCGCGCCCCATCCTCACTCCTCACTCTTCCCACCCTCGTACTATAGTCCGGCCGTTACCAACTGATGATTCCTTGTTGATATGTCCTATCAACCGATTCCTTATTTAGTCAAGTTCTGCCACAATATATTTTCTCCCCAATTCTATACAGAACCCCCGTATTAGTTACAGGACCTAAACGTCTAATCTTCAGCATTCTTTTGTAGCACCACATTTCAAAAGCTTCTATTCTCTTCATGTCTTAATTGCTTCCACTTCCGCCGAAGTCTACGCTCCAGTTAAATATCTGTAGAATATACTTCCTCAAACTTAAATTTCTCCTCTTCAGAAACACTTTTCCTTGCCAGTGCCAGTCTACATTTTCTATCTTCTATACGTCGACCTTCATATTTATTTTGCTTTCCAAATAGTAAAACTCATGTATTACTTTTAGCGTCTCATTTCCTAATATAATTTCTTCAGCAATACCATTCGACTACATTTCATAACCCATACTTTGCTTTTGTCGATGTTCATCTTATACCCTCCTTTCAAGAAACTGTTCTCTCCGTTCACAGATGTTGAAATGAATCCAAAACAGTTACTCACTGCAGGTGTCAATCAATCGGTTCCGTATCCGACTGCAATGAACTTCCGAATTTTCTTGACAACACCACGTCTGAAGTCATCATGGTGTTCTTTTATGAGGGCAGCACTATTTATAATCCGAAAGATTAGACCTTCTCTCGCGTTTATTTTTTCTTTATAGACTTTGTCTTTCAACTATCCACACAACCAGTAATCTACAGGTGTCGTGTCTGGGGACCTTGGTGACTATTTTACTGATACATCTTCCGGAGAACTTCGGATTTAGATGATGTGTCACCTGACAGCTAGAATATGCACGGTTCCGTCATGTTGGAAGATATCCATTCTTGCTACCAAAGGAACCTCTTACAATAATGCTCGAAGGTCATTTTCTAGTCTTGGTAGCCGTGCCTCGTGTGCTGACACAACAGGCCCACTCAACTGCTTGTCTATCACACCAGATCACACGTTTACAAAGCAGCGTTCTGAAAATATGTCCCCACGATGCTATATGGGTTTCCATTGGGCTACTGAGGTGAATTACGAGTGATACTGATATTACACATTAATGTGACGACCACCTATGTTGGACGTCTACGTGCAATAACCACTCACAGACGGCAGGTGGCAGCACTAGCAGTGGAGGGTACGTAAATCATATCGGGCGGATGCGGAAAACAGTGCAGTCATTGTCGTAATGCGGAAACAGAGCGGTTTATTTGACGTCCAATAGCCTGAAATGGCTATGTTTGTAAACTTTTCGCTTGCCGCCATGATTAAACTATACCGTGTAAGACAAAATGGTTCTATCCAAAATAGGCGCCAAGGCATCTGCGGTTTACCATGGCCCATGGATCACAGCGGTGAATGACGCCTGTGGAGATTTACTCGGGCAAATAGATATGCAACTAATCGGGGTTGAAGCTCTTTTTTCCGTGTTTGCTTTAACAATACGTATGTTTTTGGATAGGGTCCGCCTTTAGCAAAACAATTTTGTTTTTTAACCCAAACATGTTTCACTGCAGTTGCAGCATCTTCAGCGGGCTTTTATTTTTCATCTGTTAAAGAATGTTCTTTACTGTTTGTATACATGTAACTATTAGTTTCTAAATCGTAATTGCAGATACTTGAAAGAACACATACATTATGAATTCATACCTTTTTACCACAAGGTGTGGTATTTCTGATGTGTTGTGTTTCTACAGTGACTGTTTTGTTCCACAATTTTTCATCTGCAACCACTTACACCTTAAAGAAGATAAATTGCTTAAGCCAAAATTACGATTTGAAAATTGTTATTTCTATGCCTGAAATTAATTAGTTCTATATGTGTTTGTGTGTGTCTGTTTAAATAATGTTTCAGTTATGTTTTCTTTTTCCTCATCTTCATCACTGTCAGACACCATATATTGAGTTGCCATTGTCACTGTTTCAAAGTTTACCAGCTGTAAAAACAAATATGGCGGGCAGTGGAACAGTTGAAGATGTAAAAATAAAATGGCTGACAGTGGAACAGTTGAGTGCTCCTGACGGTTGTTCTGAATCTTTCAGAGGTGTCTGTGAGATTTTTTTTTATTTTGTGTGTGTGTGTGTGTGTGTGTGTGTGTGTGTGTGTGTGTGTGTGTGTGTGTGTGCAACTATTAAGCAACTGACCGTTTAGATGAACCAAGGAGCAACCAACAGTGTCTCTTTAAGGACAGTTCAGCGAACGTTATGTATGGGCCTCTGCAGCAGGTGCCTGGTTCATGCACCCATGCTGACTGCTGTTCGGTGGCGACGAAGGCTGAAATTTGCACACCAGTACCACTACTGGACGTCCACAGAGTGGCGACAGGTGGCCTTTTCCGATAAATCGCGTTTTATGCTTCGTTAGACAGATGGCCTGTTGCCCTGCAACAACCATACGAAGACTCCATGCCAGAAGGGGGAGCATTACGGTCAGAGGAATGTTTTCAATACGTTCCATGGGCGCTCTCGTCACTCTGGATCGAACAATGGATCGACACAAGTATGCATCTATCCTTGGGGACCATGTCTACCTCCACATGCAGTTCATGATTCCTCGCTGCAATGGCATCTACCAGCAGGATGATGTATGTGTTACACAGCTCACAGTGCAAACGCAGGGTTCGAGCCCCCTACTCTCTTATCTTCGTGGTCCTTACGCGAAATATACGTTGGCGGCAGTATAATCGTTCTGCAGTCAGCCTCACATTCCAGTGCCCTAAATTTTCTCAATAGTGCTCCGCGAAAAGAACATCGCCTTCCCTCAAGTGATTCCCATTTGAGTTCCCGAAGTGTCAACGTAATCCTTGCATGTTGTTCAAACTTAAATGTATTTAATCTGGCCTGGTGCGGAGCCCAAATACTCTAACTGTACTCAAGAATGGTCGTCCTAGTGTCCTATACCAGTTTTCGCTACAGATGAACCACGCTTTCCTAAAATTCTCCCAATAAACGATGTCGACCATTCCTGTTTCCCACTACAGTCTTTATGTCCTCATACCATTTCATACTGCTTTGCAACTGTGCTCATAGATATTTAATTGACATGACTGCTTCAAGTAGCATAATACTAATATTGTATTCAAACATTATGGGTTTGTTTTTCCTGACTATCTGCATAACTTACATTTTTCTAAATGTAGGGGTAGCTGCCATTCATCACACCAACTTGAAATTTTTCCTAAGTAGTCTTGTATCCCTCCTACAGTCACTTAACGATGACACTTTCACATACACCACAGACTGCTGCTTATCCTGTCAGCCAGATCATTTATGTATATGGAAAATAATAGCGGTCTCATCACAGTTCTTGCAGTTCTTCTGGCAAAACCATTGCCTCTGATCGACACTCGTCGTCGAGGACAACCTACTGGTTCAAATTGCTCTGAGCACTATGGGACTTAACTTCTTTGGTCATCAGTCCCCTAGAACTTCGAACTACTTAAACCTAACTAACCTAAGGACATCACACACATCCATGCCCGAGGCAGGATTCGAACCTGAGACTGTAGCAGCAGCGCCGTTCCGGTCTGAAGCGCCTAGAACCGCTCGGCCACAGTTGCCGGCTCGACCTACCGGATTCTGTTACTTAAGATGTCTTCAAGCCACTCAGATACCTGGAAACTATTACGTGTTTGTTAACAGTCAGCAGTGTGGCTCCGTGCCAAATGCTTTACGGAAATCTAGGAATATTGAAACCGACTGTTGTCCTTCATCCATAGTTCGGAGGATCACTCGTGAGAAAAGGGCAAGCTGAGTTCCGCTCGAGCGATGCTTTCTAAAGCCGTACTGTTTTGTGGACAGAAGCTTTTTCCCTACCAAGGGAATTTATTATATTCGAACTGACAACATTTCAAGGATTCTCCACCAAACCCATGAAAAGATATCGGCCTACAATTGTGTGGATTCGTTTTTTTACCCTTCTTATATACAAGTCACTTGCGCTTCTTTCCAGTCGTTTGGGACTTTGTGCTGGGAGAGAGCTAAGTAAGGGGCCAATGCTGTAGGGTACTCTTTGTGCAACCAGACTGGTATTCTATCCGGACCTAATGACCTACTTGTTTTTAACTCCTCAAGTCGTTTCTCTACGCCAGGGATGCTTATTACTATTTCGTCCATACGGGAGTCTGTGCGGTGGTCAAACAATGCTATGTTCGTACGATTCTCCTGCGTGAACGATTTCTTAAACGCGAAATTTAAAACTTTTACGATTTTCTATTGCCACATCGCATTGGTCAACGACTGACTGGATAGAAGCCTAAGACCTAGTTAGCGATTTTACGTAGGACCAGAATTTTTCGGCAATATCTACTGCTGAGGTATGACAGTGGAAGTACTTGTAAGCTTTGTACATCGATCTTTTTACAGCCACCATTTTTCTATTAACTTTTGCCTGTCTGCCTGTTCCACCTGGATGAGTTTGCCTTACTCCCCTGGGCACCAACCCTCCCCCCCCCCCCCACCTTCCCCCCCTCACCTTGGATTTAAACCTAACCGATAATCTGTGGGACCACCTCGATGGGTCTGCCCGCTCCATAGAACCCTAGCCGTAAAACCTAGCGCAGCTGTCCACAGTACTGGAATCGGCATCGCTTCACATCCAGGTCGGTACCTCCCAGAGTCTCCCTGGCTCTCCTCCAGCACGTCAGCGCTGCAAAAGTTGGCTATTCAGATTTTTGACGGGTGGTGATATTAGTGTGAGTGGATCGCGTGTAAACGTTCCTTCATCAGTAAACAGTACTAATGCGATTACTGGCCGCTCGGAGTTGCCGCGCGGTTTGAGGCGCCATGTAACGGATTTGACGGCCCCTGCCCCCGGAGGTTCGAGTCCTCCCTCGGGCATGGGCGTGTGTGTTGTTCTTATCATAAGTTAGTTTAAGTAGTGTGTAAGTCTAGGGACCGATGACCTCAGCAGTCTGGTCCCTTAGGAATTCACACACATTTAATACGATTACTCTGCAATGTGACACTGAACAACGACAAAATTCCAGTCGTCTGCCTTCACCTTATTCTCAAAAGCGCTGTAAATTACGATGATAGAGATCGTGCATACATAATGTACGACAAACGTTTGTGTGTGTAACAGCGATACGCGTAGAAATTCTGCTAGTACTTGTCGAAGGACTACGTTCGAGCAACAGAATAAGGTCCTCTACTTCACCCGCACACTGTTGATTTGCACATTCATATGAGGCATGACTGCTAGTAACTGCACCAGTCTCACGCAGTTTAGTGAAAAGACGGGTAAAAAATCTTGAATCTGGTAGTCTGCCGTTGGGAAATCGTGAACCGTGCAGAAGCAGCACCGCTTCCATTACAAAACCCGTACGCAAATACTATACAGGCATTCCAGAATTTGTAAGCATGCTGCACCATGATCAAACGATACAGTGTAATAAGGCAAAGACCACAACTGCAATCACTGTTGGGAAAAAAAGATTCAGTTCTGTAAACTCAAGCAAAAGTTGAAACTGAAACTTAAAAATGAAAAATCCGGAAAGTGGAAGTAGGCCTAACGCATCGAGGGTTCCACACAAACCTAACTACGAAGAGTGTGAGAAAAGTAATGGGACTAATTTTTTTATCTACCAAAGTTTTTATTTAATTTTTTCAAATTTACCAAATTTCGTGAGTCTAGGTCAACGGTAACATTACACTATAGGTTTTGATGAGTGAGTTTGTGATTATGTGACATACTGGTAAATGACCGTATCTTTTGTTAGTAATGAAGTAGGAGTTTAATTTTTTCACACTGCCAAGCAGCCATAGACCCATGTGACATAAATTTCAGGTGTCTATAAAATTAGCTGTGACACATGTCCAATCTACTACAGGGTAAACAGGACGAGGAATTTCTGTTAGATACAAAGAACATAAACAGTACAGTTATATATAACTCACCCTTTGTTAATGATTTATTAATTACAAACCGTAAGCGAAAACTAGTTAATGATGTCAGTTCCCCACATAGAGAGGAAGGCTTCGCACTCGACATTCCTAACGACTTAGAACTTGTCAGACACCTTCTCTTTTAATGACGATTATTCTTAAGGAACGGTTGCAGTTACTCAATAACATATTTTAATGATATAAAGCTGTTACTTAGATAGGCCTGAAGTTCACTTTTTCTTGAGATAGATTCTAAAATATGGTTTTCCTCTCTCGTCTACATTTATTATTTCGTACAAAAATGTATCTGACATTTGCCGTTGCAATGTCCTATATAATTTTTCATTTTACATAGTACTGGCTATTGATACATGAGATGAGTACTTAAATCCGATTTAAAATATTTTTATAAATTAAGCAGCTGGTATCTTCAGTGTTTGCTGGATAGCGCGACTTGATTCGTGTCCACCTTGTAGCAACTTCGGCATGTGAACCTCTTAGTCTGATGCCATCTCCAGTGATTGTTACCTCTTGCAGTCTTTAGCGGCGCGTACTGAACTCTCCCGTGTGGCTATAGTTTTACTGGCAAGCTTTATCTCAGTTTCATTGTTTTCAATTTTATGTGGTTTCAACATTAACTTCTTAAAGAAGTATATTATGTGACAAGAGCATTATCGCCCTTAATGTTGTTCGCCAGTTATTACATGTGAGTACAGTCTTCTTATAAGAATAAAAACTGTTTCTTCCTTATTTTTCTCTTTGTTAATGTTTATTTATAGTCTTTTTAGGTAATTGTGGATTTTCCGATGAAGTAACCCTTAGTCGGTGTCGAAACCTGGTCAAAGTAAAATTTTGTTGCAACCGATTGGCTATTTTATACCAGTCATATACGTTATTGTCTATTGCTGGTAGTATAATTGGTAGATCGAACATGAGCCACTGGTGATACACATCATGTGATGGGAGGATCCACTGTGAGCCACAAGTGGTACACACCGCCCGATGGGAGGATCTAGCATGAGCCAGCAGTGGTACACGCTGTCTGATGGGAAAATCTACCCTGAGCCAGCAGTGGTACACACTGCCTAATGGAAGGATCTAGCGTGAGCCACAGATGGTACACACTGTCTGATGGGAGAATCTACTGTGAATCACTAGTGGTACACTCTGCCCAGTGGGATGGTCTAGCGTGAGCCACTGGTGGCACACGCCGCCCAATGGGAGAATCTAGTGTGATGCACCGGCGTGAATGTTTTAAGTTACTCCTTATTTTGTCGTCTTGTAGTGGACCTTTTGTCATGTGTTCTACCAAATGGAACAACATATAAAGCAGTGGTCTTCAAACTGTGGCCCGGGGGCCTCATTTGGCCCCAATCGAGTAGTCGTGTGGTCTGCGTTCTCTGCCATATTTTATAATAGCATGCAGCTAGCAGCTAATTGCCGAACCGAAAATGTCAACTAACGTGAAGAGCTTCCTAAGAGTGCAGTTTTCCTGCTCAGTAATAAACAAAAACACTTAGGAAGCAATACGTTGAGATGTGCTTAATTTTATCTGTGAGTGATGAATTCGGCTTTGTGCTAAGTAAAGTTGGCTGCTTACCTCAGCAGCAGATGGGTAAGTGTCGCAGTCAATGCGGGGTTAGAGTATTTGAGAGAAAGAATGTTTTATCGTTTAATTCTAGAACTGACACCTCACGGAAATCTGTGCATCGTACCGATCAGCTGTTATGGTTTAAGTTTCAAATGGAAGTAACACAAATTCTTGAATGTGCATTATAGGGACGTCCGTCGTGAAATGCGGTTTTTACAAAGAATATGAAATTAAATTAAAATGTATTTTGCTACAAGTACAATTAGTGTTATTAATACTTTGACTGTCAATCCCTGCAGTTCACAGGTCACTAAAATTTCGGTAGTCTGTCGATCCTAACACGTTATATGGTAAAGTACAAAGCCACCTATATTGACGGGCTCGATCGACCTTCATTGTGTTGCAAGTAAGATGTAGTTTCTAAAACAGCTGTTTGTTGCACGAAGTCAAGCTGCTGGAGGGTGGCAGGTATTCGTTCAGCATGTAAAGAAACGAAAGATATGGTTTCACTTTTTTTTTTTTTTTTTTTTTACGGAAGACGGAATTTTGCGTGAAAACTGGAGCAACAGTTTCTTGACAATGACAGGAGGATGACGATATCGAAGATTCAGATGATGATCCTGACTTTTTGTAGGGAGAATTCTCTCAAACTTCAATTTAGTATGTCTTGTTTTGTTTTCATAAAACTCTCGTTGAAACAGTACGTTCTTTTCTGATGTTTGCTCTTTTATGAACTATGAAAAACTTTTTTATTTGTTACAGGCAAACAGGAAAGGCTGCAAGACGAAATACTATATACTAATGCAGCGAGTGCAAAATAGCCATTGCGCGGGGGGGGGGGGGGGGGGAAGGAGAGTGGGGAGAGGTGTTTAACAATCAAAATGGTTCAAATGGCTCTGAGCACTATGGGACTTAACTTCTGAGGTCATCAGTCCCCTAGAACTTAGAACTACTTAAACCTAACTAACCTAAGGACAGCACACACATCCATGACCGAGGCAGGATTCGAACCTGCGACCGTAGCGGTCGCGCGGTTCCAGGCTGTAGCGCCTAGAACCGCTCGGCCACCGCGGCCGGCTTTAAACAATCAGTCCACCTGCCTGGATAGGCTTCAGGTTGCGGTGGTGGATACTGATTTAGCCCACAATAGCAGCGTTGAAGAAAATTCGACTAAATACCTACCATGCAAAGACCACATAACTCCGGTCCAAGGGTAGTAACTGAAAGTTAGTTAAACTATCGGGCGTTCGGGATGCTTGCATCACTCGTTTGAAAAATGTCTAAAATTACCTTGAAGTTGGTTATTGTCTTTAAAACAAGGAGAAGTCTATCAAGTCCGTGTTTCACATCCCGACGTCAATTATGCAATGATAGTGACTGTATCTGTTACAAGTTAACACCCATGAGCAGCCAGAAGATATTTAGTCTGACCCGATATTTTAAACGTCCTAAACAGTCACTGACCCACGACTACTTGCGAGGTAACAGATTCAGTCGTTCAGCAGACTTTTTACAAAGAAGTGCTCACTATAATGTCTCGTAATCTGCACGAAACACGCCACACGGAGTTTATGTACGACATGAAAGGTTCACAGTGTTAATCAATTAATAATCCGCTTACACAGACAACAGAACAACACTTGGCCAGGAAATTACAGTGTCACAACTTCGCGATCGTTGAGGGCGGCACCAACCGGAAACAGCGAACAGTCAACACTGAGTGTTCCGAATGATGCCGACTTTTAACGATCGGTATTTGGGGACCAGAGGGCAATTTATCGTGCCGTTACTACAGCTAGTATATTGGGCGTTCATAACATACTAATTTATGTAGGTTGTAAACTCTTGTGGTGATTGTAACATATATCGTGTATATGCACGATATTTTGTTGCCGGCCGCGGTGGTCTAGCGGTTCTAGGCGCTCAGTCCGGAACCGCGCGCCTGCTATGGTCACAGGTTCGAATCCTGCCTCGGGCATGGATGTGTGTGATGTCCTTAGGTTAGTTAGGTTTAAGTAGTTCTAAGTTCTAGGGGACTGATGACCTCAGATGTTAAGTCCCATAGTGCTCAGAGCCATTTGAACCAATTTTGTTTCCGCAGCGGAATTCTCACGCCTACAGGTGATTAAGCCAACTCTGCCATTGACAAGTTATGTCTAGGGATTTCCATAAAACGAAGTATTGTGTTGTGGTTTTACTTCACTTCAGTTCAGCAAATGAAATCAGTTGTTCCTATCGGGATGCTACTAGAATGAATTAAAGTTGGATATCGGAAATGATTTGTTCTTAAACAACAAAGAGTCCAAAAATTATATTAACATGGCGTACACAATGTCAAATGCTACCCTAAATGTAATTTCGAGATTGGCCGAACATATGTCTGACTTTCTTTAGATCGTGCCCTCCTTTTATTAGATGGAAACAAAGCTGGCTAATACAGATTAACGGTGACAAACAGAACACTTTCAATTTGATTGGCACTTCCAGAAAAAGCTCAGAGGGCAAGCACATGAATTTATTGTGAGTGTTCGCCAAACCGAAGTGCACATATCACCTATTGAAGTACAGACGGCAGTTATAATGCACCGATGATCTGCTCACAGGGGCATTGGCTGGTATGCAGATGCTGTCTGTGGTGTACCTGTAATTCTCTGCCTACACAGTGGACGAAATATGCCGTCCATAAACTCCCAAGGCTGAAATTTGTAGAAGATAGAACAAGAGTCAAGATTTCGGTTTGCTCTCTAGCCAGAAATTCGACTCAAATATTCTTCCGTAAAGAAGAACTTCAGTGTGTGTCAAACTCCACAGGGAGATAAAGAACTGTCACTCGAGTAAACAAAATAATAATTCTGTTCACATAGAAACGACTTCCTGCGCTCCTTGTGGCGAAATTGGCACTTCTCATATCTTACCGCCGGGTTCTCAGGTGTGATGTCTCGCCAAAAAAGGTCTATGTCGATCCCCACAGGGAAGAGTCTTCAATCAATCCCCGCAGGTAAGGGTGTTTCCATGCCATACGTTTGCTTCATCCTCGACACGTGTTATCTGTGTTTACGCTCAGGTGAAGAATCCCAGCAGCTGTTACAAAAACACTACCTCCCACTACTTCGTCATGAACCTTGTGGTATCGATAGCTAGGATGCCACGGCGTAGCTGCTAGTTAAGTTAGCACTACGACAGGAACGGCGACAGCGCCCTCTACGATCACCACTGTAGAGTCAGCCAATTCATCAAGAGCAGATGGCGGGGACACTTCGCACCTCACTGCAAGTTATGTAACCGTTTATCAACATGTTTTTGTCTACAGTAAACATCTATAATTTGACAACGCAGTACCTACGACGTGTTTTACCTCACCTGCTCCCACTCGCTTCCTTCATTCGGCCAACCTTTGTTTCCAGGAGCAGACCAACGCGCCACCTTTCCAGGCGGGATACAAAACACCTACCAGCCAATCGCCTGTAGCTCATAATGTTTTCAGAAGGTTTTCTGGAATTTTGCATTTCGTCTCTTACCTCCTTAGCACTTCCTTAGCACTCCGCCAATGAAATACACATCTCTCATTTTCAATGGAAAGCGAGTCACGAAATTTCCCATGAAAAGATTCCTCTGTATTCAGCTCCCGGCTATTGCTTGTGACCACACGTATTTCTTCGCACTAAAACGGATGTCTTTTCACCTCGTTCCTCCCTCGACACTTTTCCGCCAGATACGCTGCTCAGAGAGCAAACTCCCACCTGCACAGTCTGTGCTATGGGGTTTCTGCGGCCTCCAGAATTGTAAAGCGCCGCATCTTCACTGTGTTCTCTCCCAAGGCAGTGAATATCCGCCCCAGCAGAACGCAACGACTCTCGTGTCAGCCACTCTTTAACCGATAGCGGCTTCTGAGGGACGCGTTGCTCACGTCGTGCTTCCTGTCAGCGTTCGGCTCCAGTTAACTTCCAAACACGCAGCAGTGTAGAAATTGTTAATACATAGTGCTCTCCAGCATCAGCCAATGAAATTATTACTAATTCGATCATGCATTGTAAATAGTGATCTAATATAAACATAAATCGAAAAGAATTTGCAGAATATTAAATGTATGGTGGCAAAATATTGCTACGTTACAATGTTAGCAGCAATGAACAGCAAGTATTGGCTCTTGGCCGGAAAAGTTTGGCGATCACTGGGTGAGACAATTAAATGCAGCTCCCGTTTGCCGTTCCGTTCTATTTATAGTTCAGCTCAGGGCTATAAGCAAACTAGACTAAAATCTAGTGACCTCTGGGAGAGACCATGGTAGTACTACTCTCACCTCTAACCTTTATAATGGCTTCACGATAAATGATGACAGCCAAAATATTAAAATCTTGCTTTATAATGGCGTCATTTCAAACAAGAACGAGTTCAAATTTCTTGAGGCATGCTATGTCCAGCTGAAGAAAGTGACTGATGATTAGATCCCACAGAACTACCAAAATATGGGCATGTTGACTCCTCTGCATTTCATCTGCTGTTCCAAATAGTCCTAGATATTTTCCATAGTTTTTACATTAGCTAATTTAGCGGGTTATTGGAGGTGCTGAGTGTTCGTCAAACTAGGTACCTATGTATGAAGTCCTGTCAAAGTGGCAGTTGTCATCTTGGAAGATAGGATATCCACAGCATACTCATGAACCCTTACAAGGGATAACTCTTTGTCACAGAGAATGTTGATATAATACACTGTACAGTCACATTGATGAGACCGCCCGTCAAAAGCCCGAATAATCACCTTTCGCAGCACAGTGCTCTGTGATACACGTAGGAAGAGAGTCAACGAGGTTCCGGAATGTACTGACAGGGATGCAGAACCTTGCCGACTTCAGCGCTATAGCCAGCTACGCCGCATTTCTCGGTTGACGATCCATAGCGTTAACAGCTCGTATTCTCGATCGTATTTAAATCAGAGGGGTTTTGTGTCAGGGGAGAACGGAAAATTCATCCTGGTACTCCTCGACCCGCGCACGTACACTGCGAACTGTGTGACACGTTGCAGTGTCCTGCTGGTAGATGCCATCGTACCGAGGATAAACAAACTGCATGCATGGATGGGCATTGTCCATTGTGCCTTGCAGAATGATGTAGTCACCCAGAGAATGTCACAAAAACATTCCCCAGACCATAATACTCCCTCCTCTGGTGTGGACCAGAGTGAAATGTGTGTGAAATCTTATGGGACTTAACTGCTAAGGTCATCAGTCCCTAAGCTTACAAACTACTTAACCTAAATTATCCTAAGGACAAACACACACATCCATGCCCGATGGAGGACTCGAACCTCCGCTGCGACCAGCCGCACAGTCCATGACTGCAGCGCCTTAGACCGCTTGGCTAATCCCACGGGGCAGGTGTGGCTCCTTCCAGAGATTGATCCAGAGTGTTTGCTTTCAGACGTTTCACTCCGAAAACGCCAACGGCCATCTGTCTGATGGAGCACAAAACGTGAGTCACTTAGTGGACCTCCAGTTGAGGTACTGAAGTGCACGGATGAACAGTAGTCAGCATGGTTGCATGAAGAAGCTACGGAGGCCATACACAGCAACATTCGCTGAACGGTCGTTGAGGGGACACTGTTGGTAGTCCCGTGGTTCATCTGGACAGTCAGTTGCTCATCAGCTGCTTGGCTATTTGCCCATACATATCTTCGCAGCCATAATTCACAGTGTCATCTGTGACCCGTCGTGTACCACAGTTGCCTCAGCGCCGGTTTTGGATAGCGTCATTTTGCCCTGCGTGGTATACTTTAACTGCAGCATCAAGTGAACAGTTCACAAACTTAGCAGTTGCGGCAATGCTTCCACCCTTGGCCAAAAAACGATGATCATGCCCTTTTGGAAATCAGATAAATTGCCCCGTTTTCGCTTTACGACACCGACGGCACTGTTATCCGGGTTCCCCCGTCACGATTGGTATACCCCTCCACTGCTACTGCCGGCATCTGCCATCTGTGTGCGATTATTGCACGTTCACATCGAACATAGGCGGTTTTCTCATTAATGTGACTGGACTGTGTAATACTGATTTAAGTTCACCATAACATGAATAACTCGTCATGATAGGAAGAACACTTCCGAAACATCGAGAAACCATCTATGGCCCCGATCTACACCGCCTTCACACTGCGAATTAAACACACCATTGCGCTGTCGTTGTATTCGACTCCTTGCATCATTTGAAAATAGGCAAGGTCGCAACATGTCTGAACCTACTGCCAATCGAACACGTGCAGTTTTGTATGCTGGTGAGAGCAAGTCGCCTTCAACTGGTAGCAATGGACCTCTGTAAACAACACAGGGACTTAGGCATCATTAGGAGAAAACAGAAAATATGTTATACAGTTATTGAAGTAACTGGCCTCATATTGCGTTCTTCACACAAGAAAGACAAATCTAATGTTTCTTTCATGAGAACAGAAGACTTTACAGACTACGATACTTGTTGGTCAAGGCTCTACACCCGCCCACACACACACACACACACACACACACACACACACACACACACACACACATACACATAAAAATACTTGCCTTAGTAATGATTCGTACGTAAAAGGTGTTCCAAAAGTGCAAAAGATTTCTTTAGCTATATCAAAGTATCATGGACTTAGTTTCATCGAAGATTCACCACAGGTGAGAAACGTCAATGACCTGCGGTCTGATAGCTATTATTTAAGCACTACTCAGATGAATCAACAACTTTCCAAGCAGTCTACCTACAAAGCCAAACTATCTATAAACACAGTAAAAATAGATGATATTAGATAAAGTGTAATTTACATTCTGGAAGATAGGATGCAAATTTGGAATAAAATTTTGATATACCCAACAGCGAAATGAAATGAAACTGAAGAGAATGTTTCAGTCCATGAACTTATTTTGATGTAAAAATGTTAAAATGAATGTCGTGTGACTAGGGCCTCCCATCGGGTAGACCATTCGCCGGGTGCAAGTCTTTCGATTCGACGCCAGTTCGGCGACTTGCGCGTCTATGGGGATGAAATGATGATGATTAGGACAATACAACACGCAGTCCCTCAGCAGAGAAAATCTCCGACGCAGTCGGGAATCGAACCAGGGCCCTTAGCATTGACATTCTGTCACACTGACCATCTTCTTTTTTTGGTTTGTCTCATTTTGTTCTATATTGTTCGTTGAATTTGTTAGGGGCGGACGTCCGATGACACCCGTTTAGGTTCTTAGTTGATCCATTCAGTCAGGTTTTTTTCTTTATCACATAGCTAAGTCTCTGGCCGAACACGCTGAGTTACCGTGCCAGCTGACCACTCAGCTACTGGGGGCGGACGTGTAACAATGTTTTGT
This sequence comes from Schistocerca americana, assembly GCF_021461395.2. Classification (NCBI taxonomy): domain Eukaryota; kingdom Metazoa; phylum Arthropoda; class Insecta; order Orthoptera; family Acrididae; genus Schistocerca; species Schistocerca americana. Next base: position 314,824,680 of record NC_060124.1, read on the forward strand.
AAGATGGCGAGAAGTATGCCCCTTATATAAAGTCATTAAAGATCACCTAACTCATGTTGAGCGAACAGTAGGGCTGAACAAAAATGACTGACATAAAAACTTTGTGGAAACGCTTCGATTTACTGGATGCTAGTTTATCCCAGGGAAGTATACAGAGTTGACCGTGGCTGGCTGGGGATCGGCGAAGGGACGTGACAATAGGCAGCTTTGGGCGGCTCAAGCTCTGAGAAAGTGGTAACGGGGCACGGCCTCCAGCTGCCTTAAGGTGAGTGACAGTGAGTGGGTGGTTGACTCCATGCTGGTGTACCGGGAAGCAGACGGAGAACTTGTACTCCTGTTGATAAATGTCCATCGTCCCGTTTTCAGTGAAACATGCGAGCAAGCCGTGTAAAACTACAGTGGAGCGGTCAACAGAGGCCAAAATATGTGTGTTTGTGACTATAGCAACTTCACGCTGAATTCACGGTCTGCAGAGTCTGAAGTAAATCATGTGAAGAGCGACAGAATGAAATACGCCGGCCGCCAATGGGAACATAGGACCCAGGAATTTGAAGTACTCTCCTGGGAGTCAGAATTCCGGAAAAATTGTTGTTTTGTGCATATGATAACCATGATGGGTGGCCTGGGAGGAGCTAAATAGCAGAAGTTGCGAGAAGGGAAATTTTGTGGGAATTTGTTCACTTCCGAGAGCAGGCATTGGTCAGCGCTGGGAAGCGACACATAATTAACGCGACTTGCGCTGCAATTGGCGTAAGTGATTTTGCTGGAGGCGAAACCGAGGTGAAGAGTGGACTGGGAGAAGTCCCCGTAGTGGTCTTCCGTTCCCAGCGTGCCTAGAGTGTGGACGTGGCGTTCTTTACTCAGCTTGCCTGAGAAAGAGTGAGCATCTCTGCAGTTTAGGACTTAGCAAATGGAACGATTGAGCTTGGCGATAGGAAGTTTTGGTTCAGCTATGTACTGAGCAAGACAGCTAGAAGTGAATAGACGAGGGCAGCCTTGCAGCACCACGAGGTCGGCCGACGTCCACACAACGACGCCGCTCCGTCACGCTGTATTCGGTGATATTGCGCCCGCTCCAGCCACTGATTAATTTGTTGGATCACATTGGCAAAGTTTCCATGAGGGTTTCATGGGCCGTGTATTGTAGAATTCTTCTCGCACTTCGCATTACGGCTGGGTCAGTCGATAGGAATTACTTTTGATTTACCGCGGTTTACTCCACGCAAACGCAATTTATTACCACTGCCTGATACAAGAGTCTTGTAATGTGATGACTGAAGGTCGGGAGTTAAAATAAATTTGTGCTAATCGACTGCATCTGTTTTCAATCAAGTAGTTGAATTCCCAAGTCACTTACTTAATTAATTTTATGTTCAACATTTGCATCTGGTGTTCAATAGCTGAATATAACATCAATGTGCACCCCTTTTTAATTAAAAGTGAACAATTCTGAATCAATTAATGTCAACACAGCCACCGCAGTTCAATCAGGAGTCACAGGGCTTTATTTTTTTTTTTTGCGTTATCTGATATTGCAGCAGTTTTGCACTCTCTGTTGATCTGTTAGTCAATTAGCTGGGGCGAACACACGCTAAAACCAGATAAGTGACGGGTGGGGTGTTACAGTTTAAAGTGTATTTCGTGCGAGGACAATATTTAAGATGAATCAAAGTATTCAAATTATAAGGTTTTTACATACAATCTGTATTGTTTACCGCCAAAAAGGGGAAATGTCAAGTTGCGGGAAAAATAGAAAAAAAGCCATAATCTAAAGCACCAACCAATTATTTTTAGAATAAACAGAGACTAATTTTGCTTTAGAGTTTTTGAATGAAGCAGCTTCTTGTCTCTGCTGTAAAATTTGCAAAAGTGGACTTGTTCCTTTTCTGCATGTATTCTGTACCGAGCTATCGATCTCTTAAGAGCAGATCTGCGTTTGACACATCAAAAAGTATGGCAGGAGAGAACTCTCTGAGGTACTAGTACTAGCGAGCCAATAAAAATCGAACGCAGAGGTTGGTCAGCGAGAGACTGGTGTGTTTGGACAGACAGAGAGAGTCGTGTCGTGGAGTGTGTTTGGGCACTGCAGCTCGAGATAGCCAGGTGTGCTTCAGTTGTTTCGAACTTAGAGTCTGAGTTTCACTCGAAGCCATTTTCCAATGGCTGTGTGAGTTATATGCCGCACCATAAAGCGGAACTCCCTATTGAAACAAGATCTCGTACATGACGAGACGGAAAGGCAATCAGGATATTTGTGAAAGAGAACGCTGCCAACAAGCTGTCTCTTGGATGTCGGCCGATGCGATCTCACGAGGCAAGTCGAGGACTGGGGCCGCATTCGTGATACGAATAAGCCAGAGCTGCCTTTGGAATGTTAAACGAGAAATAATACGATCACACGCAAATATAATGTTTCAGAAAGATAATGATGAGGGTTCTATGCAACTAGATCCGAGTGGAGGCCAATTAACAACGTATAAACGATCAACTATAAACAGGAACGGAGTATCAGTATCAAGTATCTAGCATCCACCGAGCATCCAGCCAGTATAAAGACGCCATTGGCAGTGACGACTGGCAGCAGTTACTGGAGGAGCTTTAGAAATTTCGACAACGAGAAGATGGTGAAATACTCTGGTGGACACAACTGCAACTGTTAGTAGGTGGGGCTATAGGTTTTCATTGGATTAGTGTGTGATATATCTAGTCACTGTCTCAAGTACCTATTGTTGAGCATTTCAGCTAATAACAGCAGCAAGTCACTGCTTAATACTTACTGTATCTCGCGTGAGTAAGGTCTAGGAGCCAATGATTGATTTGGTAGGCGAAGTGGCCAGGGAATCAGTAGTTCACAGAGCGAATGACGGTAAGAGCGCTCGTCTTTAATAGAAATTGTAACTCATACGTAATAAGCGTGCGATCCCGAGAAGGGGTTCTGGCTGAGCCTTTGGGAAGCTATACGATGAAGTGGCAAAAGTCATGTGATACTTCTTAATACCGCGTAAGATCTTACTTAGCCCGTAATGTAGGAACTCGACGTGGCACACCGGCCGGAGTGACCGAGCGGTTCTAGGCGCTACAGTCTGGAACCACGCGACCGCTACGATCGCAGGTTCGAATCCTGCCTCGGGCATGGATATGTGTGATGTCCTTGGGTTAGTTAGGTTTAAGTAGTTCTAAGTTCTAGGGGACTGATGACCTCAGAAGTAAGTCCCATAGTGCTCAAAGCTATTTGAACCTTTTTTGGACGTGGCACGGACTCAACAAGTCGTTGGAAGTCCCCTGCAGTAATATTGAGAGATGCTGTCTCTACAACTGTCATTAATTGCGAAAGTGTTGCCGGTGCATGGTTTTGTGCACGAAGTGGCTTCTCGATTATGTCCCATAAATGTTCGATGGGTTTCACGTCGGGTGATTGGGGTGGTCAAATCATTCGGTCGATTTGTAAACAATGTTCTTCAAACCAATCGCGAACAATTGTGGCTCATTGAAATGACATCGTTGTTTGAAAACATGAAGTCCATGAACGGCTGCAAATGGTCTCCAAGTAGTTGAACATAACCATTTCCAATCAGTTATCAATCCAGTTCGACACGAGAACCAAGTCCATTCCGTGTAAACACAGCCGTCACCGCTATGGAGCCACTGCCGCTTGCACAGTGCCTTGTTGACAACTCGGGGCCATGGCTTCGTTGGGTCTGCACCACACGCCAAACTTACCATCTGCTCTTGCGAACTGAAATCGGGTATCATCTGCCCAGGCCACGATATGGTCACGACCCCGGGTACGTTCGTCGTACTTCCCACTTTGATTTCTGCTGTTATTTCACGCAGTGTTGCTTGTCTGTTAACACTGACAACGCGCTAACGCTTCTGCTCTCGGTCGTTAAGTAAAGGCGTTCGGTCACTGCGTTGTTCATAGTGAGAGGTAATGCCTGAAATGTGCTCTTCTCGGCACATTCTCGACACTATGGATCTCGGAATAGTGAATTCTCTAACAGTTTCCGAAATGGAATGTCCCATCTGTCCAACTACCATTCAAAGTCTGTCCATTCCTGTCGCGCGGTCATAATCACCTCGGAAACCTTTTCAGAGAAAATGGTTCAGATGGCTCTAAGCACTATGGGACTTAACATCAGAGGTCACCAGTCTCCTAGACTTGTTATTGTTGTGGTCTTCAGTCCTGAGACTGGTTTGATGCAGCTCTCCATGCTACTCTATCCTGTGCAAGCTTCTTCATCTCCCAGTACCTACTGCAGTCTACATCCTTCTGAATCTGTTTAGTGTATTCATCTCTTGGTCTACCTCTACGACTTTTACCCTCCACGCTGCCCTCCAATACTAAATTAGTGATCCTTCGATGTCTCAGAACATGTCCTACCAACCGATCTTTTCTTCTAGTCAAGTTGTGCCACAAGCTCCTCTTCTCCCCAATTCTATTCAATACCTCCTCATTAGTTATGTGATCTACCCATCTAATCTTCAGCATTCTTCTGTAGCACCACATTTCGAAAGCTTCTATTCTCTTCTTGTCTAAACTATTTATCGTCCACGTTTCACTTCCATACATGGCTACACTCCATACAAATACTTTAAGAAACGACTTCCTGACATTTAAATCTGTACTCGATGTTAACAATTTTTTCTTCTTCAGAAACGCTTTCCTTCCCATTGCCAGTCTACATTTTATATCCTCTCTACTTTGACCATCATCGGTTATTTTGCTCCCCAAATAGCAAAACTCCTTTACTACTTCAATTGTCTCATTTCCTAATCTAATTCCCTCAGCATCACCCGACTTAATTCGACTACATTCCATTATCCTCGTTTTGCTTTTGTTGATGTTCATCTTATACCATCCTTTCAAGACACTGTCCATTCCGTTCAACTGCTCTTCCAAGTCCTTTGCTGTCTCTGACAGAATCACAATGTCATCGGTGAACCTCAAAGTTTTTATTTCTTTTCCATGGATTTTAATACCTACTCCGAATTTTTCCTTTGTTTCCTTTACTGCTTGCTCAATATACAGATTGAATAACGTCGGGGATAGGCTAGAACCCTGTGTCACTCCCTTCCCAACCACTGCTTCCCTTTCATACCCCTCGACTCTTATAACTGCCCTATACTTAGAAAGACTTAAACCTAACTAACCTAAGGACATCACACACATCCATGCCCAAGGCAGGATTCGAATCTGCGACCGTAGCAGCAGCTCGGTTCCGGACTCAAGCGACTAGAGCCGCTCGGCCACAGCGGCCCGCAAAGCTTTTCACAAGAATCCCCTGAGTACGAATGACAGCTCCACTTGTGTACTGTCCTTTTATACCTTGTGTTCGCGATGCTATTGCCATCTGTACATGTGCATATCGCTATCCCATACTTTTGTTACTTCAGTGTATGACTCTATATGTATAACAAGAGGTGGTTGGTTGAACATTTCACATGTCAATATGTTCACATGCCAGTGTGTTTAGAGACAAATAAATCTCTTTGAAGGAGATTAATAAGTTGTTAATCGGCAGACTGCTGCTGCCAAAACCAAATCTTTCTGACCGATGACCGTGCAGTTTAGTTCCTGTACCCTACAAGCCAGTAACTCCTTATCACTTGTCGCCAGCGCAACCTTAAGCAACCAAGGAGGTTCTACTCCCTCTCATTTTCTCTGTGAATGTTGACCAGAATAATTACAACAGCACCAAAAAGTGACACTGTCGTCAATGTCCCCACTGCGTCACGCAAGCAATACCGATTCTATATTGGCGGATTGGACCTGTGGCGGGACCTGACATTTCGCACTGCTAGACTTGGTGTACTGGTATTCACAGTATCGTCAGAACTTTCGAGTGTGCTTTCTATTTTGAGACGTTACGTTTACCGCTTTGTGAAGGCGGTGATGTTCGAAGCGTTGTACAGAATAGGGTTTCCCTTAATCCAGTGCACTTAATTTCTTCAAATTATCACTCAATTACTTTCTTTTATTGTTTTAGATACATAGTTTTTTTTGTTCAAATTTTTCACGGGTTGTGGCTTTTCGTAACACATGATATTTGCACAAACGTTGTACGTGGCATGGCTTAACTATATTTTGGAAGCAATTATATCGTTACGCGCTACCTAATATGTTCCTAAACACCGCGAATTACAACGGAAATTTTCAGGGACGCATGCTTCGGGTTCTAGTGGTGATGGAAGCGTAGGGTTGATGTTTTGGATAGCCCTTGATATAGGGCCAATTTGTGTAACCAAGACAAGAATCGTCTTACTGTAACTATCCTATAGCACTGGGTCAAACTTTGAATATTACACGTTTCCTGCAGCTTGGGTAAAGGGAGCAAAGCGGTTCTTTTTTTTTGCGTTAGATGTGATCTACGGTGCCCCTTAAGGGGCTTACGGAAGCACCTTTTATTTCATGGGTGGTTTCTGAGAAAACTCGAAAAACGTGGTTTTACGATATATTCCTGAGATACCGATCTCGAACAACCTCGAATATTTTCTTCCAAGATACAGAAGCTTAAAGCTACCCTTCCTGTATATGTAAAACATGCAATTAAAATCCGGTGTGACGCGAAAAATTAGTTTCGTAATTTATAAAGTGACATAGAACAAATATATATCGTGGAAAGTGTCTCCGTTATCATGAGAAGGATTCTGAGAACCCCATATTGTAATGTTACTGAAGCACACGCAAAATGTTTGCGCACATAAAATCCGGTCTGACATCTAAAATTAATTGTGCGTTGTTTCAGTTTCACATAAATAAACTATCAAAATTTTACTGACCCATAAACGTCTTTTCATATGAGTGACATGCTCTGCGGTAGCACGGAGAAGAAGGCAGTCAGCGGAAAAATGTTCACATCGGAGCACAAAAAAGCGAATATGCTCCTATTTCAAAGACTGATTGAAAAGTGGGCTACCAGCTGCCTCATTCTGCTTTCCTCAGCATCTTTAAAAATGTTGGCACGCGAAAATATTCGAGCTTTTATCTGCTGATACAGAAGATAGTGGTAGTTGGAAAGAGACGGGAAAGTAATAGTAAATAATGGTTGTGGTATAGAAAGAGTGAGGGACACAACGGCAATGTGAGGGACATAGTTGCACTGGAACATACATGCCAGTGACAGAACAGTGCTAGGAAAAGAGGGAAAGAGACAGTGCCAGTTGGAGAAGAATAAAGAGAAGAAGAGAATGGGAGTGGTTGAGATCCAGTTACAATGAGAGACAAAGTGTATGACAATGACAACGAGAAAGGGAGAGATACTGACAGTAAGAAGAGATAGCAGTAGTGGGAAGGTACGAATAAGGTAGTGCCAGTAGAAGAGGAGAGACAGTATTAGTGGAACAGAAGGAAGGAAGCTGTGGCTGTGAGACAGGGGATACTGACAGAGAGAGACAAAGACATAATGACAATAAGTTGTGGTGAATGAGTGAGGGAGAACGGGCAAGTGGGAGTGGATGGGTATGAGACACTTACAGCGACAGAACACTGGGTGTGAGCGAACTACAGTTAGGGGAGCTTGTGGGACGAGAGCTCAGAAAGTGGGAGAATGTGTTCCATTGCCAAGATTTTCGGGAAAATTTTTAAAGGTGCTGAGGATGATATCCAAAAGAAACTTTTAAAAAACAGGAGCATATTCGCTTACTTTGTGCTCCGATAAAATCAATTTGCCGCTGGCGTTTTTCTACTCAGACGTTCTGAAAGTCATTCTAATTGCCTTTCTATTATTTTTCCTCTTCTGGCTTTTTTTACGTCTGAGGCACTTTACAATCTGTATAAAGATTTTGCACATAATGTGAATTTCACAGGCTGCGATATAGTCGCAAATACAAACAGTTATCCAGATACTGTCAAATATTTTTTATTCCAGTCTTTGATCACAATGTAATGTCCTTAGACGGTGATCGGTTTCAGTCAGTAATAACCATCTTCAGATCTCAACACTGATTTTCTGCTTCAGTTTACAGAGGCTTGTGACTGTCGGAAGTCAGACATAGCACTAGTTTCACGAGCTGTAACATAGCCGCTAATATAGACAGTTATCCAGATACTGTCAAATGTTTCTTACTCCAGTCTTTGACCAAATGGCTCTGTAATCTGAAGCAGAAAATCAGTACTGCGATCTGGTCATTACTGACTGAAACTGGTCATTGTTGAAGGACTTTATATTGTGATCAGAGACTGGAATAAAAAACATTTAATGTGAACTTGCCTTCAGCAAAGATAGTAATTATACTGATTTATCTCTGTGATCAGTTTTATGCACTTCAGTAAATATGATGAGCATTTCGGTCCATCTTTGCATACTTTTTTAGTACTGAAGGTAAGTCAGCCGCTACCACTGGGGAAGGAGTTGGAGCAGGTCACTTACATAACACGTGACTACTTCATATCTTACATATGTATGCTACGTTAACACGTAGGGTCCAGCATGTAACCCTGCCCCCCTCCTCCTCTAAGCACCTAACTTGGCTACAAGCACAGTTGCTTACATGTCACTCATGTGAGCTCAAATAATTATTATAGCTTGTTAGCTTATTGCGAATCAATTACGTATTTACTTATGTCCATTACAAACTCGTAACCCCTGTTCGTTGTTATATACCCATCATGGTGCATTCAGGTCGCAGTACTATAAAGGGTGTCCTAGTGGGAATGGCCAGTAAACAGTGATATGACAGGAACGACCAATCGAAGCAAAAAGTCTGGTAACATAGACACTAAAAAGCATGAGCTATGAGCACTTCTTCATCTTCGACGCTGCGAAACAATTTCTTCTACCGCAAGCTCTTTGCTTTTCATATATTAACAGATGGTAGTACTGGGAGTCGTTTTTTTAGGTTGACACCCCAGGTTAGTGAATTGAATTCTGGCTGGTGTCGGTTAAATATGCAGGGGCATCCTCCAAACTAATGAATGGGGAAAATTATGACTATAAAATGAGGTATGGATTATAATTTCTTCGTTTTATTACAATAAAACGGTTGTTAAGCAAATGACAATCTGTGGCAACATGAGTCTTCATACAAAAAAATCATACATAAACAAATGGCAGCCTATGGCAATATTATTCTAATAAAACAGAGGCCTATCTGAAAGAGAGAGATGCTAGTAATCATACTAGTAAATTGATTACAATCATAAGATGCCCAGTGATTGTAGTAGTGTTAATTTAAGGTAGATAGCACTGCAGAAGGGAGTTGAAAGCAGCTGTTCATGGCGTTAAAATGCAAGCCTTCAGAGTGAAGCCCGACGAAACTGGATTACTTAAAATGAATTCAATGGTTATCTCATGTTTGCTGCTCGATCTTACCGTAATATTGCAGATGATGGCTGATGTGGATGCAGAATTGGTCATTGGCGGAACCAACGACCCTCATCAGTAGCCAAGTTGAGACTAGCCCAAAAATTTTCTAAGTTCCGGTGCCTCAGCTTAGGTGGTTCAGCTGCTGACAGCAACTCTCAGCACAGACGCCTGGTGGAGAAGGCTCTCGAAGATCGTCTTGAATGCTGGCGTTGAAGTAAAAGTCTCTTTTCAGATAGAGTGTTAATTAAAAGGAAACCTCACATTGCTGCATCTTGCATCTCCCATAGATTTTTGATTGGTTCAGCTCCAGATTTGCTGATCAAATTGACTCATAGAGAACGCTGGTCCCTTCCCTCCGGATGGTTAACCAGTGACTTACACCCTACAATCCTCTATAGAAAAAAAGTTACGTTACTCTCTCTCGTCCCTTCTTCTAACAATGAGGTACACTGCATCCTCTCCATCTGGTGTCGCTTTCTAACTTATAATTTATTTACGTGAACTAATGCTGGCAACTTTCACATTATGTAAACATATGTTTCTTGCAGCGTCAAAATGTTTGGTGGTGTTTCACATTTCCAAAGGCCCAGGGCTGTGGGGATCTTCTGCTAAGAAGGGCAATTCTTCTTTCTTCATTTCCAGGTCATACACGTTTTCGCCAGGAGTTCGTTCTATAGGAGATACTATTTCCTAATTTAGTGTTCTTGTTATTATAATTATTGTCTAGTGACTTCGACATGATATAACAGGACTACAACTGAAAGCGCAAATTTGCTGTAGAAACTGTAAAAAATAAAATGGTACTGAATTTCCTAAACGTGACTCTCAAAAATTTAATGTGACAACTTTGAAAAGGACCTAGTAACCGCAAACATTTTGAAAGAAAGTTCATAAACGATCATTATCGTCTTACTGCAATACTTGAAAATCTGACACTGCAACTAGAACGACACAGCATCTGTTTATCTAACATGTAAGATTTAATGACGTTAAACTGAGCTTCATAGTCAGCAATGATTAATAACTGAATTCGTGAAATAACTGTGATCTCCTCAAAAGGATCCCCATCAACAATCAAAACTTGAAACAGTTTGCTGTCACATGTTAAATCTGTATGCAAAAGCAACTTCTGAAGTACATAGAAAAATCACAAACGATCGCTGCTCCTTAGTGCCAACAGACAATAGTTCATCTTGGCCCAAGAGCTTATGGTAGCCTGAATAACGGAAACGCTGCTCTGCTCTGCTCTGTTCTGGCCGAATACTCGATGTAAATCACTGAGCTGGATGTAACTGTAAGAAGTCACTGCACTGCATCTGTGCTCGAAATTAATGTAGCTGCTTACCAAAACTCAGCCATTGCGCCACATGTGTGCTAGAAGTCAATGTAGTTGCTTGACAAAATTCAGTCACTGTACATTACGTCTACTAGAAATTAATGTAGCTGCTTGCCAAAACTCAAAACGTGCGTAAAGAATGCACGCCACAGTGCAGTGCGTCAGTTATACTGGAACTCAAAACCACACAAACAATTTCGATTGCATTGGTATGAGAACTTCGGGTCTTCTTTACACATTATCACAAACAATGAGACCGCAAGTATGAACCAAAACCGGCAAAAAAATATTATAAAATTTACACTTTTTTGCTCAAAATGTATTTAAAAACGGCGAAAAATAATTTACCATTTTTCTGAACACATGACTGATAATCATGAAATACGCTACTGGCCATTAAAATTTCTACACCACGAAGATGACGTGCCACAGACGCGAAATTTAACCGACAGGAAGAAGATGCTGTGATATGCAAATGATTAGCTTTTCAGAGCATTCACACAAGGTTGGCGCCAGTGGCGACACCTACAACGTGCTGACATGAGGAAAGTTTCCAACTGATTTCTCATACACAAACAGCAGTTGACCGGTGTTGCCTGGTGAAACGTTGTTGTGATGCCTCGTGTAAGGAGGAGAAATACTACCATCACGTTTCCGACTTTGATAAAGCTCGAACTGTAGCCCATCGCGATTGCGGTTTATCGTATCGCGACATTGCTGCTCGCGTTGGTCGAGATCCAATGACTGTTAGCAGAATATGGAATGGGTGGGTTCAGGAGGGTAATACGGAACGCTGTGCTGGATTCCAACGGCCTCGTATCACTAGCAGTCGAGATGACAGGCATCTTACCCGCATGGCTGTAACGGATCGTGCAGCCACGACTCGATTCCTGAGTCAACAGATCGGGATGTTTGCAAGACAACAACCATCTGCACGAACAGTTCGACGACGTTTGCAGCATCATGGACTATCAGCTCGGGGACCATGGCTGCGGTTACCCTTGATACTGCATCACAGACAGGAGCGGCTGCGATGGTGTGCTCAACGACGAAACTGGGTGCACGAATGGCAAAACGTCATTTTTTCGGATGAATCCAGGTTCTGTTTACAGCATCATGATGGCCGCATCCGTGTTTGGCGACATGGCGGTGAACGCACATTGGAAGCGTGTATTCGTCATCGCCATACTGGCGTATCACCCTGGGTGATGGTATGGGGTGCCATTGGTTACACGTCTCGGTCACCTCTTGTTCGCATTGACGGCACTTTGAACAGTGGACATTACATTTCAGATGTGTTACGACCCGTGGCTGTACCCTTAATTCGATCCCTGCGAAACCCTACATTTCAGCAGGATAATGCACGACCGCATGTTGCAGGTCCTGTACGGTTCTTTCTGGATACAGAAAATGTTCGACTGCTGCCCTGGCCATCACATTCTCCAGATCTCTCACCAATTGAAAACGTCTGGTCAATGGTGGCCGAGCAACTGGCTCGTCACAATACGCCAGTCACTACTCTTGATGAACTGTGGTATCATGTTGAAGCTGCATTGATAGCTGTACCTGTACACGCCATCCAAGCTCTGTTTGACTCAATGCCCAGGCGCATCAAGGCCGTTATTACGGCCAGAGGTGGTTGTTCTGGGTACTGATTTATCAGGATCTATACACCCATATTGCTTGAAAATGTAATCACATGTCAGTTCTATTATAATATATTTGTCCAATGAATACCCATTTATCATCTGCACTTCTTCTTGGTGTAGCAATTTTAATGGCCAGTAGTGTAGATTCCAAGATAGTGACTGTCAATTATTATTTCATCTTCCAGTTGATAATAATCCACGACGTAAATAATGATAGCCAAGCAGCTGGTGCGAGTAGTACAATTAGCATTCACAGTCAATATACAGATCCTAATACATATTATGTAACTTCAGGTGTACTGGCACACAGTGAAATATTTCTATAATAGTTTCCTACCAGCCACGACTAAAAGCAGCACTAGACCACAACTCACTCAAGAAGGATACACTGACGCCACCTGCTCCTACAATTACTTCTGTCAAACAGAGAGATATAAAGGGTGTCCCACAAAAGGCTATACACTGTTTGAACTTTAATAGCTGAGAAAGTATTAATGATAAACTGATCCAGTAGGGAAGTAGTAGTAGGGCAAAGAGAGTGCTACCAGACGTTGCATTGTTGTCAAATTTATTCGAGATGGGTGATCCAATATGGCTGCCATAAATGTGGCAACATCGCAGTGATATCATGGAGGGAAGTTCAAATTTTGGCGGAAAAATGGGTCACCTGGGCTACCTCCACCTAACCTAACTCTCTCTCCTCCCCTCCCTTTGCAATCCCCTCCACTCCACCATCTGGAAGTTGGTGGGAAAAGGACTCCGTCTGTGCTGGCCTGTGAGATAGGATGGACGTAAGTTTTATTTTGTATGTATTGTTTATTTAAAGAATTTGCATTGTTACAGGCAGTAGCTACATGTGGTGTGTTCACCATGAGGCCCAGAGTCCAAGTGACCTATCTCACAACACCACCACCAGAGGGCGCTGTCGTCTCTCCCCCTCTCCCCTCCTATGACATAATCCAAGATGGTGGTCTGGGGAAAAAATTCTGGCAGAGTCTGTGTCTAGCTGCTGGACTGGGAGGACTGACACAATTGTTTACTGTGTTCAATGTACGAGATGTCTGTGCTGGAGAGGGAGGAGTATATTAGCTGTATCTATGCGTGTGAGGACTGTGTCGATAGCAATGATATTTCGTGAAGATGAATACACTTCATGAAATAATGAAGATGCAGCAGGATGGGGCTAAGTTATACTTCAAAACTGATCTAGATGAATGCATGTGCTGTAACTGTAGATCATTCAGCCTTCCGAAGTGCAAGAGGCAAGTCATTCACTCCAGTGCATGCAGTCCACTGGAAGAGAGACCACGCATTGTGCCAAGCCCCATGTTCCCCAACAGTCTCTGCACCAGCTTTTGGCATGGCTGTGCGGTAAGCACAGTGCCATCTGCTAAGCACTTCCTGTTGCATTATAAATACCTGCGGCCCTCCTCCTTCCAATCTGTGGTGTATGGATACCCTTTTTATTGAACACGAACTGTTTTAGGAGTTACTACATCTGGTGTTGTGGAATATTGTCACATACATATCTTGAAGATATCACAGGAACTAAATGTACCACTGCACAAATAGAGAGAGAGACAGCCTCACAAATGGTGTGAGAATATTTAAACAATTACACGTTTCATTCTGAGGAATACCACCACCGCCACACTTGAACACCGACTCTAAAAAGATCGCAACACAGTTGTGAAACCATCTCTGAGGCGCTTCACGCGCTTTTGTTAGGAATACCCTTATCTTTGAGCATGAGCTGCTTCAGGAGTTACTAAATCGAACTGAATGCGTCTCTAAATGCACTTTCAAAAATGTCGCTGCACAAACTAATATCAGCTGTGCTATCTGATTTTACATGTCAAAACGATGATATTTGGAAGTTGAAATAAATATCTCTGTAACTCTAAACAGAACGCTCACCACGTTTCGAATCTTAGCTGCTTGTTTGAAGGCGCTGCCAGAGAGAGAGAGAGAAATTTATAAATACTACAGTTGCTGCGGTGTTCATAACTTTTCTGAAATGGTGAGTGGGTTTAGTTTTGTATTTGCTGCTGCTGCTGCTGCTGGAGTCAGGGACGTTTCGGCGTTTAAAATCAGATATCGCAGCTGATATTAGTTTGTGCAGTAACATTTTTGAAAGTGCATTTAGAGACATATTCAGATGGATTTAGTAACTCCTGAAGCAGCTCAAGCTCAAACACAAGGGTATTTCCCACAAAAGCGCGCGAAGCGCCGCAGGGATTGTTTCACAACTGTGTTGCGATCTTTTTTGAGTCACTTCTCAAAACACACACTGGTGTCTGAGCAAGGATGGGAAAATGAGAACAATTCGAAGCCCTGTCCTACCGATAAGAAAAATGGCTGAAATTTTCTGTGTCCTACAGCTATTGGTCTGGAGATACTGTATAGCCACAATGGCGGCTGAGGGACAGCAAGCCTTCAGGAATGGATGGTCTGCTTGGACATGTCTCTGAACACTCAAACAAAGACAACGTCACATTACTCTCAGACACTTCGTAGATACCTAGATACCTTCCTCCATCTAGATCGAACTAGTCTGTAGGTGCTCCTATGCCCTGTATGAACTACACGAAGGATCTCTTGTGAATGGAGCATTCTGATTGCCTCTTACCGAATTTACCTACCAAACTGCTGCTGCTGCTGCCGTTGTGGAAGCACTGTCCGCCATTTTTTATCTGCAGACAGACAAATTACAGATCGTCCTAGGAAACAAGCCACATATATTTTATCACTGTACTTACAATTAAATACTACGATTGCAGCCTCAGTCTGATAACAAAATGGTTCAAATGGCTCTGAGCACTATGGGACTTAACTTCTAAGGTCATCAGTCCCCTAGAACTTAGAACTACTTAAACCTAACTAACCTAAGGACATCACACACATCCATGCCCGAGGCAGGATTCGAACCTGCGACCGTAGCGGTCACGCGGTTCCAGACTGTAGCGCCTTTAACCGCTTGGCCACCCCGGCCGGCAGTCTGATAACATTTGGCAATGAGCGAAGTATCGGAAATACCCCCTCCTGACGATTGTGGCTCTGGAAATATTAAAATCTATAGCAAACTTATGACTGGGCATAATTTTCCATGTAAAAAAAAAAAAAATCTTTCATCCCTTTTGCAGTTTTCCACGTCAAATGAATACCTTCCTTACGACAGGCCAAAGCCATTTTCTTTGCATTTGTCGAAACTTTGGGCCACAGTATATATACTTTATGGGCCTGTTGATTACAGCAAATCTATCTTGCATCCACTATGATTAAGTATAATTCTTCGCAAATAACAGAATGATGGTGATACCAGACAGTAATAAGCGAAAATCAGCGATGGATGGACATGTCTGATAAGTTTTTCTTGAGAGTGGTAGCACTGTATTTTAGAACGGGGATGTAATCGTCTTACAAGCCACCAGATGTTAAAAACACGATCTCAACGGCTATTTTACTGTCACAAGCAGTCTTGGTTCTACAGACACACACAAGTATCACGAACCATATCCATGTTAAAAACTGTACAAACTTTATAATTCGAATTATGGCATTACGTCTGAATGAAGTGGTTTTCCACCCAAATACCATGACACTGAATATAGATGGTGATTGATGGGATTTCTATTAACAGACCGATAGTGCCGGTGTACGTCACTGGTGGCGTAAGCTCGTAATAAAGTCATCGAATTTAGAAAGTGATTCGGCTACGGAATGTGGTATGAAACCAGTATTTGTAACTCCGTCATGCCACTGCTAGATATTTCTCCAGTATTTGTAACACATCTCGATGCCACGTCAGAGGTTCTGCAATATATCCACTGGGTTATAGGCGAGGGAGGATGATGGCTGACTGAGAATGATCACGTATAGTAGATGGTGTGCAATGTGGTGAATCACTTTACAAAAATGCAACACTAGACTGAGGTCGTAAGAAGTGTACAAAATACACTGGATTTCAGTTCTATAGTGTTACATTTTCCGGTAGAAATGCTGTTGCGATTTGGTGGTGGTAAGTTCCTATAGGACCAAACTGCCGAGGTCATCGGTCCCTAGGCTTACACACTACGTAATCTGTAACTTAAGCTAAGGACGACACACACACCCATGTCTGAGGGAAGACTCGAACCTCCGACAGGGGGGGGGGGGGGGGGGGGAGGGGAAGGAGGGGAGGGGGGAGGGGAGCTACACGAACTGTGGCAAGACGCCCTAGACCACATGGCTACCCTGCATGGCGATTTTGAATCAAGTCTTTCCATTAAACCGTGTACCTGCATTGGATCCTATGGAGATGGCTTTTAATGATTACAGCGACTAGTGAATCATATTCGTGGCACTCTCACATCTCTAAATGACTCACTCTTTTCAAACCTACCTGCTACAGCAAAATTCAAATGTGGTTTTAGAGGGTCCCTATGCATTTTGTAATTATTACTCAGACTCTGCCCCATCATCCCCATGGTTTGGACCTCTCGCTGGAAATGGGAACATGTTGTCGTACCTCCGCCAACTTTGTATGATGTATAAGATCAGCCCCAAATGAAGTCTTCTCCTGCAACACGAGGTAGTATAAAACACAGTACAAGCCGTTATGGGAACTGGGAGAAGGACGAGGACTTTCATTCGGGAGGACGACGGTTCAATCCCGTCTCCAGCCATACTGATTTAGGTTTTCCGTGATTTCCCTAAATCGTTTCAGGCAAATGCCGGGATGGTTCCTTTGAAAGGGCACGGCCGATTTCCTTCCCCATCCTTCACTAACCCGAGCTTGCGCTCCGTCTCTAATGACCTCGTTGTCGACGGGACGTTAAAACAACACTAACCTAACCTAACGAGGACTTTTCTACTGCATTGCAGTGTGTCTCCAAACTACGAGTACATACAGCTACTGTAGTCCGAAGGAGATCTGCATCTCACAAGGTGCATCCATGTCTGTCTCCCAAACATTCTCTCTATCACGTACCACCCAAAAGAGAATAAAAAACTATGAACTATATATCAATGCTCCAATATATATCAAAAACTAATACCGTTTGCGTGCTGGCATCGAGCATATGCACTGGCCCTATTAAATATACAGGTATTGATCCACTCAGCTGTATCACCACGACACTTTCATATCTACTACCATACACCGATAAGGGCTGCTAACCTTCTCAACATGTGCAAATCTAGAGAGATTTTATGCACTTGGATAGATACTGCGAGTAAGATTCGTGGGGAACAGCAGTTATGGACTTGGCTTACTCTGTTCCTTCACAAGACGTGGTCTACTTCTGGCCAGCTGCAGGTTAAATCGGTGACAGTGTTGCAGGGAGGACTGGTCAAACACAATGTGAGGAAATTTTTCAATCTCTATCTTAAGAATGCGAGAATGCTCTGCGACTTCCATTCATATAGGGAAAGATGGGCAATAGTAATCGTAAATTACACACTGTGAGTGAAGTGCTAGAAATATGTAGGTCGCCGTCTGGTATACTTCGGTGTATACGTTCGAGAATGAACAATGAATTGACATACTACAGAGTGATCTATCTACATTTGCAATCTAGTATATGGTCCTTGCAAAGTAGTGGACGGGCAGTTTTAGTAATGATACAGAAATTGGAAAGCATACTGCCATGTCATTGGTCACCGTTGAAATTACAGAAGAAACTGGTAAAATTGTTAAAACTGATCGCACTATCAGCTCTGATGCTTGTTACAGTATATCGAAAGTGTCTTTTCCATCCCATCCGTCCACTGGTATGTTGTTGATCTCTGCATAACGATTGACTGACACCACTTGTTTGAGATGGAGAAAATGACTCACTCTTTTCAAACCTATCTGCTACAGTAAAATTCCAATGTGGTTTTAGATGGTTCCCATGCATCTTGTAATTATTACGCATGGGCAATGCCTTTCAGGGATGGCTAGTACCGAAACAGTAATTGCCGTCATGACAGCACTATGAGGAATCTGTCGAAATGGAACGCACGTCTCAAAGTCTTTGTGGAAAAAACAAAAAGTATGGCAGTGCACGAAGCTGTAGACATACACTGCTTGGATGTGTTACAGCGGAAAGGAACAATATTTCAAACAACAACTCAGGGACACAGGGATATTCTTTTGCAGCCTCCTACACTACAGGTGACTTCGATGTGTGCCGTGATAATACAACAGACGGTCGACAAAAAGAAACGTGTGGTTGTCATGCATGATGGAGCTCCAGGTGGATGGAGATTGAAGCATTTTACGTAAATCAACTGCGCTATGAATTCTAAACTACTGTTCTAGTGCCTACCGAGAATGTATTGGTAGGAGAGAACATAAGCACATGCACTTCTAAGGCCACATGGTTCTGCACTTAAAACACGAAATAATATTAGAGTGGTGCAGTTTCCGACTTATTATTCGTGTGGAATGCAGCACTGTTGCTATTCAAATGTAAGAAATATATTTCCAGCGCATGACACACATCCTTCTTGCAAGTTTCTCTACGACAAATAATAGCAACAAACTGTAAAACGAAAAAGTTCTTCCTTGAAACATCGATTCTTTGTGATAATGCACATTATACCCTTCCAGAGGTGTATAGCGCTCACTGTTCACATCAGATCACGGTTCATAAGTTATGTTATGCTCATATCAGTCCCATAAAACAAATGATCATTAGTAACGGAGAATGCCTCTTACAAGAAAAGAGACAAACGCATAGCAGCGGTGTTTGACACATGAAATTATACGCCATGCTGTCATTAACTCCGTAAACAGGACATCTATCAATCAGATGTATACACGGGGATTGCAGTACCTCACAAACACGTGTCGCTAACCTAGAATCACGGTAGTTATGAAACTGCCAAAGATGCGGCAGGGGAATGGAGTGCGTCGCATAAATCTTCATTCGTGTAGAGGAATGTGTCGAAACAGGGTGGATATGTTACATCATCATCATCATCATCACACATGAGGTGGAAGTCCTCTTATGACTGATAGGTTTGCTGCTAACGATCACAAGTAGACAGTGCTCTAAGTCACACACAGAACACCCAGTTGTATACGAGTCGAACGTGGGTTATGCCACACAAGTGATTCACCCCGATGGAACATGACCTGCTGCAATACCCCCCTCTCGAGAACGCATCATCAGTCTATCATTAAATCATACCTCGCTACTACTCTCTTTCAACCGATCACTCGAACCACTTTCTGTAATCCTTCAACACAGGTGCAGATAAGTTTAGGGGCAGGTGTTTCTCTTTTATCCAAGAAAGCATCAAAGACAGCAGTCAATTAACGTCTATCACTATTACCTTAGTAGAAATACAGTAGAATGTTGCCATACAGCAGCTCTTTGTTTGCTGACACCGCAAGTTTGCGATCAGTGGAGTGTACAGAGAACCTAAAACACTTAATCAGTCCTGCACAGGGTCGAACACGCGATCCATTCTGTAGTTGTATACTGCAGTCACCCCAGCTCGTAACTCTACTCTCTTTAGCTAAGTACACACAGTGTCCCACTGTCTGCCGGTCTGCAACACGCGTCATTTGCAGGGCCGCGCGACACAGGCCAGGGCGCGCACTGGCGCGGGAGCTGACTCCAGGCACACTTCCTTTCTCTCGGGAAATACCTCAGCCCTTCTGCTTTGTAGCCGCGTGAAGCCGACAGCAGACCCGAAGCCACTCTGCCTCCCTCTCTGAACCACCCGCGACGACACACGGATGTACAGAAAACAGAGCAAATGCACTGCAAGTGGGTGCGAGTACAATGCTATACTATATCGTCTTACTAGAAAAATAGTGCATTTGCGCTGTGTGATGACGACGGTGCTACCACATTTGCAAG
Organism: Schistocerca americana; assembly: GCF_021461395.2. NCBI lineage: Eukaryota > Metazoa > Arthropoda > Insecta > Orthoptera > Acrididae > Schistocerca > Schistocerca americana. Next base: position 314,844,805 of record NC_060124.1, read on the forward strand.
CAGTTTTAGAATTCGTGGCGCAAAGTGATATCATGATGGCGTCGGCATAAGTGACATAACATTACGAAAAAATTGACGGAAAATACATACAAATTGAGAGAGAAATGCGCCGAAATGCGGGAGTACAGGCATGTCTTCTGCTTGGCGAAGGACAATACTTGTATGTGGGAACAATAAATGTTTCAAAGAGCTAGACTCGAAGAACTTATGTCTTGTTGAGATTTTCTTACGATTTAAAATCAGTAAATACAGGAAAATGTTCAAATGTATGTAAATTCCTAAGGGAACAAACTGCTGAGGTCATCGGTCCCTAGATTTACACACTACTTAAACTAACTTATGCTAAGAACAACACACACACCCGTGCCCGAGGGAGGACTCGAAACTCCGAGGGGCGGGGCCGCGTAGTCCGTGACATGACGCCTAAACCGCGCGGCCACTCCCCGTGGCTACAGGAAAACGATTTAATTAGATTTCATTTAAGAAAAGGCAAAGGTATTCACTTCTTTGTTCACTTACCGGTTATTTCAAGGATTTTAAAGAGAAAGAAATAAGGAATAGGGACAGTAAGAAATAACATTTACAGGTTGTAAGATTCTGTAATCCTCGGCAATGTCCTGGCTGACTGACTGACCGACTGACTGATTCACTCATCATGGCCCAACACAAATTGCTAAGCATGGAAACTTGAAATTTGGAGAACGTGTGGATCTTACGCTGTAGAGGCGTTTAAGAAGGAATTTTTCGAAATTCCAACCCTTTCGGGGGTGAAATAGGGGATTAAATGTTTCTTTGGAAAATCTCGCTATTAAGGCAATTTTGAAGCTAGACCTACGAATATTGGTATTTGGTTTCTGGGTCAGAAATAAAGAAATACGTATTTCAGCATTTTTGGAAATTTAGCCCGGGGGGGGGGGGGGGGAATAGAGGGTGGATGTTATTTTATTTTGGAAATATATCATTAATAAAGAACTACTAAAGTATTTTTATTTTTAAAGGTACATGTATGAGCGTTGTTGTTTGACTCCTCGGTTACAAATAAAAAATACGCGTTTCATTGTTCTTGGAAACTGAATCCCTAAGAGGTTGAAACCAGGGACAATTTTTGGTTAAAATATTTTTTTATCAAAGCATATTTAAGGTAAATCTATGAAAATTTAAATTTGGCTTCTCAGTTAGAAATCAAATATGTGTTTCAATATTTTTGGAAATTCAACCCCTGTGAGGGTGAAACGGTGGATGAAAGTTTTTCTGGAAATATTCCACTGTGCGAGTATTTTTGAAGCTAAATTTATGAAAATTTGTGTTTGGTTCTCTGTCAGACATAAAACATATGCGTGCCACTATTTTTCGAAATTCAAATCCTGAGAGGTGAAATAGCGTGAGACTGATTCAGTGACTCTTCATTGCCAGCCCAAACCGCTAAGGATAGAAATTTGAAGTTTGGAGAGAGTGTGGATTTTATACCGTAGGCATCTTTTAAGAAGGAATTGTCCGAAGTTTCACTCCTAACGGGGTGAAATATGGGATGAGAGGCTTTTTGAAAGTATGTGGCTATTAAGGGAATTTAGAGGCCAGAACTACTAAAACTGGCTTTTGGTTTCTCAGTCAGAAAGTAAAAAAATAAGTGTTTCAGCAGTTTTTGAAATGCAACCACTACGGAGTAAAATAGTGCGTGAAAACTTTTTTGAAAATAAATAATTACTAAAGAGCTACTAAAGTATTTTCAAGACTACATCTATGACAACTGGTATTTGACTTTTCGGTTAGAAATTAAAAAAAAAATGTCTTTCGGTGTACCTGGAAATTCAACCCCTAAGAGAGTGCAATACAGGATGAAATTTTTAAGAAAATAATTCATGACATTAAAAAAAAATTAGAGCTGAATTTATGAAATTGGTTTTCACTTTTCAGTTAGATATAAAGAAATATTTGTTAGGGGATGAAAGTTGCTATTGAAATATCTCCACAAGAACGCAAAAGGCATGCGTAACAAATCTTTGGTCTCCAGCTAATAGAATCACTTTTTGGCCAGAAGTACATTCGGAAAATACCATGCTTACATGGCCTTAATTAGAGTGTAAAGCTTAGAAGGTGTTGCAGTTTGTCAACAACAAATAATTCGATTAAATAAAAATAAAAAAATCTCTGCAGGCCACACAGTCTAGACGAGTGAAGCAGTGGGCGCCAAGCTAGTCTATTCTATAAGAAACGAAACATACGAGGGCTATTCGTAAAGCAAGGAACGATCGGTCGAGAAATGGAAAGCACACTGAAAATCAAAACTGTTTTATTTGCAACAGTTAGCGACATCTTCCGGCTGTTTCCCTACGTAGTCACCGCTCCGACTTAGACACCAGTTGTAGCTTTGTACTAAACTTCTAAAACCCTTGTCATAGAAGGCAGGTTCCTGTACTTTCCAACAATGTTCTACGCTGGACTGTAGCTCTTTGTCTGTGCCAGAGTGTTGTCTTCACCTCCAGTGGTTCATTTGAGCAGAGATGAAAATCAGAGCCGGCCGGTGTTGCCGAGCGGTTCTAGGCGCTACAGTCTGGAACCGCGCGACCGCTACGGTCGCAGGTTCGAATCCTGCTTCGGCCATGGATGTGTGTGAATGCCTTAGGTTAGTTAGGTTTAAGTAGTTCTAAGTTCTAGGGGACTAATGACCTGAGAAGTTAAGTCCCATAGTGCTCAGTGCCATTTGAACCATTTTTTTGAAAATCAGAGAGCCAAGCCTAGACTGTATAGTGGTTAATCAAATTCTTCTCATCGAAAACGCTCTAGGGTCGTCCTCATTGCCCTGCAGTGTGCGTTCAAGAAGTGTCATGATGCAGGAAATGAATGACTGTTAAGATATGTGGTATTGCATGAGATCAGCGAAATCTCACTGCAGCCACACATACTTGGTGGGAGATACTGTTTCCTAGGCGTCTTTAAACGCTCACTGTGCGCTCAGAGCTGAGATGAGCGACGTTATGCCATCTAAGGGCATACCAGAGACACTGCTGACGTCTGTGCGAAGCTTCATCGGCTTTTCACTGTGATTTCCATTTCGCGACCGACCGTTCCTCTCTTTCTGAATAACCCTCGTACAGTTGAAGAAAGTTTGCTGTACTGATTGCGTTGTTAATGAAATTACTACGTCCAAAATGGCTCCATTTGAATAATTTTGCATTACTTATACTATTAATGACATATTGCAGGAGGAAAAAGGACATGACCAGGATTTGTACCCTGCTAGCTTGCACAGTGCCTCGTTGACAACTTGGGTCCATGGTTTTATGTGGTCTGCGCCACACTCGAAATCTATCATAAGCTATTACTAGCTGAAATCAGGACTCATCTGACCAGGCCACTGTTTTCCAGTCGTCTACAGTCCAACCGATATGGTCACGAGGCCAAAAGAGGTACTGCAGGCGATGTCACGAAGTTTGCAAAGGTACTCGCGTCGATCGTCTGCTATCATAGCCCAGTAACACCAGGTTCCGCCGCACTGTCCTAACAGATACTTTAGCCGTATGTTCCACGTTGATTTCTGCGGCTGTTTCACACAGTGTTGCTGGTCTGTCAGCACTGACAACTCTAGCCAAATGCCGTTGCTCTCGGTCGTTAAGTGAATGCCGGCGGCCACAGAGTTGTGTGAGGTGAGAGGTGAAAAATGGTTCAAATGGCTCTGTTCACTATGGGACTTAACTTCTGAGGTCATCAGTCCCCTAGAACGTAGAACTACTGAAACCTAACTAACCTAAGTACATGACACACATCCATGCCGGAGGCAGGATTCGAACCTGCGACCGTAGCAGTCTCGCGGTTCCAGACTGTAGCGCCTAGAACCGCTCCGCCACTCCGACCGGCGGTGAGAGGTGACGCCTGACATCAGTATTTGCAAAAGTTATTCAAAATGGTTCAAATGGGTCTGAGCACTATGGGACTTAACTGCTGAGGTCATCAGTCCCCTAGAACTTAGAATTACTGAAACCTAACTAAGCTAAGTACATGACACACATCCATGCCCGAGGCAGGATTCAAACCTGCGACCGTAGCGGTCGCGCGGTTCCAGACTGAAGCGCCTAGAACCGCTCGGCCACACTGACCGGCACAAAAGTTATTGGAAAGGCTATGTATATAAGGATAACTGATCATTTTATATCACACAATTTCCTATGAAATGTACAGTTCAGCTTTAGAAGTCGTTTAACAACTGAAAATGCTATATTCTCTTTTCTCTGTGAGTTACTGGATGGGTTAAACGAAAGGTTTCGAACGTTTGGCATATTTTTTGATTTAACTAAGGCATTTGATTGTGTTGATCACGAAATATTGCTCCAGAAGTTCGACCATTACAGAATATGGGGAGCAGCTCACAATTGGTTCACCTCTTACTTTAGCAACAAGCAGAAAAAGGTCATTATTCACAGTGTTGAGAATGGCTGTAATGTGGAGTCTGAGTGGGGTACTGTCAAGTGGGGGGTGCCCCAGGGATCAGTGCTGGGGCCACTCCTGTTTATATAAATGATATGCCCTCTAGTATTACAGGTAACTCTAAAATATCTCTATTTGCTAATGACACTAGCTTGGTAGTAAAGGATGTTGTGTGCAACATTGGCTCGGTTTCAAAGTGCAGTACATGACCTAAGTTCATGGCTTGTAGAAAATAAACTAACGCTAAATCATAGTAAGACTTAGTTTGTACTGTTTCTAACACACAATTCAACAAAACCTGACGTTTTAATTTCGCAGAATGGGCATATGATTAGTGAAACTGAACAGTTCAAACTTCTACGTGTTCAGATACGTAGTAAACTGTCGTGGAAAGCCCTCGTTGAGGATCTTGTTCAAAGACTTAATACTGCAATTTTTACTATTAGAACGCTATCAGAAGTGAGTGATACTTCGACACGAAAAAAAAGTCTACTTTGCTTATTTTCATTCGCTATTGTCGTATGGTATTATATTTTGGGGTAACTCTTCCCATTCTGAAAGGATATTTTTGGCTCGGAAACGGGCGGTTTGGGCAATAAGTGGTATAAGTTCACGAACCTCTTGTCGAACTTGTTCACAAGTCTGGGTATTTTGACATTGGCCTCTCAATACGTATATTCCTTATTGTCGTTTCTTGTTACCAATATTAGTTAATTCCCAAGAATAAGCATCTTTCACTCGGTTAATACTCGGCAGAAATCAAACCTGCATTTGGATTGGGCTTTCTTAAATCTTGCGCAAAAAGGTGTGCATTATACTGCTGCATCCATTTTCAATAAGCTGCACTCGAATTCAAAAATGTTGGCAGTAATTCACGCGCTTTCAAATCGGAACTGAAGAGTTTCCTCATGGGTCACTCCTTCTATTCTGTCGAGGAGTTCCTTGAAACATTAAGCTTATTTTTGTTGTATTGCTGACAGCGTTTACTTAAACTTATGGACTGACTTTTTTAAAGATTCGTGAACATTTATTTTTATCTGTTATTACGTTTATGTTGCAATTTCATGTTCCATGACCTTGGAGATTTGCTCCTCAATTTGGTGTTACGAAACTTGACGAGTAAATAAATAATAAAAAAATACACTTTCGGTATTTTGGGCGCACTCTCCACTCTGTGGATCTAGGAATGTTGAATTACTTAACAATTTTTGAAACGGAATGTCCCTTGCTCCTAGCTGCAAGTATCGTAACGCGTCAGAGTCTGTTAACTTCCGTCATGCGGCCACAATCACCTCGGAAACCTTTTCAAGTGAATCACGTGAGTACAAATGAGAGCTCGGTCAGTGCACTGCCCTTTCACACCTTGTGTACGCGATGTTGTCGCCATCTCTATACGTGCTTATCACTGTCCCATGACTTTCGTCACCGCAGTGTAATCACGCGTGCGCTCAGCTGCGTCCGTGCAACACCGACTCAAAGGAGGGCCCGGGCGCTACGTCATCAGTCGTTAGTGACGTCACAACGGCTAGGCAAGCCACATGGCGTACGGTCGTGAGTGTTAGCTGTGCAGTGCCGTTCCTTTTGTGTAACTTATTGTGTGTTTTCCACTACAGCAATTATAGTGAGAGTTTTCACCATGGTGTACAAGTGCTGTGTTCCTCGCTGTAACGGAAATTATCCAAATGGACCTAAGGTCCATGTGTTTTCGTTTCCTAACGACGAAAACCTTCGTCGTAAGTGGATTGCCGCCATTCACAGGGATGCATTTTCACCAACCAAGTATTCCAAAGTAAGTAAATCCGATAGCGTTCCATGTTTTCAGTTTTTATAGTTCTATATTCTTTATTTATACCTTTTGAAGACCTGTACGATATTGTACCCAGGCACCACTACTGGTTTTGTGTCTTCAGTCTTACGTAGTAAACGAATTTTGACCGGTCAGTTAAGCAACTAGTATTCACACTTGAATAGACGAAATCGCGTTTTATACATTATTTTTTATTTACTCGAAGGCACGATTTATTTGACCTGCATGGAGGCAAATACTGCTTTTCAGAGTAAAGATCATACAGTTAGCTGTGTTGTGACAAGTCAAGTTGTAGCAAAGATTTCCATTGAAAATAATTGTACGATGTTTATGAGCTCTAACACAATCGAATTAGTCTTCAACTTCAGTCATTACTTTCGAAATTATTTTCAGGTATGTGAACTACACTTTCCAAAAGAGGATGTTCTGAAACATACAGAGTGCTTTGACGAGACAACTGGACGGAAAATAGTGGCTCCACTCTACACACCGCGACTTAGAGCTCAATCTGTGCCATCAATTTTTCCCAACTGTCCTCAATGCCTGACAGTGATACAGAATAAACGAGAAGATCCAGAGGCAAGAAGAACAAGGTTGGACAACAGTGCTGTGTCTGCTGCAATATCTGAATCCTTGTGTACATATAAAATGTTTGAGGAAAGGAGAAGATTCACAACATTTAGCGAATTTATGGACTGTTTGGAACGGGAAACATTTAGTGAATGTTGGACTGTGGTTAAGAAAAAGGAATGTGTGTTATTTGCTTTTATTGACACTTCAAATTTTGTGCCATTTTTATCAGTGTCCGCTTGTATAACTTGTGATTTAGAGATAAATGATTTTAAAGAACAAACAGTCTTAAAAACTGTAGGGAGTCACATTTTTCCGAAAAAGATTCAGGATATTGGTCAAGTGAATAATATTTTGGAACTGCTACTGTCCATAAGTGCCAATATTCAAAGTACACAGGACAGCATTAATATAATCTGTGATGTGTTGCAAAACGTTAGTAAAGTTACAGAAGGAAAAGAGAGAAATATAGAATCTCTAATGGTACAAGTTAGGCTGTTGCCTGTAGCCCAAGAACGCTTGAGGTATTCTCCTGAATTTATTGTTTTTTGTGCTATATTATTTTCAATTTCCCCACATGCATATAGGTTTATGAGAAAGTCTCATTACATGTCTGTGCCACATCCTCGTACACTTCAGAAGATATGTTTAAAGCTTGGTGCAAGCCCTCAGAAGGAACAGGTGGAAGATAACTTTCTTGCTTATGTTAAACAGAAGTTTAGTTATTTAAAGACAGAGGACCATGTTGTCTCATTAATGATAGATGAGGTGCACATCAAACCATACTTGGACTATAAGGGAGGCAATATTTTAGGAACTGCATTCAATGGTACCACTGCAGCTAGCTCTGTATATGTTTTCATGATCCAGAGCCTTTTGTCTTCATTTAAAGAAGTTGTACATATTCTTCCTGTAAACACTCTTCAGGCATGTGATCTTTTTACATATGTCAAAAATGTTATAACAGGCTTGCACGGTATTGGTTTTAAAGTGATTTGTGTTGTGACTGATAATAATTCCATAAACAGAAAATGTATGGCATATTTCTCAACACCACCAAAAAAGAGTGTGGTTTATCCCCATCCTTCAGACCCTCGTTCACCATTATTTTATATCATTGATAGTGTGCATGTGTTTGAGTCGGTGTTGGTCCGTGGCGCGGCAACGCTCCATGGGAGGTAGCGAGGTGCTCCAGCAGAGCAGACCAGAGTTTGGATTGAGGTTTAGGCCTAGGGAGCCACTTACGTCGGCAGCCGGCTCGGCGCGCGCCGCTCGTCCATCACGGAGCGCTAAACAGCCTATAAAACGCCGGCGTCCCCTCTTCTGTCTCGGCGCTCATAATTTCGGGCCGCGAGCCCAAATTATCTTGGCCGGCCACGTAGCAGCCGCCGAAAGGAACGGCACAGGGGGGCGCGCCAAACGTCCACTACATCATAACCCGTCGCTTTACGAGCAAACAGCACGACAGCGCTTGACAAATTCGTTTCGGTAAACGCATCCACTGAACCGTCCCTCAGACTCGTGCTCTGACGTATCGCTGCGTCACCGCGCCAGGATTCACTCGCGGCTGCGGCGAGAGATGCCTTAAAAAAGTAAGTTACATGTTGTTATAAGATTTGGTGAATTGTGCACTACACTGCACAACGATTCACAACGGGACCATCAGACCTGTTAATCAGGGATTGTGATGATTCTTAGGTATGTTACAGAGGGATCCGTTTTGAGGACTTGGGCCAGCGTCTTTTCATGCGACGGTCCTTAGTTTCCGATAAAATCGATGTTGAAGCTTTACGTGTGCCTCCTATACCCGTAATGTTAATATAACTTCGACAAGAGCAGAGCAGCGGCTAGGATTCATGACTGCAAGCTGGTCGGGGCTCCATAATGGTGTGGGCTGCGTTTACATGGAATGGACTGGATTCTCTGGTCAAACTAAATTGATCATTGGCTTGAAATGTTTAAGTTCGACTACTTCGAGCCCATTTGCAGCCATTATGGCCTTCACGTTCCCAAAGAACGATGGACAGTGCGACACGTAACCATGCGACAGTTTTTCGCAAATTGGTTTGAAGAACATTCTGAACAACTGGAGCGAATGATTCAACCACCCAGATCACCCAACATGTGTCCCATCGAAAGTTAATGAGACATAATCGAGAGGTCAGTCCGTGCACAAGATTGTTTCACCATTATGGACGGATACAGAGGCATTATAGCTCAATATTTCTGTGGGGCTTCCAGCGCATTCTTGACTCCATGCCATGACGGGCTGCTGCACTATGCTAGGGAAAAGAAGGACCGACGCGATATTAAGAGGTATTCCATGACTTTTGTCACCTCGGTGTATTCATCATGGGAGCCATAGCGCCTGACGTGTGCACCGTGTCAACTTCTTCGTGAAAGCAAACTATTTCCATCGTATTTTGTACCGTCCAGGCGAGTGTCTTACGGGTGCGTGTTGTTGTGTGGTCTCCAATCTGAAATACCTATCATGTATGGTCGGAGGGCGGTGGGGGACGGGGTGGAGGGGGAGGGTGAGGGTGTTGGTGACCATACAAAAGTAATTACTTCATTCACTAAGAACAACTAATAAAAACATTTCTTTCTAGAAATATTCAAGTAAAACACATTTGAGGGGCTGAGTATAAGTAATACAAATCCTTGCTGAAGCAAACTGGGTAAATGAGTACTAGAGTTGAGTGGCTGTTTAGAACCATCCGAAGTGCTATCGAAGCATTAGATATTTTCTGTTATGGACAGTTAGTTAATTGTAGCTATGGCTATGGTTCGAGATTCCATGGCTTCCGCATTATTTTTATAATATATTAAATCTAGTTATACTCCTTATATTTTAAAATTTGATAGCATGAAACAGGAGCAAGTTGCAGAAACGGTGTCTTTACTGTGCTTTATACTGAAGATTTTTTTTGGTGAAAGACATATGATACTCATAGTACAATATATGTTTGTTATAAAACAAGAGTACGTGCATAATTAATGCAAAATTAATATCACAATCTGAAAACAATATAGAAATATCAAATAAAATAAAAATAGAAAAACTAAAATATACTTGTATGGGTCCAACACATACGAGAGATTATTTATCGTCACTTTCTATAATCCTCTCACAACTAAGACCTTTACTGGTATCTCTTGAAGACTGTCCTTCCTGGGGAAATATTCGTAATGCTGTACCATTGTGTTGTGTATTTTTTAGCCTTCCTTGTCCCCTTATTCGACCATACCATCTTCTTTCTTCACTTCCTCTTCTGACACCCACGGTAACTGCAGTTCTGTGACGGGGTATTTTGTTATAGAAATGATAAATTAGAGGGATGTGGTTATTTATTTCCTAAAGATTTTTCCATTTTTCAAATTATATTACTTTATATTATTGTACTCATTTTGTAAGTAACATAGCACTAGAGTCCTTATAATTTTGATTGACTAATCCATAAACTATAAATTATGACTTCCTTTGAATGACATATGGAGTGGTAAAATTTACGATCAAAAGTTACGATGATTTAGTAACAATGTAAGATTTCCCCTTCTTGTGTTAACCGTGTCTACTAATTACCTATTGAATAGCCAAATGTTTCCGAAATAAACTGTCAAAATTTTATTAATGGTGTTTTACTATAAACTTTATTGTTCAGCATTTAGTTATCACTTTCCTGATTTTAATAGTTAAATTAAAAATATTTTATTTAAACAGATATACAAATACGGTAACTACGAAGTATGTATAAAGAGCGATCAAAATGTTCCGTTTGAGGACGTACATGCAGCGGATATGCAACGTGGCAAGACTCCACTGCGGGTATGTGAGCACCAACATCTAGACAAGGGAATAGTTTGGGTTTGGCATTCGTGTGTCTCCGACATGCGTGCAGTTGATGCGGAAACCTGAACTATAGCGATGTTATTACCGAAAGTGTCCAAAAAAGACCAACGTGCTGTTATGCTTTTCTTGGCTGCCGAAGGACGAACACCTGTAGACATACATGGAGACTGAAAATTGTGTGTGGGCAGCATGTCTGTCGAAAACCATCATTGTGGACAAGGGATGCAGCTGCTTCATGGCAACGCACGTCCCCTATTGCAAAAGTGATAACGCGGAAATTACGCAAAGTCACGCGGGAGACACTCGACTGCCCGCCCTATAGTCCTGATCTTTCCCTATGCGATTATCACGCCTTCGGTCCTTTAAAAAAAGGCCAAGAAGAGTGGATGGTTCCTGTAGGACAAGGATGTGTAGCAGGGAGTTACGGACTTCTTCACACAGCAGGGCATGGTGTTTTACCAAACAGGTATCTTCAACGTGGTGAGTTAATGACATAATTGTCTCAATGCTCACGACGATTTTGTCCGATGGGCATACCGATTCTACACTGCACGGATTTGGAACGGAAACTTTTTGGTTCAAGTGGCTCTGAGCACTATAGGACTTAACATCTGAGGTCATCAGTCCCCTAGACTTAGAACTACTTAAGCCTAACTAACCTAAGGACATCACACTCATCCATGCCCCAGGCAGGATTCGAACCTGCGACCGTAGTGGTCGCGCGGTTCCAGACTGAAGCGCCCAGAACCGCTCGGCCACACCAGAAGGTGCAAACTTTTTGATCGCCACTTATATTACCTAAAATTTCTATACAGATGATAGTTATTTGTGTTAGCCTTAATATAGCAGAATTTAAACATTCTTTTCTTCAGTTCTGAAGAAAAAATTTCTTTTTCCTAAAATTATTTTTTGACAGGGTGCTGACTATAAAAACTACTTGTCTATAGAAATTGTGTGATGCACAGTTGATCTGATGTTAATAAATGGCGACAAAGGTGAGGAAATAGGTTTCACTCAACACATAACAAAGCCGACCTCAGACAACAAGCAGAAAACGAGAGTGGAAAATAAGTAAAACATTTTGTTTCTGATTATTTGCTCCTAATGATGATTAAATATTGCAAGAATGATGATCATTTATACCGAAAATCCACTTACCTTGCTTGGGGTTTGACATCGAATATTACAGAACCCAAGTGTGGTTTGCTGCATCTCGTAACTTTACTCTGTCCTATGCAGGCCTCTTCATACCTGCGTGGCTACTGCAGCCTACAACTGCTTACTATAGTCATTTCGTCGTCTTTCTGCACAGTTTTTACCACCAACCCCCTCCCCCCCTTCCACACACTCACAGTTCTTTCCGTTATCAAACTGATGATTTATCGACGGCTTAGGGTGGTACAGCAACCAGTGCTGTGCCGCAAATATTTTCCACAGCTATATTCCGTACCTCCTCAAGAGTTTTTCGATCTAGTAATCCAACCTCCATCACTATTCCTTAACACTTCATTTCAAAAAGTTATGCGCCGTGGTGACAGAAGTCATGAGGTACTTCCTAATACCGCGTCGGACTTCCTTTTGTCGGGGGCAGTGCAGCAGCGCGAAGTGCCATGGACTCAACAAATCGTTGGAACTCCCCTATAGAAATATTGAGGCGTGCTGCCTCTGTAACCATACATAATAGCGGAAGTGTTGCTGGTGCCGGATTTTGTGCACGAGCTGGCCTCTCGCTTGTCCCATAAATGTTCCATGGGTTTCATGTCGGGCGATTTGGATGGCCAAATGATTCACTCAAATTATCGAGAACTTTCCTCAAACCAACAGCTAACAAATGTAGTCCAATGACAAGACATCGTTGTTTTCGAACATCAAGCTCATAAATGGCTGGAAATGGTCTCCAAGTAGCTGAGCAGAACCATTTCCAGTCAATGATCGGTTCAGCTGGACCAGAAGCCACAGTGTATTCCATGTAAACACAGTCCACACCACTATGGAGCCGCCATCAGCATGCGCACTGCCTTGTAGACAACTTGGGCCCACGGTTTCGTGGGGACTGCATCGCATTCGAAACCTACCATTAGCTCTTAACCAACTGAAATCGGGGGGCTCATCTTACCAGGCCAGGTTTTTCGGTCATCTAGGGTCCAACCGATACTGTCACGAGCCCAGGAGAGTCACTGCAAGTGATGTCGCGCTTTTAACAAAGGCACTCGCGACGGTCGTCTACTGCCATAGCCCATAAACGCCAAATTTCACCGCACTGTCCTAGCGGATACTTTCGTCTTAAGTTCCACATTGATTTCTCCGGTTATTTCATACATTGTTGCTTGTCTGTCAGCACTGACAACTCTACCCATACGCCGCTGCTTTCGTTAAGTGAAGGCCGTCGGCCACAGAGTTGTCCGAGGTGAGAGATAATGCCTGATATTTGGTATTCGCGGCATACTCTTGACACTGTGGATCTCGGAATATTGAATTCCCTAACGATTTCCGAAATGGAATGTCCCATGCGTCTAGCTCCAACTGACATTTCGCGTCAGAGTCTGTTAACTCCCGTCCTGCGGCCACAATCACGTCGGAAATCTTTTCAAGTGATTCACTTGAGTACAAGGAACAGCTCCGCCAATACACTGTCCTTTTATCACGCGATACTACCACCATATGTGTATGTGAATATAGCTATCCCATGACTTTTTGTCACCTCGGGGTAATGTCTTCATGTTTGAACTGTTTATCATCCATGTTCAAAAAATGGTTCAAATGGCTCTGAGCACTATGGGACTCAACATCTTAGGTCATAAGTCCCCTAGAACTTAGAACTACTTAAACCTAACTAACCTAAGGACATCACACACACCCATGCCCGAGGCAGGATTCGAACCTGCGACCGTAGCAGTCCCGCGGTTCCGGACTGCAGCGCCAGAACCGCACGGCCACCGCGGCCGGCATCATCCATGTTCCATTTTCTTCTACTGCATGATGAGCTGCTCTTTCGATGGCTCCTAAAGACCTTGAGAAACGCAGTTGGGCGTTTCCTGGCAGTGCAGCAGAAGGGAAACCACCGCAATGTTTTCTCACATAGAGTGGGAAACGAGCCACGTTTCTCACAGTAGACGTGCTTCCGATAAGGAACTTGAGGTTAAGCTGTGACAATACAACAAGCGCAACTGGAAAATTTACGCAAGCCTTCCCTGTAAAGTGGTGCAGAAAAAGAAATTCGCGGTTATCGTGGTGGCAGACCTGGGGATTGGCTGTTTCCGTGTGTGAGAAAAGAAAAAAACTTGAGTTGGAGAGTAATTGAGGAACAGCCAGGTTGCTGGACCGTCCTACATGGCACCACAGAGCGACGTCCTTTCTGCAGAGGATATGAGCGGTGTCCGGTCAAGCCTAGAGCTTCTTGTTGCTGTTACGATTAAGTGTCGCGAATAGCGTTAGCGCTACTTGTAGTCTGTGCAATTTTCAACCTGCGATTGCGTCCCCAACTTGTGTTTTTGCTATTTCGTTCAGAGTTTGTATTACGAGGATCGTATTCCGAGCTTCGCCAGTATTTCTGCGTTTGTGAGCTCGTGTTCCGAGCTTAGCCGGTACTGCTGACTTTGTGAGCTACCCAAACTGAAATGAACACACTCATGTCCAGAAAAACAGAACACCTTGAACGACTGGAGATAGGGCGTTCATATTCAGAGAACATGTACATTAGTATGTTCAGCAGAAATGATTAACATTTCGGTAACCTTGGTTCAGTACGTGTCCTGTTGCCTAGTAGGCACAGAGTCCGCCATGGTCCCTGATAACTTTCTCCATGCGTGTTGCCATTGGCGCGTATAAAGCCTGAATAGCATTCTGTGGTGCAGCATTCTCCTAGTTCAAAGTTCATCTGTGGTGGTTGGCGCAGGGTCACAGCACTGCTCCCGTCATTTCACCATATCCCACACATTTTCGATTGGCAACCATACTGGTCATCCAGCGGGCCAGGGCAAAAGGTTGACATCCTGTGACGCCAAGCTGGCACGTGTGCATGCAGCAATATGTGGTTGTGCATTGTCTTGCTGAAAAATGGCGTCTGGGCTGCTGTGCAGAAAGGGTATGCCTACGGCTCGCAGGACGTCATTCACCTACGTCTCTTTAGTCGCAGTGCCCTGGACGCGCACCACTTGTGATTTGTGGTGTACCCAATAGCACCACACGCTTTCAGGCCTTTAGTTGATGCTGTATTTCTTGTGCTAATGCAGTCAGTGTGAAGCCGCTCCCCCTGTGTGCGGCGAACCAAAATGTGGCCATCATTTTCCAACAGACAGAACCTGGATTCGTCCGAAAACACTATCTGATTCTATTCCTGTCCCCACTGGCGTCCTTCCACACATCATTACCATACTGCATGTTTCTGCACATTCGTCAAACGTAGACGGAGAACTGGACCTCCACTAACCTAAGTCATCCGACCACCACCTCTTCCTTGGAATTGGCGGGAATAAGCCTCAATCTGTGCTGGATAGGATGGACATAAGTCTTTATTTAGCATTCAGACTTTATTTAAACAATTTGCGTTGTCATAGGCACCATCAGGTCCACAGTCCAACTGACCTAATACACAGTACTGCCACCAGGGGACACTTTCGTCCCCTGGCAGTCTGAGGTGGGGAAAATGGCGGGAAAATGAATCAGACAGTGCTGGACTGCTGCAGAGGAGGGAGTGTACTTTATTTATTTTGTGGGAAGTTGGAGCAATTTATTAAGGAATGGATTTCACATAGTTCATTTATTACACAGATAAAAAACACTCGCTCTGACATGCTTTTGGTCACAATACACAGCCTACAGACCTGCAAACTACTCGTAAGTCACCGAAATAATGCAGTACACTGATGTACAGACATCCAAACAACTCGTAAATTGCCGGCCGGTGTGGCCAAGCGGTTAAAGGCGCTACAGTCTGGAACCGCGTGACGGCTACGGTCGCATGTTCGAATCCTGCCTAGGGCATAGATGTGTGTGATGTCCTTAGGTTAGTTAGGTTTAAGTAGTTCTAAGTTCTAGGGAACTGATGACCTTAGAAGTTAAGTCCCACAGTGCTCAGAGCCATTTGAACCATTTTTGAACTCGTAAATTATAAAAAAATAATGCAAATATAGTGCTCTGCCGACACGCTCTCAACGCTTAAACAGCGGAAAATAATACAGTGCACAAACACTCATTGTACGTAAAATTGCTTTCAAACTATCGTTAAGAAATTCGACTGTGATGTATCAGTGAACGGTTCCTTACAGAGGTCCAACATGCGCACACGCCAGTGCGGTCTGCCCTACAAAGCGGCTGTCAGCTGCCGGGCCATGCACAGGTGTCCATTTGGAAGCATGAAGCGCCAGCATCCCTTTCATACCTGTCACCCGAGAAATTACTGTTGAAACTCGTGGTTACCTGGTCACCATGGCTGACACATAGCTATGGGTCCGAGCGCCACGAGAGATGTTTGCATAGTGGCTCACCGTTGCAGATGCAGCTAAAAGGTTCTTTATGTGATAATGCCGGCCGCGGTGGCCGAGCGGTTCTAGGCGCTTCAGTCCAGAACCGCGTGACTGCTACGGTTGCAGGTTCGAATCCTGCCTTGGGCATGGATGTGTGTGATGTCCTTAGGTTAGTTAGATTTAAGTAGTTCTAAGTTCTAGGGGACTGATGACCTCAGATGTTAAGTCCCATAGTGCTCAGTGCCATTTGAACCGTTTTCTATGTGATACTGATGTCACATGTCTATGTAAATAACAGCCAAGTCTCTTTTATCGTTGTTGTTGGAGCTCTCGTCATGTCTCAACTTGTCTGCACGGAAGTTCTTGGCCCAACAGGACCTGTTGACGAAAGTAGCCCAGAATAATACCTATTACATTCTCCCTGATGGTCCTCGTCCATCACGTGTTACTCTTCCCAGAAATCGTAATGTCCTGCTTTCAACATATGTCTCAGAAATGGGAAACTTCTCACTGCTAAAAGCCTTCATCATGTATGTGCACACTTGTGAAAACACCGGTAATCATAAAGGCATTCTTGTTATTTGGAAAGAGGGATGATGGTAGCATCAAGCCCTTCCAGAAATAGTGACATTCCATAAAAGCTTCTCATTGGCTCTCCATTCAAATGAAGCTCTCTCATTGGTAGCCTCAGTCTACATATAAATCCACAACCAACCTCCATTATCCTCAGTCTGCTGCTGTCCATGTTGTTGTGCAAGGCATGTGTTTTTTCTCCCCAAAATGAAGAGAGGTAGGAGCAGCAACGATTCAGAGTGTAGCGCCAAGAGTCGTAGAGTTCTAGAGACAGGATTACTGAGCGAGTAAACAATTTGTATTTTGAGTGTAAACTTTAGTTAGTATGTTAAATTCGCCTTATTAATTCTGCCTCCTTATTATAGTACAACTCCAGGATTTTATCTTGGAGTATGAGGAGAGACATGAGGCCTCTGGACCGTGGCAGACTCTCGAAGTTCAGCCTCCTGTGGTGGGTTCACAGCCTGGATTGCCAGGCGAGTATATTTTTTATTGTAATTTGTTCTTGTATAGTAGTGATTCAAAATTTTCTTACTTGTTTTTTCGGCTTATATATCTTGTTTGTTGTTGTTATTGTAGGCGAGGCAGACCAATTGCCAGATGCCAATTCTGACGGGGACAATGACATGTCTGAATGGGTTACACAAAGAGCCACTGAACTAGAGGAGGAGGAAAGGCACTGTGATCGGGCCATATTAGGTGATGATGATGATGATGATGACTTCTTTGAGAGTGTGGTGGAGTTGGCCGATGAAGTGTTAATGCCTTGGAGCCAGAGCGAAAAAGTAATTACTCACTCTGTTTATAACCTTGTGATTGTCAGAATTCTTTAACTGCACCAGCAGCAGTAAGCAATGTATTTAACTGTTTGTTTTCTATCTGTTCTTCAACAGCAGTCACGTCTTTGCAGCCGTAACACAGTGTGGCACACATACCGATGGTGGCTAAACCTTCTTCCTCCCCAAAGCGGCGCTTGGTAAGGCACGCATCGCCGATAAGGGTGCTGCTAGTCGCCACGAGGGAAGCTGCCGCCGTCGCCGCCACCCCGGCACTGCCACTCTAGCGTCCATGGGCCTAGCAGCGAACCACCACCTCTCAAGTTTCCAGGCTGGGTCTGCAGCAGCAGCAACAACAGCATCAGGAACCATCACTGCAGCCTGGCTGTACTCATCGGTCTGACATGGTAGCACCCCAGCATCATCATATCAGCCTCGTCAGAATCGGCATAAACGCAAGGTATGTGTGCCTCGGCACGTGCTGACTTACCCCTCCCCAGCGCCACCATAAATGGGGCAGACGCAGAATAGCATTAATAGTAATTAGATCCTGTGGCTAGTGGCAGCTCTCTCTCCCATCCTTTTAGTGAATGGCATCAGGTCAGTGATACCATACAACAATTAGAACAGTCAGTGATTGCAGACATCTATGAGGAGGATCGAGAACCCAACTAGAGGGTACCGCAACCCTGTTGGTTTTCTAAGGGCATGCCTTCCTGTTGTGGAAATGGGGCTCCTCAAGGTCAATGATCAGTTGTATCCCACCATTTAACGCAGTGCGGTGCTCTGCGTCGAACTATCGCACCCCCCCCCCCCCCCTCCCTACCGCAAGTTGATTTTGGTGTTCAAGAGTCAACGCTTCATTATATTTGGGGGAAACTGGTGTAATAACCAGGAGCTCGTCAATCGCTGAGTGGTTCCGTAAATCCATCGTGAATGCTATACTGGCCTGGTTTTCCGAGATGGAAGTCAGAGGGTCAGCTAAAGCACTCAACTGAATACTACACCCGGACATCCATACACATGTCTATGACCCAGTAGGTAGAGGGTCCAGCTCTATCAAGCTACCTAAAGATACAGCTAATAAGCAGGCACGTATTATTGTCAAAAATAGAATGGATCAGGCTTGTTTTGCATGGTCAATCGTGGCTTGTGAAAGAAATGACAATTACAGAGATCATCCTGAGCGTGCAAGTACATACCATGTGGGTTATAATACTCGTGAGTGTTATAACTTTGATGGTATCGAGTTCCCCGTCAAGATCCAGGACATACCTAAATTCGAGGTGCAGAATACCGGAATATCAGTTCATGGTTATAGCCTGGAGAAGAAAAGCAAGTCACATGAGCAAGAGAAGCATACTGCCATCGGACCCCTCCATTTCTCAAAATTTTCCAGTGAGCGTGAGTTGCACGTAAAAATACTGCTCTTCTCTGAAGGTGATAATTATCACTACATTTGGATCAAAGACATGTCCAGACTCCTTTCCTACCAATTGTCAACTGATCATCATGTAAAGCATATTTACTTAAGGTGCCTGAATTATTTCTCCTTAGACAAGTTATTAGCGGCACATGTATTAGACTGTGCTTCAAAGGATGCAGTATGTGTTATTATGCCTACTGAGGAAAACAAATTCGTAAAGTTTAAGAATGCTCACCACCAGGAGCGATGCCTGTTGGTAGTGTATGCCTACTTTGAATGCCTCCTTGCTCCTGTGACCCGCTGTGAAGGTGACCCTACACCCTCACATGCCACCTTTACAGAAAAACACATTAGATAAGATTAGATTGGATTTACTTTCATTCCAATTGATCCATAGTGAGGAGGTCCTCCAGGTTATAGAACATGTCAGAAAAACAGTAATACATGACAAATATTTACAACTGAAAAAAATAAGCTAATGTACCTTCCACAGGTCCCAAGTGGAATGATCGTCATTTTTTAATGAACACTATATGAAAGAATCATTTTACAAACACTAATGCACTGAATTTAAAATAAAAACAGTTTTTATTTATTTATAAGGTAATAAACATCTAATAGAACTACTATAATACTTATTTACAATGAACACATTACTGTACTGAATGGTGCAGAAGTTATATTGTACATATATTGTATGTATATACACAAAACACACACACACAAATCAGTTGGTTCTACTGAGAAATTCATCAATGGAGGAGAAGGAGCTAGCTGATATAAATTCTTTAGGCTTCTCTTAAACTGAAATTTGTTGGTTGTTAAGCTTTTTATGGCTGCTGGCAAGTTATTGACAATGTGTGTTGCTGAATAATGCACACTTTTTTGTACAAGAGTAAGTGACCATAAATTCTTGTGAAGATTGTTCTTATTTCTAGTATTGATTCCATGAACTGAGCTATTCGTTTGAAAAAGTGATGTATTTTTAATGACAGATTTCATTAAGGAATAAATATGATGGGAAACAGTAGTTAGTATCCCTAGTTCCGTAAACAGGCTTCTGCAGGACGTTCTTGAGTTCCCACCACATATAACACTTACTGCACGTTTTTGTGCCTGGAAAATTTCAGCTTGGCTTAACGAATTACCTCAAAAAATAATCCCGTATGACTTTATGGAATGAAAGTAAGCATAATATGCCAGCTTTTTCATTTTTATATCTCCTATATCTGACACAATTCGCATTGCAAATAGAAATTTGTTAAGACGCTTCAGCAGTTCTGTAGTGCGCTCCTCCCAGTTGAATTTATTATCAAGCTGTAATCCCAAGAATTTAACACTGTCCACTTCTTCTATCTGCTTCTCATTGTATGCTAGGCATATACTCGTGGGACACCCCCTACAAGTTCTGAAGCGCATATAGTATTTTTTCAAAGTTTAGTGACAAGGAATTGGCTAGGAACCAGTGATTAATGCCCATAGATATTTTATTAGCCGATCTTTCTAAGACTGCACTTGATTTTCTATTTATTGCAATGTTTGTATCATCAGCAAACAAAACGAACTTGGCATCTGGTAATGTTACTGATGAAAGCTCATTACTATACACGAGAAAAAGTAAGGGCCCTAAAATGGATCCTTGTGGGACCCCACATGTAATTAGTTCCCACATGTATGATGCCTGATATCTTAATACATGTCTCTTTCCTAATAACACCCTTTGTGTCCTGCCAGAGATATAAGATTTGAACCATTTTGCAGCGTTTCCTGTTACATCATAATATTCTAATTTACTTAAAAGGATATTGTGATTTACATATTCAAATGCCTTTGACAAATCACAAAATACACAAGTTGTCTGCGATTTTTTGTCTAATGAATTTAGCACAATTTAACTGTAAGTGTAGATAGCCTTCTCAATATCAGAACCCTTTAGAAATCCGAACAGCGACTCTGACAGTATGTTATTTGAGGTAAGATGGTTATAAAGCCGATTGTACACTACTTTTTCTAAAATTTTTGAGAATGCTGCAAAAGTGAACTTGGACGGAAATTTGATGCTATATCTTTATCTCCCTTCTTAATCAGTGGCTTAACTTTAGCATATTTCAACCATTCAGGAAATATTCCACTGATAAACGACTGGTTACACAGATAGCTTAATATGTTACTTAACTCAGAACTAAATCCTTTAATTAACTTTGTTGATATTTCATCATACCCACTGGATGTTTTTGATTTAAAGGTTTTATGATGGACATTACTTCTGCTGGGGTAATGAAGGTCAAATTCATGTTATGGAAGTTACTTGAAATGTCTGGTCTGAGGTATTCCATAGCAGCATCTACAGAACCTGACAACCCCATCTTTTCAGTAACAGTTATAAAATGTTTGTTCAAAAGTTATGCAACACTATACACATCTGTCACCAATGTATCATTTACTCTTAATGCTATTTGTCCCTCTTCATGTCTGGTTCTACCGGTCTCCACTATATCTCATATTGTCTTTATTTTGTTATCTGATATGACTATCTTTTCCTTGTAATATAATTGCTTTGATGTCCACGTTGCAGTATTTAATATTTTGCAGTATTTCATGTAATAAGCTGTAGCATCAACATCAGATCTGTTTTGGATTGACAGATATAGTTTTCTTTTTGTTTTAAAAGATACCGCTATTCCTTGAGTAATCCATGGCTTCTTTGTAGACTTGGCTCTAACCTTGGTTAGTTTTGGGGTAAAACGGTGTTCAAATAAGGTAAGCACTTTATTAGTAAAATTGTTATATTTTTCATTCATGCTATGAGCACTGTAAAAATCAGACCAATGAATGTCTCTGAGGAGAGTCCTAAAATAATCAATTTTTGGCCTATTGATTACCCTACTGAGCGCAGATTTAACAGATTTTATATCCTGTTTAGTATTGTGAGCAACACAGATATAACAGATTTTATATCCTGTTTAGTATTGTGAGCAATTGGCTACCCTTGTCAGAAACTTTACAGTGTGAATTAAGTTGAATGGTAGTGTTACTAACTCAAGTAAGTTGTTATTGGCAGAGTCTTTAAGGAAATCTACACTGAAATCACCAACAACCACAATTACTTTGGCCGGCCGCGGTGGTCTAGCGGTTCCAGGCGCGCAGTCCGGAACCGCGCGACTGCTACGGTCACAGGTTCCAATCCTGCCTCGGGCATGGATGTGTGTGATGTCCTTAGGTTAGTTAGGTTTAAGTAGTTCTAAGTTCTAGGGGACTGATGACCACAGTAGTTAAGTCCCATAGTGCTCAGAGCCACAATTACTTTGTTTTTGGCTATTAAATGGGTCAGTACAGCTTCAAGGTGGTTTATGAACAGATTAAAGTTACCTGCAGGTGCTCGATATAAACTTAATATTACGAAGGATTTCTTGTGAAATTCTACTTCTGTTGCACATGTTTCCATATGCTGTTTCAGGCAAAATTTATACATGTTAAATTTATGACAGTTCCTGATGAATGTGGCAACTCCTCCTTTCTCCATTTCTGCTCTACAACAGTGAGATGCTAACGTAAACCCTGTAACACTTAAAAGTTCTATGCCAGTGGTCAGATGCTGTACAGAGAGGCAGATTATGTCAGCTGGGTTTGAAGACTCTAATTCATCTATGCAGATAATTAATTGATTAATTTTATTTCTCAGTCCTCGAATATTTTGGTGCAATAAAGATATCTGACGTTTCACATTGACTGATTTAAGATTGGGTACAGTTGAAATATCTGCTGACTGTTGAAAATTCTTAATCAATAGCTGTTTAAGCTGATGTAATAAGCTAGAATTACGTTTTTTGATTTCTTTCTCAAACTGAAGGTTTGTCTCAGTCCTAACGTCTCTTAAAATTTGGTTTCTTTTTGTCCTCCCTACCCTAAAAAAGGGTCTTTTCTGAACCCTATAACCAGTGGTATTTAACACGTATGGCAGTGCCTCCCCCTTTAACTTTTGTGCTATTTTCCCAGCCAGTTTACCTTTCCCTTTTCCGTTGAGGTGAAGGCCATGCCTAGTATAATCCCACCTATTGAGAGAATCAACAGGAACCACACCAATGTGTGATCTTGCACCCGACATAAGCAGCCATTCCAACTCCAAATGAACTCTTTTGACAAAAGAGTTCAAATGAGGTCGGTTATGGCGCCCAAGAACAGATACAAACTCAACACTAGTATGCTTCGATGCTGATCCAGTCTTTGCCAGGTCACACTCTATACTGTACCCAGGATTTCTGTCAATACTATTACCTGCCCCACCACTATAACCATGGTGTCTTCCTTAGTGAAATCTTTGAAAAGTGATGCTAAATCCTCTGTCAACTGCTCCAGACCAGCACTAGGTTTAAAAAAATTGGTGACCTGGTGTTCTGATCTTAGTTCATCCTGAAAAAGTTGCCCAACACCTCTTCCATGGGAACTACCTAACAACAACACTTTCTTTCTCTTTACTGTTATCCCTACATTCTTACTTTTCGATTTGCTGCTGGAAGTTTGGTGTGACCTGTCTACACCTGCAACTACTTGAGGCTCACCAGCTTCTAACTGAAGCAACAGGTCAAATCTGTTTTCCACATTCACCACCAAGCTGTTAGACAAAGTTCTAGGCCTGTTTCTCCTGTTGCCTGTTGCCACTTCCGACCTCTCTTTACCCTTCTCCCTCCTTAACCTGTCAAGATCTCCCCTGGCCTTGTCTAACTCAGTCTGAAGGACGGCAATTTTCCCCTCCTGTTCTAGTATCTTCCTATCATACTATATGCGGCAGCATACCAAATTGTATCGTCCTATGATTCCAGTCTTAACCACTACAAATCTCATGTCGAGGATAATCCCGTGGTTTGGCTGCTCACTGAGGTCGAAAGACTTTCATGGGAGGTAGATAAGCTTTACAGCGACAACATTCCCATGACCAAATCGGAGGAAAATGAAGATTTGTGTAGTAACGCGGTTGATTGTCATATTTGTGCGCTGCCGTTACACAGAAAAGCGGAAACTCCTCGTAGGGACCACTGTCATCTTATGGTGAAGACCTATGGTGCAGACCTCAATGCGTGCAATTTGAAGTACCAGCTTCCAATGCACATACCCGTTTTCTTTCATGGTTTAAGCGGGTATGACGCTCATTTTCTAGTTGAGTACTAGGCTGATTTTGGCTTGGAAAAAGATAAGGTCAGTGTCCTACATGAGAGAGTCGAGAAATACAGAATTACGCTCCGCTTCCTAGATATGCTACGTTTTATGCAGGCATCACTCCAGAAAGTAGTAGAAACTCTACCTCAGGAGGATATGTATATCACTGAAGCTGCATTTTCTGATGAGGAAAAGTTTCAGCTTGTGACTAGGAAGGGGGTTTTCCCATATGAGTATGTGGATAGTATGGCGAACCTCAATGAAACCAAGCTGCTTCATATGGACACAGATGTACACCTGCTTGCGGACGTTTTTGAGAAATTCCAGAGAGTATGCATGGCCACATACTCTCTAGATCCTGCCTTTATTACATGGAACCTGAGTTGTTTTGGGATGCAATGCTGAAGATAACAAAGTGCAGCATTGAATTATTGACCGATGCTGACATGCTTCTTTTCTTTGAGTGAGGGATCCGTGGGGGACTTTGCCAATGAGTCCATAGGAACGCGAAGGCAAGTAACCTGCAGATGGGTGAAAGGTTCAAAACATCCCTTGATTCAAGTTATATCATGTATCTCAATGTGACTAACTTATACGGGCACGCCATGCAGCAATCACTGCCGATTGGTGAGTTTCGATGGCTGTCTGAAGAGGAGTGCAAGGGATTAGGTGAAAAAATCATGGGGTGTATGGCAGCTGATTCTGATGTAGGATATGTGGTGGAGGCAAAACTGATATACCCTATTAGTTTGCATGATGCGCACGCCGATTTGCCACTGTGTCCAGAACAACTAGTTCTGTAAGGAGGCTTCACGCCAAAGCTGATGACAACGTTGGGAAATAAGCGGCGATACATTACTCAGTATTGTAATCTTTAGCAGTGTCTCAGCTTGGGTATGGAGTTGGTTAGAATCACCCAGGCTATCTCCTTCAAGCAGTCCCCATGGTTGAAGGAGTATATTGATTTGAATACAAGACAGAGAGCTTCTGCGACATGTGACTTTGAGAAAGATTTTTACAAATTAATGAATAATTCAATTTTCGGTAAAACAATAGAGAATTTGAGGGAACGACGTGAAATTTTGATTAGAACCGAATGGGATGGGCGTTATGGCGTAAGAAAATGCATTGCCAGACCAAATTTTAAGTGTGCAGCATATTCAATGAAAACTTTCTTGCTGTGGAGATGGCGAAGTTTGTAGTAGGGTTTACGAAACCTATTTGTATGGGGATGTGCATACTAGACCTATCCAAACTTCACATTCACCGCTTTCATTATGAGTTTGCAAAAATTCATTTCGCAGATCCTAAATTACTTTATATGGAAACATACAGCTTCATCTATTGGGTGAAGAACTGAGACCCAAATGAAGTAATGAGGTACCACGGTAATGAATTCGATATATCCTCATACACGTCCGATATTCCTTATCGTATTTTTCCACAGAACAAGAAGATTATCAGTCTTATGAGGGATGAGGTGAATGGATTGCCGATTGTGGAATTTGTAGGTCTACGCTCAAAAACGTGTGCGTATCACACATTGGAAGGTGCCACCCAAAGGCGGGCTAAGAGTGTGTGTTGTATGGCATCGAGGGCCCTATCTATTGAAGACTATTTGCGGTGCCTGTACAGCGGTGTACACGGTACTGCACGGCAGCTGTCGCATATGATACGGCAGACCAGTATTCGATTGAGGGGACATGAGGTGTACACTGTGCTGCAGTCTAAAATCGGCCTGTCGCCTCATGAAAATAAAAGGGTCATTTGTGATGAAGGGGCTGAAACTCTCCCATGCTCACACTACTCACTTGTAGCGAGAGAAGGGGTGGGGGACTAGTAGTATGACCCTTTTATCATAGTGTAAGTAATTGTGTGTGTGTGTGTGTTTGTGTGTGTGTATGCCGTGTAAATATTTTTGTGTACTATGTGCATACAAATAGGGCATGTGTGGAAAGAAAAGGACAAAAAAAGAAATATAATGCACACCATGTTTGTGAAAAAATGTTTAAAAAAGCATAAACAAAAAATATTAAAAAAGCATAAATAGAAAAAAATATTTGTATATTTATTGTATATTTGGTATTTATTGTATATTTGGTACTTATTTTCTGACAGTGGATATCGAGACGAATCCAATGATGTGTAACAGTAAGGTCTTTGAAAGTCAACGTAGGTAAAAAAGGTGGCATGAACGTCCATTTACAGAAGGCGTTCGAAGTGATGACCATTGGTATCAATGCAGTGGTGCAATCTTCTTATGATGGATTGAGTGGTATTCCTTGTCACACAGGCACTTATCGAAGCATTTGCTCTGACATTTCTCTCTCGTATATCTTGCAAATAGTAAGTATTCGCCAAATACGGTGTATCCATCTAACGTGCCATTGACGTGTAAACACCATCGATGGTTTTGCAATACTACACTAATAGGAGCGGTAAGACTAGTATTGTCGAATCAAGCGAATGTGAATGACGTATTCCTTCGAAGAACAAGTCGATATGCTTCTCATTTCGGAGAATGGCAACGAAATTCAGTGCGAGCTAGAGACTTATAGGCTGAAAGATATCCTCAACGTACTCACCCTGAACGTCGTACATTTAAATATGTGTGTGGTAAATTGAGAATAACTTGATCTTTACCGCATCAGAAACATATCCGCAAAGGATAGCTACTAACGAGGAAACGGAAATTGATGTTGGTTGGTTTGTTGTGCGCTCTACTGCGCTGTCATCAGCACCTGTACAAAGTCCCAATTTTTTCACGGTCCAGTCTTTTTCATAGTCCAATGTATCCACTGTCACGATTGATGATGATGATGATGATGAAATAATGAGGACAACACAAACACCCAGTCCCCAGGCAGAGAAAATCCCCTATTCGGCAGGGAATCGAAGCCGTAACCCCGTGATCCAGAGGTACAACGCTAGCCACTAGCCACGAGTTGCGGACGAAACGGAAATTGGTACTCTTACCACTGTGGTTAAGGATCCTTGTGTTAGTTCGCATCAAATCGCAAGAGAATCTGGCATGAGCCAGAGTAGTGTTGTTCGTGTTGTGCATCGCCATGAATATTATCCTTACTAAATCAGTCTCCACCAATAATTATCTGGTACTGATTGTATGCATCGCTTTGAATTCTGCAGATGGGCTCAACTTCAGATTCAGAGGGATGACACATTCATTAATTTGATTTTATTTACTGACGAGGCTACATTCACGAACCATTGAAATGCTAATTTGCATAACATGCATTATTAGGCAACTGAAAATCCACGTTGGCTGTGGCAAGCTGCTCACTAAAAACCGTGGTCGGTGAATGTATTGTGTGGTATTCTGGAGGACAGAATTATAGTCCCCTATTTCATCGAAGGAAATCTTAGTTGTAGGAAGTACACCGCATTCCTGCAAGAAACATTAAGTCTGCTATTAGAAGAAATACCTTCAGGAACAAGGAGCAGAATGTGGTATCAACACCATGGGTGTCCGGCACATTTTTCGCTGATGGCTGGAAATGAGTTGCAGAGACAATTCCAAAATTCCAAAATCGAAACTTCCTGGCAGATTAAAAATGTGTGCCGGAAAGAGACTCGAACTTGGGAACTTTGCCTTTCGTGGGCAAGTGCTCTACCATCTGAGCTACCCAAGCACGAATCACGCCTCACCTCACAGGTTTACTCCTGCCAGTACCTCGTCTCCTACAGGAAAGCTTCTGTGAAGTTTGGAACGTTTTGTGAAAAAGTTTTGTGAATCCCAACAGGCGCTCTGTTGAACCTTTCTGGTCGGAGTCAATCGTTGCAGTTACAGTCCTTATTTCAGATTTAGGTGTACTAATGTTTGCACGTAGCTCACACCTTTTCCCGACTATTTTAAGACTTCGTTTAAATCGTCGATATCGTATGCGCCCGGTTCTATTTCCACAATGTATTTTTCATCATTAGTATCCAAATGCATTTTGTTGTTAGTCTCGGTGACAGTTGGGATGCTGTTGTATGTCTCCAGTCCAATCAGTGCAATACTCCATTGACCAATGCTCACATCGTTTCTGGGAAGTAATTTGCAGGCAATACAGATGATCGTTCTTTTAACGTCAAATTGCACGACATTGCAGCTCAACCTCAACTGATGAAGGAGTGTTTAAAGCTCCTCCTTATGTAGCCTGCTTTTTCTTCTTTGTAAACGTCAAGAGAAACATTTTACATAGGTGTCCGCATAGGTTTTTATTAAAGTCCTGATAGCGACGAAAATTGTAGAACACACGTCTGAAGTATCGCTGTAATTCTTCTGGCCGTTACAGGTCACCAAATGAGTCGAAATAGTAGACGGTATCCAAATTTTTCATAGCATATGACACCCGGTGAGTGCCGGGACCTCTAGCAACATCTAAATTCACAGTACCGCACTTACCAGTTTTCATATAGTCTTCGGTAATGTATCCCTCATAAACACACCACGGGATCTTGGAATATTGAATTTTTTCCTAACAAACTTAAGAAGATCAGTATTTTTGAGTGGTCGATCTGGTAGGACCGCTAATGGGCGTTTTTCTAATTTATAAATAGACCAAGCCCTGTCCTGTACGGTTTCAAGTATAGTCCTTTTCCGATGGCTGCGGCTTCCACCATGCGGGTTATGTCTTCTTGTTTCTTCTAACTGCGCTTGGGAGTTTTGCACGTTCTTGATTGTTCGAGCAGTAGCTGCAGCACCACCAGCGAGGGACCCTTCTGCGGACAGCGCGGAGAGGACTGGGATGAAGAATGGAAGAAAACCACCAGACGTCCTGCGTATTGGTAGAACTCGAGATGCTTTAAACGGTCCTTTTCTTCTTCTTCCCGCACCTTTCTGCTTCATTTCGTTTTCAGCTGCATGCATCGCTGTCAGGATACAGTTCTTCAAACAACTCTGCTTCCTGCCCTTCTCCTTCTTCTTGTTTAGTGTACAACGTGGAGCATTCATAATTCCCTTGAAATTCATCACTCCTAAACCCAACTTAATTTTTCCACGCATCGTTTCATCAGCTGAAAATGCTGCAGTGTGACGACTTGAGAGACCATTATTTGCAGTGTATGCAATGTCATGTTCCATCACGTTTCCTCGAACAGATTAACCCCTTATCACATCGTGCCAAGAGTTTCTGAAGCTCTGTTCGAGGTCCACAGTAGTTGTATCCTGGAATGTGTAATTCCACTGACAGTTTGTCTAGAATACCACAACCTCCTCTAATGCGTCTCCTAGCAAGCATGTTATGCTACTGCGGTGGTTGTGGACTGTGTGCCCCATTAAAAAGCAAATAGTTTGCACCAATCCAACTGTTTCGTGCTGCAGGAAAACCAAGCCATTTGACTAGTGTTTTATTTCCCCGACGTCTTATGACACTCCGCACGAGAAACACGTCCGGTTTTGAGCTTTTCTGCAACTCCTCGGTGTGGAAGTAGCCTGCAGTTTCTTCGCCTTTACTATCCTTCAATATATAAGTTCTAGGATTTGTTCTTTGCACCTTTGAAACTGTAAATATCTCCGTTGACCAGTTCGGTAGGTATGATTTCTCAAATGATGTCTTGTGTTTTGACATACACTCCTGGAAATGGAAAAAAGAACACATTGACACCGGTGTGTCAGACCCACCATAATTGCTCCGGACACTGCGAGAGGGCTGTACAAGCAATGATCACACGCACGGCACAGCGGACACACCAGGAACCGCGGTGTTGGCCGTCGAATGGCGCTAGCTGCGCAGCATTTGTGCACCGCCGCCGTCAGTGTCAGCCAGTTTGCCGTGGCATACGGAGCTCCATCGCAGTCTTTAACACTGGTAGCATTCCGCGACAGCGTGGACGTGAACCGTATGTGCAGCTGACGGACTTTGAGCGAGAGCGTATAGTGGGCATGCGGGAGGCCGGGTGGACGTACCGCCGAATTGCTCAACACGTGGGGCGTGAGGTCTCCACAGTACATCGATGTTGTCGCCAGTGGTCGGCGGAAGGTGCACGTGCCCGTCGACCTGGGACCGGACCGCAGCGACGTACGGATGCACGCCAAGACCGTAGGATCCTACGCAGTGCCGTAGGGGATCGCACCGCCACTTCCCAGCAAATTAGGGACACTGTTGCTCCTGGGGTATCGGCGAGGACCATTCGCAACCGTCTCCATGAAGCTGGGCTACGGTCCCGCACACCGTTAGGCCGTCTTCCGCTCACGCCCCAACATCGTGCAGCCCGCCTCCAGTGGTGTCGCGACAGGCGTGAATGGAGGCACGAATGGAGACGTGTCGTCTTCAGCGATGAGAGTCGCTTCTGCCTTGGTGCCAATGATGGTCGTATGCGTGTTTGGCGCCGTGCAGGTGAGCGCCAAAATCAGGACTGCATACGACCGAGGCACACAGGGCCAACACCCGGCATCATGGTGTGGGGAGCGATCTCCTACACTGGCCGTACACCACTGGTGATCGTCGAGGGAACACTGAATAGTGCACGGTACATCCAAACCGTCATCGAACCCATCGTTCTACCATTCCTAGACCGGCAAGGGAACTTGCTGTTCCAACAGGACAATGCACGTCCGCATGTATCCCGTGCCACCCAACGTGCTCTAGAAGGTGTAAGTCAACTACCCTGGCCAGCCAGATCTCCGGATCTGTCCCCCATTGAGCATGTTTGGGACTGGATGAGGCGTCGTCTCACGCGGTCTGCACGTCCAGCACGAACGCTGGTCCAACTGAGGCGCCAGGTGGAAATGGCATGGCAAGCCGTTCCACAGGACTACATCCAGCATCTCTACGATCGTCTCCATGGGAGAATAGCAGCCTGCATTGCTGCGAAAGGTGGATATACACTGTACTAGTGCCGACATTGTGCATGCTCTGTTGCCTGTGTCTATGTGCCTGTGGTTCTGTCAGTGTGATCATGTGATGTATCTGACCCCAGGAATGTGTCAATAAAGTTTCCCCTTCCTGGGACAATGAATTCACGGTGTTCTTATTTCAATTTCCAGGAGTGTATGTACCAAATCACCTACATTAAATATTTGTCTGCGGAGATCCAGCATTTTAATTCCATAGTACACCGTGTCCATGCGTCCATTATCACGAGCCTAGATTGGTCTCATTTTTAATGTGCTATGTTTGGCTCTATTATACTAAGCAATTATTTCTGGGAGGGTATCTGTCCATTTGCATGAGCCGCAAAGATTAAAACGCGTCCACATTCGACCTTTTATTGTTCTGTTCAGACGCTCCACGATACTTGCCTTTAGGTGAGTGAATGTTGAGTGATGTATTCCATACCGCTGCATCACGGTCTTGAAATACCTATTGTAGCACGCACCACCGTCATCGGTTTGGAGATTGTCTGGACCTGCATTCGTGCCTGTCTATAATAAACGCTCAAAAGTACCCGTGATCGGTCTGAGGTTATCTCGATATCGATTCGTCCCAGTCCACAGCAAACGCTCAAACACATCCGTGACATTTCTATCCGTTTTCGTTTTAATAGGTAATGTCCCGACAAGTTTGGAGTATGCATCAATGACCATAAAATATATTTGAATCCATTATTCTCATGTGAATACTCTCTCTTATCTGCAAGATCAGCGTGCCATAAGTCATCCAAACCTTCAATCGTAACATGGCCACGAGGGTGTGTTTTGCGTGCTCTTTGGTGCAGTTCTCGAACTGCTGTCTCCGTACTTGTTCGATGATACCTCTCTTTTTAAGCTTAGAGATTATTGAAACAGCCTCATTCGAATGAGCGGTATTACCTGCAGCAGTTGATGCCATGAGCAGCCGTGGTCGATCTATTAACTCTTTGGGGTAGTCATAAAATATACGAGGGTCATTCAATAATTAAAGAGACAGATTGGTATGGGGAAAAATTGTTAGTAGGGCAAGTTTGATACTTTTATGGCTTTAAGTTGGCATCACTGGGATGAGCCCTGATCAGCTGATGTATCAATATTGTTTTATTTATAACCTCAAAAATACATTTGAAGATGGCGAGTTTGCTTGAAATGTCCACAGTAGTTGAACAATGTTCTTTTACTCGTTTTTTACTTGCTAAAAGCGAGAAACCAGTGAATATATACTGTAGAATGACTAAAGCTTATGGTGAAGGTTATATGAATCGTGGGAATTTTTGCAAGTGGGTAGAGCAGTTAAAAATTTGTCACGACTCAGAGACTGACGAACACCGTTCTGGCCGACTAGTTGCGGTTTCAACTCCCTCACTTGGAAGTCAAACTGATGACATTATTCGTGCCAACCACCGTGTGACTGTGGAAATGATAGTTGATAAGGTTCAAGTTAGTACTGGTACAGTTCATAAGATTATCTGTAACAAACCGAAGTACCACAAAGCATGTGCAGTTGATGCGGCTACACAAGGAAACAAGGTTGAGAGTGTGCACACAGCTAAAGGAGCTTTATGAAAGAGAAGGTGAGCACTTCCTCAACAAAATTTTAACTAGTGATGAAATTTGGGTTCACTATTATCAGCCAGAATCAAAAGTCAAAGCATGGAGTGGAAACACGCCGACTCACCTGTCACGGAAAAATTCAGAACCGAAGCATCAGCAGGAAAAATCATGTTGACGGTGTTTTTGGACGCTAAAGGTCCAGTTTTTTTGTGATTATCTCGAAGAGCAGCGTGCAATGAACAGGCAATGCTACTCTGATTTGCCTTTAAACAAGATGAAGCCAGCCATGAGGGAGAGCCATCGTGGATCTCAGAAGAGAGGTGTGATTCTCCAGCAAAACAACGCACGTCCTCATGTTGCTCAACTAACCAGTGAAACCATCGACAAAATGGGCTGGGAAGTACTGCCTCATCCTCCTTACAGTCCTGATTTAGCACCTAATGATTTCCATTTGTTTGGCGCACTGAAGGAGGCATTATGTGGGAAGAGGTTCCAGGACAACGGGGACGTGAAGAAATTTGTTGTAAATTGGTTCAAACATCAAGATAAAGAGTTCTTTGCAGCCGGAATTGAAAAGCTTGTAGCCCGTTGGAACAAGTGCATAAATGTTCAAGGGGATTACATTGAAAAATAGAAAAAGTATTGCTTTGTAAAAATAAATGCTTTCTTCTCCATACCAATTTGTATAATTACTGAATGACCCTCGTATATACTGCAGGATTCGATTGTTCACTGCTTTATGCTCAATGGCTATACCATCACCGCTGCTACTGTTGTTGTTTTCGCCTTCAAGCATTGGTTTGATAATGGTTTTATATTTCTTTTTTGCTCAGGCTTTTAGTGACCTTATGTACACCAGTCAAATGCAGTATTTCACGGTACATTTCCCTATCATTAACTGAATAATTTATAGGTTTTTTGGTAGGTATTAGAAAAATAAAACTCATTAAACCAGGTGTTCTCTCAAACCGCCTATCGCAAATCTGTATTGTGCAATCAGTTACAGTTACAGGATGTCCAGCATGTACGGTCCCCCCCTGCTAATGCTGAATGTTCTATCTGTCTGTCCAGGGGCGTGATGGATAATGAATTCGTCAGTGGCAACACCATCGTTATCGTGTGGTTTTGTTTTTGCTGAAGGTCTCTTTTTAGTGTTTGCTGTCGATCCATATGCCCTAACCTTAGCTATCGTAATTTCTCTCGAACGGCTTTCCGCGCTTGAATCACTTTCTGCTTCGGTGACATCTCCGCAGCGTGAGGCTTTATATATCCGCTCTTCTTCTTCCTCTTCCTATGTGCCTGGTCCCGCCTTCTCAACAACAAGGAACTCTACATCTGTTTTCCCCTCAATACCCTCGACCTTTTCAGTTAAGTCGGTTACTTTCTTACCGATTTTATTAACTAATTCATTTAACGCATTGACCATTCCCAGAAAAGTCTAGTGATAAGTCTCTAGATCCCTGCGAATACCTCCAACTTTATGCAAAAAAGCCTGAATTTTCGCATCAATCTGCAGGCGAATGTTATGTCTGTGTACACGCACGCATTCTCTTGGGTTGAGAGCTGGATACGCGCGCGAATTTGCCCATGGTGCAGCGTATACTGATGCACTAACCTCTGTTACCGGGCTATATATACAGTAACTCTTCAATGCTTCGCCTGTACCTACCATCATTCAGTCTTCTTGGTTTATCAAAGCCGGCAGGTGTGGCCGAGAGGTTCTAGGCGCTTCAGTCTGGAACCGCGCAACCGCTACGGTCGCAGGTTCGAATCCTGCCTCGGGCATGGATGTGTGTGATGTCCTCAGGTTAGTTAGGTTTAAGTAGTTCTGAGTTCTGGGGGACTGATGACCTCAGAAGTCAAGTCCCATAGTGCTCAGAGCCAATTTTGTTTTATCAGTAATGAGAAACCCATACAGTAAATGATTCCAGCAATCAGCACATATATTCACACAATCATTGTACATGTCAGTTCCTGTATGTGCCTGGTAAATGTGTTTTAAATTCAGATTGTATTGTTTGAGTGCTATAATGAGGTTTGCATTATTACTAACCAACTGTTTCGGGATTCTGGAATATGTTTGCCTTAGATAAAATTCATCAGCACCCATAAGACGACCGAAACACAAATATTTTCGAATTTGGTCTTGGTTTTCCGCAGCAACATCGTCAAATATGAAGAAAGTGTTTGCTTTTTCAGGTGGGAGGATGTCACAGCTTTCACTGAAACTCGTGAATGTAACACCATCTACACCGCGCAATATCTCCCATAATAGCCGATACTTGGGCTGAAACAGTGTTTCTGAGAATACACAAGCATGTTCAAATCGGACTCTATCTACATGTGTTAGCAGCGTCAGGAGGACATTAGTCTTCCCACAACTGGATGGACCTATAATAATTGCTTGTATCTTATCAGGAAGGAAAATTCAGTTCTTCCTCTTCAGGTCTTCTTTTGCATCTTCACAGGATCAGTCACCGACAGCAAAGTCCTTGTGATGAGAATGTTTCACCAACCCGGCCATGATACTAACTGCGCCAGGTTCTGACAAGTAGTTGGCATATATAGAAAGACACACTTGAAGGGACGGTAATAGTATGTGTAACCACTGTAGCTCCATCACTTAACCAACTGAGCTATATTGGCTACACAGGGAAATCGGCTATATGTATATTTCACCCATGAAGAGTAACTTGATCATTCCTTTTGTCTATGACTGTTGAGGAGATGTTTGGGGTAACTGTCTGCTGCTGCTGCTGCATCATTATAGGTGTAGCACTGAAAATTAGTGATATTAATAGGCGTAATACTTGGACTATGATGAGAGAGCTACGAAATAAAACACAAACACAGTTTGAGATTATATATGCAAACATTACTTACTTAAATATCATACATCGGATGCAGTATTTAAGAAAGGTCGTCAGCCTCTTTATCTTCTTCTTCGCAGCTATACAGTATTTCTCAAACAAAGCTTTTTGATATGCAATAAATTCCGTTCATATCTCCCTCAAGCCAATGGTTGCCTAACAGTACTTGGGTCTTTCATATGCACATTTAATCTGTATCTCTTTTGATTCAGCGTTCATGTGCAAAGAAAGGTACTGCACCAAATCATTAACATGTACACTATGCACACGTAGGAAGTTTACAACATCATTGTATGCAGAGTCTATGCACGACAACCAATGATTCAATCTCTCCAGTGCAAGATGCAGTGCGGTATCCAATCCTATAAGTTCATAACTGAGGCTTATAGTAGATAAACACAATTGACACCCAGTTTTACACATAGTGCACAGTCATCATACACTTTTGTAATAGATAGTGTCCCACCATAAGGCGAATGTCTGGGTGGGGGGAGGGGGGGGACGATTTGGGTAATACTCTGTAGTCACCTGCCGATGTAGCTCTCTACACGACATATTTCGTACCAGTCTGACACAGAAATTGGCACTTTAACACCCTTCGATGCATTTTCAATTTCTATTGTTGCATGCAAATCCCAGACATTAGGTGCTTCTATATCAACATTTAAAAATTTCGTTCTGCTGAGAGTTAAACTGGAGGGTAGCACAGAAAAGCATGCGTACACTTGATACCTTCTTATCCACTGTATCTACACTATCACAGGGATGTTCTGCTGGGATGGGTCGTATGTTGGTGACGAGTACTGTCTTCCATCTACCTGTTGCTTAGGACCACCACCAGTGTTCGATGTTTTGGGGGCAGACCATGTGTCCTCATCACACAAATCGATGAATGGGACAGACAACAACAGCTCCTTGTCCTGCTCCAGGAAGTGGGCTATGTGCACTACAGGATCCCGCATGGTCGCTACAGATTCAGACATGCTGGAGGTTGTTGCTGCTGCAAGTCCAGAGGCTGGAGCAGGTCTCGACAAGATGGCAGCTGAGGTTGCTACAGCTCCAGACGCAGCAGAGGTCAACATATTGATGCTCGAGCCTGTGGGCTTGGATGCATCAAGGGCTACTGCTGATCAAAGACGAGGAAGCACTACATATGGACCAAGATGCAAAAACAACCAATAATAATAATAATAATAATAATGCTAACCACAGACAAAAATGTGATAGGGGGTACTTACCTTTCCGTTTCCTCCTGTTCTCCAGGCCTGTGTTGAATTGCAATTGCTGTTGGCGCTTCATGGTACTTCTTCTGATGCTGCTGTTGCTCTGGCTGACTGGTTCTTCTTCTGATGCTGCTGCTGCTGCTCTGGCTGACTGAGTGAGACTGAGGTTCTAGAGCTGCTGAGCCTGCCCTATAACCCCTCCAATGTTACCAGATACCATCATCCTAATGGCTGAAGTCTAACACATGACTGGATTGAGAGTTCCTATTGGTTCCCACCATTTTTCACAAGGCCGCCATCTTGGATTATGTCACAAGAGGGACGACAGTGCCCTCTGGTCGCAGTACTGTGTACTAGGTCAGTGGGAGTCTGGACCTCATGGTGAACACACTGGATGGAGCTACTGCCTCTGATAACTCAAATTGATTAAATAAAGACTGCAAACAAAATAAAGACTTACATCCATCCCATTCAGCACAGGCTGAGTCATTTTCCTACCAATCCCAAGAAAGAGGTGGTGGTCAAATTGAGCCATGGTAAAATTTGCTGTTTTGAAGTGCGCGCCGCAGCGCGTAGTGTAAAGCAGTCGCCCTCCGTTTCTGGCGGTGGCGTCGCTGTGGCAATCGCAACTTTGGTGTCTCCCTCTGGTGTGAAAGGGGAAAGGTAGCCTGTTCACATCATTTAAGGCGCGCTATGAGCTCGCTAAGAGGAGAGTCTGGTCAGTTGGTCAGCCAAGTCAGTCTGGGTCAGTCTCTCGTCCGCATTGGTGAGGCAGTTAGTGTCTGTCTGTCTTCCGGAGTTCTAGTATGTGTTAGGCCGCCAGTCTGCTCGAGTTTGTTCAGGCAATGGTCATTGGCGGTTGGATCGATCGGTTGGTCGGTCGCGCACTGAGACACAAGATGAGTTGTCCGTCTTGAGCGTCGCGCATGAGAGGTCGCCACGTGAGTCCAGTGGGCCACGCCGTGTAGCGAGGGGTACTGGCTTCGCG
This sequence comes from Schistocerca americana, assembly GCF_021461395.2. Lineage (NCBI taxonomy): Eukaryota > Metazoa > Arthropoda > Insecta > Orthoptera > Acrididae > Schistocerca > Schistocerca americana. Next base: position 314,882,339 of record NC_060124.1, read on the forward strand.
GCCGACACGTGAGCAACAGGAGTCAACCCACGACATTGGTCTGGCCGGTGCGAGCTGCGACGCCCTGTGACGGGAGATCGGCGCGCCTTCCTGCGTCCGTTGAAGCGGCTGGCAGCGGACGGTTCGGGAGAGCGTTTTAGGGGTGCTGCGCCAGGTCTTCGCCAGGAATCGCTGTTTATTAGAAGTTAAGTGACTGCTGATATGTTGTTTCATTTACTTGTTAAATTCTACTTGTTTCCTTGGTCAGTCTCTCGTCCCCAGCTTGCTCGTCTGTCTCTCGTCCACATTTGTTAGGCAGTTAGTGTCTGTCCGTCTGTCAGTCTGCCATACGTTAATAGCGACCTCTGTCATGTTTGTCGGATTCGGTGTTAACGAATTTATTGCTTGAAGTGTAACAGCCGAATTCTTGAAATATGTTTTTATCTTGCCTATCATCTTGAGAGGTAGTATATGTGTAATGTAGCGCATGTTTGTATATTTTATGTAAGACTGCGTTTCATGGGATTTTTATTTAAATGGTCATTTTAGGTCACTTTAGTATATAAAGTTGGCACCATTGCACCGTAAGAGTTTCTTTTTCTTTTTTTTTTTAATCACGTTTCATCTTCGGTGGCAAGTTAATTTTTTTAATGTTAGTGTTTTGTACCATTTCCATCCCTCCTACAGGGTCATAATTTATGTGCGTGTGTGAGTCGTTAAAATTTTTAGTTTAAAGTAATCTGGTGTGTTGCAGATTTGCACCGGTGTAGTATTTCAGCGGTTGTTGTGAGCGGTCGTGACTACGGCCGTGTCAAAAGGGAGAGGCAAGATTCTCAGCCCGAAAGCTCATACTGTCAAAATTTGTTCTTTTGCCTCTGAATAAATTGTAACTTGATATTTAGAGGGTGCTTTCTGATTATAATTTTATATCGGTTTAAAAAAAAGGGCTTTTAGGAATAAAATTTCCATTTGTTGAAAGAAATTTAATTTGTTTTCATCAGTTACCTACTGGCAACTTCTTCCACGCTCACATAGTGTGATTAAATGTGTTAATGTTTTTGATGAATCTCTAGTAAATAAAATAAATTCTTAAGAAAAGGTTTTGAAAGTAAATTCATGGTTCACAGATGACGTAGGTTAGTGGAGGTACCCCAAGTGCTCTCTTTTTGGGCCATTTTATTAGGTTAGTGCAAGTAGCCCAAGTGACCTTTTTTCCACCAAAATTTGAACTTCCCACCATTTTTGGGCGAGGGAAGGGAGAAAAATCGGTGGGGGTTAGGTTTGTGGAGGTAGCCCAATTAACTATTTTCCCACTAAAATTTTAACTTCCCGCCATGACGCCATTGTGACGTTGCCATATCTATCACCGCCTGCTTGGATCCGCCATCTTGAATAAATTTGGCAACAACGCAACATGCAATGCTATGAGGGTTGTAACACTACTTCTGGGTGGTGTGATCTAACCCATCTCGTTGTGTTATATGGCCTTCGGTTAACCATTCTGCACACACCCGTTGCACTGCCTAAACACTTCTTCCCACATGAGCAGCAATTCTCTCATGCCAATAATGTACTCTCTTTCACACTCACTAATTTGACGGTACCGTTCGAGAATACGTTTGCAAGGCAACCTGCATATCTGGCTCAAGTCACACTGATCCATTACCTTCGGTTTATAGCGACAACGAGAGCGCCACGCACATACGCTACTGGCCATTAAAATTGCTACACCAAGAAGAAATGCAGAAGATAAACGGGTATTCATTGGACAAATATATTATACTAGAACTGAGAATTACATTTTATCGCAATTTGGGTACATAGATCCTGCAAATCAGTACCCAGAACAAAAACCTCTGGCCGTAATAGCGGCCTTGATACGCCTGGGTATTGAGTCAAACAGAGCTTCGATGGTGTGTGCAGGCAGGTACAGCTGCCCATGCATCTTCAACACGATACCACTGTTCATCAAGAGTAGCGACTGGCGTATTCTGACGAGCCAGTTGCTCGGCCACTATTGACCAGACGTTTTTAATTGGTGAGAGATCTGGAGAATGTGCTGGCCAGGGCAGCAGTCGAACATTTTCTGTATCCAGAAAGGCCCGTACAGGACCTGCAACATGTGGTCGTGCATTATCCTACTGAAATGAAGGGTTTCGCAGGACCGAATGAAGGGTAGAGCTACGGGTCGTAACACATCTGAAATGTAACGTACACTGTTGAAGGTGCAGTCAATGCCAACAAGAGGTGACCGAGACGTGTAACCAATGGCACCCCATACCATCAAACCGGGTGAAACGCCAGTATCCGTACATCGAAGAAGCAACGACGGAAAAAAAGAAAGGTTCAAGAATAGGATTAAAGGCGAAAGGATATCAATAACATTCGCTGATGAAACTGATATTCTCCGTGAAAGTGAAAAAAGATACAGGATATTTTGAATGGAATAAGCAGTCTAATTAGTACAGAATGTGGATTGACAGTAAGCAGAAGAAAGACGAACGTAATGTGAACAGCGACAAACTTAACATCAAAACTGGGGATCACCGAGTGAGTAGACGAGGTTAGGGAATTCTGCTACCTAGGCAGCAAAACAACTCACGACGAACGGAGCAAGGCGGACATAAAAAGTAGGCTAAGACTGGCAAAGAGGGCATTCCTTGTCAAGAGAAGTCTACTAGTATGAAACATAGGCTTTAATTTAAGGAAGAAATTTCTGAGGCTGTGCGTTTGGAGCACAGCATGTATAATAGTGAACCATGGACTGTGGGAAAACGTGAACAGATGACAATCGAAGAATTTGAGGTGTGGTGTCATAGAAGAGTGTTGGAAATTAGGTGGACTTATAAAGTACGAAATGAGGAATTTTCTACGGAGGATCACCGAGGAAAATAATTTATGGAAGTCACTGACAAGAAGGAAGGACAGGGTAATAGGAGATGTGTTAAGACATCGAGGAATAGCCTCTCTGGTACTAGAAGGATCTATAGAGGGTAAAAACTATAGAGGAAGACAGAGATTGGAATGGATCCAGCAAAAAACAACTTTTCATGTTTTAAAATATTTTCTTATTACGCATTATAGTATATTTTTACTTAAGTGAAATAATTTTCTGTACTTTAATTAATCATATCAAGGAAAGCCAAAATTTATATGATTTCTGAGGTATTTTTGTTTACTCGGTAGTCGGGTTGTTTGAGTGTAGCGGGTACTCCGTGTATTTGCGTGAATCGCGTGTTTCCGTTCGTGCTGAAAATAGAGTCATCGTTTTCTGTTTACTTTATCGAAAGCTTGCAAGTAGTCTATGAATATTAAATGTGTCTTTATTGCAAAAATAGAAATTTCACGTTTAAGTTTCGTTGGGAGATTTTTTTACGATATTCGTTAAGTCCTAACTCGGCAATCGCACACTGGATTGTTTCGATCGACTTTTGGTAATTAAACACATCCAAAAAGGCTGTATACGAAGAGTTTTGATAATTTCACTGTGATCACGCTTCCGTCAGCAATGAGTCTCGTGAAGGTGAATGAAAATCAGTTGCTGTGCCTCAAAAACATTACGCTGCCTGCAAAATCGGCTAGCCATGTGCCTTACTGGGAAAATACATTCTATTTGGCATAAACGTTTAGATACGAAAAGGATCTGTTCCCGGTGAATTTCATAAAATTTGACCAAAGGTCAAAAACAGGTTCTTGTGAATTGCTGCATATGAACGCCAAAAAATTCAACCAAGGAAATGCAAAATCACCATGCAACATTGCAAAGGAGACGAAACTTCTGTATATTCGTACGAGTAGGAAACCAAGCAGCAATTAACCAACCGGGTTTTCCTGCGTGAACCGAAAGGAAACAAAAATCGTTCGTTTACGAAGCACTTCAGTGAAAATGATCAGGCTTTGCTTGCAACGGACGTGTCGCAGTTAATGCCGAACGACAGTTTGCATACCACGAGTCAACAATGAAATCATAAAAGACTACCGAAAAAGTCGGATCTTTCTTCCTCATGACAATGCCAGCTGTCACACAGCACATCAATTGATTATTTGATGGAGAAATATGCAGGTGTACAAAACTTAATGCAGCTCGATGAAACTTGGACCGTACATAGCAATAACTGCTAGTGTGTACTACACAAGGTAATTGAAACAAGCAATGAGACGAACAGAAATGACACTTTTACTCAAAGGCAATAATTGCACTGAAATCATCTTGATTTACAATGGTCCCATTAACATAAAAAATTGCGAGCGTGTAAATAGCAGGGCGACAATCCGTTCTGGGCAATGTGCTCCCATGTTGGCCAAAAGATTGATGAGTTTCTGTGGTAGGGCGTTCCATTCCTCCCCCAGCGCCGCTGACGACTGCTCGATAGCCATGGCGCATGTATGTGGACGTACTGCAGTAGGTCTCACCAACGCATCTCACACGTGTTCGATGAGATTTAAGTCGGAGTAATGGAGTAATGGGGAGGCCAGTCAGTTCGCTAGTAGTTACTGCGTCTCACATAGGCCCGACAGTGCCCGCCACTTGGATTGTGTTCACTCTTACATCTCACAACCAAGTAAGCCTCCTGCATGTTCTGCACTGATGTCACACTCACGTCCAGAGACAGCGGTCCCACACAAGTCTTTACTCTCTGCTTTTCATAATTTTCCCTAACGGCGTTAACCCAGAATAACTACATCATAATACAAAATAATTTATACAGGTTACAGTACATGTCACATTTCTTAATTAACACATAGTATCTAAAGATTTACGGAATAAAACAAGTACACCATATTTACGTCGGCCGAAGTGGTCGAGCGGTTCTAGGCGTTACAGTCTGGAACCGCGCGACCGCTACGGTCGCAGGTTCAAATGCTGCCTCGGGCATGTCCTTAGGTTAGTCAGGTTTAAGTAGTTCTAAGTTCTAGGGTACTGATGACCTCAGAAATTAAGTCCCATAGTGCTTAGAGCCATTTTTGAACCGTATTTACAATAAACACCATGGGCAAACATTTTATGAAGTACATCTGTATTATAGCGTCAAAAATTGTATCCATAATAAACTCCATGAGCATAGCTACCATCTGAAAAAAACCCACATAGACATGTGCAAGCGTACTCATAAAAATTTTTGAGTTAAGCTACTATTTGCAATAAACCGTTCAGTTCCTTAGAAATAAATTTTGTTATCAGGGAACGACTTTATGCTCAGCCTGTAGGAGCTCGGGCCTGCAGTTGGCGCCCGGCCTCTGTCGGGGGTGGGTGATTGGCCCCAGCTGGTCGGTTGTCGCAGCTGCCCCGCCCGAGAAATACTGCTTCTTCATTCCCAAAACGAACGACGCCTTCGCGCGCCGCCACTTAATATTTCAGGCGAGTTACGTATTTAGGGGCAATAAAGGCCCGCCGTATTCGTTCCGCCATCTGTTTCCCCGTGGCGCGGCAGATGTAAATTTCGTTCGGGCGGCGGCGAAGCGAAGTTGGGCTCGGCTTCCATTTCCACGGCAGGCGCTGGGGGCTGAAGGGTGAGGGCCGCTGCCTGCTGTATCGCATTCCGCCGTTTCTGTAATCCGTGGGAAATCAATTTGCATACAGGCCCGGCACGAGCCATGTGGCCCGGTAATGGAGCCGGCCTATGATTTCCCCGACAAGCGAGGCCCCCAGCGCTTTTGCTTACAATGCTAACGGCCTCCGGTTCGTGGCCGCCTGCGCCACCGACCGTCCACGGAATTCGACGCCAACCGCATGGCGGAACCGCGCGTACATCCTTTGCCGACTGTTTGTCTCGACTGGTTTGCTGTGGCCCTCCTTTTCTCTGTACACTCTGCCTATCTCGTCATCTTTGCCTACAAGTGCCCTCATTAGTCTGTGCTCTACAGGGCGAGACCGAACACTGCCAACAATCTTTCAGAACCCGAGTGGAGTTTCTTGCCAAAAATCTGTACAACGTGTTTAAGAAAAAATGCGTCCTCTTGTCAGTAATACGCGCTTCCAGGCATGCAAAAGCATTATTCTGTTTAAATTTACCAGGAAATAATTTTAAAAATTGGAAGATGTCTGTGCACACTACAGCCTTTCATTATCACAGGATGTCAGGATGTACTACACACACACACACACACACACACACACACACACACACACACACACAATTCATAGAAGGAGGAAGAAGAAGATAACGGTAACGAGTATTTTTATATGAAGTGTATTGGCAATTATGGTTACGAACAACCATCAGCTGTACAAGGGAATGACGACAATGACAATGTGTGCCTGACTAGGACTCGAATGTGTATTTCCCGCTTTACGTTAGCGGTCCACTTAACCACTTTTTTTTTGACCTCGTGGTTATGAAAGTAAATGCTTACCCGTTTTTTCGGGATATTTTCTTATTGGCAAAATGCTTGGATTCGGTTTTCTTTCCTTGTAGCGGCAGGGAAGAACGGACACAGTCAGCTTTAGGCTGGGTGGAGACAAGGTGGGAAGTGGTCGAAACCCCCGAAGCCCGGCCACGTTGCCTCCACCTCCCCCCCCCCCCCCCGCGCCTGTTTACGCTTTGTATTCATTTATTTATTTCTGTTGAAACCTTACATTGTTTCCGCCATTTAAAAAAATCATCTCCAGTGGTACCCTGAAACTATTTTTGTTTATTTTAAATTAATTAAACAGAAAACAAACACGGCCACAAAAATGAAGTAACTGTCTAACAGTACACCTGAAAAGGGATCACGATGAAAATACTAAGAGGATCGGTTAACTCAACATCTTTTTTTTTGTTGTTTTGTTTTTTAAATTTTGTTGTCAAGTTTACTAAAAGGAAGGCAATAGGAATGAAACATTCGAAGAGAAAAGGGATTCTACACTTCATCCAACTCCTTGGCTATTAAACACTAGATACAGCATATTTGCAAAAAGCTCACAATAGCGTGGCTTTCTTTGCCATGTCCGTTGGGCCTTTACATGTACTGATAAAAGGCACAAGGGTCCGGGTCATACCAGCCCACCACCACGTAATGAACATAATGCCACACAAGCCACGTAACCGTATTCTTCTTCGTTCTGGGAAAGAAGTTTGAATAGGGACGCAGCAGAATCTCACTGGAGATTGCCGTTTCCGACTCCTGGCAAGAAAGGCTAACTGTCGGCGGAGCCAACTCCAGTGTCTGTGTCCACAGCCGACCAACCGATGACATAATGTATCGGTTTCATGTCGACGACTGAATCGGTTGTCTCATTAAGGTCAATGCGAAAAAGTCTAATGTTGGTGGGGACAACGTTATGAATGGCTTGGTACCGTGAGGACGCCACTTCCGCAGCAAAAATAGGTAGCTTGACATCGGACCAAACGACCGTCCAGTCTGTTTCAGGTGATAGGGACTCCACAGAGGCATTGCGATTTGGAAACGTCCAACGACGGAATAGCGTTTTTACAGAGAGATTCGATTGGGAAAGAATGTCAGACCCCAAATAACTGACATCAATAAAAAGTTCCCGAATAAGCCTTAATTTATTATTTATCCTACCAGCATCTATTGGAAGGGTTAAGCCCGCAGGTTGGAAACAGATTAAAAAGCGCGCTGTAAGTGATGGGGGACGCGAAGGTATGTTTAAACAGTGCATCGAAGAAAAAAAGCAGAAATGTTGATCCGAACCTCAGGGAGGCCCAAACCTTCCGTCAGCAGGGCTCTCGCCGTAACCTCATAAATTTTCGCGAGATAAACTTATCCGATAATCTTTGTAACTTCCGGGACGTCATTGAAGGATTGGGAAAAATTTGGGAAACGAACGCCTGTTCCGGTGGCTTCTGACAACGGAGATATCATCTGCTGTACTGCCGTTACAGTGTTCTAGTGCAATACCATCCCTTCCTCAGTCTGATACGACGGAGCAACAGGTTACTACGGATTCTTTTCCGGGTAGCCAGATGCCAGACTGCTTCAGGCGGTGTATCATTGCCTGTCCCTTCTTTATCCGATGAGGATGCTCATCGCTACAGATTGTGTTTCTCGCATTCCGTTGAGTGGATTGGAGACTCCTCCCCCCAATCCCCCCCCCCCCCCTCGCATCCCGCACCGGACATTTATGAGACCCCTACCCTAACTCATCAAGAAGTTATGTTCTCACTTAGTGGTGTGAAACAACGTTTTCAATCTGAGCGTGTTGTGAAGGGGTGATTTCAAAATCTTCCCCACGCTGAGTTCGCCTCCTCTGGCGTTACATTGTGCTACCGTTTCCGGCGCCTTAACGCTGCAGGGGTCGCATCTGAACGTGCCGGCAACGGCTGAAAATCGTGCTGAGTGGGAGGGGGAATGTCTCTCCAACGTCCTTTAAAGCTGAAGAAGTACTGACAGCAGACTACGAAGGCTGTAATTGAGCTAATGTCAACGGACGATGTTTTTCATAGGACGACTTCAAAACCGCAACACGGATCGGGCAACTGGATTTGAAGTGACCACTTTCGTTACAAAGGATGCAGGTTCCTTCTTGCCTTGCACCACTAACGTGAATCAGGTAACCGCAAACATTCAAGTGTAAAGGAATATTCTTTTGAACGCGTATTTCCACGGTTCGGGTACCATTGTAAAATTGGAAGCTTTGTTGAGCAGACTGGCGTTCCCGCCGGATATATCGAACGACTCCATAACAGACCAAAGCTGCCTTGAGAAATGAATCGTCCACTTCGGGTGGAGGATTGTAAGCTTTAACCGGAATATACTCGACTGCCACATTTGCAAGAAGGACTGAAGTAACGGAACCATCACAATTTGTAAACTTCACCTGGGAACCAACCCCAGAGAGAAGCCGACCTACTTGCAAGGGAACTTGATACTTCACAAAAATGCGTACACATCATAATCAAAATAAACAGTATCTGTCTGATAAGATGTAACTCCAATCGTATTAACCAATCAATCGTGAATTTCTAGAGAATCCGGTTGAATATGATGCGTACTCTATCAGAACTGATAGGTACAGTACCGCGACGAGGAATATTCTTGGGAGACTCGACGGACACCATGGCGCGGGCAGAGAACGCCAATGCCAGGGAATAAATAAACAAAAACCTCCGATAGGCAAGAGCTTTGTAACACCGGCCGTTACACATACAGAGCTGAAAACACGAAAGGTCGACAAACGCGGGACTGCAGTACAAGCGGAAGTAAGAACAACCTGTTCGCCGACGAGCAAGGTGCAACTGTCGACTACCCGTGCATGACTCATGACCAGAACCAAACTTCGACACGTCATATATGCCTGCATGTCCGAAGGAACATAGCATCATTCTTCTCAACAACACAGCCACTGAAATATTGTATTTATCCGCCAATAGTTAGCAGCGACTTTCAAATAAAATGCCCTCCTCTGTACGGGAATTACATATTTGAGTGTGAGTACAGGCTATGGTGCAGCAACAACGACATATGGAGGTATGGGTCCGACCGTGAATCGTTCACGGATAGCCGAAACAGTTAAGGCGACCACTAGAGTAAAGCTGGCCATCCAGGTTCGAGACCCGCTTCGGCACAAATTTTCACTTTCATAATTTAGTGTATTTCATAATGGCTGTAGTCGTCACAGTTCCTGTTATTTCGGACATGCATGCATTTTCGAAGGAACATTGCATTACTCTTCTTAACAATGCAGGCACTGCAATATCGCAGTATGTTTATATTTTTGGTTTAACTAACAAGCCGTGGACTATCAACTAGGGAAACAGCATGAAATCTGCCTACAGTGCATGTGGATCATGTGAGATTTGAGCTAAAATCATCCTTGAATATCAAAAACCGTTTATTCTTGCACTTAGAGAATGTAAAAATCGCCGTGATTTTACATCAAAATATTGCGAATTGTAACAGTATGAAGTAAAGAAAAAAATAGTTTTGTTTCTCTGGACACATTACTACGAAACTACTGTGTTTGTACGGGTTAAGTCTAGATCTAGTTGCGCACGTAATTAGTTTCTATATAACATTTCCTAAAGTCTTTTTTCTTTCATTACCATCATGGGAAAGTTTAAATTAATAATGTTGACGAAACTGCAGACTAAACCGAGAGGACATTGAAAATCTCGCTCAGAACGATTGCGCTGTAGCTTAAGAGGCTTTTTACAACATTAACCATTCGTTTCACATCAATGTCCACAGTTCTCAAACAATTCTGAATTACTCTTCCATTCCTAAGTTTGCTACTTCAGCCAGTACGCTGTCTCAGTGTTCGCATTTCTCGGAAACCGGCGTCCTGTCTTCTCCTACTCTGATTTTTCTATTTAGATTAACAATTGAGGAGGATTCTTACAACTTTTTAGACCCAGGTTACTCATCTCATGAAAAAAGGGGCCGGAAAGTAGGCCACTACTTTAAAAAGAGAGAACGGTCCCTGTCCACAACCCAGGTCTGCCACTTGTCTCGGAATGCTGAGATATTTATCTTTCATTGACTTGGCACAAAACAATGTTCCTTTCAAATGTAAAATTATAAAGACTGTAACAACCAGTCGTGGAAATGTAATTTATTTATCTTGTTGCAAATAGATTTCGACTGATATCAATCATCATCGGTGCTAAAACAAATACAAGAGACAAGGCATAAACAACAACTACTTTAACAAACGAAAAAATTGACAATAAAACATAGTTACACCAATTACAACATGTACAGATATCTGAAATTAAAATTCAAAGTCATAACATACCATTTTTCTAACCGGTACATGTTATAAGTAGAAGTATTGTTCTTGGCAGATCTCTTTCATGAAATGAAACATCATAGGTCAACACTACAGCAAGACAACATGAGGTGGCGCCACTTTGCAATATGCGCCCTCTATATAAAATACAAAAGTAATGTAAAATACAAGCAATAAGGAATATATCAGATTACAAATAAATTATACAGTAATGGTAGTTGATAATATCAATTTAAATAATTACAACAAGTGAAAATGTCTGAAACATTGTTTGTCAGATGATAATAACAAATTAAATATATACGTCAAAACTACGATCGTCAAAATTCTAAGTAGAGATAAACTCGCGACGGCAATAAACGTGCTCCTCACATGCAACTTAAGTTAAATTGTGTGTCTATGTACTATCGTCTTAGTTGTGCGACTGAGTTCGTGACTTCCTGTCCGAAAGGTAACTGACGGAACATCATCGAGTAAAAGATTTTAGAGGCAATCTGCGCAGCCCTTTTAGACAGTTTGAAGATGATGCTGTGATTTACGTCTTATAAAGTTATCAGAGATTAAAACAGATTAGAAGACGACTTAGACAAGATATCTGTATGGTGAGAAAAGTGGCAATTGACTCTAAATAATGAAAAGTCTGAATTCATCCGCAGGATTACCAAAAGGAATTTACTAAATTCAGTATACACGATGAAACACACTATTCTAAAGGCTGTAAATTCAACCAAACACTTAGGGATTACAATTACGAATATCTTAAAATGCAACTATCACACGGATAACACTGCGTGGAAAGCAAACTAAAGACTGTGTTTTATTGGTAGAACACTTAGAAAATGCAACAGGTCCTCTAAAGAGACTACTTACACTATGCTTTACCACCTACTTCTGGAGTACTGCTGTCAGGTGTGGGATCCACAGCAGATAGAATTGATCGCAAAAGAGCGGCTCGTTTTGTATTTTCGCGAAATAGGGGAGAGACTGCAAAGAATATGAAACGCGAATTGGGGTGGCAATTACCAATTTCGTCTTCAGAATGAAAAAACACTTTGTTGACGCCCATCTACTCAAGGAGGAATGTTCTTGATAATAAAATAAGAGAAATTAGAGTTCGAAAGGAAAGATAAAAGCGTTCGTGTTTCCTGCGCGCTGTTTCAGGGGGAAAATGTAGAGACATAGTTTGAAGGTGGTTCTATGAAAGATCTGCAAGGCACTTAACTGTGAGCTGCAGAGTAATCATGTAGATGTAGATGCTTCACAAGCAGTATGAGGTTTATATACATCATTTTCATAATTTGAATCTGAAACCGATACTTCTATTTTTGACATTTTGAAGACGCAAGAACAAACTCCAGAAGCACGTGTCGGCAAGAGAATTGTACAGAGGATAGATAACAAAAGTGGCGGAGCTGTACAGAGAATAGTAAACAAAAGTGTCGGAGCTATAGAAAACTCAGGCAATTTTGTTTTCGTGTCGCCTGAAAATCATAGAAATCGCAAGTAACCTGTGACACAAATAGATGGTTTTGACAACTGTGTTTTACAGCGCTCCGTTTTGGGAATGTGTATAAGAAGGGAATACCCAACATCACAAAAACTTTGTTTAATTATGCCTGAGAAATTTGGTTTCAAAGGTAGCGCTTCGTCAATGTAAAGAATTTTAGAATACATTGGTTTTAAACATGTTAAGAAGAGAGCTTTTAACTGAAAGAAGTGACATAGAAGCAGTACGAAGCACGTCTGTTACGAAGATACGCGATACAAGAGGAGGAGGAAGTTCTACAGCGTATTACCTTGGTGAAACATAGGTGAATCAGATCATTCCATGAATACTTGCTGGAAAATGATTGATGGTACTGGCGGTTTTAAAGATCCCTTAGGAAAAGGTTCTCGAACTCTTATTCTGTATGCTGGCTCTTCTTCTGATTTGGTTCCAGAGAGTAAAATTGTATTTAGATGTCAGAATAACAGTAGTAACTAGCATTCGGAAATGAACACTCTCACTTCCAAGAAGTGATTCACTAAACAATTCTTACCATACCTAGCTTCGAAGTCGTCATTGTAATTACCGTGCCAGTTATCATTCAGCTGTTACAGAGAAGTGACCAAGTACGAACACCAGGAACGGGATATGGTATTCTGGCTGAAAAATAAAAATATTCCGGACAATATAAGCCAGACTCGTGAACAACTCTTGCAGCTCGTTAATTTATAAAAGTCACGTGACAGAATGCACAAATTTGACACTCTTGCATGTGAATGTGGTCACAGTTTCGCGCTTACCCACATATTACTGTCAGTATAATCCGATAGAATTAATTTGCGCAGAGGTTACGAGCTATGTGGAGAAAAAAACAAAACATTCGAGATAACACTGAAAGACATGTGCTTGAAGCAATAGACAGCAACCCCCTTCAGCGTCGGCACACTGTGTGCGTCACGCTGAAAAGTTTCAGAAATAAGACTTTCAGGGGGAGGTGAAGATGGATAAAAGTCTTGAACGTATCATGCTAAATTTACAGTCAGATAGTTCTGATATGGACTCAGATAATAAATGGTATATAATAAATGGTATTACGATGTAGACTTCGAAACAAAGTAATGATCTTTCTTGGTTTTAAAGACTCATGGTTTAAAAACGTTTTTGTCGACATATCGATTGTATAAACTGTGCATGAGAACTTCCTAGTTTTTACTGATTAGGAATATGTAGCCTGTGGAGCATTCAGACTATAATGTTCAACACATTGCCCAAGGAGAAGTTAAGCTTTTCCCAGCCTGTTGTATTACTTCCGAGAATACGGCTCGATAAATTCGTCACAAACGCCTGTATTTCGGCACGTAAGCCCCTGTCATTTTGTTGGAATTTAATGGAAAATGCCTTAAAATGAAAGGGAGGGTTACCTGTCGATATATCGGTATTTTTCTACGTTATCAGTCAGCATTCCGTCGAGTTATGCACAGAAGATGGTTAATTGTTAGCTTGTTCAACAGATCATAAATGCATTCTCCTACTGTGATGTCGTACGAGTTAGTTTAAACTCGTAATGCCTGTAGACCCTGAAAAATATGGTAACATACTGACAATTTTTACGATAGTCTTTTACACTAATGTTTGCTACCAGTTACTATTTTTTATACTGAACAGCAGTGAAACACACCGACATACGCGCATTATGCACATTTAAAAATTATATGGAGTAGAAGCAATTGTCAAAGAAATACAATGATTTCTGTTTTAGTTCGTAGTTTGTTTTGTTACGTATTACATTTTTACTTATAATACAGTCCAAATCACAATAAATGGCAATTATTGCAACTATTTACGATGACCTTGTCGTTAGACAATTGTACTTTTGTGAAAAATTGTCCTTGACGTCTTCACAAATCTGTATCAGCTGTTCTCGCCGTCCGACGTCACACAGACAGTTGCTGTGGAACAGTGGACACAACCTCAAGACCCAAAAGTAAGCTTTCCCTCATGTAGCCGAATGATCGAAATCGGTTTTAAAATATGTTATTCCGTCATAGATTTGAGCATATAATACGGTGTACCTAAGGCGAATCAACATGATCGTTGTCCACAGCAACTGCCGGCCGCGGTGGTCTCGCGGTTCTAGGCGCGCAGTCCGGAACGGTGCGACTGCTACGGTCGCAGGTTCGAATCCTGCCTCGGGCATGGATGTGTGTGATGTCCTTAGGTTAGTTAGGTTTAAGTAGTTCTAAGTTCTAGGGGACTAATGACCACAGCAGTTGAGTCCCATAGTGCTCAGAGCCATTTGAACCATTTGAACCACAGCAACACAGTTCGGCAATACGGACTTCGTTTACCCGCTCTCTGCCGCCACGCCCGCGCAAACCTCATCCCCTCCACGCCTCTCTGTCGCTCCGCCTTTATGCGCGGAAGCGCCTTCTTACGTGAAGCGGGCTTCAGTGCAATGAGACCCACCGGTCGCCTACCAGACGATGCCAGACGGCTGCATTGTCTGTGTCAGTCTGGAGAATTTTAATGTCTGCGTCCAAGAGGGTCACTGTATGGCGCTCAGGTAGACCACTGCCATCCATTGGCCCGAGGCAGTTTCAGTTCTATACTTTCCCGTAAATAGAACGAAAAATGGCTTCTGATTGGTGGACCAGTATGACACGTACTGACACAAAACAGCGCCCACCGAATTTGGTGGGACAACCCGCGATAGGAGGGAAATTTGTTGTAACTGATTGGAGGGGAAAGGAGCTGCAGAATATAAGAGTACGGTTGACAGCTGTTTCTGTGTCCTCCCGATTGGAGACTTCCCTCCAATGTGGGGAAACGAAGTGAGGAGTTCAAGGGATTCACTTCTGGACGGCAGGAGTGATCGGTCGTGTTTTCCTTCCGGACCACCAGAGCAAACGTTAGATTTCTTCACATCTCGTCCGCCAGAATGAAGGTGATCGAAAGAGTCAGAAGTATTACTGGCAAGGTAGTCAGGGAGACAATGTCTGTTACCATTTGTTGACAACAGTCAGCCTTGTTTGTCGTTTCGCACGCAGACCGCCAGTGAGGACAGGTGCAACTTCTTCTCTGTGCTCCGAGCTGTCGACGCGCAGCCAGTCTTGCCAATGGTAATGTTTTTGCAGCACTGGCGGCGTAGGGACTTGTCTGATTAATTTAGCCCCTCCTAGCAAATAGTGTCACCTTGTCGCCACGCACGGCCACGCCTTGCATGTGTGATCTTTATTAAGGGCTCTCATTCCCGATCAATATTATTCATAATAGGAGTAACGTGTTAAGGCATACTCTCACCCACAAAGTTTGTAGGGCGTGATAGTTGATCCAACTCCTGTATGCAGATTCAGCCAACATCTCACTACCCAAGCTAAATTGTTCTTATTTATATTATATTCAATATCTGTGTCTTATAATACTTTAGGAATTCTCGCAATAAATCACTGTGTCATACCAAAATCTTTGTATTATTTAACAGTTGAATTTAACCTTTGTCATCAGGACCCCGTGTGCCGGTGAAGTTTCGAACCGTTCTGGCAGATGGCAGAGCCGTGGTACAGCGTCAAAATGGGGTCTACATACGACTCACGTTACAGGCAGGGTAATGTTATTGTCCCTTGTGTGCGGAACGAGAAACGGGGGTGAACATCCATAAACGTTTGTGTGCAGCGTATGGCGATGCTGCAGTTGATGGGAGTACAGTTGGACGATTGGTAAAGGTAGTTACAGCCTCAGGAAACGCATAAACAGAGTTCCCTGATCAGCCACACTCGGGACGTCCTGTCACGGCCACTACAGACATGGTGAATCGTGCCGACTGGAGCATCACAACTCGAAAATTTGCTCTACACTTGTCGGTCAGCATTGGAAGCGCTTCTGCAGTGATAGAGACTCGGATATTCAAAGAGGTTCTCACGGTGGGTTCCACGAATGCTCACAGTGGACTACAAGATTCAAAGAAAGGTCATTCCATCGGAATGTTGGAACGTTTTGAGACCCACGGAGAGGCCTTATCTGTCACGGATTGTTACGGAGGACGAAAGCTGGGTGCACCACTTTGCGCCGGAAACAAAAAGGCAGTCCATGAGGTGGCATCATCCTCATTCACCACAAAACAAGAAAGTCAAGACAACCCATCTGCCGGAAAAGTAATGGTGACAGTCTTCTGGCATTATGATGGTGTCTATGACGTGGATGTGATGCCAAGAGGGTCAACCATCTGAAGCGTACCTGAAGACTCTGAATACACTCAAGATCCGTTTCCGACGTGTTCGATCGGACAAGAATCCAGCAGAAATCTAATTCCAACACGATAATGCACGCCCACACACAAGTCTGACAACCCAGGAACACAAAGCCAAACTAGGTTGGACATCATTGCCTCATCCACCCTACAGTCCAGACATGGCACCCTCGACTTGCATCTCTGCATCTCTTTGGGACGCTTAAAGATTCTCTATGGGGAACATACTTTGAAGATGACGAGAGTGTCAGTCATGCAGTGAAAGCATTTCTACGCCCACAGGACAAGGGCTTTTACCAGCAGGCACTTCCACAACGTTGGTGTATGGCCATAGAACGTAATGGAGACTACGTAGAAAAATAGGACGTGGACAAGACATGTTGATACATATATTGTCATCAAGTTCTGACTCTTAACAATAAGCATGCTCTGAGAAAAAAAGGGGGGGGGGATTACTTATTTAACGATTCTCGTAGTACTATGTCGAAGGCGCAACTCTTAAACTGACCACAAACAGGTCCACATCATAATTTCCTCCATAAATTGTCTGTTGCGTGACAGGAACTGTTCTTTCGGACATGGCCGAAATAACAGATATCATCTTCATATATAGTTAAGGCTAACCGGCCATTGACCTTCTTGTTCTGTGCTGAGTGCACACGCATTGCCCGAACTTTTACGGGACTCGGTAAGATTGTCTGCCGCGAGTAATGAGTGTAATGGGCGGGGGCACTACGAATGTAGTGTGTGGATGTTAAGTTGGGAATGTGGATCTCACGGGGAGCGTGCAAGGGATAAATTCCTTCAATCACACTGTCCTCTGTGCCCTGGTGGCTCAGATGCATAGAGAATCTGCCATGTAAGCAGGAGGTCCCGGGTTCGAGTCCCGGTCGGGGCATACATTTCAGCTGTACCCGTTGATGTATATCAACGCCTGTTGACAGCTTAGGGTCTTGATTTCATTATCATTTCACACGTACTATGAGTCCGTTACGATGGTGCGAAAACAAACGTGCGGCTTGTCGCTCACCATGATTTCATAACCTGTATACTGCGGATCTGAAATGACAGTTTTGTCATGTCGAAGCAAGTAATCCATACACGCGATCAGGGCAGTAAAAAAAGTTCTTATCAGAAGCTTTCTTTACATTGAATAAATTAATCGCTCCCCAGCCGACAATATGAGGTACTTGTGATTCACAATGTTCGAACACAGTAAATGTTCCAATCCTACTGCAAATCGACGTCAGTGATACGGGTATGTAAGTCAGGTAGTGCTGCTGGCAGCTTTCCTTAGTTTCTCCTCTGATGGCCACGCAGTCGGTGGTCGTCTGTTTAACATCTAACCATCCTAGAAGATCAGTGCCGCCCTTCCCTGCCCAGCATTTCCCTCGACATCGGCCGCACGCCAGTCCCGCGAAATTCCAGGCAGCGCGGGCCCGAGACGGAAGTCTCGCGAAATAATTAAACGGCGCCGAGTACCGTAGCGCCGGGGCGGAGACGGCGGGACCCCCCGGTCGATAGCCGTAGCCTGCACCGCCGGAGGGCGCGCCCTTATTAATTCAGCCACCCTGGCCGGCGACGCCACGGCCGCCGAATTTCGGCGCAGTCCTTTTACGGCCAGTAGCCCCTGGAAACGAGCCCTCCCTCCCGTCATCTACTCCCGCCACTCTCTCCAGACGAACTCACAGGCAGCCGATCGTCGAACCGTTTTCCTGCGCCCACTAGAGAACAGACTCCTAACCAGTAGATAAGCATGTGCGAAGGGTGGGTTCACAGAAGAGAAGGCGCTGAGAGTGGACGCTGTTTGGTAGCTAGCTTCGCGTTTGGGACATGGTATCATTCATACAATGTAGGCTTTCACGGGAGCCTGTGTCCAATATGTAAGGTGTGATATATCCTCATACCTTACTGATTATTCCGTAGACCCATACGAACTATGTTTTTTTGTTGTGATCTCGAGAAATTATTTTGTGACATCAGAAACCATGAAAATTACCAATCAGGTCGCCCCACGCTGGGCGCCAAAAATGTAGTGAACTGGGAATTGTGCTCTTTGCTGTCGAACATGAAATGTCGAGCAGGCGACTGTCGATATTGCGCCACATTAGAAGCTAACACGAATACTTCGAAACTAAGCGATTAATGTATGAATGTAAAAGGTTTATAGGAGATCAAAACATGAAAGAAATGTATTTATTTTCGTGCTGTTTACACAAACCAAAACAAAATTATAGCCGGCCAAAGTGGCCGAGCGGTTAAAGGCGCTACAGTCTGGAACCGCACGACCGCTACGGTCGCAGGTTCGAATCCTGCCTCGGGCATGGATGTGTGTGATGTCCTTAGGTTAATTAGGTTTAAGTAGTTCTAAGTTCTAGGGGACTTATGACCACAGCAGTTGAGTCCCATAGTGCTCAGAGCCATTTGAACCATTTTGAACAAAATTATAAATCTCAGGGCCGATTTGACTGGGCGTGGACACGACTCAGTTATTAAGGGGAAGGAGGAGGGGACGAATCACCTCACCATTATGCGTTACTGAAATGAGAATTATATATTAATACCTTCGGCTACTGAGGGGAGTTGATATACATCAACGGGGACAGGTGAAAATGTGTGCCCCGACCGGGAGTCGAATCCGGAATCTCCTGCTTACATGGCAGACGCTCTATCCATCTCAGCCACCAAGGACACAGAGGATAGTGCGACTGCAGGGACTATCTCGCGCACGCCTCCCGCAAGACCCACAATCTCACCTTATATGTCCACACACTACATTCGTAGTGTCCCTACCCAACACACTCATAACTCGTGAAAGACATTCTTACCAAGCCCCGTAAGAATTCGGGCAACATGTGTGCATCCGCACAGAAGAACAAGGTCATGGCCGGTATTGCCAGAACTATACACTTATATGGATATGGTAAGTATACAGGGTGTTACAAAAAGGTACGGCCAAACTTTCAGGAAACATTCCTCACACACAAATAAAGAAAAGATGTTATGTGGACATGTGTCCGGAAACGCTTAATTTCCATGTTAGAGCTCATTTTAGTTTCGCCAGTATGTACTGTACTTCCTCGATTCACCGCCATGATTTCATACGGGATACCCTACCTGTGCTGCTAGAACATGTGCCTTTACAAGTACGACACAACATGATGTTCATGCACGATGGAGCTCCTGCACATTTCAGTCGAAGTGTTCGTACGCTTCTCAACAACAGATTCGGTGACCGATGGATTGGTAGAGGCGGACCAATTCCATGACCTCCACGCTCTCCTGACCTCAACCCTCTTGACTTTCATTTATGGGGGCATTTGAAAGCTCTTGTCTATGCAACCCCAGTACCAAATGTAGAGACTCTTCGTGCTCGTATTGTGGACGGCTGTGATACAATACGCCATTCTCCAGGGCTGCATCAGCGCATCAGGGATTCCATGCGACGGAGGGTGGATGCATGTATCCTCGCTAACGGAGGACTTTTGAACATTTCCTGTAACAAAGTGTTTGAAGTCATGCTGGTGCGTTCTGTTGCTGTGTGTTTCCATTCCATGATTAATGTGACTTGAAGAGAAGTAATAAAATGAGCTCTAACATGGAAAGTAAGCGTTTCCGGACACATGTCCACATAACATATTTTCTTTCTTTGTGTGTGAGGAATGTTTCCTGAAAGTTTGGCCGTACCTTTTTGTAACACCCTGTACAGTGTGGCTGGTTCACTTCCTGCACGTGTTTGTGTCTTGCTGCTTCTATGTCGGACTTGGTTCAGCGGTCTGAGGCGCTGCAGTCATGAACTGAGCGGCTGGTCCCGGCGGAGGTTCGAGTCATCCCTCGGGCATGGGTGTGTGTCTTTGTCCTTAGGATAATTTAAGTTAAGTAGTGTGTAACCTTAGGGACTGGTGACCTTAGCAGTTAAGTCCCATAAGATTTCACACACATTTGAACATTTTGAACTTGGTTCAGCCTCCTGTTGTTGTTGTGCCCTGTTACTGTGTCTGGCCAGGCGATTTGATAAGCGTGTCGCACGTATCAAAAAATAATTGATTCCATTTGGTAATTGTCATAGAGTTGTGATTTAATTGTGTGTTTTAAATTATTAGGGTTTTGTAATTTTTTATTTTCATTGTGTCGTTATTCGTGACGTTCAAAATTTTTTTGGCCTGGTACGTTGTGCGCTAAATCGTTAAGTTGCTTTCTCTAGTTATTTAGAGCCCGCAAACTTGTGCGCCTTACGAGGGAAAATCTTGTTGCGTGTATTTTGATGGGTTATACTTCCAAGTCAAGTTTGTGTTTAACGTAGGCGAGGTTCATCAGACAACCGTTCACGTCTTCCTTCCACCTATGTTCTGCGTCCCGTGCGACGGTTAAGTATTTAGCGTTTCCACGTTCTGACGTGATCTGAAGCTGAATCTCGGGTGGCCGCGCTGAACTTCTTTACAATCTGATGTAAGGGGGGGGGGGTGGATTGTCTTTGCCAGTTACCTTTTTTTTATCGACTTATCACAACTGTTTTGTCTACGCTGGCAGCGTGTTATTATATGATGACTTAAGTTTTTACCTGTTCTACTTAAGGGGGGAAGGACGTCAAACGGGCCGACTTGGAGCAGGAGAGGCACCAAAGGACATTTTAATTTCTACTGTCTACACTTTTACAAATGTCAGCATGACCAGGAAGGATTGAGGACTCACACTCATAGCAGTGGAAGTTCAAAAACGTAGCAAAGTACCTTTTTTTTACATGTGAAATTTCATCGTTTTTTCACTTACTACTGGCTGCATTTGTTTCTGTAGGTACACTTTTCATCCTAAGTAAGAGAGATTCTTCGATGAATTTTGCACAGCATACAAGCAGTACTTACAGGTGTATTAAACTCTAGAATTTTCCAAATATATTAAAAACTGTGGTAAAAATTGAGATAATTAACTATAAAATTTGAGTTTTTTTAAACAAGAAGTTCACCCATTTTTTCATAAATTAAATAAACTCTAGAGTTTCACACACATGTAACTACAGTTTGTATGCTGTGCAGAATTCATCGAATAATCTCTCTTACTTAGGAAGAAAAGTGTACCTATAGCAACAAATGTAGCCAGTAGTAAGTGAAAAAATGATGAAATGTCACATGTAAAAAAATGTATTTTGTTACGCTTTTGAACTTCCACTGCTACGAGTGTGAGTCCTCAATCATTCCTGGTCATGCTGACAAAGTTTTATGAATTTATTTGTAAAAGTATAGACAGTGGAAATTAAAATGTCCTGTGGTGCCTCTCCTGCTCCAAGTCGGCCCGTTTGACGTCCTACCCCCCTTAAAAGTTACTTCTCTGTTCATCAGGATATCATTGTATGTTTGTGCCTTGCGGTGTGTACCCACTAGTTGCTTAGGAAATGAGGAGTGTGGTGAGCAGCGTATCTGCCCTGCCCTAAGTGATTTTGGTGCCGTTCGTACGTACCACATTGCCTGACGCTTAGAGATTTCATACCAAGCAGCTTTAAATGTTTCTCTTTCCTTTTAACGAACTCCCGTTTAGGTAAACCTAAATTATTTGTTATATTTTAGTCAAACATATTCTAAGCATGTTTATTGCCTATTTTGAAGACTCTTTTTCTACCGTGTTATGCTTGTTGTAAGACACTGTTATTTGGGACAGTCTTGACATTTGTAATAAACCTTAAAAACCTTTAGAGGCATTGTTCTATCGATTACCAGTAAATATTCTTAAACTGTCTTATCTAACTGCACGGTTTGTCTTAATATGTTAAGGTCCTGTTGAAGTAATTGAGGAAGCTACCCTTCCTGAGGAGTGTTAATAAACATGCTGATACGAATGATGTTGAATCCTTATTCGCCCAGTTCCTCCACTCCGCGGCAACCTTACGCCAGTAGTGCGAACCAACTACCAATACTAAGTCCGACAGTGTCAAAGTGGTAGAGAAGTATTGAAGCAGAGTATATCAAGGTCTCCATCACAGCACCGTTACACTGATGAAGTCCAGTCGCTCGGTGATGTGCAGAGTGGAGAGGTGTTCACGTTGTGACGAGTGATGTCTGGTCTTTCCGGGACTGCTCGCTGCGCTGCAGCTGACTCCTGGAGCCGGAGAGTGAGCCAAAATAATTGCCTCGTGGAGTGATACCCCATTTGTGATTATCTCCAGTCGGTTTCCTTGGAAGCAGGAAACTGGAGCCGGTCTGAGTTGCCACGGCCTCTGCTCTGCCCTCGCGCGGGCCGTGGTACTGTCGTCGTGATCCATGTTGTGCGGGTAGCTAATGGCGCCTGCTGTTCGTATAGCCACAGCATGAGGTTCATGTCAAAGTTTTTAGCAGAACTTTAGAATTTTGTTTATTTGCAGTATAAGTTTTGGAACTTTTTAGAATTTCAAAATAAGCTCCAATAGCCCTTGTACATTTTTCCATCCTCTGAGAAGTTTTCAAAAATGTCTCAGTACGGGCTTCTTTAGTGACGTCAGCGCGCTATTGCATGCTGAGATAGACTCTTCATAGGAAGAATTACTTTCCCCACGATTTTTTTCACTCCATCTTTGGTAAAGAGAGGAAGTCACAAGGGCTCAGATCACAGTTCCTCCAAGAAGTCCGTTGTTCTGGCAGCCGTGTGCGCCTGTGGCATTTTCGCGCTGAGGAAAAAGATATCGTTTCTTCGACTTTGGGGGCTGTGACATCAAGGTGGCGACGACTTTTGGCAGACATTCAGTCACGTACCACTCACCACTGACTGTGCGGCGTGCGCCGGGAGTCACAGAGGTGAGACGACACACCGTGGAGAAGAAAGCGGCCGTCATCTTCTTTACAGAGCTCCTGCTTCTCCAAACGTTCGTGAGCGGTTCCTCACCTAGAGAGCACCATACTGAAGACTGACCCCTTCTTTCTGGGCCATAACAGTAGACCCATGTTTCGTCCTCTATTACGGTATTGTCAGTGTCTTTGCATCGCCCTACCTCGAATTTTGAAGCATAAAACGATGCTAATCCATTCTTGTTGGTTTTTGGCATTCTCGGGGAATGAGGAAGCGAACGCACACATATCCTGATTAGGCCTAAATAACCGTGAACGATGGTCTGCAGTGGTCCTTTCACTGTCACAAAATGTGAGATCAGGATCTTCTTTGATTATTTTACTCGTGGAGTCGAAGTTCCCTTGGGTCACTGCCGTTGGTGGCCAACCAGGAAGAGGTTCATCTTGACGAGACTCCCTACCCCTTGAAAATTCAGTGGGTCGTAGCAGGGGTAGACTCACCAAAAACACGTACCACAGAAGGGTGACATTGCTCTATATTTAACTTCTTTTCGAGGTCATTGCATGAAAATCGTGGTGCCATAGATCCATTTGGCACTGTGTGTGACTCAGCATTGCCTGCATCTTCACTCATCGTTCGCAGCATAATTTAAAATCCAATGTCGGTGGATCCGCTGCGTGCACGATCCACGGTTGAAAAAGAAAAAAAAAAGAAACAACGCTCTTCCAAAATTAAATAATCCCATTGTCGTCGGACTTCGTTTTAAGAATTTCTAAATAGCTAACAATTTCAGGCACAGCCCTCGTTAAATTATTCCGTGACGTTTCGTCCCCGACTGGGGGAGAGATTTTCAGGGGTAAAACGGCAATTGCAATAAAGGCTCTAGAAGTCCTCAAATTTATAGACGCTCATAGACAGCATCTCCATTCGTCATATGATGACTTATTATCTCTGGCTGGCACCAACGTCCTCGATTCATCATTCTGTTCACTCAAAACTGACTTCCACATTTTATATGACTTAATATCTACTTTTCTATTAAAAACGTTCGCTTCAGAAAAATACAACACATTGCCATGCGTCCATGTGTAGACAGGCCACATACTTTCACAAACACCATAAATATTTTAACAGAAACGAAATAGGTGTTAAAGTAGATAAAATATCTTTACTTTTAATTGAGAAGGATGGTGCCAGCCAGAGATAACCACACAATGGGCATCATCCTTCGAATGATGGAGCCTTCTTTGTGGCCCTGTAAATTCAGTAGCCACTCAAGCTTTTATTGCAGTGGCCGCTCTACCTCTGAAAAATCTCTCCGCCAGTCGGGGACGAAACGTGAGTGATACATAGTTCTATGCATCGATCGCTCCGCTCAGCCTGGAAGATTTAACCTTGCAAATTGTGACTTTCGTCATTCGTACTTTTTTGTCAGTCAGAAAATTAGAAAGGGAATAAAAGTTCAGGTAGAATGAATAACGATGTTATGTTTGCTGGCTACAATGTAATCCTGTCAAGACGGCAGTGAACTTTAAGGAGCAGCTGAAGGGAATGGATAGTGTATTGAAAAGAGGTTATAAGATGAACACCAACAAAAGCAAAACAAGGCGTCAGTTGTTGGATCTTTCATTTTCTCGCCACCTATTTTATCTCTTTCAAGATCTACAGTGTTTATTTTAGATGTATTTCTGAGATATTAAGCCAGCCAGCTCGATTCTAATGCGTTTGTAAGATCTATGGGTGATGTTTGACGGGTCGTTGGCCCTCAGCCAACCTCATAGCTTTTAGGCAGAGTTCCCAGGTGCCTTTCCTGTTCGGGGGAAGTCAGCGGTACCATATTACGTTCTGGTTTTAGATGCATTACCTTCGTGTAAAGTGCTTGCAGTGTTAACACGTCGCTGGTTTTGGAAATGCTTTTCATGAAGCACGCTATTCTAATGAAGTTAGTTTTGCCCAACAGTGAGCTGTGATGACTAATTTGTACGAGGCGCAAGATTATCGGTAAGCCAGTTCCAAGTTATTTTACTATGCCGAATTTTGTGGCACCGTCGGAGGCGAGTTAGGTCGTGACTTTTCTTTCTTCGCCCTGGTTTTCACACGTAAGTATTCATATGCAGGGGTGTAGGCTGAGAGAGCGTGCGAATCTGTCGAGTATTGAGAAGTTGGTTTCTGTATCATTTATAAGTTCATTTGATTCTATTTTGCGTTCAGTTTCTCCATCCTAAGATTTATGAGAAAGAGTAGATCTTTATGCTGGATATCAGACTATGCTTCTGACGATGTGAGCATGTTTTCTGAGACTGAATTGTTACTTAATTAGTCACACAGTCCGTAAAACATTTCAACGATTCTGTTTTTGAAATGATATGGAACGAGTCAGTTTACAGGATATATGTACATTATTACTCTTGACATTTATAAACACACTATCATTTTATCCCGACTCACATAACTACAATTAAAAACAAGTTTTTTTTACTGGATTCAACTCTTTAAGTATGAATTCTTCAAGCAATAGAAGGTGCTGACTGCGAGAAATGATTTTAAGTTACATTTAAAACTTGCTTCGCTACTCGTCAGACATTTTATGTTATTGGGCAAATGATCCAAAATTTTTATTGCTGCATACTGAACTCCTCTCTGAACTACTGACAGCTTTAACAATGGGCCATAAAGTTCATTTTTCCCTCTAGTTTTGTAGGTATGTACATATTGTTCTTCTCAAATTGTATTGGATTATTTATGAGGAATTTTATTAGTGAGAATATGTATCATGACGGCGCAGTTAAAATACCCATCTCCTTGAAAAGGTATCTACATGACGTCTGTGGGTGAATACCACATAGTATTCTTACTGCTCGCTTTTGTGACATTTGTGACATTACTGAGCGGAAATATGCAAGGTATGTTAGGAGGTTAATACATTGACTTCCAAGATGACCAATTATAGGCAGAGCAAAGATAACTGCACTTAACTGTTTGATAAGCACATTAATGTCCTTCTTCCAGTTCAAATTTTCATCAATATGTTCACTAAAATCTTGAACGAACTGTGACAAAAGCTTGAATAACAGGGGACTGACGTACTAGGACAGTCAGTGATACCATGAAATAATGCATCGATAATGGCTAGGCACTAGCCGAAATATAGATTTGCCTAATAAAACCTGAAAGAAAAGGATGAGTGATTCCTGTGCTCTATCATCTGAAAATATACTAAAAGATTTGAAACATTCTGTCCTACTTACTGACTACTGCTCATGTGCTACGTCAATTGTTGGTATATTCCTATTTGTTCTGCAGAACTGAATGATTTTCAATTAGATTTAAAAGTTACTTTGTCAAAACTGTGCTTTTTGAAAATTTAGGGAGAGTCTATTTTCAGAAAACTACTTAATAATTCTTGTAAAATATCATTTATTAACTCTTCTGTTGCTTTCTCTGTGATGAAATTAATTATAACACTAGTATTGTCTGCAAAGGTACCAGTTTTTCTTGTTGAATATGAAGTGCAAGGTCATTAACATATGTAAGGAATAGGAGCGGACCAAAAATTTAACCCTGTGGGACACTCTTTATGATTTTTGCACCAGTCATAAAGTTTTCTACCTTTCTGACATTTTGCATTCTGTTTGTTAAGTATGATCCAAACCAGTTGTGTCTAAAGCCATCAATTCCAAAAACTTGAGTTTTCATAAGAGAATTTAATGATCTATGCAGTTGAATGCCTTGGAGAAATAACAACAAATACTAACTGGCGATATATTATTATTTAAGGATTTTACTATTTGACGAAAGAACGTATAAATAGTGTTCTCAGTCAGCAATCTTTCTGGAATCCGAACTGTGATATGCTAAGTAAATTATTTCCAGATAAGTGTGGAACTACTCTTGAGTACATTACTTCTTCGAATATTTTGGAAAAAAATGTTGGTAAGAAATTTAGATGATAATTCTGTAAACCTGTCTTGTCATCTTTCTTATGAAGTGGTTTAATAATTGCATAGTTTACATAGTTTAACCTTTCTGGAAATGTCCCCTGAGCATTGCATATAACACTAAGAACATTACTTATTAAGTTGGAACTTCCATCAGTGCACAAGAGCTTTTATTTTTCATGTTTTTTTAATAATTGTATTAATTTCAGTGAAGGATGTTGGTGCTACTTTTAGTTGTTTAAAGTTCTGTGGAATAATATTTTCAGTGCATTGTCCTGCTTCTTCAACTGAACCATTTTATCCTATATTCGCTGCTATGTTCAGAAAGCGATTGTTAAAAATATATATAGCTTGTGAATTATTGTCATTTAGTTGAATTCTTATGGACTCTTGAACACTGACTGGCTGTCACATCTCCAGTTTGACAGTGTCCCATATAGTTTTAATCTTATTATCTTCATTATTTATTTCTGTCATGACATTCATACTTCTGCACATTTTAGTGATTTTACTTCAAATACTACAGTATTTTTTGTAGCATACAAGTAATGTCAGATTTTGACTTACTCTGGCCTTTACGTAAATCTCCCTCATAAAATTTTAATTACTTTAGTTGTCCATGGCATACTTATTTTTTTGTAATGGATCTTTTGGACAGATTTTTTAAGAAAGCGGCTTTCAGATATTGACACAAATTTAGTATGGAATAAATTGAATTTGGGAATAATGTCTCTTTATATGTATAGACCTCATCCATACCATCCCTTTTAGTTTAATCTTAAAACATATTCGGTTCTCATCAATAAGATTCACTGGTTTGTATGAACCTGCCTCTAGGTTGTAAGGAGCCATACTGTTTGCTGCTCAAATAGGTCCATTAGCAACTGGGTACATATTGTTTCAGTCTGACTACTGTCTATAAAACTGTTATCTATCACTGTCCTACTATTTTGCTGCACAGGCGTTGGGAAATTGGCTACTCAAATTATGGAACATACAAATAATAGTTCATTTTTCCTGTCTGTTTCTTTTAAGAAATCTACATTGAAATCTTTGAAAACTACTAATTGTTTCTTCTTGTCTGGAGTTAGCTCAATAATGCATCTAGATTTCTCATGAACAGATAGAAGTTCCCTAGAGGGGATTTACAAACTATTACAATTGTCAGGGAGGTATTCTGCAGTAACAACTTACAAGTACATGCTTCTAGACTCTGAACACACAAAATCTATTTGTTTCAATATTTTTGACTTTGTGTCCAACTTTTGCATGTGTTCCTCCTTTTTCCATGTTAACTCTACATGAAAATGATGTAAGTTGGAATCACTGATATTTAACTTCTCCATGCCTATGGTTAGATGGTGCTCGGAGAGGTGTGGAATGTCTATTTCTTCAGATTTTTCCACATCTTCTAGGCACACAATAAGCTCATCTATATTGTTTTTCAACCCTCCAATGTTCTGATGATATAAATAAATTTTATTTTTCTGGAAACTGTTATACATGTTATGGTCTTGCACTGCTCTAATTTCTTTCAATACTGTTTGTCCTTAACCTGAATCTAACCTAAAAATGTGCCCCTTTTATTCCAGGAATCACAGGGATTTGGCCGTGCATGCTTTTGCTGCCCCCCCCCCCCCTCCCCTTACTCTTTCTTCAAGGTGCTCAGCTAATCTTTCCTCCCCCGTTCTGTTTAGGCGCAGGCCATGATAGGTGTGTCCCCAACTCCCAGTCGCAGCAACAGGCACAGCACGGATATGAGACTTTGTTTCATTCAAAAGCAACTCTCTCAGCGCTTTGTTTACATGGCTAACAACCGTGTTAACCGAGGGCTTGCCATGTCGCTGCAGACCTTCGACAAACCCCACACGAGTGTGCGCTCTTGCTGTTCCTATTTTCCCAGGTTACCTTTAATGCTATACAGGTACTCTAAGTTTTCCTGATCATCCTACAATATGCACTTTATCCTTCCCATCAAAATCTCTACACAAGACCCCTACGCCTTCTGTCACCTGCCTAAGATTGGCTCTAGGTTTCACGAGGCTTCTGACCTGGTATTCTACGCCTAACTTTTATTGTAGCGATTTTCCTACGCCTCTCCCATGACTACTCCCTAGTAGAAAGGCTCTTTTCTTTCTACATAACTTGTCTACCGACCTAGCCTTAAAGCCATTCCTTTCCTACGAGGTTGTTGCACCATATTAAACTCAAACGCTGGTTGAGGGTCTTCCCCTAATTCAGGTAGCAAGTCAAATTGATTGTTAATCTGGAGCTGAAATGTGGTGTATGAGGTTTTTTCGTTTTGCTTATAATTTGTTCACCTTTTTTCCCGCTCTCGTTATCTCTTTCTCCTTTCAGTTCAAAATATGCCATTTATAATTTGGCCTGCAGAGTACAAATCTTCTTCCCCGTTCCACGATTTTCTTGTATCGGCTACACAATCTACAACTCCATGAAAGAGCCTATCTGACACATTTTTAGCTTCTTCTCTGTATTCTCTCCTACGAAATACCAACCCACTGCCCTGACATGTTTCTCCCCATATCAGTTAAGTTATGGCAACATCCACATTTAGCACACATGACGCTGCTCTTAAACTAAACTAAAAAATACTAAAACTCACTTAAACTGTAATAAAGTGATTAATCAACAAAACTTATTTTTGAGTGAGTTGAGCAGGGAACTTCCAGACGTCAGGAAGATGTATTATAACACGATCGAGGTTCACTGAAAGTTGGTAGTACTAGGCGCAAAGTGAGTGAAAATTACATACGCACATTTTACTTTGATATAACTGATGTATGATAACAAACAGAAGGAATAAAGTTGTGCTGAATAATTCAAACAAAGTTGGAATGGTAGAAAATTTTAATGACTGTGGAGAAACCAGAAAGGCAGTACCACAGGGTTCAATTTTGGATTCGCTTTTCCTCCTTATAAATGTAAATGACCTTTCACTTAACATTCGAAAAGCAGAATTGGTACTTCCGGAGACGATACTAGTGTTATAATTAATCCCATTAGAGAGAAAGCAACATAAGCGATTATCAGCGTCATTTTTTAAAGAATTATGAAGCAGTTATCTGAAAATGGACTGTGCTTAAGTTTGAAGAAAACACACTGCATTCAACTCTGTTCAAGAAATAAGATGATACCATCAAATGATATAGCACACAAACAAATGTCAGTAAATAGTTAAGAATGCTGCACATTTTTGCGTGTCCATTATGATGAAAATTTGATCTGGTGAAAATTTGATCTGGAGAAAGCATATTACTGAGTTTCTCAAACAACTAAATTCAGTTACTTTTGCTCTTCGTATAATTCCTAGTTTTGGAATCAAACGAATCAATCTCCTGGTATATTTTACTTAGTTCCACTCAGTAATGTCTTACGGAATAATGTTCTGTAATAATTCATCACTCAGAAAAAAGTACTCACTGCACAATGTAGGCAAGTAAAAATAGCATCTACTGTTCACCTGCGCTCAGCGTGGAGGTACCTGATCAAGCGATTAGACATTTTAACTGTATCCGCACAGTACATATCTTCACTAACGAAGTTAGTCAGATAAATTTTGAGAAGACCAGCGATGTCCGTAGCTGCAACACTAGAGGACAAAGTGACCTTCATTACCTCTTACTAAAGCTTTGGATGGCTCGGAATGAAGTTCAGTAGTGAGGAATAATTATTCTTTATAATATAGTCAGATAGGAAGTTTAACCTAAAATCGTTGTCCTCGACTACTCCTTCTGTTCAATGGACGAATTTCTATTTAAAATTGATGCATATTTAAAATAAATAAAGAAAACTATTTCTTAAGTGTAGTTGCTTGAGCAGGACTACAGAATAATGTCCTCATTAATCTTAACACCAATAACGTATACGTATTTTGTGAACTGACCCGTTTCACAACATTTTGAGGAAAGAATCGTTCAAATGACCTGTGTAAGTAACGAACTAGTTATAGGAAGATTGCACTCTTGTTAAACGAAACCCACCAGCTATTGAAGAATCCTTTGTTAGTAAAACCGGTTTCTCAAGCTAAAGTTGCGCCATCAAGTACATTTGAATAGAAAAAAATGAAATTGTAGGAAAATTAAATATTTTTTTGGCAAGACGTCCAGCAAAATCAGTATGTAACTTCAGTGATGTTTAGCTATTAAATATACGAAATGGGAAATAATCATAAAGAGAATCGAGTACTCAGTAAGCAGAATACTCAAATTTAAATCATTTACAGCGAAACGCAGAGATAATTGGACGCCCACATCACACTCACTCAAGTTGCATTAATGCGTACTTAAAAGGAACGGTAGTCAAAATAAGAGTGGTGGAATGAAGGACACGGCAATGGTAAATGCCTCAAGTTCTAAAAAGAAACATGGAGAATAATACAATAAAATACAAAACTACCTCCGTGTATTCCGGCGCCCACGAGCTGCTGCGCACTGCTACATTAACTTGCTAATATTTTCATAATGACGCCCATCAGCTGAAAGCACTTGAACATGATGAAAAGGGTGACCACTCACAAATGTGTACCTCAGGTTTCCATTGCGAAAAAATAATTCTGTTGCAGCTAAGACATAATAAAAGTTAATGTAGACAGTGGTTGTAGACAGAGGGTCGGAAAAGGTTAAATGCTCTGTATCCTCCTACGACGCAAACGAAAACATTGATTATGTTATGGGCTATACAAATAAGCCTTTCCGCCATCTTCACTTCCCACGACAGGCATTACCAACATACTCGTACACTCGAAAGTTAAAAGTGTGAACAGTTCCTGGTGGTTTTACTATTAGCGCGACGCGACGGTCCCGCGGCCGCATACCATAGCACGGTGGGAACGCCGGCGTCGGCGTGTGGGAGGGCGCTGTCCGGGGTCAGCGACTGCTCCGTCCCCCTCCCCCCTCCCCATCAACCCTGCTACCCCCCACCACCGCGCCCGCCGCGCCAACAAAACCGCGGCGACAAAAATGCGGTCGCTGCCCCCCGGCCCGCGACTCTGTGGCTCGCATTCTGCTCCCTGACCTGCCTCACGCCGGCGCTCGCGGCCTCGCTGCAATTACGGCAATTACCCGCGTCTGCTCTACGCTGTCCACCTGTCCTGTTCCAATAACCGAGCACGAGCTGACGGGCCTCGAGCCAGGAGGTCTGAGCTTCGATCCCAACCAGGAGGCCCATTTTTTTTATAGCTTTCCTTATACCGTAGAATCCCGGTATTGCGAACTACCTGGGGGTGTGGTCCGTTCCGATTCGAAAATGTTAGGACTATCCGAAAAAAAAAATGTACGATACATGTACGAGCAGAGGTGCTGTACGGAATTAGCAGCCACAATGCATCGTGGGGTAGCGATGTGAGAAATTGGCAATCTAGCAACGTCAGGAAGTGACACTATTACGAGTACCACAAACGTTGCAAGTGTGCGACTACACTGACGCAAAAAAAAAAAAAAAAAAAAAAAAAAAAAAAAAAATCGCAACATCAAAAAATAATTAATCCAGAGTAATGAAATTTCGGGAATACGTTTGTATGTTGTTGTTGTGGTCTTCAGTCCAGAGACTGGTTTGAAGCAGCTCTCCATGCTACTCTATCCTGTGCGAGGTTCTTCATCTCCCAGTACCTACTGCAACCTACATCCTTCTGAATCTTTTTAATGTATTCATTTCTTGGTCTCTCTCTACGATTTTTACCCTCCACGCTACCCGCCAATACTAAATTGGTGATCCCTTGATGCCTCAGAATATGCCCTACCAACCGATCCCTTCTTCTAGTCAAGTTGTGCCACAAATTTGTCTTCTCCCCAATTCTATTCAATACCTCCCCATTAGTTATGTGATCTAACCATCTAATCTTCAGCATTCTTCTGTAGCACCACATTTCGAAAGCTTCTATTCTCTTCATGTCTAAATTATTTATCGTCCATGTTTCACTTCCATACATGGCTGCACTCCATACAAATACTTTCAGAAACGACTTCCTGGCATTTAAATCTATACTCGATGTTAACAAATTTCTCTTCTTCGGAAATGCTTTCCTTGCCATTACCAGTCTACATTATATATCCTCTCTACTTCGACCATCATCAGTTATTTTGCTCCCCAAATAGCAAAACTCCTTTACTACTTTAAGTGTCTCATTTCCTAATCTAATTCCCTCGGCATCACAAGACTTAATTCGACTACATTCCATTATCCTTGTTTTGCTTTTGTTGATGTTCATCTTATATCCTCCTTTCAAGACGCTACCCATTCCATTCAACTGCTCTTCCAAGTCCTTTGCTGTCTCTGACAGAATTACAATGTCATCGGCAAACCTCAAAGTTTTTATTTCTTCTCCATGGATTTTAATGCCTACTCCGAATTTTCCTTTTGTTTCCTTTACTGCTTGCTCAATATACAGATTGAATAACATTGGGGAGAGGCTACAGCCCTGTTTCACTCCCTTTCCAACCACTGCTTCCCTTTGATACCCCTCGACTCTTATAACTGCCATCTGGTTTCTGTACAAATTGTAAATAGCCTTTCGCTCCCTGTATTTTACCCCTGCCACCTTCAGAATTTGAAAGAGAATATTCCAGTCAACATTGTCAAAAGCTTTCTCTAAGTCTACAAATTCTAGAAACGTAGGTTTGCCTTTTCTTAATCTATATTCTAGACGTTCGTCCAGGTACCATATTTAAGTGATTAACATTGCAGGATCACACGGTGCTGTAATTGTGAGGTACATTTTTGCACTTGTAATATGCTGATACGTTAGTAACCCATGTAATCGCCAGACTGTTCAATGAAAGCATGCAAACGCGCTTGTATTGTGTTGTGCTGGTGCGGGATGTCAGTTTGTGAGATGAAATTCCGTGCCTGTTCGACTTTCTCAGTCAGTACAGGGACGCTTAATGCTGTTGGTGGAAGACGATGGAGTTGTTGTCCGATGATGTTCCACATATGCTCGACTGGAGGCAGATCTGGTGACAAGCAGGCCAAGGCTGTCGACACTCTACATAGCATTTTGGGCTGCAAAAGCGGCATGTGGCAGAGCGTTATCCTGCTGGAAAACATCACTTGGAATGCTGTTCATCAATGGCAGCATTACAGGTCGAATCACTAGACTGATGTACAATTTAACAGTTGGCGTATGTGCGATAACCAAGAGAGTGCTCCTGCCGTCATACGAAATCGCATTGCAGATCATAGCTCCAGGTGTAGGTCCAATATGTCTAGCATGTAGACAGGCTGATTGCAGATCCTGAACTGGCCTGCTTCTAACCAACACACAGGCAACACTAGCATCGAGGCAGAACCACCTTTCATCAAGAAACACGACAGACCTTCACCCAGCCCTCCAATGAGCTCTCGCTTGTCACCACTGAGGTCGCAAATGGCGGTTGCTTGGGATCGGCGAAGATCACGCTACAGGGCACCTGGCTCAGAAGTGTTAAAGTTATCGATTTCTAACAGTTCGTTACCGTCGTGCCAACTGCTGCTTAAATTGCTGCTGCAAATCGAGTAAGACGCAGTATCGTAGGAACATCCAGTTTCTCGTAGCCCCATTACACGACCACATTCAAATTCAATAAGGTGTTGATAATGACGTGTTTGTCTCCTTAAAGACATTCTTCACTAACATCAACTCACCACGTCCGATCTCAAAAGTAACTAACTCTCACGAGCGTTTCAGCGTGTATTTAAAGCAAAACTAATTTGCGTCCTCAAGTGGCGCTACTAGGGCCATTGTTTTGCGACTGGTGCGAAATTTCAATATAAATCACCTTTCAGGTGCAGAAACGCGCCTATCGACTTTCATTTACTTCGTACAACTCCTTATTGGCGTTGCGATATTTTTCCCGTCAGTGTACATAGCCGATCGCGTGCTGTAGCATTGCTACCTTGTTCAGAGGAGTTTAACCACAGTTTGTTTGGCTGTTATTAACGAATATTCTACCTACATTATACGCTTTTTCTTCATAAACTAAGTTGAAACTGTACGTATATAACGGGTGTTATATCGTACAGTACAATGTCAAGCAAACGAAAACAAAGTTACCGTACATTAAGAGAAAACTGGAAGTGCTACAAAATTGGTTTTTGAATTTGGTGTCCGGAAGGACACTGTCAGTGACTAGATAAAAAAATTGAAAGCTCCTGCAACACAACTACTGAAGAAACTTGGGAGTAACGTCACAACACCGTATCGTGGTATGATGAAAGTGACGAAGTGACTTTTTTATAGTTTACTCAGGAAAGACAGAAAGGCGTTCCTATTAGCGGTACACCGATCCAAGAAAGGCACAGCAGCTGACAAACGTAAAACATTTACTACCCCCTGTAGTTGATTAGGCCGTTGGAAGAAGAGATACGGGATACGGCAATTGACGATAAGTAGAGAAAAACTATCAGGTGATGTTGCCACCGCAGATTCATTCTTAGATGAGTTTGCAGACTTAATATCGTCGAAAGATTACTCCCCAGAGCTAGTTCAAAACGCTGACGAAACTGGACTGAACGTCTCTACTAAAAGTCTTGCTTCGGAAGCAGAGTCGTCGGCAACAGGTTTTGAAATGAATGAACAACTGTTTTAATCTGTAGCAACAACATGGCAACAAATAAATTACAATTTATGGTAACTGGAAAGTCTGTCAAAGCCGCGAGTATGAACGCTTTCCTTGTTTATTGCAAAATTCAAAGTGAAGCTTGGATGACCGGTGTTCTGTTTAGTGAGTGGTTGCCGCTGTTAGAAGATCCAACACAGAAAATGGATGGTATCTCGAGCCATCGAAACTCCCCACAGTAAAGATGTCAGGGCACGGTAAAAAAAGGTCTGCAGCCCTCTGTTGGGTTAGAGTAGTCGCTCTTTACGTCGAAGACCACGACCTAATACGCTCGGAGCAAAAAACAACGTGTTTACCAAGGTCACCGAAAGTTAATTTGAGCCATTAAACATTTTGTTTCATTGTACACCTTGTTCGTGGTCTGCGTGTCATAGTGCAGTCAACGAAGAAAAATTAGGGGAAAAAATTAGCGTAGTCCCAACTTTTTGTACAGAGGCAGAAGGGAGTGTAATGAATAACATACTAAAAGTCCTGACCGGTGGCGTTTAAAGGTCATCTTTTTATGTTTTTTCCTTGAGTGTATACAGTACCACGGCTTCTGGCGAAAATATTTCACAGTACAAAATTAAACTCAATTCCTTTTCCGCAACAGAGCTCCTATTAATTTCTTCTCTAAGACTAATAGTTTCTGCGTTGCGTGGGATGGAAGAATAGCAGACTATTTAAAATAATGATTTCATGGTATAAATTTAATTTATGTTGTTAAATGACATGTGTTAAGAACAAATTTTAGTTGCTTGTACTACATTTAAGTGCAGCAGAATCGCATTAAGAGATGAACTCTGTTCTGGGGGTGTAACTGTGTGGAAAGGTGGGGTAGAGGTTAGAAGCGTGTGGAAAGTTAGGTCGCCGTATTGTGATCATGCACTTCCCGCCTTTAAGGTCTTCAAAGTGGAGAGCGAGTACGCAGTTCCCCATTCTCTCTACCGCAAAGCAACTACAGGGAGTTTCACAAAGTTATACCGACCCTTCTTGCCTTGTGAATCACTGGCCATTCAGTGTTCAAATATGTCCAGGGCTGTTTATTTTCCACAAAGTGCTTCAACACTGCGTGGTACACAGAATTAATTACAAAGCTAGAGGTCTTAGGCAACTTCATGCGCCACGAGCGCTGATTGCTTTTCAGTTTACAAACAAAATATACCCCTACCCCCCCCCCCCCCCCCCCCCCGCCCACACCCAGAATTCCTTTCCAGTTCTCTCTTGAGAGTAGACAAAATGGCTTCACAGAGCTCAGGTTTGTATGGTAGAGTTATTTACAGTTTACTAAGTGTGTACTTTGCTGCAGTTGTTAAATGAAGTATTATGTAAAAAAGCCTAACAGGCGCAGCTGTCAACTGTCTACCACACCGAAGAGAATGCCCCAAATGTAACATACGTCAATATATACTCGTCAGTGCCGATTTAATGTCTCCACTGTCACTGACTGGAATTCTTTTCGCAGCTTAAGATATCGACTGGATCACTCCAGCCTCTGTTTCCTTTAAATCTTTAGAGGTCTAGAGGCGGAAATTGGCTCTCTTTGTAACAGAAGAGGATTACCTAAGTGTTATGGAACTTCAGATTTTCCAACTCAAGTCAAGCAATGCATTGCAGCAGATTACTGTTTTACATTCAAACATAATCGGTCCTATTCCACCAAACATATTGACACCCACCTTGCAAGATATAATGTGGACGTGTAGTAAGTGGTTCTACCCAGTGAACGTCACTGTATAAGGCCAGAAGTTCCTGAATGGGAAAGACTTATGCAGTCTACCAGTAACGCAGTTACTAACGAGATAAGTGCACTAACTTTCTGGTTATTTATTAAGTCACCATCAAGTGGCTACAGCATGAAACTTCCTGGCAGATTAAAACTGTGTGCCGGACCGAGACTCGAACTCGGGACCTTTGCCTTTCGCGGGCAAGTGCTCTACCACTGGCAGAAGTATGCCACCTTTGACAGTTAGCAGCAAGATGCCACATTTGTAGTAGAAGTCAAATTCCAATTACCCTGACCTACTTTCACTTTGAAGCAATAGCCCTCCACTATCATAACAAATATTATACGTCTAACAGTCCAAGTGAGCTAAAGTGCCCAAGGGTTCGTGACAGCACAAAACATTTCACAACAACACCTAACCTCTGGAGCGTAAAGATTTGGGGTTTGACTCCAGGCATGTGCGAATACTTTAATTTACACGTAATTCAATGGAAAAA
This sequence comes from Schistocerca americana, assembly GCF_021461395.2. NCBI lineage: Eukaryota > Metazoa > Arthropoda > Insecta > Orthoptera > Acrididae > Schistocerca > Schistocerca americana. The sequence goes on from NC_060124.1 coordinate 314,920,230, forward strand.
TCGAAACAGCGTTTAATGTAGGCAATTGTGCTAAGTTTCCCTATGCCTCAGACCTTAGGTTCGAGTCCCCTGCACTCCAGATCCCTGCCCCTATGGCGTTACGTTTAAGTCCCCCTACTCCCAGGCTTTCTTACCTACAGCCGGCCGAAGTGGCCGTGCGGTTAAAGGCGCTGCAGTCTGGAACCGCAAGACCGCTACGGTCGCAGGTTCGAATCCTGCCTCGGGCATGGCTGTTTGTGATGTCCTTAGGTTCGTTAGGTTTAACTAGTTCTAAGTTCTAGGGGACTAATGACCTCAGCAGTTGAGTCCCATAGTGCTCAGGGCCATTTTCTTACCTACAGGCCCTAGGTTCGATGCCAGGCATGTGAAAATAGTTTTATGGAATTACACTAACAAGGGAAGACCACGGTAGCTGTTGTGGGAAAAAGAACAAAATTATTTTTGTTTGACCAATTAAGATTCGATAAAGAGCTACGATCTGGACGGACTCATAAAGTGAAGGGGAGCAAGCATGTCTTTGGTGCGTTCAGATTCATAGCAGCAACCACACACTCTTGTATGGTAATGCCTGGTATTGTGATGGTTGGTACGTTGCTACTTGCGAGCTAACATCCCAAAGATGTTCGGGCTCACATGTTGTTCCCCTTCATCGAAATGTCTTGGCTCAAACTCGTCTAGGGGTTGAACCGCACGTATCGCATTATACGCCCTAAATTAGACACTTGTGACTCTTTGGTTAAACTGTCTGGCTGAGGCAAGTTTGCGAAATTGTATGAAACACATAACGTTAATACAACATATAACGTAATAACAATATCGGGGGCTAAATTAACAACCCATAAATGTAGGCCACACAGCTGCGATTTGGTTAGAATAATGTTTATTCAGAATGCAAACTAATAGCGAAAATGGTCGTATTTAGAATTACTATTACACTCGAGCGCATCTCCATTTGACACAGCTGGATCATTCACAATCTCATCACGAATTACAACACTCCTCCTCGTTAACTACGCTCAGAGACCAAGTCCCGCGATACCACACAACGAGAAATTTTAAGTCGTTTCACTTCCCAGCTACCTAAAGACCGACCGTCCGCTGTCCCATCTCCGCCAGCACTGTCCCTCTGCCCGTCCCCGGCCGCGTTTCCCGCGCGCAGAACATCCTCGCTCAACTGACTAGTGCAGTTCCCTTTCATGAAGCCGTCCATCTGATTGGCTACAGTTCATTCTACACTACTTTAAATTTTAACATATTTAAATAAAGCTTGACCACTTTCACATCCTAAATGAAGTAATAATATTGTCCATTACATAATAAACGATAAATTCTTTTACATAGAACCAATACAATTTCCACTTAACTTAGAATGTCACGGTCAATAGACTTGCACCAATGTGCTTTCTGATAAATAAATAACGAATAAAAGTACTATGCACTAAACTTTACAACACATATTCTATTACCTAATGATTCGATATGGTGTCATGCTGTCATCGTTCAATGTGTTTTGTGTGGAGGAAATGATGATCTGATGCTTAACTGAAAACACTGATAATTTAAATTTACTGTATCTTTTAAACAAATAAAATTACAGAGTTGATATTTACAACATTTGCCATTTTAATGATGCGCGTCTGTACGAAATGTCGATCGTTATGGTAGACGAAAGCGTTCAGATTTTAGTACTCAGGTCTTTGTTACGAAACTTGTTAATTTCACTTTAACAGTAAATCCTAATCCATTATACACATGGTCAATATTCAACTTTTATTTTGATCACCATGAAAATTTATGAAAGATGGTAGATTAAAATTACTGTGGCTTCATTCCCTGAATTACTACAGAATTAAATAGTTTTCATAAATGTTTCTCTGTATGGCCAATTTTAGGTCCACCATATTTAACATTGCTACGTCTCCCTGGCCACAATCAGCTTCTGCGGGGTTTCCCTATGACGTAGGTTCTCGTCTCTCACTCGCACACTACAGCGCTTAGGCCTCATTCAGCACAACAGACGCCTGTGAATTTTCCCATCTCGTGACGTATCTGCGCTCTTTGTGCCACACAGTCCTGGACGACAGGGTTCGTTTCACAATTCCTGAAGGCTGACTCTTTTGGCCATATACTTAAAGGAGAGCTAAATGCCCGTTAACTCACATACTCCATTTGTATGTTCTTGTATCCGAGCCCACGGGTCTTTTTCATTGCAAATACGAATATAAATTTACCGAACATCAAAGTAAAAATGCTAATACGGTAAACAGGGATTTAAAAGTCTTCCTCGAAAAAGTAATGTAACCTGATATACAAGAAAATACTAAAACTTTTCATTTGGCTGAGTCCTGGACAGCCAATAGTAATCACAAACTATACAATTCTACAGTTTCTGGAGGCGTTGAATTCATCAAGAAGATGATTGCAGCAAAGTGCATAGGCACTGTCCAACCTGCTGGCGTTTCCTTCTTCTGTCGATACAAAAATGTTATGAAATTTATCACAGATACAATTATTGTATCTTCGCACAATGACATTAACATATGATGTAGAGACCACTTATTACGCCTTCAATGGTTTGTGCATTTCCATCTCGGCGGGACGAGTGTCCAATTACTCATATGCGCATTTGTCAATGCTGCTACACCAAAGGCGTTCCTGGTGCATTTCAAACACTCCTGGAGCACTGCTTCGAAGAAGGGTTGGAAGAGTTTTTCCATGAGAACTGTGATCAACCTGCTTCCACACTGCGCGAACTGCCTACGCACTGACCATACTGTTATTGCTGACTTGCATATATTTTGTCTCCGATAGTGCACCAAACAAGTAAATCCTGTTATAGATGGTTTCGTCTTATCTTATTTATTATTTGTTTCAAATACTCAATTTGTGTAATAAATCGCAAATACTTGCAGTATCTCATCGTAACTTTGACGACTCATATCTCTTGTTCTAATAGTCCATAGGAGGTACATTTTTTATGGTGTATATACATTTTGTTGCTCTATTAACTACGCCGTATATGAGTATAATTTGCGCGACAACATGTTATGACCTCCCATTGCAAGTACTCTAAGCGTCAGAACCCCAATGTCTTGAGCTTAAACTTCCATATGAGTAAATAGCTTAATCTTCACGTAATTTCTCAACAACGCTTAAGCTTCGCAGCCCCGAGGCCTCGAGATCAATGCACAGCACAAGTAAATAATGGAAATGTTACAACAAAATAGCGTAACTGTCTCACTTTCACAATAGTATTTAAGCTTCAAAGCCCCAAGACCTCAGCACAAGTAAATGTCACAAACAAAACAGTGTAACTGTTTCACTTTCACAAATACGCTTAAGCTCTGGAACCCTGAGGTATGTCTTTTCACATCAAGTGCTCTGAGCTTCAGTGCATTGAGGTCTCATGCCTGTGTGTGCAGCAACATACATGGCGTTAAGCTCTACGGCTTTTAGGTCAGCTATGACGTCTTACTACTGCTGCCGTCGTTGGATAAGCAGCTGCAGCAGCAAGTCGTATACTCCTAGCTCACTCATTTGTTACATAGTTTAATTCTTAATTTCTTTGCGTGTTTTTGGTACTTGCATTGTTTAATTCATAAATTTCGGGCGTATTATAGTATTTGAGAGTTGTAGCATCGCGTTTTAGTACCTGAATAGTGTAAAATCGCGTAGTCTCCTTCCGCCGCCGAGCAGTGTGTCAGCAGTGCGCAAGTAGCAGCATTACTGCATTTACTAGGCAATCTTGTATTTTAATAACCGTTTAAATTTTGTGTCGATTTGTTTGCGCTCTCTGTAGATTAGTTCAGACGTTCTTTGCACAACAGTTTTTAGCATGGATAGGGACTGCAGCTGCTGTGTTCGGATGCAGGCTGAGTTGGCATCCCTTCGCTCCCAGCTTCAGGCAGTGTTGGCTTCGGTCACACAGCTTGACAATGTTGCCAATGGGCATCACTGTGGGGTTCCGGATGGGGGTTTGTCGGGGACGGCCAGCTCGTCCCACGCATCCCCTGATCGGACTACGACTGTGGTTGCCCGGGATACTGCCCGCATTGAGGCTGATCCCTCACCTGTGGTAGAGTGGGAGCTCGTCTCAAGGTGTGGCAGGGGGCGAAATACATTCCGGAGGGCTGAACGGTAGCCCTCTCCAGTTTGTCTGACGAACCGGTTTCAGGCTCTGTCTCAGGCTGATACTGATCTTCGGCCTGACATGGCTGCTTGTCCTGTTCCAGAGGTTGCCCCTCAGTCTGCAAGATCCGGGCGGTCGCAGAGGGTGGGCTTACTGGTAGTTGGGAGCTCCAACGTCAGGCGCGTAATGGGGCCCCTTAGGGATATGGCAGCAAGAGAGGGGAAGAAAACCAATGTGCACTCCGTGTGCATACCGGGGGGAGTCATTCCAGATGTGGAAAGGGTCCTTCCGGATGCCATGAAGGGTACAGGGTGCACCCATCTGCAGGTGGTCGCTCATGTCGGCACCAATGATGTGTGTCGCTATGGATCGGAGGAAATCCTCTCTGGCTTCCGGCGGCTATCTGATTTGGTGAAGACTGCCAGTCTCGCTAACGGGATGAAAGCAGAGCTCACCATCTGCAGCATCGTCGACAGGACTGTCTGCGGACCTTTGGTACAGAGCCGAGTGGAGGGTCTGAATCAGAGGCTGAGACGGTTCTGCGACCATGTGGGCTGCAGATTCCTCGATTTGCGCCATAGGGTGGTGGGGTTTCGGGTTCCGCTGGATAGGTCAGGAGTCCACTACACGCAACAAGCGGCTACACGGGTAGCAGGGGTTGTGTGGCGTGGGCTGGGCGGTTTTTTTAGGTTAGATGGCTTTGGGCAAGTACAGAAAGGGCAACAGTCTCAACGGGTGCAGGGCAAAGTCAGGACATGCGGGGACCAAGCAGCAATCGGTATTATAATTGTAAACTGTCGAAGCTGCGTTGGTAAAGTACCGGAACTTCAAGCGCTGATAGAAAGCACCGAAGCCGAAATCGTTATAGGTACAGAAACCTGGTTGAAGCCAGAGATAAATTCTGCCGAAATTTTTACAAAGGTACACACGGTGTTTAGAAAGGATAGACTGCATGCAACCGGTGGTGGAGTGTTCGTCGCTGTTAGTAGTAGTTTATCCTGTAGTGAAATAGAAGTGGATAGTTCCTGTGAATTATTATGGGTGGAGGTTACACTCAACAACCGAGCTAGGTTAATAATTGGCTCCTTTTACCGACCTCCCAACTCAGCAGCATTAGTGGCAGAACAACTGAGAGAAAATTTGGAATACATTTCACACAAATTTTCTCAGCATGTTATAGTCTTAGGTGGAGATTTAAATTTACCAGATATAGACTAGGACACTCATATGTTTAGGACGGGTGGTAGGGACAGAGCATCGAGTGACATTATACTGAGTGCACTATCCGAAAATTACCTCGAGCAATTAAACAGAGAACCGACTCGTGGAGATAACATCTTGGACCTACTGATATTAAACAGACCCGAACTTTTCGACTCTGTATGTACAGAACAGGGAATCAGTGATCATAAGGCCGTTGCAGCATCCCTGAATATGGAAGTTAGTCGGAATATAAAAAAAAGGGAGGAAGGTTTATCTGTTTAGCAAGAGTAATAGAAGGCAGATTTCAGACTACCTAACAGATCAAAACGAAAATTTCTGTTCCGACACTGACAATGTTGAGTGTTTATGGAAAAAGTTCAAGGCAATCGTAAAATGCGTTTTAGACAGGTACGTGCCGAGTAAAACTGTGAGGGACGGGAAAAACCCACCGTGGTGCAACAACAAAGTTAGGAAACTACTGCGAAAGCAAAGAGAGCTTCACTCCAAGTTTAAACGCAGCCAAAACCTCTCAGACAAACAGAAGCTAAACGATGTCAAAGTTAGCGTAAGGAGGGCTATGCGTGAAGCGTTCAGTGAATTCGAAAGTAAAATTCTATGTACCGACTTGACAGAAAATCCTAGGAAGTTCTGGTCTTACGTTAAATCAGTAAGTGGCTCGAAACAGCATATCCAGACACTCCGGGATGATGATGGCATTGAAACAGAGGATGACACGGGTAAAGCTGAAATACTAAACACCTTTTCCAAAGCTGTTTCACAGAGGAAGACCGCACTGCAGTTCCATCTCTAAATCCTCGCACAAACGAAAAAATGGCTGACATCGAAATACGTGTCCAAGGAATAGAAAAGCAACTGGAATCACTCAACAGAGGAAAGTCCACTGGACCTGACGGGATACCAATTCGATTCTACACAGAGTACGCGAAAGAACTTGCCCCCCTTCTAACAGCCGTGTACCGCAAGTCTCTAGAGGAACGGAGGGTTCCAAATGATTGGAAAAGAGCACAGGTAGTCCCAGTCTTCAAGAAGGGTCGTCGAGCAGATGCGCAAAACTATAGACCTATATCTCTGACGTCGATCTGTTGTAGAATTTTAGAACACGTTTTTTGCTCGAATATCATGTCGTTTTTGGAAACCCAGAATCTACTATGTAGGAATCAACATGGATTCCGGAAACAGCGATCGTGTGAGACTCAACTCGCTTTATTTGTTCATGAGACCCAGAAAATATTAGATACAGGCTCCCAGGTAGATGCTATTTTTCCAGTTCCGCACTGTCGCCTGATAAACAAAGTAAGTGCCTACGGAATATCAGACCAGCTGTGTGGCTGGATTGAAGAGTTTTTAGCAAACAGAACACAGCATGTTGTTATCAATGGAGAGACGTCTACAGACGTTAAAGTAACCTCTGGCGTGCCACAGGGGAGTGTTATGGGACCATCGCTTTTCACAATGTATATAAATGACCTAGTAGATAGTGTCGGAAGTTCCATGCGGCTTTTCGCGGATGATGCTGTAGTATACAGAGAAGTTGCAGCATTAGAAAATTGTAGCGAAATGCAGGAAGATCTGCAGCGGATAGGCACTTGGTGCAGGGAGTGGCAACTGACCCTTAACATAGACAAATGTAATGTATTGCGAATACACAGAAAGGAGGATCCTTTATTGTATGATTATATGATAGCGGAACAAACACTGGTAGCAGTTACTTCTGTAAAATATCTGGGAGTATGCGTGCGGAATGATTTGAAGTGGAATGATCATATAAAATTAATTGTTGTTAAGGCGGGTACCGGGTTGAGATTCATTGGGAGAGTCCTTAGAAAATGTAGTCCATCAACGAAGGAGGTGGCTTACAAAACACTCGTTCGACCTATACTTGAGTATTGCTCATCAGTGTGGAATCCGTACCAGATCGGGTTGACGGAGGAGATAGAGAAGATCCAAAGAAGAGCGGCGCGTTTCGTCACAGGGTTATTTGGTAACCGTGATAGCGTTACGGAGATGTTTAACAAACTCAAGTGGCAGACTCTGCAAGAGAGGCGCTCGCCAGGTTTCGAGAGGGTGCGTTTCTGGGTGAGGTATCGAATATATTGCTTCCCCCTACTTATACCTCCCGAGGAGATCACGAATGTAAAATTAGAGAGATTAGAGCGCACACGGAGGCTTTCAGACAGTCGTTCTTCCCGCGAACCATACGCGACTGGAACAGGAAAGGGAGGTAATGACAGTGGCACGTAAAGTGCCCTCCGCCACACACCGTTGGGTGGCTTGCGGAGTATAAATGTAGATGTAGATGTAGATGTAGAGGTATATAAACGCTACAGTGGGCCCATAACACCAGTTAATTTCAAAACAATACTCTTTACCAATACGTAGATGTTAAAAGTGTATGCTTCTAAACATTTATATGCTGCTAAAACACCACAATGTCGCTGTAAAGTAACAGTAGAACTCTATAACGTTCAACATAACACTAAAGTGCAGTTTACAGAGGTGGAGACAGCTGAAGTACATAGATGATTTGCTGTCAACAGAGTATGATCCAGCTCATCGCCCTCACCGTCTTTAGCAACAAGGCAGCCAATATTAACACGTATGGTACTCCTACATTCAAGTTATCATCATCATTAGAAGATCTTCCACAATATATTTGTTTAAATTATTGAAGTGTTGTTAATTTGTCATGGTTTTTAGTGCAGTGTGGACTGCAGCAGACAAACTACCTCAATGGCAGCCGTATGTGACAATGGCATTCGATGATGTTGTGACTTATGTTTGTGATTAGAGCATAAATGCTGATTTAGAACTGTGTATTAGCGTATGTCTGTCTGCAGTACGTAAAGCTGCAGTAATAGCTCCCATATGTGATAAATCGGTACAACTTGCAATCATAGATGCCCCTATTGGTTTGAACACCATACAAGCAGAGTTTATAGCGTATAAAAATCAAGTAATTAGATAATATTATAGAGACGTGAGGCAAAATGAATAATAAAAAATATGAGCAATATATCTTATCTCTGTATGAAAAATAACTTAGTAAAAAAAAGTCGTTTAAATCAGTATGAACAGTTAGTCGAAAAAGCGACAAAGCATGAAGGAATTACCGGACAGAAATCGGTAAACGTGTTGTACATGGACAGACAAACAAATGATTACAATTTCAGAAAAAATCGATGGTTTACTCAAGAAAAAGAGCTTCACAAATTGAGCAAGTCAATAAAGCGTTGGTTCACCTCTGACCCTCATGCAAGCAGTTGTTTGGTATTGCATTGATTGATGAATTGTTGGATATTCTGCTGAGGGATACAGTGCTGAATTCTGTCCAACTGGCACGTTAGGTCATCAAAATCCCAAGCTGACTGGAGGGCCTTGCCCATAATGCTCCAAACGTTTTCAGTTCGGAAGAGATCCGGCGACATTGCTGGCTAAGGTAGGATTTGGCAAGCACGAAGACAAAGAGTGGAAACTGTCACCTTGTGCGGGCTAGCTTTGCCCTACTGAAATGTTAGCCCAGGATAGCTTGCCATGAAACGCAGCAAAACGGGGCGTAGAATATAGCTGCATACTACTGCGCAGTAAGGTTACTGCGGATGACAACAAAAGGGGGCCTGATATGAGAAGAAGTGGCACCCTAGAGCACCACTCCCAGTTGTCGGGCCATATGGCGGGCAACAGTCAGGTTGGCATCCCATCGCTGTCTGGAGCGCCTCCGAACACGTCTTCGCTGGCCCGATGGCCCACTCAGTTCGAACCGGGACTTATCACTGAAGACAATTCTACTCCGGTCGATGAAATTGCAGGGGCGAAAAGACATGAAAACGTTGGCACAGGAGAGGAATTCGTGGCATCAAACTAGTCGGAACACTGATGACTCAAAAAACAAAAAAAGTTACCTTCACACTGAAAAAATAATCTGCATGTGATACTGGTTAACTTTAACGAAATGTAACGAACTTTCAGATACATCACCGTTTATATCAAGTGCAGATAACCATTAACAGAAGAATGTAGCAACTTACGCCCAAACTGTAACAGGTTGCCCTATGTTATAGCAAGATGATATGAAAATATGATTACTTAATGGATTGAATGTTGGGCTCCATGTAGAACAGCAGATCGCCATTGATTCCACTATTCGGTTTCGTCATTATGACAAATAAGTTTCATTTCCTAAATTTGTGTGAATGAAATACTTTTAGCGAGTTTATCTCTTCTTACAATTTTGACGATCGTAGTTTTGACGTATTTAATTTGTTATTATCATCTGACAAACCTTCCTTGTAATGGCCAACATCAGACGAGCTATAGCAAGCGAAGCAGAGCGCCTCAAGCAGCTGCGCGACCAGCGCCATCCTCTCTTCGGACAAAACCCTCCACACACACGTCTAAAATCAAGACGGAGTTTCCTCACCTCAGTTCAACCGATCGAAACCTCAAAACAAAAGGCCAGATTGTCGAAATGGAAAGCAACACTGCCTACGGGAGACCAGGCACCTCTAATCTCACCCAACGAACAATTGGCCTGTGGAAATGAACTAAAATGGCCATTATGGAGAACTCTCAACCGCCTACGAACTGGGGTGGGCAGATGCAACGTAAACATGTGTAAATGGGGATACCGAGACGGGATGGACACGTGTCAGTGCGGACAGACCCAAACAATGGACCACCTCCTGCAATGCAGCAACATGGGGGAAGTGTGCAGGAAAGAAGATCTGGCAAACGCTACGGCAGTGGCAGTTAAATGTGCTGAATTTTGGTGCGACGTGATATGATATATATACTATGTTTGTCTTTATATTGTAATGTGACTCCCCATTTTGGGTTTGTTTTACTTATACATATGTGTATTGTATTTGTATTTGTGTGTATATGTAATATGTGGGTTGTCTATGGCTTGGACACGATTAAATAAATAAATCTGACAAACAATGTTCAGACATTTTCACTTGTAATTTTTTAAATTGGTATTATCAATTACCATCACTGTATAATTTTTTGTGATGTGATATATTCCTTACTGTTTGTATTTTACATTACTTTTGTATTTTACGTAGAGGGCGCTTATGTCAACGTGACGCCACCTCATGTTGTCTTGTTGTAGTTTTGACCTATGATGTGTCACTTCAGGATAGAAATCTGCCAAGGACAGTACTTCTACTTATGGCATATATCGGTTGCTAATGGTATGACTTTGAATTTTAAATTCAGATATCTGTATATGTTATAACTGATGTAACTATGTTTTATTGATAATTTTTTTGTTTGTTAAAGATGTTATTGTTTACGCCCTGTCTGTTGTATTTGTTTTAGCACCGATGATGACTGATATCAATCGAAATCGATTTGTAATAGGATAAATAAATCTTGTTTCCGCGACTGGTTGCTACATTCTTTATAATTTTGCTTAATGGATGTAAGCATATATGCCTTCCACTGCAGTTTTAAATCTGTGCTAGTTCAAGGTGTCAACATGTCTTTTCTGCTGTTTGGAATAGCAGGATGGCGCAGTTGGCACGAGGGAAGCTTTCAAGGTTAAAATGCCTCCCCACTCTGAAAACACTTTATAGGTAATGGGACAAACTAGTGTTTCATTCAGCGACGTTAAAATATTAAATGATACCGTCGTCATACTTTAAGAATGAAGACAGTATTCATAGACCTGCAACGGTATAAGGATGACGTAAATAGTTTTGTATTATTATCCTAATAGGTGGCAAGCATGTTATCGCTGAAGTTTTGCTCACAGTAACATAGGACGTAGCATTCAGCAGTCTGCTAGAGAAAAGGCAGAAGACGAACTCTTCACGTTATAACCATCATCAGCAGTGGGGGCAGATGGATCGCAGCTGTTTACTGCAAGAAACGCTCTGTACAGATGTGTAGACCACATTACGGTAAACAGGTGATGAGAAAGTAAAATGGTTATCATCTCTATTAGATGTAGATCCAATGAAAATACTTTCAGTCTCATGATCACTCAAAACACTGAAGATCTATGTCTGGTAATGACCAATGCAAGAGTATTGATGAATGGTATTGCAGAATAAATATTTCTCATGTATTATCTCTCTTTTTTCCTTTAACTACAATCAACTACGGCAGTTTCCAAATCTGAACCGCTGTTGTACCTTACTGATTTTGTTATACACGCCTGGATAGCGTTGGGACACCAACCCGACTGTCGCCCGCCATATGACTCGACAACCAGGACTGATGGCCGTCACCATTTCATAGCAGGATCCCTTTGGTTGTCATCCACTGCAGCCGTAACCGCACAACGGTACGTCGACGATATGACGATATTATACGCCCCGTCTTGTTGCCCTACTTGGCAAGGAATCCTGTGCCTACATTTCAGCAAGATAATTCCCGTCCGCATATTGCGAGAGTTTCTACTGGTTGTCTTTGTGCTTGCCAAACCCTACCACGTCCAGCAAGGTCGCCGCACCTTTCCCCACTTTAGAACGTTTGGAGCATTATGTACAGGGTCCACATAACCAGCTCGGAATTTCGACGTTCTAATGCGCCAACTGGACAGAATTTGGCGCGATATACCTCAGGAGAACATCTAACCACTCTATCAATCAAAGCCAAGCCGAATAATTGCTTGCGTAAGGGCCAGAGATGGAGCAACGCATTATTCACTTGCTCAATATGAGAAGCTCTTTGTTTTGAATAAATCCTCTCATTTTTATGAACGTGTACTCATTTATTTGCCTGCACACGTACATCACATCTACCGATTTCCATCGCATTTGGATAATTCCTTCATTGTGCGTCCTTTTTTTTTGTCTTAGAGTGTGCCAATAGTTGTAGGTGATTCTAAAATTTCTGTGACGAAATGAAGATGTAACTGTATTGTAGTATTCTTTTGAAAATCCTATTTATTTGCCAAGATCACTACGTTAACAAAATTACTGGATTACTCGTTTCGACAATACATATTGCCGAAACTTGTAATCCAGTAACTGTTTTAACTGTGTCGGCAGATTAATTGGGTTATCAAAAGAAGACTACAATATAGAATTATAGTTAGACTCCTACACTGACTGTTCATGTCAGATAACCAAAAGATATAATCATCGTACACAAAAAAAAGTTATGTTGGTGCAAGAACTATGCGAGGCCTGTCTAAAATGTATCCGACCCTTGGCCAGAAATAATATTTCGAATACCTGACGGGGTTGGGACCCTAATCCCCGTCAAAGAAGCCCCTTGCACTTAGCCCACCGATCCTTCCACTGCTGGAAACACCTCTGGAAGTCTGCTTTTGGACTGGTGTTCAGCTCCGTCCTCCTGTTCCGCATTATCTCTTCTCTACTCTCAAAATGGGATCCTTTCAGTGGCGTCTTCAATTTGGGAAACAACCGGAACTCACAAGGAGCCATGTATGGTAAGTAGGGAGGTTGGCTAACGGCTGTAATTCCATGTTTGGGCAAGAAATTTTGGATCAAGTGGGGTCAATGTGCGGGGGCGTTGTCGTGATGCAGTTGTCAGCATTTCGCCGTTCACGTGACTCGTCTTTTGCACCGGACTGCGTTACGGAGTCGCCGGAGAACATCTTGATGGTACTCCTTTGTCACTGTTTGTACTTCCGGTGCGTATTTGTGACGCACAATTCCACGGACATCAAAGAAGACAGTCAGCATCATCTTGATTTTGCTTCACACCTGCCGCACTTTCTTCAGCCTTAGAGACTCGGGATGCTTCCATTGCGACGACTGCCTTTTTGTTTCTGGGTCGCGCCCGTACACCCATGACTCATCTCCAGTTATCGCGGTGTTCAGATACCCAGGATCAGTGTTGGTGGTGTCAAGAAGGTCCTGTGCAACGCCAAAACGGAGGTCTTTTTGTTCTAGCGACAACAACTTGGGCACGATTTTCGCAGCCACTTGGTGTATGTTCAAATCATCATGTGAAATTGCATGTGCAGAATCTTTACTCACTCCATCCTCTTGGGCAATCTCCCGCACGGTCAAACGAAGATCTGCCATCACCAAATTTTGCACCCTCACAACAACAGCTGCACTCCGAGCAGTTTCGGGCCTGCCAGAACGCTGGTCACTCTCCACTGATGTAGACCATTTTTTCAATCGGTTGAAGCACTCCTTAATTGGTGTTACACCCATCACGTCTTCTCCAAAGACCTGCTGAATCCTACGAATTGTTTCACTTTGAGAATCAGCAAGGTTTTGACAAAATTTGATCCAGCATCTTTGCTCAACGCGTTCAGTCATCTTGAGAGAATCGGTAATCTGACGAACGCGTTGTGTAGCACCTCACTCAGCTACCGAGAGGCAGCGACTGACGCGCTAGAAGGCGCGGACAAAATTCACGCATGCCCATGAAGGTCTCTTCTTTTACTGTGTACAGTGGCGCGGCGCTATCGTCTCTATTTTGCGAGGGAAAATCAAAGGTTGGACACTTTTTAGACAGACCTCGTATTTACTTATAAACGAAGCGCAGAAATTTTGTGACTTATCATTAGTACATATAGAAATTTCCGATTCCCTCACAGGTATATAATCATCTGTCAAAAAATAAATTATGTGTAGGATATGTATTTCGATACTATTTAACAAACGTATAAACATGTACTACTTGCAGAAGAACGATTCGAGCACATCATTAGCATTGGACTGCTGCTGCTGGCAAATAAACTTGTCGAAACCGTTAGCGTTAGCCTCTTCAAATACATTATCAAGAACGAAATATATCCAATCAAGTTTAAACGTGTCATCATCTGTAATACAGATTACACTTCTTAACTGAGTATCTCTATAAAGCAAGAGTGTGAATGAGTAAATAGGACAAGGTGACCTAAACGTGTGTCTAAGTTTCAGAATTAAATAATTCACGGAATATTCTAGATAGAGAGATAAAAACTCACACACACGCTTGAAATGACATTGCGTTTTATTGGAACCAAAAGAAGTTTAGAAAATGACCAAAAGGTGGCCCTTCATATGATGAAAGAGCAATAGTTAGCACAAAAATTGATTTTTAGGAAGCGATGTTCTTTATAACAAATACTCAACATGTTGGCCGTCATTCATCAACAATAATTGTAGTTGAGGGACAATGTTGTTAACACCACTGCACAGCATATCAGTAGGTGTTGTGAGAAATTGCCGTCGAATGTTGTCCTTTGGCATCCCTAATGAGATAGGACGATTGCGGTAGACTTGCGGCTTCGGGTAAACCTAGGAGCAATAATCACAAGGATTGAGATCTGGGATCCTGAGAGGCCGGGTATGACGGACGTGGCGGCTCGGCAAGCTATCCTCACCAAATGATGTGCTCAAGAGATCTTTCACAAGAGTAGCGATATGAGATGGAGCTCCATCCTGCATAAAAGTGCTACCTTTCAGCAGGTGTTTATCAGCCAGGTTAGGGATGATCCGGGTCTCTCCCTCACTACAGCTCATTTTATACACTATTCTCACACGGCGTCACCGTCGTATAGCTGTCCAGTGCCATATGTTGTCAGTTTTTGCACTCGTTTTTTGATTTCAATAAAATCCCATGTCATTTCAAGTGTGTACATCAATTTTTAACTCTCTACCAACATTATTCCATAAATTTGTGCGTTTTCAATTGTTAACGGTCCTTTGGCTTACCGTGTGCATGCCAATACGATAACACTGAGACTTATGAGGGTACTGTACTGTAACACTTCATGACATGGGAAAGATAGTTTCATTGCCCCTTTTTTGGATTTATATATACTTAGCACCGAAGGGAAGGAGGAAAACTTTCACAAGGCAGCGCTATGAAGAAGAAATGGAAAACATTGTAATTAACAGTAACTGCAGTAGACAGATATCTGAATACTCTACTTACAGAAGGCAGCGACCAGTGCTTCCCGCCAATTCTCTACCCTGGCCTACAGCTCGTTGTCTGTGCCAAAATGTTGTCTTCATAGTCAACGGTTCAGCACAGATGAAACTCAGAGGGAGACAATTACGGGCTGTATTGCGGGTAATCAAATATTTCAATTGGAAATGATGCAGGAGCATCTTCATTGCCCCTGAAGAATAAGGCTGAGAATCGTCTTGAAGAAGAAAACGCAAAACAGTTATGTAATGTTGGCTGCATAGATTCAGGCGAAATTTCTCACAGGCCCTCGTACTTTGCGGGAGACACTATTGTTCTAGGTATCTTTATGTGCTCTCTGTGTACTCAGAACTAAAAAGAACGACGTAACGCGATCGATGGGCATACTAGAGACACTGCCCAACACACCTGTGCAACGGATTTTCACGGTGGTTTCCATTTCGCGACCGATCGTTCCTTATTTTCCCAATAACCCTCGTAAATTTTTCGTGTGGTGTCTTAATCTACCACCAGCATTCGTAAAATTATCAGGATTAAAACTAGGTGTTAATTCACTTTGTCCGACATGCAGTAACGGTAAGCAAATATGTCGTACGGGGAATCTAACAACACGTTAATATTTTAAAGGCAGATACATGACAACGATTCCATAGTGCTTCAATACAGTCATTGTTCATGTGCTTCTCATTATATAAAAAAAAATATTAGAAAATATTGAAAGAAAGTGATACAGACACTCGAATCTTATCCGAGAGAAAGAAATCGTTTCCAGCACACATCCGAGCTGGCGAAGGGTTGGAGCAGGTGTGGCGAAAATAGGTGTTTAAAATTATGTTTCGTTAACAAAACAGTGATATGTTATTTAAAAACGGATATGGGATTACTGGTTTCATACTGTTTAAATAATCATTAGCTTCATCACTCAAACTTAAAAACAATGCAGTAAAAACACTTTAAGGGGAAATGGTATTTGTATCTTTGCCATGTTAAACTGACCTTTTCTCTGGTAGTACTAGAAGCAGAACACTGAAATCTTTTTTACGTGGATTTACACTCTCTGCTAACGAGCTGATATTTTAAAGTGTAGTCGCACTAGTTCCTTTATAAAATAGCTGGAAAGCTGAAAAAAATGTCACTTCATGCAATCGCAATAAGGCAATTAAGTGTTAGGTTTTATTGCTCTGGAATAAATGGTTTCAGAGAAAAGGTACATCAGGATAGAGACAACAAAAGTTAGGGGAAATTGAGTTTGAAGTTTTATTG
This sequence comes from Schistocerca americana, assembly GCF_021461395.2. Classification (NCBI taxonomy): domain Eukaryota; kingdom Metazoa; phylum Arthropoda; class Insecta; order Orthoptera; family Acrididae; genus Schistocerca; species Schistocerca americana. Next base: position 314,936,692 of record NC_060124.1, read on the forward strand.
TGCTTACGGTCTTTAATACATTCCTGCTGCGCATTCATCATTTAAATTCACAGCTTGTTTCACTGTATGTGTCATAGACTACTCTGACTTGATATGCAAGCACAATGCAGTAAAGAATTATATTTCTGAATGTTTCTGGGAGAGATTGGTCAGTTCATAATCACAGATATGATTTTCCCCAATGTTAAACCCTTTTCAATTGTACACATGCCACACATAAGACAAAATATTGTTTTCATTATGTTTACTGTTTTATTTATTTCAGGCCTTCCGGACCTTTTCTTGACAATTTTGGAGATTGATCTCGGCATTTCTTTGCTCAGAAACAAAATACACACGCGTTGCGTTATTACTGGAGGAACAGTTGGATTCAAGACACCAAACAGTATGTCTAACTACCGAAAGTGCCCCTACGCATATAAATTCAAGGAAGATAAGCCGCAGAGCTAAAAGTGGACATGACTGACGCTGCAAGCTTCCATTTAAAACGACGTTTGGGACCTTTAAATGACATTTCACCAAAAATACGTTTATATTCGCACAAAACAGATTTCAAACCAACATAATCACCAATAAAGAGAAATTTCGTATCTTCAACTATTTATAGGTACGTTCTGTCCTTAAACGAATCCTATTCAACTAGTACAGCTGAGCCGTGTGCTGTATTCAAACGTTTTGCTTTTAACAACAAGAGTTATTTCACGTACAGATAGCGAAACAACCGTTTCCCAAGTTTCTTATACCTCCAATATCATTCAGTTTTGTGGAGTTGAAGTCCTGTTGAAATCTATGTATGAGTTATATTCTCTCTCTGTGTTTCTCTCTGCAAAGAAAATATTTGAAACAGTTGTATATATTCATATTTTCAGCTTGTTTTTCTGATCTGAGAGAACGCGCAAATGACGACAGGCAAAAGTTAGTAGAAATTCGTGCGCCTGTAAAAAGATCGAGGCCAGAAGTATGCAACAACTACAACCGTTATACCGTAGCAAAAGATCTTGCCGAGAGCCCGAAAAAATTATGGTCCTCCGTAAAGTTGTTTAAAGGGATTAAGGCTTTAATCCAGCCGCTCACTGACCAGTGTGGTGTGGTAGTAGAAGATAACAAAAGAAAATTCAAAGGTCTAAATTCTGCATTTAAGAAATCGTTCACGGTAGAGAACTGTACAAACATACCATCGTTTGACCATCACACAGATTCGCCCATGGACCACGTAGTAATAGGCATCGCTGACGTAAAGAAACAATGGAAAGAATTCAAAGCAGGTCCGGATGGGATCCCGTTCGGTTTTACAAAGAGTACATTACGGCATTGGCTCCTTACTGAGCTTTCATTTATCACGAATCCATCGCCCAGCGCCAAGACTGGAAAAACGCGCAGATGGTTCCCTTAGATAAGAAGGGTAAAAAAACGGACCTGTAGAATTACAGTCCAAGATCTTGACATTGGTTTGCTGCAAAATTTTTAAATGTATTCTCAGTTAGAATATAATAAATTTGGTTGAGAACTGTTTTAGAAAGCATCGCTCGTGCAAAACTCGGCTTCCTCTTTTCACACATGATGTTGTTGTTGTGGTCTTCAGTCGTGAGACTGGTTTGATGCAGCTCTCCATGCTACTCTATCAAGCTTCTTCATCTTCCAGTACCTAGTGCAGCCTACATGCTTCTGAATCTGCTTAGTTTATTCATCTCTTGGTCTCCCTTTACGATTTTTACCCTCCACGCTACCCTCCAATACTAAATTGGTGATCCGTCGATGTCTCAGAACATGTCCTACCAAGCGATCCCTTCTTCTAGTCAAGTTGTGCAACAACCTCCTCTTCTGCCCAATTCTATACAATACCTCCTCATTAGCTATGTGATCTACCCATCTAATCTTCAGCATTCTTCTGTAGCACCACATTTCGAAAGCTTCTATTCTCTTCTTGTCTAAGCTATTTATCGTCCACGTTTCACTTCCATACATGGCTACACTCCATACAAATACTTTCAGAAACGACTTCCTGACACTTAAATCTATACTCGATGTTAACAAATTTCTCTTCTTCAGAAACGCTTTCCTTGCCATTGCTAGTCTACATTTTATATCCTCTCTACTTCGACCATCATCAGTTATTTTGCTCCCCAAATAGCAAAACTCCTTTACTACTTTAAGTGTCTCATTTCCTAATCTAATTCCCTCATTACCCTCGTTTTGCTTTTGTTGATGTTCACCTTATACCCTCCTTTCAAGACACTGTCCATTCCGTTCAACTGCTCTTCCAAGTCCTTTGCTGTCTCTGACAGAATTACAATGTCATCGGCGAACCTCAAAGTTTTTATTTCTTCTCCATGGATTTTAATACCTACTCCGAACTTTTCTTTTGTTTCCTTTATTGCTTGCTCAATATATCGATTGAATAACATGGGGGATAGGCTACAACCCTGTCTCACTCCCTTCTCAACCACTGCATCCCTTTCAAACCCCTTGACTCATATAACTGCCATCTGGTTTCTGTACAAATTGTAAATAGCCTTTCGCTCCCTGTATTTTACCCCTGCCACCTTCAGAATTTGAAAGAGAGTATTCCAGTCAACATTGTCAAAAGCTTTCTCTAAGTCTACAAATGCTAGAAACGTGGGTTTGCCTTTCCTTAATCTTTGTTCTAAGATATGTCGTAGGGTCAGTATTGCCCCACGTGTTCCAATATTTCTACGGAATCCAAACTGATCTTCCCCGTGGTCGGCTTCCATCAGTTTTCCCATTCGTCTGAAAAGAATTCGCGTTAGTATTTTGCAGCTGTGACTTATTAAACTGATAGTTCGGTAATTTTCACATCATTCAACACCTGCTTTCTTTGGGATTGGAATTATTATATTCCTTTTGAAGTCTGAGGGTATTTCGCCTGTCTCATACATCTTGCTCACCGGATGGTAGATTTTTCTCAGGACTGACTCTCCCAAGGCCATCAGTAGTTCTAATGGAATGTTGTCTACTCTGGGGGCCTTGTTTCGACTCATGTCTTTCAATGCTCTGCCGAACTCTTCACGCAGTATCGTATCTCCCATCTCATCTTCATCTACATCCTCTTCCATTTCCATAATATTGTCCTCAAGTACATCGCCCTTGTATAGACCCCTATATACTGCTTCCAGCTTTCTGCTTTCCCTTCTTTGCTTAGAACTGGGTTTCCATCAAAGCTCTTGATATTCGTGCAATTGGTTCTTTTTTCTCCAAAGGTCTCTTTAATTTTCCTGTAGAGCAGTATCTATCTTACCCCTAGTGAGATAAGCCTCTACATCCTTACATTTGTCCTCCGGCCATCCCTGCTTAGCCATTTTGCACAACCTGTCGATATCATTTTTGAGACGTTTGTATTCCTTTTTCCCTGCTTCATTTACTGCATTTTTATATTTTCTCCTTTCATCAGTTAAATTCAATATTTCTTCTGTTACCCAGGGGTTTCTACTAGCCCTCGACTTTTTACCTATTTGATCTTCTGCTGCCTTCACTATTTCATCCCTCAAAGGTATCCATTCTTCTTCCACTGTATTTCTTTCCCCCATTCCTGTCAATTGTTCCCTTATGCTCTCCCTGAAACTCTGTACAACATCTGGTTCTTTCAGTTTATCCAGGTCCCATCTTATATTCCCACCTTCTTGCAGTTTCTTCAGTTTTAATCTAGTGTTCATAACCAATAGATTGTGGTCAGAGTCCACATCTGCCCCTGGAAATGTCTTACAATTTAAAACCTGGTTCCTAAATCTCTGTCTTACCATTATATAATCTATCTGAAACCTGTTAGTATCTCCAGGGTTTTTCCATGTATACAACCTTCTTTCATGATTCTTAAACCAAGTGTTAGCTATGATTAAGTTATGCTCTGCGCAAAATTCTACCATGCGGCTTCCTCTTTCACTTCTATTCACCTACTATGTTTCCTTCTCTCCCTTTTCCTACTCTTGAATTCCAGTCACGCATGAGTATTACATTTTCGTCTCCCTTCACTATCTGAATAATTTCTTTGGTTTCATCATACATTTCTTCAATTTCTTCGTCATCTGCAGAGCTAGTTGGCATATAAACTTGTACTACTGTAGTAGGCGTGGGCTTCGTGTCTATCTTGGCCACAATAATGCGTTCACTATGATGTTTGTAGTAACTTACCCGTACTCCTATTTTTTTATTCATTATTAGACCTACTCCTGCATTACCCCTATAGGATTTTGTATTTATAACCCTGTATTCATCTGACCAAAAGTCTGTTTCTCCTGTCACCGAACTTCGCTAATTCCCACTATATCTAACTTTGACCTATCCATTTCCCTTTTTAAATTTTTTAACCTACCTGCCCGATTAAGGGATCTGACATTCCACGCTCCTATGTGTAGAACGCCAGTTTTCTTTCTCCTGATAACAACGTCCTCTTGAGTAGTCCCCGCCCGGAGATCCGAATGGGGGACTATTTTACCTCCGGAATATTTTACCCAAGAGGACGCCATCATCATTTAGTCATACAGTAAAGCTGCATGCTCCCGGGAAAAATTACGGCTGTAGTTTCCCCTTGCTTTCAGCCGTTCGCAGTACGAGAACAGCAAGCACATTTTGGTTAGTGTTACAAGGTCAGATCAGTCAATCATCCAGACTGTTGCCCCTGCAACTACTGGAAAGGCTGCTGCCCCTCTTCAGGAACCACACGTTTCTCTGGTCTCTCAACAGATACCTCTCCCTTGTTGTTGCACCTACGGTACGGCTATCTGTATTGCTGATGCACGCAAGCCTCCCCACCAACGGCAAGGTCCATGGTTCATGGGGGGAAGTCACACATGATATTCTGCGAAAATGTGAACGAAGGGCAACAGGCACATCCCATGTTCCTGGATTTCCGAAAAGCAATTGACACGGTGCCCCACTGCAGACTATCAACGAAAATTTGAGCATACGGAATAGGTTCCCAGATATGTGAGTAGCTCGAAGACGTCTTAAATAAAAGTCGTCAACAACAAGCGTTCTTCAGAGACAACGGTATCAAATGTGTGTTTGACGTATACAGAAAACCCTCAACAAGTGACATTACCTTAAATGCAACCTCAAACCACCAGTAGAGCTGCAAACAAGCAGCAATCAGGTACGTGTTAAACAGGTTGAACAGGATCCCCCTAGACACTTCTGATTACCAGACTGAGCTAGCCATTGTAACAAAAAAATAAAGAGACAAATAGCGAAAAAAAACTACAAAACCATACCAACTCAAACAAGTTGCACTGAAAAAAAAAGAAAAAAATAGACATTCAATGTCCGAGCACAAATTCACACATAATATAGGTAAGATACTCAGAAAACAAGGCATAAGCATCGCTTACAAAACGGAAAAGTCAATACAGAAGCATATTCCAAATGAAATCAAAAACAGACTGATACCCATCAATCTGGTATGTATCAGCTCAGTTGCAGAGATTGTGGAAAGCTATACATTGGAATGACTGGCAGGACATTGGACACGAATGACTGGCAGGACATTGGACACAAGATATAGAGAATATATTAGAGCATTTAAATACGGTACAAACCACTCAACATTTGCAGATCATCTAAAACAAGGGCACAATAGACCAAGCAATACTGAAACAGATATGAAGATCATAAAAATCAGCAAAGACAGTCACCTCCTCCCTTTCCAAGAAAATTTCTACATACAAAAAGCATTAACACAAACAGTTACTCAATAACCAGATAAATATTGGAAACTATATATAAAATAATTCACGAAATCACATGAAAAAGAGCACAGCTTTTTCCATCCTTCACCCCCTCCCAATCTCCCACAACCCCCTCCCCCCCCCCCCCCCACCTGCCCCCATCCACAATTTCATTTCACTTCTTGCCCCACACCTTTTCCTGTAACTCACACTTTATCACATTTCTATACACTTATGTCCATTCATCATGGTTTCTCCCTCCCCTATAATGAAAAAAAATTCCTCTATCACTACTCCTTCCATACTCTTACACAGCATTTAAATACACAGAAACATAATTAAATGGAATTACAGACATACAATAATAGATCCATAAAAAAGGTTGTAGGTCACAGACAAAGTGGTGAAAAGGTTATGTTGGCAACACTACAAAACACAAGCACAAGGCGTACTTAGAAATACAAAAACAAAGATAATACAGTGGTGTGCATAAAAGTTTGTTGTGAGAAATGCATAGTGCTGCAGAACAACTAAATATTAGACCAAATTTATCAGTGGCTAATACAGAAAAGCAACGATATGCTAGCAGATTGGATTTCCCGATGTAAGCGAGAAATCAAGCGAAAATCATCGTAAGTACAAATCAACATGTTCTTAACGAACTGTTTTCCGATCTAAAAGCAAATAAAAACGTAAATAACTTAATTACAGACTATTGATGATGCTTTACCTCATTAAAGCGAAACGCTTCTGGTGAATAAAATCACTCATTTTTGTAGTTGCAACGACAGAACAAAAATACCCTCAAGAAATCACGATTATTTAGTCTCCGGGGGATACTTTTACCATCACGGTAAATAACAATGTTACTGTAGAGCTCCATCTCCTTAACTGAAACTGATATGTTCGCCATAGAAACGTCGCAATAATTAATGACGCAGTGGTCATCACAACTGCACGAACTACGTTAGCAATCCTCCCGCCAGACGCAAATTCTCAACTTGTCCACACACTACTGATCCGATGCCCCTTGCCCGCTATCCTAGTTACTCGTGGCATTTCGCCGATTCCTGTAAGAGATCGAGCGTGGGTTGCACCCGCAGTGAAGTGTTCACTGGCCTCCTCACCTTCATTAAACATATAACACATGATTGTTTATCATCATATTGATTGTGCATTGTTTCGGACATGTCCAAAAGAACAGACGCAACACGTACAGGGTGTAAATTTTAAGTTGACAAACCAAAATAACTCGAAAAATAAGCTTCACACGAGAAAAATGTGTAGAATCCAAAGTTAACTTTTCTAGGGGGACATCTTCTGGTGCTAAAATTTGCCCACCACCCCAGCCCCCTGCGGGTGGGGCGCGAGGCAGCTTGAAAATTTCAAATGGGAACCCCAACTTTTTATTGCAGAATCAAATACTTACAAAAAACTACGTACATTTTGTCTTCAACATTTGTTTTGATTCTTGGTAATTGGCGGTATAATTAAAAAAACCTTTTATTCTCATTTTTGCATGGAAAATGGTTACGGATAAATAAAAAATACTTGAAAAAAGAGACAGCATTGGTCGTATATTTTTTACTATTGCAAAGTCGATTTTCTGTCGCTGTGTGACCATCTTCAGTGCTATATTGTATAACTTAAATTGGGATGCACTGTTGTCACTAAGCTTACGGCAATCACATAGACTATGTGGATTGCCGTAAGCTAATTGACAACAGTGCATCCCAATTTAAGTTATACAATATAGCACTGAAGATGGTCACTCAGTGCCAGAAAATCGGTTTTGCAATAGTAAAAAATATACGACCAATGCTGTCTCTTTTTTCAAGTATACCTGTTATCTGGTCGTAGTGCACAAGACAACATGGAGTCGCCAATCAATAAAAAATACTTATTTAATTCGTAAATTTTGATTCGCTAAAACTGAAACTCTCCCTCTCTCCCTATAGGTTTGGGTCTGAGAGGGAGAAATTAGAGTTTTATAAATGTTGACTTATCCGAATCTGCAGAAAAAATTAACATTTGGACCAATGTTTGTAAAACTCTAATTTCTCTCGCTCAAAGCCTACCCTATGGGGTGAGAGGGAGAGTTTTAGTTTTAGCGAATCAAAATTTACGAAGTAAATAAGTATTTTTTACTTATCCGTAATCATTTTCCACGCAAAAATGAGAACATGGATTTTCTTGAATTACACCGCCAGCTACCAAGAGTCAAAACAAATGTTTAAGACAAAATGTACGTAGTTTTTTTATGTAGAATCTGATTTTTCAATACAAAATGGGGTTTCCCATTTGAAATTTTAAAGTTTCCTTCCGCCCCACCCACAAGGGGCTGGGGTGGCGTGCTAATTTTAGCACCAGCAGATGTCCCCCTCGAAAATAATCAACTCTGGATTCTACACATTTTTTCGTGTGAAGCTTATTTTTCGAGTTATTCTGGTTTGTCAGCATAAAATTTACACCCTGTTTAACACATGATTGTTTGTCATCCTATTGATTGTGCTTTCTTTCGGACATGTCGGAAAGAACAGGCACAACATATATAATACATGATTGTTTGCCATCATTTGATTGTGCTTTCTTTCAGACATGCCGAAAGAACAGAAACCACATAGATAACACATGATTGCTTATCATCATACTGCTTGTGCTTCCTTTCGGACGTTTTCAAAGAATAGACACCACACATATAAAATATTGTTTTTATTATCATATTGATTGTGCTATCTTACTCTGGAATAGGCACATTCATTCTCAAAATTTTCTTTATAAGTTAGAGAGTCGGTCAGCAACTTGATTATGTGTGTAGATGTGCTGCATATGTTCCTCTTTTGTTACCAGTGATGTATGATAACTGTTGGATATGCTTCACAGAAACTTTCACAACATGGGGTCTGCAATGAGAGCTCAGATCTGCGCCACTTTCACTCTGCAGCAAATTCCATAACTGTGTCACCCGGTTTCAAGCGTTTCACAGCAGTACAGTGAGTACGTTCTGCTGTGATTCGTTTCTGTTTTGTTAAATCTGTAATATTTTTTTTAATCGCCCACCTGTCAACGTATGTGTTTGGACACAGAGGCGTGATCAGTATTCAAACTAATTATGCTGTAACTTGAAATCAACTTCGACAGGAGGTTAACATCAATTTTCAGCATACGTATTTAACTCTATGTGTGCAGCAAATCTTATGATTGTTTCTTTCATTGGTTGTCCGTTGCAATCTCCATTAAATACGGTTGAAATGTGTTCAAAGACGGGAAGTTTTATCGTTACTTATGGTCGTTAAATGAACTGTGTGACTGAAAAAGATATAGGTAGCGCATTTGCGCTCATAATTGTATAGGAATCTCTATGGCCGTTGCATTTTAGGTTTTACTATAATGCCAACGTAATTTCAGAAGGAGAATCGCATAGTTTTAATTCAACTCTTCCTGTTCATTTGTTTTATCTCTTCCCTATTATTCTTCTATGTAGTGTCAAGATTGATCACTTGCGGTTCGTGTTAAATATTTGTAAAATTGAGTGGTATACTTCAGAACGTCTGTCGGAAAAGATAATTTCATAGAACACATTATCTGACTGATAAGGAAGGAATGAAGAGGTTCTGCGCAGAATCGGACAGGAAAAGAATACATCGAAAACACTGAAAATAAGAAGGGACATGACGATAGGACATATGTTAAGACATGAGGGAGTGACTTCGATGAAACTGGAGGTAGCTAAAGTGGGTAAAAACTGTAGAGGAAGACAGAGGTTGAAATACGTCCAGCAAATAATTGAGAACGTAGGTTGAAAGTGCTACTTTGAGATGAAAAGGTTCACAGGAAAGAACACATGGCGGGCCGCATCAAACCAGTCAGAAGACTGAAGACTAAAAATTAATTTATAGTAACATTTGCTTGTGACATTCCAACTACCCATCACACTCCTTAGCCGGACACTTACATGCCAGCGCGTTCTGTAACAAACAAAAAAATATCATTGAATTACGTGGTGTACTCTCATGTCGTTTAAACCTTCCTGCACAGTGACAAATGTATATGAATACTCAATTACGTTTCGCTGAATTGCTCTGTACGTGCAACTTCATTTTTTTCTCGTTGTAAAAATGCTCTTTATTATATACATAATTAACGTTGTACTACGTTTAGTGCAGTATGTTACTTCTTTTTTATTCGGTGCAAGCTGCACTAATTAAACTTTAATGTTAAATATGGTAAGATGTTATTACTGCTGAGACTTACATCTTGCCACAGTGCAATATGTTACTTTATTGACATAATATGGCACACGTGCTTCACAGTATATCTATAATCTCAGCCTCTAAAGCATCTGTAAATCTTTAATACGAAGCACCATATGATATTTTATGCTATTTCTGATATGCATCTTTTTTTTTTGTAGCGCCAGGCAAATTACTTTAAAATGTCAACGTTTTGGCAGAGTATAAAATACGATTTCAAATGTTAACTAAATTTTGAACGAAAGAAAATAAAAATTGCTATAGTAATATATATATATATATATATATATATATATATATATATATATATATATGTATATCCCTATTAAACAAACTGAAGTTTAACGAGCATGTTGCTGTGGTTTTTTCCGTAGTTTAACGAGTGTATTTCTGTTGTTTTTTAAGCACTTCTATAAAGATTCGTGTTATAAATCCAAACGTCTTTTACTTGTTGCAGTACAATATTCAGTTTCGTTACATTCATATTTCACTTTACATATTGAAGGTGTTGTCAGTGGTTGTAATCTGTAGTAATGCAGGTTTGCTTTTGCTTGTGTTAAGACCCCCGTACATTATCGAACAATTTGTAAAACTTTATTATACAAAATTGTTAAGGCTTTCGTAATCACTTATTGACAAATTGCCTGTTGGCTTCCATCTCGGGTTCTTCGCCACGTTCGTCTGATGATTTTCCAGACGTTTCGCCAGCACGAGTGCCAGGCATTGTCAAAGTTTCACCCTCCACCACCAGCAATGGAGGGTGAAATTTCGATAATGTCAGCCACTCGTGCTGGCGAAACGTCAGAAAGAACATCAGACGCACGTCGGCCGAAGAACCCGAGACAGAAACTAACAGGAAGTTCGTCAAACCTTACTACGTTTGTCAAACATTTCACGGTGACGGTGATCGACACATTTGTCAAGCATAGTTTGGCAAGACGGCGAGGTTGTTTGTCTCGATGTCTCGCCACATATGTGTAGCGAAAAACAGTTTCATTGCAGTTTATCCCCCTTTGTAATCAGTCTCCATAATTATAGAAACTGCAGTCAAGGATGAAAACAAAATAGTACTGTAACTTACGCAGCCTCCCCATGAACCATGGTCCTTGCCGTTGGTGGGAAGGCTTGCGTGCCTCAACGATACAGATAGCACAACGAAGGGGTATCTGTTGAGAGGACAGACAAACGTGTGGTTCCTGAAGAGGGGCAGCAGCCTTTTCAGTAGTTGCAGGGGCAACAGTCTGGATAATTGACTGATCTGGCCTTGTAACACTAACCAAAATGGCCTTGCTGTTCTGGTACTGCGGACGGCTGAAAGCAAGGGGAAACTACAGCCGTAATTATTCCCGAGGGCATGCAGCTTTACTGTATGGTTAAATGATGATGGCGTCCTCTTGGGTAAAATATTCCGGAGGTAAAATAGTCCCCCATTCGGATCTCCGGGCGGGGACTACTCAAGAAGACGTCATTATCAGGAGAAAGAAAACTGGCGTTCTACGGATCGGAGCGTGGAATATCAGATCCCTTAATCGGGCAGGTAGATTAGAAAATTTAAAAAGGGAAATGGATAGGTTAAAGTTAGATATAGTGGGAATTAGTGAAGTACGGTGGCAGGAGGAACAAGACTTTTGGTCAGGTGAATACAGGGTTATAAATACAAAATCAAATAGATGTAATGCAGGTGTAGGTTTAATAATGAATAAAAAATAGGAGTATGGGTAAGCTACAACAAACAGCATAGTGAACGCATTATTGTGGCCAAGATAGACACGAAGCCCACGCCTACTACAGTAGTACAAGTTTATATGCCAACTAGCTCTGCAGATGATGAAGAAATTGATGAAATGTATAATGAGATAAAAGAAATTATTCAGGTAGTGAAGGGAGACGAAAATTTAATAGTCATGGGTGACTGGAATTCATCAGTAGGATAAGAGAGAGAAGGAAACATAGTAGGTGAATATGGATTGGGGCTAAGAAACGAAAAAGGAAGCCGCCTGGTAGAATTTTGCGCAGAGCATAACTTAATCATAGCCAACACTTGGTTCAAGAATCATGAAAGAAGGTTGTACACATGGAAGAACCCTGGAGATACTAAAAGGTATCAGATAGATTATATAATGGTAAGACAGAGATTTAGGAACCAGGTTTTAAATTGTAAGACATTTCCAGGGGCAGATGTGGACTCTGACCACAATCTATTGGTTATGAACTGTAGATTAAAACTGAAGAAACTGAAAAAAGGTGGGAATTTAAGGAGATGGGACCTGGATAAACTGACTAAACCAGAGGTTGTACAGAGTTTCAGGGAGAGCATAAGGGAAGAATTGACAAGACTGGGGAAAGGAATACAGTAGAAGAAGAATGGGTAGCTTTGAGGGATGAAATAGTGAAGGCAGCAGAGGATCAAATAGGAAAAAAGTCGAGGGCTAGGAGAAACCCTTGGGTAACAGAGGAAATATTGAATTTAATTGATGAAAGGAGAAAATATAAAAATGCAGTAAATGAAGCAGGCAAAAAGGAATCGAGAGGAAGTGCAAAATGGCTAAGCAGGGATGGCTAGAGGACAAATGTAAGGATGTAGAGGCTTATCTCACTAGGGGTAAGGTAGATACTGCCTACAGGAAAACTAAAGAGACCTCTGGAGAAAAAAGAACCACTTGCATGAATATCAAGGGCTTTGATGGAAACCCAGTTCTAAGCAAAGAAGGGAAAGCAGAAACGTGGAAGGAGTATACAGAGGGTCTATACAATGGCGATGTACTTGAGGACAATATTATGGAAATGGAAGAGGATGTAGATGAAGATGAGATGGGAGATACGATACTGCGTGAAGAGTTCGGCAGAGCATTGAAAGACATGAGTCTAAACAAGGCCCTCGGAGTAGACAACATTCCATTAGAACTACTGACAGCCTTGGGAGAGTCAGTCCTGAGAAAACTCTACCATCTGGTGAGCAAGATGTATGAGACAGGCGAAATACCCTCAGACTTCAAGAAGAATATAATAATTCCAATCCCAAAGAAAGCAAGTGTGAATGATGTGAAAATTACCGAACTATCAGTTTAATAAGTCACAGCTGTAAAATACTAACGCGAATTCTTTACAGACGAATGGAAAAACTGATAGAAGCCGACCTCGGGGAAGATCAGTTTGGATTCCGTAGAAATGGTGGAACACGTGAGGCAATACTGACCCTACGACTTATCTTAGAGGAAAGGTTAAGGAAAGGCAAACCTACGTTTCTAGCATTTGTAGACTTACAGAAAGCTTTTGAAAATGTTGATTGTAATACTCTCTTTCAAATTCTGAAGGTGGCAGGGGTAAAATACAGGCAGCGAAAGACTATTTACAATTTGTATAGAAATCAGATGGCAGTTGTAAGAGTCGAGGGGCATGAAAGAGAAGCAGTGGTTGGGAAGGGAGTAAGACAGGGTTGTAGCCTATCCTCGATGTTTTTCAATCTGTATATTGAGCAAACAATAAAGGAAACAAAAGAAATGTTCGGAGTAGGTATTAAAATCCATGGAGAGGAAATAAAAACTTTGAGGTTCGCCGATGACATTGTAATTCTGTCAGAGACAGCAAAGGACTTGGAAGAGCAGTTGAACGGAATGGACAGTGTCTTGAAAGGAGGGTATAAGATGAACATCAACAAAAGCAAAACGAGGGTAATGAGGGAATTAGATTAGGAAATGAGACACTTAAAGTAGTGAAGGAGTTTTGCTATTTGGAGAGCAAAATAACTGATGATGGGCTAAGTAGAGAGGATATAAAATGTAGACTGGAAATGGCACGGAAAGCGTTTCTGAAGAAGAGAAATTTGTTAACATCGAGTATAGATTTAAGTGTCAGGAAGTCGTTTCTGAAAGTATTTGTATGGAGTGTAGCCATGTATGGAAGTGAAACGTGGACGATAAATAGTTTAGACAAGAAGAGAATAGAAGCTTTCGAAATGTGGTGCTACAGAAGAATGCTGAAGATTAGATGGGTAGATCACATAACTAATGAGGAGGTATTGAATAGAACTGGGGAGAAGAGGAGCTTGTGGCACAACTTGACTAGAAGAAGGGATCGCTTGGCAGGACATGTTCTGAGACATCGAGGGATCATCAATTTAGTATTGGAGGGCAGCGTGGAGGGTAAAAATCGTAGAGGGAGACCAAGAGATGAATACACTAAGCAGATTCAGAAGGATATAGGCTGCAGTAGGTGCTGGGAGATGAAGAAGCTTGCACAGGATAGAGTAGCATGGAGAGCTGCATCAAACCAGTCTCACGACTGAAGAACACAACAACAACAACATATTACGCAGAAAGAGGTTAACAAGAAAATCAGCATTCAACGCTTAACATACAAGCGGGGGTAAAATGTAATAAAGAAACTGAAGTTTCCGGTTCTCCTACGGACGATGTTGTCTCTATGTTTCCAAGTTGTGGTATTTTAATGAACTATCATCAGGGGATAAAGTTGAAGAGAATAAATTTTCGCGTGCTTGTGTCTTCTTTTTCGATGTAACGGCGAAGTAATTCCAAACAAGTTATCCGCAATTATTAAAAGTCCGTCTAAAGCTGACATAATCATCAGGTTATAAGTGTAACATTTCATTTAACAGGTTTTCATATGTTTATCTCACTCTCATGCTAAGTCGTTCCCGGATCAGCATCTTGCTTTCGTCTTCATCTTTAATATTCTGTAAGCACAACGCCAAAGTCAGTACCAGAAATATTTTGTCTGCATTTGGGGCCATTCTCACTACTGTCAAAATATTCACGAACTCTTAACTGCGTCAGCTTCAAAATGAGGTTAAACTGACAAACTTCATTTAAACGTGTAGGGATTTGTTTCACAAATCTACAGCTAAACAAGGGCGAATTAGACAAACAAGTTTGCTCGTTTTACGAGATAGCTGACACCATAATTTTTACATGAACAGAAATGTTACCTACAGTTACCCGTTTTTCGTGCCAAGATCTCCGTTTCGTTCTCTCTCTCTGTCATTCATTCACCTCTGTTCATGTGTGTGTGTGTCTGTGTCTGTGTGTGTCGGAGAAGGAAATACGGTGTGAGGGAGAGAGTGGGGGGGGGGGGGGGGGAGGGAGGGAGAGAGAGAGAAATAAAGCAAATGATAGATTGGCAACACGTGTATTAGGCAGGGACATAAGAGGAAAGGGGGAAGGCGGCGTTGGTGGCGGGACTAGTTCATATCAACATTTTGCTATAAGCGTCGATATTTTTGCGGATATTAAATTCACAGTTTCTTAGTTAACTTTGGGAGATTATACTATTATGAGAACTCTTGTTGTGGTCTTGAGTCCAAAGATTGATGCAACTCTCCATGGTACTCTATCCTGTGCAAGCTTCTTCATCTCTGTATAACTATTACGAACTACATCCTTCTGAATTTGCTTACTATATTTATCTGTTGGTATCCGTCTACAGCCCGCATCTCGTGGTCGTGCGGTAGCGTTCTCGCGTCCCACGCCCGGGTTTCTGGGTTCGATTCCCGGCGGGGTTAGGGATTTTCTCTCCCTCGTGATGGCTGGGTGTTGTGTGCTGTCCTTAGGTTAGTTAGGGTTAAGTAGTTCTAAGTTCTAGGGGACTGATGACCATAGATGTTAAGTCCCATAGTGCTGAGAGCCATTTGAACCATTTTTTTTATCCGTCTACTATTTCTCCCTCCCCCATCCCAAAAAGAAAAAGCACGTAAGAACATTCACTCCATTACTAAACTGATGATTCCTCGATGTTTCAGAACGTGTGCTAGCAAACGATCTCTACTTTTAGTCAAGTTATGCCACACATTTCTTTATCCCCATTTCAGTTCAGTACCTCCTCAGTAGTTACGCGATCTACCCGTTTAATCTTCAGCATTCTTCTGTAGTATAACATTTCAAAAGCTTCTATTCTCTTCTTTTCTGAATTACTTATGATCCACGATTCACTTCCATACTAGGCAACACTCCAGACAAATATCTCCTGAAAAGACAAACTAATACTTAAATTTACATTCGATGTTAACTAATTTCTTTTCTTCAGAAACGGTTTTCTTGCCATTGCCAGTCTACATTTTATATTCTATCTATTCGGCCATCGTAAGTTATTTTACTGCCCAAATAGCAAAATTCATCTGATACTTTCAGCGCCCTATTTCCTAATCTAATTCCTTCAGCATTGCCTGATTTAATTCGACTACATTCCATTATTCTTGTTTTGCTTTTAGTAATATTCTTCTGGTACTCTCCTTTCAAGACACTGCCAATACTGTTCAGCTACTCTTCTAAGACCTTGCTGTTTCTGACATAATTACAACGTTATCAGCAAACCTCAAAGTATAAGGCAGCATAACATTCAGGTCGTCTCTTTAATTTAATAACAGTTAATTTCAGCTAGAAGATAATGAGGAGGCAGGATTTAAAATAATAACTTAGAAGAGTAAACACGATTGCAGTGACTTAATGTGCTGAGGTCTTGATAACTTATTGTCGTAATTAGCGTTTTCACATTTAATCTGGTGTGGGTTTGTTCGTTGCTTTTCTGAGGGAGTTTGGGGTGCGCTCATATGATGGAATGTGGACAGGGGCTAGTGGTCAGGCAGTAAAAGTGGAGGTCTGCCATGCAGCAGGGGCTCAGGAGTTGTGGCACTGGGTCAGGCCGCAAGTAGGGAGCTGTGCGCTATCTGAGTGAAAGCTGGATCGCTTGGTAGCTCTCAGCGTACGGAACCTTTTGTTCATCTATAAAGCGTGTTTGTAGTCTAGCCGGAAGAGCACAGTTGTGAGCTGGGAGAAAGAACTTTTATCAGCCCTCTGCCGTATTCAGAATAATGGCTTCACCAGGTAAGAATTTTCAGCTTTCCGAAAAAGCATGAAGAAGCTGCAGAATTAGGATGTAGCCTCAGGCACTGTTTTTAACTTTTCCAGGGCATGGGTAGCGAGGCTACCTGGTGGGCATGAAAAACATCAACTGGTAAAAATACGTGCGGCGTCATGAGGCCAGATCACATAAAGGAAAGTTTTTAGACAAAAACGAAGGTCAGAGAAGTCACTGGAGTGTTTTACATGACGCATTTCGTTGACTGTATTTCTCCTTATGAAGTAATTATGCCATTGGTGAACAGAGAGCGAATGAAAAATGATTGGTGTATGTATGCAGGCCGAAGTGACGAATGGAAATTTTTACCAGGGTGGGGATTCGAACCCAGGTCTCTTGTTCACTAGGCAGATTACTACACCATCCTAGCACTCGATTTGCAAAACTGTAGGGACTACCCTAGCATGACTCCCTAAGCAATATAAATTGCCTTTCAAGGAAAACTGTATGGTTCCAGAGACCTACCTGTAATGTAGATCTGCAGACTGAAGCCACGAATGAAAATATACACCAAGGCTGGGAATCGAACCCGAGTCTCCTGCTCCTTATGCAGGAACACTAGTCACTACACTACCCTGGCACAGTTACTTTGTCCAACTGCACGGAATGCCGGAGCACGCCTCCCTCGTCAAGTTCCCATTCACACCTCGGTTCACTTGCTATTCGTCATGAACTTGAACCGTATCAGAGAGGCTCACCAATTGTGTTGGAACCAAATAGTTTCAGTTTAGAAATGACTGGTGGTCGTGTTGTCATGGTGGGAAGAAAAAGCAGGCTGCTGTTTTTCTGATAGACAAGAGGGGAATTCAACGTGTGTCTAGGCGCTGAGCACATCTCTGAATGCTGAGGTCTCCATTGTTCGAGTATGCAACAGCACAACAGAGAACCACAGACATGCCCTCTTTGTCTTAAGTTCACAATTTATGGTGAGAGAAATATCAGCACCATCATGTTAGGACAATCCCTGCCAGCGTTCAGTTTCAGCATTTCAATTAGCTATTCCGAATACATGGGTTCATTAGTAGATGCATGTATCTTTTTCTAATATTCAGCCAACCAGTCACTTTATCGAACTACAGGAAATCTGAGTTATTCCAGAACGTCAGTTGGGTTTATAGATGCGCATTTAAAAATTTTGAAGTAACAGTCGAAAGATTCATCGTATTTGATGTTTACAGTATGTTTTTATAGTTTTTAACTTCGTATTGTGAGAAAGTCAGAAGCATTTCCATGTTTGTGCTGTAAGTGAATAAGTTAGTATGTTCATTCAAATCTGTTTTGTTAGCACCTTAAACATCTTGATTCTTGTTATTAGAGAATCCCCCACTTTAGGCTACACAGATAGGGCCTTAATGTTTCTTTGCAGTTGCTAATCCGTTTGTGTGCAGTAATGTAGCTTCGGCGTTAAGGGAGTGTGCACGTTTCATAATCAATTTTCTCACTCAGGTTTTCACTTCTTATATACTCAGCTAGGGCCTTAATGTTTCTGTGCATTTGTTAATCCGTTTTGTGTGCAGTAATGTAGCTTGAGTGTCAAGGGAGAGTGTGTTTTCTCATTCGGGTTTTCTCATACATCTGAAATTTAATCCCATCTCCAAACTTTTCTTTGGCTTCCTTTGGTGCTTGCTCAGTGTACAGACTGAACTGGAGTCTTCAACATGCAAAGACATTGTATGAAATTGCAAGCTCCACCCCCTTCATAGACAAATTTCCAATTTTACAACATATGGCAGGAAATTCAGAATAATCCAACTGTGGAAGAGTGTTTCTTTCACTGTTATGACATCACTATCAAACAGGACATTTGACGAATTATAAAGAGATGGCAAGTCACCATTATCCTGTTGGTGTGAAATTAAGAAATGCAAGTAGGCGATCCAAGGTGGTGACCTCAGCATACGTGGATAGTTTCTACGACGTCACTGTCCAAGATGACGATCCAAGATGGCAACTGGGATATATTACGACCGCCTCTATGATATCACAGTCCTAGATGACGATAATGGATGGTGATCCGGGCATACTAGGACACTATTTATGATGGCACAATCCAAGATGGCCACCTATGTACTCTAGGACAGCCTCCATGATGTCAGAATCTAAGATGGTGGACTTGGTGAATTTTGGGACAGCCTACATTGTTTCCAGGTCACTTGTGCATAGTTTAGTTTTCCACCTAAGTTTAAATGGTGGGAATTTAAAAAATCCTTGGTTTTTCCATTCACGAAAAGATGGGATGGGAACAATTGCGTCTTTATTAAACATATAAATAGTTTCCCCACCCCACTTTTGCTGTTTAAACAACTATCACCCTAAGTTTGGAGTTGACTTGTCCTTACTTTAAAATGGCTAGAAATTCACGTATCCTTATGTTCCGAGTGGGGGGAAGCCCCCTGGTTGTCAGGGCTAGAACACTTGTTCGAATAACTTATGGAAAGGCAGCCGGGTGACATCACCCAGCGGTATTTCCGTGTCATTTGTACATTGTATACGCTTGGAGAAATTCGGGTCTACGCCACTTGCCCTAACTGTATAACCCACTGGTGCAACATGTACGGTGGTCAAACACTTGTCACTGTTGTGTGTAGCAGGATAGGACTGGGAGAGGTATTATTTAAACACTGTGCCGTACTGTGCCAGAGAACTATCCGTGCTACACCATGCACCATGCACCACGGTGTCTGTGTCTGCTACCGTAAGCTTCAGGCAGTTGCAGTACACGCGCCAAGACCCTCCAGCTCAGGCATTTTCCGGCAAGCAACTGCTATGTGCTGCAGCGCGGTCACGTGGTCCTGTGTATTCATCTGCTTTTACCTTCACAATACCTGTCTGAACCAACTGACGCTATGTTATCTGTTAGAAAAGTGGGTAATTGTCGTCCACCTATTGTACACTGTGGGCACTGCAACCCCACTATACTTAGGTACATGATTTTACACCCAACCATACCCTAATTTTAGAGTTGGATGGCATTTTACTGTGCTGAGATGTGTGTGCTGACGAGAGCCAGAACTGGTGTGGTCACTGTACACGCTGGTACTGTATGCTATATCCCTCCCTATGAGGATGGCTGTAATTTCTTTTCAGCTTGCACTTCCCTCGTTGTTAAGAACAGCATGATATCTGCTAGAAACCCGTCAACCGAACCACAAATCTAGTGTCGTATTCCACATTTGATCTTATGGCAAGGGCGTGGAACTGTATCTAATGGTGACCTCAAGTCCAGGAACCTAGACGTCTGTACCTGCCGCCATGTTGGTTCATGAATGAACAAGCGAGATTCCTCCTCATCAAGAACGAAATGCCATTTGTTAAGAACTGTTCAATTCAGTCATAAATATGGAGGGATATACCGTACTTTGCTCATCTGATGTAATCGCGAAACCATATTAAAAACAGACCAAAGGCTGAGAAACAAAGTGTATTCTGTCTTGTGGAACTTTTAGAAAAAAAATGGCTCTAAGCACTATGGGACTTAATATCTGAGGTCATCAGTCCACTAGACTTAGAACTGCTTAAGCCTAACTAACCTAAGGACGTCAAACACATTCATGCCCGAGGCAGGATTCGAAGCTGCGACCATAGCAGCAGCGCGGTTCCAGACTGAAGCGCCTAGAACCTCTCGGCCACAGCGGCCGGCGAATTTTTCGATGAAGAGACAGAGCTGACCTGCACACGGGATACATGTTGATATTCCCCACCCCCCAAGTACCGTAAGATGTATTTAGATATTCCACAGCCAACTGACACTGAAGTTAGCGACAAATATCTATAGCGCTGTGCGTCAGTTCAATGATGGTTTTTGAAAACGGGTATAATTCTTAATAGCATGTTAGTCCATCTTTCTTCCACAGGATACAGTTTTACGATTCTCTCTTACATGGACTTGAGAAACACTTGATAGGTTGAAAGGGATTGAAACAAGTAATTTTTGAACTAATAGAGCATTCTTCGGCTTTCTTGAGTGAAATTTATTGAGATGATAACGTTTCCTGTTGAGTCAATGTATGCACACAAGAGGACAAAGCGAATGTTATGATTTAAAGCTATGCAACAGTAATTAGGTCCACATCTTGAAGTAAAATCAATAAAGTAGTAGTGTCTTGATCCTCTGGAGACACGCTTATAAGCTGTATAGGCAGCAGACGTTTTCCTCGCAACATAGACGAAGT
Source organism: Schistocerca americana (assembly GCF_021461395.2). Lineage (NCBI taxonomy): Eukaryota > Metazoa > Arthropoda > Insecta > Orthoptera > Acrididae > Schistocerca > Schistocerca americana. The sequence continues at coordinate 314,957,665 of NC_060124.1, forward strand.
TGTTTTAAGAGAACACATAATGTACCAAAGCATGCAGTCATTGTCCTATTACTACGTTTGCGAGTGGAATAGGAAAGGGCAACAAGGTACCCTCACTAGGCATTTTATGAAAACTTATAGAACACGTTCTGAAATAAAAAGTTATAATGATACACCTAATGCCACAAGTCAGAACACTTTAAGAAGGCAACTAAGACAAATGTCGAAATTTTCTGAGTAAAACGAAATCGTTTGTATACGCATTCGAAAACATACAGTCAGTCAACCACACTGATAAAATGCTAGAAATCATTTTATTATCGTTATCATCACAAAACGACCATCTTCAACAGTGTTCCTAAGTGTATTACATGTCCTCACCTCTCGCCATATGATGGTACTTTCAGCATTGTAGAATATGATGTGTTATGGTGTAGGGAGGCCTAATGTTGCACGGTATACTGATCTCCAAATCTTTGAACATTTTACACTCACCGAAATATTATTGTGAAATTGTACTCCTTTCTCATGTGCATCATTTCAAAGTTTGCATTGAGTCCTCACTCCATTTGTATGAATGACAATTCGACCACTTCGAGCAGCGCAGGTGGAGGAACTCTTCGAGCGAGAGGATATTCAGCGAATAGACTGGCCTGCCCATTCTGCTGAGTTAATTCTCATCGTGCGTGTGTGGGGTGCGTTGGGGAGATATACTGCAAGTTGTCAACATGCACCAACGACCATCGAACAGTTGTCAAACGCTCTGGTGGAGAAATGGAACGCCCTACCATAAAAACTTTTTACCAGTCTTATGGCCAGCATGCATTCCTCTCCGTGGTGATCACACACCCTAGTAAGAACTATGCCCCATCCCTTGTGATGTCTAGGGGATCGTCATATATCGACCCAACATCAGCGTAACTATTATCGTTGAATGAACAAGAGTACTTAGGACAGCAGTTTCGAATAATATGATCATTTTGTCCGCCCCCGGAAGCTGAGTGGTCAGCGCGACGTAATTTCATACCTACCGGCCCAGGTTCCATTCCCGGCTGGGTCGGAGATTATGTCCGGAACCGCGGGACTGCTACGGTCGCAGGTTCGAATCCTGCCTCGGGCATGGATGTGTGTGATGTCTTTAGGTTAGTTAGGGTTAAGTAGTTCTAAGTTCTAGGGGACTGATGACCACAGAAGTTAAGTCCCATAGTGCTCAGAGCCATTTGAACCACTTTTTTCGAAGATTATCTCCGCTCACGGACTGGGTGTTGTGTTCTCCTTAACATTATCATTTCATCCCCATCGACACGCAAGTCGTCGAAGTGGCGTCAACTTGAAAGACTTGAACAAGACGAACGGTCTACCCGACGGGAGGCCCTAGCCACATGGCATTTCCATTATACGATCATTTAACCTGTTTAGTGCTACTTCAGCTCTGCTGTACAGTACGTTTACGCATTTAGTTGTTGATGTACGTGTAAAATCTCTGAAAGTCTGTACACAGTGATGACATATTTCGCCGGCCGGTGTGGCCGAGCTGTTCTAGGCGCTTCAGTCCGGAACCGCGCTGCTGCTACGGTCGAAGGCTCGAATCCTGCTTCGGGCATGGATGTGTGTGATGTCCTTAGGTTAGTTAGGTTTAAGTAGTTCTAAGTTCTAGGAGACTGATGACCTCAGATGTTAAGTCCCATAGTGCTCAGAGCCATTTGAACCATTTTTTGATGACGTATTTCAAATTTGTTTTTGGTTTTAACCAATGCCTACAGTAAGATACCAGCTTTTCACAGTTCGTTATAGGATTGAAAAAAGCAACTATTGTCAGCATGCATCTCACTGACCTTCGTGATAGAAGCGAACTTCTTGGTGGAATCAGACAAATACAAGTTGTCAACATTTAAGCTCAGAACGTAACAGTATGTTGCTGATATTGTACTAATTTTGCGAAGAAGAGCAGAACACTAGATTACCTTAATCTTTCTCCCACGACAACCGTCTAGCAAGTGGCCAGAAAATGTAGGAATAGAAAAAACAGAATTTCACCATTTTGTGTCACAGACCTATTCCTGTAGCAGGTGCAGGCAGTTTCTGAATATCTGTCTCCTGGTTTGACTCTAACCCTGTGGTAGTTCGAAGTGTCAACCTGTCTTGTCTTGAAGTGCTTAGCATCTGTAAACTTCTTCGGATGACCACAAGGTGAAATCAGACAATCTTGTTACTCACATTGCTAGTACAAATACATGAAAACGTCAAGTTTGTTACAAGAAGAATTTAAATGTACGAACATCAGTCACAGAACCAATTTGTGACAATTTGATGGCCGTTAAAATCTATAGTTTACTGTTTCAGTGACTACTAAAATACATTTCAAGCGTTTATTCTTCAGTGAATATTGTATCATATCCAGAATTTCCAAATAATGTAAGACATCTAAACCTCTTTTATAAGTTATATACATTGTAATGTGTCGTGTGTTGGCTTCTGACAACACATCTTGTTTTTGACAACACATTTTTTTCTAAACTGTGGCGTTACTGAAATGATTTTATTCTAATGAGCTGTATTTCTCACAGAGGTCAGTGCTGTGACCAGTAGTAACTGTTCAACTATTTCGTTGGTGTGAATGTAGTAGATGCGTTCTGGAAACTGACTGTTAATTATCTTCTTCTGAATGTCAACACTACCATTGCCAGGTATACCCTCTAATGCTCGTTTGATAATATATATGTATTTTGAACTGTTGTGAGCTTTTTGCTCCTACTCCATTGGCTTTCTTACGTACTACTGTCATGTACAATATTTCACAATACATTTCTACATTGTTCCATGAAATATTAACTTTTGAAGTTTTTAGTAATATTGGACTCAGTAGTAGTTATGTTCTTTCAAACTCTTTATCCCCTACTTTTATCAGATGCTTCGTTAATCTTATATGCTGTATTCCCTACATATATGGTTTTCCCAGACAGTCTTGTGCATTTCATTTGCTTTGCTATATGGTCCATGTGGTGTTATGTCTGTGTCTGCTTTTTGTAATTTCACATGTTGCCTTCACAATGAAAATAAAATATGAGGAGCTGCACGTGACACTCGTAGGTTGTCACACCATGACAGCTAATAAAAGAATGTAACAAGTTGTCCATACATCATATTTCTGTATTTGATTACAGATAAGAATCGAATGCAATTGTATCAAACTCCTTCATAAGAAGTATTGTTACAATGAAATTGTAACAAAGTACCACAAGTTACAGTGAAATTTTAACAAAATGCCCCATGTTACAGCAATAGTGACAGTGAAATTATAAAAAAAATTCCCCACATCACAGAAAAATAGTAACAAATTGCTCTATGTTGCAGAAAAATGATAACAAATCAGTCCATGTAGCAATAAAAATTGTAACAAAATGCCTCATGTTAAGGTGAAATTGTAACGAATTACCCCTGTTTACTTCGAAAATTGTAACAAATTGCTCCGCTTCAAAAATCGTAACAAATTTCCCCAAGTTGCAACAAAAATTGTAACAAATTACGCAGTGTTACTGCAAAATTGTAACAAAATGCCCCATGTTACAGCAACGAAGTAAGAAGATGGATTCAAAACTTATCACCTGCAAATTTCTGTCACTGAGATGTCAAGCAAAGCCCAGTACAAGATGAGAAATCTGACAAACATGTATGATGTGCCAGTGGTGGAATATCTGCTAGCGAGGAAGCTGATGGAATGTGTTACGGGTCGATGCATGTTGGTACTCTTAGGGTAACATTGCAGAAATATTTTTGTCCTTGTAAGTGGTGAGTGAATAACATGTTTTCAGATTTGAAATAGTATTGGAGGAAATAGCTTAGCTGTAAATAGCTGATGGACTATGCTTCTGCTTTAGATATGTCTGCACTGCTTAGTGCCTCCAGGGCAACACTATAGGGGAATTTTAACCAGAAATATCATGTTTTGTCCAAGTGGTTCACTGTGTTGGATTGTTACATTTCTAACAGGTGAACAACATGCTCGAAACTCGTAGAAAAGATATCTTGTCGGTCGTTCTGACGTGTGAGCTCTATAAGGCTTCACCAAACGATTCCATAATACATATAAAAGTGTGGACATCACACACTTGATAGCTTGCTGGAATATATCAGGTTTCTGAATGTGGATTACTGAAAGCTGGTGCTCTGAATCGTATTCTGATTGTGTATTTTCAGTCTTCTTGGGTAGTACCCTCACACATATTGTATGGAATGAAGAGCACTGTTAGTATTTGAGTTTTGAACATAGCAGTTATTTGTGCTGAATTCTGAGATTATGCTATTGGATGTCAGCCCTGCACCCACAATTCACAGGGATTATGTAAACAAGTAACGTTAGATACAGATGGAAACCTGAGAGAATCTGCTATAGCAACGCTTCACTAGCATATTTCTGTCAACAATCGTAAACAGTGCACTATAAATCGCAGCAATAGACCCTGACTATCGTGACCGTTCACTGCCTGGGGGGGGCAACAAAAAATTTACCGCAACACTGTTGTTGAAGGAAGCACACCTGTATTCATGTGTAATTATTTGTAAATCCTGTGGAAACATCAGTTGTCTATACCAAGTTTATAAATCCTTGTATTGTAGAACACTATAACTATCCCTTTCAGAGCAAGCATATCTTAGAATTTTTTATATGATCTGGTTTTGAGATGAATTTCTCAGATTTAAACGCAAAACTGATTTGCTGTATATATGCACTATGATGTCTTCTCGATTTCCTGTTGTGCTGTTCTGGCTAGTTGTCTTTCGTCTTCTTCGATCATAAACCTGTAACACTCCTCATTGTTCATCGAGCACACAGCTATGCAAGCCTTTCACCAGTCAAAAGGGCTACTCTGCCAACTCTGGAACTATCTGCAATAATTGTAAGACATTCACGCTACTTTTGCTAAGTTACTAACTGTGACTACAGACAGGCAACTATATGGCTATGTTTGCTTTAGGTTAGATACGAACCACTGGAAAACCTGTTACGACGTAAAACTCCTTGGTTTCAACACAAAATTGAAAATAAAGTCTCATTCCCTCTTAACATTAGACTCCACCAACGAAGATGCCTGTCATATCTGGTACACTTACAAGCATCTTCGACAAAAACCGAGTCGTTCAGTTTCATAGCAGTAGCTATTCTGTGTCAGTGACAGGAAATGGTGAGATATCGTCGATGCTATGTGCACATTTCTCTTGACACTTGCTTGACAGTTACTGTGAGTGAGATATGAAGGTGTTCTAGTGTTCTGTTCCTGTTCGCAAACTTAGTACAATATCCGCAGTATACTGCTAGTATCAGACCTCAAACGCTGATGCCTTGCGTTTGTCTAATTCGTTCAAGGACAAACACCAGTCCCACATCCGCAAACGCTGTGTACACAGTCACGGACGGTGCAGTACAGCACAGAGAAGATGCCTACTAGACTTTCTGAGATGGAGGGACATAAGAAGGATGGTTGTAGAACAGTCGCAAACTGATGTAACCCGATGGCTCAATGTGCATGATTCTGTTGTTCCTAGGTGGTGGTGACGGTTTATAGATGCCGAAACACTATCACGAAGACCAGACCATGGTCCACCACGTGTCACATCAGAAAGAGGGGATCGGCATTTGGCTGAGAGACACGACGGTGCCGCCTCAGTACTGCACGGAAACTGGCATCTGAGCTCGCAGTGTCCACTGGACGTGTTGTATCGTGGCAAACGGCGTACAGCAGGCTTCGGCAGAGTAGCCTTTACTGTCGGAGACTTGCTGTGCGTGTACCTCCGACGCACCTTCACAGAAGGGAACGTCTAAGGTGGAATCGTCAACATGCCACCCGGACGATCGCACAGTGTGCCAGTATTCTTCTGACAGATGAGTCCCGATTTGGCCTGGAGGATTCGCATCTGGAGGGGACGTGGAACGCGATTTCGGGACCCAGAAATTGTGGTAAGAGATGGCTATCGAGGAGGATCCATAATGTGAGCAGGGATTATGTTGACCACTCGAACATCTCTTCATGAAATTGTACAGGTGAATCGGCTAGGCTTAACTGCCGTCAGATATCGTGACGAGATCTTGGGACCTCATGTGCGGTTGTTGCGAGGTGCTGTGGGCCCATACTTCGTACTGGTGTGCGATAATGCTCTGCCTCGTAGACACATGGGTGGCCGGCGTTTTCTTGGAAAAACGGAAGATATTGCGTGCATAACGTCGCCTGCTCGCTCTCTCGATTTGAATCAAACAGAGCATTCTGAGAACCACTGGGGAGACGTGTTGCATTACGTCAGCATCCACCAACAGCTCTCAAGACTTGCAAGCAGCTCTGCAGACAGAATGGGCATTATTGCCTCAATATGAGACTGAAGACATCATCCACAGCATTTCCCGCCGTTGTCAGGCCTGTCATGCTATCAGAGGCGGTCACACCCCATAATGAGCACATTAGCCAGTTGTCGGAACGTGAGTGCAAAAACGAAGTTGGAAGAAACGAAGAATATTTTTGTCTACTGCTGTGCATGTTACAGTCATTTGCGTTCTGCATTCTTAACATTGTTTCTACTTTACTATCACCTGTTTATGCTGTTTTGCGGCCAAATAAACACAACCATGCAAAATTTCCGTTTGTTACTTTAATTTTGGACGCCATTGTACATAAATATAGTGTACTGGAGAGATGAAGTGCCGCTAAAAATGTGAAATTATTATATTATTCCAATGTACCCTTTTTCTACTTCACTTGTGTGTAAACGACGCTGACTTTATGACTTGATTGTTAGAATTTCCTGATATCTGTGCAAATGATTCCGCTTTTTTCACGATATTCGACATCTGACTTAGCATGTGGCTTAAAGTTCTCTGACCTGTGGTCTTAGGTGCCTCACTATAAGCTACTATTTCAAAGTCCCTTCTAATACATATTTCACAAGCCTTCGTATGTTAGACGGTGGAAGCTACTTTGTATCATTGATTGTCGTGTCTTTCCCTATTCCACTCACAAATGCTCTGGTGAGACATCAACTGTTTGCATCCGTACACTAAGACGTGTTCTCTGCGTGTAGTAACATCGTTTGTGTCGTGAGGAAATAACCCAGAGAAATACCTGGGACCTGTACAGTGCTTACATGTGTTTCTCCAGTGAAGAAACGCAGTGCTGCTCTGTTGATTTTACATTAATATGTGGAACTAAGGACTATTGGATCCACTGCCAGTGGCGTCACTGGATGCTATATGGTGGTGGAGGGGATGGTGGTGGGGGGGGGGGATATGTCAGCACGCTACCCTCCCTCTCGTTCTTGGATATCTTTAGCTTGGAACAGCTAACAGCTGCTAGTGGATTGATTAGCTCCTCATTTGGCCCCTCGAGGCTGTACGTTACATCCCACGGAGAAACCCAACCCTGGTCCTCTGCAATGATCACTGAACTCTGGAGGTGGGCTACCTACTAGGACATTTACATACACTAAGTGATCAAAAGTATCCGGACACCTGGCTGAAAATGACTTACGAGTTCGTGACGCCCTTCATCGGTAATGTCTTGATGAAAGCTTTCACTCTCGCAAGCATACGTTCAATCAGGTGCTGGAAGGTTCTTTTTGGGGAGCGGCAGCCCGTTCTTCACGGAGTGCTGCGCTGAGGAGAGGTATCGATGTCGGTCGTTGTGGCCTGGCACGAAGTTGGCTTTCCAAAACATCCCAAAGGTGTTCTATAGGATTCAGGACTCTGTGCAGGCCAGTCCATTACAGGGATGTTATCGTCGTGTAAGCACTCCGCCACAGGCTGTGCATTATGAACAGGTGCTCGATCGTGTTGAAAGATGCAATCACTATCCCCGAATTGCTCTTCAAGTGGGAAGTAAGAAGGTGCTTAAATCATCAGTGTTGGCCTGTGCTGTGATAGTACCACACAAACAAGGGGTGCAAGCCCCCTCCACGAAAAACACGACCACACCTTAACACCACCGCCTCCGAATTTTACTTACAGCCCGCATCTCGTGGTCGTGCGGTAGCGTTCTCGCTTCCCACGCTCGGGTTCCCGGGTTCGATTCCCGGCGGGGTCAGGGATTTTCTCTGCCTCGTGATGGCTGGGTGTTGTGTGCTGTCCTTAGGTTAGTTAGGTTTAAGTAGTTCTAAGTTCTAGGGGACTTATGACCACAGCAGTTGAGTCCCATAGTGCTCAGAGCCATTTGAACCATCCGAATTTTACTGTTGGCACTGTACACGCTGGCAGATGACGTTCACCGGGCATTTGTCATACCCACACCCTGCCATCGGATAGCCATATTGTGTACCGTGATGAGTCACTCACACAACGTTTTCCCACTGTTCAATCGTCAATGTTTACGCTCCTTACACCAAGCGGGGCGTCGTTTGGCATTTACCGGCTTGATGTGTGGCTTACGAGCACCTGCTCGACAATGAAATCCAAGTTTTTCTCACCTCCCGCCTATATGTCGTAGTACTTGCAGTGGATTCTGATGCAGTTTGGAATCCCCATTTGATCGTCTGGATAGATGTCTGCCTGTTACGCATTACGATCCTCTTCAACTGTGCCGGCCGCGGTGGTCTAGCAGTTCAGGCGCTCAGTCCGGAACCGCGCGACTACTACGATCGCAGGTTCGAATCCTGCCTCGGGCATGGATGTGTGTGATGTCCTTAGGTTAGTTAGGTTTAAGTAGTTCTAAGTTCTAGGGGACTGATGACCACAGATGTTAAGTCCCGTAGTGCTCAGAGCCATTTTTTTTTCTTCAACTGTTTGCGGTCTTTGTCAGTCACCAGACGAGGTTGGCTAGTACACTTTTGTGGTGTACGTGCCCCTTCACGTTTCCACTTCACTATCACATCGGAAATAGTGGGTGAACCTAACGATGTGGAAATCTCTTGTTCAGACGTATGACACAAGTGACACCCAATCACCTGACCACGTTCCAAGTCCGTGAATTTCGCGGAACGCCCCATTCTGCTCTCTCACGATGTCTAGTGACTACCGTGGTCGCTGATATGGAGTACCCGGCAGTGTGTGGCAGCAAAATGCACTTAATATGAAAAACGTATGTTTTTGGGGGTGTCCGGATGCTTTTGATTACGTAGTGTGTATCAAGGAGTATGCATACAGAGCGATCAGAAGTGGAACGACAGCTGGTAAGCCAGACGCCAGACGGGTAGTCGCTGGCAGAATCCTCAGGAAACGGAGTCCATCAACAAAGGAACAATACTAGAATATTGCTCTTTAGTCTGGGATCCGTACCCGATAGGATTGATAGAGGAAATAGAGAAGTAAACGTGAAAACGTCACGGGAATGCTCAAACTCCAGTGGCAGACGCTGGAAGAGAGGCGTTCTGCATCACAGTGTGATTTATTGTTAAAATTCCAAGACCGTAAATTCGTAGAAGAATAAGTCGGTATATTGGTTTCTCCTACGTACACTACGTGATCAAAAGTATCCGGACACCCGCATAACATATAAGTGCATTGTGCTGCCACCTACTGTCAGGTACTCTATATCAGCGACCTCAGTACTCATTAGACTTCGTGAGGGAGCAGATTGGGGCGCTCGGCGGTACTCACGGACTTCGCACATGCTGAGGTGATTGTCACTTGTGTCATACGTCTACAAGCGAGATTTCCACACTCCTAAACATCCCTAGGTCAACTGTTTCCGATATGATAGCGAAGCGGAAACGTGAAGGGACACGTACAGAAAAAAACCGTCCAGGCGGACCTGGTCTGTTGACAGAGAGACACCCGACAGTTGAAGAGGTTCGTGATGCGTAATAGGCAGACACCAATCCAGACCATCACACAGGAATTCCAAACTGCATCAGGAGTCACTACAAGTACTAAGACAGTTAGGTGGGAGGTGAGAAAACATGGATTTCACGGTCGAGCGGCTGCTCATAAGCCACACATCACGCCGGTAAATGCCAAACGCCGCCCCACTTGGTGTAAGGACCGTAAACATTGGACGACTGAACACTGGAAAAACGTTATGTGGAGTGACGAATCAAGGTTCACAATATGGCGATCCAATGGCAGGGTGTGTGTATGACGAATGCCCGGTGAACGTCGTCTGCCAGCGTGTGTAGTGCAATCAGTAAAATTCGGAGGCCGTGGTGTTAAGGTGTGGTCGTGTTTTTCATGGATGGGCCTTGCATCCCTTGTTGTTTTGCGTGGCACTATCACAGAACAGGTCTACATAAATGTTTTAAGCACCTTCTTGCTTCCCACTTTTGAAGAGCAATTCGGGGATGGCGATAGGATCTTTCAACACGATCGAGCTCCTGTTCATAACGCACGGACTGTGGCGGAGTGCTTACACGACAATAATATCCCTGTAATGGACTGGCCTGCACATAGTCCTGAATCCTATAGAACACCTTTGGGATGTTTTGGAACGCCGACTTCGTACCAGGCCACACCGACCGACATCGATACCTCTCCTCAGTGCAGCACTCCGTGAAGAACGGGCTGCCGCTCCCCAAAAAACCTTCCAGCACCTGACTGAACGTATGCCTGTGAGGGTGGAAGCTGTCATCAAGGCTAAGGGTGGACCAACACCATATTGAATTCCAGCATTACCGGTGGAGGGCGCCACGAACTCTTAAGTTATTTTCAGCCAGGTGTCCGGATACTTTTGATCACATAGTGTATGTAAATGTCCTAGTAGATAGCCCACCTCCTTAGTTGAGTGATGAGTGCAGAGGACCGAGTTTGGGTTCCTCCGTGGGATGACTGGAACGGGGTGTACTCAGCCTCGAGGGGCCAAATGAGAAGCTACTCAATCCACTAGCTAAAGATACCCAAGAACGAGAGGGAGTGTAGCGTGCTGACTACATGCCGCCCCTCCCCCCCCCCCCAAGTAGCATCCAGTGTCGCCACTGGTACTGGATGACACGGCGGTCAGTCCGGCCCCTTCAGCTAGTGGATAATATCGGAAGTTCTATGAGGCTTTTCGAGAATGATGTTGTATACAGAGAAGTGGCAACACTAGAAAACTGCAGTGAAATGCAGTAAGACCTGAACAGCGTAGTCGCTTGGTGCAGAGAGTGGTAATTGACAATAAACATAATCAGATGTAACGTACTGCAAATATATACAAAGAAAGGCTCTGTATTTTATAATTACACGATGGCAGAACAATCTCTGGAAGCAGTTACTTCCAAAATTTATCCAGGAGTATGCATACGGGGTGATCTGAAGTGGAACGACCGCATAAAATTAATAGTGGGTAAGCCAGATGCCAGACGGATAGTCGTTGGCAGAATCCTCAGGAACACAGCCCATCAACAAAGAAACAACACTTTAATATTGCTCTTTAGTCTGGTATCCGTACCTGATGGGATTGATAGAGGAAATAGAGAATATCCAAAGAAAGACCAGCCGGTTTCTTTACAGATCAATTTAATAAACGTGAAAACGTCAACAGTATGCTCAAATGTAAGTGACAGACGCTGCAAGAGAGGGTTTGTGAATCAGAGTGTGATTAACTGTTACGGTTCCAAGAGCGTACATTCCATGAAGATAAAATTCTAGGGTTTTGAGGCTACACACAGCAATCGTTCTTCCCGTGAACCAGTCGTTACTGGAACAGGAAAAGGGGAAAGTGACACTGGCACACAAAGTACCCTCTTCACCATAACTCGAGGTCGCTTGCGGAGAGATACAGATGTTTGGTTGTATCTTAAAGTAAATAAGCTAAAGCTGTGTCGACCAAAAACTTCTCATTTTTATCTGTTTTGATAAAAGAGATATACAGTTTCAAAAAAATGTATACATAATTTTGGTACATCCTTTATATTGTGAACATTAATGACCCTTCAACAGTCCCTGGGGGTATGCCCAAAGTTTCTTTAACGTCTGAAGGTTTCTGCCCGTTAAAAATAATCTGCTGCGTTTGCCGGGCTCGTAACTGGAGGAGGAATGAAAGGCATGTGGCGCGTTGCATGCTGGGAGCGCGTGTTCCGTGCGTTGGCCCAGGAGCGCTGCTGCATTATTCAGTCCTCTCGGGCACCGCCGATTTGTCTCCAGCGACCACCTCGGGTCTGGAAACGGGTGGAGCGCACCTTGAAGTTCCTGGAACTCCGGCTCTTCCACGTGCAAGTACCGGATACGCGCCAGCATAGGCTGTTATCCGCCTGGCCGACGACGCACTCTGCAGCAGCGTTTCGAAGTAACCAACAGCAGGATTATTCAGCGAGGACAGCGCCAGAGTGAAGCTAATTTTTTCTTCACTGAGATGTCGTACATGATGTACACTGGTATAGAGGGATGTTTGACCTCCATAATGTGACCCAGGGAATACTGGAAATAGTAACTGGCTGGGGTTTTAGGGTAGAATATTTTCCAACTTCAATAGTATTTATTTACTAGCGTTTTCCTTGCGGCTTCGCCTGCGTATGCATTCGTCAGATGTATTGAAAACACGTCCTCCATCCCCTCTCTGTGTCCACCTCTTCCTCCCTTCGTCTGTCTACCTCAGCCTCCCATTTCCATCTATCCCCTTCTCTCCACTCTCTGTCTCTTCATCTCCTCCTCCCCCTGTTTTTGTCCATTTGTTCCATTCCGTCTCTCTGACCATTCGTCCCTCCCTCTTCCCTCTGAATGTATCTTTCTCCGTTTCTCTCTTTCCATTTCTGCCTCCCCCTCTTCCTTTTTCAGGTGCCCATCACACCTTGGGAAGGACGATGAGGTATAAGGGCTACCTAACACAAATTTCTATCCCAGAATTTAGTCGACGCAGGAGAACACCCTCAGAAAATGACCTACCATCCGTGTGCAATGGAATTAAATGCAAATTGTTATATGTCCAGGCTCACTGATTGGAGTACTTCACATCTGTCTCTCCAATTATCAAATTAATAAAATGATTTCCACCAATAATATGACATCTGGAAAACAATGGTATCAGGATATTATCTGCCTGAGTTATAGACCATGGTAACGATCACAAAAATGTTTATTTCCGATGAAAGACAAGTTTGCATTGCTATAAGCACATTGACTCATAAAGTTAACTACCGTACACTGAGTAAAATTAATTAGAGTTGGCAAAATAGAGGACGTAGAAGACGAACTTCCGCGACTGTCTCCTTAATCAGACGAACGGATAATGGAATCTAATAAATTAATACAAAAGTGAAAATGGTTGAACGGGTTGGTGGTATTCTAAACTAGCGCGTACCGCGGCTCTCGCACTTAAAAAGGCTCAGCTTTACGTATGAACAAACTCGTGTGTGAAATTACGTTGCACTAAGCTGTGAGGAGTTCACTTCCACCCAACACATGCTGCAAGATAGCTGATACAACACGCGTAAGCGCTGCTGTGGTAGCAGTCCTGAACGGACAGCTGCCTGCCGCCGAACCTGTGCAAGCGGGCCCCCATAGCTGGCGCCAGTCGCACGCATTCTGGCATCAGAAAATCCTCCATCTTACAATTCTGAAGCATTGCTTTTAACACAGCATAGCACGTACCCAATCGCAGGCGTCCAGTGTGCATTTTTTCAGAGGGACGCTGGCGAGAATCGACGCTATCCTACAAATTCTTGAAGGTGACTCATGGCGATCGCTCCAGAGCCCCCCAAACCACTCTACCCCGCGCTCGCTTCTTTTTTTACAAGAGTTTTTTCTCGTAAGCAGTCGCCAAGCTGAGGGGACTGGACGTGGCGCCGCCGTTTCATTTCAGGAATATTCGCCCTGAGTTCAGATCATAAAATTTCACTGGCGACGCTCTCCCGGCGTCGCAGTTCGGCTCTGACAATATCCGCCCAACACCACAGAATAGCTTCGCACTGTACTGGCCGCCCGAAATGCACCATGCTAATAAAGACCTCACACTGTGCCAGACGCAAGTCCTGCTCACACCCGTCCGACCACTGAGCTCTCTGTTGCTTTTTAGAATGAGCGACCGACGGTATTTCAGTATCTGGTTGCAGGAGTCCTGCCACACTCACTAGTGGTCGTAAATGCTTTTTACTCCCTGGTGAAGCAATGTGCCTGTTTTCCTCACACAGCCCTTCCCAACAAGCAATATTATGCTCAGCAAAATTCCTTCATGTACCAACCAAATCCAGAAATCAACCATGAGATATGCACCTAACTGTGCATACTGAATTATCTGGTCCCATAATAGAATTTGATAACGCAATTATGATTTGAAAGTGAAACGAAAGAAAGTTAAAATGACATGCTATGTTTCAGCCTCTATTCCTTCCACCTCTATCGTGCATCTTCCCCTCCTCCCCTCTCTCTGTCCGTTTCCTTGTCCCCCTCACTCTGTGAATCCTTGCCCCCACCCGTACCAACCTGCCCCTAACCATATTCATCGGCACATGTAGATCCTGCAATACAGTACAACGCGCCTGTTGTGAAGAGCAGGCTACAGATCAGTGGCCACAAAACAATTTATTTGTCCCTGATGTATAGCAAGCAAGATAAAGCAAACTGCCAATAATCCAACATGACACACCTGAGTTTGACATATGCACATGGACACATATGCACATGCACACATATGTTATATATATAACATATAATGTTATAATGCAGTCACAGCACATCAGTTAAATAACAAATAAAAGCCATTAACAAAACGTGAACAGTATACCTTAAATCTGACATCAATTTTAAAAAGGTCTTGAGACTTAAACAGTGTAGCCTTAACAATAAAAGCAGAGTACAGTGTAAATCAACAAGCTTGCAATTAATTAACTGTGCAAGCTAACCAAGAACTACTGTACAGCAAGTTTTCTACATGCAATATCAAGACATTATTTTCTAAATAAAATGCAAGTGAGAGGCAACAGACTATATTTAAAAGCTAATATAATAAAAATAAAAGGGTACACCTGTAAGTTTATCTCCAATTTTTTTCATGGTTTATCAGTTTCAGCAATATAATATGCCATCATCAAGGCCTCTATTCTAGATATTGGCTGAATTTTCCAGTGATAAAAGTAAAAAATAATCGCTCTTCACACATATGCACAACTTTATGTCAACAGCTAGAGCACAACGTAGTTGTTGATGCATGCTAAAGTCGTGCATACATAAGCTGGTGTGGACATTAGTTCCTTTCATAGGTAATGTACAATCATTTTATCAGTGAAAAATTCAGCCATTATCTAGAACAGAGGGCCTGATGATAGCATGTTATTAGAGATGAACCTGTAGGTGATGGTTTTTTCAGTACTTATCACATACATGTCACCTTCAACATAGCAAGAATGGACGCATGTGAGTTACCCAAAAGCTAATTCTGGAAGTCAAAACTAAAAGACGCAAGAAGTACCAATTTCAATACTGGAGGAAATGGTCTAACACTGCTGCAACATGGGGAAAGATAGACTGGAGTAGTATGTGGGCACATTGAGAATACTTGGTGAATGTTTCATGGACACATTCTTTGTCAGCACACCTATCCAGTGAAAACCATCATTCATGTGTAAAATAATATCGTTAAATCAAAAATTTCAGATGGTGAATACAGACTAGTTATGGCCCGTTATTTTAGGAGGAGAAGGAGTACATGCCCTACAATGTATAAAGCTATTGATAATATATCTATTACTATGAAGAGTGGAGTATGTGTGCAAGTTATTCTTCATGGTCCTTCAGTGTTTTGAATTTTACACTTACTAATGCTGATGCTAGTTCACATGGCAATGATTGAGTTACTATGATCATTTTTAAGTTCCTTCATTCCCTTGTACCTCATGTTAACATTTCCATCTTCAAAATAATTGAAAATCCCAACCAGTAACTTATTTACTACATCTATGTGGTAAACTAATATGGAAGACATTATTGAGCTGTCAATATCTGGTAATCAAATGTTCACAGCTATATACAAAACACATACTTCTAGCTAACTACTCTTTTAATGAAACTAGGATTGCTTGCATTTTGAGCTTCTTAAGTAGGGAATCCATTTATAACATAAATATGATTTAAGAAATTGAAAAGAAATTGTTGAAAAGAGATATTTTTCAGTTGGTGACCACAGATACGCCAAGCTTGCGGCCTCTTCCCACCTGTACATCAGTACGTCACAGAGACTGACTTCTGAATTGAAAGATGCGCTATATTTATTCAGCTGAAACATGCCATCCCTTCTTTAGGACACGTTTTAAGGCCTCCCAGAGGATGTTGATGCATAGGACAGAAGCGAAAATAGAAAGGATTTGTCAAATGGTTAGCTCTCCTCACAGATACAGTGCACTATATGACTCCATGAGATAATGAGTAAAATCCTTAAGTAGCTGTACTTCTGTACAGTTGGACATATACCCCCCCCCCCCCCCTCCCATAAACCATAGACCTTGCCGTTGGGGGTGAGGCTTGCGTGCCTCAGTGATGCAGATAGTCGTACCATAGCTGCAACCACAACGGAGGGGCATCTGTTGAGAGGCCAGACAAATGTGTGGTTCCTGAAGAGGGGCAGCAGCCTTTTCAGTAGTTGCAGGGGCAACAGTCTGGATGATTGACTGATCTGGCCTTGTAACACTAACCAAAATGGCCTTGCTGTGCTGGCACTGCAGACGGCTGAAAGCAAAGGGAAACTACAGCCGTAATTTTTCCTGAAGGCATGCAGCTTTACTGTATGGTTAAATGATGATGGCGTCCTCTTGGGTAAAATATTCCGGAGGTAAAATAGTCCCCCATTCAGATCTCTGGGCGGGGACTACTCAAGAGGACGTCGTTAACAGGAGAAAGAAAACTGGCGTTCTATGGATTGGAGTGTGGAATGTCAGATACCTTAATCGTGCAGGTAGGTTAGAAAATTTAAAAAGGGAAATGGATAGGTTAAAGTTACATATAGTGGGAATTAGCAAAGTTCGGTGGCAGGAGGAACAAGACTTTTGGTCAGGTGAATACAAGGTTATAAATACAAAATCAAATAGGGGTAATGCAGGAGTAGCTTTCATAATGAATAAAAAAAATAGGAGTGCGGGTAAGCTACTACAAACAGCATAGTGAACGCATTGTTGTGGCCAAGATAGACACGAAGCCCACACCTACTACAGTAGTACAAGTTTATATGCCAACTAGCTCTGCAGATGACGAAGAAACTGAAGAAATGTATGATGAGATAAAAGAAATTATTCAGATAATGAAGGCAGACGAAAATTTAATAGTCATGGGTGACTGGAATTCGGTAGTAGGAAAAGGAAGAGAAGGTAACGTAGTAGGTGAATATGGATTGAGGCTAAGAAATGAAAGAGGAAGCCGCCTGGTAGAATTTTGCACAAAGCATAAATTAATCACGGCTAACACTGGGTTCAAGAATCATAAAAGAAGGTTGCATACGTGGAAGAAGCCTGGAGATACTGACAGGTTTCAGATAGATTATATAATGGTAAGACAGAGATTTAGGAACCATGTTTTAAATTGTAAGACATTTCCAGGGGCAGATGTGGACTCTGACCACAATCTATTGGTTATGAACTGCAGATTAAAACTGAAGAAACTGCAAAAATGTGGGGATTTAAGGAGATGGGACCTGGATAAACTGACTAAACCAGAGGTTGTACAGAGTTTCACGGAGAGCATAAGGGAACGATTGATAAGAATGGGGTAAAGAACTACAGCAGAAGAAGAATGTGTAACTTTGACGAATGAAGTAGTGAAGGCAGCAGAGGATCAAGTAGGTAAAAAGATGAGGGCTCGTAGAAATATTTGGGTGACAGAAGAAATATGCATTTCATTGATGAAAGGTGAAAATATAAAAATGCAGTAAATGAAGCAGGGACAAAGGATTACAAGTGTCTCAAAAATGAGATTGACGGGAAGTGCAATGTGACTAACCAGGGATGGCTAGAGGACAAATGTAAGGATGTAGAGGCTTATCTCACTAGGGTAAGATAGATACTGCCTAATGGAAAATTAAAGAGACCTTTGGAGAAAAGAGAACCACTTGTATGAATAGCAGGAGCTCAGATGTAAACCCAGTTCTAAGCTAAGAAGGGAAAACAGAAAGGTGGAAGGCATATATAGAGGGTCTATACAAGGGCGACGTACTTGAGGGCAATATTATGGAAATGGAAGAGAATATAGATGAAGATGAAATGGGAGATATGATACTGCGTGAAAAGTTTGACAAAGCACAGAAAGACCTAAGCTGAAACAAGGCCCCGGGAGTAGGCAACATTCCATTAGAACTGCTGACGGCCTTGGGAGAGAAAGTCCTGACAAAACTCTACCATCTGGTGAGCAAAATGTATGAGACAGGCGAAATACCCTCAGACGTCAACAAGAATATAATAATTCCAATCCCAAAGAAAGCGGGTGTTGACAAATGTGAATGTTACCGAACTATCAGTTTAATAAGTCACAGCTGCAAAATACATTCTTTACAGATGAATGGAAAATCTGGTAGAAGCTGACCTCAGGGAAGATCAGTTTGGATTCCGTAGAAGTATTGGAACACGTGAGGCAATACTGACCCTACGACTTAACTTTGAAGCTAGATTAATAAAAGGCAAACATACGTCTGTAACATTTGTAGACTTAGAGAAAGCTTTTGACAATGTTGACTGGAATACTCTCTTTCAAATTCTAAAGGTGGCAGGGGTAAAATACAGGCAACAAAAGGCTATTTACAATTTGTACAGAAACCAGATGGCTGTTATAAGAGTCGAGGGGCATGAAAGGGAAGCAGTGGTTGTGAAGGGAGTGAGACAGGGTTGTAGCCTATCCCCAATGTTATTCAAGCTGTATATTGAGCAAGCAGTAAAGGAAACAAAACAAAAAATTCGGAGTAGGTATTAAAATCTATGGAGAAGAAATAAAAACTTTGAGGTTCGCCAATGACATTGTAATTCTGTCAGAAACAGCAAAGGACCTGGAAGAGCAGCTGAACGGAATGAACAGTGTCTTGAAAGGAGGATACAAGATGAACATCAACAAAAGCAAAACGAGGATAATGGAATGTAGTCGAATTTAGTCGGGTGATTCTGAAGGAATTAGATTAGGAAATGAGACACTTAAAGTAGTAAAGGAATTTTGCTATTTGGGGAGCAAAATAACTGATGATGGTCGAAGTAGAGAGGATATAAAATGTAGACTGGCAATGGCAAGGAAAGCGTTTCTGAAGAAGAGAAATTTCTTAACATCAAGTATAGATTTAAGTGTCAGGAAGTCGTTTCTGAGAGTATTTGTATTGAGTGTAA
This sequence comes from Schistocerca americana, assembly GCF_021461395.2. Taxonomy (NCBI): domain Eukaryota; kingdom Metazoa; phylum Arthropoda; class Insecta; order Orthoptera; family Acrididae; genus Schistocerca; species Schistocerca americana. Next base: position 314,976,817 of record NC_060124.1, read on the forward strand.
ACCACATATGGAAGTGAAATATGGACGATAAATATTGCGAACAAGAAGAGAATAGAAGCTTTCGAAATGAGTTGCTACAGAAGAATGCTGAAGATTAGGTGGGTGGATCACATAACTAATGAGGAGGTATTGAATAGAATTGGGGAGGAGTTTGTGGCACAATTTGACTAGAAGAAGGGATCGGTTGGTAGGACATGTTCTGAGACATCAAGGGATCACCAATTTAGTATTGGAGGGCAGCGTGGAGGGTAAAAATCGTAGAGGGAGACCAAGAGATGAATACACTAAGCAGATTCAGAAGGATGTGGGCTGCAGTACGTACTGGGAGATGAAGCAGCTTGCACAGGATAGAGTAGCATGGAGAGCTGCATCAAACCAGTCTCTGGACTGAAGACCATAACAACAAAGAGACATGCACAAGAGGACTACAACTTATGTTTATAGACGGTATTCTGGTGACAAACTTCATACAGATAGCTGCATTTTCATGAGTTTGTTTTCGATTTAGATATTTTCTTCACGTTATTATGTATCTTAGAAGGGATGAATTGTAAGTAGTATGCTGATATGAATTTTAACCTTCTAAATCAGATTAAAAAAGAGTACTTTGAGTGTAAAATTGTATATTCCAATAATAATTTAAATGGAGCTAGTCACAGTGCCATCTGTGAATGGCTTCCTCCCTGTGTGCAACAAAGACATAAAACTGATGAAGAGCGACAGAGATAAGGGGGTGGAGCAAATCAAAGGCATGTTTTGATAACAAGTGGTGATGCAGCTGCTACATGTACTGCAACCAATTCCAGCTTCAGCCACTCCAGTCAGCCTAATTGTGGAAATGGGAGCTATACTCCTTGGTCTCCTGCACTCCAAAATACATCGCTAAAACTTGAATAAAAAAATAGGACAACATTTAAAGATTTGCAGTTAATACTATGTGCTATGCATCACATGTGAGATTTTTCTTTCCATACATAACTGTGCAAGCAAGAGAATCATTTGATATTTTGTCATTGAATGTAGCAGACAGTTGGATGGTAATTCTTTGTGTAGCTACAATATTTTTTCTACATATCATTTTAATCACATAAATAGTGTAATTTGTTATGAAATTATATAGACTTATGTCAACATCTGCTTTCATTTGCGTAACTTGTTTAAAATCACATAAAGCATCAAAGCTATTAAAAAGTTATTCTAGCATCTAAGTACTACATTTCTTGTGGAAATAATTTTTCAGATAAATATATTTAAGTTAAACATAATCAAATTCTGAAGAATTAGTCCATGATTATTTTGTCGATTATTTTGGAAAACAATAAAATAATATCATATTATACTGTGCTTTAGTATTTAATGATATCTAACTAAAATTTTTTCTACCACTCGATCCAGCTACTGCTATAGTCAGTAATATATAGAAAGATATTGATATTTTAGGATTTTTTACATCTTTTTTGATCTAATTGATGCTTATATTTAACAACTGTTACGTGAATATCCATATTCTGAACTACAAATTTGTCTTCTTTTGATAAAATATCTTTCACTTCTACTTCAGAATCGTTATAATCACCCCATTTAATAACAGAAACTTTTGAAATCGAAGTCCAAGCAAAAATTACAATTAAATCATGCTTTTGCATCACTTCTTTAGAATCTTCAAAAAATGTCCAAAAATCTCAAGTGGATAAAGTACTTCACTTTTTTTGCTCTTTATTTTATCATTATTAAGTATATGTACCATACAAAGTTTACTAATAAGACACAAAGTTAAGAGCAGTAAAATTGATGAAACAAAAGGATGATCTGTTACAGATAAAATATTATTTTGTTTTTTCATGGTTACAGGACCAAATAGTTTGGCTAGACAGTTATCCATTAGTTTTTTATTACATTTTCCATTGTATGCTGAATAAGTTGTTCTATCAGCTTGAATACATCTAAAACTAATGCACAACTTAGCAAGATTTTGATGTAGCCCGCAATTGTCAGTATTTAATTTAATTCTTACTTCTTTATTAGGACTACTTAAATTGTTTTTTCTTTTCTGATTAAGAGGGAATGAGTAAAACTTATAGCTCTCAATCTAGTTCATTTATTAAGAATAAAATATAATTATTTATGAAGTAACTGTTACTCTAGAACCACTGAATTCAATCAAATTAGCGTTTCCATCAGTTACAGTTATTTTTATAGCCTCATTTTTATCATTAATTTGAACAAATACAGAATAATGTGGCTTGTGCATTACTGGTTCACTAAACTCAACATTTGGCTTGATTGAAGCAATAATATTAGATTCTCAATGAAAGTTCTTTTTTTTTAGAATAGACGACTTACAACTGACTAGTAATTGAATAGAAACAGATTTCAATCACCAATAAGAATTGCAGAGAAGAAATCAAAAAATAAGTGTATATATATATATATGTATATATATATATATATATATATATATATATATATATATATATATATAATGTTCATTCAAAAAGTTTAGATGAACCAAAAATGAAGAATTTACAAAATTGAAAATGGTACACAAAAATGATGAGAAAATTATTACTTTTTAATTTCAAATAATGAAGATATAGTATTAGACAAATATGATGATAATTAAGTAGTTTTATTTCATGACTTCATGTTTGAAAATCAGGGCATAATTATAGAATAATTCTTTAGAGGTGGACATAAAGGTATAGATTACTCTTATTTAGTTCAGACATATTCAAGAATTCCTAACAACTTTTCAGAGGTAATGCAATCCTCTTTTGTATATTTTTAGAAAAGATGATAGAAATTTATATCATATTTATAGTGAGTTTGTCGGTGGAGGTTTTAAATAGAAAATGCTGGAATGGATATGAGTTTGGATTATTTACTGAGAAAGCAAATGAAGTCAAGTTCAGAAGGAGAATTAAAACTATTTTAACAACATAAATATAAATGTTATCATTAAACCCCAGCAGCTCACCATGTTTAAACATTAATGTTAAAAGTTAAATAACTAATGTTTATCTTTATCAAATGTTTGTGACATGTGACTCAGAAATTTTTAGAAAAGCTAAATGAAGTAGAAAGGAAAAAGAGAAACTAAAACAAGCATTTAAAACATGGAAGAAAGAACTGAGTAGAGACTACAAGAATCATAAAGAAGGAGATCTACCTGTTATTGATGCAACCAAACAAGTAAGTGAAGAAATTGAAGGTGTAGGTGACAGTCTTCACTCAGATATTGAAGAAAACAGAACAGCTGGAAAACAAATGATTCCTTATGCACATCCCCTTTTAGAGGAATTTAGTCGTACAACACAAATCAACAAATAAAATAATGATAATAGATATTATACATTAAGTTAATCATAGGTACAGTCTGCATTCCAGAAATATGAAAAAGAGAACAAAAAATAAAAAAGCTAACTGCTAAAAAATTAATCAAAGATGAAGAATGTCGAAATATATTGACAATACCAAAGGCAAAGTTGCTGAATTAAAATACATTGGTGTGTTTAAATGGATTGGCAATTTACAAGTAATTATTTGATAGAAATAAATTAATTCTTGGCAAAAGAAATATGCAGGTACAATTGGAATAATGAATCTTTTATATATAATTTGATTCTATTGATTTTTCATATAACATGAATATGTTTTTTGATTCAGGGGCATAATATTCTGAAAATAAACCAAATAAAATAAAGTCAAGTAGAGCAATTAAATACAATAATTTGATGAAATGAAATGTTGAAGTTTATTTTCCAAAATTAGCAGCAGATTCTTCATATGTCACACAGACAGATGAAGAGTCAGTCAAAAATTATACAGAGGATCCTGTCATTAAATTTAGGTGAATGATGTACATGCATTAATCGATAGATTAGTAGCCATTTGTGGTAAAGAGATGGCTGGAGATAATAGTTATCATAACTGAAAGGTTGTGCATATATCAACAAATAAGTTTAGTGATTTCATAATCTGTGATCCTAAAGATATTCCATACTGGATTACATTTCTCAACAATCTTCTCCACATATATGAGAAAAATGAGAAATATGGCAAAGGATTAGTCAACTGGATGATTAATCAAATTATTCGATGTAATCCACTAGATACACAACTTGCTGAAGGTGTTCAAGGTAAAAATCCGTTAGATGAAGCACGTAAACAAAATGATGTTTCCTACAGAGATCATCAAGAAGGAAATGCATGAACCAGACAAACAGCTTGAACTAGCAGCAAAGAAAAGAATATATGCTTCTGATGCTTTATTAGGAGAAAGATCAACTGACACAGCAGTTAGAGGAATAACTTACAGAAAACAACCATTAAGAATGGGTTTAGATGTTGATAAAAATGGATAAGTTTTCTAAAATCATTCATCATCATAGAATTTTAGTCTATATAAATGAATAACTTCAGCGTTGATTACAGTTTTCTACCTAGTGGCAGAACTAAAGCTAAAACAATTAAAATTAATCTGAAAAATGAACATTTACATAGTACTGATAATTTTTTAAATGATGCTCAGAAAGGGAGACAGAAAAACTGGTGGAAACTTACACATAAAATTAGTTATACTTGTTGTGAAGAAAAAGAAAGAAGGATCAGGACTAACAAAACATGAAAGTGGTTTTCTACCATTACCTTCAGCAATCTTCTCATGACTGGTTCACTAGCTGGTGGAGCAGCTGCTGTTACAAATGGTATCATTAACAAACAGAAAGGTGTTGCAAAACTGCAAGAATAATGTAGCATTACAGGTAAAACTTAAGGAAATAACTAAGATGTGTAATAGACTGTTATCAAGTATTGGTCCAGAAAAACTTGCTAAACAACTGAAAATTAAACACCTTCATGGAGTCTTCATGATTGATGAACGTGGAATATAGAACAGGAAATTTAAATGTATTTCAGGTCCTTGTTGAATTTCATAACCAAACCAGAAGTATCTTTCAGTACAATTACAAAGACTTGTCTTTGGAACTTCTTCTCCACAATACTGAAAGTATTTACCTGTAACAACACTACTGAATTTGGAGCTTTTGAATACATTACAGACTTTCTATTCACCATTAATAGTACATTTATTTTTACTACAGTTAATCATCCTACGACTATAATTTCATCACAAATCTGTCTATCACAAAACCCATCTCTATGTTTTTTCCACTGCATGTAACGTTGATGAGTTATAATCTCTACTTCAAGTTGCTGATACCTACATCTTTCAAACCACATTTATGTACTTTAGATCTCAAACAAATGTACTTACTTTCTTCACATTTCTAAACAGTTTTGCAAACATCTTGGTGATTGTTTAAGCATTCTTCATTGTAACACTGTCTATTTCAGTGTTCAGAATATATCTTATATTCCACAGGACTGTGTTCCTCACCTGTACATAGTATAGAGACTTTTCTCTGTACTTTACATCTATGTTCGATCTTGTTGTTGTATGTTCTGTGACATTTATCACAGAAATTTGATGAACTTAAGAAAGCCATCATACTTTTAATTATATGAAAATGGTTTAGATTTTTATACAGATATGTCATCATTGTATTATCAGTACCACAATGTACAACTGAATCGAAATTTTCAGCACATGTAACATTTATTTCGATATATAATATTTGTTCAACATTTTTAATATAATTTAAGTAAATTATTTTTCATTTTTTTCTTCTAATTGCTTGAATAATATTCTGCTTAATCCTTTTTGTACTTTGCATTTGTTTCCCTTTCTAATTTTCTTGATTTCAGCTGTAGTTAGTTCTCTATCTAAGATACTATTTGTCTGATATGTTAGAGCAAGTGTTATGTGTGTGATATGTTAGAGCAATAATTATTGCTCTAAGACAACACAGATTATCATTATTATTAATTCTTGTAATACAACTTTATTATTTTTTATCTCTGCTTCTGTAGGAATTGCTAACATCCAAATATTAAATAGATGTCTGCTATATCAGTGCACCTACTAGATGCTAATATATCATTGATTTTATTGCTCAGAACTTAAACAGATTGTTGACTATTATCTGATGCTTTGTATCTTGTAGCCAATGGCCCTGTGGCAGTGGTAACACTGGTTCCCATTAGATCACTAAAGTTAATTACTGTCAGGCTTGGCTAGAATCTGGATGGGTGATTATCCAGTCTGCCAAGAGCTACTGGCAAGCTTGCTGCACTCAGCACTTGTGAGGCAAATTGAGGAGCTACTTAATCCAGAAGTAGTGGCTCCAGTCACGAGAACTGACAACAACTGAGATAGCAGTGTACTGACCACATGTCTCTCCGTATCCACATCCAGTGCTGCCTATAGTCTGAGGATGACACTTGGGCTTTCCAAGGCCTGTTCAGATAAAGTTACGTTTATATCCATTAGAAATTGGTAAAAGTTGTGGATTTGTGGTTGTTGTATCTAGCTGATCTCCTTTTCTGAAGTCAGTTCTGTTCGTAGATACGTCTACTGTAGAACTGAATGCTTTCAATACATAATTTGTCTTATTTTAATGAAATCGAGTTTATTAACATCAGTATCATTAAAGGCAATTTTGTACTCAACAGACCACACCTTAAATTCGTTGTTAAAATCTCGATTTTGTTTTTATAATCTGAACTAATTCATTTTTCGATGACTTGTCCTCTGTTTTTGCTCAAAGAAATTACTACTGATGGAAATGTGTGATTTAGTCTTGCTGTTTTCTTCTTTCCCAATGGTCGATTATTTTCAAAAATATTAATGTCAGATTTGCAAAAATGATTTGTGTTAGGAACAGATTTTGCTCTTGATAGAGTCTTATGAAATAATTTATTTTGGAAATGAAATCACTGTAACATAATGGAATTAATTAATTCTGATATCTTTAATTTAATGCAGTCTCTAATAAAAAATTTAAAAGTTCAACTGATTTCATGGCAATGAGCTTATTGGGATTAGTATTCGAAATAGGTTTAGGTAAATTAGGTAACATAATTATATTAATTAAATTATGTTTTCCTGATTTATAAAGTACCCTTAAATTATTTTTTACAACAATAAGTGTCTCAAAGCTACCACCATTTTTATCACATAAACGATAACCAGAAAAAATTACACAAATTTCTTACAAACTTAATATTATTTTCATAAGAAAGAAAATGTAGCAACTACTGAAATTTAACTGTCAGTTAATTCTATATTTTCTGATGATTGTATATCTTTTCTGAGATTTTTTCTTATTTTTTCCCGCATTTAAGCATGATTTATATGAACATGTCATGTTTACTATTTTTTCTACATTCATGAAGACAGATCTTACATCTAATTCAACTTCTATCTTTTGATGCTGGATTAAAGTAAAACAATCAAAATCCTTAACTTCCTGAAATCAATACATTTTTCATTCTCTTTGTTTTTCATCATCATCATCATCATCAATTTTCATCACTAACAATATTTAAGAATTTTAATCACATGAAGTTCGTTTTAAATGGCTCTTAAATATGTAGATGTAATTATACACAAAGCACTTTGTTACAACATTTTTTAAAACATTCTGTACATTAATGTAGATGGTTATTACTTGTATATTTATGCGAGTGAAAATTGCCACTTCATGCCTCTAATTCTCAGTCTTTACACTTTTTGGACTTCATAACTTCCATTTAATAGAGACTGTTTTATTAGGTATAAATAAATTATTATGTAATAAACACAATGGCACCAAAATCTATGTTAGAACTGTGAATGCACAATCAAAAAATGTAAAAAATAAAAAGTACATCATTTGATTACTGAAAAAATTAAAAAAACATTTTGAGAAAGAATTTGAAAAATTGGAGATGTATTTATATTAAGGGGACATTGAATGTGAAATTTGTTGAAATTCGACATTTTCTGTTTTCTACTCCATAATGTAATTTGTACTTTAGTGAACATTTTGGTATAAAATACATTAAAAGGAAACAATTGCGAGATCTTCAAATAATATTTTGAATGTTGGCATGTGACTGTCAAATTTTATGACTAGCATATACTGCCACAGTTGAGCAGTCATGTCTTGGTAACTGCACAGTCTAGAAGGTTGTGAATTGCTTTTTTTTGCGCCTACTGCTACGTCTCAGGAGTTGGCATTACGAATAAACAAATCAGTCGCTTGTTTCTGATACTAGTTTTCGTTGAACGTAGTGTGATTAGCAGCTACTTTTGTAGTAAGCTAACTTCTATTGCATTTTATACGTAAATAAAATGACTAAGCATAAAAGTAACTTCCAGAAAGGGAAAATTTGCGGGTAACAGATGTGTGAGACCTGCATTTTCGTCTGAAGTAGTTGAAAACACTTGTGCTAGCAGTGAAGGAAACCACGATGTTTCTGAAGTGATCATGGCCTCTAGTGCATCGAAAAGGACAGTAACTTTAGAAAGTGGTGACAATGATATTATGGACAGTGTCAGTAATGATCTGCAAATCCTTGCAGAAAATCTATCTGAAACTGTGTCTTACTATCTTTATGGTGGTGAAGTTAAACTTTATGAGGATATTAGAGCTAGAACAGTTGTTGTGCCTAAATTAATTATTAAATGTCAGAAGTGTAAAAACGAAAAAGAATTTCATACTTCATCAGGTGTTCATGTAATGAATTGTATGAAACTAATGTGAGGCTTCTATGGTCTTAGATGCATTAGTAAAGGTGCAACAGGCGGTAATGTTCTCTGTACTGTGTTGAATTTGCCAAAACCACCTTCTAGGTATACGAAATAATTAACAGCAATTGGGGACTCTGTAAATGCTGTGGCTGAAGATTCAATGGTTGCTGCTACCTCAGAACCTGTTGAACAAAATGAGGATGACACAGGCATCAGCATTCCTGTGGATGGATCCTGGCATAAGCGTGGGTTTATACCTGAAAATGGTTTTACATCTGCAATGAGTATTGAAACTGGAAAAGTTTTGGATTTTGAAGTACTCAGTAAGTACTGCCAAGGTTGTACAGTGAACCAGAAGAACAGATTACTTTATAAGCAGTTATGCATAAAAAAATGTGATGGCACAAGTGGCGGAATGGAGGTAAAATGAGCAGTTAACATTTTCCAGCATTCTCAGAAGGAGAGAGATGTCAGATATGTGGATTACTTAGGTGATAGAGACAGCAAGGCTTTCATTGCAGTACAGAACAGTGCGCCATGTGATGTTCCTATACAAAAACTTGAGTGTGTAGGACATCTCAAGAAAAGGATAGGAACACGTCTGCGTAACCTAAAAACCAAGCTGGTAACACAAAACTGTCTGATGGCAAGAGAATAAAATGTACTGGAAGACTAACAGACAAAGTAATTGACGAATTTCAGGAATATTATGGGAAGGCCATTAGAGATAACTGTGACAATTTAGAGAAGATGGAAAGAGCTGTGTGGAGCACGAATTTCATCGAACATCAACCGATGAAAAGCCATGTCATGCTTTGTGTACACCTCCACCAAACACTTGGAGTAAGATGAATTTTCTGGCACCCTGCATGAATTTACACATAAACATTTTCTTCCTTTGGCAGTAATGGAGGCAATCAAACCGATTTACAGAGATTTGGCATCACCACTCTCGGCGAAAACTACCGCGAGGGATGGCACAAAAAAAAAAAAAACGAAAATAAGAACTGCTGGCCAGTAAAATTGCATCACTAGGATTAAAGGCAAATAATGAGAAGCTACTTACTGCGAGCATTTATATTTCTCGTTCAGCTACAGGCAAAGCGTGATACACTTACAAACATCAACATAAAAATTTAAATTAACATTAACAATGATTTACAATAAAATTTTCAGGGTTTCCAGCCACAAAAGTGCTTGGTCACTTATCACATGTATGTCCATCAGATTTCCTCCCTTAAGTCCGTGTACGTCGCACTCAACTATATGCTGCATGGTTTGACTCTCTCCGCACTCACAATTGGGGTCCTGGGAGAAACCCCACTTTTTCAACAAATATCCGCACCGACCAACACCTGTCCGCAGACGATTTAGTTTTACCCACACTCTACGTTGGAGTTGGAAGCCTGGAACTCGTTGAGATGGGTCCTCAATAAGGAAACTGTTATTCACTTTGCTTTCCTGCCATTGCTGTTTCCACAGGTTATCGATATCAATCTGTTGTTTGAGTTCTTTCCAGAAGGGATTTCTTGACACCAATCTGTCAGGGGGAGGAGGTAGGTCCCTGAACTTTTCTTTGTACCTCTGGATTGCTCTTTCACGTCTAATCGAGGGTGGTTCGATATTGGCAAGGACGGGCAGCCAAGGTTTCGGGGTGGGTCTTACTGTTCCTGTTATGAGCCTCATTGTCTCGTTAAGTTGCACATCAATATATCTGACATGCCTACTGCGGGCCCAGACGGGTGCGCAATATTCCGCTACACTATACAGAAGTGCCAGTGCTGATGTGCGTAGAGTTTCAGTGGAACATCCCCAGGTTGTTCCTGCCAGTTTCATTATGATGTTGTTTCTTGTTTTCATTTTTTGGGCGACTTCGTACAGGTGGCTCTTATATGTGAGAGTGCGATCTAGCTTAACACCCAGATATTTTGGCGTTCTATCGTTTTTCAACAATTTACCTTTTATTTGCACTTTTAGCTCACGATTTGCATCTTTGTTACACAAGTGCATTATTGATGCCACGGATTTAGTCGGATTTACTTTGAGGTGCCAGTTGTCATAATATTGTTGTAGTCGTTCCAGATCCCTGTTTAAAATTTCTTCCAGTTCTTCGAAAGTGTTGGCGTGAGCCGCGATAGCGATGTCATCTGCATACATAAAAGAACGAGATTCCAGGTTTGGGATGTCCGCTATGTATAAATTGAAAAGGCATGGAGCCAGCACAGACCCTTGGGGGAGACCATTTTGTAGTGTCCTGTAGCTGCTTGTTTTCCCATTCAGAGATACCTTGAATCTCCTGTTTATCAACATATTTCTGACTAGATCTATGATCTTCTTGCATTTCACGACTTTTGACAGTTTATACAGTATCCCTTTTGTCCATACGGTGTCGTATGCTGAGGTGAGATCTAATAATACCATGCCCGTTTTCTTTTTGTTTTGGTAACCTCTTTCAATGAAAGAGTCGCAACAATCTCTTCCTTTTCGAAAACCGCCTTGCTCTGGGGGAAGAGCAGCTTCTATTTTACTTTCTATTCTGCCTAGGATGACTCGTTCAAACAGCTTGTAAGTGGTGCACAATAAAGATATCGGTCTATAATCTTTAGCATTCTCTCCTGTTTTCCCTGGTTTCTGGATGGCTATGACTTGTGCGTTTTTCCATTGCTTTGGTAACCGGCTGGTATCTATGATATTAGAGAAAAGAGAAGACAGCCATGCTCTTCCCTTTGGCCCGAGGTTCTTCAAGAATTCTGGAAGAAGGCCGTCACAGCCAGCTGCTTTACCAGGTGACATTTTCTTTAGTGCTATATTTATCTCTTCTTGTGTTACCCAGTTCGCTAAACCTGCTTCCTCCTCGCTTGCATCTAGCTCTTCGTTCATCAGTTGGTGCAGTTCTTTTTTCTTCGAGGCGGAGGCATGGATTCTGGATGTTTGTAGTATAGAAGAGCATATCTTGTTAGGGGTCATTTTATTATTGATGTTCCGTCCCTTGAATTGTGCTCCGCCAAGTTTCCTCAGTAGACTCCAGCTCTTCTGTGAGCAGACAGAACAATATGAAAAATAATGATTAAATTTGTAGATGATTTAGGGGTATGCAATGTGTGAAATTAACTGTACACACATCTCTGGCTACAACAATGTCCTTAACAGTAGAACGCCCAGAGGAGGTCAGTTGACTAGTTATTATTTTGAGTTGCGAATTTCTTCATAGTTTAACACAGTTTTTCCTGTGTTTTCATGATTGAATCGCTTGAGAGGAGTTTTAATTTAGCTTAATTGTTTTGCTTTGGAACTGCAAGTTTTTAAAATAACTGCACATTTTCCATTGGTTCCCGATGGCAATCAGTTGGCCGCTTCTCACAGTAATGCATTTTCCAAAGTTTATTTGGTGCTTTTATTAGCCAACAGTGATGCACTTCGTGCAAAGTTGCATGTAACAGTTCTTTCGTGTCTGTTTGTCGTCACCAGCATTTCGACTGGGAACTAACTACACTGCGCAACAGAAACTTTCCGAAACCCTGTAACTGTATGACTTTGCAAAGTGTAAGTTTGAATTTTCGGTGAAAGGTGCTAACAACATTTCTCTTTAATGATGCAAAATCGTGTCAGTCTGTGACGTCACTCACGCGTTCGACGAGGCTCCAAACAGCAAGGTGTCGACACATGTGAAAAAAAGACCACAGCTCATGTGACGTGTATGGCGGGTTAATGATGTCAACAGTGTTACAAAATGTCATCACAATTCTGTTCAGCGCGACTGTGGACATGTCACACGTTGAGAAGATCGTCACAGCCACTCTTACACACATTTCACGCTTTGCTTTGATGCCTCTGCGATGGAGGGCAGAACTGCGTCACCCAGCGCTGAAATTACGCCGTTTCCTTACCGAGTGGCTGAGGAAAACATTCCAAACACATCGCCGCCCGCTCAGAATCCGCCCGAAAAGGCCTCAGAGGGTGGCATAGACCTCAATAGAACCACTGGTTTCCCTGGGTTGTTGATTCTCAAATGCGCGGTCTAAAACGACAGTTCGCTGTGGATGAGCAACAGGGTGGCAACCTTTGACATCGCTGACTTCCTCGGACATTCCAAACCTTCCCTAAGGGCACCATGGGACAGTAACCACACTGTACGTGATTGCAACCCTTTGGAGCGTAGTGCGACTGCAGGATGGAGTCACTAGGGGCCATTGCGAATCACTGAACGAAATTTGAACATGATCAGCAGCAGCGAAGGCTGCTTACGGTTTTCCAGCCCTCCTGTTTCGCTTCCACCAGTCGCTTGATCACAGGTAGAGAGGAGGAGGGGCTGCTACACTGATACCTCTGTGAATAAAACGGCAATGGTCCCTCTATGACCCTCCCTCCTCCTCCCCCCACCCGCCACCCCCCCCCCCCCTCCCCCACGTTCAGCAAAACCCTCGGTGGCACTTGTCCACTTTTATTGAGAATTTTAAAACTTAACGTGTGCAGAAATAACCTGTAAAGTGCGCCAGGGCTCTTGCAGGCTGGCGGGTGGAATCGCAGGAGTCGAGGGATTGGTTACCTGCTGGCGCCTCGAACTTCTTTACGTTTTCTCTGTATAAGTTCGTTTTAAAAATCGTCAATAAAGATAGGCGGCTGCCACCAAGGGTTTTGCCAAAATTGGGGTTATAACACTACGAGCGTTGCGAGTGCGTGCGAGTGCTACACCGTTTCCAGATAACAGAGTTTTATAACCTGTTACAAAGAAGCTAAGTATAATACTCTAGCAGCGCATTTGCCAAATATGGCAGAAATTAACCAAAAGTGTTACCCTCTGTGACGATTTTGAAAGTTTTGGCCGTGTGGTAACTAACAGACAGAGGGAATCAAAAGTGAATTTCGTAATAGTAGCAGTTAGTAGATACCAGAAAGACTAAAATTTTGCAAGAAGTTACAGTAACAGAGTTCTTGTAAATGAAATAATAAAACGGTCGCCAGCCTAGTTGGGCATAATAATGTGAAAACATTATTTTGAATGAATCTATCTTTACTCTTGCAAAAGGAACTTTCATTAATTTTTTTCATTAAAGTTCAATGAACGCCTGCATTAACCAGACTTGCTCGAGTATCATGTCGTTTTTGGAAACCCAGAATCTACTGTGTAGGAATCAACATGGATTCCGGAAACAGCGATCGTGTGAGACCCAATTCGCTTTATTTGTTCATGAGACCCAGAAAATATTAGATACAGGCTCCCAGGTAGATGCTATTTTTCTTGACTTCCGGAAGGCGTTCGATACAGTTCCGCACTGTCGCCTGATAAACAAAGTAAGAGCCTATGGAATATCAGACCAGCTGTGTGGCTGAATTGAAGAGTTTTTGGCAAACAGAACACAGCATGTTGTTATCAATGGAGAGACGTCTACAGACGTTGAAGTAACCTCTGGCGTGCCACAGGGGAGTGTTATGGGACCATTGCTTTTCACAATATATATAAATGACCTAGTAGATAGTGTCGGAAGTTCCATGCGGTTTTTCGCGGATGATGCTGTAGTATACAGAGAAGTTGTAGCATTAGAAAATTGTAGCGAAATGCAGGAAGATCTGCAGCGGATAGGCACTTGGTGCAGGGAGTGGCAACTGACCCTTAACATAGACAAATGTAATGTATTGCGAATACATAGAAAGAAGGATCCTTTATTGTATGATTATATGATAGCGGAACAAACACTGGTAGCAGTTACTTCTGTAAAATATCTGGAAGTATGCGTGCGGAACGATTTGAAGTGGAATGATCACATAAAATTAATTGTTGGTAAGGCGGGTACCAGGTTGAGATTCATTGGGAGAGTCCTTAGAAAATGTAGTCCATCAACAAAGGAGGTGACTTACAAAACACTCGTTCGACCTATACTTGAGTATTGCTCATCAGTGTGGGATCCGTACCAGATCGGTCTGACGGAGGAGATAGAGAAGATCCAAAGAAGAGCGGCGCGTTTCGTCACAGGGTTATTTGGTAACCGTGATAGCGTTACGGAGATGTTTAATAAACTTAAGTGGCAGACTCTGGAAGAGAGGCGCTCTGCATCGCGGTGTAGCTTGCTGTCCAGGTTTCGAGAGGGTGCGTTTCTGGATGAGGTATCGAATATATTGCTTCCCCCTACTTATACCTCCCGAGGAGATCACGAATGTAAAATTAGAGAGATTAGAGCGCGCACGGAGGCTTTCAGACAGTCGTTCTTCCCCCGAACCATACGCGACTGGAACAGGAAAGGGAGGTAATGACAGTGGCACGTAAAGTGCCCTCCGCCACACACCGTTGGGTGGCTTGCGGAGTATAAATGTAGATGTAGATGTAGATCTACACAGTGAATAGCAGTAGTTACAAACAGCATACGTAAGCAATCATAAAAAATTTGGACTTTATCCCTGTTGACCATAATCTTCACTTTTACCTTTCACTACTTTAGCTAAGGAATCGTTCCCAAAGGCTTACATTATATATATATATATATATATATATATATATATATATATTCTTTTAAATGATTACTTGAGGTTTCTTTATCTAGACAACAACTATTCAGTTTGGTTTCTTCCTGATATAAAAGAATGAAATGGGGGTCCACAAACCATCCCTTCTTTATATAAGCAAACTATATACACTTGTCAGAAGTATTTTGCATTATGATAAAAGCTGAATTACTGCCCTACTTAAGATCATTTATCTTGCAAAGTTTTAACATTATTTGTACTGACAATACGCTCTACAACTTCAAAAATGACTTCAAATAAAAGTTCAACTTCAAGTAGCATCAAAACCAAATGATTTATAACACCACTTGTGAAGCAAGTGGTTTTCACTGACAACTTTTATACTGCTGAACATTAAAACACTGATATTTGTAAAATAGAAGCAAACCAAAACACATTGGAGATTTTTTAAAATTCATCAGTGTTCCCCTTGATTTCAATGAAACCATTAATCTGACTATCCACATTTATATGTTTTTGCATTCAGAAATTAGGCATAAGCAATAACACAGATTGTTGTCGGTTTTCACACACGGTGTTTAATAATTTTGTTGAGAGGACCCTGTTAGGGACCATGAATGTAGTAAATTCATGGTTCGAACACAAAGTTCAGAAATATTTGAATTATTATTGCAAATTAAAGCACACAAACACTCTGGTTCATACTGTTATACAATTCTAACCTCTTGGATCTGGTGAAGTAGTGGCGCAATAGTGATGGCGAGTACGTGGCGACTACCTGGTCTCGCCTTTGGCAGTAACATGCTCTATTTAGTTCTTCTTGGCCACGTGAATATCATTTTTAGAGCCATTTACAATGCTAGAGCACCATTTTACAGCCACAATTACGCCCGAGGCCATTCCATCTCAAATCAGATACTGGATGCCTCGCTCGGCACCTGCGCTGTTGACTGGTCGGTTGCTGGCTACTGACTGCTACTGTGCTCTCTCGCTTCCCGCTCAGCGTGAGCGCCAATTCAACCTTTTAGCTCGCGCCACACCACTTCCGTAGCAGAGGATAATCACTATGTCTTTTATATTATACACTAAAAAATCCCCTAAATATGAATCAGTTTTTTTACATTGCAGTTTCTCATACACAAACAAACATATTTAATAAAGTTTCATTATTTAAAAACACAGTTATAATTCCCCAAACATATTTCGCTAAACTCCACTTCCTTACAGTAATGCAAAGACATTAAGCAGAAATGAGTAAACACTTTATAGTTCACGTAATAAATTACACTATATAAACTACTCACTATCGATTATGGTGTTACAGGGTCTTAGAAGGCTCAGTGCTGTTTTACCTGCACATCTGTCAATGGGATCACGCCGCAGGAGGAAGTGAAACAGCAGGGCTGAAAAAGCATAAACACCATTTGTTGCTTCAGATCACGTTCAGATTTCGTCGAATGGTTTTGAACGGTCGCTGGTCGTTCCAGCCTGTGCACGAGAGCAAAAATTGCGGTCGTGTTGGACTCCAAAGATTTGCCATCACGTACAGTGGGGATGCTGTCCCACATGATCCTTAGAGAAGCTTTGAAATGTCCGAGGGTGTCAGGAGAGTCAAAGGTTGTCAAACATTAACTTCCTATTGCTTAACGTACTGCTCACTGTCGTTTTTCACCGAAAAATGTGTGAGAGTCGACGTCTCGAGGGACATTAATTAGAAAACCATCTGTTTTCAATGACGTGCGTCGTACTTCTAACCTCCATCGCAAAGGAATCAAAAGAAAGCGTGAAATGTGTGTAAGATGCATTGCGACGACCTTTACATCATGTGTCACGTCCAAGGTGACACTGGTAAGGATTGTGATGAAATTGTGCCAATGTGAAATCATTATCCTTCTTACACATCGCCTGAACTTTTGAACAATGGCGTTCTTTTGGCATGTGTCGACATCCTGCTGTGTGAAGACTCGTCGATGGCGATAGCTACGTCGCAGAGCGACACGCCTTTGCACCGTCACAGTGGAAGTTGTAGACAACTTTGAGCCAAACTTCAAGCATACATGGCAGTGGGTGGCAGTTACGGGGAGGTCTCTTAATTCTGGTGCGCAGTGCATAATGGATCGCTAGGACATTCATGGCCTTTCTGAAGCCGGAAATAAAGTATAGACTACTCACAGAAGCAGAAATTAGATTTGCTCTGGAATGGTTTCCTTGTTTTGGTAAATGTGAAACGATAATGGTTCAAATGGCTCTGAACACTATGGGACTTAACATCTGAGGTCATCAATCCCCTAGAACTTAGAAATACTTAAACCTAACTAATCTAAGGACATCACACACATCCGTGCCCGAGGCTGGAATGGAACCTGCGACCGTAGCGGTCGCGCGGTTCCAGACTGTAGCGCCTAGAACTCTCGGCCACACCGACCGGCGTGAAACGATACTAGCCTCGGAAAACATATTATGCTACGTCTCACGGAACCTTCGTTACGAAAGGGGAGGAAACAGAGTCGAATCCAGGATTTTTTTCGTGGAGGGGGAAGGGGAGCCAACGGCCTTGCCGCAGTGGTAACACCGGTTCCCGTCAGATCACCGAAGTTAAGCGCTGTCGGGCTGAGCTAGCACTTGAAGGGGTGACCATCCGGTCTGCCGAGCGGAAACTGACATACGGCCGGGAGAGCGGTGTGCTAACCACATGCCCCTCCATATCCGACATCCAGTGACGTCTGTGGTCTGAGGATGTCACGGCTGCTGGACGGTACCGTTGGGCCTTCATGGCCTGTTCGGGCGGAGTTTAATTATAGGGGAAGGCGAAAGAGGGGGTGGGTGTCTGTGCTCAAAGAAATTTGGTATTTCTTGCTGTCTCCAAATTCTCTAGAGTTTTTTCTTAATCTATCAAATACGAACTACAACTACAACTCCCATTTCGTCTTCATCTACATCCTCTTCCGTTTCCATAATATTGTCCTCAAGAACATCGCCCTTGTATAGACCCTCTATATACTCCTTCCACCTTTCTGCTTTCCCTTCTTTGCTTAGAACTGGGTTTCCATCGGAGCTCTTGATATTCATACAAGTGGTTCTCTTTTCTCCAAAGGTCTCTTTAATTTTCCTGTAGGCAGTATCTATCTTACCCCTAGTGAGATAAGTCTCTACATCCTTACATTTGTCCTCTGGCCATCCCTGCTTAGCCATTTTGCACTTCCTGTCGATCTCATTTTTGAGACGTTTGTATTCCTTTTTGCCTGCTTCATTTACTGCATTTTTATATTTTCACCTTTCATCAATTAAATTCAATATTTCTTCTGTTACCCAAGGGTTTCTACTAGCCCTCGTCTTTTTACCTACTTGATCCTCTGCTGCCTTCACTACTTCATCCCTCAAAGCTACCCATTCTTCTTCTACTGTATTTATTTCCCCCATTCCTGTCAATTGTTCCCTTACGCTCTCCCTGAAACTCTATACAACCTCTGGTTCTTTCAGTTTTTCCAGGTCCCATCTCCTTAAATTCCCAGATTTTTGCAGTTTCTTCAGTTTTAATCTACAGTTCATAACCAATAGATTGTGGTCAGAGTCCACATCTGCCCCTGGAAATGTTTTACAATTTAAAACCTGGTTCCTAAATCTCTGTCTTACCATTATATAATCTATCTGATACCTTTCAGTATCTCCAGTGTTCTTCCATGTATACAACCTTCTTTCATGATTCTTAAACCAAGTGTTAGCTATGATTAAGTTATGCTCTGCGCAAAATTCTTCCAGGCGGCTTCCTCTTTCGTTTCTTCGCCCCAATCCATATTCACCTACTATGTTTCCATCTCTCCCTTTTCCTACTCTTGAATTCCAATCACCCATGACTATTAAATCTTCGTCTCCCTTCACTACCTGAATAATTTCTTTTATCTCATCATACATTTCATCAATTTCTTCGTTATCTGCAGAGGTAGTTGGCATATAAACTTGTACTACTGTAGTAGGCGTGGGCTTCGTATCTATCTTGGCCACAATAATGCGTTCACTGTGCTGTTTGTAGTAGCTTACCCGCACTCCTATTTTTTATTCATTATTAAACCTACTCCTGCATAACCCCTGTTTGATTTTTGTATTTATAACCCTGTATTCACCTGACCAAAAGTCTTGTTCCTCCTGCCACCGGACTTCACTAACTCCCACTATATCTAACTTTAACCTACCAATTTCCCTTTTTAAATTTTCTGATCTACCTGCCAGATTAAGGGATCTGACATTCCACCCTCCAATCCGTAGAACGCCAGTTTTCTTTCTCCTGATAACGACGTCCTCTTGAGTAGTCCTCGCCCGGAGATCCAATCGGGGACTATTTTACCTCCGGAATATTTTACCCAAGAGGACGCCATCATCATTTAATCATACAGTAAAGCTGCATGCCCTCGGGAAAAATTACGGCTGTAGTTTCCCCTTGCTTTCAGCCGTCCGCAGTACCAGAACAGCAAGGCCATTTTGATTAATGTTACAAGGCCAGATCAGTCAATCATCCAGACTGTTTCCCCTGCAACTACTGGAAAGGCTGCTGCCCCTCTTCAGGAACCGCGCGTTTGTCTGGCCTCTCAGCAGATACCCCTCCGTTGTGGTTGCACCTACGGTACGGCTATCTGTTTCGCTGAGGTAGGCAAGCCTCCCCACCAACGGCAAGGTCCATGGTTCATGGTTCATGGGTTCTAGTGGCTTTATAATATGTGGTTTGCTCTTTTGTTAAATGCTTTTTCCTGTCTGAAATCCTTCCCGAAGGCTTCAACTGTTTCAAACGGCCAAAATTTTGGATACAGAATAAAACTCTAATAAGCTATTTCTACAATAATTCGATACGATACCTGCTGCAATGTGCGGATATAAGTAAAAAGTATCAGCGGAGGAGTATCAAGTAAGAGCCTCGAGGTGGACACCAAGAAATAAGGATCTTTTAGGTGTTCCTAGACACAGGTACTACTCAAAATTTTGAACAAACACTTTTCATACTATGAACTTATTTGAACTGCAATGTTTTGGAAGTTGCACTGAAGCAATGTACTGAGCACTGATTGAAGAGCATTCAAATTACATGTAACGTTTTAATACAATAATTGTAATAATAATATATTGTTATTTTTCTTAAACTAGTAACCCTTCTCAATCCTCACTCCTGACGCTTTAAAGAATCGAACTCTCATGTATAAAACAACACTTCAAGCGTTTCATTAATTTCATGGCATCGTGGAGAGATGGCACTGCCACACCAAAGTTGGCAACGCAGATCGATACCGCAGATATTGGCGATGGCTCGCTGCAATCCGCAACGATACATGGGGGGGGGGGGGGGGGGGGGCTCCTGAAGATCACACATATTCCCTCACTATAGCAGCGTCTTAGCACTGGGGTCAATACAGTGTCTTGCTCGCAAGAGCTCTGTCCCACTTCGAGACCACAGCTACAGCAGTCAACATCATCGAGCAGGGAGTGACAGCTGAAGTAAACATTGCATTTTGTACTGCAAGAGAACAGTTTGTTAATCTGTGCATCAAGTGATGTTCTGCTCTTCCATGACACTTGGAAATTATCCAGTACTCCTGTGACAAAAAAGTGTGTGAAATTGAAGTACATCTTTTACTACTTTATGTAATAAAGTGATCTAATATTTCAGATGTTCTAGTTTGATGCGCCGCCTCACCGTACAATCAAGGAATCTACTGCTGTGGCCGGACGAAAGTAGATTCACCTGGTCACAACAGGCTTACAAATGAGTTAAGGTGTTAAGTTAGTCTGCCACGCATCTCAATGTCTATGACCTCACACTAGCCGGGCTATGTGTGATTTAATGAAGTAACTTCGTAGGTCTTTCAGTTGTTCCTGTATATCGAGGCGCTGTGGGGAGAATGTGTTGTGAATAGAATTAGTAATAAAGAAATAACCCAAAACGTTATTCCTGATACTTAAATTTTACTGCAAGAACAATGAAAAGAATGATAAACATTTTCCATTCCATTTCTCTTTGTGTGTGGGGGGAGGGGCGGGAGGAGAGGACTGCGTCAGCGTTAGAAAGTTTGGAAAAGATTAGGATTTATGCATAAAATTTGTCGGAAGTCGGTATGTTCTCTCATTCTCAAATACTTGTTAAATAAGGTCTGGGTGACTTGTGCACTGCCTCAAAACATGTACACAGTTCCTAAACTTTAACGCTAGATAACATACGAAAAACTCAGAACTCAGCCGCAATCGAGCATTGAAAGAAATCAAATGGTGAGAAGTGAAAATGTGTGCCGGACGCCGACTCGAACCTGGATTTCGCACTTCACGCGAATGATCGCCTTAACCGCTTTTTCTTTCTTTTTTTTTTTTTTTTCACACAAGAGGTCACAAGCCCCCTCCATGAAAAACAAACACGACCGCACCATAACACCACCGCCTCCAAATTTTATTGTTGGCACTACACACGCTAGCAGATGACGTGATGACGTTCACTGGGCATTCGCCATACCCACACCCTGCTATCGAATGGCCGCATTGTGTACCGTGATTCGTCACTCCACACAACGTTTATCCACTGTTCAGTCGTCCAATGTTCACGCTCCTTACCCCAAGAGAGGCGTCGTTTGGCATTTACCGATGTGGTGTGCAGCTTATGAGCAGCTGTTCGACCATGAAATCCAACTTTTCTCACTTCCGCTTAACTGTCATAGTACTTGCAATGGATCCTGATGCAGTTTGGAATTCCTCAGTGATGGTCTGGGTAGATGTCTGCAGAATCCCGAGGCAGTCAGGCATGTTCCGAAGAAGATTCAATTTTGCTGCTACACTGGTCCGAGCCACAGTATCACACACCCACACTGAAATCATCTTCTCATATCCGGGATACTCCATTTGCAGGAAGACGGGGGGGATCGAAGAAGGCACTACCCAAAAACTTAGCATAGCACAGACGGTATCTCAGATTGTGTATGAGAAAGGTAAAACGAACTTGCAGGAATGTTTAAAAATCAAGAAAACTCGTATCTCCGTTATGGAAGAAATAAGAGATCGAGAGAGCTTTTACCCGGTTCACCGCGTTAGTCATCGTACGCGGGAAAAGTCTCATCTGGAAACAGAAATGCCTTCGGTGCAATGGCATGGGGAGCCGTACGTCGAAGAAAGGCAAGCAATTTCTGAATCAGTTGCCACACCTCTGCAGCACATATGTCGATGTTCGTCCCTGTCAGGCGTGTGTCGATGGGGGCAAAGCGGCGAATCCGTCATGTTAGTGGGATGTAGATGCAGTTGTGTCATCTATTTCCCATTAACAACCAAACACTAGGTCGGTCTAGCGCTCGCGTCGAGGAGGACATGGTACACAGAACGTCAATCCGCGGGCCATGGGATCGTAGGATATCGGGTTTCCACAACATTTCGAGAATGATTTCTCATCATTAGGCGATAAATATCACGTGCTATAGGGTTCCTGGTACTGGACAAGTCGATATGGACATAACTGTATTCAATGGAAAAGGTCCTGACATCTGAGAGAGAGGAAGAAATATGTGCGACTGCAACGGCTGCCACTGGGGAGAGAGGGGCCAGTTCGTCATTGTGGCTTTCCGATAATCCAGTTCGGCGGCGGGGCGACCATCGTACTAGCGTAAAGGGCAGCTGCTCTCGCACGAACGTCGACAAGACCAAGGATGCCGTCTCGAGGAGGAAGAGCTCGCGCGTCTTAGCGAACTTCGATGATAAGACCTGCATTTACAAAGTACCCTAACGCCGCCCGCAGTCTGCGTGCCATTGCCTTTGGCCAAATGTGGTAGCCGCGAAGCCAGATAAGAGTTAACAACATACACCCGTTGTATCATGTCCAATGCTCACAGGAGATTGCCACGCACGTTCGTGCAGATAGATTGATGTAGGTGTTTATAATTCAATGAGACCGTGCGCTGTATATCAGCGTAAAGATAATCCCCAAACATCTGAACTTTTCCACTAATGGCAATAGAGCCACACGCCTGCTGGAAGGCCTCTACCAAAGGCAGATGGAGGCTTGCCCCCTCATTGTGATTAATGTCAACCGGCTCCTCAAACCGTGGCTCAAACGCGATGGCGTTAAGGAGCGTCGACAGTGGGTATCTCTGGAGGACCAACCGCATGATAATAACAGGGCCTGCCGCACGGCCATTGACCTGCAATCGTGACGTCGCAAGACGATTTGTATAAATGTGTGGGGGAAGACCATCCGTCGCAACACTTTCTCTAGAAAGTCATGACTCACTCTATCAAAGGCGTGGCTGAAGTCCACTCTCACTAAGGTACCGCCACTGTGGCAGGTGTCTGCCAGCGCTATGATGTCACGGTAATCGCTGAGCGCCGTCTAAATGTTACTGCCACCATCAAAGCGCGTTTGATCCAAACAGATGATTGGGAGGACAAAGCGCCGAATGCGAGCGGCAAGAATCTGGGTACAAATCTTGAAGTCACAATTTAACATAGTCAACGTCCGGTAATGTCGACGTCACCGACCCCCAGACGGCTTGAGGACCGATAAAAGCAGTGCTTCTACGAATTTAGGTGAGAGGTCAGGATTCATCAGTTCTTCATATATCGCAGTTAAGTGTGATGTCATGATGTTGAGGAATGTGCGGTAAAACTTAAATGGAAAGCAGTCAGGGCCAGGGGACTTGTCTGTCGCACCTTTATGAATAGCATCAGCGACGCCATCAGCCGTAATCGCCGCTGTGAGAATCTCCACGGCAGCCCCATCAAGGGTTCCTGTCAATGAGTGGAGTACATCATTCATTACAGCGGTGTTCTGGTCCTCTGCTACGTAGGTTTGCAGTGATCCAAAAAGGCGTCTGCGATATCATTCTGGGACTTCAGTCGGCCACCATCTGCCATGTCGAGGCCGTTGACCAGCTTTCCCGACACCGATGTTTCTCTTGGATAATATGATCCACTGATGGGGGTTCTCATAGTTACCAATAGTGACATCTTGCACGTACTATTGTGCCCTCAAGGAGTCAACGCGTCAGCGAAATTATCTTCGTCTTAATCCGTTGAATTTCAAGCCGTCGTTGAACAGAGGGGGTATGGCCTGAGAGTTCACGGAGAACTGTGAAATAATATTCCATGGTAAGTCGTTGCCACAACATTTTGTTGCGACCGTTATTCATCATCGAACGACGTAAAGCGGGTTTGGTGCAGTTGAGCCACCACTGTGGTGTTTATGCTGGAAGTTGTCTCACACAGTTTTTTCGCGTCATCTCTACGATCTGTCTGCATTCCGGATCCTTGAGATGGGCGACTTTCAGCTTCCACGGGACATGATCGCACCACATCTTCTGCCTCTGGAGGGGCTGCGCAGATTTAGGCTATATGGTCGGAGAAGGCTGTAGACCACAGCTCAGCTTTAAGCGTGACTGTTACTTCTTGGAAAACGTAGACACGGTCAAGATGACTTGTTGAATGGCTGGTGACATACGTATAACCAGGCCAATCACCATGGACGTGGTCCCAAGTATCGGTGAGGTCATTTCATGCACGATCAGCTATAATTCCTGGCACGTGGTGAAATAGGGGGATGTTGGTTCTTTTGGGATAACAAGGAAACGAAGTCGCCGCCAAAATTAATATGATAGTAGTGGCCTACAAACAAAGGAGCAGCCTTTCCTGAATAGATTCGCGAGCGTTCGTGTCACTTGGAGCATAAACGTTGATGATTCGGACACCATGGGGGGTTACAGCATACCTCTAGGCATTGGTAGGTAAGCCACTTCGTCGACCTCAATAGCTTCGTTTAAAAGGATAGCCGTCCCATTGTCAGCACATGACGTGAGATAAGAAACATAGCCAAAGTTAGTAAGAAGCGTCGCTAGGCGAACATCTTGCAGAAGCGCAACATGGAAGTCCGACGCACTCAACATTTGGCGGAGCCAATCCTGTAAGCTTGTCATGGTATTATGAGTACTGGGATGATAATTGAAGTAGAAAGAGCAACAGCGAATAGGAATGTCGTTCCAGTAGGCAGCACAATCCCATATAGTATCGCTGTTAATTACCATTCGCTGCTGTCACAAGGATGCATGTGTCGTCTTCTGCATCATCAGACCAACAAATGTGTGTAGATGGTGTGCGTCCAATGGGCAACCTGTCGAGTCCAAAGGCGTAGTTACGTCGGCGGTGAGAGAGAGGTGCCCGCTCAACTGCTGTTCAACGTCCATAGGCATAGCGCCTGGTGCGTGCTATGATGCATGTACCTCCGACGGGTGGGAAGGCTGATGTTTCCACCATGGAATTGTCAATCGGTAAATCATCTTGGTAGGTGTGATCCTCATCAGCTTGAAACTGCGTCTTGCAGGTGTCAGACGAAACGATCCGACGATTCCAGCGTCTCTTCGGGCGACTTTTGCTTGCGCACATGATCTTCAGTGTCCGAAAACACCCGGGAAACCTGATGGAAAGGCACAAAAGCTTCGGTAGGCACCACCATAGAGTCAAGGGCCATTCCCTGCACCAGAGACTGCTCACTGCTGCACAAGACGAGGGGGCAAGGGCGTAGGCGTAGGTCAGTCTGCAACACCCTGAGGCACTATCGCAGACGGCGATGTTACAATAGTAGGAGCCAGCGGTGATCGCGTTCGGAGGTCGTCTTGGAGAACCTCGACAAATGCCAGTGAGAGCACTGCCGGGACGGTCGTAGCCTGCTGGTCTCCAGGCAATAACTGTGCCATTCTACTTTGCATACAGCTGGAACGTAGGTGTCCTTGGCCACATCCCGCGCACGTCTTCGGCTGGCCATCGTAAATTGTACTGACACACCATCCGCCTGTATGTAAGCAGGACGGCACATGTTTTGCTGTCTGCATGCGGATCTGTTGTACTCTATTGAGAACCGAGTATTTGGTGAACTGAACCCATTTTTCAGCTGTACGGCTTTGCACCACCTCTGAAGGCACCTACATCCACATCTACATACATACTCCGCAATCCACCATACGGTGCTTGGCGGAGGGTACCTCGTACCACAACTAGCATCTTCTCTCCCTGTTCCACTCCCAACAGAACAAGGGAAAAATGACTGCCTATATGCCTCTGTACGAGCCCTAATCTCTCTTATCTTATCTTTGTGGTCTTTCCGCGAAATATAAATTGGCGGCAGTAAAATTGTACTGCAGTCAACCTCAAATGCTGGTTTTCTAAGTTTCTTCAGTAGCGGCTCATGAAAAGAACGACCCTTTCCTCCAGAGACTCCAACCCGAGTTCCTGAAGCATTTCCGTAACACTTGCTTGATGCTCAAACCTGCCAGTAACAAATCTAGCAGCCCGCCTCTGAATTGCTTCTATGTCCTCCCTCAATTCGACCTGATAGGGATCCCAAGCGCTCGAGCAGTACTCAAGAATAGGTCGTATAAGTGTTTTATAAGCGGTCTCCTTTGCAGATGAACCACATCTTCCCAAAATTCTACCAATGAACCGAAGACGACTATCCGCCTTCCCACAACTGCCGCCGGCCGAAGTGGCCGTGCGGTTCTAGGCGCTGCAGTCTGGAACCGCGAGACCGCTACGGTCGCAGGTTCGAATCCTGCCTCGGGCATGGATGTGTGTGATGCCCTTAGGTTAGTTAGGTTTAACTAGTTCTAAGTTCCAGGGGACTAATGACCTGAGAAGTTGAGTCCCATAGTGCTCAGAGCCACAACTGCCATTACATGCTTGTCCCACTTCATATCGCTGTGCAATGTTACGCCCAAATATTTAAACGACGTGACTGTGTCAACCGCTACACTAATAATGGAGTATTCAAACATTACGGGATTCTTTTTCCTATTCATCTGCATTATTTTACATTTATCTATATTTAGAGTTAGCTGCCATTCTTTACACCAATCACAAATCCTGTCCAAGTCATCTTGTATCCTCCTACAGTCACTCAACGACGACACCTTCGGCCAGCCAGCGTGGCCGAGCGGTTCTAGGCGCTTCAGTCGGGAACCGCGCGACCGCTACGGTCGCAGGTTCGAATCCTGCCTCGGGCATGGATGTGTGTGACGTCTTAGGTTAGTTAGGTTTAAGTTGTTCTAAGTTCTGGGGGACTGATGACCTTAGCAGTTAAGTCCCATAGTGCTCAGAGCCATTTGAACCATTTTTTGAACGACACCTTCCCATACACCACAGCATCATCAGCACTTCGAAAGGAAGTTCAAATACACCGATTGTGCGCAGTCTAAGTTCCGCATGTTCCACAGCTGCGTCACCGATGTTTCCAGCTCTGCCGATGAAATCACTTATTATAGTTCCGCTGCTCTACATATCCTTTTATCGTGGCGCGTTGCAAACCATTGATTCCGAGTGTTTCACTTTTTACAACAGTCGAGTGGATAATTAATTCGTTAATTTTAAAATATTTGTCATGTGTGACTTGTAAAAAATATAGAAGATAGCAGGTTACATTTGGGAGGGGGGTAGGGGAGTATCGAACCTTGACTCAGCCCAGAACCGAACGCGGGAATTGCACGAGCGGCATACGCAGCGGTGAGAGTGGACTGCAGCAGTCGTTGACTCCAGGTCGAGTGCTCTGCGGAAGCACTTGGCCGGCGGCTTGGCGGGCCAGTCTCGGCTGGTGCTGCGGGGTGGGCGACCGTCTGGAGCGGAAGAGGAGAGGAAGGAGCGAGGCCACCTGGCGGCGGCGGGCACGTGCAGCGCCGCTCCACGTGTCGGCCACGGCAGCATCGATTGGCGCGCAGACGCGTCCGCTGCCTCTCCCAGCCGACGCGCCGAGGAGGCAGACCGTGTCTGAAGGGACAACGGGGCCCAATGGCTGGTGGCAGGGGGAGGGGGGGGGGAGAGGGGTGGCAGCCGTCGCAGACGCAGGGCCGGCTGGCCCGCCCGCCACCGCCCTACCGCAACGCGCTGCGCCGCGCCGCGCCGGCCAGCGTCGCGTCGATACCGCCGGGAGGCAGTCTGGGAGACTGTCCCCCTCTTCTACATCTCCTCAAACCCCCCTAGCGGCGGAGCTGCGCTGCTTGCAGACGTCTTAAAGAGCAGGTCGCCGCCCTCCTGGTTGAAAACGTAGCCAATTCGGGGCGCTGTAGTAATGAAGCTTATCGGTTCCGCTTGGAGATTCACCTATCATCCAGTCCTCGTGCCTGCATTTAATTACCTACGAGCAACGTATACATTTTTTTCAATCTTCTATTAGTAAAAAATGGTTCAAATGGCTCTAAGCACTATGGGACTTAGAGTTCATCAGTGGTCATCAATCCCCTAGACTTAGATTTACTTAAACCTACCTAAGGACATCACACACATCCATGTCCGAGGCAGGATTCGAACCTACGACCATATGCAGCAGCTCGGTTCCGGAAAGAAGTACCTAGAACCGCTCGGTCACAGCGGCCGGCTTCTATTAGTCCATCGTCTTCTCCCTACTCTCTCTTTCTGTCCATCTCCTCCTGTCTCTCTGTCCATCTACGCTACCTACTTCTCTGCCCATCAGCTCTTCCACCCTGTCTCTGTCTATCTGTTCCTCTCCCCAGTGTCCATCTCCTCCTCTTCTAAACATATCACCTCTTCCCCACTCTTTTTTCCATCTTCTCCTCACTCTTCTCCCTGTCGACTTCCTCCCTCTTGCCATTCATATCATCCTCACTCCTCTGCCTATCCTTCTCCTTCTCTCTGTCCATCTCATTCTCCCCCACTCCTTCCCCCATTCGTCACTCCCCCTTTCGCTGTTCACCTCCTCCTCTTTCCTTCCTCTGTCCATTCCTTCTTCTGCCTCTCTCTGTCCAGTTCCTTTCCAATTCACATTGTCCATCAGCTCCTCCCCCAGTCCGGGCCCATCTCCCACTTCTCTGTTTCTCTGCCTCCTCCCTCCTCCTTCTCTCTCTCTCCACGTTATCACCTCCACCAGAATTGGAGGCTAGTGGTTCTTTTCTCCTCAGTCTTTTTTCCCAGATCGTGATCAACAAAGAAACCAATATCAACGTGTTATATCAAAAATATTTACCAATTTCATACATATTTGTACACATGTTCCATCTCTAATCTCTAGCGAATATTGCCCTCCATTTCATTTCCACGAAGTTCAATTTTTAAGACTTTTGTCTCCTGAACTACGTGCTGTACAATGATATACTCTTGCAGGTACATCCACTGGAACATGTGTCTACTGTCTGCGAAATGTGTTGTGAATAGAGTTAGTAGTAAATAAATAAAAATTAAAACGTCATGCGGCAGTTTCATGTATCTCAGTATTTGACAACGTATTTGGTGAACTGTGTGTCCCACAATGATCTATTTTTGTAGCTACATTCATCGACATATGTGGGATACACTCTCCGAAAAGCGGATGCGGTAGTTCTTCACGCATCTAGTTATACACTACGTCATCAAAAGTATCCGGACACTTGGCTGAAAATGACTTACAAGTTCGTGGCGCCCTCCATCGGTAATGCTGGAATTTAATATGGTGTTGGCCCACCCTTAGTCTTCATGACAGCTTCCACTCTCTCAGGCATACGTTCAATCACGTGCTGGAAGGTTTCTTGGGGAATAGCAGCCCATTCTTCATGGAGTACTGCAGTGAGGAGAGGTATCGATGTTGGTCGGTGGCACCTGGCACGAAGTCGGCGTTCCAAAACATCTACAGGATTCAGGTCAGGACTCCGTGCAGGTCACTCCATTACAGCGATGTTATTGTCGTGTAACTACTCCGCCACAGACTCTGCGTTATGAATACGTGTTCCATCGTGTTGAAAGATACAATCGCCATCCCCGAATTGCTCTTCAACAGTGGGAAGCAACATGGTGCTTAAAACATCAATGTAGGCTTGTGATGTGATAGCGCCACGCAAAACAAGGGGTGCAAGCCCCCTCCACGGCCGGCCGCGGTAGTCTCGCGGTTCTAGGCGCTCAGTCAGGAACCGCGTGACTGCTACGGTCGCAGGTTCGAATCCTGCCTCGGGCATGGATGTGTGTGATGTCCTTAGGTTAGTTAGGTTTAAGTAGTTCTAAGTTCTAGGGGACTGATGACCATAGATGTTAAGTCCCATAGTGCTCAGAGCCATTTGAACCATTTGAGCCCCCTCCACGAAAAGCACGACCACATCGTAACACCACCGCCTCCGAATTTTACTGTTGTCACTACACACGCTGGCAGATGAGATTCACTGGGCATTCGCCATACCCACACCCTGCTGTCGGATCGCCACATTGTGTACCGTGATTCGTCACTCCACACAACGTTTTTCCACTGTTCAATCGTCCAATGTTTACGCTCCTTACCCCAAGGAGGTATCGTTTGCCATTTACCGGCGTGATGTGCAGCTTATGAGCAGCCACTCGACCATGAAATCCAAGTTTTCTCACCTCCCACCTAACTGTCTTAGTACCTGCAGTGGATCCTGATGTAGTTTGGAATTCCTGTGTGATAGTCTGGATAGATGTCTGCCTATTACACATTACGATCCTCTTCAACTGTCGGAGGTCTCTGTCAGTCAACAGACGAGGTCGGCCTGTACGCTTTTGTGCTGTACATGTCCCTTCACGTTTACACTTCACTGTCACATCGGAAACAGTGGACCTAGGGATGTTTAGGGATGTGGAAATCTCGCGTACATACGTATGGCACTAGTGACACCCAATCACCTGACCACGTTCCAAGTCCGTGAGTACCATGGAGCTTCCCATTCTGCTCTCTCACGATGTCTAATGACTACTAAGTCGCTGATACGGAATACCTGGCAGTACGTGGCAGCACAATACACCTAATACGCAAAACGTATGTTTTTGGAGGTGCCCGGATACTTTTGATCACATAGTGTATTTCCTGATGTCTGGTACGATGATACAAAAGCTAAAGAAAAATTCGCGCACTCCGACTTGGCAGCGCGATTCCTCACAGTCTGGAAATACGAAAATGTCTGTCACAAAATTTCTTCCTTATATTTCGGGCAGTAAATGGACGTTAAATATTGGCAATCTGGCAACAATGTAATGAGATGTACCGTAACTAATTCTGACATCAGGTAGCAGTAGCGATGTGGAGTTGGTGCAGTGGATAATGTTTTGAACTAACGTGCAGGAGGTCGGGAGTTCGATTCTGGGTCGAGGCTTATTCTCTTTATCTGCTAAAAGTAGTCTGCGTGGTGCGGTGTGTGGAGTCTTAGTTGTCATACAGCGATTAGACTGGGTCTTCTACAAAAAAATTTGCAATTACGTACTACGAACACAGAAGTGGAAATACAATCGTTTTCATTGGTCAGCTTTTAAAGAAGCCTTTTGTAAGTCGTGGATGCGAATTGTTTCGCGCCACTGCATCTACTAGATTTCAAACCGTCCCCCCAGCGGTCTGATCAAAATTACTTGCTGAGCATGTTGCTAGCCCTTCTGGTGACATAAACTGTAACGAAATGTAATGGACCTGAGCATGGCAAGAATAATAGTTGGTATTAATCGACGGGACCATTGAGTGAGCGTACACAGAAAACAAATCTGGAATCTAGCATATGCAGTGGCGCGAAACAATCGCGTCCACGACATACAAAAGGTTTCTTTGAAAGCTGACCAATGAAAACGATTGTATTTCCAATTCTGTGTTCGTAGTGCGTAATTGCAAATGTTTTGTGGAAGGCACACTGTAATTGCTGTATGACGATTAAGACGACAAATACCGTACCACGCAGACTACCTTTAGCAGTTAAAAACAAATTAACCTAGACCCAGAATCGAACCCTCGACGTTTTGCATGTTAACCCAGAACCCTAGCCACTGCACCACCTGCGCAGCGCATATACTATATGCTGCCAGAATTAGCTGCCGTACATGTGATTACAGTGTTGCCCGATAGCCAATCTTCAACGTCATTTACTGCCCGAAATACGCGCAGGACGAAATTTTGTGACAGACATTTTTGTATTGCCAGAATGTGAGAAACTGCGCTGCGAAGCCTGAGTGCGAGAATTTCTGTTCACCGTGTATATTGCTGATATATTTAGTAGTATATGTGCATACTACCTGCAAAATGTGTCGCGAATACAGCTGGTATCAAAGAAATAATAAATTAATTCTTCAATCCCCAGTTTCACTTCATGAACAGCATTAATGTAATAATCCATAAGCTTTTTTCCTTTTATCATTTTGTGGGGGTTTTCAGTGAGAAAAACATCCATAAAGGTTTGAAATTATGTGTACAGTTTGTTGCAAGTCGCTAAGTGCGCTAACACTCAATTACTGGATGACTAAATGGAGCCGGCCGCGGTGGCCATGCGGTTTTAGGTGCTTCAGTCCGGAACCGCGAGACTGCTACGGTTTGCAGGTTCGAATCCTCCCTCGGGCATGGATGTGTGTGGTGTACTTAGGTTTACGTAGCTCTAAGTTCTAGGGGACTGATGACCTCAGACGTTAAGTCCCATAGTCCTCAGAGCCATTTGAACCATTTTTCACTAAATGGAGAGTATTCGCGTGCCGTGGGCTACGCTGCTTTTTCACCCCATCTTCTTCCCTTTGTTGGATAGATGGTTCTTATCTCCACTATGATTCTTTCCCGATAGTAATGGATAAACATACCAAGTTTGGTTGAAATCTGTTCCTTGATTTAGGATGGTGATGATGAGGTTTAGTTTGTGGTGCGCTCAACAACGCGGTTATCAGCTCCCTTACAAATTCCCAACCTTTGCTCAGCCCAGTCTTGCTACTTTCATCATTGATGATGAAATGAGGAGGACAACACAAACAGCCAGTCATTTCGAGGCAGGTGAAAATCCGTGACTCCGCCGGGAATCGAATCCGGGACCCCGTGCTCGGGAAGCGAGAACGCGGCCGCGAGACCACGAGCTGCGGAAGGATTTAGGAGGAGAAAGGGAACATAAATACATACATACATACGTACATCCTCTTTTATAATGTATGTATATTTGGCTCTCGGCCACCCTGGAGCATTAATTCAGGACATCCTCCGTTCATCTTCAATTTAATTACGGTAAATGCGCTGAAATAAAGTTACTTGATCGACAGAGATTCAATGATACTTAATAACAGGTCACAGGGGGTGCTGGAAGGCCTCGGTTACCAGAAGAACGGGAAACGGCAGCGATTGTCCTGCTTCATAAGAACGGGGACAATCAGGACGTACAGGACGTTAATTACTGCAGAGGTGTGTCCCTCATCCCAGCCGCCTACAAAATATTTTCAAAAATACTTCTCAATAAAATAGAGTAGATCGCGGGTGGGCAACCAATGGCCTGCGGGCTAGTTCCGGCCCATAATTGGTTTCAGTCCGGCCCGCAGAAGAAATTCGATTCGTTGATTTGGGGGAGGAAGGGGGGGGGGGACGAGGTGCTAGCATTGTACTCCACTCTGGACGCATTTCCGCCGATACTCAGCTCGCTACACATTGCTCCTTTGCTGGCCGTGCAGTCTGTAAAAGTTTCAGTGAGTTCTGCCGTAATGGGTTTGAGCAGTTTCCGCCCTTCCGTACAGTGCTAACAGCACACTATTCGTGCATTTTCAACGGTAGAAATGTCAAGTAGAAACTAAGGGGACCCTATAAATTCAATATTATTGTCAATACATCAATTCAATGACCGCCTGAGGGCGAGTACTGTCATATTGTCAATACTAAAAATGTTGATGAACGGTATTGATGCCGACCTAAATGTTGTCCGTACTACCAGTATGTATCGAGCGTGTCGTGTGAGGGCGAGTATCATTCGGTTGACAGTTCGCCATTGAGTTCTTCACATTTTTCCAGTTTGGTTTCTGTATAATACGGAATACGTGTGCTGATTTCAAGAGATTTAGTCTTTTGAGCTGTTTACAATGAACATAGAATGGGAGCTTAATTTCTTTAGTCATACAGAAACAACCCATGCCTGTATGATCAGTCAGCAAAAGTGTTGCTGGATAAATATTTACAAAATGCTTGCTAATACAGTTTGTGAATAACACATTAAATTTCAAACACTCGAATGACTTCCTATGGCCAAAAATTGCGAAGTTACTCCTAAGTGCTTGTCGACGGAGATTGAATATTCCAACGTCATATTTTGTTTTACTATTTTTTCTTGTACTAATATTAGCAAATAATTCTTGTCCGTTATGGACGTACTATGACACAGCAACTGTTGAGACTGAAGCTAATTAACAATGAATTAACAGCAATCTACATCTACATTTATACTCCGCAAGCCACCAAACGGTGTGTGGCGGAGGGCACTTTACGTGCCACTGTCATTACCTCCCTTTTCTGTTCCAGTCGCGTATGGTTCGCGGGAAGAACGACTGTCTGAAAGCCTCTGTGCGCGCTCGAATCTCTCTAATTTTACATTCGCCATCTCCTCGGGAGGTATAAGTAGGGGGAAGCAATATATTCGATACCTCATCCAGAAACGCACCCTCTCGAAACCTGGCGAGCAATCTACACCGCGATGCAGAGCGCCTCTCTTGCAGAGTCTGCCATTTGAGTTTGCTAAACATCTCCGTAACGCTATCACGGTTACCAAATAAGTGACGAAACGCGCCGCTCTTCTTTGGATCTTCTCTATCTCCTCCGTCAACCCGATCTGGTACGGATCCCACACTGATGAGCAATACTCAAGTATGGGTCGAAAGAGTGTTTTGTAAGCCACCTCCTTTGTTGATGGACTACATTTTCTAAGGACTCTCCCAATGAATCTAAACCTGGTACCCGCCTTACCAACAATTAATTTTATGTGATCATTCCACTTCAAATCGTTCCGCACGCATACTCCCAGATATTTTACAGAAGTAACTGCTACCAGTGTTTGTTCCGCTATCATATAATCATACAATAAAGGATCCTTCTTTCTATGTATTCGCAATACATTACATTTGCTATGTTAAGGGTCAGTTGCCACTCCCTGCACCAAGTGCCTATCCGCTGCAGATCTTCCTGCATTTCGCTACAATTTTCTAATGCTGCAACTTCTCTGTATACTACAGCATCATCCGCGAAAAACCGCATGGAACTTCCGACACTATCTACTAGGTCATTTATATATATTGTGAAAAGCAATGGTCCCATAACACTCCCCTGTGGCACGCCAGAGGTTACTTTAACGTCTGTAGACGTCTCTCCATTGATGACAACATGCTGTGTTCTGTTTGCTAAAAACTTTTCAATCCAGTCACACAGCTGGTCTGATATTCCGTAGGCTCTTACTTTGTTTATCAGGCGACAGTGCGGAACTGTATCGAACGCCTTCCGGAAGTCAAGAAAAATAGCATCTACCTGGGAGCCTGTATCTAATATTTTCTGGGTCTCATGAACAAATAAAGCGAGTTGGGTGTCACACGATCGCTGTTTCCGGAATCCATGTTGATTCCTACAGAGTAGATTCTGGGTTTCCAAAAACGACATGATACGCGAGCAAAAAACATGTTCTAAAATTCTACAACAGATCGACGTCAGAGATATAGGTCTATAGTTTTGCGCATCTGCTCGACGACCCTTCTTGAAGACTGGGACTACCTGTGCTCTTTTCCAATCATTTGGAACCTTCCGTTCCTCTAGAGACTTGCGGTACACGGCTGTTAGAAGGGGGGCAAGTTCTTTCGCGTACTCTGTGTAGAATCGAATTGGTATCCCGTCAGGTCCAGTGGACTTTCCTCTGTTGAATGATTCCAGTTGCTTTTCTATTCCTTGGACACTTATTTCGATGTCAGCCATTTTTTCGTTTGTGCGAGGTTTTAGAGAAGGAACTGCCGTGCGGTCTTCCTCTGTGAAACAGCTTTGGAAAAAAAAGGTGTTAAGTATTTCAGCTTTACGAGTGTCATCCTCTGTTTCAATGCCATCATCATCCCTGAGTGACTGGATATGCTGTTTCGAGCCACTTACTGATTTAACGTAAGACCAGAAGTTCCTAGGATTTTCTGTGAAGTCGGTACATAGAATTTTACTTTCGAATTCACTGAACGCTTCACGCATAGCCCTCCTTGCGCTAACTTTGACATCGTTTAGCTTCTGTTTGTCTGAGAGGTTTTGACTGCGTTTAAACTTGGAGTGAAGTTCTCTTTGCTTTCGCAGTAGTTTCCTAACTTTGTTGTTGAACCACGGTGGGTTTTTCCCGTCCCTCACAGTTTTACTCAGTACGTACCTGTCTAAAACTCATTTTACAATTGCCTTGAACTTTTTCCATAAACACTTAACATTGTCAGTGTCGGAACAGATATTTTTGTTTTGATCTGTTAGGTAGTATGAAATCTGCCTTCTATTACTCTTGCTAAACAGATAAACCTTCCTCCCTTTTTTTGTATTCCTATTAACTTCCATATTCAGGGATGCTGCAACGGCCTTATGATCACTGATTCCCTGTTCTACACTTACAGAGTCGGAAAGTTCGGGTCTGTTTGTTATCAGTAGGTCCAAGATGTTATCTCCACGAGTCGGTTCTCTGTTTAATTGCTCGAGGTAATTTTCGGATGTGCACTCGGTATAATGTCACTCGATGCTCTGTCCCTACCACCCGTCCTAAACATCTGAGTGTCCCAGTCTATATCTGGTAAATTTAAATCTCCACCTAAGACTGTAACATGCTGAGAAAATTTATGTGAAATGTATTCCAAATTTTCTCTCAGTTGTTCTGCCACTAATGCTGCTGAGTCGGGAGGTCGGTAAAAGGAGCCAATTATTAACCTAGCTCGGTTGTTGAGTGTAACCTCCACCCATAATAATTCACAGGAACTATCCACTTCTACCTCACTACAGGATAAACTACTACTAACAGCGACAAACACGCCACCACTGGTTGCATGCAATCTATCCTTTCTAAACACCGTCTGTGCCTTTGTAAAAATTTCGGCAGAATTTATCTCTGGCGTCAGCCAGCTTTCTGTACCTATAACGATTTCAGCTTCGGTGCTTTCTATCAGCGCTTGAAGTTCCGGCACTTTACCAATGCAGTTTCGACAGTTTACAATTAAAATACCGATTGCTGCTTGGTCCCCGCATGTCCTGACTTTGCCCCGCACCCTTTGAGGCTGTTGCCCTTTCTGTACTTGCCCGAGGCCATCTAACCTAAAAAACCGCCCAGTCCACGCCACACAACCCCTGCTACCCGTGTAGCCGCTTGCTGTGTGTAGTGGACTCCTGACCTATCCAGCGGAACCCGAAACCCCACCACCCTATGGCGCAAGTCGAGGAATCTGCAGCCCACACGGTCGCAGAACCGCCTCAGCCTCTGATTCAGACCCTCCACTCGGCTCTGTACCAAAGGTCCGCAGTCAGTCCTGTCGACGATGCCGCAGATGGTGAGCTCTGCTTTCATCCCGCTGGCGAGACTGGCAGTCTTCACCAAATCAGATAGCCGCCGGAAGCCAGAGAGGATTTCCTCCGATCCATAGCGACACACATCATTGGTGCCGACATGAGCGACCACCTGCAGATGGGTGCACCCTGTACCCTTCATGGCATCCGGAAGGACCCTTTCCACATCTGGAATGACTCCCCCCGGTATGCACACGGAGTGCACATTGGTTTTCTTCCCCTCTCTTGCTGCCATATCCCT
Organism: Schistocerca americana; assembly: GCF_021461395.2. Taxonomy (NCBI): domain Eukaryota; kingdom Metazoa; phylum Arthropoda; class Insecta; order Orthoptera; family Acrididae; genus Schistocerca; species Schistocerca americana. Next base: position 315,014,401 of record NC_060124.1, read on the forward strand.
AAAGGGCCCCATTACGTGCCTGACGTTGGAGCTCCCAACTACCAGTAAGCCCACCCTCTGCGACCGCCCGGATCTTGCAGACTGAGCGGCAACCTCTGGAACAAGACATGCAGCCATGTCCGGCCGAAGATCAGTATCAGCCTGAGACAGAGCCTGCAGCCGGTTCGTCAGACAAACTGGAGAGGCTTTCCGTTCAGCCCTCTGGAATGTCTTTCGCCCCCTGCCACACCTCGAGACGACCCCCCACTCTACCACATGTGAGGGATCAGCCTCAATGTGGGCAGTATCCCAGGCAGCCACAGTCGTAGTCCGATCGAGGGATGCGTGGGACGAGCTGGCCGTCCCCGACAAACCCCCATCCGGACCCCCACAGTATTGCCCATTGGCAACAGCCTCAAGCTGTGTGACCGAAGCCAACACTGCCTGAAGCTGGAAGCGAAGGGATGCCAACTCAGCCTGCATCCGAACACAGCAGTTGCAGTCCCTATCCATGCTAAAAACTGTTGTGCAAAGAACGTCTGAACTAATCTACAGAGAGCACAAACAATTCGACACAAAATTTAAACGGTTATTAAAATACAAGGTTGCCTAATAGATGCAGTAATGCTGCTACTTGCGCACTGCTGACAAACTGCTCGGTGGCGGAAGGAGACTACGCGATTTTACACTATTCAGGTACTAAAACGCGATGCTACAACTCTCAAATACTATAATACGCCCGAAATTTATGAATTAAACAATGCAAGTGCCAAAAACACGCAAAGGAATTAAGAATTAAACTATGTAACAGTTGCCTTTATAGCCATTTATTTTTCGATGATATTTCAGCATACTTAGCATCCCACCTTCGGATCTTAACATGCAACGAATGTTATTAAGGCAGATATTGTCAAACGTCATGAGTAAAACATGTTCACAACACGTATAAAAAAGCCAAAATTTGACGATGATGTGAACATAAAATGAATTTTCTGTGAAAAACGCGTGTTTTGAGGAATAATTTTGAGGAGTTATATGTTGGTACGTAATGTCGGCGATGGATTGCCATTCATAGTGATGCGTTACGACACACACATTAACGTCACGGACGCTGAAGCTCAGACCTTAGGCGGTAGGAGTGCTGTTGTCGCATTACATGTCGAGACGGCCAGCAAGCTTAAGAATATGATCAGGCCAGCGTGTAACCAAAGATTGCTCATGTCTGTCCAAGATGAACAAATGGGAGAGTGTCAAACATGTATGCGGAAAGGCCACTCCTACGCCTAGCAAATCCTTAGTTTTAAGGTAGTCACCCGTTGCAAAGTGCTAAGTTTCAGGAAAATTGCGGTCTCTGTAATAGATTTCAAAAAGGCTTTTGACTCGATGAACAGAGAGATCCTGGATTGGGACACCAGTGAAATCAGTTTCAAGCCAAAATTGGTGAACTTAATCAAAGAAACGTTAATGGGCACAACTCCCTAGAAGAAATCCGTGGGAGAACTGTCCTGCCCCTTTGAAATCGAAACAGGCGTGAGACGACGTGACAGACTATCATCACAACTATTTAACTGTGCTATAGAGACGATAGCGAGAATTTGAAAATTGGAAATAAAAGAATAAGCCACATCTGCTTAGGGAAAAAATCGGAAGGAATTAAAATCAACTGCCTGGTCTTTGCAGATGATTTTGTGATACTCCCAGATAACACTTACTAGATCAACCTCTTAGAATGGATCGACAGCAGAACGGAGCTGAGGATCTTCATTAAAAAAAATCCAAATTCATTATGAATGACAGACATGGGCCGAAATTCCTTAAAGCAGACACAGGCTCATTACAAGAGGTAAATAAACTGATGTACATCAGCGAAACCACTCAAGAAAATGAAAAATCTGCGACAGGCAATTGGGTCTCAAAAATCGCTCTAGCTGTTATTACCAGTAGCTGAATCCTACACCTCCTGACTTCGTTTCACAAGAGCTGAGATAACACCATACCAGACCTACCAACCTCAGAATCTGAGGAGGTATTGCGAATCAAACACGACCACCTCCGTTGGTTCAAAATGGCTAAATGGCCCAGAGAATTACGGGACTTAACATCTGAGGTCATCAGTCCACTAGAACTTAGAACTTACTAACCTAAGGACATATTGTGGGGCGGCGGGTGGAATTTATGTTGTTTGTTTAAAATGTAGATAGAATGTTATGTAGAAAAGAAAAGATGCTTTTCCCGGCCGATTAACCATATGTGGGGCGGCGGGTGGAATTAATTGTTGTTATTTAAATGTTGCTATTATTTATGCTCTCTTTTGCCGTTCTCAACACTGGCTCTCTAACTGCAATATTGGCAACCAGAAAGTGATTAGCAAAACGTGAAGCCCGTAATTAGAATTCCTAGTGCCCACTTCATCTGAGAAATACACTTATAGCTACAGCTTATAGCTCTGAGGAATTGGGAGATTGTCTGGGATTCATAATCAAAAAACGATCCTGTAAAAACGTTCGCTATATTCTGAAAGTCACAGATGAAAATGGGGAAAAAGTCAAAATGAAATGGGGATATATACATTTTACTTTTTAATATGTTACTGGAACAAAGTTAACAGAACTTTTTCAATTTTACTCTCGCGGTTACTTAAGTGTCATAAAATCGGTAAACAAATGGCTCAAAACGCCATTAGTCACGTACTAGAGAAAATTTATGCTCAAGGCATACGATCATAAATCCTATTTAATTGCAATTTATTATTTCTGGGCCGGAACACTGAACCAATGCTCGGTACATTCCTGATACAATTGTATTTTATTTACTTAGCTGACTCATCTTCAATCACCTTATTCTTAGAGATAGTATGAGTATATTTGATTAGTAGTTGTCTTCTCAGCCTCTTTGTACATGTGAGTAACTTGTGGTAATAGTACAGTTCTGAGTGTTCAAAACACTACGTTTAGTTGACTACTAAATCTATTTATTGGTCCTCTGCTGTTGTGTCAGTTCCACATCTGTAATTATGTACTTACTTCATCGAAGTGTATTTATGCTGAGCTAGAAATAATGTTTCACGTCTGCCATTGTGTTACTCAAATATGTTGCTAGTGTATGTACTTATTTAACACTCACTCTATTAACATTTAAAACATAGGATAGCACATTCATTCAAATCTATAGTGTATTGCAGCTGATCAGTTTGCTCACGTGGCCATCCATTTCCACTCGATCGGACGCGTAAACCACAGGTAGTGTCTCTAGACCTACCACTAAAATGCATTAAGTAATTGTGGACGAGCGTAATGCTAAATTCCTTAAACCTATAGGACACCATGAGCTGCTCTGCCTCATCTAACATAAGGGTACCTATGGTCTCATTCACGCCTCCAACTCATAACCTCAATACGTGTAGGTGTGTCCTGTCACACACTACACCAAATAACGGCCAGCTCCAACCTTATAAATATTTCAAAGACGTGTCCTTCACGTCTCAACCACAAACACTGTTCAATTCTATTACACTGCCATTCCTTCCTACACAAGGTGAGTTCATTTTTACAACTTATCTGCATATTTTTCATAACACTAAGCAATCTCTTTTACTATTAATTAGTTAGCTCTACAGCCTACAATAGGTTTCACTGCCACTTCAGATCCTGCTTGTACACGAATTTGTATATGTTTTTAAAATATTATTGTGGGACCATTTCCAATAAAACAACACTTTGTACTTACAACATTACCAGGGTTCTATACATATTTGTTACTCAAATACATTTGTATCTTAATTACATCATACTTCTCTGTTGTTTATGTCACTGTTAGGTTTGTCACATTAGGTATTTTCTTCACTAATCGGTGGATAGAATGGTTACAGAACTCATGGCTTGATAGCCATGACGGAAAATTCTTATATTGCAAAGAAGGAGTCGAAACTTTGGTGAATAGGAAAGATGAAGAATGAGTGAGACCTGAAATGGAGAGAAGATCTCACACAGCTGGGACTGCACAGCTGCCACACTGTGTAGAGGTTACAGAACAACCTCATCCCTACAGAATTCATTGGTTTCAGAAAATTTTCGTATTGGAAAGAAGGGGTCGACATTTTTGTGAATAGGAAAGAGGAAGAATGAATGAGACCTGAAAAAGAAAGAAGATCTCACACAGCTGGGACTGCACAGCTGCCACACTGTGTAGAGGTTACAGAACAACCTCCTCCCTACAGAAATCATTGGTTTCAGAAAACTTTCGTATTGGAAAGAAGGGGTCGAAATTTTTGTAGGATAGGAAAGATGAAGAATGAGTGAGACCTGAAAAGGAAAGATCTCACACAGTTGGGACTGCACAGCTGCCACACTGTGTAGAGGTTACAGAACAACCTCCTCCCTACAGAATTCATTCATAACCTTTGACCACGCCAGCTCGATTTGAAAATACCGTATGATGCCTCTTTAGAAGCTGTCTCAGTTCTTCCTTTCGATTAGCTGAAATTTTATCGATTTCCTGCAATTTAGCTTCTATTTTGTCCAAAATAATTGCTTCTTCTTCTTCTGTGTTTAGCTTACTTTTACTAAAATTAACACCTTCGTCCCAATATCTCCTATTTTTCAGAACTCGGATAGGCAGCTCCCAAGTTTCATCATTAGTTACTACTCGTTTCTCAATAAAAGGTACCGTAATTACTCCAGTTATCTGCAAGACCGTTTTTAACTGGCTTCTTTCAAAGTCAACAACACTCTGATATTTTGACAAGAAATCTATACCAATTAAAACCTCTATACTGAGATTGTTTACAACTAAGCAGGGATGATCAATTAAATTACCATTAAAGTTAAAGGGCAGCAAAGCTTCTTGTTTTACCGTTTTTGACGCCTTGCCAGTAGCACCAATTATTCTTAGTCCTGATACCCTCATTACTGTAAGCTGCCTTTACCAGGTAATGCATCAAAGAAGGACTGAGATATCGCACTCACCTCACTTCCACTGTCTAAGAGACAACGTACGTTGATGCCCAACATATTCACTATTATTATAGGGTGGCTTATTCTAGGTTGTACAGGTGGTTCCTCAAATTCATCCAATAGTTCCTTTTGGATTTATCCCCAACTAAAGTGATCGACATCTGTCTTCATTACATTTAGGTGAAAGTGTGTAGGGGTTTCCTGAATCACATTTTCAGCTGCCTTTTCCAGTCGGTCTATTAATTTTAAATCGAAACACCGCACGACTTCATTACACTTAGTTTGCTGAACATGACCCAAATTACTGTAGTCTGAGCGATTCTGCGCCTCCAGACCGGGCATAACACTAGTTGCAGCTAAACCACTTTCACTGTTATCGTCGGGTTCCTTCTCAAGTGACAACTGGTCACAGCTACCGGGTTCATCGACCCCCAACAGGCTACCCTCTACATTCTCACTTACCTCCTGTCCTAAATTTATTAGTACAGTATCAACTTCCTGCACAGGCACTTTAGATAAGAGCATATCATTCTCATCGTAAATATAAGCATGAATTTCTTCTGCTTCTTCACCTGACAATTCAGTATTTTGTAGCTCCTCCCTACCGTTACACTGCTGCGCCTTCTCTTTCTCTTCCCACTTAGAAAGCGTCTCTAACACGGTATCTATCAAATACTGTGAGTGATCTAATATTTCTGCTGTATCCTTAGATGCTACCGATCCATCATCCACATGTTCAGTCTGAGTATTCTGATCTGTCTTACCAATTACCGTAATTACTGGCTTAGGAAAAGTAACCGCCCGGTGAGCGCCAGTGTCCTCATAGACGGGAACTAGTTTTCCTGCCTCGGCCTATTACTGTTTCCTTTATTTCCATTATAGTTAACTGGCACAGCATTGCTTTCCGCTCTGTTGTTTACCTGCATAATTTTGTTCCGAACAAAATTACTATCATTTGGATGGCATTGTTGGTTCTGATAATTATTTCTCCAATTCCTACCTCTCTTAGGATGGCGAACACCTACTGTTCTGATGTTTACATTGCCATTCTGCTCATTCTTAAAATTACTACTAGTGTTATTACCATTTCTATTATTACGTGCTTGCTCCTCATTGGCAGCCACACGCTCTACACGTTCCAAATATTCAATGAAACGATCCAGACTGTCTCTAGGGGCAGATATAATTCTAGTTTGCCAATACCATGGCAGTTTGGCTTCAAGACCTAGTATTATCATTTCAGGTTTTAGCTTTCCGTCCAAATGTGACAAACGTGAGATCCATGACCTAGCAAACTCTTTAATAGATTCCTTGCCTGCATTGAAGCGTTTTCCACTCCAAAATTCTCTCAACACTTCATTTTGCTTATTGCTAGACCAATACTCGCTAATGAAAGCTGTTTTAAATTCCGCTAATGTTTTACACTTCAACATAACATTAGCTGACCAACGCATGGCGTCACCTGCTAAATGGCTTCTAATAAATGAGATTTTCTCTCGTTCAGACCAAGTTGGTGGAATCACATCTTCAAAATCGTTCCATAAATCTTTCGGGTGGATATTTTTATCTGGATCGAACCGCAAGAACTTCCGACACCCGATAAAAGCGGCGTTTGCAGCTACAACTTGTTGCACACTACCATTACCAGAAGTTACTGAAGCTACTTTACTCTCAATGTTAGCAATGTTAGTACTAATATTTTCTACTCTCATTTCAACATTATCTACTCTTTGCACAATATGAGTAGTATCAGTTTTGATTGCATCTACTTCTGTTTGACATATGTTTACCTTTATATTAACATCTTTAATCCTATCTGAGCACAGTTCAGATTCCGCCTCGATCTTTTCTGTTAACTTGTGCTCCAGCTTCGCATCTTCCATTTGGAAGTCTTTGCGAACCTCAGCAACTTCGGATTTTACTGTTTTATACATTTCAGAAAATTGTTGAGCAACCTTTTTCTTAATATCCTCATGGTTGTAATAAATTTTATAATTCAAACTATCCAGATCCTCTTTCAACTTATTGCAACTAGCCTTGAAGGAAGTTTCTAATTCAGCTTTATTGGATTCTAATTTATTGTTCATTGCCTCAAACCATTTATTAAAATTGGTTTGGTTGGCCACAATCCTGTTATTTACCTCAATTATATCAGATTTTAATTCAGCTGTCATTCTAGCATTACTGGCAGGTATTGCTTGTAATATTACATTTAAATCCATATCCCCAGTATCTTTGGGTTGCTCACTAGCTGGCTTTTTATCACACTCAGGTGACGAAAAACTAGCTCCAACACCAGAATCATCAAAACTAAATGAAACATCTGATTGATCAGTCATATCTAACTTCTCCTTCTTAAACTCTACCACCTCTGATGACTGTTTCGTTTTTAACTCATCAGATAAACTATCATCCAATAAATTAACAATTTCTAATTTCTGCTTTACTACAGGGGTCTCTATTATTGAATCGTTGCCCCTTTTTACACTGCTGCCAGGAGACAATACTTCATATTTCACCTTAACATTACTATTTTCATGCATATTTACACTTGAACCGTTGTCTGGATTTACAGTTCCCTCAACAGACATAGGTTCTGATTGAAGTTTAACCTCAGTTTTTTTGGCGGTTCCATCGCCGAAAGTCTTTTAGTGCAGGTTAGTAAAATTTTTAACAGCTTTTCACTTAACTTAGTTCCTTCTGCACGACGTATGGCGTTGTCGGCGCGGCGTACCAGGATTACTGATGCGACGCAGTGCGTATAACTGCAGACAGCACTCCGACGGCTGTTGTGTGTTTGTGTGGCCCAAAACTGCAGGCGCGGCTCCGGTTGCTCCGGCGGACGACTGCGGTGAGGTGAAACTGGCTTCTCGCGGTGCTGGCAGTGCTAGACTCAGTGCCAGCTACGTCAATCCAGATGCGTTGTTAATCCAATTGTGTCGTTCACATGCACACGTAACACTACCACTGTTCTGTGTCGCATTTCACTCCCGTATCTGAATATTCAAAAATCACTTTCACTTTTACTCAGTTTCAATCCCGGCCGATGCACCATATGTGGGGCGGCGGGTGGAATTTTGGTTGCTGTTATATGTAGAATGTTATGTAGAAGAGAATGCATTTCCCGGCCAATGCACCATATGTGGGGCGGCAGGTGGAATTATTATTGTTATATAATGTTTGGTTTGTAATGTAATGTAGAAACCCTGCATTTCCATGCCGATGCACCAATTGTGGGGCGGCTGGTGGGATTATTTTTATTTAAATGTAGAATGTAATGTAGAAAAGAAAAGATGCTTTTCCCGGTCGATTAACCATTTGTGAGGCGGCGGGTGGATTTAATTGTTGTTATTTAAATGTTCCTATTATTTATGCTGTCTTTTGCCGTTCTCAACACTGGCTCTCTAACTACAATATTGGAAATCAGAAAGTGATTAGCAAAACGTGAAGCCTGTAATTAGAATTCCTAGTGCTCACTTCATCTGAGAAATACACTTATAGCTACAGCTTATAGCTCTGAGGCATTGGGAGATTGTCTGGGAATCACAGTCAAAAATCGATCCTGTAAAAACGTTCGCTATATTCTGAAAGTCACAGATGAAAAAAAAAAAAAAGGAACCCACACAATCCAACTACCAGAGCAGTTCAGAGTCTAATGCGCTGATGCAACTATAACTGTCCAAATTAAATGTTTAAGTGAATGCTCGGCATAATTTGATGAATATGCTCATCAAACGCCACGCTAAATAATGGTAGAATGTCTGTCCCGCGGCGGCACGTGAAAATACGACATACGCAAACTGAAGATAGATCATTAAAGTTATCCCAGAATTAACACTTCACTCGAAAATGATTTCATGGTTACGCGTATCCCGAGTAACTTAATACGGCATCCGAGGCTGTTTATAGCAAAGATACCGACGCGACGCGAATCCCGACACAGATGGTGTGCTATTCAGCATCTGGAGAGAACTGGGGCCTTGCTTCCTCGCGCAGCGTTCTTATATATAAAGCCGCGGTGCGGACGGCTAAGGGAACGCCTGATCAAATCGGCTCTCCCAACTAGTTGCTGGGCTAGTAGTGCACCACTTTAAGTTACCGAATAAATCATAGCTTCTTTTGCTGAGGGCCGATGAAGCTCTCAATTTAAATGTGCATTGAGCACACAGGTAAGTAATCATAATAAAAGTCTGACGTGGCTAAGTAAAATATTTCGGGCGAGAGAATTAATTTAATTACACTACACGAAGTAGACGAGCTCTGAACTTGCCCTTTGGAGATACGCTATCGCCATAGTTTTATAGTTATTCAATTGAAACTTCTCACATCTTTATGATTATAGCGGATCTCACTTCTACTTAAATTTAAACATCCTAGCCTTATTTATTCGCCTACTTAATTTATCTTGCTTCCTTAATTTTTAGGACAAAAGCCAGAAAATCATGAATTTCCACTAAAATTTTAATTTGTGAGATCCAAAGTACTGTTTCTATTAAATAATTATGAAAAAGGAATCTAAATATAAATTTTTAAGTCTCTAGCTCTTTTCTGTTGCGCCAATGATTTTTACAGAAAAACGTCCAAATTTCGAAAATAGTTAAAGTTATTGAACTGATATTCAACACATATTGATTTAGTATTACTCCTGACATGCTAGAACCGTTTCAGGTTATTTACTAGATTTTTAAAGTATTGCGCAACATTGATGACGTCACAGCTAGTTACAGCGGACTAGGCTGGCACACAATGGAAAGACTGATGAGAATTTTATAAGGCGTGAGTAGGCTGCTTCCCTACAGTACACACATCCATGCCCGAGGCAGATTCGAACCTGCGACCATAGCAGTCACGCGGTTCCGGACTGACGCGCCTAGAATGGCTCTGTCAATGCGGCCAGCTCCTCCATTGATCATTTGTGGTATAACATATATAGAGTGTATGTGTGAATGTCAGGGGTTTCCCCACAAACTCCTGAAGCGATTTCAACCAAATTTGGCACAAAAACAGTGGGCCTCACAAATATCGGCACTGTAGGGTTTGTAAGCTTGAAGCTGTACTAGGCAATAGATATGGACAAAACCGTGTTTTTTTTTCAGTACCTGGCATGTAAGCTGCCCAGCACAATTGGCATTTTGAGTAGGACTAGTCTCGGTCTTCCCTATCGACCTGCTTTGTGGGGCAACCTACATCTCAGAGGCAAAAATAGTTATCAAGCCCCTGATGTGTGGACTGCCCTGTGTAACAGGTGTGTTGTGGGAGTAGTAGCAACCCGTTTCATTGACCTATTTTGTAGGTACTGCACAGGCTGATGGGTATTATTGGGTGAAGGTTGAGATGGATAGAGGAGGATAATAGAGGAGGAGACAGAAAGAAGTGGGATGATGAGGGGGTAGAGAGACAGGCTGAGGAAGAGGAGAACACAGGGAGGGGGAGGAGGAAATGGGCAGAGGAGGGAGTGGACAAGATAGACCAAGAGATGTGGAAGGCTATGTGTGCAATGTAAGTGTCGAACACATATGTGAGCAAAGCCTCAGGGGAAATGCTAGTGGTATAATCATAATAACGATTTGTTTGCATCTACTCACAACCTCAGTGTTGAGCACCAGTAAGCTATTCCTCCTTGTTTGCATCTGTGCATAGTGTATAATTTTGGCCTAACGTCCAAGGAACAACAATTCAAATAAATACAACATTTGGAAAGTAAATATCCAAAAATCTGAAAGTGTATGTTGCTTGCAATTGATGTAAGATCTGTAATAGTAGCAATTTCCCACAACTTTGATGACATCAGAATTTACAAGATACAAAAACGAATTATGCATTCACTATTATTAACATTTCACTTAGGACTCCGAATATGAACAAAGGCTACAGACTATAGCTACTTAAACGTGTGAATGAGTGGAGTGCTGTCTCTTTCAGTCACTTCTACCTTCTTTCTGGAAAGTCAGTTTTTCTGTTATTTTTTTTCTATTCTTAGTGAAGGATCTTTCTCTTTCTGTCTTGCGTTACTTTACTTCCTATGGTTGGCATTTACGCCTGTGGAATCATGAATCTTGTTAGATATGTTGTTGATGGCACCTGTGGCCAAACTGAAGATGCTTGTCTCTTCTGGGTCAGTCGGGCTGCATACACAAACACATGAGCTTACCCTCAAACAAGCAATTGAAAACTATCCTGTGATGACCGTGATTTGCAATTTATAGAACTCCACTTTTTTTAAAATTTAGTTCTCATGTTACTTATTGTCCGAAAATTATACAAGAAATTTGGAAATTGGTGTATGGAAAACCATGAAAAAGTTTGGGAGGCCTGAAGTCTTCCTCAGATAGCATAATATTTAAAGCAACTGTTTGGAACAAATTGGAAATCCAGTTTCGTGGCCCAGTTCAAACCAGTATACTCTTATCCCTAATACTTAATTAATTAAGAAGCTCACAGATAACTTCTTTGCGTTTATTTGTGTATTTTGTCCATCGAGAACAAATACGAGCACAGGTTTAAATATTCATAAAAGGAAGATTGTTATAAAAATTAATTTAATAATTTTCGTTACTTAACTTACTGTCTTCATTCGATGTATTTCGTCGTTTTGTTGCTAATTATCTAGAGGTAGTATTCTGCTTACAGGAGGATACTCATTATATGCTACATGAAGTCATTTGTTGCAGGTACATAGAGCAATTTGGTTCTCTTCACTCTTACACAGCACAACTTTAACATACCAGCACATTTGAATCTCAGAATACATCATATACACAGTACCGCAACTTCCCGCCAACATACGACTTGAGCCACTAATCAAGGAGACCAAATATAACACATACATCATGGAAACCATTTAACATAATAAATGAGTTACTTACTGATAATCTTTTTTGACCACTTTAAAGACTTCACTTTATACCAAAGACTGTGATTTATTGGGAGAAAGCTTAGAAAATGCAACAAACGTGCTGAAGAGACTGCCTACACTACGCTTACTCGTCCTCTTCTGGAGTATTTCTGCATGGTATAGGATCCACATCAGATAAGATTGACGGAGGACATCAACAAAATTCAAAGCAGGGCAGCTTGTTTCGTATAATCACGAAATTTGGGAGACGTTGCCTTGGATATGATACACGAATTGGGGTGGCAATAATTAAAACAAAGGCGATTCTTGTTGCGGCAGGATCTCCTCATGAAGAAAACACAGTTTGTTAAGTAAGGTCGGCATTCCACACTGATAGTAAAAGATATCCCCTTAGTTCTTTCTCAGTCTAATAGAGGAAACCATCGTCCTTCATGCATTGTCGATAAAGCATTAGTTTACTTTGAATTCTTGACTGAGGTACGCAAGGAGAGACATGAGTGCAGCTTACGTGTTGGGTTTTGAAGCTGTGTTTTTCTGTAGCCACCCCAAATGAGTCATGCCGCGGCGCCTAAATATATGGCGAAATTAAAGTCATTTATACAAAAGCGGTTAACAGGCTATTAAGAGATTAAAAACATGGATGATTTCGAACAACGTGGCTCTTCGTTTAAGTGACTCCAAAAGTGCAAAAAAATCATCATTAATCATTTTTCGGGAAACTCAGACTTAACATTACGTTAAGCGCAAGCAAAATTCGCTTTGAAACAGCTGTCAACGCAAATTCTAAACATATGAAGGTCTCTTCCATGTGAATACGCGGGAAACCTGGTTTCAAGCATGCCTCAGAGATGCAATCAGTTATCGACACTGTGGGCGACAGGACGTACGGTATTGTTAGTTGTTACTGCGTTTTTCTTTTGTTCACATATGATGTATGTATATGTTTTAGTTAGTTGTCAAATGCATTTTTCTACTGATTAATCCGACCACGATCTTACGTAGCAGACAGCATATTGTTGGCGGCCACCTGTAAATGAAGAAGTGATCATCATCATAAAATAAATCAGAGCTCGTACGGAAAGATATAGGTGTTCGTTTTACCTGCGCACTGTTTGAGAGTGGAACGGTAGAGTAACATCCTACAAGTGGTTTGATGAACACGTGTCAGGCAACTGATTGTGAATTTCAATGTAATCATTTATATGTAGATATGTATGCAGAAGATATTTTTAAAGTTTATAACCAACTATTTTTAATTTTGATACCTTCAAATGGAAATAACATTAAGTTAACATCCAGTACATGTAAATAATTAAATTATTTGAATAATAATACAACTCATATTATTCATGTTATTAAAATTATACGAAATAATAATAATTTTGAACTTACTTACATCGTGTCATAAATTTTTGAAGTGACTCTTCGGACGTCAGTATTTGCTTGTCATTAGTTACTGTCCAATATCTGTGTTATTTAGTCCGTTGTAGTCGTGATGCTTAATGTACCACATATTCAAGAGCCTATAGTGGTTAATAAAAAAAAAGAGAAGAAAAGAAAAGGTTGAAAATGTGGGAAGAAATGGTGAATAAAAAGTGGGTTTTAAAAATCGTTAGTGACCGTGAAAAAGGGAAAGAATGAAATGCAAATCGGACTTCGTATTACAGAAAAGTTATCGGACTTCGTGATTCGGAAAGGCTATTGCTGGGGTGGTCCTTGTGGCGTTTCTGAGCAAAAGTCAAACCAATTTCCACTACAAAAATTATTTGAAAAAAGACAGAGAATAACAAATGTAACTAACAGGGGGAAATGGCGTAGATAAGAGTTCATTCTTTACCATGTTAACATGTCTTCTTTCGTGCGGCGTCCAGTTCTTCAATAACCTCCTACTTTATTTCTGCGTGAAAAGTCTTCTCCGAAATCTTGCAATTAGTTTCATTGTCCAGGAATTTCTAATGTATACAAAACCGTCTTGATATTAAATGCAATTTATTTTACGTTGCTTCCCTCCTCCAAATGTCATAACAACTTTCACGATATGTCTACACATTAACAAGTTTTTTTTCGTCTTTATCAGATCACGTCTGCATTAAGCTTCCGCTCCCGAGAGACAATAAAGAAACGGATAGAAAAAAAAAGAGTTACAATTTTAGTATTTTCTCTGCCGTCGAGCGCTCATACAGCTGCGACTGTATAATTTATGTCTGAGGGAACGAGTGTAGCGCGGCGAAATTCAAAGTCCCGCTACATCGCCCCCTCGACTGTCACGCTAAATCATTTAGCGTGGCAGGCTAGCAAACAATATAATAGATATACCTAAATGTCAATATATACATAGTTTCATAGGAAAGGCCACGTGCATTCATAGGGGATAATCTTTGTCAATACTTACTTTCTAAATCTATATACTAAATACAATTGTTAAAGTTTTGTTCCCTTTTACAAAATTAATGTACGTATATTTACATAGAGTTTGTTTGAGCAAGCTGCTCGCCAGCCAAGTTCATGAAGTGCGCTTCCAGCGTTGGTTTCCCAGTGCATCTCTGGCAGCACGTAGTCTTTGCGCATGCGCCATAGCATCACTGAAATTCGCGTGCGGCAGATTCAAAATCGCTGTGTTATGACAGTCTTGCACAGTATTCACTTTCACATAGTGTTCATTACAAGTTATTATTCCTGCATAAATGGCGTATTAAGTCCGGTGACACCATAAGATTGAGGGTGTGCTTGATCTGGAGCAATGTCCATGTCTTCTGTTACGACACAACACTCCAGGTCCTTGTGCGTTTTCATGACTATTGTTCCCGGGGCGTATATGGTCGATATGGTTTTTAGCCTCCCCATCGCCTACTACAGGTGCTGAGTTTGTTGTCTCGAGAGCACCTGAAGGCCGGCCAGGAACAACGGCGTCGATGTTCGCAAAGGTAGGTGTTTCATCACGTTGTTTACACTTGCCAACAAACGTCCATTTGCAGTGTGAAAATCCTCATTATCGTTGAAGTTAATTGCAGTTTATATCGGTTTACAAACAGTAATTTGGTTTATGCACCATAAGTTTATAACGTACACAGTTTAACACAGTTTGCAGCACTTTTTCGCCATATTTACATTTTAACAAAGTTCACTGTGTCCCAGCATGTTGACATCGTTAATTATGAAAGCTTATTCTTCGTGGTCACATTTCAAAATATGTTGACAATATGCAAAGTTTTAACACATATACAAATACATATAAATTTACAAGAATATACATGTGAAATATTTACACTAAAAATTATACTAAGTCTCATTGGCTTTCTTTTATTGGGGTTTATGGGCATTTTGATGTTCTTTATTAAGGTTTGGGCGTGCCAAGGGATATGAGACTTAGTATTTAAAGCATGGGCTTTTCTTCATTTATTATTTGTTTCTTTCTTTTGATTCCATATCTTGGCTAGTGGTTGACCAGGCTTGTAATGTGATCAATATTCATGTCTTTTTATTCATACCTGAAAGTTTACTGTCACACAATATATTCTTACATTCCATAAACAAACAATACCCAGCTGCAGGAGGTGGTAGGATAATGGAGAAAGAAAAAAAAGATAGAATGGAAGAAACTATTCACTACCTATAAACTACCAAATCCTACAGCTACTACATAAAAAGGGAACATAATACATTATGCATCACCTTCAAGGGGTGTGAGAAAGGAGGTGCTTACCATTTACCAAATCATGGGTAAATGTAAGTGTCCCTACGTAAAATCTGTGTAGTGTAACATCATGACAGATTCTCTGTTTGTATTCTGACTGTTCGTATGACTATGTGTATTATACCTTAACAAATCCTTGCATGAGTAAATTACATATCTGCTCAGTACTTCCTCGTTATCTCCACTTCTTGTGGAAACTGTCTATACAAATGGAAAATATATCTCACAGAGATTGTCTCTCTCATAATGTGTATTATATAATAACATATCAAATTTCCTCTCAAGAGTTCAACCATGAACTTTCTTCTACTTTAGTGAAGGTTAAACATCATTTATGTTGTGTATATATATCATTTCTTTCTATAAAACATAAATAAAGAACATAGTATTATAATTGAAAGTAAAATGTCTGTTTCTCAGTGTCCGTTGCTCGACGTTGGTTGCGCGAGTGGTCACTGCTCCTTTGCACTTACCTTGCATAGCCTGAAAAGTCAAATGTTGTCTTCAACGTAGATGTAATTTTGTCATCTGTTCGCTTAAGTGGAGGTGGTGTACGAGTCGCAAAACGGCCTTAATAACTCTCCTATCTTTTGCTTCCTCAGGGTTATCTGTCATGTGTACGTATAATAAAGGCTAACATGGCACTAAATTTCACTTTCGTAAAAAGTTTTTTTTATACAAATGTATTCACATGAGGGCTGTGTAAAAACTATATTTCAACTTAAGTTCCTTAAAATATCATTCTCCTGTCTGAACACGAACTATAAATGTTTTCTTCCACACAGTGGCTTAACAAAACTTAACGAAAGGTTACAAAGTTACACTTCTGAAATAAATTAAAGCTAATGTGTTTCCAAGTTACATTCTTATTACACTTCTTTCAACAGCTGTAATCATCATTATGTTCACTCTGCTTTTCTTGCATTTGTTCATTTTCAAGGGCACTGTAAATACATTCATATTTAACGTCTTGTACTCACGTATTCTAACTCATCACAAATGTTTTCTTTCAAACTGAAATTCTTATGTGATCTTAAAGATGTTGACTATTTACTCACTTCTCTATGTAGTACAATATTACCAAAACATTCTCACTCATTCCCTACTCACGTATTCATCATAATATATATATCCTTATACATTAAACATATTCCTCATCACACATTAATATATCACATACGTGGGCCCATTTGGGACTTCCATTCTCATAAAACTCCAATAGTATCCTCCTCAAATAATCTCTTGTCTCCATCAACTACTTCACAGTAACTTACCTTCTTATATTAACTTAAATATTAACTGATTCATACTGATCATTCATTCTTACATCCTCATTCATTCTGCTACATACCTATGTCATTACTGATCTCAATAGCTATTATCTCCTGTCATTGGAGTGCCTTGAAATAACTAACTAATTGTTGATTCACCTTATAATTTACAATTAACAACAAATGTAACCTGTGTAGATCTCATTCCTATATGAATATCTTCTCATTCAGTAAGTGTACTTACCTGGGTTTACATTCTCTTCGTAATTATGTGTGCATGTGTAACTGCAGTATATAATTTCCATAAATTAACGTTTGTGTTCTTTGGGTGTATAACTTAATGTTCGTGTATTCAATACAAATATTTACGATCTCGCCTTCACAGCGACTTGCTCATGTTCAAATTAGTTGTCATTATATTATGTTGTTTTAGTGCACAATGGGTTTCAAATGTCTGTGGGGATGCAGCCCCCTCGGCTTGTGAGATAACAAGTATTCTAGGAAGTAACAACCTGGGCGAGGTATGCTTGCTATTCTGAAAGAACCTGAATTTAATAGCTGCCATTTTCTGTTCAGTTGTTTTAGTTTTGTAGACTTGGGACGTGAACGCAAAAGAACAAGGTCATCAACCTGATAGGTTTGTTAATTCCTGTTCTGCTGTCATTTTGTCGTCGTACCTGAGGAAACAAACCGTCTGAACCGTTGCAATCTTACAACACCTCACGACCGAAGCACGAGCGCTTAGCTCGGTCGTCGACTGTTTTCCGTCGTCTGCTGTGTTTGGCCGGGTTCATTGACCAGCTCCACTTTGTTTAAATTCCGGCCGGTTGGCGCCCACGCGTCAGCTGATGGCGCCCCGCAATTGTTATTGCTACTTCGTGGCGGCGATTGCATGACTGTACTGGGGAACGGCGGCGGATTCCGTGGAGGGTTATGGTTTGTCATGCGTGAATTTTGTGTGTTCCACATATTCTGTCGGTGATTGCTGGGATTGTTATTGTTTTGGTAGTAATTATGTGTGTTATATGGCATGTTCCTGTCAAAGTAGCCCAGATTGTACCGGTTATTCTCACGTCTCCTATCGCTGTTGTTGTTGTACTGTCTGTGATTTTCATTTTGCTTGTAGTTACCATTTTGATATGGGTGATAATTATTGTTGTTATTATTATTCCACGAATTTCTGCGGTTGTTCCTACCGTCATAGACTCTCCATTTGAATATGTTTCTCGCGCAGGCATCGTATTGTGTCACGGCGCGGACGGATGGTTCCACCAACCACCGTCACTATGGTTCCTCTGTGGTGGGTGCTGATTTCGGTTACCAATATGAGTAAAATTTTAATGGCGTGAATCGCCTCTGTAAACTACGTTCATTTGATCAAAGAAGTTTAAGAAAGTCTTAACGTCATTCTCCGGTACTCCTATTAATCTGTCTCGGTATGGAAAGGGTAAGTGGCTCTTTAAAGTGTCAATTATCGCTGGCAAGTCGGCTGGTTTGGACCAGTACAGTGTCTTGTCTAGGTACCTCTCAAAGTATTGTCTTAATGTCTCTTTTTTAGGGTCATAGGTCTCGGGGTTGCACACTTCTCTCCTTAGATTCTGTTGCTCATTCTCGGGCCAGAATTCGTCCAAGAAGGCTTGTTCGAACTGTTCAAACTTAAGGCACCGCCGCTTCATAGCGGCACCCCACTTAGCTGCTTGTCCTCTCATGAGATTGGTGACGTATCTGATTTTATCGACTTCTGACCAACTACGTGGAAAACACCGTCAAATGATCTAATAAACTCAATAGGGTGGACTTTGTGCTTGTCTTCACTGGAAAATGTCTGGAAATACCCATGCCTTACAAACATGTCATCGGCCATGCCGGTTGGCATAACTCTATTGACGTGGTTTGTGTCACTTACTACTCTAGGTTCAAATGGTTCAAATGGCTCTGAGCACTATGGGACTCAACTGCTGAGGTCATTAGTCCCCTAGAACTTAGAACTAGTTAAACCTAACTAACCTAAGGACATCACACACATCCATGCCCGAGGCAGGATTCGAACCTGCGACCGTAGCAGTCGCGCGGCTCCGGACTGAGCGCCTAGAACCGCTAGACCACCGCGGCCGGCTGCTACTCTAGGTGTCGTACCGTAATATTGCTCGTTTGGTGGAAAAGAAAACGTCACATTGTAATTTTGACTTGAAATAGGTGATTCCACAATAGGTGTTGTAACGTCGTTGGTTTAATTTGCTATGAAAGCGGTGCTGATAGCCAAGACCATAAAAGTGGGTTAAAAGCTGTGAGCTGTCTGGCGAAGTTAACCTTGCATTACTGAGCAACTGTTTCACCAGGTATCCAGTCTAGCTTACCAAATTACCAACCAGACTAACATTAATTATAATCTTTTAATAGTCATACGACAACCGGTGATATATATATATATATATATATATATATATATATATATATATATATATATATATATATATATAAAGAGAATTTAAATAAAAAGAAGTAAATCTGTTTATTTTCGGAAATTTATTTTAACATTGATCATTGAAATTTCAGCATATTAAACTTGATTCATAACTAAACTGGTGCTCTATTTAGGATTGTGAAAATGTGAGTTTGTAATCTTACGGAACACATCAAATATGGAGCCAAGATTGGGAGACCGCATACAACATTGCATTCATAAAATAACACACGAAGAACGTTGAAACATATGCAAGAGAAAATTAACCACAACCAACCCGATTCAATTTTCAACCAAAGAATTTACGTTCGTAGCGCAATCCTGTCCGTCATGAAATTACCACACACGGGTATACTAAATTCGTACTAACTCTCTGTGTCCTCCCGAAAAGAATAGCTGAGGGCTACTTTGATGATTACACCACATGCTTCACGTGGTCAACTTGGTTTACACAAAGAGTGTAACTCCACAATAATTTTGATAATTAAAATAAATTAGATCGAAAAGCAATTTACAAAAGAAAAACCTGGAACTGGTTACTATCGTCTTACTATTAACCTGATGGGTCAAACAATTGTATAAGCACGTGGTACTGGTCTCACAAAGTACACCCCACGTGGGTTGAACATAAAGAAAAGTTGCTATATTGAAATATATAGTCAAGACGAGACGTTATAATCTCACGCACATTGGCATTGAAGATTGATGATGCTAGTTAGAGTTACTGATCAACACGTGGTTCCACTTTACTCACAAAGTAGTGACAAAGCGACTACCGGAATATATTCTGAACTTCACAATCGAATTACACTGGGTTGCAATTTAAGATAACATTAGATATTTTAGAGCTAAACCTGAAATAAAGGTGATTAAATTTTCAGTTAGGCTGAACTTAAGAAATCCATTGTCCTACGGACTTAGCAGACACGCGCTTAGCCGGAGATCTTACCACTTCAGACGCTCGCCGCGGACCGACTGCCGTGGTCTCTTCCTGAGGGTGGCTCACAAATACAAACGGAAGTTGCCAGAGGGGCAGGTTCCTATACCAACATGACAAGGGACAGACAGGACCAGACTCAGAATAGAAACCTCTCTGCTTTTAGAAAGCGTAGCTACCTGTTCCGACGTTGGTCCTACTGTTCTCTAGCAGACAGGCTTGTCTGCTACCCTCAAGCATGCAACTAGAAATACATTTGCTCATTCATCCTCTCACACAGAAGGGAAGGGGGATGACAGTATCTTATCATATACAGTATATAAAAGAAAGCGGATGTAGGTTCCGTATGAGACTGTATGACATGAATTACATATAAACTGTGTTTTAAAGTGTAGTAGTGTGACAGATCGTTCTTGTTTATGTGTAAAAGTAACACGTTCCACTACTTAGTCTTCTCCCAGATAGTCAGAAACGCCACAGTAAATTTAGAAGAGGAATTTATGCCGTAAATGACAACAGATTTAAGAAATTAACATGAAAGGAATCCAGCAGAGACCTTTCAGTGTTCTGTCTGTGTCATTAGCCGTGGTTTTAGCTGCTTTGTCGTTCCCTGACGATGCGTTTGCACCAATCGCCAAACACAGCACAACATGGTCTCGTAATTTTGTCACTTCGTCTTCTATGTGTTTTGTCTCATCTTTAACATGTGTCTTTGTTTTTGAAAGTATGTCCTGTGTAATTGTTTCGAGTTTTTTGTCCAGATAGTCGTCACACAATTTACATTCATGTACAATTCTTTCGGCCATGTTGGTGTCGTAGTTTAGTGACGCGAGGTCCGCTCGATCTTCTAATTTTTCTATCTTTTCTTTGGGGTGGGTTTGTTCAAGAACTACCATTGTGAGCTGTTGGGTAATATTTCCCACTTCTTCAGTCAGCTTTTCTTGGGTGGAGCTAGCTGTAGTGTGGGCCTGAGCTAACACTTCCACACGGGTGTTCACTTCCTGCTGCACATTAACTATTTGAGTTAACTGATTCTTACATCGGGTGATATTGTTTTTGTTTCATGTGTGAATGTAACCAAAGTTTCTTCCTGTTTAGTGACTCGGTCGGACAATGTGTCAAAACGCTGGCTGAGCTGTTGAGTGGTGTTATTTAATTCTGTCATCTGTTTTGTCGTTCGTTCAAAATTTTCGGTCATAGTATGGTTTAATATGTCAATTTTCTGACTAACGTCTCGTTTCATGTCTGCAAATAACTCTAATAGTCGGTCCGGTTTGTCAGTTTCCTGTGTCCGATTTGTGTCACATTGCTGAATTTGTCTCATATTCGGTTCTGACATTGATGTTAACAATGGCGCTGACGGTCTAGTCTCGCGTTTATTCCACATTTCGTCATTTAAAGTCGCCATCTGTGTATTATCACAAATGTTGCGAGTTTGAGGCAAAATCATTGCATTGATCTGTGAACTCGTCCATGCAGGGAAACGCGGACTTTCTTGTTGGCTGAACGATGAATCTACTTCACTTAACTCATCTGCCGAAACTATCTCTACCTTACCGCGTTCCATTGTAACAGGATGTATAATCGTAAGTCAAAAAGAGAATAATATAAGTCTAATTAATAAAGATTTGATTCAAATTTTGGTTGAAATACTTTCTCGTCAACGTAAATGATTGCTCTATTGCAAACAATGGTTGAGAAAGATGCAGCAGGGCGGACAAAATTTTTCGTAACAAATGACTGTTTGGCGGTCAAATTCGCGATCTTCATATGCTACAACAATACTATAATTACCACAAACTACAATAGAGATAGATAATTTTGAAAAAATCTAGAAGAAAACTACAGGATGTGTGGAAAAGGGAAAAATGGATTCTGCAGTTGGCTATTGAATGCTTGAATGAAACATGATTGTGTGACACACCATTAAATTTTCTGTCCTCCAGCGGCTGGTCAATCACTTCTGCGTAAATCGTATTCGTCAAAATATGGATTTTCTTAATACATCTCCATCGGATAGTCACCAAAAGGTCTCGACATAACAGTTTTGCATCAATATATGCCATGCAAAGAAAAACAGATAGAATTAGTTACAAAAATTCTTTACAAAATTGTTGTATAATCATTTGCTTAGGTACAATAAAGTTGGTCTTTTAGTTACCATTTAGACTTCAGAATTTTTGGTTATTCTCTGTTCGGAAAAAAATACAAATTGAAGTTTCAAATTTGCTCAAAAACGACACATCCGAAAATTGCGTCCTGTCGCGGGAGCCAGTTGTAGTGATTAATAAAAAAAGAAAAAGAGAAGAAAAGAAAAGGTTGAAAATGTGGGAAGAAATGGTGAATAAAAAGTGGGTTTTAAAAATCGTTAGTGACCGTGAAAAAGGGAAAGAATGAAATGCAAATCGGACTTCGTATTACAGAAAAGTTAGCGGACTTCGTGACTCGGAAAGGCTATTGCTGGGGTGGTCCTTGTGGCGTTTCTGAGCAAAAGTCAAACCAATTTCCACTACAAAAATTATTTGAAAAAAGACAGAGAGTAAAAAAATGTAACTAACAGGGGGAAATGGCGTAGATAAGAGTCCATTCTTTACCATGTTAACATGTCTTCTTTCGTGCGGCGTCCAGGTCTTCAAAAATCTCCTACTTCATTTCTGCGTGAAAAGTCTTCTCCGAAATCTTGCAATAAGTTTCATTGTCCAGGTATTTCTAATGTATACAAAACCGTCTTGATATTAAATGCAATTTATTTTACGTTGCTTCCCTCCTCCAAATGTCATAATAGCTTCCACAATATGTCTACACATTAACAAGTTTTTTTCTTCTTCATCAGATCACGTCTGCATTAAGCTTCCGCTCTCGAGAGACAATAAAGAAACGGATAGAAAAAGAAGAGTTACAATTTTAGTATTTTCTCTGCCGTCGAGCGCTCATACCGCTGCGACTGTATAATGTATGTCTGAGGGAACGAGTGTAGTGCGGCGAAATTCAAAGTCCCGCTACAAGCCTTATGAAAGGATCGCACTTCAGGCGCCAGTTACACGCAGTTCCCATCGCCGTCTTGGCTCAGAAACTCACATATGTGAGTGATTCGAAACATTTTAAGTAATAGGATCCAGTATGCTGTCCTGGACTGCTAGTATTCATCAGATACACATTCAGTGTGATTCAGCTGCCCCTACCAACATCGTTTTATGCAACCAGCAAGGTTATTTCTAGTCTTCAAAAACCACGCACGAATTGCTCATATTCTCTCGCTCGCTACTGGAGAACAATTGCCATTCAGAAATAATGAACAGGACCTTTTCTGTACAAAATTTAATGTATTTAAATTTTGTACTGGCAATGGTTTTCGCTACAGGCTGTAGTTTTCGTGCAATTGCCGGCCGCGGTGGTCTCGCGGTTCTAGGCGCGCAGTCCGGAACCGCGCGGCTGCTACGGTAGCAGGTTCGAATCCTGCCTCGGGCATGGATGTGTGTGATGTCCTTAGGTTAGTTAGGTTTAAGTAGTTCTAAGTTCTAGGGGACTGATGACCACAGCTGTTAAATCCCATAGTGCTCAGAGCCATTTGAACCATTTCGTGTAATTCAAGAAAAACGTACAAAGGCGACTTTCAAATGCACCTGCAGTCCCGCACTCATCCCTCACCAGACAGGACTTTTAGTATGTCGTTCGTGGCATTACCTCCTAGCAATGTAGAAAAATTTTACAATTACAGGAACTTTTCTCTATAGTCTATTTTTAGGTATCTGTTGATAGGGCGATCAAGCCACCAGTATAGTCCACTGTTTCATTAACATTATTACTTTAAACGTGCCCGTGAGGGCAATGAAAGGAAAACGACTTCTGTAAATGTTACAATAAAACGAATTACGTTGACAATGCAGTCCAAGTTTAGTCCTTACGAGCCCAGTAGCTTCGCAGCCAGAAGGCCTGACGAATACAACGATGTAACTCTTTATTTATGCTGTTAAAATTCACAAAATAGTTAGACAAAATTTGCACACGCGTCAATTTTACAATTTGTAAGTGCTCGACTAAATCAGTGATGTAATATGGCCAGTCAATGAAGATGAAAAACTGTCGACTGCTGGAAATAATTCATGCAGTCGCAAATATTTGTACAGTAGTAGGAGAGAGTGGCATGAACGACATAGTAGAAATCCTGACCGGTGGCGGATGAGTGTGGGAGTGGGTGTGGGTTTGGAGGTCACTTTTGTACGTTTTTTTTGAGTAACTCGAAAACCACGGCTGCTAACAGAAACATATCCCAGCACAAAATTTAGTTACATTAATATCGTACAAGAAAGGTTCTGTTCATTCTTTTCTGTAGGGCTAAAACTGTATGCGTAGCGAGCGAGAGAAAATGAAATCTCGCACGTGGTTTTTGAAGGCCAGATAGAACATTGCGGGTTGCATAAAACGACATCGGTAGGGGCAACTGAAACAGCCTGCTTATTGAGAACTAGGGCGGTCCTATCACACTTACATGATGCACAGCTGACAATAAATCCTTGATGAATACTGTACGCAGAAAACATGCGTTTTATTAGGCGCAGCAAGAGAGAGAAGAGTTTGTACAACGTTAAATGTAACAATAACCGCAATAAACACTGTCAGGGTGAGGTGGTTTCCCGGGTTACCGAACTCCAACGAAATGAAAAAGAAATCTTTAAATACGTGTCCTTCTAATTGTCCACAGTGTTCTTTGCGATTTTCTGCGCGCATCTTCGACGATCATTTACAAAGCTATCGCAACTGTAGTCACGTCAGCTTTCGTACACGCTCCAGATACAGACGACAGCTACCACTGGATACCGCTGGGGTTCGCAAATTTCTATGGGATCACGTTCCGTGAGATATACCGGCTCGTTTCAAATAGCGTAGCGACCACATTGAAACCATGTTGGCGCGCTTCACGTTGAAAACAAGTCCCATGTGAAGACGGCTTTGATGGCTGGAGAACTATGTAGAGACACGTGCTCCTCGTCCAGACCCTGAAGTCCTAAAGGATGTCTACCGAGCACCGTGTTATCCTATGAATTTCGGCGTCATGCGGATTTTGTATGGAGAGGCATGGGATCATCACACGGCTTTCCCCGCCGTTTTTGCAGCTTTCTGGACCGTGGAGCGACTACTACTCGGTCAAGATCTCCTCACTTATTATCACGAATGTACGTACATACTGAGACGCCCGCTAACCCCACTGGGCAGAACAGGTAATTATGATTGTGGAAAGGGCCAAATAGGTTGGGGTTAGTTTCATCTTCTAATTGTAATTTATCAACACTTTCACGACCAAAGCAGCACGCAGTCGGACCTTTACCGAATGCAACTCTTCCACGTCTGAAGGCCTCCAAACAAGAAATCTTAACAAATCAACAAGATGAAAATCCCATTGAGACAACAATAAAATAATTTTAAAAAAATATCACGGCAAAGTCGATAGAACAAACATAGGCAAGGTGCAATACCAAGGGCTGAAGGCCACAATTAAGTTACAAAATTTTAGAATATATTACCATAGACTTTTAAAGGCAGAAGGTCAGAATGTTTAAAAACAAGAAATCTTAAATACCAACAAGATAAAAATGCTATTAAAAGGCAAATAAAACAATAAAAAAACATATCACGGCTAAGTGGAAAGCCTTAAGAGAAAGCAGATAGAAAAAACATATGCAAGGTGCAATACCAATGGCTGAAGGCCACAATTAAGTCTCAAAATTTTAAAATATATTATCATAATCTTTTAAAGGCAGAGGGCCGCAATGTTTAAGCTTGAAAGATAAATTAAAGAACTAATTTTGCAAAATTTTTAAGAAAATAATAGCCATGAGCCTTAAATTTTAAGCAGCTAAGAACAGATAATTAAACACCGGTGGCACTCAAAAGCCTCGAGGGAGGTCGGTCTACCCTCGTTCACTTAGGCAAGACAGGTGGTGAGCGTAACTACACTTGATCCGTCGGAACCCAACCAGGGGACAGCCACGGACCGACAGACACAACGACTTGCTTCCCATCAATCAGTACATGACAGCTCAGGCAGAAAAGGTTACAAATGTGATAATCCACAATGGAGTATGTATAAGCTGTCCTACCATGTTGGACAGCGACAACAGGTGAGGAAAGGACGCTGTCTGTAATTACGTTAGTGGCCAGGGCAGGTAACCGGAACACTAACGGCCACCAGGCAGAAAAATTCCGCTGGTACACTTGAATTTGAAACACGGTAATACAGTTAACTTCACGCTAAAGAACACTGCCTGAATTTACGTCAGTGCCCAGGGTAGGTAGCCAGAATGCTAACGGCTACAAGGCAGAACCCACTGGTGCACTCGAATTGTAGTCAACCGAAATACGCTACTGACCATTAAAATTGCTACACCAAGAAGAAATGCAGATGATAGACGGATATTCATTGGACAAATATATTATACTAGAACTGACATGTGATTACATTTTCACGCAATTTAGGTGCATAGATTCTGAGAAATCAGTACCCAGAACAACCACCTCTGGCCGTAATAACGGCCCTGATACGCCTGGGCAGTGAGCCAAACAGAGCTTGGATGGCGTGTACAGGTACAGCTGGCCATGTAGCTTCAACACGATACCACAGTTCATCAAGAGTAGTGACTGGCGTATTGTGACGGGCCAGTTGCTCGGCTACCATTGACCAGACAGCAATGTCGCGATACGATAAACCTCAATCGCGCTAGGCTACAATCCGACCTTTTTCAAAGTCGGAAACGTGATGTTGCGCATTTCTCCTCCTTACACGAGGCATCACAACAACGTTTCACCAGGCAACGCCGATCAACAGCTGTTTGTGTATGAAGAATCGGTTGGAAACTTTCCTCATGTCAGCACCTTGTGTGTGTCGCCACCGGTGCCAACGTTGCGTGAATGCTATGAAGAGCTAATCATTTGCATATCGCAGCATCTTCTTCCTGTCGGTTAAATTTCGCGTCTGTAGCACGTCATTTTCGTGGTGTAGCAGTTTTAATGGCCAGTAGTGTAGTTAATTGCACCGTATGGCGGCTAAATTTCAGCAGTAGAAATACTCTGTGTTGCTGACAGGAAAACCTCCCCAACAGCAAACCACTGAAGCGAACCACCACGACATGAAAGGACGTGGCTTGGGTACTTGAAATCACTACTCAATTTTGACGTCCTGGGTAGGTGAACCACCAAGTTCGTAGCGATCGGACAGCTCCATACACGCTCTGACACTGCGCAGAGGCTAGCAACGGACCCAGCCGACTACACTGTGCGGAGATAATTTCCCTCGTCCGCAACAACAGACCGACTGCTTCCAGACCCCCTAGCCGGAACCCAGTGATCTCTATACTACCTGGATGTTGGACTCCAGCTGTCTGATCGTGCCAGCCGTAGACGCTCATGTTTAGTTTTTTGCCAAATTACAAGATGGTTGCTAGAAAATGTCACTAGAACATCAAAAGAAAATACATTTCGATTCTGTCCGCACATCAGCCTATAATATCACTTGTTGACATGAAGTTCAAAACAAGAAATCAGTTTGGAATTCTTTGTCTTGTATAAACAGATAGAAATTTGTTTGCCTAACTACAACAAGGCCGACGATACAAAGCACGTGCATATGCAGACACGCTGCAGTTTTATACTCAGAGACCAAACTTCTAAATCCAGGCTGTATAGAGATCACTGCTGGAAACTATATACACCAACCCAAAGATGGTACACGGCGCAAATATCGATACACATCACTGCTGCCACACGTAGAAGGAAGAAGAACCACGACGTAACAAGGGCGGGAAACCAAACACAGATAGACAGCGAAGTTCACGAAAACGCGTAGTTGGGGGTGAGCACGGCTCACATCCCATACCAGGCCTTCCACCAAGGAAAAATCCTTGTCAATACCAGGAACTTAAAACAGGTCCTTCGCATGGTACCAATCTACACTGACCGCTCAGCCACTGAGGTGGATCAACTGTTTATAGAGGTAGTGTTAAAAGCTGCAGTACAGCATACGGGTCGACTATGACGAGAAGTAATACCCTCTGCCTTGTAGTGGACAGTGCGTGCACACGCTTCCCGATCTCGGGTGGTCTCTGTTGTCGGCGTGCAGCTGCGCACCTGACGACCAGAGAGAGTGGCGCGGGCGGGGGCGGCAGGAGCTGCAGGAGGAGCAGGAGGCAGGGCACGGGGGGGGGGGGGGGGGGGGAGGACGGGGAGCCGCGTCCGTTCGGCGACCGGTAGCGGCTGTCTCGAGTTGCGCGCTGCTCGGCCAGGCAACTCGATCTGCGTGGCCAGCCCCGGCCTCGGCAGATGGTCCTCCGGTAATAGGAGACCACGCCAGCCTCCGGTCTTCATGCCGCGACAAGCGACAGGCGCCCGCAGCAGGATTGCCCCCTCCTGCAAGTGTGCAGGTGGGGGAAAGGCCGTCTTTGGCTGACTTTTCATATCTTCGACTCTACAATCCGACAAGTTCCAGCACCCCTCTTGATTATCTAAAACTTTCTTTCTTTCTCACTGGTCATATCGGACTCGAGAATCCATTACCGCAGCAACGTACACTACTGGCCATTAAAATTGCTACACCAAGAAGATGCAGATGATAAACGGGTATTCATTGGGCAAATTCATTACACTAGAACTGACATGTGATCACAATTTCATGCAATTTAGGTGCATAGATCCTTAGAAATTAGTACCCAGAACAACCACCTCTGGCCGTAATAACGGCATTGATACGCCTGGGCATTGAGTAAAACAGAGCTTGGATGGCGTGTACAGGTATAGCTGCCCATGCAGCTTCAACACGATACCACATTTCATCAAGAGTAGTGACTGGCGTACAGGCGTATTGTGACGAGCCAGTTTGCTCGGCCACCATTGACCAGACGCTTTCAATTGGTGAGAGAATGTGCTGGCCAGGGCAGCAGTTGAACATTTTCTGTATCCAGAAAGGCCCGTACAGGACCTGCGACATGCGGTCGTGAATTATCCTGCTGAAATGTAGGGTTTCGCAGGGATCGAATGAAGGGTAGAGCCACGGGTCGTAACACATCTGAAATGTAACGTCCACTGTTCAAAGTGCCGTCAGTGCGAACGAGAGGTTACCGAGACGTGTAACCAATGGCACGCCATACCATCACGCCGGGTGATGCGCCAGTATGGCGATGACGAATACACGCTTCACCGCGATGACGCCAAACACGGATGCGACCATAATGATACTGTAAACAAAACCTGGATTCATCCGAAAAATAACATTTTGCCATTCGTGCATCAAGGTTCGTCGTTGAGTACACTACCGCAGGCGCTCCTGTCTGTGACGCAGCGTCAAGGGTAGCCGCAGCCGTGGTCTCCGAGCTGATAGTCCATGCTACTGCAAACGTCGTCGAACTGTTCGTGCAGATGGTTGTTGTCGTGCTAACGTCCCCATTTGTTGACTCAGGGATCGAGACGTGGCTGCACGATCCGTTACAGCCATGCGGATAAGACGCCCGTCATCTCGACTGCTAGTGATACGAGGCCGTTGGGATCCAGCACGGCGTTCCGTATTACCCTCCTGAACCCATCGATTCCATATTCTTCTAACAGTCATTGGATCTCGACTAACGCGAGCAGCAATGTCGCGATACGATAAACCTCAATCGCGCTAGGCTACAATCCGACCTTTATCAAAGTCGGAAACGTGGTGGTACGCATTATTCCTCCTTACACGAGGCATCACAACAACGTTTCACCAGGCAACGCCGGTCAACTGTTGTTTGTGTATGAGAAATCGGTTGTAAACTTTCCTTATGTCAGCACTTTGTAGGTTTCGTCACCGGCGCCAGCCTTGTGTGAATGCTCTGAAAAGTTAATCATTTGCATGTCACAGCATCTTCTTCCTGTCGGTTAAATTTCGCGTCTGTAGCACGTCATCTTCGTGGTGTAGCAATTTTAATGGCCAGTAGTGTATTTTCGCCATCTGGCCCTGTCTTGGGCTATTTCCTTCCATTCACCTTCAATACCTAGGCTCCTCAAATCAATCTTCACATTGTCCTCCCATCTTCGCCTCCGTCTCCACATAGGATTTTTCCCTCTAAGTGCCCTACCAGTACTCTGCACACTGCCCTGCCCTCATGCATTCTATGCAAACGCATAGAGATTTCACAAACTGCGACATTGTCGCGAATAAAACAGTGACCCGTTTATACAATAAGTTTCCTTTAATTTTCGTCTATAGCTACAAAATTTTTGTTAACAGAGTGCTACTGACAACATGACTCTTGCATATGATGTTATTTTGTATATTGACGATGCTGGTGCTGATTTTGCGTTTAACATTCGACGATGCCACTACGGCTGCAGTACATTAGGACTTTGTTTCTATAAAACAGATCTGATGATGGTCATTATAGACCGAAAATCTGTTAACAAAAAGTTTGTGACCATAGACATAAATTAAAGGAAACTTATCGCATAGGGATTATTTCTATTGTAACCAAGGGTACATTCATTTTCACAGAAAACTCAGTCCTTGAGTGTTTACATATATAGTGGTATCACTGACTGTTCAAAATTTTTAGTCGTCACAAAGATGATACGTGACAATGCTTCACAAGCGATACATCGGTACTGCATGTTTCTGATTATTGCGTAATGTACTCCAGGAAGCTGTCTGCGGCTAGGGCAGCAGCAGTGTGAAGAGTCTTCACGCTCTAATCTCCAATGTCCTCTTGTGCATCCCCTACATAATAACCTTCCTCTACACTTTTGATTGTCTCTCCGTCTGTTAAAGTACGGTCATAACTAGTTTCTCGTCCAATACTTTTCTTAGCAGCAATGGCTTTCTGCGCAGTTGAACGTCTCATAAACCAAACATCATCTGCGAAGAACCTCTGTTAAGCTAATCTCTAATTTCGAGTTTCTGTTTGAGGTCTAACACAGCGTGTTTCCTTCTAGAGCCAATGATAACAATAAAGAAAATCACATTTTCAAACATATGTTGCATTTTTTAACATTGTAATTACCTAAAAACATGAAATTTTCTGGCCCGTTAAAACTGTGTGCCGGACTGAGACTCGAACTCGGGACCTTTGCCTTTCGCGGGCAAGTGCTCTCCCAACTGAGTTACTCAAGAGGGACTCACGACCCGTCCTCACAGCTTCGCTTCTGCCAGTACCTCGTCTCCTTCCTTCCAAGCTTCACAGAAGTTCCACTGCGAAACCTTGCAGCACTACCACTCCTGGAAGAAAGGATAGCTTCGCAGGAGAGCTTCTGTGAAGTTCGGAAGGTAGGAGACAGGTACTGGCAGAATTGAAGCTGTGAGGACGCATCGCGCGCCACACTTGGGTAGCTCAGTTGGCAGAGCACTTGCTCGCGAAGACAAAGATTCCGAGCTCGAGTCTCGGTCCGGCACACACTTTTAACCTGCCAGGAAGTTTCATATCAGCGCACACTCCACTGCAGATTGAAAATTTCATTCTGGGAAGTAACAACATTGTTGCACGAGAGGATTCATTATTGTATGGGTCATGTGTGGTTGATTGACTAGATACTGGATGTTGGCCAGATTACTGAGAGGTCGGTCTACTGAGGGCCGAAGTAACGTGAGTTTAGTGTAGTTGTTATTGTTGTGATTCTTTCTCAATGTTTTTCTCTCATTGAAATTAAAAACAGTCTTGATCGCCATAGAATATTTATTAAAAATGGCAACACGTTGCAGTGAAAAAGCGACGATCTTCAGACAATATGCATTTAAATGTAAGTGCAGCATAGAGTTAGATTAAATCTAACAATAACAGCTAATGTAAAATACGTAAGATATGACCAAAATTACAAGGGTCATCCGGAAAGTAAAGAACGATTGCACCCCGACCCCCACTGCCAATGCCCCCACCGGCGCGATCGCAAATGTACCAGCTAGCTCCTTTCCCCGTCTCAATGTGAACTGAATCTTGTTGCCGAGCGATCACACCACTTGTTGTGTGACCTCTTGAAATGGCGGAAAGCATCGAAAATCACGACAGATGCGAAGTGCGCAGTGTCATTCCTTTTCTGAATTCACAAAATGTGCGGCCTATCAAATTTTTTAGGTAAATGGAGAATGTTTATCATGGTAGCACAATGAACGAGTTTTCAGTGAGAAATGGTGCATTATGTTTAATCAAGGCTGAACCAGTGTGCACGGTGAAGATCTCTGTTGTACGGCACCAGCGCGAACACAGGAAGAATTTCAACGTATTGCGTGGTACTAAGTGAATTTTCACTTATTCACAAAACTAAAGAAATTTTTGGGTGGAAAACAATTTGCAAAGAATGAGGCATAAACGCAGTGACATCCTGGCTCAGAGCTTTGGCCATACAGGAGTACAACATGAGAATTGAAAAATTGGTCCCACGTTATAATAAGTGCCTTGACAGCTATCGTTGAAAAATAGAGTGCGGTAGTGTAACTTTGTAAATAAAGTTTTGTGTTGACATCTTCTGTTTTTATATGCCAAAACGTTCTTTACTTTCAGGGCGACCCTCGTAAAATATATTATACCCATCGTGGCACGTGAACGGAATAGGCGTCGTGGATGCCCGAACGTCAACTTCTGCTCGAGGCAGAGGGGCTACGAACAGAGTTGTAAGACTACCTTAGACTAGCGTAACTAAGAGTAGGCTGTTATATTTTTAGTAGTAGCTTTGGTCAGTTAAGTTGGTACCCATGTCACTTGTAAGTTGAATGAGTTGCATACCTATTGGGCGTTATATCATAACGATCCCTTTCTTTCTAGAGTCCCCTAAAAACCGGACAGTCTATAAGCTGTGTGATGATATATAAAGGGCCGAAATCTACAGAAAATTTTTGTTCTACGTAGTTATTTTCCTGACTGTTACTTAAGAATAAATAACATTTATAGTGATACTGAAGCTTTCAATGTTTAATTCAGGTTTTATTCGAAAATTGTTGATTGTAACGTCAAACAGAGGGATGTGCGATAAAAAAAGTACAAATTTATCATTTAGCGCTAGAAAAAAAGAATTTTTTTAAAGGAAACGCTATACTAAAACGTGTCAAACATTGCTTCAATATTTCCTCCAACTTTTATAAAACACGTTTTTTATTCTTCATAAACAACTTTCGCATTTAACAATAGTAGCAGTAAACTCTTGCCTCTGATCATGATGAAGAACGTTCTATTGAGTACAACATAACGACAGTAACTATATGAATTTTTTATGTTTGTGTATGTAAACTGCACTTGCATCAAAAATAATTGCTTTGGTTACATAAAAGCTGAGAAGTTACGCGATGAACTAATTTTTATTATTTATAAAACGTAATTTATGTTCTGTAAGGATATAAGATAGACGGTGGACAGACACTAAATGATGTGTGATTCTAATTATGTGCAAAATAAAATAAAATAAAATAAAATAAAACAAAAAAATAAAAATACAAAATAAAAAATAAAAACCAAAAAGAAAAGGGGGAGAGAGAGTGATCGAGAGAGAACACGTCATCTACGATTTTCTGTTTTACAAATTCAGTTGTATTTGTTTTCCTATAAATTCTACCAACACTATCGATAATCCTACCATTTACTACGTCATTTATGTAGTGTACAAAGACTACTGAACAGTAGTTTTGATAGAGAGAAATTCTAGCTATGGGTTAAGTACTGGATGCTCCGCCCATCACCTATTCTATTACGTCAGTAATAGCCAATCAGGCATATTGTACGTAAAAAGCGTTACTATAAATAATGTAAAGACAAAACAATCGTACAATAATTAATAAGGAAGTTACATATAAAATTTATCTGCTGTATAAACCAGTTTGTGAAATAACATTTTTTAAAATAGGTACAGAAGTATAGCCAGTTGTAGTCGCCTGTGAGTACACAGATTGCCCTGTATGGGAAAACTCATAGAGCGTAATCATAGCACAGGTAGAGCTATGTGAAGCCGTCTGTTTCCATGGAAATGGCGTGAAGGTATCGATGTGCATCGTCCTGAACTGGTGGAGAACAATGTCAACGATTCGACAGCAAGTGGCTGCCACACCGCTGAAGTACGTTATGAAGTAGCATCATGGTGACTGGCGACACAAGCGCACACAATATTAAGTGCAAAAAAGTGTGCACTGAGTGACAAAAGTCATGGGATACCTCCCAATATCGCTTCGGACCTCCTCTTTCCCGGCGTAGTACTGGTAGTCTGCCGGCCGCTGTAGCCGAGCTGTTCTGGGCGTTTCAGTCCGGAGGCACGCTGCTACTACGGTCGCAGGTTCGAATCCTGCCTCGGACAGGGATGTGTGTGATGTCCTTAGGTTAGTTAGGTTTAAGTAATTCTAAGTGTAGGGGACTGATGACCTCAGATGTTAAGTCCCACAGTGCTCAGAGCCATTTTTGAACTGCAGCTCGACGTGGCATGGGCTCCAGAAGTCGTTGGAAGTCCCCTGAAGAACTATGTCGCCACTGCAGCTGTCCATAAATGCGAAAGTGTTGCCAGTACAGAATTTTGTGTACGAACTGACCTCACATATATGTTCTTGGGATTAACATCGGGCAGCGTGGATAGCCAAATCGTTCATTCACACTGTCCAAAGTGGTCCAAACAAATCGCGAACAATTACTACTTGGGGACATGGCGCATTATCATCCATGAAAATGAAGTACGTGAATGGCTTCAAATGGTCTCAAAATGGCTCAAATGGCTCTGAGCATTATGGGACATAACTGCTGAGGTCATCAGTCCCCTAGAACCTAGAACTACTTAAACCTAACCAACCTAAGGACATCACATACATCCATGCCCGAGGCAGGATTCGAACCTGCGACCGTAGCGGTCGCGCGGTTCCAGACTGTAGCGCCTAGAACCGCTCGGCTACACCGGCCGGCCTTCAAATAGTCTCCAAGTAGCCGAACATAACTATTTCCAGTCAATGATCGGTTCAGTTGGACCAGATGACCCAGTCCATCCCATGTAAACACAGCCTACACCACTATGGAACCACCACCAGCTTGCACAGGGACTTGTTGTCAACTTGGATCCACAGCTTCGTGAGGTCCATGCCACACTCGAACCTTACCATCAGCTCATACCAACTAAAATCTGGACTCATCTGATCAGGCACTGAAGGCGATGTCATACTGTTGCCAAAGTCACTCGCGTTGGTCCTCTGCTGCCATAGCAGATTAACGTCCAGTTTCGACGCACTGTCCTAACAGATACGTCCGTCGTATGTCCCACATTGATTTCTGCGGTTATTTCACGCGGTGTTGCTCTTCTATTAAGACAGAACTCTACGTAATCGTCGCTGCTCTCTGCCGTTAAGTGATAGTCGCCAGACACTGCGTTGTCCGTGGTAAGAGGTTATGCCTAAAACTTGGTATTCTTGGCACACTATTGACACAGTGGATCTCAGAATATTGAATTCCTTAACGATTTCTGAAATTGAATGTCGCATGCGTCTACCTCCAACTACCATTCCGCGTTCAGCGTTCGTTAACTCTCGTCGTTCTCCCATACTCACGTGAGTACAAACGACAGCTCCGCCAATGCAATGCACTTTTATACCTTGTGTAATCGATACTTTCACCGTCTATAAATGTGCGTATCGCTAAGGCACGGATTTTGTCACTGAAGTGTACTAAAAGGACGTCAGCCGTGCCATAGTGACCAGCGACAAAGGCGTACATAATATTAAATTTAAAGCAATGTATTGCATACAGATCAGCAGTGCCATGAAAACTGGCGACAGAAGAGTGCGTAATTTTAGGTGTAAAATGGTATACTAGCTAAAAAGTAAAAATGTTGATCAGTAGGTTGCAGTAAAAGCACCGAAGAAACATAAGAAAAGTCACAAGATATAAGAGGTCAAATACTAAAAAGAGTGCCATTATCAGTCAGGAACTAAAATTACACATAATAGGTAGAAGCATGTGATAAACCAAATAAATATATAAAAATAACAATTAGAAATATAAAGCAATAAATAATTATTTGTTGAAAGCTAAAAACAAGAAGGAAAAAGAATTCTATACTGAGTCATCGAAGGGGTCGAAAAAATATCTTTCTCTGAATCTGCTAACTGCTCGTTCAATGAAGTCAAAAATTTATTTCTATACTGAGGATAAATTTCTAGTCCTTCCAAGGTATTCGGTAAAAGTCTTTCCGGTGCAATGTTGAGAGTTTTCAAATTATTCGTAACGGTTCCTCCAGAATGGTTTTGATGTGTTAAATGCTGACAAAATACCGAATTACTACGAGAAGTGCCTGAGTTCTTTAAAACGAGCGTTGAGGTTTCGAGCTGTTTGTCCAATATACTCTTTATCACAGTCGCCAGATGATATTTTGTATACACCGGAACTAGACAATTGCCATTTCATTTATCAGTTGTGTGTTTTAGCCTATTCTGTAAAAGGTTATTGGGAATGGCTTAA
This sequence comes from Schistocerca americana, assembly GCF_021461395.2. Classification (NCBI taxonomy): domain Eukaryota; kingdom Metazoa; phylum Arthropoda; class Insecta; order Orthoptera; family Acrididae; genus Schistocerca; species Schistocerca americana. The sequence continues at coordinate 315,050,969 of NC_060124.1, forward strand.
GACATTCCACTGAGATTGCTGTTTTATCCCCACATTTTTTCTCGGATTGAAGGTTCAATGACATATTTTATGAAAGACAACTATGATATAAAAAGCAGTCCAGTGATCTATGTTTCTGACGCAAGCGACTACCCTGAAACCCGGCGTCTACCATTTGTAGGTACCTATCTAAGCGCTACCAGGGGCAGCGACAATTTGATTTTCAATGTTTCGCGTAGTTATCGACCGAAATTAAAAATTTTAAATGCTGTGAAGATCTGCTTACTAAGAAGTTATGCTATGTCAGAAGTTTCACACAATAAGACAAGTAACAGTTAGAAGCCGTGTGTTTGCCTTGAGGCAGCATTAACTGCTTGTGTGCAAATACCTGGCATTCATTCGTAGAACACATGGCGTCTTCCAACAAACGTTATTCATATCTTTAGGTCCTTCAGAAACGATGTCAGATCTAAACCAGATCGAACACATCGGGATGTGATTGAACGTAGCGTCAGAGCTCACCCCCCACCACTACGGAATGTACTTGTGCGTGCAGATGTGGTGCCTATTGCCTCTAGCGACCTACCAAGGCCTCATTACTTCCCTGCCACGACGCGTCTACGCAGGTATCCATGCCAAAGGTGGACAATACGGCTTTTGGGTATTGTTCTGGCTGATCATTGTAAATACAACAGGAAAAAACTTGTCACCTCCAGAAGATATCATGCTAACACCGTGTAGTGTCTCTTCTACCTCACACAAAGAGCACACTTGGACGAAGAAGAGAATCAAAAAGCTTTTTCGGGTAAGCCATGTCCAGCTGAAGCCACTCATTGAATTTAGATAACGTGGAGGCGTTATATTGTGGACATATTTCTTACTTTCCACCAACTGTTACAAATAGTCATAGACACATTATACAGGGTGACCTAGTAGGCCAATCTAAGAGCCACAGGGTACTTGAGTGTTCGTCAAACCAGGCACGTATATGGATAGCGCTGTGAAGACGTCTGTTGTGATATAACCATAAAGATGTTGAAGAACAACGTTTGGACTGCGAGATTGTTGAAATACACATTCTGATTCATTTCCATGGTAATTTGATTCAGTGGACCCAAGTCAAGGTACGAGAAATAGCCTCAAACATCACAGAACACATCTGACCTGAAGCACGACTCAATGGGCTGTCAGCGCCTCCTCCATAGAGGAACAACTATGCTAAACACGCTCAATAATAAAATGTTCGTGGCCAATTTTCGTTACTCCTGTGGATCGATTAATATCGATAAGTGTGTGTTGGAGACGTAGATGTGTTTATGACTTATCTAAATATATATCTACATTAATACTGGGTAATCCACCGTTCGGTGTGTGACGGAGGCTACCCTCTACCATTACTAGTCATTTGCTTTCCTGTTCCACTCGCAGATAGAGAGATGGAAGATGACTGTCTAGGTGCTTGCGTATGAGCCCAAATTTCCCGCATCTTATCCTCACGGTCATCTCGCGCAATGTGTGTTTGCGGCAGTAGAATCGTTGTGCAGTCTGTTTCTAATGCCGGTTCTTTAAACTTTCTCAATGGCGTTCCTCGATAAAAAGCTGCCTTACCCTCAGGGATTCCCATTTGACTTCCTACTGCATCTACGTAATACTTGCGTGTTGTTCGAACCTACCGATAGGAATTCTAACAGCCTGCCTTAGAATTGCTTTGATGTCCTCTTTTAATCCGATCTGGTGCGAATCCGAAACACTCTAGCAGTACTCAACAATGAGTCGCACTAATGTCATATACACGGTCTCCTTTACAGATGAACCACATTTGCCCAAAATTCTACCAGTAAGTCGAGGACGACCATTTGTATTTCCTATAATAAACCTCACACTATCGTTTCACTTCATATCGCCTCGCACCGTTAAGTCCAGCAGGACATTACTAATGCCATATCCAATGATTACGGGTTTGTTAGAATACCGTGTTCAAGGATTTGTAGGTCAAGTACACCCATGCAACGTTATCACTCCTCACACCATAACACATGGCCCAACAGAACGATCATGTTCGACGATGTTGTTAGGTGCATGATGTGGTTCCACCTCTCGCCGTATGAGAATAGGTCGAACATGTTCGTTTTGGTGGTCCAGATGTTATGGTGTGGGAAGCATGACGTAATGATTAATGCATGTCAGCAATGTGAAAATGTAATTTACGAACCACTAACTCCCTCTAATGTACGTTTTTTTGCGCTCGGGGATTATATGCAGCAGCAGTGGGCGGAGCGAGTTACTAACATCCGGTGGGCGCAAAAGTTTAAAATCTGTGCTTTCAGAAGGTCATATATGCGTACTGTCACAATTATGGACCAAATTTTCACGCGGGATCGATTGCTGGGCTGAAATTTTGCAGGGCTGCTTTTTTTCTTCTTAAAATACGAGTTCAGGAGGGTGACGTTTTCCTGTTAGTAAACACGAGAGTGTTACAGAAATGCTCAACAATTTCCAACGGCAACGCTACAAGACAGGCGTTGTGCATGGGTAAGGTTTACTGATGGAATTCTGGGAGCGAATGTTCCGGAAAAAAACGGGCAACATATTACTTCCTCCCATATGTGTCTCGCGAAATGATCAAGGTAAAAGAAAAAAAAAATTAGAGAAATTCGTCGATAGCACCACTTGTGAACGGTTAGTTAGTTAGTTAGTTACGTGTTCCATGCATCATATTCACGATAAACGTTATAACATGAAACATGTCAACTGAAAAACGTAGAACACTTATTTTGAAAAGGTGAAATATTTACACAGCTATATTCTGACCATTTACAGTTTTTCTGTATAAATAACTAATTATTTCTATTTAAGAGTTCCTCTTTCGTATAGAAGAAGATGTTAAGGAGAAACATTTTTAATCTACATTTGGAAATACTTCTACTTAATTCCATGGATAGATAGTCAAAGAGTTTCACAGCTACATATTTCAGCTCTTTTTTTGTTAAAGTTCAGTTTATAAAAGGGTAATGCAGACAATGTCTTCTTCTGGTAACGTGCTTCTGTATATCTATGTCACTCTCAGATGGATTCTTAATAAAAAATTTCATAAATGAATAAAGGGAGAGTAGGAGACACCTGCAAGACCTTTGCGTGTGAACCACCACACATAATTCTAACTACTTTGTTTTGTGCAATGAATATTTTCTGCGCAAGTGAGAAATTGCCCCAGATATCATATTGTAAGCATTCATGGAATGAAAATATGCTTATCTTACTGACTTCTACACGGTTCACATTAATGTGACTACCGTGAAAAGCCTGAACAACAACCTTTTACAGCGCAGACGTTCATGAAGGAAGTCATTCAGGTTGTGGAAAGTACCGACAGGGCTGTAGAGCCATGCCGACTCCAGTGTCTTGGCGAGCTGTATTTCTCGGTTGAGAAACATCCCGATGGAAATGGTCCCGCAGGTTTCCGATTGGATTTTTATCCAGGGAGTCTGGTGGCGAGGGGAGTGCGGTACATTCATTTCGGTGCTCTTCGAACCAGGCACGTACACTTTGATTATGTGACACGTTGCATTGTCCTGCCGGTAGCCGGTAGATGCCACCGTTCCGAGAAAAAAACAAAAAGAATGTAGGGGCGGAGATGGTCCCCAAGGATACACGCATAATTTTTTTCATTCACTAAGCCTTCCAGCATGATGAGATCACTCAGGAAATGCCACCAAAACACTCAACACTCCCTATACCATAACGCACCTTCCTCCAGCCCGGACCCTTCCGACCACTGTTGCTGGGCGCTACACATCAACGGCCGTCTGACCGATGGGGCGTAGAACGTGATACATCTGAAAAGATCACCTGTCTGGTGTGCAAATACCAGCTTGAACTGCAGTAAGAATAGCTGCATGAGCCAGACGCCTGCTGTAGAGTCCACAAGCAGCAATGTTCGCTGAAGGACGTTGGGGAGACGCTGTTGGTAGCCCCTTGGTTCACATGGGCGGCCACGTGCCAACAGTAGGAAGTCTATTCGCCCCTACACATCTTCGCAGGGGTCGTTCATCACTTTCATGAATGGACTGTGGCGCACCACAAGTGCCTTGGCACCGCTCAGCCAGCCAAATCGCGTCAAACCCTGGGCATAATAAAAAAATGGGTACAAAATCCTACAAAACTATGTTCTTTTTACATTCTTTGGGTCGCTGATTAGAATCCGATATCGGAATTATTGTTGTTGTTGTGGTCTTCAGTCCTGAGACTGGTTTGATGCAGCTCTTCATGCTACTCTATCCTGTGCAAGCTTCTTCATCTCCCAGTACCTACTGCAACCTACTACCTTCTGAATCTGCTTAGTGTATTCATCTCTTGGTCTCCCTCTATGATTTTTACCCTCCACGCTGCCCTCCAATACTAAATTGGTGATCCGTCGATGTCTCAGAACATGTCCTACCAAGCGATCCCTTCTTCTAGTCAAGTTGTGCCACTAGCTCCTCTTCTGCCCAATTCTATACAATACCTCCTCATTAGTTATGTGATCTGCCCATCAAATCTTCAGCATTCTTCTGTAGCACCACATTTCGAAAGCTTCTATTCTCTTCTTGTCTAAACTACTGATCGCGTTTCACTTCCATACATGGCTACACTCCATACAAATACTTTCGGAAACGACTTCCTGACATTTAATTCTATACTCGACCATCATCAGTTATTTTGCTCCCCAAATAGCAAAACTCCTTTACTACTTTAAGTGTCTCATTTCCTAATCTAATTCCCTCAGCATCACCCGACTTAATTCGACTACATTCCATTATCCTCGTTTTGCTTTTGTTGATGTTCATCTTATACACTCCTTTCAAGACACTGTCCATTCCGTTCAACCACTCTTCCAAGTCCTTTGCTGCCTCTGACAGAATCACAATGTCGTCGGCGAACCTCAAAGTTTTTATTTCTTCTCCATGGATTTTAATACCTACTCCGAACTTTTCTTTTGTTTCCTTTATCGCTTGCTCAATATACAGATTGAATAACATCGGGGATAGGCTACAACCCTGTCTCACTCCAATCCCAACTTCTGCTTCCCTTTCATGCCCCTCGACTCTTATAACTTCCATCTGGTTTCTGTACAAATTGTAAATAGCCTTTCGCTCCCTGTATTTTACCACTGCCACCTTCAGAATTTGAAAGAGAGTATTCCCATCAACATTGTCAAAAGCTTTCTCTAAGTCTACAAATGCTAGAAACGTAGGTTTGCCTTTCCTTAATCTTTCTTCTAAGATAAGTCGTAGGGTCAGTATTGCATCACGTGTTCCAACATTTCTACGGAATCCACACTGATCTTCCCCGAGGGCGGCTTCTATCAGTTTTTCCATTCGTTTGTAAAGAATTCGCGTTAGTGTTTTGCAGCTGTGACTTATTAAACTGATAGTTCGGTGATTTTCAGATCTGTCAACACCTGCTTTCTTTGGGATTGGAATTATTATATTCTTCTTGAAGTCTGAGGGTATTTAGCCTGTCTCATACATCTTGCTCACCAGATGGTAGAGTTTTGTTAGGAGTGGTTCTCCCAAGGCTGTCAGTAGTTCTAATGGAATGTTGTCTATTCCCGGGGCCTTGTTTCGACTCAGGTCTTTCAGTGCTCTGTCAAACTCTTCATGCAATATCGTATCTCCCATTTCATCTTCATCTACATCCTCTTCCATTTCCATAATGTTGTCCTCAAGTACATCGCCCTTGTATAGACCCTCTATATACTCCTTCCACCTTTCTGCTTTCCCTTCTTTGCTTAGTACTGGGTTTCCGTCAAAGCCCTTGATATTCATGCAAGTGGTTCTTCTTTCTCCAAAGGTCTCTTTAATTTCCGTGTAGGCAATATCTATCTTACCCCTAGTGAGATAAGTCTCTACATCCTTACATTTGTCCTCTAGCCATGCCTGCTTAGCCATTTTGCACTTCCTGTCGATCTCATTTTGAGACGTTTGTATTCCTTTTTGCCTGCTTCATTTACTGCATTTTTATATTTTCTCCTTTCATCAATTAAATTCAATATTTCTTCTGTTACCCAAGGGTTTCTACTAGCCCTCGTCTTTTTACCTATTTGATCCTCTGCTGCCTTCACTATTTCATCCCTCAAAGCTATCCATTCTTCTTCTACTGTATTCCTTTCCCCCAGTCCTGTTAATTGTTCCCTTAAGCTCTCCCTGAATGTACAACCTCTGGTTCTTTCAGTTTATCCAGGTCCCATCTCCTTAGATTCCCACCTTTTTGCAGTTTCTTCAGTTTTAATCTACAGTTCATAACCAATAGATTGTGGTCAGAGTCCACATCTGCCCCTGGAAATGTCTTACAATTTAAACATGGTTCCTAAATCTCTGTCTTACCATTATATAATCTATTTGACATCTTTTAGTATCTCCAGGGGTCTTCCATGTATACAGCCTTCTTTCATGATTCTTAAACCAAGTGTTAGCTATGATTAAGTTGTGCTCTGCGTGGGCTTCGTGTCTATCTTGGCCACAATAATGCGCTCACTATGTTGTTTGTAGTAGCTTACCCGTACTCCTATTTTTTATTCATTATTAAACCTACTCCTGCATTACCATTGTTTGATTTTGTATTTATTACCCTGTATTCACCTGACCAAAAGTCTTGTTCCTCCTGCCACCGAACTTCAGTAATTCCCACTATATCTAACTTTAACCTATTCATTTCCCTTTTTAAATTTTCTAACCCACCTGCCCGATTAAAGAATCTGACATTCCACGCTCCGATCCGTAGAACGCCAGTTTTCTTTCTCCTGCTAACAACGTCCTATTGAGTAGTCCCCGCCCGGAGATCCGAATGGGGGACTATTTTACCTCCGGAATATTTTACCGAAGAGGACGCCATCATCATTTAATCATACAGTAAAGCTGCGGAATTACAAAAGTCAAAACGGGGAATCCAATTTTGCTGATCAAAAACTATAAATTTAGTGGATCTCGAGTAAAACTTCAAGTATAATGTATAGTGAGATTGGTGATATCGAACTTAAAGTCGAAATTGCCCGACTGAAACGTTGTATTCGACCTTTTACAGTTTTAAATCAAAACAAGAGTCACATTCTTGGCTTGTGTCATAATTGCTTTCAGAAGCGTCGCTGTCGGGTTGTTCGGTGGGGGATGGTTCAAAAAGCAGATCTTTTACCACGGGTAGTGTCTGTTTATCTTCTACAGTTGTCATTTTCTGCACTCTCGAGATGAATGGCTCCGAAGATGGCAGAAGCAAATGGAATGCGACACGCATCGCCTTCTCGCGGGATTATATGGGCGTAACACCATGTATCGTTATACGGAGCTTCCCACACTTCTTCAGATAGCCTGCCATTCGACAACGGAGCAGGCTCCAATATGTCATATGCATCAATTAAAACTATGTGGACTGACGTCGGCATGGGGCATTATCACAGCGTATTGTGTGTCCGGGAAGTTGGCACCCGACTTTCGAGAAATATACATTTTTTTCAGAGTTCTAGATTGACATGTTTTAGTTAGAGATCTGTGTACAAAATTTTAACTGTTCTGCAATATTTTGCGGAAAAAAATATTACCTAGGGAAATTTTGATCCTGTAAAAAAATTGTTTACCAGTTTTCCAAAAGAAATTATGATTACGATTCCGAATGGCCCCCCAGAATTCTACAGAAAACGGTGATTTTTTTGTACAGATAATAAATTATGAGATAATTGTAATAATGAAGGACCCATTTTTATCGTGTAGCACTGCAACACGGTAGAAAAAGAAACTATACGCGTGTAAATTTGTGCACGGAAATACATTTGACCTCGTTAACCGAACTATTAAGGAAATAGCAGCGCTACTTACAAAAGTGGAGACGCGTAGAGGAAGTTTTGTAGGCAACGATTTCGGATAATATCGGTAGTAGTTTAGTTATAAGTCGATATACGTCGTTAAAGTGGTTCCTAATGTTACAAACATACTATTCATCTCATTAGACAGGATCGCTGTCCAATATTAAACAGGCTACACAAACAATACGTGAAAGACGTGGTGTTGTTCGATTCGCCGATTACCGTCAGCTATACCGGCACGTATGATATCGGCTTGAGACAGAAATGACACCGCAGCATTGGGCAAATATGCACCAGTGCAGTCTACACAAGAGTTTCTTCAATTCTGTCCAGGCTTTGAAGTGAGTTGCCCCACTGTGCGCCGGTTTCGGATAGCACCATTTTGACATGCATGGTATACTTAACCGATGCGGTACAAGAACAGTTTACAAACTTGCCTCTTCGTAAGCCAACGATCAGGTGCTTTTGGGCATAAGATGAATCGCTTCGTTTCCGCAGTACGACAACGACTGCACAGTTGCCGCGTGTCCGTCGCCCCACCCGACTTGCTTTATATTCCCTTCACTGCTAGTGCTGCCATCTGCCGTCTGTGAGAGGTTATTGCACGTTGACGTCGAACATAGGAAGTCGTCACATTAATGTGACTAGACCGTGTACATCCTCGAAGTTGGCTGTTGTCTTATCACAAAAATAGCCAAATCAAAAAGTCTTAGCAGGCCTATTGTACTGTTCTTCAACGTAAGTGTTCATTAATCTATACACGTAAGAACTTAGAATTTTCTACCCTGTTTACTACTATTTCTTTGTATAGTAGGTTAATAGCAGAACGGGTATGCTGCACAGCAGAAAACTGAATGCGCTGTTTCGTTTCAGAGATTAAAGCTAACCAATTTGAGCAACACCAACGATAATTTTTACAAAAACATCGCTTCCTATTTTCGTTGTTGACGCTTCTTCATTCGGCTTCACAACAGTTCTTATATCGTCTGCTAACAGGTGAAATTCTTACTTCTGATTCAAAAACGATCTTTGGAATATAGCAGGAGCAGTAGTGGACAATTGATCGAACGCTATGCTACTCCCACTGTAATTTCTCCGCATGCAGATGATGTGAATACCCTATCTGTATTACTCGAACGGCCTAGGGTAATTTCTGCATTCTGTTTCTTATACAAGATCTATATAAGGGATAGACAAAAGTGGAAATGATACTGATACCAGAAGTACCCTCCACCACGCACCATGAGTTAACTTCAGGAACAAAGATGTAGGTGTAAATGTAGATGTAGATGCAGAAATAGCTGTCAAAAGGGACTGGATTGTAAACTCTAATCTTCCTTATTCTTTCTTTCGTACAAAGTTCAACGATCAATGGAGGCACTCCATTTGCATATGTACTTTCTACTTTCGAACCTAGGCAGACTTTCTCGTTCCTCCACTGAAATGAACGTTATTAGTATTTAGTTTATTTTTAAAAAAATCATGAATAACAGTGCTTTCGCATTACAAAATTTAGCCTCATCCGCATTTTACAAACACAACAAATGAAGGAATTGTGCTGCCTAAGAAGCAAAATACTATATGACGAACGAAGTGAAGAAGACATGAAAAGACTGCTGTGCTGGTCAGAATCAAATGTGAATTCTTAATTCCTAGTTTTGAAGAAATACAAGAAATAATCAAGAAACTGAAAGTCATAAAGCATCAGAAGAATACAGCATACAAGTAGTAAAAGATCTTACACGACGTAATTCTAAATATTTGGGAAAGGAAATATTTAGAGGAATCTCAAGGAGGTATACGAAAAGGAATATCGTATGTCGAACAAATCTTCAACTAGACAATTTCGAGGCAAAATTACGTTATCATCTTTGTGGATTTTAAACAATCTTACGATTCTATCGCCGGATCAACCTCAATCTCTACAATTACTTGCAGCATACGGACTGGATTTGATTAAGCAGTCTCTCCGAACACTGAGCCCCGCGGGATTAGCCGAGCGGTCTGGGGCGCTGCAGCCATGGACTGTGCTGCTGGTCCCGGCGGAGGTTCGAGTCCTCCCTCGGATATGTGTGTGTGTGTGTGTGTGTGTGTTTGTTTGTCCTTACGATAATTTAGGTTAAGTAGTGTGTAATCTTAGGGACTGATGACCTTAGCAGTTAAGTCCCATAAGATTTCACACACACTTGAACGAACACTGAATAAAAAGTTAATTTCAAGGAGAAATTTCTGAAGATTTTTGAAATTAGAGCAGAGGCCTGACGAGGGTTAGGTTTTCAACTGTAGGACTACTCTTTAATTGTGTTTTGGAAAAAGAAATCGTTAAGATATGGGAATGTGCACTACAAAAATTTGGAATAAATCAACAAACACAATCGAAATCAACTGCCTGGCTCTGTGGATGACTTTGCAGTCTTTGGCAAACATATAGAAACCACTTCATAAGAATGTCAGAGAAAGAAGTCATACAAATCTCGACAGGAAAATAGACTTCATGGTTAGAAGAACAGTGTGCCGTGTTATCCTAAAAAGAAAGCTACATACTATGGAATTGGGGAGAAGCCCTCCTCCTACTGTAGTCATACCTAAGTAATAGAAAACAGTTAGTGTGTGAATAATCAAAAATCAGATCTTTTACTTGTTAATTATGTATATAATGATCTGCCTTCCGTATTGCCCCTGACGCTGTACTACATGCAGGTGGTACTACATTAATAACTACATAATAATGGGTGAGTTACAGGTGAATCTAGGAATAGCAGTAGATGTGTGTACCTCCTGGTTTAAGGATAATGCGCTACACATAAATAATAGCAAAACAGAGAACATTGTATTTAATCTGAATGCCTCCAAGGAGGAAAATAAACAGTGAAACTTCATGTATTCCATATTGATGGAAGTTTAAGCTGGGATACACATACAGATAAGTTATGCTTCGGACTCTTACGTGTGATTTATCTGCTGTATGAGAGGCCGTGTAAGTGAAACTCTGCTGCTCTATGCATACTTTGCTTTCTTCAATTCCCTTCTGACATATGGATTTTTGCTACGAGGAAACTCACCTGGATCAAAGACTGTATCTAAATGGCAAAAAGAGCCATCAGTTGCATTGCGGGACTCACAACATGTGAATCATGTAGACACTACTTCAAGGAAATTAATATTATGGCAGTACCTAGTTTATATACTTATAGTTGCCTTGTATACACGTAAGAAAACCTGGATAATTTTGACCTTCGGATGTCAATACACCATCATAACACTAGACACAGACATGCAACTGACAAGTCCCATGCCAGACTAGCAAAGATCCACGATAGCTACAAATATCTTTGTGTCACATATTTTAACAAACTACCTAAAATGCCCATTCAGTGCCCCTGAATAAATTCAAAGTGTAATAACAAAGTGGGTAAAAAGCAAAGCCTTCTGTACAGTGAAAGAATTTGAAGAATGTGTAATAGATGGTATGCATTTTTGAGAAGAGACTATATCAATTTATAAATTATAGTATTTTATGAAGCTACCACTGTGGTACGTTGACTCACTGTGCCATATTATATAAGGCAATATAGAGATAAAATTTATTATTGTTGCCGGCCGAAGTGGCCGCGCGGTTCTGGCGCTGCAATCTGGAACCGCGAGACCGCTACGGTCGCAGGTTCGAATCCTGCCTCGGGCATGGATGTGTGTGATGTCCTTAGGTTAGTTAGGTGTAACTAGTTCTACGTTCTAGGGGACTAATGACCTCAGCAGTTGAGTCCCATAGTGCTCAGAGCCATTTGAACCATTTTTTTTATTATTGTTATAATTGTATAAAGATTACTTAGACACGAAGAGACTAACATGATATGCTGATTCATTGTGGCATACTGTATTTGGTTTGCAAAATGTGATCCGTTTGTGTTAAAATGTAATTTTTTGAAGTAGTTACTTACGTAAAAGCCTCCTTGCAACATAATTAGGCAAGAGTAATTGTAAAATAACTGTAATGTTGTAACTATAAAACATATGACGACACCAATTACATGTAAACATGTTCAAAGGTGAATAAATATTCTATTCTATTATATTATATTCTAAATATCGTAGGCGTCCCCAAATCTTTGAAAACAGATTTCGCTAACGTACAAAAATTTGAATACGCTGGACAATTAATTAAAACCAGTGTTCATATTGCTGCACAACGACTCTGTTTCCGGGTGCATTAACAAATTGTCAAGGTTATTGCTCGACATAGACGGTAAAAGATCCAAGTCAGTAATGTGATCCAGTCGTAAAGTGAAGCACGCGAAGAGTGTCAGTGCTGCAAAAGCAGGGCAACGCTCGTTACTCATTGCCTCACAGCGAGTAGCAAGGAGTGCCAACGGTGCAGTATGACCCAGAACGTCGTTCTGCTAAATCTATAATACGGAGTACCAATATGCAACTTCCGAGCGCCGCTGTTCCAAGTACTGATGAGAAATGCAGAGGCAGGGAAACCACTCCATAACTGAGACACTGCAGTGCGGACAGAACGGCTGCCACGTCTGGTTAAACGAGGACAAATGGCCGCCTAATCTGCTGTAATAACGTGATGTCTGGCTTTAAACACCCTTGTTTCAGACATCTCGATCTCAGTGCCTGGTCATTCTGTTTGCATCACCAATCCCGATGGAACGACAATCTCACCAGTTACAGGTTAATTCTGCTGGTGAACTGTGACGTGCTGCTTGCTGCCTGTCTGAATACTCGAACTACAAGACTGCAGCCTACAGTTAGGATTTCACCGCCCCACGCCATCGTTACTGACGGGTCACAACCGTGACTGACAGAAAATCCTGACCGACCGGGTCTTCCTCACGTGAAGGCCCAAACCGATTGACTGGAAAGATGCCATCTTCAGTTTTCAGATCGCGCCTCCGAGGCTGTATGTGCACTGCCTTCCTGGCTACAAGCTGCGTATGCTGAGGGGCCCTGGGACTCCACCTTCACGACAACCGCTATCCAGAAGATGCCATGTGTACAGTTGTAAGCGCACGACCATTTTAGGCATTACGGAGACCCACCGTATCCACGGTCTGCCTCGCTTGCTCCCGACATCAGCTGCCGGAGCGCGCTATCTAGCATTCCTCACCGACACCTGAGCGACCAACCAGGCCGATTGCCTGCACGCCGCAGAAGACAGTATTCATGGTAGCCATTACGTTAATAAAATGTTATTAAAGATAGCGCTGTTTCACTGGCGCTTTCGGTCATAAGACTTGAAGGCTAACCAGACCTCAAACTTGTAACTTCACCGCCTCAACTGTCCAGCCTCGACGCCCAGTTATGTCATGACCCGAGAGGTGACCATTACAGTACCAAAGAAGAAAACAATGCTGTCCAATAAATCAATCTCCATTAATCCGAATATTAAACACTAAGGGGACAGGGTTGTAGCCTCTCCCCGATGTTATTCAATCTCTATATTGAGCAAGCAGTGAAGGAAACAAAAGAAAAATTCGCAGTAGGTATTAAAATCCATGGAGAAGAAATAAAAACTTTGAGGTTCGCCGATGACATTGTAATTCTGTCAGAGACAGCAAAGGACTTGCAAGAGCAGTTGAACGGAATGGATAGTGTCTTGAAAGGAGGATATAAGACGAACATCAACAAAATCAAAACAAGGATAATGGAATGTAATCGAAATAAGTCGGATGATGCTGAGGGAATTAGATTAGGAAATGAGACACTTAAAGTAGTAAAGGAGTTTTGCTATTTGGGAAGCAAAATAACTGATGATGGTTGAAGTAGAGAGGATATAAAATGTAGACTGGCAATGGCAAGGAAAGCATTTCTGAAGAAGAGAAATTTGTTAACATCGAGTATAGATTTAAGTGTCAGGAAGTCGTTTCTGAAAGTATTAGTTAGTTAGTTAGTGTGTTGTTTAACGTCCCGTCGACAACGAGGTCATTAGAGACGGAGCGCCAGCTCGGGTTAGGGAAGGACAGGGAAGGAAATCGGCCGTGCCCTTTCAAAGGAACCATCCCGGCATTTGCCTGAAACGATTTAGGGAAATCACGGAAAACCTAAATCAGGATGGCTGGAGACGGGATTGAACCGTCGTCCTCCCGAATGCGAGTCCAGTGTGCTGAAAGTATTTGTATGGAGTGTAGCCATGTATGGAAGTGAAACATGGACGATAAATAGTTTGGACAAGAAGAGAATAGGAGCTTTCGAAATGTGGTGCTACAGAAGAATGCTGAAGATTAGATCACATAACTAATGAGGAAGTATTGAATAGGACTGGGGAGAAGAGAAGTTTGTGGCACAATTTGACTAGAAGAAGGGATCGGTTGGTAGGACATGTTCTGAGGCATCAAGGGATCACCAGTTTAGAATGGGAGGGCAGCGTGGAGGGTAAAAATCGTAGAGGGAGACCAAGAGATGAATACACTAAGCAGATTCAGAAGGATGTAGGTTGCAGTAGGTACTCGGAGATGAAGAGGCTTGCACAGGATAGAATGCATGGAGAGCTGCGTCAAACCAGTCTCTGGACTGAAGACCACAACAACAACAAGGAATAGCTGCGAAAAACGCAAATGCTCTATGGATCAGAGGGCACTGTCACTCTTAAAGCAGGAGAAATAGAAAAAAGGGAGGAGAATCCTTGAAAAATTGTGGGACCCACCGTAGACGAAAATGGCAATTACAAATTAAGAAGCAACCAAGGACCCTTCTAGAAATTCTCAAATTCTCAGACACAATCCGAAGATGAGTCAGTTTCTTCAGACGTGTAAAAAGACTGGAGGGTAATAGATCAACTAAAAGGTTCTACCAATGCTGTACTGTAACAAAAAGAACAAAAATCAATAGATCAAAGGTAGCCAAGAAGTCTAGAGTGACGAACGTGATTGAGGATGACATTCAAAGCAGACAAAAGTTCAAAATCAAATTAAAAAAGAATTCGAGAGTTCTCGGGAAAAAGAGGAGAAACGTGAAAGTATCTTTATTCTGGAACAAAAATAACAGCAGTGCGAGGGAATGAAAACATGCTGGGAAGACAGGAAAAGAACCTTATTCGAAGCAACAGCTCCTCTGTGTCAGTGTGGCCAAAGTTGTGGAGCGTCTGAGCTTCTCTACCGTTTTTAAATCCTACTGTCAGTTTCAAAATAAACTAGGAGCGAAAAAACAATTTTTTTTAAATCTTGCACTTGTTTACTGCTTATGAATTAACATTTCCAGTAAATATTATGTATATAAATTGACGTCGAATTGTACATAGAAACGAGACTGAATTGTGCTTGGTAATAATTTTGCAAATGTAAGAGCGGATTTCTTATCAGACTTTTCAACTTTAAAGAGAAGAATGACACTCATTAAGTCATCAACAAGTTTTTTAATATTGAGGAAGTAGGTAGTGGCTGGCATTCGAATGTAGTTATCTAAGTTTTCATCAGTCAGTCTGTGCTTTTTTTAATAATTTCATACTGAGAAAAGAAATCTTGTACAGATATTTAGACCTCAAAATTGCCTTCACTTTGGAAACAAGAGACTAAATATTTTTCAGAGCTTGAAGAAAGTGACTTTAATGGTAAATCATTTTGAAAATCAATAAGTTCCAACACCAGTGCAACACTGTCTTCTAGAAAGTACAGGTGCTCCATGACGCACGTAGAGAAGTCTTCAGTATCAATCTCTATAAAATACGATTTGACAAACTGTCCAGCAATGGCGTTTAAATATGAAAGAAATCGAATGAATTGTTTGCTGTTGTATGGAGGCATTGAAGAACCTTGATTTTCAAGGGTTTGTTTCTAACCTAGCTTAGTATCAGTGCGCAAATCAAACTATTATCGTTAGAAAAAATTCTGATATACACACGAAAAACATACTATGCAAAACTTCACCCGTATACAATCACCCATCAGGTGGGCAGTGTAATATTGTTGACAGTGACAGCTGGCGGGAGAAACGAGCAGTCGTGAGCGCGGTCTGAGCCCAGTGGAGCGACACAGGTTAGCCAACCTGAGCGCCGCCAAGATATACCAAAATGTCCCTACGAGCTACTAGTAACTCGCGAGCAATGATTTGGCAATCACTATTTTAGGTAACCGTTTTACATGCCGAACAGTCAGAACTGACGCAAAAAGAAGAAGAAGAAAGGAAGAGGACAGGTGTCTTATCCAGCACCTCCAAGCAACATTATTCTTGTTTCTTAATATGAGCAACACTCGTCATCGTTAATTTGAGAAACTTGGTAATGGAGTCTGGTTGTTTTGTCAGTTGGGAGCAGTGACGTCACCAGGCAAGCTCGTTCTGTCAGCGGCCCTAGTCGTAGTGTTCCGTCTGGCCGATTAGCTCACCAAACCACTTTCACACGGCTGCTGAGGTCATCCGCCAGGTGGAGAACACACGTCACTAGGTCATCACTCTCGTCCGCGTCGGAAAACAAGGAGCTCAAGTGTAACACACCAATGTCTTTGTCTCGTCCCAGCCATTCCTGCACATGAAATCTGCTCTACTTTTTATGGCTTCTAGCATGATGCTTTTTGGCCACCAAATTTAAATAAAATGATTGCTATATTCAAGTGACATATAACCTTAATCCGACAGTCTGCGTAGAGGAGACACGTAGGAAAGCGATTTCAGAATACCGTGATGACATACATTCAGTGGGAGTACTGGATACAAGTGACAGTAAACCACTTGTTACATTACATTACATTAATATGGCTCTGAGCACTATGGGACTTAACATCTGAGGTCATCAGTCCCCTAGAACTTAGAACTACTTAAACTTAAGGACATCCATGTCCGAGGCAGGATTCGAACCTGCGACCGCAGCGGTCGCGCGGTTCCAGACTGAAGCGCCTAGAACCGCTCGGCCACTGCGGCCGGCTATTACATTAATACTTGTTCCATAGGACATTTCGTAATGACGTGAAACGTGTCAGTTTAACGTAACGTTTCTTTACACGTATTTTTTAATTACTACTTCATATCTAAAAATACATCTATTGAGTAGAAGGAGTTGACATTCAGAAATTATTTTTATTTGTATTTAAGTACTGGTTGGTCATCGGTCAGACTTTTAATGCTATTTTGCTATTTGGTAAATGACCAAAGATTTTGGTTGCAGCATAATTCACCCCTTTCTGTGCCAAAGTCAGATTTTATCCAAAATAGTGAAGATCATCGTTTCTTCTAGTTTTGTAGGTATTAAGATAATTGTTTCTTCTAGTGTTGTAGATATGCACTTCGCTATAATTTTTGAACTGGGATGGGTTATTAATAACATATTTCATAAGTGAATGTTTATTGTGAAGATACTGCGAATATCCCTAGTTCTTTTAATAAATGTGCGCAAGGTGATCTTGGGTGGGCTTCATCTATTATTCTGGTCACATATTCCTGTGCTATGAATGCATGTACTCAGACTAATAGATGGAGCCCACCCAAGATCATGTTACAGACGTTTATTTAAGGAACTAGTGATATTCACAGTACTTTCACAATACATATACTCACTTATGAAATTTGTTATTAATTACAGACGTTTATTTAAGGAACTTGTGATATAATCACAGTACTTTCACAATACATATACTCACTTATGAAATTTGTTATTAATAACCGATCCCAATTCGGAAAGGCGGTAATTCAGTCCCTGTAGTAAGATCGACGAACACCATTCCTTTTAGATTTTTACGTCTTCTTCAGGCTCAAATGGCCCTGAGCACTATGGGACTCAACATCTTAGGTCATAAGTCCCCTAGAACTTAGAACTACTTAAACCTAACTAACCTAAGGACATCACACACATCCATGCCCGAGGCAGGATTCGAACCTGCGACCGTAGCAGTCCCGCGGTTCCGGACTGCAGCGCCAGAACCGCGTCTTCTTCAGCTATAAAGTTGCTAAGGCGTCATTTGTACTCATAGACGGATCTCCAAGAACTGGGACCGTAACCAAGCCTCGACAGCTCCTGCAAAAAACTGATTCTGCCAGTCTCATACCGCTTGCACTGAAAGAGAATGCAATTGTCATCACGAAATTGTGACGTTATCACATTGACAGTGTGGTGTCCCCGATACGCCGATCGGATGTAAATGGGCGGGCAAGGATACATGATTCAGATGCATCAGCAGAATAGATGATATTTCCCTAGAGTGTTTGAGTTTCACAAACTTTGACCGTCCAGGTATGTTTGGCTGTATACCGGCAACGCTTGCACTCCGCTTTTCTTGGCTATCAGCACATTACACCTGCCACGAAAAAATCGCTTGTCGTTTGATTTGCAAAATGTAGATTGTTTATGGGAGCTTGATGTCCATAAGTCCGCTGCTAATCACATCTCTTACTATTTGGTCTACTTAGTCATTATGACGATGCCAGAATTTCTTCTGATCGAAACGAATTCTATAACGTGACATCTACATCTGCATGCTTTCTGTGCAATTCACAATTAAGTGCCTGGCAGAGGGTTCATCGAACCACCTTCAACTAGTTCTCTAACGTTCCACTCTCGAACAGCGCGCCGAGAAAACGAATACTTGAATCTATCCGTGCTTTCTCTGATTAATGTTATTTTATTATGACGATCATTTCTTCCTGTTTCGGTGGGTTACAACAAAATATTTTCGCACTTTGACGAGAAGGTTGGTGATTGATTTTTCCTGAGAGCTCCCTGCAGCTACGAAAAACGGCTTTGTTTTAATGATTGCCAACCCAGTTTGCGTATAATATCCGTCGTACTCTATCCCTTATTTCGCCATAGCACAAAACAAGCTGATCTTCTTTGAACTTTTTCGATGTCCTCTGTCAATCATATCTGATGCGGATCCCACACGGCAGAGCAATACTCCTGAAGGGGGCGGACAAGCGTTGTGCAAGCAGGCATTTTAGTAGAGCTGTTGCACTTCTTATGTGTTCTGCCAATAAATCTCATTGGTTGGTATTCCCCACAAAATTATTTATTTGACGGTTCCAGTTTAAGTTGTTCGTAATTGTAACGCCTTAGCATTTAGTTACATTTGAAGCTTTCAGATTTGCGTGACTTATTGTGTAACCGAAATTTAGCGGACTCCTTTTAGTGCCCATGTGGTTGACTTGGCATTTTGTATTGTTTACAGTCAGTTGCCACTTTTAGTACCATTGAGACATCTTGGCTAAATGTTTTTGCAATTGGTTTTGACCACCTGATGACTTTACGAGACAGTAAATTGCAGCAGCATCTGCAAACAATCTAGGAGGACTACTCAGGTCGTCTCCTAAACCGTTTATGTAAATCAGGAACAGCATAGGGTCTGTAATACTTCCTTTGGGAATATAAGATATTACTTCAAGTTTACTTGATGACTTTCCGTCGGTTACTGCTTACTGGCACCTTTGTGACAGCAAAAATAGTCACACAACTGAGACGATACTCTATAGACAGGGAATTTGATTAGAAATCGCTTGTGAGGAACGGTATCAAAAGTTTCTAGAAATCTAAAAATATGGAATCAGTTCGACGTACCCTGCCGTTAGTAGGCATTACTTCGTGAGAATAAAGAACTGGTTGTGTTCTACAAGAACTACATTTTTGAATCAGTGTTGACCGTTTGTCGAGAATTTTATTTTGCTTGGTCGTAGTTGTCTATTAGGTCTAACGTATATTTACATGATCCTTTATTCCAATTCCGGTAGCTAGTAGTTTTTGATACGCTTTGCGAGTCGGTGATTATTAGTGCTTTGACAGAGAGCGGACGTATTTTCCCGCCTGTAGAACAGCGAATGTTTCAGCGAGAAATTTGGAAGCATCGTTTGTTTGGAGGAGTTTCGTCTCTTGAGCAGTTTGGGGCCCGAAAAAAGCTCACGCTGTACAAAGTTCCATGTGCTCTATTTTAGTAATGCATTATCTCATCGGATAAAATTTTAGCATCCACCCTAAAAGGAATACGGTGGAGTGTTGCAGATACTGTAGAACTGGTACCAGGCGATTGTGTAAGGCTCCACCACTGACGAAAGTCAGGCTAACGATGTGGTACGCTTGTGCCAATCGGTGGGCTGGCCGCTGTGGCCAAGCGTTTCTAGGCGCTTCAGTCTGGAACCGCGCGACCTCTACGGTCGCGGGTTCGAATCCTGTCTGGGGCATGGATGTGTGTGATGTCCTTAGGTTAGTTAGGTTTAAGTAGTTCTAAGTTCTAGGGGACTGATGACCTCAAATGTTAAGTCCCATAGTGCTCAGAGCCATTTTGAACCAGTCGGTGGTGGTGATACTTTCCTACTGGACCAAACTACTGAGGTCATCGGTCCCTAGGCTTACACACTACTTAATCTAACTTAAACTAACTTACACTAAGGACAACACACACCCATGGACGAGGGAGTACTCAAATCTCCGATGGGGGCAGTCGCGCGAACCGTGACCAGACGCCCAAGACCGCGCGGCTACCCCGCGCGGCTGTGCTAGTCGCTTGAACACAATCAACGCAGTAAGATGATTCGACGTGGAACCGAGACAGAATGGCAGAAAGGAACAGTGGTGTCTGGACACCCATGACCACACCATGAGTGAAGCTGCTCAGTTTGTTAGCGTATCAGTGCGGACTATCCAAAGTGTCTACAAGAATGATGTACTATTCGCGGTCATGTTGCACGGCGTAGTAGTCGTAAAAAGGTCCTAACCAACTGGAACTGGAAACGACTGTCACTTCTTCTTAACGATAATCGGTTTCAAAATCCACAGAGCAGGAATTTCTGCTGTCGGTGGTCACAAGTCCGTCTCAATCAGTTTCTCAACCGGTTTCTAAGCGCACATTGTGATGAGAACTGCATGTAGTGGACATTTGGAGTCCAAAAGGGCAACGCTCATGCGGTATGTACCCTGCAGGCCTGTGACGGATTAAACAACACAAAAATTTACCGGTAGCTGACTAGAGGAGCCATCCATTTCAACCAGGAGAAGTTGTCAGTGTTCAGGGACATGACAGGGACGACCATTCGCAGCAGCAAAGTCTAGAAAACATCGGCTCTAAAATGCATACCTTAAGAGCTACGGACCTTCTTTATCTTCCATAATGTAAAATAAATATGCAGGCTCCTTGTTTTCAATATTTTGAGAGGTGGTAATACGGACCAAACGAAGATAAAAATGTCTCAGGTACATGGACTCTAACTCAAACCAAAATGCAAAACGATTTAGAAAGGATATCTGAATGGTGCGAAAAGTGGCAGTTGACCCTAAATAACGAAAAGGGTGAGGTCATCCAATGAGTGTTAAAAGGATCTCGTTAAACTTCGGTTACACGATAAATCAGTCTAATCTAAAAGCCGTAAATTCAACTAAATACCTAGGTATTACAATTACGAACAACTTAAATTGGAAGGAACACATAGAAAATGTTGTGGGGAAGACTAACCAAAGACTGCGTTTTATTGGCAGGACACTTACAAAATGTAACAGACCTACTAAGGAGACTACCTAAACTATGCCTGTCCGTCCTCTTTTAGAATACTGCTGCGCGGTGTGGGATCCTTACCAGATAGGACTGACGGAGTACATCGAAAAAGTTCAAAGAAAGGCAGCAGGTTTAGTATTATGGCGAAATATGGGAGAGAGTGTCACAGAAATGATACAGGATTTGGGCTGGACATCATTAAAAGAAAGGCGTTTTTCGTTGCGACGGAACCTTCTCACGATATTCCAATCATCAACTTTCTCCTCCGAATACGAAAATATTTTGTTGACACCGACCTACATAGGTAGGAACCATCACCACGATAAAATAAGGGAAATTAGAGCTCGTACGGAAAGATATAGGTGTTCATTCTTTTCGGGCGCTATACGTGATTGGAATAATAGAGATTTGTGAAGGTGATTCGATGAACCCTCTCCCAGGCACTTAAATGTGATTTGCATAGTATCCATGCAGATGTTCAAAAATGGCTCTGAGCACTATGGGACTTAACGTCTAAGGTCATCAGTCCCTTGGAACTTAGAACTACTTAAACCTAACTAACCTAATGACATCACACACATCCACGCCCGAGGCAGGATTCGAACCTGCGACCGTAGTGGTCGCGCGGTTCCAGACTGTAGCGCCTAGAACCGCTCGGCCACTCCGGCCGGCGTAGATGTAGATGTGGATGTAGATGTAGGTACATACTTTAAGAGCTATGAGAATGTTCATCTTCGCTATTATGAAACACGTCTCTTGTACTGAACAAGTGGTCGTAGCTCTTAAGGTGTGCGTTTTAGAGCCCATATTTACGAGACGTTTATCCTTCTTTTGTTCGACACTACTTCTTTCCAAAGTTAGGAAAGCAAAGAGCTTGGAGTGGAAGTGTTCTATCAATGATGAGGAAGTGCTCATAGCTCTTGAGGTATGCATTTTGGAGCTAATGCACTGTGTTTTTTGCTCCTAATGATCGTTCCTGTCATATCCATGAATACTGACCAATCTTCCCTGGACATCCGTATAAGGAGTTGAATGCACCAACGATCTAATGACACTTTTAGTACGCACAGAGAAATTACTGCTTTTAGTGATGCAGGTCCGTCTAAACCAGTTTCCGATCGGACATTGCGAAGGGAACTGCGCACAATGGATATTTCGAATAGATCTTCGTACATCCATACTTAAATTGGATGATGGTTGGACCTCAGCTGGTATAATTTTTTATTAAAAATGAAACTCCTCCAGCTATATTTAAGATTTCATATTTATTTGGCTACTGGTTTCGACGCTGAGTCAACGTCATTTTCAGGCCCGTACACTTTGATGATATCAATTGTGAGTAGCTGAGTAGTAGAAGTCCGCGGTGTGACCAATACGTGCTCCACATCGATCCATGTGGAGCACGTATTGGTCGAAACGTCGAAACTAGTAGCCAAATAAATATGAAATCTTAAATACAGCTGGAGGAGTTTCATTTTCAATAAACAAAATTTCGAATAGAGTACTTGGCAAAATCTCCTTGGTCACAGCAGCGGTCACAACAGTGCTTAAAACTGCACGTATTCAGTGGGCCAAACTACGCGCAAACTGAGCATGAGCTGACTATTGGCACGTCGTGTGGTCTGACAGGTCGCGACGCAGGCTTGGTACATGTATGACCTGATGGCTGGAGAATACTCGGGTAATCAGCTGATGCAATGACAATCGATACCACTTCATGGGCGTCAGAGGAACGGAACTGCAAGTTTCCATGTAATGGCGATAGGAGTCGCGTGGGGTCTGGCGGACCTACTGAGCCACCCACGCCTCCCTCAGCTGTGTACTCCGAGCGCCCTCTGCCGTCGCAATACAGGGCTGCCGGCAGGGGCTGCGGCTCGGCCCACTCGCGCTCACAGCCGCTCTGCAACGGGAGGCTACACAGCCGTCTAGTCGCGGCGCTGGCACCATCAAATGGTTCAAATGGCTCTGACAAGGGTACCTCCCCATCTCACCCCCCTCAAATTTAGTTATAAGTTGGCACAGTGGATAGGCCTTGAAAAACTGAACACAGATCAATCGAGAAAACAGGAAGACGTTGTGTGGAACTATGAAAAAAATAAGTAAAATAGACAAACTGAGTAGTCCATGCGAACATAGGCAACATCACGGACAGTGGGACTTTAGGAGCGCCGTGGTCCCGTGGTTAGCGAGAGCAGCTTCGGAACGACAGGTCCTGGGTTCAAGTCTCCCCTCGAGTGAGAAGTATAATTTTTTTCAGTTTATGTGACAAAGTCTTATGTTTTCATCACTTTTTTGGGAGTGATTATCACATCCGCAAGAAAATCTAAATCGGGCAAGGTAGAAGAATTTTTTACCCATTCGCTAAGTGTACAAGTTAGGTGGGTCGACAACATATTCCTGTCATGTGACGCACATGCCGTCACCAGTGTCGCATAGAATATATCAGACGTGTTTTCCTGTGGAGGAATCGGTTGACCTATCACTTTACGATCAAATGTTTTCAGTTCCGATTGGAGAGGCACGTCCTTTCGTCTACTAATCGCACGGTTTTGCGGTGCGGTCGCAAAACACAGACAGTGTGAACTGTCTGAAGTGTTACAGTGAACAGAGACGTCAATGAACGAACGGACAGATCATAACTTTGCGAAAATAAAGAAAGTAAAGTTTTCAGTCGAGGGAAGACTTGAACCAACGACCTATAGTTCCGCAGCCACTCACGCTGACCACGGGACCACGGCGATCCTGGGGTCACAGTCACCTTGATGTTGCCTATGTTGCACATGGACTACTCACTTTGTATATTTTGCTTATTTTTTCATAGTTCCACACAACTTCTTCCTGTTTTCTCGATCGATCACTGTTCAGTTTTTCAAGGCCTATCCACTTTGCCAACTTGTAACTAAATCTGAGGGGGGTGCGATGGGGAGGTTCCCTTGTGAGCACTATGGGACTTAACATCTATGGTCATCAGTCCCCTAGAACTTAGAACTACTTAAACCTAACTAACCTAAGGACATCACACAACACCCAGTCATCACGAGGCAGAGAAAATCCCTGACCCCGCCGGGAATCGAACCCGGGAACCCGGGCGTGGGAAGCGAGAACGCTACCGCACGACCACGAGCTGCGGACCTGGCACAATCGTTCGTATTTCAGTACAGAGGGACTTTTTCTTGTGTACATTCTGTTTCTTGCTGCTTCATTTGTAATGAGTCTTCACACGTTTGGAGGATTACATGTGAAGTAAATCTTCTGTTTGCTGTGTTATTGTTCGCTAATCATTTCTGCTCCTCTCCAGCTTTCCTACGACGACACTTGTTGCACCATTCTGTAGTCCACCTCTCCTTACCGTTTCGTACGTAGTCGTACACAACAACAATAACAACAACAACAACAATACCAAACTGGACAAAGAGAGACTAAAATAAAATAAGATAAAGTACTACAATTACGCTCCAGATATCACGTATATTGTACCCACTACCTCAAAGCCTTACGCAACGCTATTAGGTAGTTCCTCAAATCATGTGTATGATTGTTTTTTTCTAAATCAAGGGTTCACAGAAAATAGGCGTACCACCACAAAGCCTTACGCAACGTTATTAGTTAGTTCACAAATCACGTGTACTATTGATTTTATCTAACTCAAGGGTTCGCGGAAGATGATACGCGTACCGCTGGTGATATGCAAAGACACTTCATGTGGTAAAAATGTAAATGTCGTGTGACTAGGGCCTCCCGTAGGGTAAACCGTCCGCCGGGTGCAAGTCTTTCGATTTGACACCACTTCGTGGACTTGCGCGTCGATGGGGATGAAATGATGATTAGGAGAACACAAAACCTAGTCCCTGAGCGCAAAAAATCTCCGACCCAGCCGGAATCGATCCCGGGCCCTTAGGATTCTCATTCTGTCGCGCTGACCATTTTTTTGTTGTTCTCATTTTGTTCGATTTTGCTCGTTGCATTTGTTCCGTGCGGATGTCCCATGGCACCCGTTCAAGTTCAGCGTTGAGCCGTTAACTCAGTTTTTTTATTTATTTTTTTATTACAGAGCGCAGTTAACCCTCTGACCGAACACCCTGAGCTACCGTGCCGGCACCATTCAGTTACAGGGAGGACACTTCATGTGGTACATGTACAAGTTAACAAAACAATGCGTTGACACAAGTTAAATTATGCTCTCACGTTACTCTATTTTTAAAGTAAAGGAAAAGTAATAGTGTGAAAACTGACTGATAGAAGCAGCACCTGCATAATGGTAAGAGGGTAGATTGACCACAGACTGTTTGTTTCGGACTGTACGCAGCGCACAAGAAGGTCCGACCGTACGCTCCTATCCCCTTCCCTCATTATCCGTTGCTGCCTTCACTGGGAATGATTCTCTTTTTTTGACGTTGGAGATATTTTGATCGGGTATAGTCGGGGGCTATTCGAATGCTTTCGTACCGCTTTGTAAATGCTACCAATGTGACATTGCAGTAGTCATTACGTAGTGAACGGTTTATTTATTTATTTATTTATTTATTTTTGCTTTCTTGGGTGATACAACGAAAGTTTGCATCTGCATCCGAAGTGTGCTTGTTACAACGAGTTACTTCTTGATTAGTGTAACTGTGATACGATCATTATATTTTAAGTTAACCACGAAACGATTTTTAAGCAAGGATGCAGTTAAAAAACCTGAACCAAAACCCAGCCTCAAGTATGATGAAAGCTACTTACGAGTAGGCTTCACTGCAAAAGTCTGGTACATAAACCAATGTCTTTAGCGTCTAGAAACGCTCTCAAATGAAATCATGAGCCTTCTTTTCGAAAACGTCAGTTCTAAGGACTATCAATTTGTGCGTAAACCTATTGAACTAACGGCTAAAGTGCTTCCACGAAACATTATGACTTGTCTGTATGTGTGTGTCACATATGTACCATACTTAGTAGTTGATCGACACTACACAAAGCAGTACGTGTGTTTTCAGCAATGAGCAAGATCGTGAAAATTATTCTCCTTGTACTGTTGCTCACGAATGCGGTCATCATTGCTTAACACTTCCAGCAACCCCCTTCCCGGCCCCGCTCCCCCTCTTTGGTGATACGCCCAGACAAATTTCTTAAGATGGCAAGTGGTACGCAATGACAAAAAATCTGTGAATCCCTGATCAAAAATGACGAGGAACGAGTCAGGTTACACGATATGCGTACAGGATTTGTTTCAGTGGCTGATACATGTTCGCAAATAGAGCATTGGCCTAAATTCAAAATGGACGAACATATTAGTTTTCGGTTCACGCATGCAACTTAAAACTAAGTATTTTGCTTACAAGTTAACAATATTTCAATACAATTTTGTCTATGGAATAAAAGGAATTGTCTGGAAGAAATAATTTTAGGTAAGTTTAAGCTTTACTTTGTGTCACCGTATTTCATGTTACTGAGCAATTAATCAAAGCTTTTTGTTGATACAAATAAACTCTTTTATGAGCCATCAACAGTTTCTACACTGAGTGATAAAGGTAATTTTTCTTTTAGCATTGTAGGTATGGATAACGCTATTAATCTCAAATTGCGATGCACTATTCATGACGAATTCAATTGTTGAATAAATACTTGGATGTACATCTCCATAAGATGCAGTTAGTGTGTATAACTTCTTGAAAAGGAACCTGAAAAATGCGGATGAATGGCATAAATGATTCTTACTGCTCGTCTCTGTGCAGTCAGTGCTTTTTTCTGATATGTTATCTCAGAAATAACGAGGGCGTGCTGAAAAGTAATGCCTGCCAATTTATTATTCTGTTCTCGATGTCGGTTGAGGTATTATATGTCTTGCATATTAATCGGATGACTTTCCCGCAACCGATTCAAGTTGCAACTCTCTGCCGCTAGAGGGCTACGAATGGTAGCGTGTAACATTGTGGCGTGTAACATAACTATAATGTTCGTATTTGAGTTTCACTAAATGGAAAAGTTCGCCCATACATGGGGCACCCTGCCCTTCAGTATGATGATGTCAGACCACACACGAGCGCTGCTACAATCGCAACAATCCGACGCCTTGTGTTCAACGTCATCGATCTTCCTCAATACAATGCCGACATGGCCCCATCCTATTTTCATCTGATTTCAGAACTTAAATAACACCTTCGAGGACTTCTCTCTCATAGTGATGAAGTGGTCCAAGCAGAGGTGCCGTTGTGGCTCCGTCAACAGAGTGAAACATTCTACAGCGACGGTATCAACAAACTGGGCTCTCGTTGGAAAAATGTGTTCCTCGTCCAGATGGCTATGTTTAGAAATAAAAATGTAGACATCAATAATAATGATGTAGAATGTAAATAAAGTTCGTTTTCAAAAGCCTTAAGAGTTTTCACAAATAAAAATCAGAGGAATTAGTTTTCTGCACGCCCTCGTATTATATAATGAATTGTTGTGTGGAAATATCCAAAATATGAGAAGAAGTTGACTCATTTCTTTCCGACACTAGCTACTGTACCAAGAGCAAAAGTAGTAGAACGTAGTTATTTGAACAGCTCAGTAATATGTTTCTTCCATTTCAAGTTTTCATCAACATGTACATTCAAAAATTTGGAACAGGCTACCCAGTTTACTAACTCCTCTTCATTCGCTACAGCAGTTGTTGGTTGGACTCTACTTGTTGTATGTAACTAAATATAGCGTTCTTTTCTGAAAATTTTTCAGTAGACCACATAGTAAGTCTTTAAAAAACATTACTAACTGTCTCTTCCGTGGCTTTCTCTCTAATGGGATTTATTATAACACTAGTACCGACTGAAAAAGATGACAATTCTGCTTGTTCACTGTTCAAATGACTCTGAGAACTATGGACTTACCATCTGAGGTCATCAGTCCACTAGAACTGAGAACTACTTAAACGTAACTAACCTAAGGACAGCAGACACATCCATGCCCGAGGCAGGATTCGAACCTGCGACCGTAGTTTTCTGTCGCCTGGCTAAGACTAGCACTTGGTTTCACAAAACTTGTGACCTGGTACTCTGTCCCTAATTTCTCTCGAAGCTGTTGGCCCACAGCCCTCCCATGACTGCTACCTATAAGCAGAATTCTTCTTTTCCTATTCTGGTTTGATCCCGACCTGTCTTTTTTCTTTAAGCTAGTATTCTGCTTCAACCTACACTCAACTACATCTGAATAAGACCCTTCCCCCACTACTTCAGATAGCAAGCCAAACTGATTTTCTAACTGAATTTCAGGAGTTTTATCAATTGTTTCCCTTTTTCGCCCTTTGCTTGCTACCTTTTCCCAGCGCCCAGATTCCTTTTCCTCCCTTTCGGAAAGATGACTATGTTTAATGCACGACGGGATACCATCCAGTTTCTATTGATTGTGCGACAAGTCCTCACCACAATTTTTCTTGAACGATGAGTTGGTCTAGAAGGTCCCGATAGCATGTCTTCCTTTCGTACATCTACTGTCATCTGCTGGCTTCGCATTGGCCAGACTTGGCTGACCCACTGGCACATCCTCTGACGTGAGTATCCACTCATTAAGAGGTTGGCAGCCCTGCTGCCAGGCGGACGCGCGTGTACGAAGCTGTCACTAAGTTAAGCGATTAGTGTTGAAATAAGAGCTAATTTAGTTAGTATTACATATTAGACTAGTGTATTTACTTCTTATCTAATCCACCTACTGAAGGTTTCGCTTTTCTAAACGCTATTACATCGAAAAGGAAGTATTTCGTAAAGACCGGCAGTTACGAGTTCGTTTACATACTTAGGTGTAAATTTCGTACGAGCGTAGATATTTGTTTTTGACTAGACTTAGCGCTTCAAAGTAAAATTAATTCGTGTCTCCCATCCAGAATTTGTGTGGTTAATTAAAAGTTTCTGAAGCAAGTTTATAAGTTTGTTTACATTAGTGTTTAGTTACGTATTAGTGCAAGTTACGAAACTCTTGTGTTGTTGAAGTTATTTTTTGATTTTGTGTTACGTCTTACTATCAAACCATGTGTGACAAGTGTGGTGGTTGCCGTAGAAATTTGAAGGAGGGGGTGTTCTGTATAGACTGTAGATTGTGGTTTCATTGGGGCGAGTGTAGCGTAGAGGAAACGAGGGTAGATAATGAGACTCTTCCATGGCAGTGTAGGTTACGTAGAAAGGACAGAAAAATCGCGGAACAGGAGGCAAAGATTTGTGCCCATAAGGCTGAAATAGAAATCGCGAATTTCGAATTATGTAAGCTAAGGGAGGAAAAGGAATCTGGGCGCTGGGAAAAGGTAGCAAGCAAAGGGCGAAAAAGGGAAACAATTGATAAAATTCCTGAAATTCAGTTAGCAAATCAGTTTGGCTTGCTATCTGAAATAGTGGAGGAAAGGTCTCATTCAGATGTAGTTGAGTGTAGGTTGAAGCAGAATACTAGCTTAAAGAAAAAAGACAGGTCGGGAGCAAACCAGAATAGGAAAAGAAGAATTCTGCTTATAGGTAGCAGTCATGGGAGGGCTGTGGGCCAACAGCTCCAGGAGAAATTAGGGACAGAGCACCAGGTCACAAGTTTTGTGAAACCAAGTGCTAGTCTTAGCCAGGCGACAGAAAACTTAGGTCAGCTATGTGAGGACTTTGATAAGGAAGAACAGGTAATTATAGTTGGGGGAGCAGGAAACACCCTGGCTATGAATCCAAGATATAGTATTAGGAGTGACGTGGATAAAATAAGAGCAGAAACTGGGCACACGAATGTGGGGTTTGTGGAGGTCTTTCAGCGCCATGATCAGCCCTGGGTAAACACTGCTGTAAGGCGTGTTAACACTGAGCTGAACGAGATGCTCCAGACACTGGCAAAGTCTCACATGAGTGTTGTTCCAGTTGATGCTATTGGTAGGTGGGGTTACACTACACATGGCCTGCACCGTAATAGAAAGGGGAAAGATAAGTTAGCTTCTCTATAAGCAGATACTGTAAGGGAGGCCACAGTCACGCAAGGGGTGATCCCTGTGGTTATTCGGACCAGGCAGACAGGTTTTTTAGACTAAAGCCAAATTCCAGTCAGACAACAACCAAGGAAAATAGAAGAAAAGGAATATCATGCATAGCAAATAGGGATAAAGCTAAGGGTGGTATCAACTTACTTCACCAAAATATCATGGGAATAAAAAATAAATTAGATGAGCTGATAATGTGTTTAGATGATCTCAAAAATAAGAATGAGATTGATATACTTTGTCTGTCTGAGCACCATGTAACTGTGGGAATGGAACATGTCAGTATAAATGGGTGTAATTTAGCATCTTACACTTGTAGATCTAGTATGGATAAAGGAGGAGTTGCCATTTTCATGAAACAGGGGTATAAATACAGAATTGTTGAAGTAAGCAAATTTTGTGTTGATCAGCACTTTGAGGTTTGTGCATGTGTACTTCAGCTAGATAATGTTGTGTTGATATTAGCAACAGTGTACAGGTCTCCACTAGGAGACTGGGAGCCATTCATAAAAACGTTTGACTACCTATTATGCTGTTTGTCAGACAAAAAGAAGAAGTTATTAATCTGTGATGATTTCAATGTTAACTTTCTAAGCAATTCTGATAGGAAAAGTAAACTAGAAGTGTTGTTAACAACATATAACTTAGAAACAGTGATCAATTTCCCTACACATACAGCTCAGGACAGTAGTACTGTAATAGAAAATGTATTTGTACAGCAAGAGGATGTAGAATAAACAAATGCTTTCCCTGTGGGAAATTGAGTATCTGACCAAGATACACAACTGATTAACTTACAAAACCTAACAGGGTGTAAACTTCGGAAACCATTAAGTAAAAGTGTGAGGGTGCTCAACCCAGTACCTATAGACCACTTCAGAGACAGTTTAGGAAATGTAAACTGGGAAGATGTATATAATGAGCCAAATGCTAATGATAAACGCAGCATATTTCTTGATAAATTAATATCCCTTTTTGAACATTGTTTTCCAAAGAAAATTACTAAATGTAACACCATAAACTTTTCAAGGAAACCTAGGATTACTACTGGTGTTAAAGTGTCTTCAGAAAGAAAAAGAAAACTGTATGAAACAGCAAGAACTAGTAAAGATCCAGAAGTAGTTTTACACTATAAAAATTATTGCAACACACTGAGAAACGTTGTAAGGAACTCAAGAAATATGTATGTTAGAGAAGAAATTAACAACTACAGCAATAAAATCAAATCAATAGGGAATGTTGTTAGGAGGGAGAAAGGAAAAGTAATCACTGGGGTAGGTAGTATTACTGTTAAAGAGAATAAGACCATCTTAACCAACAGCACCGAGGTAGCCAATGTATTTAACAATCACTTCTTAAGTGTAGGAGAAAAAATTGGTGAGAGTAGTTCAAAAGAAAAAGCCAGGCAGTACATGGAAGAGTCAGTTTTGAAAAATTTTAATCAGATTAAGTTTCATCTAACAACCTCTTGCGAAATAATGAAAATTATTAAATCTTTGAAAAATAAATGTTCTATTGGAGTAGATGACATCCCTAACTAGTTGTTAAAACAATGTGGAGCAATTACAACTGATGTTTTGAGTCACATATGTAATACATCACTGACTCAGGGTATTCTTCCAGACAGGTTAAAATATGCCATTGTCAGGCATCTCTACAAAAAGTGGGAAACCACAGATGTCAATAATTACCAGCCAGTATGCTTGCTTACACCATTTTCAAAAATCTTTGAGAAAGTGATGTACTCAAGAGTGGTTAGCCATCTGAACAGTAATGGGGTACTTAGTAAATCACAGTTCAGATTTCAGAAATGCTGTTCCACTGAGACAGCAATATACAATTTCACTGTCCATATAATAGAGCCTTTAAATAGTTAAAATGTCACCAGTAGGAATATTCTGAAACTTATCCAAAGCATTTTATTGTGTGAACCATGACATTATGTTAGAGAAATTACAATTCCATGGTATAAATGGAACAGCATAGGAGTGTTTTAAGTCATATCTACAGAACAGGAAGCAGAAAGTATCTTTATATGCTTCAAGTGATTCAAAGGAGTTTGCCACTTCATCTAACTGGGGTGAAATTACATTAGGTGTTCCACAAGGTCCGATCATGGGTCCCCTCCTTTTGTTGATATATGTAAATGACCTCCTTTCTTATGTGAAACAAGATGCTAAACTGACACTGTTTGCTGATGATATAAGCATAATTATTAATCCAGTAAAATGAAGTCCTATAGAAAATGATACAAATAAGGTCTTTGGAAAAGTTATTAATTGGTTTTCTGCAAATGGGCTTGCTCTGAACTTTGAAAAAAAAAAAAAAAACAGTACATCCAATTTAATGCTGCAAAAAGTATAATTCCTTCAATAAACATAACAGTAGCCAGGGTAGAGCATACTAAGTTTTTGGGTGTACATATAGAAGAGAATCTTAATTGGAAAATTCATATTTTGGATCTCCTAAAGCGACTAGGTTCAGCAACTTTTGCAATAACAATAACCGCCAATTTTGAGGATGGAGAAATTAGTAAGCTAACATACTCCGCATACTTCCACTCTTTGATGTCATATCGAATAATATTCTGGGGCAACTCAGCACTTAGGCAAAAGGTATTCACTGCTCAAAAGAAAGTAGTTAGAATAATGTATGGGGTTCATAGTCGCACTACTTGTAGGCATCTGTTTAAAAATTTAGAAATTCTTTCAACTGCTTCACAGTACATTTACTCAGTAATGAAATTTTTTCTCAACAACATGGACCAGTTTTAATCATCGGCGACATTAATGATTACAATACCAGAAAAAAGAAAGACGTACACTATCCTTTACTTAACCTGTCTTTGGCACAGAATGGGGTAAAATATGCTGCTATAAAAAACTTTTAGATAAATTACCAGATGAAATAAAAACTCTGACAGACAGCAGAAATAGTTTCAAAAACAAATTTAAATGACACCTCCTTGACAACTCCTTCTGTACCATAGATGAATTCTTGAATATAAGTAAATAAATCTGGATATATAATATATGCTTTTTGTGCCATTTAAGGGAATGGGATAGTTAATAGAAATTTTTAGGTGTAACACTATAATGTAAACAAGAAAAAGAAGAAAAAACTTGTTTCCTGTCCGCATTTCTTGTGCATTTGACACCTTCCACACCATAACGGTTTTCCGTGCTATTGATCAATGGAACATTAACTAACTAATTAATTAACTAACTAACTAGCTGTCGGTGTGGTGCCCATCTCACGGTGGCCCACATCCAACTGGGCTGCCTTAGTTTGACCGCATTACGGTGAAATCTTAAACTTGGTGACATGCTTCATCTGGTGTTGGTGGAAGACGCCAAAGCAGCTAATCTGATTTTTGCGTTTTATCTGTGAATGTGGTTCCTACTCCTTTCTGCAATGTATGGCGCATTAGGCTCGTCGGCCGCTCCTCCTGTATGAATATGTGACACTTTTATTCAAACACCCAGTACAAAGAAGAGGAGTGGACGCAAAATTGAAGCCTGTGGGATTTCCTCGGTGAGTTTTCACCAGTCAGTAAAATTTTCTCTTCTACCACCATTATTTGAATTATTTAGTAAAACGTTTTGCGTTCTGTTTGTTAAGCAGAAGTAAAGTGAGTCGTTTGTAAAGCCATAATTTCCAAAAACTTGTTTTTCTATGGGAGGTGTACACAATCAAACGCCTTGGACAGATTACAAAAGAGTATCAATCAAAAATATTTTATTATTTAAGAGTCTTCAAACAATATAAGGGGGAAAAAGAAAAAAAGGAAAGAAAGAAACAGAAGAGAACGTAGAGCCACAAATAAACTATCTGAATGTTTACATCAGCTGGTCGCTCTAATGTACACATAGAAACAAATTATCACAGTTTCAGAAGAACTGGATGATTTATTCAAGGGAAAGAGCTTCACAAATTGAGCAAGTCAATGACGCGATGGTCCATCTCTGGCCCTTACTCAAGTAGATATTTGACTTGCCATTGACTGAAAGGCTTTTTGGATGTCCTCTTGAGGAATATCGTGCCAAATTCTGTCCAACTGCCACGCTAGATGGCCAAACTCGAGAGCAGGATGGTGGGCCCTTCCCATAATGCTCAAAACTTTCTCCATTTGGGGAGACAACCAGAGACGTTCCTGGCCAAGGTAGCGTTTAGCAAGCAGTAGAAACTCTCGCCGTGTGCGGGCGGGCATTATCTCGCTGAAATGTAAGCCCAGGATGGTTTGCTGTGAATAGCAACAAAACGGAGCGTATAACATCGTCGACGTACAGCTGTGCTGTAAGGATGCCATGTATGACAACGAAAGGGGTACTGCGATGAAACGAAATGGCACCTCAACACATAACTCCAGGTTGTATGACCGTATGGCTCGCGACAGTGAGGCTGGCTTCCCACCACTATCTGCAGTGTCCATATACGTCTTCTGTGGTCATTATGCCTCAGTTCTTGGGGGGCTCATCACTGATGACAGTTCTACACTACTGGCCATTAAAATTGCTACACCACGAAGATGACGTGCTACAGACGCGAAATTTAACCGACAGGAAGAAGCTGCTGTAATATGCAAATGAATAGTTTTTCAGAGCATTCACACAAGGTTGGACTCCGCTGGCGACACCTACAACGTGCTGACATGAGGAAAGTCTCCAAGTGTGTATGTTTTAGGGCAGGAAAGTTTCCAACCGATTTCTCATACACAAACAGCACTTGACCGGCGTTGCCTGGTGAAACATTGTTGTGATGCCTCGTGTAGGGAGGAGAAATGCGTTCCATCACGTTTCCGACTTTGATACAGGTCGGATTGTAGCCTATCGCGATTGTGGTTTATCGTATCGCGACGTTGCTGCTCGCGTTGGTCGAGATCCAATGGCTGTTAGCAGATTATGGAATCGGTGGCTTCAGGAGGGTAATACAGAACGCCGTGCAGGATACCAACGGCCTCGTATCACTAGCAGTCGAGATGACAGGCATCTTATCCGCATGGCTGTAACGGATCGTGCAGCCACGTCTCGATCCCTGAGTCAACAGATGGGGACGTTTGCAAGACAATAACCATCTGCACGAACAGTTCAATGACGTTTGCAGTAGCATGGACTATCATCTCGGAGACCATGGCTGCGGTTACCCTTGACGCTGCATCACAGACAGGAGCGCCTGCGATGGTGTACTCAACGACGAATCTGGGTGCACGAATGGCAAAACGTCATTTTTTCGGATGAATCCAGGTTCTGTTTACAGCATCATGATGGTCGCATCCGTGTTTGGCGACATCGCGGTGAACGCACATTGGAAGCGTGTATTCGTCATCGTCATACTGGCGTATCACCCGGCGTTATGGTATGGGGTGCCATTGGTTACACGTCTCGGTTACCTCTTGTTCGCATTGACGGCACTTTGAACAGTGGACGTTACATTTCAGATGTGTTACGACCCGTGGCTCTACCCTTCATTCGATCCCTGCGAAACCCTACATTTCAGCAGGATAATGCACGACCGCATATTGCAGGTCCTGTAGGTGCCTTTCTGGATACAGAAAATTTTCGACTGCTGCCCTGGCCAGCACATTCTCCAGATTTCTTACCAATCGAAAACGTGTGATCAATGGTGGCCGAGCAACCGGCTCCTCACAATACGCCAGTCACTACTCGTGATGAACTGTGGTATGGTGTTGAAGCTGCATGGGCAGCTGTACTTGTACACGCCATCCGAGCTCTGTTTTACTCAATGCCCAGGCGTATCAATGTCGTTATTACGGCCAGAGGCGGTTGTTCTGGGTACTGATTTCTCAGGATATATGCACCCAAATTGCGTGAAAATGTAATGACATGTCAGTTCTAGTATAATATATTTGTCCACTGAACACCCGTTTATAATCTGCACTTCTTCTTGGTGTAGCAATTTTAATGGCCAGTAGCGTAACTCCTGCTTGTATGGCTGTATGGCGGGCGACAGTGTGGCTGGCGTCCCACCACTGTCTGCAGTGTGCATATTTGTCTTCTGTGGTCACTATGCCTCATTCGTGCGGGACTCATTACTGATGACAGTTCTACTTCAGTCAATTATGTTCCAGGCCGAAGACGTGTCTGGAGATGCCCCCGACTGAAGTGGGATACCAGTCTAACAGTGTGGGGTCCCATTTAATTTCATGGCAGGACCGCTTTGTGTTGTCATCCTCGGCTCCGTTATACCACAGCGGTATGTCGCCGATATTCTACGTCCCGTTTTGTTCCCACTAATGCCACACCTTCCTGGGCTTACATTTCAGCAAGATAACGCCCACCCGCACACGGCTTGAGTTTCTATTGCTTGTCTTTGCTCTTGCCAAACCCTACTGCGGATCTCTTCCTAACAGAGAACGTTCGGAGCACTATGGGCAGAGCCGTCCAAGCACCTCAGGATTTTCACGATGTAACTTGAGAACTGGACAGAATTTGACACGGTATCCCTCATGAGGACACCCAACAACTCTATCAATCAGTGCACAGCCGAATAACTGCTTGCATAAGGGCCAACAATGTGTTAGTGCCTTCCCTGATTTATGAAGCTCTTTTCCTTGAATAAATCATCAGTTTTTCAGAAACTGTAATAGTTTGTTTGTCTGTACATGTACATTACATCTACCCATTCGGGGAAATTCATGTAGTGAATGTATATGGGAGTGTACTCAGTCGAGCATACATTTCAGAATGCGATTGTAATGATGGAAACGTGCGCAGAACGTGAAACCCTGATCTGCGGCGCTGAGGCGTGTCAGGCGGTCGTGTCGCGGCCGGCGTCGCGTGACCGGCCGAGAGCTGTTTGCCGTGGCGCGTGTCGTCGAGTCGTAGGCGCCGCCTGGGACTTACTTAGCTGATGATGTTCCCCTCCACATGCGGCGGTCGGCCGCCGTTAGACACACCACATGATCACTTCCCCCGCCACCAGCGTGACAGCAGGCGAGGCGCAAGAGCGTGTTCCGTCACACACTGCTGACAGCTGCGCACACAGCGAGCGCCTGCGCGACGGCCACGTTGCGCTGTCGTTTTAGCCACTTCGTACGTTCTGAATTAGTGCTGGTGTTTCTCTTTCTAGTTCTGATTGCACTGCTAACAAATAAAATTAAAAAAATAAATGTCGGTGGGCGTCTTTGTATCCAGATCTACAGGGCTTGGACGTATTGTATGGAAGCACCGCGAGAAATGCGTGCTTGAACATAAACGTCACACCAATACCCAAGAAAGGAAATAGCAGCGATCCATTGTATTACAGGCCCATGTCACCAACGTCAATTTGGAGTAGGATTTTGGAACATATACTGTGCCAGCGCAAGAATCGCCTGGAAGAAAACGATTTACAAATAGCCAGTACGGATTCAGAAAAGATCGTTCATTTGAAATACACCTAGATCTTTATTCTCACGAGGTAATAAGTGATATCGACAAGGGATCTAAAATTCATTCCATATTTTTAGATTTTCAGAAGACTTTTGACACCGTTCGTCACAAGCGACTTCTAATCAAATTTCGTGCCCATAGAGTACTGTCCTAGTTGTGTGACTGTATTCGTGATTTCCTGTCAGAAAAGTCACAGTTCGTAATAACTGACGTAAAGTGATCAAGTAACACAGAAGTCGCACGATATTCACATAGAGAAACAAAATACCCATATCAAATACAGTAAAGTTACGTCGAGAATGTTACAAGACCAATAGCAAAATCCTCAAACTAAGTGGTCATCAAGGACTCGCGAAATCTGAGTCCATTCCAGGATCACAATATACCAATGATTCTCCAGCTCAAAATAGTTCAGAGTTCATCGACATGTTTCATAAATCAACGCATGCAATAGGAAGAATAGTAACTCTGTCTATTCTCAGCTTCGTAAATCAAACGGCAAGTGTTGGAGTCCTACTCTAGGGCACATTCAGACCTGTCGGAATACTAAGTCCCTTTAGAAAGTTAAAGTATGGCAGCAGCCATTCACTACCACTCCATCAAAACCACATGATACCTCAGGCAGGTCTACCTTCTTCCAAAACCCCCATAAAAGCGCCGGATCACCCACTTGAGCTCCTCACTCAAGAAGTCGCAGTAGGCACTTAACTTCCATAGCGTTCTGCTACTAGCTGCTTTTCCATTGGCTGAAGGCCAATCCCACCAAAACTACACCGTCCTCAAGCTATACCGAGTCATCTGATTCAAATTGTCTATTTCTTGGACTAAACTAATATATTACAACAATATTTAAATGAAGAAATTTCATGAACATTCGGTTACACTCAGATCATTTATAATAAATACAGTACTAGTTGGTGCAATAGATTTTTTGCGTTCACGTGTCACATTTTATTTCCTGATTGATGAAACTATATAGCGATGCAAAATGACCAAAAAATTGACATCAAAAATTTCTTATTATACACTACTGGCCATTAAAATTGCTACACCACGAAGATGACGTGCTACAGACGCGAAATTTAACCGACATGAAGAAGATGCTGTGATATGCAAATGATTAGCTTTTCAGAACATTCACACAACGTTGGCGCCAGTGGCGACACCTACAACGTGCTGACATCAGGAACGTCTCCAACCGATTTCTCATACACAAACAGCAGTTCACCGGCGTTGCCTGGTGAAACATTGTTGTGATGCCTCGTGTAAGGAGGAGAAATGCGTACCATCACGTTTCCGACTGTGATAAAGTTCGAAATGTAGCCTATCGCGATTGCGCTGAATCCTATCGCGACATTCCTGCTCGCGTTGGTTGGCATCCAATGACAGTTAGCAGAATATGAAATCGGTGGGTACAGGAGGGTAATACGGAAGCCGCGATGGATCGCAACGGCCTCGTATCACTAGCAGTCGAGATGACAGACAACTTAATCCACATGGCTGTAACGGATCGTGCAGCCACGTCTCAATCCCTTAATCAACAGATGGGGACGTTTGCAAGACAAAAACCATCTGCGTGAACAGTTCGACGACGTTTGCAGCAGCATGGACTAACAGCTCGGAGACCATGGCTGCGGTTACCCTTGACGCTGCATCACCTGCGATGGTGTACTCAACGACGAACCTGGATACACGAATGGCAAAACGTCATTTCTTCGGATGAATTCAGGTTCTGTTTACAGCATCATGATGGTCGCATCCGTGTTTGGCGACAACGCGGTGAATGCACATTTTAAGCGTGTATTCGTTATCGCCATACTGGCGTATCACCCGGCGTGATGGTATGGTGTGCCATTGGTTACACGTCTCGGTCACCTCTTGTTCGCATTGACGGCACTGTGAACAGTGGACGTTGCATTTCAGATGTGTTACGACGCGTGGCTCTACCCTTCATTCGATCCCTGCGAAACCCTACATTTCAGCAGGATAATGCACGACCGCATGTTGCAGGCCCTGTACGGATCTTTCTGGATACAAAAAATGTTCGACTGCTGCCCTGCTGAGCACATTCTCCAGATCTCTCACCAATTGAAAACGTCTGGTCAATTGTGGCCGAGCAACTGCCTCATCACAATACTCCAGTCACTACTCTTGATGAACTGTGGTATGGTGTTGAAGCTGTATGGGCAGCTGTACCTGTACACGCCATCCGAGCTTTGTTTGACTCAATACCCAGGCGTATCAAGGCCGTTATTACGGCCAGAGGTGGTTGTTCTGGGTACTGATGTCTCAGGATCTATGCACCCAAATTGCGTGAAAATGTAATCACGTGCCAGTTCTAGTATAATATATTTGTCCAATGAATACCCGTTTATCATCTGCATTTCTTCTTGGTGTAGCAATTTTAATGGCCAGTAGTGTAGTTACCTCATCAGAAATGTGGGAAAAGTTTTAATGTTAATATGAATAACTTTACAGGTTGTTATGTTAACAATTTACAGGCATGAATTTTGGGAAAGGAAGGGGGTGGTAATATTAGTAACATGTAAACATTAAATTTTAATTTTAATTATTGTTTTTACTC
Source organism: Schistocerca americana (assembly GCF_021461395.2). Taxonomy (NCBI): domain Eukaryota; kingdom Metazoa; phylum Arthropoda; class Insecta; order Orthoptera; family Acrididae; genus Schistocerca; species Schistocerca americana. Next base: position 315,091,113 of record NC_060124.1, read on the forward strand.
ATTCAGTGTATATTCAAATGTCATGTGTTTTCAAATGTAATTAGCTTCTCCAAACTCTGCCTTATGGCAGAATAGTTACCCTGTGCAGCAGCTGTCGCTTTTTTATGTGTGCCTTTAATCTAATCTGAATGTACGCAATAGCAATACGTCGTATTAATTATGACTCATGCATCTCTTCGCAGTCAATGGCAGAGACTTGCTTATGGGCTTTGCCAAATACATTGGTTTGATCACCGAAGAAACAACGAACGAAATTAATAAGACTGCCATAAAAAGTGCTTTGAGTTTAAAGTAAATCGCACTGGAGTAGAACAAAGCATTTTTGTACATGCTGCACTATTTTAAACAGTGCTACAAATGGGTGAAGCAAATCACTTCTGTCAGCCTCCATAATGAAGGCAGCTGGATTTGCCACATGAGTCTTGCAGTAAGTTTGATCATTTGAGTACATGTAGGGAGTCCAAAGTAACTAGTACCTTTACTATTATCAGTGAACTTATCACTTAGCTTCTTATGGCACATGAGTTCATGAACACCGAAAGAGCTCACTTTCTCAATGTCATCTACATTACTCTTGTCACTTGCAGTAACATTGTTCTTGAGCAACATTGTTCTCAGAGCAGACTGGAAATGTAATGTGGTCGGATTATTGTTCCAAACAAACCTAGTTCTGATGGAAGAAATGAAGAGTTCTGGATGATCTTGTGAGAGTTTGTATGTTAAAAATTCTTTAAAGGTTCAGTATCTGGAAACAGAAACTCTTGGAAGAGGCTTCCAACACCATTTATGCACATCAAAAAGTCCAGCACAAATGTTTTTCGTGGATGTACTAATGCACACACACCATCAATCCTTAATGTTTGAAGAAAGTTTTCTGCACGACAAAGAAATTCAGCCCAGTAATTTACATTTTCAATTCTCAGTGGTTGTTTGAAGCCCTTAACATGAACTTTCTTAGAGTGCACACATTATACAGTTTATTAGTAATTCTGATTAATTCTACAATGGCAGAGGTGTCCTGATAATCTGGCTACTGGGAACTCTCTAGAAATTCAATGGCCTCAGCGACACTGAAGTTCAATGTCTGAGTTGCTGAACAGACATTCATTTTCTTACTATAGAAATTCACATGTGAACCTGAGAGTGAATTGACAAATTTTAAAGATCCACACTCTTTCAGATAATGTAAATTCAAAATAAAGTGATACTTCACATCTCCAGCTTCACAGTCAATAATTTTCTTTTCAGCTAACGTATTACGGACTAATTTTAACATATGGCGTGGATCAAGAATTGTACAAACGTTACTGTCATTGGCAGGATGCTTGAAGTAAGGGGCAAAATATTCCAGAGTCAGTGAGCATCCAAGATTCTTCAGTGTCTGAATGTTGACAGCTGCACCATCGTATGTCACTGACCTCACAAGAACACTTACAGAAAACAGTTTCAATACAGAAATTCTCAAATTTCAGTCGTTACGTCTGAAGACAGTTCATTCACAAACTAATATGCAATTGGGCTAATTAAACTTTTCAGTATATGGCACTATCTGAAAAACTAAAGCTTCAGTAGCCATTTCTTCTACATCTGTCTTCATAATGTTACTTCAACATAGTCTGAATACACGTTTTTGTTGTTGTTCCACACAAGCTCTTTCCTAACTGACCTACTATCAAAAATAAGTGCACACTCTTTAAGATATCGTTTGTAACTGGTATTATGTTTTAGATAGTTGAAAACAGCTTGTAGATAGCCAGGTTTACGATATATAGGAGACACCCAACCACTAAGAATACGGGGCTGAGGCAAAAGAAACACAGAGCATACAAATCTATACAGCCTAGAAAAATAGAAATGCAGAGTGAGGGCAAATTGTTTGGTTAATTCACAGTATCATTTGGACTGTTTCTTTGCACCACTGTTTTTCAATTTCATAACTATAAAGCCTAAAGGAAAGCCACTAAAATCTTCCCGAGCAACACTTTCCAGTTCGTGATTTACGCAGTTTCATTGTTTCAACACTGTAATCAATTCTGCCGCTGTTTCCATCTTTTTTTTTTTTTTTTTTTTTTTGACGCCGCATCAGTTTCATATGCAATAGGCTCACTTTTCTCCTAAGCGCCACAATCCTGTAAGAGACACCAGTCTGAACAGAACACATTGCCATGTGATACATAGGACGTATTTCTCGTGTAGATCTCATTCATTTCCTCAAACAAAATTAAAAGAATCCGTCAACAACGAGTATACGCTACTAGAAATTCAGAAAGATACATTAACAGCAATGTGTATCCATGTTGCTAGTTAAATACATGGTTTTACCTCAGAAACTGATGGTTTCTTTCGAACAAGTTGCCTTCTCCAATTGATTTTCACTTGTAAATGGCATGAAAAACTGAATAAACTGGATATACCGTCATCTTTCATCAGCTGTCTATCAGCTCCTGGTCGAAGGTGTAGCTGTCTTTCGTAAAATGAGAGCTACAAATGATGCTATGTTTGGATGGAGTCCAGTAATCCCTCTTACTGCATGCTCCATTTCTTTAAAAGTTCTGGACGCCGAGTGAGGAAAACTGAAAAGATTTTAGATATATTTTTATAATATTTGAATTTCTGGAACACTATTTCTTTTACCATATATTAAAGCATATGTAGCTTACTGGTGGACATGAGTAACACTTCCCATTGTCCATCGATTACTGCATGAGTATGCAACACAACTCTTGACCATGTTTGCTAAAAAATGAAAAGAAACAGAAGTACTTTAGTCACCAACACAAGAACGACAAGAAGTACCACTGCCCCGTTACAATATGGCGACTCCACTATAAGAGCGTCACGGCTTTCTAGGCAAAGACGCGTTTGAGTAGTCTCTCCAGTATAGTACTGAGCTCATTGACGCCGGCTGGCCTGGAGCGTCTGCGAAGTGCTTTTGGCACTGGGGCCACACAACTTCGCAAACAAATTAACCTTACCTTGTACCATTTCTGTGCGGCCCATTAACTCGCATGTATACGCGTAATGTAACTTGAGCTACTCTCTTGTGCTCAGTCTTGTGTGTTGCACTGTCACGGACAAGGAGAAGTTCGTTTGCATTTTTGTGGCGACAAACACAAAAGTGGTTTCTTCAATTTCCTGTGGGTAGCACAGTACATTTCAGAGTTTATCGTTGCACCATGGTGGAGGACATCAACCAGTCCAGTCACTCAAGATCGTCTCAATAACTTTCTCAGCTGCTATGAACTTTTTCTTCGGACACTCCATGGACTGTAGTTTTCTTCCAGTTCGAAGTGATAAACCCATGTTTCATCGCCATGGATAGCAGTTTTGTTTCCAATTAGAAGTGATAAACCCATGTATCATCACCTGTGACGATGTTCGACAAGCCGCGCGGAGTGGCCACACGGTTAAAGGCGCCATGTCACGGATTGCGCGGCCCCTCCCGCCGGAGGTTCGAGTCCTCCCTCGGGCATGGGTGTGTGTGTGTGTTGTCCTTAGCATAAGTTAGTTTAAGTAGTGTGTAAGTCTAGGGACCGATTACCTCAGCAGTTTGGTCCCGTAGGAATTCACACACATTTGAACATTTGATGTTCGACAAAAAACAGTCACAATCAGCCTCGTAACGCTCAATAAATTCTCCACAAATGTTCCTTCGTTGCTCTTTATGGTGTTCTGTTAGGCATCGAGGAACCGAGGGGGCACACACCGAGTTCACCAACTGGTGAACGAGTGTGTCAACACTACCAACAGAGACGTCCAGTTTGGCAGCGAGATGTTTCATTGCAATCCGTCGGTCACCTCGAATGAGAGTGTCCGCACGTTCCAACGTTGCAGGAGCCACTGCTGTGTGCGACCAGTCGGCATGTGGGAGATCGGACAGGTTTCCGCGATCTCGTTGAGATGATGACGGAAGCCTCGTCTAACGACTCACCGTCTGTTTGTTCATTGCCATTCTCCGTAGACATTCTGAAAGCATCTGTGGGTGTCTCTGATGCTCTGATTTTCTGCCAAAAAAATTCAATGACAGCTCTATGCTTGAATCACACCTCTGTTACAGGCGCCGTTTTGAAGCCTACGTATAGTGACGCTACCAGTCGGAACTTCATGAAACTATAGGGACTGATGCGGAAATATTCCACGGTGACCCACAAGAAATACCTCACTTTTTTAACCGAAATTGGCCGAGAATACCACTTGTTATTTATTGATCGCCTGTCGTATTACAATACATTACTAACGACAAAATTTTCGAGACTGTTAAACCTGAAAGTTACGTTACAAAGAATTTTTACTTTGTCTCTCTTTTAGATTAAAGAGAAACAGGTGAGTTCTCTTAGTGACTGCAGCCATATAGATCCCATATAAATTCGCCTTTGCTTCGTAAAAATTTTACTCAGATGGGAACAATTGATGACACACACGTCCAGAATGGTGGATAACATAGACAAATGGTTTACGTATTATGAATCAGCATGTCCCAGTTGCCTTGTAACGAAAACATTAATCCCCCCACCCCTCGGACGTTTTGAAGAACTGAACTCTCATAACTAAGTTATCCATTTCAGGAATCTCAATGTTTATAATGTCGCATCTCCTGAAGTATGTCTTGTACAATGATATAATTTGGCAAGCTCATACAGGTAGTATATGTGGATACAGTCTACAAAATGTGTTGCGAATAGAACTCGTAGTAAAGAAGTAATAAATTAAAATGTAATGCCCGGAGCTGAAGCTTTACCGCATGAACAGCGAAAATGTAGTAAAAAGTAGTTTTTACATTTATTTATTTTGTAGGTTTGGAGGGGGGAGGGGAGATGGGGTTTCAACGTGAAGAATTTTCGGAAAGGACTGAAATTATGTGTGAAGTTTGTTGGAAGTTGATAACTGCACTGTATAATACTTCATTACGTCACGATCACTTATGATAAGAGAATATTTCTCATTACCTTGTCACCAAGATAGCACCGTGACGTAATAAAGTATTATACAAATATTTTTAACCTCGCATGCTTCCATTGTGAAACACGTCAGTTTTGAAAAAATCGGTAAGTGCTCTGATCCTTGTATGAATTTAGAGAGGGTAATTTTCAAGCTGTGAGTTACAGTAACTCAAGACATACGAGGGTAATCCCAAAGGTAAGGTCTCCTATCTTTTATAAGTACAGAACTCTGCTTGTGTGGCAGTTGGTCACACTGTTATGAAGAGTGCTTCACGTGCTGTGTGTAAACATGCGCACGCCGTGCTGAGGCGCTCAGTCTTGGCTTGGCAGCCGTTGACAATGGAACTCCCGTTGGATGTTACCGCCAAGTGCGAATTGCAGCAGTTACTCGGCATTTTAAAGCAAAAGGCACTTCGCTGATTGAAAGCCATCGCTAATTGGCGGAAGTGTATGGTGAGTCGTACATGGATGTCAAAAATTTTCTTAAGTGGTGTAGAGAGTTTGCAGCTGGTCGGACCGAAATCCACGACGAACAAAGGAGCGGGAGACCGTTAATTTCTGAGGAGACAGTGTTGAAGGTTCAGAAAAGCATGCGTGAAGATCGGCGGATCACCCTGGATGACCCCTGCACGTTGCTTCGTGAGGTTTCCCGAACCACCGCTGACAGAATTTTAACGGAAACATTGAACTACCGGAAGGTGTGCTCAAGATGGGTGCCACTCATGCTGACTGAGGACCACATGCGGCAACGAGTTGATGCTTCCCGCGCATTTCTTCACCGCCTTGCAGCCGAACAGGACAACATTCTGGATTCAGTTGACACGGGAGACGAAACCTGGGCATACCACTACACCTCAGACCAAGCAACAATCACACCAGTGGCGGCACCCTTCTTCGCCAAAGCCGCGGAAATTGAAACAAACACAGTCTGCCGGTAAAGTCATGACAACAGTTTTTTGGGATCGGAAAGGGGTATTGTTGGTCGACTTTGTGCCCACTGGGACCACAATTAACGCTGACACGTACTGTGAGGTTCTGAAAAAACTCAAACAGGCAATTGAGAACCGGAGAAGAGGAATGTTGAGCAGGGGCGTACACATTCCCCATGACAACAATCGTCCACACATCGCTCGGCAAACCGTTGCTCTCCTGCAACAGTTCCAGTGGAACATAATCACCCACTGACCCTATAGTCCTCACTTGGCGCCCAGTGACTATCACCTGTTCCCCAAGTTACAGGAACATTTGGCCGGAAAGCGATTCCGCTCCGACGACGAGGTGAAAGAACAGGTTCATAACTTTCTGAACAGCACTGCGGCGAGCTGGGCATAAAAAAACTGCCGCAGCGTCTACAAAAATGCATCGAAAGAGATGGTGAGTATGTCGAAGAGCTGTAAACTGATGTAAACCATTGTAGAAATAAACAGGTCTATGTATTTATAAAAAAAAATAGGAGACCTTACTTTTGGGATTACCCTCGTATACAAAGTTTCTAATTTCAATATTTGACTTACTGTCTTAAACATTTAATGTAAGATTTTATCTCTTAATAAGTAGATCATGACATCATTTTAAATTTTTAAATTTGGTCAGTAATCATATAAAATACTTAAAATCAAATCTTTGTTGACCCTGGAATCCGTTAGATAGGCAACCTGCAACTGGATGCGAGATTAGGTAACCGTTTTACAGAGTTATTAATATACAGGACATTGACGAGAATATGGAAACACTACAAACGTAGCACGTTACCTTACCTAATAAGATGCAGGAAAACCATTGGCATTCAAAACAGCTTCCAGTCGTCTGGAAATGGATAAATACAGATCCACTACGGTTTGAAATAAAAAAAAAAAAGAAAGCTCTAAGCACTATGGGACTTAACATCAGAGGTCATGAGTCCCCTAGACTTAGAATTACTTAAACCTAACCTAAGGACATCACACACATCCATGCCCGAGGCAGGATTCGAACCTGCGACCGTAGCTGCAGAGCGATTTCAGACCGAAGAGCATGGAACCACTCTGCCACAGCGGCCGGCTCGGTTTGCAAGGGAAACTTATACCACTGTTCATGTAAAACAATGGCAAGTTCAGGTGCAATAATAGAAGTGGATAGCAAACACCCACCATGCTCTCCAAAGTAGACAGCAAAGGCCCAATAAAATTGCGGTCTGTTTACTGTTGCGGTCAGGACAGATGCGACAATTCATCCTAGTGCTGTCCTGGACTATGCGAGCTCACTGAACAGGAGCCATGTCGTCTTGGAACACGGCATCACCATTGTGGAACGAACATTGTACCATGGGACTGACCTGATCAGCCAAAATGTCCTCGTAATCCTCGGCAGTAATGCGATCTTTCAGAGTAACCATGGGGCCCATGGAATACCACGATATGGCTGCCCAAATCACCACCGAACTCCGTCCATGTTTCACTCTTGGGATGTAAACTCGGCCAGAACTTGGTAATGGTGTGAAAGAAGACCCATCTGACCAAATGATATTCTTCCATAGCTCCACATTACAGGTTTTATGGCTTCGGCACTACGTTTTCCTTTTACAAGCATTTGCATCACTGATGAGTGGTATTAGAACTCTAGCTTGCCATACAATTCCCTGTTTAAGATGCCCTTCGTCGTCTTTCGATACTGACTGTGTTCGCGACTGAGACGTTCAGTTCTGCAGTGACATTCACTGCCGTCTTTCTCTAATTTTCTGTCACTGCTCTTTTATGAGAGTCCGTCGCGATCAGTCATCACACACTTTCGTCCGCGTTGAGACTTACCGGATAATGTTTCTTGTTTCCCATTCTCTGTATGCGATTCCTCTTGAGATGGCAAATCCTTGAGCTACCTTGGTTCCAAAAGCACTGACCAAGGAACAGGAGTACCGATTCAAGTCAATGTAACTGGAACTGGTCGTCCAGCCGTTGTCACCTTCGTAGTCGGAACTGCTCTGGAGCACCATCTAGTTGATACCATAGGTGTTGTGCGGTCCGCAGGAGTATATCATTCAGTATTGTTGTAAGCACATCTTCTGAGAAATGCAGGTAATCAGCACCCCGAATTCTGTCCTCCAGTATGGATGGGCCCAACAGTATACCACCGAGGATACCTGTCGACACGTTAACACTGAATATCATTTAGAATGACACAGAACGAGTGACACTAGGATTCTCGTCAGCATAGACGTGCAACTTTTTTCTATTTACAACAAGTCTCTTGTGAATCCTGACTCGTCAGTACATAAGACGTGGTTCCCGAAATCTGGTTGGTCATTAATCACCTCTAATAACCACTTACAGTATACGAGATGACGTCCATGATCTTGTGGCTTTAATTCTTGCACAGACATTGCCAATGAAGTACTCGCCAAGAGATGATCGAGAGAGTCAAAGACGTCGCCCAAGACGGCTCGTACTGATAGATGGACGCGCTTCTACAATGTTAAGAATTTCTTCTTCACGATCTGGAGGACGTCCTGGTCGACCAACACAATGCAAGGGTTGTAGCATTTCTGTATTCCCCAAGTGTTGGTTAAGTGCCCAAAATACCCAGTCCCTTGGGCGACGTCGTTGCGGAAACCTCTCTTGGTATTCTCTTTCAGCTGCGGCCGCATTACCGTTACAGAAACCGTAAACAAAGTGCGTGTCCCGGTGTTCCTCTTTAGTAAACATTGCGGAAGGTCATTCACGAACTTCTCCTTTCCAACTGATCGGTTCAGCCCTCTCGTCCAGATGCACGCAGAGCTAAAAAAAACAAGATGTCAGCAACATTGAATGCTGCACTTTTCTACAGAACCGTTCACTAATGGTAGCTAGAGAAACTGACATAATTGGTGGCAATGCGTGAGTTTCAATATGGCTTGCAAACACACCATCTCGCAAACACTGCTCTTATCCTGTACCACGACAATCGACAATGTACGAGAAACATCGGGGGCAATTTCAACCAATTTTGGTATATTCATGTGCGCAATAAGTACTGTGGGCAAAATTTAAGGGCGGGGGTGGTGATGAGAAGGGTTGACCTATAAAATTCGTCGAATACAGTCCGTTGGTATTTCTTTCCTGTATTTAACTGGTTTGGAGTACTTTGAAAGTATGAGCCGCAATATAATTCTTACTTTTGTTCTCAGAAGCGATTAAAATATTTAAAAAATAAGGAATGTGTGTGAATGTTTCACACGTAAAAACTTGAGCAGTTGTTCAAAAACTTTTGTGTACTTCTTACCCAAGCAGAAAGCAAGTATCCTCAAGATTTATATGCAACTCTAGGGCCGAAATCTGCTGTATATATAAGCATGAATATATGTTAAATATTTGTGAAACATATGTGTGTGTCATGCAAGTGTGCTATGTCTACTTGATCGAAGCCATAGGAAGAAAAAGCAAGTTTAAAATAAAACTGTCAGTATCTCAAAACCTGATGTGGTATAGCGAATTGGTTTTCAGACATCAATATCACTTCGAAAAAACTGAATCACAGAAAGTAAATACACTACGATGTAATATACACTCCTGGAAATGGAAAAAAGAACACATTGACACCGGTGTGTCAGACCCACCATACTTGCTCCGGACACTGCGAGAGGGCTGTACAAGCAATGATCACACGCACGGCACAGCGGACACACCAGGAACCGCGGTGTTGGCCGTCGAATGGCGCTAGCTGCGCAGCATTTGTGCACCGCCGCCGTCGGTGTCAGCCAGTTTGCCGTGGCATACGGAGCTCCATCGCAGTCTTTAACACTGGTAGCATGCCGCGACAGCGTGGACGTGAACCGTATGTGCAGTTGACGGACTTTGAGCGAGGGCGTATAGTGGGCATGCGGGAGGCCGGGTGGACGTACCGCCGAATTGCTCAACACGTGGGGCGTGAGGTCTCCACAGTACATCGATGTTGTCGCCAGTGGTCGGCGGAAGGTGCACGTGCCCGTCGACCTGGGACCGGACCGCAGCGACGCACGGATGCACGCCAAGACCGTAGGATCCTACGCAGTGCCGTAGGGGACCGCACCGCCACTTCCCAGCAAATTAGGGACACTGTTGCTCCTGGGGTATCGGCGAGGACCATTCGCAACCGTCTCCATGAAGCTGGGCTACGGTCCCGCACACTGTTAGGCCGTCTTCCGCTCACGCCCCAACATCGTGCAGCCCGCCTCCAGTGGTGTCGCGACAGGCGTGAATGGAGGGACGAATGGAGACGTGTCGTCTTCAGCGATGAGAGTCGCTTCTGCCTTGGTGCCAATGATGGTCGTATGCGTGTTTGGCGCCGTGCAGGTGAGCGCCACAATCAGGACTGCATACGACCGAGGCACACAGGGCCAACACCCGGCATCATGGTGTGGGGAGCGATCTCCTACACTGGCCGTACACCACTGGTGATCGTCGAGGGGACACTGAATAGTGCACGGCACATCCAAACCGTCATCGAACCCATCGTTCTACCATTCCTAGACCGGCAAGGGAACTTGCTGTTCCAACAGGACAATGCACGTCCGCATGTATCCCGTGCCACCCAACTTGCTCTAGAAGGTGTAAGTCAACTACCCTGGGCAGCAAGATCTCCGGATCTGTCCCCCATTGAGCATGTTTGGGACTGGATGAAGCGTCGTCTCGCGCGGTCTGCACGTCCAGTACGAACGCTGGTCCAACTGAGGCGCCAGGTGGAAATGGCATGGCAAGCCGTTCCACAGGACTACATCCAGCATCTCTACGATCGTCTCCATGGGAGAATAGCAGCCTGCATTGGTGCGAAAAGTGGATATACACTGTACTAGTGCCGACATTGTGCATGCTCTGTTGCCTGTGTCTATGTGCCTGTGGTTCTGTCAGTGTGATCATGTGATGTATCTGACCCCAGGAATGTGTCAATAAAGTTTCCCCTTCCTGGGACAATGAATTCACGGTGTTCTTATTTCAATTTCCAGGAGTGTATTTACAAGTTGTTTAACAGCATTGTCTCGTTAGTAACAGCAATGAGATCTGGTAGACACAGTTTCGAATAGTACAGTCCATAAAGCTATAACAGCGAAAGTCGAACAGAAAATCAGTTTACGTCGGGCGTAATAGGACCTCTAACGTTGTCACCATACGTAAATGATTTATGAGACAGGGTCTCCAGTACTATCAAATAGTTCGTCGAATAACTTATTGCCTACACGGAAGTCTCCTCGTCGGACGATGATAAGGAGATGCAGAGAGACTTGAACATTATGTAGTGAATGGTAACCCTACTTGAACATGGATAAATGCGAAAAATATATACAACAATGAGACAGAATCTGAAAGCATTTTATTACAAGAATAGTTACGAATTTTCAGCGTCCATTACATAGTTTAAATATTTAGGGGTAATATAAAGGAATATCCTACAACAGCCTTTGTAGGAACTGTTTTATATCTACAGCCTACAGTTGTCTAAATAATCCTTTTTTGTGTTGACTATTTTTCATTGAAAACAAATGATGTATTGAAATATACAGAATAGGTATCAGGTTTTTTTTCTTTTTTAAATTCTCTGTGTATGTATTTTTCTTGTAACAGATGAAATGGATGTTGCAAAAAATATTTTAGAATCTAAAATACTGTGATTAATTGTACAACAAGACCAAAAACTAGTGACACAGACGTGACTTAAAGAAGAATCTAATTTCTGGTATGTAAATATGGCTTCTTCATGTTGAAGGGCAGTTTGCATATTACATCCACACAAAGCAAATTTGACTAAAGAAGGATTCCAGTTCCTAATGAATCACGATGGAATTCTCTCCTCCAAATTCCAGTGGCTGGTCCTCTGCCCATGGTAGAAAAGGCGGATGGTAAGTATCATATCTGTGGAGACATCCGACGTCTTAATGATTGAACCAGTCCTTACCGCTATCGAATCCGTGGCACAAATGATGTATATTCCATCCTTGTGAGCAAGAAAATGATCTCTAAGGCCGATCTTCACAAAGCACATCACAGAACTCCACTAGCTGAAAGCCACAAGGAAAAGAATGCTGTGATAACTCTTCTTCGACTTTATGAATTCGATTTTATGCCATTTAGCCTCAGTTATGACCCAGCATCTTCAGAGATTAATGAAGATCTGACAGATTTAGATTTCTGTTTTGCATATTTAAGTGATGTACTGATATTTTCTGGCTGCCCAGAAGAACATACTCAACATTGAACTGTCCTGCTTGAAAGGTTGAACAATTTTGATTTAAGGTTTAATGTTGGAAAAAATTTATGTTTGGAGTTCAGGAAATTAATTTTTTAGATCATGTGGTTACTCCAGCAGTTACTAAATCAAACCAAAATGAGTACGAGTGATATCTAATTTCAAACTTTCAGGAACTGTGTTATAACTAAGTCGTTTCCTTCGCATACTGAATTTTTATCGAAGGCATTTGGAAACGCCGTAGAAGATCAAGCTATGCTAAATGATCACTTGAAGAACACTAAGGAAAACGACAAAAGAAGCATACAGTGGACAGAAGACGCAATAAGCAGTCTGAGAAGTGCAAAACTGACCTTGCAAACACAGCCCTTTAGACATAGCCAAATGTAAACAACGACCATGCATTATCTGTAGACAGTTCAAATCTTGCATCTGGTGCAGTACTGCAACATAAAAAAGAAGGAATACGGAAACAAAATCGTTTGTACTCCAAAAATAACTCATCATTCGAAAAGAAGCAGCCAATGGACGATGGGCAACTCTGCAGCGTGTACATGGCAATAAAATATTTTACGTACCTCACTGTAGGATGTATATTTGCAGTACATACTGACCATGGGCCTCTGACGCATGCTTTTAAACAACGAAATGATAAGGCAGTCCCTATGCAGTTGTCCTCCCTCCACGAACCATGGACCTTGCCGTTGGTGGGGAGGCTTGCGTGCCTCAGCGATACAGATGGCCGTACCGTAGGTTCAACCACAACGGAGGGGTATCTGTTGAGAGGCCAGACAAACGTGTGGTTCCTGAAGAGGGGCAGCAGCCTTTTCAGTAGTTGCAGGGGCAACAGTCTGGATGATTGACTGATCTGGCCTTGTAACACTAACCAAAACGGCCTTGCTGTGCTGGTACTACGAACAGCTGAAAGCAAGGGGAAACTACAGCCGTAATTTTTCCCGAGGGCATGCAGCTTTACTGTATGGTTAAATGATGATGGGGTCCTCTTGGGTAAAATATTCCGGAGGTAAAATAATCCCCCATTCGGATCTCCGGGCGGGGACTACTCAGGAGGATGTCGTTATCAGGAGAAAGAAATCTGGCATTTTACAGATCGGAGTGTGGAATGTCAGATCCCTTAATTGGGCAGGTAGGTCAGAAAATTTAAAAAGGGAAATGGATAGGCTAAAGTTAGATATAGTGGGAATTAGTGAAGTTCGGTGGCAGGAGGAACAAGACTTTTGGTCAGGCGAATACAGGGTTATAAATACAAAATCAAATAGGGGTAATGCAGGAGTCGGTTTAATAATGAGTAAAAAAATAGGAGTGTGGGTAAGCTACTACAAATTGCATAGTGAACGTATTATTGTAGCCAAGATAGTCACGAAGCCCACGCCTACTACAGTAGTACAAGTTTACATGCCAACTAGCTCTGCAGATGACGAAGAAATTGAAGAAATGTATGATGAGATAAAAGAAATAATTCAGGTAGTGAAGGGAGACGAAAATTTAATAGTCATGGGTGACTGGAATTCAAGGGTAGGAAAAGGGAGAGAAGGAAACATAGTAAGTGAATATGGATTGGGGCTGAGAAATGAAAGAGGAAGCCGCCTGGTAGAATTTTGCGCAGAGCACAACTTAATCATAGCTAACACTTGGTTTAAGAATCATGAAAGAAGATTGTATACATGGAAGACCCCTGGAGATACTAAAAGATGTCAGATAGATTATATAATGGTAAGACAGAGATTTAGGAACCAAGTTTTAAATTGTAAGACATTTCCAGGGGCAGATGTGGACTCTGACCACAATCTACTGGTTATGAACTGTAGATTAAAACTGAAGAAATTGCAAAAAGGTGGGAATTTAAGGAGATGGGACCTGGATAAACTGGCTAAACCAGAGGCTGTACAGAGTTTCAGGGAGAGCATAAGGGGAACAATTGACAGGAATGGGGGAAAGAAATACAGTAGAAGAAGAATGGGTAGCTCTGAGGGAGAAGTAGTGAAGGCAGCAGGGGATCAAGTAGGTAAAAAGACGAGGGCTAGTAGAAATCCTTGGGTAACAGAAGAGATGTTGAATTTAATTGATGAAAGGAGAAAAACAAAAATGCAGTAAGTGAAGCAGGCAAAAAGGAATACAAACGTCTCAAAAATGAGATCGACAGGAAGTGCAAAACAGCTAAGCAGGGATGGCTAGAGGAGAAATGTAAGGATGTGGAGGCTTATCTCACTAAGGGTAAGATAGATACTACCTACAGAAAAATTAAAGAGACCTTTGGAGAAATGAGAACCACTTGTACGACTATCAAGAGCTCAGTTGGAAATCCAGTTCTAAGCAAAGAAGGGAAAGCATACAGGTGGAAGGAGTGTATAGAGGGTCTATACAAGGGCGATGTACTTGACGAGAATATTATGGAAATGGAAGAGGATATAGATGAAGATGAAATGGGAGATACGATACTGCGTGAAGAGTTTGACAGAGCACTGAAAGACCTGAGTCGAAATAAGGCCCCGGTAGTAGACAACGTTCCATTGGAACTACTGGCGCCCTTGGGAGAGCCAGTGCTGACAAAACTCTACCATCTGGTGAGCAAGATGTATGAGACACGCGAAATACGTCAAGAAGAATGTAATAATCCCAATACCAAAAAAAGCAGGTGTTGACAGATGTGAAAATTACTATCAGTTTAATAAGTCACAGCTGCAAAATACTGACGCGAATTCTTTACAGGCGAATGGAAAAACGGGTAGAAGCTGACCTCGGGGAAGATCAGTTTGGATTCCGTAGAAATATTGGAACACGTGAGGCAATGCTGACCTTACGACTTATCTTAGAAGAAAGATTAAGGAAAGGCAAACCCACATTTCTAACATTTGTAGACTTTGAGAAAGCTTTTGACAATGTTGACTGGAATACTCTCTTTCGAATTCTGAAGGTGGCAGGGGTAAAATACAGGAAGCGAAAGGCTATTTACAATTTGTACAGAAAGCAGATGGCAGTTATGAGAGTCGAGGGGCATGAAAGGGAAGCAGTGGTTGGGAAGGGAGTGAGACAGGGTTGTAGCCTCTCCCCGATGTTATTCAATCCGTACATCGAGCAAGCAGTAAAGGAAACAAAAGAAAAATTCGGAGTAAGTATTAAAATCCATGGAGAAGAAACAAAAACTCTGAGGTTCGCCGATGACATTGTAATTCTGTCAGAGACAGCAAAGGACTTGGAAGAGCAGTTGAACGGAATGGACAGTGTCTTGAAAGGAGGATATAAGATGAACATCAACAAAAGCAAAACGAGGATAATGGAATGTAGTCGAATGAAATCGGGTGATGCTGAGGGAATTAGATTATGAACTGAGACACTTAAAGTAGTGAAGGAGTTTTGCTATTTGGGGAGCAAGATAACTGATGATGGTCGAAGTAGATAGGATATAAACTGTAGATTCGCAATGGCAAGGAAAGCGTTTCTGAAGAAGAGAAATTTGTTAACATCGAGTATAGATTTAAGTGTCGGGAAGTCGTTTCTGAAAGTATTTGTATGGAGTGTAGCCATGTATGGAAGTGAAACATGGATAATAAATAGTTTGGACAAGAAGAGAATAGAAGCTTTCGAAATGTGGTGCTACAGAAGAAGATTAGATGGGTAGATCACATAACTAATGAGGAGGTATTGAATAGAATTGGAGAGAAGAGGAGTTTGTGGCACAACATGACAAGCAGAAGGGACCGGTTGGTAGGACATGTTCTGAGGCATCAAGGGATCACAAATTTAGCATTGGAGGGCAGCTTGGAGGGTAAAAATCGTAGAGGGAGACTAAGAGATGAATACACTAAGCAGATTCAGAAGGATGTGGGTTGCAGTAAGTACTGGGAGATGAAGAAGCTTGCACAGGATAGGGTAGCATGGAGAGCTGCATCAAACCAGTCACAGGACTGAAGACCACAACAACAACAACAACAATGCAGATGTGTCACATAACATTCATATCACAATTCACGACAGTTGTCAGACACTTTACTGAAAAAAGAAATAGTGTGGCTGACAACCTATCCAGACTAGAATAAGTAGTACAAGAAGACGGCAGATGCTCAAGTGAATGATGAAGAACTCGAGAAACTTCCCTGTTTTCCTCATACTTCAGTGAAGTTCAAACAGCAGGAAACCTCAAATGGAAGATTGTTATGGTGTGATTTATCAACAAATAAGATTACGTCCTCAAATTCCTCAGAAATTCATATATTCTATTTTCGCCATTACCACAGTATGACACGCCCGGGTATCAATTATTCTTTGGAATTACTCATGTGTAGAAGTATTTCATAAAATATCAATAGAAAAATCGGTGAAATCGTGCAGAGCATGCCAAAAGAATAAAGTGACTAGACATGCCGAAAGTGGTATTGGCACGTTTCCAAAGGCAGATGGACAGTTTAAGGCAGTACACATCGATATGACTGGCCTACTGCCTCGTGGATGAATTCATATACTGTTTAACACGTGTGGAGCGCTTCAGAAGTCGACCAGGCAGATGTCATTCCCCTACACGATATTCTAGCAGAAACAGTGGCACAAGTGTTTTATAACTTCTGGATCACTAGATTTGAGCACCCGACCAAAAATAATGACTGACCAAGTAGCACAGTGCCAATTAGAGCTGTTCTGTGCTTTAGCCAAAATTTGTGGCTCTAAAATCACCCAACTAAGGCATAACACCCACAATCAAATGGAAAAACAGAAATATTCCGTTGAACATTTAAGGAAGCCATCAGATAACATGGTAAGTATAACTGGATGGACATTGTTCCTACATTTCTCCTAGGGATGCGTGGCTGTGTTTGATAAAAAAATAACTTAACAGCTGCTCAGAAACTGTGTGATCCAACAGTAATATTGCTTGCTGATTTCATTGTAAGTTTGGTAAACAAACCGGAAGTACATCTACCGGCATTCACTTCTCAGTTACATCAACATATGAATAAACTATGCCCTTCAGAATGTTCCCAGAAGCTAAAGGAAACACAAATATAAGTGCTTTTGGTAATAGTTTACTTACATATTAGTTTCCAAAATATTTTTGTGTCCTTTTGCATCTGTATTTAATGTATTATCGTTATCACTTAGTAAATCTCTTAACTAATTTCCAAACTACCATGGATACTAAATGTGAGCTGCAGTAGGAAAGTTAGTTCAGGAATTTTGTGCAGCTGTTGTGACAGGTGGTTTCATTGGGGAAATTGTAGCGGCGTGGGAGTTGGGGAAGCAGACGAGACTCTTCCATTCTTTTGCAGGGTTTTCGCAAGAGACAGGATTATATCTTAACAGGAGGAGAAAATTAGAGCCCTTCAGGGTGATTTGAACAGAGCGTGGGAGGAACTGAAAAGGTTGAGGGGGGAGGAGAGTAATCAGCGGTGGGAAGTGGTAGCTGGGAACAGGGGCCACCGAAAGAGGACAGTGTCTGACAGTTTCCCAACTGGCACAACCAATACATTTGCCTTGCTACCACAGTTAAGTAAGGAAGAGGCACCAGTAGAAGTAGATGTAGTCAAGATGCAACAGAATCTCACTAGGAAACCAACTGTTTCAAAAAAAGTAGAAAGTAAGAGGAAAGTTCTGTTCTAGGTAGCAGCTATGGAAGAGGTGTGGGCCACATTTTGCAGGAAAAATTAGGTGACAGGTACCAGGTCACAAACTTTTTCAAGCCAAGTGCATGTCATAACCAGGTGGTGTAGGTTCCTTGTGCAAGGGTTTCTCAATGCAGGATCATGTGATAATAGTGGGTGGAGTGGGAAACAGTATTGATAGGGTTCAGGGCTACAGTATTGAGTGTGACCTGGTGAAAATAGCCTGTGCAATGACCCATACCAGTGTTGGGCTGGTGCCTGCTTTCGTGCGGCATGATCAGCCCCGGTTGAACTGCTCTGTCAGGAGGGTAAATATGGAGTTGGATCAGTTGCGTAGGGCGGCCACTCTGTCAGACATTAGATTGGTTCCTGTCAAGGCTATTGATAGGAGGGATTTCACAAGGCATGGTCTACACCTCAATAGGAAAGGGTAAACTGGCAGGGTTGTTAGCGAAATCCATAATGGGGGACACTAATACTTATGGATGTACCTGTTTTTTAGACTAATATCAAGTGTCGAATGAGACGTTCAGGCAGGCAGGTGCTAAAGAGGTCCAAAACTCACACGATTCTCACAACAGGAAAGTAAATAATAATGTTGCCATATTTAACCAAAATATTACCATTTTTCATCAAAAAATTCTGGGTTTGAAGAATAAAGTAGATGAGCTCCTGGTTTGCTTAGATGACATTGAATCTGATAGTGTAATAGATGTACTATGCCCATCTGAGCATCACATTGTGTCTCATATGGAAAAGGTAAATATCACTGATTATAAACTAGCTGCACACATGAGCAGAGAGAATAAGATGAGAGGAGGAGTTGCCATATATGTCAAAAGTTATCACTGTGTATAAAGCTTAGATACAAAAAAGTTTTGTCTAGAGTACATGTAGAAGCATGTGCCTGTCAACTTAAACTGAAGGAGGGCTCTTTTATAATGGTAACAGTATATAGGTCCCTTCAGGAAACTTTGATTTATTCCTGGAAAACTTAGATGCATTGTGCTATCTGTCAGATAGGGGAAAGCAAATTATTATTTGTGGGGACTTCATTATTGATTCACTGAAAGAGTGTAATAGGAAGAATGATCTGGAAGTCTTGCTCGGTTCTTTCAATTTGACATCTGTCATAAATTTTCCTACTCGGGTAGTAAAGGACAGCAGGACGTTGATAGATGAGGCTTTTATAGGCCAAGATAAGTTTAAAAACATAGATTCTCGTCCTGTTGAGAATGGCCTTTCTGATCATGGTGCACAGCTAGTTACAGTATATGACATAGCTCCATTCAGTAATTCAAAACTACACTCCAAAGTTGTGAATTCAATTAATGACTCAATAATTAGAAATTTCAGAGAAAATGTTCAGCAGTTAGACTGGGATGAGGTGTACAAGGAACCCGATGCTAATTTAAAATATAACTTATTTCATTACACACTTGTGAGAGAATTTGAAAACTGTTTCCCAAAGAAAGTAGTTAAATCTAATTATAAGAAACCATGCAAAAAACCTTGGCTTACTAATGGAATAAAAATATCTTGTAACCACTAAAGGGAACTGTATCTAACAACAAAAAAGAGTAATGACCCAGAAACAGCCAAATATTATAAAACCTACTGTGCTACATTAAGAAAGGTTATTAAAAGGTCCAGAAGCATGTGCATCATGTCTGAGATTAATGCCTCTGATAACAAAAACAAAACAATTTGGAATATTATTACAAGGGGACAGGCAACCAAGAGTGCAAGATGATGGCATTACCATAAAAGCTGGAAGTCGAAAACGTTTTGAATAATCATTTTTAAATGTTGTAGAGAAAATAGGATCTAAATGTTAATTAGAAGAAGCAAGGCAGTTAATGGAAGAGGACTTACCCACACCATTTGATACAATTGAAATTCCACCCACCTCTCCTTCTGAAATTAGGAAGATAATAAACCCTCTTAAGAATAAAAGCTCACATGGAATTGATGGCATTTCCAGCAGGATAATAAAAGCTTGTTCCCAAGAGATAAGTGGGATTCTTAGCTGGATATGTAATAGCTCTCTGAAGCAGAGTATTTTCCCAGGTAGACTGAAGTATGCCATTGTTAAACCACTGCATAAAAAGGGGATATGTATGATGTCAACAACTACTGCCCAGTCTCTCTTCTGACTGCCTTATCCAAAATTCTTGAAAAAGTAATGTACTACAGAGTAGCTTCACACATTTGTAAAAATAAAGTTTTAACAAAATGTCAGTTTGGTGTCCAGAAAGGTTTTTCAACGGAAAATACTATATGTACTATCACTAATGAAATATTAAATGCTCTAAGTAACCAGAAGTCACCTGTTGGGTGTTTTTGTGATCTCTCAAAGGCTTTTTACTGTGTAAATCATGGAATACTTCTAGATAAGCTCAAGTACTGTGGTATGAATGGGACAGCGCTCAAATGGTTTACATCATACCAAACTTGATGAGTGCAGAAAGTTGAAATAAGCATTTCACATAACATGCAAAAAACTGGTGATTTCTCAAACTGGGGAACAATCAAGGATGGGGTGTTGTAAGGTTTGGTCTTGGGTCCTCTGCTGTTCTTAATATATATATATATATATATATATATATATATATATATATATTAATGACTTGCCATTCTATATTCACGAAGATACAAAGCTGGTACTTTTTGCCGATGGTACAAGTATAGCTATCATACCCAACAGACAAGATTTAATTGGTGAAACTGTAAACAATGTTTTTCAGAAAATTATTAAGTCATTCTCTGGAAATGGGCTCCCATTGAACTTTGACAAAACACAGTACATACAATTCCACACAGTAAATGGAATGACACCATCAATAAATACAGACTTCGATCAGAAATCAGTAGCTAAGATAGAATATTCAAAATTTCTAGGTGTATGCATTGATGAGAGGTTGAACTGGAAAAAACACACTGAAGATCTGCTGAAACTTTTGAGTTCAGCTACTTATGCTATTAGGATCATTGCAAATTTTGGCTATATACATCTTGGTAAATTAGCTTATCACGCCTATTTTCATTCTCTGCTTTCGTATGGCATCATTTTCTGGGGTAACTCATCATTGAGTAAAAGAGTGTTCATTGTGCAAAAGCATGTAATTAGAATAATTGCTGGAGCTCATCCCAAATTATCCTGCAGACACTTATTTAAAGAGCTAGAGATCTTAACTGTAGCCCCACAATATATATATATTCACTTATGAAATTTATTATTAATAATCTGAATGAATTCAAAAGTAATAGCAATATACATGGCTATAACACTAGAAGAAAGGATGGTCTTCACTACTCAAGGTTAAATCTAACTTTGGCTCAGAATGGGGTAAATTATATTGCCACAAAAGTCTTTGGTCACATACCTAATAGAATCAGAAGTCTGACAGATAGCCTTATAGCATTTAAAAGGAAATTAAAAGAATTTCTCAATGGCAACTCCTTCTCCGCATTAGATGAATTTTTGTATATAGTGTAATTTCCCCAACCCCACAAAAAAATTAAAAATATTAAGTGTCATATAATATTTTGTGTAATGGAATATCTTATATAGACTCCTTTTATTAACCTGACACGTTCCACATCATTACGAAGTGTTGTATTCATGATCTATGGAACAAGTACTAATCTAATCTAATCTAAACCATTTGTGAGTAAGTATCTGCATAATACACCTAATGCATTTGTCAGGAATGACAAAACTAATGCCAAAGTAGTGCCTCCCTTCAAAGACCCCAGGAAGCCCTGGAGCAAAACACAAAGTATTTCACTCTAAAAATTGATGATATGCTAACTAATATCTCACTTGACAGACTGAAGCCTGCCTACATCCTTGTGGACTCAAACACCAGTGGTCTACAGGAGAACTTAAAGAACACTGCAGCTTTGAATGTGTAACCCACACCTCCAAGAGTCTCACCAAAAACAGTGACAATATTTAGTTGAGTTGTGAAATTCCCCAAAAGGTTCAAGTAATTTGATATTTTTCTGTTTTAATTTTTTTGTTTTTTGAAGGCCTATGACTTTGAAAACAATGGGTTCATTTATAAATAAGTTTGCAATACACATGACCAGAAACTGCAGACCCTGACATGAAAACAAAGTAACTAATCCAACCTTGTAATAACTGACAAAAATACACTCATTTTGTAGCAGAGTAGTGAACAAAACAGATATAAAATTTGACTAAGGAGAAAGTTATCTGTTGCAAAAACGACTAAAATATAACATAAAGCCTAAACTCAAGAACTATACACAAACACAAATAATAGCTGTAATTAAAATGCAGCAGATGCTGCTAAATTAAATCAAATAGAAAAGCAGCAATAGAT
Source organism: Schistocerca americana (assembly GCF_021461395.2). Lineage (NCBI taxonomy): Eukaryota > Metazoa > Arthropoda > Insecta > Orthoptera > Acrididae > Schistocerca > Schistocerca americana. The sequence continues at coordinate 315,113,190 of NC_060124.1, forward strand.
TACTTCTCGATAAAGAAATGAAGAAAGATAAATTAAGATCTAAATAAAGAAAAAATTATACAGAAGCCCTAAAATCCATTAATAATAAACTGGAAAACTACCAATCCATAGTCACAAAATCAGACAAAAGCAGCAATTTAGTTGTGACATAAGAAAAGGAGTACATAGATAAAACACATGGATAATTTGATGCTAATAATATTCAGCACATTGAAAAAGGCCTGAGAAAACAATTCCATACTAAAATTAAGGAACAACTAATGAACTTAAGTTTCCTATTGACAGAAAGTGGAAACAAAATATCTTACATACATGAATCCAAAGGTGGCATGCCTAAGGGCACAGTCAAAGATACACAAGAAAGATAATGTGATACATCCCGTGGTGAACTCCGTAAATATACCAGCATACTAACAGGCACAGAAAGTGAATAGCATACTGAGAACAAATTATACATATGAGCAACATATTCTATAAAATCAGCATGACGCTAGCTGAGAACTAAAACCCAAAGAACTCCCCCAAGATGCTCAGTTCTTATCACTTGACATTACCAATGTTTACTGAAACTTATCCGTACAAGAAGCTGTAACAGTAATACAAAAGTACCTTATACAACTTAACAAAACTTGCACAGACAGAAAGCATTGAATTTATAGAACTCCTCCAGTTAATTCTAAGTTACAACTATTTTACTGTTAATGGCAACATTTATCAGCAACTTGATGGCCTAGCAATGGGATCATGTAAATCAGGTACCAAAGCTGATATATACATAAATCAAAGGGAACAAATGTTATTTAGCAGCCAAAAATCCTGTCTAAAGGAAATTGAATTTGATAGGAGATATGTAGATGGCACACTACTGTTAGCAAAAGGGGATACCAAAGAAATGACAGGCACTCTGAATCGCTTCAATAATTTACATGAGAAAGTTACGTTTACAGTGGAACATGAACAAAACAAAAGCATCAGTTACATGAACCTAAATATTACAATAAATAACATATGCAGATTCAAAATTTACAGGAAAAATCTAATGACTGACACCACAAGCCCTGTGACCTCATGTCACCCAGACATCCACAAGCAGACAGCATACACGTCAGCGCTACATAGGGAAACTTGCAAGATGGCAGTGAAAAAAGGTACACAAAAATCGAGTTCAGCGAAAAACATAAAAAAGGGCGAGTGTTTATGTATTCAGCACAAAAAAGGTATCGTGGTTCGACCTAAAATATGTTATTGCTGTGAAGTTAAAGCAAAAAAACACGTACTAAATCATTTAAAGATCAAAAACTTCTGCAAAAACTGTGGAAAATGTAGTTTCAGTGACAGCCATATGTGAACAGTACGACGACTTTCATCTGATTTTTAACTGGAAAAAAACCAATAAAATCGATGAACTTCAAAGTAGTGTAGCCTCATTGGAGAAATGGCTACAAGTAGAGAATCGACTCAACCTCAAAGATGTCACAGCTACTAGTGATGTAAACAAAGCAAGAACCACTGTGTAAACCAGTACAAAACTTGAAAATATAAAAGCAAGTGCATTAAATAGCTATAAAGACAAACGTGATTCTGCAAACAATGTCACTCAGAAACATATGACTCTAGATAATAACTGAAAAGAACAACAGCCATACACTGTAAATTTTTCGCGTGTGTCGTATTGTAAACAAAGAAATGTGATTAAAACATTAGTTGACTGGCCTCAAGTGTGCAAAAAAGAACGAAAAGTTTTAATTTTTGCCGGACGTTGGGTAGCAGAAAGGTGGCAGATACACAAACCAAAGCAAGTGTCCAGGCTTTTGGCAATGTAGGAGCAGGTATCGAAGAAGTGACAAAAACAGTAGTGTAATCATGTGAAAACCTTGATTCAAAACACTATGGCGTAATTTGTCTAGGTGTAAATGATTTTTCGAGAGACAAGGGTAGTGGACGCATCATTGTTATTGAATCTGTGCTACTCAAATTAGGCAACACAAATGTAGCTGTTGTAAATCAGCCACACAGTTACGACCTATCTGTTTGGTCATGTGTAAATAAATTAATAGGGGGAGTAAACAAAGAGATAGATGAAGTATACAAGAAAATTCTGTTTGTGAACTTAATAAATGTTTGAATATTAGATAGATCAATGCATACTGGTCATGATCTTCATTTAAATCACAGAGGGAAACAATTTTTGGTTGAAGAAATGTGCCGTTTAGCAAATTTGAGTTACAAGAGGCAAAGTATAGAAGCAGTTCAAAGTATTTTGGACAAATGGGTCATAAAGAAAGATGCGATGTCTTATAAAAAGGGCGAAAGACATTTTTTTAGGAAAGTAGACTGTATCACAAAAAATGTGATGCAGAACTAAATTGGAAATACAAACTAAAGATTGTGAACTAGAATGTATATTCATTAACCGAGTTGATGAAATAAATATACTCCTCAATAGTGAAAGGAAAGATGTTTCAGTTTTATGTTTATGTAAACATTGGTTACAAAATGAGCATTTTCAAGACTGAAAAATATTGCATTTTAACATAGCAAACTGCTTTTGTAGAATGGAATCAAAACATAGTGGAACTTATATATATATATATATATATATATATATAGAAGCCTCTATGTGCAAACTAGGCTGTGAAAGAGACTTTGAAACCTCAGCTGTCGAGTTAATGTGTAGAAAAACTCAAGACAACTGGCAAAACAGTGGTACTGTGTGGAGATTTTAATATTGACTTTCTGAACCATAGTCCTCACACGAAAAAGTTCTTGACTGTTAGCTCTCCAACACATGTAACAAAAGCCAGTGTCACTTTCTTTTATCAGGTATGTGTAAACATGGACAAGTGTCCAGCAGAAACCTTTGATACTGACTATAGTGACCACCTTTCACAATGACTAACCATACCTGTAAATCACATTTCGACCAGTGTACAAAATGCTATCCATAAAAGGTCTTATAGTCAGAAAACTATTGAACACTTCCAGTATCTAATCAGTGAACAGTCTTGGAAAGAAGTATATAATGCCTCTATTACCAATGAAATGATGGAACATTTTCAAGCATAACTTTGACTTAGCTTTTCTACAAGGGAAAGTGATTTTCAGAAGCACAGACAGATTTAAAAACTGGATTACATCAAATATTAGAGTATCCCATAAAAGGAAATGGGAACTTTTTCTGCACTCAAAAACAGCAGTCCATAATTTCTTAGTTATTTCAAAAAATACAAGTTGTTTTTGAAACATATAATAAAAGAGCTAAAAATTAAGAAAAACGACAAATATATTATTAAGTCGTCCAATAAAACTAAGAGCATGTGGAAAGTTGTGCAGGATCTTGTGGGTAAGAAGAAAGCTCACAAAAATATTGTGATATTGCATGATGGCAAGAATGTCACTGACCGTAGTGTAGTTTTTAATATGCAACTGTTACTGGAAAATTAGTGAAGGAAAAATCTGGTAGCCCACCTAATAAAACACTGAAAGAACGTTCATCTATTGAAATAAATAATATAGCCATTTTCCTCAGTCCAATACTCCCAACAGAACTCACAAATACCATGAATTCACTGAAGAGTAATTTTCAGCTGGTGTTGATGATATTCAGATTATATTATAAAAATAACAACAAGACATAACATCTCATTTATTAGAGAAATGTAATTCATCCTTATCATGTGGTGTCTTTCCACAGCAACCGAAAATGTCAAAAGTAATACCACTACATAAAAAGGTGATCAGCAATGTATGAGTAACTATAGGTTTGTGTCACTACTGTTTTGGATGTCAACATTGTTTTAGACCACAGTGATCAACTGAAACAGCCACTTTCAACCCAATAAACCATGTCTTAAATGCAGTGGACAACCACAGAAAAATCTCAGGTTTATTCTCGGACCTAACAAAAGATTTTGATGTGATTGATCATTCTGTGCTTCTGAGAAAACTTGAACGTTGTGCCAAATCAGTGGATTAAATCGTATTTGGAATACCACTCTCAGAAAACTAAAATTAAGTACCTGGAAGGAAATGAATTTCAGGTACACCTTTCAGAACCATTTGGACTAACTTGTAGCGTTCCACAGGCCTCTTTCTTGGTATATATTTATGATTTCTCATTACACATTAGGGATACTGTACCAGTACTGTTTGCAGGTGACACCAGTGTATTGATTGAACGAAATAAAGAAGAAAATCTTACTGCATATATTAGGAAGAAGTGTCTGAATGGTTTACCAGAAACAGGTTAATATCAAAATTAAAATGCAGCACAACCAGTAAGATGTGTAGATAACCAAAATATTTGTGCTATCACTGAAACTAAATTTCTTGGGATTTATATCCAGCAATATTTTAAATGGAGCTCTTATATCACATCTATAAACTCAAAACTAGCGAAAATGAACAGTGTAGTAAGAATTCTTTGCAACAATACCAGTGCAGAAACAGTTAGGGCAGTATACTTTGCTTGTGTACATTTGATACTGAAGTATGGAATCATTTTCATAGGAAATATCGACCAGGCCATAACAGTTTTCAGGAAACAAAGGCAATTATAAGAATAATGAAACAAGTGAGTGGCAGAAAACCAATGCAAACCTTTCTTTAAAGATCTAAATATCTTACCCATTCCCTGCATTTATATACTGGAAGTAGTCATGCATGTCAAGAAAAGTATACTGAGAAAACAAAACCTTTTCCCTCAAAACATCAACGTATCACATCAGACAATGACATACAAGTTAGTCATTGTAACACCATATTGTGCCAAAAAGGTGCATACCACACAGGTATGAGACTATGCAACAGCTTAACAAGTCATACAAAATCCGTTCCTGAGCTAAAAAGCTTTAAAAAGTATGTGACAGCCTGCCTTCTGAAAAACTGCTGCTAATCAAACTCATGGCATATTATGCAAGAAAAATATAATTTGTATCTCTTATTTTGAAATAAGTTATAAATATACAGTATTTAATAGCATTTGTAATAATTAACTGTATAGATTCGATTTGTTACAAAAATTTCAACGACATATGTTTGATGTTTGTAAAACCAAGAGATAAAGAGGTTTCCTGTCCAATTTCCTGTGCACAATATATGTACCAGAAAAGAGATTTATATGCACAAAAAAATAAATAAATGAAATTATCTATGAATTAAGAAAACATGCAACAAGAAATAAATATAGTGAAACAAATTCCAATTACTAATGATTATACTGCTTTCCTGATTGACACAGTCCTAATCAAAGTGAAGAAAGACCCAAACACAAAGAGAATCATGGAAGACAAAGAAAAAAACAAATATATATCTGGTATCCCATACATATATTGCAGAAGGTCACCAAATACTTTCAAAAACGAAAGTCAAGTTAGGTTTTCTACATCAAATAAACCTTAACAAAAGCTAATACATAATATATAGTGTAAAAATGAGCCATACACAGACACTGGAATATATAAAGTAACATGTGTGGAATGATCCATGTTCTACCTAGGACAAACAGGGTGAAATTTCAACACCAGGTACACATAGCTCATTAAAGCCTACACACACAACAGACAGACATAAGCAATAGCTTCATACATACACAATATAGGACACACATTTGGAAATGTAGATGAAAATGTCAGGGTACTCCAACAATTAAATAAAGGGCATAAATGGATTTGTTAGAAGAACTAGAGATACATACACATTACAGGAAATATGAAGACAAAATGCTAATCGAAAAACTTGAAAGTGATTCAGTGAATTTCTTCAGACGCTTTGACAATATACTTAAATAAAAATAGAAACACATGATGTATGTAATAACACATAGAAATAAGCACCACTGTAAAACAGATGTAGGCCAATTATAGTACATATTTTAGGATAAATACCTGCTGTACAAAAGCATAACTGTGGAGGACTTGTAGCATTATCTCTGTCAGTACATCTAAAAACATCAGTGGACTGTTTATATAAGTTATTCTCGATGTGTACCGTGAACTGAAAGTTGAGCAGGGTGTTTAACATGTGTGTGACTCTGCACAAATGGACTATAAGAAAACTGTAAGTACAAGTTCTTCCAAAAGTCACCACTAACTACACTCCTGGAAATGGAAAAAAGAACACATTGACACCGGTGTGTCAGACCCACCATACTTGCTCCGGACACTGCGAGAGGGCTGTACAAGCAATGATCACACGCACGGCACAGCGGACACACCAGGAACCGCGGTGTTGGCCGTCGAATGGCGCTAGCTGCGCAGCATTTGTGCACCGCCGCCGTCAGTGTCAGCCAGTTTGCCGTGGCATACGGAGCTCCATCGCAGTCTTTAACACTGGTATCATGCCGCGACAGCGTGGACGTGAACCGTATGTGCAGTTGACGGACTTTGAGCGAGGGCGTATAGTGGGCATGCGGGAGGCCGGGTGGACGTACCGCCGAATTGCTCAACACGTGGGGCGTGAGGTCTCCACAGTACATCGATGTTGTCGCCAGTGGTCGGCGGAAGGTGCACGTGCCCGTCGACCTGGGACCGGACCGCAGCGATGCACCGATGCACGCCAAGACCGTAGGATCCTACGCAGTGCCGTAGGGGACCGCACCGCCACTTCCCAGCAAATTAGGGACACTGTTGCTCCTGGGGTATCGGCGAGGACCATTCGCAACCGTCTCCATGAAGCTGGGCTACGGTCCCGCACACCGTTAGGCCGTCTTCCGCTCACGCCCCAACATCGTGCAGCCCGCCTCCAGTGGTGTCGCGACAGGCGTGAATGGAGGGACGAATGGAGACGTGTCGTCTTCAGCGATGAGAGTCGCTTCTGCCTTGGTGCCAATGATGGTCGTATGCGTGTTTGGCGCCGTGCAGGTGAGCGCCACAATCAGGACTGCATAAGACCGAGGCACACAGGGCCAACACCCGGCATCATGGTGTGGGGAGCGATCTCCTACACTGGCCGTACACCACTGGTGATCGTCGAGGGGACACTGAATAGTGCACGGTACATCCAAACCGTCATCGAACCCATCGTTCTACCATTCCTAGACCGGCAAGGGAACTTGCTGTTCCAACAGGACAATGCACGTCCGCATGTATCCCGTGCCACCCAACGTGCTCTAGAAGGTGTAAGTCAATTACCCTGGCCAGCAAGATCTCCGGATCCGTCCCCCATTGAGCATGTTTGGGACTGGATGAAGCGTCGTCTCACGCGGTCTGCACGTCCAGCACGAACGCTGGTCCAACTGAGGCGCCAGGTGGAAATGGCATGGCAAGCCGTTCCACAGGACTACATCCAGCATCTCTACTATCGTCTCCATGGAAGAATAGCAGCCTGCATTGCTGCGAAAGGTGGATATACACTGTACTAGTGCCGACATTGTGCATGCTCTGTTGCCTGTGTCTATGTGCCTGTGGTTCTGTCAGTGTGATCATGTGATGTATCTGACCCCAGGAATGTGTCAATAAAGTTTCCCCTTCCTGGGACAATGAATTCACGGTGTTCTTATTTCAATTTCCAGGAGTGTACATATGAAAATCGATAACTGACTATAAATTGCCTGTTTTTTATATATTGCAGTAAAATCAAGAAAACAAAGCAGAACCTCACACATTGAAAACGTTACATAAAAATGGTATAGTGAAAAGAAATACACACTTGAAATCGGAAATCATTTCCGGAAATGTGTCGTGCAATATATGAATAAAAGAAAATTGTGACTGGTAGCAGAAAAGTTATTTATGAACAAACCCACTAAAGTAATTGATTACGTATTGGTGAGAGGAAGAAGGGGGAGGGGAATGATGCAGGGCTATGTTTATGGTCATACCTATAGTTCTGTAAATAACTGACTACTTTTCTTTGAAAACAAAGGAAATTTCGAAATGCACAAAGTAAGAGGCCTAGGTATCAGGTCTTCTTTGTTTGTACACACTCCACTTTTGCAGATCATCTAATACAAGAAAACTACCACCTACATAACATGGAGACTGATCCTCAGAGAAAGCAACAGTCTCTATCAAATAAACACAATTGAGGAGAACTACCACATACAAAAAGCAATTACACAGGAAAAGAGACTCCTGAATGGCTGGCTGGAGTGGCTGAGTGGTTCTAGATTCTACAGTCTGCAACTGTGTGACTGCTACGGTCGCAGGTTCTGTAGTGACGTAACAAGACTGTTACGCCACACGGTAGTAGCCAAAAGAAAGGCACGCTAACGCTGTGGCCGATAGTGCACGAACGGCAATAAGCACACGGGCGTGAAGTCTGGAACATAAAAACTTATGAATGAATAAGAAGAAAAGTATGTAGATGCTTTTTACTTAACTTTTATTTATCCTTGGAATACATCTCTCTTGAATACTCGTAAGCTATAGGCACTGATACAAATGGCTCCTTGCTAGTTCGTAGCCATTAACTTCTGATGGCTATTCTGTCTCTCGGCTAATGAGAGAGAAAGGCTTCATACAACTGGGCGATAGCTAGGTTCGCGTACAACTGGCCGGTAGCTTGGTTCTCGTACAACTGGGGTCGAGTCCACTCTCGTATCACGAGACCTGCCTTGGTGGTGGCGCTAGGTCTGCGATCACAGTGGCGACACGCGGGTCCGACATGTACTACATGGACCGCGGCCGATTTAAACTACCACCTAGCAAGTGTGGTGTCTGGCGGTGACACCACATTCCTCCCCCGCAAATCGGCGAACGGTCGTGTAATAAGGCTTCCGCCCGCCGTGGGGAGGACCACATGTTGACGTATGCGATGAGGTGGGGAGCCTAACAACAGGCGAGGCTGTGCCACCCGCACCCGGCCATCCGGTCCGAGGGGAGCTAGGAAACGCCTGCAAAACTAGTCCAGGGTGCACGTCAACATGTGGTGTATGCGCCCGTAATAAGACAGGAGGTGCTGAAGGGTCGACGTCCATGGCGTCGGGGTAGCCGACGCGCGATGACGTCATGTGGTCCGGAGCGGGCGGGCGTTCCATGGCGGAGGACAGCTGGTCACGGGAAGCGATCGGCGGCGCGTGACCCTGGGAGGCGCTTGGCGGCTGCAACGAAGCGTCGAATGCGGTCGGCGCCGGCGGGAGAACAAGCGGCGGCGGCGGCGGCTGCTGCTGCTGCGGCGGCGGCGGCGGCGCGTCGCCATGGGGCAAAATGGAAGGCATCGTCGGTAACACCTGGGGATGAGGCGAGCCAGTAGATGGGTCCCCAGGGCGCTGACCGGACGGCACCGTCGCTGAAAGCAGACGGGGAGCGGCAGAACCCGAGCGACGACAGAGGCGCAGCTGATTGAGATGCCGACGCACCTCACCAGAGGCCCCCAAAACTAAATACATCGCGCGGCCGAGGCAGCGAAGAATGCGCCCTGCGAGCCAACGCCGTGAACCTCGATAGTTGCGATAAAATACAACGTCGCCTGTAGCAAAAGCAGGAATCTGCCGCTGCGCAGGAACCTGATGCGGCGGATGCAGCAAAGACATCAAGGTGCGATGAGGACGACCGTGGAGCAACTCAGCCGGCGAGCGACCATCTCGGGGCTGAGAGCGATACGAAGACAAAAAGAGCAACAATGCGTCCTCCCGAGAATGCGACTCTTTCAATTTCAACATCTGTGACTTGAAAGTCCGGACCAAACGTTCAGCGGCACCGTTGGACTGAGGCGAAAACGGCGCGGATGTCAGATGTTGAATACCATTGGCCTGGCAGAATGACTGAAATTCTGCGGACATGAATTGTGGGCCATTGTCGGAAACAATAGTCTGCGGAAGACCTTCAATGCAAAAGATAGCAGACAACGCTTGGATGGTGGCGGAGGACGTCGTGGAAGACATCCGGACAACAAAAGGAAAATTACTGAAGGCGTCGACCAGAACCAACCATCGAGCATTCCAGAATGGACCAGCAAAATCAATGTGCAAGCGTTGCCAAGGGGAAGTGGCTTTTGGCCACGCAAAGACTTTCCGCGGCGGTGCGGATTGTTGGTCGGCACACGCCGGGCACGAAGAACACATATTCGTAATCGCAGCATCGATTCCGAACCAAGTACAGTGCTGACGAGCAAGTTGTTTCGTTCGCACTATACCCCAATGACCTTGGTGAAGAAGCCGTAAAACAGAGGACTGTAACGAACGTGGGACCACGACTCTGGACTGATCATTATCAGAACGCAACAACAAAACACCACGTCGAACAAAAAGTCTCTCCTTGTGAGCAAAAAATCGGCGAACCAACGGATCCTCGATCCGAGACTTTGACAAAGGCCATTGCGTAGCAACAAAACGTAAAACAGTAGCAAGGACAGGGTCAGCAGCTGTGGCTGTAGCTACACGACGAAAATCAATCGGAAACGATTCGACCACTTCATCGGTTTCCGAATCAATGAACATGCAAGCAAGTTCGGAAGAATCGAATGCTTTATCCTCAGCAACAGGCAAACGGGACAACGCATCGGCGTTGCCGTGCTTAGCAGTGGACCGATACAAGATATCGTAGCGGTACTGCGAGAGGAAAATAGACCAGCGAATGAATTTCTGCGCTGTACGTGGAGGTACAGGCTTGGTCGGATGAAAAAGCGATGTCAAAGGTTTGTGGTCTGTGATGATGGTAAAGTGACGACCATACAAGAAATCATGGAACTTAGTAACACCAAACACGAGAGCCAAAGCTTCTTTCTCTATCTGTGAATAATTTCTTTGCGCAGACGAGAGCAATTTGGACGCAAAGGCAATAGGGCGATCATGTGAGCCAACTTTGTGCGCAAGCACAGCACCGATCCCGAAATCCGATGCATCTACCATCAACAAAAGGGGTTTCTGGGGATCGAAAGGCGTAAGGCAAGTATTAGAAAGCAACGCCGATTTCAACTGGCGAAAGGCGCGTTCACATTCCGTCGTCCAGACGAACGGAACACCTTTACTGCGTAAGCGATGAAGCGGAGCTGAAATGGAAGAGGCATTGCGCACATATTTATGGTAATAATTGATTTGACCCAACACACTCTGTAGCTGTTTCAGATTTTGAGGGGACGGCAAGTCTTGTATGGCACGGAGGTGCTCTGGACTCGGATGTATGCCTTGGGCATTAATGACATGTCCCAGGTATGGTAAGTCACGAGCAAAAAACACACATTTGTCCTTCCTCAAGCGAAGACCATTTTGCCGTAAGACCTGAAATAATGTTCGTAAGTTCGCAAGATGATCTTCTTCTGTCTGTCCGGAGATCACTATATCGTCCAGATAGTTTGCTGCTGTAGGGACCGACGCACAAATAGTTTGTAAATATTGCTGAAACAAGGCAGGGGCGGGTGCACACCCGAATGGCAGTCTTTTGAAGCGGTACAATCCAAGATGCGTGTTAACCACCAATACGCGCTGGGATTCGTCGTCCACCGGTATTTGCAAGTACGCATCGGCTAGGTCCAACTTTGAAAAATATTTTCCCGGGCACAGTTTAGCAAAAAGATCTTCCGGGCGGGGCAAAGGAAAAGTAGCAGTCACTAGCTGTGGATTCACTGTGGCCTTGAAGTCCACGCAAAGTCTCAATTTTCCGGAAGGTTTTGGCAAAATTACTAAGGGTGAGGCCCAGAGAGAAGCTTGCACACGTTCAATTACACCCTGTGATTCGAGATCGTGTAACGTTCTTGCGACCTCATCACGCAATGCGTGGGGAACATTGCGCGCCCTGAAAAATTTCGGTTGCGCGTTTACCTGCAGTTCTAAATGTGCTTCATAGTTTTTAGCGCAACCTAAGCCCGGTGCAAAAATGTCTGCAAATTCGTCACACAGCCGAGAAACACTGTCTGTAGGCACAGTTGGATTCACTGATAGGACCTGATGTACAATAGACATGTTAAACAACTTAAATAAATCTAGACCAAACAAGTTCACTGGCGTAGAAGAACGAAGAACGTAAAATGACACAAGTTTTGTTTGTCCCTTGTATGTTGCAAGAAGGCTGCACTGTCCTAACACAGGAATGTTCTGTCCGGAATATGTAGTTAGCTTAACATTTGCGGCACGCAACGGAGGTGCGCCCAGTTGTTTGTATGTGTCGTGATTGAGCAATGAAACTGCAGCTCCGGTATCGAGCTGGAATGGTATCACTTTGCCTTCAAAGTCTAAGTCCACAAAAAGTTTATTGTCCTGCTGACGACAAGAGCGACTGTTTTGTGCAATTGGAACAGACACTGGTACAGAATCACTTGCTAATTGACGTGATTTCCGGCGACGTCGACGCACAGTTTTTGTGGGACGATCACTGTCACTGTTAGAGAAAGTGTCACTGGACGAAGTGGAATGAACGACATGAATGTCCATAGGCGAAGGTCCACGAGCCTGAGTGTCCTTGGTTCGATTCCGGCGCGAAGCAAAGGGCCTGGAATGATTGTGATTGTCTGATCTGAGCTTTTTCTGGCAAACACTTTGAACATGTCCTTTCTTATTGCAGAAAAAGCAAATAGCTTGGCGTGACGGGCAATGTTCACGCGAATGTCTAGTAGCACACCGCGGGCATGATTTCACTGCATTTGCGGGCTGGCGCGGCACACCTGGCGTAGCACGCGGCGGTCGCTGTGTCGCCGTTCGCGAGGCCCGGTTACCGGGCCGCGCAGCGCGTCCAGCGGGCCGGTTAATGTTACACACGGCTGGCGAAGTTTCAAAAGATTCCTGAGCACAGTCCAGTGTGTCCTGTCTATCCAATATGTCTATCACTTGTTGAAGGGAGGGATTAACAAGTTTCAAAATTTGCTCCCGTATGCGAACATCAGAAACGTTCTGTGCAATTGCATCACGCACCATTGTATCTGAATAAGAAAGACCACAGTCACATTCAAAGGCACAGTCCCTAGTAAGTCCTTGCAATGTTGCTACCCACTCCCTATTAGTTTGACCGGCCGTACGTTTTGTACGAAAAAACGTATACCGTTTGGCAACCACATTAACTGTTTCTTTGAAATAGGCATCTAATGCAGACAAAATGTCCTCGTATGACAAAGTTGCTACGTCGCGCCGGGGAAACAATTTCACTATCACACGGTATGTGGACACACCGACACAAGAAAGCAAAAACGGCTGCCGCTCATTACCTTGAATTCTGTAGGCAGCAAGGTGGAATGCGAACTGACGAGACCACTCTTGCCAGGTCTCGTGGTTCGGGTCGTAGTGCCTAAAAGGCGGTGCAACGGCAGGTTGTGGCTGCGGTAGCGGTGAAGCGGCTGCGGCCGCATCGGTGTGCAGCGCACGTTGACCCTGGACGAGCTGTCCAAGGGCATCCAGTAACGCCTGCGTCTGCTGATTCTGCAAGCGATAAAATTCGGACAGTACATCTGGAGATTGTGGCGAAGCCATGACACAAATAAATGTAAGCAATCAGAACACTTGAAATCGGCCAATGGTGCAAATGAATTAATACAAACTCTTTATCTCGTCGCCAATCTGTTGTGACGTAACAAGACTGTTACGCCACACGGTAGTAGCCAAAAGAAAGGCACGCTAACGCTGTGGCCGATAGTGCACGAACGGCAATAAGCACACGGGCGTGAAGTCTGGAACATAAAAACTTATGAATGAATAAGAAGAAAAGTATGTAGATGCTTTTTACTTAACTTTTATTTATCCTTGGAATACATCTCTCTTGAATACTCGTAAGCTATAGGCACTGATACAAATGGCTCCTTGCTAGTTCGTAGCCATTAACTTCTGATGGCTATTCTGTCTCTCGGCTAATGAGAGAGAAAGGCTTCATACAACTGGGCGATAGCTAGGTTCGCGTACAACTGGCCGGTAGCTTGGTTCTCGTACAACTGGGGTCGAGTCCACTCTCGTATCACGAGACCTGCCTTGGTGGTGGCGCTAGGTCTGCGATCACAGTGGCGACACGCGGGTCCGACATGTACTACATGGACCGCGGCCGATTTAAACTACCACCTAGCAAGTGTGGTGTCTGGCGGTGACACCACAGGTTCGAATCCTGCCTCGGGCATGGATGTGTGTGATGTCCTTAGGTTAGTTAGATTTAAGTAGTTCTAAGTTCTAGGGGACTGATGACCAAAGAAGTTAAGTCCCATAATGCTCAGAGCCATTTGAACCATTTTTAGAGTCATGAATGAAAATATAACACTGTGCAATGGAACACTATTCGGAAAACTTAGTGAACTATATAAAGATACCTCCCTACATAAACCATAAAACTCAACAGCCTAAAAAAACCTTCAATTTTCTCGGTTCCCTCCCCACTCCTTTTTCGAACTGCCTGTCTCCCTCCTCTCTCTCTCACTCTCTCTCCCTCTCTCTCATTCCACAGACACACGCACACACATACACATTACATACATTCAGCTCTCTTCCAGCAGCCACACCACACCAGGTCTGAAAAAATATTGAAAATTAGCGACCCAACTAACACAAGTGCAACGATGAACAAGTGAGCAGCGGCAATAATATAACACCTCTCGCAGGGAATAGTGTCAGAAGTGTCTACTCAGATCATGTTTCACCACATTTTGTGTAAGTGCATGTGTATGTGAAGTGAACTAGTGAGCACAAACTGTGTGAAAAACTGTGTGGAAACAGTACCCTGAATAGCCATTGATCGAGACACCCACCAGACAAGAAACAGGCAAAAAAAGAGAATCTAAGTACAGAAACGCACATAACCTCTACCCACGAAACAGTTATTGATAAATACGCACTAATTTTCTTCCATGGCTAGTTTGCAGATGACATGCTGTCAAAAAAACGACAAAAAAGAGCACTTAAAACTGATGTGTAATAATGCAGTTCATTTAGCGACGTAGCTTTAAGGTGAACATCTAAACAAAACAAAACAAACTGCATAAGTTGTAACTCTTAGGTATACAAAATAATCATAAATTTCATATTGTACTTTACAGAAACAAAAATTTGACCCTCAGAAGATGACACGTAGGCGTCGAAGCATGTATGGGTAAATACAAAAACAAACAAAATGTGTTTGCACTAGGCTGAGTTTCAAAACAACCCAATTTTAAAATCGCAAACAGGGAAGAACATCAAGAGGAACTTCAAACCTTAGTAAAATGAGTATGACAAAACCACCTTAGTGTCATTTCTTTTGACATCCATGTAAGAAGGTTAATACTGGCTCTTACTCAGAACAGTTTCACTATTGCAGTTGTTTGATACGAAGCGATAAATCTTTTTCGTAAGTGGAAGTTCGTACTGTAGACTGATTCCGTTTATAGTTGCGTTCGAAGAATGAAAATGTAAGGGGGCACCCGGGTTTGAACCGGGGACCTCTCGATCTGCAGTCGAATGCTCTACCACTGAGCTATACCCCCACTGCAGTGATCTGTTACTCTAAATTCTCTTAAGAAGGAATATCATTTTAAATTTTATTTTTATTGGTGGTTGCAGTTTGGGGCAGCATCGTTGACACTACATGGCTGTTGAAGATTATTTTTTGTTTCACCTCCGCTCGGCGTAGCTTTCGTGACTCCGTGCGACCTGCTCTCTCTGCTATCTGCCTCTGGTGTATTTCCTCAGTTTTACAGTCACTAAGTAAACAGCTACTCTTGGTTACCATAATTAGACCTGAAGAATTATTCCATTATCTGTCATATGTAGTTCACACTCTGGTAGTCTGTCATAAGGATGAAACAAGATTTTCAGTGTACGCGGTTTCCTCCGATATTTGTCTGATGAGAAGGCTAATATACAGTTGCTGCAGCACGACTGCATAGCAACGGCTCTTAAACATTAATTAACAGTGGAAAATCCCGGATGGAATGCAACAATATTATAAAAAGGAAAGTTTCTACTCACCATATAGGAGATATGCTCAGTCGCAGATAGGCACAACAAAAAGACTGTCACAATATAAGTTTTCACCAAAAAATTACTTTGTCGAAAATAGACGACACACACACTATTTTCGACGAAGTCCTTGTTGGGTGACAGCTTATATTGCGACAGTCTTTTTGTTGTGCCTATCTGCGACTCAGCAACTTCGCTATATGGTGAGTAGCAACTTTCCTTTTCATGATATTATTACTGTTTCGGTGTAACGTCAAACGCCGGCGCTTTGGCCAGGAACATTACAGCAGAGAGGGCTGTGAGAAGACGTCAGCCAATAGTACGCTGACTGACCCCTCTCTAAGCCTACAATGAGACGGTGGCGCCACCTACACGAAGAGAACATAAGGGCCGCGCCACCTGGGTACAGCCCGAGTTGAAGTCTAGTCGATCTACGGACGCTATAGCAGTGAGTTAAGACTGCATCACTGGACTTGTATTGGAATTGTATTTACGTAATGAGATTGATTATTTGCCTGTTGCCATTTCCTTGCGACACGCTTTTGCGAATACGCAAAGTTAATTGTTATCATTTACCTTACTGTAATAAACTCTGTTGACACGATTTGCTTGAATTTTTGTCTAGCGATCCAAGGAAGCAGATTTCCTAGGCACCCTATATTAGACGAATAGGCATTACCCAACATTTACAATAATAAACTGTATTATTTGAATTAGTCATTTCGAAAAGGCCATATATCAACCGAAGGCAAATTTTAAGGAGAAAGAAAAAAAACTGCTTAGATTAAAAAACCGAAATGTAAAAGTCTTCTTTTATATTTAGACTGTAATGTACGCTTTTTAACATAACATTGTGTGCCAAAACAATACAGGACCTACGTTATGGTCGAGCAACCAATGTGGAGGTTTGGCCTTTTTTGTTTTTATGAAAACTAACTTTCTACGAATAGTTGATACCTTGCAGCTGTATCAGGTAAATACGTGATAAAAATGTCAGTAATAAAGAAATGCAGCATGATGCATATGTTAGTATGATATTTATTACACAACCTTTTAAGTTAGAATAGTGCAAAACAGAAAAACTATTATCACCAAAAGCCTTTCTTCATGTTCATTCAAGGCGTTCGTAGACCATTCCCAAAGCTCGTTGTAGAAGTCTTATTTATGGTCTGGTGTGTACTGAATCAATTTCTTAATGCCTGCATTTTTTTCGCATTGATCGGAAGTTTTCCTTTGTATGCAGAAGTGTGTGTTTATTCAAGTGTGTACTCCACAGGCTTCCCTAACAAAATATCTTCTCGCTGCAAGCCATCGATCCACTAATATGCTTTCAACAAACCAGGTTTACTTGCACAATATTCAAACATCATATACAGGACGGTTGTAAGGTCACTCTCTGCTCACGTGGAATTCTGACTAGTTATTTCCTTGAGAGGACAGATTTTTTATGACGTTTAGGCCATCATGCCTCAATATTCGATGATGTCACTCGGTTGCACTGGATGAACTTGGAAATTGGAACTTGCTCCTTGTATTAGTGTGCTGATTTCGTGTGGTGTGTATATTCGACCAGTCTTGCGAATGAATCTCTTTGCTATGGCAAGAGCTCTATCTCAAGTCAGGAAGGAACTTCCTCTGATTGGAAAATAATCTTTCCAAGTCACCCAGACGATGCTGCGGCTAACAAACATCTGACGACGGTGTTGTTTTTATTTCGACAAGGGCATTCCTCCAAGAAGAAATGTATCTCCTTCACCAGTTTGGGAATATTTTCCTGAAGACACTTTTTTAGCAGTGAGCATTGGGTCTTTTAAGAGCCTGTCCTTCATGGTATGAGAAAACCTTGCTTATGATCCCACAAGTTGACAATGCAAAGTTCAAAAACTCACAACTGTCTGTAACAAAACACTTCCTACACTGGAATATCCGGCAGTGGGATGTCCTGCATGTAGGTGATATTAATGTCACCTGCACTATTGTATTCCTCTGCAAGCTTTTTGATTGCTGCAGTTTTCTTTTAAAATTTATTGGCTTTGTTTTTATTTACTATGAGTTCTGCTGTACCCACTCCTTTCACACTGTCATTCGAATGCAGGCTTTTGACTTTTTGATTCAGTTCCTCACATGTCGAGCACATATCAATCTTCGGTTTTCCAAATTTGCTATCAAAATTTTGCTTGAAGTATTTCAAATAAAATATGTAGTTCACTTTAGTATATGGATGTTGTTTGAATAACTCATGCATATGCTTGACATCTAACTGTGCTTATAAATATTTTCTTCATGTGTTGTTCGAATAATAGATTACACGTACAGGGAATGATTCAATATGGCCCTTTATCAGGGAACATATTTCTCTGGGGATTAAGTTACGTCTTCAATCCTCTGACTTACCCCACTCGTCAACTAGTGAGCTGTCTAACAATAGCAGATGATTTAAACGACGAACATATTTGTCGGCTATTCCTTGGAGACTCAAGAACACTGTTTCACGAACTTGTGTTTGTCTTCCATCACTGCTCGCCTGATACTGAAAGTTAGCCATTCACACTTTTGGATTTGTGGTACTTGACATACTTTCTCGTTGTAGCGCATGGGCGTTAATTAGATCATGCAAATAACCACTCTGAGTATCTGTATCAGCAAAACCACATGTGTCAACATTTGCATTTGCGATTCCTCTGTCACAGTCTCGAAATACTTTCCCAGGCACCTGAAAACACCAACACAATCAATCAACTTGTGATCAAACTGCCCATTTTTCAAGGCACTGCAGCAGATTAATTAAGACTAGATTTCTAAAAGTATTACCCAACACGGCAGTAAGTTATCACCTAAGGTTTCACTATTGTGTTCTAGGCTCAACATAAAAACTACACACACTGCCACTGGGGTCCTGTTTTGTGTGCTGGCACCACATTTCTACTGTAGCTCACGTGCTGTTTCCTTTGGACTTTTTCTTTTTTTATTGCATCACTTTTACCCAAACTACACTTTTTCTTTCTATTTATGCCCTCACAATCACTGACACTATCCCTCTCACTTATTGTAAACAGAAGTGTAACATCGAGTGGCAATTGCGTCACGTGGATATCTCCACTCTATACGCTTCTCGGCCACGGAAGTGGGTGCATTTTGTTTAATAATTCAGAAATAATCGTGGAGAAACCAAACTATTTCATGCACTCACAAACACTAGACATTACATAGTCAGCCGGCCAAAGTGGCCGTGCGGTTAAAGGCGCTGCAGTCTGGAACCGCAAGACCGCTACGGTCGCAGGTTCAAATCCGGCCTCGGGCATGGATGTTTGTGATGTCCTTAGGTTAGTTAGGTTTAACTAGTTCTAAGTTCTAGGGGACTAATGACCTCAGCAGTTGAGTCCCATAGTGCTCAGAGCCATTACATAGTCAATACATGATGTAGTAAGTTTGAGTACAAAATGGTTTTAAAAGTGATAGTATTATAAAATTTTTAAAAGATATTTCTTGCAGTTAGTTTTAAAAGAAAACATGTAAACTGCAACGGCAAGAATTTAGAGACTTCTTCAGCATCTACAGTTCAGAACTAAGACATGAGGAAATTATTATACAGATTGTTATACAGATTGATTCCCACACTGATCATTAACTTAAGGATTTCACACTCTGTGCCTGCTGCACTGACCTGAGGCAAGAGATCTACTGTTACTGCAAGATTCTAGTGACACTTGATTGAAGTCTTTTCACCTCATTATTTGCTATTGTTGAGCAAAGGGGAAATAAAATATAGATGTAAGACGTACTACTAGCCAACAACCTAAATCGTCACCAACATAAACGATATCTAGAGGATAGTAACTTCATTTATTTACTTCAAATTTCTGCTAAAACTGCTGTTTATCGTTTGATTGTTCAGAATCATAGACAGAACCAACAATTATATTACGTACACGAAGATGCCAACATTAAAAACAAGATATATGCAAGTTATTTCACTGTTCGAAGTTACCCATTTTGCGGCACTATTTTTTACATTACATTTACAAGAAGACAAGATCTAAAATCAGTTCTGAATGACATGCACACTTAGACACATTACGTCTTTATCTAATTATATACACACTACGTAGATGCAATTTTTACAGCAAATACGATTTTTTTAACAGAATAAAGAAATACAGCAACCAGCCACTATTTGCGTAGATCTGTATACGCCAGGATGTGTTTCGGACATTTACCCATCTTCTGTGACTGGTTGCTGTGTTTCCTCAAGTGATCCACTCCACAGCCACAGAGCAAATCCATCATTAACATGCATAAATGAATTTAAATTTTTACCTCATTAAGTCACAGATTTAGAGACTCTACATTCCCAGAAGAAAACACTCATCAAACATTTTGCTTATCGCTTCTGTGACTCTTACCTAGCTGTGTATAATAAGCTGTGTAGACACATCATACGTAACATGACAATGGTAATATCTTTAGAAACTTTTGATACACTCCTGGAAATGGAAAAAAGAACACATTGACACCGGTGTGTCAGACCCACCATACTTGCTCCGGACACTGCGAGAGGGCTGTACAAGCAATGATCACACGCACGGCACAGCGGACACACCAGGAACCGCGGTGTTGGCCGTCGAATGGCGCTAGCTGCGCAGCATTTGTGCACCGCCGCCGTCGGTATCAGCCAGTTTGCCGTGGCATACGGAGCTCCATCGCAGTCTTTAACACTGGTAGCATGCCGCGACAGCGTGGACGTGAACCGTATGTGCAGTTGACGGACTTTGAGCGAGGGCATATAGTGGGCATGCGGGAGGCTGGGTGGACGTACCGCCGAATTGCTCAACACGTGGGGCGTGAGGTCTCCACAGTACATCGATGTTGTCGCCAGTGGTCGGCGGAAGGTGCACGTGCCCGTCGACCTGGGACCGGACCGCAGCGACGCACGGATGCACGCCAAGACCGTAGGATCCTACGCAGTGCCGTAGGGGACCGCACCGCCACTTCCCAGCAAATTAGGGACACTGTTGCTCCTGGGGTATCGGCGAGGACCATTCGCAACCGTCTCCATGAAGCTGGGCTACGGTCCCGCACACTGTTAGGCCGTCTTCCGCTCACGCCCCAACATCGTGCAGCCCGCCTCCAGTGGTGTCGCGACAGGCGTGAATGGAGGGACGAATGGAGACGTGTCGTCTTCAGCGATGAGAGTCGCTTCTGCCTTGGTGCCAATGATGGTCGTATGCGTGTTTGGCGCCGTGCAGGTGAGCGCCACAATCCGGACTGCATACGACCGAGGCACACAGGGCCAACACCCGGCATCATGGTGTGGGGAGCGATCTCCTACACTGGCCGTACACCACTGGTGATCGTCGAGGGGACACTGAATAGTGCACGGCACATCCAAACCGTCATCGAACCCATCGTTCTACCATTCCTAGACCGGCAAGGGAACTTGCTGTTCCAACAGGACAATGCACGTCCGCATGTATCCCGTGCCACCCAACGTGCTCTAGAAGGTGTAAGTCAACTACCCTGGGCAGCAAGATCTCCGGATCTGTCCCCCATTGAGCATGTTTGGGACTGGATGAAGCGTCGTCTCGCGCGGTCTGCACGTCCAGTACGAACGCTGGTCCAACTGAGGCGCCAGGTGGAAATGGCATGGCAAGCCGTTCCACAGGACTACATCCAGCATCTCTACGATCGTCTCCATGGGAGAATAGCAGCCTGCATTGGTGCGAAAGGTGGATATACACTGTACTAGTGCCGACATTGTGCATGCTCTGTTGCCTGTATCTATGTGCCTCTGGTTCTGTCAGTGTGATCATGTGATGTATCTGACCCCAGGAATGTGTCAATAAAGTTTCCCCTTCCTGGGACAATGAATTCACGGTGTTCTTATTTCAATTTCCAGGAGTGTATTTTTCAGCTTGGTGCCATAGCAATAATAATAAATCTAGGGAGAAATGAAAGAACTTACAAATGAAATATAGTGAGATAAAATACTATAACTGAGTACTAAATATTGTGTAACGTATAATATACATCCCTAAACCAGTCCTCATGAATTCAAAATTTGTATGTTACTACATATCAGTTCTGTGCCACACTGAGTGAAAGTTGAGTTACAGCACCGTCTATGCTATCTGCGAGGGGTTCCTATTTTACGAATGGAAGCCAGTCGTTATGTGAGTTTAGTATAACTCGATTTGATGCGTACCATGTGTGTTGTACAGTTTTATGGATGATAATTAAGAACAATGCATAAGTTTTTGTTCAATGTCTGAGTGTCGCATGAGTTTTTCCCAGGAAAGGGGACAAGGCTTTAAAATTGTCATTTTTGATATCAATGAGTTAATCAGTTTCCGTACGTGGAGTGGCAGAGAACGAAATTTTATAGGTAACAAAAAAAAGGTGTCACATTCCATAGAATTGACGGTTATCCACCTAATATACACAGATCAGCCAGAACATTGTGTCCGCCGACCTACTATCGATATAAAATCGTCGAGGAGACAGCAGCGTCACCTGGCTAGGAATGACTGCCAGTCAGACACACGCACGGAGCATGTAGTATCAGTGTGCGTGCTGTCCGTGTGTAAAATGAGGAAGGCGCATGATCTACCCGAGTTTGACCGAGAGCAGACTGAAATGGCCTTGATGCTCGACACAAGCATTTCGGAAACCGCACGACTTGTCGTGTGATCTTGGAGTACTGTGGTGAGTGTCTTCTGTAGCTGTTGAAACCACGTCCAGACATCGTGGGGTTGAGCGGTCAGATGTCAGATGTTAGATGTCGTAGGTTGAGCACACTGGTAAATCAAGACAGGCGGTAAACTGTGGCGAAACTAACATCATATTTTAATGGTGGGCAGAGTACAAGTGTGTCTGAATACGTAGTGCACCGAACACTTCCAACGATGGGCTTCTGCAGCCGACGGTTCATGCATGTGCCGATGTTAACACCACGCCATCGGCAACTACGACTAAAATGGGTACGTGACCATCGGCACTGGACGGTGGGGCAGCGACAGAGCGTTGCATGGTTTCATTAATCCCGATACGTTCTTTATCATGCCGACGTGGGGGCGCGAATCCGTCGTCTTCTAGGAGAACGGCTCCTTTGACAGCTGTGCAGAGGGACGGAGCCAACCTGGCGGCGGCTCCATTATGCTCCGGGAATCATTCACGTGGCCATCCATGGATCCAATGGAGCTCGTGGAAGACAATATGAGGGCCTAGATGTGTCACACACTGGTTGCAGACCACGCAGACCCTTTCATGCCGAGTATGTTTCCCGACGGCAGTGGCATATTTTAAGAAGATAGTGAGCTATGTCACAAGGCCAGGAGTGTGATGGAGTGGTTCAAGGAAACACAGTGGCGAGTTCCAATTGATGCGCTGGTCCGGTTTTACACTAGATGGTCTCGTTAATCTTAGGAGCACACTTCGCTGAACTTCTCGTACGCTTTATTTGGCATGTTGGTAACGCAATTGCTGGGCCCACATACTTACTGTGAATCCAACAGTAAATGATAAAGGGCGAATCATTCAACAATGTAATTTTTTTAAAAAAAGGGAAAGAAATCGCTTTTAGTTGAGTGTGTAACGGCCGGCCGGAATGGCCGAGCGGTTCTAGGAGCTACAGTCTGGAACCGCGCGACCACTACGGTCGCAGGTTCGAATCCTGCCTCGGGCATGGATGTGTGTGATGTCCTTAAGTTAGTTAGGTTTAAGTAGTTTTTAAGTTCTAGGGGACTGATGACCTTGGAAGTTAAGTCCCATGGTGCTTAGAGTCATTTGAACCATTTTAAGTGTGTAACACAATAGATCACTTGGAAGCTACGAACGAAAGTTGCAGAAAGGAGCAATGAACATGTTTTACCACTTTGTCTGATTGTTGAGAAAACTTTTGAGTCAGCTTAAACAAAATCTGTACTGCCAACCATTGAGAAAAATGTCTTCTTCATGTTTGATGTCGTTGCAGCGATGGAGAGGAGCGATCTGTTGGATTTTTTTTACCTATTAGGGATTAAATATCTTCGAAGTCAAGACTACAAACAACTGTTATTGTGATTACTAGTTTCAGCTTCACACGAGCCATATTTTGATCATAAAAACAGTCTTGATTGGTGTTAACTGCCATAATGGCTTAACACTTCGCCATAAAGATTCTGAGTGCCAAAATTCATGCAGAATGTATATATGGAATAATTTGACATATTGATACAGGACACACATAGGTGAAAAACTGACATATTGTCCGTGTAAAATCAATTAGAACGAAGGTGATAAACTAAGGAATTACATCGTTAACGTTTATTGAATGACACGTTTAATCAGTATTTGTGTTGTCTTATAGCAAAGATCATCGCGAGTAAATGGAAATGAGCGCATGGCATAGTTGTCCTGGAGGCCCCTATTCGTGGGAGTTCGGCCGCCAAGTGCAAGTCTTATTTCATTCGACACCACATCGGGCGACTTGTGCGCCGGAAGTAAGGATGAAATGAGGATGAAATGACGATGAGGACACCACAACACCCAGTCCTCGAGCGGATAAAATCTCCAACCCGGCCGGAAATCGAACACAGGCCCGCTTGCATGGGAGGCGAACACGTTACCACCCAGCTAAGCAGGCGGACATCATCGTGAGTACGTTATTACAACGTGGTGTATGAAGACAGTGTTGCAGCCGACGACCAGAACAGCAAACAGCTAATCTACTTGTAATATTTGTATAAGGCAGTTACTCTAATCAAAGCTTTTTACGATCTAAAGATAGCTCGTGTGTAGTTGAAACTAGTAATCACAATAAAATTTGCCTGCGATCTTGACTGCGATGATTTTTAATTCCATGTATAAAAGAACGTCTTTGTTGTGAGACAAGTTTTTTGATTCACAGGGAACGAAAGGTTATCTACAGCTTGTATAGAAACCAGTTGCGAGAGTCGATGAAAGGGTGACGACAAGAGGGTGTGACCGGGTTGTAGCCTTTCCTCTATGTTATTCAGTCTGAACACTGAGCAAGCAGTAAAGGAAACCAAGGGGAAATTTAGAAAGAGTATTAAACTGCATGGAGAAAAGTTAAAAATTTGCCGACGACATTAAGACGACGACCTAATTTTTCTAATCGGTCTGCAATGCGTCTCTGGAAGCTCGCCCGTTGTCGGCACCTGTAGTCTGTCAACACACATGCCGTTGCAGAGCCACTGACACACATTCCACCGGCGGCAGTCAGCTTTTGCGTGGCCTAATCCCGCCCGGAGCTGCACTGCTGATTCTAACAAGGGACTGCTTTGACCTCGAACACGCGGAATCGCACGAATCAGTGCTAGACTACCAACAGCGGCCTGTGTCATTTCCATGCAAAACTCCACACTTGTCTGCTAGTGCCGTCAGATTGTTGCATGTTGCAGCTGCACTAACAAATGCTCGAGTTTCGTAAATGGTATAGCTATAGTACGGCTGTGTCTCCTGGAGTGATTGCAAGCAGGCTACTGTGTAAACTGTGTACAGTGATATCATGAAGAGAATTAATGCTACAAATGTAGTCCAAATATTAGGGACGAAGTTGTGACGAGCTGAATGTGGAAGTGAAATCGGGGTAGTGGGTACAGAGTTAGTGGATGTATTAAATAACATAATAATTCCGAAACATAATGCGGTCGAAGCAGAAATACATGATGTTGCGCTGGGCCGACAGTTTGATTTTGAAGGACGGAAAGAACCTGAACTTGAAGATGGCAGTTCAAGCAGTGTACGATGGCCATTGCTAGAGCAACAGGAATAGTCCAGTCAACTAAAATACGAATTATCTCCACCCATGCTGTGAAGGCCCAGTGTATTAGAAGATACTGATGACATCGTACTGGGAGAGCGTTTATGAAGACTATTACAATCGTGGCTTCAGTGTTTGTAGCAAACTAATGAGGCGCTGTAATTGCATCAAAAGTATATGAAATTGCAAATTTATTATAAATTACGCGTCTAGCAAAAGCAGGACAGGAGCTAGTTTCAAAGGAAACAGACTGTCGCAATTACAAACTATAAAAGAAGATGTAATGTCACAATTTGGTAGAGCAAAGTCGTATGAATGTACAGTTCACTATTGACATCAAAGAATGTGGGGACTAGAAGCGTCTAAAATGTTTCGCTTTTGCATTTTCAAAGCTTCGATTTCTTTTATCGACAGTGTTATGGCTGAATACGGCACTTCATTCAAGATTATTACTACATTTGGCACACGTAAGGACACAGAAGACAAGAGCAGTATAGGTCAGAAGGCCCAAGAGTTTGTGGAGAGCCGGCCGGGATGGCCGAGCGGTTCTAGGCGCTTCAGTCTGGAACCACGCGACCGCTACGGCCGCAGGCTCGAATCCTGCCTCGGGCATGGATGTGTATGATGTCCTTAGGTTAGTTAGGTTTAAGTAGTTCTAAGTTCTAAGGGACTGATGACCTCAGATGTTAAGTCCCATAGTTCTCGGAGCCATTTTTTAACCACTTCATCTAAATCCCACATCTGCACTATGAGGAGTAATACAAGCACTATCAGGTGTGTAAGGTACGTGTGTTTTGCGCTGTTATAATTACTTTTAAGCAGAGGGTTTTTGGCGCTGTTGGTTGTAAGTATAGTGATACACTGACAACGTTAAATTATATATCACTTCCCTCCTGTGGTATTGATATCCTGTTCCTTTCTTTCTCTCTATGGAAACGTCACATGTGGTACAATGCAATGTTTTGCATGGAAATGATCCAGACCAGTGTTTTATTTATGACTGGGTGTTATTCTAAGCTTAGTTTGTTGTGGTTCTGAGTATTCAAGGTCAAAAGTGTCCCTTGTAATTCTCGTTTAACACTTTACACCTTTACAAACCAATGGTTGGGTGAATTTGATAGAACAAATTTGGAAGCAGGTCTCAGATTCCATTATAATAGTAATAAAACAATGGACACAATGAAAATAAAATAATACAGAACTTTACAGGCTCATGAAAATAAAATAATACAAAACTTTACAGGCTCATAGAACCAGTGTGTGCTGGTGTAAGGTGTCGCCAGCACTCCGATCGGCAAAGAGACTGCGACAAAATCGATAGGCACTAGAGCAAGCGAGCCTATCAGGAGAGAGGTCAAAGACAGTCTCGCAAGAAAATAGCCGCGAACGCCCTCTCGACCGCCTGTACTTAGATCGCTGCTGCCGACTGGAGGACCCAGTCAGTCACCCATTGAGTCAACGAGTTGAGTCATCAGTCGCAGCCCAGTTGGAATCACAGTTCCAGTTAGCTCAGCCTTAGCTCAGTCAGTACCTGGCGACCCGAGTAGTGTGCATAGCGGGACTTTTACTTCACTGGCAGTGAGGCTGACATGGACTGTTAAGGAAGGGCTTGTACCACAAGGACTACCTCAAGATAAGTAAATTCATGTTCTTGCGAATAAAGAATCCTGTTAGTACATGTGTGCAGTTTGTGTTACAGGAAGAGGATACCGGCCACCAAACAACATTCTCTCTTTGCTTAACAACATTCTCCCCTTGCTCCCCATGGTACAAGCCTACAGTAATAACGAGGCGACACCAAACGGTTGATGTGGTTTTGTATCTAGGACAGTAGCAAACAATGACTGGATGATGAGAAAAGAAGCACCTGAAGAGTGAAAGCGGCCTCAGGTCCTTTTGGTTAACGAAATAGGAGGGCGTACTGAAAAGTAATACCTCTGAATTTTTTGTTCTGTTGTCAATTTTGGTTGAGGTATTACGTGTCATGTATATTAGTCAGTCGACTTTCCCGCTTCACTGACGCAAGCTGCAACATTCTACCGCTATAGGTTACCGGACTTACCTTGTAATATGCCGGTGTGTAACGTAACTGTATCGCTGCATGAGAAACAGCATGCCGTAATCGTGTTTCTAACCGCAGAAATTGTGTTCCAATTGAAATCTGTACAACGTTTTATCGACAGCAGTTATGTGCAGCGTTGGGCTATTCGTGCTGGTCATGAAGGAAACGGTGGGGCTAATCTCGCCGTGTGTGACAGAGCTCGGTGTGGCCACATCCGATTTTCATCTGTTTACAAAACTGAAAGAACACTTTCGACGACTTTGATAGTGATGAAGTGGCGGAAGAAGATATGTTGTGGCTCCATCTACAGTGAAGATATGGACAAACTAGTCTTTTGTTGGGAGAAAAGTGTTCGTCAACAGTGTGACTGTATTGAGAAATAAATATGTAGATACGAAGAATTAAGAGGCATTACTTATCAACACGTCGTCGCCATATCCAAAACGGAGATTCAGCTGCAACTGAAAAGAAAAGCGTACAGTCAGTTACTGACTCTTAATGAGGAGTGCTGTTCCGAAACTATGGCATCCTCAGTGATCAATGCAGATTTTTGCGTGTTGAGAAGGAATAAGAGAATCGAGAAAACATAATGATGAGGTCTATACGTTTCACAACCTAGCGCTTTTCTTAACACACTTTGGTGCAGTACTAACAAGGGAACCTCCCCATCGCACCCCCCTCAGATTTAGTTATAAATTGACACAGTGGATAGGCCTTGAAAAACTGAACACAGATCAATCGAGAAAACAGGAAGAAGTTGTGTGGAACTATGAAAAGGTAAGCAAAATATACAAACTGAGTAGTCTATGTGCAAGATATGCAACATCAAGGACCATGCCAGCTGACGAGCGCCGTGGTCCCGTGGATATAGTGAGCAGCTGCGGAACGAGAGGTCCTTGGTTCAAGACTTCCCTCAAGTGAAATTTTTACTTTCTTTATTTTCGCAAAGTTACGATCTGTCCTTTCATTCGTTTACGTCTCTGTTCACTGTAATAAGTTTAGTGTCTGTGTTTTGCGACCGCACCGCAAAACCGTGCGATTAGTAGACGAAAGGACGTGCCTCTCCAATAGGAACCGAAAACATTTGATCGCAAGGTCATAGGTCAACCGATTCCTTCACAGGAAAACACGTCTGATATATTCTATACGACACTGGTGACGGCATGTGCGTCACATGACAGGAATATGTTGTCGACCCACCTCACTTGCACACTTGGCGAATGGGTAAAAAGATTCTTCTACCTTCCCCGATTTAGGTTTTCTTGTGGATGTGATAATCACTCCCAAAAAAGTGATGAAAATATAAGAGTTTGTCACATAAACTGCAACAAATGAATGCAACAGTTTCACAGTCGCACAGTTTTCCCTGTGCTCTGTCAAAACATATGTTTTTTACGTTTTCAAATGTTTCCGTGTGTAGAGCGTCAAATCCTGCATATGTCCAAGCAAATCTGAACATGTCCTGGAATTTGGAGAGCGAAGTTGATTATGTGTGAGTGTCTGAACTTTGATAATTGTCTGAAAATAAAAATTTAAATTTTTCACTCGAGATAAGGCTTGAACTAAGGACCTCTCGTTCCGCAACTGCTCACGCTAACCATGGGACCACGGCACTCATAAGCTCATACTCGCCTTGGTGTTGCTTACGTTGCGCATGGACTACTCAGTTTGTATATTTTGCCTATTTTTTTCATAGTTCCACACAACTTCTTCCTGTTTTCTCGATTGATCTGTGTTCAGTTTTTCAAGGTCTATCCCTGTGCCAACTTATAACTATATCTGAGGGGGGTGCGATGGGGAGGTTCCCTTGTAAGTAACTGTTACCTCCATCCATTGCTGATAAGTAAGTACTTCCCACTCTGTGAAATACAAATATAAGTTCAGAATCGTCATTATGACTCCAAAGACAAGCAGTAGAAATTCAATGCATAGATACCAGTACAGTTTCTTGTGGCACTGTGTAAGTAGGCTGTTTAGGTTTTTATGTTGGTAACGCCACGTAGCGCTCTGTATGAAAATCACTGACTGTGCTGTGTGCAGTCTATGGCTGGTTGGCATTGTTGGAATGTTCGCAATTGTAGCTTTGGGCAGTTGGTTGGGAACAGCGCTTAGCGTTACGCAGTTGGAGGTGAGCCGCCAGCAGTGGTGGATGTGGAGAGAGAGATGGAAGAGTTTTGAGAAGTTACTATAAGCAAACGATCTGGACGTTTGTCCGCCATGAAAAGGAAATTTGTAAAGAGGGATGTCATGAATTGATAGATGTATATATGACGACTTTTGAACACTATTAAGGTAAATACATTGTTTATGCTCCTTCAAAATCTTTCATTTTCTAACTGTGCCTTTCAGTAGTTAGTGCCTTGAGTAGTTAGAATCTTTTATTTAGCTGGCAATATCGGTGCTCGCTGTATTGCAGTAGTAACGAAGATTTTTGTGAGGTAAGTGAATCATGAAAGGTATAGGTTATTGTTAGTCAGGGCCATTCTTATGTAGGGATTATTGAAAGTCAGACTGCGTTACGCTAAAAATATTGTGTGTCAGTTTAGTGATAATCAGAATAAGTAAAGAGAAAACTGTTTGAATACGTTGAGTTTTGCTCAGTTGTTTGAAAATCAAATGACGTAGAAGTTTACCAACACAGTAATTCATAATTTTTCAAAGGGGACGTTTCAACTGATTATACCTATTCGGAACGTGACTAAATCAGTTTCGTACTCTTACCTCGGTTGCCAAATCAAAGCTAAATACAAATCGGCATCCCAGAACACTATATGGTACTCCTTGACCGAAATCAGTATTTCGACTACCTGCGTTATCTTCTGTTACTACTCTGCGATTCACAATTAAGTACATCGTAGAGGAAGATATTTCTCTATCGTTCCACTCTGGAACAGCGCGAGGGAAAAACGAATGCTTAAGTCATTCCATGCAAGCACTAATTTCTCTTATTTTATTATGATGATAATTTCTCCCTTTGTAGGTAGCCACCAACAAAATATTTTTGCGCTCGAAGGAGGAATCTGGTGATTGAAATTTCACAAGAAGATCCTGCCTCAACAAAAAACGGCTTTGTTTTAATGATTGCCACTCCAATTCGCGTATCACATCCGTGACAACCTCTCCCCTGTTTCGCGACAGTACAAAACGGGCCGCCCTTCCTTGAATTTTTCGATATCCTTCGTTAATCCTATCCAGTGTGGATCCCACACGGCGCAGCAGTACTAAAGCAGAGGACGGACAACCGTAGTGCAGGCATTTTCTTTAGTAAACCTTTTCCATTTTGTAAGTGCTCTGGTCAAAAATTGCAGCCTTTTGTTTGCTTCCCCCACAGAGATATCTGTGTGATCGTTCTAGTTTAAGTTATTCATAATTGTAATCCCTAAGTATTTGGAAAAAATTCACAGCCTTTAGATTGGTGTGATTTATCGTGCGACCGAAATTTAGGGAATTCCTTTTAATACTCGTATGGTTGACTTAAAGAGTTAATCGCTGCCTTCAGCACCGTACAGGCATCTTGTATAAATCATTTCGCAATTAGCTTTTATCACATGAAGACTTTATAAGACAGTAAATGACACCATCATCTGGAACAACGTATTGTCTGCCAAATCGTTTATGTTGATCAGGGACAGCAGAGACCCTGTGACACTTCCCTGGAGGACGCCACATATTACTTCTCTTTTACTCGATGACTTTCCGTCAGTTACTACTAACTGTGACCTTTGTGACAGCATACCACGCATCCGGTAGCACAACTGAGACGATACTCCCATATGCACGCAATTTAATTAGAAGTCGCTTGTGAGAAACGGTGTTAAAAGCCTTCTGGAAATCTAAAAATGTGGGATCCATTTGGCATCCACTGTCGACGGCACTCATCACTTCGTGACAATAAAGAGCTAACTGTGTTTCACAAGAACGATATTTTCTGAACTCACGTTGGCTAATAGTCAATAAATCGTTTTCTTCGAGGTAAATGGTAACATTCGAAAAGTATATGTTTGCAGAATCCTATTACAGATCGACGTTAGTGTGTAACATTTCTTCTGAGTCTCTGTTTTACGACTCAGATTACTGGCGTTTCCTGTAAAATCATAAGGTGCTTAATTGTTCTGTGTTTGATACTGGTGTATACTATTCGAAGTGTCTCGGTAAATAAATGAATAACAAATTTCTTTTGGCGTATCCTCGATTTGGCCTTAGTCCTTCCACTACAGCAGCCGTGTCCTGCGTACCTATGGCATCAATCACTTCAATCTTTCGCTTGCTTATTGTCATTCCATACAGGTTACAGAAAAACATTTCCCATCTACTGACAACCTTCTTTTATTGGTTCAAATGGCTCTGAACACTATGGGACTTAACTTCTAAGGTCATCAGTCCCCTAGAACTTAGAACTACTTAAACCTAACTAACCTAAGGACATCACACACATCCATGCCCGAGGCAGGATTCGAACCTGCAACCGTAGCGGTCGCGCTGTTCCAGACTGTAGCGCCTAGAACCGCTCGGCCACACCGGCTGGCCTTCTTTTATTTTCTGTGAGCTTTAGTATTGATCCCCACCTTATTAGGTTCGCAAACTTCGTATGTACATTCTTGGATGTAAGCATTTAATTTAAGAGGAGAGAGAGTACATCCTTGTCTCACGCCTTTTCTAATGTTTTCTTCTTGTTCCTGATGAAAAAACCTAATCTCAGCCTCTTCCTTGCAATAGAAACTGACTGTCACTCACATATCTTTGTACTTCAGACCTGATTTCTTCAGTACTCTGAACAAATCGTGTCAGATAATATTATTAAATGCTTTTTCTAGGTCTACAAAGGCAATATAAGTTGATTCATTTTTCTGTATTTGCTTTCCGGTAAGAAGATTAAGTGTCTGAATCGCCTCTTTTGTCCAGAATCCCCTCCGGAGTCCAAACTACTGATCTTCACTTAGTATTACCTTCACCTCTTCAGTCCCCCTCATAATTATCCCCATGACATCTCCAGGTGGTGACTCCAAAAGATGCAGACAAGGTGAAGGTAAACAAGCCCAGTTTTAAAACAGTCATTTGGAATAGAGAGTATGTTAAGAAATTATTATTAGATTCCGCAAGAAAAGTAATTTTCTCAACTTATCAATAAACATTTGTGAAAGTACAGCTAAGAATATAATAACCCTGATGGAAGAACATCCGCAATTGAGCATTATACCAGGGGTTGAAAATACGGCTTCAGTTGTAAATTTCTGTCATTTCACGACCGGTTTCGGGCTCTCATAAGCGCATCCTCAGGTGTCGCAACTGTGCTGTGGCCCCCAAGCGCCGCGGTCGATGTGTACCGGCCCAGTTGCGACACCTGAGGAGGGGCTTACGACAGCCCGAAACCGGTCGTGAAATGACAGAAATTTACAACTGAAGCCGTATTTTCAACCTCTGGTAAGATTATAATGTTGATGTTGTTAGTGTCATTGCTAGACCGCCTCAGAGATTTACAATTATCGGTTGAATTGAAAAGGATGAAAAAAAGTGCATATAATGACCAGCTTTTACAAATTTTGAGTAAGAAAAAAATACTTGATTGTAAAATGCGAATGTTGGTTCGAAGATCAAATCATTGAAACATCTTGCACACCTTGTTAGTTGCTGAAAGTAGCGATTCATTCATTTCTCTCAACACCTTGCTTTTACCTGCACTTTAATTGCGGAGAATTTGCGCAGACGGGCAACACACTTTGTAGCGTGTACTATCGCTCTCATCACCTCACACACGCTCGTTAATGCCTGAGTTTTGTCAGACGAATACCTTACGTCAGATGCAATTACACAGGAACTGCAACAAATGAGAAATTAGTTTTCATCTGGCCATCTCTCATACGTATATGAGCGTAATAGCCCTTTGTAATTACGCTGCACCCGACAACGAGATTGTAATCTCGTTGAAATATACTTTACAGGATAAATGAGCCATAATGTGAGAGCACTGCGAATGGCAATTGCTTCTCTTATTAACATTAACTACTTCCAACATGCGTAGAGCTAGCGACCATCGCACAGTTAACGAAGTAATAAAAGATTTTCAAAGTACTATGACTACGCACAGATCATTGATGAAACTTGGATTCCTGGGGTGATAACCGACTCACAAAACTAGTTTTTACTGAACAGCATCACGGAGTATCGGCATCGATTAATTTGTCTGCTCATCTACTCGATATTTAAGTCAAACTCAGGTTTTTCAAAAAAATCTTTTCATAATTATTATGTCTGAATAGGCACGCGAATGCCTGTTGTTACCTGGCTTTTTACTACTGAATTAATTAGTAAGGATCTTGAATAATATCTCTATTTATGGTAATTTCCTACTAAACGCAGTCATTGAGATACTGTACATCCTCATCCAGTTTCTTCACGGTTTTTTCGATTTACTTAACGTTAATGCCAGAATGTTTCCTCCAACAAAACTACGGTCGATTTTCCATTCCAAGCCTTCTCCAACTGAGCTCTCCCGCCGTCTTTGATACGGCCGTTGGCAGAATAAGTGTTATTTCTTATGCCGGAAATATTCTGCTGGCATTGCTGATTGATTTTTATTAAAAATTTAAGCAGTGGCGGAATTCGAACCCGAAACAGAGGACATTTTGATTACTAGTGAAAGACACTAGCCCTTGCCACTCGTGTGCTCTCCAGGGTGGATAAATACAGAAGTGGTGAAACATTAAGATGGTGGTTTTTAAGGGGAGGTTTACTATCTGTGGCCCGAAAAAAGCATGATATTTTAGAATTTTTATCTCGGTATGTGTTATAGATATCAACGTAAAATTTGGTCAAAACGTTTATTGATATTTCCTCTACAAACCGGAATTTTTTCGACCGGAAATGTCGAAGAGTAAAGGCGTATGTGCCGTCTGAACGAAACAAAATTTCGATGTAGACCTCCACGAGCGGTACAACACAGGTCAGCCGGCTCGTCTGAAATCAAAATTGAGTTGACGTTAGCGAAGTATGCAAGATTGTTTAGGAGCTGTATCCCGCTTAAATTATTTGGACCATAGGAAACAAAATGGCAGCTATTTGAAGAAAAAAGGTTTTTTTCATCGATTTTTCGACTTCGTCGGCCAAGCAGAAATATTTACAGTTGATGGATCGGAATAAAAGTGGTACAACTAGAGAATTTATTTAGCTTCGTCGGAAACAAAGAACCATGCCAATCGGTTCAGTAGATTTGAAGTTAGCATACCGCGCGCTAAAAAAAAACGTCGTTTCGAGAAAAGCGCGTTTAAAGTTTTGACTATATATAAATGCAATATTATGCAACGTATGTTCAGTCTGCTATTCCAGGTCCATAAAGTAGTCCTTCCTCTTCCTCTTAGAGGGCGTTCTGCTTGATCTGGACCATCCTGCGCTGCTCCAGAGCCGCTCGTACGGGCGGTGACAAGCTGTTTTCGGCCGCTTGAATCCGGTGTTCGTCCGAATGCTTGGCGAACTGTGTCGAATAGAGTCCCAGGGTGACGTCCATCGTTGTCATGGTCTTGAATATTGCTGAATACCCTTCGTTGAAGCTGCTTACTGCCAGGAAAGTCGCAAACTCCACAGTCTTCGCACCAGAATGCAAATGCTTGGGGGTTAACTTCGAAACATACGCGTTCAAACTTTCATTTGAATTTTGTGTGTTTCCTCCCAAGCACCGGTACAATAACTCGTCCTCCGAAAGAATAAAAACTGGTGCGTGAAAAAGGCTGATTTCAGGGAAGTGCATTTTTTTGTTCAACCGCGAATAACAAACATTTCCGTTCCGTATTCGCAAAAACCGTTTCAGGGGTGGATTCTATACACTTTTATGGATCCAAAAATGCAATTGAAAAAAAATCGATATTTTTGAAATAAAAGGTAGTAAACCTCCCCATAATGCTTCAAGTGTTCTACAAAGTCCCTCCCCACATGGCTAGAATACAGAGAACGTTCACGCAACCATTTGAAAGTGTCAGATATATCCTTCTTCGGTGTTTTGTTCAGGTCTCGTATTACACTAGCTTCAAAGTCAGTCATTTTGAAATAAAAGATAGTAAACCTCCCCTTAATGCTTCAGGTGTTCTTCAAAGTCCCTCCCCACATGGCTGGAATACACAGAACGTTCACACAACAATTTGAAAGTGTCAGTTATATCCTTCTTCGGGATTTTGTTCAAGTCTCGTATCACACTAGCTTCAATGTCAGTCATTCCGCCAAGTGTGGACTCTTCATCTGAATATCAGGTTCGTATTGATAACACAAAGTCTCGTCACCCATGACGATTTTTTCTAGAAAAGAATTGTCTGCATTTTGCTTTTCAATGAAGGGGCGACAGGCGTCTACGTGTCATCGTTTTCTGTTCGAGAGCGAAGGAATGCTCTCTGAATACACTTTTCTGAGAAATGTCTTGAACGCTTGATTTAGAGATGTTGCTTCATTGCGATTTGTGACTCGACATCTTATACGAACTACGGTCGCACGTCCACTACATGACACTGCCAGATCACAACTGATAAAATGCACATCTGTTGTCTACAGGTGTTAGTTCAAGCCACCGTAGTTACTGAGCTTACGTCGCTTATACGCTCGGGGTAAAGTGGTATTGCAACTTTTTCTGCGGAAGGCCTACGAGTATGTACACATTTTATAGATATTTATAAATCTAACATTAGTATCTGTCACTTATACACTGACGGAAAAACACTGCAACACTAAGAAGGACGTACGTGACATACACGAAAGTTGTTAGGTGTGTTCCTATATCAGAAGGATTGTGTCTCTTCAAATTTCGCGCCAGCCGCAAAAGAGTGGCGCTGTAATGGTGGTGAGAGTTAAGTTATCTTTAAGCTCGGACGTGGGGAGTTGATGTTAGTCAAGAATGCATTTAAAGCAACAAAGACGCTACTATTACGAGGTCGTGTAATAGGTCTATGAGGAGCTCGATGTCTCTTGTGCGACACTGCGCAAAGACTTGGCAGGATAGCAGCCAGTGTAACTGACAGCTGGCAGCGGTGGTCACGACAATGTACGGTCGCAAGTAGACCGGCCACCGGACGGCCACGTGGCAAAACCGAGAGGGAAGACCATCGTGTTCGGTGTACGGCTCTGGTGCATAGTACTGCATCTGCAGCAGCTATCTGAGCAGTAGTTGGCACCACGGTGACACAACGAACTGTTACAGATCGGTTACGTCAAGAACATCTCCGAGCCAGACGCCCTGTAGCGTGCGTTCCACTTGTAACACCAGAGCTCTCATACTCTACTGATTTATTTTGCTTTTGTTTTATTTAATGTTACATCGTTGAGCTTCTGTAAATGTGTTTGTTTGAATCAACATAAAATTGTATACTCCTTTCTTTGTAAGAACTTTGATGTCATGATTTGATTCTATGCAAAGTAGTGTATCTGTCATTTAAATTCTTTGTCCCATTTGGAGAGAACAAAACCTACTATATATAATTGTAATTTCTGAATGAATAATTTTTTGTAGAAATGTCAATATGTGCAAATGTTCTGTTTTATTGAATGAATTTGGTCGCTGTTATGTAAACTGCTGATCCTCACTTAGAGTTCTCAGTTAGTTTGTATGTAAAAGGTGTAGTGGTTCCCCTCGGGAACGGAACTGTGTAGCGCGCGAAAATTGTGGTTGGCCTAGGTAGGAAAGGTGGAACAAGAGTCAGTCGGGGACGAGCTACGAGTCGGGGACGAGCCAGCGGTCGGGGACGAGCTACCAAACTGTGCACTGCCATGTAAAAGATGCATATTGTCCTGGTTCCGAGAGAGGCTTTTTCTGCTACTTTCCAATGCCTCGGATGGATGGATAAATAGCTGGAACTATTCTGGAATTTGTATCTATCATCGTCACCAAGAACTGACAGAGTCCAGCAATTCTACCTGAAATTCCACCTACCAACATGCAGTTGCCACCACATTGCGCAATCATTATATCGGAATGCTACAATGATGTACAGTGAAGGATCAGCTTACTGGATGTGTTAGTGTGCTCAAATATAAGGTAATTTATATCTGAATTTATGTACCTACATTGATTTTTCTCCTCATCATAACACCTCTCAGGTTCCTCTCCGTTTGAACTAAAGTGATATCCGAGTGTCCTTACTGAAAGAACATTAAAGCCCAGTGATTTGCTAATTGATGCCTCTTGAACATAGTAAAAAGAAAGTTAAAGTTAATGTGGCAAGAGAGTGAGTTAAAGTTAATGATGCTTGCTGAAAATAATTTTCCTAGTAAAACTGCTTATTTATGTGTTGTTGCCAACTTCAAATTAAAAGTTCTTAAGACTGAGGCTTATAAAGTTTTGCTTAGTAAATGATCACATTACTGCCTGTTGTAAATCGCAGAAGGTGAGTCAGTATCTTACATATATGTTAATTTTATCTCTCACTGTAGTAAAAGTGGAAAACTGCAGTTGTGAATCTTTATATACTCATGTTTGCTAAGTGTTTGTCTCTCTTGTGTATTAGAAGTGCATATTAATAGTATAATAGGATCCACAGTTTGGCTATTGTGTTAATGCTCGGTGACAAGTAACGGAAAACCACTAATTATGAAGACCATAATTTCTTTATTCAAATGATAGTGAGAAGCAACCTGTTAGTGGATTCCAATTAACTTTCATTTTTAAATAGTAAAGTATTTAACTGAGAGGGACTTAACCTATGTGCAATTAATGATTCTGCAGTGAATAGTAATAATAACGTTATAAAGACCATTCAGTATGAATAAGCACTGAAAGTAATAGTGTGTTTCGTTATTTGTTATATTTATGCAAATAGTTTGTGCTGCTCTAGCTGTTCGTCCCAACCTTAACGTTAACATATACAGGTGTTAGAGTTCATTGCACTCGCGTGTGGCCAAGTCTAGGTTGTGTTTGTCCGTTGAAGTTACGCATACCTACTTTCTTAAACGAGAATGTTAATCATTCTCTTGGCTAATTAGGCTGGCGACCGTCTACTTTATCCGTTAAACAGTGCAGATAGGCAAAAATTTTGTTTGTTACTGTTCAATTATTTACGTAATTCTGACTTTCACTTCCGATAAGCCACCTCCGTTAGGCACAACACGGTCAACATAACAAAATTCCTCTCAGAGGGTAACACTGCTATGTTACTTTATACCGTAATTGCTTTAACAAGATCGTTTTGTTTCACTATCTGCCTTCAATTTTAAGGTTATGGTATAGCAGTAGAAGACAGGAATGTTATACACTGACCTCAGATCACTGCCATCTGCGACTTGGGTGGTGTCGAGCAAGAGCTCATTGGAGGGCAAGGTGGGGGTTTGCTCCGTTCTCTGATGAAAGCTGGTTCTGTATCGGTGCCAGTGATGACCGTGTGTTGGTTAGGAGGGGGTCCGTTGAGGACCTGCAGCGAACCTGTCCGTGTGATAGACAAACTGGACCCACATCTGGAGTTAAGGTCTGGGGTGCGAGTTTGTTGTATGACATCAGGAGCATTCTCGTGGATATTCCACATACCTGACTGTAAATTTTTAAGTCAGTCTGGTGACTGAACCTGTTGCGCTGCCATTCATGAATGGCATTCCAGGGGGTGTCTTCCAACAGGACAACGCTCGCACGAATACCGCAGTTGTAACACAACTTGCTCTAATCAGTGTTGACATGTTGCCTTGGCCTACTCGATCACCGGACCTGTCTCCAGTCGAGCACACAAGAGACATAATAGGACGACAACTCCAGCGTCATCTACAAAGAGCACTACACGTCCCTGTATTGCTCGACCTAGCGCATCAGGTATCGAGCTCCATCCCACAAACAGACATCCGGCACTTCTACAGCACATTACATGCACGTTTGTATGCCAGTATTCAACGTCCTGGTGGTTACACCGGTTATTAACGTACCAACATTTCACATTTTAAACGGCTTGTTTCGCGCTTACATTAATCTGTAATCTTGCAAATGTTAATCACTTAAATATGTTCCCTAGAGAAATATAGTCCCGAAATTTAATTACTCCACACTACTTATTTTTTGGTGTTACGATTTTTTTCCGTCTGTGTTCCAGTGAGGCAAAAAAGCATTGAGGCAACCATCTCACCGACACACCAGGCTGAAGGTGCCCGTTTGGTAAAACGCCGTGTCCTGCTGTGTAAAGAAGTCCATAACTGATTGCTGCACATCCTCGTCCGACAAGGATCGTCGACCCTTCAAGCCCTTTTTTAAGGGACCGAAGGCGTGATAATCGGATGGGGAGAGATCACGACTGTAGGGCGGATGCCCCGTGTCTCCCTGTGTCTGTGGTAGATGAGGCTGGGCATCCACATCGACCGGCGTCTTGTGTCGAATCACGACCAGCACACAACTTGGCATATCGATGGTTTTCGACAGACATGTTGCCCCATACGTATTCTTTATTCTCCGCTGGATATCTAACGGTGTTTGTCCTTCGGCAGCCAAGAGAAGAATAACGGCACGTTGGTTTTATTTGGATGCATTTGGTAATAACGTTGCCATAGTTCTAGGTTCTGCATTTACTGCACACATGTCGGAATCACATGAATGCCACAGTAATGCCTCGCCTAAATGTCGGCATTTTTATACGCACAATGGAGTCGCACTACGTTGCATGTACGGTGCAGAAACGCTTTGAAACGGAAACTTTTTGACTGCCTCTTATACGTGCACCCATTATCTTGCACATTATTCTGTTAGTCACTAGGTGCACACACTGACAGGCGCTTACTACCTCACTGAAATCACAAATTGACGACTGAACTGATAATTCCATATAAACTGGACTGTTTTGTAACATCGCAGTAAGGCAAAAGTTGTAACAATAAATTGGATCTGTGTGGTAAAAGCAGACTCGAAAAAGCAAGGATAACACAACTTGAGGCACAAAACAGGAGAATATTTAGATAGTAAATTCACGACAGGGCAGTTGGTCTGAAGAAAAAACTAAAGAAGACTAGAAAAACTTGGTCTGGTAAACTGGAAGGGGTTCATTCTGAGATAATGAAAGTAATGTGGGCACAAAGGAAAGCTAAAAAAACCTCTGAATATGCCCCATATGGAAAATTGTGTGGTCCAGAAGGCCCAGATTTATAGTAAAACAGAGGAAGCCACATGGACCATTAAGCCTCAAGTGTGGACTAGTCTAGTGTAATCATCTGATTGAACAGTGTATACGCACTACACATTCAAATGTAATGCTATCACACACCCTTATACATTCACACACACACACACACACACACACACACACATATATATATATATATATATATATATATATATATATATATATATATATATATTGGATTTTAGTGGTTTAAGTGCAGATATTTCTATTGATGACTGCAGGCAGTGTAGTACTGAACAACATTACATCGGTACATCGGTATTTACTGCATTTGAAGGCTAACAATGATAGCTATTATCAGTAGTATATTTTAGGTTGGTCAGTACCTCCATGAGTATGTGTGGCACAAAAAGTTATTAACGATTATTTTCCCCTGGGCAGCTGTTCAAGTATTAAAGTGTGGACAAGTGGGCACAAAACAAATAATCTTTACTGACAGGCCTAGTCCACTTTATGACGCAGTTACAACCATACATATATCATTAGGTAATAAATTATGTGATGTGTTTGTGGAAAAACTGTTACATGCAGGGAAAAAACAACTAACACATTGAAGCAAGTACATATTAAATACCAGTTACCGTGATATCTATACCTATACCCCTATCACCCAGTATACAAATGACTGCATTCCATTTGAATGTGTAGTGCATAGATTCTTAGATGTGCTGTTTGATGCCAGATGATTACATTAGACTAGTCTATGCTTTAGGCTTGATGGTTCATGTGGCTTCCCCTGTTTTTCTAGCTTTATTCATCATACACATACAAAGACATACAAAATTGTAAGTTATACGCTGAAGTTACGATCGATTATCCTAACTCGTAAGCAATATCGTATGAAAACAAACATCGCCTGATTTAATTGTCAGTTTATACATGAGTGTGGTGTAACAGTATGCTGGTATGCTGAACAGAGCAATGGACTGTCAATTTGTGCATTTAGTGTGTAATACAAAGATGTACAAAATAATTGATGCTTATGTATGTGTCAGCTACTGATCATAGATTTGTGTGTATCTATACCATATACACTCACATATATGTTTTGCTTAATACCTTTAATATCTTTTTATCTATTTAATTGAGATCATGCAACTTAAAAGAATTGTGTACTTGATGCCAAGGAATCTTCCTTTAACATTATGCAGTGGTATCCATGAGTATCCTTAATATACAATCGTTCATCTCTATTATTTTGACTTACATTATTTGTTATGTATGTTTGTTAATATGTGACATGAAGATGGTCATTTGATGGGAACCGTTTGACTCCATGTTACAGCTGCTGTTGGTGGTTGTTTGTTTCTGTTCCTTAATTATCTTCTATATTATGTATATGAGGATGCTCAGGCTGTAGTTTTTTGTTTTTTGTCTGCCTCCTACAAAGTTAATCAGAATATATACTTAAATGTTCCAGTTGGTGGAACTCTCTTCTTCCACCAACATTCTGCAAATAATATTGAAACAGCACAATCTCCAGGTGCATTTCTTTCCTTTATATTTAGAATGGCTTCACTCACTCATTTGGCATTGGTTCAGGAGTATCAGTTTTTTGTATCAGCTACATTGTCTGTGTTGAATATTTTGATTATACAACGTTTAAAGAAGTCACAGAATACTTGTGAAATTTTGTCTATGTTGTCAGTAACTATGCAATCTCCAATCTTAACGAATGGAATATTATTTCGACCTAA
The DNA here is from genome assembly GCF_021461395.2 of Schistocerca americana. NCBI lineage: Eukaryota > Metazoa > Arthropoda > Insecta > Orthoptera > Acrididae > Schistocerca > Schistocerca americana. The sequence continues at coordinate 315,155,608 of NC_060124.1, forward strand.
CATTTATTTCTGTCTGGTTTTGTTCATACTACTACTGTGTTAAATTTTTTATCATATGAAACTTTCATTGTACCATTTCATAATCTTCCAAGAGTATCCCAAGATAGTTATGTTGATAATTCAAATTAAGCCGTTCTCATGTCTCATTTATGGCCATACCTTTGAGGCTGACCTTATCCTTAGCTATTGGGGATGCCACAACAACTTTCTAAATTCCTGTGGAAGGGGTATTTCGCAGCTTGAAGATGACGATTCGGTCTTTTTACAGTAGTCTCAGCAGTCATGGTTGGATCTTTCTAGGTTGCCTTAAGGCCCACTAATTTTCCCTTTAACGCAGTATTCTCCAGTACCTATTAAAAGCCGTCGTATATGCAACACTTTGCAGAGGATTGCTGTTAGAAGAAACAGAAAATGGACACTGAAACAGCCTATATTCCGCTCCTGCTCCTGAGGCTGAAAGACCTGAAATAAATAGCCATCCACTGGGTGGCATCTGCATCTATATAGTGCACATAGATTTCGACCTGATCCCTACCAACTCCAAAATCTGCAAAAGGTTTGCCTTGTCTTTTCAGGCCAATAAACTTCTTGTTTTGAGGTAGACTGTCCTCAGCCATATAAAGTCGTCTGAAATTAGCCACATTTTGTATCTTGTCCTCCACTATGACCATTTCCCCTTTTGCCGACCATTGGAATCCTCCAAGGTGTAGAGGTTGTTGCATGGCATGAGTGTAGGGGTTGTCTATATAAAAGTAAAGGATGTAATTTAAATTATCAGATGACCTGTACTCCTTCTCACTCAATCGCGTGTTATTTGCTTTAGCATAATTGTGCTCACAGTGGCAATGACAACAAATTCCGCATTCTAAGGAGAACAGTATATAACATCAGCCAGCAGTTCGATGCTGACATGTGTTCTTCTTAACACGATCCTATAAAAGCCCAGGTGCAGTAAAATAGAAAGGAAAATGCAAAAAGTATGTGCCCAGGCATACACTCTGGAATTTCTCAATTATGTCTGCAGGCAGGTGTACAACAGAATTCTTGTACAGTCTAGCATATTTCCTTAAATCAGAGATGCAGAACTCCAGTCAAATATTCACCATACGCTTCCGTATTCTGTATCCATTTCAGCAGGCTGTTTTAATATGTCTCTCCTTCAAATGCAGGTATTCGTAAAGGACGACTCCCTTCTTTGTCACAAGCTGAAACTTCCCATCATTGGGAAATGCATATACCGGGTGCTACCGTGACAGGTGAGAGGTACGCTGATATGTTACAGAATCGCATCATCCCCAGCCTGGCTGATAAACACCAGCTGGAACGTACGATGTATATGCAGGATGGGGCTCCACCCCATATTGCAAGACGCGTGAAAGATCTCTTGTGCGCGTCGGTTGGTAATGATCGTGTGCTCAGCCGCCACTTTCGTCATGCTTAGCCTCCCGGGTCCCCAGACCTCAGTCCGTGCGATTATTGTCTTTGCGGTTACCTGAAGTCGCAAGTGTATCGTGATCGACTGACATCTCTAGGGATGCTGAAAGACAACATCCGAAGCCAATGCCTCACCATAACTCCGGACAAACTTTACAGAGCTGTTCACAATATTATTCCTCGACTACAGCTAATGTTGAGAAATGATGGTGGACATATTGAGCATTTCCTGTGAAGAACATCATCTTTGCTTTGTCTTACTTTGTTATGCTAATTATTGCTATTCTGATCAGATGAAGCGCCATCTGTCGTACATTTTTTGAACTTTTGCATTTTTTTGGTTCTAATAAAACCCCACGTCATTCCAAGCACGTGTGTCAATTTGTACCTCTCTATCTACATTATTCCGGGTTGGAACTTTAATAGTGGCAACTATTTATTTACAGGTCATACAAAATAGATACGTGTTTCAAAGTTTTACTGACCTTCAAAGTAGTCACCAGCATTGTGTATAGCCCGTTCCCAGCGATGTGGAAGTCGTAGGATACTCTTAGCAGTGCCAATTGTGTTGACAGTTCAAGCGGTGCGGTCTATTGCCTGAAGAATTTGTAGCAGTTCTGAAGCGAATGCCGTGAAGTGTTGCCTTCAGTTTCGAAATCGAGTTGAACTCACGAGGACTTAAGTCATGGGAGTGCAGTAGGTGGTATAGCACTTAGCAGCCACATCAGTCAAACAAATCAGTAACAGCTTGCACTGTACGTGCTTGAGCATTATCCTGCAAAATGATGGTCAGGTCCTGCAGAAAGTGTCTTCACTTCTGTCTCTAAGCTGCTCGTAGGTTGTGTTCCAAAAATGAACAGCATACAGACAGAATGAAAACAGAAATGATAACTTCAAGGATCTACGTTCCCACATATGAGTGTTTTCCGTGGAATACTTTCGAGGCTGTATTCTTTTGACTCTCTAGTGGTGTCCCACAGCCTTCCAGCCCCGAATGTTTCTTTGCTCTTCAGGTCAGCTGCTTTCCGCTATAAGTGTTTTACCCATGCCCAGTGGGCATCAGACTTTTCGTATCTCTCCAGGAGATCGCCTCCCGAAATGATGTTGTGAAGGTCCACCTGTGTCAGGACCCACGAAACAGCGAGTTCAGAGGCCCCATCACATGGCTCCAGTAACTGTTCCCATATGCAGAAACGTTTCATAGAAAAAAGAATGTAGTAATGAAAACAGCTTAAAGAAGGTTGCAATCAAGATAAATCTAACTATAGACCCTGTGGGATCTGTTAACCTACCACGTTTCAAGACTTCGTTAAAACTGGAATGCAAAATTGAATTATTTAGACGTGATGGAGTTCTCTATTAATTAAAAAATATGAGGGGAAAGCCAAGACAAGGCCGACGCCTCACACCACACCACAAGGAGTATATCGCGAAGTGGATTTGGTTTAACGATGGTAGGATCATTATGGTACAAGAGATTACATAGCGAGGCACTATTAAAAAAAAAAAGAAAAAAAAAACAACCTAGTCGGTATGAAGATGGCTAAGGTTTTAGTTCACTCCACGCTCCACATGTACCAATTCCACTACGAGTTTGCGAAGCCAAACTCTGCTGATCTCAAATTACTTCATATGGATACAGACGGTTTCGTCTGCTGGGTGAGAGGCTGCGATTTATGTGAAGCAATCAGGTACAATTGCTAAGCATTTGAATTAAGCTTTCTTTCCATGAATCTGAGACCGACTGCGTCCATTCGTTCTGTTCCCAACCGATTGCTTCAAGTGAAAACTGCTTTCGAAAGTATAAAATATAACGGAATAAAAGATGGTTCTGATGTAACATTACCGTTTATAAAAGAATATGCTCTTTCCGTGCTGATGTTTTTATCGGTGCGCATGTGACGCCATGTGCTACCAACATGTTCCAAAACGCCGCACTTAAAAACGGGATCTTCCAGGGCTCGTACCTCGGGTTCTATTGGTGGTGTAAGGGCAAGTTCAAGTGTTTTGGATAGCCCTTGGGCTAGCGACCATTTGCATACCTAACAGCAGGATCTTCTTACGGTAATTATCCTACAGTAGGGTATCAAAGATTAAATATTAGACGCTGTAAACAGCTGAAGCATATGGAGCAAATCGGTTGGTTCTTTCTGCGTTAGATGTGGTTTTTATGGTGTGCTTTAAAGGCTTAAGGAGCCACAATATAGTTCATGGCTGGTTCCTGAGGAAACCTGATAAAGAATTTTTGACCATTTTTTCGTCGTCAGCAGCAGATATCTAAATAACTAACAGCAGCAAACTAGTCAAGTTTTAACGGTATATTTAGGTATTTATGTACAAGTGCCATCTTCCCTTTTTCAAAAATGTTCATCCCTTATCGAGGAACACGAATTTCAAGACGGTTATGCACAGCATATGGCTGAAATTTTTACGATATATTCCTGAGGTCCCAATGTCGAACAACCTTGAAAAGTGTCTTGATATCTTTATCTGTTTTTGAGATACAGAAGTTCAGAGCTACCCTCTTTGTACACGTTAAATACACATAGAAAATCCGGAGTGATGTGAGAGCGTAGTTTATAAATTGACATACAGGGTGTGTTAATAAAGACGCAAGACTGCTTCTTTCCTGGCTCACCACCTGCGCCAGGTGGAGGGGGTGTTGGCTATGTTGGTGAAGCATTGCTATTCGCCGGCGAAGCGTTGGAGCGAAAACGTCGCGAGTGCAGGGAGTGTCTGTTTCGAAACGTCGTCGAGAAATCGGAGCGTCCAAAATGCAGCGCGTCTTAGAGCAGCGGTGTTCGATCAAATTTTGTGTAAAGCTGAACAAGACTGGTACAGAAACGTTCCAAATGATTCAAGAGGCTTATAATGAATACGCTATGTCACTTGTAATTGTTTTCATGTGGCACAAGACGTTCAAAGATGGCCGCGAAGACTTGGAGGACAATGAACGCTCTGAAAGACCTTCAGCGAGCAGAACTGACGAAAATCTGACCAAAGTTCATCAAGTTTTAAACAGTGACCGACGTCTCAGCACCAGCATGATTGCAGATGAAGTGGATTTGAATCACCAAACTGTGTTTTCTCTAGTCGCAGAAAATCTAATGATCAGAAAAGTGTGCACAAAACTTGTCCCTAAAGTGCTCTCGGATGAACAGAAGGCGCGGCACCTGGCTGTTTCGCGGGAAATACTTGAACGTTTACAAACTGGACCTGATATTCTGGACAAAGTGGTCGCTGGTTATGAGACCAGGGTCTTCGAACACGAGCCAGAGTCGAAGAGACACACCTCCACATCACCAATGCCAAAGAAAGCCTGCATAAGCAAGTCACATGTGAAAAGCAAGCACACCCAAAAGAAATGATCCACAAAGAGTTTGTGCCTACCAGACAGACTGTCAATGGTCAATATTATACTGAAGTGGTCCGCTGTCTGAGGGATCGACTCTGCTATGTCTGTACAGAAAGGAAATATTCCACCGTGACGATGCAACTGTTCACACCTGCTTCGCCATCACTGAAGTTTTGACCAGGTCCAATGTGGCAACGCTGCTGCAGCCACCCTATAGCCCCAACCTCGCCCCCAGTGACTTCCAGTGACTTCTTTTTGTTCCCCCAGATGAAGAGAGACCTGAAAGGAAAGCAGTTTGACAGCGTTGCAGTGGTCCAAAAGGCTTCGACGAGGTTTTTGGACAGCATTCCCATTACAGAGTTCCAGGGAGCTTACCAGCAATTGAAATCTCGTCAGCAGCGGTGTGTATTCTCAAGACACCTATTTTCAAGGGTTTGAGTCTCATGTATGAAATTATTCAATAAATTTTGTGTTATGAGACCAGTCTTGAAACTTTATTTACACATCCTATAGCATGGAGAAATATGCTGTAAAGTGTCCATGTTATCAACAGTAGGATTCTTGGAATGCCATGTTGTAGTACCGAAGCATGTAAAAAATTATTGTGCCCTTAAAATCTGGACTGGATTGTAAAATTAGTTTTGGTTATTTCGGTTTCACATAGCCAACCTACCAAAATTTTTTTACTGTCCTACAGAGTCCTGTTCTGTTCCCTTCTGTAGCAGGGAAAAGAAGTGAACCAGCAGAAAAATTCTCCTATAAGAGCACAAAAAAGGCTAATATGCTCCTGGTTTAAAAGATTGAACGTAAAGCGGCTTAATAGTTGCCATATTCCAGCAACCTTGTCACCTTTAAAATTTTCCCCAAACATTTTTGCATGCCAATATATTCGCACTTTTCATGCTAGAAGAGAAGGAAACAGTAACAGTGGGAATACTGGAAGAAAGTGGCTGCTGTAGAAAGAGCGAGGGAGACAACGGCAGTTTGAGAGAAAAAAAAGGGGGAACAATGGTAATGGAGCATAGCTGACACTCAAAGAACAATGCTAGCAAAAGAGTCAAGGAGACAGTGCCAGCAGGAGAGGGATAAAGACAAGGTGATGGTGGAAGTAGGTGAGAACCTGTAATAAAGAGGGATGGAGTCTATGAAAATGACAACGAGGGAGAGAGATAGTGATAGTGAGAAGAGACAGCCATAGCAGGAAGGAATGATGAGATAGTAGCAGTAAGGCAGAGGAAGAGGGAGACAATGACAGTAAGAGCAGACAGTTGTAATAGGAACATATGAAGGGAACTGTGACTACGAGACACGAGACAGTGACAGAGAGGCACAAAGAGATCAAGACAGTGCACTGGGATGCAAGAGTGAGTGACAAAGGGCAGTTGGGAATGGATTGGTATTAACAACTTACAACGATGGACTAGTGGGTGTGAATGAGCTAGAGTTAGGGGAGCTTGTGGGTGTGAGTGAGTTACAGTGAGTTACAATGAGGAGAGCTTATGTGAGTGAGAGGAGAGGTGCATTTTCAAGAGAATACGAATATCTTCGCTAGCCATAATTTTTGGGAAATTTTTCAAAGATACTGTCGAAGGTAGAATGAAACAGTTGGTACCCCACTTTTCAGTCTGAGTTTTTTAAGTTAAACAGAGGTGTATTTGCCTTTTTTGCACTTCGATAGCAGCACTTTTCCACTGGTCTGTATTTCCTTTAGCAACTTCCTTTGTGTGATTCAAGTTTTGGTTATTCTCTTAGAAATTATCTCCACCTTTGTTAATATCTGCTGGCAGTCTGAGCCAATGCTTAGTGGCAGTGGCGTAGTACGTGTTGTGGGTAATGGCTTCCCTGAACTACAATGATGTGACAAAAGTCGTGGGATACCCCCTAATATCGTGCTGAACTTCCTTTGCCCAGAATAGTACAGTATCTCGACGTGGTATGGACTCAAGAAACCGTTGTGGGTCCCTGCAGAAATATTGAGCCATGCTGTCTCTATAGCCATCCATAATTGCGAAAGTGTTGTTTGTGTAGGATTTTATGTTCCGTAAATGTTCAATGGGGCTCACGTTGGGCGGTATGATGGTCAAATTATTCGCTCGAATTGTCCAGAATCACAAACAACTGTGGCCTAGCGACATGGCACATTGTCATCCAAAAAAATTCCATCGTTGATGAACATGAAATCCAGGGATGTCTGAAAAAGGTCTCCAAGTACCCGAACGTAACGAGAGGACTCAGTCCACTCCATTCAAACACAGCCCACAACATTATGGAGCCACAGCCAGCTTACGCAGTGCCTTGTTGACACCTTGGGACCACGGCTTCGTGGGGTCTCTGCTGCACTCGAACTCTGCTATCAGTTCTTACCAACAGAAATCGGGACTCATCTGACAAGGCCAAGGTTTTCCAGTCCTCTCAGGTCAAACCGATATGGCCACGAACCCAAGAGAGGCCCTGTAGGCAATGTCGTGCTCTTAGCAAAGACACTCGCTTCGGTCGTTTGCTGCCATAGCCCATTAATGCCAAAGTTCGACGCACTGTCTTGACTAATAAGTTCATCGCACATTGATTTCTGCCGTTATTTCACGAAGTGTTCTTTGTCTACTAGCACTGACAACACTACACAAACACCGCTGCTCTCGGTCGTTAAGTGAAGGCTGTTGGGCACTGTGTTGTCTGTGGTGAGAAGTAATGCCTGAAATTCGGTATTCTTGGCACACTCTTGACACTGTGGGTCTCGACATACTGAATTCCCTAACGATTTCCGAAATGTAATGACCCAAGCGTCCTGCTCCAATTACCATTCCCTGTTCAAAGTCTGTTCATCCCCGTCATGCATCTATGATAATATCGGAAGCCTTTCCACATGAAAATATTCCCCAGTCCATAAAGCCCCCTCCTCCAGCCTGCACCATTCCTATGATTATTGGAGGGCTGTAACGCCAATGACCGTCTGTCCTATGGAGCCTCATCTGAAAAACTCTCCTGTCACCGCTCCGACTTTGTTGCTGATGAAGAGCAGTCAACATGGTTGCATGAACCAGGCACCTGCTGTGGAGGCCAACGTTCATTGAGGAGACACTGTTGTTAGCCATTTGGTTCATCTAGGAGGTCAGTTTCCCAAGAGCTCCACTTCTGTTTACCCGTACACATCTGTGCAGCCGTCGCTCACCCCTGTCATCTAAGGCTCGTAGTGCGCCATTTCACCACGCACGATATACCTTAACGACGGCGGCACGCAAACTGTTTACAAACTTAGCCTTTTCGGAAATGCTTCTACCCTGGGCCCGAAAGCCAATGATCAGTCCTTTTGCACATCAGATAAATCGCTGCGTTTCCGCATTATAGCAATGACTACACTCTTTCTCCCATCCCACCAACGCGCTTTGTATACACTACACTACTAGTCCTGGCGCCTGCTATCTGTTAAGTGTCGAATATAAGCGGTGGTCACATTAAAGTGACTGGATCGTCTATATCCACTCGAGTTGTAGATTTGGGATTCTATCGTATTATTGACTGCTCGTGTTCTGAGGTGTGGGGCTGATCTGCTATTCTGTTATTCTGCGCAATTGATTAATCTGAGATGTACCCTTTACCCTGTGCCTCCTGCAAGATGCAGTTTCCATCCCTACACTACTACAGAAGTCAGACAGACGCTGCTAACGTTCTAAAGAGAAATGCCTGAAAAACTTTCAGCAATAAATATCTTCTGGAGTTGTCCGCTGTAAGGAAATGACACAAAAATTCACTAAATTTCTTACTTGGGTACTGGAGTAGTGCTATTTAGTGTAATAAAAACATGTAACTAACGAAAGTTATTATTTATTTTGCAAAAATTCTGAGATTTCACAATGGCACTTTTAGTTATGAATTGAACAAGTTATATCCTGGTTCTTTTAGAGAATGTGAAGTTACCTCTCAAATATAGAATTCGCTAATGAAATTTCTATACAAAGTTTAAGATGGTTGTTGACTTGGCAGAATGGCTGAGAGGCGCGCCTACTCAACTTGAATAATTATCCTTTAGAATGTTGCTAGGTACGGTAGAGGATATTGCGTGTGAAATGCAGGAAGTGTACTGCTGTGGAGGAAATATGGGGCTCGCAATAGCTGTAGCGCACAATACCGTAAGCTGCGATGACTGCTGTCTGCGCCGCTCGCTGCTGACAAATAAGATAACTCTCGTTCTATATGGATTGACCTTCGCCAATCAAACTTTCCCTACGTCTTGATGAAGTCAAGGATTCCTATTCGCCCCTAGTCTAACTATTGGCGTGGTACACCAGTCAGATAACCAGTCCACTGCAATGCCACTCAAAAATTCTCTCACAGGTGTCTAACCTTAACTCTGTCTGTTCACACCGCACAATAAGTGTGTCGTCCAACACAATGAACAACGCTGAATCGTAAGGACTCAATAAAGAGTAGCACTTCGATTCGCTCTCGACAGAGGTGCTCTCCCAGTGAAATACTGAGGAGAGACTTGTTCCTCACTCCAAGAGCGACAACGGAATGGCGCCTCTCCACACCAGACGTGAAGGGGTATATCTTTCGGTCTCTTCCATTACTCCTTCAGCTCAAGGCGTCAGAAATATCCTCTGCCAATCAGCATTGCTCTTCTAAAACGGGAGAATGGCGTTTCGTTTAAGGCGACCAATCCGGAAACCTGTAACATTGTCGTTTGGCGTTTGCTGTCTCCCTGTGAAAATTTCTGAAACTGCGTGCTATGTGCAAAGAATGCAGAGGCTGGCCACTCCCACACATTGTAGCGGAATTTGCTTTTAAGCCGAACAGGGGGTTGTTCCTCCCTTTCACTCAGGCCCACGCTGTCCGCTACATGGGCGGCCACCAGCCGACATTCGCTCTCGACAGAGGTGCTGGGTCGTCCTCTGAAGGGACCGGCATCCCGTTGTGCGGTTTCTCTCCCGAACTAAAAGCTTCTGTGACCATTGTGTCTGGAATGTATGTGTGTATGCCAGCCTCAAGTATTTCAACCATGGTGCGCTTACTTGTTAATTGCATATCGTTTACATGAATTCATACAACATTGACTTTATCTTATCGAGTTTGGGTTCGAATGAAGCGTCTTGATGTGCGGAATATGATTGTGAGGGCGGAATATGTAAGCAATCAAGGTCAGGAGACCATGACGTCTTACAGTGTTAATGTCATTTCAAAGGAACATACCTAGACCTCAAGTTTAAACGACTGAAATTATTACATAACAATTTTCTTTGCAGTCATGTGGGTAAAAACACATGTAAAACGCGTCTTACATTTCACTGTGCAATGTAGAGGGCATGTCTTGCGTACTTTTCTGAAATCATAACATTTTCTTCTTTTGCTGTAGGGGCTAAGGCAGAGGACATAAAATTGACTTTTTGATAATTTCTTTACGTTCCGATTGCAGTGCAGAGGATGCAGGCCCGTGGCTTCCTAGTGATGCTTTGGACTCTAATTTTCAAAGTCTCCCTGATCATTCAAAATTCGAAACTGATGGGCAGAAGGATGACATTGTCACTGAACCAGGTGTGGCACCATCAGCTGATGAGGCTTTTTCGCATCTTGACACTGCGCTAACATAGATGGAGTGGTAGCCTTACTGTGAACAAACAGCTGCTCACCGGCAAGCGCATGTGAGTCTTGGCTGCACAAAGATTGAATTCAGCAAAATAACTGATTCTGACAGGAATGTTCAAGAACGGACACTGTGTGTAATTACAGCACTGTAAAAAATCTAAACAACGTCGTTTTCTAGTAATTAAATTTATATTACAGTAGCATGAATACACAGATTTAGGTTCTTTAAAAAGAAATGACCTGTTCTCATCATTTATCGTTTCAGCCAGATATTTACTTATCCGAATCGGGTCCGGTCCCGAGTCATCCAGATAACTGAGTTCTTCAGTAGTTAAGTATTGGCTATCGCTGGTATTGATCCACATTTCATTTTGGTGATCAGTTGAATTTTTCTTTCTGGTTTTACCTGAGTTATGGGACAGTTTGGAAAAAAATGGTCGCATAACAAAAAATACTCGGACAGGTCTTTCTCAAGACGCTCAGGTTCGTGAGACTGGACTTTGAGTACCACTACACCGGCTGAAAAACGTTATTTTTATTATAAAAGTCGAAAGTATTAGGTTGGTGCGTAAGGGTCCTACCGTTTTTGTTTTACATGTTGGTATTCTGTCTGATATGGGTTTATGTATCGACTATCATTTTTTATTTCTAGTTCACTTTCGCTGTTTTTGTTTACGCATTGTCATTTTGACATTTGGAGCAGGTGAGTGGACCTGCGGACGCTAGAAAATGGAGGGCCAAGTGGATAAATCGGAACATTTCTGACATATTTTCCTGTCTGAGTTCAGCAGAAGGTGACAACAGCGGGGCAGCCTGAAATATTTGCGCCGTTTATAGGGATATTGCCACTGGACGGAGCACGCGAAGAAACTGGTTTTCTCGTTTCGAGGTCGTTTTGACTTCAGTGACTCTCCAAGTTCAAGAAGTCCTTCGGGGATTCCACGTAGATCGTTTAAACAAATTAATCCGCAACGATGCATGACAGCGTACTCGAGAATTGGCAAAAGTGATGAACTGTGATCATTCAACTATCGTGCGACATTTTCATGCAATGGGTGATGTTCAAAAATCAGGTGTGCTTTAAGCCAAAATCGTAAAAATCTGTGGGTGACCATATGTACATCTCTGCTTGCTCGTCTTCAATTGGTTCGTGAACAACATCGACTGTTGCTCTGTTGTATTATTATTGGTGACGAGAAATGGTGCCTGAATGCTGACATAAGGAAAAGGAAAGAATGGTTGAGCCCAAACAGAGCAGCAACATCTCATACAAAGACCTGCGTGTTTCCACAAGAGGTAATATTACGCATGTGGTGGAAGAGCGGCGGTGTGGTGTACTACAAATTACTTCCGCGAGGTATAACCATCACTTCTGGCATTTACTGTTAGCAAGAACGACGACCCGGAAGACTGCGTGAAGTGTTGCTACTCTTCGATAATGCCCGTCCTCATTCTGCCAGACTGGCAAACAACACTAAACAGAAATTGTGTTGGAAAGTCATTCCGCACTCACCTTATTCACCTAATTTTGAACCCTCAGATTTTCACCTTTCTCGCTCTCTGTTGAACATCTTTCAAGAAACATCCTTTCCCGGTGAAAATTCGCTCCGAACAGGGCTTGGGGTTTTGCCTCAAAACCACATGATTTCTGCAGGAGCGGAATCCTTGCACAGCCTTGGTAGACTGTTGTGAATAGTTAAGGAGAATATACAGAGGGGTCCAAAAAAAATGTATCCACTGTTTAAGAGTTCCATAACTTGCAAACTAATTGACGGAATTGTCTCAAAAAATGCCTCTGAGCACTATGGGACTTAACTTCCAAGGTCATCAGTCCCCTAGAACTCAGAACCACTTAAACCTAACCAACCTAAGGACATCACACACATCCATGCCCGCAGCATTCGAACCTGCGACCGTAGCAGTCACGCGGCCGGTGAATTGTCTCATTTTTGGTGAAAGTGTAGCTTAAGGTCCAACTTAAAGATACCACTGTAGGTGTTAGAAATGGTCACCATTAACATCCACACACAAATGATGCTGCCGAACTGCAGCACGAACTGCTGACTGCAACGTGGTCAGTTGGATATTTGCACATGAATGTACAATGAATTCTCGATGTTCACCCAATGTGCGTGGCTTTAGTCGATAAATGGCTTTCTTTAGTGTTCCCCACAGGTAAAAGTCCAGAGGGGTTAGGTCTGGGGAACGTGGTGGATACTCCACAGCACCTCTACGGCTTATCCATCTTCCTGATAGATTTTCGTCGAGATACGCCCTAACACGATTTTGGTAATGGGCTGGGGCACCATCTTGTTGAAAGTAAACTCTTCCGTCTCCATACAAGTCACGGATGGCAGGTAAAATAAATGCCTGAAGCTTCTGAAGGTTCACCTCACTGGTAACTGTGGCGTCATAGAAGAATATCCCAATCAAGCCCCGGTAAGACAACCCACAACACACATTTACTCCTGGCAAATTCACGGCTTTGTCTACATGGTCGCTCGGATTTTCGGCGATCCAGAAGATGCAATTCTGACGATTTACTGTACCATTGAGTTTGAACTGTGCGTCATCAGACCACACAATCATCTCTGCAACCTCTTCATCGTTGCGCACCATGTTAGTAAACCACTCGCAGTATTCCATTCTACGATCTGGGTCGTCCTCGTTCATTGCGTGTAGCAATCGTGGGATGTAGCACTTCCACTTTGCTGTCTTCAAAATTCGCCGAATACTTGAGCGAGTCACTCCAGTTTCACAGGCACACTGTCTCACAGACATCTGTGGTGAGCGAGTGAATTGTTGTAACACACGACGGGAGTTAGCTGGGACTTGTTACTGTTACAGGTCGTCCAGATCGTTGTTTGTGTACATCTTTAACACAGCCATCGGCTTCAAATTTGTCTCGAATGCGACGAATCGTTAAACGTGTCGGTGTCTCTGTCTGATACTCATTTCGCCATTGCCGTTGAACCTCATTAATCTTTTCGTACTTAAAATACCACATCAAAACTGATTTCCTTTCATCGAATGTAAGCCTTCCGCCAGCCATGTTTACTCGAGTCACTAGGTGCAACTGAGAACAAAACACTGAGTATCTGGCGACTGTCATCTGACAAAACAAAACAACGCAATACAATGCTTGTGTGGCGATTGCCTGAACTACAGACTATTACACTACCAAAGATGAGACACCTCCGTCAATTAGTTTGCCAGTTAATGACTTTCAAGCAGTTGATACATTTTTTGGATCCCCCTGTAGTATTGACGACTAAAGTCACTGTTAGTGTATCTATTTTGTTTATTAAATTAAAACGCTAAGACATGTCGCGGACATACTGTTTTACAAGTAAACGTCGCTAGATCGTGTGTGATCGAAGGTTAGAGCAGAGCCCGACATGCACGGAGCTGTGAATTGAACTGCTCGAGCCCTCTAGTTCACCGAATACGTAATCTGTGCTTGCAGCCATTAATCTTACCAGAATCTATTTTTGACGGTGAATGTCAGCAATAAAAAAGAAACGAAAAAAAGAGCCAAGTCGGAGTGTACTTTCGGCCAGGTGCGCAGCTTCCGCCCCTTGAGGAAGGCCGACGCAGCTGCCGAGCGGCTGTTATTACGAGCTGTTGGTGTGGGGGGGGGGGGGGGGGGGGGAGGGGGGGGTGCGCAGGCCGGCATACGGGACCGGAAATTAGGCGGCCGTCTAATTGGGCGGCATGTTGACAGTGCTGCCACCTGTCCGGCGCGGCCAGATTCAGCTGCCGCGAACACGCGCCACGCGTCACAACAAGCGCGCCATCGCCGCGTCATCCCACGGGCTCGCTTCTGAGTGGGTTTTATCTCCATTTTTCAAAATCTGTCTGACAGCGAATGACGATGCCAGCCATTAGCCACCTGCTCTTACCAGGGGACGCCTGCGATGAGAAGATACTACTTAAGAATAATAATGCGAGCCATCGGAATAAATGAAACATTTTTTAACCGGGGCTTAACGTCGTAGTGACAGAGGGATCATTAGGCGAATTAGTCCACTCTCACCAAAGGGTGCAGCGCATGTCGCTCTAAATTTCTCAAAGGAAAACGCTTGTCTAAATTTAAGTCGTATCTAACATCAGAGTATGTTTTATTGATAGTCATTTATCACAATCTGAAGTCTATATCCCAGACAATGCAAATGTAGAATTATTTCTTAACCAAAGGCTGTTCGTCACTCGCTTCCTTTTGGATATCTACTGAATACAGATTTAACTACAGCGTACTGAATCACTCGTGGTATCTTTACCCCATTTTTTTTTTTTTTTTTTTTTTTTTTTTTTTTTTTTACAGTCGTATTGACCAACTAGGATCATGTTACAACTTCAGTTCCTCTTCTTCCTTTGTTGTTGTTTCCTATTTTTCCAGTATTCCCTCATTTTCTCCCCATGAAGTCTCTTCCTCTCTTCTGTCCATGTTCCCGATTTTTTATTTCTTCTGCTTTGAAAGCCTTCCAAATATAGTATTTTGTTTTTAAAACGGTTTCTTTCTGCTATTTCTGATTCTTTGATGTTGTTTCTTTCAGGATCTTCTCTTGCTTCTGAATCCATGCTACTGTCGATTTCTTCTTCCAGAAATATAGGAGTATTTGTTTTATTAGTCTGTTTCCATCCATTCGGTTGAGATATCCAAAAAAGGTTAATCTTCGTTTGGCCATTAATTCACATATTTTCTCTATATTTTTATAGATCTCCTCATTACTTCTTATTTTCCAACCATCTGCAGTTTCCATTGCACCCATTATTTTTCTAATAATCCTTCTTTCCAGTACCTCTAGTTTGTCCATCTTATAGTTCATCGTTAGGCATTCAGATCCACATAAACATTCTGGTCGTACCACTGTGGTGTAGTGTTTTAGTTTTGTTTTTCTAGATATACATTTCTTGTTGTAAATATTTTTGGTTAAACCATATGCTATTTCCATTTTGTTAATTCTTACATCTATTGCAGATTTTTCTAGTCCATTCTGCTGTATAGTTTCTCAAAGATATTTAAATTTATTTACTCGCTCTATTTTACCTTTCTGTATTTCTATGTATTTTGGTGCATTTTTTATATTTGTCATGAATTTTGTTTTTTTAGCTGAAATTTTGAGACCAGTTCTGTTTGCTAATTTTTCCAGAATGTTTATTTGAGTAACTGCTCCTGTCAGGTTTTCTTAAAGTATTGCGAAATAATCCGCAAAAGCCAAGCAGTTTACATTAATTCCATTTGTTTTCCTTCCCAGAGTTATTGGTTCAATTTTGTGATTTTTTTAGCTCCAAATACCAGATCCTTACAATTTTTTCTAGAACACAGTTAAACAGTAAATGTGATAAACCATCACCTTGTCTAACACCAGTTTTTATTTCAAAAGGCTGAGATACTTCTCCCACAAATTTGACTTTAGATACTGTACCTTTTAGTGTTTTACGAATTATGTTTGCTAGTTTTGATTTAACACCAAAGTCTCTAATGACCTTATCTATCGTTTCTCTGTCTATACAATCAAATGCTTTCTCGAAATCTATAGATGACACTAGTATTGGTTTGCTGGTTAACATTCTACGGCGAATTATTGACTAAGTTAAAAATTTGTTCTGCACAGGATCTTCCCTTTCGAAAATCACCCTGATATTCTCCTAGTTGTTTGTTTAAAGTATCTACCACCCTGTTGAGGAGAATTTTTGATAATATTTTGTATGCCACTCACAGAAGTGACACTCCTCTCTAATTACTGACATTTTGTTTGTCTCCCTTTTATGTAGTGGGTGGATTAATGCTGTTTTCCATTCAACTGGAATCTTTTCAGTTTTCCAAATGTTCTCAAAAGCAGCTGTAGATCCTTTATCATTTTTGGTTCTGACCACTTCAATAATTCTGCTGTAATGGAGTCTTCACCACTTGCTTTATTGTTTTTGAATGTTTTGATGGCTTCATGAATTTCTAGCTCTGTTGGCGGGAAATCTTCCTCTAGGTTTGAGGTGTCACTGGAAATTCTAATTTATCTGTTGGAACTGGACAGTTTAATAACTAAAAAAAAAATGCTAAAATTTCACAATTTTCTTTATTATTTATTCGCATTTTGTCATTTTCATCTTTGAAAAAAATAGTTGGTGCCTGATATCCTTTAAGTATGTGTTTAAAGCTTTGGTAAAAATTTCTAGTATTATTTTTGGTGAAATTTTCTTCTATTTCAATAAGCTGACAATTTTCCAAGTTCCTTTTGATTTTCCGGATTATTTTTGATGTTTCTTTTATTTGTTGTCTGAATTGTTCAAGGTCTTCCTCTTTTTTTGGACATCTCCATTTTTTCCATTTTTGAGCTCTTTGTATTAGTGCTTCTTCACACTCCTCATTCCACCATGTCTTCTTTTTATTCTTGGCTAATCCTTAAGTTTTCTCTGCTGCTTGAGTTATTTTCATCTGGAGTTCACGACAATCACCTTTTTTACTTTTCTCAATTTCTTCCCTAAATTTTTCTATATTTTCTTTTGTAATATTAGCTGTAGTGGTGTTGTATCTGATCACTTTCTTGGTCGCCTTTTTTGGTTTAGATGGGAGAAATTTTAATTTAATCTTAGAGAGATAATGATCTGAATCGAATTCCCCATTTCTGACTATTTTAACATTCATAATTTCCGTGATGTACCTTTTAGATATGGCTACGTGATACAGTTGAAATTCGCCTAGGTTTGGATTTGGATGTCTCCAGGTTTTAACTTTTCTTGGCAGTTTGCGGAAATGTATGGACATGAGTTTTAACTGGAACATTTTACACATGTTGATCAGTCTTTCACCATTTCTGCTTGTTCTTGGGTGTGCTGGATATTCACCTACAGTAGTTCTAAATTTCTTTTCCTTCCCAATTTGCACATTGAAGTCACCGAGAAACATTTTAACGTTCTTTTTAGATATGATAGAAATTTCAGATTCTAAAAGAACCCAGAATTTATTTACTTTCTCCAGATTTCTTCTAGTGTCAGCATTTATAGGTGCATGGCAGTTTTGAGGGTGTAACTTTTATTCTTGCACTTCATTGTTAACATGGATATCCTTTCTGAATTCGATTTAAATTCTGTTACACTATCTACGATTTTTTTGTTTACATAAAATGCTGTTCCAAACATCGCCATGTTTTCCGTTATTCTCACTCCTGGTTTCAGTTTATAATTTCTGTTATGTTGTGTATCAACTACATCCTCATCTATCCCTTTATTTATTCTGATCCGTTTACTTATTTACTTTGACAGTGGGAGTCTTGAGGCATGAAACGGAATCAGTATTTGAGGAGGGAGTGACACGAGGTTGTAGCCTATCCCCAATGTTATTTAATCTGTACGCTGAGCAATCAGTAGAATAAAATAAAAGAATCTGGAGAAGGAATCAAAGTTCAGGGAGAAGAAATAAAAGCTTTGACGTTTGCTGATGACATTGCAATTCTGTCACAGACAGAAAAGAACTTGGAAGAGCAGCTGAAGTGACTTGAAAGGAGGGTATAAGGATAATGGAATGTAGTCGACGTAAATTAAGTGATGCCGACAGAATTCATTAGGAAATGAGGCACCTAAAGATGTGGATGAGGTTTGATATCTAGGCAGCAAACTAATGATGGCCGGAGTAGAGAAGATATAAAATGTAGACTGGCAATAGTTAGAAAAGAGTTTCTCTCAAAGAGAAATTTGTTAATATCGAAAATAGATTTAAATGTTAGCAAATACACTGAAGCGCCAAAGAAACTGGTATAGGCATGCGTATTCAAATACGAAGAAATGTAAATAGACAGAATACAGCGCTGCAGTCGGCAACGCCTGTATAAAACAAGAACTATCCGGCACAGTTGATCGGTTACTGCTGCTACAGTGGTAAGTTATCAAGATTTAAGTGAGTTTGAACGTGGTGGTGTTACAGTCGGCGCATGAGCGATGGGACACGGTAACTCCGAGGTAGCGGTGCAGTGGGGATTTTCCCGTACGACCATTTCACGAGTGTACCGTGAATATCAGGAATCCTGTAAAACACAAAATCTCCGTCATCGCTGCGATAGGAAAAAGATCCTGCAGGAACTGGACCAACGACGACTGAAGAGAATCGTTCAGCGTGACCAAAGTGCAACCCTTCCTCAGATTGCTGCAGATTTCAATGCTCGGCCATCAGCAAGTGCCAGCGTGTGAACCATTCAACGAGACATCATCGATATGGGCTTTCGGAGCCGAAGACCCACTCGTGTACCCTTGATGACGGCACGACACAAAGCTCCATGCCTCACCTGGGCCCATCAACACCGACATTGGACTGTTGATGACTGGAAACATGTTGCCTGGTAGGACGAGTCTCGTTTCAAACTGTATCGAGCGGATGGGCGTGTACGGATGTGGAGACAACCTCATGGATCTATGGACCCTGCATACTAGCAGGGAACTGTTCAGGCTGGTGGAGGGTCAGTAATGATGTGGTATGTGTGCAGTTGGAGTGATACGGGCCCCTGATACATCTAGATACGACCCTGACAGGTGGCACATACGTAAACATCCTGTCTTTTCAGCAGCATCTATTCATGTCTATTGCGTATTCCGACGGACTTGGGCAGTTCGAGGAGGGCAATGCGACACCCCACACGTCCAGAATTGCTACAGAATGGGTCCAGGAACACCCTTCTGAGTTTAAACACTTCCGCTGGCCACCAAACTCCCCAGACATAAACAGTACTGAGCATATCTGGGATGCTTTGCAAATTGCTATTCAGAAGAGACCTCCGTCCCTACGGATTTATGGACAGTCCTGCAGGATTCATGGTGTCAATTACCTCCAGCACTACTTCAGACATTAGTCCATGCAGTGTCGAGTCGGCACTTCTGGCTGCTTGCGGGGGCAGGTGTACCAGTTTCCTTAGCTCTTCAGTGTATTTTCTAAAGGTATTTCCCTGGACTATAGCGATGTATGGCAGTGAAAGATGGGCGATAAACAGTTTAGACAAGAAAAGAATAGACCAAAGATACTTTTTGTCTTAATTCATAATTTCTATAGGACCAAAATGATGTCTTCTTTCGGACACGTCCGAAATAATAGACACCTCATATATAAAAAAAATAGAAGCTTTTGAACTGTGGTGCTACAGAAGCATGCTGAAGATTGTATCCGTAGATCGCGTAACTACTGAGGATGTAGTGAATAGAACTGGAGAGAAAAGTAATTTGTGGCGCAACTTGATTAAAGAAGGGATCGGTTTATAGGACACATTCTGAGATATCATGGCATCTGGTCATATTGAACACACAACCATTTACTTGTTACAAGATTTCGTTATGCAGTTATATTACAACATTTGCTTTTCATTCCTATACTACAGTTTTATCTATATAAATAGACAACTTTCCCATGGTAATTTACCTAAGATTTTATAAGCAGTTTTTTCGAACAAGGCAGCACCTCACACATGGAAGCACCGTGAATAAACAGTATAGCACACGAAAAAGGCTCTTGAATATGGGAATAACACACATCAAAAGAAGTTTTGCATCACCCCGGTTCCGAGAGTACCGGAACCTGTACAGAAAATTGCAATAGAGATCAACATAAACATCATTTCCGCGCTTTTTGTTGCTCATGAAAACCACACATTGCAAGTTACAGCGAGACCTTCACAGATGGTGGTTCAGATTGCTGTACACATCGGTACCTCTAATACCCAGTAGCACGTCCTCTTGCACTGATGCATGCCTGTATTCGTCGTGGAATACTATCCACAAGTTCATTAAGGCACTGTTGGTCCAGATCGTCCCACTCCTCAACGGCGATTCGGCGGAGATCCCTCAGATGGCTGCTGGGTTACGTCGTCCATAAACAGCCCTTTTCAATCTATCCTAGGCATGTTCGAAAGGAACATACTGGGCACTCTAGTTGAACGATATCGTTATCCTGAAGGAAGTTATTCACAAGATGTGCATGATGGGAACGCGAATTGTCGTCTGTGAAGACGAATGCCTCGCCAATATGCTGCCGATATGATTACACTATCGGTTGGAAGATGGCATTCATGTATCGTACAGCAGTTGCGGAGCCTTCCATGACCACCAGCGGCGTACGTCGGCCCCACATAATGCCACCCCAAAACAGCAGAGAACCTCCACCTTGCTGCACTCGCTGGACAGTATGCCTAAGGCGTTCAGCCTGACCAGGTTGCCTCCAAACACGCCTCCGACGATTGTCTGGTTGAAGGCATATGCGACACTCATCGGTGAAGAGAATGTGATACCAATCCTGAGCGATCCATTCGGCATGTTGCTGGGCCCATCTGTACTGCCCTGCATGGTGTCGTGGTTGCAAAGATGGACCTCGGCATGGACGTCGTGAATAAAGTTTCGCATCATGCAGCCTATTGCGCACGGTTTGAGCCGTAACACGGCATTGCTGTCAGGGTTCCTCCGAGCCATAATCCATGGGTAGCAGTCATCCATTGTAGTAGTAACCCTTGGGGAGCCTGAGGGAGGCATGACATCCACAGTTCCTGTCTCTCTGTATCTCCTCCATGTCCGAACAACATCGCTTTGGTTCCAGGGGCCTGGACACTTCCCTTGTTGAGAGCCCTTCCTGGCACAAAGTAACAATGCGGACGCGGTCGAACCGCGGTATTGACCGTCTAGGCATGGTTGAACTGCAGACAACACGAGCCATGTGCCTCCTTCCTGGTGGAATGACTGGAACTGATCAGCTGTTGTACCCCCACCGTTTAATAGGCGCTGCTGATGCATGGTTGTTTACATCTTTGGGAGGGTGTAGTGACATATCCGAACAGTCAAAGCGACTGTGTCTGTGATACAATATCCACAGTCAACGTCTATCTTCAGGATTACTGGGAACTGGGGTGATGCAACACTTTTTTTGATGTGTGTTTTTCCCGAAACGTGTCGTGCAAAATATATTTTAAAGAAAATCGTGACGTAGCAGTAATCAGATTATACACATTTCTTTCGTGGACAACTACTAGTCGACAGCAGATTTACTTCTACATGAGCACTCTGCAAGCCTCTTACCTGCTCCGCTTCCTGTTCCAGTTGCAAATGACGGACAGAAAGAATCATGATTGTCGGTAAGCCTCTGTATTGGGCCTAATTTCTCCAATTTTCTCATCATGGTCATTCCGCGATATGTATATGGGAGGAAGTAATATGTTTTCAGACTCTTCACGTAAAGTACGCTCACGAAATTTCAGTAGTAAACCTCTATGTGATGCATAACGACTCTCTTATAGTGTTTGCCACTGGAGTTTGTTGAACATCTATCTAAAGATCTGGCACTCACTAAACAGCCCCGTGTCGAAACAGGTCGCTCTTCATTGGATTTTATGTACGTCTTCTATCAATCATACTTGTTAAGTGTCCCAGACCGATGAACAATACTCAAGAAACCGTCGAATAAGCTCCTGGTAAGCCACATTTTCCTATAAATCTCTGTCTGGCGTCTGCTTTTCCTCCTGTTTGTTATATGTGGTCGTTCCACTTACTGTCACTCTGGGTGATATTTTACGGTGGATACTGTTTCCTTCAGTTTGTCATCAATATTGTAGTTGTAAAGCAGTGGATTTCTTTTCCTAGTAATGTGCAATGCGTTACACTAATTTAAGTTCAGGGTCAATTGGCAGAGTCTGCACTATTTCAGTCCTCTGTAATTCATTCTGCAAATCGATGCTGTCTTCTGGCGTTTCTGATTTCTTACGGACAACCGCAACATCTGTGAATAATCTTGTTAATGTTAGAAGCTGAAGAAATGAAATGAAATTTTTTACCACAGCCAGGACTTGAACCTGGGTCTCCATCTTTAATAGGTAATTGGGCTACCCATTACACCACGACAGCAGCGTTCAGAACACCCCTTTATGGACTAGTCTAGTCCAATGCCCTCCCTAACACAAACTTCAGTATGTGTCTTCCGTTTATTTCCTCATTCATTCTTAAATTATCACTACCGCCAAGGCTCTCTGGCATTGGAACAGCACTATAGTTTTGGACATAATGGGGAAATCCCACCTATATCTAACACACACTTGAACTGAAGTTTGTATTGGGCGGGGGGGGGGGGGGGGGGGGGGTTGGATTAGGGTAGTCCATGCAGCTATAACACCGGTACTGCTGTACTGATGTAATGGCTAGTACTGCTGCCTAGTAAATGAGGAGGCGTGGGCTCAGGTCCCAGCTGTGGCTCAAGGCTCAAATTTCAATTTATTTCTTCAGCTTGTAACATTAATTTGGATGAATTTGAGATTCATGTGTTTCAAGGAAAGTTTAATTACACTCCTGGAAATGGAAAAAAGAACACATCGACACCGGTGTGTCAGACCCACCATACTTGCTCCGGACACTGCGAGAGGGCTGTACAAGCAATGATCACACGCACGGCACAGCGGACACACCAGGAACCGCGGTGTTGGCCGTCGAATGGCGCTAGCTGCGCAGCATTTGTGCACCGCCGCCGTCAGTGTCAGCCAGTTTGCCGTGGCATACGGTGCTCCATCGCAGTCTTTAACACTGGTAGCATGCCGCGACAGCGTGGACGTGAACCGTATGTGCAGTTGACGGACTTTGAGCGAGGGCGTATAGTGGGCATGCGGGAGGCCGGGTGGACGTACCGCCGAATTGCTCAACACGTGGGGCGTGAGGTCTCCACAGTACATCGATGTTGTCGCCAGTGGTCGGCGGAAGGTGCACGTGCCCGTCGACCTGGGACCGGACCGCAGCGACGCACGGATGCACGCCAAGACCGTAGGATCCTACGCAGTGCCGTAGGGGACCGCACCGCCACTTCCCAGCAAATTAGGGACACTGTTGCTCCTGGGGTATCGGCGAGGACCATTCGCAACCGTCTCCATGAAGCTGGGCTACGGTCCCGCACACCGTTAGGCCGTCTTCCGCTCACGCCCCAACATCGTGCAGCCCGCCTCCAGTGGTGTCGCGACAGGCGTGAATGGAGGGACGAATCGAGACGTGTCGTCTTCAGCGATGAGAGTCGCTTCTGCCTTGGTGCCAATGATGGTCGTATGCGTGTTTGGCGCCGTGCAGGTGAGCGCCACAATCAGGACTGCATACGACCGAGGCACACAGGGCCAACACCCAGCATCATGGTGTGGGGAGCGATCTCCTACACTGGCCGTACACCACAGGTGATCGTCGAGCGGACACTGAATAGTGCACGGTACATCCAAACCGTCATCGAACCCATCGTTCTACCATTCCTAGACCGGCATGGGAACTTGCTGTTCCAACAGGACAATGCACGTCCGCATGTATCCCGTGCCACCCAACCTGCTCTAGAAGGTGTAAGTCAACTACCCTGGCCAGCAAGATCTCCGGATCTGTCCCCCATTGAGCATGTTTGGGACTGGATGAAGCGTCGTCTCACGCGGTCTGCACGTCCAGCACGAACGCTGATCCAACTGAGGCGCCAGGTGGAAATGGCATGGCAAGCCGTTCCACAGGACTACATCCAGCATCTCTACGAACGTCTCCATGGGAGAATAGCAGCCTGCATTGCTGCGAAAGGTGGATATACACTGTACTAGTGCCGACATTGTGCATGCTCTGTTGCCTGTGTCTATGTGCCTGTGGTTCTGTCAGTGTGATCATGTGATGTATCTGACCCCAGGAATGTGTCAATAAAGTTTCCCCTTCCTGGGACAATGAATTTACGGTGTTCTTATTTCAATTTCGAGGAGTGTATATCAGATCTATCGATCGCCAATGCCTGAGTTACAGGCAGGATTTCCCCATTACATCCAAAGCTAGGGTGCTATTCCAATTCTGAAGAGCCTCAGCAATAGTGATTTAGGAAGGGGAAAATAAGCTGATCAACTGAAGTTTGTGTGAGGGATGGCATTCGACTAGGATACTGGTGTGGTGCTGTAATCGCTAGGACACCCGCTTAGTAAACAGAGAGTCGCTAGTTCAAGTTGTACCTGGGGCATAAATTTCAATTCATTTCTTCAGCTTCTAACAGTATCGTAGGTAAATTTGAGACTCATATGTCTCAAGGAAACTTTAATCATATCAGTCCTAGCTTCCAACGCTTTCTACTAGATCGTTTATATACATTGTAAACTGTAACAGTCCTATCGTACTTCCCTGAGGCACTCTGGATATCACCGTTACATCTGAGGATTTTATTTCGTTAAGAGCGTTTTGAGTTCTATCTCTAAGGAAATCTTGTATCACGTCGCAAATCTCGTCCGATACTCCGTAAGCTCCGTAAGCACGGCAGTGTGGGACTGTGCCAAATGCCTTGAGTCAAGGAACGTGGGATCCATAAGTGTGCCGTTCTCTACAGCGCTATGGATCTCATGGAGGAACAAAGCGAGCTGAATTTCACAAAATCTCTGTTTGCAGAATCCATGTTGATTTTTGTAGAGGAGATTGAAATCTGATAACTCTTGAGCACAAAACATGTTCCACAATTCTACAACAGATTGATGTCAACTACATAAGCGTATAATTATATGCATCTGTCCTACGAACCTCTTGGAAACGGGAATGACCAGAGCATTTTTCCAGTCACTAACTACCCTTCGTTGCTCAAGTGAACTACGAAAAATTACTGCTAGAAGGGGAGCAAGTTCTGTCGCATAATATCTTTAGAATCAGACAGGTATCTCAACTGGTCTTGATGCCTTTCCACTACCAAGGGATTGTAGTTGCTTTTCCATTTCGCGATCTGTACCGTCTCGACGCTTGTACTGTGACTGAAAGCGGAGATCGTATTAAATCTTTCAAGGTGAAACAATTCCGGAAGACCTAATGCACTGTTTCGGCGTTCTCTGTGATATCTTCCGTCTGGGTGCCAGTATGGTCACTGAGTGAATGAACAGACGCTTTCGAAACCCTTACTGACTGTATATAAGATCAAGATCGCTTAGGGGTTTGACTCAGATCGGCAGTTTTTTTTTTTTTTTTTGTGTGTGTGTGTGTGTGTGTGTGTGTGTGTGTGTGTGTGTGTGAAGTCAGTGTGCACCAGTCTCATGGCTCTCCTTATGCTCGTATGCTCCTTTTCGCTTCTTGTTTACGTAGAAGGTTTCTAATACGGCTGTTAAAGGGCGGTGAATCTTTCCCATCGCTTAAGATCTTGTTCGGAACATTCTTATCTAACACTTATTGAACGATGCTTTTGGTTTCCTTCTAATTTGTGCTGCACATCTTCGTCTTCAGCATTGAATTCCCTGCCTCTCTTAACATTCATTGTAACAACCGCAGCCATAGTTGCTATCACAGCCTTATGAACACTGACGCCTTCCTCTACATTAACTGACTCATTAGATTCAGGTCTGTTTGTTGCTATGAGGTCTAAGACGTTACCTTCACGAGTTGGTTCTCTAATTATACGCCCGAAATAATTTTCGGACAATGCAGTCAGAATAATGTCACAAAAATACCTGTCTCTGGCTTCAGTTTTGGTAGTATGACTCTTCCAAACTGTACCTGGCAAGCTGAAGCCTCCCTGAACTTTCGACAGGCGATGGTTGAAGTGATAACTGTTGCAAATATCTGATAATACCAGTATTACTGGCCCCTTTTTTGATCACAACCAAGGTAGATACTTCCTACACGTCGGTCAGGGGCCCGAGGATGCCGTAGTGGAACGCTGAAACTGGTTGCCAAATAAAATAAGGTTGGAAATTTGACGACTGAAAGGTATTTAATTTGACATCCTCTATCTAACAGCTGAGTACCGCAACGATCTCTAAAAAGATGGACATACAGAGTCATTTGTTTTGTGTTCCTCGTTGTAATACGGTCAAACAATTCTGTTTATTCCAAAAATAGTAGGTAGAGATGTAACAACAGAAACTGAACTGCAAAAGAATTTATTAGTGTTAAGCATAAATTTTTAATACCTACGATACATACAGGGGTTAACACAACACAAGAATGCATAGCTGCATCAAATGTCTTCCTGAAGTCAAGGTACACGACGTCAACTTGGAAGCTCTGGATTTCCTGGATGAACTGTTAATTGCATGGTCTGTGTTCACATAATACATGTTGATTGCCGTAGAGAAGATTTTCGTTCTCCAGAAACGTCATACAGAATTCTACAGCAGCCTGACATCAGCGATGTACGCCTACAATTACGCCCATCAGTTCGACGACTCTTCTTAAAAATGCCAATGACTACTTTTTCCTCAATCGGTCGGTAATCTTTGCTGCTCAGCTACCTACGAAATACACTGCACAGGAAAATTAAAGGGTATTTTTTGAAACCCCCTCATTTTCCCCAGTTGCGACACAGAAGCTTGAAATTTGGCCAAAAGGTACCTATAGCCTTCCTCAGTGATGACGCAAAACTGTGGCGCTCTGTGACGTCACCTTCAGGCTCGGCGACGATTCGAAGAGCAAGGTACCGACAAATGTGGCACTTGTAGCTACCTCCCCCCCCATGAACCATGGACCTTGCCGTTGGTGGGGAGGCTTGCGTGCCTCAGCGATACAGATAGCCGTACCGTAGGTGCAACCACAACGGAGGGGTATCTGTTGAGAGGCCAGACAAACGTGTGGTTCCTGAAGAGGGGCAGCAGCCTTTTCAGTAGTTGCAAGGGCAACAGTCTGGATGATTGACTGATCTGGCCTTGTAACAATAACCAAAACGGCCTTGCTGTGCTGGTACTGCGAACGGCTGAAAGCAAGGGGAAACTAAAGCCGTAATTTTTCCCGAGGGCATGCAGCTTTACTGTATGATTACATGATGATGGCGTCCTCTTGGGTAAAATATTCCGGAGGTAAAATAGTCCCCCATTCGGATCTCCGGGCGGGGACTACTCAAGAGGACGTTGTTATCAGGAGAAAGAAAACTGGCGTTCTACGGATCGGAGCGTGGAATGTCAGATCCCTTAATCGGGCAGGTAGGTTAGAAAATTTAAAAAGGGAAATGGATAGGTTGAAGTTAGATATAGTGGGAATTAGTGAAGTTCGGTGGCAGGAGGAACAAGACTTCTGGTCAGGTGACTACAGGGTTATAAACACAAAATCAAATAGGGGTAATGCAGGAGTAGGTTTAATAACGAATAGGAAAATAGGAGTGCGGGTAAGCTACTACAACCAGCATAGTGAACGCATTATTGTGGCCAAGATAGATACGAAGCCCACACCTACTACAGTAGTACAAGTTTATATGCCAACTAGCTCTGCAGATGACGAAGAAATTGAAGAAATGTATGATGAAATAAAAGAAATTATTCAGATTGTGAAGGGAGACGAAAATTTAATAGTCATGGCTGACTGGAATTCGAGTGTAGGAAAAGGAAGAGAAGGAAACATAGTAGGTGAATATGGATTGGGGGACAGAAATGAAAGAGGAAGCCGCCTGGTAGAATTTTGCACAGAGCACAACATGATCATAACTAACACTTGGTTTAAGAATCATGAAAGAAGGTTGTATACGTGGAAGAACCCTGGAGATACTAAAAGGTATCAGATAGATTATCTAATGGTAAGACAGAGATTTAGGAACCAGGTTTGTAAGACATTTCCAGGGGCAGATGTGGACTCTGACCACAATCTATTGGTTATGAACTGTAGATTAAAACTGAAGAAACTGCAAAAAGGTGGGAATTTAAGGAGATGGGACCTGGATAAACTAAAAGAACCAGAGGTTGTACAGAGATTCAGGGAGAGCATAAGGGAGCAATTGACAGGAATGGGGGAAATAAATACAGTAGAAGAAGAATGGGTAGCTTTGAGGGATGAAGTAGTGAAGGCAGCAGAGGATCAAGTAGGTAAAAAGACGAGGGCTAGTAGAAATCCTTGGGTAACAGAAGAAATATTGAATTTAATTGATGAAAGGAGAAAATATAAAAATGCAGTAAGTGAAACAGGCAAAAAGGAATACAAACGTCTCAAAAATGAGATCGACAGGAAGTGCAAAATGGCTAAGCAGGGATGGCTAGAGGACAAATGTAAGGATGTAGAGGCCTATCTCACTAGGGGTAAGATAGATACCGCCTACAGGAAAATTAAAGAGACCTTTGGAGATAAGAGAACGACTTGTATGAATATCAAGAGCTCAGATGGAAACCCAGTTCTAAGCAAAGAAGGGAAAGCAGAAAGGTGGAAGGAGTATATAGAGGGTCTATACAAGGGCGATGTACTTGAGGACATATTATGGAAAAGGAAGAGGATGTAGATGAAGATGAAATGGGAGATATGATACTGCGTGAAGAGTTTGACAGAGCACTGAAAGACCTGAGTCGAAACAAGGCCCCCGGAGTAGACAATATTCCATTGGAACTACTGACGGCCGTGGGAGAGCCAGTTCTGACAAAACTCTACCATCTGGTGAGCAAGATGTATGAAACAGGCGAAATACCCTCAGACTTCAAGAAGAATATAATAATTCCAATCCCAATGAAAGCAGGTGTTAACAGATGTGAAAATTACCGAACTATCAGCTTAATAAGTCACAGCTGCAAAATACTAACACGAATTCTTTACAGACGAATGGAAAAACTAGTAGATGCCAACCTCGGGGAAGATCAGTTTGGATTCCGTAGAAACACTGGAACACGTGAGGCAATACTGACCTTACGACTTATCTTAGAAGAAAGATTAAGGAAAGGCAAACTTACGTTTCTAGCATTTGTAGACTTAGAGAAAGCTTTTGACAATGTTGACTGGAATACTCTCTTTCAAATTCTAAAGGTGGCAGGGGTAAAATACAGGGAGCGAAAGGCTATTTACAATTTGTACAGAAAGCAGATGGCAGTTATAAGAGTCGAGGGACATGAAAGGGAAGCAGTGGTTGGGAAGGGAGTAAGACAGGGTTGTAGCCTTTCCCCGATGTTGTTCAATCTGTATATTGAGCAAGCAGTAAAGGAAACAAAAGAAAAATTCGGAGTAGGTATTAAAATCCATGGAGAAGAAATAAAAACTTTGAGGTTCGCTGATGACATTGTAATTCTGTCAGAGACAGCAAAGGACTTCGAAGAGCAGTTGAATGGAATGGACAGTGTCTTGAAAGGAGGATATAAGATGAACATCAACAAAAGCAAAACAAGGATAATGGAATGTAGTCTAATTAAGTCGGGTGATGCTGAGGGAATTAGATTAGGAAATGAGACACTTAAAGTTGTAAAGGAGTTTTGCTATTTGGGGAGCAAAATAACTGATGATGGTCGAAGTAGAGAGGATATAAAATGTAGACTGGCAACGGCAAGGAAAGCGTTTCTGAAGAAGAGAAATTTGTTAGCATCCTGTATTGATTTAAGTGTCAGGAAGTCATTTCTGAAAGTATTCGTATGGAGTGTAGCCATGTATGGAAGTGAAACATGGACGATAAATAGTTTGGACAAGAAGAGAATAGAAGCTTTCGAAATCTGGTGCTACAGAAGAATGCTGAAGATTAGATGGGTAGATCACATAACTAATGAGGAAGTATTGAATAGGATTGGGGAGAAGTGAAGTTTGTGGCACAACTTGACCAGAAGAAGGGATCGGTTGGTAGGACATGTTCTGAGGCATCAAGGGATCACCAATTTAGTATTGGAGGGCAGCGTGGAGGGTAAAAATCGTAGAGGGAGACCAAGAGATGAATACACTAAACAGATTCAGAAGGATGTAGGATGTAGTAGGTACTGGGAGATGAAAAAGCTTGCACAGGATAGAGTAGCATGGAGAGCTGCATCAAACCAGTCTCAGGACTGAAGACCACAACAACAACACGTTAAGAAACCGGAGTTAAACACTGCCTAGAGATTAAGCAACAAAAGTTTAAGTTTCGCCCTTAACAAATACAAATTATTCAAGTCCGAAGTAGATTGTTACCAAGCTGAGGGTAATCCACCAGTTCTCGCTTCGCAGGTACTCAAGAGTTAACTGTACTCCTGTCTGGGGGATTCGGTGGTAGGAGTGGGCAAGAAATCGCTATCTGTTACAAATCACAGTGACTAAAAAGTCATAGTTATCATAATAACAATTTTACAGAATGTGGGTACGTTCACAACCAGAAGCCGCAAGTAGCATCTAACATTCAATACTTCTTTCTGTGACTTTCGTGTCTCACTATCGAGTCTGACTGCGATTCCAGTGACAAGTCGCAACTACGAATCGCAATCAACTTCTAAAGGAGCAGTTAACATTCGACGCTATGTGCCGTATGTTGGTCGAAGTTCTTACTTCTTCATGTGAACGTTGTGACATGCTATCGAGTATGACTGCGATTCCAGTGACACGTCGCAACTACACTCCTGGAAATTGAAATAAGAACACCGTGAATTCATTGTCCCAGGAAGGGGAAACTTTATTGACACATTCCTGGGGTCAGATACATCACATGATCACACTGACAGAACCACAGGCACATAGACACAGGCAACAGAGCATGCACAATGTCGGCACTAGTACAGTGTATATCCACCTTTCGCAGCAATGCAGGCTGCTATTCTCCCATGGAGACGATCGTAGAGATGCTGGATGTAGTCCTGTGGAACGGCTTGCCATGCCATTTCCATCTGGCGCCTCAGTTGGACCAGCGTTCGTGCTGGACGTGCAGACCGCGTGAGACGACGCTTCATCCAGTCCCAAACATGCTCAATGGGGGACAGATCCGGAGATCTTGCTGGCCAGGGTAGTTGACTTACACCTTCTAGAGCACGTTGGGTGGCACGGGATACATTCGGACGTCCATTGTCCTGTTCGAACGGCAAGTTCCCTTGCCGGTCTAGGAATGGTAGAACGATGGGTTCGATGACGGTTTGGATGTACCGTGCACTATTCAGTGTCCCCTCGACGATCACCAGTGGTGTACGGCCAGTGTAGGAGATCGCTCCCCACACCGCCGGCCGCGGTGGTCTCGCGGTTCTAGGCGCGCAGTCCGGAACCGTGCGACTGCTACGGTCGCAGGTTCGAATCCTGCCTCGGGCATGGATGTGTGTGATGTCCTTAGGTTAGTTAGGTTTAAGTAGTTCTAAGTTCTAGGGGACTGATGACCACCGCTGTTAAGTCCCATAGTGCTCAGAGCCAATCGCTCCCCACACCATGATGCCGGGTGTTGGCCCTGTGTGCCTCGGTCGTATGCAGTCCTGATTGTGGCGCTCACCTGCACGGCGCCAAACACGCATACGACCATCATTGGCACCAGGGCAGAAGCGACTCTCATCGCTGAAGACGACACGTCTCCATTCGTCCCTCCATTCACGCCTGTAGCGACGCCACTGGAGGCGGGCTGCACGATGTTGGGGCGTGAGCGGAAGACGGCCTAACGGTGTGCGGGACCGTAGCCCAGCTTCATGGAGACGGTTGCGAATGGTCCTCGCCGATACCCCAGGAGCAACAGTGTCCCTAATTTGCTGGGAAGTGGCGGTGTGGTCCCCTACGGCACTGCGTAGGATCCTACGGTCTTGGCGTGCATCCGTGCGTCGCTGCGGTCCGGTCCCAGGTCGACGGGCACGTGCACCTTCCGCCGACCACTGGCGACAACATCGATGCACTGTGGAGACCTCACGCCCCACGTGTTGAGCAATTCGGCGGTACGTCCACCCGGCCTCCCGCATGCCCACAATACGCCCTCGCTCAAAGTCCGTCAACTGCACATACGGTTCACGTCCACGCTGTCGCGGCATGCTACCAGTGTTAAAGACTGCGATGGAGCTCCGTATGCCACGGCAAACTGGCTGACACTGACGGCGGCGGTGCACAAATGCTGCGCAGCTAGCGCCATTCGACGGCCAACACCGCGGTTCCTGGTGTGTCCGCTGTGCCGTGCGTGTGATCATTGCTTGTACAGCCCTCTCGCAGTGTCCGGAGCAAGTATAGTGGGTCTGACACACCGGTGTCAATGTGTTCTTTTTTTCATTTCCAGGAGTGTAGAAGTCGCAAGCAGCAAATAAGAGTAGTATTTAACGTTCAATGCTGTGTGCCATCTGTCAGTTGAATTTCATACTTCTAAGAACCTTTTATCACACACTGCGCTATGGATGTACGAGGCGTGTTTTTTTTAAGTAAGGTCCATTTGAACATAAGTACACAAAGAAAGGTTATTTAAAAAAAATTTTTTCAGAAAGTACATACTTCACTCTACTTTTCGACGTAGTTGCCAAGCTAGTTGAAACACGTATCATACCTCTCAACCAATTTTAAAATACCGTCTTCATAAAAACTTGCCACTTGCTCTGATAACCACGAGTTCACTGCCGTTTTCACGTCGTCGTCATCAATGTAACGGTTGTCACTGAGGCGTTGTTTGAGCTGGAGGAACAGATGGTAATCGTTTAGCGCAAGATTAGGACTGTAGGGTGGGTGGTCTAAAACTTCCGAGCCAAATCTATCCAATAAATCACGTGTCTGACCTGCAGTGTGAGGTCTTGCATTCTCATGGAGAAGGACAATTCCCTTTGTCAGCATGCCGCGTCTTTTGTTTTGAATCGCTTTGCGTAGCTTTCTCAGGGTTTGGCAGTATGCTTCCGCATTGATAGTGGTTTCTCGTTGCATGAAGTCGACCAACAAAACACCACGCCTATCCCAAAACACCGACGCCATGAATTTGTGCTAGGACAGAGTCTGTTTGGCCTTCACCCTTACAGGCGAGTGTCTGTGTCTGCATTCCATGCTCTGTTGCTTCGGTTCACGCGTCATATGCGAAACCCATATTTTGTCTCCAGTTACGATCTGACTCAAGAAGCTGTCACCTTCTTCGTGATAATGAGTCAAGAACTTCATCGCAAACTCAAATCTCACTATGGGACGTAACATCGGAGGTTATCAGTCTCCTAGAACTAAGAACTACTTAAGCCTAACTAACCTAAGGACATCACATACATCCATGCCCGAGGCAGGATTCGAACCTGCGGTCGCGCGGTTCCAGACTGAAGCGCCTTATGTTATTAGTCACAACATCACACTGCTAATATTTTCGCACTTGTTTCATTAATACAAAATTAAAACCAAAGGAAGTACAAATGTAAAATATACTTATTACTGGCTGTTTTGTTAGATAGAATTTTCGCTGTGGCCAAGTGTAACTCAGGTATATGGTGATAAATCGCAGAAATATAAGAAGTCGAAGAGATCACGTAAGTGCAGAAATCTCAGAAGTCAGAGAAATAGCAAAGGTAGAGAGCGGAAAGATACAAGTCGTGAATTCCTTAATTGCGATAAATTGCAGCTAAGAAACTTAAGTAGCATTCACAGAAATCACTGATACCGTAACGTCACAGTTTAACCCATCCAGACAGTTACACTGAGATGGGAAAAGCTGTGGGATACGTTCTAATTTCGTGTCCGGCGTCACTTTTTCCCGGCGCAGTTCGGCAACAAGTCGCTGGGAGTCCCCTGCAGAAATGCTGAGCCATGCTGACCCTCGCCGTCCATAACTGCGAAAGTGTTGCAAGCGCAGCCATTTTATGCACGAACTGGTCTCTCGGTTATGTATCACAAATGTTCAGTGGTATTCATGTCGGGTGATCTGGGTGACCAAATCATTCGTTCGAATTGTCCAGAGTATTCTTCAAACCAATTGCCAACAATTGTGCTCTCGTGACATGACATCGGCGTTTGGGAACGTGAGTTCCATGAATGAATGCAAATACTCTCCAAGTAGGCGAACATAACCATTTACAGTCAATGAGAGCTTCACTTGGACCAAGGGACCCAGCCCATTCTATGCAGCACAGCCCATACCAACTTGCACAGTGGAGGAGAGCGGGGGAAGGAGAGATTAGTATTTAAAGTCTCTTCGACAACAACGGATTGTACAGAGCCTTCTTGAGAACCTTGGTCCATGACTTCTTGGGGTCTGTGCAACACTCGATCTAAACCATCAGTTCTTGTCAAAAGAAATCGGTAGCGATCTGAGCAGACCAAGGTTTTCCAGTCGTCTCGGGTCCAGCCGATATGGCATGAGAGGCGCTGCAGGCTCTCGCATCGGCTCGTCAGCTGCCGCAGCTCATTAACGCCAAATTTGGCCGCACTGTCCCAACGGATACGTACGCCGTACGTCTCACATTTATTTCTGCAGTTGTTTCACGCAGTGTTGCTGGTCTGTTAGCACTGATAACTCTACGCAAACGCCGCTGTTCTCGGTAGTTAACCCTAGTGAGTCACATTTAGTAAATGCTAACACAGCAGACACTCCGGGGTGTTTAACACCCCAATTTTAATTTTAACGGTATGTTGTCATATAAGTACATATAACTTTATCCATCTACTTATTATTTGTCTGTAGGTTATTGTTGTTGTGTGCGTATAAAATTATTATAAGTAATACTCTATGTATTATTATACGTATAATAAACCCTTCAGCGTACTATTTTGCACAATATTTTTTGTAATTGATTTAGGGCATTAATACATTTATAAAAGTATGTAATAAAAGTATATTTACATAAAAAATACAAAATTCAAAGTTATAAACGATAGTGTGGCTTATTCTGGACCATAATTATCCTACATTTTCAATTCTCGCACTCGTAGCAGAATTTGTGGCGATGTTCGTCACAAGTATACCTTCTGCAGGAAATGCATCTAGTCTTCGTTTGTCTATATTTCTGGGGCAATATTTACATCGCCTATGAAGAGCTGGTCCATCATCTTATTGGCGAATCACTGCTTCATTATTTTGCATATCCTGTATTTCACAAACTGAGTTACGGATACTTCGCCTGAGTGTAGGAACTCCCAATTGGCCGGCCGGGGTGGCCGAGCGGTTCTAGGCGCTACAGTTTGGAGCCGCGTGACCGCTACGGTCGCAGGTTCGAATCCTGCCTCGGGCATGGATGTGTGTGATGTCCTTAGGTTAGTTAAGTTTAAGTAGTTCTAAGTTCTAGGGGACTGATGACCTCAGATGTTAAGTCTCATAGTGCTCAGAGCCATTTGAACCATTTGAACTCCCAATTTTGCTTGGATATATGGTTTTATCATTGGCAGTGATAACTCCATTAAAAACTTAGGTCTCTTTAGTTTTGTGTTTTGTGGCTGCAAATTGTAAAGCAATACTATTCAATGAACTGTGGATGAAACCCGACCAACAGTCATTACATGCATTGGTCAAAAATGACAGTGCATTGAGAAAGGCTAGTTTCTAACTGAAATCTATATCCGCCAATAAAATTTAAAAAGGGCGACTCATAGCTGAAATCTATTATTTACAAGTCAACATAACTGTCGCTGAGTGCAACAGCCTTCTGAATGGAAGGCAACCTGATGAAAATAAAATTCGTTGGTGTGCTTAACACCCCAGTGTGTGTCTTTAGGGTTAAGTGAAGGCCGTCGACTATTACTTTATCCCTGGTGAGAGGTAATGCTTGAAATCTCGTAGTCTCGGCACACTCTTGACACTATGCATCTCGGAATATTTAATTCCCCAATGATTTCCGAAATGGAAAGTCTCATGCATGTAGCTCCGACAACTATTTCGCGTTCAAAGTCTATTAATTCCAGTCGTGCAACCTCAATCACGTCGGAAACTTTTTCACATGAATCACCTGAGTAGAAATGACAGCTCCTCCAATGCACTGACCTTTTATACCTTGTGCACGTGATACTGCCACCATCTTTATAAGTACATATCGCAGGTGTTGACAGATGTGAAAATTACCGAACTGTCAGTTTAATAAGTCACGGCTGCAAAATACTAACACGAATTCTTTACAGATGAATGGAAAAACTGGTAGAAGCCGATCGCAGGGAAGATCAGTTTGGATTCCGTAGAAATGTTGGAATACGTGAGGCAATACTCACCCTACGACTTATATTAGAAAACAAATTAAGGAAAGGCAAACCTACATTTCTAGCGTTTGTAGACTTGGAGAAAGCTTTTGACAATTTTGACTGGAATACTCTCTTTCAAATTCTGAAGGTGGCAGGGGTAAAATACAGGGAGCGAAAGGCTATTTACATTTTGTACAGAAACCAGATGGCAGTTATAAGAGTCGAGGGACATGAAAGGGAAGCAATGGTTGGGAAGGGAGTGAGACAGGGTTGTAGCCTCTCCCAGATGTTATTCAATCTGTATATTGAGCGCCCAGTAAAGGAAACAAAAGAAAAATTCGGAGTAGTTATTAGAATCCATGGAAACGAAATAAAAACTTTGAGGTTCGTCGATGACATTGTAATTCTGTCAGAGACGGCAAAGGACTTGGAAGAGCAGTTAAACGGAATGGACAGTGGCTTGAGAGGAGGATATAAGATGAACATCAACAAAAGCAAAACGAGGATAATGGAATGTAGTGTAATTAAATTGGGTGATGCTGAGGGAATTAGATTAGGAAATGAGAGGCTTAAAGTAGTAAATGAGTTTTGCTCTTTGGGGAGCAAAATAACTGATGATGGTCGAAGTAGAGCGGATATAAAATGTAGATTGTCAATACCAAGGGAAGCTTTTTTGAAGAAGAGAAATTTGTTAACATCGAGTACAGATTTAAGTGTCAGGTAGTCGTTTGTGAAAGTATTTGTATGGAGTGTAGCCATGTATGGAAGTGAAACGTGGATGATAAATAGTTTAGACAAGAAGAGAAAGAAGCTTTCGAAATGTGGTGCTACAGAAGAATGCTTAAGATTAGATGGGTAGCCCGCATCTCGTGGTCGTGCGGTAGCGTTCTCGCTTCCCACGCCCGGGTTCCCGGGTTCGATTCCCGGCGGGGTCAGGGATTTTCTCTGCCTCGTGATGGCTGGGTGTTGTGTGCTGTCCTTAGGTTAGTTAGGTTTAAGTAGTTCTAAGTTCTAGGGGACTTATGACCACAGCAGTTGAGTCCCATAGTGCTCAGAGCCATTTGAACCATTTGATTAGATGGGTAGATCACATAACTAATGAGGAGGTACTGAATAGAATTGGGGAGAAGAGAAATTTGTGGCACAACTTGACTAGGAGAAGGGATCGGTTAGTGGGGCATATTCTGAGGCATCCAGGGATCACCAATTTAGTGTTGGAGTGCAGAGTGGAAGGTAAAAATCGTAGAGGGAGACCAAGAAATGAATACACTAAACAGATTCAGAAGGATGTAGGTTGCTGTAGGTACTGGGAGATGAAGAAGCTTGCACAGGATAGAGTATCATGGAGAGCTGCATCAAAACAGTCTCAGGACTGAAGTCCACAACAACATGGCTATCCCATGACTTTGGCACTTCAGTGTATAAATAACTGTTAAAAGTAACTGGTATAAAAATAACTGTAAATGGGATATCTGATACTCTGAATTAACCGTCTGGCCCGCCTCTACGCTGCCAGAGGAAGGCTACTCGGCCAGCCCCCGCACGCCCCACGCAGCCGCGCGCAGGCTGGCAGTCAAGTAGACTACGGCGCCTTCGGCGCCCGGCAGCTGCAAACTTTTCCCGGAATCCGCAGCCCCCGCAGCTCGCCCCGCCGCCATTGTGGACACTCATCCTCCCCCGCACTACGCATTGTGAGCCCCCGCCACAAAAGACCACCAAATCGCGCTTCTCGGAATCCCGCGCACAAGTTCAGGGTCACCTTTCTCGCTCTGGGCCCTCTACGTGCGTCTAATCCGCCGCAAATAGACACGGCTGTCACATACTAAAGCACCGCTGCAGCCAGCTGCCCGCACTGGTCCACACTGAGGCCATGTTGTGAGTACATCAGACTCCACTACCAAGCAGGTCTCCTGATGGTGTGTAGCGGAGGGCACTCTGTGTACCACTGTCACTTTGTGAGATACCAGTTCCTGGTGTAAGGTACCCCCGATAGGCAGATAAGAGCGCATTTTACGTAATTTCCAGTTTCGATGTTTCACATACGTGAAGTGAATGTACCAGCGCTGCAATACGTAAAGAGTAAGGAGCGAGCGGTAGATTCCCACGCTGTCTAACAGAGGCGATTGGCCATCCGGCGCTATCAGAGGCAGTGGGATGAGGTGCCAATGGAGAAATTGCTCGTGATGTCAGCAAACAGATACGTAGGGAAAGTACATTTGTTCTGGCGCGAAACAAGTAATTGTCATTAATAAGTATTTGCTAAGAAAAGTTGCCTTTTGCCTCTCAGACATTAGGAGGCGTCTATGGGTCATAAATACCATCTTTCAGTAATTTTACGATGCCAGGAAACGTAGATATTAATGAATAAACGAATAACTTTAGCATAACCGAAGGTGTACACTCTTACACGAACTATTCCGATTGAATGCACAAGTTGCAGACTGTGCGCCATAGTCCGCCATCATCGACAGCATGCCTTTGGATCTAGTCATTACGTATACATAGAGAGTAGTATTGCACTTTCAGAATTCGACGGGGCTGCTACTGCTCTGTAAGGGGACATAAGACTACGGGATTGTCTCTATAATAGGTGGGAAGAATCCGTATGCGGCGGCTCACTAAGTCAGTTCCAGGACGGACTGGCTTGATTATTACACAGCTTTCGTGGTAAATAGTCTGCCCCCCTTATACCGTCATCTACGGCCTTACAGGCTATACTGAGACGTTTCTGAAGGTTTAGTACTAGTGAAGGGTTCTTGCACTGTCCGCGCCGATCAGATGTAGGCGAACTGCACCAAGTGAAATTTCCTGTGAACCACATGCTGACTAACAAGTGGTATGCACCTACTCGTCATCACCGATTTCTTCCACATTTGTGGTGAATGCACGGCTTGGCCAGATGTGAAAGTGACTGAAGTAAGAGCTCCAGATAGCCAAGCGTTTAGAAAAAAGTGGCCAAGTACGAATAGCACTCGCGCACTTACAGTTCCATACAAACTTAATCATGTATAACAGTTAGTTCAACCATACCAGGAATCGAGAATCTAGTCGATTTTTTCCTTTTATCAGTATCGGCACCGGTAAGATATCGATCTCGGGAGCTCTGAGGCCGTATCAAAATCTTTACGGTAGTTCTTCAAGCTAGCCCAGATGTACAGAAATAAGCGAGGACTTCAGTTTATATATTTAGAGAGAAACGCTTTAATGAAACACTTTCATTTACTTACCAAAACATGAGTGTAACTTAGCTTTCATGATTGCATGCAGTAATATTTTTCTATTACACTTTTGACCTGAGGTATTGCGTATGACTTGGTTCTGATTTCACATTTCTCAACAACACAGGTCAAAAACAAAACAAACTTACAGTATTATTTAAGTGCTTTTGGCACACTGAAGATACATGATTTTTATCTGATAGTCCTAAAATATGCCGGCATACGGACAGGCGCATACAGTTTCACAGATATTATCACCTCGGTTACCGAGTGATCCTGACTTATTCAGTTTCACTATCGGAACAAATCTTTCACACACTTATGTTGATCAAAATATTGTAGCACTTGTAGAAGGTGTGGAATTTGCACCTGAGAGAAGCGCTGTAGATGTCCTGGACAGTGTTAACGTTAAAAGGATTTGTCTTTAAAACCGGAATTACCTTGCAGATCAGTCAGTTACAGCTGCACATGCACAGGGGTGCTTTCAACTGGAACGGCAAACGGTCTTGAAAACGTTGGCCCGCAAACTGCACCCAGGGAAATTTTCACCCAGGAACTGGTGGATCCTTCCTCGACCTTTCCTGGGTGCAACTCTGTGACCTGCGCGGCAGGCCTTTATGTGGTGTCCTGATGAAGAGGACTGAAGATGTTCGAACAAGAACTGTAATGCCTAAAGTTTTACAATTGGAATTGATAATAGCGTTTTTATTTTCTGTAAGATTCATTTTTTATTTTTTATGAGCAGGTCTTCAGAAAATGCAGTTGAAAACATTAAACCCGAATTCCAAAAACGGATTTTGAAAATCATATCTACTCGACAAAGCATACTTTAAAATAAAACATGATCTATTCCCGTGGATCAGCATATGGTACATGTAATGTGCATAAGATGCGTTATCATTCTAACGAAAAGGGCGTTTTGCGTGTATACAGGCTGAACCAGAACTGCACCGACAAAATTTCGCAGATTGTCCAGGGATATTTCCGGGCCGGCCGGTGTGGCCGTGCGGTTCTAGGCGCTTCAGTCTGGAACCGCGTGGCCGCTACGGTAGCAGGTTCGAATCCTGCCTCGGACATGGATGTGTGTGATGTCCTTAAGTTAGTTAGGTTTAAGTAGTTCTAAGTTCTAGGGGACTGATGATCACAGATATTTAGTCCCATAGTGCTCAGAGCCATTTGAACCATTTGATATTTCCGGCTACCTTGGTATAAGGGTCATCTCCAGTCGTTCGTTACAGTGTGGCTACATTTCGTTTTTTTCTTACCCCTGTCACTGGTTTGAAAATATCCCCACGGCAGTCACATTATTGACGATATGTGCCATGTGTCTTATTTGAAGAAACTTATTCCATTTCCTCATGGTACTTACGGTTACAACAGTAAGGACCACTTTACTCTTGATTCTGAAGCTTGCATTCCGTACTGCTCGGCCTAGCCTCGGGATGGATCTCCCAGCAGTGATGCACAACGACATGGATAGGACTATTCATCTACCTGACTGTCTTGATTCATGCCTTTCAGGAAGTTAGATGGAAAAAGTACAAACTGGGTTTCACATGGTCGGCGTTTTGACACAGAGTAGAAACGGATTACGATTGAGACAAGGATATGTTCCAAGATTATACAACAAATGGATCTCAAGGATATTGGACGTTAGTTTTATGGTTCATTTCTGACACGTTTCTTGTGCATTTGTGTGTCCCGTGCTTTCTTCCAACCACTGGTTATCATCTTTTGTTCGAGGGATCTTAAAATGGGGCTAACCCAGACTTAAATATGATATAGAAACTGATAGGGACTCCACCGCTTGCTGACGCTTTGTTAAATTTTAGCTGTTTCATCTGTTCCTCAGCATAGCTGACACTAATTGTTGTAGGAGCAATAGCCCTTGATAATTCTGCAGACCATTGTCTTTATTGCTAAATGGAAGGTAGAGGGTCACGATTATTGAACTCGTATATTAAATAAAATCGTCGTAACCTCTGAACGGTTTGCGTTAGGACGTTCAAACTACACTGTTGGCTGCGGGACATGATGGAAATTATTGTGGTTTGGTTTAGCGACGAAGCCAACTTTCATTTGGATGCGTTCGTCATTAAACAAAATTTGCGCATTTTGAGGGGGGGGGGGGGGAGGGGTGACTCGCATTTAGCGATCGAGAAGTCTCTTCACCCCCAACGGGTGAGTGATGTGTAATGTCCAGTCGCGGAACAATCAGTGCGATATTCCTTGATGGCACGGTGACTACCGAACGTACGTGAAGATTTTGGAAGATGATTCCATCCTATTATCCAAAGTGACCTTGATTTCGACAAGATGTTGTTCATGCAAGACGGAGCTTGGCCCCATCGAGGGAGAGAGTGTTTGATGTCTTGGAGGAGCACTTTGGGAATCGCATTCTGGCTCTGGGGTACCCAGAGGCTCTGGGGTACCCAGAGGCCACTGGTATGGGCCTCGGTTGGCAGCAATATTCTTCGGATCTGAACACATGCGACTTCTTTTTGTGGGGCTACATTAAAGACAAGGTGTACAGCAATAAGCTCAAAACCATTGCTGAGCTGAAAAAATCCATTCAGGAGGTCGGCGGGTCATGCAGAATTTCGGTATTAGTCTGCTCGACATCATCGCCGATGATGGCAGGCATATCGAATATGTCATAACGTCTGTAGTGACCTGTACGTGTTGAATAAAGTGTGTCCACGCCGTAGTTTGTAACTAATTTATGTTTATTTCATGTAATTCGGTAATTGACACGTTGTACACGATCATTATAAAATTCTGTACTAAGTAATATTCTCTAAAAACAGAGTATTAATCACATCTTACGTAACGTCACAACTAATGTAACAAAAAAAAACAACAAAAAAGTTCTAGGTGACGAAGCATAATGGTTTTTCATGTTAACGGAGTATGCATGGTAATGTTACCGAAGACAGTGCCACTAAAGGGACGTTACTAAATCCGGTTATCCGAAATTTCTTCAACCAAAAAACAAGAAGTAAACAGTCAGAAATTCAAACCAAGAGTTACTGCCAGCATGACTACCTTAGAACTAGAAACCTCGATGTACAGACGAAACTCAAATCATTTAATAAAGGCAAGTCTTCCGGTCCATACTGTATACGAATTAGGTTCCTTTCAGAGTGTGCTGATGTAATAGCTCCATATTTAGCGATTATGTATAGCTGCTCGCTCGGCGAAAAATCCCTATCAAAAAACGGGGAAGTTGCACAGGTCACACCAATGCTCAACAAAGGAAGAAAGGACAATCCGTTGAATTACAAACCGAGGTCACGGAGGTCGATTTGCAGCAGGATTTTGGAACATAATTACATTATGAATTACCTCCAAGAAAAAGATCATTGACATATATCCAGCACGGATTTAGTAAAATGTTCTTGTGAAACACAATTAGCTCTTTATTCTCATGAAATAATGAGTCCTATCGGCGGGGTACCTCAAATTAATTCTATATAACGTTTAGATTTCCAGAACGCTTTTGGTACCGTTTCTCACAAGCGATTTCTAGTCAAATTGCGTGCCTATGAAGTATCGTCTCAGTTGCGTGAATGGATTCGTGAGTTCCTGTCCGAAAGATCAAATTTAGTATTAGTTGACGGAGGGTCATAGAGTAAAACAGAAACGTCTGGCGTCTTGCAAAGAAGTGTTATAGGCACTTTGCTGTTCCTAATGTATATAAACAATATGAACAATCTTCTTAGGTTGTCTGCAGACGGTGCTATCACTTATCGTCTAGTTAGGTAATCAGGGAAATGATGTAGCCGAACTATCAGTATGATGCAAAAGGAGGCAATCGATTGCAAATAACGAAAAGTATGGCGTCATCTGCATGAGTAATAAATGGATCCGTCAAATTTCGGTTACACAATAAATTACACAAATGCAAAGGCTGTCAATTTAACTAAGGATCTATGGATAAGAGTTAAGAATTACTTTCGTTGTAACGACAAATAATGTTGTGTGGAAGGAAATCCAAGCACTGCGTTTTATTGCCAGGACGTAAGATGCAATAGGTCTACTAAAGAGACTCACTACACTACGCTTTTCTGTTGCTCTGCGGTATGGGATGTTTACAAGATAGGATTGACGGAGGACATCGAAAAGTCCAAACAAGGGTAACTCGTTTTGTATTATCACGAAATAGGGGACATACACACGGATATGACTCACGAGTTGGAGAAATTTCATGAAATTCCAAACTCCAAATTTCTCCCCTATTGCGAAAATGTTCCGATGAGAAATGATCATCATAATAAAATAAGAGAAATCAGAGCTCGTACGAAAAGACTTAGGTGTTATTCCTTCCCACGTGCTGTTCGAGATTGGAACGATGGAGAAATAATATGAAAGTGCCTCTTCTAAGCACTTAAGTGTGAATTTCAGAGTGGTCATGA
This sequence comes from Schistocerca americana, assembly GCF_021461395.2. Lineage (NCBI taxonomy): Eukaryota > Metazoa > Arthropoda > Insecta > Orthoptera > Acrididae > Schistocerca > Schistocerca americana. The sequence goes on from NC_060124.1 coordinate 315,199,299, forward strand.
AGATGTAGATGTAGATATGCATCATAAAAGAAGGAGAGTACGATATAAAGAAGTAGAACCGGTGCAATAAAAGTGTGTAAGAGGGAATATCGTAGAGCGTTATGTCGACAACTGGCGGCGCTCTTGCTGTCCTTTCGGCAGCAGGACATTTTGTTCACGTTGGTCATACGCACAGCGGCGTCGACGCAGCTCGCACGGGGCCCGCAACACCCGAATGCGGCCGGAGGGAGGGGGGAGCGAGGACTCCGGGCGCACGGAGGCCGTGGTATGAAGTAATGAGCAGATAGTTTACAAGTAGACTGGTTGCAAATTTAACTGATTTCTGGTTGGGTACAATTCACTGGGTGCAATTTTAATATATTCCTCGGAAAAAGCGAGAAAACAGGTGAAAGATTGGCAGTGTCCTCAAAACATTTAGAAAACTATCCTTGTAATTCTTTTAAGGCCACAATGAATTCCTCAAACCTCTCGTTCTGTTTAACGTCTCTGCCTATTCCAGAGAAGAAGGATTTTTAGCAATCGGATAGACACACAGACCAACAAAAAAGCTATCATATAAGGGCTCCATTTTTACGGACTGAGGTACGGAGCCCAAAAATTATCACTGAGGTGCGGGTCGGGCGAGGTACGTGTGTTTTATGTTGCCATGGGTACCAGGCAGTGGTTGGCGCTGCAGAAAGAGTATAGGACGTTATCCAAGGGTCTTCAGGTCGAGTCCCTAGGCGTAAACGTTTTTTATATTCAGTTTTTATCTTTCTTACACTGCAAGTAAACCGTAATAGTACTCAGTATGTTATATTTATTAATATTTTGAGAAAAGATATGAGAAGGAAACGCAAAGAAAAATTTGGTCGACAAGTACGTGGCAAAGTATAGGAATGTCTCCATTACTTCATCAAAATCTGGGAAACTTACAACAGTTCTCCACAAAAAATATTTGACTCTTGTGATGAAGCCTTACGCGCGGGAAAACAAATTTCTTCTAACTGAATCGCGGCAGGACAAACAAATCCTCAGTTGTACGACAAGATTTCTGAAGACGAAGAAGGGTTGCCATGGTGCATTATTAACGTGATCCCCCCTCCCTCCTCCCGTGTCCCCAAGAAAAGCGCTCGCTACTACATCCCTGAGGTGTCTGTTTTACTCGTCAGGTAAATAATTTGATCAAAAAGCTTCAAAACTTCTCTCATCTGATGGAGAGAGAAACAAAAAATCACGCGCCGAGAATACTACTTCAAAATACATTCCACTGCCAGTATTTGATGGAATGTGGCTTGCTGCCACACTGTTCAAAAATGGTTCAAATGGTTCTGAGCACTATGGGACTCAACTGCTGAGGTCATTAGTCCCCTAGAACTAGTTAAACCAAACTAACCTAAGGACATCACAAACATCCATGCCCGAGGCAGGATTGGAACCTGCGACCGTAGCGGTCTTGCGGTTCCAGACTGCAGCGCCTTTAACCGCACGGCCACTTCGGCCGGCTGCCACACTGTGCGACGAGAGAGAACATTTTATGAATGGAAAGCATGTTTGTTTTTCTGTACAAAACGCGGTGTTTATAATGTAGGTAAGATACCAAGAAAATTACTGCTTCCCCGATTTTTACAATGAATGTCATCGCAGCAAGTGCAAAGCATCAGCTGTAAAATACTAAGAGTATCTAATTTTATATATAAAGTTCTCGTGTATGCCTTACAATACTTCCTTGGGAATTTATTTTCAATCCCAAGTTTCGCACCCTTTTCGCTTTCAAGTTTCTTGTGAAAATAGTAATAAGTACAATATAGTGAGCGTTATTTCATTTTATTTGCCGAATAAGAAATGCAGAAATTCAAAATAAAATAAAAGGAAAACATCAGCGTAGAGATTCGGTCCCACACCCCGTTGCTTACCATTCCGTATTCTTCCCGCTGCGCCAAACGTTGCCTGGAAATTACGCTAACATAAGTTGCACATGCCGCCCCTGACCAGCGTCAAAAAAAGTATATTTTTTGAACGCTTGTGTATCTGGAACTGTGACTTATTTTATTTCTGGACAAGCTCTGCAGCTATCATAAATCTAAACGACATTGGTGATGTCGAGTAGGTACTGCCCCTTGTGAGTCATGGCCTACCTGAACATCAAAACGTCAACCGGGAATGCCCTCTACGAGTCATGTGTTTCTTATTACGGTAGTTGTATAATGCATACTCTATTTTTTAAAGTGTGCCATACTTCATGCTAACCTTTTCTCCACAGCTTCAGCTGTGTATGCGTTTGGCACATATATTGAACACAGCTCCTTCTTCCCGTGTCCACCTCTTTGTCTGTGCATCTCACTCTCCCACTATCTACCTCATCCTCCTCACCCTGTCTCTACACTTCTTCTTCACCCTCACTTTGTTCATTTTCTTAGCCAGCCGGTGTGGCCGTGCGGTTCTGGGCGCTACAGTCTGGAGCCGAGCGACTGCTACGGTCGCAGGTTCGAATCCTGCCTCGGGCATGGATGTGTGTGATGTCCTTAGGTTAGTTAGGTTCAATTAGTTCTACGTTCTAGGCGACTGATGACCTCAGAAGTTAAGTCGCATAGTGCTCAGAGCCATTTCATTTTCTTCACCACCTCTGTCTGGCTGTCTTCTTCCCTCTGAACATATCCCCCTTTCTCTCTCACTTTCCTTCTCCTTTCCTCTCTTCCTTTCCCACCTACCCAATACCCCTGTACACCTTTCATCTGCCATCTGCCTCACACATCTCTCCTTCCTCCCCTCTCTCTGTCCATTTCTTTCTCCCCCTAATTCTGTGCAACCCTTTCCTCATACATTTTAACCTCTCCCCATTCATAAGAATTGGTACTTATAGCTCCTGCAATACAATTCACTAAAGCTGGTCGACACTACTCCCACAGCATGAATGTTACGCATATCATGCTACACATCAGTGGTTTGAAAAACATTTATTTGCTGTGTAGGCTGCCCTACAAAGCAGGTTGATTTGGCAAGCCAATACTATTCCACCGGCCAGAGTGGCCGAGCGGTTCTAGGCGCTACAGTCAGGAACCGCGCGACCGCTACGGTCGCAGATTCGAATCCTGCCTCGGGCATGGATGTGTGTGATGTCCTTAGGTTAGTTAGGTTTAAGTAGTTCTAAGTTCTAGGGGACTGATGACCTCAGAAGTTAAGTCCCATTGTGCTCAGAGCCATTTGAAAAGGCATCTTATCCGCTTGGCTGTAACGGTCGTGCAGCCACGTCTCGATCCCTGAGTCAACACTTGGGGATGTTTGCAAGACAACAACCATCTGCATGAACAGTTCGGCGACGTTTGCAGCAGCATGGACTATGAGCTCGGAGACCATGGCTGCGGTTACCCTTGACGCTGCATCACAGATGGAGCGCCTGCGATGGTGTACTCAACGACGAACCTGGGTGCACGAATGGCAAAACCTCATTTTTTCTGATGAATCCAGGTTCTGTTTACAGCATCATGATGGTCGCATCCGTGTTTTGCGACATCTCGATAGAACGCACTTTGGAAGCGTGTATTCGTCATCGCCATACTGCCGTATCACCCGGCGTGATGGGGTGCTATTGGTTACACGTCTCGGTCACCTCTTGTTCACACTGACGGCACTTTGAACAGTGGACGTTACATTTCACATGTGTTACGACCCGTGGCTCTACCCTTCATTCGATCCCTGCGGAACCCTACATTTCAGCAGGATAATGCACTACCGCATGTTGCAGGTCCTGTACGGGCCTTTCTGGATAAAGAAAATGTTCAACTGCTGCCCTGGCCAACACATTCTCCAGATCTCTCCCCAACTGAAAACGTCTGGTCAATGGTGGCCGAGCAACTGGCTCGTCACAAGACGCCAGTCACTTCTCTTGATGAACTGTGGTATCGCGTTGAAGCTGCATGGGCAGCTGTACCTGTGCACGCCATCCAAGCTCTGTTTGATTCAATGCCAAGGCGCATCAAGGCTGTTATTACTGCCAGAGGTGGTTGTTCTGGGTACTGATTTCTCAAGATCTATGCACCCAAACTGCGTGAAAATGTAATCACATGTTAGTTCTAGTATAATATATTTGTCGAATGAATACCCGTTTATCATCTGCATTTCTTCTTGGCATAGCAATTCTAATGGCCAGTAGTGTAGATACAGGGGCCTGGGAGGAAATCTTGAACACGTAGACTCTGCTTTATATATATAAGGAAATTTTATGCGGGATTTGATGTTACATATAGAGGAGGCACTCATGTCACATTAGGAGTGACACGAGGAACTACGTACAGCTTAAGTCATCTGTACAGGGTGACTCAACTACCCATACTGCTGTCATTTTATGAAACTTGCAATGCCATGCAAAGTATTAGTCCTACAGAATAAAAAGAATCATGAGCGTTTTGTAGGAAAATTACTGTAGTTAAGTTTTGTACCGGGATACGGCTTCGCTAGAGTCCATGGTTTTCCAGTTACTCAAGAAAACGTTTAAAAGAGACCTTCAAATACACTTCCATCCCACACTCATCCCTCGTTGCGTTTGAAGGTCACTTTGGTGAGTTTTTCTTGAATAACTCGAAAACTACGGCCTCTAGCGAAAACGTATCAAATGGTTCAAATGGCTCTGAGCACTATGGGACTTAACATCTGAGGTCATCAGTCCCCTTGAACTTAGAACTACTTAAACCTGACTAACCTAAGGACATCACACAGATCCATGCCCGAGGCGGGATTCAAACCTGCGACCGTAGTGGTCACGCGGTTTCAGACTGTAGCGCCTAGAACCGTTCGGCCAGAAAACGTATCCCAGTACAAAGTATAACTACATTAAATTTCCTATTAAAAAGATCCGACTGCTGTTCATCACTAGTAAAGTACCACGTAAGAACACTGGCTCTTCTACACCATCTAAATCTATATCATACTCTGCAAGCCACCTAAAGGTGTGTGGCGGAGGCAACTTTTTGTGCCATTAACTGAGCCATCGAACCCTATTACACTCGTCATTAGCGTGTGGGAAGAATGGTTGTCGGTAAGCCTTGTGCATCGGCTCTGATTTCTCGAATTTTCTCCTCGTGGTTTTTACGCGAGACGTATGTGGCGGGAAGTAATATGTTGTTCAATTTTTCCCAGAGAGTGTTCTTTCGAAATTTCGATAGTAAATCGCTCCGAGATGCACATTACCTTTCTTGTAACGTCTGCCAATGGCGTTTGTTAAGCATCTCCGTAACGTTCTGGTGCTGACTAAACGATCTCGTGACGAAACGTGCAGCTCTTAGTCGGATTTTCTCTATTTCTTTTATCATTCCTATCTGGTAGGAATCCCAGATACATGAACAACAGTCAAGAATGTGTCGAACAAGCGCCTTATAATCCACTCTCTAAGTGGATTTACATCTGCATCTACATCTACATCCACACTCCGCAAGCCACCTGACGGTATGTGGCGGAGGGTACCTTGAGTACCTCTAACGGTTCTCCCTTCTATTCCATTTCCTTAAGATTATTCGTATGAATCTGAGTCCGGCATTCGCTTTTTCCCCCCATTTGTTTTATATGGTTATTCCAATTACAGTTTCCAGCGGTTTGTCATCAGAAGTGTAGCTATTGAGTAATGGATTTCTTTTCCTATGTATGCGCAATATGTCACATTTATTTACATTCAGGGTCAACTGCCAAAGTCTGCACCATTTATCACTTGTTTGGAGGTCATTCTGCAAATCGTTATTATCTTCTGGCATTGCTACTTTGTTATAGAGAAATGCATCATCTGCGAAGAGTCTTAAAGAGCATATGACGCTTTCTACTATATCGTTCATACAGGGCTATTACAAATGATCGAAGCGATTTCATAAATTCACTGTAGCTCCATTCATTGACATATGGTCACGACACACTACAGATACGTAGAAAAACTCATAAAGTTTTGTTCGGCTGAAGCCGCACTTCGGGTTTCTGCCGCCAGAGCGCTCGAGAGCGCAGTGAGACAAAATGGCGACAGGAGCCGAGAAAGCGTATGTCGTGCTTGAAATGCACTCACATCAGTCAGTCATAACGGTGCAACGACACTTCAGGACGAAGTTCAACAAAGATCCACCAACTGCTAACTCCATTCGGCGATTGTATGCGCAGTTTAAAGCTTCTGGATGCCTCTGTAAGGGGAAATCAACGGGTCGGCCTGCAGTGAGCGAAGAAACGGTTGAACACATGTATCTGGACATGCTGGAAAATTGGCTCATGCCACAACTGGAGACCGACAGCACTGACTTCATCTTTCAACAGCATGGTGCTCCACCGCACTTCCATCATGATGTTCCGCAGTTCTTAAACAGGAGATTGGAAAACCAATGGATCGGTCGTGGTGGTCATGATCAGCAATTCATGTCATGGCCTCCACGCTCTCCCGACTTAACCCCATACGATTTATTTCTGTTGGGTTATGTGAAAGATTCAGTGTTTAAACCTCCTTTACCAAAACGTGCCAGAACTGCGAGCTCGCATCAACGATGCTTTCGAACTCATTGATGGGGACATGCTGTGCCGAGTGTGGGGGGAACTTGATTATCGGCTTGATGTCTGCCGAATCACTAAAGGGGCACATATCAAACATTTGTGAATGCCTAAAAAAACTTTTTGAGTTTTTGTATGTGTGTGCAAAGCATTGTGGAAATATCTCAAATAATAAAGTTATTGTAGAGCTGTGAAATCGCTTCAATCATTTGTAATAACACTGTATATATTGTAAACAGTAACAGTCCTATCACACTTCCTTCGCGCATGCAGGAAATTACCTTTACACCTGTCGATTTTGTTGCGTTGAGAGCGACATGCTGTGTCCTGTCTGCAAGGAAGTCTTGAGCCTAATCGCAAATTTTCTCCGGTACTCGATAAGCTCGTATTTGTTTCACTGAACGGCAGTGCAGGGCAGGGCGGTGTCAAATGCCTTTCTGAAGTCAAGGAACACGGCGTCACTCTGAGCGCCGTTGTCTATGCCAATGTGGATCTCATAGACGAACAGAGCGAGATGAGTTTCGCAGGATCTCTGTTTGCGAAATCAATGTTGATTTTTATAGAGCAGATTTCCCTTCTCCAAAACATTGATATTCTACAACAGATGTACGTTAACGATATAGGTCTATAATTGTTTGCATGTGTCCAACGGTCCATCTTAAAAAAAAAGGAACGACCTTCGCTTTCTTCCAGTCGCTAGATACCCTCAAGCGATGTACGATAAATTACTGCTAGAAAGGAAGCAAGTTCTTTCGCACAATCTTTTTAGCCTCCTATAGATATCTCATCTGGTCCTGACGCCTTTCCACGACCAGCGGTTGTAGTCGTTTGTCTATTCCGCCATCGGTTAACCCAATATCTGCCATTTTGACATTCGTATGATGATTGAAAGGAGGGACCGTGTTACGATGTTCCACTGTGAAACAATGTAACAATGTTTGAAGACCGAATCCATTATTTCGGGTTTCTCTCTGTTATCTTCCGTTTCGGTGGTAGTATGCTTACTGAGTGAATGATGATGTTTGGTTTGTGGGGCGCTCAATTGCGCCCGTACAATGTCCCAATCTTTACGCAGTCCAATTTTAGCCACGTTCACAAATGACGGGGACAACACAGACACCCAGTCTCCGGGCGGAGAAAATCCGCAACCTGGCCGAGAATCGAACCAGGGACCCCGTAATCCAGAGGCAGCAACTCTAGCCACTAGACCACGAGCTGCGGACCCTGAGTGAATGAACAGATGATTTTGACCCACTTACTGATTTTACATGTGACCAAAACCTCTTAGGGTTCTTACTCAGATCGGTTGACAAAGTTTTATTTTTAAAGTCATTGAACGCTTCTCTCATTGCGCTCCTTACGCTCATTTTCGCTTCGTTCAGCTTTTGTTTGAGAGCCAGTGTTTTACTTCTCTTGAACCTGAGGTGGAGTTCTCTTTGATACGTAGCAGTTTTCTAATATGGCTATTATACCATTGTGGGCCTTTCCCATCCCTTAACACCTATGGCATATCCCATGAGTCCTTTGTTTTTTTTTTTTTTTTGCTTTTGTTTCCCACATCTATGTCCTCAGCATCGAATATTTGATGCTGACTGCTCACATACTCTGAAATATGTGTCCCGTATCTCTTGCTAAGGCAAAAATATGCCCCTACATTTCTTAACATTCTCTGTCAGCCCCAGTGTCATAGGTGCTATCCACCCCCCCCCCCCCCCCCCCCAGGAACCTAGGACCTTACCGTTGGTGGGGAGGCTTCCGTGCCTCAGCGATACAGATGGCCGTACCGTAGGTGCAACCACAACGGAGGGGTATCTGTTGAGAGGCCAGACAAACGTGTGGTTCCTGAAGAGGGGCAGCAGCCGTTTCAGTAGTTGCAGGGGCAACAGTCTGGATGATTGACTGATCTGGCCTTGTAACACTAACCAAAACGGCCTTGCTGTGCTGGTACTGCGAACGGCTGAAAGCAAGGGGACACTACAGCTGTGATTTTTCCCGAGGGCATGCAGCTTTACTGTATGGTTAAATGATGATGGCGTCCTCTTGGGTAAAATATTCCGGAGGTAAAATAGTCCCCCATTCGGATCTCCGGGTGGGGACTACTCAGGAGGACGTCCTTATCAGGAGAGAGAAAACTGGCGTTCTACGAATCGGAGAGTGGAATGTCAGATCCCTTAATCGAGCAGGTAGGTTAGAAAATTTAAAAAGGGAAATGGATAGGTTTAAGTTGGATATAGTAGGAATTAGTGAAGTTCGCTGGTGGCAGGAACAAGACTTTTGGTCAGGCGAATACAGGGTTATAAATACAAAATCAAATAGGGGTAATGCAGGAGTAGGTTTAATAACGAATAAAAAAATAGGAGTGCGGGTAAGCTACTACAAACAGCATAGTGAACGCATTATTGTAGCCAAGATAGACACGAAGCCCACGCCTACTACAGTAGTACAAGTTTACATGCCAACTAGCTCTGCAGATGACTAAGAAATTAAAGAAATGCATGATAAAAGAAATTATTCAGGTAGTGAAGGGAGACGAAAATTTAATAGTCATGGGTGACTGGAATTCGGTAGTAGGAAAAGGGAGAGAAGGAAACGTAGTACGTTAATATGGATTGGGGCTAAGAAATGAAAGAGGAAGCCGCCTGATAGAATTTTGCGCAGAGCACAACTTAATCACAGCTAACACTTGGTTCAAGAATCATAAAAGAAGGTTGTATACTTGGAAGAAGCCTGGAAATACTGACAGGTTTCAGATAGATTATATAATGGTAAGACAGAGATTTAGGAACCAGGTTTTAAATTGTAAGACATTTCCAGGGGCATATGTGGACTCTGACCACAATCTATTGGTTATGAACTGTAGATTAAAACTGAAGAAACTGCAAAAAGGTGGGAATTTAAGGAGATGGGACCTGGATAAACTGAAAGAACCAGAGATTGTACAGAGTTTCAGGGAGAGCATAATGGAACAATTGACAGGAATGGGTGAAAGAAATACAGTAGAAGAAGAATGGAGAGCTTTGAGAGATGAAGTAGTGAAGGCAGCAGAGGATCGAGTAGGTAAAAAGACGAGGGCTGGTAGAAATCTTTGGGTAACAGGAGAAATACTGAAATTAATTGATGAAAGGAGAAAATGCAGTAAATGAAGCAGGCAAAAAGAAATACAAACGTCTCAAAAATTAGATCGACAGGAAGTGCAAAATGGCTAAGCAGGGATAGCTAAGGGACAAATGTAAGGATGTAGAGGCTTATCTCACTAGGGGTAAGATGGATACTGCCTACAGGAAAATTAAAGAGACATTTGGAGAAAAGAGAACCACTTGTATGAATATCAATAGCTCATATGCAAACCAGGTTCTAAGCAAAGAAGGGAAAGCAAAATGGTTCAAATGGCTCTGAGCACTATGCGACTTAACTTCTGAGGTCATCAGTCGCCTAGAACTTAGAACTAATTAAACCTAACTAACCTAAGGACATCACACACTCCCATGCCCGAGGCAGGATTCGAACCTGCGGCCGTATCGGTCGCTCGGTTCCAGACTGCAGCGCCTAGAACCGCACGGCCACTCTAGCCGGCAAGGGAAAGCAGAAAGGTGGAAGGAGTATATAGAGAGTCTATACAAGGGCAATGTACTTGAGGACGATATTATGGAAATGGAAGAGGATGTAGATAAAGATGAAATGGGAGATACGATACTGCATGAAGAGTTGAAAGACCTGAGTCGAAACAAGGCCCCGGGAGTAGACAACATTCCATTAGAACTACTGACAGCCTTGGGACAGCCAGTCCTGACAAAACTGTACCATCTGGTGAGCAAGATGTATGAGACAGGCGAAATACCCTCAGACTTCAAGAAGAATATAATAATTCCAATCCCAAAGAAAGCAGGTGCTGACAGATGTGAAAATTACCGATCTATCAGTTTAATAAGACACGGATGCAAAATACTAATGCGAATTCCTTACAGACGAATGGAAAAACTGGTAGAAGCCGACCTTGCGGAAGATCAGTTTGGATTCCGTAGAAACATTGGAACACGTGAGGCAATACTGACGCTACGACTTATCTTAGAAGCTAGATTAAGGAAAGGCAAACCTACGTTTCTAGCATTTGTAGACTTGGAGAAAGCTTTTGACAATGTTGACTGGAATACGCTCTTTCAAATTCTGAAGGTGGCAGGGGTAAAATACAGGGAGCGAAAGGTTATTTACAATTTGTACAGAAAGCAGATGGCAGTTATTAGAGTCGAGGGGTATGAAAGGGAAGCAGTGGTTGCGAAGGGAGTGAGACAAGGTTGTAGTCTATCCCCGATGTTATTCAATCTGTATATTGAGCAAGCAGTGAAGGAAACAAAAGAAAAATTTGGAGTAGGTATTAAAATCCATGGAGACGAAATAAAAACTTTGAGGTTCGCCGATGACATTGTAATTCTGTCAGAGGCAGCAAAGGACTTGGAAGATCAGTTGGACGGAATGGACAGCGCCTTGAAAGGAGGGTATAAGATGAACATCAACAAAAGCAAAACGAAGATAATGGAATGTAGTCGAATTAAGTCGGGTGATGCTGAGGGAATTAGATTAGGAAATGAGACACTTAAAGTAGTAAAGGAGTTTTGCTATTTGGGGAGCAAAATAACTGATTATGGTCGAAGTAGAGATGATATCAAATGTAGACTGGCAATGGCAAGGAAAGCGTTTCTGAAGAAGAGAAATTTGTTAACATCGAGTACAGATTTAAGTGTCAGGAAGTCGTTTCTGAAGGTATTTGTATGGAGCGCAGCCATGTATGGAAGTGAAACATGGACGATAATTAGTTTGGACAAGAGGAGAATAGAAGCTTTCGAAATGTGGTGCTACAGAAGAATGCTGAAGATTAGATGGGTAGATCATATAACTAATGAGGAGGTATTGAATAGGATTGGGGAGAAGAGGAGTTTGCGGCACAACTTGACTAGAAGAAGGGATTGCTTGGTAGGACATGTTCTGAGGCATCAAGGGATCACCAATTTAGTATTGGAGGCAGCGTGGAGGGTAAAAATCGTAGAGGGAGACCAAGAGATGAATACACTAAACAGATTCAGAAGGATGTAGGTTACTGCGGGTACTGGGAGATGAAGAAGCTTGCACTGGATACAGTAGCATGGAGAGCTGCATCAAACCAGTCTCAGGACTGAAGACCACAACAACAACAACCTGAGTCGAAAAGTTCAGGTCTGTTAGTTGCCAACCTCACGAGTTGGTTCTCTATCTGCTCAAAGTAATTTTCGGACAAGACATCCAGAACAATGTCAGACGAATTGTTTTCACCGCATACAGAAGTTTCTGCAAAAGAGAACACCGCGGGCGAGGAGGTTTCCGTGCTATGGATACGGAGGGCTATGCCGGTGGTAACGTAGCTACCAGCAGGGTCACCCATGCCGAACGATTGTATTTAATTATCATGCATCACTGGAATAAATATGACTGCGTAATTTCTTTAAAGTAACTTGTAATTATTTGTTCTCTTACTGTGGGAGGACGTCATTTTAAATAGTTGTTAGAAAGATCTTGTGCATAAAATCGATCACAGCACTCTAATGAAACAGTACTGAAAACTGTGAGAGTAAAAACTGCTTTATGGTTGCTCGATGTCTCACATTACAGTCATATTTATAAATAGTGTAGCGATAATTTTACATTCTATGGATCTGTAATGCTTCGTCGTAGAACTGTTAAAAAGGTGTCTAGGAATTTCCTATTTCGCGGATGGTTTTGCTCATTTAAACTGTGTCTGACTGGTCTTTCAGATGGATGCAAATTGCAATTTCTTCCATTACATCCATGATTTTTCCTTTCTGTACCTTATTGTAATATTTGAAATGATTCTTCTGTATTAAGTATTTTGTGGCTGGTGTCTTTTAAGTGTGCAGCACAGCTGGATTAGATATTGCCGCTTATTGTCCTATTTTGTTTAAATTCTGTGATAACTTCCTTCCTGTCCGTCCAATACAAAATCTTGAGCATACTTCGCAGTTAATTTTGCTAAGTTATAAGTAAGTTATAATGCACCTAGTATATCTTCAGACATGGCTTGTTCCTGTGTCAAAATCACAAATGTCACTAATGCATCCAATGTAAATACTTCCGTTTTAGATACTTGAAAATGGCCTAAGGCCGAAACTGTACAGTCGTACATGAAATATAGAGAATGGCAGCTGAAGCCATCACGAAATCGTTCAAAAAATTCATTAGAGCTACAGACCCTATCGCACTGAAAATTCAATGATCTGTCTTCCAACTAGACAACGATCATTATTTTTAACTAAGTTGCGTCGAATCGCGCATCCACATCCAAAAGTCTACGTTATTAATCACCTCATTAAATCGTTGGTGTCTCGTTGCCTTCTGTAGGGCATGACGCTGGTCGGAATCCGATTTTCATATGAAGAGCAATGTTTTGATACGTTATCTGCTGCTGTAAATAATTCAGCTGTAATGTACCGAACAAAGATGAATGTGAGCGCTGCACGGGTAGTGAATAAGGTCCCTGACTCCCTGATTCTGTGTTTAAGTTTATCTACGGTTCGTTTGGTCGCCTGTCAATTGAGCAGACCTGGGGCATTAGTAATTGAGGAGTAGTAGCGAGCAGCTGAGTTGTTAGAGAAGGAGATTTAATATTTGTGAACATGAGAGAAATTATGTGGAATACTTTATTATGGATATTAAAACTTGTTTGCAAACATATGTCACTGATTCTATCGATGGAGAAGATTTTTAGAGGAATTCTTCAGGGTAACCATCGCATGAGCGAGAATGAAATGTTTGTTTGTCAGAATTATTAATTGAAGAAAATCTTTGTCCCTCAGATAGCTAATAACATTCATGATTAGTGCTACTTGGATATCTTTTTTTCATTATGTCACAAATAATGCAATTAGTTGGAATGTCTGTAATTTTTGTATTGAGAGAATTTCATTATTGTTAGAGTCTTCTTATGCTGTATAGTCATCCTTGACAGTAATGGGAGTTTAATTTTTCTAGAAGTCTTTCTTTAAAGTAAAACGCTCCTTCATCATTCTCAGTATAGTTTTGGATATTTTGTCGTGTGTGCGTTGCACCTTACGCCACTTGAAGCCATAGATTGTTTCTGACAAGAAAAACAAATTTTGTAGTGAGTAGTTTATTTTTCATTTAGCTGCTGCATTTGCTGATTTATAATTGCTTTCTAAAACGTCAGTACTCCAGTATGCTGAGCAGGAAGCAAGTTACTTTTATTTCAAGGGAGGTCTCAATTTGCATAGTTAGGGGAAAACAATTCGTAGACAGAACTATCAGTCTTGTGCTAAGCAAGCCAATTAATTTACAATGAACAGTGTAGGTAATCTCAAACAGTTATTTTTCTTCTGGGTAAAGCCGTATTTTATTTTTGTGGAAATTTCACGTCCGAAACTGCATTTCATGTCCCACAACTCTTATGATGTAGTTCAGTATTGAGTTTCAGTTAGTTTTCATTGACAGGGCCTCGAAAGCAAATAAGTGCTATGTATATATGTAGTAGCATTTGTATTTTTCTTTCATCTATTGAAACTTCACTGTCATTTTTGGATGGAATTTTGTGTGAAACTGTTTTGGCAAAACTATTGAGTGTGTAGATCTTTGTTATGTAAACAGATAATACATACCATGTGAAATATTTCAGTGTTACTTATATTTTTGGCAGATATTTCTGTTTCATAAAACAATTTATCACTTTCTGTTATTTAACTAAAAATTCATTTCACGTAGCTACAATAGAAATTTTGTTGGGTAATTCTGTTCTAACATTTTCAACGCTAAGGCTAGCAACGAACTATTCCGTCTGGCTACCAGGTTGCAAACCACGTCACAAAGTGATGACTCAGTAATTAATAAAACAGAATAAGCACAACAGTCACTCCACATAAATAATTTACTTGAGATTTAAGAGAATACAAATAACTTTAGATGAATTCTTTAATAATAAATGCAACAGAATGGATATCCAACAGTGAACGAGAAACTGCTGGAGACGAATAGGCAAGCGACCGGTCGCCTCATTTACGCGAAATTACGCAACAACCACTTATTGAAACTTTTGATTCGGGTTTTGCTTCCATTTCTTTCAGTCAAATAGTTCACGAGCCAACATCAATGACTGATAACACTCAATGCCATAAACATTGATGCGGAAATTAGTAATCCAATTTTTTTAGCGCTGATAGTAAACGTGAATAAAACTCTTGAAAAAAATCACAGAACAATCTCGGAAATAGGCAAGACATTTGAATAAAACACAAATCACGAGAAGAAATAAGTAAAGATATCAATAAACATGAGAAAAAACAGCAAAGACTTTCTGTAGAAATCCGGCAAGAGATCAGACATGACTTAAAACTTATTACGTAGGCTGGCAGTAGGCCAGGCCATACAGCCTTGAAACTGAACGAAATAATTTAAAAACTACACAATAGAACGATAAAGAACAATTATTCGCAAAAATAAATACCGTGCTGTTTATTTTTGCGAGTAGCTCTCCTTTATCGTTCTGTTGTGTGCGGCGTAGTCTCGCAACTCAGAGAACGTCCCGACCACCTTAGTAACCCCGCTGACGCAATTAGTTAACAGGTAGACGAACAAAAAGACAGCGTTGTATATTAACTAAAAAAGTAGATGATTTGACGAAAAGACGGCAAGTTGTCCAATAATGCAGACAATGGTTCTGATGTCACATATCTGTACCATTTTCTGACACAACAGAATATCAGTCACTTAAGAATTTTTAAGGAAGTCAGACTAAAATCAGTCAACAACAGAAAAAAACACATAGACACATGCGAGGACAGCTAACACGTATTGAACACAAATTGAATAGCAATGACTACATCAATGATTTCACACACACACACACACACACACACGATCAGAAACTTGTGATGAAAATACCAGTTTGTCGCGCCTTGATGATTTTCTCAGGGAACAATATTTTTCACCAATACACCATAGCCGCTCATCACGCCCAGTAGAGAACATTTCGGTTCTCACTAAAACAATTTCGATTACAAGCACTTTCTCTCAGACCGTAAATTCAAAAGTTTTCGAAACTTTAGCAACAACATCTACCCTCAAGCCTGGTTGGATCAATTTTTGTTTTCGCTACCACAAAATTCGCATTTGGGCCACAAACTGGAATTCATGTGTGAATATCTCGAAAGCCAGTCACGAAAACTAACAACGGCCGGGAGAGCCGTTTGGTGCCCACATGCCCCTCTGTATCAGCATCCGGTGACGCATAAGGGCTTAGGACGACACGGAGGCCGGCCGTTGCCACTGGGCCCTCACAGCCTGTTCGGATGGTCTTTTTCGTTTTTTTTCTTTTTTATATATATATCTCTAAAGCGAGCCGGCTGCGAAAACGCGGTCGGTAATCAGAGACTGTCGAAGCGAAGCTCATTTTTACCACGCTTTCCTGTCTACGTATTGGTCGCAAGCTTCTCAGGATCGAGTAACGTATGGAATAATAATTAAGAAAAAATTTAATCAGTCCGAGTTTTGTACCCTAGCCAGTTATTTTGAGGATATGTTACGTAGGAACCAATGTCTCACAAACCTGTACGATCCATCTCAGTCGATGAACATTTGCTTAAAGAAGTGGCCTTCACATTACCTTCACGTAATGTTAGAAGAAAGATGCACGGACGACCTACATACTTTTAAAGATTTTCTACAAGAATTGTAACTAGACACCGATAGTTGTATCACTAGAAAAAATTACAACAGAAATCGTGAATATCGAAATTAATTTCTGCCGTACCATCATAGAAATGAACAACGCTCTCGCGAAACTCATTAACAGAGAGACAATTACTAACGAAAAAACCTGGCACCGTCCGTATGATTCACAATGGCGTGGCCGAAACAGTTATCGTGACAGAAACCATTTCCGTAGTAATAGACAGGACAGGCAATATGGAAACGAGCCGAGAAACTGTCATAGTAACCAGAACATCTACAGGCGCGTTGCTTATGATAAAGGATACAACTCTGATAGATCAAGTCTACAGAACTTATGACAAAATAATTATAGAAATGGACAGTATTGTCAAAACTATAACGTAGTCAACAATGGCGAAGCGCTAGTAGATCAAGCCCACCGCGATATTTTTAGATGGTTGAGGTGAGACCGCCTAACCCGGCCAACAATCAGCGGCGTGGAAATAACACACAGCAATGACTCACAACGCTGGCAACTGCCGACATTGTTAACAAGGCTGAATCTTGAGAAAAATATCAGTGTGCTGTATAATATACAGAATGTTGCCAATTGCTTCGCCTTTAAAAGATATTGCACATGAACAAGATCGGGATCCCGTTTGGATAGACCTGAAAAGTAAGTGGCATGACAAGACAAACAATTCTCTTTAAACCTTGTACTGTCAACAACTCACTTTGGTCTTACTTATTTGGACCACGTAAGTGTTTCAACAAACTCCGCGCAACCTGTTACTTCAATGACACAGAAAAGAATATCAAAAAAATTGCCTCAAAGTGCAAAGCCATCCGCTGTAACACACAGTGTTCCATTATTTCCCATCGTTCCTTCAAAGTTAAAGGAATTAACAACTGTACATCTTCTAGGCCCACTTGTAAGAACTCAGAATGGATTTTCATATGTTTTTCTTGCCATAGAGCTGACTTCTAAACTTATTTCAGTCATTACGGTAAGGAGGGCCAGCGGCAAAACTGTATCACAAGCATTTGTGAAGTATTTCCTACCTGACTCTACATGAAGTGGGACATGCTGAAAATAATTTTGGACAGCAGTTCGCAATTCCGCTCAGGCACCTGGGCAATAACTTCAAGAAATTACATAATTAAACCCATATTCATGTGTCTCTGTTGACCACGAGCTAATTCTGCCTGATGTGAGAAATCAAAAAACTTTTCGTATTATATTGTCACCGACAACATAATTGAGATAGGCAGATACACATGGTTCAGAACATTGTAAACGGATTTCCACATGATTCTACTCCACTGCCTTCCTTAATTGCACTTAGGAATGAACAGCCACCAGACCGAATGTGAGAGCGTTCAGCATTTCCCTACTCATACAAACTATGTCACAAAGAGATAATAGACTTAACAATAAGTCAGATCAAGAAAGCTGTGTAGCGAAGTTAGAAGTCGCAACACACTAAGATAAATGTCAGCAAGCTATATGTTTATCAGAAAGTACTTGTGAAATCTCGTCCATTATCACACGAAAATAAGCATCTGAGTCATGTTTTTCTTGGTCTACAGTGGACCTTAGAAGTGGAAACAATACGTGCTAAAAGAAGTAAAGGATACTAGACAGAGATGGAAAAACATAAATGAGGAGACTATTGATTGAAATACAGATGGATTTTCTTAGCAATTTTAATGAAAAATATGCTACCAATTCACAATGTTTCTCCGTTTTTGCATTCTAGCATTTATTAATTAATTTCCTTGTATGGCTTAGATTAGTGATGATAAATGTATATAGTTTTGTCGTATAATGTGACTATTATTTAACATAGCTTTTACTTTATGTTAAATTACCTGTTACACAGTTACTGGTGCACCAACTTGCCTTTTGACACAGACTTCTTACTGGCAGTTCGTGATGACACTGGTATCTTGCATTTTTGTGGCATACTTTGCTCTAGTTGCTGCATCGTTTTAGTGATGAAACTTTTTGTATATGATTTGTCTTAGCTTAAGAATGTGTACTTCGTTTTGCTTACCAGTTTACCATGATGATTTTTTGCTGCATATGTGTAGGATAAGATACTCTGCTGGTTTATTATTCTGACGAAATATTTATCATGTTCACATGTGTATGATAATGAATTTGGCTGCATTGCTTTTCTGATGAAACATTTTTGTACATATATAATTTTGTTGCATTATATATATATATATATATATATATATATATATATATATATATATATATATATATGACGATCTTGCCGTTCTAATGAACAATAGAGAGGAAGCCAAACTTGCATACTTGCATTGGAAAAACTACACGAAATCTCACAGAAAACTGGGCTACAAATCTCCTATGAGAAAACACAGTATATGGAAAACAAACTTGTCAATAATCTCCCCATTACTACTCAATACGGGAAAGTGGCACAAGTTGCCCACTTCAGATAATCCAACAGAGATAATCCACAGAGATAATCCAACCATTAGGACTGAACTCAATAGCCAATAAAGATAGAATCTCTAGATTACAAAAAGCATAAAAGCCCACTTGGAATAACTATAATAAGAAATTTATTTCTGTGAATGCGAAACTAAGGCATTACAACACAGTAGTCCTACCAGAAGCACTTTATGCTACAGAAACTACTGTGATTCATGGTCATACTAAGATCAGAGAGTTTGAAAAGCGGGAAAGAAAAAAATCTGAGGAAAATATATGGACCAGTGTTTCGGGAAGGAATTTGGATTAAGAGGCCAAAGAGAGGGATTTACAAAGACACAGAAACAATAACAGACACCATTAGAAAGAGAAGGATGAAATTTTATGGACATATCAGCAGGATGAACAAAAGCAGGCTCACAGGACAAATCTTTGAGATAGTACACAAGAGCAAAAACAAGACAAAGTTCATCACCGAAGCAGAAGAACACATTAAAGAATTTGGGATCACACAAGACAACATAAACAACAGAGAACAGTTTAGAAACATCACACAGAAACACACACTTAAACAAGAACATACGGAGAACAGAATGGGAAAAAGATAGTCGGAAGAACGCAAGAGAGAACACAGTGAACGTATGAAGAGAATTTGAGAAGAACGAAGAAAAAAGAAGAAATCATGTCTACTAAAGTTCAATCGCTCTCTCGAAAGGGAATAATCAAAAATAATAATATATGGACCCTGTGACCATGCAGAAGTACTGCAATACAATGTGGCATGGAGTCGACTAACGTCTGAAATAGTGCTGGAGGTAATTGACACCATGAGCTCTGCAGGGGTGTCCATAAATGCGCAAGAGTACGAGGAGGTAGAGATCTCTTCTGAACAGCACTTTGCAAGGAGTTAAAGATATGGTCGATAATGTTGATGAGGGGGTTTAGTAGCCAGCGGAAGTGTTTAAACTCAGGAGAGTGATCCTGGAGCCACTCTGTAGCAATTCTGGACGTGTGTGGTGTCGCATTGTCCTGCTGGACTTGCCCAAGTCCGTAGGAACGTACAATGGACGTGAATGGACGCAGGTGATGAGACACTCCACAGAATTACAGAGCCTCCACCAGCTTGAACAGTCCTCTGCTGACATTCAGAGTCCATCGATTCATGAGGTTGTCTCCACTCCCGTAAATGTCCATCGACTCGATACAATTTGAAACGAGACTCGTCCGACCAGGCAACAAGTTTCCAGTCATCAACAGCCCAATGTCCGTGTTGACAGGCCCAGGCGAGGCGTAAAGCTTTGTGCCGTGCAGTCATCAACGATACACGAGTGGGCCTTCGGCTCCGAAAGCCCATGTCGATGACGTTTCGTTGAATAGTTCATACGCTGACGCTTGTTGATGGCTCAGCATTGAAGTCTGCAGTTAGCGGAAGGGTTGCACTTCTGATACGTTGAACGATTCTCTTCAGTCGACGTTGGTCACGTTTTTGCAGGATCTTTTTCCGGCCGAAGCGATGTCGGAGATTTGATGTTTTAGCGGATTCTTGATACTCACGGTGCACTCGTGAAATGGTCATAAGGGAAAATCCCCATTTAATCGTTACCGCCGGCCAATGTAGCCGAGCGGTTCTAGGCGCTTCAGTCTGGAACCGCGCGACCACTACGGACGCAGGTTCGAATCCTGCCTCGGGAATGGATGTGTGTGATGTCCATAGGTTAGTTGGGTTTAAGTAGTTCTAAGTTTTAGGGGACTGATAACCTCAGATGTTAAGTCCCATAGTGCTCAGAGCCATTTGAATGTTTTTAATCTTTACCTCAGAGGTGCTGTGTTTCATCTCTCGTGCGTCAAGTATCAAACCACGTTCAAACTCACTTAAACACTGATAAACTGCCATTGTAGCAGCAATAACTGATCTACGTAACAACTGCGCCAAACTCTTGCTGTCCCATAAAGGCGTTGCCGACCGCAGCACCATATTCTGCTTGTTTACATATCTCTTTATTTGAATACGCATGCCTATACCAGTTCCTTTGCCTCTTCAGTATATATATATATATATATATATATATATATATATATATATATATATAACAGAGAGAGAGAGAGAGAGAGAGAGAGTGAGAGAGTGTGTGTGTATGTGGCTCCTGTAGTTTTAACACTTAGGGTCAGTACTTACTGATAGAGGTTAGAGGTAATAAATAAAGTAAATGTCATGACTAATAAACATTTATGAAAAATTGATGTTATTAAGATAGAAAATCGAGAATGTAGCGGGTGTACCTAGAAATGAGAAAAAATAAGTAAAGGGAAATGTAAGTAGTAAAATGTTTTAGTGAGCAGGTCGAATTCATATATGCTTTGGCTGAATCAACATGTTGATTGCAATGTGGAAATATAATTGAGTATAGGGAGGTTGAATAAGTTTATATTACATGGTTATGACAAAGTGCTAAAAAAATATTGGAAGGAAGTTTGAGTATCACATTTCTGGAAGGCAAATTGACACGATATTTTTGGCAGGTAAATTGCCATGAAATGTGTTACTATGTGAATATTATGTTTTTCGGCAGGTGAATTGAGGTAGAAGATATTATGAGACAAATAGGTTTCAGTGAAAATATAAATTCATGTAGTATGAATACAGTACAGAAGTTATAAAGCCTATCAGAACATTAGAGTAGTATATGACACTAGGATCAAATATCATGCAGACTGACTGAGACTTTGATACTGTAGTGCACTCACCTCTCTTTCCTTCTCCTTTACATGAACTATGATACATTTATTTGTTTTTGCTTTTTTTCTGGTCTATACACATTCTTGCCATTACATTTGTATTTTTCATGTTTGCATTTTTATAACCACTGTTCCTATGTTTTACATGCTAGTCGTTACTTATTTGTAACCTGATGTTTCCTGAGTGATTAGGTATCATAAGATATGTTATAGTGTGCACACTAGATTTTCTTATACGTTTACACAGCCATTTGTCACTTTTAGAAGATGTTGTATTGTTAGTTGCTCCACTTGTTAAACTTCCTCTTGGTACCTTGAACAGAATATTGCATAATTATTTGCGTATAGAGATGTTTTTGATCACATTGATTACTGTAATCTACAAACATTAACGTATTGTATATAAGCTTCATCTTAGGTTTTCGTGCAATGCTCTTGTACCATTCCACAAATTTGCTAGGAATAAGGTCTATTTCTCTGCAAATCACACATAAATGCATGGCAGTGAGTTCATCGAACCACCTTCACAATAATTATCTATTTCTCCACTCTCGAAAAACGGTCACCTACATCTTTCCGAGTGAGTTCTGATTTTTCTAATTTTATTATGATGATCGTTTCCCACTCTGTAGGTCGGTGTCAATAAAATATTTTCGCATTCGGAGGAGAAAGTTCGTGTTTGAAATTTCGTGAGAAGATCCCACCAAAATGAGAAAGACCTTTGTTTTAATGACGTCCACTCGAAATCCTCTATCATGTCGTGACACACTCTAACCTATTTCTCGATAGTACAGAACGTGCTGCTCTTCTTTGAACTGTCTCGATGTACTCCCTTAATCCTGTCAAGTGAGGATCTCACATTGCGCAGAAGCACTCCAAAAGAGGTCGGACAAGCGTAGTGTAGCCAGTCACTTCAGTACATCTTTTGCGTCTTCTAAGTGTTCTGTCAATAAAACGCAGTCTTTGGTTCGCCTTCCACAATCAGTTCGTAATTGAATTTACGACCTTTAGATGTGATTGCTTTATCATGTAACTGAAGTTTAACGAATTCCTTTTAACAGTTGCGTGGATCAACTCACACTTTTTGTTATTTAGGGTCAACAGCCAATTTTTGTACCATGCAGATGTCTTTTCTCAATCATTTTGCAATTTGATTGGATCTTCTTATGACATAACTACATGATAATCGATAGCATTGTAACACCCCACCCGTCACCTATCTGGTTTTGGTGTGTGTTCACGCCAGGTAATTAACTAACAGATCAACAGAGAGTGCAAAACTGCCACAATGTCAGATAATGCAAAGAAAGTAATAAGGCCCTGTGACTCCTGATTGAACTGCTGTGGCAGTGTTCACATTAATTGATTCAGAATTGATCCCTTTTAATTAAAAAGGGGTACACATTGATGTTATATTCAGCTATTGAACACCAGATACAAATGTTGAACATAAAATTAATTAAGAAAATGACTTGGGATTTCAACTACTTGATTGAAAACAGATGCAGTCGATTAGCACAAATTTATTTTAACTCATGACCTTCAATCATCACATTACATGACTCTCCTACCAAGCAGTGGTAATAAATTGCGTTTGCGTGGAGTAAAGCATGATAACTCAAAAGTAATTCCTATCGACTGACCCAGGCGTAATGCGAAGTGCCTGAAGAATTCTACAATACACGGCCCATGAAACCCTCATGGAAACTTTGCGGATGTGATCCAACAAATTAATCAGTGGCCGGAGGGGGCGCAATATCACCGAATACAGTGTGGCGGAGCAGTGTCGTTGAGCGGCCGTCGGCCAACCTTGTGGTGCTGCAAGGCTGCGCTCGTCTACTCACTCCTAGCTATCTTCCTCAGTACATAGCTGAACCAAAACTTCCCATCTCCAAGCTCAATCGTTCCATTTGCTTAGTCCTAAACTGCAGAGATGCTCACTTTCTCAGGCAAGTTGAGTAAAGAACGCCACATCCGCACTCTAGGCAAGCTGGGAACGGACGACCCCTACGGAGACTTCTCACAGTCCGCTCTTCACCTCGGTTTCCCCTCCAGCAAAATCACTTATGCCAATTGCAGCGCAAGTTGCGTTAATTATGCGTCGCTTCCCAGTGCCGACCAATGCCTGCTCTGGGAAGTGAACAAATTCCCACAAAATTTTCCTTCCTCTCAACTTCTGCTATTTAGCTCCTCCCAGGCTACCCATCAAGGTTAGCGTATGCACAAACACCAATTTCCCCGGAATTCTGACTCCCAGGAGAGTACTTCAAATTCCTTGGTCCTACGTTCCCATCAGAGGCCGGCGTATTTCATTCTGTCGCTATTCACCTGATTTACTTCAGACTCTGCGGACTGTGAATTCAGCGTGAAGTTGCTATAGTTATCAACACACATATTTTGACCTCTGCTGACCACTCCACCGTAGCTTTGGGCGGTTCCTCGCATGTTTCACTGAAAACAGGACGACAGACATTTATCAACAGGCGTACAAGTTCTCCATCTGCTTCCCGGCACACCAGCATGGGGTCAACTACCCACTCACTGTCACTCATCTTAAGGCAGCTGGAGGCCGCGCCCCGTTACCGCTTTCTCAGAGCTTGAGCAGCCCTAAGCTGCCTATTGCCGCTTCCCTTCGCTGCTCCCCCGCCGGCCACAGTCAACTCTGAATACTTCCCTGGGATAAACTAGCCTCCAGTAAATCGACGCAATTCCACAAAGTTTTCATGTCGTGTGAATTACTTTAAAACCATCACCTGACATTAATTATTCCAAGACATCCATACTATTATAAAATAAATAAAATGAAATTAAATATTAATTTATTGTATATGTATGATAGTGATTGGTTGTAATTAATATTTGCTTATCTGGAATGTAGACATTTAATTATGTGGTATCAGACGCTTGACAGTGGCTTTTTCGTAAGTGCAATGTTATTCGTAGTTGACCGTGAAATAAAACTAAAATAATCGGACTTCGTATTTAAATCTTTTCCAAAGACTGCTGCGGCAGGTGCGGACTCAAAATCTAAATCTCAATATTAGAATAATTTGCCAGCCATGTCAATACATCGTACAGAGGTGACTGTCTACTAAACATAAAAAAGTTTACACAGTTAGTTAAATCAGATATATTCAACGAATAAGCCTACAGTTAAATAATTCAACTTACTTTCATAAATATAGATTCTTTACAGTATCGAGTGCCTAGTAAGATTGCAACTCGCAGTGTTCTTATATAACATAAAATATGGCAGTGTGCCAGTTAATAAAATATACGTGCTTCCCGCTCCAGACCTACTTCTTCTTAATCAAACATAAGAATGTCCTAATTGTATTTTGTTTTATCAGCGACATAGCGCTGCAGTTCTGTGCCATAGGCTTTATTTATTTGTCAGAGGTTAATTATTTAATTAAGATTTCGCGTTTCCGAGGAAACTCACGCATGGCATGCAAATGTGCCTTTATATTGCCCCCTGAATTGCGAGGCGAAAGGACACACCTGCAGGCGAGCAATTCACCTAAAGGCACAAGAAAATCTAAGTTATCTACAACTATTTACATGACATACATTATACAGTATATTATATACAAAATTTAAATGACGCGCGTGCGCCGTAAAAGTTCTTATGTTGGCAAAATAGAGTACGCGCATGCGCAGAAGCGTCTGTGTGACTCCGGCACTGCCGTTATATCGTAAATTTAGACCTCGCGGCTCAGTATTGCAGTTCATATTGTTCGTGTGCGCGCGCGTTTCTTAGTCGTTGCATAAAGGAAATATTCCACCAAGATTACATATGAAGAGTACATTCTATGACAGGTAACTTAGTTTTAAAATTACAATATTTGTTATAATACAATACAACTTTAGATTGTTGAATGTTCTTAGTTACATAGTATTGCATTGATACACTTCAAAGAAAAATGTATTTTTGTTTCAGGTGCGTTGACCTATACACATCGTGTCGTTATTACAGTTTATATTCATCTGCTGCACAATAATTTTTCACAGGTTAGTGTCGTCGTGGTAAAGTTTTTTGATCACAGTAACATCGCTGTATAACAACGTAATTGATACATAAGCATGTCCATTTCCTATTTCCATTATAGTCGTTGTGATGCAGTTCGTTGTCACAAAAACCATTGTTTATTACAGATCAGACGTGACCCGTCGAGTAATTGGTCCATATGCAGTTCATTTTCGATATTCCGTGGAAGCTTGGTTGCAGAACCTCGGACGACACATAGCTGGCGTCGATCCTTGGACAGTCCAGGTAAGTGTGTCCGTCACATTTCGAGAACATTCCATTCCCTGAAGTTCCAACCAAAATTCTTCCACTCGTCGTGTTGTTTTCTGGACAGGCACGTTGTGACCATTTAATCCAGTCAACATCTTGAAGTTAGATACTGTAGTAATGTCACTAGACGATGCACCAATTATGCACTTCACATTTTCAGTTTTTTTTTTTTTTTGCTATATATAGTTCACCTAAATTTTCGTAGTTACTTATCAAAGAAATCGTTCATCGCGTTTACAAAGGTACGATGTATGATGAATTTCATTAACAGGTTCTTTCACATAGGTTTCTGCGTAGTTGCAGACTTAGTAATGTACGTTAATGTCCATGAACAGTGGTTCACTACGCAATTTTTTTTTTAAGTTTTTCACATTTTGGCACTCGTTATCGTTCAAATTTTCACATAGTAACAGTTACATTATACATCTTTTTTTTTTAAAAAAAAAAGTAATCATACATATACACGTTACATATTTTCTTAGCATAAACATAATTCAGTTACACATAAACATGTTTACATCATCATTACATAGCTATAAATTATTACATTTGTCACATTTGATTACATGAATTGCAGATGTTTACGTTCTCTTTAACGGTTTTGCTGGGATTTTATCGATGTTTTTTGTGATGTCATCTGAAATTGAGATAGGTTAGACACAACATTCATTACATCAGTAGGCAAGACCAGGCGTTTTCGCTACTCAATAAATATTCAAAATAATAAGAGAAGGAAAGCTGTTAGATTCCTCGCGTTTTGTGAGTGTGTTTATAGTGTCTGTGTGGCCTTGGCTACTGGTAGATGCTTTTCTTGCTGAGAGATATGCGTCTAATCTATTTCTCGAAGTAAAAGATCGCTTCTCAGATGACGTCTGTCGGTTCGTCAGGTGTCATACCAAGTCAGTGGTACCTACAGTCACGTATGTTCCGTGAAAAATTAATATATCATTCACTGCTACGTAATCATAAATTTTACCTTAATATTCAGTCTTCTTGGTAGTGCCACGGCGTTGAAAGAAAAGTTCTTCTGTCTGCAACTGCGTCACTGGTACAGCTGAAATGAAAATTTCCATACTACTTATCATCTGTGTTGTAGCAAACAGAGTTTTGCGAGTTGCTTAGCAATGTTTTCATGGATATGACTTTGACATTATTTGGCATGAAATGCTCTAAGATCTCGGTGTGCGTATAGCCCAATAATTTTGTTAGTTCTAGGATGTTGTAACAGATACGCACCAGGATGCGATATGTTAACAATAATATAGCAGACGCCACTTAGCATTGCGTCGTTTGAGTGCTACAGATATATGATGAGTACGAAGTAGTACAAGCATTCCTACCTTGAATTTTTGTTTCTTTTTATTATGTTTGTGTGATGTTTGTTTCATATCTGTGCGTGGTGTGTCAGTGTAGTCAATACTTCTTTTATTTTCTGTTCAGTTGTGATTTCCTTGTCTGACAACTTAGGTAATGGTTGTATCCATTGATCGCTCTGTTTGCAATTGAACATGATCTCGTTAGGTGTGTAATTTGTATTGTAAATATTTAAGTTATTGTGTATGTCTTCGAAAAGACTTAGGTAGGACACCCAATTAGTATGTTTTGATGAAATATAGGTCCTCATGAATCGGTTTAGTTCTCGGAAAAGTCTCTCAGTCGCGATACATTGTGGACTAAACCTTGAAATAAATATACTTTTAATGTTATTGTCCGTCAAGAAATTTCTCCATTTGTGCCCAGAGTAGTATGCTGCATTATCTGACAGAATTGCTTTAGGTTTTCCCACGTGCGTCAGGTAACCACTTGAGAATCTTCGTATTATACCATTTGCAGTGGCGGATTTTAAAGCATAAAGTTTTACATGTTTAGAAAATATATCGTAAAAAGCTAAGATTTATTTGACGCCTCCAGAGCTTGCTGGATGCGGTCCACTGATGTCAGTACACAGAATTTCCAGGGGTTTACTCGGTAAAATAGAATGTAAATCTGTTTTTGTGGATAAATTCTGAGGTTTTGATTTTTGACATATGACACATGTTTTCAGTTCCTGTAAATTTTTCTTCTCATATTGCTAAAATAACAATATGTGCTGAGCTTTGCCAAACACTTTTTCGTCCCATAATGACCCCAAACTTACTGTGTGTGCCAAATCAAATTACGTTCAGACTCTTTGGGAATGCATACACACCAGTTAGTAGCATTTGGATGTCGGCGATAAAATAACACATCATTGTGTAACTTGTAATACTTAGTCAAAGGATGATTGTGTTTTTCTACCAGTAATGTTATTATCTTATACCAGTGAGGATCAGATTTTTGTAATTTAGCCATGTTTCTGCACATATCAATATAATATTGGTGATACTGCTTGTCTTGCATTAAGAGAATCCTGTAGTCATTTATATTTTCTAAGTCACTGTTAGTTTCATTCATACCTTGTGGAAGTCTAGACAAAGCGTCGGCAATGGTGTTGTCCTTACCTTTTATGTACTTAATTTCAAAGGAGTAGTTCTGAAGAGTAACTGCCCATCGTGATAATCTAGGATGTACAAGTTCACAAGTTAACAAAAATGTCAGGGCCTGGTGATCGGTATAAATTACTGTATGTTTGCCAAATAAATAATAATTGAATTTCTTGAATGCCCAGACTATGGAAAGTGTTTCTAACTCAGTAGTGGAGTATGTACGCTCACATTCAGTTAGAGTACGACTTGCAAACCCAATAATTATTATGTGTTCCTTTTCTTTATTCTTTACAACTTGAAATAAGCAACAGCCCAAGCCAGTACATGAAGCATCACTAGTCATACAAAAATCTAAATTGAAATCTGGATGGCTTAATATGTTTGCATTCACTAAAGCATGTTTAATTGCATTACAGTCATTCTGGCACTGTTCCGACCAGATCCAAACTTGATTCTTTCTGAGTAGATTTAACAGATGTTTACTGTTCAAAAGTGGTTGTGGTAAAAAACGTCTGAAAAATGAACATAGCCCAAGGAATGATTTTAACTGCTTTTTTGTTCGAGGGCTAGGAAAGTTTCTGATAGCATCTAATTTACTGGGATCAGGACGTATGCCCTGTGAATTAATGATATGTCCTAAATATTTTATCTCACTGCAATCAAATTTTGATTTTCTAAGATTGGCTGTGACTCCAGCTTGTGCAAATTTTTCTAAAATTCTTTGAAGTGTGTCAACGTGTTCATTCCAAGACTGTGTAGCTATCAGTATATCATCTACATAGTGTGTGACTGTCTCAACTAAATCATCGCCAAGCACGGTATCCAGGGCTGTAATGAATACCCCAGAACTGACATTCAATCCGAAGGGTAGAACACAAAACTGATAGGTTCGCCCCCCGAACATAAATGCAGTATATTTCCAAGAATCAGGAGTGATACCTACTTGCCAAAATGAATTAGCGAGATCTATTGTGGAAAAATATTTTGCATCTAGAAATTTCTGTAATTGCTCTTCTAAATTTTCGGGTTTTGTGTGAACCGGTAAAATTATTTCATTAATTGCTCGTGCGTCTAACACTAGCCTAATGCTACCATTTGATTTTTTGACAACAAGTAGAGGACTACAGTAAGGTGAGGTGGATGGTTCTATGACCCTCCAGTCTAACATTTATTTTAGTTCTTGCCACACAGCAGGTCGTTGAGATAACGGTACGTTATATGTCTTGTGGTAGAAGATCTTGTGAGGCTTAACTTCAATCTTGTACACATACGTGTTGATAACACCTAATCGTTTGGTAAAAACTAGTAAATATTTGGATAACACTTCCTGTAGTTTTATACGTTCATATTCACTGAGAGCTGTAGCTTCATTTATCTTATGATCAAGCAATGTTTTCAAGTCCATTAGCTCTGTGTCAGATGAGTGTGTTTGCATGTCTTGAATGTCATTGTCAAGTACTAACTCAACCTTGTACCCTGTACAGCGTTCGTCATGCTTTAGAGTTCTCCTGTCCAAATTAATTACACTGCCTTTATCATTTAAAATACATTTACCTTTGGAGAAGTCTATAATGCAGTCCTTCTCGCTCATAATATCTAATCCTAATATGCAATTTGTCACAAGGTTTTGTACAACCAGGAATGGACATTGCACGGTTCCATTACCTATTTTAATGTTTACAAAAACTTGCTTCTTAGCCCTACATGACTTATTACCTAGAGCAGTAGCTATTTTACAGTTTTGGGCGGGAAACTCAGGCACAGGCTCCAATTCACACATCTTTTTATAGAAATTAAAAGACAAAACGCTCACAGCTGCACCTGTATCTAAGATAATAGTAGTTGGAATCCCACCTACTACACCAGTAGTAGATGCTAAAACAATTTAATTTGTGTTCTTACGACATTGTCTACTGTCTTGCAAAAGTTCATCTGATATATTCTCATTGTGGTTGTATCTTATAAATAAAACAGGTAGTTTTTGTTTAGAATTATTAGGCAAATCAATATTTTGTTGTTCAATGGTGGTGTCAAATAACTGATTAACATTGAAGTCGCCCCACAAGAATTCTTCAGCCACGACCCAGGGCATAGAAGTGACTGTTTCTAGTTTGTTGGATTAGCATTTGTATTATGTACTGACACAGATAGAGGTTGTGTATCAGGTGTCACTTCTATTATATTCACATTCGGATATTGCCTGTTGTGATCTCCAAACTTTTGCGGTTGTTGTTGCAGTTGCGCATTGTGACTTACATGTCGGTCGTAAGGTATGCTCCAATTTTGTCCTGGTGGCTGCTGTGGTATAGCAGTGTTTGAATGAATGTATTGATCGCTACGAGTCCAGCCTTGATGCTGTATTGGCTCGTAGTTATTATTATTTCTATTTCTGTTTGTGTTTTTGTTGTTACATTTGTATCCGTTATTACCGTTGTTGTTGTAGTTGTTGTTATTACCGCGGTGCCTTTTGTATGGATTGCCGCATGAAGTGTTATTACTGTTGTAACTGTTGTTTGTATTGGAATACGCGTGTTGATTTTGATTTCCGTATCGAGACGGCGTGTGAGTTTGCTGTTTTTGCTGTACCGCGTATCCAACTGTGGGCGCGCCAGAACTGAGTTGGCAAGCCTGCATGTTTTGCATACCACTAGTATAAACATTGTGGCTGCTGTTTTGCCGCGCGAAGCGCTGATCTTCTAGTAACATGTCAACCGAATCTAAAGCCGTTAAAAAATAATCTGGATCGTCATCCGGAATATGTAAGAGTTTTTCTTTAATGTTGAAAGGCAATTTGCCCTTCAACGCACGGAGTATATCACGTGTTGCGACTGGTTCGTCCAAAAAATGTCCCATGTTCAAGTACTTTTCAAAATATCTGCGTAAGTTACCATTTTTACTGTTAAAAGTTTCAGGTTCTAAAATTTGTCTTCTGAGTCGCTCCTGGACGGATTGCGACCAGAATTTGTTCAGAAAGGCACGCTCAAACTCGCTGTACGTGGTACATACGTCAGCTTGACTGTATGCCCAGACAGCTGCATCGCCTTGGATGTAACCGACAATATATGAAATCTTTTTCCGGTCACTCCAAGTGCGTGTAAATGCGTTACTAAAAGATTTAAGAAAAATCACCGGATGAATGGTTCGTTTTTCTGGGATAAAAGTCTGAAATTGCCTGTGTTTTATAAGCTTTCTTCTTCCTTTGCATTATGATATGGATTTGTTCCACTGTAATTACTCCAATGTTCAGATGGTGAGTAATTACGATAATGTTGCTGTGGTTTACCATGATAATAGCTTGTGTTTGTGTTTGCACGTCGTGGTATGTGTTGTAGTCGTGGTGTGTTTTGTTCTTGTGTGTTTGTCGTGTGCGGTATGTGTGCGTCATACTCGAATGTATATTGGTTTCTTAACTGTACATTTTGACTGATATTTTCGTTACATTCAGACTGTGGTTGATCGGTGAATTGTCTCACGGGTGCAGTGACGGATTGTACTGCGTCACTAATCAGCTGTTTGTTATTAGTGATGTATTCCGCTACGGAGTCGTGCACAATTGTTGGTAAATTTTCACGTATGCATCTATCAAAATGTTTGTCTTTGCTCTCTACCCAATCATGAAATTCTTTATTAATATTTTGAAAATGAGCTGTGGTATCAGATTGTAATCTGTCAGTCAGTTGTTGTTCAACATCGCCAAATTTATTCTGCACGTCAGTAATTCGTTTTTCAAGGTTGTCATGTACTGAAGGATATGTTTGAATTTGTTCAGTAAGAGCTTCACACGTGACATTAAGGATTTTTACTTGTGTCTGCAAAAGTGCCACGTCATTTGTGGTCTTTTCTTGTCTCGTATTAAGCTTGGAAAATTTCGTACTGAGTTCAGTCATCTGTTTGGTCAGTGTGGTGTCCATAAGTTCCACACGTTTACATAAAGTGTCATTACATGCCGTGATTGCTATGAGGTCAGATTTAATTTCGTCATTTTGTGTCTTTAACTGTTCATTGTGTGTCTTTAAGGTTGTCAAGTGTTCCGCGTTCTGCAACCTTAAGGTTGCCATATTTTATGCGTTTTGTTTCATTAGCATTTGTAACATGTGGGCAATGTTTACTGTTTGCAAGGTCTCTGCCCCCGCCGCGTCATTAGACGTGACGTCATGTATTAACATGGGCTCTGACTGAGACTTTGAAATTTTTGTGGTGGACGGCCTATTGTCAAAATTTCCGTTAACACTTGCGTCAATATTTGATGAATCGTCACTACCGGTTGCTGTCGTAAAGTCATTTTCTAACATTTGGCTCTCGTCCGAGTCGGATTGCGTCTGAATAGTATGTCTTTGCTGTTCCATCTTTGCGTATTGTTTTCTAGTTATGACCATGCCACACGTATGGTATGCTTCAAGAAAATAAAGTTTGACAGTGGTTTTAAAATAAAATGCAGTTGAACATGAATCGCTCGTAACAACAATGGCTGTTTGTTAATTTAAAAATGTAAACTGAATATGGGATTATTGTTAATGGCTGCTGGCCATGTTACAACGTATCGTACAGAAGTCGGCCTTATTGTACACTCGTCTATAGGTATTGCTGCAGAAGTTATTGTTTAAGGAAAAGCACTGAGAATGAAATTTATCACTGAAAACTGCTACGCGCGAAAGAAATACTACAGAATCTACTGAAGAGCTAATACACTGAATTATGCGTCTGGTCAAGCCTGCAAATGCAAAGATGCTGCGTCTTACCTTATTTTGCTGGAAGCTTCGTTGCGTCTTCCCGCAAAATTTTAGAATTGGAAAATATCTTCAGATATTTGTTATTTCTCGTGCATTCACGTCCAGGTCCAGAAAGTTGATTTTTCACATGAAACAAAGAGAACAATGCAACAAATGACAAAATTGAAAGAGTCCGACACGCAGTTGCCAATATAAAATAAATAAAATAAAATAAAACATTAATTTATTGTATATGTATGATAGCGATTGGTTGTAATTAATATTTGCTTATCTGGAATGTGGACGTTTAATTATTTGGTATCAGACGCTTGACAGTGGCTTTTTCGTAAGTGCAATGTTATTCGTAGTTGAACGTGAAATAAAACTCAAATAATCGGACGTCGTATTTAAATCTTTTCCAAAGACTGCTGCGGTAGGTGCGGACTCAAAATCTAAATCTCAATATTAGAATAATTTGCCAGCCATGTCAATACGTCGTACAGAGGTGACTGTCTACTAAACATAAAAAAGTTTACACAGTTAGTTAAATCAGATATATTCAACGAATAAGCCTACAGTTAAATAATTCAACTTACTTTCATAAATATAAATTCTTTACAGTATCGAGTGCCTAGTAAGATTGCAACTCGCAGTGTTCTTATATAACATAAAATATGGCGGTGTGCCAGTTAATAAAATATACGTGCTTCCCGCTCCAGACCTACTTCTTCTTAATCAAACATAAGAGTGTCCTAATTGTATTTTGTTTTATCAGCGACATAGCGCTGCAGTTCTGTGCCATAGGCTTTATTTATTTGTCAGAGATTAATTATTTAATAAAGATTTCGCGTTTCCGAGGAAACTCACGCATGGCATGCAAATGTGCCTTTATACTATACCCTCTACAACATGCATTGTGCCTTGTCAGTCATTTTTGATCAGCCCTACTGTTCGCTCAACGTGCGTTAGGTGATCTTTAATGACTTCATGTAAGGGGCATAGTTCTTGCCATCTTACAGCATGATCTGCAAGAAACCTAGGATTACCGCTCAGGTTTTCTCCCAATTCGTTTACATAGATAAGGAACTGCAGGGAGTCTATAATACTATCTTGGGAAAGCCAGAAATCACTTCTGTCTTACTCGATGACTTTCCATCAGTTACTACGAAATGTGACCTCTCCGATAGAAAATCACGAATCCAGTCGCATAAGAGAGATGAAATTCCATATGCACGCAGTTTGAGCCGCGCGGAGTGGCCTGCAGTTAAGAGGCGCCATCTCACGGATTGCGCCTCCCCTCCCGCCGGGGGTTGGAGTCCTCCCTCGGGCATCGGTGTGTGTGTCGTCCTTGGCATAAGTTAGTTTAAGTAGTGTGTAAGTCTAGGGACCTATGACATCAGCAGTTTCGTCCCTTAGGAATTCACACACATTTTGAACGCAGTGAGGTATAGTGACGAAAGCCTTCTGTAAATCTAAAAATATGGAATCAGTTTGAAATCTCTTGTCAATAGCACTCAACACTTCGTGTGAATAAAGAGCTAGTTATGCATCACAGAAACGATGTTTTCTAAATCTGTGTTTAGTATACGTCAATAGACCGTGCTCTTCGAGGTAATTCTTAATATTCGAACACAATATATGTTTCAGAATCCTGCTGGATATCTACGTTAATGAATATACCTGTAATTTATTTGATTACTCCCAATGCCCTTCTTAAATGTTGGAGTGACCTGTGCAGCTGTCCAGTCTTTGGGTACGGATCTTTCATCGAGGGAGCGGTTCTCAATAATTGTTAGGTGTGTAGCCATTGCATTAGCACACTCTGACAGGATCCCAACTGGTATACAGTGTGGATCGGAAGACTTGCTTTCATGATGTGATTTGAGCTGGTTCACTATTCCGAGGATATCTACTTTTAAGTTACCCATGTTGGCGGCTGTTCTTGATTCGAGTTCTGGAGTCTTTTATTTACTCTTTTTTAAGGAATTTCGGAAGACTGTGTTTAGTAAGTCTGTTTTAGCAGCACTGTAATCAACAGCATTTCCATTGCTATCGCACACAGAATTCATTGATTGTGTCTTGCTGCTGGAATACTTTACATATGACCAGAATCTCTTTGAATTTTCCCTGGTTTCGAGACAAAGTTCCTTTGTGGAAACTGTTGAAGCATCTCGCACAGAAGCCCACGCGAAATTTCGAGCTTCTGTAAAAGATCACCAATTTTGGGGATTTTGCGTTTGCTTAAGTTTGGCATGCTTTTTTCGTTGTTTCTACAACCAGGTTTTGACCTAATTTGTGTACCATGGGTGATTTGCTCCGTCGTTTGTTAATTTATTTGGTATAAATCCCTCAGTTGCTGTCGATACTATTTCTCTGAATTCAAGCAACATGTGATCTACACTTACATTGTTAATTTGGAAGGAGTGGAGACTCTTAGAAAAGCGCCAAGTGAATTTTTATCTGATTTTTGAACAGATATATTTTTCGATCATTTCTGTGGGATTTTGGAGTTACGGTATTCAGTCTCGCTACGACAGCCCTGTGTTCACTAATCCGTGTATCATTTTTGACCCTCGTTATTAGCTCAGGATTATTTGTTGCTAAGTGTTCAAGTGTGTTTTCACGACCGTTTACTATTCGAGTCGGTTCATGAACTAACTGCTGGAAATAATTGCCAGAGAGTGCGTTTAGCATAATTTTGTATGATGTTTTAAGTGTACCTTCCGATTTAAATATCTAGTTTTGCCAAGATATAGAGGGTAAATTGAAGTCGCCATCAACTATAGTTGTACGAATCGCGTATGTGTCTGAAATTAGGCTTAAGTTTCCCTTGAACCTTTCAGCAATTGTATCATCTGAGTTGGGAGATCAGTAAAACGATCCAGCTATTATATTATACATACTAACTCTCAGCAACTATCTACTTCAATTTCGCTCTAAGATAAACTACTTGTAGCAGCAATAAACACGCCACTGCCAACTGTACTTAGCATATATATATATATATATATATATATATATATATATATATATATATATGAATGCTTCATTATTTTTTTGGTTATTTCTCATAGATATTCGTAAGTAATTTCATAAAGAACTCTGCATGTGCGAATAAGATTTTTGTAATGTACTGTTTTCTGAACGTCAATACGACAAGAACAAAACAACATGCTAAGCACAAGGTAAGTTACTTTTATTTCAAGCCAGATCTCAATTTGTATTCTTATGAGGAAACAGTTCACAGTCAGAATTACTGGCTATTGCGCGAAGCAAGCAGATTTGTTTCCTGTGAACGGTCCAGTATTTTATTTTTGTGGACATTCCAAGTCAGAAACTGCAATTTCATGATCCCCAACTTTCATAATGTACTTCAGCGTTGAGTTTCAGTTAACAGTTTTCATTGACTACACAGTTAGTTATTTTGGATTAGTTTTCATTATTTCAAATCAGTATATCACTCCGAATTAGTTTTCATTATTTAAAATCAGTATTTCACTAAGTTTTGTTTCTCGACACTGTTTCACATGCGCGACACAGGACAAACCAAAAGTCAGTATTGTTCAGCAGCTGAATATGACACCTAAAACTTCTAATCTTTGAAATAATCATATTCAGCAACGTTACACACTCTGAACCACTAATTCAAAATGCTTCTGGCTTCAGCAAGCCTACGAAAGTTCATCAGCAGTAGACCAGCTGAGCCGGTTATGGTCCAAAGCACATTATTGATGACGTCATCGATGAGTTATAACTTGTCCAGCACCAAACTTTTGTCTTGCCCACCAAGCCTTATACCAAATAAGGTGTAGTAGACATTTTTCGTGTGACTATTAATGTCTCGTCTTTGCTTAGTAAGAGCTTAGCTGTCACAAACGTAACTGAATACTGTCTACTAGATGGTAGGAAGGACATTGAACTTGGGTAGTTCATGCAGGTGTCTTACCTATAATGCTCCAGTGATGTGATGACTAGCACATCTGCCTGGTAAACAGAAGCTCTGGGTTCAGGTCCCTGCCGTGGCACAAACTGTAATTCATAGCCTCAGCTTCTGACATTTTAGCAGATTTGTCTCAAGGCAAATCTAATTTCATCAGATCTATAGACCATCCACACTTGAGGTACAGAGAGGATTTCCCCATTATGTACAAAGCTGGGGTGTTTTCCAATACTGAAGAGCCTCAGCAATACTGACTGTTTAAGAAGGGGAAAATAGGCTGAAGGCATGAATTGAAATTCGTGTTAGGGAGGGCACTAGAGTAAGATAATCCATGCCGCTATCGACAGGGGATCTCAAGTTGATTCCGTATTTCTAGATTTCCGGTAACCTTTTGACACCATTCCTCACAAGCGACTTCTAATCAAGCTGCGGGCCTATGGGGTATCGTCTCAGTTGTGCGACTGGATTCGTGATTTCCCGTCAGGAAGGTCGCAGTTTGTAGTAATAGACGGCAAATCATCGAGTAAAACTGAAGTGATATCAGGTGTTCCCCAGGGAAGCATCCTGGGACCTCTGCTGTTCCTGATATATATAAATGACGTGGGTGACAATCTGAGCAGTTCTCTTAGGTTGGTCGCAGATGATGCTGTAATTTACCGTCTAGTAAGGTCATCTGAAGACCAGTATCAGTTGCAAAGCGATTTAGAAAAGATTGCTGTATGGTGTGGCAGGTGGCAGTTGACGCTAAATAACGAAAAGTGTGAGGTGACCCACATGAGTTCCACAAGAAATCCGTTGGAATTCGATTACTCGATAAATAGTACAATTCTCAAGGCTGTAAATTCAGCTAAATACCTGGGTGTTAAAATTGCGGACAACTTCAGTTGGAAAGACCACATAGATAATATTGTGGGGCAGGCGAGCCAAAGGTTGCGTTTCATTGGCAGGACACTTAGAAGATGCAACAAGTCCACTAAAGAGATAGCTTACACTACACTCGTTCGTCCTCTGTTAGAATATTGCTGCGCGGTGTGGGATCCTTACCAGGTGGGATTGACGGAGGACATCGAAAGGGTGCAAAAAAGGGCAGCTCGTTTTGTATTATCACGTAATAGGGGAGAGAGTGTGGCAGATATGATACGCGAGTTGGGATGGAGGTCATTAAAGCAAAGACGGTTTTCGTCGCGGCGAGATCTATTTACGAAATTTCAGTCACCAACTTTCTCTTCCGAATGCGAAAATATTTTGTTGAGCCCAACCTACATAGGTAGGAATGATCATCAAAATAAAATAAGAGAAATCAGAGCTCGAACAGCTCGTTTTTCCCGCGCGCTGTTCGGGAGTGGAATGGTAGAGAGATAGTATGATTGTGGTTCGATGAACCCTCTGCCAAGCACTTAAATGTGAATTGCAGAGTAATCATGTGGATGTAGATGCAGCTGTGTTACCTATATTGCTATGGTGCTGTAATGCCTAACAAATCTGCCTAGTAAGCAGGAAACCAAGTTCAAGTGCTGAGTGTGATACAAGTTTCAGTTCATTTCCTCAGCTTCTATTACTATTGTAGGCAAAGTTGATAATCGTCTATCTCAAGGAAAATTTAATTCCATCAGGCCTATAAGTCACCTACACCTGTGGTACAGGCAGGATTTCCCTATTATGTACAAAGCTGGTGTGCTGCTGGAGAGCCTCGGCACTACTAACGGTTTATGAAGGATAGTAGACTGAAGGTGTGAATTGAAGTTTGTGTTAGGGAGGTCTTTGGACTATGGAAGTCTGTGCAGCTCTGTTATCTATACTGTTAAAATGGTGTAATGGCTAGCACATCTACCTTTAGTAAGCGGGAGACCTGGGCTGAAGCCCCACTGTGACACAGATTATAGTTCATTTATTCAGCTTCTATTATTGTTGTAGATAAAGTTGAGGCTCATAGGTCTCAAGAAAAATTTAATTCCATCAGATAATAAAATAAGTTTGGGTTGTCGAAACACTTTTGGACCTCATTTCTAAGAAATTGGAAAACTACATTTCACAGCACAGATATAATCTCATAACACTACAGCATGTCAGCAATGAAGTACAAAGCTTTCTGCCTAACAAGCAGATGGATGTGGCCAACTACTCTATCTTAATAAAACAAAATTTCCCTTACATGCAACAAAATTTCTCTCTGTCTAACTCGGGTTTAAATGAAAATTGAGCTTACTTTATTCGTGAAAAAACTGCACGTGACAGACAAAAACTAATAACATATCTGAAATCAACGCAGAAAAATACTTCAGCAACAGTGAAAATTATGAAAACATCATGTTGACAGTGTTACTGAAATATTTCGTTACTGAACTTGCAACTCTGTTCTACCAGGAGAAGACTGTAGCAGAAAAAAATGTTTTCACTTGTTCTTGCAAAAGAAATTGATAATTCCTGTGGCACTCAGTCAAAGATGCTATATACATGAGACAATATGAAGTTACAACTTAGAACACATCCATTTCCGTTGTTGTACATAAAAGCCCGTCCACACGCAACGATCTGTCAGTGCAGATCGTTGCGTGTGGACAGAAGATTTGCACCAACCTGAAGTGTGTGCAAACCTGGAAGTTGGAGTTGGAGGTTTGAGCGAAACCTCTCAAATCTGTGGGTTCAAACCACATCTGCGCAGACAAGTTGGAGCGTGTGGACAGGAGATCGCCGCAAATCTGGCGCCAAACAGCTGTTAGCTCAATCTAGTGTTTGTATTTGAGCGCACAGGGCATTAAAATGGCTGATACTCGTCAGTGTACTCGAGGGTTTGTAAGTGAATTCATTGAAATATATAGAAACCACCCATGTTTGTGGAAGATTAAAAGTAAAGAATATAGTGACCGAGACAAAAGACAGCAGCATACAATGTTCTAATTGAAAAATAGCGGGCATTTGACGCCTCGGCAAACACAGAAACAGTAACAAAAAAAAATTCGTTGCGAACTGTTTACCGAAAAGTTCAGAAATCTAGAAGATCTGGTGTAGGAGTAAATCAAGTACACCAGCCAACGTTATCGTATTTTGATCTGCTTGGCTTTCTTAGTGATCAAGAAACGCCAAGACCAAGCAGGAGTACAACTGAAGATGAAATTGGAGTGTCA
This sequence comes from Schistocerca americana, assembly GCF_021461395.2. Classification (NCBI taxonomy): domain Eukaryota; kingdom Metazoa; phylum Arthropoda; class Insecta; order Orthoptera; family Acrididae; genus Schistocerca; species Schistocerca americana. Next base: position 315,239,235 of record NC_060124.1, read on the forward strand.
ATGTGCGAGGAAATGGAAAACGAGGTAATGTAAAACAATATATTTCACATACGTTTATCAAAGGTTTATTCAAAATAAAATATTTGTGTGCAAACATAATAGAAAATTAACTGCTGTTATAAAAAGAAACATGAATATACTTTGTAATCTCTCTGCACATAATGTTGTTAAATGAGAATGCAAATTGGAGCCAAATGTAAACTCCCCACAAAATTGATAAATGATAATTGACCAAACACCACACAATAATATTAATTAGATAATGAACCATGAACCAAATGTAACCTCCCAAAAGAAATAATAATATCTGGTAAATTTTACAAGGACAGCAGAGCTGACCTTCGGTCCCGTGAAATAATTGAACCTGATAAATTTTATAAGGACAGCAGCGCTGACCTTCGTCCCTGTATTCTGAACAAAAAAGGCAAAAACTCTTACCTCAATAAAAACTGCATCTATATCTGCTCTTATCTATCGACACAGCTTCGTGCAATGCTGGCGTATATTTAAATTTGATTCTTGGAAGGAATGCATCGGAAAAATTCTTTAAATTGGAATGAATGCATTTTCTTCAAAAGAGTGGAAAAATTCTTTAAATTGAAATGATTACTTTTCTTTAAAAGATTTACTTTATAAAAAATTATTATTGGGGCATTTTTCTGAACAAATTAAATTACAATTAACATACATTATTAAATATGCGCAATGCTGCTTCTTTACCTTCTACAACAATACATATCGTCCTGAATCGTGACCATAGTCGCGAGAAGAGCACGCCGCCGACGCATGCCGACTTCTGCTCGGTACAACTGTCCACTCGCTACTACTGTCGACTGACTACTACTACAGAGTACAACTGCTCCTGCCGACTCGCTACATGGGACTGACTTCTACTGCTGACATAGTACAACTGAACTCTCGCGCGGTCAAGCACAGACTAGCAACGATAAATAACTCTCTGGTCAGAGATTCTGTCATGCTTCGCCATCGCTGGTAATGAATACATACGTGTTTCATAACCCTCCACTGGGGGGGCAAAAATTTGGCAGCGATGGTGAGTCATTTGGACTTGCCATGAGCAACAATTTTTTTTTAACTAACTAACTTTGCAATCACACAATATACAGATATATAGATGTAGAACATGAAGTAAATATAGTGCACATGCACTGAGTACAGAACATATCAGGTAATGAGAAAATATATATACAATGAGTACAAAACAAATTAACAGATGACATAAGTGCACATGCACTGAAGTTCAGAACATATCAGCAAAGCAAAATGGTATATGCAATTAGTAGAAATCATGTTAACAAATGACAAAAATGCACACGCACTGCAGTTCAAAACATATCAGCAAATCACAAAAATGTATAGGTCATGCATACAAATCATGTTAGCAAAAATGATTTTCACTATGTTACAAGAATTAGGATAGTAAAGGGAAGGATTGCATCATGGTTGTAGCACTTTAGGTTGCACACAGCTGCACTGAAAGTTCATATCTTTCTACAGAAGCACAACACCAAGTGAGACAATCTGAAGTTCTTTTCCCAGAAGTATTAATCAGCGTAGCCAAGACACTGAAATGTCGTAGTAATATTCCATGTTATCCTTTTGGTAGTACATTAGGTGCACCAAACAGTGGGACTATAATAGCATCTCCATCGCTCACGGTGGTGGACAGCATGTCGTGTCAACACCACGCTCCTGTAAGGTACACCAACGTAGAATCAGTGCAAAAACCAAATATAGTGCTCCGTGATCATGAGGATATACAGGACAAACGGATATTGCAGTAATTGCAGTAATTCCAGGTAATTAGGTCAGAAGGTGAAGGACATTAAGTCACATACTAGTCTTCATTGAGAATTACACTAATAGTTGGTGGCACTCATTGCCCAGTTATTGAACATTTCTGTACCATGTATGTAGTATTACAGAATAATGTTCATGAGTTGTTTTACAGAGAACATTGGCACTCATTGCCTAATTATAAACCATCAGAGGTCATCATTGAAAACAGGAGCTAATAAATGACATAGTATTACAGAACAATGTTCATGAGTCGTTTTACAGAGAACACTGGCACTCATTGCCTAATTATAAACCATCAGAGGTCATCATTGAAAACAAAAGCCAATAAATGATATAGTATCACTGAATAATGTTCATCAGCCGCTTTACAGAGAACATTGGCACTCATTGTCTAATTATAAACCATCAGAAGTCATCATTGAAAACAGAAGCTAATAAATGACATAGTATTACAGAACAACGTTCATGAGTCGTTTTACAGAGAACATTGGCACTCATTGCCTAATTACAAAGCATTATATATATATATATATATATATATATATATATATATATATATATATATTTAAACAATATATATATATTTAAACAATGCATTGTGTTGGGTAATTACTGAAGAATGAAAATATTTGCTTTTGAGTTGTTGCTGCAAATGAAGATGTGTAACGTCATTCGTCATGAGTCAGCTGTAGCAAGATTATGAAACAAGTAGAGTATATGTAATCACATTCATAAATGACATAGGTTTAATGAACAACTGCTTATAGCACAGTAATTTCATGAATAATTTCTCCTGCAAAATACAAAATGGATTATTGAACTGAAAGAAGAAACGCATTTTATGCTGAAAAGTAGTGAACTTCGAATTAACAGGTAGTGAAATGTATATTAAAAAAAAAGTTTTCCCTAGCTGTCCCTTCCAAAACCTTCAGTCATCATACTATGCAATATAACACATACTGTCAAAACGAACTGCAACAAATACTTGAATAACTACATAGCATCTCTTAACTAACAGCAAATATATAAACTTCATCATTATTTTCATCTGCAAAGAAAAACTTCACTATCCATATCACCATAACTCCATTAGTATCATCACCTGTAAAGAAAAACTTCATTATCCATAGTAGCATATTCTTCATCATTATTCATCACCATTCATTATTATCTGCAAAAAAAAAAATCACTTCATTACTCATTATACAACTATTCCTTATTTCTAGCATATTTCATCACTAAAACTAAGATGTGTAGTTCTGTCTGACAGCCTGCATCAATCGCCTTGTATTCTGAAAGAAAAAATTAGTGAAGACTGCTATTCTACGATGTGTATAGTATATTCTTGTTAATGCTTGATAATCCTGATGCATTTACTCTTCATCACGAAGTATTGCATCCTCTTTCGTTCGTTCTGAAGGTGAAATTCCCATTTCTGATTAATCTATTTCGTTTACACGTTATTTCTTTCTGAAATGATGAACAAAGATTAATGTCTTGCATTTAATTCATATACTCATTAAATAAAAACTGGTTTATAGTAACATAATTGAGCGTACAACATAGCATGACAGAAAACGTAATATGTCAAAAACACAGATAGTGTTCAGAGGCAAAAATGTACCCAGTGTATCACAATGTATCAGCAAAAAAAAAAAAGAAGCAAAGTAGTCACGATGTTGAGATATCATAAGGCAAAAATGTCTAAGTCAACTGGTGTTTGCTATACCTTAACTATTTCATAGTACATACAAACAAAACAGGAAAACAATCATATATACATAAAAAATGGAAAATATGCACGGTCTAGGGTGTATAACGACAAGAAAAGCGACCTGCTAACCTTACCTTGCCGAGCACTTGCCAAGAAAGAATACGACAATCATCAGTAAGTAGTCACATAAATATAATTGCATAAGTTGTCATAAATAATGTGTAAGTTCATCTGGAAAAATATGCACGGTCTGATGTGTAACGACAAGAAAAGCGACCTGCTAACCTTACCTTGCCAGGCACTTGCCAAGAAAAAATTACGATAATCATCAGTAAGTGTTCATCTGAATAAAATTGCATAGGCGGTCATAAAAAAAATTGGGTAATGGCATTACAGTGTGATAAATCATAAAATATGTTCATTCAATATAAGGTTTGACGTTCGATATGTGGTGGTTTCCTTTGGTTTTTCTGGTTCTCAAAGTTTCGACGTGCATAACATTGGGGTGAGGAATGCTGCGAATCCGATATGGACCTGCGTATAGAAGTTCAAATTTACTGCACCTACCTTTTACTCTATTGGATAAATAGTGTGTACGTACTAATATCTTCTGTCCAATGTGAAAGTCACGGCGCGTACAAACCTGTTTTTGCTGTCTTCTTCGGCGCTCTGCGGCACGTTTGATGTTGTTCAGCGCAATGTCAATTATTTCATGGTGTCGTAGTCGGCAAGATGTAGGAAAGTTTACTAATTCTTTAATTTTGTTAGGTGGTTCAACATTTTTCAGTATAACAGACGGAGATAGCATGGTAGATTCATTCGGTATGCAATTAATTACATCTTGGAATGAGAGTATGTGTGTGTCCCAATCAATATGTTTTTATGGCAGTAAATTCTACACAGTTTAACAATTTCTTTCATTAATCGTTCACAAGGGTTCGAAGAAGCATGGTACCTGGATATATAGATCGGGGAAATGTTTCTAGCTCGTAACATACGTGTCCATATAGTAGATCTAAACTGTGGTCCATTGTCGGAAATTACTTTCAACACATGCCCTACATGAAATAGAAAATGTTTTACAAATGCTTTCGAAACAGTTTTAGCAGTAGCTTTGCGTAACGGAGTGAAGGTAACAAATTTTGAAGTGAGTTCAACAGCGACAAAGATGTAGCAAAAACCTCTATTAGATCTGGGAATCGGACCAAAAATGTCTACAGCGGCCATATGTCTCAATTTAACAGGTACAATGGGATGTAATGGGGGAATATGTGAAGTCGTATCTGATTTAGCTTTCTGGTAGATTTTACATGACGCTAAAACTCGTCGAATACGTTTCTCCATGTTCGTAAAATAACAGTTCTCTCTCAGTATAAGAAAACATTTTCTGGCTCCGTAATGTGCGTAACTTAAATGAGTATGCCAGATTAATTTGTTAACAAGTTCATCAGGAATGCATAATAACCAATTGTTGCTGTCTGGATGAGAGCGGCGAAACAGAATGTCATTGCGTACAGTGTAATGGTTTCTAACGGTAACATTATTCCTATCTTGCCAAAGGTGTTTAATTTCTTTCCACACGTTGTCTTTACTCTGCTCTTGTGCTATGTCTTGTAATGACGACGAAATAAAATTTTCAAATGCAACTTGTTGAATGTACATGACGCTGAAATTTGCTTTCCAGAAGTTGGTTGCGATGTCTTGCTGATTGTTGCTAAGAGAACGAGATAGTGCGTCTGCTACAACATTTTGTGTGCCGGGAATGTGAACAAATGTAAAATTAAATTCCTGCAAGTAAAGTTTCCATCTACTTAATCTGTTGTGTGTAAATTTAGCCGAAAGTAAAAATTGTATCGGTCTGTGGTCTGTGTAAACGGTAGTATGTCTTCCATAAAGAAAATGCCGAAATCTGGTAAAAGCCCAAACAACACATAATGTTTCAAGTTCTATAACGGAATAATTTCGTTCAGCAGGTGACAAAATGCGACTTGCAAATGCGATGTTTTTTAATTACTGTGCAACCATCTTCTTCAATTTCCTGAAAAATATGTACGCCTAAAGCGGTGTTAGAACTGTCGGTGGCAATAGAAAAATTTCTGGTAAGATCTGGGTGCGATAAAAGTGGTGCATTCAACAAAGCTTCTTTCAGGTTCACAAATTCAGAATGTGTTGTCTATCCCAGGACCAAATAGTGTTTTTACCTGTCAATTGACATAATCTGGGGGTGTCTAAAGCAGAGTAATGAATAAATTTACGATAAAAGTTAATTAAACCCAAAAAACTACGTAGTTGTTTCTTCGTCGTAGGAACAGTAATGACACGTAGAGCTTGAACTTTTTCCGGGTCAGGCGTAATGCCGTCTGCCGAAATTACATGTCCAAGAAATTTTATAGAAGTTTTGCCAAAGTGCGATTTACTGATATTAACTGTGAGTCCTTGTGCGCGAAAAGTTTGCAACAGTCGTTCAAGAATCAGATTGTGTTCAGACCAATTAGCTTCGGCAATAAGAGTGTCGTCTACGTACGTTGTGATTCTGTCTTTAAGTTCTGTCGGAAGTATTGTATTCAAACCGCGAATAAAAGCTGTTGAAGAAATTGTTAAACCGAACGGTAATTTATAAAAATGATAACAGTCACCAAAACAGAGAAATGCTGTGTACTTTCTGCAGTTCGGATGGAGCTGAATTTGCCAAAATCCCGATTTCAGATCTAATGTAGAATAAATAGCAGTACCGTGAAATTTCTGTAGAAGTTCCTCTAGTGTCTGTGGGCGATCTGTTTCATTAATAATAATGTCATTGATGTGACGCGAATCAAGTACGAGGCGAAGTGAACCATCTTTTTTCTTAACAATATGGAGCGGGTTTATTTACGGACTAACTGCCGGTTCAATAATTCCTTGGTCAAGCATAGCTTGCAATTCCTTCTTAACCTGTTCTCTATGAATATACGGAATGGGATAATGCTTGGCTTTAAATGTGTCGTGCTGTTTAACTTGAAATCCATACCGGACATAGTACCAGGAACGTTGTCAAAAACTGGAGCTTGCTGTAAAAGAATTTTGTGTAGTTGCGTGCGTTCGTCGCCTGTATTTGCACTACTCTGTTTAACTTTATCAGAAATCGTCTGTATTACGTCATAGTCGGTTTCGTCTGGGGTATTATAGTTGTGTACGTACGTATCTGTGAACAATGTGGAATTACAGTCTATGTTACGTGATGCAGAAATGACCTCTGTGCGATTAATTGTTTGTTCTTCCGCAGATAAAGAGTGCTGAAATTCTAAAGCCAGTTGTACATTTTCATCCTTCAACATTAAATAAGAATTTTGAAAATCAATAACTGCGTCGTGTTGTACCAGAAAATTCGTACCTAAAATAACATCTGTTGTCAATAAAGGAACAATCTAAAAATTTGAGTGAAATGTGTGACCTGCAATACAAAATGATAAATGTGTGTGTAATTTAACATCTACTCCTTTACTCGATACTGCTCCTTTCACTTTCGTTTTGCCTAATGGTAACGTAGGATAGGTATTCTCTTTGTTACACTCGTTGAAAGTTTCTTCATTTATAACTGACATAGGTGATCCAGAATCGATTACTGCTGAAAATTTCGATGATCCAATTTTAACTTCGATGACAGGGTGTGAAATAGTTTTTTGAACAACTGGTCTTTCCTGCAAAAGAGTGTCTCGGACGTCGTCAAAAGCAATAACATTTTCATGAACAACATTCTGCGCGTCAAAAGTAGTGTTTGTGTTGCTGGAAGATGCGACCTGTACAGTATCTAGTCAAATTCTATCCGACGTGTTACTATTTTCAGGAGGATGCTGAGGCATTTCTACTATTTGAACTGTTCTATTATTTCTTCCTGACGTATTACGTTCTGGATGATACCTACTGTCTGGTTCATTCATGATTATTTGTCGTGGCGGATGTTCTTGCTGCTGATAAGACCGACTGTTATTAAATGTACGCTGAAAATTGTGCTCATTATTTTTACGTCTGTCGTGATAGTCATTTCTATACGGCGCATTGCAACAGGAATTGAAATAGTGTGTTTTCTGTATGTACTGATTTCCTTGTTGCTGTGCGTTACTCCGCCACACACCGTTGGGTGGCTTGCGGAGTATCAATGTAGAATGTATTTGTTGGAGCTGAGACTATTCGTGCACGCGGCGAAACATTAAAGCTTGGTTGACCTTGCACATTACATTGTTGGTTACGTATGCTAACCAGTTGGTTTTGTTGCTGTTGTGGTGAAAAACCTGTATTGTTACCAAAATGCGTTCGGTGTTGCTGATAATTTTGACGATTGCTGAAAATGCTATACATACTGATGATTACAATTTTATCAGTTATTAAAGTTCTCGTGGTTATAATTTCTGGAGTTTCTAATAAAAAAATTGTCACTTTCGGTAAATACTTGTCTTATCAGGTTTTCTTTAGTCATTTTTCTTAATTCTAGGTAGAGCAATAGTTAAAGAGCTGTTTTGATAGATGTAAAGGACAGTAGAAGAGAAGGCAGCAGTGCAGAAAACTAAAGATGAAACAGCACTACTACGGCTCGGGGCCCTGTGCACGCTACGGCACATACTCATTAAAGCGTAATGAATCCCCTGAGGTCATTACGCTCTGCAAATAAATTTCAGCTTTTGCGTTACACGCAATGCCGGTGAAAATTCAAAAATAAATTGCTGTATCCATGCTAATTGTAGTTTCTGTATTACAGCCAATGCTATTGAAAATACAAAAACAAATTCTCGTATACGGTTCAAAGCGTGTACTTGTGCTCTGTCATTATTAAGTTCCTTAGATTTTCTTACGGATAAATATTGCTGATAATCAACGTTATCGTCTCTGAATTTGTGAACACGTTCAGGTTTGAGTGAGAATCTGTTTGTCTGTGTCATTTCAGATTTTAAGTCGCGTAGCTTTTCGGATTTTAAGTCGCGTAGTCTCTGTAAATTACTTAAGTTACACTGGCTGTGTGAGTGTGACAAATGCTCGGAACATGGCGTATGCTGTGAGGTGTTAGTGACTGAAACAATTTTCATTTCTGTCACTTTAATACGTTCGTCAATTTGGCTGATCTGTTGTTCACATTTCTTATCGACTTCCTTATTCAGAGTGTGTGAAAGTTCTGGTGACTTTAAATTAAACTCGTCGCGTATCTGTATTGCGTTTTCTGAACATTGTTCAGTGACTGCATTAATTTCATCTCTAACTGATTCTGTTGTCGCTAAGGCAAAAACATTTTTCATTTCTTTTACTTTAATACGTTCGTCAATGTGGCTGATCTGTTGTACACATTTCTTATCGACTTCCATATTCGGAGTGTGTGAAACTTCTGGTAACTTTAAAGTGAACTCGTCGCGTAACTGTGTTGCGTTTTTAGGACATTGTTCAGCGACTGCACTAATTTCTTCGCTATGTGATTCTGTTGTGGCTACACGTGTATTAATTAATTCTTGTGCAACAGATCTATTTTCTTCACTACTTTCCCTAGCATGAGCCTTACTTTCTTCATATGATTTTTCTTTCGTGTCGTGACGTTGCACGGTAACAGCTATAATCTGTTCACTAACTTGTTTGTTCTGTTCGTTAAGGTTGTCGTGTTTTTCATTCGACAGATTGAAACTTTCATTAAGTTGTTCATTAAGTTGTTTGAAATGGTTGTCGAAACTTTCATTAAGTTGTTTATAATGGTTGTCTAAACTTTCATTAAGTTGTTTGAAATGCTTGTTTAGTTCTTCCTTGAATTGTAGTAAAAATGCGATAAATTGATCCACAGTAACATTACCTACTCTATTCTCTGTGCTATTCGATGACATACCTGCAATTGTCACGTTTTGTGTATCCATTTGGATATTCTGTGATTCTTGAAAAGGTTTGTTAATCGGATGTGCACTGTTAATCACTACACCGGAATTAAATAAAATCTGTCGTATTCTGATTACACTGTTCATTTTCATTAGAAAAATTTGCCTGTTCATTAGGTAAATTATGCAAACCGGGTGTTTCAAGCTGGGCAGCGTTCACCGTAACATAACGTCCCGCGTCATCGTCAAGATAAAAATCATTATTAGTGGTCGGTACGCACTGATTGTCAGTAAACGGAGGATTGTCATCATTGCACTGCGTGTCGCAGGTACTATCGTTCAAATTGTTAGGTTCGGCTATTTCACTCATTAAACATCGCGATGTACTGTTAACAGTTTTTCGCGGCATTTTTACACAAATCAAAATCAAAATTACTCACAAATGAAACAAACACAATGCAAAATGCAACAAACACTATTACAACAAAGAGCAACAAATTGCTGATGATCTGTGGAAGAAAGAGCGACAAATTAGTAAATGCATTGCGGCAAGTGCTAATTACATTTAAGTAAATAAGTGCAGATATTTGACTACTTCTCAGAAGATTCACAAAGAAATACGATCCTGGTCCGGATGTCGCCAAGTGTAACCTCCCCGCAAAAATTAAAGGAATAAAAATGCAAAATGGAGCCAAATGTAAACTCCCCACAAAATTGATAAATGATAATTGACCAAAAACCACACAATAATATTAATTAGATAATGAACCATGAACCAAATGTAACCTCCCAAAAGAAATAATAATATCTGGTAAATTTTACAAGTACAGCAGCGCTGACTTTCGGCCCTGTGAAATAATTGAACCTGATAAATTTTATAAGGACAGCAGCGCTGACCTTCGGCCCTGTGTTCTGAATAAAAAAGGCAAAAACTCTTACCTCAATAAAAACTGCATCTATATCTGCTCTTATCTATCGACACAGCTTCGTGCAATGCTGGCGTATATTTAATTTTGATTCTTGGAAGGAATGCATAGGAAAAATTCTTTAAATTGGAATGAATGCTTTTTCTTCAAAAGAGTGGAAAAATTCTTTAAATTGAATTTTGATTCTTGGAAGGAATGCATAGGAAAAATTCTTTAAATTGGAATGAATGCTTTTTCTTCAAAAGAGTGGAAAAATTCTTTAAATTGAAATAATTACTTTTCTTTAAAAGATTTACTTTATAAAACATTATTATTGGGGCATTTTTCTGAACAAATTAAATTACAATTAACATACATTATTAAATATGCGCAATGCTGCTTCTTTACCTTCTACAACAATACATATCGTCCCGAATCGTGACCAGAGTCGCGAGAAGAGCACGCCGCCGACGCATGCCGACTTCTGCTCGTCACAACTGTCCACTCGCTACTACTGTCGACTGACTATTACTACAGACAGAGTACAACTGCTCCTGCCGACTCGCTACATGGAACTGACTTCTACTGCCGACATAGTACAACTGAACTCTCGCGCGGTCAAGCGCAGACTAGCAACGATAAATAACTCTCTGTTCAAAGATTCTGCCATGCCTCGCCATCGCTGGTAATGAATACTTACGTGTTTCAACTTGTTCATGTTTTAGGTTCGCCCTGCAACTCTCGCAGTAAATTTACGTGAGAAAACTGCTTTCGCTTTAGCAGCCACTGTCGACACCATTTTGACTGCTTTCTCTGTTTCCTGTGGTTGGTTTGAATGTTTCTTGCAACACAAGTTGCGAACACAGACCACAACAGAACTTCCTCCATTTCTATACTTCGAAATAACTGAATTAAATTTTCGACGTTTACGGGGAGCATAGTCGCTTGCCACTGATATTTCTCTTCTACACTGACAGATGGCGGGCGAGTAGTAGATTGAGGTTTGTGTCGTGTGAACACACCACATTTGCAGCGATCTTTTGCATGTACAGACATTTGTGCCGATGTCTGCGCAGACAGATCGTTGCGTGTGGACCGGGCTTAAGACAATGTGCATATTTTCTGACATACTATTACAGAAATCAATGTTTTCTGAGTTGAAACTTAATTTCTCTGTGTGCTGGAGTGGAAAATGTAATCTTACTTTCAAAAAAAGATTTAACGACAGTTCATATGTTGTGCATACATGTAATTCTACACAACTAAAGGAAGAATTTTGCACCTGATTAATTTTAGTGGGAGAGCTAACGCAATCTGAGGTAAATGAGTTTGTCAAGCAATTCAGCGATATGTAACAGTTTTGACTGAGTACTGTAAAATTTTGTACATTTTTATGAGAACCATTGAATGCAGTTTTTTTTTTCACTACAATCACATCCTGATAAAACGGAGTTGCAGGTTTGCCAAGAATATATTTCAGTAAGACTAGCAACATGATTTTTTATGTTAGCGTAATTTTCACTATTCGTGAAGCACTTTTCTCCGCCGATTTCACTTACGTTATTAGATTTTAGTATCATGTGCATTTTTTTACAAATAAAGTAAACTAGTGTTTCATTTAAACCCTAGTGCCACAGAAATAAATTTTATTGAATGTAAGAGAAATTTTATTTTATTAAGATGGAGTTTTGGCCACAAGCATCTGGTTGTTAGGCGGGAAGCTTTATAACTCATTGTTGACATGCTGCAGTGTTATCAGGTTATAATTATTGTGCTGCAGTTTCTTAGAAATGAGGTCACACAGTCGTTTCGATAACACATTGTAAGTAGGCTGTTTATGTTTTCTTGTTGGCAACGTTACGTAGCGCTCTGTATGAAAATCACTGGCTGTGCTGTGTGCAGTCTGTGGCTAGTTTGCATTGTTGTCTGCCATTGTAGTGTTGGGCAGCGGCAGCTGGATGTGAACAGCGCGTAGCGTTGCGCAGTTGGGGGTGAGCCGTCAGCAGTGGTGGATGTGGGGAGAGAGATGGCGGAGTTTTGAAATTTGTCATGAACTGCTATATATATATATATATATATATATATATATATATATATATATATATATATATGATGATATAAAAGTAAATACATTGTTTGTTCTCTATTAAAATCTTTCATTTGCTAACTATGCCTATCAGTAGTTAGCGCCTTCCGTAGTTTGAATCTTTTATTTAGCTGGCAGTAGTGGCGCTTGCTGTACTGCAGTAGTGGGAGTAACCAAGATTTTTGTGAGGTAAGCGATTTGTGAAACGCATAGGTTAATGTTAGTCAGGGCCATTTTTTTTGTAGGGATTTTTGAAAGTCAGATTGCGTTGCGCTAAAAAAATATTGTATGTCAGTTTAAGCACAGTCATGTATAATTGTTCAAAGGGGACGTTTCAACATGTGTATTTTGTTACATTTGTCGCAGCTAATTAATTAATAAGCAGAGACAGGACAACAATAGTTCTGTGAAAAATGGCTACTACACATACTTTGATATGGTGCTCGTCGATTACAATAAAAGTTTGGCACTACATAAGTTGTTCTGTACATTCAGTACACCACAAGGAGACGTATGAAAATATCAAAGCTATGTTGATATACTCAAATCATGAAAAACATACTTGGACAATAAATGGGAATTGGAAACTAGCTGGCACGTTACTTATTCAATAATCCGGCTACGTGGAAATGTTGTGTTTCGTTTGTGAGTGGAACAGCTGAGCCAGAAACTAGCGCTGGAAGGTAACTAACTAGCCCAATAGCAAAACCCTCCATCCCATTTCACGGAATATAATAAATGAACCCATTGTTCAATTAAGCCAGATACTATTACCTCCTCTTCACATCAAGCTCAGATTAATGAAACAGTTCACTAAAGTCATTCCGAAAGAGAGTCACTGCTTCCAATATTTGGTAATAGGATTTCCAAAAATATCTAAAGAGAAACTTAAAGAAGGGATCTTTATGGAGCTGCAGATGAGGACTTTAACGAAAGTGAATTCGATTGGAAGTACACTAAAGCCAGTGATTTTCATTTAAAGACGTGGTTGGCATCTTTTTGGGCAACAAGAAATATGTAAATTATAAAACCATTATTAAAACAATGTTGCAAATTTTCATCAAATCAGGCATTAACATGACTGTGAAGCTTCGTTTTCTAAAATCTTACATTTTTTCGCTGCAAGCCTTGGCAATGTCAGTGAAGAACAAGGAGAAAGGCGCCACCAGTATATCAATTAGATGGAGAAGACTTACCAGGGGGGGTGGCGTGGAAATGTTATGGCTGACTATTGTTTATTGATAAAGAGAGATGGCACTTGTGATAGCAGAGAAGTTTCGCCCTATGTCAGAAAGAAGCTGGTGCAGTGAAATCAGCGGAGGGGAATTAAACTGTAATACGTGAGTTGTGCTTTTTGTAACATTTATTTGAATTTTTAAGTCGACATATACGATTGTCTACTCTAATGAACTGTGCGTGATTCAATACGAGGATACAAAATAAATAATTTAATGCAATGCAGTCAAAAGAATTTTCTGTTAGAAGAAAAAGTGATTCAACTTTAAAAGTTCAGACGTGATTTGTACAAAAATCTGACTTGATAAAGAAAATTCAAAATCAGATTTGAAATCAGAACGAAAAATACTTTAAATACACTCCTGGAAATTGAAATAAGAACACCGTGAATTCATTGTCCCAGGAAGGGGAAACTTTATTGACACATTCCTGGGGTCAGATACATCACATGATCACACTGACAGAACCACAGGCACATAGACACAGGCAACAGAGCATGCACAATGTCGGCACTAGTACAGTGTATATCCACCTTTCGCAGCAATGCAGGCTGCCATTCTCCCATGGAGACGATCGTAGAGATGCTGGATGTAGTCCTGTGGAACGGCTTGCCATGCCATTTCCACCTGGCGCCTCAGTTGGACCAGCGTTCGTGCTGGACGTGCAGACCGCGTGAGACGACGCTTCATTCAGTCCCAAACATGCTCAATGGGGGACAGATCCGGAGATCTTGCTGGCCAGGGTAGTTGACTTACACCTTCTAGAGCACGTTGGGTGGCACGGGATACATGCGGACGTGCATTGTCCTGTTGGAACAGCAAGTTCCCTTGCCGGTGTAGGAATGGTAGAACGATGAGTTCGATGACGGTTTGGATGTACCGTGCACTATTCAGTGTCCCCTCGACGATCACCAGTGGTGTACGGCCAGTGTAGGAGATCGCTCTCCACACCATGATGCCGGGTGTTGGCCCTGAGTGCCTCGGTCGTATGCAGTCCTGATTGTGGCGCTCACCTGCACGGCGCCAAACACGCATACGACCATCATTGGCACCAAGGCAGAAGGGACTCTCATCGCTGAAGACGACACGTCTCCATTCGTCCCTCCATTCACGCCTGTCGCGACACCACTGGAGGCGGGCTGCACGATGTTGGGGCGTGAGCGGAAGACGGCCTAACGGTGTGCGGGACCGTAGCCCAGCTTCATGGAGACGGTTGCGAATGGTCCTCGCCGATACCCCAGGAGCAACAGTGTCCCTAATTTGCTGGGAAGTGGCGGTGCGGTCCCCTACGGCACTGCGTAGGATCCTACGGTCTTGGCGTGCATCCGTGCGTCGCTGCGGTCCGGTCCCAGGTCGACGGGCACGTGCACCTTCCGCCGACCACTGGCGACAACATCGATGTACTGTGGAGACCTCACGCCTCACGTGTTGAGCAATTCGGCGGTACGTCCACCGGGCCTCCCGCATGCCCACTATACGCCCTCGCTCAAAGTCCGTCAACTGCACATACGGTTCACGTCCACGCTGTCGCGGCATGCTGCCAGTGTTAAAGACTGCGATGGAGCTCCGTATGCCACGGCAAACTGGCTGACACTGACGGCGGCGGTGCACAAACGCTGCGCAGCTAGCGCCATTCGACGGCCAACACCGCGGTTCCTGGTGTGTCCGCTGTGCCGTGCGTGTGATCATTGCTTGTACAGCCCTCTCGCAGTGTCCGGAGCAAGTATGGTGGGTCTGACACACCGGTGTCAATGTGTTCTTTTTTCCATTTCCAGGAGTGTATCATCTTACAGTGATGGAACTTCGTTACAGAAGGTTTAAAATGCAGAATAGTGTAATTCACTTCATAAATTCGGTTGTGGATAACGCGCTGTCAACTGAAATCGGAGTATGGTCGAAATAACTTATTGAAAGGGCAAATTATTCAAAACTCAATACTACCGCCTCGAGGCCCGCTGCACCAAGTGAGATGAAGCATAAATGCTGATACAGGTTCACTCATTCTGACGTAAATATTTTCAACAGTTAATTTTATTTCTGTTGTTAAATTCTCTGTTCGACCTTTGCTCACATACGCATAGGTCCCGTTTCACCCGAGCGACTTTTTGGTCAAAATCGACTGCTCGAAGTACGTGTACCTTTCGTGCCAACTGTAAATCAGCAACCAATCATGACGTGAGTTGTTTATAAATTCAATGATTTAGAAATTGTGCTGAGTGTGGAGTTATAAATTTCCGAGTATGTTGCACGCTGCGTATCGGCAGAAACAGGAGCCTATGGCGGCGTCTTCTAACATCGGTAGCTGAAATACTCTGGCCGAGCTCACGTCTGTTATAGAGATGATTTTTGTACTTCCATGTCTATTTAATATTTATTCTGTCGTTTGCTTTGTTTTCGTGAAAGACTGAGAAGTTTCACAATGTCCTGGCATTTGTTCACGTCAGTCTTCTCCTATAAGAGAAACGAGACAACTAAAAGCAAAAAGGTATAAACGTTTTACAGGGAAGAAACTTACACTATGCACGAATAAGAACGTAGATAGATAAAAGTGTTTCAATGAAAATTACTTCAGCAGTGAAAATGTCGGAATTATTTAATGGTATAAATAATTTTCGTTGTTGTTCCCACTTGCAAGAAAACAAGACATAAAGGATGAAGCAGAAAGGCATTATTTACTGCCTTCTACAAGTTGTTTGATATATTTACAAGTATATATTTTCTTGAGAAGATAAATGTACATGTTCTGAAATGTTTGGATGGCACTTCTCCTGTTCTTCATTTCTCAGGAGTGTACTGAATTTACCAAACGACGTTTGACAAGAACTTCAGCTATGAATTCTGCTTTTATCATTAATAAACTCTAGTATCATTGCTTGTTCCTCCATTTTTGTTACTATATTTCAGTTTTTTCGTTTAAAGGCTGTCCCGCATAATCTTAGTTTCACCATTGAGATGACAAACTGCACAGCAGACAGTTCTCACAACAGACACACTTTTGGCGCTGACTTGTAAACGAAACCAACCACTCGGAACAGAGGAGACTTAGTGCAGGAGTTAAACGACAGAGGCGCTGTAGTAGATGTCTTGAGAAGTCAATGGCTACAAAAAAGTCTATCATGTAAAACGGCTGAGGCAAACAAGATGCCGTTAGTAATCGCAACACAGACAAGGCAATAATGAGAATTCTTACCTTGGAAAAGCATTGTTTGCCGTTTGTTCCGTCTTCCATGACGTATGGACCTGCCATTGCGCATTTGAATCAGGATTCAACTGACTTAGTGAAAACAGTGTATCACATTTTCTAGTCTCTTCCTTGCCATTGTCAATACAAGTTCTTACTATTATCTTTCATCACTCATTCGCACCTCGTCTATCCTACTTGAGAAGCTGTAATTGTTTCATTTCCCTAGGAACAGAACCCGTTGCGACTAAATCTGTCCTTGCTACGTTAATAATCTTCTGCTTGTCAGATTCTCACCACCTACTTAGCGGTAAAACATCATCTGATTACAATGAAAGAGATGCAATCGTTAACATTAGTAGTCTAGTAGTCTGGGATAGAGACTGTTATTCTAAATCGCTACAGACAGTAAAAATGTATGAGCACAGGATGGCGTATGAGAAAACAAAAATTGTTTATTATTCTGTAAATCTCTGAAAGTTCGTCAAGAAATGTGTTAAATCATTTCAGCCTGCTGACTCGAAAGTGCTCCCAGAAGCTAATCCCCTTGCTTGTGATTTAGCCAGTGCAGGTACAAAGTGGATAGGCTGAAGAAGGTCATCAGACTGGCTCATTCGTAGGTAAGGCAGGTGGCAGACTTCGGTCCATTGGTAGGATACTGCGAACATGCAAGCAGTCTACAGCAGAGACTGCTCACAAAACACTCAGTCGATCTATCCTACAATAATGCTCAAATGTGTGGGACCTATACCAAATAGGACTAATAGGAAATATTGGACGTGTACAAAGAAAGAAAGCACCGAATGATCGCAATTTTCTTACACCCATAGGAAAGATTTACAGAAATTCTGAGAGAGCTGAAGAGGTAGACTATCCCGCGAAAGCCTATTTACGAAATTTCGAGAACGGCAAGTAAATGAGGGGGCTAGGAATGTACTTCAGCCGCCTCCGCCCTCTTCCCAAAGCATTGCTCTCATAGAGCGAAGACGAGAGTAGACTAATTAAGTGACAGCAGAAGCATTTAAACAGCTACTCTTCCCTAGTTCTGTATACGAATGGAACTGGAATAAATCCAAATACGTGGTACATTGGGAAGTACCCTCTGTCATGCACTTCAAAGTGGTTTGCAGAGTACAGACATAGACGTACTGACGTACCAAGTCTATCTTGAAGTGTCTCCTATTTGAGTTATTTCATTATTTTTGCTACAATCTCTCGTCAATAAAAAATCTATATCTACACCTGCATGTATACCCTGCGAACCACTGTGAAACGCATGGCAGAGGGCATGCCCCATGGTACCGGTTATTAGGTTTCTTCCAGTTCCATTCACATATGGAGCGCGAGAAAATAGATTCTTTAAATGCCTCTGTGGCAGCGGCCTTGCCGCAGTGGCTACACAGGTTCCCGTGAGATCACCGAAGTTAAGCGCTGTCGGGCAGGGTCGGCACTTGGATGGGTGACCATCCAGGCCGTCATGCGGTGTTGCCATTTTTCGGAGTGCACTCAGCCTCGTGATGCCAATTGAGGAGCTACTCGACCGAACAGTAGCGGCTTCGGTCAAGAATACCATCGTAACGGCCGGGAGAGCGGTGTGCTGAACCCACGCCCCTCCTATCTGCATCCTCAACTGAGTAAGACACGGCGGTCGGATGGTCCCGGTAGGCCACTCGTGGCCTGAAGACGGAGTGCTTTTTTTAAATGCCTCTGTGCATTATATAATTAATCTCATCTCCCCACGATCTGTACGGGTGTGATGCAGATGGGCTTGTAGTATATTCCTACAGTCATCATTTACAGCTGGTTCTTGAAACTTTGTTAACAAACTTTTTTTCTCGGAATAGTTTACGTCTATCTTCAAGAGTCTGCCACTTCTGTTTCTTCAGTATCTCTGTGACACCCTCCCACGAGTCAGACAAACCTGTACCACTCATGCTTCCTGTGTCTGTGTACACATAATTTCCCCTGTTAGTCCTATTTAGTAGGAATCCCATACACTTCAGCAGTGTTGTGGAATGGGTCGCTTGAGTCATTTGTAAGCAATCTAATTTGTAGACTGATTGTATATTTCCAGTATTCTATCAATAAACCGAAAGTCTACCACCTGCTTTACCCCCAAATGAACCTATGTTATCATTCTATTTCACATCCCTGCAAGGTGTTATACCTAGGTATTTGTATGAGATGACCGATTCCAGCGGTGACTCATTGATGTTATAGTCACAGTGTACTGCATTTTTTCGTTTTGCGAACTGCACAATTTTACATTTCTGAACATTCAGAGCAAATTGCCAATCTTTGACCACTTTGAAATCTTATCAAGAGCTGACTGAATATTTATGCAGCTTCTTTCAAATTGTACTACATTATAGATAACTGCATCATCTGCGTAAGTTCTGAGGTTAGCATTAATATTGTCTGCAAACTGATTAATTTACAACATGAACAAGGATGATCTCAACACATTTCCTTAGGGCACAATCAGTTATTTCCACATCTGACCATCTCTCTTCATCCAGAATAACATACTGCATTCACCCTACCAAAAGCTCCTCAATCCAGCCACAGATTTCGCATGACATCTCATACATTTGATAATAAACATAGATGTGATACTGAGTCAAATGCTGTTTCGAAATCAAGAAATACTACATCTACCTGACTGGTTTGATCCAAAACTTTCAGTATGTCATGTGAAGAAGTGTGAGTTTGGGTTTCGCATGATCGATTTTTTTCGGAATCCATGCTGGTTGTCACAGAGGAGGTCATCCTGTTTGAGATATCTCACAATATTCGAGCTCTGAATAGGTTCGAAGATTCTACACTAGTCGATATTGGACAGTAGTTTTGTCGATAACTTCTTGTAAACGGATGTCACCTCCGCTTTCTTCCAACTGCTTGCCACGATTTATAGTTCGAGGTGTCTACGATGGATTTTAGTTATAAGAGGCGTTAATTCAGACGCAAATTTAGTACTGAGTCTGATGTGGATTCCATCGGATCCTAGAGTGACCATTCATAGCACCATTCCTTGTACACTCTCAACGTTACTTGTTGGCGTGAAGTGATATGGCTCCTATACACTTGAGCAGGGGAGGTGTTTCGTATGCAGTCTCTTTCGTAGAAAACTGGAGGTTCCCAGTACCCCACAGCAAGAGTGCGCCCTCTACACGTGGATTTCAGTGTGTGTGACCGAAAGCAAATAAGCGTAAGTACGACCGTCGCTACCACTCCTGATCACATAATCACTTGCGGGACTTGCATAGGCAAGCGGACAGCACATCATGCGTACAGGCTGTAAAATTGTATCGGTGGTCTTCTGTAGACCGCGCACTATGTTGTGACCAAGTGAACTGCCATATTACCTCAGTCCTATAGAAGGTGCCACATACCTGTTTAGTCTCACTCTAAAAATGTTCGCCTGCTGAAAGCGCGTAACACCGTACGGTGTGGATAGAGTATGATGGAGAATGGCTGCCTTGCACTCAGCATCTCTAAGTGGATGAAGCCTGTAGTTGTCAATAGCCTACCGCTTAATCCTATCCTGCCATTTGGTTCGCCTCCAACTGAGCCTGTGTGATCGTGGTACATCTACATCTACATAGGTACTCTGCAAATCACATTTAAGTGCCTGGCAGAGGGTACTTCTACTTACTCTTACTGCAAAACATTTTTTGACGAGACTGACTCTAATTGTGACTCAATAAATCCTTAACATACCCAGCTTAAGTCGTCAACAAGTTCACTAAGCAGGGGGTCATCTGGGGACGCCATGTTTTTTTTTTTTTTTGTTCTCAACACAGTAGTGCACAAGATTATTCACATTAGATTCTTTGGATGTCTAATGGTATATTTAAATCAAATAAGCATTGTTGACCTGTTGCTTTGAGGTCAAATCTGATAAACTGAACAATATGAGAAAAATGATTCCGTGCCACGGGAACAGTGAAAATTGCGCGACGAATATTTTCGTTTATTGCACACATTCCAAAAATTGATTTCTTTCAGCAGGTAGAGTTCCAGCAATCAGTGACACACCAAAAAATACTCTGTCTGGCAGTATCTACATCTGACCTAATTCTCAATCTCTTCGGAGCAGCATTTGCACTATACTGCTGAACAACACATGACGCTTAGCTTTCTTGAATGTGTTTATCAAAGAACATATGCAGACTTCAGACATCGTGGGTGCAAAATCACTAGCCTTCGTTGACCTGGAAAATTCTTTGACAGTGATATACTGGACAACAGCAAGTCACAGATACACTGAAATTTTCCATATGCCTCCTGACTTTGTAACAACCTCATCTCCTTCACAAGAATCCCCATTAGAAATTTCACTTGCTATATAACTTCCCTCTTAATTCACTTCAAGATTATTTTCGGATTCTGGCTCTTCTTGTTCTGGAGCAAAAACCTCACCAGTTTCACGACAAACATCTTTTGGGTCTCTGAGATCACATTCATCCAGCATCTGGGATTTGCTTCTTGGCTATTTCTGAAAATTTATGGCGTTCACATCACGAAAGATAAAAATAAAATAAAATAAAATAAATCCATCAAAATATGTAATGAAATTTATTTTTTTAAACAACGCATCATAGATCTAGTTATGTAATGTACAGAGTGTTTCAAAATTCACGTTAGATACTTCTAGAGGTTGTAGAGGGGACTTAGTAGATCAAGTTTTACAGAGGAACCCATACCCAGAAACTTCATCCAAAGACGCTACAGAGCGTCAAAGTTATAGTCGCCGGCGTCTGTAAATGTACGTTTACACGGGGTGATTCCCTGAAGATGTTGCAAACTTTCAAGGGTGACGGAGACATATCAGTGTGCCAGTCTGGGGTGAAAGTCCCTGTATCGGAAATGAACGAGTCGAAAGTCATAAGCAGAAACTGTTCTGATACTTCTGATGGTGGAATACATGTACTGGTACTGTTGTTGCTGAGATTGTAGGGGAGGCAACTTTCAGAGGTGATAGCATGGACCAAAACAAGAAAAAAAAAGTCCAGTAAACATGGGTTTTGAAATGCATGTCTCACGAGCTACAAGCATTTGTTCATCTTCGCTACTATGAAACACATCTCCCCTATCGAACAAGCGGTAATGGCTCTTAAGGTACGCATTTTGGAACCCATGTTCACTAGACAGTGATTCTTGTTTTGGTCCGTGTTACCACCTCTGAAAGCTTATAACTTTCGACTCGTTCGTTTCCCTTACCTCACATTTGTGTATCTATCCTTCTACATAATTCTTAAAAATTTGGAACATCTTCGCGGAATCACCGTGTATATATATATATATATATATACAGGCGGCGGAGACTATAACGTCGATGCATTCTAGCGTCTTTGGACAGCGTCCACACATGGGTTCGTAGGTAAAAATCGATCTGCTATGTCTCCTCTACGACCTATACAAGAGTGTACAATGAATTGTGAAACCCCCTGTATATCTTATGTAGATGCAGGACCAATATAAAAATCGAGAATACTTTCATACAGTTGCGGCAGTATGACCAAAAATCACTCTCTGAAGTACCTAGCGGACCCCGCTTTGGATGGTAAGGGTTAATCCTGTAGTCAAATGATACCTTCGTGAAGTGCATAAAGCTATATTTCTCTGTATTAAGAATTAGTTGGCGGTATTTGCACTGGACTGATATTTTATCGAGCTATAACTCGATATTACTACAATTTTTACCTTACGGAACTTCCTCGTCGATAACTGCATCATATGCAACGAGCATGGGATTGCAATTAATACTGCAGGCTGTCCTTTATGAATAAAAGGAATAGTAATGGTCCTTAATTTCTTGTCGAGCATATGGACCATCATGAAGCAGGTTTCACAACATAGTGGTCCTTATGAATAAAATGCCATCACCTGTTGCACTTTTATATTAGTTTAAGAACCATAACCGATTATGACCCCCAATTCCATTATTCAGTGGAATACGTTATTCTGAGAGGACATAAAACTGTGGTTTTCGTTAAGCGTTCTCTCAGGACGCATAACATATTCCGCTGGATAATAGAATTGGGGGCCGAAAACGGTCGTGGATTTTTTGTTAAAGACAAAAAAGTTCAGCTGGTGCTGGCATTGTATTCAAAAAGTAATTGTCCTCTTAAGCATAACATATGGTCATAAGAATTGGTGCAACAGTACCTTTCCTATTTTAATTTTTGAAGTTGCAAATTTCAATTAACTCGTGATCAACTTCAAATCTGTAAATAAAAGTAAAATATTAATGGGGTCATAGTTAATAAGATAACATAGAGTGAAAATATTTTTTAAATCTCTAGAAGCTTCCAGATAGATGTTTGCAGAGAACATAGTTTTGAGAATAAAGAAAGAAAAAAAATGGTTCAAATGGCTCTGCGCACTATGGGACTTAACATCTATGGTCATCAGTCCCCTAGAACTCAGAACTACTTAAACCTAACTAACCTAAGGACATCACACAACACCCAGTCATCAGGAGGCAGAGAAAATCCCTGACCCCGCCGGGAATCGAACCCGGGAACCCGAGCGTGGGAAGCGAGAACGCTACCGCACGTCCACGAGCTGCGGACTAAAGAAAGAAGACTGTGAATTTAGAAGAGAGCTGGAAACACTGGAAAGTTTCAGACTGAACGTATAAAGGTAAGACAGAGATTTCGAAACCAAATTTTAAGCTTTAAGACATTTCCCGCAGCAGATTTGTACTCTGACAATAATTTATAGGTTAGAAACTGGAAGTCATAATTGAAGAAATTGCGCAAAGATTGGAGTTTGAGCAGATGGGACATAAATAAATCGAAAGATTCACAGGTTATTGAAAGTTATGACGGAGCACTAGGCAACTTGGGTCGAGGCGGAGGAAAGAAATACAGTACAAAGCGAATGATTAGCTTCGAGATATGGACTATGGAAGGCAGCAGAGGATCACATAGCTACAAAGATATGAGATAGTAGAATACCTTGGGTAACGCTGGAGGTACTGAATTTAATCGAGAAAAGGAGAAAATTTAAAATTGCAGCGAATAATACTTTGCAGTTTGTGCATATGAATTTCATTTCTTGTTTAGTTGATAGAGAGTAGATGTTTCACATATTTACTGGACTGTGATAATGTATTGTTTGCAATAGTTGGTATTTTAAAACTTGCAGAAAATAAGAACGTATAATAAAGTCATATGTTAAAACTACTGTCCAGAAAGTTATTCCACCGTATAGTTCCCACTATGTGACAACAAAAGTTAGCATTATCAGCAGCTGATGACAAGTGATCTGCATTGCAAGATATTGTTGAATATGATTCTAGTGTTTGCATGAGAATGTAAAGAAAACATTGAATGTGATATGTAAACGATTTATTGTATGAAAACGTCGAAAAAATTTGATTTGTTGTGAAAAAATAAAAACAACACAAATGTTGCAGCAGCTTTATTTATTTCATCTACAAGTTCCTTTAGTTTAACAGGAGACATACACATCATAATTTCAACAAAAAAGGGTAACATTTAAACACTTGAGCTAACGTGTGTGCAGTGATATGTTCGATACTTTAGAACATGATGCCAATTTACACAATTGAGATGAAGTGTACATAACTTCTTAACGTGCAGATACAGTAATATTGTATATATCTTTGATAAATAATTTAATACGTTTAAACGTAGTATAAAAAATTATATGCTTTTAAACATGTCGGATACACACTGTTTGTCTGTTTCGATTTAATGGCCACTAAAATATACAGGGTGATTCAAAAAGAATACCACAACTTTAAAAATGTGTATTTAATGAAAGAAACATAATATAACCTTCTGTTATACATCATTACAAAGAGTATTTAAAAAGGTTTTTTTTCACTCAAAAACAAGTTCAGAGATGTTCAATATGGCCCCCTCCAGACACTCGAGCAATACCAACCTGATACTCCAACTCGTTCCACACTCTCTGTAGCATATCAGGAGTAACAGTTTGGATAGCTGCTGTTATTTCTCGTTTCAAATCATCAATGGTGGCTGGGAGAGGTGGCCGAAACACCATATCCTTAACATACCCCCATAAGAAAAAATCGCAGGGGGTAAGATCAGGGCTTCTTGGAGGCCAGTGATGAAGTGCTCTGTCACGGGCTGCCTGGCGGCCGATCCATCGCCTCGGATAGTTGACGTTCAGGTTTCATGACTAACCTTTTTCGTAGGACTCTCCATACAGTTGATTGTGGAATTTGCAGCTCTCTGCTAGCTCTGCGAGTCGATTTTCCTGGGCTGCGAACAAATGCTTGCTGGATGCGTGCTACATTTTCATCACTCGTTCTCGGCCATCCAGAACTTTTCCCTTTGCACAAACACCCATTCTCTGTAAACTGTTTATACCAACGTTTAATACACCACCTATCAGGAGGTTTAACACCATACTTCGTTCGAAATGCACGCTGAACAACTGTCGTCAATTCACTTCTGCCGTACTCAATAATACAAAAAGCTTTCTGTTGAGCGGTCGCCATCTTAGCATCAACTGACGCTGACGCCTAGTCAACAGCGCCTCAAGCGAACAAATGTACAACTAAATGAAACTTTATAGCTCCCTTAATTCGCCGACAGATAGTGCTTAGCTCTGCCTTTTGTCGTTGCAGAGTTTTAAATTCCTAAAGTTGTGGTATTCTTTTTGAATCACCCTGTATATTGTGGTTGGCTGTTTCGGCGGATAGTTTTTTTTTTAATTTTACCTCCAGTGCCATATCTTATTACGGTGTTATGGCAAAAATGCTCTTACTGGGTCACAAGACCAGGACCTGAGTATCCGAACCCAGGGCTGAGGGGTGCGGCAGGCCACACACGGGTATACTACTGTGGTAATTAATTTCCTTGATATAACTAACGCTTTGGACATCGAGTTCTTGTGGAATGGAGAGGAACGGTATTGGCTATAACTGGACAATAACTTAAAAAAAAAAAAAACCTGTGCAAGAGTAGGCTTTGACACAAGCGAAGTTCTTCGTTTTAAGCTAAAATACGACGCAAATAAATTCAGTGGATCAGGAGTGTATAAAATTACATTCAACGGTTGTTCTAAGCAATAGGAAGCCACATTCGCAGAAATTTTAACATCCATTATAAAGGAAAGATTTCGCTGCTGAACGATAAGAGAACATTTGGAGACCATTTAGCAGAAACTAAACACTCGGTATTACCAATAGACACAAATTTAGAAATTTTCCACACCACACCCAACGCACTTTTTTTTTAACATTGTGGAACAACTTGACATCAGTGGACATCATCTGCAAGTACCAATAAAAATAGACAGTCTCCACTATAATTTCAATAATTCTGTGTGTTTCAAGAATTTTAGCGATGTACTCAGTCAGTCCATTCAGCAGTAACATTCCGTGTTCACTGCAGTGTGCCTCACTGGAAGACGACACTTGCAGACAGCAAGGCAGCTCAGCCGTCGGCAGATCGGGCAACATGTGTACCAGGAGAAGTAAACAACCCAGAGATCTACTGGTGAAAACAGTGTCTTTAAGAAATATTCGTTTTTTATTTTTAATATGGTAATTCCGAATGTTAATAACGAGCACATTTCTAAGTAACTTATTTATTTTCAATTGATTGTAGTACATGTTTCAGACAGTATCTTTGTTACAATCTACACTGAGATGATAAAAGTCCCTAGATATCTCCCAGTATCGTGTCGAACCTCTTTTTGCCCAGTGAACTGCTACATCCTGACCTGGAATGGACTCAACAAATCGTTGAATGTCCCTTGCAGAAATATTGACCCATGCTGCCTCCACAGCCCTCCATAATTGCAAAAGTGTCACCATTGCAGGATTTTGCACCAACTGACCCCTCGATTATGTCCCATAAATTTTCGATGGGATTCATGTAAGGCGATTTGGGTGGCCAAATCATTCGCTCAAACTGTATAGAATGTTCTTCAAATCAATTGCGAACGATTGAGGCCTGGTGACAAGGAACATTTTCATCCGTAAAAACTCCGTCGTTGTTTGGATATATGGAGTTCATGAATGGCTGCAAATGGTCTCCAAGTAGCCGAATATAACCATTAATAGTCAATTATCGGTTCAGTTGCCCCAGAGGACCCAGTCAATTCCATGTAACCACAGTCTACACGCCACAATACAAGATCTCACTGAGGTAAAATTTTATCAGCCGGAACAGCAATCACAGTGCCCTATTGTCCTGGGCTTTAAATCGAAACAGTCAAACAGTATCTACCCGCCATTTTGAAAAGTCTATAATTATTTACATCACGTTTGAAAGTATTCAATTATTTGTCAAAGATATGCGCGACATTACTGTATTTACATGTTAAGATGTACAATTCACCTGAATCGTGTGAATTGCCATCACGTTCAAAAGTGTTGAACAATCTGAACTACTTATCAAAAATTACGTAACCACACAAACACACACAAAGTTTATGTCAAATACTGTACTGTCTCATTAGTAAATTTTAGTGCTTTTATTATCTTTTATGCTTTACTTTTTCATTAATTTCAGTGAGAACCTTTAAGTGCATAACACTACACACACATGACGTCAGGTGTTTAAGAATTATGCTTTTTTGTCGAAATTATGAAGTGTACATCTCCTGTTAAACCGAAGAAACATTTACATGAAATAAGTAATATTATAAGTAGAATTGAAGACACATTTCTGCTTTTTTTTAAATTTTCTCACAAAAAATCAGTTAAAAATGACATTTTACTTATTTTTACATTTTCAGACAATTAATCGCTTACAAATCATATTCAATGTCTTGCTTGCATTCTCAGACACACCTACTAGAATCACATTTAAGTTTATCTTGCAGCACAAATCGTTTGTCATCTTATGCTGACAACGCTAACTTTAGGTGTCACACAGTGGGAACTATACGATGAAATAACTTACTGAGCAGTAGTTCTAACATATGATTGTATTACACGTTCTTAATAGATTTCAACAGTTTTTAGAATACTTGCTATTGAAAACATTAACTTATTACAACATTTCGTCGGTTAAACACTTCCAGTGTCACCCAAGTTCTTCTACTAGGTTATATCTCTGTACCTACGTGATCCTCTGCTGCCTTCCATACTTCATCTCTCGAAGCTAATCACTGGTATGCCTTTCCTCTGTTTCAGTCCAAGTCTAGTGCTGCATCATTACTTTCTACAGTCCCTACTTCTTTCGATTTATTCAGGTCCCATCTCCTTAAACTTCAACCTTCGAGCAATCTCTTTAGTTTTGATCTCTAGTTTATAACCAATAAATTATGGTTAGAGTGCACATCTACTCTGGGAAATGTCTTACAGTTTAAAATTTGGTTTCGAAATCTCTGTTTTGCCATTATATATTCAGTATGAAACCTTCCAGTGTCCCCAGCTCCCTTGTAAATTTACAGTCATCTTTCTCAATTCTTAAAGCAAGCATTAGCAAAGATTAAATTATGTTCTCCACAAACACCTACCATATTCTCGGTAATGTTTTATTTTTATTTACAGATCTGAAGATGATCACCCATTAACTGAAACTAGGAACTGAGACAATTAAAATAATTATTTCAGAAAATGTGCAGTTGCAGCAGCTCTTATGACAATATGTCATTCCTTATGAGGACACTTACGTTTTGAATAAAACACCAGCACCAGTTGCACTTTTCTTTTTATTTTAAAAACCACTACCGATTTTGGCCCACAGTTCCATTATCCAGTGGAATATGACACGCGTCCTGAGAAAACAGAACTGCCACCGCTCTGTGCTCTCTCAGAATGACATATTTCACCGAGTAACGGAAAATAAAAAGAAAAGGCAGCCGGCGCTGGTATTTTATTCACAGGCAATACTACAGTTGTGAAACCTACATCAAGATGGTACATACGCTGGACAAGAAATGAACGACCATTACTGCTCGTTTCATTCATAAATGACAACCTGTAGTATTAATTTAAATCCCATGCTCCTTGAAAATGTTGCAGTTACCTACAAATCTACGTCGGGAAACGTCATCCGACAGCAACATTGTGGGATATGCGCCAACCTCGAACACTGCCATCAGCTCTTACCAAATAAAATCTGGACATCTGACCAGATCACAGCTCTGGTTATCAGGAGCTGGTCGTCGTCTGAGAAATACTGCTGGAAGCCACACTGAGTAATGGGAAGGAGGTGGTGTTGGTTAAGGTGGTGATGAATATGGTGGGAGAGCATGGGGGTGAGGCCACTGGGATGATAAGAAGAGGTATCAGAGGGGGACCATTTGGTTCAGGGAACAGCAGGTCACGGAAAGTCTTCCACAGGTCAGGATAAAAGCCAGCAGAGAGGAGGGTAGCAAGGGCAGCCAGGAAGGGTGGCGATTCCTTGAGATGACAGTAGGTGACACTATCGTGACCAGGGGCGGTGTTGTGTTTGGAGCGGAGTACGAGTTTGATATGTGTGGTAATGGGAGTGTTTATGTGTGAATGGGGTAACTGATCCGAGTACCGGAAACTGGGGGTGAGTGGTGCGGCAGAGGTATCAGCGCATTCAAGGACGGAGAGGAAGAGGGAGTAATCAAACTGGGGATCGTCAGGAATGGAGAAGACCATGTGGGAAGCAAAACTGTTAGCCTTACTGAGGTTTTCAGGGAAGGGGTGGTTGTCGTGGACAAGAGGATATTGTGGGGTAGGATGGGTACCAGTAAGGCAGTGGGAAGCAGATCAGTACATGGAGGAGTTGACAGGGAGGGTGGACAGCTCCACTACTGCACTTTTATACCTTGCGTACGCAATACCAACGCCAGGTCTATATGCGCATATCGCTATCCAACGACTGCTGTCACTTCAGTGTAATTCTGTGGCATATGGATATGTACGGCGCAGAATGGGATTGGTAAAGTGCTCAGCTTATCGTCTTATTTTATAGCTTATAACCGAGTTCTTAAAAAAGGCTCTTTGTAACATAAATAATCAGGTATAATTTTAAATGAAGTTTAAGTTGTCACTATTTTCAGTCTATAATTTCCATTCAAATAGATACGATAAAATTAATATCCACAAATAATGAATTGGACTGCAGCATTATTGACAAAATTTTCAATAAACACCTGAGGAAGCAAACCAGATCCCTGCCGCAGCTGGTAAAAAGCGTAGATAGACCGAGAAGGAAATAGTGTGCTTTACCTTTAATACGTAAAACTTCAAACAGGTTAGGCAAACTGTTAGAGGCAAAGGGTTTTTCTGTGTTCCCCTATGTCCCACCGACCTCATGTAGATATTTCTTCAATTTAAAAGATAAACAATTAGCCATCATGAAAATTGGGGTTTATAAGATAGTTCGCCAAGAGTGTCAGTTTTGCTGTATTGGACACATTGGGAAACTAAACTGTACTTGGCTCAGTGAACAGCAGAGAATCGGGAGATTAAAGAAGAGAGATTTAACCTTTTCCGAAGCAATATATAATAGACATAGGAACCCTAAACACAGAGGGAGAGAGTGCAAAGGTCTCGCAGATAAAAATATTGGATACTAGGATACAGAACTGTACACAGCAACATTCATTACTGAGTGAGAAAACTCATTTCAGCTATTCACACCTTTTAGACATACAAGAAGAGCCTTCATTTATGGGTAGATAATGACAGACATTCGATTCCTGTGCGTAACTCTACTCCACAGTATGCCTGGTCATACACTGCCAGAAAAATAATTGTTCGCCCTTTTAGAGGTTTCCAGTTCATTCAAGATTTATTGTTGCAACAGTGCGTTGGAATACATGAAATAATTAGATTTACAGACCAGTGGTCAAGCGGTTCTGAGGTACCAGGTATCGATCCATTGTGAAACACTCATTTAGTACGTGGTATAACCTCCACAGGCGGAAATGCGGGCTCTGACTCTGGCATCCAGTCTATTGTACAGATGGTGAATGCTGTCCTGGGTTATGTTCATGTAGTTCCGTAAGAGTTGTTGGTTGACGAGCCGCACAAGTTACTTCTCGTCCCATGATACCCACACATGCTGGATTCGACACAAGTCTGGAGGTCGTACTAGTCAGGGAAGTCGAAGTAGTCAGGGAAGTTGCTGCGCGTCTTGCAGAGCACGTTTAATTTCACGGGCAGTACGTGGGCGAGCAGTGTCCTCTTGGTGCAACACATCACCTTCAAGAAAAAAAAAAAGACTGCTCTAACAGCATCTTGCATGTGGCAAGCGTTGGTTAGCATCCCCTTCAAAAACACCTGAGGTGAACAAGAGCTGTAGCTTGTTGCATCCCACGCCATCAGGGCTGGCGTGGGGCCAGTGTGTTTTGGACGAGACAGCGCTCACCAGGTCTACGTCGTACGCGCAAACGACTTTGACTCGTGTGCAGCCAGAATCTGCCTTCATCCCTGAAGACACCGGCGCGCCTTTATATAAAGCTGCTCTGAGCTACCGGCCGGGGTGGCCGAGCGGTTCTAAGCGCTACAGTCTGGAACCGCGTGACCGCTACGGTCGCAGGTTCGAATCCCGCCTCGGGCATGGATGTGTGTGCTGTCCTTAGGTTAGTTAGGTTTAAGTAGTTCTAAGTTCTAGGGGACTGATGACCTCAGAAGTTAAGACCCATAGTGCTCAGAGCCATTTGAACCATTTTTGTGCTCTGAGCTCCTTACAGTAAAATACTTAGGAGATACTATTTTGTGAAGAACTGCGTGCGCAGCTGCGAGATTTATAACAGGCGCCTCTTGTCTGGCCACTGTTGTTTCCTCACAGCGACAACAGGTCCTTTTTCAGATGGCTGACATGGTATTATTGACCGTTGTTGTTTTCAATCAACTTTCAAATCGATACAAGCACATACAGAATGAATCCGTACAGTCGTATAAAGACAACTCATAGTTTAACATTGTTGCCAAAAATCTCGAAAAGCCCCTTACCGTTTTACATCAAATTTTTACATTGTATTGTGGTAAACGTTCTACACACACACACACACACACACACACACACACACACACAAGTTTTGGATGAGATTATCTCGAAAACTATACATCGGGTAAAAACAGTGGGTAAGACAAGTTCGTAAGCTCAAAGGGAGACATCAAATGACACAACACGTGACCTCCAGCCCCCACCCCCTTGGGTGGGGCGGGGAGCAACTTTTAAATCTTAAATGGAAACACCCATTTTTTATTGCAGGTTCGGATTCGTCATAAAAAAGTAATCAAGTTTTGTCTGAAACATTTTTTAAACCATTGACAGATGACAATGAAACCGAGGAAAAAGTAAAATTAGGGAAGAACTCTGATCTATTTAGAATTATCCGAGAAAGGCGCATCAAATCGATAAAAAATGTGCACCAGTTCTTTCGTTACGCCAAATTAAGCTATTTTTGTACAAAATGTACTGTATCCTACTTTTAACGTTACCCAGGAACAATGACATGGACGTAGTAGAATGATGTTCTTAGTGTGAGTCCCTTTGCCTCTCACATGTTGGGGTGCTTTATTAGTGTGAGTCCCCTTGCCTCTCACAATTTGGGGTGCTTAATTAATGAAATTAGCCACGAAGAAATTGTTCAAAATTATCCCCATTTGCTTCAATGCGTAAAGTTAATAGTCTGCAAAAGTTGTCCACAATTTTGAGCAGCACATCCCGTGGTATGGCTGCAAACGCTCTTCGAATGCGTTGCTCCATATCGTTTCTGGTTGTGGGCTGTCTTTCATAAACAATAGTATTTAAATAACCCCACAAGAAAAAAATCAGGAGATGTTAGGCCTGGTGAAAGGGGAGGCCACTGAATTGGTCCGCCGCGTCGTATGCATCGACCAGAGTACCGTAAATTTTAAACGTTCCGCACATTTTTTGCATAATGGGGAGCTGCTCCGTCCTGTTGGAAGCACATTCGTTGCCCAGTTTCTAAATCCTCATCTTCCATTAGCTCCAACAAATCGTCGCGGAGAAGTTGTAAATAAGATTCCTCAGTAACATTTCGGTCAAAAAATACGGTCCCCGTTTACAATTCCACACCAGACCATTAACGACCATTTGTGTTAATTGTCAACGGGTCTGTGCTAATGTGGACTGACAGGGGATCAATAATGACAATCATGACGATTTAATTCGCCATTGTCTTTTTCGTTGGTGAACATAACGTATTTAAAAAAGTCATTGTCACTTCGTATCATTTCCAAGCCTCATTGGCAGGAATGCACGCATATTTGTGTGTCTTTCGGCGTTAATGCCTGTGTCAGTGTGATATGATACGCATGATATTTATGTGCCTTCAAAATCCTCAAAACAGTTGGTTTCGGTATTCCAGTTTGTCTCTGAATTGCACGACTACTAATTTCGGGATCCAGTTGAACAAAGGCGAGAACAGTAAGGGACGAGCGTCATTTTCATTGTATTCGCGACGACGAGGTGGACGCTGTACGTCTCCATTTCGAGGTCGTTCAGTGCAGTTTCGAATAATGTTTTCGTCTGTTTGGGAAAATCCACATACAATTGCGCAGCTTCAGCGCAATTGTTATGGCATTCACCTGTAATTAACATAATATGAACAATCTCTGTAGGAGGATAGTGAGCCATATTTCGCTAAAGAATAATTTACTTTCGTCAGTTGATGTTTAAGGTTCACAATCTGAATGTGAAGTGACGTCTGATCGCATTGCACCGACCAATATACTGAGCCATAGTTCGCAGTTTGGCCACGGTAGCACTACAGTCGGGTGAGTAATGCAATTGTGAAGAGTTCCCTAACGATATTTTAACACCATTCCACCTCCCTTCATCAAAAACTGTGACTGTTAAGATACATTTTATAAAAAAAATAGCTTAATTTGGCGTAATGAAAGAGTTGGTGCACATTTTGTATCGATTTGATGCGTCTTTCTTGGATCATTCTAAACAAATCGGAGTTCTTCCCCTATTTTAATTTTTCTTGATTTCAGCGCCATCTGTCAATGGTTTAAAAAATGTTTCAGACAAAATTTGATTACTTTTTTAAGGAGAGTCCGAATCTGCAATAAATGATGGGTGTTTCCATTTAAGATTTAAAAGTTGTCCCCCACCCCACCCAATGGTGCGGGGGCTGCAGGTGACGTGTAGTATAATTTGAAGTCCCTCTTTGAGCTTACGAAATTGTCTTACCCACTGTTTTTACC
Organism: Schistocerca americana; assembly: GCF_021461395.2. Lineage (NCBI taxonomy): Eukaryota > Metazoa > Arthropoda > Insecta > Orthoptera > Acrididae > Schistocerca > Schistocerca americana. The sequence continues at coordinate 315,273,124 of NC_060124.1, forward strand.
CGATGTATATTTTTCGAGATAATCTCATCCGAAACTTCAGATGGACAACCCTATATACTGTATATACAGGGTGGTCCATTGATCGTGACCGGGCCAAATATCTCACGAAATAAGCGTCAAACGAAAAAACTACAAAGAACGAAACTCGTCTAGCTTGAAGGGGGAAACCAGATGGCGCTATGGTTGGCCCGCTAGATGGCCCGCTAGATGGCGCTGCCATAGGTCAAACGGATATCAACTGCGTTTTTTTAAATAGGAACCCCCATTTTTTATTACATATTCGTTTAGTACGTAAAGAAATATGAATGTATTAGTTGGACCACTTTTTTCGCTTTGTGATAGATGGCGCTGTAATAGTCACAAACATATGGCTCACAATATTAGACGAACAGTTGGTAACAGGTAGGTTGTTTAAATAAAAATACAGCACATAGGTACGTTTGAACATTTTATTTCGGTTGTTCCAATGTTATGCATGTACCTTTGTGAACTTATCATTTCCGAGAACGCATGCTGTTACAGCGTGATTATCTGTAAATAACACATTAGTACAATAAATTCTCACAATTGTGTCCGTCAATCTCAATGCATTTGGCAATATGTGTAACGACATTCCTCTCAACAGCGAGTAGTTCGCCTTCCGTAATGTTCGCACATGCATTGACAATGCGCTGACGCATGTTGTCAGGCGTTGTCGGTGGATCACGATAGCAAATATCCTTCAACTTTTTCCACGGAAAGAAATCCGAGGACGTCAGATCCGGTGAACGTGAGGGCCATGGTATGGTGCTTCGACGACCAATCCACCTGTCATGAAATGTGCTATTCAGTACTGCTTTGCCGGCCGCGGTGGTCTAGCGGTTCTAGGCGCGCAGTCCGGAACCGCGCGACTGCTACGGTCGCAGGTTCTAACCTGCCTCGGGCATGGATGTGTGTGATGTCCTTAGGTTAGTTAGGTTTAAGTAGTTCTAAGTTCTAGGGGACTGATGACCACAGTAGTTAAGTCCCATAGCGCTGAGAGCCATTTGAACCAGTACTGCTTCAACCCCACGCGAGCTATGTGCCGGACATCCATCATGTTGGAAGTACATCGCCATTCTGTCATGCAGTGAAACATCTAGTATCAACATCGGTAGAACATTACGTAGGAAATCAGCATACTTTGTACCATTTAGATTGCCGTCGATGAAATGGGGGCAATTATCCTTCCTCCCATAATGCCGCACCATACATTTACCCGCCAAGGTCGCTGATGTTCCACTTGTCGCAGCCATCGTGGCTTTTCCGTTGCCCAATAGCGCACATTATGTCGGTTTACGTTACCGCTGTTGGTGAATGACGCTTCGTCGCTAAATAGAACGCGTGCAAAAAATCTGTCATCGTCCCGTAATTTCTCTTTTGCCCAGTGGCAGAACTATTCACGACGTTCAAAGTCGTCGCCGTGGAATTCCTGGTGCTTAGAAATATGGTACGGGTGCAATCGATGTTGATGTAGCATTCTCAACACAGACGTTTTTGAGATTCCCGATTCTCGCGCAACTTGTCTGCCACTGATGTGTGGATTAGCCGCGACAGCAGCTAACGCACCAACTTGGGCATCATCATTCGTTGCAGATCGTGGTTGATGTGTCACATGTGGCTGAAAACTTCCTGTTTCCTTAAATAACGTTACTGTCCGGCGGACGGTCCGGACACTTGGATGATGTCGTGCAGGATACCGAGCAGCATACATAGCACACGCCCGCTGGGCATTTTGATCACAATAGCCATACATCAACACGATATCGACCTTTTCCGAAATTGGTAAATGGTCCATTTTAACACGGGTAATGTATCACGAGGCAAATACCGTCCGCACTGGCGGAATGTTACGTGATACCACGTACTTATACGTTTGTGACTATTCCAGCGCCATCTATCACAAAGCGGAAGAAGTGGTCCAACTAAAACATTCATATTTCTTTACGTACTATACGAATATGTAATATAAAATGGGGGTTCCTATTTAAAAAAACGCAGTTGATACCCTTTTGACCTATGGCAGCGCCATCTAGCGGGCCAACCATAGCGCCATCTGGTTTCCCCCTTCAAGCTAGACGAGTTTCGTCTTTGTAGTTTTTTCGTTTGATGCTTATTTCGTGAGATATTTGGCCCGGTCACTAACAAAGGACCACCCTATATATACAGGGTGTTACAAAAAGGTACGGCTAAACTTTCAGGAAACATTCCTCACACACAAAGAAAGAAAATATGTTAAGTGGACATGTGTCCGGTAACGCTTACTGTCCATGTTAGAGCTCATTTTATTACTTCTCTTCAAATCACAAAAAAATGGTTCAAATGGCTCTGAGCACTATGGAACGTAACATCTATGGTCATCAGTCCCCTAGAACTTTGAACTAATTAAACCTAACTAACCTAAGAACATCACACAACACCCAGTCTTCAAATCACATTAATCATGGAATGGAAACACACAGCCGTACCAGAGTGACTTCAAACACTTTGTTACAGGAAATGTTCAAAATGTCCTCCTTTATCGAGGATACATGCATCCACCCTCCGTCGCATGGAATCCCTGATGCGCTGATGCAGCCCTGGAGAATGGCGTATTGTATCACAGCCGTCCACAATACGAGCACGAAGAGTTTCTACATTTGGTACCGGGGTTGCGTAGACAAGAGCTTTCAAATGCCCCCATAAATAAAAGTCAAGAGGGTTGAGGTCAGGAGAGCGTGGAGGCCATGGAATTGGTCCGCCTCTATCAATCCATCGGTCAACGAATATGTTGTTGAGAAGCGTACAAACACTTCGACTGAAACGTGCAGGAGCTCCATCGCGCATGAACCACATGTTGTGTCGTACTTGTAAAGGCACATGTTCTAGCAGCACAGGTAGAGTGTCCCGTATGAAATCATGATAACGTGCTCCATTGAGCGTAGGTGGACGAAACTAAAATGAGCTCTAACATGAAATTAAGCGTTTACGGAAACATGTCCACATAACATCTTTTCTTTATTTGTGTGTGAGGAATGTTTCCTGAAAGTTTGGCCGTACCTTTTTGTAACACCCTGTGTATATATGTGTGTGTGGTATATAAGTATGTATATACTAAACAAAGGGGAAATATTTATAGCAAAAATCTCGAGAAGTTCTTGACCAAAATACTTCAAATTTTTACATGATAAAGGAAAAACGTAGGTAGCAGAAACATCGAAAATTTTTGAGCCGATTTACTTCAACGTTTTAAATAACATTCCAATGATAGCTCAGATGAACATAGGCTACTCATCTTCTTGAATTATGTAGTATTTAAATGAACATATAATATATAAGAGTGAAACGTTGTTAGCAGATATCTCGATAAGTTCTTCACTGATTTACTTCAAATTTTTACACACATCGTAATAAGCATATGGATGAACATAGCTTGGAGACTTGCTCAGAAAAATAAATCTTGTAAAGATCTTAATCAAATTATTTCAAAATTTTACTCGACACTCTAATAAACATTCAACGGAGATAGACTATACATTTTTGCCCGTTTGCAAGTTAGAACTAAGTGAAATACTGCCGTTGAAACTACAATCCTCACGGATCCAAGAACAGGAGATATTTCTAAAAAAAATGGTTCAAATGGCTCTGAGCACCATGCGACTTAACTTCTGAGGTCATCAGTCGCCTAGAACTTAGAACTAATTAAACCTAACTAACCTAAGGACATCACACACATCCATGCCCGATGTAGGATTCGAACCTGCGACCGTAGCGGTCGCTCGATTCCAGACTGTAGCGCCTAGAACCGCACGGCCACTCCGGCCGGCTGGAGATATTTCTCTTATGCCCTGTATATTAATGACCCCAATCGATTTAAAAACTGTGTGTGAATTCCTAAGGGACAAAACTACTGAGGTCATCGGTTCATTGACTTACACACTGCGTAAACTAACTTATGATAACATCAACACACACACACACACACACACACACACACACACACACACACATGCCCTTCGGAGTACTCGAACCTCCGGCGGAAGGGGCCTCGCAGAACGCAACTTGGCGCCTGAAACCGCGCGGTCACTCCACACTGCCCAATCGATTTCAAGTTTGTTTTAAGTGCCATCAGTTCCCAATCAGTGTTGTGTGACAATAACAAGAAACAGGGCTCATGATCAGCGGGAGGGGGAAGAGGAAATGGATAGAATTCTTTTTTTGTGGGAGGAGGAGTGAACATAGAGAGCAGGAAGCTGAGATGGACGAAGAAAGAAAAGAAGCAGGAGGTGGAAAGGAGTAGGTGGAGGAGGAGATGGACAGAGGGAGGAGGAGGAGCTGAGGGGCAAAAGGAGGGCAGAGGAGGAGATGGACAGAGAGATCAGGAAGGAGAGTATTATGGTTATATCCAATTCTAATACAAATTTACCAACTGTGAAGCATTGGCAGGTTCGCTAGTACAGAAAAAGAAAACCAAAACAGACATTTTAGGCATTACTGAATGTTTATGCTTATAATGAGAATTTCTCTTCTCCGACAAGAGGTTTCTTTTCCCCTTTTGTCTCACATTTTTGTAGCCCATCAGGAAGGTTTCCGGAAATACTGACATTGCGAACTCGCTGGACGTCTGGTCCTGCACATTATTCCGAAGGGTGTGGAGGTTGGAGAGAGAGAGGTGGGGACCCGTGGAGTAGGCGATTAAGAAAACTGGTTTAGGGAGCGTAGCTACGCTGTCTCGCCGAGAAGCGAACCCGGATCCTGCTGGTTCGGCTGTGGAGGGCCATAAACCGCTGGAGGGCGGGCGAGCTAACGAGGCGACCGGGCCGGAAGCACGGCGGCGGCGCACGGACCCGCTCCGCTCCACGTCTCAGTGGGCGGCATAAATATAATGAGCACATTAAAATATTGCCGCCTATCTGGCAATTAATTAGCCGCGCCACTAACGAGAGCCGCGGGAATCGCATTGTTGCTCGGGGACGCCGCATCGCAGCTGTCATAATACGTCACTCTAATTGCGCGATAAAGCGCCATCAGCTGAGGAACACCTCCGTAATGAGCATTCACAGTTTCTACAACTGCCGAAGCGCGGCCTGCCGCCCACTGCTCCGCACTTGTTTAATAGGCGGATGTCTGAGGCCGGCCGAAGTGGCCGTGCGGTTAAAGGCGCTGCAGTCTGGAACCGCAAGACCGCTGCGGTCACAGGTTCGGATCCTGCCTCGGGCATGGATGTTTGTGATGTCCTTAGGTTAGTTAGGTTTAACTAGTTCTAAGTTCTAGGGGACTAATGACCTCAGCAGTTGAGTCCCATAGTGCTCAGAGCAATTTGAACCATTTGGATGTCTGAGCGCGTTGCTACCCCGTGTCAACTCCTTGGGGGTAACTCCATAATGTTGCTGTTGTTTCTGTAGAAATCAGTCCGAAGAAGAAATTGATTTCACTGTCCGCGCTTGCAGGGGCGAGACGTGCTAGTAACTATGTAATCGTCGATTGCAATAAAAAATAATACTAATTTTTTATGTTTCACCATTCTTGGTATATACACTACTCGCCATTAAAATTGCTACACCAAGAAGAAATGCAGATGATAAACGGCTATTCATTGGACACATATATTATACTAGAACTGACATGTATTTACATTTACACGCAATTTGGGTGCATAGATCCTGAGAAATCAGTACCCAGAACAACCACCTCTGGCCGTAATAACGGCCTTGATACGCCTGGGCATTGAGTCAACAGAGCTTGGATGGCGTGTACAGGTACAGCTGCCCATGCAGCTTCAACACGATACCACAGTTCATCAAGAGTAGTGAGTGGCGTCTTGTGACGAGCCAGTTGCTCGGCCACCATTGACCAGACGTTTTCAGTTGGTGAGATATCTGGAGAATGTGCAGGCCAGGGCAGCAGCCGAACATTTTCTGCATCCAGACAGGCCCGTACAGGACCTGCAACATGCGGTCGTGCATTATCCTGCTGAAATGTAGGGTTTCGCAGGGATCGAATGAAGGGTAGAGCCACGGGTCGTAACACATCTGAAATGTAACGTCCACTGTTCAAAGTGCCATCAATGCGAACAAGAGGTGACTGAGACGTGTAACCAATGGCACCCCATACCATCACGCCGGGTTATACGCCAGTATGGCAATGACGAATACACGCTTCCAATGTGCGTTCACCGTGACGTCCCCAAACACGGATGCGACCATCATGATGCTGTAAACAGGACATGGATTCATCCGAAATAATAACGTTTTGCCATTCGTGCACCCAGGTTCGTCTTTGAGTACTCCGTCGCAGGCGCTCCTGTCTGTGATACAGCGTCAAGAATAACTGGAGCCATGGTCTCCGAACTGATAGTCCATGCTGCTGAAAACGTCGTCGAACTGTTCGTGCAGATGGTTGTTGTCTTGCAAACGTCCCCATCTGTTGACTCAGGGATCGAGACGTGGCTGCACGATTCGTTACAGCCATACGGATAAGATGCCTATCATCTCGACTGATAGTGATACGAGGCCGTTGGGACCCAGCACGGCGTTCCGTATTACCCTCCTGAACCCACCGATTCCATATTCTGCTAACAGTCATTGGATCTCGACCAACGCGAGCAGCAATGTCGCGATACGATAAACCGCAATCGCGATAGGCTACAATGCGACCTTTATCAAAGTCGGAAACGTGATGGTACGCATTTCGCCTCCTTACACCAGGCATCACAGCAACGTTTCACCAGGCAACGCCGGTCAAGTGCTGTTTGTGTATGAGAAATCGGTTGGAAACTTTCCTCATGTCAGCACGTTGTAGGTGTAGCCACCGGCGCCAACCTTGTGTGAATGTTCTGAAAAGCTAATCATTTGCATATCACAGCATCATCTTCCTGTCGGTTAAATTTCGCGTCTGTTGCACGTCATCTTCGTGGTGTAGCAATATTAATGGCCAGTAGTGTAATTTTTCTACAGTTTCATTTGCGAGTATATTTCATAATTGCAAAGCACATCTTTAACCTGTGGCATTTAAGATGTGACAGCCGACCGTCAGGGTAACCGAAAGCGCTAATGCGATGCTTCTTGGAGTCGGGTAAGAGCGCCGGCCTCGAATCGAATCCGCCCGTCGGACTAACGACGAGGGCCGGTATGCCAGCCAGCCTGGATGTGGTTTTTAGGCTGTTTTCCACATCCTGCTAGGTGAATACCTGGCTGGTCCCCACGTTCCACCTCTTTTATACGACTCGCAGGTATTTGGAACCGTTCGCGTTATTTCATGTCTTACACTAAATGCAGACAGCTGGGATACACTAATTCCATTCCAGGGGGTTCGGGGTGGCGACAGGAACGACGTCTGGTCACCGTGTGACGCTAATATCGCGAAATCCATAGTAACACAGCCGGCCACGCGTTGAAGCGGGACAAAGGCTCCAAGAACATGATGATGATTTAAGATGTGACAGCCGTCAGTTTGGAAGGCAACAGGGGCTGGAGAGCTACATGCTGCACTCCTGCAACTACCCAGAAAAAGCTATTAAAACGGTGTGCGCGCCACACAATCCAAGGTACATCCGGCCTCGCAGTTGCTCTAGAGAATGAGAATGAGGGCTACGCAGCTATTAAAGGTAGCTGATAATCATGTAGCGTCTACGATTCTTTAGTCTTCTAAGAACACATATGTTATTCTTACGCACGCTGAAGTGCTGGAAGTGTTCAGATATGAATCAGGGTACTTATTTTAGTGTTTTACAGTGTGTTAGTACATTTTTAGTGAGCAGGTATTAATTAGATTCTGCGTAAGATTGAAGCTGGGTTGATGAAGCTTCTCAAAAGATACAAACATATCATATTGTGAATACATGCTGGAAAGTCTGTGGAAATATCGATTTTGAGGACTTACTTCCGAGAGGAAAAGTGACGTGATCAAACAGGGACTGCCAACACAAAATCATCCACATTTAAAGGGTTGTCAATTATTCAAATACATGAAATAAATACTGAACGCTGAAAGGCATAATCAGTCTTAAATGATGATGATGATGATGATGAAATAAAATCGTCATAACTTCTGAAGGGTTTGCGTTAGGACGTTGAAACCGCACTGTTGGCTGCGGGGCACGATGGGTTGTTTCAAATGAGTCTGAGCACTATGGGACTTAACATCTATGGTCATCAGTCACCTAGAACTTAGAACTACTTAAACCTAACTAACCTAAGGACCTCACACAACACCCAGTCATCACGAGGCAGAGAAAATCCCTGACCCCGCCGGTAATCGAACCCGGGAACCAGGGCGCGGGAATCGAGAACGCTACCGCACGACCACGAGCTGCGGACAGGCATGATGGGAATTAGTATGCTCGTCGTTTAACTTAGCCCACATTCATTTGGATGGGTTCGTCAATAAGCAAAACTGGCTCATTTGGGGAAGTGAGAATCCGCATTTCGCGATCGAGAAGTCTCTTCACACTCAGTGGGTGACTGTGAGGCGTGCAATGTCCATTCACGGAACAGTGCGACATTCCTTGAAGGCACGTCGACTACCGAACGGTACGTGAAGGTTTTGGAAGATGATTTCACCCCCATTACCCAAAGTGAGCCTGATTTCGAAAAGCCGTGGTTCACGCAAGGCGGAGCTCGACCCCATCGACGTAGGAGGGTGATGTCCTGGAGGAGCATTTTGGGGTCCGCATTCTGGTTCTGGTGTACCCAGAGGCCACTGGCATGGGCCTCGTTTGGCCGCCATATTCTCCTGATTCCAGCGCACTTGACTTCTTTTTCTGAGGCTATATTAAAGACAAGGTGTACAGCAATAATCCTAAAACCATTGCTGAGCTGGAAACAGTCCTTCAGGAGGTCATCGCCATTTCAGCGGTTTATGTAGAATTTGGCTATTCGTCTGCGCCACATCATCGTCAATGATGGCAAGCATATCGAACTTGTGATAACCTATATCCGAATATCTTTAGTGATGTTTACATCTTGTGTAAAGTGTGTGCACATCGCAGTTTCTAACTAATTTACGTTTTTTCATATAGTTCAATAATTGTAACCCTCTAAATACAGGAACTAAACATTATGACAAAAATTTTCAATAATCTTTGTACTCCTCTGACGAAAGGTTACGCGGCCGTAAACAGACACAAAAACTGTATTGCTGTCCATGTGTTTTGTTTCCCTGCCGATGCCCTGTGCACAAGAAATGACGTGAGTAAATCTGTATGGACACTCATTAACTTTGGTAGTTCAAAGATAGATTTTTGTTTGACCAAAGCCTTGATATTAAATGTTCAGAACCAAAACGAATCTTGTCTTCGAAGTGCACAGCCCCAAACCAGACTTTCTTATTTTGCTTTGTTGTCCAGTGAAAACGACCTCTCAGGTCTGTGAAACACGTATCATTTTACGACTCCGCGACTGAAATTTCCCACAAGAAGGATAGCAGAATTGATCTAAAATATAAATAAAACTGCGATTACTGGAATTTTTTATGTTACTTATAATCCGTCTTGATTGCAAAAATGTTTATTCACATGACCGGTTTCGGTTCCTCTAGAACCATCTTCAGATCTGAAACGATAATGATACTAATTTAGTGTTTCACAAACGCGAAACTTTTTTCATCCTGTCGGATGGAGGAAAACAAGTCTACACCAGCGCCACGAATATAGAAATCGCCCTTTGTTTTAGATCGTACAAAACTGATAATTATATTGTGTATTTTAATTTTAACAAATACGGATTTTAACCCTGACATCTACAGATTTTAATTAAGTATTTTTAGAGATGAAAGTAAAGTACAAAAATCTTCTTAATACAATATGTGCATATGTAATGTAACAGGTGTACCAGAAGCCATCTGTAGTTTTATAATTAATATAAATGACGTGCATTCTGCCAACCAGTTTTATGTGACACACCATGAGAAGGTTGCTGTGTGTGGACGGGCTAGTCCTGTAACCGAAATTGCAGGTACGTGCTGGTACATTTGATGTTGATCCCACAGAATGAAAAAAAGTTTTGCGTATGTGAAATAGTAAAATAGTATATTATCATTTCAGATCTGAAGAGGAACCGAAACCGGTCATGTGAATAAACATTTTTGCAATCAAGATAGGTTATAAGTAACATTGTATAACCAGTGACTGCGATATCCCATCAGACATTATGTCTGTTTTTGCAAAGGAATTTTTGATATCATTGTTAATAATGTAGATACAATAAAAGGTGTCATCCCATATCCGCTGTCGCTCAGTAGACTTAACCTTTACGAGGCTGGGCCTTGTGCTTTAACAGTGTAATACTATGACGTGATACACCGCAATCACGGATAACAGTAAAAATAACGCAATAATAATAGCAAAAAAATGTGTATGAAATCTTATGGGACTTAACTGCTAAGGTCATCAGTCCCTAAGCTTACACACTACTTAAACTAAATTATCCTAAGGACAAACACACACACCAATGCCCGAAGGAGGATTCGAACCTCCGCCGGGACCAGCCGCACAGTCTATAATCGCAGCGCCGTAGATCGCTCGGCTAATCCCGCGCGGCAATAATAATACCAATGACAATAATAATAATAATAATAATAATAATAATAATAATAATAATAATAATAATAAGAAGAAGAAGAAGAAGAAGAAGAAAAGGCAATATATACAGTGAGACGGAAGGATTCATGTTTGAAATACAGGATCAAACAATAAACACCAGATATTACAGGAAGCATATTATTTTAGATCCCAATACCACAACAGATAAATGCAGACTTTGCAAACAACAAATAGAAACAGTAGATCACATCACAAGCGGATGTACAATACTAGCAAATACAGAATACACCAGAAGACATGACAATGTAGCAAAAATAATACATCAACAACTTGCCATAAAACATAAACTAATAAAACAACACGTTCCCACATACAAGTATGCACCACAAAATGTACTGGAGAATGATGAATACAAATTATACTGGAACAGAACCATTATAACAGATAAACCAACACCACATAACAAACCTGACGTAATACTCACCAATAAAAAGAAGAAATTAACACAGCTAATCGATCGAAATATCCATACCCAATACAACAAATACACAAAAGAAAACAGGAGAAAAAATTGAAAAATATATAAAACTGGCTGAGGAAGTCAAGGACATGTGGCATCAGGATAAAGCTGACATTATACCAATTACACTATGAACTACAGGAATCATACCACAAATATCCACCAGTACATTAAGGCAATACAGCTACAGCCAAACGTATGTACACAACTACAGAAAACTGTAATTATTGAGACATGTTCAATTACCCGAAAGTTCCTAAATGCAGTGTAACATATACCGCACAGTTAAAAGGAAGTCACGCTTGATCAAGGTCCGAGTCACTTTCCATTTTTAACCAGACATAACGTCTGAGGAAGGAAAGAAATAATAACAATAATAATAATAATAATAATAACAATAACAATGCCGTTACTTGGATAATCATAAACAATAAGATAATAATAACAGCGAAAATATTAATAATTACAAAAATGCTGCTACTTTTAACAATTTTTTAAAAGCGATTAGAGTTACGAATACCTCACGCCTCGCCGGCTGGAGTGGCCGAGAGGTTCTAGGCGGTTCAGTCTGGAACTGCGCGACCGCTACGGTCGCAGGTTCGAATTCTGCCTCGGGCATGGATGTGTGTGATGTCCTTAGGTTAGTTAGGTTTAAGTAGCTCTAAGTTCTAGGTGACTGATGAGCTCAGAAGTTAAATCCCATAGTGTTCAGAGCCATTTTTGAACCTCACGCCTCGCCACTGTATGCTTGTCTGTCTTGCGCAAGCGTTTTTGTACGCTGATGAGCCTAAACGTTATGGCCCTCGCCTACTGTGACAATGAATGTTGGTGGTGTTGCGGGCACGGGACGAGGTAAGGAAAGTTAACAGGGTGGCTACTTGACGCAGTGGAGACAGAAAACTGTTTACCATATGGGTACCAAACTTTACAGAGACGACATTCAGAGTATGCGTAGCAGGATTTGCGTTGTTAGTAGTGTTAGTGCTATGATTTGTCATTAAGCGCCGATATTGTTACAGTGACGTACGGCTGAAACACAAGCATCAGTGTGCATTACTGTTGCAGACAGCCAACATGGATCTGGACAAAGTGGACAGGGTTTTACTTGCAAAGCTGTTTTATCAAAACAGCGGCATTAGTGCTGCTGCCAGTATCGAGGCATTAAAGGAGTACGGGGAGGTCATCTTTCCGCATCTAGGGTGAAAAACATGATACGGAAGTTTGAAAAGAGCTGCGAACAACTGTGAAATGGTATCCGCACGAACTTCCAAGACGTCATGGATGCAGATGGTCATCACAGTGTGCAACGTTTGAACGTTTGTAACCTGGAACTAAAACATTACACGGAACTGACGAATGTTATTCTCGTATGAGGAAATTACACTGTGTTTCTTTCAATGGTTTATTCGTTATTTCTTTTCCACATGTCTTTAAAAAAGTTTTCACAGAGATTCATTCTCGGTGATCCCTTGTTTTTCATGGGGGGCTCTCTTGATAACTATATCTACACCCACTTCTATATTCTGCAAGCCACCTCACGGTGTGTGGCGGAGAATACATTGTGTACCAACGTCACGTCCCCCTTTCCCTGTCCCAGTCACTATAGTTCGCGGGAAGAACGATTACTGATGTGGGCTCTAATACCTCCAATTTTATCTTGATGCCCTTTTCGTGAGATATACGTAAGAGGAAGCAATACATTGGTTGACTCTTCTAGAATTTTATGTACTCGGACCGTAAACAGTAAACCACAAGGCGATGCAGAACGCCTCTCTTGCAGTGTCTGCAGGTGGTTGAGCATTAAACCGTGCGCGGCTCGTGTTCATGCCGTTTATTGTTTGTCATCTTCTCTTACGGTACTGCCGCCTCGTTTTTTATTCCATTTATGGGCGTCACTAACTTCCTGCCTTACCTGCCCGTGAGTGGCAGCAGCAACGCTTATCGATAAGTGCACTGTATTACCATCTCTAGAGTGACCGATAGTATTCCCGGGTCGTGGCGTGTCGGGAGTCCCCGATGATCCCCACTTCGATTATTCCCTCTTCCCTGACGTCATGCACCGTACGATTACCTCTGTTCCTCCCCTTCCTCCCAGCTTCCAGTACTTGGGCCACACACCACCATCTGAACTTAAGACTCCCATCACTACACAGGACATCAGGCTCACACTCCGCACTAAACGCAACACTGCTCCCGGCCACGACTGTATTACCTACCGCTACCTCAAACACTGCCCTCCCTCCTTCCTTTCAGTCCTTGCCACCCTCTACAAAGTCATCCTTGCCACTGGCTTCTATCCCGACCTGTGGAAAACCTCCCGTATCCTGATGTTCTCCAAATCCTACAAGCCTCCATCTGATGCGTCTTCCTATCATCCTATCTGTCTCACGTCGGTGCTCAGCAAGCTCTTCATCTTTTCCCGGCGCATCCATCACCACCTCCACCAAAACCTCCTCCTCCCCAACACCGAATGTGGCTTTCGACCTTCTTTCTCTGCCGATGGCCAAATCCTTCGCCTCACTCCTCTCCCTCCAGCTTAACTCCCGTCGCTCCACCATTTTTGTCTCCCTCGACCTCGAAAAGACCTACAACCGTGTCTGGCATCCCGGTCTCCTATTTTAAACTCCAAACGTACGCCCTTCCTGTTAACTACATCCGTCTGATGGCCTCCTTCCTCTCCCACCGCCCCTCCTATGTTATCATCCATAATGCCAATTCCCACACCTTCTACCCCTCTGCAGGTGTGCCCCAGCAGGGCTCTGTCCTCTCCCCTCTCCTCTACCTCCTGTACATGACAGATGTGCCCCAACACCCCCCCCCTCCCTCCAGTACACCTCTTGCAATATGCTGATGACACCGCATTCCTCGCCCTCGTTCCTACCCTCCAACGGTCCCAATGCCTTCTCCAGAATCACCTTGACCTTTTTGCCGCATGGTGGAACCAGTGGCTACAGAAAATCGATCCTTCCAAGACCCAGGCAATCATTGTAGGTCGTACCACTCGCTCCTTCCGGCTCCTGGATTTCTCCCTTACCATCTGCACCTATCCTGTCCACCTCACCCCCACCCTCACCTACCTTGGCCTCACCATTGACTGTCACCTCACCTGGATCCCTCATCTCCGCTCCATCCAATCCAAAACCCACAACCGCCTCCAACTCCTCAAACTCCTCTCTGGCTGGACATGGGGGTTGCACCCCTCTACCATCCTCCACACCTGCAAATCCTTAATCTGTCCCATCCTCTGTTGTGCCAGTCCTGCCTGGATATCTGCCCCCCCCCCCAAATTCTATAAGTCCCTCCAGATCCTTGAGCGTCATGCCCTCCGCCTCGCCTTCTGTATACACCTCCCGTCCGCCACGCGGATCCTCTACGACCTCATTCCTTTCCCCCATCTGCTCCTATTCCTCGAACATCATCCTCTACACCTCCCACCGCCTTTATGCCCCTCACCCCCTGGTTGCTCCTCTTCTCTCCCATCCCCACCCCCTGCCACGTCTTCACTGTTGTGTCCCCCCTACCCTCCATCTCTACACCCTTCATCTCCTTTCCCAAGGTGGCTTCCATCAATTCCCCCTCCCGGATGATGCCCTCTCTCCCTCCATTTATCCCTCCTATCTACTCTGATCCTCACTCCCCTTCCTTTCCTCTGTCCTTTTCCCGGTCTCCCTCCCCACCCCTTCCATCCTCTTTTTTCCCACCTCCCCTCTCTCTAACCCCTTCTCTCCCCCGAGTCCTTTTGCATTTCCATCCTCTGCCTTTTCCCATTCCCTCTGCCCTGCCCCTCTCCCCCCCTTATGAGTCCTCTCTCTCCTTTGCTTCCCCCTTTTTTCCTCTCCTCCCTCCTTGTTTTCCCCCTCTTCCAGGTCCCCCCCCCCCCTTGCCCTTGGCTAGGGAGTGTCATCTTTGTGCCGACATTTTCGTGCGGTGTTTTACAGTGAGTGCTTTACAGTGAGTGTTCCGTGTTGTGTGTCTTTTGGGAAGTGTTGCGAATGGCCATCATACTGTCGCTGGGTGTGATTTTTTTTATCTCTTGTGAACAGAAACCAGACTGTCACCATGTTTTTTAATTGTGTGTCTACTATGTTACTTGTCTGATTCCTGTGTCTTTTATTAACATTGCCAACTCCTTTGCTTTGTGATTCAACTTTCCGCAATTTCCGCCATTTTACACTTTAAGTCACCGTTTTATCTCTTGTTTTTCTTATTTCTTTTCTTCTTCCGTTTTTAAAAAAGTCTGTAGGCTGTAGAGCAGCGTACTAAGCTGCTGCCAGCCCGCCCCCTTTGGGGGGGCGATGAAAGTCAATAAAGGAAAAAAAATGTGTCGGGAGTTCAGCAGTGGAGTCAGTCGGGGACGGAGTAGCAGTCGGGACGGAGGTTCAGTCCGAGACGGAGCGCCAGTGAGGTGCGGACAGCCAGTGCTCGCCGACCGCTGGCGACACACATGAACTGTCCGACGGAAGGAGATCGGAGCGGGACGACCGTTTGTTGGTCGTTCGGTTGGTCGTCTCTTCGGGTGACATGATTTCTGTCTTTTGACCGTTTCTGGGCCTCGTCAGTTGGTCATCTTGCCGGACGTGGGTCGGTTCCTCCCTGGTGCAGAGATGTCGTGGCCAATGGGCAAGAGTTACCTCTGCATGGGTGGGTCCGAGCCAGTGTTCCCGGGTCGCCGTGTCTCCGAATTCCGAGCGGACATCGAGTTGAGTCGGGTTGGTGCTGCAGTCCGCTTCGCACGGCCAAGACTTGCCCAACCGTTGCCGACACGCTTAACTTTAGTGGGAACGACCTAGGTTGGTCGTTCTGTCGGTCGTCGCATCGGACGACGTGTGTTTGGTCGCCGACCACTTGTGCAAGCTCTCTGTGTGTCGAATTGATTCGTCCTTGTTGTTCCACAGTGATTGCTTTTACCATTGTTCGAGCTCTTGCGCAAGTGTGTTTACGTCGAATACTGAGCAAATGAATGCTGTCTGCGTACTGGAATAGGCAGTTGGTCGGTTGCGACAGAGGGAATTGATTAGGTTGTTGGTTGGTTCTTCAGCCATCCCTAGGTCGTGTTGCAACCCGATTGTTGTGTTACGCTTGGCTGCCTGTCTAACCTAAACTGTGGTTAGAGTTTCCTCCCCAGACCAACCCTTGGAAGACTTCTGAGCACCACTGTTTGTTTGTGATTGTCATTTTATTTGGACGCAGGTACTTTGCCAGGCCTTCGGCTATGTATTAATATCGTCTGTTTTATGTTTAGTATATTCTGTTTTATATTTAGTATATGGCCTTCAGTCGACTTCATGACATCTATTTTAAGATTAGGCCTTCAGCCGCGTTTGTTTCAGAATCTGTGGCTTTAATATATACATCCTTGTCTTTAAGGTTTCACTTTAATTATCTTGAATACTTGAAACGGTCTTCAGCCGTGTTCTGTAAATGTTTATCTTAAGGTGGTCTTTAATTATTCTTGAGTAATTGTTTGGGCCTACAGCCGACAAGATACTTCAAGTTTTCTTAAGATGTTTTTGTTTTACTGTGTAAAAGCTTATCTTTAAATCCTCTCTTTTATTATGTAAACATTTTTATTGGGCTTTCAGCGGAAGAATTTATTTGCATTTTCCTTAATATGGCCTTTAGCCGAAAATTATAAATGCTTGGCTTCTAAAGAACTTCCTTAGCTGATCTGAAATATTATTTCGGCCTTTA
Organism: Schistocerca americana; assembly: GCF_021461395.2. Lineage (NCBI taxonomy): Eukaryota > Metazoa > Arthropoda > Insecta > Orthoptera > Acrididae > Schistocerca > Schistocerca americana. Next base: position 315,289,872 of record NC_060124.1, read on the forward strand.
GCCGAGAAGATACTGCAATTTTACTTAATTAAGGCCTTCAGCCGTTACTCGAACGCCTGGTGTTCTAAAAGGAATCATTTAAACTTATTCTGGAGAAGTTACTTGGGCCATCAGCCGTGAATTGATCTTTGTTGTTTTAAGGAGAAAACTGTGCATTGGTTCAAGCAATGAAGTTGTGTGTTCTTGTATAACTAACAGTAATTGACCTTGGCCGCTTTCCACAGCCTGATCCGCTCTGTCCTGCGACGACCAGGATTTCAAGCATATCCGTGATATTTTTCGCTCCCATTAAGTGAACCTGCAATGAAACGTGTTTTGGATCTACTCTGTTTCCTCTATCTGTCCTACCTGATGCGGATCCCATACTGACGAGCAGTGTTCAAGTATTGGTTGAATGAGTGTTTTGTAAGCTACTTCCTTTTTCGATGCACTGCTTTTCCTGGGGACTCCAATACATCTCAGTCTGGCATCTCACTCACGCGCAATTAACTTTATATGGTCGATCCACTTGAAATCGCCCCGTATACATACTGCTAGGAAACTAAGTGCTTCCAGTGGCCGCGCGGGATTAGCCGAGCGGTCTAGGGCGCTGCAAAAAAATGGTTCAAATGGCTCTGAGCACTATGGGACTTAACTGCTGAGGTCATCAGTCCCCTAGAACTTAGAACTACTTAAACCTAACTAACCTAAGGACATTACACACATCCATGCCCGAAGCAGGATTCGAACCTGCGACCGTAGCTGTCGCGCGGTTCCAGACTGTAGCGCCTAGAACCGTTCGGCCACTCCGGCCGGCAAGGCGCTGCAGTCATGGACTGTGCGGCTGGTCCCAGCGGAGGTTCGAGTCCTCCCTCGGGCGTGGGTGTGTGTTTGTCCTTAGGATAATTTAGGTCAAGTAGTGTGCAAGCTTAGGAACTGACGTCCTTAGCAGTTAAGTCCCATAAGATTTCACACATATTTGAACATTTTTTTTGTTTTGTTTTGCTTCCAGTGACTGATTTCGAAATTTTGTAATCATACAACATTAGTTTATGTTGAGAGTCAATTGTCACTCCTTGTACCGAGCCTATAACGTCTGCAGGTCTTCCTACATGTCACCACAATTTTCTACTGTCGCGACTTCTCTGTATACAACAGCATCATCCGCATGAAGCCTCAGGGAACGTCCGACGTTGTCTACTAGGTCATTTATATATAATGTAAAACGTAAATTCTGAAGGCAAGTTAAGAGGAACTGGACACATCTACCGAAGTGCTCAGAAATCTTGTTCGAGAACGCGTGTTATTCAGTGCAAAAAACTGCGAATTCTTTGTATAGCTACATTCAACAGCTGGTCTTATACTAGACTTATTACGCCAAACCTAGATTTCAAGCACCGTGTTACGTTAGCACCGGCACCTTGTGTCACACTATACGTTCTTTGTTAACAGTATTACGTGTCCCTCCTTTTTGGATATTATGTTAGCTGAACACTGTAATGCTACACTTGTTATCGGTATACTTCAAATTAGTGATATCCTTCTTTGTGCCGGTGGCTCTGCACACTTAGTTAACAAAAGTCACTGTGAAAGCGATATGCACATACACATACGGCTGTGGTATCACGTACACAAGGTGCAAAAGGGCAGCGCATTGGCTTGGCGGAACTGTCACTTGTACTCAGGTGATTCAAGTGCAATGTTTTGCGTCGTGATTATGGACGCACGACATGAATTAACAGACTTTGAAAGAGGAATGGTAGTTGGAGCTAGACACATGAGACATTCTGTTTTGGAAATCAATATTCCGAGATCCACAGTGTCTGTGCCGAGAGTACCAAATTTCCGGCATTTCCTCTCGCCACGAACAACGCAGTGACCGACGGCCTTCGCTTAACGACCGAGAGCAACGGCGTCTGCGTAGAGATGTCAGCGTTACCTGTTAGTACAGACAACTCTACGGAAACGCCGCTGCCCACGGTCTTTGCTGAAGGCCGTCGGTCACTTTGTTGTCCGTGGCGAGAGGAAGTACCTGAAATTTGGTACAGACAAGCAACACTGCGTGAAATAACCGCAGAAATCAATGCAGGACGTACGCCGAACGAATCCGTTACTACAGTGCGACGGAATTTGGCGTTAATGGGCTCTGGCAGCAGACGATGGACAGCACATCACCTCTAGCGTCTTTCCTGCGCATGTGACCATAACGGTTGGATTCTAACGACTGCAAAAACGTGGCCTGATCAGTTGATTCCCTATCTCTGGTTTGATTTGACTTACTTTCATTCCAATTGATCCGTAGTGAGGAGGTCCTCCAGGATGTAGAACATGTCATAAAAACAACATTACATGACAAATATTTACAACTCAAACAAATAAATTAATGTACCGTTCCACAGGTCCCAAGTGGAATGATCGTAATTTTTAATGAACGCTATATGAAAGGATCATTTTACAAATACTAATGCACTGAATTTAACATAAAAAAAAGTTTATTTATTTATTTATAAGGTAATAAACGTGTAATACAGCTACTGTAATACTTATTTACAATGAACACCTTACTGCACTGAAATGGTGCAGAAATTAGATTGTACTTACACACACACACACACACACACACACACACACACACACACACACACACACACTGTTATTTACAATGAACACATTACTGCACTGAAATTGTGCAGAAGTTATATATATATATATATATATATATATATATATAGACGAATTTCTCTGTAATATATATATATATATATATATATATATATATATATATATACTACAGAGAAATTCATCAATGGATTAGAAGGAGCTGGTCACCAATAAATCCCTTAGGCTTCTTTTAAACTGAATTTCATTGGTTGTTAAGCTTCTTGCTGGCAAGCTATTGAAAATGTGTGTTCCTGAATAATGCACACCTTTTTGTACAAGACTGAGTGACTTTAAATCCTTGTGAAGATTATTCTTATTTCTAGTATTGATTTCATGAATTGAGCTGTCCGTTTGAAAAAGTGATATATTTTTAATGACAAATTTCATTTCACTTGGCAAGAGCTGATGACAGTGTTCGAGTGTGGCGCAGACTTGACGCCAAGGACTCAAGTTGCCAACAAGACATTGTGCAAGCTGGTGGTGGCTCCATGATGGTGTGAGCTGTGTTTACATGGAATGCACGACATCCTCTGGTCAGACTGAACCGATCATTGACTGGACTGGAAATGGTTGTGTTCGACTACTTGGAGACCATTTTCAGCCGTTCTTGAGCTTCGTGTTCCCAAACAAAGATGGGATTTTTATGGATGACAATGTGGCAAGTCACCGGGCCGTACTTGTTCGCTATTAGTTTGAAGAACTTTCTGGACAGTTCGAGCGAATGATTTGGCCACTCAGATCGCCTGACATGAATTCCGTCGAACATTTATGGGACATAATCGATAGGTCAGTTCGTGCACAAAATCCTGCATCGGCAACACTTTGGTAATTATTGACGGCTACAGAGGCAATAGGGCTCAATGTTTTTGCAGGGGACGTCCAACGACTTGTTGAGTCCATGCCACTTCGAGCTGCTGCTCTATGCTGGGCAAAGGGAGTTCCTGCATGATGTTGGGAGACGTCTCATAACTTTCGTCGCGTCAGTGTATATATTTTACATCTACACCTCGAGCTATCAAGTTGTTTCGTAATATCTGAATGTAAGTTAATCGCAATGGTTTGATATTGTACCTGTATTACGTTACTGCAGATTATTTATATACTTCATTACTTAATTTACTTACTTAATTTCTGGTTTGATACTAGGTGCTTATTAAACCAAGACTTCCAGCACCGAGTTACATTAGAACCTAGACCTTGTGCTGTATTGATGTTGATGTGTAATTGTAATTTGTGTATGCTTTTCTGACAATTCAATATTTCATTTGTTCTTCTAGAGTGACATCTGCTGTTAGTTCGTAATAACTTTGCTTTCACTTGTGATCCTCAGTCTCCTTCCACTTGCAGTGTGAATATGAGCTGGGGCAATCAATAGTCTATGCGTGATATTTTCGTGTTCCTGGGATAACGTATTACTACTTGATACGATATACTGTACATATTATGCAGATGTACTGAGGTGTATTATCATAAGGTATGTTGTATACGTCAATTTTGTGAAAATATGTACCCCACATTATCATATCTGGGCTGATTATTCCTGTAATTTTCGATCTACAGGTAGCTAAGCGCCCGCCTGCATCGTTCGCGTAGACTGTCTGATCTACTCAGATTATTTATGTGTTTATTTATTTTTGTTTTTGTTTTTCTTTAATCGAATTTTTCTGTTGTTCTCAAATTGTAACACCTTCTACACTTTTCGTACTAATTAAGGTCATAGAAGCATGGGCTTTGCCGAATGTATTTCTGACCAAAAAGCGATTGTGGTAGCTGGAGACCAAGATTTTTGTTAATCTACATCTACATCTACATTTATACTCCGCAAGCCACCCAACGGTGTGCGGCGGAGGGCACTTTACGTGCCACTGTCATTACCTCCCTCTCCTGTTCCAGTCGCGTATGGTTCGCGGGAAGAACGACTGTCTGAAAGCCTCCGTGTGCGCTCGAATCTGTCTTATTTTACATTCGTGATCTCCTCGGGAGGTATAAATAGGGGGACGCAATATGTTCGATACCTCATGCAGAAACGCACCCTCTCGAAACCTGGACAGCAAGCTGCACCGCGATCCAGAGAGCGTCTCTTTCAGAGTCTGCCACTTGAGTTTGCTAAACATCTCCGTAACGCTATCACGCTTACCAAATAACCCTGCGACGAAACGCGCCGCTCTTCTTTGGATCTTCTCCATCTCCTCCGTCAACCCGACCTTTGTTTTCTTGTGGTGGTTTTTCCATGGAAACTTCATCCCCTGACACATATTTCTTCATATCTAACCGAGAAGTGAAATACGAATTTTCATAGATTTACCTTTAGAAAATTTTTAATATAGAGAAATATTTCGTTAAAAATTTTCATCCCCTGTTTTACTCACTTAATCGATGAATTTCCAAAAATGATGAAAGGTATTTTTTTTACTACTTGCTGAGAAACCAAATAGCAGTTTTCATAGTTCTAGCTTCAAAATTGGCTTAATAGCTACAAATTTTCAAAAAGCCTTTTATCCCGTATTTCACCCACTTAAGATTGTAATTCCGGGCTATGCAAAAACAGCGAAATGTATATATATATTTTATTTCTAAGGGAGAAGTTACCTTAAAATGGATAATGAAATGTTTCTATAAAAATTTTCATCCTCTATTTCACATCCATAGGGTTTAATTTCCATAAACAGTGAAATATGTACTTTTTATTGCTAACCAATAAGCCACATTCAGATTTTCATAGATTTATCTTCACAAATCCTTTCATAATGAAGTATTTCATAGGGACTAAATTTCCAAAAATACTGAAGCACGTATTTTGTTTCTAACAAACAAGTTGAATACCATTTTTCATAGATCTAGCTTTAAAAATGCTTAAGCAGTTCTTCAACAATGACTTATTTTCATTAAGAATGTCACCAACTATTTTACTCCCATAGGGATTAAGTATCAAGAAATGCTGAAACACGTGTTTCTTTATTTCTGATTGGGAAACCAAATACAGATTTTCCTTCGTCTAGCTTAAAAACGGCCTTAATAGCTACATGTTTTCAAAAAACCCTTCATCCGCCAATTCACTTCCTAAGGGGGGAATTTCGAAAAATCTCTCCTCAAACGATGTCTACAGCATAAGATCAACACCCTATGAAAATTTCAAGTTTCTATCTTCAGTGGTTTGGGCTGGGCGATGACGGGCTAGTGAGTGAGTCACTCAATCGGAACATTGCCTTTTATACATAGACGTCGTAGTTTCATTTTTCTTTTGTTCATACGTGATGTGTGTACATGTTTTAGGTTGTTGACAGATGCATTTTTCTACTGATTAATCCGACCACGACCTTACTTACCAGACTGTATCCATCTAATCTTCGGCATTTTATTCTGTAGCACCAGATTTCAAAAGCCTCTATTTTATTCTTGTGTGAATCTATATCTCCCAATTGTTCACTTCTGCATAGAACTACACTCTAAACAAATACCTTTAGAAAAGACTTCCTAATCTTTAAACTTACGAAATATAGGGTTAAAAACTTCAACATCGAACATAGCTAATTGTACTTTTCGTTTTAAAAAAACTAGGCACCATCGAATCTGTGAAGAATATACACTGAAGCGCCAAAGAAACCTGCTGTAGACATGAGAATTCAAATACAAAGATATGTAAACAGGCAAAATACGGCACTGAGGTCGGCAACGACTATATAAGATAAGTGTCTGACACAGTTGTTAGATTGGTTATCGTTGCTACAATCGCAGGTTATCAAGATTTAAGTGAGTTTAAACGTGGTGTTGTAGTCGGCACACTAGCGATGGGACACAGCATCTCCGAGGCAGCGATGAAGTGGGGACTTTCCCGTACGACCATTTCACGAGAGTACCATGGATATCAGGAATCCGGTAAAACATCAAACCTCCGACATCGCTGAGGCCGGAAAAAGACCCTGCAAGAACGGGACCAACGGCGACTGAAGAGAATCGTTCAACGTGACAGAAGTGCAACCCTTCCGCAGATTGCTGGAGATTTTTTCAGAGCTGGGCTATCAAACTGTGTCAGCGTACTAATCACTCAACGAAACAACATCGATATGGACTTTCGTAGCCGAAGAGACTCTCGTGTACCCTTTGTGACTGCACGGCACAAAACTTTACGCCTCGCCTGGGCCAGTCAGCACCGACATTGGACTGTTGATGGCTGGAAACATGTTTCCTGGTCGGACGAGTCTCGTTTCAAATTGTATTGTGTAATTGTGTACGTCAGCACGGGACTGTTCAAGCTGGTGGAGGCTCTTTAATGGTTCGGGCGTGTGCTGTTGGACTGATATGGGACCTATGATACGTCTAGATACGGCTCTGACAGGTGATACGTACGTAAACATCCTGTCTGATCACCTGTACCCTATCATGTCCATTGTCCGACGGACTTGTGCAATTCCAGCAGGACAATGCGACACCCCACACGTCCAGATTTCCTACAGAGTGACTCCAGGAACACTCTTCTGTGTTTAAACACTTCCGCTGGTCACTAAACTCCCCAGATTTGAACATTATTGAGCGTATCTGGGATGCCTTGCAACATGCTGTTCGAATGAGATCTCCATCCCCATACTCTTACGGATTTATGGACAGTCCTGCAGGATTCACGGTATCAGTTCCCTCCAGCACTACTTCAGACACTGCCACGTCGTGTTGTAGCGCTTCTGCGTGCTCGCGGGAGCCCCACATGATATTAGGGAGATGTACCAATTTGGGAATTTGTGGGAAGTTCCTATGGGACCCAGCTGCTGAGGTCATCGGTATCTAGGCTTGCACACCACTTAATCCAAATTAAACTAACTTACGTTAACGTAACTTACGTAGATTAAAACTGAAGAAACTGCAAAAAGGTGGGAATTTAAGGAGATGGGACCTGGATAAACTGACTAAACCAGAGGTTGTACAGAGTTCAAGGAGAGCATAAGGGAACATTTCCCAAGAATGGGGTAAAGAAATACAGTAGAAGAAGAATGGGTAGCGGGTAGCTTTGAGGGATGAAGTGGTGAAGGCAGCAGAGGATCGAGTAAGTAAAAAGACGAGGGCTAGTAGAAAATCCTTGGGTAACAGAAGAAATATTGAATTTAATTGATGAAAGGAGAAAATATAAAAATGCAGTAAATGAAGCAGGCCAAAAGGAATACAAACGTCTCAAAAATGAGATCGACAGGAAGTGCAAAATGGCTAAGCAGGGATGGCTAGAGGACAAATGTAAGGATGTAGAGGCTTATCTCACTAGGGGTAAGATAGATACTGCCTACAGGAAAATTAAAGAGACCTCTGGAGAAAAGAGAACCACTTGTATGAATATCAAGAGCACAGATGGAAACCCAGTTCTAAGCAAAGAAGGGAAAGCAGAAAGGTGGAAGGAGTATATAGAGGGTCTATACAAGGGCGATGTACTTGAGGACAATATTATGGAAATGGAAGAGGATGTAGATGAAGATGAAATGGGAGATATTATACTGCGTGAAGAGTTTTACAGAGCACTGCAAGACCTGAGTCGCAACAAAGCTCCGGGAGTAGACAACATTCCATTAGAACTACTGACCGCCTTGGGAGAGCCAGTCCTGACAAATCTCTACCATCTGGTGAGCAAGATGTATGAGACAGGCGAAATACCCTCAGACTTCAAGAAGAATATAAACTTCCAATCCCAAAGAAAGCGCCGCGCGGGATTAGCCGTGCGTTCTAAGGCGCTGCAGTCATGGACTGTGCGGCTGATCCCGGCGGAGGTTCGAGTCCTCCCTCGGGCATGGGTGTGTGTGTTTGTCCTTAGGATTATTTAGGTTAAGTAGTGTGTAAGCTTAGGGACTGATGACCTTAGAAGTGAAGTCCCCTAAGATTTCACACACATTTGAACGTTTTTGAAGAAAGCAGGTGTTGACAGATGTGAAAATTACCGAACTAACAGTTTAATAAGTCACGGCTGCAAAATACTAACACGAATTCTTTACAGACGAATGGAAAAACTGGTAGAAGCCGACCTCGGGGAAGATCAGTTTGGATTCCGTAGAAATATCGGAACACGTGAGGCAATACTGACCCTACGACTTATCTTAGAAGCCAGATTAAGGAAAGGCAAACCCACGTTCCTAGCATTTGTAGACTTGGAGAAAGCTTTTGACAATGTTGACTGGAATAATCTCTTTCAAATTCTGAAGGTGGCAGGGGTAAAATACAGGGAGCGAAAGGCTATTTACAATTTGTACAGAAACCAGATGGCAGTTATAAAAGTCGAGGGACATGAAAGGGAAGCAGTGGTTGGGAAGGGAGTGAGACAGGGTTGTAGCCTCTCCCAGATGTTATTCAATCTTTATATTGAGCAAGCAGTGAAGGAAACAAAATAAAAATTCGGAGTAGGTATTAAAACCATGGAGAAGAAATAAAAACTTTGAGGTTCGCCGATGACATTGTAATTCTGTCAGAGACAGCAAAGGACTTGCAAGAGCAGCTGAACGGAATGGACAGCGTCTTGAAAGGAGGATGTAAGATGAACATCAACAAAAGCAAAACGAGGATAATGGAATGTAGTCGAATTAAGTCGGGAATGCTGAGGGAATTAGATTAGGAAATGAGACACTTACAGTAGCAAAGGATCTATGCTATTTGGGGAGCAAAATAACTGATGATGGTCGAAGTAGAGAGGATATAAAATGTAGACTGGCAATGGCAAGGGAAGCATTTCCGAAGAAGAGAAACTTGTTAACATCGAGTATAGGTTTAAGTGTCAGGAAGTCGTTTCTAAAAGTATTTGTATGGAGTGTAGCCATGTATGGAAGTGAAACATGGACGATAACTAGTTTGGACAAGAAAAGAGTAGAAGCTTTCAAAATGTGGTGCTACAGAAGAATGCTGAAGATTAGATAGGTAGATCACATAACTAATGAGGAAGTATTGAATAGGATTAGGGAGAAGAGAAGTTTGTGGCACAACTTGACTAGAAGAAGGGATCGGTTGGTAGGACATGTCCTGAGGCATGAAGAGATCACAAATTTAGCATTGGAGGGCAGCGTGGAGGGTAAAAATCGTAGAGGGAGTCCAATACACTAAGCAGATTCAGAAGGATGTAGGTTGCAGTAGGTACTGGGAGATGAATAAGCTTGCACAGGATAGAGTAGCATGGAGAGCTGCATCAAACCAGTCTCAGGACTGAAGACCACAACAACAACAACATTAAGGACAACAGACACACCAGTGCCCGAGGGAGGACTCGAACCCCCGACGGGTTGCAAGGCGCCCTAGATCGTGCGGCTACCCCTCGCGGTGATGTACCAGTTTCTTTGGTTCTTTAGTGTAGTTAATAACACATTACATCACCCACAGCGTCGATAAATACTTGACACCACCGAGACGTGCTTGAAACCAAGTTTTCCGCACATTCACGTGGAAGAGTCCTCCAAATGCGACGAATTTGCGTTGACAGTTGTTTCAAAGTGAAAATCTTTTTTCGTTGAAACTACATTTTGATGTAAGACAATACATTAGGATTAGCAACAGGCGACTCTAAGGTCCAAACCAGTACTCACGCATATTTCTCCTTCTTCCAGCCGCTGAAAAGTTTTACTGTGGCGCTTCGGAGCACAGTCCTTCTGCAGTATCCAATTTTCACTTTCGTTGATGAACCAACGTTTGGTGGGCACTAAATATCTTTGATAAATGTGGTGTGTAAATTCTGCTCAAGAATTCAAAGCAAACTGATGCTATACGGACATTGCATGAAGGATAAAAGCCCCTCTGTTGGGATGTGAAAGAACTCAGGCGATATCTTTTACCACCTGTGTGTAATGCCGACCACGCTGTGACATAACAGACTGCAAATCGAATAACTAATATAAAGGTTCTGGACCTATTAAGAGAAAAAAATAATAAATTTATGGCACAGCCTGACTAAAGGAAGGGATTGGTTGGTAGGACACATTGAAAGTCGCGAGCTCTATCTTCTTATCTCGTGTTTTCTACTGAAAATCTCGTGCTTGTACTATTGCTAACTTTACTATTACAGAGATCTCCTAATGTTTATTTTTTTTATTGGTCGTGTAGTGTCACACGCATTGGCTATACCATGGTCAACAGTAAATAAATTTTTGAGGTCTCTGTTACACTAGTACGCGGACAAGATGCAGATTGTGCAGTAACTGAACCTTGTGATCCGTTTCCACGTTCTGAGCTTGCTCTTCAGCTTCTGGCACACATCGACGGTGATGACATGTAACCGGTCAATATTCTATAGAGTGACGAGGCACATTTAACAGTACAGGGTGCAGCGAATACTGCCGAATTTTGGGTACTGTTAAACCACGTGTTGTTCTCGAAGAACCATTGCACTGGCCAGATGTGATTGCGTGGTGAGAATTCACAAGCACATTTATTCTCGGTCTTTTCTTCTGTGAAGAGAATACATCCAGAAGGCCTGACAGGTGTTTCATAACATCCGCACATTTTGAGACTTCCTTACACAGCATGTGATACCCACTTTAGACGTGCAACTGCATGGAAAGCACTATTTTCATGCAAGATCGGACAACACCTCACATCGCTCGCCCAGTGAAAGATCTGCTTAATGCAATCTACCACGAACGTGTTACCTCCAGAGGTTTCCAGATGCGTGGCCTCCAAATCACCTGACCTGAATCCATGTTACTTTTCGCTCTGGAGACATCTAAAAGAATGCGTTTACCAAGGTCACATTCGATCTCGACCTGATCTGAAGACCAGTAGACATGAACACGTTGCTCAGATTTCACTGAAAAACTGCTGCGAGCAACTGTTGATCACGTCGTTTTACAATAATGCAGCTTCTCGTCAGCGTCTCCGGTGCTCATACTGAACTAATTGTATACGCGGTGGTTAATAATAAAATCAACATTATGCTTTTGTCACTTGTTTGAACTTTTCTGCCGACGTCCCATTCCTCATCCATAACAAATGAAAACATTTCTGTATGTCTTTCTTGCACTCACAGCACCAGGTTTGAACCTTGTTGCCAAATCTGGAGCTAATTTTTTCATCGTGAATGTTAAGTTAATAGGCAGACTGAAAAATATGTATTCTTATCGGGTTTCGACCCCACAACCATCCAGCTTCCAGGTACGTGCATTACCGCTAGTCTACCAGATCCTACATAGGTTCCGCTCAAGATTTCCTCCTCTCTGACGTTGTGGCGGCTGTTTACATTTTGTTTCTCTTCCAGATACCGCCTTCTCTATAGCTGATCAGTTCATAGCTACCGTAGTTGCCACGAGATATCACTCCAAACTTCATTTACATACTCGCTTTACACACTCATCATTACTGCAACAGTAAATTATGTACACGAAAATTCCTCCTGAATCAGTATATCTGCTAGTGAAAACGGTATCACAATCACTGTAATAGTAGTCCCTGATATTAGCGTGATCATGCGGGTAGTATCTGCAGTGGGGAATATTAATTTATAATATGTGGTGATTCTTGATTGAAAGCTAACTAATAGACCAAAATATCTTAGACTAACCATTGGCCCGCAGCTAACGTGGGAACCTCTCCTACTAGCCGTCCAGCAGAAACGCCCACAACCGACTATATTTACTAACTGGTCGAACTTACGTATTGCATGGCTCCACTGCTCTCCACATACAAATCCTTGATCCGAACCATCATTTGCTATGGAATATTGCTTGGATCTCCGCCCCACGTAAGTCTCTCCAAATCCTGGAACACCATTCACTCTGCCTCACTTTCCACATCCTCTTACCTTCTCCCACAAGGATCCTTTATCAACTAATCAATTTCCCGCCTCTCCTCACTCACACTGAACACCTCTGAACTACCTACACCACCCGGACACTTCGACTCCAATAATCCTATAGTTTCTGCACTGCTTTCCAATCCTCGTACGCTGCCAGACCTCTACCAACACATCCCACCAACCCTGTACCTTGTACTTCAACCACTTCGCCCTCCCAGATCATGAACTCCATCCCGACTTTCACCCATGCTGCCTGCTCTAAATTCACCCCACTCATTCCACCTCATCGGCGCTCCCTCTCCCTCCCCATTCCATATTTCTCTATCCTCCTTTTTCCCTGTCCATCTTTCTTTTCTTACCCCTCTTTTCCCATCAAATTTTAACCTCAATGATACCCCTCCCTCTACTCCACCCCCTCTTCTACACCAACAGCAACCCCTGCCCTATCGATTCTATGCACCAGTGCTCCATTCTTATGGCACCATATTCCTACTATCTTCACTGCCCAGTCTTTCTTCACTCAACAACAGACTCCAGATTCTGGTATGTCCATCCAATTTCAGTACCAGGAAAGTATGTCTTTTAAACATCAGTGTTCGGCATCATACACTCCTGGAAATGGAAAAAAGAACACATTGACACCGGTGTGTCAGACCCACCATACTTGCTCCGGACACTGCGAGAGGGCTGTACAAGCAATGATCACACGCACGGCACAGCGGACACACCAGGAACCGCGGTGTTGGCCGTCGAATGGCGCTAGCTGCCCAGCATTTGTGCACCGCCGCCGTCAGTGTCAGCCAGTTTGCCGTGGCATACGGAGCTCCATCGCAGTCTTTAAAACTGGTAGCATGTCGCGACAGCGTGGACGTGAACCGTATGTGCAGTTGACGGACTTTGAGCGAGGGCGTATAGTGGGCATGCGGGAGGCCGGGTGGACGTACCGCCGAATTGCCCAACACGTGGGGCGTGAGGTCTCCACAGTACATCGATGTTGTCGCCAGTGGTCGGCGGAAGGTGCACGTGCCCGTCGACCTGGGACCGGACCGCAGCGACGCACGGATGCACGCCAAGACCGTAGGATCCTACGCAGTGCCGTAGGGGACCGCACCGCCACTTCCCAGCAAATTAGGGACACTGTTGCTCCTGGGGTATCGGCGAGGACCATTCGCAACCGTCTCCATGAAGCTGGGCTACGGTCCCGCACACCGTTAGGCCGTCTTCCGCTCACGCCCCAACATCGTGCAGCTCGCCTTCAGTGGTGTCGCGACAGGCGTGAATGGAGGGACGAATGGAGACGTGTCGTCTTCAGCGATGAGAGTCGCTTCTACCTTGGTGCCAATGATGGTCGTATGCGTGTTTGGTGCCGTGCAGGTGAGCGCCACAATCAGGACTGCATACGACCGAGGCACACAGGGCCAACACCCGGCATCATGGTGTGGGGAGCGATCTCCTACACTGGCCGTACACCACTGGTGATCGTCGAGGGGACACTGAATAGTGCACGGTACATCCAAACCGTCATCGAACCCATCGTTCTACCATTCCTAGACCGGCAAGGGAACTTGCTGTTCCAACAGGACAATGCACGTCCGCATGTATCCCGTGCCACCCAACGTGCTCTAGAAAGTGTAAGTCAACTACCCTGGCCAGCAAGATCTCCGGATCTGTCCCCCATTGAGCATGTTTGGGACTGGATGAAGCGTCGTCTCACCCGGTCTGCACGTCCAGCACGAACGCTGGTCCAACTGAGGCGCCAGGTGGAAATGGCATGGCAAGCCGTTCCACAGGACTACATCCAGCATCTCTACGATCGTCTCCATGGGAGAATAGCAGCCTGCATTGCTGCGAAAGGTGGATATACACTGTACTAGTGCCGAGATTGTGCATGCTCTGTTGCCTGTGTCTATGTGCCTGTGGTTCTGTCAGTGTGATCATGTGATGTATCTGACCCCAGGAATGTGTCAATAAAGTTTCCCCTTCCTGGGACAATGAATTCACGGTGTTCTTATTTCAATTTCCAGGAGTGTATTTCAAATTTTTTTTAATGTGCTCTTATTGCGTTGCGTTTTACCTTTTACTATTACCGATTTCACCTGAAAGTGCAGGCATTCATGTCACTTATGTATTTAAAAACATCCATTTTATGTTCAACTTTTAAAATTTTTAAATTCATTGTAAATAACTATGTGGTCAAAAGTAACCCGGATCCTAGCTGAAAATGACTCACAGGTTCGTGGCGCCTTGATGAAAACTTCCACTCTCGCAGGCATACATTCAATAAAGCGTTGCAAGGTTTCTTCGGGAATCGGAGCTCATTCTTCACGGAGTGCTTAAATTGAAGAGAGGTATCGATGTCGGTCGGTAAGGCCTGGCACGAAGTCGGCGTTCCAAAACATCCCAAACATGTTCTGTAGGATTCAGGTCAGGTCTCTGTACAGGCCAATCCATTACACTCACTCCGTCTTCAGGCCACAAGTGGCTCACCGGGACCATCCGACCGCCGTGTCATCCTCAGATGAGGATGCGGATAGGAGGGGCGTGTGGTCAGCACACCGCTCTCAATCCATTACAGGCCGTGCATTACGAACAGGAGCTCGACTGTGTTGAAAGACGCAAACGCCATTCCCGAATTGCTCTTCAACAGATTTATTGTTAAGCGGCTGAGAAGTAGGGCGACTGTATTGCTGATAGTCCACTCATCCTCCCTTATGGAGAGTTGGGAGATGAAATAACAACAAAGAAAAAGAGAAAAAAGTCTCGGTTGTAAACATGCGACTGGAAGATTTTCTATTTTTTTAGCACTCAGCGAAGGAGTGGATGTAAGGGAGGTTTTAGGAGGGAAAGGGACTAGATTGGCTCTGAGCACTATGGGACTTAACATCTATGGTCATCAGTCCCCTAAAACTTAGAACTACTTAAACCTAACTAACCTAAGAACAGCACACAACACCCAGTCATCACGAGGTAGAGAAAATCCCTGACCCCGCCGGGAATCGAACCCGGGAACCCGGGCGCCCGG
Organism: Schistocerca americana; assembly: GCF_021461395.2. Lineage (NCBI taxonomy): Eukaryota > Metazoa > Arthropoda > Insecta > Orthoptera > Acrididae > Schistocerca > Schistocerca americana. The sequence continues at coordinate 315,305,273 of NC_060124.1, forward strand.
AAAGGGACTAAATTCAACAGAAGTACAATGTCTGCATGTGTGGCCACCCCAAGACAGATGCAATGCGTTCATTTTAGCTCACAACGTACCGCACTGTAGCTACAGGAAACTTATGATGACACACATAAATAAAATAAACAATAGCGTACATTTTCGGAAGTATTTTTAAGGCAAACAAATTACTGATTTACCGCATTGGTTATTGGTCCATTCTGACATCGGAAGTAGCACAACAAGTGTACAGAGTCACATCACTTCAGCTGTTTCAGCAGGAGGCAATAAATGGAAAGAGACTATTACTTTACGTTATAATAATGGTAACACAGAAGCAAACAGTCTGATTCCGTACAAAAAATCGTTGAAAACAAAGAAGAAACAGAATAACGACGAAACCAATGGGCGGGTGCGGTGGTGTAACGATGTAGTTGTGACCGTCAGTCCGAAGACTGGTCTCCACCACGCTAATCAGTCCTGTGTAAGACTATTCATATGTACATTACTAGTGGAGACGATACCCAATTTTATCTTTTTTATTATATTCGAGCATTTCTCTCCCTCTACGGTTTTTACCCCCAATAACCTATCTCCATTATCAAATGTACAATTGATTAATACCTCAGGATGTTGAGAGTTGGCAATATTCTCTTAGGATTTAAAGGTTGGCTACAGCGCGCAAACACAAGCTCTGGAATCTAAGACATTGTTGTCACGCTTCGTAGCGCACGGATTAACTAGTGGCTGTTTGGAAGCCAGTGTAGGAGCCCGCCTGCTGTGGTGCACACGTTTGTTGGGCGAGGGGTCGTCGCCGAGCTGACGTACTGCCGTGTCCGTCAGCAGCCACACAGGATTTGGTAATGAGTTGATATTTTTTATAATTTGTAGCGCGCTTATTAATTTAAAGAAAAGGGTTTGTGTATGTGTATAGCAGCAGACGGTAATTTTGATAATGATAGTAGTTGAATTCTTAAGGGAAACCATTGTTAGGCGAATAGATTAAGTATTGATTTTTGTCATTGATTTCTTTTGTAATTGTCAGGGAATTGTTTCATTACGTATTTAATTGAGAAGTATTTCAGTCTGTCTCAAGAGTTTGATTAATTTGTAATATTGCATTAATGCCACTGGAGGCAGATTTACGTACGAAGAGATTGTTCAAAGAGCTTCTAGCGTTTTGTTAATTGAATGAGAAAGAATAGCTTTCTGAATATAGTTTTTGAAAAAAGGAATTACTTGTTTGGGTTATCATTTATCGAGTTTAGATTGACCAAACGCTTTTCTCTTGAATTATATGTAGTTGTAGTAAGCAGCAACAGCCGCAGCAACAGCAGGAGCCACCATACAGAACATGCATTGCACTCAGAATGAATAATAGGTTTTTTTATGTTTTTGTTAAATAATGGAATGCAGTAATCAAGCAGTGGCAGCAGAAAGACCAAGTAAGTTATTTGTTGCGCACAAACACTACACATGGTACATGATCAGTAACATAAACAGCAAGCTCGTCAATGATTTCCACCGGGATAGGATGCCTTCTCTCCCAGCTACCACTCTATGTCACCTGTGTTTTCGAATTTCATTCTTCTTTAAACCACCTACAGACAACGGAGCTCTCCTCAGATTTTTCAGTCGGTAATACTTTCTCAATGCAGCACTGTAATTCTGCTGCTCACATAAAAGAGTTCCATTGACAGTGCACTGTCTCTCTTCTCGACAGCTATACTGTTCACTCACGTCTTGGCTTTTAAAATGAGAGCGAGGGTGTCGTATCGTCACACAAACAATGTACAGAGCCAGATTCGTACCTGGTGGCCATAATTTGAACCAATCAATTTTTTCTCATCGTAAACCGGTTCGGCATTAACGCATTAGCACATCTACATGTTTCGCTATCATACCATAATTATGGCCCACAATGGACCTCAGTGAGTAGCTGAACTTTAATTACGAGTACTCGGTGCTTAGAACTATCTGTGCCAAGTGGGGACGCGTCGCTGGTGAAAAATAACGCAGATACCTCGTTGATTGTGACTGGTGAGAGTCACATATTTTCAAGATACGGGAGATAGCGGCAGAAAACAGAGACGTCGTGACCAGATACCAGAACTGTGGGGAATTATTATTTACAGTTGACTCTCTGCTCATTTATTAAACCTGTCCAATTAATTAGTCTAAAAGCAGTTAATATTCTGCACTTACTTACATACGTGCATAATTTATTACGGCCTTGCAGTTGCATTTGTCATTTCATTCATGCAAGTCTTTCTCTCCTCATCCCATTTTTATCCGGAAATCACTATAACAACAGTAGTAATTATATGATTCAGTGTGGGTGAAACTGCTTGCTCTCGTCGTCAGCCGGTTACAAGTTGCGATCTGTAATGGGCGCCCATATACACAATTAACTATCAAGAAATGAGAAGTTTTTACTGACATCCGAGTGGTTTCAGCTGCATATTTAACCAGGTAGTTTTATAGATTCCCACTTCAACTGGTTTGCCCTTTTCATTTGAGCATTCACGCGTGGAGCGATGTATGAGGAGCAGTCGTATTTGTAGTTTCAGCAGCAATACGACAAAGAACAGCGATATGCGGTAGCGGAAAGTTTCGTAACGAAAGTAGGACTCTTTACGAATAGAAAGCTAGAACTGACAGTGAGTTACTCCGAGGTGTTCGACGACAGGGTTAGTCCCCAGCAGGATCGAAACCAAACCAACACTGACATCTATAGATCAGGTATACGAGCAATATGTATATATGTAACACATGGGCTTACCGAGTATCGAACCAGATTTACGACTTGATTCAAGACTTCTTTCTATATAGAACTCAACGTGTCGTTCTTAACGAAACAAAATCCACAGATACGAAGGTAATTTTCATAATTCTCCACGGAAGAGTGATACGACCGTTACTGTTTACAATGTGGGTACATGGTCTAGTAAAAAGCGTAGGAAGCTCTTTAACACTGTTCGCAGATGATGCGATTGTCTAGAAGAAACCGGCCGTTGTGGCCGAGCGGTTCCAGGCACTTCAGTCCGGAACCACGCTGCTACTACGGTCGCAGGTTTGTATCCTGCCTCGGGCATTGACGTGTGTGATGTCCTTAGTTAGGTTTAAGTAGCTCTAAGTCTAGGGGACTGATGACCTCAGATGTTAAGTCCCATAGTGCTCAGAGCCATTTGAACCATTTTTGTCTACGAGAAAATAGCAACGCCAGAAGTCAGTATGAATTTGCAGACATACCTGCAGGGGATTGATGCACGGTGCAAGCTTAGGCAGTTGACTCTGAAAGTAAATAAATGTAGCACACTGCGTATACGTAGGAACGGAACCCACTACCGTGCAACTACATTATTGATGACAAATTGCTGGAAACGGAATGGTTCTAATGGTTCAAATGGCTCTGAGCACTATGGGACTTAACCTCTGAGGTCATCAGTCCCCTAGAAGTTAGAACTACATAAACCTAACTAACATAAGTACATCACACACATCCATGCCCGAGGCAGGATTCGAACGTGCGACCGTAGCGGTCGCGCGGTTCCAGACTGTAGCGCCTAGAACCGCTTGGCCACACCAGCCGGCGAAAACGGGATCTGCCGTAAAATATCTGGGAGTAACTGTCCAGAAAAACGTTAAGCGGAAAGACCACATAAAAGAAATGCGGATACCAGACTGAGAATCACAGGAAGAATGGTAACTCATCCACGAACGATGTGGCTTACAAGGCCTTTGTGCGAACGATTCTTGAGTATTATTCATCAAAATGGGACCCTTACTAGGTAAAACTCATACAAGAGATGGATAAAATCCGATGAACTGCTGCACGTTTGTTCAATGGATCGTTGGTCGGCGCGAGAGAGTCACAGAGGTGCTCAACAAACTCCGTAGACAGACATTACAAAGTCGTATTTTTGCATCACGGAGATGTTTAGTTTTGAAATTTCAAGAGAGTACTTTCCCGGAAGAGTCGAAGAACATATTAGTTCCTCCCACATGAATCTCGCGAAATGACAGCGACGCGAAAAATACGAGAAATTAGAGCTAATACAGAGGCTTACCAACAATAATTCTTTCCACGCGCCATTCGCGAGTGGAACAGAGAAGGGGGGATCTGTTAGTGAGACGGGAATGTACAGGCTCTGCATAATACTGAAAGAAGAGAAAGATTCCATGAGCTCTGCAATACATCTGAGCTGGTAACGGAAACTGCGCGGTTGAGGAACCCACCTGTGTAAGTCGGCGTCGTTAAAGCACTGCTGATTGGCGGCGCTTCATTCGAAGGTATAAGGTTCGAATACTGATTGTGAATGAAATTTTCATCACCTTATTTGGACAGTAAGAAAAGAAGTTCTGTCGAGAAGTTCTTGAACAACAGGCTTTGCACCAAATTAAGTAGTCAACCAAAGATGATCTGAATTACACGTTAAATGCTACATCCGTTTAGCCTGCAAGCCTTGGTGATAAACATTTACCCTTAGCAAGCTGAACGGAAAATAGGCTCAATTGACTCTTGAAAAATTAGTTTTTAAGTACTCCAAGGGAAATAAATAGGAATTGGGTGAGGGGGCGGGGGGGTGCAAAGGTTATGAAATTCTGAGAGTAATGGAATCGTCTTGTAGGTAATCTTGTTCAGTTCTCATGCTTATGAAATTTGTGTAGTTTCAAATAATCCTTAACCCTATTTTAATGAAAGCCCTCCGGCTCTGAACAGCTGAGAGAGAGCTTTGCTCTGAGAATTCGAATAAGTTGATCATCAACATGAAGCGGCGAAATTGCAGCATTTGTCTGTGTGTTGAACTGGTACTTATCCAGGAACGCTTAAAAATCACTTAATATAAAACAACATTCATGGCATAGATTTTTATGAGTGCAGTTGCAGTTAGACAGGGAATGCGATCTTTTTGTGGGCCGTTGAAGGCCGTAGACGTACACATTGCTGGAAAAAAAGTGCTATGTCCTCAACTGCAAGGCGAGTTTATTGACTAGTGAGGTGAGCGGTAGTTCATCATTGTAGGTGTATATAATAACAAATTCAGGCCAAATGAATCTGCAAGACGCCACTGGGGTTATGGGTATACTTTCAGTAAATTCCTTTAATACGCACCGAGTATCCGCTCTCGATATGTAAATCATCCCACTATGATTCAAATGTATGATAATGATGTAAGCACTAGGAAACGAAACGGAAGGTTGGTCCTAAGACATCCTCTGTAGCTGTTACTCTTGTACAAAATTAATGAGAAGGAGAGTAGCATTTGGGACAGGTGGCTACTGGTATCAAACAGGAATTCAGAAACATCACGATTTATTGACAAAACAGTCGAATGTAAATTACCACTGGACAAAACAAGTACACAAATTCACTGTCCTAGAAGAAATGAATTCGGACACTGAGTTCATGGAAATAATCGTGTTAAACTGCTAGGGTAAACTGTACGGCTCATAATGGAATTGGGATTACTGAGATAACAAAGCTTCATGCAGAATCTAATTCAATTTAAACGCGGAATCACTCTGATCGTCATGATTGCATCGATTCGGTGAGAGAGGTGGGTAAACACGCGAGAAAACCCGACAGCAAAGTCGTGGCACAGAGGTCAACTGCAAAACGTGTCCTTTTAATATGAAGTAAGATCAAAAGAAGCCCACTCTCTCGTGAATGTTACTCGCATTCCACATTTCTGCGTAAACTTGCACAAGTTAAACTGAACAGAGGTGAGATGAAGTGGCAGCGGGTAATGGCCTGCTAAGTACATATCACAACAGCGTCTTCCCTCTGCAGTCTCCTCCAAATTGGAAGGTGGTCCGAAGCAGCAAAGGGTATTTACACATTTTCAGCCTTCCTGTTTCGTGCCCTCCTACGGCGTGATCAGGCATCTAGGGTACGAGGGTTGTCAGGGGCTTAGGACAGCTTCATAGGTTGTCTCAGTACAGGCACATTTTCAAAAGTCTCAATAAAGGTGTGTGGGTGCCACTGAGGGTTGTTTCGAAACTGGAGAGGGGGGGGGGGGAAATCTTAGAGGGACCCTTTGCCGTTTTATTTACGCATGTGCCAATGTCGCGCCTCTCTGTGATCACGCCACAGGTGGGCACGAAGGAGGAGGGCTGAAAGGGCATAAATATCCTTTGCTGCTTCGTATCACCTTCCGATTTCATCGAATGGTTTGGAACGGTCCATAGTGGTTTCAGCCTGTGCACGACTGCAAAATTTGGGGTCGCGTTGCACTCCAAAGGAGTGCGATGACGTTCAGTGGGGTGCAGCACCACAGTGGTCTTATCAAGGGTTGGAGCGTCCGGGTGTGTCAGCAGTGTTAAAGGTTGTCAACAACGTCGTCCTGCTCATCTCTCTGCAAACTCCGCAAAATGTGTGGGAATCAAGGGGTGGTTTCACTGTCGCCCTGAGGCCTTCTGGTGTCGATCCTGAACGTCTGTGTGACTGAAATGTTTTCCTCGGCCACCCGTAAGAAAACGGCACGATTTCACCGCTTTTCGACGTCGTTCTCACTTTCGTCGCAGAGGCGTCAAAAGAAGGGGGTGGAATGAGGATAAATGGAGATGTGACGACCTTTCCACCGTGTGACACGTTCACGGCAGGGTTGGGTCAAATTGTGGTGAAATTTGGTGTAAATGTGACGTCATTAACCCATCTGACACGGCACGTGAACTTCTGTGCTCTGGCCTTTCTTTTTCGCGTGTGTCGACACCTTGGTGTTTGAAGCATTACCGATCTCTAGGGTAACGTCGCAAGGCGCCGTGCTTTTACACCGTTACAGATAATAGTTGTGGGCACTTTTTTAGCCGAATTTCAGACTTATGCGTCGCAATGGTAGACAGTTACATGGTTCCGAAAAAGTGGTCCATTAATTTGCATTGTACAGTGTGCATTCATTAGATTAATATCATACGTTCTTTTTAGACAATTGTAACACCTTTTAGCAGTTTAATACACATAACGAAGTGGAGAGGAGGGATTTTTTTTCTTTGGCGGGTGGGGGAGGGGGGGCGGGGGTGAGGAAGTGCCTTATGAGCACATGATGATGTGGCGACATTAAACATGGAAATTATTGGACAGGAGTAATCGTTCGATATACCAACGCAACGCAGAAAAAGAGGAAAAAATTTAGTTACATTTATATTCGATATCTGACTTGTATGTGAAGTGAGCGCCGACGTCTATGAGGCGTTATGTTTACCATAATGCGTAGTGATAATGTAATAAAACTGCGTTAGGCGCACGTTCTTCTAAGGAGAATCACAGTATTGGGCCATATTCAAGAACAGGTATAGATCTTGTAGAGAATTCCCGGGTTTCACTTTCATTTTTGTTGTATATTCGCCATAAAGGAAACAAGTAGGTACTTAGACTTTATGAGAAATGGAGACTTATCTTTCAAGAAAGGAAAAAAGTAGACATATGCATGTTTTAGAAGACATATAGATTTATCTTTACCGAAGGAAGGACTCTGAGACAGGAAGTTTCCCAGTTATACCTATTTAACCATCTACGACGATCTGTTCGCCTGAAGTTCACTGCGCGGTTTTCCCGGCACCCCGTTATGTTCGGGGTGAGGAATCATGCAATGAAGGACAAACTTTCAGAGGTGGTAGCATTGACCAAACAAAGGGTCTAAAGGGCATAACCTAAGAGCTGAGGGCACTTGGTCAGTGGATTAGATGTGTTCGACAGTAGCGAAGACGAACAAGCGCTCGTATTTCGTAAGGTATGCATTTTAGAGCCCATGTTTACTGGACTTTTTTTCTTGTTTTGGTCCATACTATCCACCAAATTATGTCAGTGGAGTTCTGGTTCACATTACATTTCTTTTGAATCACCCTGTACTCTGGCACCTCAGATTTACGTTTGCTAACGAACATACATACATATGGTTCCATTGCAGTTTACACTTAAGTGTTTAGCGGATTGTTCATAGAATAACTTTACGACTATTTGTCGATCGTTCCACTCTGGACTAGCATGTTGGACAAAGGAACAACTAAATCTCCCCGTGTGAGCTCTCGTTTATTTTGTTATGGTGGTCATTTCTCTATCTTAATGGACGCCAACAAAATATAATTGGTAATTGAAATTTCGTAAACAAATGACCCCGCAACGAAAACATCTATGTTTTAATGACTGCTGTAGTAATTCTGTCTCACTAGATGACTTCCCATTAATTACTACGTAGGCAACTAATTATGTTTCATTTGCCCTCCGTATTTAATTATAACTCCTAACTAATAATTTGCTTGTTTAACGTATCACTTCACACCAAGAAAGAAGTCAGAAATAGTTAAAAATAATGAGGGGATGTTTCTGATAAATAATGATGAGGTAAGTGCTCTTTCGGAAGAATACGTAGAAAAACTTGTGCAATGATATGGATTAAAGTAATCTAACTGAAGACATCAATGATTGTGAAAGAAGAGTAGAAGATCCTCCAGTCATGAGACATGAATTTGAACATAGTCCTCGGAATCTCAAAGAAGGAAAAGCAACAGGTGTTGATGAAATTCCTGCAGAACTGATGAAAAATCTTTACGAGACAGAATTATCCAGTGGCAGCAGGACTTGTATGTTAACAGTCGTCAGAGCCCTCCGTTTCATGTATCTAAAAGTTTATGGACACAAAAATATAATGTAGAGAAGTGACAGTGTTGTGCAGTGTTGTCGTTTTGTAAGTGCCATTGTTAACCATTTGAAAACACTGCGTGGAACACACTTCCATTAGAAATCTCATCATGTTATTAAGAAACACCATTCTGCATAAATATGACGTACTACAGGCACACTATAGTTTGTGTTTTTTAATACTGTAAGTTATTGTGTTCACAAGAATGATTCACATCTCTTTCGTATCGAATATACCAACTAAATGTACATAAAAAAAGTTCAAATGTGTGTGAAATATTATGGGACTTAACTGCTAAGGTCGTCCCTAAGCCTACACACTACTTAGCCTAAATTATCCAAAGGACAAACACAGACACCTATGCTCGAGGGAAGACTCGAACCTCCGCCGGGTCCAGCCACACAGTCCATGACTGCAGCGCCTGAGACCGCTCGGCTAATCCCGCGCGGCATACGTACATCATACTGGTTACTGCAAAAGATGGTGCACGTCCTGTTGCTATTGTTGAGATTTACAAGAAATAGGAAAACGGTATCATTTTATGCACAGGAGCGCAACCATCATCTGACAGTGATACCCAGTAAAGCGAACTCAATACTCCTCGTTCACAGGGAGCCTGAGAGTATAGTCAGTACTGGCACGAAAAGCTGTTACTGCTTGAGCCATACTGAACACGCAGGCACGGGCGAACCGACATCATCGACCCCATTCTTGCTTAACTGTGCTTCGCTATCACTCATTTTGTTATCCTGATCCAGATATAGATTCGATCTATATATGACGACAGGTGAGGCGCGATCAGAAGAAGAATTGTTCTGACTAAAGGAACATTTGTATACAAGAAAAAGCTTTCAACGAACGATGTTTCATTCACTGAGGAAAGGGAAAGCATACTTCTAGATAATGTTGCTGTATGGAACGGTGTTCAGAGATATGGAGCGCAGTGCACCCATGCAGCATCGTGCTTCCCAATATCACGCAGTCTCCAGTCACATTAACTCATTAATTGCCAAATTATTTTTCTTCAGCCTACATTTATTTTCAGGTTACCTGATTGAAATGAAGACCAAGTTACAATTCTTCAACCTACATTTATTTCTGGGTTACTTGACTCATAAAGAGACTGTGAAGATGAATGTAAAATAAAAAAATGAAATAACGTTGAAGTAAACGCTGTATTTTAAACGAGCCCCAAATTAGGATCATGGCAGTTAATGGGATGAGAGGCGGCCGTACCCGAATGAGACATCCCGGCCAGCGAATGCCATACAGTTATTTTTTTTTTTGTGGGATGAGACCACGTGCCAAAAGGCTGAATAACCACCTTTCGCAGCGCGGACCTCAGAGAGACGTGCAGGAAGAGAGTCAATAAGGTTGTGGAACATACCGAAAGGGACGTGGAGCTGTGCCGACTCCAGTGCCGTGGTCAAGTAAGCTAGGTTTCTCGACTGAGAACCTGACCAGCAAGGTACCACATACTGTCGATTGGGCTTAAATCCCAGAAGTTGGGTGGCCAGGGGAGACCGGTAACTCATCCTGGTTCTCTTCTAACCACACGCGTACACCGCGAGGGTGGGACACGTTGCACTGTCTTGCTGGTAGCCATCGTGGAAGGAAAAGCAAACTGAATGTAGGGGGATACAAGATCCCCAAGGACAGATACATACCTGTGTTGGTCCACTGTGCCTTCCAGAATGACGATATCACCCGGTGAATGCCTCGAAAACATTCCCCAGACTACAACACTCTCTCCTCAGACCTGGACCCTTCCAACGATTGTTGCAGGGTGCTTGTTTTGAGACGTTTCACGCCGTACGCGCTGACGGCTATCTAAATGAAATAACGTTGAAGTAAACGCTGTATTTTAAACGAGCTCCAAATTAGGATCATGGCAGTTAATGGGATGAGAAGCGGCCGAACCCGAATGAGACATCCCGGCCAGCGAATGCCATACAGTTATTTTTTTTGTGGGATGAGACCACGTGCCAAAAGGCTGAATAACCACCTTTCGCAGCGCGGACCTCAGAGAGACGTGCAGGAAGAGAGTCAATAAGGTTGTGGAACATACCGAAAGGGACGTGGAGCTGTGCCGACTCCAGTGCCGTGGTCAAGTAAGCTAGGTTTCTCGACTGAGAACCTGACCAGCAAGGTACCACATACTGTCGATTGGGCTTAAATCCCAGAAGTTGGGTGGCCAGGGGAGACCGGTAACTCATCCTGGTTCTCTTCTAACCACACGCGTACACCGCGAGGGTGGGACACGTTGCACTGTCTTGCTGGTAGCCATCGTGGAAGGAAAAGCAAACTGAATGTAGGGGGATACAAGATCCCCAAGGACAGATACATACCTGTGTTGGTCCACTGTGCCTTCCAGAATGACGATATCACCCGGTGAATGCCTCGAAAACATTCCCCAGACTACAACACTCTCTCCTCAGACCTGGACCCTTCCAACGATTGTTGCAGGGTGCTTGTTTTGAGACGTTTCACGCCGTACGCGCTGACGGCTATCTAAATGAAATAACGTTGAAGTAAACGCTGTATTTTAAACGAGCTCCAAATTAGGATCATGGCAGTTAATGGGATGAGAAGCGGCCGAACCCGAATGAGACATCCCGGCCAGCGAATGCCATACAGTTATTTTTTTTTGTGGGATGAGACCACGTGCCAAAAGGCTGAATAACCACCTTTCGCAGCGCGGACCTCAGAGAGACGTGCAGGAAGAGAGTCAATAAGGTTGTGGAACATACCGAAAGGGACGTGGAGCTGTGCCGACTCCAGTGCCGTGGTCAAGTAAGCTAGGTTTCTCGACTGAGAACCTGACCAGCAAGGTACCACATACTGTCGATTGGGCTTAAATCCCAGAAGTTGGGTGGCCAGGGGAGACCGGTAACTCATCCTGGTTCTCTTCTAACCACACGCGTACACCGCGAGGGTGGGACACGTTGCACTGTCTTGCTGGTAGCCATCGTGGAAGGAAAAGCAAACTGAATGTAGGGGGATACAAGATCCCCAAGGACAGATACATACCTGTGTTGGTCCACTGTGCCTTCCAGAATGACGATATCACCCGGTGAATGCCTCGAAAACATTCCCCAGACTACAACACTCTCTCCTCAGACCTGGACCCTTCCAACGATTGTTACAGGGTGCTTGTTTTGAGACGTTTCACGCCGTACGCGCTGACGGCTATCTGCCCGATGGAGCGTATAACGTGATTCATCTAAAATGACCACCTGTTCCCCCTATGTGGGTGTCCAATTCCGGTACTGGTGTGCAAATTCTGGCTTTCATCGCCGATGAACAGCAGTCAGCGCGCGTGCTTGAACAAGGCACCTGCTGCGGTGGCCTATATGCAGCAATGTTCGCTTAGCGGTCGTTGAGGAGACGCTTTTGGTTACTCCTTGGGAGGTCAAAAAAATGGCTCTGAGCACTATGGGACTCAACTGCTGGGGTCATTAGTCCCCTAGAACTTAGAACTAGTTAAACCTAACTAACCTAAGGACATCACAAACATCCATGCCCGAGGCAGGATTCGAACCTGCGGTCTTGCGATTCCAGACTGCAGCGCCTTTAACCGCACGGCCACTTCGGCCGGCCTGGGAGGTCACATGCTCAGAAGTTGCACGTCTATTCGCCCATCTCTGCAGACGTTGTTCACCCGTTTCATCTAAGTCCCGTGCTGCACCACAATTTCTTCACCACCAGTTTTGGATATCGCCATGCGTGGCGTACTCTATCCACGGCGGCACGTGAACACCTTACAAACTTAGCTGTTTCGAAAATGCTGCCACCCTTGGCCCGAAAGCCAATGATCTTGCCCTTTTGGACCTTAGGTATATCGCTCCGTTCCCGCATTAAGAGGACGACTGCATCACTTTCTGCATCCACCTAACAAGCTGTGTATACTGCCCCACTGATAGTATTGCCAGCTTCCGCCTGTGAGTGGTACTGCACGTTGACGTCGAGTATAGGTGATAGTCACGTTAATGTGACGACGGCGAAGTGCTGGACCGCCAAACTGATCATGTTGATCAGTGTTCCTGAATGCATACATACCCTCATACAGTGACAGGTGATCACGTAATGCACTCGAGAACATCGTCGAACGTGATCGTTTTGGTGGTCTAAGCTTTATGGTGTTGGGACCTATAATGTTGCATGGACGTACTGACCTCCAGATCTTTCGATACAGCACACTCACTGGTCAACATTATTGTGACAGTGTACTCTTTCCCCATGCGCGTTTTTTCTGGGGTGTATTCTGCCCTTACTTCAATTTTTATGGATGGCAAAGCGCATCCAAAGCGAACTGCGCAGGTGGAGGTGATCTTGCAACGAGAGGATATTCGGCAAATGCCCGCTCCCCCAACTTAACCCCTACCAAACACGTGTGCGATGCGTTGGGGTTTGGTTGGGGTTGGGTTGTTTGGGAGAAGAGACCAAACAGCGAGGTCATCGGTCTCATAGGATTAGGGAAGGACGGAGAAGGAAGTCGGCCGTGTCCTTTCAAAGGAATCATCTCGGCATTTACCTGGAGCGATTTAGGGAAATCACGGTAAACCTAACGCAGGATGGCCGGACGCGGGATTGAACCGTCGTCCTCCCGAATGCGAGTCCAGTGTCCTAACCACTGTGCCACCTCGCTCGGTTGATGCATTGGGGAAACGTATTGCAGCATATCCTAATGCACTGCAGTTGCCAATCACGCTTATGGAGGTATGGAAGACACACCAAAAGAAACCCTTACCAACCTTGTGCCCAGCATGAGAGTACGTTGCATAATATCCATAGCTGTCTGTAGTGATCACAAACTCTATGAAGAATCGTATCCAACATTTCCTAATGTCCAGGGGACCATCATAAATAGCGGTTTCACTGTAATGATTCATTAGAATTGTATTAATACCGTCAGCTGCTTACGGGCGTTGATATGTATCAACGGGGACAGGTGAAAACGTGTGCCCCGACCGGGACTCGAACTCGGGATCTCGTGCTTACATGGCAGACGCTCTATCCATCTGAGCCACCGAGGGCACAGAGGATAGTGCGACTGAGGGACTATCTCGGGCACGCCTCCCGCGAGACTCACATTCTCACCTTGTATGTCCACACACTACATTCATAGTGTCCCACCTCAACACACTCCTTACTCGTGGAAGACATTCTTACCAAGTCCCGTAAGAGTTCGGGGAGTATGTGTGCATCCGTACAGAAAAAGAAGGTCATGGCCGGTATTGCCTGAACTATATACTTATATGGATTGGTGTCTATTCTTTCGGACATGTCCGAATGTAGTGTGTGGACATAGAAGGTGAGAATGTGAGTCTCGCGGGAGGCGTGCGCGAGATAGTCCCTCAGTCGCACTGTCCTCTGTGCCCTCGGTGGCTCAGATGCATAGAGCGAGTGCCATGTAAGCAGGAGATCCCGGGTTCGAGTCCCGGTCAGGGCACACGTTTTCACTTGTCCCCGTTGATATATATCAACGTTCGTAAGCAGCTGACGGTATTAATATAATTCTAATATCGTTCTAAACGTCTGTAGGTCATAAACGGTGTCTTTTCTTTCGGACATGTCCGAAAGAACAGACTCCATATCAATATAAGTATCACTGTAATGATTGTCTTTGACTGAAGTGTCATATCTGGTCCACTCATTGTGTACTTCTTTCAGTTATCTTCTGGGCTATACGTAGCAGTTCTGACTACCGTGTTATGTTACTTGGCAGTAACATATCATGCGAAAATTACTTTCGTCCTCTAATTTTGCACACCAGTGTAGGAGATGATTAGGTGTCTGGACTGCTCCGCAGCTGCACAGAACGTTCTCCTCATACCTTCCTGAGACCACATTTGTACTGCATCTGTAGACTTCTGTTCTTAATTTATTAATAGTTTTCCAAGTTGTGTAGGGTAGGTGCTACCCTCAGCTAATTTCTTCTCCTGGAGAGAACCGTTCTTGTTTGTCACTTACTTGGCGCAAGAAAACATGTCTAACACCTGGCTTGACGTTTAATGTTACGGTTCACTGTAAAAAACTTTTCCTGGACTTAAGCGACGTGCTGCAGGTGTATAATGGTGCATCAAGTGTTTTAGGTTTTCAGTCTGCTTCTCCCGTCCCATTTCTCCCGACTCTCTGCGTCTGATGGGTATTGGTGCAATACCGGCCACGGGATGGAGCTTTGACACCGTGTTCGATTAAGACACTCAGTAACTAAGCGTACTGGCTCCTTTAAGGCAAGGTCTACAAGCCTAGACCCCCCCCACCCCCTCAAACTGGAGTTCCATATCCTCCCACCACAGAGAAACAGTCTCACCATAGCTGACCGGAAACCTTATCAGTTTTCTCAATATGTTGCTTATGATGCAAGTTTTTCCTTTCAAATTCGTGCAGTATGTTCTGACAAAATTTCCATGTATTTTGAAGTATCACATTGTTAAATTTCCGATCCTCTCTGCTTAATATTCAGTTTACTTTTAGCGTCTCTGTTTCTTAATTGGAAAACGCATACTTGATTCTTTCCTGGACTGGGCTTAAGAGGGCACCCAACCTTTCAAATGTGTTGCTTGTTTTGAATTCAGCTTCCTCACTGGTCTTCCCTCCGGCTGCCACAGCTGTGTCATCTGCGTAGACATCTGACTGATCATCAGTATACATGTTGTAGAGAATCGGGTACAGCACACTGTCTTGAGGTAATCCGTTCTTCTGGGTTCTCTGACGACTCTTCTTACCTTGCAGCGTTACATAGAATCTTGTACTCTGGAGCACTGCTTTGATTACATTTGTCAGCCTGAAATACCTTGTAATTTCGTGTAGGTTTTGGATAAGCCTTTTGCGATTCACTGTGCCTTGCAGTATTGAGATCTGTAAAAGCTGCACTAGTGATTAGTTTTTTTTTTTTTTACATACATCGTGAATGTGTTGGGTAAGGTTAGGGAGCTGGCTAAGGCATGAGTTACCTGGTCAAAGATCAGCTTGCCCTGAGATGATGCTTTAATCCACACTTGACGAAATGCTAGTCAGTATCATTGTCAGTACCATAGTCTGAAAGACTTTATACAGGAGACACAAAAGCGCGATGGGGCGAAAATTCTTTGGATTTTAGGGTTCTTACCCCAGCTTCAGAATAGCTACGAAACGTGTTTTTCTCCAAAGCTTAGATATAAGGGCGGTTCAACACATTCATTTATTAACTCAACCAACTACTTTATAGTCTCTGGTCCGAAATTTTTCAGCTGCTCTCTTCCCATGTCATCTGGCCTGCAGCACTGTTGCTTTTCCTTGGTTTTGTGGTACTTACCAACTCTGTTGTTGTAAAGCCGGCCGGGGTGGCCGAGCGGTTCTAGGCGCTACAGTCTGGCACCGCGAAACCGCTACGGTCGCAGGTTAGAATCCTGCCTCGGACATGGATGTGTGTGACGTCCTTAGGTTAGTTAGGTTTCAGTAGTTCTCCGTTCTAAGGGACTGATGACATCAGCGGTTAAGTCCCATAGTGCTCAGAGCCATTTGAACCATTCTGCTGTTGTAAAGGCCAAGCTCAGAAACTTATTTTCCTCAATGTATCGCAATAATTCTCAGTTTGTGATTTTTTTCTCTGTTTTACCGATCTTGATATATGGTAGGCCATTTCATTTGGTGTTAATAAGAGGAATTCCTCTGGTGGCTTTTTAGGGTCATTGCTTAGATTTTTAATTAATTTAAGTGCCCTTATACTGTTTTGACTCAGCTGAAAAACTTCACCAGTTTTCCTTACTGCTTTCTGCGATAAATGTCATCAGCTTGAAATGTCCCCACAGAAAATACCCTCTACCACGCACCAATTAATCATTTTCATTCAAACCATCCACATTCATTCACTTTGGAAAAGTTATCTGATCTGATTTTCTCGTAACATATGCGGCAACAGCTCGACGACGCCAAAGTACTTTCTAGTGCGTTTATTCTTAGAAATAACAGAGATGCATATATGCATTTTCCATGGTTGTTAGAGTGGTAACTAGGACAGCTTCTGTAGTATCTGTTGAGGGATTGACGTGTTTCTGAGAGATACATATTCTGCTTTTCTTCTCGCTAAAGCGAGCCAATTAACATTTGTGCCGCTAGCGGTTTGTTTGAAGAGAAAGAGACTGTAAAAGGAAAATAATTAAGGCCTGGAATCACCGGAGATCTGGATATGTAATGGAGATGGATTTAATACACAATTTCCTTCATAAATAAGGTTTGTGACTTTTTTGCTCTGGAGTGAATGAACGAATAAGTTTTTTCTGAATCATTTGATGATCACGTTGGCCCTGTAATTAGTGGGGAAGTTTCAGCTGTGTCGAAGAGAGCCTGCAATCACTAAGTCTGTGTTAAATCGTCCAAAAAGGCTTCGTACACATCTGGAATTCGCAATCTTTCGTAAAAGGAACAAATCGTCCACACGATTGATTCTCCCGACTGACTGCAGTGTTTAACAGCAATAATAAATTTAAAGATCTCTTACAGCAAGCCAGCCGCTGATTACCAAGACGAAGGACTCCACCAAAGATTCTATTTGGCTGATTTCACGTAATGAAATACTATATTAAAAACTGTACATAGATAAAGGAGAGAAAGAGAGAGAGTGAATGAAAATAGAGATAATACTAATAATCCTCCGTTAGTCTAACTTTTCGCCTTTCTTATCACGGATCGGCCAAGAAATGGGAGGCACTTACTCTACTGTATAGATTTATGTGTGAAGGTGAAGGGATCTTAAAGGCAACAGATACACGTCTATACAGACAAGACATTACATAGAGCTAGCGGCAAGCTGAATTCATCATCTATTCTTAGATAAAGAGACGACAACTTATCCGAACATTAAAAAATGTTAAAAGCTCTTCACCAAACTTAATGGTGTCTTCAGCTAGTGGGTCTCTTTCATGTTTATCTAGGTAGATCTTAAGTATGTTAACTGATTCTTGGTTGCCAGACATGGATTGTGTCCTAAACCAACGAGATATGTTTTCGAGACATATTTTTTACTAGGGTACGATTTTGGAGGTTTTTTGAATTTTGCAACTTTATTGTTCAGTTCCTTTGAGAAATGATAATTCGAACTATTGCACACGTTACGGGATTAAGCACTTTGGGAACAGGTTCCTCAGTTTTTTGTATAAAACATTGAGCTGCTGGTAAATTGACGAAAACATTGTCCGGTTTGTGGTTCAAAAATGTTCAAATGTGTGTAGAATCTTATGGGACTTAACTGGAAAGGTCATCTGTCGCTAAGCTTGCACACTACTTAACCTAAATTATCCTAAGGACAAACACACACACCCATGCCGGAGGAAGGACTCGAACCTCCGCCGGGACCGGTTTATAGTCCTTACGCCAACTTCCACCTCATGAATATGGTTTCAGCTTAGGTTCGTTTATTAGTTTCAGGCCTTCGCTTTCCACCATGTCTCCGTTTTTGCCTTTAGTTTCATAGTGCCAGATTGTGGTTTTGCAATTGAAATCTAACAATACAATCTTGATGCTCTTCATGCTGGAAGTTGGCGTTATGTAGTTAGTAGACTGATGTTACTGTGCAAGCCTCCAGTTCTATTGTTAGTAAGACGGTGTTGTTCCTGCATGTCTGACTTGCAGATTTATTATTAATCACTGGCCTACTGGCCTCACAAACCTCCATATTGTTCATGTGGCTTTTCTAGGATCAGTCTCATTCCTTCAGTTTTTCGTCCAACTCCGTTTTTAAGTTTATTACTAGCTGACAAACCCGACACTGCTCAGGTATTCATTGCGCCAAATTTCTATTAGGAACATAACAAAAAAATGAACTGTGTTTGTATTGTAATATCGGAAAAATTTCATTTCCATGTATTCGTGAAAACAGTTCTGAAATTATGAAACAGTTTCTGTACGCTGGGCGCAGTTGCTTTGCGTGTGTACAACGCGATTTTGAAAACGTCTCTATGGTAACGGCTCTTCATAGCTCTAAGACGGCTACTGTTTTCGCCTACAGCTGTAATCGATTCACAGTTGAAAGCTGTCAAAGACCGTGCCAAGTGCCACGAATTTCCTGAAGATGACTCGACTGTAGGAGTTCCTTAGCAGTTAATGTATTAAAACTTCATGCATGATGCAGCATGTTTGCACGCATCTCAGTGTTTATCACGTCATACCTCTTCAACTATATGTCGTGCAGTGGTATGCTTGAGTAGGTTCATTTAGCGGCATATGTGCATATAGTCTGCGAAATATGTTACGAATAGGCTTGGTGGAAAAGGAGTAATAAATTTAAACATTATTTATGATGCAACAGTTTATTACGCATGAAAGTGTTTATGATGTCATATCTCCTAATAATTCTGAAGATATAATTATGTAGATACAATTTTGTAGATGCATTTAGTGGCATATGTAGATACAGTCTGCGAAATTTATTGCGAGTAGTGTTAGTAGCACAGACGTAATAAATTTGAACGACATACGTGATGCAGGAGGTACTATGATGTGTATGTGGTTCTTACCACCACAGTGATTGTTGCCTAACAGTAAGAGATATATGTACTATGTTTGGTTGAAATCAGCCCACTGGTTTAGGAGGAGCTGTGCAAGATACACTCATACATTCACCCATTTTCATAACATGTATGGATGTCAGCTAATGATATTTCTTTATTTCGGGATAATACTTCAGTGCTGATTGAAAATTTCACTAACTTGATGTCTCCCGATAGCTGTCATGTCGTTGTCATGATGCCAACGTTGTTCAGAGTTTGCCCATTTGCTGATTAACTTACAAGCAATCTGTGGAGAAACTCATTGACCCCGTGCATTAACAGTTGCGTTCAGAACGAGTTAGGACACTCATTCTCGGAGCTGGTCGATCGTCCGCTCTGTCCGAAAAGGATGATCCTTAACTTCTCTCGGTCTGCCCGTACAAACGTTTTTGCCCATAAACGACTTCATCGTTTTACAGCCGTTAAACGTTACATCCTGTGTTCCCTCATACTTTTTCCGAACGCTCAAGTCACTTTGCGGGAATAAAAACTCGTAAAAGTGAGCGCATCTTGTTGATATAACGGCCAAAGAACACGTCACGACAGGACTAATTAAGCCGTTAAGTGAAAAAGTCGCACGCCGTGGATGAACACGTGGCGTCGCCTCTACGACTCTTCGGCTCCGCATTTATAAAGTCATCCAGCACTCAATTAGAGTAATTAACTTTCTACACAGTAGATCTAGGGATCAATATCACATATAGATGGCAGTCTTAATACCACGAAGAACACTAAGAAATAAATATGTATTTCTTCACGTAATTACACACTCCTGCCACATACTCAGCACTGACAACGGAAACTCAACACCAAATACAAAGGTATTCGTAGTCAACTGAAGCTTAGCGCTTCCCAATAGACGAAGCCGTAGTCGTACTAGTAATAGTAGCACGGTAAAGCTAGCAGAGTTGACGCGGATAGGAGAGAAGACGCACTTTCCGTTTTCATACTTGCCAGTGTCTGGCAGCTAGAGTATGTTAGTAACGAGTTAGTAACGGTAGAGGACAGGCATTCTGCAAATTCTGTAGAAATTGTGAGCATATTCGCAGCTCTTGGTAGGGAATTTTCTCGCTGACTGGCCGAGAAAAGTTTCTGAAATATAACAGACATGTAAGTGGATTAACGAAAAACTGAATGATGCAAGCGATAGATCCGTTAATGATAATGGTGTGTGGAGTGTTCAAGGTGCGTCTTCTTCACTACTGCTTTACGACAGTTGAGGCATGAAGACAGTAGGAGAGAAGACACAAACCTAAAATGGGTATCACTTTACTGTGCGATAATTTCGCGTTTATAGTGTGGTATAGTTTGTCTAAATCTCCCGTATTCTGCTTGCAGGTTAAATAAATGATGCCGAACATCAGTGACTGGATAACAAATCGTGCTTCTTGGGTCGAAAATGGTTTGAGAAGTGCGGTCAACGCTTAATGACTCGGAATAGTTCAATGAAGATGAAAGTGTACAATGTCTCTGGAGACGGATCTAAAACTTGGTGGTTACGATATGTAACTCTACATGACTGCGTGAAGATCGTTCAGCTTGCAGCAACATATATGCCCTTTGTGGAAGAAATGACAGGAAAGGCAGTGGAAATGACAGTTATACAAACACTTCCTGTATCATAAATTCTTTTTTGCGTAATTACCCATACAATAATAATTTCATTCAGTTTTTGTGTTTGTGACCAACTGCGTTTATAATAATTAAGTGTAGTTCTGACTCCTTCATTGTTTATGGAGTGCAAATTTTGTTTTGAAGTTCCAGCTGCGAAGTTGCGGTTGAGATTACGTAACTGAATTTTCCACTGTGATTGTGAATATGATTTTCTTGCCTTTTCTATTGTGTAGTGCAAGTGAAACGGGGTTGTCCTATTTTCCCATACTGATTTTTAATTCGTTTTGACCATAACTGTGAACGAAGTTGTGAATCTGATAAATGTACTCGACATCTAGCATCGATATAACAGCATTCCTTGTAAGTCTGTTCCTGAAACTACAAGTCTTGGTGAGAGCGGTTAGTTTACTTTGTCAGAGTAGGATGTAGTGTGTGTTAGATAGTCGGGTTATATACTTGCTTTGAAAAGGATGGAAGCTGACCTGGCGTATAGTGGACGCGGCTTTACTTGAAAATGATTTTGTATTAATTTAGTGAAAGAAATTTTTTTTGTGAAACTCAGGTGATATGAATGCAATAATGTCAGAATGAAAGTTTTCTAAGGCAAACTAGTTTTTTTAATATAATCGTAATTGTGTAGTTTCTTATTGTTAGAACATTGTATATGGTTAAAATTTACTCTAAGAAGTTTTATAGTGAAGCAATGGACTTGTCCTATAATTGAAACAAGTGTCAAGGGAGGTAATTGTTCACAGGAAATTTATTAAGAAATATTGTGCTAACGTATCAAGCTGTAAGAACTTTATGAAAGAGTCTATTGTTATGGTTTAATGAAGCACAGTTTAACTTTGAGTCTTTGTTCTCATTTAGCATTCGTTTAGTTTAGTTCCTCATTTTCCATTCTTTACCTTTATGAATGTGTTTGTTTAACCTCATTGCACATTGCGAGTTTTGTGCTGCAGAAGCATTTTTTTGCACATGGCAAGTACGGTAAATGAAACTGGGTTTTGGACAGTGAGATCTTATCTTAATAATAAGAGGTTGCAAGACAGATGAGCGTTCCGTGCGCAACGTCAGGCCAATGAATTTAATTACCATCAATATTCTTGTATATTGTAGGGTACAGTGACTGTGAGAGTGTTTTTGTAAAAATATCAGTATCACTTCTGAGGCTTAATACAACAAAAGATTTCAGTAAAGTGCTATCTTGTGAATTTTCAAGCAGTTTTATCATAAAGTCAGATGCGTTAATTTTTATCTTCATTTGCTCTGTAATTACAGTAACAATTTTGGTATATTGTTTGTTTACAAGATTAAGATAGAGATTAGCTATATTCAGGGCCAACATATTAATGTGAATCATTTTGTTTTGCAGTCAGATAGCATAAGTAAATTCCACTGAAAATGAATTTCTCAGTCGCAGCCGAATTGTATGATGTACCGGCTAGCTTGGATTTCGCATCGTGTAATTTGAGCTCAACATATTTCCGTTCAAAATGTAACTCTAACACAGTTCTGTTGCCCTGCACTGAGACTCACGCATTTCAGTATCAAAGTAAGTTTTATACATTTATCATATAACAACCAGACACACGCGAACACGAGTTTAAGTAAAAATGTTACACATTTCAGTTTCACCTTCACCCCTCCCATATTAAACAAGAATTATGCAGAGTGGTTTCTGTTTATACAGTAGCAGGAAGCACTCAAAAAACTCTCCGGAAGAAACAATCACAAACGCATGGCACAATATGTGCGGTTGCTAACACCTGGCGTGGCTGACAATTTATAAGAAACATCTGTGAAGAGGTACAAAGTGATAATAATATGGTACACAGGTTGAACTCCAAGTAATAGTACATACATACAAATAAGTGTACAAAGCTTCTAATAATAAGTCATTTTACGTATTTATCATGATACAGAAGACTTGGCATAATAACATGCTTGCTATGGTAACTCAGCAGTCTACTTCAGTCTGATACAGTGGCATAAATACATACAGTTTTTCAATAAGGTACAAAGTATTAAAAAGTCATTACAATGAGCTGTACAAATGTTTAATAGAAACCTGTAAGGACAAGTATGTATTACTGACAGTTCCAATGAAGTAAGAAAGACACACATTTTCATGCAATATTGTACAAAACTTTGCAAAGCTGTTATGATTGTCTCTCCAAATATTTAAGAAAATATTATGAAGATAAGTAAATGTTCTTGTCTGTTCGAATAAAGCAAGACAGATACATACATTTACAGTAGGGTACAAAAAAGGGTACAGTTGTCTGGTCAAAATTATTGAGTAAACCTGTGAGGACAACGTCATGGAATGGAAGAAAAATACCACAACTAAAAGTCACACACATCGCTGTTCTGTTACACACGGGCTTATCACAGTTGCACCAGCATGGTAACATGAGCACATTCCTGAGCTAGACTTAGGGAGCATAGTGCTTTGCCTTCAGTTTCTCTATTGAGAACCCACAGGGCTCAAAATAAGTATTTTATCCAGGCAGGTTTAGGGAGGAGTAACTGTCTTGTGGCAGCCTCCGCTGGCAACCCAGAATTTGAAGAGCTACAATCATTGTGGCACTGACACAGTAAGCGAGTTTCATTGATCCATCTTTCATGAACTGAGACATGGTGCTGACACTCAACCTAGTGCCACAGCAAATTGCAGAAGCCACTTGGCATACTCTGTCCATTAACTTTGTGCATTTGTGGTAGCCCAGATCGTTTCCCACGTGTGTCCAGAATACATTAAACAAATTTAGAAAGTAATTAGATAAATAGTTACATCCATGTAAGGAATTGTCCTGGAAAACGTATAATTCCATATACATTTGCCTTATTCACGGCTGAAAGCAAGGGGAAACTACAGCCTGATGGCGTCCTCTTGGGTAAAATATTCCGGAGGCAAAATAGTCCCCCATTCGGATCTCTGGGCGGGGACTACTCAAGAGGACGTCGTTATCAGGAGAAAGAAAACTGGCGTTCTACGGATCGGAGCGTGGAATGTCAGATCCCTTAATCGGGCAGATAGGTTAGAAAATTTAAAAAGGGAAATGGATAGGTTGAAGTTAGATATAGTGGGAATTAGTGAAGTTCGGTGGCAGGAGGAACAAGACTTTTGGTCAGGTGAATACAGGGCTATAAATACAAAATCAAATACGGGTAATGTAGGAGTAGGTTTACTAATGGAATAAAAAAACAGGAGTGCGGGTAAACTACTACCAACAGCATAGTGAACGCATTATTGTGGCCAAGATAGACACAAAGCCCATGCCTACTACAGTAGTACAAGTTTATATGCCAACTAACTCCGCAGATGATGAAGAAATTGATGAAATGTATGGTGAGATAAAATAAATTATTCAGGTAGTGAAGGGAGACGAAAATTTAATAGTCATGGGTGACTGGAATTCGAGAGTAGGAAAAGGGAGAGAAGGAAACATAGTGGGTGAATATGGATTGGGGGAGAGAAATGAAAGAGGAAGCCGTCTGGTAGAATTTTGCACAGAGCACAACATAATCATAGCTAACACTTGGTTTAAGAATCATAAAAGAAGGTTGTATACATGGAAGAATCCTGGAGATACCAGAAGGTATCAGATTATATAATGGTAAGACAGAGATTTAGGAAACAGGTTTTAAATTGTAAGACATTTCCAGGAGCAGATGTGGACCTGACCACAATCTATTGGTTACGAACTGTAGATTAAAACTGAAGAAACTGCAAAAAGGTGGGAATTTAAGGAAAAAACTGAAAGAACCAGAGGTTGTACAAGGGAGAGCATAAGGGAACAATTGACAGGAATGGGGGAAAGAAATACAGTAGAAGAAGAATGGGTAGCTCTGAGGGATGAAGTAGTGAAGTCAGCAGAGAATCAAGTAGGTAAAAAGACGAGGGCTAGTAGAAATCCTTGGGTAACAGAAGAAATATTGAATTTAATTGATGAAAGGAGAAAATATAAAATCGCAGTAAATGAAGCAGACAAAAGGGAATACAAACGTCTCAAAAATGAGATCGACAGAAAGTGCAAAATGGCTAAGCAGGGATGGCTAGAGGACAAATGAAAAGATGTAGAGGCTTATCTCACTAGGGGTAAGATAGATACTGCCTACAGGAAAATTAAAGAGACCTTTGGAGATAAGAGAACGACTTGTATGAATATCAAGAGCTCAGATGGAAACCCAGTTCTAAGCAAAGAAGGGAAAGCAGAAAGGTGGAAGGAGTATATAGAGGGTCTATACAAGGGCGATGTACTTGAGGACAGTGTTATGGAAATGGAAGAGGATGTAGATGAAGAAGAAATGGGAGATACGATACTGCGTGAAGAGTTTGACAGAGCACTGAAAGACCTGAGTCGATACAAGGCCCCGGAGTAGACAACATTCCATTAGAACTACTGACAGCCTTGGGAGAGCCAGTCCTGACGAAACCCTACTATCTGGTGAGCAAGATGTATGAGACATGCGAAACACCCTCAGACTTCAAGAAGAATATAATAATTCCAATCCCAAAGAAAGCAGGCGTTGACAGATGTGAAAATTACCGAACTATCAGTTTAATAACTCGCAGTTGCAAAACACTAACGCGAATTCTTTGCGGACTAGTAGAAGCCGACCTCGGCGAAGATCAGTTTGGATTCCGCAGAAATGTTGGAACACGTGAGGCAATACTGACCCTACGACTTATCTTAGAAAATAGATTAAGGAAAGGCAAACCTACATTTGCAGCATTTGTAGACTTAGAGAAAGCTTTTGACAATGTTGACTGGAATACTCTCTTTCAAATTCTAAAGGTGGTAGGGGTAAAATACAGGGAGCGAAAGGCTATTTACAATTTGTACAGAAACCAGATGGCAGTTACAAGAGTCGAGGGACATGAAAGGGAGGCAGTGGTTGGGAAGGGAGTGAGACAGGGTTGTAGCCTGTCCCCGATGTTATTCAATCTGTATATTGAGCAAACAGTAAAGGAAACAAAAGAAAAATTCGGAGTAGGTATTAAAGTCCATGGAGAAGAAATAAAAACGTTGAGGTTCGCCGATGACATTGTAATTCTGTCAGAGACAGCAAAGGACTTGGAAGAACAGTTGAACGGAATGGACAGTGTCTTCAAAGGAGGATATAAGATGAACATCAACAAAAGCAAAACGAGGATAATGGAATGTAGTCGAATTAAGTCGGGTGATGCTGAGGGAATTAGATCAGGAAATGAGACACCTAAAGTAGTAAAGGAGTTATGCTATTTGGGGAGCAAAATAACTGATGATGGTCGAAGTAGAGAGGATATAAAATGTAGACTGTCAATTGCAAGGAAAACATTTCTGAAGAAGAGAAATTTGTTAACATCGAGTATAGATTTAAGTGTCAGGAAGTCGTTTCTGAAAGTATTTGTATGGAGTGTAGCCATGTATGGAAGTGAAACATGGATGATAAATAGTTTGGACAAGAAGAGAGTAGAAACTTTCGAAATGTGGTGCTACAGAAGAATGCTGAAGATTAGATGGGTAGATCACATAACTAATGAGGAGGTATTGAATAGAATTGGGGAGAAGAGGAGTTTGTGGCACAACTTGACAAGAAGAAGGGACCGGTTGGTAGGACATGTTCTGAGGCATCAAGGGCTCACAAATTTAGCATTGGAGGGCAGCGTGGAGGGTAAAAATCGTAGAGGGAGACCAAGAGATGAATACACTAAGCAGATTGAGAAGGATGTAGGTTGCAGTAAGTACTGGGAGATGAAAAAGCTTGCACAGGATAGAGTAACATGGAGAGCTGCATCAAACCAGTCTCAGGACTGAAGACAACAACAACATGGCCTTATTCAAAAATGCTTATGTAATATACATACAGCAGTAATGGTTATTTCATAACACATTAGGCTTGTCAGTAAAGTTCTCGTGTTATTTCAGTCAATTACTTAAACAAGTCAACAGTTAATCATCAATCTGGTATCAAATGTCAATGTTAAGTATTCATCTCTATTCTTATGGTACGTAACATAAATGAAAATACTTGGATATCATTTCTGAAGTTACATACATTTATCTATCTGATCAGAATGGTAACTACAACTTATCGCAGGTAAAATAACATAGAAAAAAGTATGGTTACAATCAAAGTAGCTAATTATTGCATACACTCTTAGAATAGAAACCGTATTAGAGTACAATTAATGTCACTCATCCGTCGTCAACATCTTATACTACTACAGCAAAAATCTTAAGTATAGTGTCATCTTAGCATTTGTCAAATACACTGGTATCATTATGACTATAAAACTGTTGGCATTCCTAGTGATAAAAGAGTAACATGTTAATTACATTTCCATTGACAAGCTCTAAGTTCCTGAAAATTCAAAGGTCGGGTGTCAAGCAAGAAGTTGCTCTGTTATCTGTTGAATGTTTTGTTGTTGTGGTCTTCAGTGGAAAGACTAGTTTGATGCAGCTCTCCATGCTACTCTATCCTGTGCAAGCTTCTTCATCTCCCAGTACCTACTGCAACCTACATCCTTCTCAATCTGCTTAGTGTATTCATCTCTTGGTCTCCCTCTACGATTTTTACCCTCCACGCTGCCCTCCAATTCTAAATTGGTGATTGCTTGAAGCCTCAGGAAGTGTCCTACCAACCGATCCCTCGTTATAGTCAGATGGTGCCACAAATTTCTCTTCTCCCCGATTCTATGCAGTACCTCCCCATTGCTTACGTGATCTTCTTCAGAAACGCTCTTCTTGCCACTGTCAGTCTACGTTTAATATCTTCCCTACTTCGACTGTCATCAGTTATTTTGATTCCCAGACAGAATAACTCATATACTGCTTTAAGTTTCTAGTCGCCTAATGTAATTTCCTCAGCATCACCTCATTTAATTCGGCTACATTCCATTATCCTCTTTTTGCTTTTGTTGATATCCTCTTTTCAAGTCACTGTCCATTCCGTTCAACTGCTCTTACAAGTCCTTTGCTGTCTCTGACAGAATTACAATGTCATCAGTAAACCTTAAAATTTTTATGTCTTCTCTCTAGACTATAATTCCTACTCAGAACTTTCCATTAGTTTCCTTTACTGCTTGCTTAATATACGGATTGAATAAAATACGGGATAGGATCCAACACTGTCTCACTCCCTTCTCAACCATTGCTTCCCTTTCGTGCCCCTTGACTCTTGTAACTGCCATCTGGATTCTGTACAAATAGTAAATAGGCTTTCGCTCCTTGTGTTTTACCCCTGCCACCTTTAGAATTTGAAAGAGAGTATTCCAGTCAACAACGTTAATAGCTTTTTATAAGTCTACAAAACCTAGTAACGTAGATTTGCCTTCCCTTAACCTATCTTCAATGAGAAGTCAAGGGTCAGTATTACCTCGCGTGTTCTTACATTTCTCCTGAATCCAAACTGATCTTCACTGAGGTCAGCTTCTACCAGTTTTTCCATTTTTCTGTAAGGAATTCGTGTTAGTATTTTGCAACAGTGACTTATTAAATTCATAGTTCGGTAATTTTCACATCTTTAAGCACTTGCTTTCTTTCGAATTGGAATTATCATATTCTTCTTGAAGTCTGAGGGTATTTCGCCTGTCTAATACATCTTGCTCACCAGATGGAAGAGTTTTGCCACATCTGGCTATCCCAAGGCTATCAGTAGCTCTAAAGGAATGGTGTGTACTCCCAGTGCCTTGTTTCGACTTAAGTCTTTCAGTGCTTTATCAAATTCTTCGCACAGTATCATACCTCCCTTCTCAGCTTCATCTACGTACTCTTCCATTTCCATAATATTGCCCTTAAGTGCATCTCTCTTGTATAGATCTGTATGCTCCTTCCACCTTTCCGGTTTCCCTTCTCTGTGTAGGACTGGTTTTTCATTTGAGTTCTTGATATTTATACAGGTTTTTCTCTTTTCTCCAAAGGTCTCTTTAATTTTCCTGTAGACAGTATCTATCTTACGCCTAGCGATATACACTTCTACATCTTAAGATTTTCGAGAAAATTGGAAAAAAGTTTATGGTACTAAAATATGTTGTGAAATGACAGGGATGATTTATTATAATTTACTGAAGATTCATTTCTGATCAAACCGCTTTCTCGGTTTTATGTAAATAATTCTTTACTGTAGAGACTGTGTAGTTTAACAGGTATGGCCTACTTTCTAACTGCCTTTCAAGTAAGTTAGTTTTAGTAAACTCTTTAATTTCCTTCGGCAATTTACTGTACAGTTTTATTCCTTGGTAGAAAGTGGTGTTTTGAATTTTAGGTTTCTTATACCTTGACAAATGTAACTTCAGTGTAGATCTTGTTCCATTGCTTCATGTTCATTGACGGAAACGTTTTTGTAACAATTATCAAGGCTATTTTTAAGTACATATGTGATTCTTAGAAGTACTTACATTATGAGCTTAGAAACGCCGATGTTTTGAATAGGTGTTTACAATGAGCTTGATTACTGTTTTTGGGTATTACACTTTTCTTGAGCAGTGTGAATATTGTGTTCATATTTTGCGTAATTTTTCGCCAGAAGAATTGCTAGGAATTTAGTGTAAATATGAGCTGAAAGTGACTTACGGTCATTGGCTGACACACATTTATTACACATTCTGAGGCATAACATGCTGATGACATTCTGTTTTCAAGTACCTTTGCGTGTTTACACTTCTTCAACTGACAGTCAATATTCATTCTAAGAAATGGTTTATTTGTTATGAAGTTTGTAGAAGTATCATCTACATGTAATTTAAAAGCAGTTTCTTTCTGTATTCGAACCGAAGTTAAGGGCATTTGTTTTATTTATGTTTATTGTATCTTTACTGCGTATTGATCAACGGTAATCTTGCTTGGTTTCATTTACTTTCTCATTGAAAGACCGGCACCAGGCGAACGGTCTGCCCGGCGGGGGGTCCTAGCCTTACGATTAAATAAATAAATCAAGGAGTTCTCTTGTTTTCTCAGTAAAGAATACTGCTGTCATCAGCAAAGAGAACTTTCTGCCCCCGACTAAAGCTATTCGGAAATTGCTAATATTTGATTTATGAGTGTTAGCCGGTGGTCCAACGCATAATTCTCTGCCTAACGTTGTTTTCTCTACCAATTTTGGAGACATCATCAGAGGTTTTAAAGACTCAGAAAGCAGCTACAGTCTCAGACAAGCTCAGAAAGTCGAGCTGTTTGTACGTATCCATGAAACCGTCGATTCGTGACGTCAAGAGACCCCTGCCCCACAGTCGCGACGACATATGCTTCAGAGCTTGTAGAGGGGAAGAGTTGGCGCTCTGTTTTCTCTTTTTTTTTTGCACTAAGGCCATAAATTTCCTAATTTTAATCCTTCTTCGTTTCTTTTAAAACTACGATGTCACAGGAACAAATTTGGTGTTTCCCTGGACCCTGCGCATGCCCTGCTACTGCTGATTTATCCGCCTTGCGTAGGCAACAATCGCTCTTATGTTCCTTTATACAGGTGTTAATGCTTCGTTTTGTAGTTCCTACGTATACTTACCCGCAAGTGCAAGGGATGCCATGTACTCCTGCTGTGGGAAGCGGCAGTCATAAGTCCTTAGCAGCGTTCAAATATTCGCATATCAATCTTTTGATTTTTCATATTCGAGTTCTGCCCTTCTGCATCTACATCTACATTTACATATAAACTCTAAAAGCCACCGTCTGGCGTGTGGCGGAGGGCACCTTGTACCACTACTAATCATTTCCTTTCCTGTTGCACTCGCAAATAGAGCGAGGGAAAAACGACTGTTCATATGCCTCCGTATAAACTCTAATTTCTCGTATCTTACCCTCGTGGTCCTTACGCGCAATGTGCGTTGGCGGCAGTAGAACCGTTCAACAGTCAGCTTCAAATGCCAGTTCGCTAAATTTTCTGAGTAGTGTTCCTCTAAGAGAACGTCGCGTCTTCTCCAGGTATTCCCATTTCAGTTCCCGAACCATATCAGTAACACTTGCGTGTTGTTTGAACCTACCGTGCCGGCCGGAGTGACCGAGCGGTTCTAGGCGCTACAGTCTGGAACCGCGCGAACGCTACGGCCGCAGGTTCGAATCCTGCCTCGGGCATGGATGTGTGTGATGTCCTTAGGTTAGTTAGGTTTAAGTAGTTCTAAGTTCTAGGGGACTGATGACCTCAGCAGTTACGTCCCATAGTGCTCAGAGCCATTTGAACCATTTTGAACCTACCGTTGACAAATCTAGCAGCCCATCTCTGAATTGTTTCGATGTCCTCCTTGAACGCGATTTGGTACGGATCCCAAACACTTTTATAGTATTCAAGAACAGGTCACACCAGTGTCCTATATGTGATCTCCTTTACAGTTGAAACACATGTTTCTAAAATTCCCCCAATAAAAGTCGACCATTAGCCTACCCTACCACGGTCCTCACATGCCTGTTACATATCGTATCAGTTTGCAACGTTGCGCCCAGATATTTAATAGACGTCACCGTGTCAAGCAGGACACTGAGAATACTGTATCCGAGCATTTTAGGTTTCTTTTTCTTACTCATCCGCATTAACTTACATTTTTTGCACATTGGCAGCTACCATTCATCTCGCCAATTAGAAATTTTACCTAACTCATCTTGTATCTTCCTACACTCAACTTAGAGACCTTCCCGTACGCCACAGTATCATCAGCAAAGAACCGCTGGCTGCTGCGCACCCTGTCCGCCAGAACATTTATGTATATGGAAAACAATAGCGGTCCTATCGCGCTTCCCTGGGGCACTCCTGACGATACCCTTCTCTCTGATGGATACTCGCTGCCAAGAAAAACGTACGGGGTTCTATCACTTAAGAAGACTTCGAGCAACTTCCATATCTGGAAATTTATTTCATGTACTTACTTGCACCTTCGTCAACAGTTCTGATTGTTTCATTGATTCGTGCATGAATGGGAGTAATGACGTATACTGGTGTTGTGTACACGCCAACCTTGATGTAAAAATGAGAGCGGGGGCCAAGCGATAGGACGATCACGACTCTGACACTCTCGAAAAAATGTCATTTCAGCACATCCCTCCGGTTCAAACTTCAATCTCCATGATGGAACATTGTGATCTTGGATATCTGTTAACAGGAACTGTTGGAACTTTGACACTGTGTGTTTTTGAAGCACCCGATTAAGATTGCTTCTGCCGCCCTCCCCCCTGCCCCCTTCCCCACCCCCTCCCGCGTACTGGCGTCGGCAATTGTGCAGCACCGTTGTCACAGATTTGGAGTCTACAAACCAGGTGGAACATGATGAATTTTCTTGGTCTGTCACCATTTTGACCCACTCCATGTTGAATCTCCAACGAACGACAAAGGGAGAACTTGAGAATTGCAAAACGTTTTACAAGAAACGACGATCCTCTACGTTTAATAGTTTCCAAGTTATTACTTTTTGAAATGACAGCGAGAGTTTATGGACAACCTGCATAGGTACCCGTGAGCAGCATTTAAATGTCTTTGACTACAGTCATTCAAATAAATCTTTGTATAAATTCCTCCTTCAGTCAACTTTATTCAAATTATGCTTTACGGTATTTCGCATTCTGTGGATCAAACTTTCTTTTTTTAAAGCGTCTGCATGTATGTTTCTATACCATCCAGTTGTAACAAAGGCTATGTTACATACTGATAACCCACGGGAAGGATTTTACTATAAAAATATAGAAGTACATTTTACCACAGAAGCAACGTAATCTATGTTCAGAAATACAGTAATTGGTATAATACAGTATCATTAAAACACTTATATCAAGGATGCTTCACCATATTAACACTATAGCACAACAAACGAAAGACGACAGGACAGTTGGTGTACGAAGATTCTACGATGAAACTGCTCGCTGTTTTTAAAGGTGTCGGTTTACAAACGGTACTAAACTGTAATATATTAGGGTGCATATATTCCTGTTATTAGCAATCAACAATCGTTTGCTTTACGCTGGTACCGGTGTGTTGCCACGGAAACGCATTGCACGCAAGGGACTGGTTAGTTGAGATTGCGGCCACAACGCTGTCATGTAATAGTTGTACTCACCACTTGCAGGAACTTGATTTCTTGCGTAAACACAAACGACGTAGAACAAAGACATAAAGAGTCGCTAACAGACGGATGTACGCGACGAAAAGGTACGTTCTTTTACTGACTTCTGTGTATACACTGTGTGGTAGGTATTCCATGGCCTTGCTTTGGACATGAGCTACAGCCGGTAACTAGTTGTGATGGTATTCTTTCATAACTTAATTTGCAAATCATTACAAGTTACTACTTTATTCAATGTACATTCTCTTAATCAGGTCTGCCCACTGTAATGGTGTGCGTTTTGTAGGTCTTCAGCCATCATCTTTTCCCTCTATCATAGTTCTTTCAGTGCCTTTGGGCCTCCTGAAATCACAATATTTCGACTGATTTTGGTTGACCGGAGTCGACAGTCTACTTCCAATACCGAGATGCCTCAGGATCGATTCATTAGTTCGATGTGCTGTTGAAGTATTCGAGGTAGTTTTCTGCAGCACCGTATTTCCAGAGCATCAGTCGTGCAAGTTGCTGCTGCATGGGTCACGACAGGGAAGATTAGGAGTTGACGAGGGGGAGCGTCGTTTGGCAGTGATGGAGGTGTCCTTTCAGATGCGAACAAGTTTTACTGTAGAATTCTCGCAGTCAAAGTGCGCCTAAGAATCTCAATTCGCAACCTCCAGTATCAGTGACAATAGATCCTAATAGACCCTTGCTTCAGAGATTAAAAACCTGTCATGTCATCATAATCGAAACACTAGGTCACTCTTATTTGGTATCCTAACTGTGCCCACTCACAAAACAAAAACTTTTGCAAACTCCTTCTCAGTTGCCGCTGTCCGCCTCTGGAACAAACTGCCCCTTACCTTGCGCAAAATTCGATCTCCTGCTGCTTTTAAGAAAAAGTTGAAGCATTTCCTACTATCATCCTCACAAAGTTCTCCACAAAATTAATGTACAAGGACAATCCCCTCATCTGTCAAATAGCAAAGCTAGCGTCTCCTATCTTGCTCCTGAGATGCCTTCCTCTTCATCTATCTCTATTAGCCACGCAATCTTCTTTTCCTTTATATTTCCTTAATTATGTTTCATCATGTCTCTATTCTTCTCCTCCCTTCACCATGAGTCTCCCTCATATTCCCTGCTGCCAGCACTCCTATCTAAAATCTGTCTCTTCAATAATGTCTAATTATAACAGTACTTGTGACCTAAGAATATAAACTCTATATGTATGTATTTTTCCAGGTGTACCTTTCAAATTGTTTATTTCACTTTTTGTACTAGATGTAGTTTAACATGCCTACTAAAACATATGAATGTAAAATAAGTAGAATGCCTGGTTAGATGTAAGAGAGGGCCTGATGGCCCTAATCTTGCCAGGTTAAATAAATAAATGTCCGAAGCATCTGGCGCCCTCGCAGCCAGCAATATTTGTGAAGTCAGGTCTGTTGTCATTAGGGCGATCTACAACCATCACTTTCACCTTTGTATTGTTGATTTCATGCCCGTGTTCCCTGCTTCGTACGGCCAACCTTTGGATTGTGGCTTCCAGGTATTACTCGTCTGTTGTAATTATAAGAATGTCATCTGCGTATCTGAGACTGTTTATTTTTATGCCACCTACAACGATAGGTAATACGTCTTCAATAACATCTCTCATAATATGCTCACTATGTACACTGAATAACAGCGGGGGAGAATGGAACCTTATCTCACGCCAGCGTTAGCAGAAAAGATGTCTGAGAAGGTGTCACTGATTCTTACTGTCACAGGGTTCCAAACGTACTATTGCTGGATCATGTATATCAGGTGTCTCGGCGTATTCGTCTCAGTGAGGATAGTCCATAGCTATCACCATTTCATTCTGTCCAAAGCTTTATTATAATCCGTGAAGCATATCAACATCTTGATACTGTATTCCCTCGCCTTCTTTATGAGCTACCGGCTGTTTAGGATCTGTTCACGGGTTCGCTCGCCTGGAACAAATCCAGTTTGTTCATCTGATATTTGTGGAAGTAAAAGGACCTTCAGTCTCACATGCAGTATAGATAGCATGATTTTACTGGCATAGGATATAGGGACTATCGTTCGATATTTTGCACAGTCAAGTGGAGAACCTTGTACGTTAACGAAGTACTAGACAATGAAGCGATCTTTCTGCAGCTTGAATAAGTATGCTCAACAATAGAAATACACACTGAGGAGATTAATCACCTATCTTTTTCCAAAATGAGCCGCGCTGGGTAGCCGCGAGGTCTCGGGCGTTTTGTCACGGTGCGCGCGGCCTCCCCCGTCAGAGGTTCGAGTCCTCCCCCGGGCATGAGTGCGTGTGTGTGTTGTCTTTAGCGTAAGTTAGTTTAAGTTGGATTAAGTAGTTGGATTGAGTAGTGTGTACGAACCGATGACCTCAGCAGTTAGGTCCCATAGCAACTCACCACAAATTCCAAAATGTTTCCATAATGACTAAGTAAAACTGCTTTTTGGAATCCTGAAGTTCTCAAGGATAAAATACAAGAAGCGAAAGATTATATTAACTTTTTATGGAAAAGATAGTGTAGCTCTAAAAGGAGAGGGACATGGAAGGGACCAAGTAATCGAGGAAGAATTGAACAGGGTTATAGCTCTGCTCTACGTTATTTATTCTGTATATTGAGCAAGCAGAAATGCAGAAATCAGGAAAGAAAACTGTTTATCAGAGAGAATAAATAAAATCTTTAAGGTTTGCTGATACCACTGCAAGAGACCTGAATCATTAGTTGAAGGAAATGAATAGTATCGTGGAACGTATAAGGTGGACGTGAATAAAAAGCAAATAAGCGTAATGTAGTGCGATCAGATTAAGTCAGGCGAGGCTGAGGTAATTAGGTAGGTAAATCAGACTCAGATGATGAGTTTTACCACTGGGCAAAAAAGTATCTGATGGTGACCGAATTAAAAATCATATAAAATGCAAACTCGCAACAGCAATAAAGCGTTCCTTTAAAACAGTCATACGTTAGCATAGAATTTTAATTTCATGTGTTATAAAATGTTTTCTGAAACTATTTGGTTGAAGTGTATGGAAATAAAAAGTTGAAACAAGAAAAGAATATAAGCTTTTGAAATATGGAGCTGCAAAAGAATGGTAAAATTTAGGTGGTTACATCGATTATCTAATTAAAGAGCACTGATCACTCATTGGGATTGGGAATAAACGAGCTTTAATGTACACTGATCAGCCATAACATTATAACCACCGATCTAAAAAATGGCTCTGAGCACTATGGGACTCAACTGCTGTGGTCATAAGTCCCCTAGAACTTAGAACTACTTAAACCTAACTAACCTAAGGACAGCACACAACACCCAGCCATCACGAGGCAGAGAAATAACCACCGATCTGCTACCGATGTAAATCCGTCCAGGCGAAAGCAACGTCATTTGGCGAGGAATGACTGCTAGTCAGACACATGCACGGAGCATTTAGTATCATAAAGCGTGCTGTCCCGTGTGTAGAATGGGAAAGTCGCACGATCTGAGTGAGTTTGACCGACAGCTGATTGTGATGGCCTGGGGGCTCGGCACTAGCATTTCGGGAACTGTACGACTTGTCTGTAGTTCGAGGAGTGCTGTGGTGAATGTCTTCAACACATGGCGAAACCAAGCTGAAATTATGTTCAGATGTCGTGGGGTAGGGCGGCCACTCCTCATTATAGATGTCGGACGTCGTAGGCTGGGCAGACTGGTGTAACAGGACAGGCGGCGAACTGTGGGGGAACTAATATAGACTTTAATGCTGGGCAGTGTACAAGTGTGTATGAACACAAAGTGCACCGAACACTCCTAACGATGGCCCTCCGCAGGCGACGATTAACGCATGTGCCAGTGTTAATACCACGACTGAAATGGGCATGTGATCATCGGTACTAGACGCTGCAGCGGTGGCAGAGCGTTGCATCGCCTGATGAATCCCGATACCTTCTTCATCAGGCCCATGGGAGGGCGTGAATCCTTCGTCTACCTGGGTAACAGCTCCTTTACAGCTGTACTGTGGGACAGAGGGAGGCTAGCAGCGGTTCCCTTATGCTCCGGGGAGTGGAGTTCTTACAATGCGCCATGACGGCCGAAGAATTTCGTATACTGGTTGCAGATCAAGCGCATCCCTTCTTGACGATCATGTTTCCAGACGGCAGTGGTATTTTTCAGAAAGGTAATGCCCCATGGCACAAGGCCAGGAGGGTGATGGAGTGGATCGAGCAACATAGTGACATCTGAGATGTGATCGAACGTCGCGGAGAGTCATCGTCCCCCTCCCCAGAATTTACGGGAATTAGGTGAATTGTGTGTGCATATGCAGAGCCAACTCCCTCCAGCGACCTAACAAGGCCTCATTGCTTCCACACCACGACGTGTCGCCAGTCATCAGTGCAAAAGGTGATATATCGGCTGTAATGTAGACGGTCATAATGTGCTCTCTGATGACTGTATAATTTGACAAAATGAAGGGACAGGCCGATAGGAGACATCCTAGGACATCATGGAATAATAAATGGAGAGGTAATAAAAATCATGCCGGCCGCGGTGGCCGTGCGGTTCTGGCGCTGCAGTCCGGAACCGCGGGACTGCTACGGTCACAGGTTCGAATCCTGCCTCGGGCATGGGTGTGTGTTATGTCCTTAGGTTAGTTACGTTTAAGTAGTTCTAAGCTCTAGGGGACTTATGACCTAAGATGTTGAGTCCCATAGTGCTCAGAGCCATTTGAACCATTTTGAATAAAAATCTTAGTCTAGGCTTGAGTAGGTAATATGTAAATCGAAGGAAAGGGAAAGAACTACTGATGTCAGCTGAATCGGAACTTTATGAGGAATTAGCTACGACGAGAGAAAATGTGTGCCGGACCTCGATTAAAACTCAGGATCTCCCGCTTGTTAAGCAGTTATTAACGCGTGCGCCATCCAGACATATGGTTTATTGCCATTGCGCTGTCTGTCTCCC
Source organism: Schistocerca americana (assembly GCF_021461395.2). Lineage (NCBI taxonomy): Eukaryota > Metazoa > Arthropoda > Insecta > Orthoptera > Acrididae > Schistocerca > Schistocerca americana. Next base: position 315,343,030 of record NC_060124.1, read on the forward strand.
AACTGACCCACAATTCCACCTAGCGCCACCTATCCACAGTACCCTTACATGTTCTCCATGCTCGCTACTTTGAGATTTCTGCAGCATCCTCGCTGAAGGTGGTAGATTAATTGCTCATCGAGGCGAATCAGTTTCATGAATGCAGTGTCCATTCTTTCTGACATCTCACAAAGAACAGACAGCACGCATTTATGTAATTTAGTAGGTAGACTCAGACAGATTTGCAGTAGTCATGCAGAAATGCAACATTCTCATGAAGTCTTCTTGCTATGCAACGACGGACACTGACAGATTTCTGTCCCTTCCCTTACGCCAAGCGGGAGGGCGCAGTGTTTAGCACTCTACACTCGGATTCGAGAGGACGATGGTTCAGATCCAGCTCCAGCCTGGCCATCCAGATATAGGTTTTTCGTGAGTTCCCAAAATTTCCCATCCCAAATGCCGGAATGGTTTCTTTGAAAAGGGTGCGGCTGATTTCCTTCCCTATCCTTTCGTTATCTGAGCTTGTGCTCCGTCTCTGATGACCTAGTTGTCGACGGAACGTTAAACTCTAATCTTTCATTCCTTACGTTTCCGCACGTTCTTCGCTGACTGGATGTCGTTCTCTGGCAGCAGCTGCACAACACTGCATTTGCCACTTGAGCTTAATGTAGAATTTTTCCCCATTCGACGCCCACTGGCTGCTTTCCTCCTTCCTGAATAGTAACAGAGACTGTCAAGGAATATGTTGTCCTGACATGCTACAAAAAGTTTTAGAAGTTGATGGAACGTTTTTTTTCTTTCCTCCAGTGTATTGCGTCACAATTGGGAACAAGTTATAGAGGGAGATATTGCAACATTATAAATAAGATGATAAAGAGGAAATAAAGTAATGTTATATGAATGCAAATAAGATAAAAGATGAAAAATCAAGTGACGTTTTTCTTTTCTGTTTATTTGTATGTAACTGCGCTGGCGCGGAGTGCCGAGAGAACGTTTCGCCAGTAAATCCCTGAATAAAAACAGCAGCGACAACCTAGTACGTCACGATTGCCGACAACTGAGCAACTGAGCGTTGTCATTGGTCAGTTGAACGTCACATTGTAGAAGGCGGCTACTTTAGACGCAAATACACTCCTGGAAATTGAAATAAGAACACCGTGAATTCATTGTCCCAGGAAGGGGAAGCTTTATTGACACATTCCTGGGGTCAGATACATCACATGATCACACTGACAGAACCACAGGCACATAGACACAGGCAACAGAGCATGCACAATGTCGGCACTAGTACAGTGTATATCCACCTTTCGCAGCAATGCAGGCTGCTATTCTCCCATGGAGACGATCGTAGAGATGCTGGATGTAGTCCTGTGGAACGGCTTGCCATGCCATTTCCACCTGGCGCCTCAGTTGGACCAGCGTTCGTGCTGGACGTGCAGACCGCGTGAGACGACGCTTCATCCAGTCCCAACCATGCTCAATGGGGGACAGATCCGGAGATCTTGCTGGCCAGGGTAGTTGACTTACACCTTCTAGAGCACGTTGGGTGGCACGTGATACATGCGGACGTGCATTGTCCTGTTGGAACAGCAAGTTCCCTTGCCGGTCTAGGAATGGTAGAACGATGGGTTCGATGACGGTTTGGATGTACTGTGCACTATTCAGTGTCCCCTCGACGATCACCAGTGGTGTACGGCCAGTGTAGGAGATCGCTCCCCACACCATGATGCCGGGTGTTGGCCCTGTGTGCCTCGGTCGTATGCAGTCCTGATTGTGGCGCTCACCTGCACGGCGCCAAACATGCATACGACCATCATTGGCACCAAGGCAGAAGCGACTCTCATCGCTGAAGACGACACGTCTCCATTCGTCCCTCCATTCACGCCTGTCGCGACACCACTGGAGGCGGGCTGCACGATGTTGGGGCGTGAGCGGAAGACGGCCTAACGGTGTGCGGGACCGTAGCCCAGCTTCATGGAGACGGTTGCGAATGGCCCTCGCCGATACCGCAGGAGCAACAGTGTCCCTAATTTGCTGGGAAGTGGCAGTGTGGTCCCCTACGGCACTGCGTAGTATCCTACGGTCTTGGCGTGCATCCGTGCGTCGCTGCGGTCCGGTCCCAGGTCGACGGGCACGTGCACCTTCCACCGACCACTGGCGACTACATCGATGTACTGTGGAGACCTCACGCCCCACGTGTTGAGCAATTCGGCGGTACGTCCACCCGGCCTCCCGCATGCCCACTATACGCCCTCGCTCAAAGTCCGTCAACTGCACATACGGTTCACGTCCACGCTGTCGTGGCATGCTACCAGTGTTAAAGACTGCGATGGAGCTCCGTATGCCACGGCAAACTGGCTGACACTGACGGCGGCGGTGCACAAATGCTGCGCAGCTAGCGCCATTCGACGGCCAACACCGCGGTTCCTGGTGTGTCTGCTGTGCCGTGCGTGTGATCATTGCTTGTACAGCCCTCTCGCAGTGTCCGGAGCAAGTATGGTGGGTCTGACACACCGGTGTCAATGTGTTCTTTTTTCCATTTCCAGGAGTGTAGTACAAGAGAGTGAGCGAGAGGATGAATGCAGTTAGCTGTTACCTGAGACTATAAGGATTTGTGAAACATGCAGACCCATTTTGTATTAAATTAAGAACCTAAGAAAACGTGTCAATTTTCGTGTGGTGGAGAATGCCGCAGTGCTGTGCAGTAAACTACTATTCGAGGGCAGAGCTTGGTAGTGCGTCTTTCCGAATTCCACAATGTGGAAGGAATACAGAAAGGTGCAAAATATGACAGTACTGAATTGGAAGAAAAGATGCGTTTCCATACGTGTCTGTTAGACTGTGTGGAATGAGTAAACGTATATCTCGTTGTGGTGTACCTAACAGTGAACTGATGTATATTATTATTTAGTACCTAAAGCAAAAGTTTGTTTATAGCGTAGTTGCTAGCGTGCGGTATTTCAAACGCAGTTTTCACAATGTCGATCTTTATTCGGTGGAATATTTGTTTCTTTTTTTCTCGTTCTCTTTGGTTAATAGTACTCCACTTTATTAATAATAGGTTTGTGTCAGAGCTTTAAATTACTTTTAATATTAAATTCATTGTCTATTTTCATTTCTTAGCTTTACTTCACATCTGATCAATTTGGGACGAATAGGAAGAATTGCATTAATAAAGAATATTTTATGCCCAGGGTGGCTCATATTCTGATGAAACTGTGAAACCATTTGGCAATTTCTGACAAGATTATTCTTCCCAAACAAGTCGCCGAAGGCAATTATTTGCAATATCCAGTTGTCTTCTTTGAGGCTATTGCAAAACTGTATGATACTGACGAAGAGAAAAAATTAAACATTGCCTGGAACCTACGATAAAAAATAATAAGACCAGGGCAATACGGTAAAATGAAACTTGCTCCAACTTACACGTTTTTATATCATAGTTTTCCAGAAGCAATTAAATATGCAGCAGAAGTAAAGATACGGAACCTCTATGGTTGTACTGAGTCAACTGCATATGTTTTAGACATAATTTTCCGGTGTCGACGAATAGAAAAACTGCAGTGTATAAAGCTGTTGCAGACGAACTCTGCAATGCGTAAAGCTGTTGCAGACAAACTCTATGACTCTGCGCAGTTCTTCAGGAGTGTTATTACGCTGCTTAAAAATTTAAAAAGCGGGAATAGAAGTTCCTGGAAAACAGGAGTTGTTCTGGCAGCAACCGCAGCAATTAGCGTTCACAAGTATCCTCTGAATGAAAAAGTTTCCACTGTGTTTTATTGTCCAGACTTTCACAAAAAGCCCCGGAAAATCTTTTCAGAATGGTTCGAGCAAATAATCCAGTTCCAGATACCGGTACCCCCAGTTTTAACACAATCTGCGGTTTATTGCTATGTCACAGTATTTCCGTGTCCGCCCCCGGTAGTTGAGTGGTCAGCGCGACAGAATGTCAATCCTAAGGGCCCGGGTTCGATTTCTGGCTGGTACGGAGATTTTCTCCGCTCAGGGACTGGGTGTTGTGTTGTCCTAATCATCATCATTTCATCCTCATCGGCGCTCAAGTCGCCGAAGTGGCGTCAAATCGAAAGACTTGCACCCGGCGAACGTTCTACCTGGCGGGAGGCCCTAGTCACGCGACATTTACGGTATTTCCGTCTCAGTCGCCATGGCCTGATAGAAGATGCTGAATTTCTCGTAGACTAGTTGGAACAAAGGAGTACTTTTAGCGAATCAGCAAGTACCAATGACGCAGTGAAGCCTGTAAGTGCATATTTTCGGCGTAAACGACGTAGATGAGATGTTACACTAGAAAGAACAATCTCTCCATTGCCTACCAGCGACAACAGTGAAACAACATAAGCAGAAATTCGTATTTTGTGATGTGCGCCGTGCATCACATTCAGCAAGTGAACAGTCTGAATGCGAACGAGTCCGTAGATGAACCGAACTCAAAAATCACACTACCGACGACAGCTAGGAATGCGTATCTGAAGCAGCGTTTGACATTATTCAGACGGCAGGAAACGTTTTTCGTGTCAATGAAAAACAAATTTTGGAATCGAAGGTGTCGCTTCAAGTGCTGCAGGGAGTTGCACGTAAAACAACGAAGAAACTACCATACAGTATTCATACTTGTCACACTGTCACAAAGAAAATAGTACATGGGATATTGACAAAAAAATTGTACCTGCTTTTGAAGGAATATGACCGCTAGGTAGAGATGGACGCCACTACAAAATATGGTAGTAAAAATATTACGTTGGTGCATAAGTTCGTAGGGTTTTTCCATAAGTTTAACAAACGCAACAGATACACATCACTGATACTTTAGTCATTTACAACATATTCTCCTTCACTATTTGCAGCAGTCTGCCAACGCGGGGTTAACTTTTCGATTCCGCGACTGTAGGGATCACGTGGTTTTGAGGTGAAGATCTCGTCATGCCATGCTCGGAGAGCATTTTCATCCGGGAATGAAGTTCCATGAAGTTTGTAAGAGGTCTATGACTAAGGAATTTATTGCTAGCGCACTCGAGCAGATGTATTTTCGATGGATTTCTCACGCGCTGCCTGCGATATGTAAGCTATAAGAGAATCTCACACCAAAGAGCAATGTTGACTGCAGTAGGAACTGTGTGGCAGTAGGAGTAAGTGTTGTGGATTGGCAGGAGACCAACTCACGAAATTTAGAGGAAGCCGAAAGGCACGCGGTTGGCTCACGCAGGCTGGCGTGAGGTCTGGAACAGGACAAGGAAATTAGAACTTAGAGAAACGGACGCAAATGGTGGAATACTTAACTTTCATCCATTAATGTTGAACGTAGCTCTTGTCTGTACATTATTTACATTATCAATAGTAACTGAACATGGCGCCTTGCTAGGTTGTAGCAAATGACGTAGCTGAAGGCTATGCTAACTATCGTCTCGGCAAATGAGAGCGTATTTTGTCAGTGAACCATCGCTAACAAAGTCGGTTGTACAACTGGGGCGAGTGCTAGGAAGTCTCTCTAGACCTGCCGTGTGGCGGCGCTCGGTCTGCAGTCTCTGATAGTGGCGACACGCGGGTCCGACGTATACTAACGGACCGCGGCCGATTTAAAGGCTACCACCTAGCAAGTGTGGTGTCTGGCAGTGACACCACATTCCTCCCCCGCAAATCGGCGCACGGTTGTGTTATAAGGCTTCCGCCCGCCGTGGGGAGGACCCCATGTTGACGTATGCGACGAGGTGGGGAGCCTAACAACAGGCGAGGCTGTGCCACCCGCACCTTGCCATTCGGAGCTAGGAAACGCCTGAAAACCTGCTCCATGGTGCACGCCAACATGCGGTGTATGCGCCCGCAGAGAGACAGGAGGGGCCGAAGGGTCGGCCTCCATCGGGCCGGGGCACCCGACGGGCGAAGACGCCATATGCTCCGGAGCGGGCAAGAGGTCCATATCGGAGGACAACTGGTCACGGGAAGCGATCGGCGGCGCGTAACCCAGGTAGGCGCCCGGCGGCTGCAGCGAAGCGTCCACTGCGGGCGTCGCCGGTGGGAGAACAGGCGGCGGCGGCGGCGCGTCGTCATGGGGCAAAATGGAATGCAGCGTCGGTAACATCTGGGGCTGAGGCGAGCCAGTAGATGGGTCCCCAGGGCGCTGACCGGATGGCACCGTCGCTGAAAGCAGACGGGGAGCGGCAGATCCCGTGCGACGACAGAGGCGCAGCTGATTGAGATGCCGACGCACCTCACCAGAGGCCCCCAAAACCAGATACATAGCGCGGCCGAGGCAGCGAAGAATGCGCCCTTCGAGCCAACGCCGTGAGCCTCGATAGTGACGATAGTAGACAACGTCGCCTGGAGCAAAAGCAGGTGTCTGCCGCTGCACAGGAACCTGGTGCGGCGGATGTAGCAAAGACATCAAGGGTCGATGATGACGACCGTGGAGCAACTCAGCCGGCGAGCGACCATCTCGGGGCTGAGAGCGATACGAGGACAAAAAGAGCAATAACGCGTCCTCCCGAGAATGCGATTCTTTCTTCTTCAACATCTATGACTTGAAAGTCCTGACCAATTGTTCAGCGGCACCGTTTGACTGCGGCGAAAACGGCGCGGACGTCAGATGTTGAATACCATTGGCCTTGCAGAATGACTGAAATTCTGCGGACATGAATTGTGGGCCATTGTCGGAAACAATAGTCTGTGGAAGACCTTCAATGCAAAATATAGCAGATAACGCTTGGATGGTGGCAGATATCGTCGTGGAAGACATCCGGACAACAAAAGGAAAATTACTGAATGAATCGACCACAACCAACCATCGAGCATTGCAGAATGGACCAGCAAAATCGATGTGTAAGCGTTGCCAAGGGGAAGTGGCTTTTGGCCATGCAAGGAATTTCCGCGGTGGTGCGGATTGTTGTTCGGCACACGCCATGCAAGAAGAGCACATATTCGTAATCGCAGCATCGATTCCGAACCAAGTACAATGCTGACGAGCAAGTTGTTTCGTTCTCACTATACCCCAATGTCCTTGGTGGAGAAGCTGTAAGACAGAGGACTGTAACGAACGAGGGACCACGACCCTGAACTGATCATTATCAGAACGCAACAGCAAAACACCACGTCGAACAAAAAGTCTCTCCTTGTGAGCAAAAAATCGGCGAACTAACGGATCCCCGATCAGTGACTTTGACAAGGGCCATTGCGTAGCAACAAAACGCAGAAAGGTAGCAAGGACAGGGTCAGCAGCTGTGGCTGTAGCTACACGACGAAAATCAATCGGAAACGATTCGACCACGTCATCGGTTTCCGCATTAATGAACATGCAAGCAAGTTCAGAAGAATTGAATGCTCTATCCTCAGCAACAGGCAAACGGGACAACGCATCGGCGTTTCCGTGCTTAGCAGTGGACCGATACAAGATATCGTAGCGGTACTGCGAGAGGAAAATAGACCAGCGAATGAATTTCTGCGCTGTGCGTGGAGGTACAGGCTTGTTCGGATGAAAAAGCTATGTCAAAGGTTTGTGGTCTGTGACGATGGTAAAGTGACGACCATACAAGAAATCATGAAACTTTGTAACACCAAAGACGAGAGCCAATGCTTCTTTCTCGATCTGTGAATAATGTCTTTGCGCAGACGAGAGCAATTTGGACGCAAAGGCAATAGGGCGATCATGCGATTCAACTTTGTGCGCAAGCACAGCACCGATCCCGAAATCCGATGCATCCACCATCAACGAAAGGGGTTGCTGGGGATCGAATGGCGTTAGGCAAGTATTGGAAAGCAACGCCGATTTCAACTGGCGAAAGGCGCGTTCGCATTCCGTCGTCCAGACGAACGGAACACCTTTACGGCGTAAGCGATGAAGCAGAGCTGAAATGTAAGAGGCATGGCGCACATAGCGATGATAATAAGTAATTTTTCCCGGCACACTCTGTAGCTGCTTCAAATTCTGCGGCGAAGGCAAGTCTTGTATGGCACGGAGGTGCTCGGGACTGGGATGTATGCCTTGGGTATTGATTACATGTCCCAGGTAGGGCAAGTCGGTCGTGCGGTAGCGTTCTCACTTCCCGCGCCCGGGTTCCCGGTTTCGATTCCCGGCTGGGTCTGGAATTTTCTCTGCCTCGTGATGACTGGGTGTTGTGTGCTGTCCTTATGTTAGTTAGGTTTAAGTAGTTCTAAGTTCTAGGGGACTGATGACCATAGATGTTAAGTCCCATAGTGCTCAGAGCCATTTGAACCATTTAGGGCAAGTCGCGAGCAAAAAACACACATTTGTCCTTCCGCAAGCGAAGGCCATTTTGTCGCAAGACCTGAAATAATGTTCTGAGATTGGCTAAATGTTCTTCTTCCGTCTTTCCGGAGATCACAATATCGTCCAGATAGTTTGCTGCAGTAGGGACCGACGCACAAACTGTTCGCAGATATTGCTGAAACAATGCAGGGGCGGATGCACACCCGAATGGCAGTCGTTTGAATCGATACAAATCAAGATGCGTGTTAACCACCAAGACGCGCTGGGATTCTTCATCCACCGGTATTTGCAAGTACGCATCTGCTAGGTCCAACTTCGAAAAATACTTACCCGGGCACAGTTTGTCAAAAAGATCTTCTGGGCGGGGTAAAGGAAAAGTTGCAATCACTAGTTGTGGATTCACTGTGGCCTTGAAGTCCACACAAAGTCTCAATTGTCCGGAAGGTTTTGGCAAAATTACTAAGGGTGATGCCCAGAGAGAAGCCTGCACACGGTCAATTAGACTTTGTGATTCCAAATCGTGTAATGTTTTTGCGACCTCATCACGCAATGCGTGGGGAACATTGCGTGCTCTGAAAAATTTCGGTTGCGCGTTTACTTTCAGTTCCAAATGTGCTTTATAGTTCTTAGCGCAACCAAGGCCCGGAGCAAAAATGTCTGCAAACTCTTCACAGACACGAGAAACACTGTCTGAAGGCACAGTCTGGTTCACTGATAGGACCTGATTGACTATAGACAAGTTAAACAACTGAAATAAATCGAAACCAAACAAGTTCACTGCAGAAGAAGAACGAAGGACGTACAATGACACAAGTTTTGTTTGTCCCTTGTATGTTGCAAGAAGGCTGCACTGTCCTGTCACAGGGAGCCCATGACCTGAATATGTAGTTAGCTTAACATTTGCGGCACGCAACGGAGGTGTGCCCAGCTGTTTTTACGTGTCTTGATTGATCAGTGAAACTGCAGCTCCGGTATCGAGCTGGAATGGTATCAATTTGCCGTTAATGTCCAAGTCGACAAAAAGTTTATTGTCCTGTTGATGACAAGAGCGACTGTCTCGTGCAACGTGAACTGACACTGGTACAAAACCACTTGCGACTTGACGGGATTTCCGGCGACGTCGACGCACACTATTTGTGGGACGAACACAGTCACTGGTAGAGAGAGTGGCACTGAGCGGAGTGGAATGAACTACATGATTTTCCATGGGCGAAGTTTCGTGAGCCTGAGTATCCTTGGTTCGATTCCGATTCCGGCGCGAAGCAAAGGGCCTGGAATGGTTGTGAGTGTCCAATCTGAGCTTTTTCTAGCAAACACTCTGAACATGTCCTTTTTTATTACAGAAAAAGACAGTTGCGCGGCCGGCCGCGAGGACTGTTTACTGTTCCATGCAGCGCGCCCGGCGGGCCGGTTAACCTGACACACGGCTGGCGAAGTTTCAAATGATTCCTGAGCAAAGTCAAGTGTGTCCTGCCGATCCAATATGTCCATCACTTGTTGAAGGGAGGGATTGACTAGTTTCAAAATCTGTTCCCTTATACGAACGTCAGAAACGTTCTGTGCAATTGCATCATGTACCATAGTATCTGAATAAGGGAGTCCACATTGACACTGAAAAGCACAATCCCTAGTAAGGCCTTGTAAGGTTGCAACCCACTCCTGATTAGTCTGACCTGCCGTACGTTTTGTACGAAAGAAGGTATACCGTTTGGCAACTACATCAACTGATTCTTTGAAATATGCATCTAATATGGACAAAATTTCGTCGTAGGACAGAGTTGCTACGTCACGTCGGGGAAATAATTTGACGATCACACGGTACGTTTGGACGCCGACGGAAGACAATAAAAATGGCTGCCGCTCGTTACCTTGAATTCTGTAGGCGGCTAGATGGAATCCAAATTGGCGTGACCACTCCGTCCAGCTTTCCAGTGCAGCATCAAAAGGACGAAAAGTTGGTGCAACTGCGTGTTGTGGCTGCGTTAGCGGTGGAGCGGCGGCTGCCGCATCGTTTTGCATTGCACGTTGACCCTGGACGAGCTGTCCAAGGGCATCGAGTAAGGCCTGCGTCTGCTGATTCTGTAAGCGATAAAATTTGGACAGTACATCTGGAGATGGTGGCGAAGCCATTACACAAGTAAATCAGGGCAGTATAGTTACGAACGCGGTTTGGCCTCGTCGCCAAAATGTTGTGGATTTACAGGAGACCAACCCACGAAATTTAGAGGAAGCCGAAAGGCACGCGTTTAGCATCAGCATCGAAGCATACTAGTGTTGAGTTTGTATCTGTTCTTGGGCGCCATGACCGACCTCATTTGAACTCTTCTGTCAAGAGAGTTAATTTGGAGCTGGAACGGCTGCTCATGTCGGGTGCGGGGTCACATATTGGTGTGGTTCATGTTGATTCTCTCAATAGGTGGGATTATACTAGGCATGGCATTCACCTCAACAGGAAGGGGAAGGTTAAATTGGCTGGGGAAATAGCAGGAAAGTTAAAGGGGGGAGGTACTGTCATGAGTGGTAAAATACCAGTGGTTATAGGATTCAGAAAAGACCCTTTTTTAGGGTAGGGAGGACAGAAACAAAGCAAATTTTAAGAGAAGTTAGAACTGAGACAAACCTTCAGTTTGAGAAAGAAATCAAAAAACATAATTCCAGCTTATTACATCAGCATAAACAGCCATTGGTTAAGAATTTTCAACTGTCAGCAGATATTTTAACTCCACCCAATTTTAACTCAGTCAATGTGAAATGTCAGCTATCTTTATTGCATCAAAATATTCGAGGACTGAGAAATAAAATTAATCAATTACCTATCTGCATAGATGAATTAAGAGTCTTCAAACCCAGCTGACATAATCTGCCTCTCTGAACATCATGTGACCACTGGTATAGAACTTTTAAGTGTTACAGGGTTTAGGTTAGCATCTCACTTTTGTAGATCAGAAATGGAGAAAGGAGGAGTTGCCACATTCATCAGGAACTGTCATAAATTTAAGAACATAGACATTCATAAATTTTGCCTAGAACAGCATATGGAAGCATGTGCAACATAATTAGAATTTCAGAAAATATCCTTCATAATATTAAGTGTATATCGAGCACCTGCAGGTAACTTTAGTCTGTTTGTAAACCACCTTGAAGCTGTACCTGCCCATTTAACAACCAAAAACAAAGAAATAGTGGTTGCTGGTGATTTCAATGTAGATTTCCTTAAAGACTCTCCCAATAAGAACTTATTTGAGTTAGTAACACTATCATTCAACTTAATTCCCACTGTAAAGTTCCCCACTAGGATAGCCACTTGCTTACAAACAGCCATTGATAATATCTTTATAGAAAAGTCCAATGAACAAAATTATATTACAAAACCAATAGTCAATGGCCTCTCAGACCATGACATGCAGTTCCTTCTGTTAAATGTTAATACTGAACACAATATAAAATCTGTTAAATTTGAGCTCAAGAGGGTAATCCATAAGCAAAACATTGATTATTTTAGAACACTCCTCAGAGACATTCACTGGACTGATGTTTACAGTGCTCATGGCATGAATGAAAAATATAACATTTTTGCTAATAAAGTGCTTACCTTATTCGAACACTGCTTTCCCCCAAAACTTACCAAGGTTAGAGCAAAGTCTACAAAGAAGCCATGGATTACTCGAGGAATGGGGGTGTCTTGTAAAACAAAAAGAAAACTGTATCTGTCAATCCGAAACATTTCCAAATTCGATGCTATAGCACATTATAAGAAATACTGCAAAATATTGAAGACTGTAATACGGATGTCAAAGCAAATATATTACAAGGAAAAGATACTCATATCAGATAACAAAATAAAGACAATATGGGATATAGTGAAGGAGGAGACCAGTAGAACCAGACATGAAGAGGAACAAATGGCATTAAGAGTAAATGATACATTGGTGACAGATGTGTATAGTGTTGCAGAACTTTTTAACAAACATTTTATAACTGTTACTGAAAAGATGGGGTTGTCAGGTTCGGTAGATGCTACTATGTATTACCTTAGACCAGACATTTCAAGTAACTTCCATAATATGAATTTGACCCTCACTACCCCAACAGAAATAATGTCCATCATAAAATCTTTAAAAATCAAAAACATCTAGTGGGTATGATGAAATATCAACAAAGTTAATTAAAGAATGTGATTCTGAGCTAAGTAACGTATGAAGCTATCTGTGTAACCAGTCGTTTATCAGTGGAATATTTCCTGAATGGCTGAAATATGCTGAAGTTAAGCCACTGTTTAAGAAGGGAAATAAAGAAATAGCATCAAATTTCCGTCCAATTTCACTCTTGCCAGCATTCTCAAAAATTTTCGAAAAAGTAATGTACAGTCGTCTTTATAACCATCTTATCTCAAATAACATACTGTAAAAGTCACAGTTTGGATTTCTAAAAGGTTCTGATATTGAGAACGCTATCTACACTTACAGTTAAAATGTGCTTAATTCATTAGACAAAAAATTGCAGGCAACTGGTATATTTTGTGATCTGTCAAAGGCATTTGACTGTGTAAATCACAATATCCTTTTAAGTAAACTAGAATATTATAGTGTAACAGGAAATGCTGCAAAATGGTTCAAATCTTATATCTCTGGGGGGAAACAAAGGGTGTTATTAGGAAAGAGACATGTATCAAGCTATCAGGCATCATCCAACTGGGAACTAATTACATGTGGGGTCCCACAAGGTTCCATTTTCGGGCCCTTACTTTTTCTTGTGTATATCAATGACCTTTCATCAGTAACATTACCAGATGCCAAGTTTGTTTTGTTTGCCAATGATACAAACATTGCAATAAATAGCAAATCAAGTGTAGTCTTAGAAAGATCAGCCAATAAAATATTTGTGGACATTAATCACTGGTTCCTAGCCAATTATTTGCCACTAAACTTTGAAAAAACACACTACATGTAGTTCAGAACTTGTAAGGGGTGCCCCAAGAGTATATATCTAACATACAATGACAAGAAGATAGAAGAAGTGGACAGTGTTAAATTCTTGGGATTACAGCTTGATAATAAATTCAACTGGGAGGAGCACACCACAGAACTGCTGAAGCATCTTAAAAAATCTCTGTTTGCAAGGCGAATTTTGTCAGACATAGGTGATATAAAAATGAAAAAGCTGGCATACTATGCTTACTTTCATTCCATAATGTCATATGGGATTATTTTTTTGGGGTAATTCATCAAGCCAAGCTAAAGTTTTCCGGGCACAAAAACGTGCAGTAAGAGGTATATGTGGTGTGAACTCAAGAACATCCTGCAGAAGCCTGGTTAGGGAACTAGGGATACTAACTACAGTTTCCCAATATATTTATTCCTTAATGAAATTTGTCATTAAAAATATATCACTTTTTCAAACCAATAGCGCAATTCATGGAATCAATACTAGAAGTAAGAATAATCTTCACGAGGATTTAAAGTCACTTAGTCTTGTACAAAAAGGTGTGCATTATTCAGAAACACACATTTTCAATAACTTGTCAGCAGCCATAAAAAGCTTAACAATCAATGAAATTCAGTTTAAGTGAAGCCTAAAGGATTTATTGGTGGCCAACTCCTTCTACTCCATTGATGAATTTCTTAGTAAAACCAACTGATTTGTATATAAGTACAACATAACTTCTGCACAATTTCAGTGCAGTAATGTGTTCATTGAAAATGTGTGTGTGTGTGTGTGTGTGTGTGTGTGTGTGTGTGTGTGTGTGTGTGTAAGTATAATCTAACTTCTGCACCATTTCAGTGCAGTAATGTGTTCATTGTAAATAAGTATTACAGTAGTTGTATTACATGTTTATTACCTTATAAATAAATAAAAAACTTTTTTATTTTAAATTCAGTGCATTAGTATTTGTAAAATACTCTTAGTGTTCATTAAAAAATGGCGATCAATCCACTTGGGACCTGTGGAATGGTACATAGGTTATTTGTTTTAGTTGTAAATATTTGTCATGTATTGTTGTTTTTCTGACATGTTCCACATCCTGGAGGACCTCCTCACTAAGAATCAATTGGAATGAAAGTAAATCTAATCTAATCTAATCTAATCTAGGTTGTAGCAAATGACGTAGCTGAAGGCTATGCTAACTATCGTCTCGGCAAATGAGAGCGTATTTTGTCAGTGAACCATCGCTAGCAAAGTCGGTTGTACAACTGGGGCGAGTGCTAGGAAGTTTCTCTAGACCTGCCGTGTGGCGGCGCTCGGTCTGCAATCTCTGATAGTGGCGGCACGCGGGTCCGACGTACACTAACGGACCGCGGCCGATTTAAAGGCTACCACCTAGCAAGTGTGGTGTCTGGCGGTGACACCACAGCAAGTAGTAGCTAGCAGTCGTGTGTATCGAGTTCGCTGGGCCGGTCGTGGGGAGCGATGGCGGTGCCTGAGCGTTCTAGTATTAGGTAAAAGCAGCCTCGCGCATATGTACTACTGTTATGTTGTTTTTTAAAAAAAATCTCATAATAATAATACACTCCTGGAAATTGAAATAAGAACACCGTGAATTCATTGTCCCAGGAAGGGGAAACTTTATTGACACATTCCTGGGGTCAGATACATCACATGATCACACTGACAGAACCACAGGCACATAGACACAGGCAACAGAGCATGCACAATGTCGGCACTAGTACAGTGTATATCCACCTCTCGCAGCAATGCAGCCTGCTATTCTCCCATGGAGACGATCGTAGAGATGCTGGATGTAGTCCTGTGGAACGGCTTGCCATGCCATTTGTACCTGGCGCCTCAGTTGGACCAGCGTTCGTGCTGGACGTGCAGACCGCGTGAGACGACGCTTCATCCAGTCCCAAACATGCTCAATGGGGGACAGATCCGGAGATCTTGCTGGCCAGGGTAGTTGACTTACACCTTCTAGAGCACGTTGGGTGGCACGGGATACATGCGGACGTGCATTGTCCTGTTGGAACAGCAAGTTCCCTTGCCGGTCTAGGAATGGTAGAACGATGGGTTCGATGACGGTTTGGATGTACCGTGCACTATTCAGTGTCCCCTCGACGATCACCAGTGGTGTACGGCCAGTGTAGGAGATCGCTCCCCACACCATGATGCCGGGTGTTGGCCCTGTGTGCCTCGGTCGTATGCAGTCCTGATTGTGGAGCTCACCTGCACGGCGCCAAACACGCATACGACCATCATTGGCACCAAGGCAGAACCGACTCTCATCGCTGAAGACGACACGTCTCCATTCGTCCCTCCATTCACGCCTGTCGCGACACCACTGGAGGCGGGCTGCACGATGTTGGGGCGTGAGCGGAAGACGGCCTAACGGTGTGCGGGACCGTAGCCCAGCTTCATGGAGACGGTTGCGAATGGTCCGCGCCGATACCCCAGGAGCAACAGTGTCCCTAATTTCCTGGGAAGTGGCGGTGCGGTCCCCTACGGCACTGTGTAGGATCCTACGGTCTTGGCGTGCATCCGTGCGTCGCTGCGGTCCGGTCCCAGGTCGACGGGCACGTGCACCTTCCGCCGACCTCTGGCGACAACATCGATGTACTGTGGAGACCTCACGCCCCACGTGTTGAGCAATTCGGCGGTACGTCCACCAGGCCTCCCGCATGCCCACTATACGCCCTCACTCAAAGTCCGTCAACTGCACATACGGTTCACGTCCACGCTGTCGCGGCATGCTACCAGTGTTAAAGACTGCGATGGAGCTCCGTATGCCACGGCAAACTGGCTGACACTGACGGCGGCGGTGCACAAATGCTGCGCAGCTAGCGCCATTCGACGGCCAACACCGCGGTTCCTGGTGTGTCCGCTGTGCCGTGCGTGTGATCATTGCTTGTACAGCCCTCTCGCAGTGTCTGGAGCAAGTATGGTGGGTCTGACACACCGGTGTCAATGTGTTCTTTTTTCCATTTCCAGGAGTGTATGTCTTATAAAAATTAACTTTTGACAAGTATTCATCTCAATTTAAAGAATTTACAAATTTCTCCAATCCATGGTCATCCTGATTATTGCAAAGAAAAATCAGTTGTTTCTTTTTATACATGACAAATCTATCGGCCACCATTGCACTGGGCTGTGCCAGAAAAATTTCTTATAGGAGCAGATATACATGCGTTATCCGGCGACCTTATTGAGGTAAGAATTTTCAATTTATTCAGTATGATCTTTCAGGGCCATGACGCAGCACTGCTGATGTCCAAAGTTACCAGTTTAGATTGACAGTCAGTTAATTATTGAAAGATTATAAGTAAGCCAGAATTTTATTGAGAGATTAGTCACATTTTTATTATTGGTAGGTTATGGAATTTATCTGTTGGTAGGTTACGCTAAATGTGAATGATTTAAATATTTTTTTTTAAATGTTGGGAGGCTACAAGCTTGTTCAATAGAGAGCGGAAAATGTGAAGATGTGAGGGCGCCAGATTAGGTGAATAACTTCTCAACCCAACTCCTTTGTAGTGTTTTTTGTCAGTCTAGCAGAATGTGAGCGGGCATCAGTTCACGCAGTCTTCCCGATAGTTGCTTTGTTGGTTTAAAGAGGAGGAAGGGACCAGACTGCCAGGTCATCGGTCCCTCCTGATAGATGTTCTTGCATTGCGTCTACAGGACGCCTCAGCAGTTGACAACAAATGTCAGCACTGATGGTGACAGAACTGCTACAAATGCGTCGGGCAGTAGACGGCGGCGCTCCAACTGTCAACACAACTGTCACTGCTAAGAGTATCCTGTGACTTCCGCATCGCTGGCAACGGGTTATACACAATGCTGGTGACTACTTTGAAGGTCAGTAAAAGTTTGAAACACGTATCTATTTTGTACCAGATGTAAATAAATAGTTTCCACTATTTAAGTTCCAACCCTCGTATAAACTGTGTGCGCGATACTCGTCCATCTGTATATATGCATATCATAATCCCATTACTTTTGTCATCTTAGTGTAAGGTGCACAGTAAAAGATGAGTTGGTTATGTTACAACATTAAGTCTGTGCCGGCCGCTGCGGCCGAGCGGATCTAGGCGCTTCAGTCCGGAATTGCGCTGCTGCTATGGTCGCAGGTTCGACTCCTGCCTCGGGTATGGATGTGCGTGATGTCCTTAGGTTAGTCAAGTTTAAGTAGCTCTAAGTCTAGGGGACTGATGACCTTAGAATGTTAAGTCTCATAGTGCTTAGAGCCATTTGAACCTTTTTTTTTTTTAAGTCTGTGTGTAAATATAACTGCTGTTTGATCCAAAACGAACTTCATGCATCTTAGTTGTTCTTTACATAAAAGAGAAGAATATAATATTTAATCCCTCGAGTCACTCGTGAATGGATAATGTTACAATGGTTCTTTGACTTAATACAGCTGAGCAGATAAAATCGCATGTTGTACTTTATTTACGTCTGGAAGCACTGACGTAACCATGCTACCAGGTGAGGAGATGTCCAATATAGTACTCTACGTATTAATTTCTAAGATTAGAAAGAACTAGTAGCCCTGCCCCCCCCCCCCTCCCCCCCGCCCGATCCTCCAACATGTCTGCGTCCTTGAAGAATTCAACTCCTACTTATAAACAGCTACAAACGTCTGATAACTTTACAAATATGTTAACGTTTTCAAATTTTTACGTCAAGTACGTAAGCAATAAAAGCTTGGAAAAGGTTTGAAGTTATGTCTTAAGTTTGTTGTAAGTCGCTAAGTGTTCTCATTTTGAAACACTGAATGAGTATAGTGTGGATAAATCCCAATCTGTTTTAAGCAACTCAATGTTCATTGACGTCATATCTGCTGGACTACGTCTCATGTAATGATATGATTTTGTAGGTACATTCATTTGTATATGTGGATAATGTCTCCAAAATGTGTTACGAATAAAGCCAGTAATAAAGAAGGACCGAACTGAAACGCCATGCCAGATGCTAAAGTTTACAGTATGAACAGCAAAAATTTAGTAAGCGATAAGCGTTTTTCCTTCTTCATTTTGTGGGGGGTGTCAGCGAGAAAAAGCTTCATAGAAGTTTGAAATAATGGGTAATATCTGCTTGAAATTCCTAAGTGCTCTCATTCTCAAATACAGGATGTATGAAGTCTCGGTAATTTGCGCGCCGTTAATTACACTACCTCAAGACATAGACACATTTCCTGACTTTAATACTCATATGTGTAACCTATAACATAAGATTATACGTCTTAACGAAGAGATTGTGGCAGCATTTTAAAATTGAAAACTCTGGCAGTAATTATACGAAGTGCTAAAAATCAAATTTTTACTGCCCCTGTAAGCCGTTACATAGGTTGCCCGCAACTGTGAGGGGGTGACCGGGTGACCGTTTTACTATACAGATATGAGATACTCTTTTGCTGGCCAGTTTGTTGCGGAACAGTCTTAATCATCATTAGCTTTCTACCCAAGGCAGGTGCCCGCATGATAACTCTCCAAGCCTTCATTTCTTCTTCCATCCGGTTCATGTCCGTGTAATTCCCGCTTCCCTTTATGTCTTATATCATCTCGTATCTCCTCCCCCACAAATTAGTCCCTCCAAAGCGTCTGTTTGTAAGCATTCCCGTCCCTGTGAATGTTCCTCTATACACGGTCCAATCATGTTTGTGTGACCACCGCCTTCGTTCGATATCAACGTGCAATAACCAAAGTCGACAGGTGGAAGCACTAGCAGTAGAGGGTATATAAAGAGTGTCGTGGGTCGCGGAAACAGTGCAGTCATTGCCGTAATGCGGAAAAGGTGCCATTTATCTAACATCGAAAAGAGCATGACCACTGGCTTTCGGGCCAAGGATAGAAGCATTTCCGAAACGGCTATGTTTGTAAGCTCTTCGCGTGCCGCCGTGGTTACTGTATACCGTGCATGGCAAAATCGCGCTGTCGAAAGGTGGCGTCGAGACAGTTGTGGTGTACCACGGGCCACATATGACGTGGGTGAAAGTATACGGGCGAATAGACGTGCAACTGTTGAACAACTGACCACCCAGACCAATCAAAAGGTACCAACAGTATCTCCTAACGACAGTTCAGCGACCATTGCTGCGTATAGGCCTCCACAGGAGGTGCCTGGTTCACGCACTCGTCCTGATTGCTGTTCATCGGCGACGATGGCTGGAATTTACCTATACTGCAACTGGACATTCACTGAGTAGCGATAGGTATTCTTCTCGGGTGAAGCACGTTTTATGCTCCATCGGGCAGATGGCAAACACACTGCAACAATCGCAGGAATGGAACACGCCGTAGTAGAGACCGTTAATGTCTGGGGAATGTTTTCGTAGCATTCCTTGGGTGGTCTCGTAATTGTGGATCACACAATGCATCTGCACAAGTATGCATGTGTCCTTGGCGACCATTTCCACAGCAATATGTGGTATATCTTTCCACCGAACGATGGCATCTATCAGGAAGACAATGCAACGTGTCACACATCTCGCAGTGTACGTGCACGGTCCGAAGAGTATCAGAATAAGTTTATCTTATTCTTATGGCCGTAATTCTCCCCGGATTGAAGCCCAATCACGAATCTGTGCGGCCACCTCGATCAGGCTGTTCGTGCCGTGGATTCTCAATCGAGAAACCCACCACAGTTAGCGACGGCTCTGGAGTCGTCATGGCTCCGCCTCCCTGTCGGTACATTCCAGAATGTAACTTACTCTCTTCCATCACGTCTCGCAGCATTCCGCGCTGAAAAAGGTGGTTATTTAGCATTTCTAAGAGGTGGTCATATTAACGCGACTTACCGGGTGATCAAAAAGTCAGTATAAATTTTAAAACTTAATAAACCACGGGATAATGTACATAGAGAGGTAAAAATTGACACACATGCTTGGAATGACATGAGGTTTTATTAGAACAAAAAAAAAGACACCCCATGTTGCCAGACGCGTGAAAGATCTCTTGCGCGCGTCGTTTGGTGATGATCGTGTGCTCAGCTGCCACTTTCGTCATGCTTGGTCTCCCAGATCCCCAGACCTCAGTCCGTGCGATTATTGGCTTTGGGGTTACCTGAAGTCGCAAGTGTATCGTGATCGACCGACATCTCTAGGGATGCTGAAAGACAACATCCGACGCCAATGCCTCACCATAACTCCGGACATGCTTTAAAGTGCTGTTCACAACATTATTCCTCGACTACAGCTATTGTTGAGGAATGATGGTGGACATATTGAGCATTTCCTGTAAAGAACATCATCTTTGCTTTGTCTTACTTTGTTATGCTAATTATTGCTATTCTGATCAGATGAAGCGCCATCTGTCGGACATTTTTTGAACTTTTGTATTATTTTGGTTCTAATAAAACCCCATATGATTTCAAGCATGTGTGTCAATTTGTACCTCTCTATCTACATTATTCTGTGATTTATTCAGTTTTCAAATTTATACTGACTTTTTGATCACCCGGTATATCTATTTAAAACAACAGATAAAAATTCGGTTGACGCTTTCCTAAGAGAGAGTCTCCATTCCTTCCAATCTAATTATGTACGTGTAGACCAGATATGGCTTAAATTCAAAGATACAGTATTGACAGCAATAGATTCATACCGCATAAGTTAATAAGAGACGGGACTGATCCACCATGGTACACAAAACACGTCAGAACACTGTTGCAGAAGCAACGAAAAAAGCATGCC
The DNA here is from genome assembly GCF_021461395.2 of Schistocerca americana. NCBI lineage: Eukaryota > Metazoa > Arthropoda > Insecta > Orthoptera > Acrididae > Schistocerca > Schistocerca americana. The sequence continues at coordinate 315,363,876 of NC_060124.1, forward strand.
AAATTCGGAAGAAGGCAGATTCCGGAAGACTGGCTAAGTTTCACTGAAGCTCGAAATTTTGTGCTGACGTCAATGCGAGATGCCTTTAATAGTTTCCACAATGAAACATTGTCTCAAAATCTGGTAGAAAACCCAAAGAGATTCTGGTCGTATGTATACTACACCAGTGGCAAAAAACAGTCAATACCGTCACTGCGCGATAGCGATGGAAATGTTACCGATGATGCTGCCACTAAAGCTGAGTTACTAAATACAGTTTTCCGTAATTCCTTCACGAAAGATGCGCAATAGCGATGGAAATGTTACCGATCCTGGTGCCACTAAAGCGGAGTTACTAAATACAGTTTTCCGTAATTCCTTCACGAAAGAAGACAAGGTAAATATTCCATAATTCGAAATCAGAACGGCTGTTAGCACGAGTGACATAAAAGTAGATATCTTAGGTGTTGCGAAACAACTCAAATCACTTAAGAAACGCAAGTCTTCCGGTCCAGCTGGTATACCAATCAGGTTCCTTTCAGAGTACGAAGACACAATAGCGCCTTTATTAGCAATCATAAACAACCGCTCACTTGACGAGAGGTCTGTTCCTAAAGACTGGAAAGTAGCACAGGTCACATCAGTATTCAAGAAAGGAAATAGGAGTAACCCACTGAATTACACACCCAAATCACTGACCCCAATTTGCAATAGGATTTTGGAACATATACTGTACTCGAACATTATGAATCACCTTGAACAAAATGACTTATTGATACATAACCAACAGGGATTCAGAAAACATCGTTCTTGTGCAACACAGCTAGCTGTTTATTCCCGTGAAGTAATGAGTGCTGTCGACAAGGGATCTCAGATCAATTCCATATTCCTACATTTCCAGAAGGCTTTTGATACCGTTCCTCACAAGCGACTAGTAATCAAATTGCATGCATATGGAGTATCGTCACAGTTGTGTAACTGTATTCGTGATTTCCTCTCAGAGATGTCACAGTCTGTAGTGACAGACAGTAAATCATAGAGTAGAACAAAAGTGGTATCTAGTGTTCCACAAAGTAGTGTCATACGCCCTCTGCTGTTCCTGATTTATATAAATGATCTAGGCGATAATCTGAGCAGCCCCCTTAGATGGTTTGCAGATGACGCTATAATTTACCGTCTAGTAAAATCATAAGAAGATCAATTCCAATTACAAGACGATCTAGAGAGAATTTCTGTATGGTGCGAAAAGAGGCAATTGGCACTAAACAAAGAGAAGTGCGAGGTCATTCACATGGGTACTAAAGGAAATCCGATAAATTTTAGGTACCGGTATATGATAAATCACACAAATCTAAAGACAGTCAATTCGACTAAATATCTAGGAATTACAATTACGAGCAACATAAATTGGAGAGACCACATAGATAATAATGTGGGAAAGGCGAAGGAAAGACTGCGCTTTGTTAACAGAACACTTAGAAGTTGCGACAAACCCATTGAAGAGACAGCCCACATTACACTTGTCCGTTCTCTGCTGGAATATTGCTGTGCGATGTGGGATCCTTACCAGGTGGATTGACGGAGGGCATCGATAAAGTGGAAAGAAGGGCAGCCCGTTTCGTGTCATCCCGCAATAGGGGTGAGAGTGTCACTGAAACAAAGGCGGTTTTCTTTGGGGCTAGATCTATTTACGAAATTTCAATCACCAACTTTTTCTTCCGAATGCGAAAATATTTTGTTGACACCCACCTACGTAGGAAGAAATGATCAGCATAATAAAATAAGCGAAATCAGAGCTCGAATGGAAATATTTAGGTGTTCCTTCTCCTCACGCGTCATGCGAGAGTGGAATGGCAGAGAAGTAGTATGAAAATGGTTCGATGAACCCTCTGCCAGGCACTGAAGTGTGAATTGTAGATTAACCGTGTAGATGTAGATGATCTTCCTTTCTCTTTTAAGCTGCGACAGTCGCCTCCTCTTGCCAACTCTTTGCAACACTCTTTTGTTACTCTCTATCTTTCCATCCGGGTTATCCTCTGCACTCTTCTTCTGAGCTTTTTATTTTTCATCATCTCTTGTCCGTGTCTAGTTTTATGCCACAACAGGGTGCCACATTTCACGTACCAAGCCTTATCCTTAGCCATTTATCTCATTTGCCACATAATGATCTCTTCTTACAATTGAGTGCCTCCCTCACTATACCAAAGCGAGTTTTCACCTCGTGGTGGCATCTCAGATTTTCAGTGATTGTACTTCTAAGGTATTTCAATGCTCCTACTTGGCTAGCCTCCTTCCTTACCGATCACCTTTCTTTTTTTTTTTGCTGTATTCCAAACAAGGTTAATTCAGATCTTTTAGCATGTTATCTGTCAATAATATCATATTGTTAGCAATTCCTTTCTTCTGTTTAAGAGTTTCGCAATAATCCTTTCCAGGTATAAGATGAACAACAAAGGGGAAAGACATCAACTTTGTCTAATGCCCCTTCCAATGCTGCTTGCTTCTGACATTTCATTTCCCATCATTATTGTTACTTTCTGTTGTAAATATACAGCAGATTCTGTACCAGTCATGTCTCATTCCCGTCTAGTCGTCTCTCTTCAAACCATGCCTGAGCTTGTTCCATTGCACCCTGTCCAAAGCTTTTTCCATATCAATAAAAGCACCATAAATGTCTCTATCTTTATTAATAAAAGGTGTCCCACCTAATTCTGCCACCTCATATGTTCCTGAAACGAAACAAAATATGAAAAACATAACTAGCCAGGGATGCAACTACGTCAGGGGCCTACACGATAGGCAGGAATCCGCAATCCATAAACGTAAACAAACATGGCTTTCAACACAAAAAGATGGTTCTAATGGGAGATCATCAGTCCCCTAGAACTTAGAACTACTTAAACATAACTAACCTAAGGACATCACACATATCCATGCTCGAGGCAGGATTCGAACCTGCGACCGTAGCAGCAGCGCGGTTCCGGACTGAATCACCTAGAACCTCCCGGCCACAGCGGCCGGTTGCTTTCGACACAAATTTATCCTTTTTTTTTAATGACACGTGTATTTTTTTCCTACGGAAATGAAAGCAAGAGGTACAATTAGTGAGGGCAGACATGTTTTCACTGTTATAAACCTCATACCTTCTGAATTACGTATTCTTTAAGGGATGGCAACGGCGCTACAGTTTCTGCACTAGAATTGCCTAGAGCAGGCTTCAGGACAGTGCAGGCAAACCGCATTACTTCTTTACAGCAAACTGTGGCACCGTTTCCGTTGTTAAAAGTATAATATTTTAGAAGGTGTACGGTTTAGAGAAGTGAAACCAAATCTGTCATCAGTAATTGTATCTCTAGTTTTCATTTCGATAGACGAAGAAACATTCGAATTCAACTAAAAAAAAAAAAAAAAAAAAAGTAACTTGATGTTGATTGTAAGGATTGTGCTTTCCTGTCCGTGATATATAGATGCCTCCCTGGCCAATTGTATTGCCATTTTTTTCCCATTTGGGAAACATGTGACGTGCAAAGTTAGATGGATGCACTGTATATCTTTCCTGTATGATTCTTAACAGGCAAACAACATCTCTTGCTGGTCTTGTCTTGGTTGTGAGGAGTACTTTGCAAGTTCTGTCTCACTGCTCCTTCGTGGTCGACTTACGAAGTGACAGAGAATATATCAACCTTATTACGAAGTCAGTATAAGAGTCCGTCTTGATCGCTGTTCGTATATTTATTTTTTGAAAAAATACACCTTACGGGTTTCGGCCACAGTCAGATAAACAGAACACATAATAAGCAATATTTCTACCAGAAGTACAACAATAAATTTTATAGATCAAAACGAACGTGCCCTACATTTAAAACCTCGTGACAATGTATCTCGTCAACTCGCATGTACAATTTGGATCATGACTAGCGCTGCTTAGCCGGCCGGGGTGGCCGAGCGGTTCTAGGCGCTATAGTCTGGAACCGCGCGACCGCTACGGTCGGAGGTTCGAAGCCAGCCTCGAGCATTGATGTGTGATGCCCTTAGGTTGGTTAGGTTTAAGTAGTTCTAAGTTCGAGGGGACTGATGACCTCAGAAGTTAAGTCCCATAGTGCTCAGAGCCATTTGAACTAGTGCTGCTTGGTGGGGCACACTATCTTGAATAACAATGGATGGCCTTTAAGGCGGCAAAGATCTGTAACAATAAGATTATGATTTTATGAGTGGAGGGTTTACAGTGCTGCAACTATAATACTTTGCTCATGAATCGTAACATTGACAACTGAGTTACCGCCATTAGTCATTCACAGAAGATACTTTAAGAGAACATTCCTTTCTTCTAGATCAGTAGTGGAGCTGTAAATATACACAACACACGCGATAATAGAAACTGTGTTGATTTTGGTTACAAGCCTAGCGTCGAGTATCGCCATGTTCTACTGGCAGTGATGTGTTCAAATGTGTGTGAAATCTTATGGGACTTGGATGCTAAGGTCATCAGTCCCTAAGCTTACACACTACTTAACCTAAATTATCTTAAGGACAAACACACACACCCATGCCCGAGGGAGGACTCGAACCTCCACTGGACCAGCCACACAGTCCATGACTGCAGCGCCGTAGACCGCTCGGGTAATCCAGCGCGGCTACTGGCAGTGATCATCAGGCGTAGTAGATAACAGCAAGGACTGTTAGGAATTTGTGGCGTTTCGGTAGAGTCGGGATAAAAAAAAGAGATGTGTAGAGAGGGCAGCTTCCGGAAGGGCGCGAGAGTTTGGGGATGCCGCAGAGGCAGACGGGGAGCATCGATCTGGCCAGGACGTCTGAGCGCCCCGGGTCATGGTCCTCAGGCGACCCGCACGCCGGCTGTGTGTGTCTGGGCCGCAGGGTTTAGAGCACAACTCTTTAAGGCTGCTGCGTGGGCACAGTGGGGCATGCAACAATGAAACGATTACAAGTCTCTGGATTAGGGTGTCGCTTCAGAGAGCTGGAAATCGGAAGGCTTACTCGATTAAAGAATGAAGAAGAGAAAAATATTTGCCCATAATGATCCATCGCTGCACTTAGAAAATTCACAGTAGTTGAGATTCACAGTAGTTGAGTGTTTGGCGTGGCGCTCATAACAAATAGAAACTGTAGGATTCCTTTGTTGAACATAGTCTGTCTTATTATTTTTATTTTTTTAGCAATTTTCATGTTAATCCATACGTTTTATAAACATATGTGTATGTAGAATGAGATTTTCACTCTGCAGCGGAGCACTTTCCAGCGAAAGGCAAAGGTCCCGAGTTCGAGTCTCGGTCCGGCACACAGTTTTGATCTGGCAGGAATTTTCATGCGTGTATGTATGTTCGACATCTTCTTCTAAACCACTGGACCGATTTCAACCGAACTTGGTACATACATGACTTATTAAAACGAACGAATAGCTTCCACTTGCCTATCAAAGGGGTGGGAGTGGGGGTGAAAAAGTATGGAAGGTCTGGAAGTGGATATACCGAGATTTTGTTCAAAAAGTATTCGACAATGAGAGCACTAAGTGATTTTAACCATAAATTCAAACATTTAAGAAACGTTTTCTCGCTGTCAGTCGTCACAAAATGATGAAAGGAAAAAAAATTATCGCTTACTACAACGTCGCTATTCATACAATAAAACTTCATCTTCAGACATGACATCCCAATTCATTACTGCTTTACCTCTAACTGTATTCATGACAGCCTACAGTTGCAGGTTAACTTTATCGTTTACCTAGGCAGACCGCGAAGCCCTCGCGGTCCGCAGTCTCTAGTCACACGACGAGGCCCATACAACGGGCTTAAAGTGAATTTGCTACAGCTTGTTTAATAGAAGTGACAAAACCTTATGGTTATGCATAAAGTTTTATAAAGTTGACTTAGAACATGGCTTGTTTTAGGCAAACATTTAAATAATATTTTATGTAAGTACTACACGTTTCATCCTGTAGGACGACCATATCTAATATAATTTACTAGCACATTATAATATTAACTTTTTGCATGTTCTGAAGAAGACGTTATTATTAACGGTGAAACCTAGTTAAACGATAAAGTGAACCTGCAACTGTAGGCTGTATATTCTTATATAAGCAAATCAGTTGCTGTCGCTGCATTAAAAAATGTTAAAAATTATGGTATTCATGACACACTTTGCAGACGGTTTATACCACTTACTGAACCTGTAAAATTATGCGGTTGTACAATACAAAGTTCAAGGGTTATGGTGCATGAAAAACCGTAACACCATGGATAACGTTTAAATTTACTACCTGTTTGCTGCTAACTCCATTCGTAACACATATCGCAGACACTATGCACATACGGCGCTTTACGACGTACAAAACTATATTATTGTACGACACATACTTCAGGAGATACGATTTCATAAGCATTCTGCTGCGTGAAAACGAAACAGCAGGGCGATATTTGTTAGAGATACAAGTATATGTACAAGTATGTGCGAAATACACTCATCAAAAAAAGTTTTGTATCACCCCGGTTCCCAGAACTCCTGCAGATAGATGTTGACTGTGGATATTGTATCACAGACACAGTTCCCTTCACTGCTCAGAGATGTCACTAAAACTGCCCAAAGATGAAAACAACCATGCATGAGTAGCACCTATTAGACGGAGGTTGCCGACAGCCGATAAGTTCCAGTCATTGCACCAGGAAGGAGGTACACGGCTCGTGTTGTCTTTAGTTCAACCATGCCTAGACGATCGATACCGCGGCTCGATCTCGTCCACGTTTTTACTTTCTGCCAGGAGGGGCTCTCAGCAAAAGAAATGTACAGGCGTCTCGGACTGAACCATGCCGATGTTGATCGGACGTGGAGGAGATACAGAGAGACAGAAATTGTGGATGACATATTTCGCTAAGATAGCCCAAGGGCTACTACGGCAGTGGATGACCGATAAGTATGGATTATGGCTCGTAGGAGCCGTGACAGCAACGCCGCCATGTTGAATAATGCTTTTCGTGCAGCCACAGGACGTCGTGTTACGACTCAAACTGTGCGCAATAGGCTGCATGATGCGCAACTTCACTCTCGAAGTTCATGGCGAGGTCCATCTTTGTAACCACACCATGCAGCGCGGTACAGATCGACCACAGAACATGCCGAATCGACCGCTCAGGACTGGCATCATGTTCTCTTCATCGATTAGTGTCGCATATACCTTCAACCAAACAATTGAAAAAAATGGTTCAAATGGCTGTGAGCAACATGGGACTTCTGAGGTCATCAGTCCCCTAGAACTTAGAACTACGTAAACCTAACTAACCTAAGGACATCAACACACCCATGCCCGAGGCAGGATTTGAACCTGCGACTGGAGCGGTCGCGCGGTTCCAGACTGTAGCGCCCAAAACCGCTCGTCCACCCCGGCCGGCTACCAAACAATCTTCGGAGACGTGTTTGGAGGCAACCCGGTCAGGCTGAACGTCTTAGACACACTATCCAGCGAGTGCAGCAAGGTGGAGGTTCCCTGCTGTTTTGGGGCGGCATTATGTGGGGCCAACGTACGCCGCTGGTGGTCTTGGAAGGCCCCATAACGGCTGTACGATACGTGAATGCCATCTTCCGACTGATAGTGCAACCACATTGGTAGCATATTGGCGAGCCATTCGTCTTCATGGACGATAGTTCACGCGCCCATCATGCACATCTTGTGAATGAATTCCTTCAGGATAACGACATCGATCGACTAGAGTCGCCAGCTTTGTTGTCCAGGCATGAACCCTATCGCACATGCCCTGGATAGATTTAAAAGGGTTGTTTACGGACGACATGATCCACCAATCACTCTGAGGGATCTCCGCCGAATCGCCGTTGAGGAATGGGACAATCTGGACCAACAGTGCCTTGAGGAACTTGTGTATAGTATGCCACGGCGAATACAGGCATGCATCAGTGCAAGAGGACGTGCTACTGGGTATTAGAGCTACCGGTGTGTGCAGAAATCTGAACCACCACGTCTGAAGGTCTCGCTGTAACTTGCAATGTGTGGTTTTCATGAGCAATAAAAGCGCGGAAATAATGTTTATCTTCATCTCTGTTCCAATTTTCTGTACAGGTTCCGGAACTCTTGGAACCGAGGTGATGCAAAACTTTTTTTTGATGTGTGTATATGCATGACACATGTGTGACATGATCGTATGTCGGCAAACGCACACGTAAAAAAACTCCTCTTGAATCCCTGAATCGATTTCAAACAAACTTGGTAGATATATTACTTAAGACTTGGAAAAATATACTGTGGGGCTAAGAGACAGCAACCTTCTGTTGGCGTGAGGTAATAACGTGGAGAGAAGGGGAAGAGGAAGAGATGGACAGACAGAGAGGCGAAGGAAGGAGATGGATACAGTTATAGGGAGGAGGAGATGCACCGAGAAAGGAGGAGGAGGAGATGAAGAGAGTGAGGAGGTGGTAGAGGGGGAGGAGGAGATTGACAGAAGGGAAAGAAGCAGATGGACAGATGGGGAGCAGCAGATGGACGGGGGGGAGGGGGGGGGGGAGGAAGAAGGAGATGGACAGCTAGGGTGTCGGAAGAGTCGGACAGAGAGAGAGGTAAGGAAGATATGATCTAATAGGATTTGAGTACGTACGTGGAGAACGCCAGGTGCTCAGCTAATTGCAGTAGTAAAGCGCAAGATTCATGTCTATTGGACTAACACTTTATAATAAAGTGCGCGTATTTACCAAAATTCTGCACAGCTCCAAATGATTTCGCAAGATAATGAAAATTTATATTTATCTTTCAACGTGAAAGTTTTTGGCCGTAAAAGTTTTTTATCCTACTGATTTTATTTTGCATGAGTTATAACAAATATCACATGCTTCGAAGTTTTTCTGAATATAATTTACGTAGTAGTTCATCGAAATTCATTGCTCACTGAACAGAAAATTATTATTATGTTCTAAAAATAAACTTAACTTCTTCGTAAATAATTCGGTATTTTGCGAATGTTAAATACACACTGTCCTCTACACATGGCAGATTTCAGAATGCCAGAATTTCGGTTGTGCAACTTTATAAAATATTTTGTTCCTTTGATTTTCGTAAGAGTGGCAAAAGATAAGTTTACATAAAATTATTAATAGCACCAGTATCAGAAGTCATTATAATCTTTACTTTGACCTATACAGCTTCTAGAGCATACTAGAGGTTCATGTTTTAATATACAGAACTGAAACGTTCCATGTGACCTTTCAGTAGTTGGCAGACAGTATGTGTATTTGTCTTTGCTCCAACGAGCCTACAGCATGTTGGTACTACCTGATATTAGTTACGCAATAAACTGTTAACAAGAACTCACGTATCGCCAATTATTGGTGTATAAAATATGTCTATGACGTAAAACATGAAGAGTGTGGTGGAATGTAAGACACTTGTTAAAGGCCCGAATCCGTCCGGGGTGGAACACTGAATAAATAAATAAAAAATAGGTTTTTTTCTTCACGTCCAAACGCATCCCTTTAGTCTGCTCAGTACCCTGCCCCTAATTAAGTCACTTTTCACATCTCTCATTTAATGCCGCCGCCGTCCTCGTAGATGGAGGGCTATTTCAAGCAATCTTTATGGCCATCTAAATGGCCGAGATATGAGCAGAATGACAAAGACAGCGGCTAATAAGGAAGCGAGCAACGCGAGACGAAATGTGACGCGCTTATGCACTGTGATTACTTCCGGATAGGGGGCGAGAAACCTGAATGCAGCAATATAGACCTGAAAACTCGCGACGATAACTAAATTTCGATAGCACTGAAAGACGAAGTGGCAGGTGTGTCTGAAATAACGAGATTGGCCATCTGTCTGGAATAAGCGGCAACAAATTAGAACGGGGAAGACGACAACGGAAACGTGCCTGCTTGATCTATGGCGACCGAGGGAGCAGCTTCTTAGAACTCCCGGCCCAGTTTATCACTTCAGGCGACGCTTTTTTGGGGAAACAGTTTCTTGTCAGTTACACCGTTCTATTTCTGAAAGCTTGATCCGTCTTTGTTCTTCTTCTTTAAATACCTTGTTGCACTCCTGCTTACATCCGTTATTCTTCTGCCCGAAAGGAAGAATTTTTTTCTTGTGAACTTCTGTTATTTTGGTGTCAATTCTAAGAGACCGCCAACAGTTTGTTCTTACTGGGACTAAATCGATGTATGTGAAAGTATACTTCGGGAGCCAGGAAGCGGAATGTTATCGGGCTGTTATTATCAGGGGCGTTCAATAAATAAGTTTCTCTATTTTATAGTGAACGCCACACCCAATTTATCATGTTGAAATAATTTTATTGACATTGCAAAATATTTCTGCTTCTCTTTTACATGATCTCCATGTTTTTACAAGCATTTCTGGTAATGTGACGAAAGTTTTTCCTAACGAGTGTTATACTAGGTCGTGTCCTGTGCTCTTAATCAGCTGTTCACTGTTGATATGTCTTCGTCATTGGTGATGAAGTGCTTATATCCAAGATCACCTTTGAGTTTGGGGAGCATGTGAAAGGCACTTGTGGTAAGATCTGATGAATATGGACGATGCGGGAATACTTTGCAGTTGAATCTTCCAAACTGCGCCTTGTCATTCGAGCTGTGTAACTGTAAACGTCGTGTGACTAGGGTTTCCTTCGGTTAGACCGTTCGCCGGGTGCAAGTCTTTCGATCTGAAGCCACTTCGCCGACTTGCGTGTCGATGGCGATGAAATGATGATGATTGGGACAACACAACACCGAGTCCCTGAGCGGAGAAAATCTCCGACCCAGCCGGGAATAGAACCCGGTCCCTTAGGATTGGACATTCTGTGACGCTGACCACTCAGCTATCGGGGGCGGAACATTCGAGCTGTGTGCTGCCGGCGAATGAAGAGAACTTTACGAGACTAAAGTCCGGAACGCTTTCTTTTGATGGCCACTCGCAGATTTCTAAAGAAGTCTACAGGATCCGACCTAAGGCTGGTTTTGAAAAAAATTGTGTAACGTAACAAAAAATGCTTGGAAAAACTGGACGACTGTGTTGAAAAGCAACAGAAACGTTGTACGATGTCTATAAAATGATTTCAATGTGATAAATTGTGTGTATTTTTTTATAAAATAAGGAGATATAATCACTGGAAACCGCTGCTATTTACGTATATTACCGAAACGAGCACAAAATACCTAGGAATAACCATTTGGAGCGAACTGATGTGAAAAGATCTCATAGATCTATTGCAACAGAGGACAGGCTGAGATTTATAGGCAGAACCCTAGAGAAACGCAATTAATCCACGGAAGGCGTTTGACATAGTGCCCAACAGCAGGCGGTTAGCGAAGGCATCGGCATAGGACTAGGTTCCCAGTTATGTTGGTGGCTCGATGACTTCCAAAGTAACTGAATCCAGTACCTTGTCGTCGACGGCGAGTGCTCATAATTTATTTATTTATTTATTTACACGTCAAGTTCCGTAGGATCAAATTGAGGAGCATACTTCCAAGGTCATGGAACGTGTCAGTACATGAAATTACAACATAAAAGTAATAACAGATAAAAATGAAATCTCTGTGAACCCGAAGAAAGTAAAGCTATAAATTTAAGTAAACGTAATCAACAGTACAACAAGAATCAGCTTAATTCTGCAAGGAACTCCTCGACACAATAGAAGGAGTGATGCTCGATTTGAAAGAGCGTGGATTACTGCTAAGATTTTTGATTTCTTGTGGTAGCTTATTGAAAACAGATGCAGCAGTATATTGCACACTTTCCTGCACAAGAGTTAAGGAAGTCTGATCCAAATGCACATTTGATTTCTGCCGAGTATTAACTGAGTGAAAGCTGCTTATTCTTGGGAATAAGCTAATATTGTTAACAAGAAATGACATAAGTAATATACATATTGAAAGGCCAATGTCAAAATCCACAGACTCGTGAACAGGGGTCGACGAGAGGTTCGTGAACTTACACCACTTATTGCCCGAACTGCTGTTTCTGAGCCAAAAATATGCTTTTAGAACGAGAAGAGTTACCCCAAAATATGATACCAAACGACATAAGCGTATGGAAATAAGCAAAGTAGACTAATTTTTGTGCCGAACGATCACTCACATCCGATACCGTTCGAACGGTAAAAATGGCAGTATTAAATCTTTGAAGAATGTCCTGAACGTGAGCTTTCCACGACAGTTTACTATGTATCTGAACACCTAGAAATTTGAGCTGTTCAGTTTCACTAATCATATGCCCATTCTGTGAAATTAAAACGGCAGGTTTTGTGGAATTGTGCGTTATAAACTGTAAAAACTGAGTCTCACTATGATTTAGCGATGATTTATTTTCTGCAAGCCATGAATTTATGTCAAGAAGTGCACTATTTAAAACCTAGCCAATGTTGCACGCAGCATCCTTTACTCCCAAGCTAGTGCCATCAGCAAACTGAAATATTTTATAGTTACCCATAATACTAGAGGGCATATCAGTTACATAAATAAGGAACAGGAGTGGCCCCAACACTGATCCCTGGGGCACCCTCCACTTAACCGTACCCCAGTACCCCACTCAGACCCCCCACATCACAGCCATTCTCAAAACTGTGAATAATAACTTTTGCTGTCTATTGCTAAAGCAAGAGGTGAACCAGTTGTGATCTACTCCTCGTATTCCGTAATTGTCCAGCTTCTGGAGTAATATTTTGTGATCAACACAATCAAACGCCTTAGTTAAATCAAAAAAAATATGCCTAGCGTTCGAAACCTTTTGTTTAACCCATCCAGTACCTCACAGAAAAAGAGAATATAGCATTTTCGATTGTTAGGCGACTTCTAAAGCCAAACTGTACATTTGATAATAAATTGTGTGATATAAAGTGATCAATTATCCTTACATACACAGCCCTTTAAATAACTTTAGCAAACTCTGATGGCATAGAAATTCGTCTAAAGTTGTCTACTGTACCCCTTTCTCCCTTTTTATAAAGCGGCTTTACTACTGAGTACTTTAACCGTTCAGGAAACTGACCATTCCTAAAGGAAAAAAATTACAAATGTGGCTAAATACAGGGCTAACATGTGGAGCACAGTACTTCAATATTCTGCTAGGCACTCCACCATACCCATGAGAGTGCTTAGTCTTCGGTGATTTGATTATTGACTCAACAAGGATATCGTCCGTAGTGTCCCTGGAAAGTGTGGTAAGTTCGCTACTATTGTCTACATACATAAATGATCTGACGGACGAGATGGAAAGCAGTCTGTAGATGTTTTCTGTGACGCTGCGGTTTACGGGAAGGTTTCGTCGTTCAGTGACTTTCCCCAGATCATTACCCTTGAGTGCAATTAGATATTAACTAGTAGCCCTCTCCCCGTCATCAGCATTAACCCTACGTTCACTCATACAGTAGCCAGTACCTCCTCCTCCGCCTCTCCCGCCACCACCATCAACATTAGCGCCTAGCTAAACTTTAGAATGAAAAGAAACTTTCTTTAGGTATTTTTCTTTTTAAAACGCGTAAGATTAATCGTATTTGATTCCGTGTGGAAGCAGATGTGCTCAGCGACTGTATTTATTTCAAGTAGTAAAGGGTACAGCAACCAGCATCAAATAAGTGGTTTTTTTTGTTTGAGCTTAAATTTTCTGGTAGGTATTATAAAACTGACTCACATGTAAAGCTTGTAGAACTGTACATATAACAAAGCATCGTGTTGCCTAATTGTAACCGGTACTTTATATGTCTTTTGGCAGTGAAAATGGTCACACAGTTAACACACTTACCAAACTATGGATTTGTAGTTGTAATTATTTGCGACTAGTTACTGTACCAGTTTTTTTAGGTGTTTTATTAAACCATGAACTAATGAATCAATGAGACAATTGGTACTGCATATTTCTAGCAACCATTTTTTACGTAACTAATAATAATGGCGTGTGACGAGGGCCTCCCGTCGGGTAGACCGCTCGCCTGGTGCAAGTCTTTCGATTTGACGCCACTTCGGCGACTTGCGCGTCGATGGGGATGAAATGATGATGATGATGACAACACAACACCCAGTGCCTGAGCGTAGAAAATCTCCAACCCAGCCGAGAATCGAACCCGAGCCCTTAGGATTGACACTCTGTCGCGCTGACCACTCAGCTACCGGGGGCGGACTCTACGTAACTGTGAAGCAATTATAAGCGCCTTGTGAGTGCTGCCACCGACTCCTGATAATCCACATTGAGGGTAGACACTTGTTACGAAACATGCTTCCTCTGCACCAGTCGTCTCACTAACGACACTTCCTTTACCCGCGTCCTGCACCTCCATTTGAAATCAACAAAGTTAAAATGTGTGCACTATACTTATTGCTTATTGTTTGTAAGTCTATTGCTGGACATGCTACTTCTAAAATGGCGCATGCTAGAATACTACTGCCGCTGAAGGTAATGATAATAAAAATTCGGGCAGTGAATGAATTCACTGGTGACAAATGAATATTTGTATCAAGGGTGGGACTCGAACCCTGGTCTCTTGCTTACAGGGAAAACTCCCCATCATCCCCCCCCCCCCCTTATATTTAGTGGTGAGAGAGCCCGATGAACAGCCCATCAGAAACTGAACACAGATCAAGCATGAAAACAGGAAGAAGGTGAACTGTACTGTGGAAAAGATGGCCAAATAGAAACAATGGACGGTCCAAGCAGAACAAGTGCAACATGGTGCAATGAGCAAAAACAACGCACTCGTGGCCAGTTCCACTTCGAGCGTCGAGCGGGAAGGTTCTTGTTTATTTCACTTGCCGCAGCGTCGCTTGTGTGAAGTTTTCCTCGTGAGTGTTCTGTCTGCCGAGTGAGTCGTAGCGCCTTCGCTCCGCCTTACTGTCTGTTTAGTGTTCGTCTCCTCGCAGCGGCGTCGGCAGCTCCGCTATAGCTGCCATGGTTTCCACGTGTATTCCACGGAAAGGTACTGTGAGCTTTACGTTTGATAAAACAACGTGACATGTGCAGCCCGCTTCTCTAGATATCCAGGATTGGCTTGTCGATACAATTCATGTGCACTCTGATCAGGTCCACACCGCCTTATTTTGATGCAGACGAGTATGTGTTTTACGTGAAATTTATGGATCCCCTTCACGTAGTAAGATAAGTGTCGCGACATTTTTCTCAAGCCCCGTTCAAGCATGACGATAATTCTGTTAGTATGGTGTCACTCGCAGGTGCTGAAATTGACTATACCAATGTTAGTGTTCAACCTCCCGCTGGAAGTTGATAATAACTTTCTAAAGGACATATTGACTCCTTATCGTAACGTGAAAACTGTCCGTCGTGAACGCTGGTCTGTTCAACACAGATTAGTGTTATACTGGAATTCGTTCTGTGCAAATGCTTGTCGAACGCAATATTCCATCACACTTAAAAGTATTTGGTTACCGCGTTCGTGTCATGTAACCTGGTAAAGAGGGAACCTGGTTCCTACGTAATCAAAGTAGGCACCTTCGATCTAATTGCCCTCGGAGTGGTTTTGTATTAAATCCGTCATTAGTGTAGCGTCGCAAATTGACGGTTGCAGATCTTGTTCTTTCCACTCCCGCCGTTGATCCTACTTCTGCTTCGGATCATAATGAACAAAAAGTCACTTCTGATAATCGTATCAATGAATTTCCACCTTACCTCTGCGACAGGTTCAGAATCCTATTGCCCCCAGGACAGAACCTGTAACGGTGACAAACAAGCGACGTCGCACTCAAGATGGCGATGGTGAGGATATGGCTGCGCCTTCTGCGATTGTCCACCCTGTTCCTCTCGGTGATAAGATACCTCCTGTCCGTGGTATGGTAAGCGGCGAAGAAATTATCTCCAGCATCCCTCCTGCTCGCAAAGTGGCTCCTTCTGAGCTGCTTGCGTGTGAAAAGGGAGCGGAACCCCCTCCCGCCCTTCGTCTTTCAGCCATTCGTTACAGTCTGAGACGATGCAATGTCTTTCTGCAAGTCTTCAGTCGCTGAAGGTTTTCGAATTTGCAACTCCCGAGGAGAGTAAAATTAGCGACCAAGTATCATGTATTACATTGGCAGCTCCAGATAATGTGACTGGAACTGCATTACAAGACCCTTTTTCTGAGGGGCAGGATGCTGTGCCTATGACCCCTCTCACACCTCCATCTGCAGAGGCCGCCATGTCACGTAGCCGACAGAAACATCATATACTACCAGAGCGTGCGGTGGTACGTAAGAAATCTAAGGAAAAAAGTTTGCGATGACGGGGATTCTTGTCTCCCAATGTCTGATTCCTCTGTGGATTCAGCAGTGGACCTTGACTCTCAGCTGTCTAACAAATACTGCTCGGACTTCCCGTACATCCCTGATCGATGACCCAAGCCTACACGTTCCTTTCCTTAAATGTTAATCGTGTGGAATCAGAATTGTGATTGGATTCGCTGCCTCAGTTCATTTGTGATTCATGTGCGAACATGGTCTTGTTACAGGAGGTGTCATTTGGGCATTTTTCATTTCCTGATTTTCATGTGGTCTTTAATGCAGCACCTGAATTTTCTACGGGGACCGCCTTACTTTTTCGCGAAGGCATCCCTATTGCTACGGTGCAAATGTTGGATTCTGGCAGGGGTTTAGGTTGTCGACTTTTTGATCTTACCTTAGTTCTTTTATATACTCCTTGTGGTAGTGGTCGTGTTGTGGATCGTTCGCGTTTTTATAAAGGGGAAATTATCAGTTGCGTAAGAGTGCTCCGGGTATTCTGTTGGGTGGTTGCTTTAACTGTGTTGCGTCCTGCAGATCAATCTTCAAATTTTAATTTCTGCCGCGAATTACATGAATTGGTCCGCTCCTTATGCCTGCAAGACTTCTGGATATGTAAATACCCGACGTTAGTTAAATGTACCTACTTTACTGCGACTCCTAGTAGCAGGTTAGATAGGCTTTACTTATCAGACGGCCTGCGCGGTTGCATTCTTAATGTTGTCATCCCAGCTTCCTTTACTGATCACTGTGTTGTGGCTACAACCCTCGTAGAATGGCAACCAGACAGATTGTTTCACAATCCGTGGATGTTAAACGTCGCTCACCTAGCTGACCCCTCTCTCGATGACGTGATGCAAGCCGTGTGGGAGCGTACTCTACGGTCCACTGGAAAGTACTCGTCCATCCTTGACTGATGGACGCAGCTGGCAAACCCGAGGCTCAGGCAAACTTTGATAACATTCTGTGGTGCCAAAGCGCGAGTCTTTCGGAGAACTTACGATTAATACTAATCCACCCTGAGTCAGATTTGATGCTGCGGTTTCACACCCCTAGTGAATTCCGGATGTTTGGCTGATATACGAAGGAAGTCGCAGATGCTATACGTGCGACATACTGTTTTGATGATGACTCAAGAAACTCACACATTCACGTCTCGTTTATTTATGTGTGTCCGTCCTGCTAGTCTTGAACCCCCTACTGATGTTGGTCGCATAAATTATAAGTTAAAACACGTTCGTGGCTTCTATCTTGCAGCGAGCTATTTAGAGACTAACATTTTATGGTGACTTGTCCTCACCATGAAATTCCTACAGACTCGTTGGAAAGCAGTTCATTCCCCGAACATCGTTGAAAGAGAATCGCCGCAAACAAAATGGAAGAAAGTTTGGTGCAATATCAGTCTTCCGATTCTGCTGATGCGCGTAGCGTCCTCTTGGTATAAGGTAGTAAATAACTTGACTTTTTGGTATTGGACTTAGCTACACGGATTTATGTAGTCGTTGTACGTCTCCAGATACGATACATCGCTTTACTTGTGGAGGTCATGTGGCAAATTGGTCTTGGATTAGGACGTAATTAGCCTTCCTTACTCGATCTTCTGAGAATTTATACACTACGAACATCACATAGCGCCCAGATTATCCCTTCTTTCCACGGTCGAAAACCCGTATCGTTAAGTAGTCACTGGGACACTTAATTCATTATGTTGTAGAGGGCGAGGAGGAAGATCACATGAACTTCATGAAGTACATGATCACGGCCTATTGGACATGTTTGCGAATGCCTCGATATCGTGACCTCGTCAACAACATGTTGCATCTTGTTTCCCGTCGGCGAGATGTCGGTTAATTTCATTTATCCGATGATAGGTGTCTTCCTTGTTATGTATGTTTCCCATTTGATTTGCTTCGGCGTGTTCTCTCCTGCTTTTCCTGCTCGTTTCGTTTTGTTTTTTGACTCAGTGTCGCTTCGGTTCTAGCGTAAAATGTGTGTAGATGAAGTATATATAGACATGAGCGTATACAGTACTTAAAAATAGCTTGGAATTTTGCTTAGTTTGCTATTTCGAATATAACCTGATTTCATTGTCTTTATGCTTTTAGAGTCTATCTGAAAACTATTGCCGGCCGAGGTGGCCGAGCGGTTCTAGTCGCTACAGTCTGGAACCGCGCGACCGTACGGTCGCAGGTTCGAATCCTGCCGATAATGAAAGTTGATTCTGCACAACTACTCTATTAGCAGTCGAAAGGAAGTGGCTTTCGAATGGGAACCGCAGACGCTCTGATGACAAGGCGACAAGTCAATCAAATCCTCCACCAGATATCAAGTCTGGTGTGTCATATACGGCATTAGTGACAGTACCTGTCACATTTGACAGGAATCTATAATTGATGCACCAATTTGTACGCCTGGTGAGTGAGATACGCCTCCTTGCCCGATTCGGGTACTCGTATCAATGTGAATGTGATCACACCCAAAGAAATGATGAAAACATAGTAGTTCGTCACATAATCTGCAATAAATGAATGCAACAGTTTCACAATCACTCAGTTTCTCTGTGCTGTGTCAAAACATATGTTTTTAACATGTTTGAACTTGCGTTCCGTTTTGGAAGTTTCGACTCTTGAATTCCTTTGTTGTAACATAGTTCACACCCGTTTATCCATTATCTTCATCTATATGAGACGTCTATGTGGTATCTCGCCTGCTCTCACTGACTGTTCATCACATTCACTTGCGAAAGTAATGTATTCTTACCACATGACTCATATTCTATAACCACTGTACCACAGAAAGAGAACAGACATTTCAGTGGCCGGACGGACAGTTCATTATGTTGTAAAAAAAATAAATAAATAAATAAAAAAATAAATAAATGGCGCAAGAGAAGTTTGAGGCCGATCGAAGTGGTCGCGCTGTTCGATGCGCCATGTCACGGACTGCGTGGCCGCTCCCGCCGGAGGTTCGAGTCCTCCCTCGGGCATGGGTGTGTGTGTGTTGTTCTTAGCGTAAGTTACTTTAAGTAGTGTGTATGTTTAGGGACCGATGACTTCAGCAGTTTGGTCCCTTAGGAATTCACACACATGTGAACATTACAGGTTTGAGCACTTCTCATCCACTTTGGCCGGCTGGAGTGGCCGTGCGGTTCTAGGCGCTACAGTCTGGAACCGCAGGACCGCTACGGTCGGAGGTTCGAATCCTGCCTCGGGCATGGATGTGTGTGATGTCCTTAGGTTAGTTAGGTTTAAGTAGTTCTAAGTTCTAGGGGACTGATGACCTCAGAAGTTAAGTCCCATAGTGGTCAGAGTCATTCATTCACTTTGCAGTCCAACACCATGACCTCTTTACCATGCCACCGTTGCTTTTGCAAGCTGCACTTGTTGCACTACTTCTGCTTGGACCCTTCACTGTTTCTATTTTTTTTTTTTTTTTTACAGTTCAGTATACCTTCTTCCCATTTCCATGTTTGTTTTTGACTAGATGTCCATTGGGCCACCTTACCATAAATCTGAGGGGGGTTGGATGGGGAGTTTCCCTTGCTAGTAGGCAGATGCGTTAACCATCTACGCCATGTTAGCACGGTGGCTAGGCACAGTTGCACAGGCTACCCAAGCACGCCTGCCCCCGCAAGCCAAATTCCCATCTGTCGCACACCACCAAAATCCTAAACAACAGATACCACTGATACAGGTGTGTATGGGCCGTGAAGGGTAATATAAACTCATCGCCCAACCTCGTGCTGGACTTCGCGTGATGCGACGAGTAAAAAGAAGAAAAAGGGGTAGGGGACACTATTTTGGTAGTGTGCGCGAAATGGGAATTTGGACTGACGGGCGAGGCGTGCCTGGGTAATTCATGCAGTTGCCTTTGACTTTAGTGGCGTAGGCGATTAACGCTTCGGCCTAATAAGCAGGAGACCCGGGTTCGAATTCCTGTTTTAGTAAAATTTTCATTTGTTGCCAATGAATTCTTTCGTTGCCGAATGTGGCACAGATCGGATTTTCTCCTTGTTGAACACATTCTATGTCCGGCCGCGGGATCAAACACAGAAATGGTGTCTGTTCTTTCGGACATGTCACTCGTATAGAAATAGTTACTGCAGTGCTGTGCAGTCAGTTTGTTTATTGTTGGCACTGAGTAATGAAGCAGTTTCTGGTCTACTGCTCGAAATTCCTACAACTCATTTTCATAAGATGTTTAAATATTTATGATATATACTCAGTGGTGAGGAAGACGTTCATACATTCGTTTGACAAGATGTAACCTGCACCACATTGTGTCACGGCTTAATGTTAGTATTTTAAATAAACGTAATTTTTTCTAATTATGTAATAGGTATTACAGTCTTACGAACTAGTGATAATAGTAGTGACCTTTTAAAACGTAGACTCTGATTCCTTTTTGCTTTCACCCCTGAGAAAATTTCGTTTTAGTCCTCAGGGGGTAATTATTGTCAAGTTGGGAGCCATTGCTGTAGGAAGATACAAAACGAAAAAATTTCTAGTTGATGTGAAGAATGGCAACTAATTCTAAATGTCGAAAAGTGTAAGTTAATGCAGATGCTTAGGAAAAACTACATCAAACTGTTCGAATGCAGCATTAGTAGTGCGCTGCTCGGCACAGTTACGTTGATTAAGTATCTAGGCGTAATGCTGCAAAGCGGTATGAAATGGAACGAGCATGTAAAGACGGTAAGTTGTCGTAGATTTACTGGGAGAATTTTGGGAAAGTGTGGTTCACCTGTAAAGGAGACAGCGTACAATGCCATTATCGAATACTGCTCGTTGTTTGGGGGGATCCCCACCAAGTCCGATGAAAGAACGACATGGAAACAGTTCAGAAGTGGGCTGCTACTTTCCTACAAGTACCTTCATTGAGCACGCTAGGTTTACGGAGATGCTTTAGGAACTCAAAGGGGTATCCCTGGAGGGTAGGTGGCTTTCTTCTCGAGGAATACTGTTGAGAAAATTTAGAGAACCATCATTTAAAACTGACTGCAGAACGATCCTTCGGCCGCCAACGTATATTTCGCGTGAGGACCACAAATATAAGAGCAATTAGAGCTCGTACGGGGGGGGCTTATAGACGGTCATTTCTCCCTCGCTCTATTTGCGAGCGGAACAGGAAAGGAAATGGCTAGTAGCGGTAAAGGTACCTTCCGCCAAGCACCATATGGTGGATTGCGAAGTATGTATTTACATTTATATGTAAAAGAAGCCTCTAAAAGAATGGTCGAAGATTCTTGAGTATTGTTTGTCAGTCCGGGACAGAGAAAGAGAGAGAGAAAGAGAAAGAGAAAGAGAAAGAGAAAGAGAAAGAGAGAATCTGAAGAAGAACGACGAGTTTCGTCATGAGTTCATTTCAAGCGCGGATCCACGGGCAGGGAGGGGGGATATGGCCATGACACCCTCCCCCCTCTCAAATGCAAAACATTACAAAAGAAGTGTTTATAATTTTGTATATATCCATGTATAAATTTCACTTCTAACTTTCAAAGTACAAGGAATCACAGAAAACTAAGAGCGGGAGAAATTGCAAGCTTGTTTAACATCGGATACTTTTTCGTTGCTAAGGAGACGGCTTACCCTTATGGGTGAGCTCATGGCGAGACCGGAGACATTCTAGCCAGTTAGATGAGTACGTTCAGACGCTCACAGTAGTGCAACCAACAACAGATTCGACACGACTTGCCGTACCACAGGCAGAACTGGCAAATCACAGCAAGCTGGGTAAAGTCAGACCGAAACGGACAAATCTCCACTCGTACTGAAAAGATGAACTTCCTGAACTAAATCTGAAATGACTCAAAGAGTAAACATTCCCTACATTTACGCATTTCAATAGCTATAGTTTCCAGCCGGTGTTTGGAATCGTAGTGGTTAATGAAATACTGATAATGGTGACTGCGCAAATGGTTCGAATGGCTCTGAGCACTATGCGACTTAGCATCTGAGGTCATCAGTCCCCTAGAACTTAAGAACTACTTAAACCTAACTACCCTAAGGACATCACACACATCCATGCCCGAGGCAGGATTCGAACCTGCGACCGTAGTGCTCGCGCGGTTCCAGAGTGTAGCGCCTAGAACCGCTCGGCCACTCCGGCCGGCCAAACTGGGTGAGAAGTGCTCAGACCTCTAATGTTCAAATGTGTGTGAATTCCTAAGGGACCCAACTGCTGAAGTCATCGGTCCCTAGACTTACACACTACTTAAACTAACTTAAGGTAAGAACAACATACAGACCCATGCCCGAGGGAGGACTCGAACCTCCAGTGGGAGGGGCCACGCAGTCCGTGACATGGCGCATCGAACAGCGCGGCCACTTCGATCGGCCTCAAACCTCTCTTGCGGCATTTATTTATTTATTTATTTATTTATTTATTTATTTACGGCATCATGAACTGTCCGTCCGGCCATTGAAATGTCTGTTCTCTTTCTGTGGTACAGTGGTTATAAAATATGAGTCATGTGGTAAGAATACATTACTTTCGCAAGTAAATGTGATGAACAGTCAGTGAGAGCAGACGAGATAACACATAGACGTCTCACATAAATGAAGATAATGGATAAACGGGTGTGAGCTACGTTACAACAAAGGAATTCAAGACCCCCCTGCGGGTTCGGGGGCAAGAATAGGCCCGCGGTATTCCTGCCTGTCGTAAGAGGCGACTAAAAGGAGTCTCAAACGTTTCGGCCTTATGTGATGGTCCCCTGTTGGGTTTGACCTCCATTTTTCAAAATTCTACAGAAGTACGAGCCTTTTGGGGAAGGACACCTTACATGGTGTACCACTGGTCCTAAGTGCACTACGACCTTGGCACTCAGTATTGTACCGGCGTTGTAACCATACCCATTATTCCTCAAATTGGGCCTAAACGCCTGATGGGTTGTACAAGTTACGCCCATAGTGCGTCCCCATCTGCACCAGCGATCATGATGGACTTTCCATGGCACCAGAAATCCAGCACGGTAGCCAGCCCGTTGTGGTGGGGTCGTCATGTACCCTCTAGGTTGTAGCCCCCTGACAACACAGGGATCGTACTGCCGATACCTGAGCTGCACCCTCCCCACGTTGGCCAAGGAGTAGATGCCCGTCTCCTTGGGGCATCAGGACTCCCGGCAATGGTCATCCTGCCAGGTGGCCCTTGCTGCGGCTGGGTGGCGCCCGTGGGGAGAGCCCCTGGTCGGAGTGGGTGGTATCGGGGCGGACGTTTCGCACATGAAACGTCAACACGTATCAGGTCGCTCTGCGGCCGAGTCTTCCAAAAGAAAAGGTACCGTTTCTAGTTCTGGTTCTCCTGCCCTTTCCCCCTTGGCCACTCCATGGGAGGAGGGACAGGCCCGCCGGCTTGGGGCGAAGTACTTCCCCCGCTATTTGGTCTGTTCTCGAACAGATGGGGGGACGTTCGCCACCTCCAAGCCCATGTTCTTTGTTCAACACATTGAGGACGTCTTCGGGGAAATCGAGGCTCTCAGCAAGATGCGATCAGGGTCCGTTCTTATCAAGACCACCTCTGCCACACAATCGGCGACACTCCAGGCGTGCGACCGCCTAGGGGACATCCCAGTCTCCATTGTCCCACATCTGGCACTAAATAGGACGCAGGGGGCCATTTTTCATCGTGACCTCCTGCTACAATCTGATGAGGAGCTCAGGGCCAACCTGGAGCGCCGCGGCGTGCATTTCGTCCGGCGAGTCCAGCGCGGCCCCAAAGACCGTCGCATCGACACCGGGGCCTTTATCCTCGCCTTCGAGGGGGACGTTCTCCCAGAAAAGGTAAAGGTGATGTGCTACCGGTGCGACGTGCGACCTTACGTCCCGCCTCCTATGCGCTGTTTTAGGTGTTTGCGTTTTGGGCACATGTCGTCCCGGTGTGAGGCTGAGCCCCTTTGTGGCGACTGTGGACGTCCTCTTCGTGAGGAACATACTTGCACCCCACCACCTCGGTGCCCTAATTGTCCTGGCGTCCACTCGCCTAGGTCCCCAGTGTGCCCCGCCTATCAGAAGGAGAAAAAAATACAAGAAATCAAAACTTTGGATCGGCTCTCTTATTCTGAGGCCAGGAAGAAGTATGACCGCCTTCATCCCGTGTCACTGGCCACTTCGTTTGCCTCCGTTGTGTCCACTCCTTCCGCTGTATCCTCACCTCTATCCTGTCCCCCCTCCGCCTCCTCTGCCCGTCAGGGGGCTCTGCCTCCGCCTCCCAAATCCCTCCCTTCCAACTCCTCCTCCCCCGCGGCCCCCACCCCCCCTGCCCCAGGGGCCACCCTTCCTCCTCCTCCTCCTCCCCCCACGCCACCTGAGAAGCGATCCTCTTCTCAGGCGTCCATCGGGGAAACGTTCCGGACCCCAGCTTCCGAGGTCCGGCGTTCCAAAACGGACCCCGCGCGTGAGGACCTTCTTCGGGTCCAGCCCACCATCCCTGTGCCTCCTCGGCCTTCCAAGAAGGCCTCCAAGAAGAAATCTCTATCCCCCTCTCCACCCCGGCGCGTTTCATCTGACGCTTCATCCGTGAGTCGCTGCTCCCGGCCGTCCTCAGTTTCGCCGGGACGCTCTGCTGCCAGGCGTTCCGCCGGCCTTTTGTCGGCAAATGATGCGGCCCCTCCTACACAATCAGGGACAGCGGCCGCAGCTGGCGACGAGTCGATGGAACCGGATCCGCCTGCCGTCAGTTGTAGCGTTGTTGCCTCGCAACCTGGCCCTCCGCGGCCATCGAGGTGACCAGCTCTTCCCCGTCTCGTTCCCCCAACTTTTTGACTAGCAATGGCGTTGTTTCATTGGAACATAAGAGGTATTCGACCTAATCGGGAGGAATTACAATTGCTCCTCCGCCTGCACTGTCCGCTCGTCCTTGGTCTCCAGGAAACCAAGTTGCGCCCGACTGACCGTATTGCCTTTTCCCACTATACCTCGGAGCGGTATGACCTCGCCCCTGTGGACGGTATCCCAGCTCATGGTGGGGTCATGTTGCTCGTTCGGGACGATGTCTATTACCATCCCATCCCATTGACCACCCCACTCCAAGCAATAGCTATCCGCATTACTCTTTCTGCTTTTACTTTTTCAGTTTGTACCGTCTACACTCCACCGTCATCTGCTGTTAGTCGGGCTGACATGATGCACCTGATCGATCAGCTTCCCCCGCCGTTCTTATTGTTTGGCGACTTCAATGCCCATCATCCCCTTTGGGGCTCTCCTGCATCCTGTCAAAGAGGCTCACTCTTGGCGGATGTCTTCAACCATCTCAATCTTGTCTGCCTCAATACCGGCGCCCCGACTTTCCTCTCGGACTCTACTCATACCTACTCCCACTTGGACCTCTCGATCTGTTCTACCACTCTTGCCCGTCGGTTCGAGTGGTATGTCCTTTCTGACACCTATTCGAGCGACCACTTCCCCTGTGTCGTTCGTCTCCTGCACCACACCCCATCCCCACGTCCTTCGCGCTGGAACATACTGAAAGCTGACTGGGGACTTTACTCCTCCCTGGCGACCTTTCCGGACCACGATTTTTCCAGTTGTGACAGTCAGGTCGAATACCTCACGGCTGTTATTATCAATGCTGCCGACCGTTCCATACCTCGTACTACTTCTTCTTCACGTCGCGTTTCCGTCCCCTGGTGGAACGAGGCTTGTAGGGACGCTATCCGTGCTCGACGACGTGCTTTACGCACCTTTCGCCGCCATCCTACGTTGGCGAATTGTATTGAATACAAACGACTCCGAGCGCAATGCCGTAGAGTCATCAAAGACAGCAAAAAAGCTTGCTGGGCCTCTTTCACGAGCTCCTTTACCAGTTTTACTCCCTCTTCCGTTGTTTGGGGTAGCCTGCGCCGGCTGTCGGGCATTAAGGCCCACTCCTCAGTACCTGGCCTGACCTCAGGTAATGAGGTCCTTGTTGATCCTGTGGCTGTCTCCAACGCCTTTGGCCGCTTTTTCGCGGAGGTTTCAAGCTCCGCCCATTACCATCCTGCCTTCCTTCCCAGGAAAGAGGCAGACGAGGCTCGGCGACCTTCCTTCCACTCGCTGAATCTGGAGACTTACAATGCCCCCTTTACTATGCGGGAACTCGAACGTGCGCTTGCACTGTCCCGGTCCTCTGCTCCGGGGCCAGATGCCATTCACGTTCAGATGCTGGCACACCTTTCTCCGGCGGGCAAAAGCTTCCTTCTTCGTACCTACAATCGCGTCTGGACCGAAGGTCAGGTCCCCATGCGTTGGCGTGACGCCGTTGTTGTTCCTATACCCAAACCCGGGAAGGATAGACACCTTCCTTCTAGTTACCGCCCCATTTCTCTTACAAGCTGTGTCTGTAAGGTGATGGAGCGCATGGTTCATGCTCGGTTAGTTTGGATTCTTGAATCTCGACGGCTACTTACCAATGTCCAATGCGGCTTTCGTCGCCGCCGCTCCGCTGTTGACCACCTTGTGACCTTGTCGACATTCATCATGAACAACTTTTTGCGAAGGCGCCAAACGGTAGCCGTGTTCTTCGACTTGGAGAAGGCTTATGATACCTGTTGGAGAGGAGGTATCCTCCGCACTATGCACAAGTGGGGCCTACGCGGTCGTCTGCCCCTTTTTATTGATTCCTTTTTAACGGATCGAAAGTTTAGGGTACGTGTGGGTTCCGTATTGTCCGACGTCTTCCTCCAGGAGAACGGAGTGCCTCAGGGCTCCGTCTTGAGCGTAGCCCTTTTTGCCATCGCGATCAATCCAATTATGGATTGCATTCCACCTAATGTCTCAGGCTCTCTCTTTGTCGATGACTTCGCGATCTACTGCAGTGCCCAGAGAACATGCCTCCTGGAGCGCTGCCTCCAGTGTTGTCTAGACAGCCTCTACTCATGGAGCGTGGCAAATGGCTTCCGGTTCTCTGAAGAGAAGACGGTTTGTATCAACTTTTGGCGATATAAAGCGTTCCTTCCGCCATCCTTACATCTCGGTCCCGTTGTTCTCCCATTCGTGGACACAACTAAGTTTCTAGGGCTCACATTGGACCGGAAACTGTGTTGGTCTCCACATGTCTCTTATTTGGCGGCCCGTTGTACACGTTCCCTTAATGTCCTCAGAGTTCTTAGCGGTTCATCTTGGGGAGCGGATCGCACTGTCCTGCTTCGCTTGTATCGGTCCATAGTCCGATCGAAGCTGGATTATGGGAGCTTCGTCTACTCGTCCGCTCGGCCATCCCTCTTACGCCGGCTCAACTCCATCCACCATCGGGGGATACGTCTTGCAACTGGAGCCTTCTACACTAGTCCTGTCGAGAGTCTTTACGCTGAAGCTGCCGAGTTACCGTTGACCTACCGGCGCGACATACTGCTGTGTCGGTATGCCTGCCGGCTGTTGTCTATGCCCGAACACCCCTCTTACAAGTCCTTCTTCGCCGATTCTCTCGACCGTCAGTACGGGTTATATGTGTCTGCCCTGCTGCCCCCCGGAGTCCGCTTCCGTCGCCTGCTTCGACAATTGGATTTTGCCCTCCCTACCACCTTCAGAGAGGGTGAGAGCCCGACACCACCTTGGCTCCAGGCTCCAGTTCGTATTTATCTCGACCTCAGCTCACTCCCGAAGGAGGGTACTCCGGCTGCAGTGTATTGCTCACGGTTTGTCGAACTTCGTGCTCGACTTGCTGGTCACACCTTTATTTACACCGATGGCTCCAAAACTGACGATGGTGTCGGCTGTGCCTTTGTCGTCGGGACCGCCACCTTTAAATACCGGCTCCTTGACCAATGTTCCAGCTTTACGGCCGAGCTTTTTGCTCTCCATCAGGCCATTCAGTATGCCCGCCGCCACCGTCATTCATCGTATGTCCTCTGCACTGACTCACTCAGTGCTCTTCAGAGCCTTGGGGCTCCCTATCCGGTCCATCCCTTGATTCAACGAATACAGCAGTCCCTCCATTGTTTCGCTGATAATGGCGGTTCTGTCAGCTTTCTGTGGGTCCCCGGACATGTAGGAGTGCCTGGGAATGAGGCTGCGGATGCTGCAGCCAAGGCTGCAGTCCTCCAGCCTCGGCCAGCCTCCCATTGTGTCCCGTCATCTGACGTTTGTGGGGATGTATGTAAGAGGCTTGTGTCCTTGTGGTGGGATGCTTGGTCATCCCTCCAAGGAAACAAGCTCCAGGCAGTAAAACCGCTCCCAACTGCTTGGACAACTTCCTCCCGACCATCTCGGCGCGAGGAGGTCCTTCTGACCAGGTTGCGGATTGGGCATTGCCGGTTTAGCCACCGCTACCTGCTCTCTGGTGACCCAGCCCCGCAGTGCCCTTGTGGTCAGGCATTAACGGTGCGCCATGTTTTATTGTCGTGTCCCCGTTTTAGTCAATTTCGTGTTGTCCTGTCCCTGCCATCTACCTTACCGGATGTTTTAGCTGATGACGCTCGGGCAGCTGCTCGTCTTCTGCGTTTTATAACTTTAACTGGCTTGACCAAAGACATTTAACCTTTTTACTTATTTCATCTGCATCTTTGTCAGGTCCTTTTGATGTCCCCCCATCCCCTTGAGTTTTAGCAGGTTCCTTGTGCTCTAACACCAGTGACTGGGCGCTAATGACCTCAGCAGTTGAGCGCCCTTAAACCCTACCAAAAAAAAAAAAAAAAAAAAAAAAAGGAATTCAAGAGTCAAAAATTTCAAAACGGAACGCAACTTCAAAAATGTTAAAAACATATGTTTTGACACAGCACAGAGAAACTGAGTGATTGTGAAACTGTTTCATTCATTTGTTGCAGATTATATGACGAACTACTATGTTCTCATCATTTCTTTGTGTGTGATCACATTCACATTGATACGAGTACCTGAATCGGGCAAAGAGGCATATCTCGCTCACCAGGCGTACAAATTGGTGCATCAGTTATAGATTCCTGTCAAACGAGACACACACTCTCACTAATTCCGTATATGACACACCAGACTTGTTATCTGGCGGATGATTTGATTGACTCGTCGCCTTGTCATCAAACGTTCCAGACTGTAGCGCCTAGAACCACCCGGCCACTCTGGGGTGCGGTGACTGCACACTTTGATGTTACATCTGTTATTGTTCGATGTTGTTAAAGTTGTGAGAGTCTGTAGTTACAATAGTTCTTAAATCAATTTCTTATCATACATACAGGTGGTGGACAAAAATCTGGGAACACCAAACAACAGAATACATTACCATGCCCAGTACCGTGAAGGAAATCTGTTGAACTCAGACCAGGTACCAGTCGTTTCGGAATGGATAAACACAGGACTTGTATGGTTTTCGAGGGAATCTTTTGCCATTGCTCCGGCAAAATAGTGTAAATTTTAGGCAGCGATAGTGCAGGTGAATAGCGATAATGCACACTTCCCTCCAAAGTACACCACGAACGCTCAATAATATTCAGCTCTGGTGACTATTGTGGCCATGGGAGATGCGACATTTTATCCTCGTGCTCACAAAACTGTGTGATAAGGGGCCCTGTGGTCTTGCAACACAGCATCACGATTGGAGAACAAAAACTGCACCATAGAGTGGACCTGATCAGCCAAAATGACCACATAATCTTTCACAGTAATGTGTCTCTTTGGGGCCCAAAGAATCCTTGTTTCATTCTTTGGATATAAATTCGGCCAAAAGTTGAAAAGTGTGCGACAAGACTCATATGATGAAATCACGTTTTCTATTGCTCCATAGTCCAGGTTTTATGGCTGCCCTGTCACATTTTCTTGTTACGGTTATTTGCATCACGCATGATGTTTTTGGATTCCAGTTCATCCTGAAATTCCCTGTCTTTGGCGCTGTCCGGGTTCACATGTGCGACATTCAGTTCTGCAGTGACTTTTGGAAGTGTCAGCCTCTTATTTTTCGTCATAATTCTCTTCAATGACCGTCTGTCTCGATGATTCAACACAGACATCCGTCACCGTTGTGACTTAGTGGATGATGTTTTTCCGCTTTCACTGTGTACGGTATAATTCTTCGCTGCGACGCGTCTTGAGACACCTAACCCTTCGGCTACCTTGGTTACGCAAGTACTCACCATACGAGTACAACAGTTTGCTTAAGTTAGAATCCGGTTAGCTCCGACATACGCAATCAATCACAACTGCGCAAACACTGTTCTAACCACGACACACACTTAGAATGGATTGAGAACATGGCCGTTCGTGGTCAAAACAACAGCGCAAGCTGCAGCTAGGCTAGCATCTACATTTACGTTCAAGCATGCACTGCTCTCGGTGTTTTCGAATTTTTCTTCAACGCACGTACATCTCAGATTGTCAGGCAGATGCTTTTCAAATGCTATATTTCTCTGCAATACAGTCTGTTGGTTGCTGTGTTAAGACGATATGCTATACACCGTTGTAAACAAAATATTATTAATGTTACATTAATTTTTAAATACTTTATTGTTATTACTACTAAAAACGTAGGTACCTGTAGCACGTTAAAATGGGGATGATGGCTAGTTATATCATGGGGAGAGGAAAGCAGAAAAACAATAAAAAGCTGCGAATTCTTTGTCTTACCTTGTGTTACCTAGTAACAGTGGACGAATCGATTAACCGCTTCGTTTTGGTACAGTACACGCCACATACTGTAAGAAAATGTGCTGCTTTGTACTGGAGTGACAAAAGTCATGTCACCTCTTAGTTTCGTGTCGGACCTCCTTTTCTCGACGTAGTGCAGCAAGCCTTTGGAAGTCCCCTGCAGAAATACTGATGCATGCTGCCTCCAGAGCCGTCCATAATTGGCAAAGTCTTGCCGGTACAGGATTTTGTGCACGAACAGAGGTCTCGATCATGCCCCAGAAATGTGCTATGAGGGCCGGCCGCTGTGGCCGAGCGGTTCTAGGCGCTTCAGACCGGAACCGCGCTGCTGCTACGGTCGCAGGTTCGAATGCTGCCTCGGCCATGGATGTGTGTGATGTCCTTAGGTTAGTTAGGTTTAAGTAGTTCTAAGGGACTGATGACCTCAGATATTAAGTCCCATAGTGCTCAGCGCCATTTGAACCATTTTTGATCTATGAGACTCATGTCGTGCGATTGGTGCCCAAACCATTCGCTCGAATTGTCCAGAACGTTCATCAAACCAATCGCAAACAGTTGAGACTCGGTGCCAAGGAGCATTGTCGTCCATAAAAATTCGATCGTTTCTTGGGAACATGACGTCCATGAATGGTTGGAAATGGGCCCCAAATAGCCGATCCTAACCATTTCCCGTGAATGATCTGTTCAGTTGGACCAGAGAACCAAGACTTCGTGGGGCTATGCACAATTGCCCTCTTTCTTATGCGTACCCTTGTAGCGAGAAGGAAGCGACTCTATCTTCCTTCTCTGGTTTCTTTATTACTAACCTGGTGTCTTGCTGCTTCGGTTGTCCCTCGTCGCAGTAGTAGCTCTCAGGCGCCAGGTTCATTGTAGGTTTGTGCACCTGCTGAAATGGGGTGTGTCGGGATGCCAGTTGTTAAAGGTTAACAACGTTTTGTAATATAATCGTTTTAATGAAGAAGACTTTAAAACACTCATCACAAACTTTCCAATATGACAGCTCTTGTCTACGGCGTTGAACTCAACACTTTACAACACAGTTATCACTTTCAGTACTCGCTTTAGACACTGCCCACGACACGTGGCGTTCACTGATAACTAATACCGTTCACATTAACTTTATGTCTTGTTTATCACTTCTATATTTGTGGTCAGTGGCGCATTCTGCTACTGTTGCTGCCACTGCCTACTCGCGACCGTCCTTTTGGAGCCGCCTCCGGTTTTTCGACCGTGCGTTTTGAGTGGCGCCTTGCTACTAACTTCGCACCGTTTTCCCGACGCACAAGAGAGACCCCACCTTTCTCCCTCAGCCAACAGGGATACTCCACTCGTCTCCTACGCATATATATAAATAAAAACCCTCAGCCAATAGGCGTTCAGATCGCTGTTGCCAGGCGGATCTGACGTCACGTTTGCGGACAGTGTGACGGAAGTTTGTCTCGGAACACTTTCTCAGATTGTAATATCCTACTCCCCAATAGTCGTGTTTTGTCCCTACTAAGATTGCACAACAATGCCTCTTATGATGTTATCGTTAATGCTGCATGCTGGCGCATAATTGTCAGATGGACATGTATCGTGGCTGCTACAGAGCATTCCCGAGCATATAGATCTCGCAAAGGTTCATAAATGTGCCTAATAATTAGGATAAACAAGTGAAGGGAATGCACGTATGCATTACATGTGCCACACTTGAAAACTCCCGTCAGCTCTGACCGATATTGTCACGAGCCCAGGAGACGCGCTGCAAGCGATGTCGTGCTGTTAGCAAAGGTACCTGCGTCGGTGGTATGCTGCTATGGGCCATTAGCGCCAGATTTCACAGCATTCTTCTAACGGATGCGTTCGACGTACGTCCCATACTTCTTTCTGCGGTTGTTTCACACAGTGTTGCTTTGTTAGCAATGGCAACTCCACGTAAACGCCGCTGCTCTCGGTCGTTAAGGGGAGGCCATCGGCCCCTGCGTTGTCCGTGGTGAGAGCTAATGCCTGAAATCTTATGTTCTCAGCACACACTCAACAATCTGCATCTCAGAATACCGAAGTCCCTAACGATTTCCGAAATGGAATGTCCCAAGCGTCTGGCTCTAACTACCACATTCAAAGTCTCTTAATTACCGTCGTGCGTCCTTAATCATGTAGGAAAAATTTCACTCGAAGCACCTGAGTACAAATGACAACTCTGCCAATGGAGTGCACTTTTTCTCCTGTGTAGGTTGTACTACCACCATCTGTATACATGTGAACATTAATAAAACAGATAAACTGTAGGGACGGATTCATGAGCAAAAATGGAGGAAGAAAGATCCCATGAACATGTTTTGGGAAAATCATAGTTGGCATGGTAGACGGCTCTGACGAATGAACGTTCCTCTATGTACCGTGTATTTCTTGTGAGTTGCAGGCTGTGCGATTGATGCCGCGTACTATAAGCTATTAATGTCGGGAACAAACAGAGATGGCGCTTGTGTACGATCAAGCAGGTGGAAACGGTCCATAGGGAGTACGGCTATACCAGAACAAGTATCCTCACGAAGACTAACCATATCACATGACATTTTAGGCCTTTTTTGGGGCGTTTGTGTGATCATCGGTCCTTTCAAGTAGACGAACGTGCGTGGAGGAGGCCGACTGTACGTACATCAGATCTGGAGAACCGGATTCTACAGGATATTGAGACGAAACATAGTAAAAGATCCAGGCAAGTGGCCCTTCAACGTGGTCTGAGGAAAGTACGATTATGTGTATCCTAGATGACAGCTCCCACTATGGAGGCGACTTCGAACATCTGGTGTGACGTGAATGCGATGCAGGTATGTACTGCGTTCTGGGATGATTTATTGTCGTTGCACGCACACCGTCTATTTCCGGACACACATTCATAGGACTTTTTTCGTCCATTTACCTTCAGGAATCTGTTCCTGCAGTTTGTTGGTTTTATTAATGTTCGCCCTGTATATATGTATCGCTACCCCATGAATTTTGTCACGTAAGTGTACTATTTCATTGTAAGGTAAACATTGTACACTGACCTTCATATACAGAGGAAAATTTATGAAAAAATAGTAACCCCAAAAACTATGAGACGAATATGAAGAACACAAGACACTAAATGAATGAAAATATGGTTTCAGACAAATGTTTTTTTGTTTGTCGTCCGAAAATGGTTGAAATTTAGGAAATGGCTGTGACGTCTTCGTAAAGCACCAGAAACGACAATGCGAAACGTGTTTGCCCTGAACCACACTGCTGCACACACTGTTAGATTTTGTATGCATGAGTTCCATAGAAGGTGAATGCCCTTTTTATTTGAATTGTGTTTTCATCACAGAAAGACACTGGAGAAGAGTGTCAGCGGAATTATCGGTGGTGGTGGTGGTGGTGGTGGTGGTGGTGGTGGTGTTTGTAAGTTCCTATGGGACCAAAGTACTGAGATCGTTGACCCCTAGGCTTACACACTACTTAATGTAACTTAAACTAACTTACGATAAGGACACCACACACACACACACACACACACACACACACACACACACACACACACACACACACACACACACACACACGCCCAAGGCAGGACTCGAACCTCCGTTAGTGGGAGCCGCGCGAACCGTGGCAAGGCGCTTTAAACCGCGCGTCTACCCCGCGCAGCTCGGAATTATCAGACTGATTCCTGATGACGTTTCTGTCTGCAGGAAAGGATCATTATTGGACGATTGATAGAAAATGGTGAAATACGCGGACGTAATTCCTGCATGGTCTAATCAATGGCAGCTCTCTTTAAGTGTGTATAAATGCAAGATAATGTCCGTAACAAACGACCTGAACCCAATAAGTATCCGACAGGAGAATCAGCGGTGAATGTCTGGAGCATTTCATGAAGTAAAAATGTTAGTCGCAATACTAA
Organism: Schistocerca americana; assembly: GCF_021461395.2. Classification (NCBI taxonomy): domain Eukaryota; kingdom Metazoa; phylum Arthropoda; class Insecta; order Orthoptera; family Acrididae; genus Schistocerca; species Schistocerca americana. Next base: position 315,398,493 of record NC_060124.1, read on the forward strand.
GAAGTGATATGAAATAAGACGATCACAGGAAAGCGAATAGAAGACTTAGATATGGTGTTAACGTTCATGAAAAGTGCAGTACACGTGTAAAGCAAATCCCATGCAAGGCACTGATGTGGCTAGTTCTAGAGTACTGTTCGGGCTTTCAGAGTCCTTATCAGGTACGCACGACAGCAGGACAGCAAATAACGAACGAATTTGAATCCAAATCTGCTTCCAGTATGAGTAAGTGACGATAGCTTGTTGAAAAGTAACGCCTCCGAACTTTTTATGCGAGAACTGCTCAAACTTAAAGGTAAAAAGAGAATAAAAAAGTTATTAAAATCTTTGTCATGTCTGCATATTTGCAAACCTATGCTACCAGAGGGATCTGAATTTGTAGCGTGTCACATTGCGGAACTATGTCTGTGCATGAGAAAACAGCGTGCTGTAACCAAGTTTCGAATTCGAAGAGTTCGCCCATACATGGGACACTCTCTCCTTCAGCATGACATTGCCAGACCACACCCGACAGCCGTGTCATTTTCAGCAATCCAATGTCTTGCGTTCACTGCCATCATCCTCCACGCAGTCCCGACTTGGGCCCATCCGATTTTCATCTGCTTACAAAACTTAAAAACACCTTCGAAGACTTGACTCTGACAGTGATGAAGTGGTGCAAGCAGACGTGAAGTGACTCCGTCAATGAAGTCAAACAGTCCAACATGGCCGTATCAACAGAATTGTCTCTTGTCAGGAGAAACGTGTTAGGCATCAGGTTGACTGTGTTGAGAAATAAATATTTCTAAACTAATAATAAAGACGTAGAATGTTAATAACGTTTGTTTCATTTAAGAAGCTTAGAGTTTTCTCATAAAGAATTCGGAGCTTTACTTTTCTGCACGCCCTCGCAGAAGTAGATATGCTGGTGTACCGAAGCAGCTTAAATCAATTAATAAAGGCTTTCAACTTGACAGATCGAGTACCCATTCCCACGGAACTATATGTGCCAGTGTCAGGTCTAGCCACCCATCTCCTCCCTCCCTCCCTCGTCCCCTCCTTCCACCTCTCTCTCTCTCTCTCTCTCTCTCTCTCTCTCTCTCTCTCTCTCTCTCTCTCTCTCCCCCCCCTCCCCCTCCCCCTCCCCCTCCCCGTCCCCGTCCCCGTCCCCCCCCCAGCCACACTTAAGAGACGACAATCACATGGGGAGGTGCCCAATTAGGTGAGAAACTGTTGGAAGTGAATTCCTTCAGGGCCTGACATTGAACACTGACCCACAACATTCATTTGTTGTATTATTTATTCGTTTATTGAGCCTAATCATGTTAGGGCATTAAGATGTTCCCTTACATCAGACGAGCATCAACACTTACCAAAAAATATTTGTAATTTCTATGTCTACACCCAGTTCAGTTATGTGCACTGAGATATTATTATGGCAGTAATTATAGCCGGCCGCTGTGGACGAGCGCTTCTACGCGCTTCAGTCCAGAACCGCGCTGCTGCTACGGTCGCAGGTAAGAATCCTGCCTCGGGCATGGATGCGTTCGATATCCTTAGATTAGTTAGGTTTAAGTAATTCGAAGTCTAGGGGACTGATGACCTCAGATGTTGAGTCCCATAGTGCTTAGAGGCATTTGAACCATTTTTTGAATAATTATAAACACAAATAGAAAAAATAAAACTGAATAATAATAATAATTGTCGTAAAATAACAATAATAATACCCCGTTGAGGCCCGGGAGAAGAGTAGGCCTCAGGTATGTTCTGCCAGTCGTAAAAGGCGACGAAAAGAACAAACCACTAATTGGGCTAACCCCCCTTTTAGTGTGATTAGTTGGTTCAGGACAGAACTAAAGAAGCCTCGGACAAGCGCCGTCATGGTCGGGGACGACGCTTGAACCCTATGCCCGCCCACAATGGTAACGACACTGCTAGCCAACTGGAAAATGATTCAAATCCAAATAGAGGTGTTTTGCAGGATATGCTTCCTGCAACCACCCTAGAAGGAAAACAAAGACAGAGGATGAGATGGCCAGATGAAGTTAATCGACACCTCATGTTCTGTTATTACCAAGCAACAAACCTAGGAACCAACACAACTGGATATAGATCACAAGTATACACAACATTTATTAACAGATACCCAGAATTAAAATTTTTACAGAACAACGACTAGCTGATCAGATCCGTGTAATAATCAAAAATAACAGGATACCCCAGTCAGAATTAGAAAACCTCAAACAACAAGTACAACAAATAATGGAACAAAATAATGTGCAATCAGAAGAAGAAGAAAATACAGTAATGGACTCAAACATCCCAGAGCAAACAAACAAAGAACAAAACGCATCAATTAAACAGTCAGAGGAAAACGAAATCTTAAGACAGCCACCAGAACAAGTACAAATAAAACACGAAGTGACACACATGTTAGATATAGAGGAAAAATTTCAGCTGACATATATAGAATACGAAGACACAAATACAGACATTAGACCATTCTTGCATAGACCACCAAATAACCCACAAGTCGAAACTACAATAAAAACTATCAACACAATCATACACAACAAAATAAATGAAAACACAGCTATGGAAGAGTTACAACTACTGGTTTGTTTAGGAGCACTCACTACACTAAATATACAAACTAGGCAGAGATCAGAACCAACCAACACACAGAAGAAACCCACAAAACCAGCATGGCAACACAGGCTACAGATCAGAATAGAAAAACTGAGAAAAGACATCGGACAGCTAACACAATTTATAAGAAATGAAATGTCAGAAAAAAACAAACGAAAAAGGTTATGTAAAATCTCACAAAAAGAAGCGTTAGAACAATTAAATGAAAAGAAGCAGAAATTACAAGCATTGGCCAAACGACTTAGAAGATACAAAAAAGTGAAAGTAGAAGGAAACAAAACCAAACATTCAATACAAACCAAAAGAAATTTTACCAGACAATAGATAACACACACATTAAAATAGACAATCCACCAAACATAACAGACACGGAACACTTCTGGAGCAACATATGGTCAAACCCGGTACAACATAACAGGCATGCACGGTGGATACAACATGATGCCACAAATACCTGAAGTGATAATTTAGCAACACGAAGTCACCCAAGCAATTAATTCTACTCACAACTGGAAAGCCCCTGGTAAAGATAAAATAGCGAATTTCTGGCTAAAGTAGTTCACCTCAACACATTCACATCTAACTAAATTATTGCCGCGGGGGATTAGCCGAGCGGTCTTGGGCGCTGCAGTCATGGACTGTGCGGCTGGTCCCGGCGGAGGTTCGAGTCCTCCCTCGGGCATGGGTGTGTCTGTTTGTCCTTACGATAATTTAGATTAAGTAGTGTGTAAGCTTAGGGACTGATGACCTTAGCAGTTAAGTCCCATAAGATTTCACACACATTTGAACATTTTTTTTAACTAAATTATTTAACAGTTACATTGCAGACCCATACACATTCCCTGATACACTTACACATGGAATAACTTATCTGAAACCTAAAGATCAAGCAGGCACAGCAAACCCAGCTAAATAGCGCCCCATAACATGCCTACCAACAATATACAAAATATTAACTTCAGTCATTACACAGAAATTAATGACACGTACAACACAGAAGAAAATTATAAATGAAGAACAAATATGGCTGTTGCAAAGGAGCACGAGGATGTAAGGGGCAACTGATAATAGATGCAGAGCTGACATACCAAGCTAAAACTAAACAAAGGTCGCTACACTACGAATACATTGATTACCAAAAAGCTTTTGATAGTGTACCCCATTCATGGTTACTACAAATATTGGAAATATACAGAGTAGATCCTAAATTGATACAGTTCCTAAACATAGTAACGAAAAATTGGAAAACCACACTTAATATCCAAATAAATTCAAATAATATCACATAACAGCCAATACAGATTAAGCGTGGAATATACCAAGGAGACTCATTAAGTCCTTTCTGGTTCTGCCTTGCTCTGAACCCACTATCCAGCATGCTAAATAATACAAATTATGGATTCAATATTACTGCAACATACCCACACAAAATCACACATTTGCTATACATGGATGATCTAAAACTACTGGCAGCAACAAATCAACAACTCAACCAATTACTAAAGATAACAGAAGTATTCAGCAATGATATAAATATGGCTTTTGGAACAGACAGATGTAAGAAAAATAACATAGTCAAGGGAAAACACAATAAAGAAGAAGATTACATATTGGATAACCACAGCGACTGCATAGAAGCGATGGAAAAAACAGATGCCTATAAATATCGAGGATACAGACAAAAGATAGGAACAGATAATACAAATATTAAAGAAGAACTAAAATAAAAATATAGACAAAGGCTAACAGAAATACTGAAAACAGAATTGACAGAAAGATAAAAGCTATAAATACTTATGCTATACCAATATTGACCTACTCATCTGGAGTAGTGAAATGGAGTAACACAGACCTAGAAGCACTCAATATACTTACACGATCACAATGCCACAAATATAGAATACATCACATACATTCAGCAACAGAAAGATTCACATTAAGCAGAAAGGAAGGAGGAAGGGGATTTATCGACATAAAAAACCTACATTATGGGCAGGTAGACAATTTACGAAAATTGTTTCTAGAACGAGCAGAAACTAGCAAAATACACAAAGCAATCACTCATATAAATACATCGGCTACACCATTGCAATTTCATAACCACTTCTACAACCCTTTAGATCACATAACATCAATAGATACAAAGAAAGTAAATTGGAAATAGAAAACACTACATGGCAAGCACCCGTATCATCTAACACAGCCACACATCGATCAAGACGCATCCAACACATGGCTAAGAAGAGGCAATATATACAGTGAGACGGAAGGATTCATGATTGCAATACAGGATCAAACAATAAACACCAGATATTTCAGCAAGCATATTATTAAAGATCCCAATACCACAACAGATAAATGCAGACTTTGCAAACAACAAATAGAAACAGTAGATCACATCACAAGCGGATGTACAATACTAGCAAATACCGAATACCCCAGAAGACATGACAACGTCGCAAAAATAATACATCAACAGCTTGCATTACAACATAGACTTTTAAAACAACACGTTCCTACATACAAGTATACACCACAAAATGTACTGGAGAATGATGAATACAAATTATACTGGAACAGAACCGTTATAACAGATAAAACAACACCACATAACAAACCTGACATCATACTCACCAATAAAAAGAAGAAATTAACACAACTAATTGAAATATCCATACCCAATACAGCAAATATACAGAAGAAAACAGGAGAAAAAATTGAAAAATACATCCAACTGGCTGAGGAAGTCAAGGACATGTGGCATCAGGATAAAGTTGACATTATACCAATTATACTATGAACTACAGGAGTCATACCACGCAATATCCACCAGTACATCAATGCAATACAGCTACATCCAAACTTATATATACAACTTCAGAAATCCGTAATTATTGATACATGTTCAATTACCCGAAAGTTCCTAAACGCAATGTAACATATACCGTACAGTTAAAAGGAAGTGACGCTTGATCAAGGTCCGCGTCACTTTCATTCCGAACCAGACCTAAGGTCTGAGAAAGGAAAGACAATAATAATAATAATGGGCATTAAGGGATGTACTGTTACCAGTGATTTACATTCAATACTGTACTATTAATGGATTTCTCTTCTTAGTTAGGAAAAATACGTCACATTTATGCACGTCCAGTTTCTGTGCCGTCGTCGAATCTCTTTTTTCAAACATTAGCACGCAGAGATCGGACTCATCCACTACAGCTGAACTACGAATCTCCAATTTGCATTTCCTTACCAGTATGCACTTCTTTGTAAGAGATCGTAATTTTAAATTAATTGGTGTTAATTGGGTGAGGAGTGGAAATATTACAACCAAGTAGCTGTACACAGAATTGTCTAGAGCATGTATATTTATTAAACCTTTTAATGTCGCATTTCGGCTTCCGCCATCGTCAGACCAAAGACAAAACAAGGATCTTTGTGGTGTATCTTGTCAAATATTGTCCTCGTTGTTCCGATGTTTGTTTGCTTTTTTCATTGATTGTGTATCAGAACTGAACAAGAAGCAAGAGGGCAGCAGAAGAAGGGAAGTGTGGTGAAACAAAATTTAAATACTGTTCCAGCAGTAATCTCATCACCCAGCGTGTACAGGTAAAAAGACATGGTAGTATAGTCACTGACTTATATTGCAAAGAAGTTAAGGTTGTCTTGAGATGGTGTTATTTATTGCTATTTTTCGTTCAAAAGTGTTCCTTTTCTTACGTTACATGACGAGGTCGGGTGTGCTGCAATACGATGCAAGCAGCTGAGCCAGCGGCTTCTTCCTCGCTGCGGTCAGAGACAGTAAGCCGACCACTATTAGAGTTGCAGCCAAAGTCAGCGAAGTGAAGATCATCCTGCCGCTTAGTGTTGCACCCATGCGATCCTCGTTATGAATTAATTAAAATGATGTTATTAGCTAAAAATGAAAACCGAAAACGTAACACCAGTGTGTACGACATGTATAATGGATCAATCTGTATTTTGATCTCAAACTGTTAACGTCTGCTATATGCCAGCAGTATACGTTACGAACGTATGGAAACGTAAGTAGAAAAATTTCTCTGTCTACTAAATCCTGACGTGTTAATGGACTTATAAGTTCGTGCATGAAGACAGAGTGTCAATTTTACCGCATGTTCAATTGAATTTTTCATATTAACAGATGTTTATGTTTCATGTTTGAATTTTACGGAAGAGCATTCATTAGGCCTGAGATAATTTGTAACATGTAGCGAAAAGCCACCGGGATAAACGTAATATTTCGTTTATCGGCAGAATCCAGCAATTTTATAAGTACGAAAGAGTACAGTTTTCTCCAACTTAGCCACTCTTGACAAACGAGCTCACTGATTGAATTTAAAGTGGATTAAACTGAACCGAATTAAAATTTTGGCTGCCTGTGCTATCGACATGGGTTCTAAAATTCAGTCCATATTTTTAAATTTCAGAGGGATTTTGAGACCGTTCCTCAAGAGATTGCTAATCAAACTGCGTGCCTTTGGTGTGTCGCTTCAGTTGTGTGATTAGATTCGTAATCTGCTGTCAGAAAGTTCACAGTACATAGTACTCGAAAGAAAATCATCGAGGAAAACAGAAGTGATATCTGGTGTTCCCCAAGGAAGTCTTACTTAGCCCTCTGCTGTTCCTAATATATATTAACGATTTAACTGACAATCTGAGCAGCCCTCTTATTTTATTTTCAGATGATGCTGCCATTTATCGTGTAGTAAAGTCATCACATGATCAAAACAAACTGCAAAATATTTTAGACGCGATATCTGTACAGTGCTAAAAGTGACAACTGCCTGTAAGGTAAAGTGTGAGGTCATACACTTAGGTACCAAAAAGAAATACGCTGAATTTCGGTTCAACGGCAAATCACACAAATTTCAAGGCTGTCAGTTCTACTAAGTAACTAGGAATTAGAATTATGTACAACGATCACATAACGTTGTGGGTAAGGCAAACCAAAGACTGCGTTTTATTGGCAGTACACTTAGAAGATTCAACAGGTTTGTTAAAGAGGTGCTCCGCTACGCTTTTCCGTCCTCTGCTAGCATATTACGGAGGAAATCGAAAAACTTCAAAAAAGGGCAGATCGTTTTGTATTAACATGAAATAGGGGAGAGAGAGTGCCACAGATATGATAAGCGAGTTGGGATGCCAAACAGAATAACAAAATCATTTTTCGATGCGGCAAGATCTTTTTACGGATTGTTAGTCACCAACTCTCTCCTCTGAACTGTCACCAACCCACATAGGGAGAAATGATCATTGTAATAAAATAAGAGAAATCAGAGCTCGTATACAAAAACGAGCTCATTTTTCCCATGCGCCATTAGAGAGTGGAACGGTAGAGAAATAGTCTGAATGTTGTTCAAGAAACCCTCTGCCAGGCACTTAGGTGTGAGCTGAAGAGTAGTCAATTAGATGTAGGTCTAAGTTGTAGGCTGTAGTTGCAAGAATTCCGAACACGTTCTAACAGATTAAACGAGATGAAGTCGTGAATACGCAGGCTTCATTCATCGGATCCGAAGGACTGTAGAGAGCAGAAGACGAAGAACAAAGTGCTCGAATTAGAATGGGCATAAGACAAGGCTGTAGTATTTCGTCCCTAGACTTCGAGCTACGACGTGGAAGCAGCAATGATGGAAATAAAAGAAAGGTTCAGGAGTGGCATTAAAATTCATTATGAAAGGATATCAGTGATAAGATTCCCACATGACACTGCTATTTTCGGTGAAAGGAAGGAAGGAGGGATGGATGGAAGGAAGGAAGGAAGGACTGCAGGACTTCTTGAATGCAGTGAACGTCTGATCCATTTCCGCTCACGCTGCGGTGAGTTAAGCATAGCTGATTGTCGCTGTTGCTACTGGTGATGCCGGGACGCGGAAGGGGACGCAAAGCTGCTGCCTTGGCGGAGTTGCTGCTCACGATAGCAGGGACTTCCGGCAAGAAGAAGAGGAAGACTGCAGCGCAGTGCTTTCGCTGCCAAAAGCTTGGCCACGTCGCCAAGCACTGTAACGGCGCAGTTGCGTGCTTGAAGTGTGTGCAAGCACACGACACACGCGACTGCAAAAATCAGGACGACACCCCCTGTACCCGCGCCAACTGCGGTGGCGCACACGCGGCCAATGCTCGTTCCTGCGCCTACAGAAGAAATTGGCGCGGGCCGGAGAAGAAGACGCAGAAGCAAGTGACCACCACACACGAAGAGGTGGTCACTTGTAAAGAAAACGTCGTCACCAGGCGCCTTAATGACGCCGTACAACAAGCAATATCCGCCTTCAAATCCGCCATGGCGGAAGAGAGGGTGGCCATGCTGGCGGAACTGGGCGAGGCTCGGCGTCAGATTGCTGTGCTGACGCAGGAGCTTCGCTCAGCCAAAGAAGATCCCGCCGCAACAAAAGACACCGCCACCCAGACGACTCCTCCACGTGAGAAGGAGTTCGCGACGGTGGCCACGCAGACCGAAGAGCCTGCCGAAGGGGAGGCGACACAGCACAAGGAGGACACCAAAGCAGCAGCGCAAGAAGAAGAGTGGGAAGAAGTCCCATTCCTCCCGCTACCAGACATGTACAGCGCAAGCGCTGTAATGAAGAAGATCGCTGGCTCGCATCGCGATGGTACATACCCCCACCACGACAACCCTTATCCTTTCGTTCCACCTAACCATCCTAACCCCAACTCCCTCGTCACCCACATGGGTATCCAGAAGGCCTTATTGGTCTTTCTAGGGAGGAGTTCAATCTGATTGACTCCTCCCCTATCTTCACAGAGTTGCAAATGCGCTGTATCATCATCTCTCTGGTCAACGAAGAATATGATAAATTAGGAATCCGTGTGCACGGTATCCCAGCCGAGGAAGAGACCTCAGCAACAAGTGAGAAAAAAAAGAAAAATCGTCATATGGACAAGCTCAAGAAATAGGTCATCGGCACTCCTTGCCAGTCCAGAAATACCTATCAGTACAGAAAGAAGATTCGACAAGATTCCCAGGGGAGTAAAGGCCAACAGGCCACAAACTTCCAATCGAACATCCTCACAGTGAGGAAGTCATAATAGGAGCAGCAGCAGCAGCAGAACGCCTGATGAGTACAGAACATGGAATCAGAGCAGACCGCAGTAATTCAAAATAATGAGCAGCAATAGATATCAAATTTGCGAAAACATTAGGATTGAAATTGGGGATGGCGAAGCAGATGAAGTGAAAGATTCTGCTGCATATGAAGCAAACTAACTCATGACGAATAAAGCAAGGATCGTATAGAAGGCAAGCCAGCACAAGCAAAGAGAACGTTACTGACCAAAAAAGTCTACTAGTATCAAATATCGATCGTAATTTGAGGAAGAAGTGTTTGAAAATGTGGGCTTTGGAGCGCAGCATCATACGGGAGTTGAAGATTATCTTTTAAAGAAAGTTATAAGGTTATATGCATGTTTCACCACAGTTGTGGCATCCTCAGTGCAGTGCGTTCTTTTCTTTTTTATCTTGAAATACGTACATGCAGATGTCAAACTCTGTATGTATGAAATCTTTGTAAGAAAATCAAAATTAATTTTTCTAAAGAAACAAATGAGTTTGATAGGAAGCGGAGACGTTTCTTATGATTTGCTTGTGTTTTGACAGTCGATGCACTAAAAGGTTGGTTCTCAAAATCACTGTTATAGTTTTTTATATCAATAATATTTTAATTCATAAATATCGGTATCTGCAGTTAACGTAGCGAACCTGTTAATATCACAACACTGAATTTATTTAATGATTTACATGTTTAAGGTAGATCTACCAGAAAGTTGTGGTCACACGGTCTGAAGGCGAAGAGACCCATTGCTTATCGCAACGCGTCGTTTAAGTGTTTCATCCTACACAAGCAGATCTGTTTTTTTACGAAGTCCAATCGAATATTTATAGTCACTTTCTATGTGTAAGTCACAATAGTATTTTCACAGTCAAGGAGTCTCCTAACAGTGATGACGTTCAGCAACCACCAGGGCGTGATACATCGAAAGAATGTAACAGCGATGGCCTGAAGGTCTAAAAGTAATAACGGTCCAGTAGTTTAAAAAGATTAATTAAATGTGGATGTGTGTAAAATTACCAACCACATCGTGCCGTTACAGTCGTAATGTGTCTTTTCCAAGGCAAACTCGTACTGATACACGGCTTATCTTTTATTTAATTAAATAATTCTTTCATCTGCCAGTAAGAAAATTTACGTTACAAAGTGACTCGACTGAGGGAGAACTGGAAAAGGAGAGCATTGACGTGTTTGAGATGTGGTCGAAAATCAGGCCCTCTTATAAGGTAAGAAAGGAGAAGGTTCTTCACGGAATCAGCAAGGAGAGCAAGATGCAGAAATTGTTGGCGAGAAAAGAGACAGATCGATGTGAAATGTGTAAGACATCAAGGAGTAGCTTCCATGGTTCTTGATGGAGCTGTAGAGGGTCAAAGCTATAGGGGAGGATACAGATTCAATATAAATGCGAAAGTAACTCTGCCTGTTACGCTTTCACGACCAAACCGCTTCCGGCCGCTGTTGCCGAGCGGTTCTAGACGCTTCCGTCCGGAAGCGCGCTGCCGCTACGGTCGCAAGTTCGAATCCTGCCTCGGGCATGGATGTGTATGATGTCCTTAGGTTAGTTAGGTTTAAGTAGTTCTAAGTTCTAGGGGACTGACGATCTCAGATGTTAAGTCCCATAGTGCTTAGAACCATTTGAACCATTTGAACCAAACCTCTGAACTGATACTGATAAAATTTGGTGTGGAGATAGCTTGAACGCTGAGGAAGAACATAGGCTAAATAAGAAAGTGTTTTGTACAACGTATTTATTGATGTGAATAATACAACGCGAAATATGAAACGATACTTCTTCTTTGAAAAAGCTGTTTACTCTTTGTCTGATGAACTTCAAGATATTAATTGTGAAAAAAGCTTTTATTGTTATGTTCTAGATAATGCGATTCAACGCTTCTACAATCCTCTACGTGCTTAAATCAGACTTGCGGAGTGACCGCTCGGTTTGGGGCGCAATGTCACGGATGGGACGGCCGCTCCCGCCGGAGGTTAGAGTCCTCCCTCGGGCATGGGTGTGTGAGTGTTGTTCTTAGCATAAGATGGTTTAAGTTAAAGTAGTGTGTAAGTCTAGGGAACGATGAAGTTTGGTCCCTTAGGAATTCACACACATTTGAACATTAGAACTTCCGTACTAACGTCAGTCACAAGCCTGCCTCATTTATGCCGCTGATCGTCAGGTTTATCTTGTAACCTTTATTTTGTGTCCCAATTGTTCCGAGTGGTTCCCTATCACGTGGCGAACGTTGCTTCGCTGATCGTCAGGTTTATCTTGTAACCTTTATTTTGTGTCCCAATTATTCTGAGTGGTTCCCTATCACGTGGCGAACGTTGCTTTGTTTGGATCATGGGTTTCCTGATTCGATTTATGTCCCTCTCGGTTTTTTTGTCTGACTGTGTCTGTTGTCATATTATCATCACCAACGTGGAAGTTAGCGAATGGCGTCAAATAGAAAGACTTGCACAAACTGCTGAACATCCCGGTCAATTAAGCAATACACACATGAAATTTCATTTTACTGAGCGCAGAATACAGTGCTTATACAATCAAATGGTTCAAATGGCTCTGAGTACTATGGGACTCAACTGCTGTGGTCATCATTCCCCTAGAACTTAGAACTACTTTAACCTAACTAACCTAAGGACATCACACACATCCATGCCCGAAGCAGGATTCGAACCTGCGACCGTAGCAGCAGCGCGGCTCCGGACTAGAGCGCCTAGAACCGCACGGCCACCGCGGCCGGCTGCTTATACAATCCTCAACGTTTTTAATCCATACTATTAATTACTTTCGTACTAATATTATAAATGCGAAAGTAACTGTGTCTGTTACCTTTTGACGTCTAAACCGCTGAACCGATATCCATGAAATTTGACGTGAGATAGCTTGAATAGTGAGGAAGAACGTTGGCTACCTTACAAAGTGTGTAGTTAAAAACATTTATTTATTTGAAGAATATTACGCAAAATAAGAAAAAAATATTGACTCTTTGAAGAATCTATTTTTTCTTTCACTTCTGCACTTTATCACATTTGTGAAAAGGCCTGTATTGCTTGATATGTTCTACGTAATATGACTCGACATATGCAACGCGATGCAATGCGTATTCAATTCTCAACGTATGTAAACAATACTTCCATACTAACACCTGTATTATTAAATGGGAAGGTAACTATGGCTGTTATGTTTTCCGATGAAATTTGGTACAGTGATAGCTTGAACCCTGAGAAAGAGCATAGGCTGCTTTGGAAACTTTTATCATTTTGGGTGTTATTAACATTCTTAAATATGGTATTCGTGTATGGGATGCAGACAACCATATTTAAGACCTCGCAAACGTAAGTCTGATTTAGCGCATAGTTCTAAGAGAACACGCGCTACGAAAGTTACTCGAATCCAGAAAACCTCAGAGTAATATCATGTTCCCCTAAACTTGGATTCAGAACGTCAGGCAGCCTCCCGAGCTGCAGAGACGCTAAAACAGTCGCAAGCCCGTCGCATTTCAGTCGCTGAGCGTCAAGAGTCTTTTATAGCTCCCTGGATGCTCGGAGACTCACAACAGCGGCGTCATTCAAAAGCTGAACGACAAACAGGGAGTCGTACCTTCATTTATTGAACGTAGATGGATTTTAGTGAGGCTTCATTTGATTATGATTTATTAATGGACAGTGTTAATCGTAAATAAGTCATCGTAGGAGGATGGATCATAAATGTAGCCACTATAATGCATTAAGATGGAAGGAAGAAACGGTTGGTATGTGTTGCCCTGATGGCAGGATCTCACATCCAGCACTAGGTGGGCCAGAGCAACCCCTGAAGACTCTACTTCTGCACGAATTTAACGTTTCAAGGCATTGTTTAAATGTAATTAGAAAATTACAGCGCATGCTTTCAGATTCGACATTCAGCAAAATAATAGACATGCATTCCTTGTGTTCCTACGTACCGGCATTGCTTACATTTTTTGTACACTGAAGAGCCAAAGAAACTGGTACATCTGCCTAATATTGTGTAGGGTCCCCGCGAGCACGCAGAAGTGCTGCAACATGACGCGGCATCTACTAGACTAATGTCTGAGGTAGTGCTGTAGCGAACTGACACCACGAATCCTGCAGGGCTGTCCACAAATCCGTAAGAGTACGAGCGGGTGGAGATCTCCTCTGAACAGCACATTGCAAGGCATCCCAGATATGCTCAATAATATTCGTGTCTGGGGAGTTTGGTGGCCATCGTAAGTGTTTAAACTCAGGAGAGTGTTCCTGGAGCCACTCTGTAGCCGTTCTGGACTTTTGGGGTGTCGCATTGCCCTCCTGGAATTGCCTCAATTCACAATAGATGTGAATGGATGCAGGTGATCAGACAGGACGCTTACGTACGTGTCACCTGCCAGAGTCGTATGAGTATCTAGACGTATCAGGAGCCCCATACCACTCCAGCTGTCGCATATCGCTCCAACTGCGCCACACCCCGCACCATTACAGAGCCTCCGCCAGCTTAAACAGACAGCTGCTGACATGCAGGATCTGTGTATTCATGAGGTTGCCTCCATACCCGTACAAGTCATCCGCTCGATACAATTTGAAATGACACTCGTCCGACCAGGCAGCATGTTTCCAGTCATCAACAGTACAAGGTCGGTTTGACGGACCCAGGCGAGGCGTAAAGCTTTTTGTCGTGCAGTCATCAAGGCTACACGAGTATGCCTTCGGCTCCGAAAGGCCATATCGATAATGTTTCGTTGAATGGTTCACACGCTGACACTTACTGATGGCCCAGCACTGAAGTCTGCCGCAAGTTGCGGAAGGGTTGCGCTATCTCACGTTGAACGATTCTCCTCAGTCGCTGTTGGTCCCGTTCTTGCAGGATCCTTTTTCTGCAGCAGCGATGTCGGAGATTTGATGTTTTACCGCATTCCTGACATTCACGGTATACTCACGAAATGGTCGTACGGGAAAATCTCCACTTCACGGCTACCTCTGGGATACTGTGTCCTATCGCTCGTGCGCCGACTATAACACCACGTTCAAACTCACTGAAATCTTGATAACCTGCCATTGTAGCAGCAGTAACCGATCTAACAACTGCACCAGACACTTGTTGTATTATGTAGGTGTAGTCGAACTCAGCGCCGAATTCTGCCTGTTTACGTATCACTGTACGTGTATTTGAATACGAAAGCCTATACCAGTTTCTTTGGCGTTTCAGTGTACATGCGCCTTTCCATCGAGCGGAGCACCGGGTAACAATTAGTTGATATACACTACCGGCCATTAAAATTGCTATACCACGAAGATGACGTGCTACAGACGCGAAAATTAACCTACAGGAAGAAGATGCTGTGATATGCAAATGATTAGCTTTTCAGAGCATTCACACAAGGTTGGCGCCGGTGACGATACCTACAACGTGCTGACATGAGGAAAGTTTTCAACCGATTTCTCATACACGAACAGCAGTTGACCGGCGTTGACTGGTGAAACGTTCTTGTGATGCCTCGTGTAAGGAGGAGAAATGCGTACCATCACGTTTCCGACTTTGATAAAGGTCGGATTATAGCCTATCGCGATTGCGGTTTATCGTATCGCGACATTGCTGCTCGCGTTGGTCGAGATCCAATGACTATTAGCAGAATATGGAATCTGTGGGTTGAGGAGTGTAATAGGAAACGCTGTGCTGGATCCCTACGGCCTCGTTTCACTATTAGTCGAGATGACAGGCATCTTATCCGCATGGCTGTAACGGATCGTGCAGCCCGTCTCGATCCCTGAGTCAACAGATGGGAACGTTTGCAAGACAACAACCATCTGCACGAACAATTCGACGACGTTTGCAGCAGCATGGACTATCAGCTCGGAGGCCATGCTTGCGGTTACCCCTGACGCTGCATCACAGACAGGAGCGCTTGCGATGGTGTACTCAAAGCCGAACCTGGGTGCACGAATGGCAAAACGTTATTTTTTCGGATGAATCCAGGTTCTGTTTACAGCATCATGATGGTCGCATCCGTGTTTGGCGACATCGCGGTAAACGCACATTGCAAACGTGTATTCGTCATCGCCATACTGGCGTATCACCCAGCGTGATGGGATGGGGTGCCATTAGTTACACGTCACGGTCACCTCTTGTTCGCATTGACGGCACTTTGAACGGTGGACGTTACATTTCAGATGTGTTATGACCCGTGGTTCTACCCTTCATTCGATCCCTGCCAAACCCTATATTTCAGCAGGATAATGCACGACCGCATGTTGCAGGTCCTGTACGGGCCTTTCTGGATACAGTAGTAGTTCGACTACTGCCCTGGCCTGCACATTCTCCAGATCTCTCACCAATTGAAAACGTCTGGTCAATGGCGGCCGAGCAACTGGCTCGTCACAATACGCCAGTCACTATTCTTGATGAACTGTGGTATCGTGTTGAAGCTGCATGGGCAGCTGTACCTGTACACGCCATCCAAGCTCTGTTTGACTCAATGGCCAGGCGTATCAAGGCCGTTATTACGGCCAGAGGTGGTTGTTCTGGGTACTGATTTCTCAGGATATATGCACCCAAATTGTGTGAAAATGTAATCACATGTCAGTACTAGTGTAATATATTTGTCCAATGAATACACGTTTATCATCTGCATTTCTTCTTGGTGTAGGAATTTTAATGGCCAGTAGTCTATATCGAACACGTAACTGAGGACGTTACGTGCAAGAACGACTCTGAAAGGAAAAGGTTGGCACAAGAGATGAATTCGTGGCAGGCCGCATCAAACGGTCACAAGTCTGCTATCTAGATAATTCTGCGTATAAGTGCTAGTATGATTGTCGATATGTTTGCTGTAAGTGCTCTTCAAAGGTATTTTCAATCACTCGTTATTCGTAATAAATCGAAGCATACTTCCAATTACAACTACTTACACGTATACAAAATCATTAAATAACACGCCTTATTCCTGCGCGGAATCACGCTAGAGCTCTTGGTGTTTCTTTTCTCCACTTGATTCTGTAGCGCACTGACCAATTAAACGCTTCAGAAAGCGATATCTCGGTGCGGGATTTCTTGCGATACGATCGGTAACAGGCGCTAGGCAGGTGCGCGTGCGTCGTATCGGTGAAAGCAAGGAAACTCAATTTAAATAATCTGTGAGACTCACGGCTTGCTGGCGGCAGGTGCCGACTGAGATCCGATCTCATCCAGGGCGCTCGAGTATAAAATTACTTTTATTCAAGTCGAAAATGTGTGGACGTGTTTACCTAGTCGGGTGTCGGGAGAAATCCGTTCCACAACGCTGATCTTCAGGAAGAAAAATACATAATCTATAACAGCACACACTTTCGTTATGCGGTTGTTAGCTGTGCTCACAAGTACACTGTGCAGTTTACCAGGACATTTTTTTCAATATAGCGTTAAGTTGAAATTTAGCTTTTGCATGTAAACACACAATAAAATCTCTCTGACCAGAAGCTTTTAACCTTTTATTTATCTGTGAAACATTGTCACAGATTTTGGTGTAGCGACAAACAATTATTTGTTCACAAATTGTAATACTTTAGATTAAACATCATTTCAGTGTTACCGCCTTTAAAAAAAATACTGTGATCTGTAAAATAGACTGCGGTTCTAGGCGCTACAGTCTGGAACTGCGCGACAGCTACTGTCGCAGGTTCGAATCCTGCCTCGGGCATGGATGTGTGTGATGTCCTTAGGTTAGTTAGGTTTAAGTAGTTCTAAGTTCTGGGGAACTGATGACATCAGAAGTTAAGTCCCATTGTGCTCAGAGCCGTTTTTTTGTAAAAGAGACTGTCGGTTCCAGGAGAAAGAGAACGGACGAAAACGTGTAAATATAAGAAGTTCAGTAATTTCAGTAATTGTACTGCAGCTCAAACATGCTTGTTAGGTTAACATAATTTCAATGCGGACTACGTATTCAGTAATAATTCTCATAGATTTCTTTTGACTCTCTACTGCTATATCGTCTTTTGCCTTAAAAAAACTAAACCCATGAGGTCATCGATACTGCCTCTGTGGGATGTCACAACGTGCGGTAAAACATCTCTGGACTCAAAAATGTGTGTTACGATTCCTCTCTTTTGACCGTGTGCCAACGCTGTGGTCGTTGAGATGGAACCTAAAAGTTGGGTCGTTCGTGAACACTCGGCAGAAGAAACTATTCAAAAGAAATAGTGTACTGAATTATATGGTCGCGTGTCGGGTGAGTATTGAACAGTAATTCACAAGTAAGAAACGTCGTCCAAGATTGAAGTATTAATGAAAGTTGACGCTTTATCCCAATCTTGGGCATTCTTTTGTTACTATAATCATGCAACACATTTCGACAAAGGATATAATAAACTGATACTGACATCTCAATATATGTATTTTGCTTTATGAGCACCATCCAACCGATCATCAAATAATGCTAATGATGAAACGATCAATCATCAGTGAAGTGAGCAGCGAAGAGGAAACTCGCAACCTGAACCCGTTAAGGCTCCCGAAACTAGAAGTGCAGGACCTCATACACTCTTATTATATGCAGCCAGTAATCCTCTAAGAGTTAACGTTACAATGTGCACAGTGCATGATACACCAGTGCCAGTAATAACAGGTGAGGACTCTTATGATAGTACAGTCATTTTAATCACATTAACATTTTATTAAGCTGTAAGTAGTCTGTTAATATATTTGTATGTTGGCAGCCCTATAAACTGTATTAATATCGCTGACAGTGCTCTGCACCCTCGGTAAGAGACTCTGTGGTTGGAAGGATTAGCAGTTAGAAGCTAGCGAGCGGACAGCTTGGACGTATGTCATTCGTGGAGACTCATTGTTGGTAGGACATGCATTGTACGACGAGAAAGGATGTAGTTGGTAATGTTTGGGTAGTGGAATTATCGACAACTATATAATTTTTGGAACTGGATGTCACTTGAATAAGGTAAAATATACATTGTTTGCTCATTAACAAAATCTTTCTTTTGCTAACCATATGCCTCCTAGTAGCTAGAATCCTTTTATTTAGCTGGCTGTAGTTGCTGCTTGTTGTAGTTGTTGCTTGCTGTAGTTTCTGTAGTTCGAGTTGTGAAGATTTTCTGTGAGGTAAGTGACTTATGAAAAGTATGGGTTATTGTTATTTCTTCCGATTCAGGACCATTCTTTCATGTTAATTATTTGAAGCCAAGTTGTTACTGTATAACAGTCAGATTGCGTTGGGCTTGTATATTGTGGGTAATAAACAAAGTTTGAGCTATCTTTGACAGGGAAAATTCTGTAGGTCAGTGTTTGAAATGATAAAAATAAGTAACCACTAAGAGGTTTCAAAGCTTATATCTCTAGTGGCCAATGGCCTTGTCGCAGTGGTAACACCTGTTCCCGTCAGATGACCGAAGCTAAGAACTGTCGCGTTTCGCTAGCACTTGGATGCATGACCGTCCGGGGCTCCCGAATACTGTTGACAAGTGGGCTGCATTCAGTCCCTGTGGGGCCAACTGAGGAGCTAGTTATTTGAGAAGTACCGGCTCTGCTCACCAAAACTGACAACAGCCACGAGAGCGCTGTGCTGATCGCATGTCATTCCGTATCCGCAACCAGTGACACCATCGACTGGGAATAAAACGGCGGTCGATCAGTACTGTTAGGCCTTCCAAGTCCTGTTCGGACAGTCATAATTCTCTAGTGATAGTAATTGCATACTAACGGAAATGCAAGGCAGCAGTAGAAAGAATGAAAGCTGGGGAATTTCGACTGAGGTAGAATGAAGAGAAAAATAGGATAGATTTAGTAGATGAGAAAGAAGAAAAACAGTGATTGACGGGGATAGGGAAAGCTGCGACAGTACCCTGTGTGGCAGTTGCGCTAGTTCGGCAGAAGGACGATACATACGAAGTGTGCAGCTGCACTCAGGGTGGTGAGTGTTGGTGGTGACTACTAAGGATGGCTTTTGTTCAGTCTCGCTATACGCTTTGTCGTGCCTCGGCGAGGCAAAACACGTCTCGTTCGGCTGACGTGCTGGCGTTGGGGTACGGGCGGCAGCTCCCACCGTGGTTGGTTGGTTGGTTTGGGGAAGGAGACCAGACAGCGTGGTCATCGGTCTCATCGGATTAAGGAAGGATGGGGAAGGAAGTCGGCCGTGCCCTTTCAGAGGAACCATCCCGGCATTTGCCTGGACTGATTTAGGGAAATCACGGAAAACCTAAATCAGAATGGCCGGACGCGGGATTGAACCGTCGTCCTTCCGAATGCGAGTCCAGTGTCTAACCACGGCGCCACCTCGCTCGGTTTCCACCGTGGTGAGAGGTTGCTGCGTAGGCGACCCACAATGCTGGCGGCATGCCCACGGGCGCCTGGTGACCACTGCAAACCACGATTGCGATGTCAGCAGCACGCTACTGCTCCATCGACGATGCCGCCTGAGACGGCACCTCGACTCCGCATGCAGCCACGGCGGCGCGTTTGGTGACAGCTGTGCTTGGGATTCGACCCACTGCTCCTTTGCAAGTGTCGGACGGTGACTGGCGCTGTAGAACAAAGTCCCAGAGAGGGAACTTAATGCTGGCAGCTGCAGGTGCTGATGGGATGTTGGTGGTGATGTAGCACCGGGTACTGGGAGGCACTTAGTGCTGGCGACGGCAGGCAAAGTCTGGCCTCGAATTCGTGGTAGTTGCTGGTAATGCCCAGCCATCTCCCTCTCTGGCGTCACCCTGGCGTCGTGGTGGTGCTGCTGGACTCCAGTGGTGTGAAGTGCCCCTGCATTAAAATATAGAGAGACACTGTTCAACCAGAATATTATGACCACTCACCTACTATCGATATAAACTCGTCCAGGCGATAGCAGCGTCGCCTGGCGAAGAGTGACTGCTACTGGAACACACGCACGGTGCACGCAGTAGCAGTGAGCGTGCTGAGTAGAATTGGGAAAGCACGCGACTGCCTTAGTTTGACCGAGGGCGGATTGTGATGTCCCGGAGGTTTGGTGCGAGCATTTCGGAAACAGTAGGACGTGTCGGTCGTGCAAGGAGTACTGTAGTGAATGTTTTCAACACATAGTGAAACCACGTTCAGACGCCGTTACATTGGGCAGCACCCACCATTACAGATGTCTGAGGAAGTAGGCTGAATAGACTGGTAAAGCAGGAGAGGTGGTGAACCGTGACGGAACTAATATCAGACTTTAGTTCTGGGCAGAGTACAAGTGTGTGTGCCGCACGGTTTAAGGCGCCATGTCACGGATTGCGCCTCTCCTCTCTCCGGAGGTTGGAGTCCTCCCTCGGGCATGGGTGTGTGGCTTGTATTTAGCATAAGTTACTGTAAGTTAGTTTAAGTAGTATGTGAGTCTAGGGACCGATGACTTCAGCAGTTTGGTCCCGTAGAAATTCACACACACACACACACACACACACACACACACACACACACACACACACACACACACACACAAACACAAAGTGTGCCTGAGCACACACTGCACAGAACACTGCTAACGACGGGCCTCCACGGCCAACGATCCATGCATGTGCCAATGTTAACATCACGACATCGGCAACTACCAGTGAAATGTGCATGTGACCTTAGGCACTGGACTTTTCCGCGGTGGCAGAGCTTTGCTTGGTCTGATGAATACCGATACCTTCTTCATCATACCGCAGGGACAGCGCGAATCTGTCGTCTTCCAGGGAACAGTTCCTTGACACCTATACTGCACGACGGGAGACAAGCTGGCGGCGGCTCCATTATGCTTCGGGGAACACTCAGGTGGGCATCCATGGGTACAGTCGAGCTCGTGCAAGGCACCATCACAGCCAAGGAGTATGCTACACTCGTTGCAGATACATACTCCCCTTCATGACGATCGTGTTTCTCGACGGAAGCGGCACTTTTCATCAAGATAATCCGGCGTGTTGCAAGGCCATGCGTGTGATGAAGCAGTTCGAGGAACATAGTGGCAAGTTCCAGTTGATGTGCTGGCCTACAACTCGCCAGATCTGAACCTCATCGAACACACGTGGGATGTGCTTCAACGTCGCGGTAGATATCATAGCCTCCCTCCCCGGAATTTATAGGAATTAGCTGACTTGTGTGTGCAAATGAAGTGAAAACTCAAGGCCTCATTGTTTCCATGACACGACGCCTCGGCGCTGTTATTTGTGCCAAAGGTGGACATACTGACTATTAGGTACGTAGTCATAATGTTTTGGCTGATCAGTTTGATTTTATCGCTCCGACGCCCATTTGTTTCAGTAAAACCTGGCACCTAGTCACGTCGCCGATAACAGGAGACTTGGCCCTGCTGCAGTGACATCAACAGATCCGCTACAGTCATTACCGCTGCGTGAAGCAGTTTCTCACCGAGCAAACTGTGTTGTTCTGACTCACACGTCGCCACAGTGCGTCTACCAGTCTGCAGCTGCTTATCCAATACCTCACGGTTGCTTCTTAATACTTTTGCCAAAATACTTACCATTTTTGCTAAAAGACTTGGTAACAGTACTACGTATATCGTACATCAGCCATGGAAAGCTATGCTGATGGTAAGAACTAATTTTTAATCTCATCTCGGACGCAGAGTTGTTTTACGTCGGCCATAGTTAAAAGGTAGGTAACGCCAAATTTTAACAGCTGAAGTGGAGAAAGAAATGCAGAAATATTTAACTTCATGCGTAGATATAGACAAGATGCTGGACGTATCAGACATGGAACTGCAGTTATTCAACAATTATAGGTGCATATAGTGTACAACAAGAGGTTTAGAGGACACTAATGACTAAGAAACCGACGAAGAAATCAATATGTATAAAAATCACATCGCACGTTCTGTCACAACCAGCCTAACTCAGCCTAAGAGTGACAGGCATACCCAAACGACGGAATGCTTCATACATATCTCATTGAAGGATTTTTGATTAGCTCGAATCACCTGGAGTTTTCGCCGTTTTGAGCTACATAACAGTATAAAATATTAGACAGGATTGGTGAATGGATTAATCTTTGTTTTACTTCAAGAGGACATATTGTTTCTACATATTTAAACTGCGTTTAGGCAAGATAGGATTCCCTTCATCACTATCAAGGAGTAAGGGAGGAGCTAATATTAACTGAACAAACTTCAGTGCGATATACGGATCACTAACGACTTTCAGGATTTAGTTTAAGGCTGAAGCGTTATGCTAATCGCGATACTGAACAAAGGTCACCATACATACTTGACATGGTAGAAGCAGTGTTCTTAGGGCTCGCGGTTGGATACAACTTAATGTCTTCAACGAGTAGATGACAGCTGTAGCAGTTACGCAAATGAAATATCATTTATATACAGATGAAAAGTAATGTACCATGGACTGAATCCTATGGGACGCACGACACACCATATTTCCATGATAATGATGGAAAAGCTCTGTACTCAGAATGTGGCAAATATTGTGAAAACGGTCTCAGCAATTCGTACTTCGGTATCTCAGTTTTTCCATTGCCAAAATATATTTTTGGACAGGTGCATCGACTGCCAACTATTTCCAGCTAATACGTCCAGAATAATAGTTTGGTAGTCTTCTGTTCTTACCCTTCATAAGCCATCCTTAAAGTAGATTTCATTTGCAGGATGGGAAACACTAGCCACTAATTATCCGATAAATGAAATTAACTGTGCCTGTTCAGAGTAGTGTTGGTTCAAAATCAACAAATAGAAAAGGTTGTCCTTATACTGCGGAGATAAGCAAGCTATGAAAATGTTCAAACTGTCTGTGGAAGCCAGCTATTTGACTGGCTGCCGATGCCTTTGAAATCAAAGAAAGCTCTACGGTACCCAGCTAATCGGTCCAATGTATTCCGCACGGTCAGTGATTATTGAAGTACTGTAGAGTTAGAGAAAATCAGCAATGGAACCTTCAAGCATTGGACACAAATAAACATCTCTACAAATGAGATAAACGTGTACAGTTAGTTTAGATCAAAGAACACTCCGGCATCACTTCAAACGATATGACAGACAAATTCTGGACATCAGAGGTAAACTATCGTAAGTGCAAAAATGACAATTTTGAGGTTTTTATGGATTTGGCTTTTTGAAGTCGCACGTTCTTACTGGTAAATCGTTGTGTGTGTATGTTTCAAAGAGAAGAAATTCAGCTTTCTTATATTAGCATATGTAGAGTTAGAGAAAGCTTTCAACTGAAATATTGTCTTTGCAATTTAGGTAGCACGGTTAAAATACAGGGAGCGAAAGGCTATTTACAACTTGCACAGAAACCAGACGGCACTTAGAAGAGTCGAGGGGCATGAAAGAAATGAAGTGGTTGCAAAGGGATTAACATAGGGTTGTAGCCTATCCAATATGTTATTCAATATGTACACTGAACAACCAATAAAGGAAACCAAAGAAAAATTTGGGGTAGGAAGAAAAGTTCAGGGCGAATAAATAAAAATTTTGAGATTTGCCGATGACACTGGAGTTCTGTCAGAGACAGAAAAGGACTTGGAAGAGCAGATGAATGCTGTGGACAGTGTCTTGAAAGGAGGATATAAGATAAACAGCAACGAAAGTAAATCAAGGATAATGGAATGTAGTCAGATTAAATCAGGTGATGCCGATAGAATTAGATTGAAATGAGACACTTCAAGTAGTAAATGAGTTTTGGTATTTGGGAAGAAAAATAACTGATGATGGTTGAAGTAGAAAGAATATAAAATGTAGACTGGCGATGGCAAGGAAAGCGTTTCTGAAGAAGAGAAATTTGTTAACATCGAGTATAGGTTTGTCAGGAAGTCTTTTCTGAAAGTAGTTGTACGGAGTGTAGCCATGTATGGATGTGAAATATGGACGATAAACAGTGTAGACAAGAAGAGAATAGCAGCTTTTGAAACGTGGCGCTACAGAAGAACGCCGAAGATTAGATGGGTCGATCACGTGTTAAGTACTAAATAGAATTTGGGGGAAAAGAAATTGATCAAAAGAAGAAAACGGTTGACGGGACGTTTTCTGAGACATCAAGGGATCACCAATATAGTATTGGAGGGAAATGTGGAAGGTAATAAATGTAGAGGGAGACAAATAGATAAATATAGCAAGCAGATTCAGAAAGATGCTGGCTGTAGTAGTTATTCGGACATGAAGAGGCTCGCACAGGTTAGTGCAGCTTGGAGAACTGCATCAAAGCAGTCTTCGGACTGAAGACCGTAACAGAATAGCGGTAAACAATGGTTAAATGTGCACACACAACTGAGCCCAATGTCGTCCGCTTCTCTCCCTGTCGTACTGGCCGTTAGGAAGATTTAACCCTCAGTGATATGTTACTTCCATATTGTAATACTCATTACTAATCACGTGAAAATAGCAAATTGCTATAAATTTTGATGATTGGAGCAGCATTTTACGACGGTGTCTAAGAATAAAATGAACACGATTAGACACAGAAGTAAAAGGATCAAGTAAGTAACGCCAAAGTTGGTACATTTAAGCAAATATGTCAGTGTTTCACGTACTTGAAAAGCTAATTTCTATCGTACAATCACAATCCATCATCAACCAAGCTCCTTCAGTCAGTTGCGTAGCTGTTAAAGAGTGTAAGATATTATTCTTTATAGTGAAAAGTAACAAATCACTTAACGTACATTCTCCAGCTTAGGAGAATAATTATCTTGGTGCTTTAGCGGCAGGCGATAGTATTAACATCTTCGAAACTGTCTCGGAGTCTAACGCAACTACAGAAACAGCTCTTCCTTCAGACGAAAGCAAGTGGCTGGAATGTGCAGAAATGACACAACTGTTTCGCATACTATCAGTGAAAGGTACACCTCTATTACTCAGTGTGTCATCTGCATCCAGTAAAATTCATCACGTTTTGCATAATAATGGTATTTTGCATTCTTACTTAGGGAAGCAACACTGCAAATGGACTGGGTGCTTGTGTCCTTACCTCATGACAACGTTATTGAGGGACTCAATATGTTGCTAACAAATAAGGAATCCCATGTATGCAATGTTCAGTCTTCATTTTCTTTAACATGAGATACACATGGACTTAGTCTTTAAGGAACCTGGTACTGGTACTTGTGATGGCTGTGACGAGCTCACATAGGTGAAACTATAAAAGGATGTAACAGAAAGCGAAGCAGTCCACATTAAGTCAAATTCCAAATCCCATATGTCAGAAGCAGATATCAGATACAAAAGCAAGACCTTTGACAAACATCGATCAAGATAATATGGATCAAAAACAAAAGTTGTCAAGTTGGATCTTCAGAAATGTTTGCCAACAGCACATTGTACTAATTACAGTAGGTTTTATCTATGAAAGCTTTGGACATAATAATCAGACAATCCTTGATGCTGCAGAGCAGAAAGCCTATGCTGCATGTGGAATGGAACAGTCGCATGTCGCGGGCCTAAAGAAGTGTCGTCTTGTTGGCTGAAGTGAACCTGGCTAACCTCCTTAAAACTGAAATCGAATAACTTGCGATATGGATTGATAACTGTGAAGATCAGATTCGTAACTGCCCCATGATTCTGTAATATTTTTGTATTCTGGGGTGTGTCCCTAATCTTAAAGTGATCTACCATAAATTCTTGTTGAAAGGACATATTATGGCGGTAGATGGTGCCCACGCTGTTATTGAACAACAAAAACAAACTGAACGCAAATACCATAACTACGGCACCGAGGGATTGGCAACAGTTTGCTCGCAAATGTCGCTTCAAGGAACTGATTGAAATATATCACATGAAAATGGCAGATTTAAATGACTTTGTAAGTCTTTTTAAAGGATAAAAATGGACGACGAAAGGTTTATAATGTTAAAAGGCCAACCAAACGTTTATCATCAGAAAAATCATTGGTTAGACAAGTCCTTCATCTACAATTACGAGCAGAGAATTCAGATTCTGTTTTCTATAAAACATTTGATAGTGCATTTCCTATTTGGTGAAGAAAGGAGGACAAGGAGGACAGTATGGCCTCCTGAAGAACGAGATACTGTCAGACCCATAACTACAAAACGCTATGAAGATTTAGTAAAGCTACTAAGGTGGATGCCTCAATGTTTTCACTATTTTTACGTAAGTATACTACAGACAATATGAACATAATGTGAGAAAGACCCAGAAGGAACTGAACACCATGAAGATATTTTCAAATAATTCTACAAATGAAATCTGTACTTATATATCGCGTTTTTGTTCTCTCTTTCACTTTATTAATTAATGGGTACCGACTTTGGACGGGAAAGTTCGTCATTGTCACACGTTTTAAAGTAATTCTACTTACTTTAGTTTCTAGAAGTAAATCATTATGATTAAAATTGTTATTTTTGTTTTGTTTACTTAAACTTTACCCATCAAATAATATTTGTGATTGCATTTTTGAACGTAAACAGAATAACTCTTACTTACTGGTATGCAACACGTGTAACTGCTTTTATTTCTTAATTTCAATACCAGTAATTCTGATATTCCCACTCACATATAGTAGAATAATCCTATGTAATATAAACACACACAAATATAAAAAGAAAAGAAATGGATAGCAAACTATTGTAATAAGCACCTTGATAGTGCATAAAGTGTAAATAAAGACAACCATATTTCTGAGAGAGAAAATATCATAAGTGATTTCCCCCCCCCCCCCCCCCCCCGCCCAATAAAATTCACTAAAATATTCAAAAAGATAAAGTACACATAGATATTAGCAGGAAAGGACGTAAGTAATGCCTTTCATAGCTGTTTGTTTTAGTTGCTTCAGAGGCAGCACCATCCAAGGCGCAGCAGCTTCTTCGTGCTCTCCTGTGAAGTTAGTGAACTGTCACTTACGGTAGTATACCTCTGATATCCACAATTGGTGAAGCAGAGTATCCAATCACGTTTCACTACAACACTAAATAATTCAGGCAGCCCTTTTCCGTAAGAAGCAAATCTTCGACAGGAATGAGAAGAAACGTGGCATTTCTCCCTCCTGACAAAGAGATAACATGCAAAACACAGCTTAATACCCTCATACTAAAAAAAAAAGTTGTCAACTGAGATAACATCATCCAAGGGCCACACATGTACAATGACTTACATCAGATTGGGGCTCGGATGGCCAGCTGTTGTGGCCGAGCGGTTCTAGGCGCTTAAGTCTAGAACCGCACGACCACTACGATCGCAAGTTCGAATCCTGCCTCGGGCACGGATGTGTGTGATATCTGTCAGGTTAGTTAGGTTTAAGTAGTTCTAAGTCCCATAGTGCTCAGAGCCATTTGAACCAGACATTCGTCGGAGAGGTTTTTGGAGGCACTATGGTCAGCCTGAATGTCGTAGGCGCACTGTCCAGCGAGTGCAGCAAGGTGATAGTTACCTGATGTTTCGGGGTGACATTATATGAGGCCAACGTTCACCACTGGTTGTCATTGAAGGCAATCAAACGGCTATACGATATTGGGATGACATCCTCCGACGTATAGTGCAACCATATCGACTTTCGTCTTAAGACACGATAGCTCTCTCGCTCACTGTGCACCTCTCGTGAATACGTTCCTTCATGATAGCGAAATAGCTAGATTAGAATGTCCAGGTTGTTCTCCTGACTTGAATCGTATCGAACATGCCTGAGATTTATTAAAAACGGCTGGTTTTGGACTCACCAACCAATCTGAGAGATCTGTGTAGAATCGCCGTTGAGGAGTGGAGCAATTTGGACCAGCAGTGCCTGGATCTAATGGACGTTATGCCACGCCGAATATAGGCATATATCAATACAAGAGGACGTGTTAGCGTCTGGAACATAAATTCAGGAAGTCTAGATTATTAATGTACAACTTGCAATTTTTTGTTCTCATGCGCAATAAAGAGAGCTGAAGTGTTGTTTTGTAGCTCGCAGCTCATGGTCTCGCTGTTGCGTTCTCGCTCACCGAGCACGGGGTCCCGGGTTCGATTCCCGGCGGGATCAAGGGATTTTCACCTGCCTCGAGATGACTGGGTGTTGTTGTCTTCATCATCATCATCATCATCATCATCATCATCATCATCATCATCATTCGTCCTCATTACGGTCGGAAGAAGGCAATGGCAAAACCACCTCCGCTAGGACCTTGCCTAGTACGGCGGTGCGGTTCTCCCGCATCGTCCCCTACGCTCTGTCGAGGAGTATGGGACCTCATCACTCCAGTTTTCTGTGAAGGTTAAGGAACTCCTAGAACCACGGTGATGCAGCACTTTTGATATGTGTAACAACAAAAACAGCGTTAATAATAATGATAATAATAATATGTATGTTCTGCCAGTCGTAAAAGGCGACGAAAAGAACAAACCACTAATTGGGCTAACCCCCCTTTTAGTGTGATTAGTTGGTTCAGGACAGAACTAAAGAAGCCGCGGACAAGCGCCGTCACGGTCGGGGACGACGCTTGAACCCTATGCCCGCCCACAATGGTAACAACACTGCTAGCCAACTGGAAAATGATTCAAATGCAAATAGAGATGTTTTGCAGGATATGCTTCCTGCGACCACCCTAGAAGGAAAACAAAGACAGAGGATGAGATGGTCAGATGAAGTTAATCGACACCTCATGTTCTGTTATTACCAAGCAACAAACTTAGGAACCAACACAACTGGATACGGATCACAAGTATAGACAACATTTATTACCAGATACCCAGAATTAAAATTTTTAACAGAACAACGACTAGCTGATCAGATCTGTGTAATAATCAAAAATAACGGGATACCCCAGTCAGAATTAGAAAACATCAAACAAGTACAACAAATACTGGACCAAAATAATGTGCAATCAGAAGAAGAAGAAAATACAGTAATGGACTCAAACATCCCAGAGGAAACAAATAAAGAACAACACACATCAATTAAACAGTCAGAGGAAAACGAAATCTTAAGACAGCCACCAGAACAAGCACAAATAGAACACAAAGTGACACACATGTTACATATAGAAGAAAAATTTCAGCTGACATCTATAGAATACAAAGACACAAATACAGACATTAGACCATTCTTGCATAGACCACCAAATAACCAAGTCGAAACAACAATAAAAACTATCAACACAATCATACACAACAAAATAAATGAAAACACAACTGTGGAAGAGTTACAACTACTGGTTCATGTAGGAGCACTCACTACAGTAAATATACACACTAGGCAGAGATCAGAACCAACCAACACACAGAAGAAACCCACAAAACCAGCATGGCAACACAGGATACAGATCAGAATAGAAAAACTGAGAAAAGACATCAGACAGCTAACACAATTTATAAGAAATGAAATGTCAGAAAAAAAACGAAAAAGGTTGGATAAAATCTCACAACAAGAAGTGATAGAGCAATTAGATGAAAAGAAGCAGAAATTAAAAGCATTGGCCAAACGACTTAGAAGATACAAAAAAAGTGAAAATAGAAGGAAACAAAACCAAACATTCAACACAAACCAAAAGAAATTTTACCAGACAATAGATAACACACACATTAAAATAGACAATCCACCAAACATCACAGACATGGAACACTTCTGGAGCAACATATGGTCAAACCCGGTACAACATAACAGGCATGTATGGTGGATACAAGCAGAAACTGACACATATAAGATGATACCACAAATGCCTGAAGTGATAATTTTGCAACATGAAGTCACCCAAGCAATTAATTCTACTCACAATTGGAAAGCCCCTGGAAAAGATAAAATAGCAAATTTCTGGCTGAAGAAATTCACCTCAACACATTCACATCTAACTACATTATTTAACAATTACATTGCAGGCCCATACACAGTGCCTGATACACATGGAATAACTTATCTGAAACCTAAAGATCAAGCAGACACAGCAAACCCAGCTAAATATCGCCCCATAACATGCCTACCAACAATATACAAAATATTAACTTCAGTCATTACACAGAAATTAATGACACATACAACACAGAACAAAATTATAAATGAAGAACAAAAAGGGTGTTGCAAAGGAGCACTAGGATGAAAAGAGCAACTGATAATAGATGCAGAGGTGACATATCAAGCTAAAACTAAACAAAGGTCGCTACACTATGCACACATTGATTACCATAAAGCTTTTGATAGTGTACCCCACTCATGGTTACTACAAATATTGGAAATATACAAAGTAGATCCTAAATTGATACAGTTCCTAAACATAGTAATGAAAAATTGGAAAACCACACTTAATATCCAAACAAATTCAAATAATATCACATCACAGCCAATACAGATTAAGCGTGGTATATACCAAGGAGACTCATTAAGTCCTATCTGGTTCTGCCTTGCTCTGAACCCACTATCCAACATGCTAAATAATACAAATTATGGATACAATATTACTGGAACATACCCACACAAAATCACACATCTGCTATACATGGATGATCTAAAACTACTGGCAGCAACAAATCAACAACTCAACCA
Organism: Schistocerca americana; assembly: GCF_021461395.2. Lineage (NCBI taxonomy): Eukaryota > Metazoa > Arthropoda > Insecta > Orthoptera > Acrididae > Schistocerca > Schistocerca americana. Next base: position 315,429,596 of record NC_060124.1, read on the forward strand.
ATTACTAAAGATAACAGAAGTATTCAGCAGTGATATAAATATGGCTTTTGGAACAGACAAATGTAAGAAAAATAGCATAGTCAAGGGAAAACACACTAAACAAGAAGATTACATATTGGATAACCACATCGACTGCATAGAAGCGATGGAAAAAACAGATGCCTATAAATATCTAGGATACAGACAAAAAATAGGAATAGATAATACAAATATTAAAGAACTAAAAGAAAAATATAGACATAGACTAACAAAAATACTGAAAACAGAATTGACAGCAAGAAACAAGACAAAAGCTATAAATACTTATGCTATACCAAAATTGACCTACTCATCTGGAGTAGTGAAATGGAGTAACACAGACCTAAAAGCACTCAATACACTTACACGATCACAATGCCACAAATATAGAATACATCACATACATTCAGCAACAGAGAGATTCACATTAAGCAGAAAGGAAGGAGGAAGGGGATTTATCGACATAAAAAATCTACATTATGGACAGGTAGAAAATTTAAGAAAGTTCTTTCTAGAACGAGCAGAAACTAGCAAAATACACAAAGCAATCACTCATATAAATACATCAGCTACACCACTACAGTTTCATAACCACCTCTACAACCCTTTAGATCACATAACATCAGCAGATACCAAGAAAGTAAATTGGAAAAAGAAAACACTACATGGCAAGCACCCATATCATCTACCACAGCCACACATAGATCAAGACACATCCAACACATGGCTAAGAAGAGGCAATATATACAGTGAGACGGAAGGATTCATGATTGCAATACAGGATCAAACAATAAAAACCAGATATTACAGCAAGCATATTATTAAAGTTCCCAATACCACAACAGATAAATGCAGACTTTGTAAACAACGATTAGAAACGGTAGATTACATCACAAGCGGATGTATAATACTAGCAAATACAGAATACCACAGAAGACGTGACAATGTAGCAAAAATAATACATCAACAGGTTGCCTTACAACATAAACTTATAAAACAACATGTTCCCACATACAAGTATGCACCACACAATGTACTGGAGAATGATGAATACAAATTATACTGGAACAGAACCATTATAACACATAAAACAACACCACATAACAAACCTGACATCATACTCACCAATAAAAAGAAGAAATTAACACAACTAATCGAGATATCCATACCCAATACGACAAATATACAAAAGAAAACAGGAGAAAAAATTGAAAAATACATCCAACTGGCTGAGGAAGTCAAGGACATGTGGCATCAGGATAAAGTTGACATTATACCAATTATACTATGAACTACAGGAGTCATACCACACAATATCCACCAGTACATCAATGCAATACAGCTGCATCCAAACTTATATATACAACTACAGAAATCTGTAATTATTGACACTTGTTCAATTACCCGAGAGTTCCTAAATGCAATGTAACATATACCGAACAGTTAAAAGGAAGTCACGCTTGATCAAGGTCCGCGTCACCTTCCATTTTTAACCAGACATAACGTCTGAGACAAGAAAGAAATAACAATAATAATAATAATAATAATAATAATAATAATGGCAGGAATAACTATAATATATGAAAAGAACTTACAGGTATACAAAATAGATTTTTCTGATATAACGAGTTCTAGAAAATGGAAATTTAAGGAGACAGCGCCATATAAGAATAGATCTGGTGGAAAGGAGGATGTACAAGGGTAACGAAAACGTGTAGAGATAATGGTAACAATTTTAATTGCGTCAATCATTAACTGTCTTCTGAAGCTGTAGATATTATTTAATCCTCTAATATAATGCGAGAGGTTATTCCAGAGGCGGGTTCTTGGTACCGAGAAGGTCTTCGAGAAAGTGTCTGAACAGTGGTTCAAAAATGGTTCAAATGGCTCTGAGCACTATGGGACTCAACTTCTGAGGTCATTAGTCCCCTAGAACTTAGAACTAGTTAAACCTAACTAAGGACATCACACACATCAATGCTCGAGGCAGCATTCGAACCTGCGACCGTAGCGGTCTCGCGGTTCCAGACTGCAGTGCTTAGAACCGCACGGCCACTACGGCCGGGTCTGAACAGTGGAGTGGGACAGAAAGGATTTTGGAAAACTTCTGCACTTGTCTGCACGCAGCCAGGATAGCTGTGCATATGATGGGGGAATATGATCAAAGAGTGAAACATCACAGATATAATGAACACAGGCATTCATAACCAATTCCAGGCTCTGGAGCTCTCCTGAGAAAGTCCTCGCAGGATAACGTTACTATAAGTAGTTTCTTTTTCAGTTCAAAGGGTGGGCTTTTTATATTTTTGCGGAACATGGAGAGATGCTGATGCCCTCTTGTAAATTGTAGCTCCGTGCTCAGTCCAATACAGATTGTCACCTGTTATTTCTTCCAGGTTCTTTGCTGCCGGAGAAAAGTTGATATTTGTCCCGTTTAGGGTAAAGATGGTAGGGATTACCGATATTTCGGGCTAGTGAGCCTAAAATGACCAACTAATATCGCTTCGGTTTTGGATGGGTTGAGGTTTAACGCAATACCCTGCACCAATTTTGATAGTGTACACAGATAGGTAGGTGAGATCCTCGGTAGCTGTCTTCAGTTTTTATTTGGTTTTGCCCTTAGATATAAATGGAGGTCATCAGCCAACATGTGTTATTTGCAGTATGACAAAACTGATGACACATCACTAATATACAATGAAAAAGAGTATAGGACCTAATACCAAAGCCTGGAAGGTAGCAGTGAAACCATTGTAGTGCACTTGGCGAGAAATTTAGGAGGCTAAATTTGGTAAGCAAAATGTGGAAGTCGACAGTGTCAAAGGCTTTATTAAGCCTAAGAAGCACACTATAGTTGCCTCTTCTGAAACCACGGCAAGCTTTAGGTCATCTGTTACCCTTATTACGGCGGTGTTCTGCTGTAATGTTTACGGAAAGCTGACTGGTAGTCCTCTTGTAGATTATTTGCCATTAGGTAGATCGTTAGCTGGCCGTGGGCTATGAAGTCTAAGGCCTTGGAAGAATGCAAATGGGTTGGTAATTAGTAGGTGCTGTGACAACGTCCTTTCTTGGTGGTGGTTTAATTTGTCCCTGATTCGCGACCCCAGGGAAACACTTGTGGTTATGGAGTGGATGAAGATACTTTTATCTGTATGTTACAGTGGGCAGTAATGGAACAATAATGAACTTTACCTTTTGGACTGTGATGCCTCGTCTCCAGTAGATGCTGATATGATAGGCCTGACGGCGTATTTGACGATACTCGATACTATAAGTTACATCCTTTAGACAGAATTTTTGGAGGCTGCAGTCTTTTACCCCAATGAAGTGATCAATGAGTCTCTGTCTCGTTCTGTCGAAAATTGACATAATGAGGTCGTGGCTATGTAAAAATACAGGTTATTTTAAAAGAACGTAAAAACAGCATCCAGTTCTTGTCATATAAAGTTGTTTTAATTCATTATTAAGTCCAGTTACAACAAAATAGCTCTTTTTTACATAACCTTTTTTTTTTGCTTTATGGCATCATAACCCAAAGGAAATTTTTTTCAGAAACAAAAACGTCGAAGTAGAAATGTGCAGCGTAAGTGAGTGAATTTAAACGTGAACAGCTGTCTGATGATGAACCCCTCAGTTAGGAAACTAACAGCGCTATTTCTTCCCGATAAATAGAATTGTTAACTCTTGCGTAGTCACGCGGATGACATGTGTCACCCAGCGATTTTCAGCTTCGACTTCCGCTTTAAAGATCAATACTTTACTATTGTTGTTTGAACGTGCCCCTTTACGGTAAGTAAAAAAATAAGTTTATCCACATTGCGATCTCTGTCACGGTACTGCTGCTGGGTTAACAGTGGCTCGTTGCGGTTTTTACTTAATTAACCTGATTTTTTATGCAGCCGCGGCCTCACCACTTCAATTTTCGACGAAATATCATCGCGCAGATGAACGTGTGATCCACAGCCGTGTGATATTGAGATGCTCAATATCTAAATCAGTTGTGTGAAAACCAAAAAGACCACCGAAAGATGAATCAGTTTGAATAAGCCTGACAGCTATTTAATAGGTCGCTGAGGTTTCACTCTAGCTTTCTGTCCTGTTGACAAATACATGAAGACTTAAAGTCTGTTTCATCCTGAGGTAGAAGCTCGTTCTTGCGTAAGTGATTGTTTACAAACAAACTTCTTTTTGGATATGTTCTGCCTTTCACCCAGACATGCTTCGCTGAAGTTACAGTATCTTGAGTGTTTTTTATTTGGTTTCTATGCAATAACAGCAAAAATTGATTTTTTTCTTTCTTTTTTTGTGCACTTACTGCGTACACACACACACACACACACACACACACACACACACACACACACACACACACACACACACACACAAAACACACAAATACACACACACTCAAATAAGCTTTCTATATTAACTTCTCTGTTCTCTGTAAAAGAGTGACAGAGCTGTACTGCAAAGTAGACAAAGCTACAGAGGCAACAGAATGTGGTAACAAGTTATTGGATTTTTTTGTTTTGTCTTCAGTCTACGAATTCTTTACTTCAAAAACTGAAAGTCTACGTATAAAGGCAGTAGAAATCATTATTTCTTGTTATTTGGTAGAAAGCAAACAACAAGCATAAAAGATACGTTGATTCCACTGAAACATTACTTGGGAAAAAAAGAAGAAAATTGTGTTTGCTCGACTCAAATAAAATGGCTCTCAGAACTATGGGACTTAACATCTGAGGTCATCAGTCCCCCAGAACTTAGAACTACTTAAACCTAACTAACCTAAGGACATCACACACACCCATGCCCGAGGCAGGATTCGAACCTGCGACCGTATGCTCGCCTGAGAACATCTCCAAGAACAAGGAGTAAGGTCCAGGTTAATGACTAACCCAATGTCCAAATCAATGGGCAGATCAGTCACCAAATCAGTGACAAAATCAATAACTAAATATATTGTGTCGTGAGCTAACTGTGTCACGGAAGGGCAAAATGTATTACATAAGCTATTCATTTATCTGTTCCTTGACTCCGACCCTTTTGTTTCATCGCTTTTTCGAGATGGCCACGTCACGGGACAAGAATACACAAACAGCTGCTCTCCAAATGGCGCGGCTAGTTACAAGGGTCTGTCGAAGTATTGCGGGACTTTGAATATTACGACCTCGGCCATTATTAAAATGAGGCAGGTGGTGGCCTCATTTCCCAGTATAGCCCCATTATGAGTTTCAGCTGCTTCTGCAACTGACGAAACATTTCCGTGAGTTATTTCCCGATAGCAGATGTCGTAAAGCCACTTTGTAAGAGCGGAAAACAGAGTTCTCAGAAACCGTGCGTCGCGGTGCTAACAAAACACAAAACAGCATGATGGGAAAGAAATAAGAGGACTTTTTAGCGCTCCTACGTTTTGTCCTTGCCATGAAAAGAGGGAGGTACCACCACCAATTATTCCAATATATGACGCCTGCCTTTTACGTTTTTACAAAAACACCGCGAAAAAAACACATTTTTCTAGCATTAATCGTGATTTTGTTTCTCGAAACATCCGGCTTTTATAGTTCCACACGTCGACATGGCTTCAAATTAGTTCTGTTTCTTTGCTATTAGCGTATAAACCAAATAGCTAAAGAGACAGGCTTAATAGCAACCTTTTAATATCACAAGAGAAACTGAATTTCATTGATGAGACGAGAAAAATTAAAAACGCATCAAATGAAGCAGACGAAAGGGAATACAAATGTCTAAAAGATGAGAATCAGAGGAAGTGCAACATGGCTAAGCACGAATGATTAGACAATAAATTTAAGTCTATAGAAGCACGTGAAACTCGGGGAAAGATAGGTACCGCCTAAAGGAAACTGAAAGAGGCCTTTTGAGCAAAGAGAAGCTGCTGTATTAATATCTAGAGGCCAGATGGTGAACCAATACTGAGCAAAGAAGGGAAAGCTGAAAAATAGTAGGGCTATACAAGGGAAATGAACTTGAAGGCAAAAATGGGATGGGAAAACGGCTCCTGGAGTAGAAGCCGTTTCCTCAGAATTATTGGGATCCTTGCGAGAGTCAATCATGACTAAACTATTCCACGTAGTGTGCAAAATATATGACAGAGGAGACACAACCTCAGACTTCCAGGAAAATGTAAGTAACACGTAATTTCAGTTCGAAAGAAAGCAGATGAAGACAGGTGTGACTATTACCGAAGTATAAGATTAGTAGGTCATGGCTGGCAAAGTAGTGACATGAATTATTCACAGAAGAATGGAAAAAATTGGTAGTTATCAACTTCGGGAAGATCATTTTGTGTTTAGAAGAAATGTTTGAACATGCGAAACAACACTGACCCTAAGACTCATCTGAGACGATAAGTTAGGGAAAGACAAACCTATTTTTAAGTCATCCGTAGATTTGAAAAATGTTTTTGCTAATGTTGGCTGGAATATACGCATTAATTTTCTGAAGGTAGCAGGAGTATAATACAGGGACTCAGAAGTTGCTTAACTTGCACAGAAACCAGCCGGCAGTTGTAAGAGTCGAAGGGCATGAGAGGGAAGCAGTGGTGGAAAGGGAGTGAGACAGGGTTGTATCCTGTCCCTAGTCTGTACGTTGAGCTAGCTGTGAAGGGCAGCGAGCAGAAATTTGGAAGGGGAGTTTAAGTTCAGGGAGAGGAAATAAAAACTTTTCGGTTTGCGGATGACACTGCAATTCAGTCAAAAACAGCAAAGGATGTATAACAACAGTTGAACGATATGGGCATTGTCGTAAAAGAATATAAGACGTACATTAACAAAACCAAAGCAAGGGTAATGGAATGCAATCGAGTTCAGTCAGGCGATGCTGAGAAAATTAGATAAGATCCCGAAAGCAGTAGATGAGTTTTGTTACTCGAAGAATAAAATTACTAATGATGGTCAAATGAGAGAGGGTATAACATATGGAATGGCAACAAAAAAAAATTCTGAATAACAGAAATTTGTTAGAATCGAATATAATTTTAAGTGCTAGAAAGTCTTTTCTGAAGGTATTTTTTTTTAGTGTAGTCTTGCATGGAAGTGAAAAGTGGACGTTAAACAGTTCAGACAAGAAGAGAATAGAAGGTTTCGAAGAGTGGTGCTACAGAAGAATGCTGAAGATTAGATGGGTAGATCACGCAACTAATGTGGAGGTACTGAATATAACTGCGAAGAAAAGAAATTTGTAGCGCAACCTGTGATAGGACACATTCTGAAAACTCGAGAAATCGTCAGTTTAGTGTTAGAGGGAAGTGTGGGGGTAAAAACCGCAGAGGGAGACCAAGAGATGAATACAGTAAGCAGATTTAGGAGCATGGAAGTTACAGTATATGTTCGGAGATAAAGATTCTTGCACGGGATAGAACAGCGTGGAGAACAGAATCAAACCAGTTCTCGGAATGACGAACACAACCACAAGAACACGCTTTTAAATACATTTGTAAAAAATGGAAATTTAACGTCAAGGTTTCCATTGCGTGATTTTTTGCGATTTTCATAAACCTCGAATTACTTCGTTCAGCTTCTGGTAATCAACCACCTTCAGGGAAGATTGTTACAGTTGGTCTGCAGAATTTCGTCGTAGTCGTGCCTATGTTTATGATGAATTACGTGAAGGTCGACCAGAACTGTTCGTTGTTCCTACCCCAATTATCCAATCAGGGAAAGAGGATCTACAGTTTGACGTGGAATCCGAACCACGTGTTGTTTCAGATGTTTCCTCACAACCGTTGAGAGGTGAAAGCTAAGTTAAAAAGAGGACTGGAAAATCCATGGTGTACCTGAGATTCTATTCAGCGGCCTGTCGATATCTGGGCACGCACTTTCTAAACAGTTGGCCACCTGAAATTCCCTCTTCTGTCACTTTCATTTCTGTCCACTTCTGTTCAAAAGTCTCCCCGCAGTGCCGTGTGATTGTCAGCCGCTCGTGCCGTATGCTGCTGTGAATATACAAAAATGAAAGTCAGCGAAATACAAGTTATTAATTTATTGAGTATTCATTTCACTTAAAAATTTTCACATTAAATGTTGAAAGTGTCCCCCCTGTTGTTGAATACACAATTCAATTCGTCTAATCATGTTTCCAAACACAAGCTGTAACATGTCTTCTGTAACAGAAGCAGTGAAAGTGTATATTGCAGTTTTCAATTCATCGATAGAATTTGGACGGTTTTTATAGACAGTCACTTTCGCTGCACCCCAGAAGAAAAAGTCAGGTGGTGTTAGGTCAGGTGATCGTGGAGGCCCAGGTCCCTGTGAAATTATGCGATCACCAAAAACATCAGCAAGCAGTGACATTGAAACGCGAGCTGTATGCGCGGTTGCACGATCATGTTGAAAATAACCGTTCAGTATTTCACTTGACACAAGTACTCCTATGAATGGGTACAGAACATCATTGCAGTATTGTGGTGCGTTTATTGTTTCGTTGAAAAACCCAGGCAGGCGAACAATCATACGGCACACGCGGCTAACAATCATACGGCACTGCGGAGAGACTTTTTGAACACCCCGTATTATAAATCTGAATGAAATCGGTGATGATGGTTAGGCGCTGTCCTCTGAAAGCTCGAGCGGCAACTAAGTCGAGAAGTAGCTGGAAGGTTCAGCTAAATGTTGCAAATAAAACGTTTTTTATTTTCACTGTTTTTCATTTCACTACCGATGGAACCTTCCAAAACTAGCCCTCGTACTTTGCCGTCGCTGTAGAAACGTTTATCTTTTTACATATATCAGTTTCCAAATTTCACAGCTAACTTTTGGAAAATAAAGTACCTAGAATACTAACAGCCTCGAAAGTGGAAAGCGATACTAGAAATTACCAGCTATGATTAACACTGAATGCTATTCAATTGCTTGAGTGAGGGCGTGCTCAAGTGGTTGGTTTTGCGGTCTCAGCGGGAACTTCAGTGCCACACCAGAGGCTGACCTACCTGCTGTCAACAACGAACCCGACACGTCACAGCAGTGGACAGGTAGGACGGCAGGCTAGTCTCACAAACTTCTGTGGAGGTTCTGATGTTTGCTTGAAATTACCGTGACCGATATCTTGCCAGTGTCGGTACCGATAATAAGCAAACATTGCTGATATCTCAATTCCCTGGATAGATTAACTATCTAAATATGTAATTAAGTTTGTACGGAATCCTCAGTACGCGTATCCCACCCGCACATTGCCAACTTTTTTAAAGTTTAAAGTAAGAAGAATAGAAGGTAAAACGAAAATGATAAAAATACATTTAAAATATTTCAAACACATTGTAAAAACTGTGATCTTAAAAATGAAGCACTGTACTGCGATGTAAAAGCTGAAAGCGCTTCGCTGCACAGAATGGTCGATTGCTCGGAGGGACTACGTTAAGTGTCTAGTAGGATGAAAGAGAGAGCCTGCAAGGAAGGAAGACTGATGAGTACTAACAATGGATACTGAGTGGATGTTGAATAGTCAGGAAAGGATAGTTGAGGGTGTTGGTAAGCCATAATATGAAGGGAGGGAACAGGTGTAGAGACAGAAGGCTAGGGAGAGCTGGGGGCGGAAAGAAAAAGGGAGCACTGATGATGTGGAATGGGAAGGGTGGAACTGTGCTTAGTAGGAAGGTAAATGTCGGGCCAGATTTCATTGTCAGGGAGAAAATTGGAAATTTGTGGTAAGTTCCTATGGGACCAAATTGCTCAGGTCATCGGTCCGTAGGCTTACACACTGCTTAAGCTAACTTAAACTAACTTACGCTAAGGACAACACACACATCCATGCCCAAGGAAAGACTTGAACTTCCGACGGGGGAGAACCGCGCGAACCTCCGGGTAAGAAGATCCTCTGTCTAAAGGTTCCTCGAATTTACTAGTGGAAGATTCCTCGTGAGTGCGGCTCAAATGGCTCTGAGCACTATGGGACTTAACTTCTGAGGTCATCAGTCGCCTAGAACTTAGAACTACTTAAACTTAACTAACCTAAGGACATCGCACACATCCATGCCCGAGGAAGGATTCGAACTTGAGACCGTAGCGGTCGCGCGGTTCCGGCCTGAAGTGCCTAGAACCGCTCGTCCACAGCGGCCGGCTTCCCGAGTCGTCAATTAATTCCAACTTCCGTATCACGTTCTTCAACCCCGGTGCGGAAAGGTCACCCCTCCGTAACGCTTCAATCAGTCGATACTCCCGAAGGGCAGTAGCACTATTGCTCTTGTTTTGATAAAACGGCTCGCCTTGTCCAGAACCGTGTTGACTGTCTGCAACTGTAACGCGCAGAGGGGGACAGCTGCCTAACAGCACGTCATGAAACTAACACTACTAACAACATAAATCCTGCACTGCACGGTCTGAACATCATTCCTACAAAACTTGAGTACCCTTACGGTAAGTAGTTTTCCATCTACACTGGCGCAAGTAGTCGAAGTTTAATTAGAACCACCCCGTATTTCAGATGGTTAATCTGCTAATTAAGCTGGTCCTTGAAACTTCATGGCAGATACTCACAGCTTTAAGGTACTGGAGGAATTAAATCTGTGAGGACGTGGTGTGAGTCGTGCTTGGGTAGCTCACTTGGTAGAGCACTTGCCCGCCAAAGGCAAAGGTCCCGAGTTCGAGTCTCGGTCCGGCGTACAGTTCTAATCTGCCAGGAAGTTTCATATCAGCGCACACTCAGCTGTTGAGTGAAAATTTCATTCTTAGCTGGTCCTTGTCACAAAAACGGCTACAGTTCTGTACACACGGTGTTAAAAACATAGGTCCCAAGTCGACGGTTTTCACGTACGACGTATTACATGTAATTTCATGAACAGCTTTACAACAGAATCCGTGAAGACCAAAACCTCAGACATGGATTCGAAGCAAAAAGATTACAGCAACTGTTCCACATGGCCAACGTTCATGTAAAGGCACGCTTCGGCACATCTAGTCCTCGAGGCATGTTCACGTTCAAAAATCCCAGATGTACTTCACATGCATTGACAACCATCCACAATCCACTCTCGGAGTTAAGTGCCACTATAGAAGGGCTGGAATACACCAAAGCTTTTAAATATCCCCACACAAAAAATCAAAACGTAGCCTTAAGCATAAAGATTGTTATAACACGTTCATTACTGCACTTGTGAATACGTCGTATCGGGGAAACCATTGATTTCCGTACTTGTTTTTATTAGAATTATTAGGATTATTTATTCGCGCCTTTCGTTTGTGTCTATAATATGCATTAACGTAAAGGGCGTTTCACAATGAAAATACGGGTTTTAAAATTTTGCGCCATATATTACATTGAACTTACAGTTGTAAATCATACGTTAAATGAAACAGCAACTCAAACATTTTTGCTTGTATACCTTTGCGCTAACGGAAGAGTATGAATCGACCAAGAGTGATTGAAGAACGTTTGAACGAGTGACAGTCTTTCACGTGCAGTCCAAAGAAATCAGTTAGGAAGGCCAGTAGTGAGTTAGCAGTTCCACTGACGTCTGTGTGGAGACTTTCAGCGAGATACTTACAACTACGTCCTTATCTTTTGCAGTTGTTATAAGCTTTAATACCTACAGGTTACGGTTTACGTGCCGTGTTGTTGCTTGACGATAAAGATTTTCTTGATCTTGTTGTCTTTAGTGATGAGTTCGCACTTCAACTAAGTTCAGATGTGAACAGACATAATGTATGCATTCGGGGGTCATCAGATACCAATGAGATTGTACAGCTGCAAAGAGACTCCCCTACACTGAATGTTTTAAGTGCTATATGCCGACGGTAAGTTTATGGGCCTTTCTGTTTTGGTGAAGCAACTGTAACTGGTGTTTCTTATTTTGATGCCTTACAATGGTGGCTCTTTCCTAATTTGGAAGAAGCCGAACCATGAAACAATATTTGGCGGGGAAATGGTGCACCACCTCATTGGCATTACTCAGTACGCGACTGGGTAAACGACGTTACATCCGACCGCTGGATTGGCCGCAAGGGACCGGATGACAGAACTTGTTTTGCGCGACCTCCATGTTTCACACAATCTGACGCTATTCGGTTTTTACGTTTGGGCGTTCATAAGGGATCACACGTATATGCCTGTGCTACCAACAGATCTGTCCGACTTTAGGAACGGCACTGTTGCAACAGTGACTCCAGACACACTAGTCAAGAACTGGGAAGAACTCGACCATCGACTCAATGTGTGGCGAATGGTACTTTGAACACTTTTAAGAAAAGCTCTCTGAGTTGCTCTTTCGTTTAAAGTATTATTTATAATTGTAAGTTGAATGCAATAAGTGCTACAAAGCTTTAAAACAAGTATATTCATTTTCAAACACCCTGTATCTTAAAGAGCTCTCATGTGGACGGGTTGTGAAAACTCCCAAAAGTAAACGGAAACGACAGAAAACACGCTCGTGTAGCAATAGTTCGCGATTCTGTGTTCACAATCGTAGTACTGAGTGAAATTCTGAGGCTTGTGAATGAACACTTCGATCTTATGTCGTGCTAATTATGATGTTATCAAAGTTGGGAAAATTTATTGTTATTATCACTCTGAAATTAATTACATGACACATGTACTTCTCGAATTCTTAGAAATATTCTTTTAAAAGGCTGTATCTTTCTTAAATGAAACTTGCTTGACATTATGTTAAAGCAATGTAGTAGGGCCTATTCACTGAAGTAAGCAAATTATTATTATCAGATTAAAATATTTGTAGTAACTAAACAGTTTATTATAATTGAACTGTGTGACTATAAATGAAGCATCGGAAGTGAAAGAGGAAGCGGAACCGAACTTCACGGTTTAAGACGCCATGTAATGTTATTTTAGTGATTAGAAATTCAAATTAAATATACAAAGTACTCGACGGTGTAAGACCACTTATCTGTGTAACGTTGAACTCCCTGTAATTTGCTTGGGAATGGTACCTCACCGTCGCTGTATCCTCTCCTGTAGCCAGCTGGCCTGTAGTGCTGTAATTGTGTTACTGGGACAGAGCTGATGTTCGATCTGATCCCCTATCAGGGAAAGAGCTGGGAATCGTCGTCCATAAGAGTATATCAGCATCACAAAGACAGTTCTTAAAGAAACGTGCTATAAATAAATAAATAAATAAAATAGAAACTTTACCACAATGCTGTCACTGGAGAGGTAACACGTGAGGCGTCAGGATGTACAACCTACTGTTGCGCCGTCAGAGCTACGTCAATTACTTTCAGCCATGTCCTGGTCAAACCCAATGGCTCCCCACACCAGAAGTAACACAACTGTGTCTCTCCAAGACGTTGGAAGAAGGAGGGCTTTCTCCAGATCGGCACCATTTTCGCCTACTCGTCACCGATTGTCATCCGGGATAGAACAGACCTGCGATTCGCCGCTGTGCAGATCTGACCATACACGAGCGGATTTCCGCTGCGGGCCAGGGCCGCGGGCCAGTCCCGCGGATGTCTGAGACGAATATATTCCGCCGATCTGGAGTCCTTCGTTTGCCGTTAACGTGCAGTCACCGGTCGCCGGATCTAGCTCCCCGATATGCCTGCAGCCCGGGTCCATTCGAGTGTGTCGGCGGGTTCTCGTGATTTACACGCGGACCCGAGGTTGTACGACAGGCTAGAGGCAACAGGCGACGACTTTCAGGAATTGCGTCTGTACAGTGCGAAGTTTTACGGAAATTTTATTCATTCTAGTACATTTTCGCATTTTTAAAGTTATTTGTATCTTCGGAAAAAAGCATGGACGATGCTAGGAAGAAAACTGTGGTAGTCACTGGCCGCATGAGCCTTTTTAAAGCATATTAACTCGCAATACCTGTTAAATAATGGGCATAACACAGTTATGGATGATAGCTTACAATAATGAACATAAGTACGAGCAACATTTTATTGACATATACAACTCATTCTCCTCCATCCCTTTCATACGCTTCTTTCAAGAGACCTCCATCATTGAAGGTATTTTAAATCCGTCTTTGAAACTACAAGAAAATGTGTATTTTTGTCAGTAACTGCGTGCAGATTTATTGAAATAAACGTCTTTACAGTTTGGATTGTTTTCTGCACGTAAAAACAATTCATTATAAACGAGTTGATGTTACTTACTTCACACATTGATCAACCAGGACATCATGACCATCTAACTAATAGCTGGTATGTCCACCTTTGGCACGGATAACAGCGGTTAGGCGTCGTGGCATGCAAGCAATGTGGCCTTGATAGGTCATTGGAGGAGGCTGGCACCACACATGCACACACAAGTCACCTAATTCCCGTAAATTTCGGGAGAGTCGATGAGCTTTGACACCACGTTCAATCATATCCCGGATGTTTTCGATCGGGTTTACATATGGCGAATTGCGGGAGGGGGGAGGGCAGGCAGCACATCAATTGGAGCTCGTCACTTTGTTCCTCGAACCACTCCATCACATCACACTCTTGGTCTTGTGAGACAGCGCACTACTTGCTGAAAAATGTCACTGCCGTCGGGAAACATGATCGACATATGGTCGTCATTCTTCCTTGCACGAGCTCCACTTAACCCATCGATGCTCATGTTCATGCTCCCCAGATCATAATGGAGGCACCTCTAGCTTGTCTCCGTCCTGCAGTACAGGTGTAAAGGAGCTGTATCCCTGGAAGACAACGGATTCGCGCCGTCCCATCGGCATGATAAAGAAAGTATCGCGGTTCATCAGACCGAGCAACGCTCTACCACTGAGCCAACGTCCAGCGTCGATGTCACGCGCCCATTTCGGTACTAGTTGCCGATGTCGTGGTGTTAACAGTGGCACACGCGTGGGTCGTTGGTTGCGGAGGCCCATCATTAGGAGTGTTCGGTGCACTGCTTGTTCAGACATGCTTGTATTCTCCCCATCGTTAACGTCTTATGTTAGTTACACCACAGTTCGCCGACTGTCCTGTTTTACCAGTCAGCCCAGCCTACGACGTTCGACATTTGTAATGAGTTCTGGTCGCCCAACCTCACGACGTCTCGACGTGGTTGCACCTTGGTTTCGCCACGCGTTGAAGACATTCATAACAGCGCTCCTCGGACACCCGGAAAGTCGTGCAGTTTGCGAAATGCTCGTGCCGAGGCTCCGTGTCGTCACAATCTGCCCTCGGTCAAACTCAGATAGATCGCGCGCCTTCCCCATTCTACACAAGGACAGCACGCTCACTCATACTACATACGCCGTGCATGTGTCTGACTAGCGGTCATTCCTCGCCCAGGTAACACTGCTATCGCCTGGACGAGTTTATATCGATAGTAGGTCGGTGGTATAATGTTGTGGCTGATCAGTGCGCTACGTCCGATTTTCACTCAAATCAGTAAACGCTGTTTGCTTGCATTTTTTTTTTCAGGTATTCCCTCCTTTGACAATGTTCTTAGTTTTTGTAACACTTTGGTCCATAAATTTTTCAACTATCTCTTTGGACCCCATATGTTTTAAGTTCTTGTTTGTGTAATGTTTCTATGTTAGTTTTCACAAACGCCTCAGTTGTATAAGTTTTTCGAGGTGGTCATTGCTTCGTCCCCTTAACTACACTTACAGCAACTGAAACTTACTGACACCTGACAACCACTCATTGATTTACGGAGAACTTCGAGTATCACCAAAATTTATCTGGTTGTCATGTTAAAATTTGTATCGTCACAGCAAAGTGGAGTTTACACTCTGTCACCACACTAACAATCCAAATGACATTGCAAATGCCAAGGAATCCTGAAATAGCAGTTTATTAAACAAAGAACTGAAGACAAATCAGGTCAAAAACTTATGAAATGGAACGTTCTCGGTATAGCTACAAAGCTGTAATCTCTTCACTTACGTTCTTGCAAAGCCATGCTATTCTCATTTCACCAGCTACCAAGGACTCTTATAAATTACATCATTCTATTGCAAAAGTCTGCAGTTACTCGTATATCGCAGTATATGAAAAAGTTCGGTTTGGTTACCGTACGGAAAAAACTCTTCTTTTTGTGTGCTATGATTTGTCAAAATCTCATTTAGATATCTCGAACCGCTTATGAGATATGAGGGGTGTGAGTATTTCATTCCAGTTTTGTTGCTGACTCGCGCGGTAGTAAATGAGTTTGACACATGTCACCAATTTTCTCGACATATGTGATAGAGACCTCCTCCCAACTGTAAAGAAAAATTCGATATGTTAACTAAATTTCATACGTATCAATATGTGGTGTAATAAGCACCATTCGCAAAATCGTTGTGACCCATATTTTTAATTGGCAAAATTTTGAATTTTACCATGTGTCTTATTTACATGCGAAATATCACATTAAGTATGACCATTAGCGAAATAAGAGGCACTTCATCACGACTTAACTTTTGTGTTCTGCCTTATGGCATGTCTTGCCATTGCCGGCCGCGGTGGCCAAGCGGATCTAGGCGCTTCAGTCCGGAACCGCGAGACTGCTGTAGTCGCAGGTTCGAATCCTGCCTCGGGCATGGATGTGTGTTATGTCCTTAGGTTAGTTAGGTTTAAGTAGTTCTAAGTTCTAGGGGACTGATGACCTCAGATGTTAAGTCCCATAGTGCTCAGAGCCATTTGAACCATTTGTCTTGCCATGGGGGAAGCCTCGTCAGAGAAGTCCACCACATGAGTGTCTAGGGAAGGGATTCTAATGGTGGTTTCCCGTTGTGTTCCACTGATGATGCTGGAATGATAATGAGGACAACACAACGCCCAAGCCCTGAGAGGAGAAAATCTCCGACCCAGCAGGGAATCGAACCCGGGTCCCTTGGAGTGACAGAACGCCGTGCTGACCACTTTTTTTTCGTTGTGTTTGGTCGTTGCGGACGTCACATGACATCCGTTCAAGTTCATTGTTGATCCACTCAGTTTTTTTTATCACAGAGGCCAACCAGCTCTCTAACCGAACACTCTGAGCTACCGTGCAGGTTCAAAATGGTTCAAATGGCTCTGAGCATTATGCGACTTAACTTCTGAGGTCATCAGTCGCCTAGAACTTAGAACTAATTAAACCTAACTAACCTAAGGACATCACACACATCCATGCCCGAGGCAGGATTCTAACCTGCGACCGTAGCGGTCGCTCGGCTCCAGACTGTAGCGCCTAGAACCGCACGGCCACTCCGGCCGGCTACTGTGCATAAAGCTAACTGAACTAAAAATCACTCTTGTACGGAATAGTTTCTTGAAACACGTTTGAGAAAGATTGTGGGTAGCCGACGTGAGCACGTTTGTTTGGCCGGCGTAGCGCGTCGGCCACCGGCTCGCCGAGAACTCAGGGGTGGCTCGCCTCGCTGAAATTCGCCCATTTGTGTGCCTGTTGAGAGGCCGGATCACCGATTCTCGGAACTGCGGGTCACGGTCTGAAGATCGTGGCTTCATTAACCCACGGGACGGGGACTGCAGGTATTCAAGAATCCACCTGAAATGTCCGTGGCCCATCGCGGAAATCCACTCGTGTATGACCAGCTCATGCGACGCCATTCATCAGCACCGCACCAAACACGAGTTTGTGTTGTGCTGTTAACGGCAACCTACCCATAGGACGGTAATTCCCTACTCCGTCAGCTGCTAGTCTCCGACCAGTGGTGTAGAATGATGCAGAGTACTGCAAGGGTTCCAGTACTTGTTCGCGGATTCCAGGCGCAGATGTAAAGCGGCGACGGTGTGCTTGAAGCACAATACGTAGCTCCTCCAGTGTGGTTGTCGAACGTGGTGGACTGGAATGCGCCTGCCCTCACATTCCCATGCTGTCCAACATCGAGCCGCTATCACATCCGTATGCAACACAAATCTGGATATTGCACGATTAGATCAGACGGGCAGATCGAGACACACAATAACGCCCCTTTCAAACTCTGTCAGATGCTGATAACGCTATCTCACACGAGTATGCGGCATCTCCGTGTCCTTCCGAATGATCACTCAACATGTGGTACTGTCCATGCACTTATATGCCCTACCAGGCCTGGCAACAACACTGAACAGTAACAATGCTAACGCACGCTGGTGGCCGTTCTACCAGTTACAGATAATTGCAACTCTTATCGCTTACAAACCAAACGATGGCATGTCCAAAAAGTAAGCGTACTGTGACACTAACGGGCTGTGGTCTTTTTGTTTTTTGAGGGTGGGCAACAATGAGTGGTAGAGAGGATCCCCATAGAGGGGGGAGCCAGTATCCAGAAAAATGGTAGTGCGTTAACTCACGTTGTAGTGTCCAATTGTGTGCAAGACGTCGGTGAGAAATCCCGCCAAGTATGAGACACGTGTTGTGATCCGCTTCTTTCTCGCCGAAAGAATAACGCCTACAAAAATTTTTTCGCCAATCAAAACGGTTTACGGCGAAGTTGCTGTGAACAAATCGAGTGTGGTTAAGTGGGGTAGGCGGTTTGGTGGCGCGAGAGCAAATGTTCATGACGAACGGGGGAGTGGAAAACCTTCCACTTTGACGAGCTTCTGCAAAAAATCGAGGAAGCTGTTCGTAACGACTACGAGTTGACAATGATTGAAATTCCTGCGATCTTTTCACAACCCCCCAGAACTCTGTTATACGAGATGCCCACATAAACGCTGGGATACCGAAAAATGTGCGCAAGATGGGTCCGAAAGCAGATGACAGAGCAGCACAAGACTAATCGGGTCAATAGCGCCCTCGAGTTTCTTAAGCGACTTGAATTGTAAGGCGAGATTTTCTGAGCTCTATCGTGACTGCAGGTCAAACCTGGGTGCCTCATTACGCGGTCAAAACATAGAGACAGTCGTCACTGCGGCGTCATACCAATTCCTCACCTGTCAAAAAATTCAAAACGACAATTTCGGGCAAAAAAAAGAGAACATTCCTGAGGTTTAGCAATTTTTGTCTCAGGAGGGAACCGTCAATGCACAACATTATTATGAGACCCTAAAAACCATAAAAGACCATAAAAAACGTAAAAAGGAACATTCAAAAGAAGAGGAGGGGAATTCTGACGAGAGGAGCGTCCTTGTTGCGGGACAATGCACGTCCTCGAATAGCCTTATCCACCAAGAAGCTCTTGGACTCATTGGGTTGGGATGTTTTCAGCCACTCACCGCATTCACCTGACTTTGCGCCTTTCTGAAGGCACACATGAGTGGAATTAAATTTTCAACCTACTAGCAGGTGCAGAACGAGGTTCTGAAGTGGGAGAAGGAGCTGGTGGGAGAGTTCTTTGAGGAGGGTATACAGAAGTTCGTGCTACGGCTCACAACATGTATTGAACAGAATGGCTATTATGTGGAAAAATAGTCAACAAGCATAGCAAAAACGTTTAACTTTGCCAAATACACCTTTTCTGAAAAGATCTAAAAATATAATACACTTATTTTCTGAAGATACCTTGATACACGGGTAGGAATTGGCACTGACATCCGATCATATTTTCTAGGTGCTCCACTTTCTTTCGCAGGCAATGTAAATATTTTATAGTTTCTAGTGTTAAAGTTATAAGCATGTTGCACGTTAATAGTTGAGGTCACACCACGTTATACACAGACTGGAAAAAAAAGACAACACTAGATGATAATTTACGTAGAGTATTGAAATTTCATTTCATTTGTCTAGGTAACATATTTAAGTGATTAAAGTTGCAAGATCACTGGTTAATATAAGCGCGAGGTAAGTTACGGAAAATTCAAAAGGCTGGCACATTAATAACCTGTGTAGCCGCCAGATGTTGAATGTGAGCATGCACACGAGCATGCAATGTGTTTTACAGATGACAGAAGTCAGTTTATGGGATAGAGTTCGATGTCTGTTGCACTTGGTCGGTTAATACTCCTTCCGGATGCCGCTGGAGATCCCGTACGATGATGTCCCATATGTGCTCGATTGGAGACAGATCTGGTCATCGAGCAAGCCAAGGCAACATGTCGACACTCTGTAGAGCATGTTGGGTTACAACAGCGGTATGTGGGCGAGCGTTATCCTCTTGGAAACCACCCCCTGATATGCTGTTCATGAATGGCAGCATAGCAGGTCAAATCAGCAGGCTCACGTACAGATCTGCAGTCAGGGTACGGGGGATAGCCACGAGGGTGCTCCCGCTGTCGTATGAAATCGCACCCCATACCATAACTCCAGCTGTAGATCCAGTGTGTCTAGCAGGCAGACAGGTTGGTTGCAGGCCTTGAACAGGCCTTCTACTAACATACGGCCATCACTGGCACCAAGTCAGAACCTGATTTAATCAGAAAACACAAGTCCTCCACACCGGCCTCCAATGAGCTCTCGCTTGACACCATTGAAATCGCAAATGGCAATGGTTTGGGGCCAGTGGAATGCACGGACAAGGTGTCTGTGTCATCGCTGTCCTTGAAGTAGCCGATTTGTATCATTTCGTTGTGCCAACTGTTGCTGAAATTGCTGCTGCAGTTGAAGTACAATGCGGCGGAGCCTTGCCCCAAAAGGGATGATCTCTCTCGGTAGTCATATGGCCGTTCGGAGCACGCTCTTCTTGAGACCATACATTCTCGTGACCACCGCTGCCAGCAGTCATGTACAGTGGCTACGCTCCTGCCAAGACTTCCTACAATATCCCCGAAGAAGCATTCAGCTTCTCGTGGACGCACTACTCGACGTCGCTCACATTCAGTGAGGCGTTGATAATGTCGCCTTTGTCACATTAAAGAGACTCTTGACTAACATCAATTCGCCACATCCAATCTCAAAAGCAGCTAATGATCACAACCGTTGAAGCGTGTATTCAAAGTCAACCTGCTTCTGGCGCCACTCTTATCCGACTGGCACGAGATTTGAATAGACATCATCTTTCAGTTGCAGAAAAAAGTCTACCAGCTTTCGTCTCTGTTGCATATCTTCTTCTTGGAGTTGCGATTTTTTCCTTCAGTGTTTTTAGAAGGGATAGCAGGAGACTACAGGAACAAACTGTGCCCCATACCGAGAATCGAAACCTGGATCCGCAAGCGACAAAATCCGTGGGAGGGAAGGACCTCCCTCGTTGTAGCTCAGCAGCGCTTCGCGCCGGTTTACGGTTGCTTTTTCTGCACGTGCAGAAAGAGGCTGCTGAGCGGATCTTTTCTTTTCTTTTGGCCGCTGGGAGGGGAGCCGGGGCCAGATGTGCGGCGTCGCCATTGTGCGGTCCGCGGTTCGACGCCCGGGCCGGGCGCAGCTGCCGCTGCGGCACGTGCGGGCCCGGCTGGCAGCGCATCTGTCGCGCCACGCGCTCCAGCCACAGTGTGCCCGCTGGCTGGGCCCGTCAGCAGCGGGCAGGAACACCACATCCGAACAGCGGCTCGTCTCCGCTCGCTGGCCACGCCTCGCACTGAGAACCGAGGCAGTTTCATCTGTTCTCGTAACACTGTCTTCAAGATAAATAAATGTAAACGTCGAGCAACTATGGCCTCCCGTAGGGTAGGCCGTTCGGCGGTTGCAAGTTTTTCGATTTGACGCCACTTCGTCGATTTGAGGGTCGATGGGGATGAAATTATGATGATTAGGACAACACAACACCCAGTCCCTGAGCGGAGAAAATCTCCGACCAAGCCGGGAGTCGAACCAGGATCCTTAGGATTGACATTCTGTCGCTTTGACCACTCAGCTACCGGGGGGGGGGGGGGGACGTCGTCAACATGTACAGCCGACTCTAGATAAATCGAACTTTCAACATTTTGCGTGCTATTGGCGTAATATACTATTTAAAAAAAGATAGATAAAATTAGAAAAGACAGATAAAAATTGAAAAAAGAAACGACGCACGCCTAAGAAATTATCCAGATTGGAGGGGGGGGGGGGGGGGGAATCCGTAGGTGTGACCGCAATTTCAGACAAATTGGATGATTTATACGAAAGAAAGAGCATCACAAATTGAGCAAGTCAGAAACGCGCTGGTCCACTTCTGGCGGTTATGCAAGCACTTATTCGACTTGGCATTGGTTGACATAGTTGCTAGATTTCTTCCTGTGGGACATGGTGCCAAATTCTGTCTAATTGGAGCGTTAGATCGTAAAAACTCCGGCTGGTTGGAGGGTATTGCTCATAATGCTCCAAACATTTTCAGTTGAGGAGTCAAGCGGCGACCTCGCCGGCCGAGCCAGGGTTTGGCAAGCACGAAAACAACCAGTGGAAACTCTCGTCGTGTGCGGGTGGGCGTTACTTTACTGAAATGCAAGCCAAGGGTGGTTTCTCATGAAGGGCAACAAAACGACGTGTAGAATATCATCGGTGTACCGCTTTGCTGTAAGGATGACGCGGATGACACCCAAAGGCGACCTGCATTGAAATTAAATGGCACCCCAGATCATCATTCCTGGTGGTCGGGTCGTATGGCAAGCGATGGTGAGGCTGGAATCCCACCGCCGTCCGAGGCGTCTTCAAACGCGTCTCTACTGATCATATGGGCTCAGTTCGAAGCGGGACTCATGAGTGAAGGCAATTCTGCTCTAGTCAATGAGATTCCAGGCGGAAGAGTGTATGGAGACCCCATGGACAGGAGTGGTATACCAATCTCACTGTCGCACGCGATACCGCCAAACAAGCTACAGTGATGATATGAGATGCCATTTCATTTCAAAGCGAGACCCTTTTGGTTGGTATCCGAGATACCACTTACAGCACAGCGATACGTCGGCGATATTCTGTGCCATGTTTTTTTTTTTTTTTTTTTTTTTTTTTTTTTCCTTCATGAGAAGCCATCCTTGACTTACACTTCAGCAGCATAGTGGTCGCCCGAACACGGCGAGAGATTGAAACACGTATGTAACGTAGCAGCGATGGTGAGGCACGTTAAAATCTTTGACCAGAAAGCCTATTATCGTGGTTAGTATGCGCTTGACCGCGCGAGTGTTACGAGCAGTACGCTAGTAGTCGTCGTGCAGTACACTCTGTCGGTAGTAGCAGTCCAGTGCGGTTGTGTGATGTAGTCTGTCGGCAGTAGTGGTCTAGTCCTGTCACGGTCGCGAGCGGGACGCAGTCGGCGAGCGTCGACATGGCATTCTGGTCAAGATGCTGAATGAGGTATATTGTTAGTGTAGGTAACCATCAGATAATGTAAAGTTTATTTATTGTAATTAATTTTCAACAAGTGCCCCAATAATAATTTTCATTTTAAAGCAATATTTTTAACAAAAGAAGCATTTAATTGAACCAACGATTTCCTTCCATTTCCCTTAAAGAAAAGTTTCAGTTAAATTTAAAAAAAAATATAAAATATTATTTGCAATGCAGTTCCTCCAAGCCGTGGCCAACAATAAGAGCAGAAATTTGACAAGCAGTTTCAATGAGGTAAGAAATTAATTCTGATTTTTTTGCACAGGGCCAAAGACCGATATTTCGGTTTAATTGAGTTATCATTATCACTGAGATTTTCTTATCACTGAATGGACTTTAATTTTTTTTGTGAAGAACTTATATTTGAGTCAGATTGCGATTCTCATTTTTTATTGTCATTAAATTTAATTGCTAGGGAGGTTACGCCTGGTTCCATTTCTATTAAATATTGTCATTTAAATTTCGGTGGGGAGGTTACAAGATTCTACTTCGATTTTCGCCGTGCTTGCCAAATTTGATCTTGGCCAGTAAGGTCACCGGATCCCTCCCCAATTGCAGGCGTTTTGAGCATTATGGACAATTTGGTAGGATATCTGTCAGGAACACATTCAAAAACTCTGTCAATCAATGCCAAGCTGAATAACTCCTTGCGTAAGGGCCAGAGTGGACCAACGGTTTACTGACTTGTCAATTTGTGAATCTCTTTCTATTGAATAAATCATCTGGCTTTTCTGAACTTGTAATCATTTATTTGTCTGTACATGTAGATCACATCTACCGATTTCCTTTCCATTCGGCAAATTCCTTCGCGTTGTGCGGTTCTTTTATTTGTTAGTTCTGTCTTTATCTTTTTTTAAAGTATTTTATGGTGTTTGTGTGGAAAGGGAGTGTCCAGCGGACGTTATATTACGTCTTCGTTGTTACGATGATCAGGATGAGGTCAAAAAGATACTACACACCAAGCAATGCAATTACTCTTTTCTGCCGTGCCCCCTCGGAGCCTCCGCTCTCGCCTGTGGTCTTGTGTTGCCGGTTCTCTCCTCCTCCCTGAGGTATTCGCAGGATTTAGATTTTGATGTGGCTGATTACATGGACATTCGTAATTCCTTGAGAGCTCTGTGTACTAGTTGGAACACCCTCACGTCTGTTGTTCGACAGGGAGTGGTGATGCAGTAGGAGCTTTTCCACTCCATAGCACTCAGTTCATATAGTGTCACATATGTCCTGTCTGCCTTTTGGGGACATCCTAATATTACATGGTTCATGTCTTCTTGTTCTTCCCCACAAGTAAAAAGACGATTTTCTATCACACCCGGGCGATGCAAATGTTTTTTAAACGACCGTGATTGAATTTCATACGTGCAATGCTTTTATAAAAATCTCTTGACACCCTGTTCTCCATAAGCCAACGCGTTGATGGGATCGCAGGTTTATGTAGAAATTACACTTCTTTTGCTGTAAATTTGATTAAATTTGTACATAGATACTAATTAAAACTTAGAGTTGTAACCAATATGCATGAACTATAGCCTGTTGTATGGTCATGAAACCAAAATCCAAATAAATCCATACATATTATAAAAATGGATGTAAGTATGCATGTTCACATCTCCTCTTAAACCAGTAGACCGATTTCCACCAACCTTGGTACACATATCACTTACTATCTGGAAAGAGCCGTTGTAGGGATAAGAACAAGCTACATATCAAAGGGGTGGGGGATAATGGGAGACAGTAGCCCACGACGAGCAAATACCCAGACACTTTTTATCCAGTATTTGAGAATTAGAGCACTTCGTTACATGCAACAAACTTCACACATAAATTAAAATCTTTACGAAACTTTTTCTCGTTGACAAACCGCACAAGAAGACGAAAGTAAAAAAAAAAAAAAAAAACCACTTTGTCGCTTACCCCATTTTCGTGCGTCATGCACTAAAACTGCCGCAGCAGGCATGACATTTGAATTTATTACTTCTTCACTCTGTACGAGTATTCGCTACAATTTTGCCGACGGTATTCACAAACAGAGAGCGTGACAAGTCGCCCCCTACTTTTAAATGTCCATAAGTTTTGTGATTGTTGATATTTATTAATTAACGTTGCTGTGTTTTTAACAGGATCCCTGAGAATATCTTGACCGTCGGTAGTATCTTCTTACGATGAATTACGAGATGGCAGCAAAGTCAACTTTTCAAGAGGCGCTCCCAGGTCGCATCGTGGTTTTTGAAGTGTGCCGAACTGTAACCCTTGTTAAGCATTGTGGTGGAGTGTTCACAGCCCTCCGCCACACTTTATGTTAACATAATTAGGAGTAGTTACACCAAGCTAATGACAACAGCATTGGTTGTGGATAAATCAAGAGGACGACCTTTGGTGGTGCGATATACACAAAATGTAGCGGCAGTGATGGACATCTGGACACACAGTCCTGGTAAATCAACACGACAGGCAGCTTCTGAGAGGGGAATCAGCAGGCACATGGCGCTTGTTTTGTTAAAGATGGAACTGATCCAGAAACTCTGGAAATCCCAGTATGCTCAGGAGTTGTCGTTGCAGGATTGTAACAAGCAGATAGAATATGGGGAGAATGTCATGTATAATGGTTGGTTGATTGGTTGGGGGTTGGTGGCGAACAGCGAGGTCATTGGTCCCATTGTGGTATCATTATGGCGTAACGATTGGCCGGATTTGTTAAAGGATATTTGAGGCGGTGTTTCACGTTGTGGATTCGTCTATCGATAATGGTTCAAATGGCTCTGAGCACTATGGGACTCAACTGCTGAGGTCATTAGTCGCCTAGAACTTAGAAATACACTCCTGGAAATGGAAAAAAGAACACATTGACACCGGTGTGTCAGACCCACCATACTTAATCCGGACACTGCGAGAGGGCTGCACAAGCAATGATCACACGCACGGCACAGCGGACACACCAGGAACCGCGGTGTTGGCCGTCGAATGGCGCTAGCTGCGCAGCATTTGTGCACCGCCGCCGTCAGTGTCAGCCAGTTTGCCGTGGCATACGGAGCTCCATCGCAGTCTTTAACACTGGTAGCATGCCGCGACAGCGTGGACGTGAACCGTATGTGCAGTTGACGGACTTTGAGCGAGGGCGTATAGTGGGCATGCGGGAGGCCGGGTGGACGTACCGCCGAATTGCTCAACACGTGGGGCGTGAGGTCTCCACAGTACATCGATGTTGTCGCCAGTGGTCGGCGGAAGGTGCACGTGCCCGTCGACCTGGGACCGGACCGCAGCGACGCACGGATGCACGCCAAGACCGTAGGATCCTACGCAGTGCCGTAGGGGACTGCACCGCCACTTCCCAGCTAATTAGGGACACTGTTGCTCCTGGGGTATCGGCGAGGACCATTCGCAACCGTCTCCATGAAGCTGGGCTACGGTCCCGCACACCGTTAGGCCGTCTTCCGCTCACGCCCCAACATCGTGCAGCCCGCCTCCAGTGGTGTCGCGACCGGCGTGAATGGAGGGACGAATGGAGACGTGTCGTCTTCAGCGATGAGAGTCGCTTCTGCCTTGGTGCCAATGATGGTCGTATGCGTGTTTGGCGCCGTGCAGGTGAGCGCCACAATCAGGACTGCATACGACCGAGGCACACAGGGCCAACACCCGGCATCATGGTGTGGGGAGCGATCTCCTACACTGGCCGTACACCACTGGTGATCGTCGAGGGGACACTGAATAGTGCACGGTACATCCAAACCGTCATCGAACCCATCGTTCTACCATTCCTAGACCGGCAAGGGAACTTGCTGTTCCAACAGGACAATGCACGTCCGCATGTATCCCGTGCCACCCAACGTGCTCTAGAAGGTGTAAGTCAACTACCCTGGCCAGCAAGATCTCCGGATCTGTCCCCCATTGAGCATGTTTGGGACTGGATGAAGCGTCGTCTCACGCGGTCTGCACGTCCAGCACGAACGCTGGTCCAACTGAGGCGCCAGGTGGAAATGGCATGGCAAGCTGTTCCACAGGACTACATCCAGCATCTCTACGATCGTCTCCATGGGAGAATAGCAGCCTGCATTGCTGCGAAAGGTGGATATACACTGTACTAGTGCCGACATTGTGCATGATCTGTTGCCTGTGTCTATGTGCCTGTGGTTCTGTCAGTGTGATCATGTGATGTATCTGACCCCAGGAATGTGTCAATAAAGTTTCCCCTTCCTGGGACAATGAATTCACGGTGTTCTTATTTCAATTTCCAGGAGTGTAGTTAAACCTAACTAACCTAAGGACATCACAAACACCCATGCCCGAGGCAGAATTCGAACCTGCGACCGTAGCGGTCTTGCGGTGTCTATCGATACAACTGCCATTAATGAGCAGAAAGAAATCCAGGACTGACAACTGAGAAATCACCAGGTCGACCAAAATTGAATCTGGTGAGATACGACCGTGGATCGTCTCATTGGTCCATTCATATTACGAGACACCATGAACAGAGACCATATCGCCAGATGCTGAATGAATACGTGTGGCCACTGGTATCGCAATGGAACAACGCTGAGAATATCCTTTATTTTGCCTCCCTCGTTAGTGACTGGCTGGGAGAAAACTTTCCACTATGTTGACTGGGACGGCGAGGACCCAATGAATGGTCTCCGAGAAGTCCTGACCACATCCCTTGTAATTTCTTCTCGTAAGGTTGTACGAAATAAAATGTATACTGAACAAATCCACGCACTCTGGACGAGTTAAAAGAAACGCTTATAGTTGTCCCTGGAAATATATCTGTGACTTTCTGCAGGAATCGACTGATGACACTCCTACACATTTACTCCGTGTGGCCGAAAACGCAGAAGCATATGGAGAAATGAAGTGTAGTACACATATTCTCATGGTCCTGAGAACCGACAACTTGTTTCCTGTGCAAGTATTCATTAACCCTAGCACCAATAAACTCTGATCTGTCACATAGATGTCTAGGGCGGGGGGGGGGGGGGGGGGGGGGGGGCCGGCGGCAAAAATTGCTCTCAAATTCTTTTCACTTTTTAACATTTTGTTTGTTTGTTTTTATTATTTAATGAACTAGGAATTTCTTTACTAGGTTGCACCACACTTTCCATAGTTATCAGGAACATTATAACATATACAAATACAGTAAATAAAGTAATGAATATGAGAAATATTATTATATTTTTATCATGAAAGTAACACTTTCAGATACATCAGACTTATATTAAGAAATCATAAAAGAACGTATAATAGCAAACCACAAATAAGAAAACAGAAAATCAAAGTCAGAAATTACAATTGAGTTTTTCCTTCCTACTCACTTTCACTTTCAATTTCACAACCTTTGCATATGATTGTTTTTGCAGAATGAGTGGAACACACATACTTGGAACACCTGCAACAAACTATAGACACTTTTGTCATCTTGTATTTTTTCTTTTTCAGTGTTTTACTCTTCGAACAGATGTGACATCTATCTGTCGAATAAAATTCAACAGATTGAACAGCTGCAGTAAGGCTCGGCAGCGTTTTCCCTACAACACTTTCCATTGCAGGGATGATAGGCTTTTGCGAACCCATCATATTCTTTGCTCTCTCTTCCACATGTGGCCTAACGAGCTGTTGACCCAATTCTAGCAGATACAGCCTTCTTACATTGAGCTTCCTCTTATTCCAGTTTGGGTTGTTTATCATGAAAATTGTTCCAGCATTGAGGCAGGCAATATCTATCAAGGTGAAAAAGAGAGGTAATGGCCACCTTCTCGACCCTCGTTTTACTAAATGATGTCGCGTCATTTGATCAGTGCTGTCTATGCCCCCTTTGGTGACATTATAGTAGAGACTGATGTTTTCCTCTGTCGACTCATCTACCTTGTTATCATTGTGTTGTGTGGAAAGAAGTGGGGGATTCATAGTAGACTTCAGTTTGGAGATGTATGAAACCAAGGTAAATGGTGCGTTGCCTGTTTTCGGACCTGTGAATAGGAACTTTGAGGAAAATAGTTCTCGACCCTGAGTCTTCTTTAGCCTTCCCACGCCCGGGTTCCCGGGTTCGATTCCCGGCGGGGTCAGGGATTTTCTCTGCCTCGTGATGGCTGGGTGTTGTGTGCTGTCCTTGGGTTAGATAGGTTTAAGTAGTTCTAAGTTCTAGGGGACTGATGACCATCGATGTTAAGTCCCATAGTGCTCAGAGCCATTTGAACCATTCTTCTTTAGCTGTTCTGGTATGTGTTTTCTGTTACTCTTCAATGTTCTCACCAAAGTTAACTTGTCATCATTGTAAAGCTCCTCGGCTAGGTCTGTGCATGGACAATAACGATCTGTTGTTATATTTTTTTCCAGTTCCTGCCAGAGGATTCACTAGGCATCCAACAACTGCCTTTGCACTCCGTTCCTCGGCAGGTCGTTCATTCTTCCGTGCATAGGCCTCCATTTTTGAACATACCGGATGTGTGCATCTGATAACATCCTAATCAATGAGCCATGATCCACAGGCTCTGTCTTTCATAAAGACTTTAAAGAGACATCTTCCTCGAAATAGGGAGAGCATTTCATCGCTCGTTAGATTTGCACTTGGTATGTAGTATTTCACAAACATTTCGTCAATTTTGTTGAAAACTTCACGATGGGGGCAAAACTTATTCTGCTTTCGTCTTTCGGTTCTTGTTTCTTTATCATCAAATGTAATCAGGGGCAGAATTTCTCCACATCGAATGCGACTCATTGTAGCTATGTAGATATTCTTTCCCAGTACTTTCCCCCTTAAGTCCTCAAGAGACAGTGTAGTGTCATTATTTGTGCCCATGAGTATCAAAATACCTATGAAGGCGTACATTTCTTCTATGGTCGTAAGTTTTAAGCTCTTATGACGAGCTTCTTGGTTTGTATAGTCCACGATAATCTTCATTATTTCGAGAGCTATAAACTTTTTGAAAAATTCTGACACATTAGAGGTCAAGCCTTTCTGAGCCAAACCTTCACGAAAATTCACTATATTCCGTACAGAACTGCGCAGTTGCCTTGGAGGCGAAGTAGTATATTCCCTACCGCCTTTTGCTGTATCAATGATGCTGGAAGCAGCTGCATGCTGTTCATCAGGGGATGAACTCCGTGAACTTGACTCATTTTCAGTTGCTGTGTCACTATCGTATGTATCATCTTCTTCTGGATCACTTTCATCACCTTCACTTGCTTCATATATTATAGCTGACACTTCTTCATCTGTGAGAAACCTCTGATACCAACGAGACATTTTATTAGAACTGCGAGTAATGTACAACTGCTCGAAAACAAAGGAGATTTATTTCAAAACGACAATGGCAACACAATACAGCGGAACCAGCAGCAGTCATGCATTTCTTTCTGCCATATTGAGAAATATTTTAAATGAGAAAAGTTGTCTCACCGATGTCTAAGGAGGGGGGGGGGGGGGGGCAAAAACTGCCCGCACTTAAATATAATAGGCAGATTTAAATAGTTCACAAAAATTATAAAACCATGACAGCACATACTCTAGATATTTTTCTACAACTACCTAAATTCTTGCATGTTCACTATTACACAAATAAAACAAATAATGCGGGAAATTTTTGTCCTCCCCCCCCCCCCCTTAGTGGTGCTAGGGTTAATAAAAGTTCATGGACGTTTAAAACTAGGGAGTGACCTCTCGCCCACCATGTATATCACTGAATGTACCTCCGAAGTTTTATCACTGTGCAACATTTAGTCCAGGAGACGTCGTAAACACTGAGCTGCGTCTAAACGACACTGCAACGCGAATTTCACTAGAGATACAGGTGAACCATGTTGAGCCGTGCGCGACTCGTATTCGAGCCGTTATTGCTTGACATCCTGTCTTGGCGGTACTCTCGTCTCGTGGCAGCAGCAGCGCTTATCGATAACAGCACTTTCGTCGTATCTTTGGAGCGACCACTAGTATTTCCGCGTTTCTGAAGAAGAGAAATTTGTTAACATCGAGTATAGATTTAAGTGTCAGGAAGTCGTTTCTGAAAGCATTTGTATGGAGTGTAGCCATGCATGGAAGTGAAACATGGACGATAAATAGTTTGGATAAAAAGAGAATAGAAGCTTTAGAAATGTGGTGCGACAGCAGAATGCTGAAGATAAGATGGGTAGATCACATAACTAATGAGGAGGTATTAAATAAAATTGCAGAGAGGAGAAATTTGTGGCACAACTTGACTATAAGAAGGGATCGGTTGGTAGGACATGTTCTGAGGAATCACGGGATCACCAATTTAGTGTTGGAGGGCAGCGTGCAGGGCAAAAATCGTAGAGGGCGACCAAGAGATGAATACCCTAGGCAGATTCAGAAGGATGTGGGTTGCAGTAGGTACTGGGCGATGAAGCAGCTTGCACAGGATAGAGTAGCATGGAAAGCTGCATCAAACAAGTCTCTGACCTGAAGACCACAACGGCCGTAATCGGAAGACCACAGAGTGGTGACACTGGACGTTTTCAAATAAATCGCGTTTTATGCTTTTCTGTCAGAATGGTTGTGGTTTGCAGTAATTTTGCGAAAGTCATCGAGTAAAACAGATGTCTGGTGTCCCCGAAGGAAGTGCTACAGATCCACTGCTGTTCCTGTTCTACATAAACGATTTACGTGGATTGTTTGCAGATGATGTTGTCATATACCATATTGTAAATTCATCAGTTGAACAAAACCAATCGAAAAATAATGTAGGCTAAGTATCTGTTTGGCGCGAATTACGAATAACTTAAACTGGCACAATCACGCACTTAATGTTGTGGTAAAACAAAGCAAAGACTGCGATATATTGGCAGAACACTTAGAAAAGCAACGGGTCCACTAAAGAGACTGCTTACATTACGCTTGTTCGAAATAGGAGACAGAATTCCACGGATATGATACGCGAATTGGGGGAGCGGGGGGAATCATTAAAACAAAAATGTTTCCGTTGCGGAAGGATCTTCTCATGAAATTCAATCAACAACATTCTCCTCAGAGTGTGAAGATATATTGTTGCCTCCCTACTACATAGGGAGAAAGGATCATCTTAACAAGATAAGAGAAATCAGAGCTCACACGGAAAGATTTAGATATTAGCTTTTCCTGCCCACTGTCCGAGAGTGTAACAAAATAGAACTATCTTGAGGATGGTTCGATGAGCCATCTGCCAGGACTCAACTGTGAATTGCAGAGTAATCATGTAGATGTAGGTCAGACAAATGGCCGTTGATGTGTACGGTGTGAAACATCTGAAAGCAGACACCCTGCAAGTACTATGATCTGGAGAATGTGCTCTGAGTGAACTCGTTATTCTGAAAGGTACAATGGATCAACACTAGTCTGCATCCATCCCTGGAGCCCATGTCCACTCCTTCATGCGGTCTGTTCCTCCTCGGCACGACGGCGTCTACAATGAGTCACACATGTAGCGAAGAGCACCAGGCTGAGTTTACCGTTTACCACTCAGTGGCGCCTTTGTCACCAGTGAACAGCATTCAGCATGGGTGTATGAACCAGGCGCCTAACGCGGAGGCACACGCGCAGCAGTGTTCGTGGAACGATCATTAAGGGAATACTGTTGGAACCCCCTTGGTTCATCTCGGCCGTCAGTTGCTCAACGTTTGCACGTCTATTCGCCAGTACAGATCTCCGCAGCCACAGTTCACCCATGTGATCTATGGCCCGTGGTGGACCACAGTTGCCCAAGCGCCAATTTCGGATAGAGCCATTTTGCCATGCACAGCATACTTTAACCACGGCAGCATGCGAACAGTTTACAAACTTATCCGTCTTGGCAATGTTTCCAACTTTGGCCCAAAAGCTAATGATCATGCTCTTTTGGACCACAGATAAATCTCTCCGTTTCCACATTACGACAGAGACTGCACTGTTTTCTGATTTTTTCTTTATTGTTATTTCAATGCCCCACAACGGGGGCGGAGTGTCAATGGATAAAAACCACTTTTCAGCCAAAAGTAACATAAATTGTGTTTAAAGAGGGTTGAAATATGTAACAGGTGACAATAACAGATGATTGTGTAAAAAATACGTAGATAGACGATACTGACGATTTTTACATAAACAGTAAACGAGTATTTTGTAAAGTACACTTACATGGAAAATACCGCATTGTTTTGAAACTTCATTTGACGCTTTTATGTTACAGTCAAAATAGAGCCAACGAAAGTGAACGCTGCCATGGTGTAATGATGGTGCTCGATGACAAATAAAATGACGAAGGTGCGACGATGACTATGACCACGGGTTCCTGTAGAACCACATTCAGTGAGTAGAAGTCAGCAAGGTGGATGAAGGGGGAAGTAGAAAATGGGAGGATGATGTGAGTTGGGTACTGTGATTAGAGTTGGAAAGAGTGGTATATCTCGGGCGAATTTCATCGTTGGGAGTGCGAGTTGGTTAAAATTCCGGCGAAAGGGTGTGGATAAAGCATGGAGGTGCATGGAAGGTGAAATGTAATTATAGAGGTGCAGCAGGATACCTGGATTGTTTACTGTTGGGTCGGAAACTGGGTGCTTGGACTGGGTTTTGTGATTATGATATCGGATCCGAAGATGCTCTAGGAAGAGAAGAAGGTGTGGAAAGTGGATGAGTTGGTACAGGGTGCGACTTGGAGAAGGTAGGTGGATATGGGAAGCGAGGCGTGGCCGAGCAGTTCTAGGCGTTTCAGTCCGGAACCGTGCTGCTGCTACGGTCGCAGGTTCGAATCCTGCCTTGCGCATTGATGTATGTGATGTCCTAAGGTTAGTTAGGCTTAAGAAGTTCTAAGTGTAGGAGACTGATGACCTCTGGTTAAGTCCCATAGTGCTTAGAGCCATTTGAAAGCGAAGCGGAGTGCATGTCTTTCCAGGATTTCAAGGAACTTACATAATTTAGGCGAGACAGAAATCCAGAAGCGTAGCCTAGCATAGGACAGATGAAGGAGTTATATAGGTGAGGATAATGGTAGAAAGATGTAGATGTATGACCCGTTAGTAATTTAGTAGTTTTAGTCGGCGTCAGGCTTTGTTTTGAATGATAAGGAGATTTACGTTCCATGTCAGTTTTCTGTCGAGAGATGGTCCTAAATAGTTTGCTGTGTAACTCAGAGGGACGGGTTGATTGTAGATGGAGACATGTAAATCTGAAAGACAGAAACGCCGAGTGCTTGGTATTTCTGTGAATTTACTTGTAGTTTACATATCTTACACCACTCGACAAGGAGATTCAGGTGGCGTCCAAGGGAAGCATGGGAGAATTAAAGAGTGTGATGGGTGGTTAGGTAGCAGGTGTCGTCAGCATATAGCAGAAGGTACGGGATCAGGCATGATTCATAGTGACAAATGTAGGACGGTGTTGAAGGAAGAATGTTATAAGGCAGACATAGTTCACTGGGGTGAATAGATTTGTAGCTTGAAGAGCAGTTCAGGACGTCGTACCCAGTCGAAGGCTTTTTGAATATCAAAGGAAACAAGTGTGGAGCATTTCCGTTAATGCAGATGACGGGAGATAAGGTGGGTAAGGTAAAGTAGTTGGTCATCTATGGAAGAGTAGGAACGAAAGCCACATTGTGTATTGGAAGCGGGTAGGTGGGTAGCGAAGAGTTGATGGATTCGGTGGGTGAGAATGGTTTCAAAGATTTTGCTGAAAACTGACGTGAAAGTGGTAGGTCTATATGATGTCTGGGTGGGTGGTTTATCACGCTTCAGGAAGAGAAGGATTTTGGACGTTTTCCGCTGCTCTGGGTGATAACCTGTGCACAGGATGGTACTGTAAATGATGGAAAAAGTTTCGTGATAAGCTTTGGAACATTCCTTGAAGTGGCGGTATGTAGTTGTATCATGACCAGGTGCAGTGTTTCGCTTTTTGGCGGGTGTCTGTGTAATATCGTCAGCTGTTATTAGCGTGTTTATTGCTGTTCGTGGCGTGCTGTCTATATACACTAAGTTTGGCCCGAGAATGGGATACTTGTGTTAGTACACGCATACGCATAAGGGTCCATCGTGTAATCAAAATTGGGATCATGTGGGATGGTGAACGTGTATTCCACGTAGGATGCGAAGTGGCGGGGTTAGGTGAGATTGTCTAGAAGTGGTCTGTTGTTGCGTAGTATAGGATAGGTAGGAGTAGGGTTGTTTCTGAAAAGACTATGGAATGCTTTCCAATAGTTTGTAAATAGGGCTTTCATTTAGTTTAGTGCATGTCATGTTCCAGTCCCGACATCGTTTGGCTTGTAAGTATATGTGAACATTTCGATGGAGCTGTCAGTGGTATGTGAGCGTGTCCCGGTCGTGAGTACGAATGAATTTTCTGTATGCATGATGGGATTCTTGGAGCAGGGTAAGAGCATGTGGCAGAAGCGTAGGACATACCTAGTAGAGACTTGGGAGTGGTATATGGTTGGAAATGGCATCCGAGATGGTATGTTGTAGGGAGTCAGCCTCACTTTGGATGTCGTCAGGATTTTGAAGGTAGGAATTGTGGCTTCCGATGATGGTATGAATTTGGGCTCATTATGCATTTCAGTCTGCGTGGGAATAGTCCAGGATATGTTAGGGTGGATGATTATAAGTGCTGTGGGTTGGGTTTGGTACACATTACGAGGTCTGGAGAAGGATAGATAGATGATCACTCCCAGTTGGATCTAGGACTTTTACTGTGGTGCATCTCAAGAGACTGGGGGAGACAATAATAGCGTTGTTGATGGTATCTGTGTCAGGATGAATGTCGACAGGGATATGGATATTGAGGCCGTTGAGGATGTTCATAAACTGACGCCACCGCCGTTTCTCGGCGGGTATGCGGGAGTAAAGGTTAAGATCGGCTACGATTGTGTAAGTGGTAAAGGTTCAGTCTACATGGGTAAGAAAATCGTAAAGAATGGGAAGGTCAGGGCAATGCAGACAGTGGTAAGGATTAATGTGAGTTTTGGGAGATAGATGGTGAGAATCATTTAGGAGCGATTGGGGAGCAGAGGCGATGTTTCGGAGATGGGCGATGGTTACTCCACTGCAGGCAATAAGGTACGGATTATCAGTGAATAGATTTGTAGCTTGAAGAGCAGTTCAGGACGTCGTACCCACTCGAAGGCTTTTTGAATATCAAAGGAAACAAATGTGGAGAATTTCCGTTAATGCAGATGACGGGTGAGTAGGATGTAAGGAGACACGCATATTGAATGATGGGGTTGGAGAAAGGTTTCGTTGAGGAGGAGAGCATGAATTTCGTGTTGTTGGAAGGTATGGATAAAAAGATATTTATTGGAACGGAGGGAACAGATGTTGTGGCAGAGGATATTGTATCTCTGCTGCACCATTATCCGTGAAGCAAGAAGGAGTTTGAGGGAAGGTTAAACAGGTGTTTCGAGACGATCGAAAAGGAAACGGGCTTCTTTTTGGGACTATGTGAAGTTGCTAACGAGATGAAGATGGTGAGGGGACCGAGGGCTATTTGATGTTGTAGGAGGGCTTCTTTTTGGGACTATGTGATGTTGCTAATGAGATAAAGATGGTGAGGGGGCTGAGGGCTATTTGATGTTGTAGGAGGTTTTTCCGCGTCCCCCGACAAGCTTTATACAGACTCTACTGGAAGTACTGACATCTGTGAGTGGTTATTGCACTTTGACGTCGAACATAGCCGATGGTTACAATATCGTGGCTGGACCGTGTAGGATTATATATTGTTTAGTAGCCTCAAACGTGTACTTACCGATGTTTATCTAGTCTTACCGCACGTTGATGATCAGGGAAATTGGGTGGACGTACAAATACACAGACCGCCTTCGTGGCTGAGGTGTTCACTGTGGTTGACTGTCATGTGGAGGACCCGGGGTCAGCTCCCAGTACTATCAGTGATTGTTCCTTGGTATGAGGAATGGGGTCAAATGGCTCTGAGCACTATGGGACCTAACTGGTGAGGTCATCAGTCCCCTAGAACTTAGAACTACTTGAACCTAACTAACCTAAGGACATTACACACATCCATGCCCGAGGCAGGATTCGAACCTGCAACCGTAGCGGTCGCGCGGTTCCAGACTGTAGCGCCTAGAACCGCTCGGCCACTGCGGCCGGCCGAGTAGTATCGGTTACAAGATTAAGAAACCCGTAAACGACCAGGATAGTGGTGTTGGCCCGTCCAGTGGAAGGAAGCGGAACTACAAATACTGGGTGATTCGGAAAGAAAGAACAGATTTCACTTGTTTATTACACACAAACTATAAAAGTCAGGCGCACGTTGCTTATGTCACTGGACAGAGAAAGATTCAAAGATTTGACAGCTACACTGTTGGTTGTCTGTAGGAACACGGCGACTACATCACATGAGAAATCATGTTCCGTGCTAGAATTTGCGCGAAGTCAATACATTGTTCAAGTGCAACGTGCATACCGCTGTCGATTCAGCAAGAAGCCGCCTCTGCACTAGCAAATTTATGACTGGCATGCAAAATTCTTAGAAGTTGGTTGCATATGCAAAAGGAAGAGAATTTTCGGGAATGCACGTCTGATCAAAATGTTGAGAGTATCCGATATGCGTTCACATAGTCCATAGGCCGAGCAAGTCAGGAATTTCAACTTCATCAAATAACAGTGAGTCGTGTTTTGAAACGACACCTGCATATAAAGCCTTACAAGTTGCAGTTACTGCACAAACTGCGTTCCGGCGACCATATCAGAAAGTACAAATCTTGCATTTCAGTTCTCCAGGATATGGCAGAGGAGACTTTTTCCGAATGACTCATCTTTTCGTACGAATCGACGTTTCATCTGGTGGGTAAAGTAAACCGTCATAATGTAAGAATCTGGGGTGTCACAAAATCCTGGAGTCGTCAGCAAACATGAAAGAGGCTCACCGAATCTGACTGTTTTGTGCCGTTTCTGCTCACAATGTTTATCCATTTTCTTTTTTGGACAGGAAACTGGGACAGGAACAAGCTCAAAAACTGGTTGTTTCCTCAACTTTACGAAGATTCCAATGAGTTTATTTTTATCCATGACGGCGCCACCCCTCGCTTTGACCTTGAGGTACGGCTTTATCTTAACAACACCATTCCACAAGATTTTGTTGATTGCTTTTGGCCTCTCAGGACACCAGACTTCACATCTTGCGCCTTTTTCGTAGGGAATCATGAAAATCAGTGTCTTTATCCCATCTGTGGCAGCTACTCTTCAAAAGCTGAGATATAGACTTTTTGAAGTTGTTGATTCAGTAAACAGGGAGCTATTGATTCGTGTGTGAAATGAAATGGACTACCGTTTCGATGTTTCTCGAGTAACACATGCTGCTCACGTTGTGTTTATGGTGTAGTGTCTGTACGAACATAAAACTTTGAACCTTCCTCTATCCAGTGACATAGTTTGCCCATAATAAAATACTGAGCTCTGTTCTTTCTTTCTGAATCAACCTACAAGTAAACTTTAGATAATCGGAAACTATGTGACGCATATTAAGTGATTCCCGGTCAGACTAGCCAACTCTTTAAAATCACAGTTAACATGCGACCCAAGCTGTCGCAATTAAAAAACGTAAACTCATGAATATTACATGTAGCATGGATCAGCATCCAAGTATTAGAAATCAATATATGCGTATTGCATCTCATCAAGAAAAGAGTAATCATGTACCCTGAGCTCATCAGACAACTCGAATCAGGACATGTGAGCTTTCAGCCTGAAGATTTAAGTACTATCAATAAGATAATTTTACACATGTCGTGTGGAGTACTACCACCCTTCTAATATGTGAATCGTATATATTACTTAACACTTAAATTAGCGTCACATTATTCCCTGGCATTGTCGATTCACACAATTCTATCTCTCATGTTACGGGTAACCGTAATCATTCCCAGAGTATATTTAATACCTTGTTGTTCGATAAAACGACCTTTGGAAGAAAAAAAAACGCAGCGGAGTAGACACTATTATAGTAGCCCTTACGGTCATTGGTCAAACTGAACAAAGTTAAACAGCTTCGCGCATAATTGCTGCAACTTCATAGCCTTGTGCAGTTCTGCATGTTGCGCGATTTGAAGTCAACTCGGCAGCTGAAGACGAGTGACCAAGTAATATGCTTATGCTGTTCTCAAAAGTGACGTGAAAGCAAACATGGACGTGAAGAGTCAACTTCCGTGACGTCACAATGTTTAACTGCACGCTCTAGTGCAATACCAAGCGTGAAAGGACGAGTGAGACCCGCCAGATTTTTGCTTCGCGGAGAAGAACGTGCCCAGGGTGATGAAAGACCGTTTTCACGTCACCTGCGACCATTCTGGATTACATCGTCTTTCAGGTGAAGGCCGCATTTGATGGTTTTTGTATATTTTTTTACATTACAACTTACGTGCTATGAGCGTACAGCATGACACAAGAGGAATGGTCAATATTTATGGATATGACAGGAAAGATCATTCCAAGGAAAAAAGTCTAATAAACTTGGGCTCTAACTGTGAGCACTTCATCTTTGATACTGTGAAACAAATCCTCCTGCTGCAAGCTCTTTGCTTTCCATCTTTTGAGAGTTGATAGTATGGAACAAAACAAGACAGAAATGACCAGTGAACATGGACTCGAGAGCACGTACCTTAAGAGCCATGAACACTTGTTTAGTAGAAGAGACGTCTCACACTAGCATAAATGAACAAGTACTCATAACTCTTAAGGTATGCGCTTTAGAGCCGTGCTTACTGGACTATTCTTTCTTGGCATGTTGCAAAGCACCGCAACATTGGTTGTCTCTCGAAAATGTTTCTGGCACGATTTGTTATAAATAAATGGCAGACAACAATGAAGCCTTCAGGAAATGTTAACGTCAAAAACATTGATACAATCTGACGATTTGTAGTTGTAGTGCAGTTAGGAAAGATGTAGACTGTATACTGAAAGGTTGTGAATTCGCGTTCTGTGTGTATTTTTGATTCATCTCCATATTTCCTAGTAGATTCTGGCGCTATCTTACTAAGTTGTTGATAGTATGTTGTGTAATTGTCGCTGTTATGCATAAAAGAGCGCTTTCCCTCCAGGAATGGGTCTGTTCCATTTTGTGAACGTGCCAGGGAACATGGGCCAACGAATTACAAGATTTCTGTCTACAAAAATGCCTAATTCGTTCGCAGTTCAATATTTATTTATTCATTCGTCCAAAAGTTTTCCACACTGTAGGATACATCATTCCATTGCAAATATTGTGTGTAAATATAGGCAAAAACGTGTATGTGCACACTGTTAAACTTCATGTAAGTACTTACATGAAGCACAGAAAATGTAACAGCAATATTGCAGTACTAGAAGTATCTTTTTGGCTTCACCTTCAAAAGAGTCTGTACTACATGCAGTAGGAGATTTTTTCAGTTTCTTGCTTCAAGTTTGTTATATTTCGCATGTATTAAAAATTTCACTACTGGACAGAAGCAGTGATCTAATAAGGGAACCCTTAGCGTTTTACTAAAAATTCAAAACTGATAAAACAATTTTTGTCGTGTGCCATGGCTACTGTAAATTTACACCGTACTATTTGTAATGGAAGTTTTAAATGCTGATGTCCTTGCTGACTGGACATGGAACTTTTCTTTTTGGCTTGTACAGTGTCATTTTCGTGGATACAGAAGTTTTTATTTGTGTATAAAACAGACACAACAACATAAAAAATGGTTCAAATGGCTCTGAGCACTATGGGACTTAACTTCTGAGGTCATCAGTCCCCTAGAACTTAGAACTACTTAAACCTGACTAACCTAACGACATCACACACATCCATGCCTGAGGGAGGATTCGAACCTGCGACCGTAGCGGTCGCGCGGTTCCAGACTGTAGCGCCTAGAACAACTCGGCCACTCCGGCCGGCCATAACAATATACCTATCATATGAACAACAGGGCAAATGTGTGTCTTAACAGAGCGAAAGTATCATTTTTACGCCCGTTTATTTTTGTAAACAAACTCTGTGATCGCATGGTATATCTACAGCCGGATAACTGCTCCTGGAATGCGCCGCATTTGCAAATCACGGTGAGAAGCACGTACCGTGCGATATACCAGCTCGTTTTTCAGTGTATACAAGTCGCGATGGAAACCACGTTTGGCGTGATTCACGATCAGAAACGCGTTCCGTGTGAGGACGGCTTTATTTACTTAGCCACGGCCGGGAATCTGCCGTCAAAGATCATTAGCGTGACTCACACCTCAAAGACGTTATGACACTCCAGCGACCACCAACATATTTTCCACATGACTGAGAGAGGGGGAAACTCATCAGGCAGCAATACATGCATAGCGTACACATGTACGAGATGATAAAAGGAGTGGAAAATGGACTAGATTCCTTCGTCTCTTTAACATATGACATGCACCGTTCTTAGGGGTTGACGTTTCATAAATATGTGGTCACGCCGTAACGTGCAACAAACAGCTGCAACACCGTCGGTAGCTTGTTCCCATCGCTACAGAGAAACTATATGAAATAATAAAAAGTACTTTACCGGTCGTAAAATTTGCTTTTGATTTGTAAAGCGGTACACGTATTAAGCGGAATGCTGCATACCACATGATGCCTGTGGTGTGTAGGTTCAGATCTGCTTTCGATAAGCAGGGTGGCTGGTAATAAGATCGCCTTTATACTGGCAACCTGCCGCCGTTCTCAAGGGACGGCCCCTTGACGATCGTTTAGAGACGTGCTGGTGTAAAGCAGTGATACATGCAAATGAGCACCAGCGTCTTAGCAGAGAGGATGTTGCATCCTGCGAGGTCACACGTCGAGAAACTCCTTCAACCGTTTGGGTAGTGCAGTTCTTAGTTACGAAGGTTTCTGCTACAGTTGTTGTTCGTGGCTCCATGTACTTCCCCTTAATTAAGGTTACTGGCTTATTCGTTATTATGTCAGAACCATTTGATTGGGTAAATCACAATATCCTTTTAAGTAAATTAGACTATTACGATGTAACAGGAATTCTACAAAATGACTGCATGTGGTATATAATTACATATGTTGTCCCACAGGGTTCCATCTGAGATGGTACATCGCATGGACTATATTTTGTCTTGTATGTATTTATGACCATTAATCAGTAATATTACTTTAAGCCAAATTTTGTTTTGCTTGTATATGATAGCAACATTGCAGCAAATAGCAAATCAAGTACAGGTTTGGAAAGATCAGTGAAGCCAGTTATACGTCAGTAAACGAAAAATATGAAGTTCCGAACTTGAGGAAGGCTTCCTCTCATTGCATGCATGAAATTACGACGCTGTGCGGATAGAAGAGGTTGATGTGTTAAATTGTTAGTATTGCAGCCTGAGGATAAATTCGGTTGGGAGGAGAATATTACAGAACTAGTGAAATACTTAAACAAATCTTCACTGGCAACGCGGATATAGTCAACCATAGGAGATGTAAAGTACTGTTTCTTACGTATACATACATATATATCTTGATGAAAATTATCGTCTATATGCTAATAATAAACCTGTAAAACTGTTGTGTCTGTTTCACTGCTTGAA
This sequence comes from Schistocerca americana, assembly GCF_021461395.2. Lineage (NCBI taxonomy): Eukaryota > Metazoa > Arthropoda > Insecta > Orthoptera > Acrididae > Schistocerca > Schistocerca americana. The sequence goes on from NC_060124.1 coordinate 315,472,064, forward strand.
TATACTTCTCCAAAAGTACTGGACGAATATTCATGGGGTTTTCGCAGGAAATTTGAACCTAACTTGGGGCGCCGTGTAGGCTCTAGTTCATCGAAATAGGATCACAAAAACAAATAGAGATTTAAAGTTTGAAACTGCCGTGTGTGTCTGTCAGTCTGAAAACGCTAATCTCTTTCATGGGGTTTTCATAGGTAGCCTGACCAAAGCCTGGGGCCCTGTGTAGGCAGTATTCCATCAATATATATAGATTCACGCAAAAATATCGCAATTGAAAGTTTTATCCTTACTGATATTATAAATGTGTAAGTAAGTTTGCCGTTTACGCTTTCACGACTGACCCGCTCAACCATTTTCGATTAAGTTTGGTGTGGGGATAGCCCCGAGACAGAACGCAGGCTATTTTAGAAAAGCGTGTAGTACAAGAAGAATATTATGTGAATTACGTAAAAAATTTACTTTTAAAAAAAGGTGTTTACTGTTTGACTTCCGACCTTTACCATATTTGTGAAAATGCTTTTATTGGTTGACATGTGCTGTTTGTTGCTGTGGTCTTCTGTCCGAAGACTGGTTTGATGTTGCTCTCCATGCTACTCTACCCTGTGCAAGCCTCTACATCTCCGAATAACTACTGCAATCTACATCCTTCTGATCTGCTTACTGTATTCATCCCTTCTTCTACGATTCTTACCCCTCACACTGCCCTCCAGTACTAAATTGGTGACCCCTTCACGTCTCAGAATATGTCCTATCAGCCGATCCCTTCTTCTAGTCATGTTGTGCACAAATTTCTTTGCTCTGCTCCCCAATTTTGTTGTGTACGTCGTCGTTAGTTATATGATCCACTCATCTAATCTTCAGGATTCTTCTATAGCACCACATTTGAAAAGCTTCTACTCTCTTCTTGTTCAAACTGTTTATCGTCCGTGTTTCACTTCCATACATAGCTACACTCCATATAAATAATTTCTGAAAAGACTTCCTGAACTCAAATATATACCCGATGTTAACAAATTTCTCTTCTTCAGAAACGCTTTTCTTGCCACTGCCAGTCTACATTTTATATTTTCTCTTCTTCGGTCAGCATCAGTTACTTTGCGTGCCCAAACAACAAAACTCATCTACTACTATAATTGTCTCTTCGGCTAATCTAGTTCTCTCCGTATCACCTGATTTAACTGGACTATATTCCATTATCCTCGTTTTGCTTTTGCTGACGTTCATCTTATAGCCTTCTTTCAAGACACAGTCAAATCTGTTCAACAGCCCTTCCAAGTCTTTTGCTGCCTCTGACAGAATTACAATGTCACCCGCAAACCTGAAAGCTTTTATTTCTTTCCCTGGACTTTAATTCCTACTCCACATTTTTCTTTTGTTTCCTGTAATGCTTCTCCAATGTACAGATTTGGTAACATAGGGGATATGCTACAACCCTTTCTCGCTCCCTTCTGAACCACTGTTTACCTTTCATGCCCTTCGACTCTTATAACTGCCGTCTGGTTTCTGTACAAGTTGTAAATAGCTTTTTCTTCTCTGTATTTTACCCCTTTCCCACGAACGCCTACCTACACAGTTTCACGATCCAGTATTGATCGAAGAATCTAGAGTTGTACTTAAGCTCTAATATACAGCTCCATGAGGGACTGCGAATGCAAGATTAAACTAACTACACCAGGCACAGAGGCATTTAAACAATCACATTTCCCGTGCTCTCTAGGTGAATGGATTTGGATTAAATACTAATATTTTGTATCATGGGATGTAGCGACTACCAGGCACTTCATAGTGGTTTGCACATGGGGAAGGAGTACAATGTGATGCTGACATTAACCGATGAATATACAATGCTCAAAGATTTGTAGGTCACTTCGCCTTTGCATCATTATGCCGCACCACACCGTAACACCTCGACAACCAAAACAATCATGGTCGTTAGTGTTGGACGTACCATCATACGGAGAGAGTTGGGAACATATAATACAACCAGGAACATTGTCCAACATGATCGTTTTGGTGGTCTGGGTTTCATGTTGTGGGGAAATGGAAATGTCGTGTGGCTAGGGCCTCCCGTCGGGTAGACCGTTCGCCTGGTGCAGGTCTTTCGATATGACGCCACTTCGGCGACCTGCGCGTCGATGGGGATGAAATGATGAAATGCTACAGGAGCGTACCGACCTCCAAACCTTTGTACGCTGCACACTCACCAGTCAGTGTTATTATCACACTGTACTCCTTCCCCAAATACATCTTTCCAACGATGCATTGGGCCCTCACTTCATTTTTATGCATGTAAGCCCGCGACAGCACGAAACAACGCAGGTGGAGAAACTATTTGAACGAGAAGGTATTCGGTGAATGAACTCACGTGTCTGTTCCCTCGACTTAAATCCCATTGAGCGTGTGTCAGATGCGTTGGGGAGAGCCATTGCTGCACGTCTACAGGTACGTGCAGTGCACCAACGATCATCCAGCTGCTATAAAGTACACTGCAGGATGAACTAACCGCTCTACCGCAATAACTGTGTACCAACCTTGTGACCAGTATGGGCGCACGTTGCAGAGCGTCCACTGTCGTCTATGGTGATCACACACCCTATTAAGAACCGTGTCACATCGTTTGCAGTGTCAATGGGACCATAATGAATCACGGTGACTTCAATATATTTATTACCATTGAATAAAAGTGTTATTTCTGTTTGTCTCGTAGCGTATTTCTTTCATCCATCTTCTGTACCACACTGTAGCAGTTTTTTCTATGTATGGTTAAAGCGTCATCGAGTTATTTTACTGCGCAGTGACACAGCATGCAAAAGTTACTATCGTACGTGCTCACCAGTGCATATTTCGATTTTTTTGCTTTTTTTTCCAACTCACATTCACCGTTCTGTACTGGGTTCTAAGAAGTGGTATTGCATTGAAGATCCGTGTGAGAAACGTCACCTTCTTTTTGTCTCTTACCTTTGACGTTGACGTCCAGTGTGAACTGACCTTAACGGAGGTTACATTCGAATGAAGCACGTGCCGATCCAAGAGAGGAGGTACAATGTGGCTGTCATGGGAGTTACTATACCCCCCTTTCTCCCCCTCCCCTCCGTCCCTCCCCCACCCCTCCCTCCCTGCACACACACACAAGAGTAAAATGTCAGTAAAAGTGTTTATATTTTTTCGTTTATCAACTTCCACGATTCCCAGATAAATTTCGGAGAATAAAATAACATGGAAACTAAAGAGTCTAAAATGTGCAGCTTTTCTAGAAATTGTGATTTATGTTTAACTCAACATACTCCGCAGTTGCTTATGTGAAGAACTGTCAACGTGGATGTGTTCGCAGTGAGACTGACTGCAGAGAAAATTCAAGCCAGGAAAAGACGTACATACACACGCTGACATACCTGCTTTAAACAACAAATAGGACAGTTTTTCTGAGACCACAGTTAGAACGGATAAACCTCGGGAGATTGAGTGACGCAAGACAGGAAGACCCTCCACTAAGGGAAAATAACACAATGGTTGACTTCCCGAACTAAGCCGAAAACGACTCAAAGAAACAATAGTCTCCTTATTTACAAGCTCACGTAACCATAGCTGCAAAAGTGTGTTAACAGTCGTAGTAAGAAACGGAATATTGATAATGGTGAGTGCAGATTTCAAGCGTATAAATTGGGACGTTGTTAGTTTCTGAGAGTTTGATGTCACTATACAACGTTATGCAACTGCCCCTACCAAGGTCGGTTTGCGCAACCCGCAATTCTACACTCCTGGAAATGGAAAAAAGAACACATTGACACCGGTGTGTCAGACCCACCATACGTGCTCCGGACACTGCGAGAGGGCTGTACAAGCAATGATCACACGCACGGCACAGCGGACACACCAGGAACCGCGGTGTTGGCCGTCGAATGGCGCTAGCTGCGCAGCATTTGTGCACCGCCGCCGTCAGTGTCAGCCAGTTTGCCGTGGCATACGGAGCTCCATCGCAGTCTTTAACACTGGTAGCATGCCGCGACAGCGTGGACGTGAACCGTACGTGCAGTTGACGGACTTTGAGCGAGGGCGTATAGTGGTCATGCGGGAGGCCGGGTGGACGTACCGCCGAATTGCTCAACACGTGGGGCGTGAGGTCTCCACAGTACATCGATGTTGTCGCCAGTGGTCGGCGGAAGGTGCACGTGCCCGTCGACCTGGGACCGGACCGCAGCGACGCACGGATGCACGCCAAGACCGTAGGATCCTACGCAGTGCCGTAGGGGACCGCACCGCCACTTCCCAGCAAATTAGGGACACTGTTGCTCCTGGGGTATCGGCGAGGACCATTCGCAACCGTCTCCATGAAGCTGGGCTACGGTCCCGCACACCGTTAGGCCGTCTTCCGCTCACGCCCCAACATCGTGCAGCCCGCCTCCAGTGGTGTCGCGACAGGCGTGAATGGAGGGACGAATGGAGACGTGTCGTCTTCAGCGATGAGAGTCGCTTCTGCCTTGGTGCCAATGATGGTCGTATGCGTGTTTGGCGCCGTGAAGGTGAGCGCCACAATCAGGACTGCATACGACCGAGGCACACAGGGCCAACACCCGGCATCATGGTGTGGGGAGCGATCTCCTACACTGGCCGTACACCACTGGTGATCGTCGAGGGGACACTGAATAGTGCACGGTACATCCAAACCGTCATCGAACCCATCGTTCTACCATTCCTAGACCGGCAAGGGAACTTGCTGTTCCAACAGGACAATGCACGTCCGCATGTATCCCGTGCCACCCAACGTGCTCTAGAAGGTGTAAGTCATCTACCCTGGCCAGCAAGATCTCCGGATCTGTCCCCCATTGAGCATGTTTGGGACTGGATGAAGCGTCGTCTCACACGGTCTGCACGTCCAGCACGAACGCTGGTCCAACTGAGGCGCCAGGTGGAAATGGCATGGCAAGCCGTTCCACAGGACTACATCCAGCATCTCTACGATTGTCTCCATGGGAGAATAGCAGCCTGCATTGCTGCGAAAGGTGGATATACACTGTACTAGTGCCGACATTGTGCATGCTCTGTTGCCTGTGTCTATGTGCCTGTGGTTCTGTCAGTGTGATCATGTGATATATCTGACCCCAGGAATGTGTCAATAAAGTTTCCCCTTCCTGGGACAATGAATTCACGGTGTTCTTATTTCAATTTCCAGGAGTGTATATATGACCTTCACAAACAATGCACCAGATTTTCCTATTCTCTCACTCGCTAGGCGCAAACTGTAAGTCCTACAGAAAAAATGAGCAGAACCTTTCTGTAGGAAAAGTAATGTAGTTAAATTTTGTACTGGAATATGTTTCCGCTATGGGCAGTAGTTCTCGAGTTATTCAAGAAAAACGCACAAAAGAAACCTTCAAACGCACCCACACTTCCACATTCAGCCCTCAGCAGTAGAGATTTACAGTATGTAGCCCAGGTTACTGCCACTTGCTAATATTTGCGATTGCATAAAGTACTTCCCACATTCGATCAGTTTTGATATTCACTGACTGGCCATATTGCGCCACCAGCTTAGTCGAGCACGTACAGATTGTAAAATTGACGTTTGTGCAAATTTTACTTAACAGTTTTGTGAATGTTAAGAGCACGAACTAAACAATTACATCGTTGTATTCGTCATGTCTTCAGACTACGAAACTGCTGTGCTTGTAAGTGTTAAGTTTTAGCTTAACGTTTACAAAAGTCGTTTTTCTTTCATTACCTCACGGGCACGTTGAAATTAATAATGTTAACAAAATAGCCGAATATCCTGTTGACGTAACAGCTCAACCAACAAGAGACCAAAAATGGTTGAATATCGGGAATAATTCGTGTAGTCGGAAATTCTTTTAGAGTGGTAGAGGGAGTGCCACGAACAACATACTAGAGATCCTGACTGCTGAGGGATGAGTGTGAGGGCGGAGTTGCAGTTGAAGGTCACTTTTGTAAGTTTTTCTTGCGTAACTCGTAAATCGTGGTCTCCAGCGAAAACGTCTCCCGGTAGGAAATTTGACTACATTAAATTTCCTACAATAATGTTCTGCTCATTTTTACTGTAGGGCTAACAGTTTGCGCGTAGCAAGCGAGATAATACGAAAATCCAGAGCGTTGTTTTTGAAGGCCAGATGTAGAACTGTGAGCTGCGTGAAACGACATCGATAACAGCAGCTGAATCACGCTGTGTAGTTGTCAGATCAGTTGCATGTTACACATTCTTCTTAAATTTTTTCTGAACTGCAGTTTCTAGAAAGTTGCCCTTAAGAGGTGTACTAAGAGCTCCCGAATGAGATTTTCACTCTGCAGCGGAGTGTGCGCTGATAAGAAACTTCCTGGCAGATTAAAACTGTGTGCCGGACCGAGACTCGAACTCGTGACCTTTGCCTTTCGCGGCAAGTGCTCCATCAACTGAGCTACCCAAGCACGACTCTCGCCCCGTCCTCACAGCTTTGCTTCTGCCAGTACCTCGTCTCCTACATTTCAAATTTTACAGAAGCTCTCCTGCGAACCTGCAGAACTAGCATTCCTGAAAGAAAGGATATTGCGGAGACAATGGCTTAGCCACAGCGTGGGAGATGTTTCCAGAAGCTGTGAGGACGGGGCGTGAGTCGCGACTGGGTAGCTCAGTTGCTAGAACACTTGTCCGCGAAAGGCAAAGGTCCCGAGTTCGAGTCTCGGTCCGGCACACAGTTTTAATCTGCCAGCAAGTTTGTACTAAGAGCTGATTTAAACAAATTATCATCATCATCTGATTAAAATGTTTAGTATGTTATCCTGTAATTTGGCAATTTATTTATTAACGTATTAAAAATCACTATATATTTTGTTATTATTATTATAATTGTAGACATCCGTGGCACAGTAACAAACGGTGAACCCTGGATCGGTGCCTGCAGGTAACTCTAGTGCTACGCGTTGTTCTGCAATCCTACCGACAACCTGTTAAGAAGGTTTCTTGGCAATGCTTAACTCGTGGATATTGAGGTACGTCCCTGTTGCCTTTGCGAAGCAGCGCTCGTGTCCCATGATGGGCGAATAAGACGACGAGATGTGGAGCTGGAAGAGCTTCCGCAGAGCACGCCGGCAGCGCCGCGCAGCGGAGTCGACAGGAAACCGCGCTGGCAGTGTGCCAGCCGGGGCCAAGCAGCGAGCGTTGCCCCTTGCTCCACACCCCCGCAGCAGCCTTCCTCCCACCCCAAACCCTGACCCGTTCGTTGCTCCGTTGTGGCTTGCGGCGGCCGTCCACCCCGGCTGATAATGCTCATTTCACAAGTATTCACGCATACGTAACGCCATTTTGACGTCACGCGCTGTATTGAAGACGGAAGGAGCTGTTTATCGTCCTTCGAGGTCGTACGGTTCACAGTATACGAAGCAAACATGACGTTCAAGACAATAATATTCTCATGTTTCTGAAATAACCACTTTCAGCTGTATGTGAGCTTTTACAGGAGACCGAACGGTTTCGTGATGTCAGATCACTTTTTCAGGTGCATCTACAAGACATCAAACTTACAATCCACATTATGGTAAAAAACAGACACATATCCTAATAATCTATCTCAAAATAAAATACTGTTGCCTGTAATAAGCATGGCGTCACAGGTCAAACTGACCTGTTGAAAAATTGACACGGCTACCTACAATGAAAAGAGAAAAGTAAGAAAACAATAAGAGCTAAAAGGCCCCAGTTAGCAACATTGAAAGCCCATGATCAAGAAAATTCGCTTCATAGCAGGAAGCGGCAAACAGCAGCCCTCCAACTGCCAGGCCGTACAGGGGCGCATGTGTGTCAAGGGGGGACACTAGCGCCAACATACATATATTGGGGAAAGTTACAAAAATTTCCGCGCGCACCTCATGGAAATGACTGAGGGCCCCATTGTACAGCACAACCATACAAACTATAATATTGTTCCACGTGAAAACCCTTAAAACCAAATAGACCAGACGCAAGAGCTTATAACAAGCCCACAAAACTGGTTGTGTTCCTGTATAAGTTAATGTACAACTAAAGTGGTTTATAAAAACATGGATTACTTCAGCTACGGTTGCCCTCAACCGGTAGCTATATGACATTTGTCTCTATTAGAGAGCACTGGAGGTTATGCTTTTTCTTTACTGCAGACTACATTAACCTTGAAGCTACGTTGCTTATAAATGTGTGAATTTCTACGTTCATGTCGACCGAGCTACGGGTAAAGGAGAGATTAAACTGCTTGCAAGAATTAATTCCGAAACTTAGAAAAAAAAGTTGTACTAAATATGATTCCTAATACACCTTCATTAACCTCAAATGTGAGACGACTTGCCAATTTACGGGGAAAAGTCAAATCAAAGCCAGCCAGCATGGAATCAATTTGACGTATTTATCCAACATTATTCGTTAAGATATCTCGATAACATAAGTTTATTTTTAGAAACTCTGAAAACTAATTTCAGGTGTTTGTAATTAAAAAGGGTGAATATTTATTCTAGCAGACGAATTAAAGGGGCAGCTCATTTAACTTATACTCCACGAATAAATGCTGTTTCCAAACACCACCACATTGAGGATTTCTCGGAAACGCGGAACAGTTTGCTTTAATAAAATGAATTAAAAACGTCGTATTGCTGGGTAAAGGTGCACCTCAATTCAAGGCATTTTTTTGGCAAAGAAGTCTCCTAAAAGAACTAGCTCGTAAATTTTCTTTTATACTTTATGTATATTTTTTAATTTATTGGCTTTCGGAAGGTTCCCACACAGCCATCTCAACACAGTAAATGTTGTTCTACCGTCTGTTTTGACAATTCGTGGTGCGAAGTCGTACTGTGGAACGAAGCTACATTCACTTAACACAGGAAGTTACATTATAGATATCTAAGTTATATTTTAATTTTTTTTGTAAATGTGACATTCTTTTCTAGGCTTTTTATTCTGAAGGATAGTCTGTTTCACCGGACGATCAACGTGTTTTGAATATTTACTATTATTTGATCATTTCTAGGTTAATTTGTAAATTACTGACAACAACAACTCACTCCTAAGAGAGCACACTTTTTATGGATATAACGTAAACGTTTCTGAACATACTTCTGCTACGTTAAGAAGGAAGCAACAGAATCTTACAGGAATTTAACCACAGGAAACATAAGCCACTATGCTATATGCTATAACTTATGTCTCGCGAAAACTTAAAATACCGGCATTGCATTACATGACGCGTAGGTATATAAATCGTACCAAGAACTACGTACCTTTACAAGTATTCTATGTCCCGTTGTTTTGAAACGGTACAATTTTATAAAATACAGTGTTAACGGGGAACAAAGCAGGGGAAACGTGGTGAAAGCATGAATATTAATTACTAACGTAGGGAACAGATTCTGGTACGATGTTTAACTGATTTACAGTTGCCTCAGTGAGTAAGGTTAATAATCGCATGCGAATAATAAGAAAAACCAGTGAAATACGCGGTGTTTCAACAGAAGTTTCGTGATCTTTCATGGGGAACAACCCAGAATGACACTAATTATAGTTCAAATGGCTCTGAGCACTATGGGATTTAACATCTTAGGTCGTCAGTCCCCTAGAACTTAGAACTACTTAAACCTAACTAACCTAAGGACATCACACACATCCATGCCCGAGGCAGGATTCGAACCTGCGACCGTAGCAGTCGTGTGGTTCCGGACTGAGCGCCTAGAACCGCGAGACCACCGCGGCCGGCTCACTAATTATAGTGGAAGTGGAATAAAAATAGTGACATCTGCGAGTGCGCACTGCAACTGTTAAACGACTATAGTTATGTGTTTTGCATCTTTATAATTGTTGATTATGGCTCGTTCTCACTGTGTCAATACATCTGAGGACAAGTAATGGACATCTTACAGCGTTCCGTGCAATCCCACAACATCGGTCGGATACTAGTAATCGCCAACACTTAATACACTTACCTCAGAGTAAGACGATCAAAGCCTTAACGGAAAAATACTTGCGATAGCCTGCGGAACCATGATTGTACTCAGGTCTTCACCTTTTGCGTCCGAAGCAAGTATACGAATGTATTTGTTCGGGGCTTCAAATATATCGCTATTGTGTCGGGAGAGAGATCGGGACTATCTGGTGGATGTGATGGGCATCTCAGCGAAACTTCTGCAGCGTGCACGAAACAACTTTGGTATAACATACAGACTGGCCCATGCATTCCCTATCACACCTTATGTTGTTTCCATATGTTTGGAGAGCTGAGGAAAGATAATCGTGGCCGTTGATTTGCTTCGGACGAGGAGGTGCACGCCTGCGTACAATCATGTTTCCGTAGGCAACCACAAACATTTTTACATGGGGGCTCTGACCGTCTAGTCTCACAGTAAGGTAAACGTATTAAAATTTATGGTGAATACTTTTGAAATTATAAACAGTTTATTCACTATTGTTCCATCTGTGTCGGCCGAAGTGGCCGAGCGGTTCTAGGCGCTACAGTCTGGAATCGCTACGGTCGCAGGTTCGAATCCTGCCTCGGGCATGGATGTGTGTGATGCCCTTAGGTTAGTTAGGTTTAAGTAGTCCTAAGTTCTAGGGGACTGATGACCTCAGAAGTTAAGTCCCATAGTGCTCAGAGCCATTTGAACCATTTATGTTCAACGCTGTATCACTGTCTGGACGACTCCGGATGAGCATCGTCGGCTGCTACATGGGGAGATGTTACACTCTTCCAAGCTTTGGAGAGGATCAGCGGTGCTGCTCCTAGCGTCAAGCTGCGGGCAACCATCGGGTATGACTTCAGCTCATGGCTGCCAGTGATTGAATGAATCCTGACGCTGTAACAGTATGTTACGGATCTCCTGCGTCCTCATGTGTTATCTCTTATGCGACAGTATCGTGGCGACACTTCTCAGCAGGATGATGGTCATCCACTCGTGGCACATGTTTCTGTCAACTGTATGCGTGTTGTTGAGGCTCTCCCACGGCCAGCAAGATCCCCACATCTGACCCCGATAGAACATGTGTGGAAGCAGGTCGAACGTCAATCCCGCCCCATTGCCAATACCGACGATATCAACGACCAGTTACTACAATTTCAGACCAGTTTGCCTCAGAAGACAATCGGTTTTCGTAAAGAAGAAAACAGCAACCAGTCGCTGTTAAAAATGCGTTTATTTACACAAAGGGCGCCGTTACCAGTTACAAACTGTCAAGTCCATTCTTCTGACAGCTGTTCATGTTTAGATCGTAAATGTTGTAGTTTACATTAGTTGTCAGTTTTATTCACCCTTCTGGTGATAGTTCCTTGGGGCGATGGAGCCTTACAGCAAAGTACGATGAGAGGAACGGCCTACTTTACTGCAATTGTACCTAATAATGAATGGAAACAATGTAAACAAATCGCTAAGAAAGGATGGGTAGTGTTAGGTTACTTACGTCGAAATTCCACTGTCATTATTTTGTACGGTTGACTCCTTGTGTTCACTAAAATGTAAGAAATATATAAAACTCCTTTCTTATATATAAATATGCACATATTATAGAGCACCAAAAATAAATCGAAATAATTTTGCCACATAGTAGATTACGTATAAAGATAGCTGTATCAGAGATAAAAAAGTGCCAAAGAATTTCTGTCTCACAAACATTATGTTAAGTATATTCATGAGACACCTGAAAATATACAATGTACACTCGTCTCATTACATGCAGTTTACACTAAATGAGCATTGTTTACGATTAACATAAGCAAATAAAGAAAACATTTTGACAAAAAATGTTACGGAAATGGACAATGCTCAACTTTTGTGATACACAAAGGAAAAAAATAAATGGTAAGAAGCAATTGCACAGACACAATTATTAGTACAGTGGACATGATATTAATATCTACAACTGGTTGAAAATACTGATAAAATTGACTGTTATATTAATGTGTGACTAAGCAGGTTGTTATTTTCTTAGTGTAGTATCTCATGTTGCGTCACTGTCTGCATGTTGTTATTGTCAACGGCAGTAGTGTTTATTTATGTTTCAAACTGGAAATCAGGCTAATGAAATTTTGTAGAAGAGGTCTATCAGCTAACTCCGTCTGTTCATTGAAGAGACTGTGCCGTGATTAGCTTTCTGAATGTATATTTCAATTCTTTCGAGTAGGATCATGAGGCTACCTCTCTCATTAGTGCAATATCTGGATGTTTTTACTCCATGTCTGTTGGCAGTTGCATTGCAAATGTAGATTTTGATAAGTTGTAGTTATGGCAAAGAACATTTCGGCATAAGTAACCTGAAGTAATCCATTTCGACCTTAGAGACTTGTTTAGATTGTTTTCATTCATTGTGAGGAACAGTTAAGTTAAATAGCCAGTTTCTCACATAGATTGTTGCTATATGACGCAATAACTCCAAGGAATATTCGCCACGGAGGGTGAAAAACAGCCGACAACTACTATAAAAAACAAAAAATGCATTATAAATGTGTTGACATCCAAAACCGGCAATGGGGCAGTTTCTGTAAATAAATAGCAGTATTAACAGTGACTGGTTACTGTTTTCTTCTCTGAAAAAGTCAGCTTGTATTGCTATTAACTTTTTTTGAGTTATGTGTTGCCTCTAATGCCATTTGATAATAGGGAGCTGTTCAGAATGACGCATAATGTCTGGATCATGGTTACTAGTGCTGAAAAGTTGCAGAAGAGTGATATTTCGCATGCAGTAATAATGGCCCAACTAGATGTTAAATAGAATTCAGTCACCTGCATTACAGAAGAAAATGTTTGTATTCTGATGTATCCTAGTGGCAACGCTGTATTCTAATGGTGCTTATAACGCAGGTAAGAATAAATATTATCCGTATTTATAACTGAATAATAATTATTTTTGGCAAACACATTTCAACTAATCGTATGAGGCATCTTTACTGGCCTAGGTAGTAAATGAATTAGAAAGAATTTGTTGTGAGATATTGAATGTGTCCTCGTAGTACATCTTATTTCCACTTACAGAATTATCATTCTGCTATTAGGTTTATCTTTATTGTTTTTTACGTGTGTTCCTTCTCTCCTGTGAACGCACTTGAAGAAGCACAACATAAGTTTTCAATCACCTGCATGAGACGATTTTGCATTTAAATGAACATAACAGTGTCGTGCAATACGTATTCTAATCTGCATGGCACCCACCATTCGAACTGCAACTGAGCAAGAATGTTTGCTTATTTTAACAACATTGTGTTCTAATGTTCATTCACCTGATGTAGTACCGTTTCACCTCTTCGACGAAGTGGTCGGTAGGAGCACTTTTTTGTGTCTCTAAGAACCATCATAACTTTCACAGTGTTGTTTGCAAAGGTACCTTCCTAGAGCAGAGAAACCAAAGAAATCCTAAATCCGATGGGAAGAATGCGGATGCAGTAGGTTAAGCGGTGAACCACATTGTGCGTTGGACTGGAACTAGAGCAGGGAAAACGATACTTGCGTTCGAACTGGCTCGTGATATCGTGATACACAGCAGCGTTCGAAACAGTGTCGAACCTGTTCGAACAATAACGTCACAATTGACTTGCACGGCGAGAGTGCAAAGGATACGCGAAGAGGTACCAACCAGCCACAGCAAGAATATACAGCTCTGCTTAAAATGTCTTAATTTCTTGAAACGTAGGAGGAAAAGCACGAAATCCTACGACCGTACAAAATCGTGCTGTATTAGAAGAAATTTGCCTTGTTGGTTCGTAGCCAGGAAAACTGCAAAATCAAAAAATGTTTCAAATGGCTCTTAGCACTATGGGACTTAACATCTATGGTCATCAGTCCCCTAGAACTTAGAACTACTTAAACCTAACTAACCTAAGGACAGCACACAACACCCAGTCATCACTGAAAAATCAATCACTTGTTGTGTACCATCTCGTGTCGATGTAAATAAAATTACTTCCAGGTCCGCTGGCTCCTGTGAAATGGAAATGTTATACTAGCTGCGCGGGCAGTTGCGCGACTGTAAAGAAATGTGTTCAAATTGAAATTTTCCGTGGAACGGCTGCTATCCGATAGCTCCTGCGATACTACATTGCATCGACTGCTCAGCGTGCTAAAATTGCTGTAAATACTTCGTTATTTGACACAGGGCTATTGCGACCACGAAACGAAAGCTTTAAATAACAGTTTAAGTTAAAAATCTATTTCACAATTAATAACACATTATACAGTAGTACAAATCTGGAAGACGCAGAGCGACCTTCAAAAACGATAGAGTCACAGAAAGAGCACCAGCGAGAGAATATCAAGGAGATAGATGCCATCAAAATGGTACTTATATAGGTGTATATACTAAATTATAAGTCACAGATATACATGTACTGTTTCGTGGCACATTACATCATGTCTCTATTGTCACTGGTTTCTTCTAAAGTGAAATTTCGTAAAATTAACAATTTTATATTACATGTCCATTTTCTTTTTCCGTAGTTATTGCATTATACAGAGTTTCTTGTGTTAAGGTCACTCAGTGCATTAATTCGTAGCAATTATGAAAATGTTCGATATAAATATATATGGGGGCACTATAGTATAAAAATGTTACCAGCCTTTAATCAGCTTTAAAACAAGATGGTAACATTCAGATGAAACAAGGAAGAACTTATTCGAGAATTACATGCCTCATAAACGAAATAAATCATGCTAAACTGGCTGTGACTGTGAATGCGAGTATAACTTAGAGCAGTAGGACCCATCGTCGAGTGGTACAAATAGAAGCCTCTAGATCGCGGGATGACTGATACCTCAAGAATGAGACTGCATCGTGATTACGATCTTTTTTAGGGTTCCGAACGTCAGTTGGTATAAACGGAACTTTTCTAGGATCACTTTGTTGTCTGGCGTGCGTCTATCTGTCCGACTATTAAGCACCGATAGGTATAGCAAGTTGAAATTTGTGTTGCACACTAAGGGGTCCATGGTCCTTTGGTGGTGTAAGGAATTTGAGCTTCTAAGTCAATGCAGTCAAAAGATGCGGCCACTTACGTCACATATTTTGGTACACGCAAACTCACTCATTGAAGCCTGTAGGGTATTTCTCTTTTGCCCTAGTAGCATGGGCGACGGCCTTGCCACAGTGGATGCACCGGTTCCCGTGAGATCACCGAAGTTAAGCGCTGTTGGGCGTGGCTTGCACTTGGATGGGTGACCATCCAGACGCCATGCGCTGTTGCCATTTTTCGGGGTGCACTCAGCCTCGTGATGCCAATTGAGGAGCTACTCGACCGAATAGTAGCGGCTTCGGTGAAGAATACCATCATAACGACCGGGAGGGCAGTGTGCTGACCCCATGCCCCTGCTATCCGCATCCTAATATGAGGATGACACGGCGGTCGGATGGTCCCGGTAGGCCACTCATGGCCTGACGACGTTTTCCTAGAATCATGACATTTGGCATGAAGAAAGGTTTCGCAGTACAGGTAAAAGAAAAAATCCGAAAACTTAATTGGTAATTATATCACGCTATTTTCTTTTGCTAATTCGTATGTCTGTTAAGACCTCTTTCCTCAGGAACGTGTTTAAATACTGTAGTCTATGGTAGTTGGTAGTGTAAACACTTGAGGCTTGCACATAAACACAGAAAAAAAGGTACAGCCATTTACAAGTATTTCAATATTTTGATATCTTGCCAGTACCGATACTGATAACAGGAAAAAATCATTTTTTTTTTTCCTGTGATGGAGGAACTATCTACAAACATAATCAAGTTTGTACGGATCCCTCGGTTTGCGAGTCCGAGTCGCACTTATCCGCATTTTTTGTTTATTAGTTTCTGTTTTTATGAACGACCTGCGACTTGCACTGCAGAGGATATTGCAATCTGTATTTCACTGTTTTCTTTATTATTCAAATCCGTAGTAGAATATTAACAGTAGGGCATGCTCTGCTGGTATAAGCTGTCGCTGGCACACAGGTCAGCAAAGAGGTTGCAAGAAGATCGATAATAGGCAGTGAATCAAGGGCGCCAACGGCCTCTCAACCGTCAGTATTTAGATTGCTGCCACAGAACGGAGGGCCCAGTCACCCAGCCAGTCACAGACAGTCAGCCCAGTCGCAGACACAGTCAGTCGCAGTCAGCTCGGTCACTATTCTAGTTGACATCTGTCAGTTGACATCACCAGCTATGAGAGTGTAGCGTTTATAACGGAACTTGTACTTCACCAGCAGCGAACTAACGTGGACCATTATGGAAGAGTTTGTACCACAACGCATGGACTGGCTTAAAGATAAGTAGCTTTCTGTTCTGATAAATAAAGAACCCTATTAATACATGTGCGCATTTCTGTTGTAGAAAGAGGATACCGGCCACCAAACAACATCCTCTCCTTGCTTCCCCTGGTACAAGACCCTACAGTGTCAATGACGCCACAAAAGTGTCAACGGCGATAATTCAATGCAGATCAAGGTTGATCAACTTGGCCGAAGATGCTTCGCTTGCGTTTTAGCGTGCAGAGGTGGTTATTTTGCTAATCTGTTGTTGTGCTGTTGCATGGATTCCACGAGGGGTGCCGCAGAACTAATCAAGTTTCTCTTTTTAGAGTGTTTGCTTGCTTTTTACTTTAACAAATTTGTGTGAACCATGGCTACCCCGCCACCTCCAGCCCCTGCCCCGCGCCTCAGCTGTATACAGCCAATGTGATGGTTCTAACACAGGCTTTCCAGTTTCAGAACCAACAAATTGCTGCCTTGCTGACGACGTTAAAAACAACTACTGGCCACCCAAGCCGCGTCGGCCACGCACAACAGATCAACAAATGGGCCCAACTGCCACCCGTCAGCATACCACCCTTCCGGCAATTTAATGATACTGAAGAGAAGAGGCTCGAACTCCTGACGCAGTTCCAAGCACATTGTGAAGTTCATCAAGTTCAAGGTATTGTAAAGCTACCATACTTCCTTTCGATTGTGGTGTCCCCAGTGTTCAGGTTAATACAAAAATTATTCCCTACTGCATCTCCTGACGAACTGAGCTATGCCCAAGTAATCTCTGCATTAACTTAATGCTATGACGAGCAAGTTGGTTCAAATGGCTCTGAGCACTATGGGACTTAACTCCTGAGTTGATCAGTACCCTAGAACTTAGAACTACGTAAACCTAACTATCCTAAGGACATCACACACATCCATGCCCGAGGCAGGATTCGAACCTGCGACCGTAACGGTCGCGCGGCTCCAGACTGTAGCGCCTAGAACCGCTCGGCCACCCCGGCCGGCGACCAGCAAGTCCTAGTAGCTGCAGCTAGATATCAGCTCTTTCGCTTGCAGAAAAAGCCGGAACATTTGTTCCGCCAGTGGTACACAGAATTAACAGGCACGACTAGGAAGTGTAAATTTAAGTGTAGTGGTGGCAAGTTTTACAGTGACTTAATGACAAGGGATGCAATAATATTCAATGTCCCCTATTGTAAAATGTGGGAACAAATCTTAAGGTACTCTTGTCAATCACTTCTCCAAGTACTGCAAATCTTAGAGCAATATGATTCGGGTGCTATAGCGGCCGATAACTTTCGCCAGGCCCCGTTTTTTTGGGTCGAGGCGCCCCTTGCTCCAGACCGCTCCAAGCAGCCACAACAACAAGCGCGTACACAGCCACGCGGACAGCCACGTAGACAGGTAACTGCCTAAGTTTTTCATGCCCGCCCAGCTCCAATTGCTTTCAGAGACAAACTAGCTAGTGAGTTGAAAGATTGCAAGATAATAGTGTAATGGCTCCCATTCAAGCTAGTCAGTGGGCAAGTCCACTAGTTATGTTGCCTTAGCCTTCTGGTCGCATTCGCATCTGTGTTGACTTCAAGTCTACAGTCAACCCACAAACAGTAGTTGACACTTATCCATTAGCTCGCCCTGAGGAACTCATGGACAAACTTGGTGCAGGAACTTACTTTTCTAAGACAGATTTGCGTGATGTCTACTTGCAAATTCCATTGGACGCAGAATCAAGAAAGTGTTTGTTGGAAACACACACTTAAGACTGTTCAAGTATTTGCGTTTGCCCTTCGGCAGTGATTCCGCAACCACCATTTTTCAACGTTACTTGGAACAGCTGATCGCAAAAGTGCCATTTTATTGAAACTACCTTGACAATATTGTCGTCAGATCGTACGTCAGAGGAACACATTGCCTATATGCGTACTCTTTTTCGAGTGTTGTCAGAAGTAGGACTCAAGTGTTGTCTCGAAAAGTATGACTGTTTTCAAACTGAACTATAGTACGTAGGTCATATCTTAAAAACTCAGGGTGTGCACCCACTCCAGTCACTTTTTCTTGCAATCCATGACTTGTCTATTCCTCGCAACGTGTCTGAACTGCAGTCAGTACTAGGCAAGATGACATACTACATTGGATTCATACCGAATGCCGCTCAGATGCGGCTCCATTGCATCGCTTGCGTCGCAAAAATGTACCTTTTGTGTGAACTAAATACTGTTACGACGCCTTTCAGAAAGTGAAAAATGCCGTGCTCAGTGACAGATGTTTCGTGTTTTGACCCAGCCAAACTAGTAGTTCTGCAAGTCGACGCTTGTTACTAAAGACTTGGCGCTGTGCTTTCGCACAGAATTAGTACACAAGACAGACCTATTGTTTTTGCCTCAAAGTTGTTAATTCAAACTCAGTGTAATTATTCACAAACAGAAAAAGAGGCTCTCGCTATTGTATATGGTGTGACAGAATTTCATCACTATTTGTATGGTTGCAAGTTCTATTTAGTTACACATCACAAGCCTTATCAGTCCTTGTTTCATCCGTCAAGCCGATTCCTACACGCATTGCCCAAAAACTGCAACGTTGGGCTCTGTTGCTTTCGCAGTGTCAGTATGAAATTGTGCACAGACCTACAGCAAACCATGGCATGCAGACGCCCTATCTCGGTCCAGACTCTGATTTTGATGCATCTGCCACATCATGTCGGCAAACCGATGTGCAGGTCTTTGAATTGCTAGAATCTTTTCCCTAGCACTACAAAAAAACTGCACAAGACACGGAAGCAAAACCAAATATCAAGATTTTGCTGCATTACATTAGCACGTCTTGCCCTCGTTCATTGAACAGTATCCAGAACTCAGTTGTATGTCGGCATAACCTTTCGGTACAACAGAGTGCGATTCTAGTTCAAAATTACAGCGGGCAATCGCTTGTGCTTATTCCCATAGCGTAGCAAAAGGATATGTTGCGGGTGCTCCACAAGGGACATTGGGGATTATTCGCACTTAACAGTTAGCACGACGGCACTGTACTTGACAGGTCATGGACTCCCACAATGAAAAGATAACGTCACAGTGTCGTGCCTGCGCGGAAAATCAGCCCACTCCGCCACGAACATTTCCAGCTTGGCCTAAGACTCAATCACCGTTGCAACGAGTGCACATTGACCTTGCAGGACCATTTTCCAATACTCGTTGGCTCGTAGTGGTAGACTCTTTTAGCAAGTTTCCATTTGCAGTGCCTATTAACTTTAGAATGTCATGTAGCACCATTCAAGCGTTGCCCTCTATACTTTGCATAGGTTTGCCAGAAGTTCTTGTGTCGGACAACGGATCATAGTTCACTTCACGTGGTTTTGAACAGTTTTGTGAACGAAATGGTAATCACCATCTAACAAGTGATCCATTCCACCCGCACCCCAAAGGAAAAGCAGAACGCTTCGTACGCACTTTGAAACAACAGATGGCCAGGCTACACACCATCCACACGTGGGAACAGACGCTGCAACACATTCTCGCCTCCTATCGTTACCCCCCACGTTACGGACCGTCACCGGCGGAGCTTCTGCATGGCCGCCGCCATCGGACGCTGCTAGACTTGCTACACCCTCCGCAATATCCGTGGCGCCAATTGTCCGCAAGTATTGCTTTGCGCCGTTCGATCTCGCTCTTTTCATGGTTTATGACAACTATGCGCGCTGGGAAAGAGGCGTAATCCAGGAACGCATTGGCTCTTTTATGTATTTGATCGCAGGTCCCGACGGTCTGCAGCGCCGCCACCAGAACCAAATTCGCGCGTGTCATTTGCCCCGTGGTTCAGCTGCTTTTCTTATCCCAAATTCACGCCCTGACTGGACCGCGCGGCTTTCGCAGCCGCCCGCTGGTGCCACCAGCACACCCCAGGGAGGGGCAGATGGACGATGCGCCCTCACACCCGCCTTCCGCCTCTCGCCTACCCCATGGACCTGGACCCGCCATCGTCATCGTCCCAGGGTACGACATGAGGCCTGGACGTGTGCCCTGCAGCAGTTTTCTGGAGGATGATCCTATTGCCTCGCAAGCCAGATGGCGGGATACGGTCGGGAATATGCCGTCCTCCACACTCACAGTTCCTGGATAAGCGTCCTGCCTTCCTCCCTGGTGCTGTTCGCTGCCTCCCTACGTGACAATGGTGTGGCATTTTGGGGAGGAGGAATGTGCTGGTGCAATCTGTTGCCAGCACACCTATCAGCAAAGAGGTTGCAAGAAGCTCGGTAGTAGGCGCTGAATCAAGCGCACCTATCAGAAGAGAGGCCAAAGACAGACTCGGAAGCAACACGCCGCCAACGCCCTCTCGACTACCAGTATTCAGATTGCCGACTCGGACCGGAAGGCCTAGTCACCGAGTCAGTCACAGACAGGCAGCCTTGCTACAGGCACAGTCACTCGCAATCGCAATCAGCTCAGTTACTAGTTCAGTCACTATTCTACGTTGGCGTCTGTCAGTTCATGTCACCAGCTATGAAAGTGTAGTGTTTATAGAGGAACTTGTACTTCACCAGCAGTGAGGCTAATGTGGACTATTACGGAAGAGCTCGTACCACAACACGTGGACTAGCTCAAAGATAAGTAACTTTCTGTTCTGATAAATAAAAAACCCTCTTAATACAAGTGTGCAGTTGTGTTGAAGGAAGAGGATACTGGCTACCAAACAACATCCTCTCCTTGCCTCCCCTGGTACAAGACTCTAAAGTGTCAACGACGACACAAAACATGCCGTCAAGATGGCACTGAGAGCATTCACTAGAGTGTCAAGCGATCGAAAGATCGAGGAAGACTCGAAACTTCTTGAAATATAACGTAAGCAGCTCGAGCTTTTCCAGCACTGATAGTACGTGGAAATTGACGATGTGGAGGCTACCGAGTGAGGTGTGTGTGTGTGTGTGTGTGTGTGTGTGTGTGTGTGTGTGTGTGTGTGTGTGTGTGTGTGCACAAGTTTTAGGGCGGCAAAGGCAGTCGCCTGCCTTGTGACGGATCACTGCGGCAGCCAGAACGACAGACATACGGCTAGCCCGTATCTCACCTACGTGTCGAAGGGCGCCGACAGCGCGGCATATACTCCGGCGGCAAAGGACGTGTATCTGTTCTTCCACTTCACTTCGTAACGCGTGCAGCGAACTGGATCTTGGGGGGGAGGGGGGGGGGGACCATTACTGTTCCTAGTGTTGAGAGCGATAGGAATAGCTCGAAAAATTCACGTCACAGCTTGGGAAATCTCGGATTGTGCACGATCCTCCTATCGCCACGCGATCTAGCGCTTCCTGTTGGTGCTAAGATAGGTCTTAGCGTTATTAAAGATTTAGTTGCACTGTACCAAAACTACGGTTCGGTAGTTTTGGTGAAACACGTTCATTATGTAGTAGGGGGTAGGATTAGTGGTAGTATTAGTAGCATTGCTAGGGAAACACACATAAATGAATGTGTAAGGGAGAAACTGTCAGCTGACGACTCCTTTGTTTTTTTGTTTGTTTGGTTGTTTGTTTAGCACATAATTAGAAACGTATGTCATTCAATATTAGTCAATTTTGTATTCTGCAGCATAAATGTTACTTAATAGCGTACCCTCTGAGCTTTTATGTAACGAAACCAGTTACTTTGGATGTAAGTACAGTTTCTATGCACAAACATAAAATATGTATGTAATCATTGTTGTTTTGAACTCTGTAGAATGTTTTTCATCATGATAAAAGCCAAGATTTTTTTGTTATTACTGATAAATGCGAAAGTTATTTATGAATAGCAGAAACATGTTTTCCATAAGTTTGACGAAGTTCTGAAGCGATGTTCGATACATTTTTGTTTCATGTTTTGTTTTCATTTTGCGTTTTTTGTTGAGGAAATTCCGCTATACGATAAATCTATGTTGTTTTCTTTGTTTTTGCTGCAGTATTCCTACGTTTCATGTTCCATTTCAACAATTTTCGAGTAAAACATGTATTTGATATTGGCAATTTAAATTTCGCTTTAAATACCGTTTACTGTTAAGTAACAGGCAGGAGGATATCTATGTAGAAGAAAAACATTTTGTGGGTAACCTGGCTCTTTATACATCCTCAGTTTCTAGATAGTTCACCGCTTCCGGTTTTTAGGGAAATCTAGTAAAACTTTGATCGCATATGCAAAGAGAGAGAGAGAGAGAGAGAGAGAGAGAGAGAGAGAGAGAGAGTAATGAGGTGACGCCTGATATGTATGCCACCCACCTAACGTGCAGGTAACGGGGATACAGCCAAAGCTATTCTGGTAGTTTTAGAACTCTGTCAATGATCTGCGGTGTTCGATAAAAGTAACTGTCAAACAGAGACTGCAATATATTCTAAGGAGCAAGTCGTATGGAAAACCAGCAGATAATAAATAAATGAAAGATCGCAATCACGTTTCAGTCCAATTCTCGAGGTCTCGTTTGTCCCGCGATGTAGTGGTATCATATTAAATTGACTCTAATTGCGACAGCCAGAATATATTACATAGGCAAAGGGATTGATTATATTGCTACCAGTGCACCCTTCGTCCGCATCAGGCGAGGAGGATGAAATAACAATAAAGAATAAAACCGGTCATGTACGAGTAGGAATCGCCCTCCAAGCGTTCCGTATAAATGTAACAACTAACGTAAAGTTTATCCATCCCGTGAATCGAGAATCTCGGCAATTTTTGCCTGTTATCGATATCGGTACTGGCTATAGATTGGTCCCAGGAATTCCAAGACTTCGAGAATGTTTTAATTTTAAGTTTAAACTTTTTGAGTAATCACAGTTGAAATTTCACATTTGTTTTGTAATTTTTGGAGTTATATTAACACCCTACGCCAACTGGCAATTGATATCGTCCCTGCTGAGACAACTAATAAGATTCGTCGGAAGTCTTCAGAGAAGTAAATGGTACAGCCGGCCATACGGCCATGGCTGTTGCGCAGATGTGGCAATGTCCTATGAAATGCTTCAACGGATATTTTATGGGATATCAGAACATCATCCCAAACAAAGGGAAGGGCAGTCTTGCATCAATTACTATAATTACTTTGCTGTGAAACTTTAAGATGCTGTACGTCTCGTAGGCATAGAATGTAAGGGAATGTTTGTAATCAGAATGGGCAGTTCATAAACACTTGTGATGCTAGCGCCGGTGTCGAATTATCACCGCTATGTGCGAAGGGCATAGTTTTCGCAGTGGCAGGGGCCTTCACTTCACCATAGATCAGCCAATTAGCACGAAATATTTGTAAATTACACTGACAAACCTTCCTCGTTAGTGACTCTACCTATCAGTGAAAACCAGATCAAAATCATATAACAGTTTGAGATTTTTGACAAATTACGAACGCAATTTAAATTTGCACTCGAAATAAAATTTTTTATGTGATATACTTTATTTTTCGGATTTATTCGTTTACTTCTACTGTGAAACCTTGCTTACTGCCAAATTTCAAGAGTTAAACCAACAAGAAGTATTCTATAGACTTCAATGTGTGAGTTTGCAAGTATAAAAAAATAGTCGTACTTTTGATTGTGTTGAGTTAGAAGCTTAAATTGCTTCACCGCCAAGGGACCGTAGACCTTACCATGTGACACAAATTGTGAACTGATACCTCTACCAATTCATGAGAAAAAGGGGTCTTAACAGTGCATCAGACAGATCCTATAAGGGTTCCGCTTTTTCCGACTAAGGTATGCAACCCTAAAAACAGAGGGATTGTTTCAGACATCATGTGGAGACTATTTTTTGCATTTGTTTTATTTGTTGTGGATTTGCATTACTCGCAAAAGATAATGGAAAAGGAGTCGCAAACTTCATGCTGAAATGCGACTTTGGGCTATGTGTTTTCTGGGTTTGAAATTGATCTCAGTAAACCACTAAAAATGCTAAGCATCGATAGGGATTAAAAAAAGGATGGGTAGTTATCAGCAGGTGGGGAGGAGAGGGGTAAGGAGGAGCGAAATGTCGAAATTGGCCCTGGGCATCATTTTTTATAGTTACATCGCTTTGAAGGGGTGGTGGAAGGAAAGACAGAAACATGCCCAGATGTGCGTACGTTTGGCAAATCGGCGATAACGAGCAACTAATTTAGTGGGTTCTTCTGCTCTACTACGGTCTTAAAAGGTGTCCATATTCTGCGGCTGAGTAATTTTCCTGTTTCTGTCGATGCCCAGCACGGAACTGTTCTTTCTCCTCTCCTCTTCTTCATAGAAAGGGACACGACATGGCCACCACAGACCTTCAGCAATTAGGACTATGGACACTGCTGTATGCTGATGACTTTGTTCTGGCTGCTGAACACAAGAATGAGTTTCAACGTTAGCTCCAACTAGAGAAAAAGAAGCCCTGCACAGTTTAGAGTAAGCCTCAATAGAAAACAAGGCCGCACAGCCCTACCTGTCAACAGATGGAAATATTAGACACAATCTAGTTCTGCCAAATACAGGTAGCTTCAAGTACCTTGACTCAAGTCGATGACGACGCTCGCCCGTTATTTAAATCACACAGAAAATATGTCGCTCTGCAATCTACCCAGCTGCCTTGTATGGTGCGGAATGTTGATCCTCAGCAAAAGATGCAGGACAACGAGTAGCTATGAGAGACTATACTTACATGTTTGACAAAGCAGACAGTATCGACGATCCACAGCTGTACGAAATACTTCGAAATTAATTCCCTACTTGCCAATTCCTTGTCACCTGTATTAGCTGTCGATCTACTACCCATCAGTGGCATGCGAAAATTTGTACCGGACCGGGACTTGAACCAGGATGTCCCGCTTATTACGAGCGGTCGCCTTAACCACTACGGCTATCCGTGCACACTCTCCGGACCGACCCAAACTTCCATATGTCACACTGTTCACATCTAATTAGCAGACACTAATTAGTAGATCTCCACTTAACACAGCTAATGCCAAAGAGTTCGCAGTCAGTAAAAGAATTGCGAGGTATTTCTTCCAGCTGTGGATCGTCAACAGTGTCTGTTCTACCAGACACACATGTTATGTACAAGCCTAGACGAGCACACAACGATGACAGCATTGGTCTCGATTCCTCGTTGCCTCATTATCCTTACTGAGGGAATCCAAGTTTTGTTGCGAGCATTAAGTGATGAATTTAGTGGACTACGATACAAGGAACCTAATACAGCTGATGTTATGGAAATCGCACCCAGCAAATTAATTTCGAAATAAGTGATTATTTTCAGGTCATTCTACATAATTATGTTACGTAGAGAGTTGGTCCAAGGAAAAGGAGTAAGAGGCTTTCACCAGAATCGAAAAATAGAGAGAAAAGTCCCATTCTTACATCTGATTACTATGCAATTCTTAATTAAGTGCCTGGCACAGGGTTCAGCGAACTGCCTTCAAGCTATTTCCTGTAGCATTCCGCTCTCTAACAAAGCCCAGGAAAAACGAACATTTAACTGACTTCCCTTGTCTGTCTTTTATGCTGATTCAACTTTTTTGAAAATATTCTGCCGCAACGAAAAACGCCTTTGCTTTAATGATTACCACTCCAATACACGTATCATATCCGTAGCACTCCCCTACTTCGCGATAATACAAATTCAGCTGCCCTTTTTGGACTTCCGCGATGTCCCCCGTCAGTCCTAACTGATGTGGCCCCACAACGTACAGCAATACTTCACAAGAGGACGACGGGCAAATGTAAGCATTCTCTCTAGTAGACCTGTTGCATTCCCTAAGTGTTCTGCTAATAAATCGGTCTTTGGTTCATTATCTATACGATCTTCCAATGTAAGTTATTCGTAATTTTAATTCCTAAATACTTAGTAGAATTTACAATTTTCAAAATTTTAACGGAGATTTGGCGGGTGCCATTTAGTACTCGTGTGGATGACTTCATGCTTTTCATTATTTGATGTCAACTGCAACTTTTAGCACCATAGTGATACCTTGTCTAAATCACTTTGAAATTAGTTCTGTTTATCTGATGACTGTGCAAGACGGTAAATCATCTGCAAACAATCTAAGAGGGCTGCTCAAATTGTGTCTTATATCGTTAATGTAGATCAGGAATAACAGAAGGCCTATAACATTTCCTTGGGGAACGCCATGTATTGATTCTGTTTTACTCGATGATTTTCCGTCAGTTGCTATGAACTGCGGCCTTTCTCACAGGAAATCGCGAATCCAGTCGCACAACTGAGATGGTACTAAGTGGACACGCACTTTCGTTAGCAGTTGCTTATGAGAAAATATGTCAAAAGCCTTCTCCGAATCTAGAAATATGGAATCTATTTGACGTCCCCTGTCGAGAGCTCTCATTACTTCGCGAGTATAAAGAGCTGGTTGTGTTTCAAAAGAACAGATTTTTCTGAATCTGTGTTGGCTGTTTGCCAATAAATAGTTTCCTTCGAGGTAATTCATAATGTTTGAGCATATGTATGTACCAAAACCCTACTGCAAATCGACGCTATTGACCACATAAATCCATCGATGACGCAGTGAATAGGACCATAGAAATGATACAGACAATACATGACAAATACATAGTAGCAATCCTAAATGATATAGCTGGTGCTTTCGACAACCTTTGATGGCCGGCGCTGTTTGCAAGACTTAGAGAGATGAATGTTCCACCGGCTCTGTACAATAGCCTTAGAGATTAGTGTGAAAACAGGATAGTGGAATGGAAGACTGGTGTCCAAAAGGTTATAAAGAGGGTAACAAAGAGTTGTCCGGAAGGATCCATATGCGGACCGATTTTCTGGGACATAGCCATAGAACCACTACTGAATGCCCAGAAAGACAAAGACCTGGCTAACGGGGTGCTTGCGTACGCTGATGACCTGATGTTCATGGTTTCTGCAAACTCCAGGTCCCATTTAGAGAGTAAAGCCACGCGGCACCTCGAGATCATTGGCGAATGGTACACGAACAACAAATTCACAATAGCAACAAACAAAACTATTTACCTTCCTTCTAAGAGGCACGCTTAAAAGCAATCCAGTTACAAAGTTAAACAGCACACCTACAAAAAGGAAAGCTGTGACAAGATACCGTGGCATTTATATTTACGAACATTTACAATTTACACTTCAACTAGGTTCGAGTCCTCCCTCGGGCGTGTGTGTGTGTGTGTGTGTGTGTGTGTGTGTGTGTGTGTGTGTGTGTGTGTTTGTCCTTAGGATAATTTAGGTTAAGCAGTGTGTAAGCTGCGGGACTGATGACCTTAGCAGTTAAGTCCCATTAGATTACACACACATTTGAACATTTTTGCACACTTTAACGAACATGCCGGACTGACAATTTACAAAGCGACGAAACTAATACATAAAGCTGCAAGGATGAACACCGTAAGATACAGACAACCTCTTCAGACAATGAGGACATATTACAAAGAACTCTTTGAGTCAATAACTTGTTTTGCGGCTAGTGCTTGGGCACATCCATTATGCTTAGGTACGCATAAAACCACTGTGAGGCACGGCCAGAGGAGTGTTCTACTCAGAATCTCTGGGGCTTTCGCCACGACCTTGATTGAGGCACTGTGCGTGGCAGTGGGAGTTTTCCCTGCAGACATTACAATTCACCACAGAGTATCTGCATACTGGTCAAGAGGGAAAGAAGGGACAAAATAAGAGAAATAACCGGACATGACGTAACCGACAGACGGAAATTAAACAAGTGGAGAACTGATACATGACGGACAGAATGGGACACAACTGATAAGGGAAGTCGAGTCTACTCTTTCTTCCCCGGTGTAGGAGAGTGGATGAATTTGAAGCACATAAATCCAACACGCCGGATGGTGCACTTTCTCACGCGCCCTGACTCGTATCCTGTGCAACTCCACAGGTTTGGCCTAAAACAGACTCATACTTGTGCCTGTTGTGAGAATGGTACACCTGGAAACATAGTGCTCGTCTTCGATGCCCTAGGACACACAAGACCGAGTTTAGGAAACCAGGACATATGATAGTTAATACGCAAACAAGACGACTGGAACTCTATAAACAACATCGCAGACGAAATACAGCGAGCACTATATGCAGGATACAAACAGGAGAGACCATACGCTAGAATAAGACAGGCTCCACGTCGGACAGATCAGCAGTACACAGTAAACGACACACACACAAGTACAGATACGTAATCGGTTGCTACATCACACGCAGGAAGTGGAGACGAGACAAACATACAAACATAGCAAAAATAAGCGAACGTTCTACAACACTAAGTCGAATTAATCTCAAAAAGAAAGAAAACTCTCTGTGCAACTGTTTGTTATAACACATCATAGCATGTAACACTATCTGAAGATGTGACATTTCTTCTTTCGCTGCGTCACGTGTGACTGGCTCCAAGTTTTACCGAGCCCTCGCACTTGATGCACATGACTATGACATTTAAATCAACTCCGAAACTCCTAATCTCCACTGTTAACTTAAGTTCGGAAACACATTATAACGTAACTAATCAATACGTTAAGTATTACCACTGTCGAGACAACACATTTTAACAGACGTAACCTTACAGAACGGTCATATCATAACTAAGTAAAATTTCCACCTCTTATTTCTTCCATTAAATACACTTTTAAATTAAAATTAAAATGCATCCACAATTTGTTACGTATCCCATTACTATCATTATATAAGTTAGAAACATTTTTAAACAAAATTGCTTCCATGCATTTGTACTTTATATGGGTAAGTCAATTGGTATCCGCAAATTAGTTATAAAATATTATTGTAATAAAAAAGGAAACTTACAAGAACATCGTTTTTCGACAGTCTCTTTGCGTTTCAACGCACTTGGTCCATCGTTGTACAGGCCACCTGATGCCCTCATAAAAGAAGGTTCTCGGTTGAGCTGCGAGCCAGGAATGCAACGCTTCTTTGACTGCTTCATCCGAGGCAAATCGACCACCCTTCAATGCCTGTTTGAGTGGACCAAACAAGTGATAGTCAGAAGGGGCAAGATCGGGACTATATGGAGGATGATGCATTTCTTCAAATTTGAGTTTCTGGAGCGTTTCAGCAGTGTGGGCAGCAGTATGCGGACGGGCATTGTCGTGCAACGACACAACACCTTTTGACAGAAATCCTCGACGATGCCTTAGCCTGGCAGTAAGCATCTCAGTGTAACGTACACTGTTTATCGTTGTGCCCCTTTCCCCATAATGTTCCAGTACTGGTCCTTGTGCGTTCCAAAAAGCCGTTTTCCTGCGGGCGGTTGGGACTTGAACTCTTTCTTGCACGGATAATTTGAATGTTTCCATTCCATACTCTGCCGTTTACTCTCCGGCTCGTAATGATGGATCCATGTTTCGTCACCAGAAATGATCCTGTCCAAGAAATTGTCCCCTTTGTTACCATGGAGATCAAAATGTTTTTTTGCAGATGTTCAAACGCATTTGTTTATGCAACTGTGTGAGTTGTTTTGGGCCCCATGTTGCACAAACTTCATGAAATTCAAGTCTGTTGTGGATGATTTCGCAGACAGAACCGTGACTAATTTGCAAACTGTGCCACTTCGTCAATAGTTAATCGTTTATCTAAGAGAATCGTTTGACGTGAACGTTCAATGGTTTCTTCATTTGTGGCGGTAAACGGTCGTCCGGCTCCTTCATCGTGCGTAACAGTTGTGCTACCATTTCGAAATTTTTCAATCAATTTGTAGACACTCCGTTGTGGCAAAACACTGTTCCCGTACTGTACCGAAAGTCTTTGACGAAATTCGGCCACTTATACGCCTTCAGACCACAAAAAAGGATCACTGAACGTTGTTCTTCTTTGGTGCCAATCGACAGCGGAGCAGCTATGATTAACAGCACGGCAGCGACAACGAAACTAACCTAGCAGCTTGAAAATTTCAAAGATATAACAAATAAACAAAGCGTGTGTCATCAACGCAAAACATTACTACCAAAATAAACAAACGTATAACTAAATTGCGGATAGTAATTGACTTAACCTCGTGTATATACAGGGTTACAAAAAGGTACGGCCAAACTTTCAGGAAACATCCCCCACACACAAAGAAAGAAAATATGTTATGTGGACATGTGTCCGGAAACGCTTACTTTCCATGTTAGAGCTCATTTTATTACTTCTCTTCAAATCACATTAATCACAGAATGGGAACACACAGCAACAGAACGTACCAGCGTTGTTTGTTACAGGAAATGTTCAAAATGTCCTCCGTTAGCGAGGATACATGCATCCACCTTCCGACGCATGAAATCCCTGATGCGCTGATGCAGCCCTGGAGAATGGCGTATTGTGTCACAGCCGTCCACAATACGAGCACGAAGAGTCTCTAAATTTGGTACCGGGGTTGCGTAGACAAGAGCTTTCAAATGCCCCCATAAATGAAAGTCAAGAGGGTTGAGGTCAGGAGAGCGTGGAGGCCATGGAATTGGTCCGCCTCTGCCAATCCATCGGTCACCGAATCTGTTGTTGAGAAGCGTACGAACACTTCGACTGAAATGTGCAGGAGCTCCATCGTGCGTGAACCACATGTTGCGTCATACTTGTAAAGGAACATGTTCTAGCAGCACAGGTAGAGTATCCCGTATGAAATCGTGATAACGTGCTCCATTCAGCTGAGGTGGAAGAACATGGGCCCCAATCAAGACATCACCAACAATGCCTGCCCAAACGTTCACAGAAAATCTGTGTTAATGACGTGATTGCACAATTGCTTGCGGATTCTCGTCAGCCCACACATGTTGATTGTGAAAATTTGTTATTTGATGACGTTGGAATGATGCCTCATCCGTAAAGAGAACATTTGCACTGAAATGAGGGTTGATACATTGTTGGATGAACCATTCGCAGAAGTGTACCCGTGGAGACCAATCAGCTGCTGATAGTATCTGCACAAGCTCTACATGGTACGGAAACAACTGGTTCTCCCGTAGCACTCTCCATACAGTGACGTGGTCAGAGTTACCTTGAACAGCAGCAACTTGTCTGACGCTGACATTAGGGTTATCGTCAACTGCACGAAGAATTGCCTCGTCCATTGCAGGTGTCCTCGTCGTTCTAGGTCTTCCCCAGTCGCGAGTCATAGGCTGGAATGTTCCGTGCTCCCTAAGACGCCGATCAATTGCTTCGAACGTCTTCCTGTCGGGACACCTTCGTTCTGGAAATCTGTCTCGATACAAACGTACCGCACCACGGCTATTGCCCCGTGCTAATCCATACATCAAATGGGTATCTGCCAACTCCGCATTTGTAAACATTGCACTGACTGCAAAATCACGTTCGTGATGAATACTAACCTGTTGATGCTACGTACTGATGTGCTTGATGCTAGTACTGTAGAGCAATGAGTCGCATGTCAACACAAGCACCGAAGTCAACATTACCTTCCTTCAATTGGGCCAACTGGGTGAATCGATGAAGTACAGTACATACTGACGAAACTAAAATGAGCTCTGACATGGAAATTAAGCGTTTCCGGACACATGTCTACATAACATCTTTTCTTTATTTGTGTGTGAGGAATGTTTCCTAAAAGTTTGGCCGTACCTTTTTGTAACACCCTATATATATATACACTCCTGGAAATTGAAATAAGAACACCGTGAATTCATTGTCCCAGGAAGGGGAAACTTTATTGACACATTCCTGGGGTCAGATACATCACACTGACAGAACCACAGGCACATAGACACAGGCAACAGAGCATGCACAATGTCGGCACTAGTACAGTGTATATCCACCTTTCGCAGCAATGCAGGCTGCTATTCTCCCATGGAGACGATCGTAGAGATGCTGGATGTAGTCCTGTGGAACGGCTTGCCATGTCATTTCCACCTGGCGCCTCAGTTGGACCAGCGTTCGTGCTGGACGTGCAGACCGCGTGAGACGACGCTTCATCCAGTCCCAAACATGCTCAATGGGGGACAGATCCGGAGATCTTGCTGGCCAGGGTAGTTGACTTACACCTTCTAGAGCACGTTGGGTGGCACGGGATACATGCGGACGTGCATTGTCCTGTTGGAACAGCAAGTTCCCTTGCCGGTCTAGGAATGGTAGAACGATGGGTTCGATGACGGTTTGGATGTACCGTGCACTATTCAGTGTC
Organism: Schistocerca americana; assembly: GCF_021461395.2. Classification (NCBI taxonomy): domain Eukaryota; kingdom Metazoa; phylum Arthropoda; class Insecta; order Orthoptera; family Acrididae; genus Schistocerca; species Schistocerca americana. The sequence goes on from NC_060124.1 coordinate 315,504,338, forward strand.
CCCTCGACGATCACCAGTGGTGTACGGCCAGTGTAGGAGTTCGCTCCCCACACCATAATGCCGGGTGTTGGCCCTGTGTGCCTCGGTCGTATGCAGTCCTGATTGTGGCGCTCACCTGCACGGCGCCAAACACGCATACGACCATCATTGGCACCAAGGCAGAAGCGACTCTCATCGCTGAAGACGACACGTCTCCATTCGTCCCTCCATTCACGCCTGTCGCGACACCACTGGAGGCGGGCTGCACGATGTTGGGGCGTGAGCGGAAGACGGCCTAACGGTGTGCGGGACCGTAGCCCAGCTTCATGGAGACGGTTGCGAATGGTCCTCGCCGATACCCCAGGAGCAACAGTGTCCCTAATTTGCTGGGAAGTGGCGGTGCGGTCCCCTACGGCACTGCGTAGGATCCTACGGTCTTGGCGTGCATCCGTACGTCGCTGCGGTCCGGTCCCAGGTCGACGGGCACGTGCACCTTCCGCCGACCACTGGCGACAACATCGATGTACTGTGGAGACCTCACGCCCCACGTGTTGAGCAATTCGGCGGTACGTCCACCCGGCCTCCCGCATGCCCACTATACACCCTCGCTCAAAGTCCGTCAACTGCACATACGGTTCACGTCCACGCTGTCGCGGCATGCTACCAGTGTTAAAGACTGCGATGGAGCTCCGTATGCCACGGCAAACTGGCTGACACTGACGGCGGCGGTGCACAAATGCTGCGCAGCTAGCGCCATTCGACGGCCAACACCGCGGTTCCTGGTGTGTCCGCTGTGCCGTGCGTGTGATCATTGCTTGTACAGCCCTCTCGCAGTGTCCGGAGCAAGTATAGTGGGTCTGACACACCGGTGTCAATGTGTTCTTTTTTCCATTTCCAGGAGTATATATATATATATATATATATAGGTTAAGTCAATTATTATCCGCAATTTAGTTATACATTTATTTATTTTGGTAGTACTATATGTGTGTGTGTGTGTGTGTGTGTGTGTGTGTGTGTGTGTGTTATAATTTACTTTTTTGTAAAATTTTCAATAACAAAAAAATGAACTAGCAATAAAACTGAATTTTTTAACAGAACATGTAAAATCACACAATGTACGACCTGCTATATTAAAATAGGAGCAAGTCTTCACTTAAAAAATAAATGATATAGATTTCGATATGGGTCTGTAATTCAGTGGATTACTGCTGTTTCGAGCGAGGTGGCGCAGTGATTAGACACTGGACTCGCATTCGGGAGGACGACGGTTCAATCCCGCGTCCAGCGATCCTGATTTAGGTTTTCTGTGATTTCCCTAAATCATTCCAGGCAAATGCCGGGATGGTTCCTCTGAAAGGGCACGGCCGACCTCCTTCCCTAATCCGATGAGACCGATGACCACGCTGTCTGGTTTCCTTCCCCAAACAACCAACCAACCAACCAACTGCTGTTTCCTTTCTTGGATATTGGCGTGACTTGTGCAACTTTCCAGTCTTAGGAAAGGATCTTTTGCAAAGTATGGAGCTATCGTAATAGCATACTCAGAAAGGAAACTTATCGCTACGTATGCACTCTGGAACAGAAGACTTTCTTTAAAGTGCGTTAACCTGCTTCGCTACACCGAGGGTATCTACGTTTAAGTTACTAATGTTTGAAGTTGTTCTTAGTGCGAATTCAGGAATATTTAATTCGTCCTCTTTGGTGAAGGACTTTCGAAAAACTGCTTTTAGTAACTCTGCTTTTGTGGCGCTGACATCAGTATTGACTGCGTCTTGCCGCTGGTGTACTTTACATATGTACAGGATCTCTTCGGATTTTCTGCCAGATTTGGAGACAGAATCTCGTTATGGAAACTGCTGAGAGCATCTCGCACTGAAGTTCGTGCTAAAGTACTAACAGATCATGGACATTGCTGCTTACGTATGAAATCCTTACACTGGTTTTTGTTCTCATTTTAAAGCCGCTGCTACCTTCTAGCGATGCTGACTTTTTCGGAAGACTTACGGCTTACTCACAGTATCCCGAATGAGCTGTTGCCACCACAGACTGTTTTAATCTTCGCCCTAAGTGGTAAACAAAATAAACATCGCTGCTGCCTGTGCGATCGTAAATTTATGTCGCGGTATATTTAAAGGCAAAAGTCGCGGCCGGGTCGTGTTGTGAAAGCTCATATCGGGGGCGGTCATTCGTCAGGCGGGGTGACCGCCGTAATTATAAGCCGGCTCCGCTCTGAGACGCTAAGCGACGCCGACGCGCTCCGGAATAACGCGGCGGCGGCGGCGGCGGCGGCCGGGAATAGAAAGGGGCGCCGCGACGCCACCCCCGCACGCCGCCGCGACGCCGGGGCGGCGGAGGCAAAACCAGAACAGTCTTCGCTGCGTTTCAGGCTGCGGCATTACCCACAGAGAGGAAATATCTATGGAGTGAGCATTCGGATGCGCAGAACGAGACTCCTGTCCGCAACACCTCCTGCAGCCTAAGTCAAGTGATTTTGGAACTGCGCATTTTAGCCCTATAGCATTTAGGGTATTCTGAGTGTTACTACTGCCCTGTTACATATAGATCACCTCAGAAGTACCACGAACCAGTGACCGAAGTTCGTGGTGGTGGTGGTGGTGGTAAATTCGTATGGGACCAAACTGCTGAGGTCAACGGTCCCTAGGCTCACACACTACTTAACCTAACTTAAAGTAACTTACGTTAAGGACAACACACACACACACACACACACACACACACACACACACACACACTCTCCCATACCCGATGGAAGACTCGGACCTCTGAAGGGGGAAGCTGTGGGAACCGTGGCAGGGCGCCCAAGACTGCACGGCTACCCAGTTGGCTTAAAGATGTGAAGAGCAATGATATTAAGCTTTTTTGACTCAGTGTTGTAGCTCACATTCCATTTTGTTTACGTTTTCTCGGTAACGGCATAAGAAGTGATGATCAACAACTCTTTTTTTTTTCTACTGCATTGATTCATGCTGTCGAATCTCTGTTCCAAGTAATGACTTTACAATGACATCGCAGATGACACCGAAATGTTACGAAAAAACAACGCATTTGTAAAAATGAAATCGTTGCAGTAAACGCAGTAAGTGATTTGCACCACCGGCTTGTCCATTACTGTTTTCAATTTTTCCTTATTTACCCTTCTGATTTTTGTACACAAGTAAAATATCTGCTTTTCGATGTCTGATCAGAAAACTAAAACCGTACACTAAGCACAAAAATAACATAAAAAAATACAAGATCAAAGCTCGAATTTTGCATTAGTATAATAAATGACAACCAATAATGTATTTCTAGGTTTTCTATTGCACTGATTCATATTGTCGAATCTTTTCTAATTAATTACGTTACAATGACACCGTATAGGTGGTAGTAAGTTCTTAAGGAACCAAACTGCTGAGGTCATCGGTCCCTAGGCCTACACACTGCTTCATCTAAGTTAAAGTAACTTAAGCTAACGGCAACACACACAATGATGAGCGAGGGAGGACTCGAACCTCCGACGGGAGGAACCGCGCGAATCGTGGCAAGGCGCCACAGACCGCGCGGCTATCCCGCGCCGCTTTATGTTTGTGATGACTGCTTTTCAATGGAACCATTCCATGGTCCCGTCGTAGCGGGTGTTTGCTTTTCATTTGTCTGCACCTTATAAATTGAGGTTCAGCACTTTCTTCCGGTGACTTCTTCAGTTTGCATTTGATACCTAGAATAAACTGGGTTCTTAGCTTTGAAGAGCAAAATGAAGCGGCACTAGAGTCGACATGGTTCCACATACCTGTCAGTACCTTCCAGAACATGACTTACTCACTTCCTGCACGTCTCGCAACGTTTCTTGTTGATAAAGATTGTTATTAGCGCTTTCAAAAGTTGGTCTCATTAATGTGTATATTCTTGTAATAATACTCATGGCGTTGGAGAAGGTGCAAAATATTTGGGAGATGCTGTATAGGTAAACAGGGAATGGTATCACTGTGTGGCCTGTTGTAGACCATGATCTTACGTAAGCATGTCGATTACGGGCAGACAAATGGAGTTTGGGGAAAGATACATGAATAACAGATTTGCTAATAATTTTTTTTTACAGAGTCCGCCGATGCACAGTGAACGTTATTAATCAGGAAACAAATTCACATTGAGTACAAAAAATAAATCACTTTACTTCGTTCACAAGATAATGATCTCAAAGATCTGTTACGGAATGAGAAATGAATTTCGTATCTAGGAGGAGCATTGATGTTAGCATCCATGGTCTAGGGGTCGCGTCTTTGATTCAAAAGCGAAACGTTTTCGGTCCCGGGTTCGAATCCCTTAAATTTCGATTAATAATCAGCATTGGTGGCTGAAGACTTCCAGCGTAAGAAGTAACCCTCATTCTGCGAACGGGCTTGTCAAATAGGGCGGAGGAGTGGACAGAGATTCTCGCGCGAGAGATGGGCAACTGCCCCTAAAGGCGGAAGAATGAGCAATGATCAACGGCATGAGGATGCAGAAGGCAATGGAAACCACTGCATTAAAGACACGTAACGTGTATCCGCAGGACTTGTGGCCTGTAACTGAAGAAGTGTCATGATGATCTCTTCATTGGCAAAAGATACCTGGATAGTCCCCCATTCAGATCTCCGGGAGCCGACCAGAGTGGCCGAGCGGTTCTAGGCGCTACAGTCTAGAACCGCGCGACCGCTACGGTCGCAGGTTCGAATTCTGCCTCGGGCATGGATGTGTGTGATGTCCTTAGGCTAGTTAGGTTTAAGTAGTTCTAAGTTCTAGGGGACTGATGACCTTAGAAGTTAAGTCCCATAGTGCTCAGAGCCATTTGAACCATTTTTGATCTCCGGGAGGGGACTGCCAAGGCGGAGGTTACCATTAGAAAACGACTGAATAATCAACGAAAGGATAACGTTCTACGAGTTGGGGAGTGGAATGTCAGAAGCTTGAACGTGGTAGGGAAACTATAAAATCTGAAAAGGGAAATGCAGTGGCTAAGTCTAGATATAGTAGGGGTCAGTGAAGTGAAGTGGGAAGAAGACAAGCGTTTCTGGTTGGATGAGTGTAGGGTAATATCAACAGCAGCAGAAAATGGCGTAACGGGAGTAGGATTCGTTATGAATAGGAAGGTAGGGCAGAGAGTGTTTTACTGTGAACAGTTCAGTGACAGCGTTGTTGTTATCGGAATCGACAGCAAACCAACACCGACAATGATAGTTCAGGTATACATGCCGTCGTCGCAAGCTGGAGATGAAGATATAGAGAAAGTGCCTGAAGACACTGAAAGGGTAATGCAGTATGTAAAGGGGGATGGAAATCTAATAGTCATGGGGGACTGGAATGCAGTTGTAGAGGAAGGAGTAGAAGAAAAGGTTACAGAATATGGGCTTGGGACACGAAATGAGAGAGGCGAATGACTAAGTTCTGTAAAAAGTTTCAGCTAGTAATAGCGAATACTCTGTTCCAGAATCACAAGAGGAGGAGGTATACTTGGAAAAGGCCGGGTGATGCGGGTCGATTTCAGTTAGATTACGTAGTAGATTGTAAAGTGTACCGAGGAGTAGATATGGACTCAGATCACAATAAAGTAGTGATGAAGAGTAGACTGAAGTTTAAGACATTAGTCAGGAAGAATTAATACACAAAGCAGTGGGATACGGAAGTACTACGGAATGACGAGATACGGTTGAAGTTCTCTAAGGCAATAAGGTTCAAATGGCTCTGAGCACTATGGGACTCAACATCTTAGGTCATAAGTCCCCTAGAACTTAGAACTACTTAAACCTAACTAACCTAAGGACATCACACACACCCATGCCCGAGGCAGGATTCGAACCTGCGACCGTAGCAGCCTTGCGGCTCCGGACTGCAGCGCCAGAACCGCACGGCCACCGCGGCCGGCTAAGGCAATAAGAAATAGCTCAGTAGGCAGTACAGTTATAGAGGAATGGACATCTCTAAAAAGGGCCATCACAGAAGTTGGGAAGGAAAACATAGGTATAAAGAAGGTAACTGCAAAGAAACCATGGGAAACAACAAATACTTCAATTGATCGCTGAAAGGAGGAAGTACAAAAATATTCCAGGAAACTGAGGAATACAGAAATACTAGTCGCCGAGGATGAAATAAATAAGAAGTGCAAGAAAGCTAAGACAATATGGCTGCAGGAAAAATGTGAAGACTTCGATAAAGAAATGAGTGTCGGAAGGACAGACTCAGCATACAGGAAAGTCACTTTTGGTGACCTTAAAAGCAAGGGCGATAACATTAAGAGTGCAACGGGAATTCCACTGTTAAATGCAGAGGAGAGAGCTGTTAAGTGGAAAGAATACGTTGAAAGCCTCTATTAGAGGAAAGATTTGTCTGATGCGATAGAAGAAGAAACAGGAGTCGATTTAGAAGAGATAGAGGATCCAGTATTAGAATCAGAATTTAAAAGAGCTTTGGAGGACTGAAGATCAAATACGGCATAAGGGGTAGACAACATTCCATCAGAATTTCTAAAATCATTGAGGAAAGTGACAATAAAACGGCTATTTACGTTGGTGTATAGAATGTATGAGTCTGGCGACATGCCATCTGACTTTCGGAAAAGCATCGTCCACACAATTCCGAAGACGGCACGAGCTAACAAGTGCGAGAATTATCGCACAATCAGCTTATTAGCGCATGCATCCAAGCTACTTACGAGAATAACACACAGAAGAATGGAAAAGAAAACTGAGGATGCGGTAAATGACGATCAGTATGGCTTTAGGAAAGATAAAGGCACGAGAGAGGCAGATCTGACGTTGCGGTTAATAATGGAAGCAAGATTAAAGAAAAATCAAGACACATTCATACGATTTGTCGACCTGGAGAAAAACGTTCGACAATATAAAATGGTGCAAGATGCTCGAAAAACTGAAAAAGTAGGGGTAAGCTATAGGGAGAGAAGGATCATACACAATATGTACAACAGCCAAGAGGGAATAATAAGAGCCGGCCGGAGTGGCCGTGCGGTTCTAGGCGCTACAGCCTGGAGCCGAGCGACCGCTACGGTCGCAGGTTCGAATCCTGCCTCGGGCATGGATGTGTGTGATGTCCTTAGGTTGGTTAGGTTTAATTAGTTCTAAGTTCTAGGCGACTGATGACCTCAGAAGTTAAGTCGCATAGTGCTCAGAGCCATTTTTGAATAATAAGAGTGGACGATCAAGAACGAAGTGCTCGTATTAAAAAGGGTGTAAGACAAGGATGTAGCATTTCGCCCCTACTTTTCAATCTGTGCGTCGAGGAAGCAATGACGGAAAAAAAGAAAGGTTCAGGAGTGGAATTATAATTCAAGGTGAAAGGTATCAATGATACGATTCGCTGATGACGTTGCTATCCTGAGTGAAAGTGAAGAAGACTTACATGCGCTGCTGAATGGAATGAACAGTCTAATGAATGCAGAGTATGTACTGAGAGTAAAGCGAAGAAAGACGAAGGTAATGAGAAGTAGTAGAAATGAGAGCAGGAATTCCGCCACCTAGGCAGTAAAATAAACAATGACGGACAGAGGAAGGAGGACATCAAAAGCAGACTCAAAAAGGGCGTTCCTGGCCAAGAGAAGTCTGCTAGTATCAAATATCGGCCTTAAATTGAGGAAGAAATTTCTGAGAATGTATGTCTGGAGTACAGAGTTGTATGGTATTGAAACATGGACTGTGGGAAACCGGAACAGAAGAGAATCGAAGCACTGGAGATGTGGTGATACAGACGAATGTTGAAAATTAGGTGGACTGATATGGTAAGGAATGTGGAGGTTCTGCGCAGAACTGGAGAGGAAAGGAACATGTGGAAAACACTGATAAGGAGAAGGGACAGGATGATACGACATCTATTAAGATGTTAGGGAACGACTTCCATGGTACGACAGGGAGCTGTAGACGGCAAAAACTGTAGAGGAAGACCGAGATTGGAATACATCCAGCAAATAATTGAAGGCGTACGTTGCAAGTGCTACTCTGTGATGAAGAGGTTAGCACAGGAGAGGAATTCCCTCTATTTTCAATCAGAATTGCGAAGAAACAGAGATTTATTGATCGTATCCACGGTACTGGGAAAATAATTTCTCTCGTCACGAATGCAACCTATTACAGTCGCAATGTGTTGCTTAAGCCGAGCTTACATAGCGAACTGATGGGCAGATTTGCAGCAAAATGTAGTGAACACAGCACAGCGACCGACGACCGCCTAGCCGACCGGAACCAAGACAGAAAACCGGAGTAACGGAATCACACTACGCCGCAGTTCAACTGCAGGAGGAACGAATTCCAGCGGTAAGCGTCCGATCGGCCTACAATACCAAAGAACCTCCAGTGAGACGTGCCATGGGCCCGGCTGCCTGTGAGTCCATAGAGCTACAGTACGCAGTGCAGCATCGGTACATGCGTATATACGTGTGAGCCTCTTTGAACATTACGGAGTAACGCCACATTACTTTGACAGCGAAACAACTCGAGCAGAAAGGTAGACGTGTTTCACTATAATACTGTCTGCCAGGAGGTTAATAGTCAGTATTAAAAGTAGTGGCTCAATGCAATTCCGTACAGATTTTTCATTTTTCTTTCTGTTTTTATAGTTCTCTGCCTTAGTCGGTAAAAACGGAAGTCTTATCGGCTCACTTTGTTACCCGTCAGCCCGATTGTTGAGACCCCATTTCCCAGAAACGGTTGGAGATATCAAGTTAATATTTATGTCACCTACTAAGGTCTACGGTGCCCGCCCGGTTAGCCGTGCTGTCTAACGCACGGCTTTCCGCACTGGGAAGGAGCGCCTGGTCCCCGGCACCAATCCGGTGAACCGGCCAGTCTGTGTATGGTTTTTAGGCGGTTTTCCATCTGCCTCGGCGAATGTGGGCTGGTTCCCCTCATTCCGCCTCAGTTACACTATGTCGGCGATTGCTGCGCAAACAAGTTCTCCACATACGCGTACACCACGCACGCAAACATAGGGGCTACACTCGTCTGTTGTGAGACGTTCCCTGGAGGGGGGGGGGGGGGGGGGGGTGTCCACACCGGGGGCTGAATCGCACAATAACCCTAAAAGAGTGGTTCGGTGTGGGGCGGCAGAGAGGTGAAGTGGACTGCGGTTGTGGGGTTGTGGACCACTGCGGCTGCGGCGGGGACGGAGCTTCTCCGTCGATTCTAGGCCCCCGGTTCACATAAAATACAGTACAAGGTCTACGGTCCCTTGGCGGTGTAAAAAAATGTATGCACTAAGTTACTGTAATCAAAAGATACGCCCATATAATTCTGTCAAATATGATTCGAAAGTGCTAACTCACTCATGAAAAGCTATATATGAAATTGGTCGGACCAGGTGGAATAGCGCCTTCAACTCTCAACGATTTTAGTTGTCACCAAACAAAAAAAAAAAGGTCGTTCGGGTTCCGGGTTAAACTATAGTTCCGCTTTCCCATGTTGGTTAGCACGGGTCGATGGGTCGGTTATGGCCATGCAAGTCCCCAGAGAGGTGCCCAATAGAAAGACTTGCACCAGGCCATTCAGTCACGTGAAATTACAAATTTTTACGTAATTATATTTGTACGCAACTTATTCAAAATGGTTCAAATGGCTCTGAGTACTATGGGACTTCTGTGGTCATCAGCCCCCTGGAACTTAGAACTACTTAAACCCAGCTAACCTAAGGACATCACACACATCCATGCCCGAGGCAGGATTCGAACCTGCGACCGTAGTGGTCGCGCGGTTCCAGAATGTAGCGCCTAGAAACGCTCGGCCACCCCGGCAGGCCACGCAACTTACTCAGTTCTGTTCTTTCTCTTCTCTACAAAGTTCTCTGTAGTTGTGTGTCTAGAATGGTGCAGACTATTCACGGTCTTGTTGATATCACACAGTAAGTGATCTGTTGTTACAGTAAAATTTATAAATAAAACAATAGTTAAATGAAACAAACAACAACAGAACCTTTCCCTTTCTTAATATACATGTATTTCAGAAGAAATTAAGCTTAATCCTTCGTATTTTAAACTTTGTATTCAAACCAAACCACCTAAACGATTTCTTATTAGATTCATAAATTTATGACGTATGTTGCACTTTACGTGTATTTGGTAATCGTGTAGATAATAAAATCGCTCGGTCATTCGAACCTTGTGTGTTGAAGACGTATGACACAAATTTTCCCATTGACCACATTATTTAGTTGTTTTCCTTTTGCGATAGTATTTTGCTCCTCGCTTTAGGAGAATTTTCGGACTGAAATCCTTTTTTGCACTAATCGCGGATCTGGGTGTCAACATGGTGGTAACTGAAGTTCGAATAAACAGTACTGCTCGTTGTCTATACATCACGTAAGAGCAGTGGCCACATAACACCGTAAATTTTTTATCGTACAGATATTGCGGCGTCGCATAACATCCGCATGCCGGGCTGTTGCGCAAACAGCACAGCGAATCGACGAAACAATGAAACGCGACCCTGCAGACGTAACCCTCTGGGCTAGTTACATAATGGACAGTGAAACTGCACCGTAGAAATCCGTGTGACTTATCAAAAGAATCCAAAATTTCAGCTGTCTTTCTCATTGTAGGCTACAGATATAAATCGAGCTCTTTCACGCTCCAATAAGTGTCCGTACGATTAGCTCGTTATCTTCTCTGATTCCAGATGAGCAGATGAATTAGTTAGATACATCTACGAGGAATGGATGTGCGTGCTATATTTGCAACATTCTTTTACATGACGATGTCACTGCTTCATAGGCCCAGTTACGTTGGTTGCGATCACACTCGGTTCGGTAACTATAATATGAGCAACACGGGTGTTCGACGTCAACGTGCAATAACCATTTGCAGACGGCAGATGGCAGCACTTGCACTAGTGGGTATATAAAGCGTTTCGGAGAGATGCGGAAAACACTGCAGTTGTTCTCATAATGCGGAAACATAGCGATTTATCTGACGTCCAAAAGGGCGTGTCATTTACGTTCACGTCAAGGATGGAAACATATCCGGAACGGCTAAGTCTGTAAACAGTTCAGGTGCTGCTGTGGTTAAAGTATAGCGTGCATGGCAAAATGGCGCTATCAAAAACCGGCGTCGAGACTGGAGCAGTGAGCCATGCACTCTGCCTCGCTTATCGCCTCCGTCTCTGGTCCCCCAAGAGCATCTTCTATGATTTCATCCCCTTCCACCACATCCTCCTGTTCCTTGAATGAATACAAATCCTATACATCTCCCGTAAACTGGATCCTCCCCATCCTTTGGTTTCTCCCATTCTCTCCCACCCCAGCCCGCTGCCACGCCTGTACCACAGTGTCCCACCTGGTCTTCACACGCTCCATACCCTTGCCCAAGGTGGCTTCTACCAACTCCCGCTTCCAGATAATGTCCTCGCGCCCTCCATCTACCACTCCTACCAGATCTAATCCCCCCCTCCTCCTCAGGACTCCCCCTCTCCCTCCCTCTACCCCCTTCCCTTCTTCCTCCTTTTCCCCTGCCACCCCTCTTCTTCCTCCTCCTGGGCTCGTGGCTCCTTTCCTTCTCCTCTCCCCCACCCCTCCTCCGCCCTCCAGGCTTCCCCTACTGTCTCTCTTCCCCCCCTCCCCATCTCTTTCCTCCCCCACACTTCACCTAGTGGTAGCCACCCCCCACTTTCGGTGAAGTGATTTTTTAACATATATCGTTTTTGTTGTAGTGTCAGTGTTTTTCCAGTGATGAGTGTAGTGCTTCATTTGGTCACCTCCAACAGTGCTGCCAGTATAACCCATTGCGTTGCTGCAGTGGTGTTTCTTTGTTTTCTCTTTAACCTAAAGTGATCACTCTCCAGATGTGTGTGTGGGTCTCTCATCTACTTTTTTGTAATCTACCTTTTTATAATCTACATCTCTCATTTTTTTCACCAATTTTTACCATTCCCTGTTATATGTTCTTCTCCTCATGTGCATATGCTTTTGTACCTCTCTTGGTTGAAGAGCAGCATATTGTGCCACCGCCAGCCCATCCCAATTTGGGTAGTGAATTTCAATAAAGAAAAAAAAAATCTGGAGCAGTGCATTGCAGGCTCAGATGACAGTGGTGAACTATGCCTACAGAGACGTGCATGGGTGATCTGTTGAGCAACTAACGGCACAGATGAACCAAGACTCTACCAACAGTGTCTCCCCAATAACCATTCAGTGAACATTGCTGCTTAGAGGTCTCCACTTCAGGCGCCTGGTTCATGCACATACGCTGACTGTGTTCATCGACAACGAACGCTGGAATTTGTACACCAATGCCTCAACTGGACATCAACTGAGTGGTGACAGGTGGCTTTTTCAGATGAATCACTTTTTATGCTTATCCGATAGATGGCCATTTGCGTGTACGGCGTGGAATGTCTCATAGCAAACACGCCGCAACAGTCGCTGGTAGGGTCCAGGCAGCAGGAGGAAGTGTTAAGATATGGATAATGTTTTCGTGGCATTTCTGGAAGTGTGTATCTATTCCTGGGGACGATGTCAACCCATACAAGCAATTTACTTCTGCTTGATACGATGGCATCTACCAACAGGACAACACAGCGTACGTGAGTGGTTGGAACAGCACCGTGATGAATTACCCAGATCTAAACCCAATTGAGAGCCTGTGAGACCACCTCGATCGGGCTGCGCGCGTCATGTATCCTCAACCAAGAAACGTAGCGCATCTGACCACGGCGCTAGAGTCGGCAGGGCTCCATATGCCTATTGGCATCTTTCAGCATCTCATTAACTATTTACCTACACGTCTCGCAGTGGTCCGCGCTGCAAAAGTTGGTTCTTCACGCTTCTGAGAAGTGGTCGCATTAAGGGGGGAAACCACATTAGAAGGTTCAAAAAAATCCGATTTTTTATTGCATAAATCGTTAGCTTAACTATCCAAGAAAAAGCTGATAAAATTTCAAAGCTAAATTCTCATTCGTTTAGATGTTATGAGCATAGAACTGAATGTTGGGTTGACATTCGCTAATGTTGGCTCGTTTTTCACAGTTGGTCAGTGTTCTAGCAAACCATCACAGAAAATTTGTGTCCTCTGCCCTTCAGCACAAGCAGTACACAAATCTTTAGTCTGCTGTCCTTTCTCCTTTTGTTGCTGACATGAGTTGTATGAGGAATTGAATTGTTTGAGGTGCTGATATATAGATATAATAGATTGATTACAAGCAAGTATGACTCGTGCAAGTAATAACAACATTACCCCAGGTGGTAACCAATCCACCCATCAACAGATGGCAACCAGGAATTCGGATTCTGGGGAACCTGGACTTACACGATTACATCAGAGAAAGTCGGAGCTCTCTGGCAAACTTCCACTTAAAACACCTACATACATTGGAACCTTTAACATAAATACATTAATCCAACCAGGAAAACTTCTAAACCTTACAACAGAACTTGAAAAAGCAAAAGATAGTAATACTAGCTTTACAGGAGACACGTTTTACAGATGAAGAAACATCAGATTATGGCAACTATCGCATCTTTAAGAGCAAGACGGATAAACGAATCGGAAGAGGAGCCCCCCATCTCGGGATGGCGTTTATCATACACAAGAGCGTGCTCAGCTCCATCAAGGAAGTTACTCCCGTAAATAATAGGATAATGACGATGCGCTTACAATGTGCCAACAAAACATACACAATGGTTAATGTTCATGCTCCCACAAACGGAGACAACAAGAAAAACCCCATAGAAACAGAAAAGTTCTGGGAAAATTTGGAGAATATAATGGCCAAGATTCCAAAAGATGATACAAAAGTTCTACTCGGTGATTTTAATGCCCAAATTGGTAGAGAGAAAATCCACCAAAAAACCGTAGGCAAATATCCTGCACATAAATTTACCAATAAAAATGGTACAAGGCTCGTCGAACTATGTAAGCAGAATAACCTGAAGATAATGTCAACATCTCTAAGAAAATGTCCAAGAAAACAAAAGACATGGAGATCTCCTATACAACAAATTGGCGAGTTTCAAATAGATCATGTGGCGATTTCATACCCAGTACAAAAAGAAATTTACGACGTCCAAGTACGCAGAGGAGCAAACATTGATTCAGACCATTACCTAACTAGAATTAAAATCAAGTTTACAGCACGAAGAACTCATCAGAAGAAAACAGAAATACAGAAATATGACACCAAGAAGATTAAAGAATCTAAAGTAAAAGAAGAATGGGAGAAGGAAAAGGCAAACACATGGGAAGAATTTCATTCTAAAATCACGCGAATAGCTAAGGAAACTATTCCCTTGAAAAAGATATTCAAACACCCTTGGTGGGATTCAGACTGTGAAAATGCATTGGAAAGGAGAAAAAAGGCATTTCAAGAATATAACAGTAAAAAGTCACAAGAAAGTCTACATTTATTTAACGAGGTTAGAAAACAGGTTTCAAAATCTATTAGGCAAGCAAAAAGGAAGTACACAAAGGCACAACTGGATGCCATAGAAGAAAATTTCCAAAACTATAATACAAGAGACTTCTACAGAACTTTCGCAGATAAAATGCGAGGATATATCCCTCAAAATTTATGTTTCAGAAAACCAGATGGTAAATTAGCCCTAACAAACCAGGAAAACTGTCAAGTATTGGCTCAATATTTTTCTAACCTATTAAATTGCCCAGAACCTAGTTTAAGGTTTCCCAAAGAAATCAGTGCCAACGCTCAACCGGATTCATTACCACCAACACAGGAAGAAATCAAATGTCACATTAAAAACTTAAAAAATAATAGAACATCTGGCGAAGATGGCATTGTTGCAGAGCTATTAAAAAACCTAGGACCAAAGACGTTGCAAGAGCTCACAAAAATAATAACAAAAATATGGGAAACAGAAAAATTACCAGAGGATTGGAAATGTGCCCTTATTCACCCGTTACATAAAAAAGGAGACAGAACAAATGTCAATAACTACAGGGGAATCTCACTTTTACAAGTCACCTACAAAATTCTCTCAACATGCCTGCTGAAAAGAACACAAGAGCAGCTGGAACGCCAAATTGGTGATTATCAAGCAGGCTTCCGCCCTGGTCGCTCATGCATAGAACAAATATTTAATTTAAAGACAATATTAAAACACAAAGCAATTAGAAATGTCCCCATAATTTGTACATTTGTAGATTTTAAGAAAGCCTATGACTCAATTGACCGGCAATCTTTGTTTAACATTTTAGAGGAACTTGGACTTGACTCCAAAACACTAAGGCTTATCAAAGAATCACTGACAGACACTGTATCTAAAGTTAAATTCAGGGGAGAAATCTCTGAACCTTTTCTCATAAAAACTGGAGTACGTCAAGGTGACGGGCTATCTCCACTTCTGTTTAATATAGTCCTGGATAAAGTCATTAAGGAATGGGAAAAAGAATTAAAAAATCAATCCTACTGGAAACCAATCCATCTTGGTAGAACCAAAGACAACGTGGAGATATCTTGTTTAGCATTCGCGGACGACTTGGCCATACTTGCAGATGATGAAGAAATCGCCACCAAACAAATAGAGATCCTTAAGGAATGCGCGGATAAAGTAGGTTTACAAATTTCGTTTCAAAAGACAGAATTTTTCTGTACGAAATTCCATATACACAGTTTGAACACAAAATATGGAAAAATAAATAGAGTAAAACATTTTAAATACCTAGGTGAAATTTTGGAGCCAACCGGAGGAGAGAAAGTTGCACAGCAGATCAGACAACAGAAAATGAAGAGAGCATATGGTATGACACATGAAATATACAATAAAAAATGCATCTCCTCGAACACAAAAATCAGACACTACTGCGCAGTAATTAAGCCAGCAGCACTATATGCTAGTGAAACGCTCACACTCCACACAAAATGTGATTTAGAAAAAATACTAAAAGAAGAACGCAAAATTATGAGAAAGATTTTAGGTCCAAAATTAACAGAAGAAGGATATCGGATACAATCAAGAAGAACCACAGAAACTATATCAAACCTGGCAGCAGACATAAGAAGGCGAAGATTAAAATTTTATGGACATGTCACTAGACTTCCCCCCACACGACTCACCAACAGAATTCTCACTTACATAGAAAAAGTCAAATCAACAACACCATGGATTAGCCAAGTAAAATTAGATTTACAAAAAGCAAATATTGAACTTAAAGATGTCATAGATAGAAAAACTTTTAGAAATAACTTGGAAAAGTGGATTGTATTGTCGGAGAAGGAAGCACTAAAGAGACCAGGAACAAAATGGACAGAAGAAAGAAAAAGAAAACATGGAGAACGAATGAAAGAAGTATGGAAGAAACGACGTCAGAAAGCTTTGCGTGATCCTTCTGGGTCCATTCGCGATAAGTAAGTAAGTATATAATAGGTGCTTCTGGGATTAAAGAGATCCACAGTGCCATTGCTGAGGGAGCAAGAAGATGATTGGTAGATAATTACTGAAGCGCTGGAAGATCCCTGCAACGGCCTTGCCGCAGAGAATACACTGGTTCCCGTGAGATCACCGACGTTAAGCGCTGTCGAGCGTGGTCGGCATTTGGATGGGTGACCATCGAGGCCGCCATGCGCTGTTGCCATTTTTCGGGGTGCACTCAGCCTCATGATGCCAATTGAGGAGCTTCTCGACCGAACAGTAGCGGCTTCGGTCAAGAATACCATCTTACGACCGGGAGAGTGGTGTGCTGATCCCACGCCCCTCCTATCCGCATCGTCCACCGCGGATGACACGGCGGTCGGATGGTACCGGTAGGCCACTCGTGGCCTGAAGACGGAGTGCTTTTTTTTCTGGAAGATCCAACTGGTGAAGTGAGTGGCTTGAATCAGGCAAGAACTGGCATCGTATTTAGTAGCGAGCTTATTCAATGAAGAAAATACATCCTTTTCGATGCTCATGAACGAGGCAAGAATTGTAGTAGGCACAGAAAGCTTCAGTTATGCCGTACAAATGGATAACCAGCGCATGAGCCGGCAGAATCGATGTAGTTCATTGGAATCGAAGCAAGGTCGGAAAGCTCCGAAAGCACTACTGCAAGCATAAAACGAAGCCTATAAGGAAGAAAAATGATTACCATATGGTGCTGGAATCTCAGATTAACCGATAAGAATTTTACGTTATTGTTAATTTCAATTTCTAGTTGCCGAGAATTTATTTTTCAAACGCGTTTATCTCGAAATAACTTTTTTCACAGTTACGCGCAGTCTAACTCAAAAAGTATAGAACCGATCATTAGGAAAATTGATAATATAATTCTTTATAAAATTAAAAATTATATGAACCAACTTGTGACATGATATCATGATTTTAAGGGTATTTTTCTTTGCATAATTAGAGAAAAAATCGCGAAGATCGAATTGTTCCAACGCCTGCAAAATTTTTAATTTTCATTATTTTCACCTGCATTGAGGTTCATATTTTTAGAAAATAAGTTACAGATGTAAAATCAAAACCAGTTTGATTTCAGATGAAAATCTGAATGGCTACACTGCGCAAAATTGGAGAACTATACTCACAACCTTCAGAGGACATTACAGCGTAACAGTGTTATTTTTGGCTGAAATTATTCAAAAATGTTATCAGACTCTTACTCTATTGCTGCTATCCGCCTCCGAAACAAGCTGCTCTGCACTCCGCTTGAAATTCAACGTCCTGTTGCTTTTACGAAGAAGTTGAAGCAGTTCTTGTTACCTTCGTAACGTTTCCCTGAAATATAAATTTATCTGTTAGAAAGAAAGTGTTTCCATGTCATCTCATTTAATGTTATTTCTCTTTTAATTTCTCAGTCAATCACGTCACTTTCTTTTCCCCTAATTCCATGAGCTGTGTTTCGACAGTTCATGCATTATGGTGTTTGACAAAGGTTGTTATGGAACCAATTAGTGTGGCATTCTGTTGTAAGGAGTGTGTCAAAACTCTCTATTACATTGATTAAATATTACATTGAGTATCGAAAACAATATATCCAACTTATGGTTATTCTTTGCATTGTGTAAGATTCTGCGGTTCTGTATGAAAATAAATAATCACTCAGATATCGATAGTAACAGTCTGAGGGCGAAACATGAGAGCGCGATTCTCAGCATTGTTGTAAGACGAGGTCTGTCTGTGAGAATAAAATTTCTGTAGCGTTGGTCGAGAGCTCGGAGACAGAAGACGTGTCACAATGACCTCACGTCGGTGATGGCAGAACTTACCACACTCAAGACCTGACTTCATTTATATGGCCAGGAGAGGTTTAGATGGCTTAACTGCGCTTGAAGATAGAATTCAAGGTAAAATTCGCAAGCATAGCGTAAAGCGCAATTGCAGCGTTAGGCTCGTGATTGCTAGTCCGAGTTTGCAATAATTATTTCCAAATGATTGCAAACAAAAGAGAACTGTTAAATATTATTACAATATTATCACAGATAAAATATATTTCCAGTTGTTCATTTTATTTTCATGAAATCTCCCATGATTCATATTTGAGACGTTCTAGAAAAATTATTATATTTATGAAAAACATATTCCATAGATAAGATTTGTGTATTAGTTTCAAATGCTTTATGAAGATGAACAGAATTACGGAGGAATTTTTGGAAAACATATCCCGTAGATAAAATTTGTATGCCAGTTTCAGATCTATGACCATGAACAGACTTTCAGAGGAAATTTAAGAAAAAAAACATTGGCAGTTAACGGCTGCCTAAAAATGTAGTCACAACACTGCAACATTAAGCAGTGATTCCTGTTACTCGAACAACGCATACATACACTTGACGCTTAATATGTTCTACGAATGGGCAAAAACCTTGTTAGTGTTTGCGTATACCCCTAACGAGCACCGAAGGTTCTATAGGCAGTTGTTCACTTGGAGGCATCTAACTTCACAGCTCGAGACCTTGCACTGTGGTCTTTCCATTCATATGATAAAACACAAAACTACTTATTTGCCACAGAGGTCACCTTTATTGCAAAAAATGGCAACATACCAAAGCACTCTGCTCACTGCGGTGCTTGCTTCGCTGAGACGTTATGTTTGCTCGCTACGGCGTGTCAAGACTTCTTGCCTGCCGTGTACAAAGGGGACAGGTGTGCACACAAAAATGCAGTTACAGGGAAAAAGCTATACTGGCCAACTCAAGAAGATTTGTAAGGTTGCAGAGTTGAACAGTGTGTCATGCCACTGTAAGCTGTAAACTCGCTTTTCTAGCAAAAGCTGCAGGTGATGACAATGGGTTGATAGGTTATGGTGCTGTGAAGGCGTCCCGCCTTGTGATCGCACACATTGGATGAAGTCTCATGCGCCAGTCGGTGTAAAGGACATAGCAACTATACACAGCCGGCCGGAGTGGCCGAGCGGTTCTAGGCGCTACAGTCTGGAACCGCGCGACCGTTACGGTCGCAGGTTCGAATCCAGCCTCGGGTATGGATGTGTGTGATGCCCTTAGGTTAGTTAGGTTTAAGTAGTTCTAAGTTCTAGGGGACTGATGACCTCAGCAGTTAAGTCCCATAGTGCTCAGAGCCATTTGAACCATTTTGAACTATACACATAGTTGTTTCAGCGGGAGGGTCCATCTATTTATAGTGCATCTAGCGCACTTGTTTCAGTATACGATTCCCTGATGAGCCAAAACATTATGACAACTTGCTTAATAGAGTGTTGATCCATCTTCGAAATGCAGTACAGCAACAGTTCTGCGTGAAGCGTTTTCGGAAAGTCCTTGATAGGTTTCTGGTGATACGTGCCACAGGGTACACAGTGACCGTAAGTTACACGTCGGTGGTTTGTGGTTGATTTGATTTACTGCTCATTTAGAGATCTATCGCCTTACATTTTATAACAGGTCCTTCATTTTACAGCTTTTCGTGTGGATTACAAGATGTATTCCATATTACAAACAGCAATTTTTGATTTCAGCAATTGCAATGGAAGTAATAATAAATTAAAATACATTAGAAATGGTCTAAAAGCCTCGTAACTACTTCGAGCCTTGCAGTCTCGGTTTGCTACAGTTTAATTTACGGATTAATATTTCTAAACATTATTTTGAAAAACACTGTAATTATTATATACATTGTGGAAAGCGCATTGGCGTGTGAATGTAAAGTATGTTATTTCTTGGGGTTATTAATGAATCTTGAGTTCCTATATTATGTCTTTTGAATTTCACCTGTTATGATGCTTATATACTGTGTTCAGTTACAAATATTACATCCGAATAGCGGTATAATGGACGTGAGATGGATATGCTTGCTCTTTATTCTGAAGCTAGAACAGGTTTACAAGGTTGATTGCATTACATTGTTTATTCTGACACAGTTTAATTATTTTAGATTTTGTCTAAGGTTTTCTCTGTTGCTGTTAGTGAAAGTGTTTACTGTTAGGGTGAGTGTGTGTTTCGGTGCTGCTGTCTGTGATGGTGCACGAATTGGAACTGTTGTCTTACGCGCTTCGTGCGTTTTGCATTGTTCTGTTACACGGCCGTGTCTGTCTGTATTCGTCATGTAATCTCCTTGAGACATCATTAGCGATTTTATTTACTATTTCCCACTCGTCTCTGTCTCTTACTGCCCACATCTTGTCATTGTTGTACTGCGTTAGTGGTTGGTGAGTTGGTCTGTATCGGTGACAGTGAAAAATTACGTGTTCTATGGATCCATGTTCTCCACATCTACAAGTAGCACTGTGGCTGCGGCCAACGTGGTGTGAGTGCGTGGGTTAGGGGCCGTAACCTGTCAGAAAGGGAACCATATCCCTGCTGGGATTGATACGGCTCAGTCTCATACGTTCCCTGACGTCCAGGAAGAACTGATATACCCTACAACCCTGATCACTTAATTCCCATTCCCCTTGCAAGTATCAACAGCCATTTAACGTATTGGCACATCTCGGTAATGTCCTGCCCGGTAATCTCGATTACCTTCTCCTCTCTACCCCTCCTAAGCCAATTGTGTATGTACTGTATTGTATGTTAACAGGGATTCTAGAAACGACGGAGAGGCTCCGTCCCCACAGCCGCAGTTGCCCACAGCCCCACGACGGTTACCGCAGTCCACTTCACCCCTCCGCTGCCCCACACGGAACCCAGAGTTATTGTGCGGTTCGGCCCCCGGTGGACCCCCCCCCCCCTCCCAGGGACCCAGGGAACGTCTCACACCAGACGAGTGTAACCCTTATGTTTGCGTGGTAGAGTAATGGTGGTGTACGCGTACGTGTAGAACTTGTTTGCGCAGCAACAGCTGACAGTGTAGCTGAGGCGGAATAAGGGGAACCAGCCAACATTCGCCGAGGCAGAAGGAAAACAGCCGAAAAACCATCCACAGACTGGCCGGCTCACCGGACCTCGACACAAGTCCGCCGGGCGGATTGGTGCCAGGGACCAGGCGCTCCTTCCCAGTCCGGAAAGCCGTGCGTTAGACCGAACGGCTAACAGGGCGAGCCCCTCAGCCAATACACTGCAGTCCGAAACCGAATGTTTATGTCGATAGGGAAGGTTCCTAGCACCACGCAGAGTGATTGCACTGACGTGGTGTTGAAAGCTCCTGACAGCCTTACCAGGGCACTTCTCTGCCCTCGCCGCACAATGTTGCGATTCGTCACCAGACGTACTCCATGGGCTCATGCGCTGACTGCAGCACTGGGCACAGACTCAAAGAGTGCACAATAGTAAGTTCTCAGTGTGTTATGGTACCCTGCAATATGTTATGTTGAATGTGACCAACCTGTGCATGATCTTGGCAGCCCGGTCAGTTGTTGTTCTGATGTGTTCGTCAAAGGACAGTCGTTCGTCAAACTGCACACCAAGATATCGTGTTTTCCGTTGTCTGAGTATGCTAATATCGTGAAGTTTTACGGTTGAATTACTTTGTAGTGCTCCTTTGAGTAGTATATAAACTGTTTTATGTAGAGCCATCTGAAGTTTCCTGTGTCTGTACCACTGGCTTAGACTTTTGAGTGTCTGTGTTGGCCGGTGATCGAGTTGCGCTCTTCCGAATGCAAGTTCAGCATGTTACCACTGCGTCACTTCTCTCGGTAGCGATGGTGGATAGATCGTCAGTTAAGCGTACCTCACAGGGTACGAGCAAGTACTCACGGACCAGGAGCTAATCGAGCTTTGTTACGTCGCAGTGCGAAATTTCACATTCCATAGTATTCCGTAGCGAGGAAGACTGAATAAGATAGATTTTTGCTTTGTGAACAGCAATGTGCCGCATAAGATACGAGATCGCATCATGCATCACTAGCAGAATTTGTGGAACACCGTTTTGGATTTCGTAGTTTTCAAGTGAAGCCCATATCTTGTGGGTTTTATGTTACAATTTACGTCCTTTGAATGTACGCTGTATCAAAGCACTGGTGAGGATCTCTCGAAAACGCGTCGTGATTGGCACAAGTTGTAATAAAATGAAGGGAAATGTCATTCAAGAGTTTTTTGTACTTGGTTATTTTCGTATTATAAGTTGCGCGTTAGGAAAACTTGCCGTTTCATGGCAAAGGTACAATGAAGTTTAATCTTAAACATGCTTGTCCGATACGATTTGATATAATTAAATGTCAGTTAATGACATATTAGTAAATAAAGCCTTCAAGAAGTCGTAATATAAAAGACATAGTCTACTGTTACAAGTGCAGCCTAGTGCAGTGAATGGATGTGCGGAGTTACGAAGTCGAGTGTAGCTGCTCGGAGTCCTCGAAATATATATATATATATATATATATATATATATATATATATATATATATATATATATATATATATTATTTTAGCTGTCCGCGGCTGCACTCACGCATAATTGCTATGGTAATTGACTGCGTAGGCTGTCGTCTGAGGGGGCGTGGTCAGCTATGTAGTATACAATGTGTATATTATGCAGCAAATTTAATGCATTTTAACATCAATTACGTTCACTAATGTAAAAAAAAACCATGTTCCATTCCCTACTTCACCCTCTAAGATGTCATTATTTATTTATTTATTTACTTTCTTAAATGGGCGATGTTCTTCTTCATTGCAGTTCTGTGTTTAATTATTCATCCAGAACAACGTTCTAGATTTTGGAATACATGATTATACTATAAATATGGTGTACGAGCGTAAACGCACACATATACGCATACACGCTTACAGACACACACACACACACACACACACACACACACACACACACACACACACACACACTGATAAGAAATACAGAAAATTTACAAGTAATATTGCAGTAAATACATGCTTTTTCTTGTTTCAATTCACATACTTTGCATTTCTAAAAATTCTGCTGCTGAATAGACGTAAAGCTCTAGCAAGAATGAACTTGGGGTTTTACTAAAAGGTGAGATAGATGAAATAACTATTATTTTATGTGGAAGGCTATTGTAAAATTGTATTTCGCTATCTGTACTGGAAATTTAGTAAGCTGATGTCCTTCCTGACTAGACATGGAACTTTCCCTGACTGCCCTAGAACACATTCATAGATACACTCCTAGAAATGGAAAAAAGAACACATTGACACCGGTGTGTCAGACCCACCATACTTGCTCCGGACACTGCGAGAGGGCTGTACAAGCAATGATCACACGCACGGCACAGCGGACACACCAGGAACCGCGGTGTTGGCCGTCGAATGGCGCTAGCTGCGCAGCATTTGTGCACCGCCGCCGTCAGTGTCAGCCAGTTTGCCGTGGCATACGGAGCTCCATCGCAGTCTTTAACACTGGTAGCATGCCGCGACAGCGTGGACGTGAACCGTATGTGCAGTTGACGGACTTTGAGCGAGGGCGTATAGTGGGCATGCGGGAGGCCGGGTGGACGTACCGCCGAATTGCTCAACACGTGGGGCGTGAGGTCTCCACAGTACATCGATGTTGTCGCCAGTGGTCGGCGGAAGGTGCAAGTGCCCGTCGACCTGGGACCGGACCGCAGCGACGCACGGATGCACGCCAAGACCGTAGGATCCTACGCAGTGCCGTAGGGGACCGCACCGCCACTTCCCAGCAAATTAGGGACACTGTTGCTCCTGGGGTATCGGCGAGGACCATTCGCAACCGTCTCCATGAAGCTGGGCTACGGTCCCGCACACCGTTAGGCCGTCTTCCGCTCACGCCCCAACATCGTGCAGCCCGCCTCCAGTGGTGTCGCGACAGGCGTGAATGGAGGGACGAATGGAGACGTGTCGTCTTCAGCGATGAGAGTCGCTTCTGCCTTGGTGCCAATGATGGTCGTATGCGTGTTTGGCGCCGTGCAGGTGAGCGCCACAATCAGGACTGCATACGACCGAGGCACACAGGGCCAACACCCGGCATCATGGTGTGGGGAGCGATCTCCTACACTGGCCGTACACCACTGGTGATCGTCGAGGGGACACTGAATAGTGCACGGTACATCCAAACCGTCATCGAACCCATCGTTCTACCATTCCTAGA
This sequence comes from Schistocerca americana, assembly GCF_021461395.2. NCBI lineage: Eukaryota > Metazoa > Arthropoda > Insecta > Orthoptera > Acrididae > Schistocerca > Schistocerca americana. The sequence goes on from NC_060124.1 coordinate 315,528,704, forward strand.
CCGGCAAGGGAACTTGCTGTTCCAACAGGACAATGCACGTCCGCATGTATCCCGTGCCACCCAACGTGCTCTAGAAGGCGTAAGTCAACTACCCTGGCCAGCAAGATCTCCGGATCTGTCCCCCATTGAGCATGTTTGGGACTGGATGAAGCGTCGTCTCACGCGGTCTGCACGTCCAGCACGAACGCTGGTCCAACTGAGGCGCCAGGTGGAAATGGCATGGCAAGCCGTTCCACAGGACTACATCCAGCATCTCTACGATCGTCTCCATGGGAGAATAGCAGCCTGCATTGCTGCGAAAGGTGGATATACACTGTACTAGTGCCGACATTGTGCATGCTCTGTTGCCTGTGTCTATGTGCCTGTGGTTCTGTCAGTGTGATCATGTGATGTATCTGACCCCAGGAATGTGTCAATAAAGTTTCCCCTTCCTGGGACAATGAATTCACGGTGTTCTTATTTCAATTTCCAGGAGTGTATTAAAGTTTTTACACGGGCCAATCCCATTACTGTGACAATCAGTCAACAGCTGAATAACCGCCTTTTGTATCGCGGATGTGCAGGAAGAGAGTCAATAAGGATGTGGAGCCATGCCGACTCCAGTTCCATAATCAGCTGCCCTACGTTTCTCGGCTAAGGATCCATGGAGCGAACGGCCAGATCGTGGTGGTGCCACAGATCCTCGATCGGGTTTAAATCTGGGGAGTTTGATCGCTAGTGGAGTTTGGTAAACTCATCATGCTGCTCTTCGAGCCACGCACGCACACTGCGAGCTGTGTGACACGTTGCGTTGTCCTGCTGGTAGACGCCATTGTATTGAGTTAAAAACAAATTGTATCTAGGGAATCCAAAGGAGACATGCATAGTTGTGTTGAACCATCGTGCTTTCCAGAATGTCGAGATCACCCAGGGAATGCAACGTAAACATTCCCCAGACCATAATGCTGTCTCCTCCAGGCTGGACCATTCTGCCGATTGTTGCAGGTTGTTTGTTTTCAGACGTTTCTCACCTTACACGCCAAAGTTCATATACTACAGAAGAGGTTAGGTGTTACCAGTGCGTAAATATGCTTGCGCAGGACTACCAATGTAGGGAAAAAATATTCTGCATTTTCGGTGAATCGGCTCAATACAATCCGGTGAAAAAGGTCAATAATTTTATGTCCATTATTGAAATTATTATATTTTTTTCGTTTTGTATTATTTAGTTTTAGTTTTTTATTGCAGATGGAAAATACAGAAGAAAAATTTGCACTCTGTGGACCAGACATGACACGCAAAATGCGGTTAAAGCATACCTGCAGGGTAGAAGTAAGCGCCATGCAGCGGAATTGTTTGGGTCGCCGCATTCCTGTCTAAAAAGACGACTGCAAAGTGGAAAAGATTTTCCAGTGAAGGTAAAAGGTGTTAAAACAATATTTAATAAGAAGCAAGAAATAGAACTCGTTTCCAAAACCCAGAGGTTATGTCCATGTGGCATACCGCTGGATTCAGGTACAGTAAGGAGGGCTGCTTTGCAGAATCCAACAAAATAAAGCACACAGTTTCAGACGCCAACAAAATGGCAGGAAAAGAGTAGCTAAAAGGGTTCAGCGAACGAAACCGAAATTTGTCTTTGAGAGAAGCGGAAGGGCTTTCCCTCGCCAGACGCAGTGGTTTGAATAAAGAGGATGAGGCTGACTTCTTTTCCTTTTTGAGGAAAACTATGGAGGATCTTGATTTACTGGAAGAAACTCAGCTGATTCATAATTCAGATGAATCAGGTTGCCAAATTAACAAGCCCACAAGAGAAATTTTTGCTAAAAATGAGGGCAAAACTGTTTACATGCAGACTTCCGTAGAAAGAGAACAGCTTGTCACCATCTTAGTTCGTGCTATTCCCCTCCTATGGCCAAATTCAAGGGTACAAAGATTTTTATATGAATTTCGTGACGGTCTTCCAAATGGCTTCTAGATAACAATGACAGATTACGAATGGATTAATGAAGAAGTATTATTGAAATTGCTGAAACGGGATGGTCATGCGTCCCACAAAACTCCAGTCTTGCGAATAAAATAATCTAAGTATGATATTCCTACCAAGGCACACAACTCATCGCCTGAAGCCATTAGACAGGTCATTCTTTAAGCCACTATAATCACATTACAACAGTGAATGTATGAACTCCATTCGTAGCACGATAGGCCCAAGGAAGATCAACAAGTCACATTTGGAAACATTTTCAAGGCTGCATGGATGACAGCGACAATACCAGCGATTGCATAAAATGGATTTCGTTCAACTGAGGTTCTTCCGTTGAGTGAAAAAGCAGTGGCTGAACGCGAGTTCTTACTGGCTAGTATATTGTCGAGCCAAGAAAACACACGAAAGGAAACTGAACTTCAGTCTGTGTTTCCTCCCGCTACTTTATTTCATGATAGGCCAAACAATTACACGCCAAAGCCTTCTATTTCATTCCACGACTTGCTGCCGTCTTCAAAGAAGACTACAGTAAAACATTATGCCAGGAAACAGAAAGCACTACTTCTTATATCCCCAGAAAATATAAATGCAACAAAAAAAAGATTGGAAAAGGAAAGAAAAATGTGGTCCCAGCCCGATAGTTTGAAGAAACACCAGGTTAAGAAAAGACAACACCACAGCATGAATCACCGCCGTCAGCTTCATCAGATTCCTCCGAAGGAACGTGACGAAAATGACAAATCTTGTGAACTCTGCAAGATGAAATACAGCGACCCAACGTCGGGGAAATTTTGTGACTGGATTCAGTGTGAAGGCAATGGCAGCGTGAGAACGGTGTTGGTGCAGTGGGAGAGAAGAGGTTTATTTGTGGAAAACGTGTTGCTATTTTAACGTGATACATACATTTTTTGTGCTGATTCTATTCGCCGGATTTATGACTCGACTGGTCTTACTTGAAGAAAGCGAACAGATTCATGTAGCTATTCTTCAGATCAATTTTGTGAAACTATGAACAACATTTACGCAATGTCATGCATTACAATTTGTACGCAAAAGGACAAAGTTCTTAAGTATTCACAATGAAAATTAGTCCATGTGAAAATATGTGTGTTCTTTATACACTACTGGCCATTAAAATTGCTACACCAAGAAGAAATGCAGATGAGAAACGGGTATTCATTGGACAAATATATTATGCTAGAACAGACATGTCATGACATTTTCACGCAATTTGGGTGCATAGATCCTGAGAAATCAGTACCCAGAACAACCACCTCTGGCCGTAATAACGGCCTTGATACGCCTGGGCATTGAGTCAAAGAGAGATTGGATCGCGTGTACAGGTACAGTTGCCCATGCAGCTTCAACACGATACCACAGTTCATCAAGAGCAGTGACTGGCGTATTGTGACGAGCCAGTTGCTCGGGCACCATTGACCATACGTTTTCAATTGGTGAGAGATCTGGAGAATGTGCTGGCCAGGGCAGCAGTCGAATATTTTCTGTATCCAGAAAGGCCCGTACAGGACCTGCAACATGCAGTCGTGCATTATTCAGCTGAAATGTAGGGTTTCGCAGGGATCGAATGAAGGGTAGAGTCACGGGTCGTAACACATCTGAAATGTAACGTCCACTGTTCAAAGTACCCTCAGTGCGAACAAGAGGTGATAGCGACGTGTAATCAATGGCACCCGATACCATCACGCTGGGTGATACGCCAGTATGGCGATGACGAATACAGGCTTCCAATGTGCGTTCACCGCGATGTCGCCAAACACGGATACGACCATCATGATGCTGTAAGCAGAACCTGGATTCATCTGAAAAAATTACGTTGTGCCATTCGTGCACCCAGGTTCGTCGTTGAGTACACCATCGCAGGCGCTCGTGTCTGTGATGCAGCGTCAAGGGTAACCGCAGCCATGGTCCCCGAGCTGATAGTCCATGCTGCTGCAAGCGTCATCGAACTGTTCGTGCAGATGGTTGTTGCCTTGCAAACGTCCCCATCTGTTGACTCAGGGATCGAGACGTGGCTGCACGATCCGTTACAGCCATGCGGATAAGATGCCTGTCATCTCGAGTGCTAGTGATACGAGGCCTTTGGGATCCAGCACGGCGTTCCGTATTACCCTCCTGAACCCTCCGATTCCATATTCTGCTAACAGTCATTGGATCTCGACCAACGCGAGCAGCAATGTCGCGATACGATGAACCGCAATCGCGATAGGCTACAATCCGACCTTTATCAAAGTCGGAAACGTGATGGTACGCATTTCTCCTCCTTACACGAGGCATCACAACAATGTTTCACCAGGCAACGCCGGTCAACTGCTGCTTGTATATGAGAAATCGGTAGGAAACTTTCCTCATGTCAGCACGTTGTAGGTGTCGCGGAAAAGCTAATCATTTGTATATCACAGCATCTTCTTCGTGTCGGTTAAATTTCGCGTCTGTAGCACGTCATCTTCGTGGTGTAGCAATTTTAATGGCCAGTAGTGTATTTGAAACATTTGGACCAGTTTCAGCCGACCTTACCCTGCCGTAAATCTCTTGAGGAGCGAAGCGTTTGTAATGATTCGAAAAAATCTTTAACATCATGCAGCGCGTCAGCAACCGTATATGTATAGAAAATAAACAATTTTTCTTTCAGCCTTCAGTTGCAAGGTAATTTTTACTCGTTTACCTAGGTACGCCGGCGTAGCTCCGTCTACGTTCGCCTTAATGGTTTAAATATTGACAGACATAATCTTATGATTATGCGTCTTTATTGTTTTAATTTTTAATCTGTGACATGGCCAGTGTTTGGCTCTCAAAATAATTTAATTTTTTGTTCTGAAGAAGATTCCATTACTGGAATCGAAACCTAGGTAAACGAGTAAAAATTACCTTGGAACTGAAGGCTGAAAAAAACTGTTTGTTTTCGATTCGAAAAAAGCACAGGTAATTCCCGCGTGAAGAAGGGTCGTCTAATAGATGCACAAAACTGCAGACCTGTAGCTCTGTCGTCGGTCTGTTGTAGAATTTCGTAACATGTTTTGTGCTCGTGTATTATGACATTTCTGGAGACGGAAAACCTCCTCTGTAGGAAAAACCATGTGTCCCGAACAACGACAGTGTGAAACCCAGCTCGCTGTGATCGCCCACGAGACACAGAAAGCAGTACATACAGGCGTCCAGGTAGACGCCGTGTTTCTTAACTTCCGAAATGCGTTTGCACAGTTCTGCACTGGCGCCAAATGAACGAAATTCGAGCGTGCCGTATGTCAGATCAGCTGTGCGACTGGATTGAAGAGTTTCTAGCAAAAAGAAAAACATCATCTCATCCTCAATGGAGAGAAGTCTTAAGACGTAAAAGTAACTTCGGGTTTGCCCCCAAGAGACTGTGAAAGGATCAGTACTTTTCACAATGACTTAGTTGATAACGTCGGAAGTTAGTTGAGACTTTTCGCGGATGATTCTGTTGTATACGGAGAAGACGTGACGGTAGACACTTGTAGTGAAATGCTGGAAATTCTACAGAGGCCTGAAGAGTGGTGGAGTACGCGTAGGAGCGATCTGAATTGGAACAACCACATAAGATTAATCGCGAGTGACACAGATGACGGGCTGAGATTAACTGGTGAATCCCCAGAAAATGTTCATTAATAAAGGACGCAGCTTACAAAACAATCGTTCGACCAATACTGGAATATTACTCGTCAGTATGGGATCCGTGCAAGATGTGACTGATAGAGGAAACACAGAAGATCCAAAGAAGACCAGCAGGTTTCGTTACAGGTTCATTTATTAAGAGTGAAAGCACCACGGCGATGCCCAGTCAACTCCAGTAGCACACGCTGCTAGAGAGGTTTTCCGCATCACCTTATGACCTACTCTTAAAGTTTCGACAGCCTACATCCCTAGAAGAGCCAACCAATACATTGCTTCCTCATATATGTATCTCCCGTAAAGACCATGAAGATAAAATCAAATTGGAGCGTACATGGAGGCTTACCAGCAATCTTTCTTCCCATGAACCATATGCAAATGGAACTGGAAAAGAGGGAATGACACTATTACACGAAGTCCCCTCCGCCACACACTGGAACGAGGCTTTCAGAGTATACACGTAGATGTCGATCTACGAGCGGCGTTCAGTAAGTAACGCAACACATATTTTCCTGAATATAGGTTGGTTTTATTGAGGATTTTACTACACCACATTGTTCCCCACTCCTTCGGCTAGAAAACTGAACTTTTCGATATAACCTCCGTTCAATAGATAGCCTTGTGCCATCTCACTAAGAGAGCCAGTTTGTCTGCACAGCACTATGCTACTGGTCGACGTCAGAGGGTGAGGTACCCCTTATTTGCTGATACGAGCACGTTTTACTGCATTTCCAGTTTGCTATTTCACATAGGTGCAGTACATAGGGAGTGAGGAGTGAGCGGTAGGTTCCAAGATTGGCTAGCGTAGCTGGTTGGTCATCTGGCTCTTTCAGAGCCAGTGAGATGAGGTGCCGATGCAGCAATCGCTCGTGGCGTCAGCAAAGAGATAGGAATGGAAAGTACATTCATTCTGGCGCGAATCAAGTAATTGTTATGAATACATATGTGCTACAAAGAGTTGCCTTTTTCTGCTCAGACTTTAGGGGAAGCTAAAACTAAACTAAACTCTTGTATGTCCATCCTTTTAGTAGGACGTCTCTGGGACAACGGCCGTTTACTGTCGTGACGAATAGAAACACCTACAGCCGTCCTTATGAATTTATTTTATTTTGCGACGAAATATAATAAAATAAGGACGACTGTAGGTGTTTTTATTTGTCATAGACTAAACTCCTCCCGAAGAGGCCATGAAGGCCAACGCTACCTACCAGCCGTCGTGTCATCCTCAGCCCATAGGCGTTACTGGATACGGATATGGAGGGGCATGTGGTCAGCACACCGCTCTCCCAGCCGTATGTGAGTTTCCGAGACCGGAGCTGCTACTTCTCAATCAAGTAGCTCCTCAGTTTGCCTCACAAGGGCTGAGTGCACCCTGCTTGCCAACAGCGCTCGGCAGACCGGATGGTCACCCATCCAAGTGACTGGGAGAAGCTACAGGTCTTAAACACTATCTTTCAGTAATTTCACAATGCCAGGAAACGTTGATATTAGTAAATAAGTGAATAATTTTGCCATAATGCACGCTCTTATACGAACTATACCGATAGTACACTTGAGTTACAGACTGTGCTCCATAGTCGGTAGTCGTCGGTAGAATGCCTTTCAATCTAGTCATATGGTAAACTATGATGTTTTACCGTTAATAGTTAGATTATAATCACTATGAAGAAGTCCTTTCTTAAATATACGCACCATAACCGCATCACATATAAAAATTATTTGCACAAAGAAGCTCTTCCGACTTCATTACGAGTACGTAAAACATAGACAATAGTGTTACGCTTTCGGAATCCGACAGCGCTGCTACGGCTCTGCAGGTTTAATTATCGCAAAACTCGAGGGAGAAATGGTGGCCAGTTATACTGTATGCCCCTTATACCAACATCTATGGGTTCACCGGCTGAACTGAGACATTTCTGGAGCTTTACTAGGAGTGGAAGGTTCTTGCAGGGGCCAACGTCTTGTTGCATCGATAACCTTCCTATCATCCATGTAGTGCATCCTTCATTGCCCCAAACAGATGGAAGTCTGATTATGAGAGATCCGGTCTGTAGGGTGCGTGAGGAAGAACAGAGCAATGAAACTTTGTGAGCTCCTCTCGGATGCGCAGACCTGTGTAAGGCCTTGTATTGTCAAGGAGAAGGGGAAGTTAGTTTGCATTCTTGTGGTGACAAACAAGTTGAAGTAGTTTCTTCGATTTTCTGAGGATAGCACGATACACTTCAGAACTGATCACTGGACCATAAGGGAGGACATTAAACAGAATAATCCCTTCAGCATCTCAGAAGTTCGTCGCCATGACTTTACCGGCTGCGGCTGTGGTTTGAACTTTTTCTTCAGAGTGGAGGTAGTGTGGCACCATTCCATGGATCGCCGTTTCATTTCCAGTTCGAAGTGATGAACACTTGTTTCAAAGCCTGCAACGTTGTTCGACAAAAATTTGTTATTATCAGATTCGTAACGAGCAGGTAATCCCCCACAGATGGTCCTTGGTTGCTCTTTACGGTCTAACGGTGGCGTGGATGGCAGCGGGCACACACCTTTGAGGTCCCCAACTGGTGGACGAGAATGTCAGCACTACCAACAGAGACGATTAGCTGTGCAGCGAGAAGTTTGACTGTGATGCGTTGATCACCTCGAGTGAGAGTGTCTGCACGTTCCAACTTTTCAGGAGTCACAGCTATGACCGGGTGGCCACCACGCGGGAGATCAGACGAGTTTGCGTGACTTTGTTGCGATGATAACAGACGCCTCGTCCAACGATTCACCGGGCTTCTGCTCACTAATAGGTGTCCGCAGACACTCTGCAACCGCCTATGAATATCTGCGATGCTCTAGTTTTCCTCCAAAAAGAAACTCAGTTTCCTGTTTGGAACGCATCTCCTTGACAGACGTCAATGGCTACGTATAGTGCCGCCGCCTATCGGAACTGCATGACTGTAGGGGCTATAGTGGGAACAGCCCACCATTTCCCACAAGGAATTCCATTTTTTTTTCCGGCTGAAAAAGTGTTACATTACTTGTTGAACGCCCCTGGTAGGTGTGGAAACCACAGTGACTTGCGTAACGATGACTATTGCGTCCCGTTTGAGGATAGTCGGGAGTTGGAGTCGCCGAGAGGTAGCGACGCTGGGTGAGGTGGCGCGCGGCCGTCAGCTGAGCCGCGCCGGCGTGGCGTCGCGGGGCGGTCGATGTGTGGTGCGCGGCGCGGCGCTGCAGGGTGAGTCAGCGCGGCCGGGCCGTCTAGACGGCGGGACCGCCGCGCCGCGCCGCTCAAATCCAATTACTGCGTCGCCGCGGCCACCGCCGTCAGCGGTGCAGTCGATAGCAGCGGGCGCTGCAGTGGCTGACTCACGGGACCGGCCGCATGCCTACACCTGGCCGCGCCGCTCTGCAATCTCAACACGGGCCGCTGCGCTACCAGCGTGCTCCGTGCCACAAAACGTGACCGCTGGGCGCTCACCAGCCGTGGCGGCACCCTCACCTCCACTCACACTGCTTGAATACCTTCTGTGTGTTTGTGCGTGTCTGTGTGAATACGCGCAATATTGTGGGCCATATTGCTGAAGGAGAAGGCTATTGGTGGTAGTTGCCGAGACATTTTGTATGCGTATATATCTCTACGAATGTGCTTACTTACACATGAACAATTTTTTTCTGAGTGTGCCCATAATAGTGTTGCCGTTAGCGTGGCAGTAATACACCGCAATACGACCGTATGACAGGTTTCTGCCGAAGAAATGAAGCTGCATGAAAAATGTGAAGAAATCGAAAAGAAATGATTGTCAGGACTGTTTCAGCCTATATAAAAGTCAAAAGAACTCCAGTGAAATTAAAAGCAAGTGCGGTAACGGTAACAAATAAACGTGTGTGAAATCCTATGGGACTTAACTGCTAAGGTCATCAGTCCCTAAGCTTACACACTACTTAACCTAAATTATGCTAAGGACTTGAACCTCCGCCGGGACCAACGTTAACAATGTCATGGGAATTCCACCGTTAACTGCAGAGGAGAGAATGGATGGTTGAGATAGGTAATCCAATATTAGAATCAGAATTTAGAAGAACTTTGGAAGACTTAAGATTAAATAAGAGAGCAGGAATGGATAATATTCCACTGGAATTACTAAAATCATTCAGAGAAGTGTCAACCAAACCACTACTCACGTTGGTTTGTGTAATGTATGTGGCTGGCGATATACCATCAGATTTTCTCAAAAACATCATAGAATTGATTCAGAAGATAGCAATTACGGTCAATGCGAGAATTATCGCACACTCAGCTTAACAGCTCATGCGTCGAAGTTGCTGACAAGAATAACATACAGAAGAATGGAAAAGAAAATTGAGGATCTGTTAGACGAAGACCAGTTTGGCTTTAGAAAAGGCGAAGACACCATAGGCATTTCTGACGTTGTGATTCCTAATGGAAGCAAGGCTAAAGAAAGGTCAAGACTCGTTCATGGGATTTGTCAATCTGAAAAAGTGTGGTTGACTATGTAAAATGGTGCAAGACGTTCGAAATTCTGAGAAAAATAGGGGTAAGTTATATGAAAAGGCGTGTAATACACATGTACGAGAATCAAGAAGCTACGGTAAGATTGGAATACCAAGAACGAAGTGCTCGGATTAAAAACGGTGTGACACAGGGCTGCAGCCTTCCGCCCCTACTGTTCAATCCATACATCTAAGAAGCAATTAAAGAAATGTTCAAGAGTCGGATTAAAATTAATGGTTGATATAATTCGCTAGTGACATTGCTATCTTGAGTGAAAGTGAAGAAGAATTACGTGATCTCCTGAATGGAATGAACAATCGAAGCCGGCTGCTGTGGCCGAGCGGTTATAGGCGCTTCAGTCTGGCACCGCGCTGCTGCTACGGTCGCAGGTTCGAATCCTGTCCCGGTCATGGATGAGTGTGATGTCCTTAGGTTAGTCAGGTTTAAGTAGTTCTAAGTCTAGGGGACTGATGACCTCAGATGTTAAGTCCCATAGTGCTCAGTGCCATTTGAACCATTTTGAACAATCTAATGAGTAGAGAATATGGATTGATAGTAGATCGAAAGAAGACGAATGTAAAGAGAAGCAACACAAAGGAGAACAGCGAGAAGCTTAACATCAGAACTCATAATCACGAAGTCGATGACGAACGGAGCAAGTAGGATATAAATAGCAGACTAGCCCTGGCAAAAAACAGATTCCTGGCCGAGAGAAATCCACTAGTATCAGACATACGTCCTAATTAGCGGAAGAAATTTCTGAGAATGTACGTTTGGATCACAGTAGTGAAACATGGACTGTGGGAAAGCTGGAAGAGAAGAGAATCGAAGCATTTGAGATGTAGTGGTACAGACCAATGTTGAAAATAGGTGAACTGAAAAGATAGGGAACGAGGAGGTTCTGCGCAGAATCGGCGAGGAAGGAAACATGTGGAAAACACTAACAAGAACAGGGGATAGAATGGTAGGACTTTTGTTAAGACATCAGGGAATGACCTCTATGGTACTAGACCTAACCATAGAGGGTAAAAACTGTAGAAGAAGCAAGGGATTGGAAGGAAAAAAGGGTGTTGCTGGTATTTACCGTTATATGCTCTATGTGTATATGGGCGTTTGTGAAGGTGTATCTACACAGGCCTGTTTTTGCGGCAATGCTTGACGGCTGTTCTGTTGCTAACAACACTGGTGGTATCCAACAGTAACAAACAGCAGTACCTCCATACGGACGGACACTACTGCCGATAGAGAAGGTTGTTTCAGGTAGCTGTGAAGATATGTTGTATGTGTAAACGTGTAAAACTGCTTTTATGGCAATATGTGGCTGCAGTAATGTTGCCGCCAGCAATATTGCCACGTAGCCATGTAACACTGACGATGGAGGATTCTGTTGCAGCTAGTTGGCGAGGTATGGCCGAGGTGTTACCGGTGGTGTCCACCGAGGGTGAAGAACATTACGTTTGGCCGTGCCGTATCTCCTCTATCCTTGTCTGTAAACACACACATCAGCAAATATTTTGCATCACCCCTTTATTTCGAAATTCGTGGCTCTCATGCATGATTACATTTTCATTTTCAGTGTGTCCAGATCACCAAATCAAATCTTTTGTGTAACGAAAAAATCGTCTGTTCCCTTGAAGGTTCTTTCGCAACTCTACTGAGCAACGTCTGTTCGCGGTGAAACGTCCACTTGTTCCGAAGCGAGCCTGAAAATGTTGTGGCAAACCATCGATCACATCATCAAGCAAGCCCTAGTCCGAGCTGCCCCACTCTTCAATGGCGATTCGACTCAAGTCGCTCAGAGAATGTGGTCGTTGTCGACGCCCAAAACGGTTCTTTTCAGTCGATCCCACACGTGTTCGATTGGGTTCATGTCCGGGGAAGAGGCAGGCCACTCAATCCTCGCGATTTTAGCGTGCTGAAGGAACTTTTTCACGAGAACAGCGCGATGCTCACGCTAGTTGTCATCCATCAAGATGAAATTGTAAGCAAAGTGATGGCGATACAATCCCACTATTGGTTGCAGAATCTCGTCCCTGTACCCTAGAGCAATGGCGCTGCCCTCAGCTACCACGAAAAGTGCACAGTCGCCCCATGTAATGCCATCCCAGAACATTACTCTACCACCGCCTTGTTGAACATGTAGGACACAGCGTTTCAGGCGTTCAGTATTACCGGCTTGCCTCCGAACACATTGTCTGCGATTATCAGCGTAAAAACGGATCCAAGTTTCGTTCGTAAAATCCCCCCGATGCCAATCCTGGGCCATCCATTCTGTGTGATTTCTTGCCCCTCCGTAACGGAATATATGATATTCTGGTGTACAACGTGGCGCTCGCCTTGGTCGTCAGAGATGGAGATTCCTAACACGCTGATAAGATACATGACGTCCTGTAGTCTCTTCGAATGCCGGTTTTATTTCTTGAGCACTCGGTTCCTTTGACGCAAAAGTCATTGATATCGACCTTCCTGCTTACCTGTCAAACGTGGACGACCTGTGCAGTGTAAGTCTTCAACACTACAGGTCAATTGGAAACGGTTCCACGTCAACTCAACATGAGAAAGTCGGTGAGATTCTGGAAGGTACGGCCAGGGATATGGATCCTTGCCGACTCCAGTGCCCTGATCAGCAGCGCTAGGTTTCTCAGTTGAGGATCCATGGAGAGAACAGCTCGATCGAAGTGCTCCACATATTCTCGATTATCTTTTAATCTCAGGTGTTTCTTTGCTAGGTGAGTACAGTAAACTAATCCCGGTGCACTTCGAATCACGCAGGTACACTGCGAGCTGCGTGACATGTTGCATTGTCCTGCTGGTAGATACCATTGTGCCGAGGGAAAGCAAACTGCGTGTAGGGGTGAACATGGTCCCCAAGGATAGTTGTATACTTGTGTTGATCCATTGTGCCTTTCGGAATGACGAGATCACCCAGGCTGTAAGGTGGTTATAATTTCGCATCTTAGAAGAACTCATCCACACACTTTGCCGTGATCTACAAACGCAATTAGGTAACATGTGATAGATTGTACATTGTATATATGAATATATAAAGGAGATTGACATTGTCACGTACGTCTTGTAAATAATTGTTAGCGCTTATTGCGTGGAAGGTGACGGAATGTCTTTATTATAAAAACGGCGTACTGAATGATTGCCTATACTAGTAGAGGTTGGAACGCCAGTGGAGATCAAACGGCAGGCAGAACTCAAGCTCTGGGTGGAAGGCCCGCACAGGTGTTGGTCCTGCTCAAAGACAGGGTGTAGCAAGACGGACGTCGTGGCACCTGAGCTCTGGAGTACAATAGGGTGACGGCCTGCTGCTATTGTAGTAGGGGCCGGAAGGATAACCGGATAACACTTCCGAACGCTGAAAATCTTGGACGCAGGTGAGAGGAACGAAGAAGAGGCACCTCGAAAACCGCGTATGTTGGGTTATTTCCAAGGATTTTTATTCAGAAGCTTACCATTGTACGAGTTTCCGCGCTGCACGACAAAAGACTAAAATATGGTTGGTCGGCTTTCGGAAGAATCTGTAGAGAGGGAGAATATTTCGTGGTTTCGGGAATATGATTCGTTCTCGAAATTACGATGATGGGGAGCCAAGCCTTGGTGGGAAGCCAGTGCTGGAGAGACGTGGTCTTCCATTGTGAGCGCCCGTGTGTGACGGTCACTCGATATCAGCTTTATTGTTACGGACAGACTTGCTGTCTTTGCTCTCAGGAGAGTTTATAGTTAGAACAGTTAGGCACTGTACTGTTGCGAAGCTATACGTTTCTGGACGTCACCTCCGGGTTGGAAGTCGTCGTTGAGTACGCAGCTTTCAGTAATTGAGAGCACTTCCTCTGCCTATACTTACGTTGAGACGTTATCTGAACTGCGTCCTTGTGGTTGGGAGTTCGCGTTTCTCGTCTGTAGAACACAGAGAGGAGAAGACAGTATTACAGTATATTAGTCAGAGGACCGCCTTCTGCCGTCTTAGTGTTTGAAAGAGTTTATTTGTGGCTGGAGTTCTTCCATCGTCGCAGACGAGTACGAGAACCATGACTTCGACGCGCCGGACGCAGTACATATGGTGATACCGCAGATTGCTTAGGCTTGTTAGGGCTATAAAAGCTAAACAGCTGTGACCACGTTAGTTTATTACCACTAAGGTTCCACATCACCGTACATCATATTTGAAAGTAGCGTCTTCTAGTGTTGGGCACGTAGATGATGTCACTCATTTCGCGTTATTGATATTAGACCGCGCAGTCATAATAAGGGGCAGGGTTGAGCGACTGATTAGTAATTTTACTTAGGAAATTTAATCTTTGAAATATAAAGGTTTATTTTTAATCTAGAATAAATACATAAGCAGGAACAACGTTTATCATTTAGTGGGATCAGTTGCCTTCATCATTCATTTATGTTTAGTCAGAAGTTGTGTTTATTTATTGCACTATGCATTTCGAACCCTGGAGGCTCATCTTCAGGAGAAAATGAACTTGTTCAAAAAATTGTGTATTACAAGAGATATGTAGATGACACACTACTCTTATTTGATGGCACTAAAGATGAACTTGAAGAACTCCTCACATCATTCAACTCACTCCACAATAAAATGAAGTTCACAATAGAACATGAAACAAATTAATCCACAAATTTCTTACACCTCACAATTGTGAATGAACAACAAGAACATAACTTGTACATTTACCGAAAACCAGCCTACACTGACAACGCAATACATGAATCTTCATACCACCCGAACACACATAAGTATGCTGCATTTAGAACAATGTTGAACAGGGCACATACATTACCTTTAAAACCCAAAGCACTAACACAAAAAAAAAGATACCATCAAAACAATTGCAGTAAATAATGGTTACTCTGTAAAATCAATTGATAAACTATCTAGAAAAATTCAGACCAACATCACTCACAGAAACACTGAAAAGAAAACTACCGACACAAAACAAATCTTCACAATCATTCCATACTTAGGCACAGTATCATAAAAAATAGCTAACTTATTAAAAAAATATATTAAAATATCTTGCTCCACAAACAGCAAACACGGATACCACTTACCTCACACAGTGAACATATACAAGCCAATAACACAACACAGTGGAATATATAAATTATAATGTAACAGTTTCCCTGCATTTTACATAGGAAAAACTGGAAGAACCTTCAACTCACGGTATAAAGAACACACCGACGCCTTTCGATTAAACCATTTTGAAAAATCTACAACAGCTAACCACATGTATACTAATAAACACAGACTTGACGACATCCACAACAGCCTAACTGTACTTCACACAGAACCCAAAAGTAAAAAGCCGGCCAAAGTGGCCGTGCGGTTAAAGGCGCTGCAGTCTGGAACCGCAAGACCGCTACGGTCGCAGGTTCGAATCCTGCCTCGGGCATGGATGTTTGTGATGTCCTTAGGTTAGTTAGGTTTAACTAGTTCTAAGTTCTAGGGGACTAATGACCTCAGCAGTTGAGTCTCGTAGTGCTCAGAGCCATTAGCCAACCAAAAGTAAAAAACTTAATCTACTAGAACAGTTAGAAATAATGCTACACAAAGGAAAATATTCCGAAAACTTGTTGAATGAACAAACAGAGTTTAACAGCCACAATTTTTTCTACACCTTTAAAAGTTTATTTTTTCCTGAGGAATCAAATCTACAGTAGTACAAACAGCTAACAACCCACAACATGGTACCAAATAATTATTTTAATAATACCTGTGTACTAATAATACTATATCATATTATCTTCTGTGAAACAAGAAAATCGATTATATTTAGAAGTAGAACATCTGTATGAACGAGAATCTTTGACATGTTTACGTTCTGCTACTACAATGTGCGAAAAAGTGTGTGACTATGTATATATACCAGTATGTACTGCAAAATTAAAGATGTATATTGTGTATACCAACTGCACTGCACAAACAGACGTCATACAATGTTAAACTGTAAGTTATTTTCAGATTATTAACGCTGTTAAACTTATATCTACAATAAACCATGTTGTAACACAAAAATGTAATATCAACAGGCAAACAACTAAAAAACCTGATATAAATCACTAAAAAGCACCTGAAGATGAGCCTCCAGGGCTCGAAATGCATAGTACAATAAATAAACGCAACTTGTGACTGAAGGCGGTTTGTTCTTCATTTTACGAAAGTAAAACAGTCGCGGACCAAACACTGAAAAACAATGGATAAAATTAAATTTATGTTTGGATTGTAATTTATAGAATTAAGATATCCTAGGATATGCTTTAGGAGGTAGTCACACAGGGCCACATCTTAATTTTAGCGTTAATTATTCTCCGTTGCGCACATTCATTTTACACCCGCCTGGAGTAGCATCTTAGAAGGGAATGCCACGAAAACATTCCCCAAACAATAAGCTTCCTCCTGCGGCCTGGACCCTTTGCTATCAGAAGTTTCACGCCGTAGGCGCCACTGGCCATCTATCTGACGGAACATAAGACTTGATTCAACTGAAAAAAAAACCCCTGTCGCCACTCATTGGACGTCCAATTACCGTCTTGTTGTGCAAATTCCAGCCTCTGGTGCAGAGTCGTAGAGCAGACGCTGTTGGCAGCCTCTTGGCTGTTGTTCAACAGATGTACGTCTGTTAGCCCATACACATCTCTGCAGCCGTCGTTTACCCCTATCATGTATGGAGCATGGTGCGCCGCAGTTGCCTCGGCGCCGATTTTAGATAGCGTCATTTTATCACGCGGAACAATGTAACTACGGCATCATGTAAACAGTTTACAAACTTAGCCGTTTCGAATATACTTCCAGCCTTGTCCCGAAAACCAATGACCATGCGTCCTCCCGACACGCTTTATCTACCTGCCACTGCTACCACTGCCACCTACCGTCTGTGAATGGTTATTGCACGTTCACATTCAACATAGACGCTGATCACATTACTGTGAGTTCTATGGGTTTACAGGTATACGGAGGCCGCAGTATGAAGTAGGAAATTCTCGCTGTTATTGTCGTAGTAGAAGATTTGCAGTAATAAACTATACTTGCACCGTACTTAGGTGCTTAACATTTCTAAACTTTTTGAGGTATCATCGTGTGTATTTTCGTGTTAACTGGCAACAACTTGCCACCTGTCCTTTTTATAACGTGGTTGTAGACATTAATTTTCACATATCACAACCACGATCGTAGACGTATCACATTAATGAAATTCAAAATTCTCTCACTGTACTGAGAGCGGCAATAAGATACGAGGACATGTTGAGAAGTAAACCCTCTGAATTGTTTATTTGAATAGTCTTAAAGCTTTTCAAATAAAACAAACGTTATTAACGTTCTACATCCTTATTCTTCATGTCTGCATATCTGCAGCCCTCTGCTGCTACAGGGCTCTGAACTGCAGTGTGTAACACGGCGGTGTGTAATGTAACTACGGCGGTGCGTGGGAAAAAGAGTGCTGTAATCGAGTTTCGAGTTCGAAGAGTTAGTCCACACACGGAGCACCCTTTCCTTCAGCTTGACAGTAGTTGACCACACACGAGCGCTGTGACATTTGCAACAGCCCAAAGCCCTGAGTTCACATCATCATTCTTCATGTCTACATATTTATTCCTCAACATAGTCACCCATTCCTACCAACGTGAGATCAGTCTGTTGATACTGTCACAAGAGAACGTTTGACTTCGTTGACAGAGCCACAACGTCAGTTCCGCTTGCACTACTTCATCACTGTCAAAGTGAAATCTCGAATGTGTTCTTTAAGTTTTGGAACCATAGGAGGATCGGATGGGGCCGAGTCCGGACTGTACGGAGGATGATCGATGCCTGTGAAATCAAGGCGTCGTACTGTTGCAGATGTCGCAGAGGTCGTGTGTGGTCCAGTACTCCCTGCTTCTCACGCAACAAGATAATGACTTTACACACCGCTATCTCATGCTCTACAATTCGGAACTCTGTAACGGCAGGGGGCCGCATATATGTAGACACCAAGAATAAATAAGTACAGTTAAGTCAAAAGTATTACAGACATTGGCTACGAGCAGGCCTTGTTTGAAATCAACGGGGAATGTTGAAAATTTGTGCCGGACTGGGATTCGAATGCAGGTTTAGTTGCTTACTGAGCAGATGCCCTGACCACTAATCCACCCAGACACAGTAGTCATTGCAACTGTACGGCCGGCCGCAGTGGCCGAGCGGTTCTAGGCGCTTCAGTTCGGAACCGCGTTGCTGCTACGGTCGCAGGTTCCCAATCCTGCCTTGGGCATGGATGTGTGTGACGTCCTTAGGTTAGTTAGGTTTATGTAGGTCTAAGTCTAGGGGACTGATGACCTCGTATGTGAAGTCCCATAGCGCTTAGAGCCATTTGAACCAAGCAACTGCACGGACGACCTAAATTCTTATCGTATTCACACACTACTAATGCTGTGCCGCAAGCCCATTATCTTCATCACTCGAGGAAATTCGCAGTTTCCTGTAAGAATTCGAGACTGGTGAGCACCTGCACCGAAGAGATCATTTGTCGTCTCGTCTTAATTTTTATATAGAAGTGTAACGTCAATAACGTGTGTTTTATTTAAAAAGCTTTAAGAGATTTCAGACAAAAAATTCAGATGCATTACTTTTCAGCACAACACAGTAGTAGCTAATACAACAGACAGTGTCAATAAATCAGACCTTCTGAGCTCATTCGGGCTACATGCGAGGGAATGAATTAAGATACACTAATAACAATGCACAATCTAAGCATACGAAACACTCAGTTACAGATCTCATCCCAAAACCAAAGTTCAGAAGTACTTAATCAAATCACACACCTTACTTAATACTAAACGAACAGAACAAGAAAGACATATTTCACAGTGGAAGAAACTAACTGCATATTCTGCTCCAGCCAGGATACGATAAAAAAAAAAAGCAACTGAATTCTACAGCAATGACAATTTAATTTTACTACGCACACTTCCTTTAGCCAATACGATTTCAGTTGAATACACTGCACGCAAGAGGGGCTTACCTTTTGTTTCACCGTGTAATCACTAGGCAACTCCAGTAGGCCAGCTGCACCTTATCACAGCAATCACACACTCCTCTATTGTGCCCGAAAACAAGTCGCAACAACCAACCCTTCGCTACCGGCTGGGCAGCATTTTTTGGATTGGTGAAGCCTAACAACTTCCATTTTTCCAACCAAGGCGATGCCCCGTCTTGACAAAAACGCCTGTAGCCCTGTCAGTCAGCCCACCAGGGTGCCTCGTTGCTCTGCCCCCTGCTTCCTGCTTCATCTCACCAGGAGGTGATTCTCGCCCTCCAAGAAGCCTGGCAGTGTTCCGATCGCTTCTCGATCCCTCTCTCAGCCACTGTCCCACTGCGGCTGCCTGTCACCAACCGGTAGTGGAGCTCCCAGCACTCCTCACATTCTGCTTGCAACCTCTTGCGTCTTCTGCTGACAATTTAATTTGAACACGCACCGACAGTTCACTAGACGCGAGTAAATACACTACAGGCCATTAAAATTGCTACACCAAGAAGAAATGCAGATGAGAAACGGGTATTCATTCGACAAATATATTATACTAGAACTGACATGTGATTACATTTTCACGCAATTTGGGTGCATAGATCCCGAGAAATCAGTACCCAGAACAACCACCTCTGGCCGTAATACCGGCCTTGATACGCCTGGGCGTTGAGTCAAACAGAGCTTGGATGGCGTGTACAGGTACAGCTGCCCGTGCAGCTTCAACACGATACCACAGTTCATGAAGAGTAGTGACTGGTGTATTGTGACGAGCCAGTTGCTCGGCCACCATAGACCAGATGTTTTCAGTTAGTGAGAGATCTGGAGAATGTGTTGGCCAGGGCAGCAGTCGAACATTTTCTGTATCCAGAAAGGCCCCTACAGGACCTACAACATGCGGTCGTGCATTATCCTGCTAAAATGTAGCGTTTCGCAGGGATCGAATGAATGGTAGAGCCACAGCTCGTGTGTGTGTGTGGCGGTCTTCAGTCCTGAGACTGGTTTGATGCAGCTCTCCATGCTACTCTATCCTGTGCAAGCTTCTTCATCTCCCAGTACCTACTGCAACCTACATCCTTCTGAATCTGCCGTAACACATCGGAAATGTAACGTCCACTGTTCAAAGTGCCGTCAATGCGAACAAAATGTGACTGAGACGTGTAACCAATGGCACCCCATACCATCACGCCGGGTGATACGCGAGGATGGCGATGACGAATACACGTTTCCAATTTGCGTTCACCGCGAAGTCGCCAAACACGGATGCGACCATCATGATGCTGTAAGCAGAACCTGGATTCATCCGAAAAAATGACGTTGTGCCATTCGTGTACCCAGGTTCGTCGTTGAGTACACCATCGCAGGCGCTCGTGTCTGTGATGCAGCGTCAAGGGTAACCGCAGCCATGGTCTCCGAGCTAATAGTCCATGCTGCTGCAAACGTCGTCGAACTGTTCGTGCAGATGATTGTTGTCTTGCAAACGTCCCCATCTGTTGACTCAGGGATCGAGACGTGGCTGCACGATCCGTTATAGCCATGCGCATAAGATGCCTGTCACCTCGACTGCTAGTGATACGAGGCCATTGGAATCCAGCACGGCGTTCCGTATTACCCTCCTGAACCCACCGATTCCATATTCTGCTAACAGTCATTGGGTCTCGACCAACGCGAGCAGCAGTGTCGCGATACGATAAACCGCAATCGCGATAGGCTACAATCCGACCTTTATCGAAGTCGGAAACGTGATGGTACGCATCAACAACGTTTCACCAGGCAACGCCGGTCAACTGCTGCTTGTATATGAGAAATCCGTAGGAAACTTTCCTCATGTCAGCACGTTTTAGGTGTCGCGGAAAAGCTAATCATTTGCATATCACAGCACCTTCTTCCTGTCGGTTAAATTTCGCGTCTGTAGTACGTAATCTTCGTGGTTAGCAATTTTATTGGCCAGTAGTGTATCTAGGAGACGCATACGGAGTGACTTGGAGTGAAATGACCGTGTCTGATTAATCACAGTAGACTCACATGTGGAACTGAAATCCACTAGAATAGTTTGCAGGAAGTGTAGCCTGTTCACAAAAGAGATTGCAAAATTATTGTCCATATCCCTGACATCAGCTGTGCGCTCTTCCTTCTTGCTACGTCTGACTTCTTATGTCGAACGCCTGTGCCAGGCGATGTAGGCGTGGTTCGCATCTTCCGCATTAATGAGGGATGGCTGACATTTGTGGCGACGAGCCACTGCCTCGTGGCAGGAGTCTGGTGGCAGTTGGTGCAGATGGTAGGTCTGCAGTCCTGTGTCACCAAGTCCCCACAGTGATCTTACTGTGAAAGGCAGCTGCCCTGACTCGGTCTTGAATCCATCGCTGCACCTGGTGGCACCATAGAGATAACCCACACCCCATCGCAAGGAGGAGGGTTGCTATTTGTCCACCATAAGAACATTCCTCAGTGGCACAACCTTTTTAAAACACTCTTACAAAACCCCACATCCTCACTCTCTTCATCAAAACCATAGCTGTTAACTGGACCACTATACACAGGGTGGTAGGGGTATACCGACACCTAAAGACCGTGTACTGAAGAACTTTACATCAGTATTTACTTCATATGGAGACTAATCATTAGAGCTATTACTAGTAGTATGTTGCTGTGTTGATTAGTATCTCCAAATACACCTAGCACAAGCAAGCTATTTATGTTTATTTTCCCCTGGGCAGCAGATCAGGTACTGAAGTGTCGATGTGCGGATGCAAAACGGGCATGTGTAATCTACATCGCCTTGCAGTTACGTCCATGCTGAATACAGAAGGTAGTAAATAATGTGATGTGTTTGTGGGAAGGTGTTCTAATGTTCAAATGTGTGTGAATTACTAAGGGATCAAACTGCTGAGGTCATCATTCCCTAGACTTACAAAATACTTAAACTAACTTATGCTAAAAACAACAGAAACACACCCATGCCCAAAGGAGGACACGAACCTCCAACGGGAGAGAGGGAATATGTCCGATGCAGAGAGAACGCAACTAAAACATTGAAGTGGACACATATTAAAGTACCAATCATCACCACATCTGTTCCTACACCATAAACAACCTGTGTATTCGATCCCGTCATTCTATCCCTTATAATTTCCTCACCTTTATAGACAACATTATTTTAGATTTATAATATTGCTGGCTGACCTTATCATCCATAGCCAATCCGATGCAGAATTCCAGTGGTGGCATTGGTTCGTTGACCCCTCCAAGATGACACGGCCACTGCCTCACAACATACGTACCCTGAAAGGAATCCCGCTTTTGATGTCATCGAGTCAGTCACTAACCTGCCGTGTGACAGCGCTCGGTCTGCAATCACTGATAGTGGCGACACGCGGGTCCGACGTATACTAACGGACCGCGGCCGATTTAAAAGTCTACCACCTAGCAAGTGTCGTGTCTGGCGGTGACACCACAGCTTCCTCCCAAATTCTCTTCTGATGACGCAACTCTTATACCATATTCCTCCTCTATCTCACCAAGTTTACAACTGCAAATCCGCCAGTTTTGAGTCGCTTCTCAAAAAAGCACGTGAGTATGTATAGCATTCTGGTCTCCTCACTAAGCTACAGCCTCATGCACTTCCAAATTAATCATGTCGACCCTATTGAACCTTTCTGTCCAGCTGCCCATCCTACATAGCCATTAACAACTCCATCACCCACATCTTTCATACATTTTAGGTGCGCTCCATGGATCTCTTATCTTTCCATTCCTTTAAGTCTTATACACAGCTTATGTGCCTAAGCCACTACCGTCTGAACTTCTCCTCCAATATGACTATGGTGCCACCTTCCTAGCCCTATAACCTACCCTCCAGAAATCCCAATGGTTCCTCCAGAGCCATCTCATTCTGTTTAGCTCAAAATAAGTCCTTCGAAAATACATTCAGCAATTATAAGATTAACCACCTGCAGCTACCACACCACAACTTTTACCTTACTATTCAGACCTTACTTTCCAATTAACTAACGCACTAAGCTACTTAGACTAACACTTGATCTCCAAATAACATGGAAATCCCACTTACTAAACGATCAACAAAAGCCCACAACAAAGCAAAGCTACTAAAATTACTAATTGGCTGAACATGGAGATTGCACCCGTCGACAGTCCTCCATACCTATAAATCCCTTATCTGAACAGTCGTCAGTTATGGAAATGTAACTTGATTTCCACTCCTACAAACATCTATCACACCGTATAGATCCTACAACGCCATGCACTCCGTCTGGACTTTCACAAGCATTTATCCCAAGAAGAATCCCCTATCAACTAATATATTCTAGCCCCTTATCTTTTCAATATTGAACACCTCCAAATATCGTACATTACCCACAAACTCCACACTAACCAACAACTAGTTTTCTTCCTGCTCTCCTATCGTAGTACACTGCTGCATTTTTACCAATATATTCCCCCGACATTACACCCACATACTCTCCACATCTCCCAGTGAAACTTCAATCACTTTCCCTTGCCCGACCATGAAATATGCTATAGTATATACCCACCCTACCACGCGTAGCAGTACCCATTCCTCCACCCCTTGCCAGGGCACTCGTACTCACCACTCCACATACAACCTTTGGCTTGATTCAATACCTCATCCCTCATCACCCTCCTATATCTGCCAACTAAACATCCATCCACATAAAACCACTACCACTCACCACCCAAAACCGTATAAATCCCATGAAACCCTTAACCTTGGCAGTCTAAATAGTCATCCCATAATTCATCTGCGCAAATATTTTAAACAATCAATAAATCAGCTTTTTATCTTTTACCCAATTCAACTCACAATATGGATTTTATTTTGTGAAAACATTCACTTTTGAATGCCATGATCTAGTGTGTTTTAAATCTTTAAAAGAGTTTGGCTGTAGAGTGAGAAATTGTAACCGCCGGTAGACCGTTCAACCTCCGTGTGGGGAGAGGGTGATGAATTAACAACAAAGGAAAATTAACATTTATATTCTGAGGTGTAATTGTGCATTTAGAAGGACAAATAACTTCCAGCTGGCTTAACCTGCCAAGTAATTTCAGCTAGTAAATCAATTACATTAAAATAGAAATATTCGTGAAGTTCGAGGTAAATTGGTAATTTACGTAGTTGCAATGCCTTGGCCAGAGCTTTCCCCAGGCCGATACGCAGCTGACGTGAAGAAAGTCTGACGTCAAAGAGTAGAAAGCTGTTGATGAGTCCGCTGGCAAATCAACGGATTTTATTTTTTGACTCTGGCACCGACAAGTAGCGGGGATCGAGGGGGACAGTAACAGGAAACTGAAACGATTTGTGTGAACCGCGGAATAGAATTTTTATCTGTTGTTTGCAGCACCGAAACCCAGACACGTGCCGTCCGCGGCGACAGCCAATCAATCGCGGGCAAACCGCCCCCTACTGCCGCAGCCGCAGCCGCTGCCGAAAGAGACACGCAACTCTGTTGTAAAAATCGAGCGGCCGGGTACGCCAAGGCTCGTGGGGGTACGTAGGAAAATCCCTAACGTCGACAATTTATTATCCTGCAGTGGTGTGTTACGTGACCCAAAGCTTAAATACCCAAATTCTGATCTACATCCACATCTCGATCATACTCCACAAGCCAATAGACAGTATGGGGCGGAGGGTACTTCTGACTCCACGTATTGATTCTGCCCTTTCTTGTTCTAATCGCAGATCGTGCGTAGGAGAACTGATAGTCGGGAAGACTCTGTATTTGCTCTAATTACTCGAATTTTCTCGACACGGTCATTTCGTGCGATGTACGTGGGAGGAAGTAATATGATGTCCGATTCTTCCTGAAAAATGCTCGCTCGAAATATCGATAGTAAATCTCTCTTTGATGTACAACGCCGCTCTTTTAAAGTCTGCCACTGAAGTTGGTTGAGCATCTGTGTAATGCTCTCGCGTCGGCTAAACGGTCCAGTGACGAAATGCGCCGCTTTTCATTGTATCTTTTTTTCCCCTCTCTTCCATTACTCCTACGTGCTAAGCTTCTCATATTGATGAACTATACTAAAGAATCAGTAGAACAAACGCCTTATAAACCACTTTCTTCGCTGATGAATTACATTTCCTTAAGATGCTTCCTATGAATCTGTCTGGGCTTTTCCTACTATTTGTTTAATGCGGTCATTCCACTTAAAGTCGACCTTGGCACATCCTCTTGGGTACTTTACGCTATAACTGTTTCCAGCAATTTGATATGAATAATGTGGTTGTACAGTAGTGGGTGTCCTCCCCGACAGCTGAATGGTCAGTGTGATGGACTGCCGTCCTAGGAAGCCCGGGTTCGATTCCCGGCTGGGTCGGGGATTTTCTCCGCTCTGGGACTGGGTGTTGCGTTGTCTTCATCATCATTTCATCCCCATCCGGCACGCAGGTCGCCCAATGTGGCGTCGAATGTAATAAGACCTGCACCAAAGCGGCCGGACCTACCCCGTAAGGGGCCTCCCGGCCGATGTCGCCAAACGCTCATTTCCATTTCCACAGTAGTGGATGAATGCGCAGTATGTTACATGTATTTACGTTCAGGATCAGCTGCCAAACCTGCACCATTCATCAGTCCTCTGCTGGTCATTCTGCAGATCGATACTGTCTTCCGGCGTTGCTAATTTCTAGTAGAAAACCACATCATCTGGGAACAGTCTTAAATTGCTTCTGACTCTTTCTGCTAGATCATTTATGTATGAATTCAGTCGCAAATCTGGTCCGATACTCAGTAAGATTTTTTTTGTCTCTAAACAGAAGCCCAGGAGAGTATCAAACGTCTTGATGAAGTCAAGGAACATGGCATCAACCTGAGCGCCGTGCTCCGCAGTGCTATGGATCTGATGGAGCTGAGTTTTGCAAGATCTTTGTTTGAGGAATCCATTGTTGTTTTATAAGGGAGATTTTCGGGCTCCAAAAACGTCACAATTGTTAAATATAAATATGTTCCTTAGTTCTACAACTTACTGACATCAATGACATGAGGGGCGTTTCAAAAGTCCGTGCAAAAATAAAACTACTTACGTGATTGGGGTAAACCTTGTTCATTTTTCGAAATAGTCTTCTTTTAGACTTATACACTTCGTCCAACGCTGTTCTAATTTGTTAACCCCTTCCGAATAATAATTGTATAAGTCTGCAAAATAGCTATTAGTTACTGCAAATATTCCCTCGTTTAAATAAAATTTTCGTTCTGCCAGGCATTTCTTCAAATTGGGGAACAAATAGCAGTCCGAGGGAGCCAGGTCTGGAGAATAGGGGAAATTTGAAACGAGTTGGAATCCTATTTCCATTAATTTTGCGACCACAACTGCTGAAGTGTGTGTTGGTGTATTGCGATGGAAAAGGACTTTTTTGCGGTCCAATCGTTGGCGTTTTTCTTGCAGCTCAGTTTTCAAACGGTCCAATAACCATGAATAATATTCACTTGTAATAGTTTACCCTTTCGTAGATAGTCGATGAGGATTATCCGTTGTGAATCCCAAAAGACAGTCGCCATAACCTTTCCGGCCAAAGGAATGGTCTTCGTCTGTTTGGCTGCAGATACTCCCTCGGTAACCTATTGTTTAGATTGTTGTTTGGTCTCAGGAGTGTAGTAATGTGTCCATGTTTCATCCACAGTGACGAAACGACGCTTAAAAGTCCTGCGGATTCTTCCTGAACAGCTGCAAACCATCCTTGCGACACTTTACGGGATTCCGTTTTTGGTCAAGCGTGAGCAGTCGCGGAACCCATCTTGCGGATAGCTTTCTCAAGTCCAAATGTTTATGCAAAATGTTATGTACCCGTTCATTCGAGATGCCCACAGCACTAGCAATCGCACGCACCTTAACACTTCTATCATCTATCACCAAATCATGGATTTTATCAATGATTTCTGGAGTCGTAACCTCCACCGGGCGTCCAGAACGTTCAGCACCTCTTGTGCCCATATGGCCACACCGAAAATTTTGAAACCATTTATAAACTGTTCTAATCGAAGGTGCAGAGTCACCATAATATTTATCAAGCTTCTCTTTAGTCTCCTGAGGCGTTTTCCCTTTCATAAAATAATGTTTAATCACAACACGAAATTCTTTTCCGTCCATTTTTTGACAATCACTCGTCTTCATTGATTCACACTAATGCCAAACACAAATAAATAGACCAATATGGCTGAAACTTCGTGTGCGTTCTTTCCAAAGATACTACTAACTAAACATGACCTCGATACTCCCGGTGGTGCTATCAAAATTGAAAAGGCTCCGAAGACTATGGGTCTGGTCATCAGTCCCCTAGAGCTCAGAACTACTTACACCTAACTAACCTAAGGACATTACACACATCCATGCCCGAGACAGGATTCGAACCTGCGACCGTAGTGGTCACGCGGTTCCAGACTGTATCGCCTAGAGCCGCTCGGCCACCTCGGCCGGCGACCTTCTCTCGGACTTTGCACGGACTTTTCAAAAGCCCCTCGTAGGCCTATAATTATGGGCATCTCTCCTATGACCCTTCTTAAAACTGGGAATGACTTGCGCTTTTTTGCAGTACTTCTCGTTGCTTCAGCGATCTACAGTAAAATGAAGATGGAAACTTGGAGTGAATATTAACTTAAGCATCGAAATTAAAAGTCTGCCTGTGCATCTAGTTCGTTCGCTCCCTCATTACTCAGCGTTCGCCGACTCAAGATGGTGGTAGCACAGCTACGAAAGGCGTACTGCGTATTCCGTTTCCGTACTCTACAAACCACTGTGAAGTGCATGGCGGAGGGTCCTTGTCACTGTTTCAGGTATTAGGACTCCTTTCCGTTTTATTTGCCAGTAGAGCGCTGCATGAATGATTTACAAGGGGAAGCCACGACTTTCGGATCACAGATTTATTCCAAACTTTGTACAACTTCAGAAGGCCATTAAAACAACGTAGTGTGCAAGTAGTAAAGTGCACTACTCCGGCAATTCCGAGAAAATCGCAAAAGAAGTTTTACGCGTCTATTACATAACTGATGTATCTGTGCTTAGAGACTGTCCGTTAGCGTTGATGGTAGTCAACTCGTTAAAGTTCGAGCAACGGGAGATGAACATATATGAGGCGACGGTCCGACTCCCGTTGAAACTTAATTTTTAATCTATAGTTTTTTCATCACTGTTCACCTTATTTAATTTACATGATACTTGAGAGGTAATATAATTAAAAAAACTACGTGTATTTGCATGACGTTTTAGTGAATTTCCTGTTATTTGACAACTTAAAAACTAAACTCCTCACGAACAGGCCATGAAGGCCTGACGGTACCGACCGGCCGCCGTGTCATACTTAGCCCACAGGCGTCACTGGACGCATATATGGTGGGGCATGTGGTCATCGCACCGCTCTCCCGGCCGTATGTCAGTTTCCGAGACCGCAGCCGCTACTTCTCAATGAAGTAGCTCCTCAGTTGGCCTCACAAGTGCTGAATGCACCCCGTTTGCCAGCAGCGCTCGGCAGACCGGATGGTCACCCTCCAAGATTTGACTACTTACTATTTTTAATTAAGTTTAATTATTAGAACAAACATATCTATAACTGTCGACAACTAAATGAAGAAACGCATAGAGTTTCCCTGAAAATGTTTGCCTGTCGTGATCCGCGAAGTCCCTTGTACATGGAGTCTGGTGAGGTACCCGGAACTATTTTGCACCTCTACACTTCACACAGACAGACAGGCGTTATTTGGCAGTTAATCTGCCTAGCGCTGAGACGTTGTTTATAAAGCAAGAACGAACAGTATAAGTACAAATTTTTTGAGTATCACAAAATTTACACTTGTACTACAAAAACGAAGGTTTCAGAGGGATTTGAACCATTGCCTCATACACGTTCGTCCTATGATGTTCGAATGCTAACCACTTTCTTTCCTTCTTTTTTCTTTTTTAAGGAACCTCCCCAGCGGCCAGAAGGAGGGGTGGGGCAAAGTGGGCAGGGGTCGCAACTACCCACCCACTAGGAACCAAGGAAAGAGTAGGGAGGGTGGAGTACAGGTACAATGAACGTCGTGTATGTATTTATTTACTTATTTATTTAACACTAATACCACCGAGAGTGGCAGGAAACCGGCGTCGTGAGAAGGAGGGCGCAGCAAGACGTCAGACTCGTTGAGACCACCGACGTATAGTTTCCCCGAGAAGAACATTCGGATTACCAGAGAATGTATCGTTACTAATGTGGAAGAAGCGCGGGTCAACTCTTCATGACGCCACTTGACCACCGTAAACTGCAGCGTCTGGCCCCTAGCACAAATACATCAGTTACGTAATAGACGCGTAAAACTTCTCTTGCGAATTTCTCGGAATTACCAAAGTAGTGCAACTTACTACTGGAACATTACGTTGTGGTAATAGCCTACTAAAGGTAGTTTGAAGTAAATCCGTGATCGCAAAATAGCGACCTCCACTTGTTAGTGTGAAACCATTGTGGTGGGAAGCTGAGTTTTACGAAACAGAGGTTGTCCGAGCGCCAGCCACTAGTCGTAGACGGCCTGTGCTACGAGAGGTGTGCTTTCACTTCCGGTTATAAGGTGTCGCCTCTCTGTCGCCAGGGTGTATAAACTGATGCAGTCCGCGCGAAGGACTGTCATGCCAAGGGGCCCAACTTCGATTCCCAGCTGGGCTGGAGATTTTCTCTGGTCAGGGACTGGGTGTTGTGTTGTCTCTATCATCATCATCTCATCCCCATCGACACGCAAGTCGACGAAGTGGCGTCAACTCAAAAGACTTGCAACAGGCGACAAGTCTACCCAACGGGAGGCCCTAGCCACACGACATTTCCATAGTGATGCAACTTCAGATCCGTGTCAGCCTGGACCAGAGTGGCGAGTTATCACTTCCTTGCACTGCTCGTGACCTAGCAGACTTCCGTGTGTCCTGTAATGAACTTTCCCTCACCTCCGCACTCCCTACTGGTAATAAATAGGGGGCTGAAGTATACTCCTAGAATAATCACTTAACGATTTGAGTCCCACCAATATGAAAAAAATATAATTAAAAAGTTGTTCACATTATTAATCTCTTTAATCATAATAAGAAACGAATATAAGGAAACTAGCAAAAAGTAAAAAAATTAATTGTTTTAAGGATGTTTCACATTGGAACAACTTGGAAATGCAGTTTTCTATCACCTATCATTTCATCTGATACATCTGAAAGCAAATTAGAATTTTTCCTTGACACATCTCGAAACTTCCATAAACTTATATGCCTAAAACAAATTATAGTCCTAAATAACAAGCAAAAGTGAGTTTAAGACTTAATAGATTTTGTATCAAAACTACACGGTCCACTCACATTAATGTGATCACTGCCTATGTTGGATGCTGTGACAACACACCGTTCGGAGGTAGCAGCACTAGCAGTGGAGAATTATATGAAGCGTGTCGGAGAGATGCGGAAAACAGCGCAGTTATTGTCATAAAACCGAAGCGGAGCAATCTATTTCACGTCCAAAATGACATGATCATTGGTTTTCGGACCAAGGGTGGAAAAATTTCCCTAACGGATACGTTTGTAAACTGTTCGGCTGCCGCCGCGGTTCACCTATAACGTGTATAGCAAAATGTTGCTATCCGAAACTGGCGCCAAGGCATCTGAGGGGCGCCAGAGGCCATGGATGACAGGGATGAACGACAGCTCCGGAGACGTGTACGGTCGAATAGATCAGCAACAGTTGGGCAATTAATCACCCAGATGAACCAGGGGGCTACCAACAGTGTCTCCTCAACCACCTTCCAGCGAACATTGTTGCGTATGGTCCTCTGCAGTAGACGTCTGGTTCATCCATCCACGCTAAGTGTTGTTCATCGCAACGAAGGCTGGAATCTGACACCAGTAGCGCAGCTGGACATCCACTGAGTAGTGACGGGTGGATTTTTCAGATGAATCATGTTTTATACTTTATTCGAGAGATGGCCATTGGCGTGTACGGCGTGAAACATCTAAAAGCAAACACTGTACAACCAGGAGGGAGCGTTATGGTCTGGTGAATGTTTTGGTGGTTTTCCCTGGGCGATCTCGACATTCTGGAAGACACAATGGATCAACATAAGTATTCACCTACCTTTCTGGGACCATGCACACACTCTTAAATGCAGTTTGTAACTGCTTGGAACGATGATATCTACCAGCAGGACAATGCAACGTGTCACGCCACTCGCAGTGTCCGTATGCAGTTTGAAGAGTCTGTCCTACTTCCTTGGTCACCATACTCCCCAGATTTAATCCCAATGTAGAATCTATGGAACCCTCTGTATCGAGATGTTCGCGCCATGGAGTCTCAACTGAGACACCTAGCGCAGCTGACCACAGTAGCGGAATCGGCATTGCCCCACATCCCTGTCGGTACCTTCCAGACCCTCACTGACTCTTTTCCTGCCCCTCTTCCAGCGGTCCGCTCTGGGAAGATGGTAAGTCAGGCTTTCGCCAGGTGGTCACATTAATGTGGTTGCACACTGCATATACAATGTGTGACCTCTACAATGCACTACATCCGTAGAAGTACCTCAGTGTACCACTAGATGCCTCTTTCTTGCAACAGTATCGGCGGTTTCATGCTAAAAGCACTGGAACTTCAGAAACATATTAATAAAATTGCCGTTTTAGCCGAAACCACTCATACTGAAAGGGTTAATACTTCCCAATACTTCATAATAGGTAAGATTTCGTGGGACACGTGGCACCTACCTCTGCCACTGCAAGATTTTCAGGATTTATTGACGCTCTTCTATGCGTCCAACAAATCTACGTTCAGTTAACCCTGTATTTTCAGTCAGGTAGGGAGCCGTCGGTTGGCAAACTTACGTGGTGGAGGTCGGAAACAGCTCATGATCATAGACCTCCCTACACACCAATATTACAGTGATTATCTGTCTGACCAAAGAAACCAAAAAGTCCATACAGACAGCAATGCACGATTCTGAATTTCTTGTTCGGGATGGAATTAACAAGCCCAAGCTACGACTCACCATTATGGTCGGTAGTATTGAAACGTCCCCTTAGAAAAATTAATGAATTACTGTGCTGATACTGACACACAATATTTTTAGCGCAACGAAATCTGACTTTCAATAATCCCTACAAAAGAATGGCCCTGACTAACATTAACCTATACCTTTCACAAATCACTTACCTCACAAAAATATTCGTTACTCGAACTACTGCAATACAGCGAGCGCCACTACTGCCACCTAAATAAGAGATTCAAACTACTGAAGGCACTAACTACTGATAGGTATATTTAGCAAATGAAAGATTTTGATAGAGAACAAACAATGTATTTACCTTAATAGTGTTCAAAAGTCATATTATATATAGCAGTTCATGGCATCCCAGTCTTACAAGTTTACTGTCTCTGATGGACACACGTCCAGATCATCCGCTCTCAAAACTCCGCCATTTCTCTCCCCACATCCACCACTGCTGGCGTCTCACCTCCAACTGCACAACGCTACGCGCTGTTAACAAAAAAAAAAAAAAAAAAAAAAAAGGTTCAAATGGCTCTGAGCACTATGGGACTCAACATCTTAGGTCACAAGTCCCCTAGAACTTAGAACTACTTAAACCTAACTAACCTAAGGACATTACACACACACCCATGCCCGAGGCAGGATTCGAACCTGCGACCGTAGCAGTCCCGCGGTTCCGGACTGCAGCGCCAGAACCGCACGGCCACCGCGGCCGGCGCTGTTAACAGCCAACTGCACAACACTACAATAGCATATGCTCCAACAATGCAAACCAACCACAGCATTCACACAGCGCAGTCAGTAATATGCATATAGAGCGCTACGTGGCGTTACCAACATAAAAACCTACACAGCTTATGTACATAGCCCCCATGCTCCCCACAAAAAATTTTACTAATTGTTTTGGGCAGTGGTCAATACAGCTTTGGAAAAAAATTTTCACAATTACAATAACAAAGATATCAAATGCACACACTTATTGATACACTGTTGGCCAAAAGCAAAAATTGTTCTCATAAAGACAGTTCTGATAATTTTTCACAATAGTAATTACAGTTTTTTTTTTTTTGAAAAGTCTCATTAGTAAAAGAAAATGCACACGGAAGTAGTGGATTTCCATACAGTCTTGAAGACGTAGTGTTGTCCTTCCAGTGGAAAGACGGTGCTGACTCTTGACATGAGGACAGGTAATGAGCCGCAACAGAGCAAACCGACAACAGAGTCGAAGTTGAAGAATATTGGTAGGTAGGTCATCACAGAGCAGACCACTGTAGTCCTGTTAGAGATTACAGTAATGGTGGGTCACCAGAGGTGCAGACCAACTGCAGTCCTTGTAGAAATAACGGTATTGGTGGGCCATCAAAGATGCAGACCCACTGTAGTCCTTGTAGAGACGGCCAGCAGCCGTCTGTTCCGACTGTGCAGGTGCACAATCATCATCGAAGAGTCTTGCGGAGAATATAGGAAGTTCATAAACCACCACTTGTGCACTCACAAAGTTTTTGGAATTGTCCTTAGAACCAGCAATTCTGTTAATAAGTCCCTTGCTGAATTATTAACACACGTCCAAACACTAACAGTCCTCTTTTTTTCACATATTGTGCATATACTATGACCAACAGAAATGTGTGCAGTGAAATGAATGCTTACAAGTTACTTAATTTGATGAAGTGGTGTCAATTACAATTTTATAACATGAGAATACAATAACAAAGGCACGAAACACATCATTAAAGAACATAACAATACAGATAACATTTGTAGTAATACTGGCTTTACAAAAGAATAGAAATAGACATATACGTCAGTGTTACAGGAATTATGACATAAGTAAATAAATAAAATAATGAGAATAGTTTTTGAAACATTAATTTCATACATGAAAATTGAAACAGAACAGAATTAATAATGTGTAAACATCTTTACAAAGAAAATCACATATTATTAATGCAAATTATATTTTAGGATAACAGTATTCATCATCATAGTGAATGTAGCTTAGTATTAGAAAAGTGCTACAACATAAATCTTATTAGCTAAACACATAAAGACAGGAAAAACACAAATACACATAGTGGAATAACACAAAAGGAAAGGACAGGGTTCGTTTTCAGTGTAATATTTGGTACTGCAGTCCAACCCAAAACTTCATTCCTTAGATCTTTCCTCTTATTTCAACATTTGTTTCCACCAAAAAAATCCTATCCAAGCATGCTTTCTGTATTTATATGTTCACTTATTTCTTACCTCATTATTTATTTTCCATTATCTTACCTCATCATTTATTTCCAAGAAAATCCTACCTAAACCTGTCGTCCCTAAACGCTACTATTTGGTTCATATCCGCTTTGAAACTAATTATTTCCCATTGTACAATACACATTTTGGCCCAAATCTTTTTCATATAACTTCTCAATGCATTCTTTCCTTATTCTCCATAGTTAGTTTCGTACCCCCCCCCCCCTCATAATCTAACTTAAATCTATTGAGCTCAGATACATAAACTAAGGGACGAGGCAATACAGCAGTACAAAACAATTAACACAATGACAAAGAATGCAAATTGGCAAAGCAAGCAGCAGTATATCTAAATTAGCAAAGGAAATGCAACATTACAACTAATATAAGGCAATGTGCAGCAAACAAGAAAAATAAATCAGTAGTAAAACTGACTTAACAAAGTAATACAAAGTGAAATTCCGTAGCACTATGCCTGGCAAACAGCAGCAGCAAATACAATAACTTATATCTAAACATGACAAACCCACAAGCAGAAAAAATAGTACACTAAAGACAACAATACAGATAAGGGAAATGTCTATTCACATCTTAATGTCTATGTAATTAAAGTAGTGCAACCACAACTTATTCTACAAAAAAAAAAAAAAAAAAAAGAAAAAAAAAAAAGAACAACCAAGTACTTGAAAAGAAAATTATGAATGCAGTTACTGTTATTAGTCCCTTCTTATTGTTCTTTCCTTTCCAAGTGCTCCTTTTTCGAAGAATGTGGATCATAAAATTATTATTTAATAGATCTGTTGACAGAAAGTGTTCACATTAGCAAATGCATTTAATTTTATTTTATAAAACCAATGCTGCAACACACCTGGAAACCAGATATCAAATGAAATAAGCAACTATGTAAAGCAAAGCATAATTACATCATTCAATAGCTATGTGGCATTTCATAAGTCAGTAGAAGTTCTCTCAACTCTCGTAGAAAGACACTTGTCATAATCAGGTGTGCAGATGTAAGAATATTTCCCATCAATTCATTAGCATTTCAGTAAGTAGCACCAAGTACAAGCTCCACAGTATAATCATATGTTTCCAAGTAATGAGCGTGTCGTATTTGCGGTGCTTTCTACAAAGGAATGTCAATAGCGAGGTTAATGGCATCTTTTTTCTCCACCTAATGGTTTTTTCTCCAGGTGGCTGGTGCAGCTGGGTGCCCATAACGCATTATGTCAAGGTCACTTAGCTTTCTTACTGAAATATTTACGACAGCAGTTTGCACCACAGTGACAGTCTCATATAAAAAATTTCACAGGTCGAAAAGTTACAGTAGAAATGTGTAGAAACGAAATCTCATGAATAGCAGTGTTGTGGTACATTCACACATGGACAAATAACTCATAACTCTTGAAGTACGATTCTTGGTTTCCAACATCCTTTTTCACAAATCGGAGTCTCTAACTTCTATTTATTAATCATATACATATAAACACGTAATCACGTTCCTCATATACGGTAGCATCATCTTATTGATTGTAAACATACCTCAACTGCATAATACAGATCGTCATCGTAATAATATCATAACAGGTCAATCACATCTCAAAATCGTCGCAGCTTCTTTCAATAATTTCAAACACTTCAATAAAGTCATCTGCCTCAAACGTACTTAAAAAATCATGATCCCTTACCAAATACGACATTCAAAGCTCTCATAGTATCGCAATGGTTCTGAAAAAAAATGAACAGTTCACAAAGTACAGACAAAATACAATTTAATAAGTGTGAAATTATCCAGCTGTGTAATTGCGTAAACATCTGTGACTGACGTAGTAAAAAAAAAACGTTTGTCTCTCTCAGTTAAATGATCGCATAGCTGTGTAATTCTGTGTTACAGAAATATGGTACCGATGTGTAAAGTTGTATAAGCAAATACCATATTAGCTAGGGCTCCTTGTGCTTGCCAAACACATTGTACACAAAGTAAGCGTGTGCCCCCCTGAGGATTAATGTAATTATACCCTCAGGTGTTACAGATTACAGCAATGGAATGAAATGTATCACGGAAAACGTTCTTTGTAATTCAAAAATCCTTAAAAATAAATGTTTTAA
The DNA here is from genome assembly GCF_021461395.2 of Schistocerca americana. NCBI lineage: Eukaryota > Metazoa > Arthropoda > Insecta > Orthoptera > Acrididae > Schistocerca > Schistocerca americana. The sequence continues at coordinate 315,565,190 of NC_060124.1, forward strand.
GTACAAAATTAATCATTCAAATACGTGTACTGCCGCGCTAAATTGTGCGTCTTGTTGTAACATAATCTCTGTCATTACGTAAGGGTAAAAAATGTGCCAAGTGTCGTAATTATCGTCGTCCATAAGCAAAGTTCTGTGGAAGTCAATGTACTTACCTCGTAATAAACAAAAGCGAAATGCTATGCGTATAGATATCGTAGTTATTACGTACAATACCGTGATCAAGAAAGTACTACACTGTAACATATTGTTGTGCTACATAAAAGGCTGTCTGATTGTAGCTATACCACAAAATTACTACTAAAACATGTTTTACTTTCCAGAAGAATTCAGAAAACTGTGCGGATATAAAGAAGATACAGCACAAAAGCAACAATATAAATTGTGTCACACATTAGTAGCGTCGTGATATAATCGTGTAGCTGTCAAAGAAACCAAACACTAAGTCATCTTTAATCTCACAGAAAGTACTTCAAATAAAGAATGTCTTTTCAAGTAAGCCAAAATGTTGCATTAAAATCTCATTAGCAGTATATGTTCTAAGTATGTAAGCCTTATAGTCGTTAAATAATCGTGAAACTAACAAGCAAAAATGTACACACACAGTAACACTGTGTCCTCTGTTCACTATCACAATGCAGTGGTAATTACTGTCTAAATATGTTCCCTAGGTTCTAGACTGGTTAGTTAACTTCAAAACATTGTTGCATGATAACAGTTTCAAAGTGTGACAACGCATACTAGTAACGTGAAGTGAAAAGTTTTATGGCAAAGACAAAGTTAAAAGGCAGATTATCTTTCAATAAACGGTTTTACATGTGAAATGTGGTGCAATCCTTTACTCTTCCTAGTACGCATAGTTTCAACTTCAACGCAATTATCATGTGGTATACGTCGGATTCTGTAAGGTCCATTGTAAATCAGAAAGAATTTGTGACTCAAGTGTTTCTTCTTATGTGACAATGAACGAGCTTTAATGAGAACTTTCTGACCAATATATAATTTCTTTGCATTTGCTTTACCGTGTAGTTTTCTCCTTTTGTCTGCTGCAGATTTTATATTTTTAATACCCAAATCAATTATGTCTTTGTGTCGAACTTTACGTGTATTCGGGAAAGGTACAAGCTCTCTGATTCTGTTCGGTGGTTCTTCATTCTTCAGTACAAGAATAGGTGGTAAAGCAGTGGAGTCATGAGGCATTTCATTCAGCACCTTTTAAAATAAGTGTAAATATCTGTCGCAATGCTTTCCGTGACAATAAAGTCTGCAAAGCTTACTGATTTCTTTCATAATCCGATCAGACGGGTTACAATGTGGTGAATACAATGAAATAAGAACAGGTTTGATTTTATGGTTCCGAAGCATGCGTGACCAAACAGCAGATCCGAATTGCGGTCAGATATTTGAAATGACTTAACTAACGTGTCCAACTTCACGTAAGAAATTTTTAACAAAGGCGTTGGATACAGACCGTCCAGTGGCTTTACGTAACGGAGTGAAAGAAACAAATTTTGAAGTAAGTTCAACAGCGACTAGAACGTACGAAAATCCAGTCGATGTTCTGACAGGGGGGTCCCAAGAGATAAACAGCAGCTAATTCTTTTAATTTAGAAGGAATGATAGGAAACAACAGAGCACGATGTGAGATAGTAGATGGTTTAGCCTTTTGACAAAGTTTACAAATAGACAATACTCGTCGAATTCTCTTTTCCATATTGTTAAAATAACAAGTCGTTCGAAGAATATGATAACATTTTCGTGGACCAAAATGCGCGTAGCTGAAATGAATGTACCAAATGAGCCTATTAACAAAATCGTCTGGAATGCAAAGTACCCATAGCTTGTCATCAACAGCTCAGCGTTTGAAGAGTATGTTGTTTCTAACCATACAATAATGCCGAAACTGAGTGTGTGTCTTATCATGCCATTTACTTTTGATGTCTTTCCAAATCGGATCCTTATCTTGTTCATGAGTAATGTCCTTTAAAGGTGTGGTGATGAAGTTTTCACAGGCGACTTCCTGAATGTAGAGAATACTGAAATTTTTCTCGAGGTCGCCTTCTTTGTTACTTTTCTCAAGCCCAGACGGTACTCGTGACAGTACGTCCGCAACAATGTTCTCCTTGCCGGGAATGTAGACTATTGTGAAGTGGAATTCTCGCAGAAACAATGCCCAACGTTTTAACCTGTCATGATTTAATTTTGAAGACATAAATTGTAATGCATGATGATCATTGTATACTTTTGAAAGAAAGAAACGGAGTTTGTTAAATGCCCAAACGATAGCTGAAGCTTCTAATTGAGAAACGGAATAATTTTTTTCAGGTTTTGTTAGCACTCGGTTAGCAAAAGCAATGGTTTTCTAAACAGTAGTGTCATTTTCTATGGCTTCTTGAAATAAATGGGCACTAAGACCGACTTTAGAAGAATCCGTGCTAAGGTAGAAATCTTGTGACGGATCTGGATGAGCTAGTATTGGCGCGTTAAGTAGCGATTCTTTCAAGGAATTGAATTCCAACTGTGCTTGTTCGTCCCAGTTCCAAATAGTATTTTTTCCAGCGAGAGAACAAAGTTTTGGTGTAACTAGAATTTGCATATTCAGAAAACGACGGTAAAAATTTACGAGACCTAGAAAACTGCGGACGGAACTGGAATGGCTCTGATTGCTTCTAACTTTTCAGGATCCGGCTGAATGGCTTCAGAAGAAATAATATGTCCCAAAAACCTCACCTTTGACCTACCGAATTCAGACTTTTTGACATTTCGATTCGATGTTATGTGACTCAGTAGTTAAATCTTCACGTATTTGTTCAAGCGTGGTGTCTAACATTTGAAGATTTTGTTCCATCGTGTCTAACTTTTGAAGGTTTTGTTCCACTGTGTCTAACTTTTGAAGCTTTTGTCCCATTTGTTGTATTAATTGTAATAACAATGCACTGATGTCAGAAACATGTTCCTCAGTGCTTTTCGGCAGTGAATTTGCACCGGCAACATTCACATTTTGACAAGCAGGAAATGTGTCTTGATTTATTTGAGAAAACGGTGAGGACCCAAAAACCTGAATCTACAGTATTTGCGAGATTGTGTACAGTTATTTCAGATTCCTGAGGCGAGCTGTTGCCGACCGATCGATCGATAATTCTTCCCTGTTCACTAATTGTTTCACTGTCTACACCATTATTTGCAGCCCGCTCCATTTCCCTATGCACAATTACCAAATTACTACTTTGGACATTAGTTAATTCATTACACGGTGGCGCTAACACACTGCTTTCGTCTTCACTGTCAGTTCTCAGTTTACTTTGGAGCCTAGTGTTACGTTTTTCACACGCCATTATTGTCACAATATTTCACACGATAACACAGAAAAGCACAATTTGAAGAGCAAAATAAGAAAACACATTAACATAGCATTGAAAATAATATCTCGTTAATTGCAAGCGCAGCTGCAAAATACTTGGTGCAAATCTGTATGCATGCCACAACTGTTTTACTGTACAACAATGAAAAACTACAACTACAAAGGAAATTCTCTCTATAATTACGCGCTAGCAATAAACAATAGCTACACTAATTACACAAACTACAAGAAAAAATCAGAAGATTCCAGTGAGGTATCCTCGGCTAAGGGTCGACATATGAAACGTCCCCTTAGAAAAATTAATGAATTACTGTGCTGATACTGACATACAATATTTTTAGCGCAACACAATCTGACTTTCAATAATCCCTACAAAATAATGGCCCTGACTAACATTAACCTATACCTTTCACAAATCACTTACCTTACAAAAATATTCGTTACTCGAACTACTGCAATACAGTGAGCGCCAATACTGCCAGCTAAATAAAAGATTCAAACTACTGAAGGCACTAACTAATGACAGGCATAGTTAGCAAATGAAAGATTTTGATAGAGAACAAACAATGTATTTACCTTAATAGTGTTTAAAAGTCGTATTATATATAGCAGTTCATGGCATCCCAGTGTTACAAATTTACTGTGTCTGATGGACACACGTCCAGATCATCAACACTCAAAACTCCGCCGTTTCTCTCCCCACATTCACCACTGCTGGCGTCTCACCTCCAACTGCGCAACGCTACGCGCTGTTAACAGCCAACTGCCCAACACTACAATAGCATATACTCCAACAATGTTAACCAACCACAGCCTTCACACAGCACAGTCAGTGATATGCATATAGAGCGTTACGTGGCGTTACCAACATAAAAACATAAACAGCCTACTTACAGTATATGAGCAAGACCTCTAACTCTGCAGGCTACTATTATTATAACAAATCATCGATAACGTTGCTCCCATGAAACGACTTTAATGAAGCTGTGATCCTAGAGTTACTTTTGATAGGGAGCAAAGAGAGAGAGAGAAACCCGCCAGGGTAGCCGAGAGCACTAACGCGCTGCTTCCTGGACTCGGGTAGGCGCGCCAGCCCCGGATCGAATTCGCCCAGTGTATTAACGACGAGGGCCGGTTTGCCGGCCAGCCTGGATGTGGTTTTTAGGCGGTTTTCCACATCCCACTAGGTGAATACAGGGCTGGTCCCCACGTTCCACCTCAGTAACACGTGTCACTGATATTTGAAAACGCGTTCGCACTCTTTCACGATTTACACTAGATGCTGACAGCTGGGGTACGCTGATTCCACCCCGGGGGGTATGGGGTGGTGGCAGGAAGGGCATCCGGCCACCCCTACGACTAACCTTGCCAAATCTGTTGTAACCATGCCGACCCTGCGATCGCTGTGGGACAATGGCGTAAGTGAAAGAAGAAGAAGAGGAAAGAGAAAGAGAGAGAATGGGTGAAGTCTGTTCTTTCGGACGTCCGAAAGAACAAACACCACGTGAAATCCGAAGCTGTGATGCATATTGTGTGAACAGACAGTGGAGGCGGGGAGAAAGGAAAGGAAAAGTGTTGAACTATCGATGTCAGCTGCATCGGGTTTTTATGCGTTCGGCCTCCTGCGGGAATCTCATAGCGAGCATGGTGGACAGTGATGAGGACTGCAGGTAGGTGACGCTGGGTGGGAATGAGGGTCGGCCGAGAGGCCTGCCGAGATAGTACTAGCAATTGTCATAAACACTGAGTCCGGATGGCGTGGTGGTTAACGCAGCTGCCCAGTACGCTGGAGATCCGTCGGCTCATAGCCGTGACACGAGGCTGACATGCTCGGTGCGTGGGCGTGTTGTTGTTTACACGTCAGCGCGCAGTCCTATGTCGCTATATTCATTCACCTTCTGACCTGCAGTGGCGTTATCTTACCACAGTGCGATTATAAAGATCACCTTTTGAGTGGAACATGCACTGTCTCGAGCTGGCGAAGTGGAACAGTTTATTCGTGACGATCTCACATCTCAAGATGTTGTAGGAATTCATTTCTCCATTACGAGCAGCGACATGTACGTCAAACTGCGGACCGCAGAGATTTGCGCTGATGTTGTGTGGCGTTTCACCCAGGGACTGAAATTTAAACACTCTAGTGATCACGTCGGAGCTCTTTCGTTCAGAATGTGGACTGCGCACCCTTTTGAGGTATCGCAAGACGTGGCCGTAATTGCCTTTCATCAGTAGCATAGCAGAAAATTGGGAGATCTTCGAGACCTACCGTGTCTTAAATGGCGTGTGTCAGATGAAACTTGAACTGACGAAGCACGTGCCTTCTTACTTGTGATTAACGACGTGTGGGCGATCATCAAGTGCGGGCTGTGACCAGGAGCGCCACGTACGGTCGGATTGTCTCCACAGACGCCTAATACAGACTCCGGTAGGCGATGTCGTAGCACCCTTGACACCTAAAGTGCTCCCAGTCACCTACGCCTCTGTTGTGAGGGCGTCGGATGCACCGCCCCAGGTTCCTCTCCATTTTCCATCGTTGCCGGACACTGACGGGGTGGCGAGTCTTCATATTCTCTCTCCATCATTTCTGGCGAAAGCGACGCCCTCGGACGCCCATCGGAACTCGAGAAGCGATGTTACAGTATCTGTGGGCATCGAATCGGGCGTCGTAGCAGTCTTTGCTCTCTTTCCGCTCGAGGAGCTGTCAGATGACGGACGATCCCACTCTGATACGGAACAACAAGTTCGGAAGCAGAAGTCACTGAGGAAGCACAAGAAATGTAGTCCAGCGCCATCTGATGATTCGCTCCTCGGTATGGCCGCACGGGATGACGGACCGCGTCGGACGACGCATCGATCTCGGGAGCCATGGTTTTGCGCTTGTCTCCTTCCCAACCTACCTGATCAGAGTTTGTCCTCTGCAGCTTGTGACGCCTCCTTCTCCGCCGCCAGCGCCCTCTGTTGACCAGCCGTCCCTCTGGAGGTCGCCGACGTGCGGTGGCGTCCTGATGATTCTACCCCAGGATGACGCACTGGCACTGCTCCTGTTTCTTGGCCGGACCACAAAGAGTAGGAATCGAAACGACCTGTAAATACCTTGGGTGGGTAAGTTCAAAATGGTTCAAATGGCTCTGAGCACTATGGGACTTAACTACTGAGGTCATCAGTCCCCTAGAACTTAGAACTACTTAAACCTAACTAACCTAAGGACATCACACACATCCATGCCCGAGGCAGGATTCGAACCTGCGACCGTAGCGGTCACGCGGTTCCAAACTGAAGCGCTTAGAACCGCACGGCCACACCGGCCGGCGGTGGGCAAGTTGTGACACCCGCTACCTCATCACAGTAAACGCAGCAGCTTCGACAATCTTGTGTGGTTTGTTCCTGCCGGATGCTACTACTAGGTGGCATGGAAGGGGTGTTCGGAAGCTGAATCTGGCCCTACTGCCGTCTCCCAACTCTCGGCAGCTAATTGAAGTGACTTGGGATTCATATCGCCGCCGCCGAGGTGCTTGCATACGATGTACGGCAAGAAAGGAAGAATGAATTGATTGTTGGTGTTAATAACGATCATGCTCTTTTATCTCCTCTGCATTACTGCAGATGACGTGTCGCTGAGCACATTTGTTCTGTGCATGCAGTACACGTGAGGCGCCTAGTTGTTTCCACTGCACTGTGTGGAATACGAAGGTTCTGTTACAGTTCACTAACGTGCTCTCTTCAAGCTGATGTCTCCAACGCAGAAAACAGCACGCAGCTCTGTATCTTGAGGCTGAAACTGACTTTTAGCTAGGTTCTGTTCTGAAATAATGTATCAATTCATTGGGATGCCACTCGTGTATTTTAATACGAGGTGCGGCTAGAAAAAAACCGGACTGATGCTGGAGAAAACATTTATTTACAATTATTTACAATTTCATGTTATCTCCTTCAATGTACTCTTCTCCTCGGTCTCTACACCGCTCCATACGAATTTTCCACTGTTCATAGCAATGCTGCAGATCATTTTCGGTAAGTCCATACATTACTTCCACCGCTTTTTCTCTTACTGCTTCAACAGTCTCAAATCTAGTTCCTTTCAAAGCTGACTTGACTTTAGGGAAAAAAAAGTCACAGGGGGCCAAATCAGGTGAGTAGGGTGGATGATCTAAGATGGGAATGTTGTGTTTTGCCAAAAACATCTTCACTGACAACGCACTGTGAGCTGGGGCATTGTCTTGGTGAAGGATCCATGATTTTTTTCTCCACAAATCGTTCCGTTTTCTCCGTACTCGCTCACGTAGGGTAGCCAGGACGCTAATGTAGTAATGCTGATTCACTGTTTGTCCCTCTGGTACCCAATCAATGTGCACAATCCCTTTGATGTCAAAAAAAAAACAATCATCATTGTCTTGAATTTCGATTTTGACATTCGTGCTTTTTTTTTGTTGTGGAGAACCAGGAGTTTTCCAATGCATCGATTGGCGTTTAGTTTCGGGATCGTAAGTAAAAAACCACGATTCATCGCAAGTAATAACATTTTGTAAGAAGGTGGGATCACTTTCAATATTTTCCAGGATGTCAGAACAAATCATTCTTCGGCGTTCCTTCTGTTCAATTGTGAGACACTTTGGAACCATTTTTGAACACACTTTGTTCATGTTGAAACTTTCATGAAGAATCTGCCTAACACTTTCCTTGTCAACTCCTGTTAACTCAGACACTGCTCTGATTGTTAAACGGCGATCTTGTCAAACAAGTTTACCGATTTTTTCAATGTTTGCATCAGTTTTTGCTGACAATGGTCTGCCAGTGCGAGTGTCATCACTGGTGTCTTCGCGGCCATCTTTAAATCGTTTAAACCACTCAAACACTTGTGTTCGAGATAAACAATCATCGCCGTACACTTGTTGTAACATTACAAACGTTTCACTTGCAGATTTTCCTAGTTTGAAACAAAATTTGATGTTAACACGCTGTTCTTTCTGTACACTCAACATTTTCCGACGCACAGACAAAACGTCAACTACTTAAAACAGACGCCACGGGCAGACTGAGTGCAGGAGGCAGATGAAACTCGAGCAGTAGGCGGAGCGAGAGTCACGTGACAGGCCACGCGACTTTCAGCCTTATTGCATTCGTTTTATTGTTTCACCAGTACTAGTCCGGTTTTTTTCTAGCCACACCTCGTATAGCCACACGAGGAGATTACATGATCTTAATACAACACCTTCTGATACAGCAAACACATGATCAAACACAATGTTTACGAAAATGTGTCTTTACACTATTTGTGGCAGGTGTCTGTGCCTCATGAGCACCGGAGTGAATCTTTTAATAGTGAGTACTGGCAAATGCATCCTGCCACAGACAACATGACTGTACATCTCGAGTGTCTAATCCAGAGTGACGAACAGTAACTTAAATAAAAATTGGAAACACATCCTACGACAGACAACATGTCTGTTCTTCTCGACTGCCTAATCCAGAGTGATTAACTGTCCGAAACGCTTCGCACGACATACCAGAAAAGGCGTGACCCAAACGCTTCCGAAGTGCTTCGTCTGCAATTTCGTCAGTCTTTTGTTTTTGATTTAAACTGTTTCTAATAATTCTAAAATGACTGACTGATAGTCAGCTGTTGAGAGATATTTATATTAAAAAGTGAGGTCATTCCAATGAGTAGTTTAACTAATAATAATAACTTTAACGTTTTGTCGCCCTTGCTCCGAACACAGCAGCCAACCACAGAGCAGTAGCATTATGCAGGCGGTCTTTCTAACGGGAATGGTACCGAATCTAACATCTGTCAAAGGTACCTCACACCACATTTCGTCATCTATATACTTCTTGCATCTCCACTGCTCTGGGAACAGCTTCTTGGAGCCTAATATGATGGCTGACTAAGCCAGAATTATTACAGATGTCACGGTGGCTGTCCTGCGCAAAAACCTGCCCTCTATGGGGCCATGATTACATATGGTGGAGACTCAGCAGCTTGGGGCAGACAATCCCTGAACTTTTATTATAAAGTGTCGAGGGACTATTCTCCTGTGCCATTTTCGTCTGAATGAAAACAGTAGTGAACTATGGCAAAGAATATACTACATCCTTCACACACTGCCACCTTGAAGGGATGGTGGTGCGAGACCGCACTTGTGACTGTATGACTTTGGAAGCTCCATTGATGTACCACCTTCTAACAGACGCGCGACGATAACTCCAGTCATGATTCGCACCATCCAAATGATGAAGGCAGGCGACATGACACCCAATTCTGCACTGGACACGCCATTCACGACCATTACGCTAGGCTGTACGCTTACAATTCTCATTAACAGGCTGTTATGGAAGAAACCTCCTGGCTCATGTTTGACACAATAGCGGAGGACGTCTCAGTTTAACTGAAGGCACCAGTAACAGGAGATAAAGACCTCGATACTATCCAAGCAAGAACTGCTAACAAATCACCTGGTCCTGATGGCATGCCCCTCAATTATTGTGCTTTTGGACATCCTTAGCGCAAACCACATCACGGTCCTCACTTCAGTGATTGTCGCCCCATGACCATGCTAAACAATGACACAAAGTACTTTACTCATCTTTTGGGAGCGCTACTTAAGAGAACGGCCTGTCATGTCGTGTACCACGATTAGGCGTCGTTAGAATGTGTTCGCAACGTTTGGGCAGTGCACTGCTGCCACAGGGATCTGGTTGCCCTTGCACAGTATCAACATTTGCCTGAAGCTTTGACGTCCTTCAGGCAGGCATTTTAGAAGACCGATCATTCTTTTCTTACAGCTTTCCTCCGTCATAATTTTCCGTTTTTGTTTCCTGTGCAAGATGTGGTCAATAAGAATACCCCTCCTCTATGCCCCACCTGCTTCCCCATCCACTGTCTGCAAGAAATAGTGTACACTACCATTTCTAGATTAGGTATCACAGATTGTAGCCAAAGCACTGAAATCCTGCAAATATAGGCTTTCCTACTATGTCAGGAGAACGTCAGTCCAGTGTAAATGGGTCTGAGCACTATGGGACTTAACATCTATAGTCATCAGTCCCCCAGAACTTAGAACTACTTAAACCTAACTAACCTAAGGACAGCACACAACACCCAGTCATCACGAGGCAGAGAAAATCCCTGACCCCGCCGGGAATCGAACCCGGGAACCCGGGCGTGGGAAGCGAGAACACTACCGCACGACCACGAGATGCGGACAGTCCAGTGTATTTTTAATAGCAAAGACAAGATTCAGTTATTAGCCAACAGTGGGGTATACAAAATCACCTGTTCTGATTGTGACAAATTCTACATTGGTCAGTCCGGCAGAGACATATCAACTAGGCTGGCTGAACATGAACGCAGCTGGAGGTTGCAGAATTCAGACTCTGCATTTGCTGGGCATGTACTGAGTGAGGATCACAACTACCAGCCAGTGTCCCATGTACTACACTTAGTAAACAAAGGTCATAAACTGAACCTGCTGGAAGCCCTGGAAATTAACAAACATCTAGCTCACAGTCCAGATCTCATCCTAAATGACCACACACAGCTCAACACTTACCCTCCCCTACACTTCATAGAATCATCTTTGTTTTTTCCATTACTTCCCACACTATCTCTTCCTACATATTCCCATTTTCCTGTATTCATTAAGTTGTTTTGTTGTGTTGAAGTTGTCTTTGTATTCCACATAGTCTGTAGTTTCAATACTTAAGAATTTCTTTTAACTGGTACTTGTATTACTGTCCATGTTTAACACCCCATCAAATACTGTTCATATTTTACTTTGCTTATTTATTTAATGAAAACTGTTACACAGCCACTCCTTTAATTATAATGTTAATGTTAAAATGCAGTACCACCACACTCTGAAACTGTAGGTTCCCTCAAACACCTCCATTTTCCTGCATTTATTTATTTCTGTTTATCTTATTGATATTGCTTAAGTTCCTTATGTTTTCTGTATTTACATTGATAACTGTCTCTTCTTTTAATTGGTTGAGTATCACTCTCCATGTTTCATACCTCCTGATACAGCCTTGTCTAGAACTAATTTTATATTATTTTATTAGTTTTGATTATCAATAGTAACTGTTATGTGGGCATGCTATTCCTATTTTGCGCTAAAGGTTTTCCTGTCTACTCCGTTGTTATTTATGTACTGTTCAGTTTTTACTTTTTCATTGCAAAGATGTTACTTACTGTATGTTTCTACTTCAGTCTAGATGCGTTACTTCTCTTCCAGTGTTGTCTGCTAACATTTAACTTCTTTGGTGACAATGCTCAGTAAATGTCTGGAGATGGCCTTGTAAGCCGAAAACCAGTTAACAATAAAAGTAATATTGTAGAACATAAGCAAACTGGTGCTTTTCATTTATTATTATATTGTTCTACCAAGAAGCGACGGAAGATTCTGTTAATATGAGAAGAATATTCTCGATTTTGGGACTTGTGCGAACAAATGAGATGCACCATTACCCATAATCCGAAATACAGGCAATACTTTGTCCGAACAGAAGACGTGTACGGGCCAAGATGAAATTCGGATGAGAAGTTATTACGCCGCTTCTTTATTGACAGAAAATGGGAACAAATATGTACATAGAGGCTGAACCGAAGAACGTAGTGAGACAAATATCTAATTCAGCACAAGAAAACATAGAAGGTAGATGAAACATGTGTAGTTCATATCGATCGTAAGTGATACAAACTACTGTGCTGACGACTCGAACACTGGATCCCATTCTGTTAGTGGCGTCTGCTGCTCCAGATGAGAGCGAAGCCCGCAGAGTACAGATGTGATTAACGTCAAACCCAGAGATTAAATATGTACTTCCTAGTCAGTAGTGAACTGTTTTCTCACTAATTTCCACCAAAATGTTTGGCAACCAATGCTCTTAAGAGGGGACGTTGATGAAATTGACCAAAAATGTCAATCTTCGATTTATTGTTTGGTAGTACAAGTCTTGGACAATAAATTCCCAAAGTTTCAATGTTGAAATCGCATACGAAGTACCTGAAAATTAATTAAAAGTGTAACGTGGCCTCACTACCACGCCCACGTTTTGAAGCAAAACTTCAGTTCCAGCTCAGTGAACAACGATTCTGTGAACTGCTTTCAACCAAACGTGTGCGGGATACGTCTAGAAGGCCGTGGTACATACTCTTTGGTTTTACAGATCAGCTTTGGCCGATCCTGCACTTCTCAAAAAGTGTGTTCATGGCAAAACCCAAAATCCAAATGAGTCTCTAAATTCACTCATATGGGAACGATACCCTAAAAACATATTTGCATCTGCTACAGTTGCCAGAATTGCAACTTATGATGCAGTTATTGTATTTAATGATGGGAACGTCGGGATGATGAAGGTATTAGAAAGAATGGGCTTCAAGATAGGAAATTTTACTCAAGACATCCTGAGAAAAATAGATTTACAGCGCGTCTCTGCAGCTGAAAAGTCAGTTGAAGACCTGGTAAAGGAAAGAAGACAGACAACAACAAACAAGAAGAGAAGCCTTGTAGGAGAAGACGACTCAGAGTACAAATGTGGTGCCTTCTGAAGAAGTGACATAAGGAAATAAGTTAGGTTGAACTTTAAATTGAGTATCCTGAAAAGTTTGTTTTTTAAAGTTCATGTACCTTTCCCCCAGGTTCTATGAATGCTAGAATTATGAAATTTTTTACACATATTTTTGTAAACCTAATAAACTTTGTCTCAAGAGAAAGTTTTGAAATTCTAATTGCAAGTTGGGATATGGGGAAAAGTGATTGGAATTTTGCATGATTTTAAAATTGTACTTGTGGAATTATAATTAAAAACTTATGAAAATTCTCCTTTTGGACCTATTCTAAAACATCATTAGAGAATCTTACAACATATAAAGAGATGAAAGAGAGAAATTTTTGTAGAAATCTCTTGAATACTTTCTGAGAAAAAGGAACATACATTATTTTTTGAAAATAAAACTTCAGATTTCATTCAAGAAAAAGTTGAATATATATAATCAAAGGATTTATAAGTAATTGTTTTACTTTCATGTAAAGCGTGGTACAAAATTTCATTGCCATATCTCCAAAACTGTGCATTTTTGAAATAGTGTGCGTTTTTCATCAACGTCTTCCCTTAAACTTATACAGGTCAGCCAGGGTCGTAACTGTTTCTTTCTAACAAAATCTCCTGCCAGAAGAGGCGAAACGGTAAATACTAATAATCTCCATTTTCCCCCACTTTTACTATAAATTCGCATAACATATTACGTCCTCCCGACGCCACAGCAATTAAATCAATCGATGTCCTCTCACATCACAGGCGGTGGTAAAAGCTAAAAAACTGTGCGTCAGTCATTGATCAGGTATCTTTCGAACCTGTAATATATCACGGCTGTTTTGTCACGTTGTTGTGGCAGCTGGGAGATGTTTATCAGCTGAATGTACTTTTCTTAGCTTGGCCCAGATGCCCAGCTCTACCAGGTGGAATTCTGTCATCTGGAATGAATGTTTTCAGCTCAGCCAATCAAAGAGGATACCTGTCGATCGCCCCACTAGCAGCTCTCTGAAGGACATGCTCCCCGGCCCTGAGGAGGTCGGTTTTGGCGAACCACTCTTGCGGGTTTCCTGTCCTGTATCTTCAGCGCATCTAGCTGAAATAGCCAGCACCAGGTTACGTCAAAGAATGTTAAGAAGAGGAGATGAATTTAGTGCATAAGCCAATGCAATCGCATTCATCCACATCAGACTTTCACATATCGTCAATTATTTATCAAATATGAAAGGAGATAAGCCAAGGGACTTACCACAATTTAAAATAAATTTGAAGACTGAATCATTTTGAAATTTCCTCCTTCATAAATTCATACAACAGAGTAATTCAGGTCTGATTTGTGTGCTCTAGAGGAACTGGTGCACATGGCAACCCTCCTATTTGAAAAAGTGTTCTGTGATGTATGCTTTCATGCATATGGATCACAACACTAGTGCACATCCATGGAACGCCAGAATCAACCCTCCTACTCTGAGCCCTTGCTGTAGTTGGAGGAAAATAGACTGTACTGGACTAAGATGATCCAAATTATGTTCGTTATAAATGTATTGTGCATCTCTATCATTACATAGTGTACTGTGAAGTTGGAGAATCGAAAGTGACGTGATCATTATATTTATTTTATATCGTTTAGCTGGGTGGTTCAAATGGCTCTAAGCACTATTGGACTTAACATATGAGGTCATCAGTCCCCTAGACTTAGAACTACTTAAACATAACTAACCTAAGGACATCACACACATCCATGCCCGAGGAACGATTCGAACCTGCGACCGCAGCAGCAGCGGGATTCCGGACTGCAGCGCTTAGAACCGCTCGGCCACAGCGGCCGAGTTAGCTGGGTGGGGTAGAGAAGATGTACTTGAGGGAATAGCATTAGTAGCAAAGATTTTTTTCTGCTGAAAGTCAGTCTTGGACAGGTAACGCACAAGAAAGAGCAATTTCCTGGCCCAGCGTAGCAGTGGAGTGAGGACAGCCAGCATGCCATAAAGCTTCATTGTGCTAGAAGTGAAGGGAATGCTCTTTAGCAGAGATCAAAATCTGAAAGGCAGGAGAGTATGGCAGCAGCCGTTAAATCCATATGAAGCCAGCTGGAATGTTTGTATAAATTTTAATAAGGAGTTTATGGACCTCATAGTAATTATTCTGGTGGTGGGGAAGAGTTCCTACACAAATATACATGAACTTCTTCGTGTTGGCTGCAAGCTAAAACTTGTTAAATAGTGGGGGAGATTTTCTGTCTTCTTCTTCATGTCATTGGAAAAATATATCTCACTGGTTAAACGCAGCAAAATCCACAAAAGTAGGACATACGTTTATCATTCGTTGGAACTCACAATTGCTGTAATTGTGTGGTGAGAATCCGACACTTGCAGAGCCCATTAAATTTTGTAGAGGAGAGTAAGAGAGCACTTGCTGGACGGACATCATAGCACTTCTCCAGTGAGTGCTGTGATGCACACTTACTAGAGGGACGTTGTAAAGAGAATTTGTTCTGTAGGAATCTTAGAGCTGCAGAGCAAGACGTAGCAAAATGCCACATGTGAGCTTCCTGGTCTGCACCAAATGGACCCACTGAGAGGCAGATCACGCCTTGAGATCCCAATGCTTGAAGAAGGATGTGCGATGGAATTGAATTTAACGAAATTTTAATGACAAATTGGCATGAATTTGAAATATGGACATTTCCATACTTATTATATTGATTAATTTCATGAAAGGGAAATTATAAGTATGGCCCAGGTAAATCCAAAATTAGTTACACATTATTGTGTGGGCACAGATTAACAGATTAACATTACAGTCTTTTGTTACACACACTCCAAGAACATTCAGGTGATATGTGGACTTGATCACAAAAAAGCCCTTCGCTCTTGGAAGGATATCTGACGAAAATATGTGTAAAAATGATGAACCACTTCCTAACAGATTCATTAAAAACGAATTGCACGAGTACAGTGACCGCATGTGCGAGAAAAAGAAAGAGAGTTATTCTTACACTATGCCTGTGAATTCAGTTCTGATGAGCCTAAGTGAAATTACTTAATTTAGCAACGTTTTAACTTTATTGCGACGTAATACACCGTACCATAACTGGGAGCAGGCGAGATGACTGAACACTTTTAGCTTGAAGTCAGTAGAATTACGACAGTTATCCATGCAGTTGCAGATGTAGCCTTCGCCTCTCCATCTCAAAGTTCACGACCATCCACGCTACCTGCATGTATTTGTATTGTATCAAAATGCGAAGCGAAGTGAGGTGCTGACCACTAAGAGACACGAAGAGGAAGAGCGTCCACGCCGCGCTCCCAGCGTCTGCTTCGCGTGAGATTTAACGCTAGAAAACTTAGTCTGCCAATGATAAGATTTTTCTTAACTTCTGCCCGTAGTGTTTCTGGGTTTATTCGAGTCGTGAACTGTAAAGAACGTAGAGTCCAATCCGGTGCTGCCGACTAGTTCTGTACTGAAAATTCTGGGCCTTGGGTCTCCTTCGTAAACTTGCGTATGTTAGTCAGCCAATGGTTGGTCATTTCCCATAAAAAAAAAAAAGTTCTGAAACGGTACTCTGTTTTTACAATTCTCAGGACGTTGCTGTTTGCCTGTGGGTGGCGAAATTCCTCCCATACATTTGTCGCAGTGCTTGCTAGTCACCTCTGCGTCTTTTGGTAAGAAACGACACACAGGACGTCTTTCGGAATCTTTTACGTGCTTTCTGACCGAGGGAAAAGAGAGGCGTCCATAGAAATGTGGGCCCTTCACATCCGTCTTCTGCAGATTCGTTTGGCTGGTAACGAGGCTTAAAAAGCAGTTCGTGTTTTCATAAGAGTGGTGTCCAGAAAGAAGTGATGAGAAGATTCGCTACGGTCCCATCTTAGTGGGAGGTGAGCCTTCCAGTATTGTTCCTTGGCTGGTGAAAGAGCGCTGCGATACCAGGCTGAATGCTCTGTGCCAGGACTACCTGTGGGGTCTTTTGCCATTTTATGCTCCGGGCCCCGCACTCCAGGGGTCGAACAAGCCAAATGGTCGCGTACTAGCCAAAACCGTTTCACATCAGAGCCAAATTTTATGTAAGCCCATATACTTCATTAGAGAAGAAGAAGATGATCTGGTCTTACAATCACTGCTATTAATCTGTTATTAAATCCAAGAAAGACTGGATCGATCTGAAGGTGGGATATACCGAGTTATTCATTATATCAGCATATCGGAAAGATAAAAAATGAGGAAAGGTCAGTCAGAGAATGCCTGACACTACTCAGTGTCTCTGACTCAGAGCAGAACATAGAGGTCAAGTGAACGAATTATCAACCACTACTGGAGCTCTTTTCTGCCCTCATACGTACTTAGGGTGGTAAGCACGATCCGTCTTTGCATCCAAAGAGACAAGGCGAATGTAAAGTCAGTTAATTTGCCTCAGGGTCTCGTTTCGCTAGTCTACTTTTCATGGGCATCTGCGACAGGCGATCAATAAGTAATGCACCGCATTGTTTTTTCTCGCCCAATTTCGGTGGAAAAAATGCAGAATTTGTTGTAGAACATCGTGCAATATTCCAGCTTCAGCTCTTATAGTTTCATTAAGTGTCGATTGCTGGCGACGCTACATCTAGCCTTCAAAATGGGGTCTGAAACGGAGTTACGTTCCAAGCAGAGAGCTGTCAATGAGTTTCTTTTGGCGGAAAACCAGAGCATAGCAGATATTCAGAGGCACTTGTAGAATGTCTACGTTGATCTGTCAGTGAACGAAAGCACGGTCAGTCTTTGGGCAAGGCGTCTGTCCTTATCGCAATAACGTCGTGCAAACCCGCCCGATCACCCGCTTTCCAGCCGGCTGTACACAGTTGTGAAACCTGCAATGTTGGAACCTGTGGACACTCTCATTCGAGATGATCGACGGATCAAAATCAAACACCTTGATGCTCAACTTGACGTCTCTGTTGGTAGTGCTGACACGCTCGTCCACCATTTGGTGTTGTCAGAGATGTGTGCCCAATGAGTTCCTCGCTGCCTAAAAGAGATTCCATCCCTTCAGCCCAATGAAGGATGCACTGCGCGTGATACAGTACATGGATGATGGCGAAGTTATTGATGCAGCATGACGTTGACTCCGACGTCAATCAGTAGAGTGGTACCATGCAGGCGTACAGACCCTGCCAGTAAGGTGGCGTAAGGTCGCTGCATTGAACAGAGACTATGTTGAAAAGTACGGTTTTGTAACCAATCCTGAAATTACTTATTAAATGTCCCTTGTAGTTGTAACCACCAAGTGCTCAGGTGAAAGTACTGTTCGTTCATCCCTTTCCACGATCTTTCTCCAATTCATTAACATTTTCTCCAGTCATTGGCTGTATACACAGAACAGGTTGATAGTCATTGTTTCATGTACCCAAGGCTGTGTCCACTCATTAATTGTTTGTATTGTTTAATTCGGTGGGTAAAAGATTTTGACGTCATTTGGAAATAAACCAGATTGTTATAGTGACTTTGTTTCCTTTATAGATTGATGAATCCCACTGTAAACATGCCTGTGTGAATTGCGGTGTCCATACGTTGATCCTTAGTTGGTCCACCCATAGCAATTTTCATTTAATAAGCCCTTATCAATTGTATGATCGTGTTTCCTTTAAATTTGCATGATCCTATTGACAGCTATCCATCTCTATCAGTCACCAGGGATAGAATCTGTAGCATCTCGGCGGTAGGCTAAACAGCGCAACCAACCCATCAGGTAGGAACTTCGCGATCCTGCCAGCTAAATTTTCGAAATCCAGCAATCTTCTAATTTATTCAATCACTTTTAACAAAATATCCGCGCGTTGACCACAAGATACAATTACGTGCAACTAATCTGTAGACAGAGGGATGGTGATATGACACGTCACTCGCAGATGCTGTGAAAGCCTGAATCGTGCAATCGCGTAGTTTCTATGTGACGTAACGTGTCAGATGTTTATTTACTTTTCTTACTGGCTTCTGCGTATACCCACAATCCAGAAGACGCCATGTTGCAAAGTTAGTAGTTAGATCCTGACCCTGCACAATTAACACATTAATATTATTATTGATATAGTATCAATTAGATATTATGTTTTGCCTTTCGTAAAGAACACTATTTTATACTTCCATTGGACAATCCTGAAGTTGTTTCTACATCTGTCGTTGAGTTTCCATCCAACTTGACATGTTACGTTCTCACTACCAGTAAATCTTCAACGTAGTCTCAAATTCCGTTCCATACCTCGTACTACATATATTTACTTATCCTTGTAAGATTAAGGTAACCAGTCTCCCTCTTACATCTAACAAGGCATTCTATATGTTTTACATTATGCTATTACGACACATATGGTATACGCATTACAACACTCGCAGATTCCAAAATTTCAGGCCTTTTCTTTTTCTTGCATACTTTCTTGTTACAGGTAGCTTCTCCTACTACTTTTTCTATCTGCTAGACTACCACATTCTTTAGATTTTCCATTCTTCTTCTATACCATCTTTAGTTTGTAAGTTTGCTAGTCTTTGTGTAATCTCCTTTGGTACAGATATTTGAGGCTGTCCTCTTCAATCGATTTTACATTTTAAGCGCTTTGATCTTGATGGTTACTATCTTTTTTGTAGTTTTATTCTATGTTGTAAAAAGGTCTATCCAGGAGATTACAAAAAAATGATGTGCTCCCATATCTTGTCATCTACAAATTTTTGTATCCCTTACTTGCTCCGCTAGCTTATCATTCACCAAGTTGTAATCAATTACTGATATAAGGCCTTTACTAGCTCAAGTATGGTTACGTATCCCTTATCTTAAAAAGTGAGTTTGTTATTTTTAAATTATTGTAAGAGGCAAAATCCCTTAGTATAAATGAAATGAAACCATTACTAGTTGTACTACTTAATATTCTCCACGAGTTTGCTGCCGGATCCTAAAACCAACAGGACTCGGTGTTTCGGCTATCCAGCTGTCCGCTATCCTCAGGAGAAGGCTGCTGTTGCTACCGAGTCTCGCTGAAAACTGATACCAAGGCTGAAAATCGTCGTCCTACGTAGACCTCCGTACCGCATACACTGCCTCCGTCGCCCGCCACATTTGTTGCACCCAAGACTCAACTGATTGCGCCACCTTGGTGCCAATGGTGTGTCGCACTCTATTTTCAAACTCTCGGATTGGCCACGACAGAGAATGTGTTTTGATGCGAGATAGTTCAGATTCCTATCAAATTTTGCCCCATATCCCTCGTTTAAACAATGTTCCGCTGCCGCTTTTTCAGGCTGTTGTAGCCTCGTGTGACGGCAGTATTCCATGCTGTGTCTCGAACAGTGCGAATCCAATGCCCAATGTAAGCTTTCCCACATTGACATGGAAATTTGTATGTATCAGGATTCCTAACACCCAAATAATATTTAGTAGAGCTGACTAGTGCCCTAATCCTAGGAGGTGTGTGGAATACACTCTTAATGTTAAAACTTCTTGAAAGACTTCTATAGTCGAAAGACTACAATCGCCTGGTAGTAAAAGACATAAGGAAAGCAGTAGGGCGAAGTTTTTGTTAGTGGGTGTTCCATACACTGGGGGGCAAAGTTGATTGATTTAGGTCCCCCTCCCCCCCCCCTTAACCTGTTGTTCAGCTATGTGGTTTATGATCCCCTGTGGGTTGTTTTATTACACACTAGGGATAATCTTTTTTCTGAGAACCCCCCCAGCTCTCTCCTCCCTTACTTCCCCCTTCCTACCCAGAGAAAAGTTGGTGGGAAAAGCTCTCAGTCTGTGCTGGAGAGGAAGGATCTCATGACAAAATATCCAGTTACATAGTAAAGGATGTTTATTTCTAGAACTGAATTTCCAGGGAGGCAACGGCCGTGCCACAGTGGATACACTGGTTCCCGTCTGATCACCGAAAAGCGCTGTCGGGCGTGGCCGACACTTGGATGGGTGACCATCTGGGCCAGCATGCGCTGTTGCCATTTCTCGGGGTCAGCTCAGTCTCGTGATGCCAATTGAGGAGCTACTCGACTGAATAGTAGCGGCTCCGGTCAATGAAAACCATCATAACGACCGGGAGAACGGTGTGCTGACCACACACCCTTCCTATCCGCATCCTCACTGAGGATGACACGGCGGTCGGACGGTCCCGATGGGCCACTTGTGGTCTCAAGACGGAGTTCTTTGAATTTGCAGGGGTTGGATCTCTCTTCCTCTTGATTCTCTGTTGTTTCAGAAGATGCAGGTCTCATAAAATACATTGTAAAGTGGTAACTGAATAGATTGCTTTTTTTCTGCTCGTGCAACAAATACTGTTGTGAAACACTCACCATAAATACCATTAAAAATCTCTCGATCCCGTTTTCGCATCGACCGCAGGGCGGACATGCTGGCCGCTTCCTGAATTCCCACTACCGCTGCCGGCTGCTGCACTGGCAGCTGGCGTGTGCGTTAAGCAGACAGGAAGAGATGCTAATCCCCAAACAAAGCGTCAGGTGGCAGCACTGATTAATATTGTTACCTCAGTAATTCCAGTCGAAACTCATGATCTCTTTCCCTTCTTCTCTCTCCTTCTCTCTCTCTTAAGTGCCCACTTCTTGTCATGTGCCACTGCTGGGTCCACAAACGTTGTCGGTCGCAGTCAGACTGAACCACAAACAAAGCAGCATTTGTCTGAGAAACACCCTGGCCTTACCCTGCGAGATACTGGTGCATACAGGATTTCCTTCCAAGGCGAATACCTGAGTGGAATTGATCCAGAAATACTGCTAAGTCAATCTGGTCATGTGCTCATGATGTAAGAGATATAAGGCAGATGTGGTAGCTCACTGATCTCAGTCGCAATCAGTCTCTGGACGAAGAAGTACCATGCAATATCAACAGCAGCCGAAATTCTCGTCTGCCTCCCCATCACAAAAGAAATGTATAAGTAAGTGCTCATTACATGTCGTTGTTGCTACTATCTCAAGTAGTGGCCCCTCCTCCTTTTCTTTGTCAAGTTACCTTTCTTTGTCCATGTCATTGTCTGTGGATGCTTTTTATTGCGTCTTCTTTGTTCAGCGGCCTCTGCTGTGTTTGGATTGGTAGTGACATCCAGCATGTCTGGACCAGCAGCAGCTACAGTTGGTTCATCAGGGCTTGCAGCAAACCGGCCAGTCAGAGCGAGCAACGGTAGCTCCACCATGAGATCCTGTAGCACATCTGACCAGCATCTTGGAGCAGGGAAACGAGCTGCTGTTATCCATCCCACTCATTGATTTGAGTAATGAAGACACCCAGCACGTCCCAAAGTCTCAGAAGCCCTACACCACATGAGTTACTACAAGGAGAGAGTGTCGATGTGGTGGATGAGAAGCTGCTGATTCCTCCCAGAGTTCTACTGCTTTTCGTTTCAGCTTATAATTTAACAGCTAGTCTTTGAAAGCACTTAACTATTAGTATAGAAGCATCAGTGGATAGCGACTGGCTTGTTGCATTAGAGATTGAAAATGCATCGAAAAGTGTTGAAAGTGTTGTTTACAGAGTTGGAATGGGATGAACTGTGTCATTCAGAACACTGCATCAACCAACAGGTGATCTCTGACTATTCTCCATCTTTGGACATTTACTATGCTGGTCTGACACAATCTATAACATCATTGTACAGTGGTGTGACACTCTTGGTAAGATCTGGAGATTCATCCCATTATTTACAACACTCCATCATTAGAAACTTGTTTGGCCTATGGATGGAGCTGTCCCCCGTGCTGGAACGACTGAACTGTGGGCTGCCATGTGTTCAAACAGTGTGTAAAGACATCGTGAACTATCTCCATATGTATAGTGTGTGCGCAGATGATTTAGAACTGTGCATCAGTATGGTGTCAAAAGAAGAAGCTAAAGGAACACACATCTGTTTCAGAAGAAATAAATGTAGAATTTACTCCATACAAGAACACATATTCGGTAAATACTGTAAAAATGAATTAGTTGTATTTGTTGATGATCTAATGTAGCCTATGTATATTGCAGAAATGTAATATGTATATAAAATCACACGTCTTTATTGTTTTATCTTATTTAACTATCCTGTCGTTGTATAATGTAAGGTGTTGCATTGTTGCCCACTCAGTATGATGACTGCACTATAGTGACAACATATATTATTATTACAAGCGTTCATTTTTCTGTAATTACCCATTACGTACCAAAATCTGTTAGATGGTATCATGGCTCGGTGAGTGAAGCATCAGGACTTCGTTGTAAGTGACTAGTCCTGTGATGGTGTGGAAGAAGACCAGAAGAAGACCAGAAGAAGAAGAAGAAGAATGGGATACTCCTACCAGATAACGTAAGAGTGATAGTTGTATGTTCATCCAACTATGCCAAAACAAATGTTCTTATGTCACTACTAGCACACCCAGGTGGAATCCACTTTGAGCATGTATGTATATTTTCAAAAGCGTTGCTTCAATCCAAGCACCAGTTACTACAAAAGATACTGCAGGGTGTTGATGGTGTAACATACACAACATTCAGTCAGAGCAGTCAAATTTCCCCACCAGTAAAACCAAGATCAAATTCTATGATATTTCTCCTTTGTTGTCATTTGGGTATTTGAGTTACACATATTCCAGAATACTAAAATATTTCGTGAGGGATAATGCAGGTAATGTAAAATTAGAGAGATTAGAGCGCGCACGGAGGCTTTCAGACAGTCGTTCTTCCCGCGAACCATACGCGACTGGAACAGGAAAGGGAGGTAATGACAGTGGCACGTAATGTGCCCTCTGCCACACACCGTTGGGTGGCTTGCGGAGTATAAATGTAGATGTAGATGTAGATGTATCATTATAGCTTTCAGACAAGACAATTTGAATCTCAAGTACATTTGCCAGGCATTTGTGGGAACCGAAATTTCACTCAATGGTTTTGTAAGGAAATGTGCAGATTGCAGGAACCACATAGAGTTAGGGTTTCTTCTTATTGATAAATCAACAAAACTCAATGACGGTAGGTACAGACGGAACTTCCAGGATTTTCCGTATATATAACTATGAAAAAAGTGATGAGTAAGTTAGTATACATCACGCCGTGGGCAAGTTTGCACGTATGTCAGGTACTCCGCCCGAGAGGATTCGTGTGTGTTGACAGAGAATGCATCTTTAGAAAGTTGAAAAATTTTAATCTCTCGAATGTAAAGTCAACGAGCGAGAAAATGTGCCCAGACCCTTCTGAGACTGATCAACAAATTAGATGCTAGTGTTAACGAACTATAGACGTACAACCACATCATTCTGAGAAAGAAAGTAGAACTTAGTTGTAAAAGTTGACGGAAATATAAAGAAAGTACACGACTTAACAGTAAAGTTTAGTCGAAATGTATATAAAACGCAGCCTGTGAAGCTGCCCGCTTAGTATATAGCAAGATGTCAACTGAGCATCTGTGAAATCTAATCCGATCAAATGGGGTTTGTTGGACGAAAATGACGACAAATGCGACTGCGGCACTCGACAGGACATGGAATATCTCCTACAATGCCCAGCC
This sequence comes from Schistocerca americana, assembly GCF_021461395.2. NCBI lineage: Eukaryota > Metazoa > Arthropoda > Insecta > Orthoptera > Acrididae > Schistocerca > Schistocerca americana. The sequence goes on from NC_060124.1 coordinate 315,589,583, forward strand.
TGCCCGCACAGATGCACCCTCGACTATCTATGGCTGGCTAAAGAAGAAGCATTGGACATTGCCCAATATTGGGCAAACAAATTGTAGTTTCCGGACACGAAAAAGTAAAGTAAAGTAAGTCAACTGAGCACAAGGTCATCGCTGCACGAAAGGCCGCTCGATAGAAGTTACATTTGCTAACATTAGAACATTTGGATCGAGAGCAGACATTGCGAGAAACGTTTAAACCAGTTACTGAATCTCGCGATGAACTCACAACGCAATTACACGACGATGACAACGACGCTGTTGCCGGTTTGATTAAGCGTCACAGCAGTCCTTAGACAGACATAACATTAAGGGTCGCTGGTGAAAAACCATACATGTAGGGCACGCAGACTGTAACTTTAAATTTTCTCTGCCTCGTGATGACTGGGTGTTGTGTGATGTCCTTAGGTTAGTTAGGTTTAAGTAGTTCTAAGTTCTAGGGGACTGATGACCATAGCTGTTAAGTCCCATAGTGCTCAGAGCCATTTGAACCATTTGTAACTTTAAATGAAGAAACAGTACAGACAGGGATAGGGAATTTCAAATAAACCAGCTCTGCCTGTGCCTCATTTTCCCAAAACCCTCAAAAACAGTAAAATTTTCACCCAAAGATCTGGAGATGAGTGGACGATTGAACGGTATACACAGGAAAGCAGGAAACCAACGCAATGCGAAATACAGAGACGTTACAAAATCATTATTATTAGACAGTCGGTACAGAATGGTGATGGCACTGACATTCAGCAATCAGCCTAGGCGGTATATATAAACCCATATGACACAGTTGACCGACTACAGCTGCTCATGGCATCAGTTGCTGGGGGCAATACTGCTCATTTGAAAGAGGCTGTCTCAGTAATTTCAGAGCTTAGAGGAAGAGATGTAATGGAATTATTATAGAGACGGTAGTTCGACAACTGCAGAATCTAGCACGCAAAACATAAGCTCGTGGCTTGTTATGATTAAAGATTTGGATGACTTATGACACGCTGATCTTGCAGATTGTTGTTGTTGTGGTCTTTAGTCCAGAGGCTGGTTTGATGCAGCTCTTCATGCTACTCTATCCTGTGCAAGATCCTTCATCTCCCAGTACCTACTGCAGCCTACATCCTTCTGAATCTTTTTAGTGTATTCATCTCTTGGTCTCCCTCTACGATTTTTACCCTCCACGCTGCCCTCCAATGCTAAACTGGTGATCCCTTGATGCCTCAGAACATGCCCTACCAACCGACCCCTCCTTCTAGTCAAGTTGTGCTACAAATTTCTCTTCTCTCCAATTCTATTCAATACCTCCCCATTAGTTATGTGATCTACCCAGCTAATCTTCAGCATTCTTCTATAGCACCACATTTCGAAAGCTTCTATTCTCTTCTTGTCCAAACTATTTATCGTCGACGTTTCACTCCCATACGTGGCTACACTCCACACAAATACTTTCAGAAACGACTTCCTGACACTTAAATCTATGCTCGATGTTAACAAATTTCTCTTCTTCAGAAATGCTTTCCTTGCCGTTGCCAGTCTACATTTTATATCCTCTCTACTTCGACATCATCAGTTATTTTACTACCCACATAGCAAAACTCATTTACTACTTTAAGCGTCTCATTTCCTAATCTAATTCCTGCAGCATCACCCGATTTAATTCGACTACATTCCATTATTCTTCTTTTGCTTCTGTTGATGTTCATATTGTATCCTCCTTTGATGACCCTGTCCATTCCGTTCAACTGCTCTTCCAAGCCCTTTGCTGTCTCTGATAGAATTACAATGTCATCGGCGAACCTCAAAGTTTTTATTCCTTCTCCATGGATTTCAATACCTACTCCAAATTTTTCTTTTATTTCCTTTACTGCTTGCTCAATATACAGATCGAATAACATCGGGGAGAGGCTACAACCCTGTCTCACTCCCTTCCCAACCACTGTTTCCCTTTCATGCCCCTCAACTCCTATAACTGCCATGTGGTTTCTGTACAAATTGTAAATGGCCTTTCGTTCCCTGTATCTTACCCCTGCCACTTTCAGAATTTGAAAGAGAGTATTCCAGTCAACTTTGTCAAAAGCTTTCTCTAAGTCTACAAATGCTAGAAACGTGGGTTTGCCTTTCCTTACTCTGTTTTCTAAGATACGTAGGGTCAGTATCGCCTCAAGTGTTCCAACATTTCTACGGAATCCAAACTAATCTTCCCCGAGGTCGGTTTCGACAAATTTTTCCATTCGTCTGTAAAGAATTCGTGTTAGTATTTTGCAGCAGTGGCTTCTTAAACTGATAGTTCGGTAATTTTCACATCTGACAACACCTGGTTTCTTTGGGATTGGAATTATATTCTTCTTGAAGTCTGAGGGTATTTCGCCTGTCTTATACATCTTGTTCACCAGATGGTAGAGTTTTGTTGGGCCTGGCTCTCCCAAGGCTGTCAGTAGTTCTAATGGAATGTTATCTACTCCCGGGCCATGTTTCGACTTACGTCTTTCAGTGCTCTGTAAAACTCTTCGCGTATTATTATATCTCCTATTTCATCTTCATCTACATTCTCTTCCATTTCTATAGTACTATCCTCAAGAACATCGCCCTTGTATAGACCGTCTATATACTTCTTCCATCTTTCTGCTTTCCCTTCTTTGCTGAGAATTGGATTTCCATCTGAGCTTTTGATATTCATGCAAGTGGTTCTCTTTTCTCCAAAGGTCTCTTTAATTTTCCTGTAGGCAGTATCTATCTTACCCTTAGTGATATGTGCCTCTACGTCTTTACATTTGTCCTCTAGCCATCCCTGCTTAGCCATTTTGCACTTCCTGTCGATCTGATTTTTGAGATGTTTGTGTTTCTTTTTGCCTGCTTCATTAACTGCATTTTTATAGTTTCTCCTTTTATCAATTAAATTCAATATCTCTTCTGTTACCCAAGGATTTCTATTAGCCCTCGTCTTTTTACCTACTTGATCCTCTGCTACCTTCACTATTTCGTCTCTCAAAGCTACCCATTATTCTTCTACTGTATTTCTTTGCCCCATTCTTGTCAATCGTTCCCTAATGCTCTCCCTGAAGCTGTCTACAACCTCTGGTTCTTTTAGTTTATCCAGGTCCCATCTCCTCGATTTCCCACTTTTTTGCAGTTTCTTCAGTTTTAGATCTTGTAAATACGAGAGAGTATTCACATGAGAATAATGGATTCAAATATATTTTAAAGGTTTCCGATACATATTCCAGATTTGTCTGGGCATTACCAGTCAAAATAAGAAAAACGGAGAGAAACGTCGCGGATCTATTTCAGCGTTTGTTGCAGAGAGGGACTATTCGTTGCCCGGACAACCTCCGAACTGATCACGGTAGAGAGTTTTACAATAGGTGCTTCAAGACCACGATGCGGCCGTATAGAATACGTCATTGCTCAGCATCATCCACCTAATGACGACTATCGAGGAATATCTTGAACAATTAAAGGTCAAGTGAGGATGAGTTTTAATCTTTGCTGCTTATACAAATACACATATATCATCCCCAGAAATAAATGCGCAGTATAATCGAATCAAAAACAGCACAATAAAAATGATTCCAGGCGATGTTCGTGATAATGGACTCTTGGATACGGAGTATTATAGTGTTGGATCTACTTAAACAGAAATTTGATGTAGGTGGTTTGGTACGTATCTCAAAAAACTAAACAGCATTAAACTCGTCGAGTGAGATTCAGTTTCCAAAGTGCAGAGAACAAACTCCATATAGCAGTGGTACTGAAATTTCAGGATGTTTTCACACCGAGGAAGTGCAGAAGAGTTCAGAGCCACACGTGTTTCTCATCAAGCGTGTCGTAAGACGAAGAGGGAATAGAGTACTAGTTAAATGGCTTAGTTTTCCTGCAACAAAAACCAACTGGATTGACGTTGACGATTTGCTATATAATGGTGTGCGCAGAGCACACAACGAGCACAGTAGCGTAGCATGCGAGAAGAAGACGCAGTATAGGAGGCCGTGGTATTCTAGTCAAATTGCACATTCCGGAATATAATTACTGGTGATCCAGTACAAAGCTTCAAACATGTTTCGCTCGTGGTAGTAAGGGGCTTAATGTGCTTGACGAGGCGTTTTTGGAACACGACACTGCATACGCAAAACATAGAGATCTCACAGGACGTCATGCTGCAGATCAAGTATTGGTACATAAAGCCAAGGAAATACGTTAGAGAAATGATACTGGTACTGAAGAGCGCACTGTAGCATTTGTAGTTGATAAAACCATGCAGGTTATGAATCCTGCATGTCGTGCGCTGTAGAAGAAGAAAAAGTCAACGATGAAGAAGGGGAAGGGGTGTTTAAAACACTGTGTCCCGACAACGATGTATTGAGCTAAAAGTGCCCCTAAGCATAAAGGACCGATTAAAGCACCCATGGTTCTGCAGATACCCAAGACATTGGACAGAATTATCCCCTTCTTCGTTCCTGCCCTTGAAGGTCCCTCAGAACAGTGAAGAACGCACAGAACTCGCAAGAGTAGCTAGAGGAAGCATGAAGACATAACCAGATGATAGAAGCAGCAGCCATCGCAAAAGGACTATACCTAAAGCCATACAAGAAAGTACTGGGTCTCTTCATAAATTAGAAAACAAGTCTCGATGGCTATCCTACAGTATAGACCGTTTAATACATTACCGGAGACTACTTGGAAATTTGGAAAATGTGAAATTGTGAATTTAGATGTTGCTGTGGAGCCGGGAACACACTGGTGACGTATATTAAAAATAAATATGCTGTTTCGTTTCATTTGGAGACTTGCAGCTGCCAGAAGATTTACAATGATACTTCACCGACAGAAGACGTGTTTTCTACAATTTTCATAGGTACCAAGACTTTAATACCTAATTACGTGGGCATCTGTGCATCATGTTCCTTCTAACCTTTACATATATAAAGAAATGCATTAAGCACCCAGCCGTCAGTCGAGGTTCAGATGCAATGTCGTATCCTCTGAGTTTAAAAGAACGATCGTCAGTATTACGCGGGAATTACTTCCCAAAGATTGATTTAAGCAACGGGGAGTGGAGGATTGCGCTAATTGGACTAGAGACTTACAACAGCGTTCTGAGGTTAACAGTAAACTTTATCTGGAAATTAATGATGGAAAAGAAATTGTGGAAATAGAACCTGGTGCGTACGGTACTGACGATTTAAATAAAGTTTTAAAACGGTCTGGAAAAGGGATTGCGCTAGGTGCAAACATCAATATCTTAAATCTAAAATAAAGACAACAAGTGCAATGATTGATTTCAACCAGAAAGGACCAATAGGACGGCTACTGGGTTTCACAAAAGAACAGGTTTTGAAGACGGGTCGTAATAAAATCTATAGATCCGACCAGTCAGACGATTTACCCTTTGGCAGTACAATTCGTGTCGAGTGTAACGTTGCAACAAACTTTTATCTCAACAACAGACTGAATTATACGATTTACGGATTCTTCTCATCAGTGGGGTCAAGGTATAAGGTCGCTGAGACTCATACCAACACTGTTTACCTCCCATTAACAGTTCAGGCTTTGGACTGTCTGGATCTGCGTATTGTTGAGCAAGATAATCCGCTTGTCGATTTTCGCGGCGAGGAAATCATTGTATGGTTACACCTAAAGCGGAACCAGCAGTGACCCTGAACGTGCAGAGACCAAGGAGCGGCAGCGGCCTTCAACCAATTGGGACCTGTTGGAGGCAGCCAGTACAGTTCGGTACAGGACACTTTTTGTACTTTAAATTTCATTGCATAAATCAGAATAAAAATTCAAGGTTACTATCAACTTCAAGTATTTCTGAGGAATTACCTACTTTTGTTTCTCTTTTTGCATAATTCGACAGATGCAACTCTTATCATATACAATGCTTTCTTACAGATATATTTTCGTGCAAAATGTATCCTACCCTCTTCTGATATGCCATGGCGTCAGTTGTTTCACACATTTTAAATCACCGTTTGTCCAATACCTCACTACGCATTTTGTCGACGTTTTCATTTGCGATTATAGCTTTGGGATGTCCATCAAATGAATAATCTTAAATGGAAGTATGACTAGGTTTTAATTCGGCCGGCCATTTCTGAGCTGTTGGATACAAATAGAAGACCCACTATGAACTGTCACCCCTCTGGATGAATTTTCTTCGGCGACAAACCTTCCTCAATAAATAACTTTTTATGGCCTCGTATTTCAGTGTCTTCATTTGATCGAAGCACACATCATCAAACACTAAAATGCTGTGTAAATAAAATTAATCCGTAGCTTAAGATGATACGTACTCAACAACATGTACCAAAGTGGCAAAAGAACACCTCTTTATTTATGCTATCCCCATTAACAGTCGAACAACTTTTCATCTAGATATCGCAACATTAATGTTTCCAAATTACCTTTCTTTATTCTAGGGAACTTCTAAGGAAGTGGTGCAGTGGTATCCTAAGACACTGAAGTCACATTTGCTGCCATCATAACGCTATAGTTCTATTCAGTATGTATGATGAGTGCAATTAATTGTATGATGGTACTCATTAAGTCGTGGTATTCATTTATTACTCTGTTCATTTCTGGTGACCCGAATGACATTGCCTCTTTCGGTGAGTGCTGGCCCATCCCAGTATCTCTTCATTCTCTCATCCCTATCGTTTCTCTCTGCTAGTGATTTGCATGTTGACCCCAGAGTCAGCCTCCTGTAAGCTTACACAATTTATCTGAAGCCAGACCAGTCGTATACTTCCATCTGCCGACCTTTTTCGCAAATGTCAGTTGCTTTTCGATCCTCTCTCATTTCCATCATGCAGTTACTTTCCGTTAAGCATTTGGAAATCCTCACGGCCAACTAGTTGTCTCCAGATTTCATTATGTCGTTGTTTCTAGTGTTTCTAGAGGTACGACTTGTTCGTGTTATTGGGTATCGGTGTCTTCACAGGTCATCAAGAAGCGCCATAGATCAGTAAATTTTGCCGATTTCTTTCCAAGAGTGCAATTAAATCTTTTTAGATATACCTGTGACGTAACAGTTATGTAAATAACGCCGTTGCGCGTGTTCTTGTCTCATCCAAAATCAACGACTTAGTAAGTTTCAGTCACATTATCACAAAGAAAAATTCTAAAACTTTTTCACTTTATAAAATTAATTTCTGCAAACTCTAGTTACTGTAATAAGAGTAAAAAAATTTAAAGGACAAATCAATGTTTAATATAAATTCACGAACATTTCAGCGTTTTACTCTCTCCTGTTTTAGTTATGTCTTCTAAGAGTGTTGTGTCGAGAGCTTTTGCAGTCGCATCAGTGCAAACAGAGACAATGTATCTAAGTCAAGTATAGAGTTGTGTGAGGACAGATGTCAAAGTTAAGAGCTGTAGGCGACTGAGTCGGACATTGTGTGTACAAGTATAACGAAACGTGAATAAATTAATTTGTTTGTTGGTCAAAGGAGATGAAGTTAACTCACAAATTGCCAGAACCGCCAGTTACACTTGCAGCACTCAACAACTGAGATGAATCCAGGACAAATATTGAATTCCGCATTGAACTTCGTCGAGGTCAGCTGTCCAAAAGGTAAGTGTATGTTGGACTTCCTGTTCTCAAATAGTATTAAGACGACTGCAATAAATCCTTTCTGATGGCGTAAGTTGCAATTAGAAATGAAATTCGAACATCCGTTTTTTAGTTGAGAACAGTAGCAATGGCTCCTCATGTTGCAGTCTTCAGTCCGAAGACTGATTTGATACTACCCTCCACGATAGTGCATGCTACGCAAGCCCATTGCTCTCTGCAGAACTGCTGAAACCTAGATACACTTAAACCTGTTTTCTGTAATCACCAACTTGTCTCCCTCTATAACTCTCCACCACCTCCCTTTCAGCCCCCTCTGTTATAAGATGAACATTTCTTTGATACCTCCTCCGTATGTGTCCTATCAACAGATTCCTAGTTTTAGTCTTCTTATGAGTCATCCATCAACAATCTTCAGTATTACTCAGCAACGTCAGGTTTCAAAAGTGTCTAATCTCATTCTCTCCGTACTGTTTGTCGTACAGGTTACGCTTCTGTGTAGGACACACTCCAGACAATACCTTTCTGCAAAGTCTTTCTAACACTTACAATTACATGCAGTGTTAACAAATTTCTCTTACAGAAATGTTTTTCGTTATTGCCATTCTGCATTTTATATCTTCTCTACTTCTGCCAACGTCAGTCATTTTCCTCTCGAAATTGCAAAACTCATTCAGTACCTCTAGTGTCTCACTTCCTAATCGAACAACCTCAGCGTCGCCAGATGTAATTCGAATACATTTCATTACCTTTGTTTTGTTTTGGTCGATATTCATCTTACAACCTGTGTTCAAGAGATTCTGCAAAGTGTTCGCCCGACCTTCCAATTCCTTTGGCGTCTCTTAGAGAATTTCACTGTCATCGGCAAACGTCGAAGGTTTTATTTCTTCTGCTTCGACTTAAGTTTCCTTCCCATCATTTTCCTTTGTTTCGTTTATTGCTTTCTCATTTTAAAGACTGAATATCGTCGGGGCAGGCTACATCCTTGTCCCTTCCTTCTCAACTACTGCTCCTCCTTCTTTGCTTTCAACTCTTGTAACTGCTGTCTAGTTACTCCACAAGCCATAGGCAACCTGCTTTGAGGATGATAGAGCTGAATAATGTCTGTGTAAGACATACCGTAGTTAACGGATTAATTGAGGTGCGCCTTATACTCGGAATTAATATAGAAATGTCCAGTGTTTGATTTAAAATTCCCGTCATTCTTAAAAATGAACATATAATCAATGCTGCAGGAAGTCTATCTCCATCTGGCAACATTGGATTCAACTGAGAGGAGCAGTGCCACCGATGCAACGAACATGAGTTGCGGGGATCCACAAGCTTGCTAACACTGTCTCCCTTACGTGCCGCCATCACAAACACAGAACACTGTTTGGCCTGTAATTCGTCATTGCAGTCTACGGTGCCAGTGAACTTGATCTGAAAATGATTTGTGTTATCGGTAAGGGAACATTATTTTTGTTAGTAACTAGTTTCGTAATGCAAAAAGATAAAAGATTTTCTTATGACGCGGACTATTAATTGAATGTAATAGCAAATGCAGAAGAAAATGGAAACAGAGCAGCATTTCAGCCCTACATCAACAGAGAAAAGCAATTCGTGATTAGCGGGCTAGCTAAGAAGAACTGAAATAAAAAATGAGGAAAATTAAATGTGCAAAAACAGCACTGAATGCAAAATGACCAAAACTTGAAGATGACGTATTTAAATGGGTTCAAGGACACCGTCAAACTGGCAATGAAATTGATGCAAAAATGTTTAAAATAAACGTTCCTAAGCTAGCGCTACAGGGGAAACTTAACAGATTTTAAGGGTGGAGTTGGTTGGTGGTACAGATTTATGAAGCGTCATAGACTTAGCATCAAGCTGAGGCCAAAACCTCTGACAAAATGTCACAAGAGTGTGAAGAGAAAATATTATCTTTCCGTCGCTTTATTATTGAACATCGAAAGGAAACCTGTGTGGAAATAAATCAAATAGCGAATATGGAAAAATTCCTCTGACTTTTGATGGGCCGAGTAACAGAAATGCTGCCGTGAATGGTATTAAAACTGTAACTATAGAGACAAGTGGACGTGAAAAAATTCAATACACTGCTGCCCTTTCATGTTCTACTGACGGTACTAAACTAAATCGAATGATCATTTTCAAGCGCAAAAAAAGCCAAAACCTGAAATACTCACAGATGATGTTGATCATGTACATGACAAGGATTGGATGAACGAGACTGGCATGAAATTATGGTTTAACAGAGTGTCGCAGAGAAGGAAAGGTGTTTATTGAAGAAGAGACCTCTTATTGTTCTAGATCAGTTTAGTAGTCATTTGAAAAATTCTGTGAAAGAGGAGCTGAGACAGGGAAATCCAGATCTTGCTGGTGTTGATGTCTCGATAAATAAACCATTTAAACTGTTTATGAGAGACAAATGGAAAAAGTGGATGAAGGATGGAGAATAACATAAATTCACGTCGAAGGGAGCTTTAAAATGACCTACAATCAAATGTGTCATCGGATAAAACAGTCGTGGTCTAGAGTGAGAGAAGACATTATTATTAAATCTTTCAAGAAGAGCGGCACAAGTAGCGCTCACGATAGCAGTGAAGACCATCTTGTACACTCATGCTCATAAGTTAAGGATAATGCTGATACACGGTGAAACAACGATCTGGCGGGAGGTTTGCGGGTTTAAACCACCTCGGGATATGACCATGCAGTGCATTTGACCTGCGGTCGTCGCACGGTGGCACTGGCAGCAGTCCACATACGCAGTGGTGTGTTGGTGCATGTCAGAGTACGGTGCAGCGAGTAAGTGTTCAGACGCTTTTAGACGTGCTAATGCTGACTGTGTGTTCAAAATGGCTCAGAGAACACATATTGATGACGTTATAAGGGGTACAACACTAGAGCGACTGCAGGCTGGTCAAACACAGCAGGTCGTAGCACGGGCCCTCCGTGCGCCACAAAGTGTGATCTCAAGATTATGGCAACGATTCCAGCAGAGAGGAAACGTGTCCTGGCGCTACAGTACGGATGTCCACAGTGTACAACACGACAAGAAGACCGATATCTCACCATCAGTGCCCGCAGACGGCCACGGAGTACTGCAGGTATCCTTGCTCGGGGCCTTACCGCATCCACTGAAACAGTTGTCTCCAGACACACTGTCTACAGACGACTGAACAGACATGGTTTATTCGCCTGGAGAACTGCAAGGTGCATTCGACTGACCCCTGGTCACAGGACAGGCCGTAAGGACTGCTGTCAAGAACACAGTACATGGTCATTGGAACAGGAGTCCCAGGTTATGTTCACGGACGAGTCCAGGTATGGTCTGAACAGTGATTCTCGCCGGGTTTTCATCTGCAGTGAACCAAGAACCAGATACCAACCCCTTAATGTCCTTGAAAGGGACCTGTATGGAGGCCGAGGTTTGATGGTGTGGGGTGGGATTACGATTGGTGCACGTACACCCCTGCATGTCTTTGACAGAGGAGCTGTAACAGGTCAGATGTATCGGGACGTCATTTTGCACCAGTATGTCCGCCTTCTCAGGGGTGCAGTGGGTCCCACATTCCTCCTGACGGATGATAACGCACGGCCTCACCGAGTACCTTGAAACAGAAGATATCAGGCGAATGGAGTGGCCTGCCTTTTCTCCAGACCTAAATCCCATCGAGCAGGTCTGGGATGCTCTCGATCGACGTATCGCTGCACGTCTTCAAACCCCTACGACACTTCAGGAGCTCCGACAGCCACTGGTGCAAGAATGCGAGGCAATATCCCAGCAGCTGCTCGACCACCTGATCCAGAGTATGTCAACCCGTTGTGCGATCTGTGTACCTGTTCATGGTGGTCATATCCCATACTGATGTCGGGGTACATACGGAGGAAACAGTGGCATTTTGTAGCACATATGTTTCAGGACGGTTTTCTCAACTTATCACCAATGCCATGGACTTTGCGTCGTGTGTGTTCCCTATGTGCCTATGCTATTAGCGTCAGTTTTGTGTAGTGCCACAATGTGTGTCACCACATTCTGCAATTATCCTTAATTTATGAGCATGAGTGGATATGAAGAGGAGGACGATGACGACGGAGGACAAGAAGAAGAATGAGAAGAAGAAGCAAATTCAGATGATGATTTTTAGGGATTTTAATGGTCGGTACGGTTTTACAAAGATTTTTTTTTTAGTCTGGCATTGCAGTCTAATAATAAGAAAGGTAAAAATGTTATCTTTTTAAAAAAGCTGCTTAAAAATTAAGGTGTCTCTTACTATGCCTAAAATACGATATTAATTTTAATTCATATATTTCGAGAATGGATGGGTAACACATCTTACAATAAGAATCAACGATTAACTGTGATTAATCTATTGTTCATAGTTATGCCGGTAATCGATTATGGATATAGCGATACTTCTTTAACGTTGATTAACGTTTCAGACAAGTTATTACACATACGATTAATTTTTTCAGTTTTTCCTTTTCTTATTTTAAATCTTGTTGACTGTCGATTTGCTGTCTTTAGCTTGATTATGGGAAGACAGTCCGACTGCCCCTTGTACGCACCATGTAATGTCGGCACAAGTCAGTACGTTTCATGTCGACTGTATGCTGTATACAATTGCTATCAACAACAGCAGTCTGTCAGTAGTGTCTCTTAAGGAACGTGGCGAAGTCTTGTGTTAAGTGTATCAGTTCAGAAACAGATAACGGAACAAGTGTGTTTCAACATGAATGTCTCTACGATGTGTTTCCATCAAGCCCTGTTGCTTCTGTCGTAAATTATACCATAGATGCTGATCAATACGACGCGCGAGAACTTGGGAGTTATCAATAATGGACGTAAATAAGTAAATATTCCTCGTTTCGCGTTCTGTTATCAAATGGCGGCAGTGCCATTCTTCCTTTGGTCTCTGTCCACCTATGAATCAGTCGGTGTTCCATCCCACCAAGCTTTATTGTTTTGTCCTCTGTCCGAGTCATTGTGTGTAGATGCACGCTAAGCTAAAATCACGACACCAAAGAAACGAAGTATAGTATGGAAATTTTTGGAGATAGGTGACAAAGATTTATGTGCATGTATGCTGTGTGTGCATCATAATTAATCGAATAACCGATTATTATGTTACAATTAATGGGTATGATTAATCTGTAAACTTAAATAATGGAAAAATATTGACTCTTGATCGACGGACTGGTTTGCGCAGGGAGATAAAAGAACAGCGGTCTTAGCCCACTCTTGCCTGCACCTTCTACATCTACAACTACATCTACGTGATAACTCTGCTATTCACATTTAAGTTGTAACTTCCCCACAGAAATTGATAATGAAAATGGAACCAAGTGTAACCTCCCCAAAAAAATATTAATTAAATGATGTTTTTTAAATATTGTAACTTCTGAACAAAATTGGCTCCGATTTATAGTCTGTGCGCAGAAATGCGTTCACACTTAATATTCCCACAAAATTCTTTTCTCGTTTAATGTCAAGTCCGAAACAGAAAAATTCCTAAACACCAAAATTAATAAAAAAGTTTAGTAACCTGATAAATTTTATAAGGACAGCAGCGCTGACCTTCAGCCCTGTATTCTGAATAAAAAAAGCAAAAATTCTTACCTCAATAAAAACTGCTATTATATCTGCTCCTAATTAGATATCTTTCGACACAGCTTCGTGAAATGCTGGCGTGTATTATTATTTTTTTTTCTTTTTGGAAGGAATGATCATGCATTGGAAATATTCTTAAAATTGAAATGAATGCTTTTCTTTAAAGGAGTTACTTCATGTTATAAAAATTATTATTGGGGCATCTTTTTGGAACAAATTAAATTACAATTACCATACATTATTAAATATGCGCAAGGCTGCTTCTTTACCTTCTACAACAATACTCATCCTCCAGAGTCCTGACCAGAGTCGCGAGCAGAGCACACAGCCGACGCATGTCGACTCCCGCCGACTCACGCCGACTCACGCAGACTACTACTGTCGACTCGCGCAGACTAGCACAGACCAGCGACAAGCAACAACTAACGATAAACTACTCTCTGGTCAGACATTCTGTCATGCTTCGCCCATCGCTGGCGAAGCATACATCTTACATAACCCTCCACTGGGGGGGCAAAAATTTGGCAGCGATGGTGAGTCAATTGGACTTGCCATGAGCAACAAATTTTTCTTAATTAACTATGTTTACAATCACAGAATATATACATATATGTAGGTGCAGAACATGAAATAAAATATGGTGCACATGCACTGAGTACAGAACATATCAGGCAATGACAAAATATATACACAATGAGTACAAAACATATTAACAAATGGCAAAAGTGCACACGCACTGTAAAACTCTCTGATATTTTTACAACAAATAAACATAATGAGTACAAATCATATTGACAAATGACAAAAGTGCACATGCACTGTATAAGTCTTTATCATTTTACAAGAATTTAAACACATTGTATAAGTGTTTACCATTTTACAAGATCTAGGAAAGGAATGGGAAGGATTGCGTCATGGTTGTAGCACTTCAGGTTGCACGCAGTTGCACTGAAAGTCCATATCTTTCTATAGAAGCATAACACCAAGTGAGACAATTTGAAGTTCTTTTCCTTGAAGTATTAATCAGTGTAGCCAAGACACTGAAATGTCGTAATAATATTCCATGCTATCATTTTGGTAGTACACTAGGTACACCAAACAGTGAGACCATAATAACATATCCATCGCTCAAGGTGGTGGACAGCATGTCGTGTCAACACCACGTTCGTGTAAAGTACACCAACGTAGAATTAGTGGAAAAACCAAATATAGTGCTCCATGATCATGAGGATAGACAGGACAAATGGATATTGCAGTAATTGCTGGTATTGAGGTCAGGAGGTGAAGGACATTAAGTCACATATTAGTCTTCATTGAGAATTACACTAGTCTAACAACTGATTTGAGTAATTGGTGCCACTCATCACCCAGTTACTGAACATTTCTGTACCATGTATGTAGTATTACAGAATAATGTTCATAAATTATCTGTTTACAGAAAACATTGGCACTCATTGGCCAGTTACAAACCATCAGAAGTCATCATTCAAAACAGGAGCTAATGAATGGCATAGTATTAACATAATTCACTTAGTTATAGTAATCACTGGCACTCACTGTCCAGTTACAAAACATCAGAAGTCATCATTCAAAACAGGAGCTAATGAATGGCATAGTATTAACGTAATTCACTTAGTTATAGTAATCATTGGCACTCATTATCCAGTTACAAAACATGTAGCAAGTATTGAATAGTACAAAACATTTTTCATCATTCAAGTGATATACAACATATTTAAAATAATTATTGGCACTCATTGGTCAGCAAGTATTGAATAGTACAAAACATTTTTCATCATTCAAGTGACATATGACATAGTGAAAATGTAACATACTGTAACTATTATTCAAGGTCTGTGATTAAAAAACATTACGCAGAACTCATCATTCAAGTGACATAGCACATAGTGAAAATGTAACATACTGTAACTATTACTCGAGGTCTGTGGTTAGAAAACATTACTCAGTATTACTCAGAATTCATCATTCAAATTACATATTACTCAGAACTGATCATTCCAGTGACATAGAACATATTGAAAATGTAACATACTGTAACTATTATTCAACGTCTGTGACTAGAAACATTACTCAGAATTACTCAGAACTCTCTCTCTCTCTCTCTCTCTCTCTCTCTCTCTTTTTTGTGCTAGCAATGCATTGCGTTGGGATCGATAATTAATTGCGTTTGAGTTATTGCTGCAAATGAAGATGTGTAACATCATTCATAATGAGTCAGATGTAGCAAGGTTATGAAACAAGTAGAGTATATGTGATCACATTCATAAATGACATAGGTTTAATGAACAACTGCTTATAGCACATTAATTTCATGAATAATTTCTCCTGCAAAATATACAAAAATGGATTATTAAACTGAAAGAAGAAACGCATATGATGCTGAAAAGTAGTGAACTTCAAATTAACACATAGTGAAATGTGTATAAAATATATATGTTCTCTAGCTGTCCTTTCCAAAGCCTTCAGTCATCATACCATGCGATATAAGACATACCGTCAAAACGAACTACAACAAATACTTAAATAACTACATAGCATCTCTTAACTAACAGTAAATATATAAAATTCATCATTATTCTCATCTGCAAAGAAAAAACTTCATTATCCATATTATCATAACTCCATTATTATCATCACCTGTAAAGAAAAACTTCATTATCCATAGTAGCATATTCTTCATCATTATTCATCATCATTCATTATCATCTGCAAAAAAGTCACTTCATTATTCATTATACAACTATTCCTTATTTCTAGCATATTTCATCACTAAAACTAAGATGTGTAGTTCTGTCTGACAGCCTGCATCAATCGCCTCGTATTCTGAAAGAAAAAAATTAGTTAAGACTGCTATTCTACAATGTGTATAGTATATTCTTGTTAATGCTTGTTAATTCTGATCCATTTACTCTTCGTTACGAAGTATTGCATCTTCTTTCGTTCATTCCGAAGGTGAAATTCCCATTTCTGTTTAATTTATTTCTTTTACACGTTATTTCTTTCTGAAAATGATGAACAAAGATTGATGTCTTGCATTTAATTCATATACCCATTAAATAAATACTGGTTTATAGTAACATAATTGAGCATACAGCATAGCATGACAGAAAACGTAATATGTCAAAAACATAGACTGTGTTCAGATGCAAAAAAAAAAACATGTACACAGTGTATCACAATGTAGCAGCAAAAAAAAAAAGTAAAGTAGTCACGATGTTGAGATATCATGAGGCAAAAATTAAAGTCAACTGGTGTTTGTTATATCTTAAATATTTCATAGTGCATACAAACAAAACAGGAAAACAATCATACATACATGAAAAATGGAAAATATGCACGGTCTAATATACGATGACAAGAAATATGACCTTCTTTGTGTTCAGCTTGTATGTTGTGTAGTTAATAGAGGCGAGAATTGAAGACTTTAAAGGAGAGAGAATTTAATAAAATTAATATGTCACTAGATAAAATTGCATAATTATTCATAAGATATGTAAGTTTATCTGGAAAAATGTGCACGGTCTTATGCGTAACGACAAGAAAAGCGACCTGCTAACCTTACCTTGCCAGGCACTTGCCAAGAAAAATACGATAATCATCAGTAAGTAGTCACATAAATATAATTGCATAAGTGGTCATAAAATGTGTAAGTTCATCTGGAAAAATATGCACGGTCTGATGTGTAACGACAAGAAGAGCGACCTGCTAACCTTACCTTGCCGGGCACTTGCCAAGAAAAAATACTATAATCATCAGTAAGTGTTCATGTGAATATAATTGCATAAGTGGTCATAAAAAAATTAGGAAATGACATTACAGTGTGATAAATCATAAAGTATGTTCATTCAATAAAAGGTTTGATGTTGGAGATGTGGTGGTTGCCTTTGGTTTTTCTGGTTCCAAAAGTTTCGAAATGTACTACATTGGGGTGAGGAATGCTGCGAATTCGATATGGACCTGCATATAGAAGCTCAAATTTACTACACCTACCTTTTCCTCCTGCCGGCCGAAGTGGCCGTGCGGTTAAAGGCGCTGCAGTCTGGAACCGCAAGACCGCTACGGTCGCAGGTTCGAATCCTGCCTCGGGCATGGATGTTTGTGATGTCCTTCGGTTAGTTAGGTTTAACTAGTTCTAAGTTCTAGGGGACTAATGACCGCAGCAGTTGAGTCCCATAGTGCTCAGAGCCATTTGAACCATTTGAACCTTTTCCTCCATTGGATAAATAGTGTGTACATACTAATATCTTCTGTCCAATGTGAAAGTCACGGCGTGTACAAACCTGTTTTTGCTGTCTTCTCCGGCGTTCTGCGGCACGTTTGATGTTGTTCAGCGCAATGTCAATTATTTCATGGTGTCCTAGTCGACGAGATGTAGGAAAGGTTACTAATTCTTTAATTTTGTTAGGTGGTTCAACATTTTTCAGTATAACAGACGGAGATAGCATAGTAGATTCATTTGGTATGGAATTAATTACATCGTGGAATGAGAGTATGTATGTGTCCCAATCAATATGTCTTTTATGGCAGTATATTCTACACAGTTTACCAATTTCTTTCATTAATCGTTCACAAGGGTTCGAAGAAGCATGGTACCTGGATATATATATATCGGAGAAATGTTTCTAGCTCGTAACATACGTGTCCATATAGCAGATCGGAACTGTGATCCATTGTCGGAAATTACTTTCAACACATGCCCTACATGAAATAGAAAATGTTTTACATATGCTTTCGAAACAGTTTTAGCAGTAGTTTTGCGTAATGGAGTGAAGGTAACAAATTTTGAAGTGAGTTCAGCAGCGACAAAGATGTAACAGAAACCTCTATTAGTTCTGGGAATCGGACCAAAAATGTGTACAGCGGCCATGTGTCTCAATTTAACAGGTACAATGGGATGTAATGGAGGAACATGTGAAGTCGTGTCTGATTTAGCTTTCTGGCAGATTTTACATGACGCTAAAACTCATTGTATACGTTTCTCCATGTTGGTAAAATAACAGTTCTGTCTCAGTATAAGAAAACATTTTCTGGCTCCGTAATGTGCGTAACTTAAATGAGTATACCAGA
The DNA here is from genome assembly GCF_021461395.2 of Schistocerca americana. NCBI lineage: Eukaryota > Metazoa > Arthropoda > Insecta > Orthoptera > Acrididae > Schistocerca > Schistocerca americana. The sequence goes on from NC_060124.1 coordinate 315,607,870, forward strand.
TTAATTTGTTAACAAGTTCGTCAGGAATGCATCATAACCAATTGCTGCTGTCAGGATGAGAGCGGCGAAACAGAATGTCATTGCATACAGTGTAATGGTTTCTAATGGTAACATTATTCCTATCTTGCCAAAGGTGTTTAATTTCTTTCCATACGTTGTCTTTACGCTGCTCTTGTGCTATGTCTTGTAATGACGACGAAATGAAATTTTCAAATGCAACTTGTTGAATATACATGACGCTGAAATTTGCTTTGCAGAAGTTGGTTGCGATGTCTTGCTGATTGTTGTTAAGAGAACGGGATACTGCGTCTGCTACAATATTTTGTGTGTCGGGAATGTGAACAATTGTAAAATTATATTCCTGTAGATAAAGTTTCCATTTGCTTAATCTGTCGTGTGTAAATTTAGCGGAAAGTAAAAACTGTATCGCTCTATGGTCTGTATAAATGGTAGTGTGTCTTCCATAAAGAAAATGCCTAAATCTGATAAAAGCCCATACAACACATAATGTTTCAAGTTCTGTAACAGAATAATTTCGTTCAGCAGGTGATAGAATGGGACTTGCAAAAGCGATGTTTTTAATTACTGTACAAACATCTTCTTCAATTTCCTGAAAAATATGTACGCCTAAAGCGGTGTTAGAACTGTCGGTGGCAATGGAAAAATTTCTGGTAAGATCTGGGTGCGATAAAAGTGGTGCATTCAACAAAGCATGTTTCAAATAACATTCTCGTGAACAAGATTCTGCATGTCAAAAGTATTGCTTACGTTGCTGGAAGATGCAACCTGTACTGTATCTAGTCAAATTCTATCTGACGTATTATTATTTTCAGGAGGATGCTGTGGCATTTCAACTATTTGTACTGTTCTGTTATTTCTTCCTGACGTATTACATTCGGGATGATACCTACTGTCTGGTTCATTCATGATAATATGTTGTTGCGGATGTTCTTGCTGCTGATAAGACCGACTGATATTAAATGTACGCTGATAATTGTGCTCATTACTTTTACGTCTGTCTTGATAGTCATTTCTATACCGTGCATTGCGATAGGAATTGAAATAGTGTGTTTTCTGTACGTACTGATTCCCCTGTTGCTGTGCATTACTATTTGTTGGAGCTGACGCCATACGTGTAGGCGGCGAAACATTAAAGCTTGGTTGACTCTGTACATTACATTGTTGTTCAGGCATGCTATCCGGTTGGCTTTCATGCTGTTGCGGTGAAAAACGTCTATTGTTACCAAAATGTGGTTCCTGTTGCTGATAATTTTGTCGATACTGACAATTAAAATTTCGTCTGTTGTTAAAGTTCTGTTGGTTGTCGTTCCTGAAGCGTCTATTAGATTTGCTATTGAAATTTCGTGGCTGATCGTAATTGCTGTATGTTTGTTGACCTTGGTTATTACATGAAAAATTTTTGTTTATAAAGGAATAATCCGATTGATGCACTTCCAAAAGCTGTAACAGATCTCTGAATGCCGAAATATTTTCTTTATGCTGACCCATTAAAAGTGACACTCTTAATGATCATGGTAATTTAGAAATACATAACTGAATAAGTGCAGATTCACTGTATGGTTCACTTAAGTACTGGTTTTGTTGGACCATGTGTTCAAAAAATTGCGTGACAGTGGAAAAATTTGAGTTCTCATAATTTGGTAAACTAATTAATTGATCCTTGATTCCGCACTGTGTCGTCTTCGACCAATACGCTGACAGAAAAGCATTCTGAAATTCTTCTACCGAGTAGCATTGTCTCGCGATCGGTCTCAAACGAGTTGCCAGTTCGCCTTCCAAAAAACTGCAAATAAATTCAAGTTTATGTGTTACGGGCCAAGTCGGTGGAAAACCAAAGCTAAATTGTTGTATCCAATCCAAGGGGTGAATCTGTGTTCTGTCATTTTTAAATACTTTAAATTTTCTCACTGATAGAAAATGTTTGTAATCAAAATTATAGTCTCTGTATGTCTGAACAGGTTCAAGATTGTATGAGAATCTATTTGTCTGTGATTGTTCGGAATCTAAACCACATACTCTCTGTAAATTACCTACATTATACTGGCTGTGTGAGTGTGACAAATGTTTGGAATGTGCCGTATGCTGTGACGTATTATTGACTGAAATATTTTTTATCTCAGTCACTCCTTCTGTAAACTCGACAATTTTCTATGTAATGTATTATGGGACGAATCTATCTCACTGATTGTCTGCTGTAGATTTTGGAATTCAGGTGTTTGATTAAACGGAATCGGTGAAGTATCGTCTGATTTGCTGTCATTATTACTTTCAATAACGTCAATACGATTGGCCAATTCATCATATTTTTCAGTCAGTATTTTTACCTGATCATCGTTTTTAGTGTCACAAGCATTAATCTGTTTTTGTATTTTACGTGTGGTTTCGTTCAATTTTTTAAACGTCTGCTTTGATGACATCAGGATCCTGTATTAGTTCTAATTGTTCAAGTCTGTCGGTCACTGTCTGAAAGTCTACTGAATGTGTGCCTGTTTTTGATTTAAGATCGGAAATTTCATCACGCAATTCGGTGTTCAACTGTTTGATAGTGTTAATTTCGTCTGATACAGTAGCAATATTGTTGTCTACGTATGTTTTTGCTTTCGTAAACAATTTGCGTTTATCTTCCTGTCTCTGTGCGGTAATTGTTTCCATAACTTGTCGCTTTACTTTATTCTGTTCCTGTATAAGTTTATGGAAACGCGTTTCACTGTTTTGTAGGTGGTGATTAAAACGTTCGTCAATTTGACTGTTCTGTTGGTCGAATTTCGCGTCTACTTTTGCATCCAGTGTACGCGAAAGTTCTGCTGACATTAATTTAAACTCGTCGCGTAACTGTGTTGCGTTTTCAGAGCATTGTTTACCGACTGCACTAATTTCGCCTCTAAGTGATTCTGTTGTAGCTGTTTGCATATCCCTTAATTCTTGAGCAACAGATCTAATTTCTTCACTACTTTTACTAGCACAAGCCTCAATTTCCTCACGTCAACGGCTGTAATCTGTTCACTAAGCTGTCCGGAATTGTTGTCTAAGTTTTCATTAAGGTTGTCTTGTTTTTCATTAAGTTGTTTGATCTGTTCACTAAGTTGTTTGTGATTGTTCTCTTGTCTTTCATTCCGTTGTTTGGAATTTTCATTAAGTTGTTGTTTGAAATTTTCACTAAGTTGCTGTTTGAGATTTTCATTATTTTGTTTGTTTGATTCATGAAGTTGTAGCAATAATGCCATAACTTGATCCATACCAATACTGCCTACTCTATTCTCTGTACTGTTCGATGGCGTAACTGCAATTGTTACGTTTTGTGTATCCATTTGGATATTCTGTGATTCTTGAAAAGGTTTGCCAATCGAATGTGCACTGTTGGTCACTAAATCGGAATCAAATAAATCTGTCCTACTTTGAGTACATTGTTCATTTTCGTTAGAAATAATAATCTGTTCATTACGTAAATTTTGCAAACCGGGTGTGTCAAGCTGGGCAGCGTTCATTGTAACAGAAGGTGCCGCGTCATCCATTGTCGTTAAATTAACAGACGACACAATTGAATTTATTTGCTCATCACTAGGATCAAAATCAGTATTAGTGGTCGGTACACACTGATTGTCTACAATTAGGGGATTATCATCATTACACTGAGTGTCGCAAATACTATCGGTCAAATTATTCGAGTCAGCTATTTCACTCATTACACATCGCGATGTACTGTTAACAGTTTTTCGCGGCATTTTTCACAAAACAAAATTAAGCACAAATGAAACAAGGACAATACAAAATGCAACAAACACTATTACAACATCGTGCAGTGCAGTGAAGGTATTGACTGCGTCTTTCCACGTATGTATGTATGTATGACCAGACACCTTAACTGACCTTATTGTGTGGTCTCCCTTCCTGTGATTCTAGCAAAGCCAGCCGGTATCCTAAAAGAGCAGTAGGAGACCCTTTACTCGTTCTTTATCAGACACCGTCTCTTCAGGAATTAATGACCCGTGTACTCTGTGTCTTTTGCCCTACAAAGCTTCGTGTTGCTAGATTAAACGAGGTGTGGTTTCAGCCCACTCACCACATAGTCTACACATTGCGGCTTCTTTCTCTGTGCCCCTCGTCTGTGAAACATTTCCTAAAGTTGCCTGTCATTAATCCTACCATGACCTTAATCTGACTCCTGCCCAAACCTATGATTTCAGAACTTCTCTCTGAAGATGGTTTCGGCGCCATTAGCTTGCCAAGTTCTTGTTTTTGGATCTTACTTTAGTATTCTGCCTGCTGCCAATTGATCCAGCTACGTCTGATTTTAGCTTCGCCTTAGTGGTAGCTAGGACAGATTCCAATCCAACAAATGGAGTCGTGATTCCTGTCTGGCCAGCCTTTCAGCTTATTCGCTGCCACTAACTTCTGAGTGACACAGAAGTACAGCAACTTTACCTCTTTGCTTTAGCCTAGCCTCACAAGGGCTTCAAGGCGTTTTGGAACGGTCTTTGATCTTCTTACAGGGACTGATGGAGATTTCAGAGCTGCCTGGCTGTCAGAACGAATGTACATGCCATGATCCTTGTAGTACCTACACAGATTCTCCTGTGCGCAAATCCTGATACTGTATATTCCCGTCTGGAATACCGTGTCCAGCTCCCCCTTCTGCTTTCCTGCTTTCGACCCATCAGTAAATCAGGCTGCATCAAGGTTCGGGCTGCGAGCTCTTCCATTTGTTACCTGGAAAGGTTTTCTGATGCAGCTGGAAGTTATTGTGTAGCCATCTGGAATTTCCCGAATCATTTCTGTATTTATGCAAATTAAATGACATAATTCAGAGAACTTACTGGTCTCATACAGATATGATTTTATGTTTACAGACTGAAGCAGCGAATTAAAATTTATACCCAGGACAATAATCGAACCCAAATCTCCTGCTTACTAGGCAGACACGTTAGACACTAAGCCACCTTCGCACAGTGGTTCACATAACTGTATGGATTACCCTTGCGCGCCTTCCTCCACGATCCAATTCTCTTCGTTCGTAAGGGGGAATTTAAAATAGGCTTGCGCGGCAGTGAGAATCTGTATCAAGGAGGAAGACAAGCCCGGGTAATCCGTGCAGTTCTTTGAACAGCTGCACCAAGGTGGCCTAGTGGCCTAGCAGGCAGGAGACCTAGGTGCGATTCTAGGCCTTGGTACAAATTCTCACTCGCTGCTTCAGTCTGTATACATAGAAAATTTCTATGTTTATCATGTTCACTAGATCTATGTGGGGTTCTGGGTATCCTAATGTTTTCCAGTGAGTTCCACTTTTTCACTTTTATTCCCTGTCACTGCCACCATTGTAACCCAAAGGTGTAATGGTGGCATGTCCAGCATTGTCACCTGCCCAGCAGTGGAAATGCTGTTGATTCTGTCTGTTATGGCTAAGCGATCCAATACCTGCATCATGTCAAGGTTCTTACCAGCCACCTCCTCTTCTACTTCATTCCGCCATACCATAACCCTGTAAATTATCATTGGTGTTATTACAGAGATTTATATCCAGTAGACACTACTGGGGCTTAGACCCCAGTTTTTGACCCAGGCTCTTACACAGCATAGACGAACATATTTCGCCTTAGAACATACACTGTCCAATCACTTTAATGTAACCACCTATCAAAAACCTGACTAACCAATTTTTGCAGCTTGAACCGCAGTGAGACGTGCATACGTGCATGAAGAAAGTCAATGAGGTCCTGGAAAATACCGATTGCCATAGCCAGCTGCGCTAAGTTTCTCACTTGAAGATCCACGGCGCGAACAGCAAGATCGAGGTGGTCTCACAGATTCTCGATTGAGTTTAAATATGGGGAGTTTGGTGGCCACGGAGTACAGTAAACTCATCGTGGTGCTCTTCAAACCACGCACGTACAGTGCGAGCTGTGTCACCAATTGCGTTGTCCCGCTGGTGGATGCCATCGTGCCGGACTGCACCTGAGTTGGATATGGTCCCGAAGGACAGATGCACGCTTGTATTGACCCTCTGTCATTCCTCAAACAATAACGCTCCGTCCTCCGGCCTGGACCCTTTCGACGATTGTTGCAGGGTGTTTGCCACCTGTTCAATGGAGCCGCTGCCGCCGCCTCCCAACGACACATGCCACACAGCCCATCGAGCGCCACGCCCTACCGATAGGCAAAGATATGTCAACTGGCATAATGGCCTATTTGACCGTGCTTCACACTTCACTGATGAGCGGCCATCTTTGGAACTGTTGTACCATTCCTTTATCTGAATGCTACCCATTGCTTCGCCACCAAATACTTGTCAAATCTTGTGGGGTTGTTTCAACTTGAGAATCGCCAAGCTCAACACAAAATTTTATGCGATAATTTTGTTCCATAGTATCTGTCATTTTGCCCACAACACAAAGTCTAACGACTAGGGGAAAGTAGGAGAAACGTGGGCACCTAACCGGAACTTCTTTTAAAAAAAACTTTTGGCTTCGTTAAATAAAGTTTATTTTATATCAAAACTTAGAGCAACTATTCTAGTATCTATAAAAAATTAATATCACCCAAAATATTCAAAAATAAACACACCAAAAACAAAATTCCAAGACACTACCTAAGCACACGTTTTCCCGAACGTCAGGGAAACGTGTGCATCGGGTGGGGTAATTGTGTGCATGTTAGAAGAATTGATACGCAGTAATACCTGGACAGGAAAAAAAAAAAAAACAATACAAGGTTTGTTCCAAAGATTATATTGATAAGGCACATATTAGATTAGGTTAAACCTAAGTTTTAATCAAATTTTACAAAATTTAACATAGTTCATGACTATTGGTTTTCAAATAAAATGATGTTGGGGGCCTACAGATTTAACAAGTTAGATAAGTCCTTCACTGCACATATCACATATAAAATCTTTAGCAGAATCATTTGCGGTACAAGCTGCATGGTATCATCTTCCGAACAAAGTACAGTTCCCTGTCTTTACCATGATCTTCACGAAGTCCGCAAATCTCATCGTCGGCTCCTTGAAGTGCGCCAGGATCAAACAGCTCCATGTCGATATCATCGGACTCATTGTCATTACACAGTAGAATTTTGTCAACATCTGAATCGTCTGATTCTTCTTCAATCATCTTCTTCCTGTTTACTTTCTTCTGTAAGTGTTTCTTGCCAAAAGTCTGATTATCCTTTTTCTTGTTTTGTAGTCTCTTCTTATCCATACTTTCTTTTGCATTAGCCTTACGCCTATTGCCGAGATTAAGCTTTCTAGCAACTTTTATGTTTTTATTGGCAATTCTTTGCTGTTTCACCTCTTCTTTTTCCTTTTTCTTTTCTTTATCCAACTGAAGCTTTACTTTCATGGGTGTACTAGTTAGTATTTCAGAGTGCTGCTTTTCTCTGGGCTTTCTTGTTTTAACCTCAGTAGGCTTAGGCCTATCAGATTTCTTCTTTAGGTCAAAAGCTGGTAGATAAGTCATAAACTTCTTATGACTTTCAGTAAAACCTCCCGTGGACGTTGAGGAAGTAGGGTCATCAAATAGCCCCACAGATGGACTTGTAGCAGTCGATGGGATCATATGTGCTGCAGATGTTGAAGGAGTGTCACAATCTGTGGCTGCTTCCAATCTTAGCTCGTCTAGTTTTCGAGCTGGGGCAAAATCAAGTTCAGAAAACTTGTCGTGGTTATATGGGTGAATACCAGCTGCACGGAAGCCAGATAAGGCATTTGACAATGTAGCAACTTTAAGAAAAGCATTGTTCACAAGTTCAGCAACTTTGTACTCAGTAATTATCTGGTGCCCTGTTCGTATCATGAAAAGGTCATATTCTCTAGAAAGAGCATTCTTCAGAGGGCCGAAAAAGATAAGGTCCAAGGGTTGTAGGTGGTGGGACGTGTGTGGTGGCAGAGAGACCATGTCGATGTGGTTTTCTTTACAAAACTTGTAAGACTCAATGGAAATATGGCTGTTGTGGTTGTCCAGTATGAGGAGCACTGGTTTATCTTCTGTTGGGCGAGTATGTTTTTTAAAATGAAGAAGCCACTCATTGAATAGTTGTGTGTTGGTCCACCCATTGTGGGAACAACAGTAAATGGCTTCATCCGGTCCATTTTTCTGAAGATTTGCACTCATTCGTTTTCTTGGATAAATCATCATAGTAGATATGAAATGACCTCCAGCGCTCATACAAAACACACCAGTGATGGTCCTGCCCCTCTCAGAAGAAGTTGCAGCGCCTACCCTCTTTGAACCTTTGGTAGCAAACACCTTAGAACACTTTTTTTGTATAACGGTTATGCCAGTTTCATCTTGGTTGTACATTCTTGTGGGATCAATATTCAGTTTTTCTTTTGAAGTTAGCAGATTGCCAAAAAATCAGGTAACTTCTTCCTTGCTGAAAGCATTGATTCTATTCACACTAGTATTTTCCGGCTGCCGCAGTCTGATGGTCGGGTGGCGCTTAAGAAAACTGTACATCCAATCTTTGCCGGCTGAGCCACTCTCTTTGTTGAAATTGTGGTTAATACCTTTCTTCTCAACATAGTCGTATGCCAGTTTCCGCAAGCCTTTAGGTGTTAGGCCATAGAGCAAGTTGCAAAGAAGGACAATAAAATCAACAATTTCTTGCTCAACACTTTCTGGAATAATAGACTTATGCCCCAAACTTGGCTCTGTTACCTCGTTAATGGGCGTCGCGAGTTATTTTCGTATTGTTGCTTCTGGTATTTTGAAGGTCCTACCGACTTCTTTGAGTTTCCTCCCTTCTGATCTTACTGAATGTATTGCTTGTTTAAGCGTGTCTACAGTATAACTATACTGCTCTGTTTTCCAGACGTACTTTCTCGGCATCTGAGAACAAAGGAAAAAAAAACGAACTGTTGGTGGCCTGCTGGTATTCAACCACATGAGGGGGAAACGTGCGCACCTTTCCCCAATAGTGTCTTGGAAATAAATTTTGGCCACAATTTTCTTAAAACTAATTACAACCAAACAGGACTCACGTCAAAACATACCCATAAGATACAGCCTTTAACTACATGACAAGTAAATTTAGTCAACATAATAAATAGAGACTCACCGTCTTAAATCCTGAGGACTGCAAATTAGATCACAACGTCACGTTTCACTATTTGCAAACTCACTGAACGCGAGACTGTAATGGCGGCCCAGTGACCAGACGAAAGTAATTCGCTAACCTGCCGCTCGGTGTAGCACTGGTTACAAAGTTCAACAAAGCTTTTAAAGCAGAGAAACAGCGATGCGCATGTTTACCCGCTGCGCAAGTTTCCCCTACTTTCCCCCGTCCACTTGCGCGTGTTCACTTGACAACGGCTAGTAAGCGACTGGTTGTTTCCGTGGTCGTGAAAAAAGTCAGGTGTGAGCACTAAGTTTGCCTAGAAACATAGACAGCGCTCGCGCCCTGAAACCGCTGTGGGTTTTAACAATATATATGTAGATGTGTGTGTGTGTGTGTGTGTGTGTGTGTGTGTGTTTTCTTCTAAACCACTGGACCGATTTCAAAATGTGTTGCTTCTTTCTTACCACCTGTATTCGCAATGGATTTGGCAGACAATATTCATATATGCTGCTAAATTTACGTGGGACAGTATATCATGGTACCACGTATAGTTCAGAAGATATGATGTCATAAACATTGAGATGCATAAAAAACGGTCGCATTGTGCATTGTGCTTAAATATATTTCTTCTTAGTTTCTAAGTCTATTTTCAACTAACTTTGCAGACAGTATCTACATATGGTGCTGAATCTACCTACAAAACCGTACCATTGTGTGACACGTAGATCATGAGATATGACGTCATAAACACTGTTATGGGTGAAAAACTGACGCCTCATGCTTGACGTTTAAATTTATTTCCTTGTTAATAACTCTTATTCGCAATATATTTCGCAGACAGTATCCACATATACGACTTGATGTATCTACACAAATATGTCATTCTACTACACATATTTCAAGCGATACGTCATAAGCACTAAAATACGTGAAAAAGTGCCACGTCATGCATGCAGTTTTAATATTTATTCCTTACAGCTAAGACGCTTCTACAGTCGAGTCACCTTAAGAAAATCTCTGACACGTAACTGCGCTTTTGACAGCTTTCAACTGCGAAGCGCAACCTGCTTAAGGCGAAAACGATAGCCTTCTATAGAGCTGAGAGGAGGCGTTTCCATAGAGACGTTTTCAGAATCGTGTTGTCATGCGAACCAGCTGCGCCCAGCTTACAGAAACTGTTCGAGATCACGTTTCTCAATTTGAATACTGTACTTGTACTTTATGCATATTTATTTGTACACCAGTTTCATAATTTCAAAGGTGTTTTCACGAATATATGGGAAAAAAATTTTTTCGATACTTCATTACGTTTCGTTTCTAATAGGGAATTCGCGTAATGAATTGATAGGCAATTCTTGGTCTGTCTAATGAGAAATACAGGATGTTTCAAAAAGGAATGTACTACTTTGGAAATTTATATAAATTAACTCATAGTACTATAGAGGTGGTTGTAATGTCAATTTGTAGGGAAATACATCAAGTTTTGTCTCGCGTAGTTTGCTAGCGCCGGGCCGTACCGTAAGGAGCGCTAGCGGTAGTTGCCTTAAAACGGCTGCCTTCACTGGGCGCGAGCGTACTAGCTGTATGTTCTGGTTTGACGAATCGAAGTCAGCGACAACAGTTCAGGGTCATTTCCTTACCAAGTAGACTGAAGATCCTCCTAGTAGTATGAGTGGCATAAGTGTTTTGTAGAAACAGGGTGTTCGGTAAGACATGGGAAATCATTAGGTCGTCCAAGCACATCTGACGACGTCGTTGAGCGAGTGAGACAACGTTTCGTCAACAGCTCTACAAAATAGACCCTGAGTGCATCTCTCGAAGTCCCACATACTTCTGTTTGTCGTGTGTTGAGAAACCGTTTGCATTAGAAACCCTACAGACTGACAATTGTACAATCAATAAAAGACACTGATAAAGTTTCTCGCAAGAACTTCTGTGAAGATATGTTAAATCAATTACATGAGAATGAACATTTTTTGAACAAAATCATCTTTTCTGACGAGCCGACTTTTCACTTAAGTGGCAAGATTAACGAATATAACTGGGGGATTTGGGGCAGTGAAAATCCACATCAAACATGGAAACATGTTCGTGATAGCCCTAAACTGAACTTTTTTGTACACTGAACAACAACAAAGTGTACTGCTCCTTTTTTTCCCGTGAGAAGACCATCAATGGGATAGTGTACCTGGATGTGTTACAACAATTTTTGATACAACAGATCGATGGGATGGCCAAGAACGAAATGTTTACTTAAAGATGGTGAACCACCCCACTGCCGGCCGCTGTGGCCGAGCGGTTCTAGGCGCTTCAGTCTGGAACCGCGCAACCGCTACGGTCGCAGGTTCGAATCCTGCCTCGGGCATGGATGTGTGTGATATCCTTAGGTTAGTTAGGTTTAAGTAGTTCTAAGTTCTGATGACCTCAGATGTTAAGTCCCATAGTGCTCAGAGCCATTTGAACCACCCCACTACCTGGCTGACGTCCCGGATTTTCCGAGTGACCGCTTCCCAGGTCAAATGGATTGGCCGTGATGCGCCAATTACTTTTCCCCACGTTCCCCAGACCTATTTTTTTATGGGTATTCATCAAGGATATCGTGTTTGTACGTTCTGTGCCGGCTTCTCTACCTGAACTTAGACAAAGAATTTTCACCGCCTCTGAGCAAGTTACACCTGCAATGTTTCCTTACAAAATAACACTAAACCCAGCTCTATATCTTCTTTCAATATATTTTTATGAATTTTTGAAGTTGTAAATTCCTTTTTGAAACACCCAGTATAGTGGGGTACTTTTTGAACTGCCCTCGCATAGTCAGCTGTCAAATCATAATCGTCCATCCCTATCCTCTGCAACGGCTAGGTTCGTATTTGAATCGCCTGTCATTCTGAGACGAGCGTGCGTGGAAAACGATATCCTGACGCGGCGGCGCGTCTGTGCCACGCCAGCGAGGCGACTGATGTAATGCTTCAAAAGTAGACCGCAGTTCGCAGAACAGCTGTTTGCACGAGTCGCGCCCGCGCTATTCCGGCTAGTCTGTGGGCGGCCAGTCGGCTGTTCTCGTGACGCTGGATGGTGGCAGCTCGCCTGCTGCGAGCAGGCGCCACCCTGCTACGCGGGGGCGGGCTGCGGGGGTGGGCGGAGCGGCGGCGGGCGCGGGGGCGGAGGGCGGCGCGTCGCGTCACCGCGGCGTCTCAATGGGCACGCGCCATTCACCGGCGCCGCGTAAGCCGCCGCCGCTCGCCGTTTATTTAGAGAGCTGTGCAGCCGCTGCTGGCAAATATTTGGTCCCGCGGACGTCTGCGTCAGTCACGTGGCGGGGGCGGCGTCGGCAGGCCGCCCACGTGTCACGGGATAAGATTAGTGGCCTAGCGCCGCTTCTGGGGAGCCGGCAACCAGTCTAGAGACGACAGTCTGACCTTCACAAGGTCACCGCCAGCCGCAGAGCCCGTGGCTAAAGGTCACTCGTCCGGCAGGCGACTTACGGTCTCGCGGAAGGCCGAGCTGCCTCTCTGACACGCTCCACACATCGTGCCCGAGTGTCCGAAAGCCGTCGGTACATGGAGAGGACACTGAAACGTCAACATTGAGTGTGCCGAGTTTCTGACGTCATAGCGAGGAAAAAGCATGTTGGGGAGTTTTTCCGAAAGTGCAGAGAAATATCTAGCCCGTCACACATTCGGAACGTCTCTCTTCAGTACAGACGAGAAGCCATATTCATATATATACATGGTGAATCATCTGACGCTTGTACCGCACATAGAAGCACTGTCGATAGGCGCTTAAAGTAGGATAAATGAGAATGTCAGTGGTGTTAGTTACTGGAAGTTACAATGAAGCACCAAAGAGAGCATAGGCATGCGTATTCAAATACAGGGTGTTACAAAAAGGTGCGGCCAAACTTTCAGGAAACATTCCTCACACACAAAGAAAGAAAATATGTTATGTGGACATGCGCCCGGAAACGCTTACTTTCCATGTTAGAGCTCATTTTATTACTTCTCTTCAAATCACATTAACCATGGAGTGGAAACACACAGCAACAGAACGCACCAGCGTGACTTCAAACACTTTGTTACAGGAAATGTTCAAAATGTCCTCCGTTAGCGAGGATACATGCATCCACCCTCCGTAGCATGGAATCCCTGATGCGCTGATGCAGCCCTGGAGAACGGCGTGTTGTATCACAGCCGTCCACAACACGAGGACGAAGAGTCTCCACATTTGGTACCGGGGTTGCGTAGACAAGAGCTTTTAAACGACCCCAGAAATGAAAGTCAAGAGGGTTGACGTCAGGAGAGCGTGGAGGCCCAGGAATTGGTCCGCCTCTACCAATCCATCGGTCACCGAATCTGTTGTTGAGAAGCGTACGAACACTTCGACTGAAATGTGCAGGAGCTCCATCGTGCGTGAACAACACGTTGTGTCGTACTTGTAAAGGCACATGTTCTAGCAGCACAGGTAGAGTATCCCGTATGAAATCATTATAACGTGCTCCATTCAGCGTAGGTGGAAGAACGTGGGGGCCAATCAAGACATCACGAACAATGCCTGCCCAAACGTTCACAGAAAATCTGTGTTGATGACGTGATTGCACAATTGCGTGCGGATTCTCGTCAACCCACACATGTTGATAGTGAAAATTTACAATTTGATCACGTTGGAATGAAGCCTCATCCGTAAAGAGAACATTTTCACTGAAATGAGGATTGACACATTGTTGGATGAACCATTCGCAGAAGTGTACCCGTGGAGGCCAAACAGCTGCTGATAGTGCCGGCACACGCTGTACATGGTACGGAAACAACTGGTTCTCCCGTAGCACTCTCCATACAGTGACGTGGTCAACGTTATCTTGTACAGCAGAAACATCTCTGACGCTGACATTAGGGTTATCGTCAACTGCACGAAGAATTGCCTCGTCCATTGCAGGTGTCCTCGTCGTTCTAGGTCTCCCCCAGTCGCGACTCATAGGCTGGAATGTTCCGTGCTCCCTAAGACGCCGAACAATTGCTTCGAACGTCTTCCTGTCGGGACACTTCGTTCTGGAAATCTGTCTCGATACAAACGTACCGCGCCACGGCTATTGCCCCGTGCTAATCCATACATCAAATGGGCATCTGCCAACTCCGCATTTGTAAACATTGCACTGACTGCAAAACCACGTTCGTGATGAACACTAACCTGTTGATGCTACATACTGATGTGCTTGATGCTAGTACTGTAGAGCAATGAGTCGCATGTCAACACAAGCACCGAAGTCAACATTACCTTCCTTCAATTGGGCCAACTGGCGGTGAATCGAGGAAGTACAGTACATACTAACGAAACTAAAATGAGCTCTAACATGGAAACTAAGCGTTTCCGGACACATGTCCACATAACATCTTTTCTTTATTTGTGTGTGAGGAATGTTTCCTGAAAGTTTGGCCGTACCTTTTTGTAACACCCTGTATATACATGGTCAATCATCTGACGCTTGTACCGCACATAGAAGCACTATCGTTAGGCGCTTAAAGTAGGATAAATGAGAATATCAGTGGTGTTTGTTACTGGAAGCTACAATGAAGCACCAAATAGAGCATAGGCATGCGTATTCAAATACAGACATATAAAAAACAGGCAGAATACGGCGATACGATCGGCAACGCTTTTATAAGACAAGTGTCTGGCGTAGTTGTTAGATCGGTTATTGCTGCTACAATGATAGGTTATCAAGATTTAAGTGAGTTTGAACGTGGTGTTATAGCTGGCGCACGAGCGATGAAGAGGGGATTTTCCCTACGACGATTTCACGAGCGTAGTACCGTGAACATCAGGAATACGGTAAAACATCAAATCTCCAGCATCGCTACGGCCGGGAAAGGTTCCTGCAAGAACGCGGCCAACGACGAAAGACAGACGTGCAGCCCTTTCGCAAATTTCAGCAGGTTTTAATGCTGCGCCATCAACAAGTGTCAGCGTGCTAACCATTCAACGAAACATAATCGATACGGGCTTTCGGAGGTGAAGGCCCGTTGATGTCTGTACGAGACAAGGATTTACGCTTCGCTTGAGCCCGTCAGCCCCGACATTGGTCTGTTGATGACTTGAAACACGTTGCCTGGTCGGGGTTGGGTTGGGTTCTTTGGGGAAGGAGACCAGACAGCGAGGTCATCGGTCTCATCGGATTAGGGAAGGACGGGGAAGGAAGTCGGCCGTGCCCTTTCAAAGGAACCATCCCGGCATTTGCCTGGAGCGATTTAGGGAAATCACGGTAAACCTAAATCAGGATGGCCGGACGCGGGATTGAACCGTCGTCCTCCCGAATGCGTTGCCTGGTCGGACGAGTGTCGTTTCAAATTGTATCGAGCGGATGGAGGTGTACGGGTATGGAGGCAACGTCATGAATTGACGGACCCTGCATGTCAGCAGGGGGTTCAGGCTGGTGCAGGCTCTGTAATGGTGGGGGGCGTGTGCAGTTGGAGGGATATGGGACCCCTGATACATTTAGATAGGACTCTGACAGGTAATGCGTACGAAAGCATCATGTCTGGTCACCTGCATCCATTCATGCCTATTGTGCATTCCGATGGACTTGGGCAATTCCAGCAGGACAATGCGACACACCACTCGTCCAGAATTGCTGCAGAGTGGCTCCAGGAACACTCTTCTGAGTTTAAACACTTCAGCATGAACATTATTGAGCATATCTGGGATGTCTTGCAACGTGCTGTTCAGAAGAGATCTCCACCCCCTCGTACTCTTACGGATTTATGGACAGCCCTGTGGGATTAATGGTGCGAATTCCCTCCAGCACTACTTCAGACATTAGTGGAGTCCAGGCCACGTCGTGTTGCGGCACTTCTGTGTGCTCGCGGGGGTCCTACACAATATTAAGCAGCTGTATCAGTTTGTTTGGATCATCAGTTTAGTACAAGCAGTTGTGATCATTGTAAACACCGACAGCTATTTATTCCATCCTATTGCTTAGATGTCAGGCAACAATGTTACGTTTGCTTACATTGTGTTGTGTGTACACAGTGATTCCATTGCGACGGTTCTGTCACTTATTGTGTGATAGTAGGACGTGCTCTGAAGATGGTGCTCCCTAATGCGAAAAAGCGGCCATACTCATGGTTTATGGTGAATGTAGGAAGTATGCCACTCGTTCGTGTACCGTGTACGCTGAACGATATCCCAATAGACTTCAACCTTTTCAAATAATTACAGATGATATGAAATGGCGTATTACTGCCACCTGCATCTCCTGTAACCTCTTCCAAGGCTATATTAAATTGAAGGCAGGACAATGCGTCTTCCTGTCTTACTACATTTTTTGTGATCACAGTACTTGATAATATATTCCGTACATTAATTTGACTCCGTGTGTGTTTTGCAGTAGCTTTCACTAAGGCTGTCACTTTATTACGAATGTCTAACTCCTCCATTGCTTTACACAGCTTCCTCCTGTCAATAATGTCGCAGGCTGAAGCCCTTAAGGAGTGATGTATGTCAATTCCAAATTCTTCGCAATTTTCTTGTTTGCCGTGTTCCGAAGATCTGATCAATAGCAAATCTTCTCTGACGGAGGCCAAATTGTTAATCACCAATAGTAATATCAACATAGGATGTAGGCCTATCAAAGAGTGTGTTGGAGAATATTTTATATGCTATTGCTCATATGATACCTATTTTCCAATCATCAGAGACGCTATCATATATCTAGATCATAACCACAAGTCTGTGGAAATGTTTGACAAATTACTGTCCTGCGATTTTAATGAGTTTTGCTTGTATTATATCCATTCCTGGGGCCTTCTGATACTTCAGCTTCTTCATGACTGTATCCATTTTGCTCAGTTGCTGTTATGGTTCCTCTGTTTCCGAGTTCCTTGTATTTACAGAGGTTACGATTCCTTGGTTTTCAGCTGTACCCTCATTCAGTAGTTCATCGAAGTGTTGAGTTCGTCTTTTGCATATTGCTTCATCACTAATCAAACTTGAATCAGCTGTATTTCTACATAAATTTGTCCTTAGATGGAAATCTTTCCGTGTGTTACATAACTTCTGATAAAAAGTTTTCACCTCGTCCATCCCTTTCAGCTGTTCCATTTCTTCCAGTTCTTTCCTTTAATGCTGTCTCTTTCTTTTTGCGCCCTCTCTTTTCTTCTCTTCTATAATCTTTTACAGATCTTCTGGTACGGTTTACGTCATACATTCTCCTGTAGTTTCATTTCTAATTCCTGTTACTAGTATACACTCTTTATCAAACCAGCCATTGTGTATGTCCCGATCTATACTTCTTGGACATTCATCAGTAGCTTATGTAGGGCTCTCTATTAGATTCTTCCACATTTTCTCGATATCTCACAGTCAGGGAAGTGTGCCAGGTCTTCCTTGAGTAAGTCAGAGAACCTTTGAGCAGACTCGGGCTTCTTGAGCTCATCAATATGGAAATTTCTTGCACGATATCCACGTACGTTCTCTGCATTAGATATTGGGCCTCCGATTGTTGTAATTTCAAGATAATGATCGAAGTCAACATTAGCACCCATGGTCAGTTTTGATAAAAGCATTGCCATCTGGAGAGCTCCACGTCATTTTTTGTGCATATCTGTGGTTGAAAGTCGCACAGCTCACTACCATATTTATTGAAGAAGCAAAGTATACAAGTCTGACCCCATTGTTATTTGAGTTATCTTGTACGCTGTATTTTCCAATACAAGACCGATAGTCAACTTATTTTCCTATTTTAGCATTTATATCTCCAAAAATTATCTTACAATCTCCTCTCGGACACTCAGTTTATACTTCATGTAACTCATCAAAAAAGTATCCTTCTCTTCCTCAGTCTTGTCTTCATTGGAGCATGTGCACAGATGAGATTGCAGCTGAAAAGTTTTCCACTAAATCCCATCTCTATCAAAAATTTCCGAAATGTTTCCCTTCCCCCCCTGAAAATTTATCTCCGTCTTTGAAAATATAAGTAGCTTTCTCAGTGACGAGATTTCCTTTTTCTGCTCATAACATTCAAAAAATTTTCTTCGGGTAAGTACTTTATTGAAGTTATGTAGAAAACCTACTTTTCCAGAACGCCTTTGTTTTCCTTGATGACTTTTTCGCTGGCTTCTTTCGTTACCTTAAAGTCTTGTTTTTTCCTGTTCTGTCTGACTTCCCTGCCATTTTTGCCACCCACGAGATTACTTTCTGTAGTGGTATCATTACCTGATTCTGCTTTTTTTCTTCCTGGCAAAATTATATAACTTTGAGTATAAGAATTTTCTCCTGAATGTGTCCAATTTTGCGACATCTTCGCCTGTTTTCCACTCGCAGGTGTTTTTCTAACTACGTAGCCAAAAATAAAACCGCACTGAATGTCACGAGGATGCGTAGATGTGTTGATGCACTATATGTCGCTTACATAACTAAGCTGAAAGCGTTGACAGTGTTATATGCTCCCACTCTTCATCGCTGTAGTTGTCAGCTATAACGTCACCGCGCATTTCCGAAATGGTTCAAATCGCTCCAAATAGCATGGGACTAGAGATGGGCAAACTGAAACACGTAACTGTTTCGAAACAAACAAAACAGTACAATGTAATGTTTCGATACTCTGTTTGGAAACAGTGAAACAGTTTGTGTTTTGTAATCTAATAAATCTACACATTTTATCATCTTGAATGTCTACTGTATAAGTATGTCCATATAAACACAAATGAGGTGCGAGAGTGCTAATCATGTCGCAGAAAGTATGAAACTACCACCTAGGCGTCTTGGCAGTTTCATATTTCCTGCAGCAAATGCGCTGCTTTCGTGTCGTGTGACTTTCATACTTTTCAATTGGCTGAGGACAGCCATAGCTGAAGACAGAAGAACCACCACGAACGGAACTGGAGGTGGGAGCAAACTGCAGAAACGACGGATATGCTACTGGGATTCTCACATTCCGTTAGTATGGGTAATATACCCATCCCGCTAATTTCCATGCACAGAAAGGGAATCATTGTGGATAATAGGCACAGTGGCTATAGACTCACAAATAACGCCAAATAATTCGAATAAATAACAAAATATAACGGAAAAAAATTTTGTCTTTCAAGGTGTTTCGAACCGTTACTACAAATTCACCATGCTTCCCAGCCCTTCCGGTTCACCATTACACTATAAGTGATATGTCAAACAGATTACTTGCAATTATACCTACATCAAATTTATGTATATGTCTAACAACTGTCACTCTACGCCTTTTTTTATTCAAAATGTTGTAGGCTTACTTGCGTTTCTTAATATGATTACTGTTCATGAACAGAGAAGCGTATGTTATAAAATAGTGTAATTTAACTGCATGATTTTCACATATTTATTATTTTGAATGTGAATAGTATGCGCTGTTTTATTGTTTGGTTAGTGTTTATAAAGCAGATGTTAACGCCATTTCGGAATAGGACAGTCAACTAGAAACGAAGCTTTATTTTCGGATATCTTAAGCTTCATGCTAATGCTTGTCAGAAAGATTTCGACACTCTTGAAAATGTTTCATGAAGCGGTATGTTGTGTTTCAGTACTTGTGCCGAGCCCGAATCTCGTCCGACACAGAGCGGAATGAAACATCACTGTTTCGATACAATTAGTCTGTTCCAAGCACAGGTGGACTGAAACAGCTTTATTTTGAAACAACGATACAGTTTCTGTGTCTGGCTCGAGATCGAATCTGGTCCGGTTACCCGAGACAGAGGCGGAATGAAACACCACTGTTTCGAAACAGTGAACCACAGCCGTTCCGAAACACTGAAACAGTTCCACGTATCGATACACTGTATCGAAACACAGAAACAGTGGCCAAGTCTACATGGGACTCAACATCTGAGGTCATCAGTCACCTAGACTTTGAACCACGCAAACCCAACTAACCTAAGGACATCACACACATCCATGCCCGAGGCAGGTTTCGAACCCGCGAACGTAGCAGCCGCGTGGTTCCGGACTGAAGCGCTCAGAACCACTCGGCCACAGCGGCCGGCCGCGTTTCCGATAACACCCATAGGGGGCCACGTGTAGTCATATCGTCGTCGGGTAACTAAGCTGAAAACGTTGACAGTGTGATATGCTCCCCTTAATTACCGCTGTAGTTGTCTGTATAACGGCACCGCGCATTTCCCAAATGGTTCAAATGGCTCTAAACAGTATGGGACCTAACATCTGAGGTCATCAGTCGCGTAGACTTAGAACCACGTAAACCTAACTAACCCAAGGACATCACACACATCCATGCCCGAGGCAGGATTCGAACCTGCGACCATAGCAGCCGCGTGGTTCCGGAATGAAGTTCCCAGAACCACTCGGTCACAGCGGCCGGCCGCGTTTCCGATAACAACCATAGGGGGCCACGTGCAGTCATATCGTGGTCGGGTAATACAGCCAATAACTGCCGCTGGAGTGCGCTGGGATCGCATGTACCACGTTATGTACAGCATGAATAAGTCGCATCGTTTCTGAGTGCTCAACAGCACGTTGAACTTGGAATGCCCAACGTTGACGTTCGCAAGTACGGATCGTGTGCCAACGACTTAAGCCATAGGCACAGACACAGTGCATTCCAACATCAACGTTGAGTTGTGCTGAGGTTTTAACGTCATAAAGTGGAAAAATCGCGTTGGGGAGTCTTTCCAAACATGCAGAGCAATGTCTAGCATGACAGATTTTCTCAACATGCGTTTGAATGTAGACCAGTAATATGGACAAATGTCCCATAAATTACGTGCATACCATCTCTTTTCTGTACTAAGTCTACAGATGCCACATTAGTTTTCGGGTTATATTCTAACTTACGTCCTATGAATATATGCAGTTTCAAAGCATCAGCTTGCTAATCTCTCCAAAACCCGCTGTTTATTGGTATCATTTGTTGTGGTAGATTGACGGGTATCGTCATATTGGTGATTAAATATTTTTCGCATTTTAGCTTGCATGTCACAAAAGTATACCTTTTCAAAGTAAAGGCACATGGAAGATATTTCAAAAACGCATATTTCTTGGTACGAATTGTTATAATTAAATGTTAGTTAATGATGTCTCTGCAATAACAGCCTTCAGAAGACGAAAATAACGTACAAGAGATTCTAAGCTGGCCGACGTGTCTTATGCAGGTGGATACCGTATCTTACGTGTCAATGGATAATGTATCTTAACTGTTGTCTCAAGCCCAGAGTGGTAAACAGGTAATCCACATAGCTATAAATTTTGGCCCTGTCTCAGATTAATTAAAACGTCACTGTGACATTACAAGAATACACAAATTAATATGTATGACACGTTTGGGATTTATCCTAAAATGATAATACAACCTCTCCCTTCTCTTTCTGCATTTCAATTTATCAAAGCTTTCACGGTTCACATAATAAACAACAAGAAGGTTTAATTACTTTAAACTCTCAACAAATTAATTAACATTTAGACACTGAGTGTGTGATTATTAAAACTTTATCTCTATATATGAAAATATTATGTGACAAATGAAACAATTAAACCTTTATCAATGATATTTACATCTACGTTGTCGTAGCTGAGCAATGGGCTAAGTTAGTGGAGAATGAACTTTATCTTTTGAACTAATCAAAACTCTAATGTACTCAATGGAGGGTATGTTAGTAATTAACTCTTGAATTTCTATATTCAAAGCGTAGGCAGGTTGGAATGAGCTCGACTCAACATTTAATCTCGCGTAAAGCCCGTTGGTACATTACCAATCGGGAACTATGGCGGCGTTGTCTCCGTGCTGGATCTGAAACGCTAATTCCCTACTCTGGCCTTGACTGAATTCAATCAGTCTTAACTTTCCTGCGTTCCTTAGAACGTTAAATGTTCTCTAGTCGAAATTAATGGCAATTGCACACTCGCTATGCGATGGAGCGACGTGTACAGAACTCAGCCCGCAAAAATTCCCGCAGGAATATGAAGTACCGCTTTACGTTTGTCGCCACGACACGTTAAGCATACCACCCTCACTTCGCAAACGTGAAGTTTGAGTCTCAACGTCTTCGATAATTTTACCACACGCATGTGTTTGTCCCTCCGCGCACGCCTTTATACGACGTTACTCTCCCCATCGCGATTTTACTACGTCACACAGTATGGCTTCGGTCAACTGCTTCCTCATTATAGGTGAATTCTTATTTTTCTTACCCGGGTCGTCGCTAACCTCGTTAATGCAGTATCGCCATTTACCCATGGTCTCGGCTGTGTTTATTCTAAAAGATATTATATTGTACTCGCCTTATTTCTTTCTGCGCTGCAGCTGGGCCTTCTTTTGTTAGTATTAATTGGAGTTTCCCAATGCCATTAGCCACATGCGCTGGTCTCCAAGATGCGTTCACTTTATCTCATTTATGAATGGCCCCGTAGTTATAAGGGTGGATATTGTTTTGTTATTTGGTACATGAGATTGCCATAATTACTTCCTGTTGACAATATAGAGTTATTTTCTGCGGATTTTATTCTGTATATCGTATGTATGAAGCTTATGTAAGGTCCGAAAAATGCGGACGCCTTACAAGATAATTGTCTGTTGAGGAAGTAGGATAATGAACAGAGACGCAGAGTTCCAAAGTGATATATCACAAGTTCGGGTCTCATCACCTCCAATTCTTTTTCCTCATCTGCGCTTTTTCTAATAGGTTCTGAGACATTCTCATTAATTTAATACAAGTATATTCTATAATAATCGATGTTTTGTAAATATAAGCGTGCTCCCTCTCAAGAGTGTGTGTGTTTCATTGCCTTTATCTCCAAGACAGCTTACACTGCTTGCAGTAAGAGATCTTACATTTTCTTGTTTAGTCTTTAATTCCTATTTTATAAATATTCGGTTACTGAATAGTAGCAGCGCTGAAATAAGAATGACCTTAGGGTTTTATTAAAAAGTGAGAATGATGAAACATTTTTTATTCTATGTGGAACATTATTGTAAATTTCGAAGTTAAACATTTATGAAGCTAATACATAACGAATGTACATGGGACTTTCCTTTTTCCCTTATAATAAGTTCATGGATGCTGAAGATTTTGTTTATGTACACTACAGAAAGAATAACAGCAATGGCGTGTGGACATGGGGGAAAATGTACATTTTAATAGACGAAACACAGGAATTTCACGCTCGTCATTTCATGAAAAAACAGGTGCGATTTACGAGCCAGATACAGCCGACAACTGCCACTTGAGCGCTCTCAGATCGCGTATAACACATCGAGACACGCTACCGTACGCACAAATCCATCGTTTATGAGCGTTGAGTAGCACATCGAATAAGGGGCGCTCAACGCAGACGTTCTAAAGCAAGATCCGTGTGCCGACGGCTTTGCAAGTCTCACAGACCTATGCTGCAACACGCGACTGACTGTCGAGTCTGATTAATTTTAACAGTAATACTAACATTTTGCCCTCGACTTCCTCAGTGTACACGCATGATACATATGCTTCAAACATATGAGGACCTTGTCTGTGAGCGATGGTAAAGTTAGTTGTTTTCGGAAAATGCACAGTAATAAAATTTGTTTAGTAAAATATTTCAAGACCATATATAGTGATTTTTTCATCACGTAAGTAATTGTTTTCAATCATATTTATAACAACAAAATATTTTTAAAATGTTAAAGTACACTCAAAATTTTGTTCTTAAAAATTCGTCAATGGATGCTTAGCAAATCTTATTTCCAAACTGAGTGCACTTAACACGGTTTAGCATTGACTTACTACTGTTTGCTTACCAGGCAAAATAACGAAAGATTAAGGTGTAACCTCGCAAAAATACAAATTTAACAGGTTCGAATTTTTTCAGTTATTTACATTAAGATTTGCATTAACCATTTTTAACAAACACACAAATTATTATAGGTACATCCATCAAATAAAGTTTTGCATCACCCCGGTTCCCAGAACTCGTGATAATAGACTTTTGAAGATAGACTGTGGAAACTGTATCACAGACACAGTCCCTTTGACTGTTCAGAGATGACACTAAAACCGCCCAAAGATGTAAACAACCATGCATGAGCAACGCCTATTAGACGGAGGGCGTCCGAAAGCTGATCTGTTCCAGTCATTCCACCAGGAAGAAGGTACATAGCTCCTGTTGTCTGTAGTTCAAAAAATGGTTCAAATGGCTCTGAGCACTATGGGACTCAACTGCTGTGGTTATCAGTCCCCTAGAACTTAGAACTACTTAAACCTAACTAACCTAAGGACATCACACACATCCATGCCCGAGGTAGGATTCGAACCTGCGACCATAGCAGTCGCACGGTTCCGGACTGCGCGCCTAGAACCGCGAGACCACCGCGGCCGGCTGTCTGTAGTTCAACCATGCCTAGACGGTCATTATCGCGGTTCCATCGCGCCCGCATTGTTACTTGTTGCCAGGAAGGACTCTCAATAATGAAAGTGTCCAGGCGTCTCGGAGTGAACCAGAACGATGTTGTTCGGACTAGGAGGAGATACAGAGAAACAGAAAGTGTCGCCGACATGCCTCGCTAAGGCCGCTGAAGGGCTAATACTGCAGTGGATGACCGTTACCTACGGATTATGGCTGAGGAAAGCTGACAGCAACGCAACTATGTTGAATAATGCTTTTCGTGCTGCTGCAAGACGTCGTGTTACGACTCAAACGGTGCACAACAGGCTGCATGATGCGCAACTTCACTCCCGACGTCCATGATGAGGTCCATCTTTGCAACCACGACACCATGCAGCGCGGTACAGATGGGCCCAGTAACACGTCAATGGATCGCTCAGGATTAGCATCACGTTCTCGTCATCGATGAGTGACGCATATGCATTCAACCAGACAATCGGAGGCGTGTTTGGAGGCAACCCGGTCAGGCTGAACACCTTAGACACACTGTCCAGCGAGTGCAGCAAAATGGAGGTTCCCTGCTGTTTCCGGGCGGCATTATGTGGGGCCGACGTAAGGCAGGTGGTGATCATGGAAGGCGCCGTAACGGCTGTACGATACGTGAATGCCATCCTCCGAGCGACAGTGCAACCATATCGGCAGCATACTGACCAGGCATTCGTCTTCATGGACGACAATTCGTGCCCCCATCATGCACATCCTGTGAATGACTACCTTTAGGATAACGACATCACTCGACTAGAGTGGCTAGCATGTTCACCAGACATGAACCTTACCAAACATGCCTGGGATAGACTTGGAAAGGGCTGTTTATGGACGACGTGACCCACCAACCACTCTGAGGGATCTACGTCGAATCGCCGTTGAGGAGTGAGACAATCTGGACCAACAGTGCCTTGATGAACTTGTAGATAGTATGCCACTACGAATACAGGCATCCATCAATGAAAGAAGAAGTGTTACCGGGTACTAGAGGTTGCGGTGTGTACAGCAATCTGGACCATCACTTCCGAACATCTCGCTGTATGGTGGTACAACATGCAATGTGTGGTTTTCATGAGCAATAAAGAGGGCGGAAATGATGTTTATGTTGATCTCTATTCCAATTTTCTGTACAGATTCCGGAACTCTCGGAACCGAGGTGATGCAAAACGTTTTTTTGATGTGTGTATATCACTGTAATGGTGTGTGTTATTTAGCACAATATAAAATTAATTTTAGCCAGCACCTTAGTAAACCAACTTAAAGATGGCTTGTAACATTTCTACCATAACCCAGTTAGATAAACTCACGTAAAGTATGGTATGGGACACAACATTGTTTACTTTCTTCAACAGGAATTCACACTTACCTGATTAGGAATAACGTTTGATCCACATTTGCATTTGGGAACATATTCAGGATACTTATCT
Organism: Schistocerca americana; assembly: GCF_021461395.2. Classification (NCBI taxonomy): domain Eukaryota; kingdom Metazoa; phylum Arthropoda; class Insecta; order Orthoptera; family Acrididae; genus Schistocerca; species Schistocerca americana. The sequence goes on from NC_060124.1 coordinate 315,633,744, forward strand.
GGGACCTACTTATCCGCACCATCATCAGATTCGCAAAAATCTCTCCCTAAAACCGTTTTCCTGGCACAGACACCGCACGCGTTATTACTACCAGCAGCTATGCTTCTGGTACTTACCACCCCTTACACGCACGCACTCATCCTCATGAACTTTATCATTAGCGAGACTCTGAAATTAGAAATAGAGCTGTCATTTCTCAGCATATCGTAGATCAATCAACTGTCATGAATAAAGCACATCACTTGACCATGTCTTGCATGCAATAACTGATTTTCTCATCGACTCTCCGTTATCATGGTTTGCAGCCAAGGTCTTTACACTTATTCTAAGACACACCAAAAGACATACGAATTGGATTTATGCAAGCTGATCACCAGTTGCTACTCGTACATCTATCGATGGAAAATATATAATTGTAAACTTTAGCGGCCGATTGATGAATGTGTGACGCTGCAGCGCAATTTCACCTCTCGCAGCTGACCAGGATGGTAAACGGTGGACATGTCGATACCATAGCACAAAGTCTCTGCGAATTTCATTCCGTGTACTCAGTCGAACAGTAACGATGTCTCGCTGACAACGCATGAACAACAAAGATGTCAGCATCTGAGAGAGGACGCGTAGTTGGGCTTAAAGAAGCGAGTTGGACTAATCGGCGACTCGCTCGACATCTAAATACGAGCGATGTTTCTATTCGACGTTGTTGGTAGGAATGGATGAACTAAGGCCGAACACAGCAACAAGAAGGAAGCGATCGACGTAGAGAAACGACAGAAAGCGAGAAATCGTCTAAGAAGTACTCGGAGCCACATGTCCATGATTGTCATGTATCCGATGTGCAACTGATGTTCAGTGGCTACAAGCGTCATTAATAATCGGCCCACAGAAGGGGACTGCGTTTATGGTGCCCTTGCATCGACTACCATTGGCCTCTGTACCCCAACAACCCCATTTGGAGTACTGTTGGGTACATTCGGCCTGTGACCTCATTGAATGGAGTAGAACTGACTTCGGTAATGAGTCCCGCTTCGAAATGAGCCACAGTGACCAGTGAAGATGTGTCTGGAGACGCCCTGGATGGAGGTTCGATACCATATGACCCGACAACCGGGAATGATGGTCCGAGGTGCCATTTCTTTTCATAGCAGGACACCTTTGATTGTCATTAATGGCAGGCTTACAGCATAATGGCACGTTGACGATAGTTTATGCCCTATTATTTTTGCTCTTCATAGCAAGCCATTTTGAGCTTACATTTAAGCAAGATAGTGCCCGCCTACACACAGCGTTAGTTTTTACTTCTTGTCTTCATGCTTACCAAACCCTGCCCTGCCCAGCAAGATTGCCAGAACAATCTCCAGCTGAGAACGTTTGGAGCATTAAGGGCTGGCGGCTGGCCCCTCTAACTATCTCGCGATTTTGACGATCCAACATGCCAGTTGGACAGAATTTGGCACGTCACTAGGAGGACATTCAACAACTACGTCAGTCAATGAAAAGACGAATAACCGTTGCGCAAGGGCCACAGGTGGACCAACGGATTATTGACTTGCTCAATTTGTGAAGCTCATTGTCTTGAATAACTCATCAAACTTTTCTGAAATTGTAATCATTCCGTCACATTAACATAATTCCTTTGTGGTGCGTCATTTCTTTTGCCTTAGGCTGTATACATACAAATGCAATGAAAACACCGCCTTCTGCCCCAAATGACCCAATCGAAGCGACCGACCGCCATTTCATTCTCTCCTAATGTCGGGATGTGGATGCTTTACCGAGGAGCACGGGTCAACACACCACTGTCACGTTCGTTGTCGGCTTTGTTTAACTTGGAGCCGTTACTTCTCAATCAAATAGCTTCTCAAGTGGCCTCACTGAGTGCACCCATTCCTATCCTCCTACAAAGGCAGACCTCGTGCCATTACCAGGAATCGAACATGCATCCTCCGTATTACAACCAGAGACCCTCACCACTGAACTTTAGAAGTGGACAGGTCGTCCCGTTTTCTCTGAACATCCCAAAAAACTTTTTTTCCTGGAGCAGAAGAAAAAAATGTATGAAGCATATTTTGCTTATATGCCAACTAGCTCGGCAGATGACGAAGAAATTGATGAAATGTATGATGAGATAAAAGAAATTATTCAGATAGTGAAGGGAGACGAAAATTTAATAGTCATGGGTGACTGGAATTCGATAGTAGGGAAAGGAAGAGAAGGAAACGTAGTAGGTGAATATGCATTGACGGTAAGAAATGAAAGAGGATGCCGCCTGGTAGAATTTTGCACAGAGGATAACTTAATCATAGCTTACACTTGCTTGAACAATCATGAAAGGAGGTTGTATACATGGAAGAAGCCTGGAGATACTAGAAGGTATCAGATAGAAAATATAATGGTAAGACAGAGATTTAGGAACCAGGTTTTAAGTTGTAAGACATTTCCAGGGGCAGATGTGGACTCTGACCACAATCTATTGGTTATGAACTGTAGATTAAAACTGAAGAAACTGCAAAAAGGTGGGAATTTAAGGAGATGGGATCAGGATAAATTGACAGAACCAGAGTTTGTAGAGAGTTTCAGGGAGAGCATAAGGGAACAATTGACAGGAATGGGGGAAAGAAATACAAAAGAAGAAGAATGGGTAGTTTTGAGTGATGAAGTAGTGAAGGCAGCAGAGGATCAAGTACGTAAAAATATGAGGGCTAGTAGAAATCCTTGGGTAACAGAAGAAATATTGAATTTAATTGATGAAAGGAGAAAATATAAAAATACAGTAAATGAAGCAGGCAAAAAGAAATACAAACGTCTCAAAAATGAGATCTACAGAAAGTGCAAAATTGCTAAGCAGGGATGGCTAGAGGACAAATGTAAGGATGTAGAGGCTTATCTCACTAGGGGTAAGATAGATACTGCCTACAGGAAAATTAAAGAGACCTTTGGAGAAAAGAGAACGACTTGTATGAATATCAAGAGCTCAGATGGAAACCCAGTTCTAAGCAAAGAAGGGAAAGCAGAAAGGTGGAAGGGGTATATAGAGGGTCTATACTAGGGCGATGTACTTGAGGACAATATTATGGAAATGGAAGAGGATGTAGATGAAGATGAAATGGGAGATATGATACTGCGTGAAGAGTTTGAGTAAAAGACCTAAGTCGAAACAAGGCCCCGGGAGTAGACAACATTCCGTTAGAACTACTGATCGGTTCATAGAATTTTACTTTCAAGGTCATTGAAGGCTTCTCCCGTCGATCTTCTTATGCTCATTTTCGCTTCGTTCAGCTTTTGTTTGTCAGGTAGGCTTTCGTTTCTCTTGAATATGAGATGAACCTCTTTTTGTTTACCTTGCAGTTTTCTAAAACGGCTTAACCGCAGTGGCTCTTTTCCGGTCCATAAGACCTTGGCGGAACGTACTTGTCAAAGGCATATTGAACGGCGCTTTTGAATTTTTTTTCCATTTGTGCTCCGCGTCTTCGTCCTCATCACTGAATATTTCATGCTTGCTACTGAGATACTCTGCAATCTGTATCCTGTCACTCTTACTAAGCGGAAATCTTTCCCTTCCTTTCGTAACATTCCTTGTGAAACCTATAATCATAGCTTCTATCACTGATACGTACAGTAACTGCAAATCAAATACGTCTTCGTTTATTTCTCGCTCTTCTGTCTTGGTACACCACCTGGGCTACACATTTGGGCCGACTTCGTATCACAGTTTTTGTTTACGGTTTGCATCACTATACTTTTTAATGACTTAGACTGAGGTGACAAAAGTCGTGGGGCAGCGGTATGTCCCTATGCAGAAGACGATAGTATCGCGTACACAAGGTGTGAAAGGGCAGTACATTGGCGGTGCTGTCATGTGTACTCAGGTGACTCAAATGAAATGTTTCCGACGTGATTACGGCCGAACGACGGGAATTAAAAGAGTTTGAAAGCGGAACGGTAGTTGGAACTAGACGCTTGGAATATTCCATTTCGGAAATCGTTAGGAAAACGAATATACCGCGATCCACAGTGTCAAAAGTATGTCGAGAGACTGTATTTCTGGCATTACCTCGAACAATGCAGTGGCCCGTGGCCTTCACTTAACGACCCACAACAGCGTCGTTTGCTTGTAGTTGTCGGTGCTAACAGACAAGTAACACTGTGTGAAATAATCGAAGAAACAATGTGCGACGTATGACGAACGTATCCATTAGGACTTGGGGTGAAAGTTGGTGTTAATGGGAAATGGTAGCAGACTACCGACGAGGGTGACTAATCAAATGGTGTGCAGCGCCTCTCCTGGCTTCATGACCACATCAGTTGGACCCTAGACGGCTGGAAAACCGTGGCCTGGTCAGACGAGCCCCGATTTCTGTTTGTAAGAGCTGATGGTAAGGTTCGAGTGTGCCGCAAACCCCACGAGCCATGGACCGAAGTTGTCAACAAGGCACTGTGCAAGCTAGTGGTGGCTCCATAATGGTGTGGTTTAAGTTTACATGGAATACACCGGGTCCTCTGGTCAAACTGAACCGATCATTGACTGGAAATGGTTATGTTTAACCACTCGGAGACCATAGGCAATCTTTGATGGACTTCGCGTTCCCTAACAACGATGTGGCCTGTCACCAGGCCTCAATCGGCCACCGAGATCGCCCGACACGGGTCATAATTTTGAGGTCAATCGTGCACAAAGTTCTGCACTGACAACACTTTCCTAATTATGGATTGCTGTACAAGCAGCATGGCTCAGTAGTTCTTCAAGGATTTCCAAGGACTTTTCGTGTGCAGGTCACGTCGAGTTGCTGCTCTGTGTGGGGCGAAAGGAGGAGCAACACGATATTAGGAGGTATTCCATGTCTTTGGTCACCTCAGTGTATTTTACAAGGCTGATCTTGTTTCACTTCCACAACTATATTTATTTATTTATTTACTTATTTATTTACTTTACATTCTAATATTATAAAACTGGTCATATTACTGTCTACAATTTACTTCGCAATTCATTGTAAATAAAATAATAACAACTCTTTGGTTAAAAATGAACCAAAACTTATTATTACTGTTGCAATTCCTATTACTGCTGTCAAAACTACCGCCATAATGATCAATATTACTATTACTACAGCTACTGCAGAGAAGCTTTTGAAATCAGTTGCTACGACGGAATGTTGAAAATGAATTGGAAAGATCGAACAACTAGTGAGCAGGTACTGAATAAAAAAAGAGGAAAAAAGAGATTTATGGTACAACTTGACTAAAAGGAGAGCTCGGTTGTTATTGTAATGCAAAGCATATGTGGTTGAGTTATTCAGCCGCCTAGAATTGGTGCAACGAGGATTTGTTTGTGCAACTGAATGCCCTGAGCATAACGTGGCCAGGCCAGTCAGAGCGAACATTGCTGGTCTGCCCGAGTAGAAAGGTGGTCAGTGAGCAGCTGGCAATGAGTAAATACCAAAGCTGGTAATTTAGATGACGGTTGCTCACATGGCTTTTGTGCTGAAGATGCACCAGAAATGGCGGAGTGAGAGAGACACTCGAATATGCCTACTTATGAGACTTAGAAATTCTATAATAAATCGCAATTACGTAATAAGCATATCTGAATAGATTGGCGATCTCAGATAAATGAGGTGAATCTAGTGAACCAATAATATTTTTAAAATCTTAAAAACTATAGAAGTTAATAATTTACGGTGACTAAATATTCTCAAAATGAACCTTACAATTAATACAACTTTTAAAGACTTCCTGCGCTTTCAATAAACAATATCTCAGTTTGCAATATAGCCACCACCCCTGAAAGCTATGTATCTGCAACCATTTTACTTATTAATCTGTTACTTTTTCACTATGCAAATGTATGTCAGAAAATCATATACTCCACTATAACACAAGAACTAAATGTAGCATGAATACCTCATATCTCGTCATATTTGTGTAGTTATTTAATGAATATTCTACTATCGTGCAAGTTATTTTATTTAAATGTTGATTGCAATTGATATTGAAAACCATGGTACTTTAAAAGTGGTCAACCAAAAGTCTTGGATGATATCACCACTGAAAAGAGTACCAAAAGGTGATTCTGTCAAGCCGCATAAATAGTTTTTTAAACAATATTTACCAACATTTTGTTATCATTTAATGTGAGTTATCTTCTGCTAAAATGCTAGCTTATTTATTTAAGAACACGCCTTACTTACATTTATTGTGAATGTTCTGAGGGTGACTGAATTTTTATAAGATTTCCTTCTTTAAATATTGTGGTAATAAGGATAAATATGAATAAGGATAAAAGCCGTAGCCATGGATTAAAAATTTTGCCATGACTGGGACCTTTTTATCATTATTTTAGCTAAGAAACTAGGATTTTTTATTTTCGCTGGGCAGGAACGGGAATTAAAACAACAACAAAAAAATATTTTACTTGTCACCGCCACTTGTGTCCTAAGAAAAAAGAGAATTGCACCTCTTCAGGAGTCGGCATCTATCTATGCCTATCCCAAAGCAACTAAGTTATCGCTGAAAGGGGAGGGGGTAGGAAAGGAAGAAAGTACGGGAAGAGAACACACAGGGGAGCGATGAAAATGTAAGGAGTTGTTAGGGGCTTTTCTTTCTTTTTTTATTCGTTTATTAATTTTTGTTTTTCTGTTTTTATATCACGAATTCCAGGAGTCACTCGCGTCTTCGGATGGTGGAACATACGAACGTGTTTTCTCCAAATTTTTATGGAGCTCCCGTTCGTAGTTCGTTCGGAACATCATGTCAATAAAATAAGCATCATCACCTAATGGTTTGCTCGTTCCATCTGGAAGGCAGGTCATGAAAGGCGCTCCATGGAAAATTTGAAAACTACTGCTGGTACTTGGAGTTGCATAGTGTCGGTCATTAAGGTACGTCCAGTAATCCAGTTCTGATTTCTCTTCGGGAGCAAAAATAGTGGACCGTGTGCCATGTATCCACCTCACAGTGTTGGTTTTCGTTGATGGGTAATGAATTACGATCGGGAATAAAAGCGTCTGGAAAGCGATTTGAACAGCTATCTATTGGGTACGGAAGGCCAAGATACACTGCGCAAGCCTCCAGACGTCAGACGACGGACCACATGAGAATCGGTGGGCCTCTGTGTCGTCTACTCCACGGTGAACACATGAGGGCGGGCCAATGAAGCGAATGCAGCTCAAACGAAACTGGTGACCCATTGGCCTTTGACGGTGATATACCAGGCGGATTGGACGCTGGTGTCGAGCAGGCCTGCATGCACCACTTTACGTACTTGACACAATATGATCTGAGGAAACTTCTGTTCGAAGTGATTGGGTGTCGATGCATAGCCAGAGGCCATACTTCAGCATGTCGAGCGTCGCATGTAAGGATACATGTAAGACAGCTACCGTCGAGGCGACTTTATGAGCGCAAGGTATATTGTATGTGAAACCCGTGAGGGTGACATGAACCTATGTCTATATGCTTGTAACATGAAGTCAGTCTATGATGACCGAGAGGGCTGCACACAGGGAATGTTGTGGGAGTTTGTCAGTACGCCCTTGTGTGGAGCTGAAGTGCCCACCAAGAACCAGATTATCCGGAGGCCCTCAAAAAACTGCCTTACGTCATCAGCAAAGAAAAATGCAGTTCGTGAAGTCGACTGTAGCTGGATGGTGTATATACATTTAGGATACAGACGCTGAACAACATGAGGGCTATACCCTGGCATTAGAAAGGTACACTACATCTTCAGTGGGGAGCCTTGCGTGGAGGAGAATGGCCACTCTGCTACCATTGTCAGAAGCATGGCAGATGTGAACCATGTAGCCAGTGGAAGCTTAGAAATCAGCATCAGTCACTTTTTGTAGGAGGACAATGTCGGCACCAGTAGCATAAATGACATCTCTGAACATTTCCAGTAAATGTGAAGCCTGAATGGTGGCCAGCTTCGTAGTCACTCTGCAGCGGTTTTGTGGACAGGTTCCCCCTATTGGCATGGATGGTCCTGCGGAGATGTCCAGCTGGTGTGAAACATCCAGCACAGACACTGTGGCTGCAATCACATGTGGATGCTGGGTGAGGTGCCACCATGGTGGACTCTCGAATCTACTCCACTGTCGACATTGTCAAACCAGGAGATCGAAATCACTGGCATCCATCAAGAGCTAGGTATAGTGATGTAGCCACGGTGGGATCCATGGAACCTCCCTCCATGCGAGTCATCATTGTTGGGTGGGACTGCTGGTAATGGGAAGGACATTCCCCTGATGAGGCATCAGGAGGGGCCATTAACGTTGATGGGGTGCTCGAAGAGTGATTACTGTCTGGTATCTAGTCCACTACCCATAATGCCATATGAAGGATTGTGTCATTGGAGGACACTCAACTTGGCTTATTCCATTTTTGGGGAGACCACTTCTTGCAGAGGTGGTGTTCTGTGTCGGAATGTGGCCATTCATTGTCTGTCGTCATGCCCATCTGAAGGAAAGCAGAGGCAGACGCCACATTCAGTTTGATGTCCATTATAACAGGTGCACTGTTCATCAATCTTTGGTCTCATCGCTATCATAGGAGATGGTGCTCGTGAGTTCTTGTCCACACTATCATTCCAGAGGTTGCGTGCCGGCAGAAGAACAGGTGCATTCTGAAATGACACATCCACGTTGCTCACGGCCGATGCGTAGGTGTTAGGTAAGGAAGTGACTGGAGCTGCATCAACGCTCAGGATCTGTAGCGAATGGTGACAGAGACAATCTAACACAATATGGCTCTCGCGTCCACATCCAGCACATGTCCACGGCAGGCCATCGCACATGATGATTGCTCAAAACACCATCTTTCAGCAGGTGGGATGGTACATGTTTGAACAGTTCGATCTTGATCTGTCAGATACCATTAAACATCTTCCATTTTCCCCTGGTGTGGCCCACAATGCTGCTGTGGGATCAGAAGGCTTGAACAACCAGATATTTGGGCACCTCGAAAGGGAGCTCCAAAGCCTGAACTGCTAGAAGACTGAAATCAGTGTGGTCGACATCACCTCCCCAATATACCCATCAGAATGTTTGTAGTCCATGAGTCTGTCGTCGAAATACGTCAGCGCATGCTTCCTCTGTTGTCATTTTTCTCTGTCTTCATTTCAATGTAGACGATGCTGCTGGTGACAGAGAACTGAATACCTGTCATTTCTTCTGAGTTCAGGCATAGCTCTTCACCATTGAATTGTTCGATTTCGTATTCATGTGGTCATACATGTTTGGCTTGGAATGTAACATTAAGTCTTGTTCAGTGGTAAGAGTTTGCCGTAGGGTACAATACAGATGGACTCTATGCAATACAAATACTATGATGTGGAAGTAAGAAACTCCATAAAGAGCTGTCTGGGTATGGAGTTGTTCTGCAGGTGACCAAAGCTGAATGTTGACTGGGATTTGGACCCGGGTTTCCTCCTTATTAGGCAGATGTGCTAGTCACTACATCAATGTAGCATAAATCGTCAGTACTGGTTAGGCTCCCTGACGTTGGAATAGCAGCCCAGCTTTGTATGTAGTGGGGAAATCCTGACTTCACCGCATGTGTACGTTAAGGAGGGTACTGGACCAGGAGAGTCCATGCGTCTGTGGTAATTGCAATGCTACAGTGATGTAGTAGTTAGCATATCTGCCCATTGAGCAGAAGACCCATGATCAAGTCTCAGCCACGGCTGGAATTGTTTCAGTTTCCATCCTTATCAAAGATGAAGTTGAGACTCATATGTGTCCAGACACTTTTATGTGAGTTCTTGAAGAAGGCAGACCTGGCTATGGTATAGTGCGATTTTCGGTCACGAAGTTGATTGATTCTGGATGGTGAATGGTCGCTAAAATGCATTAACTTTTGATGAAACTTTAACCATTACGAGGTCTGAAAGTGCGACATTCAGAACTCCTACTTTTTCCGACTGCATTACGGAATTGAGAATCAACACAGTATGAGTTCTTACTCATTATCTCTCATGTGCTATTGTGTAAACAGTCATATTGAATTGTGGATTATTTTGATGGTTCAAATGGCTCTGAGCACTATGCGACTTAACTTCTGAGGTCATCAGTCGCCTAGAACTTAGAACTAATTAAACCTAGCTAACCTAAGAACATCACACACATCCATGCCCGAGGCAGGATTCGAACCTGCGACCGTAGCGGTCGCTCGGTTCCAGACTGTAACGCCTAGGACCGCACGGCTACTCCGGCCGGCGATTATTTTGAGCTGATGAGTATTTCGTGTACTGTGATCACGAAATCGATTGAGTATTTCATGAATCCTCGGGAACTATTTAGTTTGGAGATTTTTTTTTTTTTTACCATTCTCGTATCGCTCTCAAAGCAATTTCATTGCATTTAATAAGGTTATTTTCTGTTGGTATTATAATTGTTTATCGTAGGACCACTTTCCGGTCTCTGAGTTTTATTATCTTGAATAAACATTATTCAACATAAGGTCTGTCATCTATATCAGTTACTGATGTTAGAATAGAACCGTTTTTTATTAATTATTCATTTATCTTTTATTTAATATCTCTGTCTATTTGATTAATTCGCAATTCTAGCCAATGCATAAACTATTTGACTGCAGAATCACGGCTTCAGATTATTATTGGCAGCAAGGTAGCTGCTGGGCATGAAAGCACACATGCACAGCTGACTTTACCATGCTATTCTTTCTAAACAGAGCCCTGCATATCCCAGTTATCTAACGTACGTGCAACATCAGGTAAAGCCTCAGTTGGTTTTTCTGTATGGGATGGTGGTAGGAGAATCTGCTACTCAGCAGAACAGCCATTAGGTAACGTCACAACGTGTCACACCCTAAGGCATCAAAGAACTATCAGTTTGGTAATGGAGGGAAGTGGGACGCGTCAAATGAGCCTTCAGACCAAAGACTAAAACAAAAACACAACATCTATCTCTGCTAATAAAGTAATATATGACTGTAGAAAACTATCTATTTAACAATTTTTGCATCGTGGATTCTTCACAGTCCCTCATTGGAACCCTGCTCTTTAAGTTCACAGCCAACTCTATGGACACTGCAGAGGAAGTGAAAGTTATCTGTTAACTATGCAGTATACAAGAAATAATAATATCAAGGAATAGAGCTGACTTGCATCTGAATGAGATGGCATTTTATAGTCTAACATGATCATGGATGGCAATAATATGAATATTCTGGTCCACGTGCACACATGACTCAAACCAATACACAAAGAAATGTAGTTCCATTTTCAATCGAAAGATTAAGTAATGGCAAGGGGTTTACAAGGTCTGACAGCGACACTGGAAAACAATCACGTCCAACATGAGTGCTACATTTGCAAAGTGTTGCTGAATCCAATGGCATTTAGGGATCAGACATATATTTGCACCAGCATGACATGACATAGTAACTTGTGACTGCATGAGTTAGCAAATCCAAACCTGACGTGAAGTGTGTAAAACTCACTAGCAGATCGCCAACATCCAATTAGCCCCACAACATGTCAAAAATAAACAGTACGCATTCTGGTGGCAAGTCGTCCGATTGCCTGCCGCAAACCAAAGAGCTTCCAGTGAGACATGTCACGCATCCGCCTGGGTCAAATAGCTATGCTACCCCATACATCATAGACCACAGCGTGTTTACATCTTTGCCTCTTTGTGTAAGACACGTTAACGTGATGTCAACTTAGCAGTGGAATGAGTCGAGGCAAAACCAGACGCGCTTCAGACGTTGTAAAAGAAGAAAACAACACAAGTTTTTTGAAATGTCGAGGATGAGTCGCGAAATGAGCGGAAAGTATGTGGAAAGAAGAAGAGTTTCGAAAAACAGGAGAAGAACTAAATCTATTGTAAATAAAGTGACGAAAACATTTCGGCTGGGCCGTGCTTTGTAGAGATATTGTCTACAATTATGAGTTATCGATGGAGGTGACAGGATAGAGAGGGAGAAGAAAGAAAAGATTTGGCATGCTAGATGACTTGAAAAAAATGGACGAAATTAGCAGCAGACTAAGGAAGAGAGAAGTGACAAATAAATGAGGAGATGTCTCACTACTACCTGCTTAATGACAGATGCACAAAGGAGAAAATTTTACTTTTATGTTGCAGCACTTCCACAAAATTTAAGGAAGTAACACTGAAACACATACAACAAGATTAATCTTTCCCCTCTCACGGGCCTCTCCCATCCGATATTCGCAGCGTAGCGACGCATTCAGGCGCGCCGGCCTGGTCTCAGTGACGTCACGGTGGGTAGCTGCCTGCTCCGCCTCCATGTCGACCGCTGCCCGGGCTCCCATTCATAGCCGGCTGCGCCTCCCTCAGAAAGAGAAAAAGAGAGAGAGAAGCCTTTCTCCAGGACCGGGCGCCCGCCCGCCAGTCTGGCATGCCTTTCTGTTTGGTTCCCTCGTGAATGGCGAGCTGGCAGCGCCGAAGTGCGTAGCTGCCGCAGTGTGGAAGCGCGAGGAATAATCAGCGTGATGGAACAGCTACTCACAACGATCGTTGTGGAATCTCATATAGCACGGATATGAATCGTGATTACGAAGAACGGCGATGCGGTGTGCTTTCGTGATGCCCCCTTCCCACCATGGTGTCTTACTATGACATAATTGAGCACTGAGTTAATGTTTCATTCTCTTTTTTTTCTTTTTTCTGTTTAAATATTCGTCCTTTTTATGCATTATCACGTAGAAACTTCAATTCTTCTTATAAGGTTTGTAATTTGGAACAAGAAACAAGAACAAATGTGGTTGTAAAAATGATTTTATTTAAATTAAATCGTTACCGGTTTCGAACTTCTAACAAATCCATCTTCAATTAGTTATTACAGACTTTCATACTTCCCTGCAAAGGTGTCGTTTTGTAGTCATTATTGATTTTGTGCCCTAAGATGTACGAAACGTTTTTCTTTCAGAATTCGGTAAAGATATGAGGAAATTGTTTTTAATACTTTGAAGAATGATATGTAAAATAGTCTTACGGTTAACAAGACAAGAAGTGTGACGATAACTTACGAGGTGCAAATTTGTGTCTAACGCATCCGTCGTGTGTTTCTGTTATACATTTTAAAATGCCCACCTTTTGGCACGTTCAGTATGTGAGTGCTGTTAAATTCTCGGAAAACTGGTTGAATACGGGCCCCATCCTACCTTTTATAGCAGTACATACACTCAACATTTCCAAAAGGAGATGCAGCTTGACATAAGTAACAAAAACATTATCTTCAAAGATGCTGAAGTACTAAAGATGTTAAATTACAGACGTTCTGTGCAGAGCATGGACATAGAAGATATAGCTATAAAATAAAAAGCGATGAAGTGTCAATTGAGCATTTAGCATAACCCTAGAATGCTACAGAATCGATTCCCAGTGACCCCATAAATTCATCAAAAGAAAAGAAAGTTTCAGATGGGAAAACAGTTTATCTAATTAAATTATTAGGTGTGGCCCAAGTAAGCATGAAATATGGGTACCGTATCAAACATAGACATATTCATAGCGCGACCCAACAAACAATGAAAAGAAACTAGGGGTGACTATAAAAACCTGATTTATTGCTGAAAGACATAAAATACGTGTTATCCACTTAATCAAGAATACAATTAGCTATCCAGGAAACAAGGGTAGAAAAGACTTTCAGTAGCCTTAGCATGGGTGGATACGTATGTGACAGAAACAATGTAAAAGTATGTTAGCAGATATGTGTAATGATTGCTGAGTAAGCGAACGAGCAAAAGAAAAATCCCAGAAAAGCATGAAAAAATACCAATGGTCTCACCTAAGTGCATCGTGGTAGCAACTAGCCGGCTGTGAAAACTAGATCAGCAAAACTAAACCTTGATGCAAGATAACTGCCTTCGTATTCACCTCCTCTCGATGGCTCACGCTTACCACTCTATTGACGGTTAAGTGTGGAAGATATCTGCAGTAATGCCTGAGAATTGTAAGTGGTCCGCCGCTCGTGGTCTCGCGGTTGCGTTCTCGCTTCCCGAGCACGGGGTCCCGGGTTCGATTCCCGGCGGGGTCAGGAATTTTCACCTGCCTCGAGATGACTGGGTGTTTGTGTTGTCCTCATCATTTCATCATCATCCAGGAAAGTGGCGAAATTGGGCTGAGCAAAGGTTGGGAAATTGTACGGGCGCTGATAACCGCGCCGTTGAGCGCCCTACAAACCAAAACATCATCATCACATCACAGAATTGTAAGTTTAGTCCTGGCATCTGAGTTCTGGTCTAAGTTGGAGACATCTCGTTCTGCAGCTGTAAGTCAAAGCATACCACATCAAGTTCTGTGGAGAAGTGTTGTCTGTGACGCCTTAATGATAATTCTACTGTGATGCCACTGAATCAAGTGCTCTCTTACTCTCCCCTACAAAATGTAGCTGAACATGTCAACACCAGGATCTTGCCAGCCAATTGCAAAAGACCTATGATAATTTGCTGTAATAAACATGCTTAAACTCTTACTGATTCCGACGTGGTTAACCAATCAAATACACTGTGTGATCAAAAGTATCCGGACAGCTGGCTGCAAATGACTCACAAGTTCTTCGCAACCTCCATCGGTAATGCTGCAATTCAATATGGTGTTGGCCCAACCTTAGCCTTGATGGCAGCTTCCACTCTGGCAGGCATACGGTCAGTCAAGTGCTGGAAGATTTCTTGGGGAATGGCAGTCCATTCTTCATGGGGTGCTGCAGTGAGGAGAGGTGTCGATGTGGGTCGGTGAGGCCTGGCACGAAGTCGGCGTTCGAAAACATCCCAAAGGTGTTCTATAGGATTCAGGTCAGGACTCTGTGCAGGCCAGTCCATTACAGGGATGTTACTGTCGTGTAACCACTCCGCCACAGGCCGTTCACAATGAACAGGTACTCGATCGTGTTGAAAAATGCAATCGCCATGCTCGAATTGCTCTTCAACAGTGGGAAGCAAGAGATTGTTTAAGACATCAATGTACGATTGTGCTGTGACAGTGCCACGCGAAACAATAAGGGCTTCAAGCCCCCTCCATGAAAAAGACGATCACACCATAACACCACCCCCTCCGAATTTTGCTGTTGGCACTACACACGCTGGCAGATGACGTTCGCCGAGCATTCGCCATACCAACAGCCTGCCATTGGATCGCCACATTGTGTACCATTATTTGTCACTCAATACACCGTTTTTCCACTGTTCAATTGTCCAATGTTTACGCTCCTTACACGTCGTTTGGCACTTACCGGCGTGATGTGTGGCATATGAGCAGCCGCTCGACCATGAAATCAAAGTTTTCTCACCTCCCGCGTAACTGTCATACATAGTATTTGCAGTGGATCTTGATGCAGTTTGGAATTCCTGTGTGACGGTCTGGATAGATTTCTGCCTATTACACATTGCGACCCTCTTCAACCGTCGGCTGTTCTGTCAGTCAACAGACTAGACGGCCTGTACGCTTTTGTGCTGAACGTGTCCCTTCGTAAATAACGGGACACTGATTTGCGTACGAGGCAATGGCGCCCAACAGCGACCCATATGGATTGCATAGGATTTACATCAGGCCAATTTGGTTGCCAAGATATCAATGTACCTTAACTATAATGCTTTTCAAACCACTGTAGCACTATTCTGGTTCAGACAATCACATTGGTGAAAGATGAAATCGCTGTCGGGAAAGACAACAAGCATGAATGGATGAAGGTGGTTCGCAGCTGTCAGCGTGTCTTAGATTACTACCACAGGTCCTTGTAAGTGCAGGAGAATGTCTCTGAAACATAACACAGGGTGTATCAAACAGAATCATCCGATCTGACACGTCTATATTTCTGAAACTTATAAACATATTCAATGAATTTTGTTTTTTGATGAACAGGAAACTCAAAACTATTTTTCGTGCCTTTTCATATGTGTTCAATATGACCCCCTTGAGATGCTTGACATACATCAGTGCAGTATTAAAACTGTTTCCCCACTGCAGCGAGCATGTATTGAGTTACAGCATCCACAGCGACAGATGTGCAGTGTCTCAGTTCATTTTAGCCTCGCTGAGTGGCCTCACGGTTTGAGGCACCATGTCACAGATTGCTCGGCCCCTCCCACCGGAGGTCTGGGTCTTCCCTCAGGCACGGGTGTGTGTGTTGTTCTTAGTGTAAGTTAGTTTCAGGCAGTGAGTAGCTTAAGTAGTGTGTAAGTCAAGGACTCGATGACCTCAGCAGTTTGGTCCCTTAGGAATTCACACACATTTGAACATTTTTTTGAACAGTTCATTCATTGTTGTTGGTAATGGAGGCACATAAACAAAGTGTTTTATAAGTCCCAACAAGAAATAATCACATACAGTCAGGTCCGATGACCTCAGGGGCCAGTAATGTAAGGCTGAATCATTGGGTCCAGTGTGACTGATCCATCGTTCAGTAATTGATTTAAAAGTTCCCGCACTTACAGATCCCAGTGTGGCAGTGCCCCATCCTGTTGGTAAATAACGTCGTTCGAATCAGTCTCCAACTGTTGGAAAAGAAAGTTCACAAGCATATCGAGATATGTGCTTCCTGTAACAGAGTTCTCAGCAAAGAAAAACGGTCCATACACTTTTTAACGTGAAACTGTGAGAGATTGCAGGGCACTCTTACCTCTAATTCAGAGTTATACCGCTTCATGTTCTTAGGGAAGGTGATATTCATTAAGAGTTGACTTCATACATCATGATGAAGTGGGGGGTAGTAGTTAACACTCTTGCTTGCATGCTCTAGGGAAGGAATAACGGTAAGCTTTACCTGCATTCAAAGCAATAGGATGCCGATTCAAACGACTGCAGTAAAGGAGCACGGTGCCGATGGGCCAAGAGAAGCGCTGTTTTTCTGCGGAACCTGGGTGAAAACATTTTTGGACGGCAGAGTTCCTAGTCTCACTGTGCAGGCAGTCGGGAGGCAGCCACATCTATGTAGGTTGACTAGCGCCGAGAAGTCGCCACTGCAATAGCCAGCAGATTGTAGACGGGGAATAAAGCAGAGGATGGGCCCTTGTTGGGCAGGAAGCCGACAAAACAACCATGAGCGTTCTGCGAATTTCTGTGGGACAGATCACTGGCGCCCAGACGTACAGACTCTGTTACAAAATATATTTGTGAAAGCACGAGGCTTTTAGCAAGTTTATGGCCATTCTTTGGAAACTTTGAAATGGACGCAACAGGGGAGATAACAAGCTTTTTATGGAGGGGTGTGGTTCTATCCTGGTCACGTTGTTAGCAAAAGACACGGCGTAAATGCGCGGGAAAGAAGCCGCGAAGCTGAATCTTTTTTCTTTTTCTCACAATTAACTTTAAAGTCTCTGACTGGTCAAATCGGTGTATACAGAGCAAGGGCCACTCTCCCAGCTTCGGTCGGGCTCCAGCTCATGACTGGCTTGTGTTAAGGTGGGGAAGTCTAAGATGTAAATGTGCTTTGCTGCCGAGCTGAGGAGGAAGCGGACAGAGAGAGAAGAGATCTCTCTCTTGTACTGGCACTTCACTAGTAAAGAACTGCAGGTCTCTACCTAAACGGTGAGACTTGTGTCCTTTGCTAGTGTGACACTTAGAGCCTGTGCCAGTGACCTTCTGAACCATGAGAGCTACAGCTTCTAGCATCACGTACACAACGAGTGAAGCATGGCTATACTTATTTGTCTTGAGTCGGCCGTCTAAGCATTTGACATATTCCATCATGCATAGTCATGGCACGGAGTCAAATTGGTTTGGCAGACCAACAAATGGGTCCACCGGCACACTGGAATCCATTGGGGTTTTAGAGGCTCATAGGAAAGTACTTGCGTTCCGAATTAACCGAACGCGAGACCGCGCGTTTGCATATTTCGGGTGCACGCCATTAATAACAGATTGCGGCCGTCCATGACTTCAGTTGCCGAACGCATCATGGTGTGCCACCCTGACCAGCAGGAGGGTAAGGTATTCGCTGCTACAGCATAGGGCTCCAATATATGTTTCTAGCACCCTGTTTTATCGAACCATATTTTTGCTGCTACAGCATAGGGCTCCAATATATGTTTCTAGCACCCTGTTTTATCGAACCATATTTTTCTTTTTGGAATGGTAGAATATAGATGCTTGATGGTGGCGTAGTTTTTGTGCAATAACCTGGAATGAAGTGTATGAAGTCAGATAAAGCGATAGGTGTTCCGGTTAGTGTCGTGTGTCGATCCGCAGCTGATCTAAAAATGGTTCAAATGGCTCTGAGCACTATGGGACTCAACATCTATGGTCATCAGTCCCCTAGAACTTAGAACTACTTAAACCTAACTAACCTAAGGACATCACACAACACCCAGTCATCACGAGGCAGAGAAAATCCCTGACCACGCCGGGAATCGAACCCGGGAACCAGGGCGCGGGAAGCGAGAACGCAACCGCACGGCCACGAGCTGCGGACCACAGCTGATCACTTCCTCCACTATAGACCCTATGTTAGTGAAAGCGTTTGTCAAATAAAAATGTTTGTGTGATGCATCTTTAGTCGTTGTTGTTGTCTTGTGATGTTAAGGATGAATAAATCTATTGTCATTTAAATCACAACTTCTCCCTGAGTTTTGATTAACACCACCTTCCGATTTTATTATAAAGTCTAGATTTGAAACGTAAGCAGAAGGCTTTCAACTGGACAAAAGACATTACATTTTGGACGGTTCCTCTCATGTTTTACAATTGCATGTGGTAGTCCTGTATGCCATATTCTCACGTTATGATGCTTCACCTTTCCGTTTAAATGGAATGTTGCCTCGTCACTAAACACTAAGAGTGGAAAAAAGCTGTCATCCTCCATCTTGCCAAGAATGAAATTACTGAACTCCATACGTTGTTGTTTGTCACCTTCACGCAGAGCTTGCAGTAGCTTAACCTTGTATGGTTTCAAGTGTAAACGTGGATGCAACACACGCCATACAGACATCGGGAGCTTGTTGAGCTGTCGAGCTGCACGGCGAACGGATTTCTGTGGATTTCTTGTGAAACTATGGCGTTTGCATTTGACTTCTGTGTCAGACATTTGGGGATGGCCCGACGATTTGCCTTTACGCAGATAACCTGTTCCTTGGAGATGTTCATTCCATTGTCTAATGCTCTGTGTTCTAGGAGGGTCAACACCATATTTAGTACAAAAGTCACGCTGAATAGTTATTACTGACCCGCACTGCAGAAAACGTAGAACACAAAACGCTTTCTGTTGTGATGACACCATTTTCACTAGAAGTGAATAGGGCGCACACTGCTGCTACCAAGCGGGAACCATGTAAAACTCGAGAGTTTGCTCTTCCAGGCAGTATATTGTTCACACACATATCTCAAATAACATAATAGTTCTGACCTTTTTAAATCGGATATTTGTTTTTGAAGTACCCTGTACTTCTCCCACCAGCCTGCGTCCATGGCGCGCTGCACGTTTCGAGCTACCATTCATCTCGATGATGGCTTTTGCTGATACGACCATCAACCAAGTCTAGCAAAAATTTACCCGAAGAGCCGACACTTCTCCACTGATCGACAGTCGAATGCCGATGGTCCCGTGCCCACTGCAGTCGTAATTGACGATGTCGTTGAGTCAATATGTGGACATATAGGGGTGCTCTGCTGTGGATCTCCATGTTCAACAGCGTATGATGAACGATACGCTTCGAAACACTAGTGCGTGCACCAGCATTGTGCTCTTTCGGCAGAGATTCCACAGATCACTATCTATCCTATATCACAGAGCAGACAAGCCTGTAAACCTCACGTTCTGTGAAATGTCCAACCATTTAATGTCTAGTGGTAGTTTCACCGTCCTAGCTCTTTCTGTAGATGCTCACGACAGTAGCACGTGGACATTCTACCTGCTTCGCCGTTTTCGAGATATTCGTTCACAGGCTTTGCATAATAATACTCTGCCCATTGTCAAAGTAGCTTATATCAAAATATCTCTTCATTTGCAGCCTATATCTTCCCTAGGGCCATACCCCATCCGTGTCTGCTCCACTTACATCCTTTTGTTACCGCGTCACGCGCCCGTAACGCCACCACGTGGGATCCAACGTCGGGGTGGGCAGTGGTCATAATGTTTTGGTTTATCAGTGTACCTATTGCCCCGTTCTGATATTTTATTTTCACAGGAATTTTAAAGAAAACATTGGCCTTGAATACACCAACATTGTTAGACAAGCTACACTTTTATGTCACCCCTTTTCAACTCCGCCCACAGTCGTAGAGGTACTATGGGGTTCCTATTGTCACAGGTGCTTTTTCCCATCTTGCAAGTAATACGTGAACCCAATGTGGAGCTTCAAGCGTTAAAGAGATGGGCTGATATGATACTGTCTTTGTACACTCTCCGTCTTCATTCTCGCACACACACAGACACACACACACACACACACACACACACACACACACACACACACACACACACAAGTTCGACATGTCAGTAGGACTGTCACCAATGAGCCTAGCCGACCCAAACACTATGGATTTGGTACTAATATTGGTCGTTGGCGGGTATTTTTAGGTGTCATAGCTTCCCGGCCTGACAACCACCCCTAGGGGTGGTAGGTAGGGTTATACCACCCACTCTGTATTTTGATACGTGCAAAACAAGTAATGGGTCATGTTAAAACTAAATTTGGTTGAAATTGCAACATACAATTCTGAGTTATGCTTTTATGTCACCCCGTCTATACCCTGATGGTTCAAATGGTTCGAATGGCTCTGAGCACTATGGGACTTCACATCTGAGGTTATCAGTCCCCTAGTAGTTAGAACTACTTAAACCTAACTAACCTAAGGAGATCACACACATCCATGCCCGAGGCAGGATTCGACCCTGCGACCGTAGCAGCAGCGCGTTTTCTGACTGAAGCGCCTAGAACCGCTCGGCCACAGCGGCCGACTCTATGCCCTTACTCCACCCTCCTAGGGGAGTTACGTGTTTCTCTCCATATAATAAATAATATGTGTGTGAAATCTGGCTGAAATCGATCCATTTTTATATTACACTAGCCTTTTCCCCTCGGTTTCACCTGCATATGTATTTGACACACATCTTGAACACAACTCCTCTTCCCACTGCGTCCACCTCTCCCTCCCTCAGTCTGCCCAGCTCATCCTCCCACCTCTGTTTCTGTGCCAATTTTGGTTGAAATCGATCTAGGATTTGGGAGGGGACCCTGAACATACATACACATATACACACATAAGCACATGTAACAGAAACAGATATAGGTTTGAGTATCTTCTCACGATGACAGAGTGGTGGCGGGAGAACGGAGGGTGAGGAGGGAATTGCTAACAGCCGTACTACTGCTCTTCAGTTAAGTGATGCTAAACATATGTGCATAGACTAGGATCATCTCAAAACTAATCCACCCATTTCTTTTCATGGTACAGAAAGCACAATGAGATAGTTAAACACGGCAGGTTTTCAGTTACATATTGTCATATTCCACATTATGCCCACCATTTGTTACGGACTTTTTCCAACGATAAACAATTGCCTGTATGCCGCCCTCGTGAATCCTAAATCAGGTGAGCTAGTCGCTGTCCTGGAGCTTTGCCGACATCTGAAAGTGGAAAACATTTGCTACGTAGTCCATCTTTCATAGGCTCAAAGATATGGGAGTTCGATCCACTATTATTTGGTAGGACAAAATTTTTTGGAAATTTGTGGTAAGTTCTTGCGGCATCCATTATCGTGAAACTATTGTGGTGCCTGACGTTATCGTGTTTCAGGCGGAAGTTTTTCTTCTTGTCTGTTCTGACTCCGAATTCGGTCTTCCAAACTGATCAGTGTCATCTTGTAGCGTTCCGAACTTACAGTTACTTTAGGCCTTGTGTAAGCCTCCAAGGGACTCATTTTGTACGCACTTCGCGATAACCAAATTTACGTAATATCTTATCTATGACGTTAGAACTGACATACTGATGTACGTATAACTCCTTGGTCATAATCCGCTGATCTACACAGACGAGTTGATCGTCATGCTGTTCATTATGAGAGACAGCTGAACAGTGTTCACCAGGGCTTGGGATGTAGAACACATCTCTTTCACCACTACCGATTCTCGCCTGCTGAATCGTTGCCACACTTGAGAGAGATTTCATTTTGCACAGTTTGTTTAGTAATGACGAATACAATGATGCATCTTCGTTATACACACCTCGATACCAGACGCCATTTTGGAACGCCCCCCTGCTGTTATCCGTCGTGGCGACGAACTTCATAATGGAGTAAATTCACTGTGTAGCTAATCTCAGCAAGACCAACAAAATAAAGAGCAATGAAGAACGCGGTCAAAATTTAGATCTAGGTTTAGGGATGACGCATTCTTATAATTCATTAATTTAAATGAAGATCTGTTGGCTGTTTTTAAGATGAAAGATATTGGTTTTTTAAATTTTCCATTAAATAATTTTATTAACAAGCAGAGCACACATCGGTAGATACAAAACGTTTATTTTCAGGCATATAAAAGACCCCTTCTCGTGATAAAACTAAAACAATGCCACATTAATACACGGAAATTATAGCCTTCTTACTATGCATGAATGTTTACAGTATCGCTTTGTATTCGGGAGGCTTGGAAAGTGCACGCGGTAACATGTGGGGTCAGTATACAAAGAGAAGGAAACACATGCTCGTTCGTTCATTATTCGACTGTACCAACATAATCTGGCCTGGACACTCAAAGTCAACAAAAAAAGTAGAAGACATCAAATTCGGAATGACCCCCGTAAGTTTTTTCTGTTGCGAAGATTAAGATAACAGGATTACAATACAATAAAAATAAATTCTTTTTACGATTTACTACAATAACATGGATGACGACAGTGTGGCTGGTAGTTGGTTGATGATGGTGATGCTTCTGGCTAGCTCTTTATGCCCAACTGCTAGTAAATTTAGTGCGCCCAGAGAGGAAGTATAGCATTCGGAAATAATGCTGGACTGGAAAGTATGATGTGTACGTGGAAACTGGAAGGAGCAAGTGCGGTTTCGAAGATAGATCTTAATCTAAAGAAAGGTTATAAGTACAATATACACTCCTGGAAATGGAAAAAAGAACACATTGACACCGATGTGTCAGACCCACCATACTTGCTCCGGACACTGCGAGAGGGCTGTACAAGCAATGATCACACGCACGGCACAGCGGACACACCAGGAACCGCGGTGTTGGCCGTCGAATGGCGCTAGCTGCGCAGCATTTGTGCACCGCCGCCGTCAGTGTCAGCCAGTTTGCCGTGGCATACGGAGATCCATCGCAGTCTTTAACACTGGTAGCATGCCGCGACAGCGTGGACGTAAACCGTATGTGCAGTTGACGGACTTTGAGCGAGGGCGTATAGTGGGCATGCGGGAGGCCGGGTGGACGTACCGCCGAATTGCTCAACACGTGGGGCGTGAGGTCTCCACAGTACATCGATGTTGTCGCCAGTGGTCGGCGGAAGGTGCACGTGCCCGTCGACCTGGGACCGGACCGCAGCGACGCACGGATGCACGCCAAGACCGTAGGATCCTACTCATTGCCGTAGGGGACCGCACCGCCACTTCCCAGCAAATTAGGGACACTGTTGCTCCTGGGGTATCGGCGAGGACCATACGCAACCGTCTCCATGAAGCTGGGCTACGGTCCCGCACACCGTTAGGCCGTCTTCCGCTCACGCCCCAACATCGTGCAGCCCGCCTCCAGTGGTGTCGCGACAGGCGTGAATGGAGGGACGAATGGAGACGTGTCGTCTTCAGCGATGAGAGTCGCTTCTGCCTTGGTGCCAATGATGGTCGTATGCGTGTTTGGCGCCGTGCAGGTGAGCGCCACAATCAGGACTGCATACGACCGAGGCACACAGGGCCAACACCCGGCATCATGGTATGGGGAGCGATCTCCTACACTGGCCGTACACCACTGGTGATCGTCGAGGGGACACTGAATAGTGCACGGTACATCCAAACCGTCATCAAACCCATCGTTCTACCATTCCTAGACCGGCAAGGGAACTTGCTGTTCCAACAGGACAATGCACGTCCGCATGTATCCCGTGCCACCCAACGTGCTCTAGAAGGTGTAAGTCAACCACCCTGACCAGCAAGATCTCCGGATCTGTCCCCCATTGAGCATGTTTGGGACTGGATGAAGCGTCGTCTCACGCAGTCTGCACGTCCAGCACGAACGCTGGTCCAACTGAGGCGCCAGGTGGAAATGGCATGGCAAGCCGTTCCACAGGACTACATCCAGCATCTCTACGATCGTCTCCTTGGGAGAATAGCAGCCTGCATTGCTGCGAAAGGTGGATATACACTGTACTAGTGCCGACATTGTGCATGCTCTGTTGCCTGTGTCTATGTGCGTGTGGTTCTGTCAGTGTGATCATGTGATGTATCTGACCCCAGGAATGTGTCAGTAAAGTTTCCCCTTCCTGGGACAATGAATTCACGGTGTTCTTATTTCAATTTCGAGGAGTGTATTTTAACTGTTAGGCTGGGTAGACGTCTGGATGAGTATCTCGGTCAGAAAGAGGGAGTCTGTTGAAGTTGTTTTGGGATAAGATTTGGAGACTGTAGGATTGGATGGAGGGAGGCATGGCAGCGACCCAAATGAACAGCACTTGATGTTCGAAGAATTTTGGAGGAGAGAGAATTTTATCAAATGGTACAGTATTTGTGAAGGTATGGGAAGACCTGGTGAAATGCATGTCGCTCTAGGACCTAAGAAGGATGGTGAAATTTCTGGGTTTCGGAGCTCTAGGAAAGTTGCTAAAGATGGGATAGGATTCTTGTAGGTGCAGAAGATGGTACCAGGATCTAATCATCACTTATAGCCTGACGGTAGTTACGCTAAATTTATTTGCTGTGAGCTTTTTTTCAGCTGTTCGTAATCTGTACAAGTGACCAGTCCCTGCTTTGCACGGTTAACACTAACAGGGGGAAGGCCGCAGATGCGATCAACCGATTCGGTTATTATTTACCATGTTGCTTGTGTACAACCTAACGTGAAAACCATTAAGATGTAAGATATTTTCGTTCAACAATCGCCCCCTTCCCCCTCCGTTTTTGAAAAATTCACCCCTAAAACTCGTTTTCCTAGTAATCGAAGGAAGATACAGACTGGGCAACTAAAACACAGCTGGCGCACGGACAAAGATCTTTCGCTGAGGAACAAAGAACCCGTGTTCGATTGCCAAGTGCATTCAGTTTTTTTTTTCCTTTTGTATTTTCTTCCGTTTCAAAATTGGTAGGAATAGGAGGATTAGTAACGTACGGAAATCAATAAGAAATAATAACATTTTAGTCACGTCTTCAGGTTGACTTAAAGCAGATACAGTAAATGTATTTAGAACTGTCTTAAAACACCGAGCTGACAAAATTCTGATTGACTGGGAGATATACGGACCTTTACACATAATCATAATGTTACGCAAATTTTGGATAGGCTTATACAATTTTCTGTGATACATTTGTCTAACGTATCTCGGGGCTACACTTCTACGACACATGTCTTGTTGAAGTCAATAGGAGCAGTAATCCTGATGAGTAACTTCTTTATTTTCAGTTTTTTATGCAAAGCCCTTTAACCGCGCTAAGCAGTGAGATACAAATCCCTTTATGTGAGGGGTTCAAAAGTTCAAATGGCTCTGAGCACTATGGGACTTAATATCTATGGTCATCAGTCCCCTAGAACTTAGAACTACTTAAACCTAACTAACCTAAGGACATCACACAACACCCAGTCATCACGAGGCAGAGAAAATCCCTGACCCCGCCGGGAATCGAACCCGGGATATGTGAGGGGTAATCACAGCTGTAATGATACATTTCAATTCATGAAAACCATGACAAACTATTGAAGTTAAAGACCTCACTCTGTCAAGAGCACTGCCAACATTAACTTCAACGAGACATTTGTTGATAGACGTATAATATCGAGGTACGTGAGACGAATATTTGGCTGAAAAGTGTCTACGCCTAAAATAAAAGACAGTTTCAAAAGTGAGATTAAAATGCGAGGTGAAAGAATGTCAGTGATAAGATTCTCTGATGACATTGTTATCCTCAGTGAAAGCGAAGAAAAATTACGTGATCTGCTGAATTGAATGAACAGTCTAATGAGTACAGAGTATGGCTTGAGAGTATATGGCAGAAAGACGAAAGTAATGAGAAGTAGGAGAAATGCGAACTGTGGTAAACTGAACATCAGAACTGGGAATCGCGAAGTAAATAAAGTTAAGGAATTCTGCTACCTAGGCAGCAAAATGATCCGTGATGGACGGAGCAAGGAGAACATAAAAAGAAGACTAGTACTGGCAAAAAGGCCAAGAGATGTCTACTAGTGTCAAACATAGTCCTTAATTGTAGGAAGAAATTTCTGGGAATGTACGTTTGGAGCACAGAATTGTACGGTAGTGAACATGGACGGTAGGAAATCCGGAACAGAAGAGAATCGAAGCATTTGAGATGTGGCGCTACGGAAGAATATTGAAAATTAGATGAACTGAAAAGGTAGAGAATGAAGAGGTTCTCCGCAGAATCGTCGAGGAAAGGAGGATATGGAAAGAAGAAAGGACAGGATGAGTGGACTTCTGTTAAGAAACTAGGGAATAACTTCCGTAGTACTAGAGGGAGCTGTAGAGGATAAAAACCATAAAGGAAGACGGATGTTTGAAGACATCTGGCAAATAAGTGAGGAAGTAGGTTGTAATTGCTGCTCTGAGATGAAACGTTTGGCACAGGAAAGGAATTCGTGGCGGGCAGGATCCAACCAGTCAGAAGAGTTAAGAAGAAAAAATACATTATGATTATCTGCAAATGTCCATATACCTGACATGTCAGTCAGAGTTTTACTTGTTGGGTGTTCTGTTATAAGATAGTTCTAATAATGCTTATTGTATCTTCTATTGGTCAACAGTCTGTTACCTGAAGGTGGGAGTATAACATCACGAAACTCTTTGACGCAGTTTTTATCAACTGATTTTTAATCGAAGATCAAGAATGCCTACCGCTACTGACAATTCGTACATTCGTATAACTACAAGTTGGCGTAACTGTGCTCACGTACGAGTTAACAACACGCTTCCACCTGTACATGTGCGAGGCTACATTACCTTCTGCTCTACATCGTTTTGTATAACAATTATGCAAACAGAGAGAGGTGGTTTCACACTTCCGTTTGATTCAGAGTTCCACCGGAGATGATAAAGTTAGAGACAGATAACCGGTGGCTAGTTGGACCGTGTTAAAGAACCTACTAAAACTAATGATATTTTATACTCAATACTTTCAAAGCATTTTTATCGCTCGGTGAAATAAAAACATGTTGTGACGCATGTCGTATGGAATTATTGCACCATATCCGCACACGACTGTGTAATGGCAGCATGCAGATGATCTAGTGTCACAAATTAGTGCTGATGACTGTGCTGACTTTTCAGACAGATAAATGTTCATATTTTATTTTAAATTCAAAACTAAGAAGGGTTTTGAATCGCTTGTCGTATGTTATCCACGAGAGCGGTCCGGTTTCGGAAATGAACGGACGTGATCTGGAGGTCCGTTGAACATTCGAAACGAAAGCGCCGGTTAGCCACAGACTAGCAGATGCAGTTGCGAGACTCCTGCTCATTTATTATACAGGGTGTGCATAAAGTCCAGGAACACTTTCATTTATTTATTGCACAAGAACCAAACATTGTATAGATATCACACATACGTCATTTTTAAGAGAAACCCTGGAAGTTTTTTGTCATGTATACCGCCACAACGTTGTTTGGTAATTTGCCAATAGTCGACTCTAGTGGCGAACATGGCGAGTTTAGGTGTGGAGCGAGCTTTCTGTGTGTTGGAGTTCGACAAAAACAAGTGTGCTGCAGCTGTTCAACGGATGTTCAGAACCAAGTACGTTAAGAAACTACCAACAAGGAAGGCTATTTACCACTGGCACAACAAATTCGTTACGCCTGGTTGCTTGTGCCCGGCAAAGTGAAGCGGACGTCCCAGTGTGAGCGAAGTGAATGTGGAGCGCGTATGAGAGACATTCATAAGGAGTCCAAAGAAATCGGTGCGTCGTGCGTCACGTGAACTCGAAATGATTCTCCATCTCATTTTCATCGTGAAGTTAGTGAATACCAGAACACGGAGCTGCCGCATCGATGGATCGGCCGTGCTACAGAAAGGCACAGCTGTTTCATGAAATGGCCTCCCAGATCACCAGATCTCACTCCGCATGACATTTTTCTGTGGGGACGCAATAAAGATCTGATGTATTTACCGCCTCTACCACGTTACGTAGCAGAGCTCTGGGAGAGAATACGGGAAGCGACTGCCACAGTCGATGATACCATGCTGGGACGGGTATGGCAAGAATTCGATTACCGTATTAACGTCTGCCGGATCACTCATGGTTCGAATATCGAATATTTGTAACAAAAATAAATAAATTAATTAATAAATAAATAACTTTCAAAATGCAATATGTATGACATCTGTACAATGTTTAGTTCTTGTGCAATAAATATTTGAAAGTGTTCTCGGACTTTATGTACACTCTGTACAAGTGACAACTGACACAGAAATAGCTGCTTACTAAAAACATCACCTTTCTTTGGTTTCCTCAGGGACATGGGAGGTACGAAACGGTACATTTCAGAACAGTTTATTTACGAATCTGTTCTAACCCACAGATATTTATTGAAGAATTTCCTTTTGTTTTAAGGACAAAAACTCTTTAGTAAGCAGCATAAGATCTGAAATTTTGCAAAAAAACGCCATATATCTGTTACAGCTAAAGACCGAAATCGCCCAAAGAGGAAACTGGCCGGCCAAGTCGCGAAGTGGGGAATGTCGCTTTAAATTGGCCGGCCAATGTCGATCGTTTCCTGATTTCGCGATTCGGACGGCCAGTTCGCGAAGTGGCTGGGACCCGTCGACCAAACACCGAAGAAAGAAGCACAGCAGGTTTGATTGAACAATTTCAAATTTTATGAGTCAGGAAACGGCCAACATCGCTGTAAATTGACCGGCCGATGACCAATCTTTTCTCGAGTTCGGGATCTGGCCGGCGAGTTTGCGAAGTGACGCAGACGGATCGGCCAGAATCGGAAGAAAATTAAATACACGATGAGTATGTATAATCTCACTTATAAAAAATATAAACTTTACATAATGCATTCACTTTATAAACTCTTTTTAATACAACTGGTATCCACTTATAACAAGTTAAGCTTTTATGACATTTGGAATTAGACAATATTTTCTTATTTCTTAATTTTCAGGGATTTGTGGCACATTTAGTAGAGCAGTTGCATCGATTGTATCCTTGGCCACAGGTCAGTGACTATAAAGGCGATAAGGTTCGTAAGGATGTTTTTTTCTTTGGCTACCTATTCCAGCGTGAGCAGTTTCTTGCAGAATAGAGAACTCGTTTCTGGAATATAGTTGGTTGAGAGCACCGTGTTCTGTTCTCAGCTTTCTATAGAAATTGCCTTCGACGTTCATGACAAAAGCAAGAACTCTTTTAGGATCTCCGCGACCTGTGTCAACATCTGGAATATTGTGTCCAACCTTTGAAGGTGGGAATTTTGCATCTGAATTTTTAAGCATCTTTGCACCTTGTGCTTGCAAATTGTCGTGAGCTCCTGCTCTCTTCTTCCTGATTTTCTTGTTTGTTATAACAGTTTACAAATAATTTTCCCTCCATATCCTTCCTCTGCATCATTACCTCTACCACAAATTGCATACACATCATTGTCGCAGGATATACAACATTGAGCTGCACTACACCCTTCTCCACAAACCACACAGAATATTTTTAATTTGTTATTGTCAGGTAACTGGTCTCGACTTTCCGATGGTTCGACCTCCACGCCGGCACTTTCATTTTTGGGAGTCGTCCCTACATTTATAGCATTCTCCATTTCTTGTTCGACTTTCTCAAGGTCTGCCTCTGTCGTTACGTTATCAATAATTCCTTTAGGCCGATCTCAAGTACTCGGCTTCAATTTTGCTTTATAGCCGAACACTGCTTCTTATGGTGACTGCTGCATTCCTTGATATAAAAACGGTTTTTCATGAACTCGTTGAATCGAAGACTCCCAGCCCAATGTGCTGAGTTATTTGTCTGCATCCATGTCAGTATCATTTTTTGTATATCCTGATTGGCCCGTTAGATGCTAGCCGGCCGCGGTGGTCTAGCGGTTCTAGGCGCTCAGTCCGGAGCCGCGTGACTGCTACGGTCGCAGGTTCGAATCCTGCCTCGGGCATGGATGTGTGTAATGTTCTTAGGTTAGTTAGGTTTAAGTAGTTCTAAGTTCTAGGGGACTGATGACCACAGATGTTAAGTCCCATAGTGCTCAGAGCCATTTGAACCATTTTTGAACCGTTAGATGGTACCTCGGCTTTGGCTATGTCTGGGTTTTCCATGTATCAGTTTCAGTTTAGGTCACACGTTATTTAACTCATTTATAACTTTGTTTGAAAACTCTCTGCCATTATATGACTGCAGCACACTTGGAGCACCTATAGTGATAAAGAAATCAAGCAAATGGTAATCATCTTCTTCCACTCTTTTGCTTTTCAGGGGTCACTATAATATAAACTTGGTTAAGTGGTCTTGTTAATTGAGAATGAACTTGTACTCTCCGTCAGGGCTACTTTGCATGTCTATCAGATCTACTTGGCATCTGGAATTAAATTCTTTAAATATTAGAGATTTGCTTGGATTAGATAGTTTAGTCTGACAAGGTTTGCATAAGCGAAGATAATAACCTCTTTCGGGCCTTTTTGTACTTAAAATGCAGTTCCCCTTCCATCCGTGTGCGAGATTCATGTCCTATTTTGAAGTGCAGTATTTCGAACAGTTCTTCTGTATGGACATAGTACAAAATAGAGGTGTAGTCTTCTGTTACTGCTGCAATAAATGTTTTCCTCTCAACTTCAATAACGTCATATTTTTTAGTCGACTATAGTCGAGACTCCCTTTTCTCCTCTTTGCTTTGGCTTGTTTAACGTCCTTTATAAAAGAACAGTATCTATCTCTTGTGATTATTACGCTTTAATTTGCTTTTTATTGCAGCAGCATTCTCTAATGTCCAGAAATCTGCTTTTCATAGCAAATGTCGTTTCCGCATTTGCAGATATGCCACCTTCATCGTGAGTATCTTTCCCGTGGGAAGTAGCTACAGGTTAACCAACGAAAGAGTGATACGAACAACTGAAATGGAATGTCATTACAAGTGATCAGCCAGTGCCCTACTACCAAATAATTAGTACCGGCATGTTCGATTACTGATTTAGGGCACGTTCATTAATTACGTGAGTTCATAATGGAGGAAATTAGTCCTGCAAACCTTCGCCATTTCTCATTTAAAGGGGAAGGTCAATTAAAATCTCGCGTTAACTCTTTATTTCAGAAAACCCCTTTATTATAAAAGATGACATTTTGTTTCATAAAACCCGAACATAGACACTATTAAAGTACGCACCGGTCTTTATGTAGGCTGTGATCTGAACTGAACGCGTTATACGTATATCTGCCCGGGATTCCCTTGTCTCAAAAGCGTGCCGCACAAGTGCCAGATTTCTTTTTGGAAGTTCCCTCCCAGATCGACCGAATTCACGCATGTCATTTGAGAAAGAGTCGTGATAATCTGTAGCTCACAGATGTGTGTCATTGTGTTTAAAATGTATTTGTACCAAAAGTTTTATAATGTGTGTGTTAACTGGACTACTGACAAGTCGAAAAAAACGTCCCAGTGCGTTTAATCTTTTGCGAAAGGAAGCTAAGCTCAAGTTCACTGACAGGAATTCTCTTAGTGATCGTATAGATTTAGAAATTGAGGAAGCACGCAGCGATAAGGCTCGGAAGACGGCACAAACTATGTTGTCTTTCATGTAAATAGTAAGGTTCAATTACATTAGTCTATATCAATAAAAGATCAGTTTTTCAGCGATCTGTTGAAATAGGCCTACTATTTACAGGAATCTTTGTGTTGGTCTGTCCAACGGTTATAAACATGAGTACTAGGGCCTACTCAGGGTTGGTGTGTTTAAACCAAGGTGTTTTGACGTCTTAAAAAAGTGTTCATTACAGCTGGTCTATAAAAACATGTTTTTGCTGAAGTGTTTTTAATCATTGTTTCAAACAAATAAAAATCTTTTAAGTTTATATGCATGTTCTAACGTTTGTTAGTAGTGTTTTATAGATACAATACAGGAAGCACACGAATGCCGATGGAGTGAGTGACGAATTAGGGAAGATGATATCGCCCTTAGTTTGTATTTAGTTACTTGAAGAAATTTCCAAAAACTACGATCGTAGAGAGCGATTTGTCAACTGTTAATACACTCCTGGAAATTGAAATAAGAACACCGTGAATTCATTGTCCCAGGAAGGGGAAACTTTATTGACACATTCCTGGGGTCAGATACATCACATGATCACACTGACAGAACCACAGGCACATAGACACAGGCAACAGAGCATGCACAATGTCGGCACTAGTACAGTGTATATCCACCTTTCGCAGCAATGCAGGCTGCTATTCTCCCATGGAGACGATCGTAGAGATGCTGGATGTAGTCCTGTGGAACGGCTTGCCATGCCATTTCCACCTGGCGCCTCAGTTGGACCAGCGTTCGTGCTGGACGTGCAGACCGCGTGAGACGACGCTTCATCCAGTCCCAAACATGCTCAATGGGGGACAGATCCGGAGATCTTGCTGGCCAGGGTAGTTGACTTACACCTTCTAGAGCACGTTGGGTGGCACAGGATACATGCGGACGTGCATTGTCCTGTTGGAACAGCAAGTTCCCTTGCCGGTCTAGGAATGGTAGAACGATGGGTTCGATGACGGTTTGGATGTACCGTGCACTATCCAGTGTTCCCTCGACGATCACCAGTGGTGTACGGCCAGTGTAGGAGATCGCTCCCCACACCATGATGCCGGGTGTTGGCCCTGTGTGCCTCGGTCGTATGCAGTCCTGATTGTGGCGCTCACCTGCACGGCGCCAAACACGCATACGACCATCATTGGCACCAAGGCAGAAGCGACTCTCATCGCTGAAGACGACACGTCTCCATTCGTCCCTCCATTCACGCCTGTCGCGACACCACTGGAGGCGGGCTGCACGATGTTGGGGCGTGAGCGGAAGACGGCCTAACGGTGTGCGGGAGCGTAGCCCAGCTTCATGGAGACGGTTGCGAATGGTCCTCGCCGATAACCCCAGGAGCAACAGTGTCCCTAATTTGCTGGGAAGTGGCGGTGCGGTCCCCTACGGCACTGCGTAGGATCCTACGGTCTTGGCGTGCATCCGTGCGTCGCTGCGGTCCGGTCCCAGGTCGACGGGCACGTGCACCTTCCGCCGACCACTGGCGACAACATCGATGTACTGTGGAGACCTCACGCCCCACGTGTTGAGCAATTCGGCGGTACGTCCACTCGGCCTCCCGCATGCCGACTATACGCCCTCGCTCAAAGTCCGTCAACTGCACATACGGTTCACGTCCACGCTGTCGCGGCATGCTACCAGTGTTAAAGACTGCGATGGAGCTCCGTATGCCACGGTAAACTGGCTGACACTGACGGCGGCGGTGCACAAATGCTGCGCAGCTAGCGCCATTCGACGGCCAAGACCGCGGTTCCTGGTGTGTCCGCTGTGCCGTGCGTGTGATCATTGCTTGTACAGCCCTCTCGCAGTGTCCGGAGCAAGTATGGTGGGTCTGACACACCGGTGTCAATGTGTTCTTTTTTCCATTTCCAGGAGTGTATAATCAATTTAATTAAACCTAAAAATAATGTAGTTATTGTTTTCTCGTCCGCTTTCACAGAAAAAAGGTAATACATGAAATACAAGCTTTAAGTAGGTTCAGTAGATATATTTTCTAAGCTGGAGCAAAGAAAAAAATCAGGCAAACAATGAAGCTACTCACGTCATTAACTGACGTTCCCTTACCACATATGAAAGATGCACAAATACCACGAAAAACAGAAAACGTAACAGTACTCACTATCAATCCAATTTGTCAGAAAAAATAACCACAGAGGCAGGAACTTTTCCGAAAAGCAGCAGCTACCAGAAAGTGAGATAAGTGAGATAAGTGGTGCCTATCGCACTTGTGGCCTCATCACAGTACGCAATGTGATTTGGCCAGGGACTTCACGACGTATGTGCAGCCACATCCCGTTTTGGCCAGGAATCTCCGGGCAATTCGGGAAATGGCTGGCCGAAGTCGGATATACGCCTATTCTTTCAAGTAATCGGACTTTGGCCAATACTCTCAGCCAAAGTGCGAAACAGCCGGCCAATTCACGATATGGCCGGTCTTCGGGCTTTGGCCGCCACATATGTACTCAAGATGAAATTTTGTTCACTCCACTTCTAGTCAAATCAGTGAATGTGGAAAGTAGGAAACTTCTATGGAATGTAATACCTATATAAGGTGCCAAAGGAGCCACCAAACCATAGCAAAAGTTATTACATTTATGAAAATATTCGTGTGTTAGTAAGAGGTGTGAAGTGTAAAATGTGCGAATCATTAGCCTCCATGCAAAATTGGTACATTGCAAGGAAAGTGCCTATTATAATAAGAACAGACAACACAGAAATATACGCTTCTCAAGCATAAATTATGTGCTTTCAGACTAGTAACCTGCAGTCATACGAATATTCGATAGTATTTCTTCATGAATAAGGTGTAGCTTACGACAGTGACATTCGTTTTTTTTTACTTTTATACATGGTAATTCATGCCTTCTGATATTTCACAAGTACTTGGAAAGCAAAATTATAATAACTATATCGTTAATTAAGTAGGAAAATAATTAAAATAACGGCTGGCTTTCTCGCCGCAAGGGGCGCTAGTGTGGTTCCAGCTGTCAGACACAACAACTTTCACAGCAGTGAGTGCTATGGCTGTATTTATGTTAGACCAGTAGTCGTCAAAATGCGGCCAGGAGGCCTATTGCTACCCGAATCAGGTTCTCGTGCGGCCTGCGGTTGTAGGTCGCATTCTATGGTAACAGCCGGCTAAGACTAACAGCCGAATCCATAAACGTCAAAAAACATTAAGAACTTAAAAGAGTGTCGTATTCTTCTTCATTAACAAACAAAAATAGTTACAGAAACAGCAGTATTTTAAGAAGTGTTTAATGTTAGTTCAAGTTGGTGAAATCGGCTATGAGTTAAGTAAAGTTGACCATTTACCTCAGCGGAACGGTGCTAAGTGGTGCTGCTACTGTGGGGTTAGACTATGTGATGTTCAAACGTGTGTGAAATCTTATGGGACTTAACTGCTAAGGTCATCAGTCCCTAAGCTTACACACTACTTAACCTAAAGTATCCTAAGGACAAACACACACACCCATGCCCGAGGGAGGACTCGAACCTCCGCCAGGACCAGCCGCACAGTCCATAACTGCAGCGCCTTAGACCGCTCGGCTAATCCCGCGCGGCAAACTGTGTGAGAGGGAGAATATTTTGTTGCTTGCCTTGCGATGATCAACACTAAAAGGTATGTGTGTCTCATACCGATCAGCTGCTAAGGTATGAATTTCAAATAGGATGCAAGGTGTCAGTATTTTTCTCCTCAAAAGGAGCATTTCCCTCCAATATTACTTTATTAAGTAACTACAAAAAGATATCAAATAGGTTCTGATGCGTTATCGGATCGTTTGTGTGACTGACATCGCCAAGTACACTTAGTTTAATTCGTATTGTTTGTACATGTTGGCTGGCGTAATAGCTCAGTGTAAGAAAGAAAGGGAGAGTATTCTTATACCAAGCTGTTTTCCTTCAGGGATGCTCTTGAGAAGCACTTGATACGTGTAACCATGGGAAGGACCAGCATACGGCGGCAGACGTCATTGTAGAGTTCGACGGTGAATAGGGGCAGCAGCTTAAGAGTCGCGGTGGCGTCTGGCGCCTGGCAGTCGCGACCGTAGACAACACAGCGGTTTCCGCACGGCTTGATAACCGCCATCACGGCGCTGCCAGCTGTTAATTTGTTGAGCATGTAGGCTTGGCGCGGTCGCATGGAATGTGTAACCGACTTGACGCTGACTAGTAGGTTCACATTTCGTCGATGAAGTAGGGAGATATTCCAGAAGCGTGAATACCAAATCCAAACTCCAATTCGGAGACTGGTCAGCGCATAGAAGAAAGCGGCTTCCAGAAATATGGGATTAAAGGGTATGGGAAAAGAGACTTTGTAGATTAAACGCAATAAAGAAACGTGGTCAGTCTGCCATCTGCCGTCTTCCGATCGTATCGGACGCGCCCTGTGCAGACGACGGAGAACTGTCTTGTGCTGTTTTGAAGTAGATAGCTGTCAGAACACTACATGCTGCTATACTTGGACATTATCTGAGCCGCGCGGAGTGGCCGCGCGGTTTAGGGCGCCATGTCACGGACTGCACGGCCCTTCCCGCCGGAGGTTCGAGTCCTCCCTCGAGCATGTGTGTGTGAGTGTGTGTTGTTCTTAGCATAAGTTAGTTTAATTAGTGTGTAAGACTAGGGACCGATGACTTCAGCAGTTTGGTCCCTTAGGAATTCACACACACTTGAAAATTTTTTGACATTATCTGAACTTCGCCCTAAGGCTGGGAGTTGGTGTCTACCTCTGCAAACAGTGATACAGAGCACTTCATCTGGTGTACAGAGAAATTATATGGAAGTATTCGTTTAGCAGTATTCTGACAGCAGTCAGCCGTCCAAAATTTGCGAGGGAGCGAAGTGGCGCAGTGGTAAGCACACTGGACTCACATTCGGGAAGACGACGGTTCAAACCCGCGACCGACCATCCTGATTTAGGTTTACCGTGATTTCCCTAAATCGCTTCAGGCAAATTCCGGGATAGGTCCTTCGAAAGGGCACGGCCGACTTCTTTCCCCATCCTTCCTTAATCCGATGGGACCGATGACCTCGCTGTTTGGTCCCTTCCCTCAAACAAACCAACCAAGGTTTTGGAGCCAAATTCTAAATGTCTGACACGCTCCAGTAATGCTGTTGGCACCGACCCCTTCGAGAAGCAGCGCTCTGTATTGCCGCATTTCTACGATTACGGTGATATACATACATCAAAAAAGTTTTGCATCACTACGGTTACGACAGTTCCGGAATCTGTACAGAAAATTGGAAAAGAGATCAACATAGACATCATTCCCGCCTTCTTTATTGCACATGAAAACCACACATTGCATAATGTACCACCATGCAGCGAGACCTTCGGAGATGGTGGTCCAGATTGCTGTACACACCGGTACCTCTAATACCGAGTAGTACGTCCTCTTGCATTGATGCATGACTGTATTCGTCGTGGCATACTATCCACAACTTCATAAAGGCACTGTTTGGCCAGATTGTCCCACTCCTCAACTGCGATTCGGCGTAGATCCCTCAGAGTAGTTACTAGGTCACGTCGTCCATAAACAGCCCTTTTCAATCTATCTCAGGAATGTCCGATAGGGTTCATGTCTGGTGAACATGCTGACCACTCTAGTCAAGCGATATCGTTATCCTGAAGGAAGTCATTCACAAGATGTGCACGATGGGTGCGCGAATTGTCGTCCATGAAGAAGAATGCTTCGCCAATATGCTGCCGATATGGTAACACAATCGGTCGGAAGATGGCATTCACGTACCGTACAGCCGTTACACCTTCCATAACCACTAGCGACGTATGTCGGCCCCACATAATGCTACCCCAAAACAGCAGAGAACCTCCTCCTTGCTGCACTCGCTGGACAGTGTGTCTAAGGCGTTCAGCATGACCGGGATGCCTCCAAACACTTCTCCGACTATTGTCTGGTTGAAGGCATATGCGACACTCATCGGTGAAGAGAACGTGATACCAGTCCTGAGCGGTCCATTCGGCATGTTGTTGGGCCCGTCTGTGCCGCGCTGCATGGTGTCGTGTTTTGCGAAGATGGACCTCGCCATGGACGTCGGGAGTGAAGTTGCGCATCATGCAGGATATTGTGCACAGTCTGAGTCATAACACGACTTCCTTTGGCTGCACGAAAAGCATTATTCAACACGGTGGCGTTGCTGTTAGTATTCCTCCGAGCCATAATCCGTAGGTAGCGGTCACCACTGCAGTAGTAGTCCGTGGATGGCCTGAGCGAGGCATGTAATCGACAATTCCTCTCTCATTGTATCTTCTCCATGTCCGAAAAACATCGCTTTGGTTCACTCCGAGACACCTGGACAGTTTCCTACTTGAGAGCCCTTCCTGGTACAAAGTAACAACGCGGACGCGATCGAACTGCGGTATTGACCGTCTAAGCATGGTTGAACTATAGACAACAGGAGCAGTGTACCTCCTTCCTGGTGGAATGACTGGTACTGATCGGCTGTCGGACCCCCTCCGTCTAATAGGTGCTGCTCATGCACGGTTGTTTACATCTTTGGGAGGGTTTAGTGACATCTCCGAACAGCCAAAGGGACTGTGTCTGTGATACAATATCCACAGTCAACGTCTATCTTCAGGAGTTCTGGGAACCGGTGTGATGCAAAACTTCTTTTGATGTGTGTAGCTTATGTTCTGGCATTGTAGTGACGTAATGATAAATTGCTGAGATCACGAGTACTACTCTTTCTGCACTGAGACTTCAATTGCTTGTTGGGGTAGCAATTTCTACTGATATTTCGAACACTGATGATGTCAGACATTCCGTGTGCTTTAGCAGATGGCGTGCATTAGACAGGGCAGTGCTAAGAGGTGAAGGGCCAGTACCAATACAGGGAAGATCTGTACTCTACATTATTTCTGAGAATATTAATTTTGTCACTGATTTCAATATCCATGGGCTCATTTAAATGTGATGAAGATAACTGAACTTGTTCTTTCGTTTGTAATAATTTATCCTGATCATTTAATTTATTTGTGTTTGGTTTATTTAATCAAACTTACCTTCAGTTCAAATGGTTCAAATGGTTCTGAGCACTATGCGACTTAACTGCTGAGGTCATCAGTCGCCTAGAACTTAGAACTAATTAAACCTAACTAACCTAAGGACATCACACACATCCATGCCCGAGGCAGGATTCGAACCTGCGACCGTAGCGGTCACGCGGTTCCAGACTGAAGCGTCGAAACCGCACGGCCACACCGGCCGGCTGACCTTCAGTTTGAAGCGGACAGACAACTTGTCTTCACATCCCGAGTAACTAATTGTTCGCAGGATAATTCTAGGAAATGGTTAGGCGAAGCATAGGCAACTTGCTAAATTAATCTAAATAAGATTAACGAGTTCTTACTGGAGGTACATATAAGTGTCAGGACACCCATCACATTGCATTTAAAAATGCGTTGCGTTAAATAAATCACTTGTAGTACCAATGGCCAGTCCTCGCCCTCACTCAACTGGAGTGAACGTTACAAGAAGTAACGTGGATGCCTAAATGCGCATTATAGAGATGAAAATATTCAAATGCAGTACATCTTTGTGGTACGAAATATGAAATTAAATTAAGGCTGTTGTAATGCAATACAATCTGTAGTAGGAAAATGGCGTTCAAAACATTCATTGAA
The DNA here is from genome assembly GCF_021461395.2 of Schistocerca americana. Classification (NCBI taxonomy): domain Eukaryota; kingdom Metazoa; phylum Arthropoda; class Insecta; order Orthoptera; family Acrididae; genus Schistocerca; species Schistocerca americana. The sequence goes on from NC_060124.1 coordinate 315,673,243, forward strand.
CATTGGTCATAATGTCTCGTGTTTCATAATGCAATATAAATGCAAGGTTACCAATTAATAAAAAGATAGGAACACATGCGACCTGTGGTCAGTATCAGCTGTTGGAAAAAATGTTTGATGCGCACTGTGCTAGACTGTGGCGACACCGTGGCACCTGCTTCGTCCGCTGGCCGTTGCCTTTTTCGGCGGTCGTTCAGCAGCTGCGCACCCGATAGTGGGATCCGTGACGTCACAACTCCCACCGCCGTCCACCTCTGCTCGCGCTCTGCCTGATTCATTCAGAAGACCTCGAGCGGTCGAGAATTCTGCACTTTTTCTCTGAAACTTCTTCACGGCCGCCTCCAGTTGCCTGAAGGAAAATTACTTTGCTAACGTGTTCAGCTCATTACTCGAGTACGGTTTCGTTCGTGCAAAGGGTTGCACTCTATAGCAGTCGATTCGAACTAGTCCCTGAATGTTTACCACGAGCATGCACTATAGCAGACCGAGTAAAACAATTTCATATTAGAGTACAAATTTCTTAATGTTGTAATCCCAAATGATATGCTCTGTAGCGAGATTTGTCTGCGTCAGATCCATAAGAGGACCAGTAAGTTCATATCCTTACGAGGGCCGTCATTTCACTTTTCTATGAAAACAATAAGAAAACATTTTATGTAAAAATCGATTTGTTGTTCCTCAAAACATTCACCTTAAAAATTTATACGTTCTCCTGAAAACATTTTTCCCACTCTTATGTTTGTACTTATAAAGAAAAATTTTAGGTAAGATTTAATATTTTGTGAGGTGTCCTCACGTATTTTGTGTGACATTAATAAAAACGATAAATCAAGCGAATACTGGCAATGACATATTTATGGAATGTTTTTCTCTGTCAAACAATTGGTTGCTCTGCTCATGAGAGCTGCCATTGTTGTGATAAAGAGTGATGCATTGTATATGATGCTTTTCGTGATTTCATCGACAACTTGTGCCAAACAAATTGTTGTATGACATTCACCAGTATTCATTGTTCGATAGTCCAAAGTAATGTTCGCTACAATGTTCGTAACATGTCCAGTCTAATGAAAAAGCCAAGCCGCCCTCGCGTTAAATTCCCATTATTTTCACAACATTTTTCTTTTAATGCTCAGTTTCTAGACTATCAGCATTCTAACGATAACAGCCGATACAACTGAAAACAACAGTAATTCAATAGCGCCATCTACATCTACGTCACTGTTATGTAACTCACACCTAAGTGCACAGTCAATACTCTAGTAAAGGACGAACAAGCGTAGTGTCAGCAGTCTCTTTAGTAGACCTGTTGCTTCTTCCAAGTGTTCTGCCAACAAAACGCAGTCTTCGGTTTGCCTTATATATTATATGTGTGAAATCTTATGGGACTTAACTGTAAGGTCATCAGTCCCTAAGCTTACACACTACTTAACCTAAATTATCCTAAGGACAAACACACACGCACTCATGCCCGAGGGAGGGCTCGAACCTCCGTCAGGACCTGCCGTACAGTCCATGACTGCAGCGCCTAAGACCGCTCGGCTAATCCCGCGCTGCTCGGTTTGCCTTCCTCATAATATTATCTGCGGCATCGTTCCTCTTTAAGTTTTCGTAATTGTAATTTCTGGACATTTAGTAGAATTAACAACATTTAAATTTGGGTGATTTATTGTATAACCGAAATTTAAAGGATTTCTTTTCGTACTTATGTGGATGACCTCACACTTTTCTTTATTCTGGGACAATTGACGCTTTTGATATCAACAGAAATCGCTCCTAAGTCATTTTGCAATTGGCTTCGATCTTCCGATGATGATTTAACAATACGGTAAATGGCAGCACCGTCTAGGGAAGGTTTTGTAAAAATGGAATGGGGACCTCGTCTAAAATACATTGTCAGGTGGACTAGCCAACTCTACAGGTATTGAGAATGTTTGCCACAGGAAGGTACTGCACCATAAAATTGAAGCATCTTTCGAAAGAATCCAGGGAACAGCTCTACCATGTTTATATTAAAGACAGTTAACCCTAAATAGGTACTGCTCCCTAAATCAAAGCAATGCGAATCACTCTTGAACGGCAGCAGCAACAGAGATTTCTGCACGCTTACGTAGACCAAATATTTCCTAATAGTAGTGCAAAATTACATGAAGTGAAACAACAATTAGCTACATGTAAATCGAGAGGTACATTTATGTTCATTGTATAAATACTGACGCGATTCTGAGGAACACCGAAGTATGGCATTTTATAACGCTAGTACGACTTGGAATTTCCCTATATTACGCATATTAGTAAGTATTGATTCTTAGATTTCCCATACCTAATGCACTATATTTCTGATGGTTTCGGGGTATAGCGCCATTTATAGAGTTATCGTTATTGAAAGCATCGAATAATTGTTTCTTAAATTATTTATTTATCTTGTGTAAAGTGTCGTTGACAACCGTAAGATACGTATACAAATTTGCAAAACACTACGTGTAACTATATGAGTCAGTTTAAGTGAAGAGGTATTATAGCGTACAGATAGATTTTGTATGACGCTCAGCTAATCCCGTTTTATTAATAATGATTTTTTTCTCTTCGTCAGTCAGCCGTCTAGAGACCACAATAACCTTAAAACCATTAAGACATCTGTTATCAGTTTTTTTCCACCATATTGCTGAATCTTGGTGATGTGTTTGAATTGCAGTGCTGCACTTTGATCTTACTTATGAGATGCAGTGGCTAGTTCGTATACAGGAAACGTTAGTATAGTAGCAATAACGATATGCTATGCCCACTTTACGCTGACTTTGATCCACTTTGACATTTCCATTGATGTTGCCTACATACGGGGGGGGGGGGGGGGGCGGGGGGGAGCAGTGAAATCATCACTCTTATCACTGACACCATCATCCTTGGAAGTGGTGTCATTATCTTTATCAGTGGGAAGCAATGCCCCTCTCCCACCCTCCACTGCTTATCTACAGACAATATTATTGCAATATTAAAAATCAACAACAGAGGAAATAAAGCAATTGTGGTAGTGGAAAATTAATTAACACTTCCCCTTCCCCTGTTACCAACCAATCACAGGACAGTACTCCTTATCTCCAGCCAGTCACAAAACTGTATTAAAAGTCCAAGTTGGTGGAAACAGACCAAGTGAGTGCTTTATTTACCACGCCAATTCTTTGTGTCTCCAGCTAGTCAGAGCATATTATTAAAATTATGTTGAAAATTGTGTTAAATTACATTATTTCTTACATACACTTCAAGTCATGTTCCCTTCCCTGCCCTTATATCCAGTATATCATAGCGCAGTACTAAAACAGTGCAAGAGATGATCTAAACATACAAATTGAGTGACCCCTCGTCTTTCTCCACTCAATCAGAGCCTAGTATTAAAAATGGCACCAGACATGTAGGAAAAATTACGTAACCTCCACATGAAAATCTCATTGTTTCCTTGAAAGTAAAAGATATTTTACTTGAAATTTTCATTAATTCTTTGAATGTCACAGATATTCATGATCTCCAGCATTAAAAAAATGGTTTTAAGTAACGTGGCGTATATACATACAAAATGTATACTTTATAACTCCACTTTTTTCAGTGCAGTGTTAAAAAAATTCAAGTTAATGGAAATAGACCAGTTGAGTGTTTTATAGTCATACTCCTTCTAGTAAATACCCAACACTAAATGGAAAATGGTACACAGTAAGTGGTAAATGCTAATTGGTGACCAGTAAATTCTAAATGGTAAATGCTAAATGGTAAATGCTAAATACTAAATGCCAAATAGCAAACACTAAATGGTAAATGCTAAACAGTAAATACTAACACTAAATGCTTGATGGTAAATGCTAAGCGTCTCTTGCTAAATGCTAATTGGTAAATACGAAACACTAAATTGTCAACGCTAAATGATACATGCTAAATGGTAAACACTAAGCAGTAAATGCTAAATGCTTAGCAGTAAACCAGAGTGGTAAAATATAAATGGTAAACACTAAAGTTTAAAAGTTAAATGGTAAATACTAAATGGCAAATGCCTAATGCCTAATGCATAATGTCTATTAATTACTGACTGTCACTAATCACTGGCCGTCTTTGAGCACTGGCAATTACTATCACTGACTATCAGTCTTGCCCTCAAAGTGTATCATATTATCCCAAAACGTATCAAATTATCCTAAAAACTGTATCAACCTGTTCCAGTAGCTGGGTGTAGAAGACTGCATAAGGCTTTATGGTGCCTACACCTAATGTCTACTGCCTAAAGTGTAACACCTCTAGGCAACAACATTATAATCAACTACAGAATGACAACTGTTCCCCCTCGCCCTCCAGTAACTGCTGTCCATCTCATGACAGAACACTACTTAAGATGCAGTAGCACCTGATGCTTAACAGCTAATGCATTAGTAACGAGAGCTAAATGTCATCTATAGCAAACCAACAGTAGTTGGAATAGCGATTTTAGATATTTCGAAAATTCTCAACAAACTTTGTGAAACTGTGCTACAAAGACACTGATAACCTCATACACCACATCAAACTACCAGTGTCTATGAAGACATCTGTAGCATGTGCTTATGAGGTTCAATATTTTGGGACTCCCAGAGAATAACAAATATGATATTCCGCTGCTGAATAAAAAGTGGTTGGTTTGATGAAAGATGAACTGAGTGCAGAACCTATGGAAAAATGTATGCACTTTAAATCGAGTATTAGTGCGTAACACACAGAGAAAAATGTGTAAAACAATCGTCTACAAATAGGCTCACCATTGACTCTTACAAGCATTGCATCTTAGAATCAAAAGTGAAAACAACTGAGCAGTTTGTCATTCACACAAATAAGCATATTATTTCGACTATTAAACAACTTAAACTCTCTTTGTCTCCTCAGAATGACAAACGATATATATTTCCAGGTGAGGTAATTGCACTGGCATGAGGACATTACTACTTCAAAAATAATGACTGTGAAGAACTGATCAGCTTTGTCGAAAAAATGTTGTAATAATGTAAATACTTGGAACAATGATAAATAAATACTTGGAAGATGCTGTTTGCACATAATGTTAGTTCCTGATTCGTTTTACTGAAAAATCTAAATGCTTACAAAATGTATAAATAAAGTCAATACCTGAAAAAATCATGACTACATATAACAAACATACTAAAAACATGTAGTATAAATATAATAAAATATGTAAATAGTGGAACGGTATAAAAATACTCTATGAGGAAAGTAAATGGTTTTGCACAAAATTTTGTATTTAGGATATTTTTGGTGTTTATGTTTTCCAGCTCCATACTTTGTTTCTTTCACATAACAGTAGAGAATGTGCATCTCCTCTAAGCTGTACCATATCTTATATGAAGATAGCTGAGACACTCAGAGATAACTCCATCTGTACTGGCCTGCTTTCTCTGCACTGGCCTTTTCTATCTTTCACAGCACCAAATGTACTTTGTACTAACATGTGTATCCTACATGTATCTGTGAATGACTGACAAAAGCTCGAGAGATGGAGTATTTATACTTTTTCGTAAAAATTTACGAAAGATGGCAATTAATAATGAGACAAATGTGCACAAACAGAGGTGTGAGATGGGTTTTAATGATGAAAATTAAATGAGACAGTACAGAGCGCAATTACATGCAAAGTTTGTTATAGTCTCTGTGAAAACTGACAAGAATTGATTAATGATCACATGTGTGCTTAGGGAGTATATAGTATATTTTACATATGAAGTAGAGAGATGTGTGTGTGTGTCTGTGTGTGTGAGAGAGAGAGAGAGAGAGAGAGAGAGAGAGAGAGCGAATGATTTCTTTGAATCAGAGGAACCACATATGTGCACAGTCTCTTTGATATATAATATGTAGAGAGAGAAAAAATTATTTTGATTGAAATGGGTGTTTAAGAAGTATAGTATGTGATGCAAGAAATACAGAGAGATTGCATGTTTGTAAGGAGCAGAGAATTTGCCATATAGGGACGTTATTTTGATATTTATGCACAAAATAATGAGTTTTCAAGTGTCATATCTTTGACTTTCGAGGAATTAATAAATATTTTTGACTTTCAACTTGAGGGTTCGTAATTTTTGCTTCACTATGGCGCTGTTTCTACAATTCGTTTAAATATTACAGTTTGACTGCTCGTACAAAAGAGGAGGGGCAACAAGCAATTAGTCAGTTTACACTATCTCTTGCATTTTCTTTTAATACTGCACTGCAACTTGCTGGGGATGAATAGGGTGAAAGGCCCGACTCGATGTGTACATCACAGTGTGATTTGACACATTATAATGATACACTCTTATTGGTTGGAAATGGAGAGGACATGAACTGTTAAGCAAATTTGACACAACACTCTGCTTGGTTAGAGATGAGAGAAAGGAGTGTGTGGTATGAAGCACCCAACTGATCTTTTTCCATTATCTTGAATGTTTAATACTGCACTATGACTGGCTGGAGATAGGGAGGAGGGTACGGTTTTTAATTTCCCAGTCTCTTTCGTAATATTACACTCTGATTGGATGCGAAAAAGATGACCTGGAAGGGATAAAAAGCAGACATTTGGTCTGCTTCCATCATCTCCTACATTTTTTTCACTACTGCGCTACGATCTGCTGGAAATATGGTGGAGAAAGAGCTTGAGATTTTATGTGTACATCAGAAATAACATATTTGGCGACAGGTCTAGACATTATTTTAGTACTATGCCCTGGTTGTTTGAGGACAGAGAGGATGAAAATTGTATATACATCACACACATGGTCTGTTTCCACCATCTAGGAATACCAATACAGTGTTACAACTAGCTAAAGGTAAGGAGCATTGTGCTATGGTTGGTTAGTCAAAGGAGATGGCTGGAGTTAATTAATTTTCCACTAATACAATGGTGTTATTCCTGCTTTCTTGTATTTTTAATGCTGCTCTAAGATTGCCTGGAGATAAAGCGGTGAAGGGAGGGGGAAAGGCCCATGACTTACAACTGGTATGGATGGTGGCATCACTGATACGGATGATGACCTCATTGATAAGAGTGATCTCATCAGTGCCCTACCCCTGCATTGAGGCAGCCGCAATGGAAAGGTCAACGTAAATCAGAGTCGAAATAGCCCTGATTATATCACATTACAGGAACAAATACTATGTAACCTCTGTCTTTGAAAACAGGCACGAATCTTCAAATGTATGTGAATTACAAGTACTTAACAGAAATCATTCATAGCTTAATAGACACGTATTCTTCATGAATCAATCCACGCCCTTTTAGACTACTCAAGAGCCAAGAATCTGCGAATATCAGCCGTATGCGTATCAGCTGCAGGGGATTCCATCTCAACCTAAGAATACAAAGCAACTCAGCTCACGGGGAGTTCCTTGTGTTTCTCACGAGAAGAATACATGAGATGATGACTGGACTCTGCACAGTTCAATAAGTGTAATCTGTATGGCATCTTAAGTGCCTTGCATGGTCTGCGAACGTTTCAGACATTCCTGGAAAACTGGGCCACGTTCACTCCCCTGAAAAATCGTATTTCTGGGAGGCATCTGGTAAAGTTGAAATTTCTGGACAGTGTGTCAGAGAAGAATGCTTTAAAGAGCATGGCTTTTAATATGTAAATATGATTCTTCAGTTTCTCCTATCATATTCATTGACTGAACAGTCTACAGATGTACAATGGCTGGAGGGGACCTAAGTTGGCCGTGTGTCCCCAGTGTTCTTCATGATGGTCATGTGTCTGATAGCAAAACACTATGGACTGTATAAACTGTCAGTACACCATAAAGTGTTTGAATTTGTAAATGGTTTAATAACGCCACTTACTATAACAAGACAGCTGGCTACAATAAAATGACATCAATACCTATGGAGCATGTACCTTGCATTGGCAGTTCAGACGATGACGTTGGGGAGGAGATGGTGTGTTGATCCAGCGTGTGCATCCTGGCTGTGCCTGCGCTACAGAGATGGTTGCTGATGCCACAACCCTCAGTCAATTGTAGGAGGTAGACTAGCCTCTGGATGCCAGAGCAGAGCTGGTGAGGAGGTAAGGGCAGTAGCGGCTGTGGCTGCTCGCACAGCAGTGACTTCCGTGCAGTGACGAATTCCCATCTTATATGGCGGAGCATGCTATGCAGGATTTTGTCTTGGTGACTGTTGTTTCTTCACCGCTCCCAATACCTGCACCACTACATATTGCATGGATAGTGGTTCTGTACAGAAGGAAAAAGAAGAAGTACATACACATTATAAACTCACCTGCTGCTGCACGGAAAGATTATTTGTATATCCATCTCGCCCTGGGTCTGTGAGATATCCCTCAGCTCATCTGGCATCTCCTCACAGCGACACAGCTCCCTCTCCATCTCCTCCAGCCATCGACTGAGGTTGCCAAAATTACCTACAACAACAGCACATTGATCTTTGAAATAAGGATGTATATATAAAAGCAAGCATATTTTATTTTTCAACTATTCATTTATGTGATAACTGATTAGGGTTTCTACCCTCCCTCCTCCTGTTAATCGAAATCGTCTGCAATAACAACAAAGAACATGCCTGCAACATCATATTAGGTATACAATGAAATTTGATTTAACATAAGTATAATATGTCCAACAGCAACATATTGCACATACACACAGCACTATGATGAAGAAAAAAATATATATTTACGATGATGCTGTTGCTGCTGCTGCTGCTGCCACAGCTGTATCACAGCTTCCAGCTGATCCACGATTTGGTGGATGTATGCTGAAACAACAAGAAATGTGCTGAACACAGACATCTTAACAAATGTTACGAAATCTGAAGAAATGCTATGGAACCTACGAAATCCAAACATACAGTGATCTGATACTACAACACTTTTTTAGCTTCAAATCTGAACACACAGGGGTTTGATGCTATTACTTTTTTTTTTTACAAAAATTTACTCTACAAAATCCTAGCTGATTCTATGAAACCTAAATCTGAGCAAATGCTATGATACCGAAATCTGAATGCAGAGCATTCTGATACTAGGAAACGTTTCTTTACAAAAATATGCAGAGTAAAATCCGATCTCATGCTATGAAATTAAATATGTGCTTACCTGGTAATTCTCCTTGCCTCGAGTGTTTGGCACTGCTACTGGTGATGCTACCGGTACTGGCTGAAAAGTGCTTCATCCTGCAAGCAAACTAACTCAGAAACTGGCAAACTGGCAATCAAACTAATTCAACCATGGACGATAGCAGAATATGGACAAGAGTGGAGGCAGGAGAGTTTATATACCTTCACTGATTCAGCATTATCCAATAGGAAAGTGGTATTCTGAGAGGAGATGAATACCCCATCTGCATGTTTGGACATGTTTGTTTACATAATATGAAAGGGTTGCCATCACTTTATGGTTCGTTTTCTGATTATCACAACTTCTGGTCGCTGTGCTACACCAGTCAACCCTGTGTGTGTGTCTCCCTCCTGACTTGCATGTGCAAGAATACCCAAGATGGCCAGCATGGCTGTGGTTCCTGGCATGTCTGCCTTGCAGTCAGTGTGAAGAAGTGATTGGAAGTCTTTTGTCACTGGAAATGGATTGGGTGGTGGAGTAGGCTGTTTGTTTTCTCAAGTGTTAGGGCATGCAAGACTTAGGATATATTTAGAGTTATGAGCTATTAGTGGTGGAAATTTAAGTACTTGATTTGCAAAATGCCTGCAGTTGAGTTTTAGATGTCAAAAAATATGTTTTTTATGAAGAAGAATAATTGGAAGTGATCTGTTTGACTCCTGTAAATTGTTATACAACTTATTTAATGAGATCGTGCAAATGGACAATTTTCTGCCATTTCTGATATCTCCATTCCACCAGGTCTCCCTTTGTCTCAAGCCCTAGCTGATAGGAACACAGCTTTTTGAGGAGGGGTTGAAACCTCTGTCTGCACATCTGAAGACGTTGCTTCAAACACAAACAGAAGTTAGACATTTGAGACAGACTGGGACAGGAAGCGAATCTAGAATTTCCTGATCGACAGAATGCCAAAACCTGATGCTTTGTTTATGGCTGTGATATCAAAGGAGGCCAACATCTGGACCATGGTCAGTGTAATTATATATTTTTGACCTCTATGGCAGTGTCCAGACGACATCATATGTATGCAATCCTAAACAGTGGCTAATATACCACACTCTGTTCCATTCCTTGGTGCTTAAAGTTATTATGTTGTGAGAAGTGGGGTAGATGTGAGGTCTACCCAAGTGGGGTAATCCTGTCTCCCACCAACTTATTGAGTATGAGTATGCATCAATATATTATTATTGACATTGATTTGATTTCATGTTGTGAGATCCTTCATCTCCAGAACAGACAGTCATTTTCCCACCAAGTTCCAGATGGGAGAGGTGAGGGACTGAGTGGGGGTGGAAAGGGGAGGGTTGTAGGATTTCCACAGAGGAGAAGGGGTTAATTAATTGATCAATTTAGTTAATTCATCGATTAATTTGATAGCATTATTGGCAGGGGGGAGGGAACACTGGGGATTTCCTAGGTGAGTGGGGAATTGGAGGGGGAGGGGGTTGGGGGTTTCTCAGAAGGATCGATTATCTTCTGTGGGTCATAAATCAAACATCAGGAGCCATAAGTTAATTTCCATAACAATAGGTTTGCCCTCGAATGTGTGCTTCCCCCTGAATGTTTTCAACGTGCACAAACAAAACGCACCTGGCCTAGCTTTGCCCTACTACTGATGCTCCATGTGTGGATGAAGTCCTGGAATTCGTACTTTCAGTTTCTCGAGGGTCGCTCACTGCAGCCACTGAGCTACGTTGCACATCGCCATGTTACACGCTATAATTCGGATACCTCTACTAGCAGAGGGTTGCATCTTGCAACAGCAAAGCGAGAAAGTCAAGTGAGTAATATACATGACATGTAATACCTCAACTGATATTGAGAACAGAATAAAAAATGTGGAGGCATTACTTTTCAGCACACCCTTGTAAACAAAGAACATTCGAAATCTTGAAATATTATTGACACCGATGCTTTTGTTCAAATTTTGTCAAGGTACCCATTCAATGTTTTGTATCGTTTTTAATACCAGAACTTCGATAAGTACAGCGCTTTCTTTCGTGTTCTTTTTTTTTCAGCATCTGGACTTCTTACGTATTCTGAGTAACCGAAAAAGTTAATTTACTGAAATGCAGGCAGATGTGTTGGGTTGTTTCTCCAGTTGAGAAGAGTCACGAATACGTACGTTTAACGTACGGCGGATGCGCGGGACTCATAATTGCTTTCCAAGAAATCGTCTTGTAAAACTTCGGCAGCCAAACTTCGAGGGATTAAAACGGTCAGACTTGAGGATGCTGTTGACGTCGAGCAATTAGAGACGGTCCAATATCTCAGCTGTAAAAAAAACCTGGGAGGTATTCGGCAGTTGCCCTTTAGGGCCGACCGTTTCTATCTTCAAAACATACTACAAAAAACCGACTTTTGTACTTTCAAAACGTGCGTTTTGATATGATAAAGGCCATGTCAACGAATATCAATGACTTTTTATGTTGTTCTATTATCAAGTACAAAAAGAAATGACAGACGCATTCTGATCGGAAGTACTTTCTATCTTGGACACAAAGGCGACTGTTGAAGTGTGAATTTTAAGGCAAAAGTTCTGATGCTCTTGGTTTGAATCATTGATGCTGTTGTAAGAATTATTTGAGTTAGCCAAATACCTGAGAGCAACTGCTCAAAGTTGGATGACGACGAATAAAAGATTTCACAAATCGCTCAAGTTATCCACTGTGGCCACTTTGGATACAGCTGATGGTGCTCATACATGTGGTCCACATGGAACCAACATTGATATCCTCTACTAAAATTAGCATTCCTCCACTCATAGGCAGTTACCAAACCTACAAAGAAAATAATTTGCGTATAGTGTAGCTGCTAGAGTGAATAAATCTGTGTGTTTTTACGTTTGATTCATTTTCGTGAGGAGGGCACAACTTCTCGTATACACTTTATGTGTGCATCATTTAGCTCTATGTAAATACCTAAAGCACGCAGCGCATGGTTATAAAATGGCTCTGAGGACTATGAGACTTAACTTCTGAGGTCATCAGTCGCCTAGAACTTAGAACTAATTAAACCTAAATAACCTAAGGACATCAGACACATCCATTCCCGAGGCAGGATTCGAACCTGCGACCGTAGCGGTCGCTCGGTTCCAGACTGCAGCGCCCAGAACCGCACGGCTGCATGGTTATAAATGTCAGTACCAAGGAACACTTAACATGTCCTCGATTTATCACCTATACATCAGCAATCCGATACGGTACTTTTTCACTCAGTTTACGGTAAAGCCTGGAACGTCTGCAGATGACCTGTTCCATTGGGTCTATTGAGTTAACTTCAATTACTCTATACTTCTTAGCACATCTGTTTCTCGGTGTATCTGTGCTTTTGCTTCCGGGAAGGATAATGCAAAGCAGAGTGTTTCATTAGACAACCACAGCGGCACTTTAATGTTCAGCTGCTGTGATTTCTCAACCTCTTTATTTTACATTTCACGCATGTGCAGGTACACTGAAGCGCCAAAGAAACTCACATGGGCATTCGTATTCAAATACAGAGATATGTAAACAGCCAGTATACTGCGAGTTGTTAGATCGGTTACTAATGTTACAATGGCAGGTTATCAAGATTTAAGTGAGTTTGAAGGTGGTGTTATAGTCGGCGCACGAACAATGGGACAAAGCAGCTTTGAGTTAGCGATGGTGTGGGTATTTTCCCGTACGACTATTTCACGAGTGTACCTTGAGTATCAGGAATCCGGTATAACATGAAATCTCAGACATCTCTGCAGCCGGAGAAAGATCCTACAAGAACGGGGCAAACGACGATTGAAGAGAATCGATCAACGAGGGGGAAGTTCAACCTTTCCTCAATTTGCTGCAGACTTCAATGATGGGCCATCGACAAGGGTCAACGTGCGAACTATTGAATGAAACATCACCGATATGGCCTTTCGGAGCCAAAGTTCCACTCGTGTACCCTTGCTGACTGGACGACACAAAGCTTTACGCCTTGCCTGGGCCCGTTAACACTGACATTGGACTGGTGATTGCTGGAAACATGTTGCCTGGTCGGACGAGTCTCGTTTCAAATTGAATCGAGCGAATGGACTTGTATGGGTATGGAGACAACCTCATGAATCCAATGACCCTGGATGTTAGCATGGGACTGTTCAAGTCAGTGAAGGCTCTGTAATGGTGTGGGGCGTGTGCCGTTGGAGTGATATGGAACCCCTGATACGTCTATATATGACTCTGACAGATGACACATACGTAAGCATCCTCCCTGATCACCTGCATCCATTCACGTCCATTGTGCATTCCGACGGACTTGGGCAAATTCCGGCTGGACAATGCGACACCCCAAACGTCCAGAATTGCTATAGAGTGGCTCCGGCAACACTCTTCTGAGTTTAAACATTTCCGCTGGCCACCAAACTCCCCAGATATGAACATTATTGAGCATATCTGGGATGCCTTGTAACGTGTCGTTAAGAAGAGATCTCCACCCCCTCGTACTCTTACGGATTTATGCACAGCCCTGCAGGATTCATGGTGTCAGTTCCCTCCAGCATTGCTTCAGACATACAACTGTGTTTGTTAAGAATACATGATGTATTTCTGTGTCCCGTGGTATGTTCCTGTGTTCCTCTTCCTTTCTTAGCTCAACTGCTAGACATAGAGTTTGAGTGTCTATGTGTGATATATACTTTGGTTCACGGGCACGGTGTCTTTGAATGGTACTGTCAGTTTAACCACTTTTCTGTAGACTTTAAGTAGAGTTCTGCTGCGTCAGAGAGAGATCAGTGGAAACTGGTCAGCAGCTACTTTTTAGGTTGGTACAGGAACGTGGGACTTATTTTCGCTGCTACTTGTGGATCTCGGTCTGGTAGCGTGATGCTCTGTGCTCTGGGGTTTCCGTAAGTCACTGCGTCTGTTGAGATCATCTCTAGTAATGTCAGCTAGGAAGTCAGAATGCGTAAGACCTGGTTTAGTTTGAGATGATAATGCATTTATTTTAGGTGTAGCCATGGTAAATCATAGCTGAGAATTTATTTCAGTCAGGGAGTGCTATCATGCCTATTTCTATTTTATATCTTTGACTCGATTCTTTGCCCTGCGGCAACTTTGCGATGGGAGAGTGCTTTAACAAATTTGTATCCCATGACAGTGTGAGACTCTTACGTGTGAAAGTGTTTGTGTTTTGTGTATGTTCGTGTTACGATTCTCTTACTGGTGGTTTAATTTTATTTCACTTCGCGAGTTTAGAGTTTCTCGTGTCGTTGTGGATGGTGATAGCAGCCAGGTGCTTCTCATGTGGTGTACTGAGTCTTCAGCTCTGCTAATTCATCTCTTTTACTATGACCTCTTTCAATACTTCTACTAATTCTGTGTTTTACATTCCGCAGAGCGGGGTAGCCGCGCGGTGTGGGCACCTTGTCACAGTCCGTGCGGCTCTTCCCGTCGGAAGTTCGAGTCCTCCCTCGGGCATAGGTGTGTGTGTTGTCCATAGCGTAAGTTAGTTTAAGTTACATTAAGTAATGTGTAGGCTTAGGGACCGATGATCTAAGCAGTCTGCTCCCATAAGACCTTACCACAAATTTACAAAATTTTGACATTGTGTTTGTTATCTGGTATTAGACCATGTGTAGTACCGTCGCGTAGTGAGCCTTTAACACGGCATCATCATTTCTTCAAGTTCATTGTTCAGCTCGTGTACCAGTCTGCTTTTATCCTAAATGTTTCAGTATTTTCCATATTTCCAAAGCGGAGAATCGCTATGCGAACTACTGACCTCGCTCTGACGGGCAAAGCTAGTTACTCTCTGGTTCACCGTGTGTAAGTTTTTTGTACGGAATAATTCTCATGGTTTCTTCTTTCTGTGTGCATATTGTTGCTATGCATATGCCTGTGCGTGTAATCTGAGGAATCCTTTTTACTAATCGTATACTCTTACCACCTGTTGAGAAATGGTTTATGACGTGGATACTATATTACAAGTATCAAGCGTTTCAAACATTCCCTTGCGATTATGATTTTATCCGATGTTGTTGTATTACTTAGTGCATAAATAGATGTTCAATGGTTTCTCAGTTGTGATCCTATCGTTACGTAGCGCAACCTATCCAACTTTTCGGTCTGTTTTCTTCAGAGCAATGTGATTATCAATGAGTATTTGACTTCTAATATTTTATTTGATGTGTTAATATGAGGGTTTTATTTTGGAGTCCTGTAATATAAATAAACACTGCTTTATTGAGCAACAGTCAGATTTAAATAGGATATTTGGTTGAAGATGACATATCTAAAGGGTGACACTATAGAGCACGCGTATGTCGCAGACTGATATCACATAAGCTTCGAGCTGAAAATAATCAGAAACATACAGGTACAGCATGAAACGCAAAAACCACTGGAAAAAACGTATAAGGATAGTAGTAAGCAAAGATGACATAAAACGTAAGACGTATGTAGCAGCTTGTAGGTCCCACACATTGAAGAGAAAAGCGTTTTATGCCTGAAAATATAACATTCGGTATAGTTTCGGAGCTTATTACTGAAGTAGAACTGTGCATTAAAACAGTGAAGAGCGGCAGAAATAGCCGCAAGTTTGTTTGACTATTGGGAGAACGTTAGGAAAATGCTAAAAACCTTGGAGTGGCCGACCGTTGAACAGAGATACCGATTACTCCGCGGAACCTAGTCACAAAGTTTCAAGAACCAGTAAGAATGCAGTACAGCAGCCTACGTTCCGCTCCTTTATGGACTACGAATACAAGGTTAGACTAACAACTATCGCCCAAGCAGAGGCATTGAGACAATCATTTCCCCGCCTTCTATAGGTGAATGGAATGGGAAGATATCGTAACGCGTGGTGCGATCGGAAATGCCTTACGGCCACAGTGCGTTCCAGCGTACAAATGAAGATGTACATACACTTTTCATGCACTGTCACAACTAGGTTTTTCTCTGCACGAGTTGCTCTTCCTTCCTACCTCATTTACACGCGATTTTCCACCTAAGCTTCCCAATTATGAATTCTAATAGTTGCGGGGAAAAAAGTTTCTTTAGGAGACATATTTACTATCATTTTGAAAGACCTAATACACGTATTGATCAGCCAATATTGCTCGCCCTAGAAGATTTATTATTTATTCTCTAATCTATATTAATAACAAAACTGTGAAATCGTCGTGTCTGTCTGCTTGTCTTTGAACCCGATAATCTCCAAAACTACTGGACGGATTTCTACGGGCTTTTCACTGGTAAGTCTAGAGTAGCTTGGGGTAACGTATAGGCTATATTTCATCAAAATCGGATCAAGGCAAGAAATATCTCAAGTTAAAGTTGTACTAAAACTTCTCCGTCTTTGTGTCTCTGTCTTGACACGTTAAATTCCAGAACTATGGGACGGATTTTTATGGGATTTCCACTGATAGCTTCAGCGTAGCTTGGAGCACCGTATGGGTTATATATCGTCAAAATCGGATCAGAGAAAAAGATATCCTTACATAATATTAAAAACGTATGTATGAGTGTATTTTCCACATCTCCTCCGAAACCACGGGTTTGATTTCAAACGAACCTGGTACACGTATCACTTACTGTCTGGAATCCCTGTGACGGTAAGAACAACCTACCTATCAGTGAGGTGGGGGTGGGGATGAAAAAGAAGTGTAGGACACGACGCGCGAATACACAGATTTTATTCATCCAATATTTGAGAACGAGTGCACTTGGTGACTTGCACATAATTTCAAAGCTTTACGAAACTCTTTCTTCCTGACGCCCCTACATATTGATGATAAGAAGAAAATTTTTCCCTTACTACATTTTCGCTGTTCATTTCCGCATGAGGTATGGCGGTTTAATTTATTATTTCTTCATTACTAATTATATTCGCGACACATTCTGCAGACAGTGTTCACAAATAGTAAATGTACCTGGAAAATTATATCTGTGTACGTCACTTAGTTCAGGATATATGACGTCGTAAGCATTTCGAAGCGTAAAAACCTGCCGCATCGTGCAGGACGCTTATTATTACTAATCCGCCAAACCGATTTCAATGAAATTTGGTAACGAGATTACTTGAATCCTGAGGAAGAACATACGCTGTTTCAGTACAAGTTACTCACTGATTTAAAGAATATTACGCAAATAAGGGATAAACATTTGCTCTTTGAAAATGCTATTTACTCTCCGAATTTTGAACTTTATCACATTTGTGAAAATCCTTTTTTGGTTGGTATGTGCTACGTGATATGATTTAAAGCAATAAATAGAATACTTATAGCATCTTCAATATCTTTAGTCCATACTTTCACCCTATTTGTTGCATAGTGTACATGTTGCATAATGTGTAGCTACTACGAACACTATCCAATATTTGAGAACGAGAGAATATAGTGACTTGCAACAAACTATTTACACATAATTGCAAACCTTTGCGAAACTTTTCTTCCTTACAACCCGCACAAAACGATGAAAGGAAAAAGTTTACAGCTTACTAAATTTTTGCTGTCGCATTAGGCATGGCGTTATGACATTTGCGTTTATTGTTTCTTTGCTACTAACTCTATTCGCAACACGTTTAGTAGACACGATCCACACATGCTGCTGAATGTATCTAAAAAATTAAATCATTGTATCGTAAATAGCTCAGGATGTATGAGGGAAGGAGGATATGGACAGAGAGAGTGGGAAGATGAGATTGACAAAGTAAGGAAAGAAGAATTTATGGACAGGGAGAGGTGGGGAGAGGAGGTGGACAGAGAGAGGGGGAGAGGAGATGGACAAAGGAAGGGAAGAGGAAATGATGGACAGGGAGGTGGAGGAAGAGGAAATGGACAGAGATAAGGGGAGAGGAAATGGGCAGCGACAGGGGTAGAGTAGCAGATGGACAGAGAGAGACGCAGGAGGAGACGCAGTGAGCGGGTGATGGGGGGATGGAGGAAGTGGAGAGAAAGAAGGGGAAGAATACGGTGAACAGAGAGGAGACAAAGGAAATGTACTGACAGAATTGAAATAAATAGAAACCAGAGCAGCGCTGGGTACTCAGCTAATTAATAATAACCTCCTATCGGTGACATTTTCCGTGGCGTTCAGTGATTAATAATGGGAGCTTTCATGTCGCTGTCACTTACCCCATCTTGCCTTTCCGTGCTGCTTCAGTGCTAACACTTCCTCTCATTATGTATCAGTTCAAAGCGGTGCTGTGTGACTTACAAATGCCCGAATGGCCGCAACATCAGAGGCCTGAACTACACTCTCGTACGGGACTACACGTTACCTGGCAACTGTGAAGCAAAAAAGCAGCTTAAAGTACCACTGTTTTTGAGCAGGCGTCGTGGGTAGTTCAGGAGCCTAAATTAAAACAAAAGAAAAGAATATCCTCAGAATTCCTACGTGTTGACTCCTTTACAATAACATATAGATGGATTATCTGTTTAGATCACTCTCAATAAAATCTTATGCTCTCATTTCATAAAACAGTCCGAAAAATCCTTTGAATGCAAAACGTAATCCTGATGTTGAATTTGTTGATACGGGATTTTATGCATCACCGCCTCGACCCATGAGGTCTACATTTGAAAGTGTAAAATTTCTGTGTTCGGCGAGATTCAGACTGGCTTAATGTAGATTTAAGACAAAAGTGATTCCGTACGCTTGATTTCACCTGCGGGGCTTACGGATCCAGCGCTTCCACTACAGGAATGCAAATCTAGTCTCAGCAGCTTGGACTAATATGCATGAACCATGTACCAAACGGCATTCCTAGAGACGCCAGGTGTAGCACACTTACGTAGTAAACGAAAGAGTATGTGAGTGATCGTGCTGCAAGGAAGAAAGTGCGAAGAAAAAATTGATGTATAATTAATGAGTATTCTAGTCAGGCACGGGCTTATTCGAGACAAGCGGAAATATGCCGGTGGATGAAGAAGCGGGCGCTGCCTATACGTGGCAGGTTGAAGCTGAACGTATCGTCCATGTTTTACTCACTAAAGACGAAAAGCTAGCTAGTCTCTTATATGTATCGGTTGATTGTTGGTTATTATGCTACAATGTTGGAAAAAGAAAGGAAATACATTATCTCATTGGCTGCCGTAAATTATGAAAAACAATACAAGGTCAGGACAAAGTCTTCCCCTGAGTAAAAGGAATTATTTCTAAGTAAACGTGATAATACAACTGTGTCGTTTATTGCCAACTGTAGCTTAGCTCATAAATCTTTTTATAGGTACACTTATGCCTGGTGGTTATAACTGAAGTGCGGCTACCCACGGAGGTCCGGTGTGGGGTGTAATTATCGTATGGCTGAGGAGCTTGGTAGATAAGCTAGTGCGTTAAAACTGAACCGAGTTACACTGGAAAACAAATCAGTTCCGCTTCTGACTCTAAATGACGGTATGACATCCACACTGCCATTTCGCAAGCCATAACATAAATGAACATTACGGCTGTCGAGAACAGAGACCGTGCAGTTTTAGTGAAACTGTTTTGTGTGAACGGCAGCGATTACAGCGCTGCATCGGGGGTATCGCTGACTGAAAAGTCTGAGCTGAGGCACGATGTCATTAAATGGTTCAAAGAAGATGATAATGAAATTCGAAAATACGGGTAAGCTTGGTGTGACACCTGGAAGAGGAAGGCGTCGTGTCCTGGTGGAAGTTAATGACGAAGATGATGTTGTTGTAACCGATCATGCACCATTGTGCTCATTCAGTGTCACGAGCATTGTCCATCCCAGCCGGCCATGGTGGCCGTGCGGTTAAGGCGCTTCAGTCCGGAACCGCGCGACTGCTGCGGTCGCCGGTTCGAATCCTGCCTCGGGCATGGATGTGTGTGATGTCCTTAGGTTAGTTAGGTTTAAGTAGTTCTAAGTTCTAGGGGACTGGTGACCTCAGATGTTATGTCCCATAGTGCTCAGAGCCATTTGAACCATTTTTTTGTCCATCCCATGGTCAACACTACGGAATATCTTGTGGTCTATCTTGCATTGGTTACCCGCACTCGATCCAGACGGTGCTGCAACTGAAACCTCGTGATCCACATCAACGTACTGAATTTGCTCTTCAGCTTCTGTCACGGACTGATGTTGATGACGGAGCGATGAGGAATATTTTACACTACAGGATGCAGTGAATCCACAGAACTGCCGAATTTGGGGTACTGTTAATCCGCGTGTTGTGCACGAAGAGTCATTTCACTCGCCGTATTTGATTGTGTGGAGTAGTTTCACAAGCAGCTATATTCTCGGTCCGTTCTTTGATGATAATACAATACAATACAATACAATACAATTTCACGTGTGCCTTGACATCTGCACGTTCAAGACACTCTTGTAAAACGTGATTCCTGCTTTGGAAGAGCGAAACTGTGTGGAAAACACTATTTTCATGTATGAGGGGGCGACACTTCATGTCACTCACCCAATGAAAGATCTGCTTACTGCAACCTTCAAATGGCTCAAATGGCTCTGAGCACTATGGGACTCAACCGCTGAGGTCATTAGTCCCCTAGAACTTAGAACTAGTTAAACCTAACTAACCTAAGGACATCACAAACACCCATGCCCGAGGCAGGATTCGAACCTGCGACCGTAGCGGTCTTGCGGTTCCAGGCTGCAGCGCCTTTAACCGCACGGCCACTTCGGCCGGCTACTGCAACCTTCCGTGAACGTGTTATCTCCAGAGGTTTACCAGACACATGGTCCGCAAGATCATCTGATCTGAACCCACGTGACTTTTGGCTCTGGGGATGTCTAAAAGGACGCCTTTACCAGTGACGTGTTCGGTCTCTACCTGATCTGACGGTTTGTATAAACGAACACGTTGCTCACTTTCCACTGAAACTGCTGCGAGCAACTGTTTAAGTGGTTTTACGGATGCAGCATCCCGTCAACGTCTCCGGTGCTCATAATTAACAAACTGTGTGAGCTGTGGTTAATAATAAAATCAAAATTATGTCTTTCTCACTTGTTTGACCTTTTCTGCCTACGTCCGATTCGTAATCCATTACACATGGAAACATTTCTATACGTCTTTATTGCATTAATATGACCAAATTTGAACCTGGTGGCCACAAATAGAAGTAATTTTTTTTTTCCAGAGTGATTCGATTTTGCATTAGCACATTACAGTACCTACCAAGATTTGCTGGCCTACGATAATTATGGCCCACACTGGAACTCTGTGAGTAACTGCACTTCATTTATAACCACCAGGTACAAGTACTGTGACAGAATCTGATTTTATTTTTTTCTCTTGTCACAGGTAGCGTAGTGTAGGACTGCCGCTGCCGCAATGTCATCTATGCAGGAGAAAGGGCAATGTCCTTTGTGCTTTCATGAAACTATCACAGTTCAGCAACAGTTCTGAAGTGCGAATGGTCGAGGTCTACCAGTTGTAAGCGGTATGAAAAGTTTATTGGTGAGACGGCAATAAGCTGTAGACCTTGAGTGAGTAAGGGCACTGTTCGTGCCGTGCTACAGCATTTCAGTGCCGTCCGCAGAAATTGACACGTTCTATTTTAAGAGAAACAGACATTCCTCAGAGCACTGTGGCGAAGATTTTACATAAAAGGCTGTGTCTCCGTACGTAGAAAGTACAGCTGCAGATGACAGGCTCAGATGTGCGTAGTTTTACTAGGAACATGCTGGGACGAATCGATGCAAATAATGACTACCTCAATAAACATGTTTTCCAATGAAGCGACTTTTCATATTTTCGGGATAATAGTGGGACATAGCGGCTGTATCTGGTTGTCGAAGGGACAGTCCGAAAGTAAATGTGTGGTTTGTCTTAATGCACAACGCAATTTTCGGACCTTTCTTTTCCACTGTGCCTCCCATTACGGACGCAGATAATCTGTACATGTGGTATCTTCGCGTCGCCCCTCAGATACATAAATTTCAACCATGTGTTGTGCTTCAACGAGATGATGTACTGCCACACTCGGGTTATTTGTTTGTCAATATCTGAATGAAACATGATGGATCTGTACAGACGGTAGAACATCGTGCCCACCACGTTCACTCTTACGGCACGAATACGAGATGCTGTAGAGATGATGACAGAATAGATGTTGGTGAAGATATGGGCAGAAACTGAGTATCGCTTATACGTTCTAGGAGCATAAAACGTAGCATATGTGGATGTGCATCCATTAAAAAAAAAAAAACCTTGAGTTAAGCTACCATTTGCAACACGTCGCGTAGCTGTTGTGGACTCAAGATTATTCCTAATTGTAACTCCACATATAAATCCCTCAGGCACTACAGTCTGGAACCGCGCGACCGCTACGGTCACAGGTTCGAATCCTGCCTCGAGCATGGATGTGTGTGATGTCCTTAGGTTAGTTAGGTTTAAGTAGTTCTAAGTTCTGGGGGACTGATGACCTCAGAAGTTAAGTCCCATAGTGCTCAGAGCCATTTGAACCATAAATCCCTCAGAAAATGTCAATCAAATGCCCCAATGCTATGACGTTATACGAAATTGAGATCAATCTTGCTCGGTAGGAGGTCAGTTAGAGTTGTACAATACAGTACAATGCCTTTATTTCACTTGATGTTCCAATTAGTAGTATCGTAGTATTTCATATCGGGAACAGGATGTGCAGCCGTGAACGCCTACATTCCTTGGGCTCAAATCGGAAGGGTAAGGCCAGCCGGGTCAAAACAGCTCCTTCGGACACAATGAGCGCTCGGAATGAGTAGCAGAAACACTCTGGTCCGAAGTGAGGCTCGCCGCCCCAGCCGGAAGACTGTCAGATGCATACACCTGACGTCTCTTGAGATATCAAGTTGCCCCATAAAACATAGAATTTTTCCATTTTTATGCCCGTGGGGAGGAAGACACAATCCAGGGATTTTTTCCAATTTAAATGCAAGCTTCCCATTTGCTAACAGCAAGAAACTGTCATGTAGAGCGAGATGGAAAATAGTGAGTAGCGAGAGGACTGGTGGATGGAGAAAAATGAATATTAGAACTTGAAACGAACCCCAGCACTGGCTGGTGACAGCGAAGTGGGAGTCGAGAGGACATTACCGCCCCCTGAAAGACTAGTGGTTAACCACCCTAAACTAAAGTATAGCAAGAAAAGGTTTATAAATGTAACAATTCTGCTTCGCTAAGGCCCACCCCATCTAACTTGAGAGACAGCTCGCTCCCATAAACCGAACCGGAAAGGTAAATCTCATAGCTTCAGAAATGACTTTTTTTGCAGCCGTGGAGTAACACTGTCGCTGCTGACCTCGTCCGCTCCGCGACACCTGCCGAAACAGCCTACCGTCATGATCCAATGCAGCCCTGGCGAGTTTGTAAGTGTACACCAGGCGGCTTAATGCTTCGCAACTTTCAGCCATCTCATATTTCGGCATCTCAACAGGTAAGACAGTGAGACCGAACAAGCACCAATTAGGGGTAGTGACTTTTACAGGACGAGTAATGCTCAATAAGCTTAACTTATTCCAGTTTAGAATCCAGATATGGATTTTCATATCTGTGTTGCGCATTATATTCAGTTAGTTACTTCGCACTGTTTACACAATCAAACATAGGTGCCCATTTAACTTCATAGTCAGATACAATGTTTGAGTGTTTGATTTTGTTTGAAGTCAGACTGCACTTCGAGAATCTTTAGCCTTTCAATGTCAGACTGCACACCAAGAGCCATGAATTCTGACTTAAGGCCGTACTTCGTATTAGGTGCCCCGATCCTTATTCCCAACACATGTGAATACTTTGATATCAAGATTTATGCAGTTATCTTCATCAATGCAATATTGTATATCAATTTAAAGCCATTCTCCCCATTCATTTACCTACAAACCCCTCCGCACTGTTGGTTCGACACTGGACTCGCATTCGGGAGGACGACGGTTCAATCCCGCGTCCGGCCATCCTGATTTAGGTTTTCCGTGATTTTCCTAAATCACTCCAGGCAAATGCCGGGATGGTCCCTCGGAAAGGGCACGGCCGACTTCCTTCCCCATCCTTCCCTAATCCGATGAGACCGATGACCTCGCTGACTGGTCTCCTTCCCCAAAACAACCAACCAACCAACCAACCCCGCACTGTACCTAGTATAGTTTCCTAGAAATAAATTTTTGTAAATAGGGAATTGTTTGACGCTCACCTAATATAATATACAGGCTGTACCACAGGATATCGACATACGTCGAGAGGTGGTTGCTTTATGTTCATCCAAGATTGTTCAAATCAAATGGCTCTGAGCACTATGGGACTTAACTGCTGAGGTCATCAGTCCCCTATAACTTAGAACTACTTAAACCTAACTAGTCTAAGGACAACACACACATCCATGCCCGAAGTAGGATTCGAACCTGCGACCGTAGCGGTCGCGCGGTTCCAGACTGTAGCGCCTAGAACCGCTCGGCCACCCCGGCCGGCTCCAGCTTTGTTCTTTATAAACTAGGGGAGCAGACGAAATAGCGGTTTCAACCTGCATTCGTGAATGATATCCAGCGACGCTATACAATGTCGAAGTTATAGTGGGAAGCGCCTTCCTCTGGATCACTCTTCAATGGTAAACGAGAACTTTACCCCAAGCAATTTATTTGTGACAGGCGTGGATACGTTCGGTGCCATATAGCGTCCTGGATACTGTTAGGCCCAATGCGAAAAGTTCCGCTTGCGGTTTGCCAGCCTGTAGAACTCTCGTCTGCTGATGCAGCCAGGGTTGGCCTACTTGGCAGCAGGCGTTGTCCCCCATAATTTCGACACTGTGTAGCGTCGTTGGATAACGTTTCCGGACATGGGTTCCAATTTTAAATATGTTTTTCAAGACAGTCAGAGAGCCTGTACGTTCCGTCGACATTCGTCGGTATCGTTTGGTTACACGCTACTTTTTTTTATCAGAGCACTAAACTTACTACAACTATTTCTACATTTTTACCTCTCCGATCACAGCCAGTATACTGTTTTACCTTATTACTACTTTTCAGTAAGTAATCTCTACTTTATTGTTATTTTTTGTGATTAATAGAAAGTATTTCCACCCTTCTTCCACCCTTGCAGTGAAGAAGTGCGATTAGTGCTCCAGAGCTATTATTCTAGTAGAATTACCGTCATGTTCCCAAATGCCGCTTTCAGTATAATATTAGTTTTAATTCGAGAAAAAAATTGTACTTGTGGTACCGAAAGTGTGTATCGGTGTTAAATATCCATCTCTTTTTTTGCATACTGAGAAGCTACTGATACAATTTATAATTTACTTTGTAACACGAAAATGCTATAACACTTCTTTTGTGTCATCGAAACTGCCACTCTCTTACCTGTAGCTCCACCAAGTAGAAGCATGATATAAGTTCTTATCTACACACTGTTTACTGAATAATGATTGGCATAATTTATGAAACAGTGTTTTATTTAATAGAAATATTTGAAAATATCCTATTTCCCCGCCATTAATCAATCATAAATATGAATTGGTATCTTCACAGAAGGCCATCTTCAATAGGTTTTCAACCACATTGTTCAATGACGAAACTATCTGAAGCTTCATGACGGCTCTTCCGTTAATCATTCTCGGATTAGAAAAGTTTGTTTATGTTAAACTTATATTTTTACGCTGTAAGAATTTCGTTGAAGATTCGTGGCCAAAAGTCACTGAACAGTTACGGAAGCCTTACACAATACATTGGCCTGAACATCCGTCAAATATATGTAAAGGGTGATGGGGAACTAGTGAAATAAGTTTTTAATATCAAATAACTGAATTTTCATACAGACGATGCTTGAAAAACTGTAGGAATGAGAAACAATCCCATTACTTTGGGAATGTGCTATCTCGACTCGGCTAAATACGTGCGTATATCTTTAAAAATATTCACATACTTCTCTAACAATATGGCACATTTCAGCAGTCACCCATATTTTTCAATTGTTTGTTTCGATTGTTATATACACTGGTTCAACCAGTTTTAATATATAGAATAATAAAGGGTGATTATAATTAAACTTTCAAAACGCTGTAGAAATAACACCACTGATCAGAATGACTTCAAATTGCAAAGAAATATTATCGGAAAAGGGGGAAAACTTACGGCAGAAGAAAAAAAATAGTTGGAAAATTGATCAGTAGATGACGCTGTAAGTGTGTGAATACGTACTGTCATGCGCACGACCCATTGAAGTTGGTATAAACGCTCTGGCTACACGGCTTTTCCTCCTTTCGCGTCTGCGACGTTCGCCATGACTGCAGGATCACGCTCTGCTTGTAAAGCTGTATTAGAAGAATGATGACTGCGCACGCGTCGCTCTGCAGAATTTCTGGACATTGAAGGGTTTGAAAAAAGGCGATGGTCCGATGACTGCCGTGGGTATAGAGAAAATGATTTGCAAATTCGAAAAGACTTTTTTTTGTGTGTGCAACCTTGTAAAGGGGGAAACGAATTTATTCGACGTCAGTGGAAGTAGTGGCCACAGCAATGCGGTAGAAGACGAGCGGTGGTATGCAAACGTGTAGAGCACGGAGAATTGCCCTAACATTGTATATACCCTTGACCACTGTGCGTAAAACCCTACGAAACATCCTTCTTTGCTATCCATTCAAAATTACCCATGTGCACGAGTTGTTTCCTGTTCACCTGCCTGCAAGAGAGACCTTTGCTTTAGAATTTCTTGCTCGCATGGAAGTGGACAATGACTGGCCGTTGAGGATTTTGTGGCCAGACGAAGCGCACTTCCATCTGACAGGATATGTCAATACACAAATGGTTCGAATGGCTCTGAGTACTATGGGACTTAACAACTGTCCCCTAGACTTAGAATTACTTAAGCGTAACTAACCTAAGGAGATCACACACATCCATGCCCTAGGCAGGATTCGAACCTGCGCCGTAGCAGCAGCGCGGTTCCGGACTGAAGCACCTAGAACCGGCCAGCCGGTGTAGCCGTGCGGTTCTAGGCGCTACAGTCTGGAGCCGCGTGACCACTACGGTCGCAGGTTCGAATCCTGCCTTGGGCATGGATGTGTGTGATGTCCTTAGTTAGGTTTAAATAGTTCTAAGTTCTAGGGGACTGATGACCTCAGAAGTTAAGTCCCATAGTGCTCAGAGCCATGTGCGTGTGAACCTAGAACCGCTCGGTCACAGCGGCCGGCGTCAATACACAAAATTGTCGAATATGGGCAACGGAAAATCCACATGCAAATCAACCAGTACCACTTCATCCTGAAAAGGTCACTATGTGGTGCGTGTTACCCGCATCATTTATCATAGGGCCATATTTCTTCGAAGAGAGAAGCGCTTCCGGTCCTGTTACCTGTATCGTCACTAGTGAGCGCTATGAGTGTCTTTTGCGCAACCACGTTATTCAAGCTCTCCAACAGCGTGGATGTGTTCATTTTTATGCAAGATGGCGCATCTCCACACATTGAAAATCCAGTTAAGCAGCTGCTGAAACGCCGTTTCGGAAATGCTAGAATTATCAGCCGCCGTTTCCCTGCAGCCTAGGCGTCCCCATCACTTGATCTTAATCCGTGTGACTTCTGGCTGTGGGGCTATCCGAAAGTGTTCCGACTGCAAACTTAGCTGCATTGAAGGCACACATTCCGTAATTCATTCTGAACGTGACCCCGGAAACACTTCTATAGTTGTGGAACATGCTGTTTCTCGATTTCAGCTTGTTACAGAAAACGGTGGACAGCATATTGAACATGTTTTGCACCAGTCACACGGAAATTAATAATCTGATTTTATTTTGATTGATGCTTTTTATGCGGTTTTTAGCCTCAGGGCAAAAACCGATGTGATTTGTGCTTTTATGCGATTTTTGACCTCAGGACAATTAAAAACCGATGTGAGTGATGCTTTTCATGCGGTTTTTGGCCTCACCACAATTAAAAACCGATTTTTCCCATCCGATATAATATGTCCTTGCTATGGTGGATGGGCTTAAGTAACTAACATTATCACACCTGTACACACGTGCACAATGGTTCAAATGGCTCTGAGCACTATGGGACTTAACATCTGAGGTCATCAGTCCCCTAGAACTTAGAACTACTTAAACCTAACTAACCTAAGGACATCACACACATCCATGCCCGAGGCAGGATTCGAACCTGCGGCCGTAGCAGCAGCGCGGTTCCGGACTGAAGCGCCTAGGACCGCTCGGCGACAGCGGCTGGCTAGCTAACAGTGCACCATGTTAGCTGTTGGTTCGAGGAACATTCTAGACAAATCGAGCGAATGATTTGACCACCGAGATCGCCCGACATGAATCCCATAAAAAATTTATGGAACATAATGGAGAGGTCAGTTGGGGCACAAAATCTTGCACCGGCAACACTTGCGCAGTTATAGAATGCTACAGAAGCAGTATGGCTCAGTGTTTCTACAGGGAACTTCCAACGACTTGGTGAGTCCATACCACGTCGAGATGCTGCACTACGCCGGGAGAATGGAGGTCCGACACAGTATTGGAGATATCCAGTGACTTTTTTCACCGCAGTGTACATAGTAATAGATATATCGCATCCCAGAAGCAAAATGGCTGTTGAGTGTGTTATAGGCCA
Source organism: Schistocerca americana (assembly GCF_021461395.2). NCBI lineage: Eukaryota > Metazoa > Arthropoda > Insecta > Orthoptera > Acrididae > Schistocerca > Schistocerca americana. The sequence continues at coordinate 315,701,849 of NC_060124.1, forward strand.
TTGTGTTGAGACATTCCTTCTGCTTCATGGAATTGCTTTCTTCCTATGAATCTCGCGGTACTCACGACGCAGGTTGGTGTAGGACTGCGCCAGCGACAGCCGGCAGCAGGCTGCTGGGTCAGCTGGCGGCGGCGGAAGCTGCGGCGGTTGGCGTCACGGCGGCCGGAAACGGCAGCAAGACTTCCGAGTGGCCGCAGACTACAAAAACCCGCGCCGGCCGCTGACCCCTTGCTGCAGCTACCGCTCTCCAGATCAAGGAGGTGCAACAGTCTGTAGCCTGTAGCTCCTAACATTGACTATGGCACAGATTTTAGGTCAGGTTCTCTGAGTATCTAAACTGTCAACCCTATGTATCTCAATAATTTAAATTTAAGTTTATCCTAGCTAAAAGTTTGGTATGGGGGGAAAATAATAAAAATAGTTCATTTCTTTCAAACAACACAATTTTTATTGAAAAAACTGTGTGTTGCAGTTCTGCAACATTGCGGTAGCGAAGCAAAATTTTTACATACGATGTACACGATTTCAAGTGTGCTACTCGACTTGAAATCTATTGAAACAGTTGTTGTCTTTGTTGAAACTTGAAACTTTGTCACTACGTTGAAAAATAGTGTCATGTATCTGTGTCACTTTGAAGTGTAGTGCAGGAATCAATAAAAGTTAGTTGGCCTGCCATAATAATGTGTAACTTACTTTTCGAAGTCGCACCATGCTGAAGCAGCGGTCTCGCACCACTTTCTTAACCCAATAAAATGATACCCTTGGCTAAAACAATAACAAAACTCTGTTAACGGCAGAGCAATGCTGGAGCCATAGGCTCTCATTGGCAGTGGTCGATCCACGCCTTCAGATTGGCCTACGCATTATTTTGCGGTGGCTAGCTAGTTTTAACGTCACTGGGATTTTGGCATTCGTTCGCAGATTGGGATTCTGTTCAGAGATTCGGCTTCGAGATTCAGAGTCGTTCGGCACTCGAAATACGCACGACTGCCCTCTGTAGTCTATCGACTGCTGTAACGCCAGCACGGTGCCCAACTCATCATAACGACTGTACGTTCACGCATCAGTGTGGCGAGTCAGTAACAATGACGTGGAAAAAGGCGGTTTTTGTGCTTCACTTAAGTAGGGACTATAATCGATCACGCATGGCATACTGCCATGGGTTAGCTGTTTGGTTTTTTTGCATGCTTCTTCTCTTCACTTTATGTGGTCCATCACCAATGTGACCCTACGTTTTCAAAGGAGACAGGAACATCGTGAGTTTAATTACCAGAGTAATCTTCATCCTTCCAAAAGGTATGCTTTCCGACACCTAGCAACACTAGCGTGATGCTTCTGTCCTTTTCCAGATATTTTTCGAACAGTGTTCTTGTTGCAAAGATCAGATCAATTGCACTCCTGTGTTTTCTAGAGCCCTGCTATTCTTCTTCCAGATGAGTTCAGCTGTGCTTCTAAGGTTCGATTATTGTTATTATTGTAAATAATAAATGCAAGTTCTTTTAGTTAATATTATATATTTACTATTAATAATAAAAGCTTCTTGTTGTTAATGTTCCAGCTTGTGATGCATAATGTAGGACTGCACAGGCCCCTACGGTGAGTTGTGGAACTGGGTTAACAGAGGTGAGGAGTTCAGTGGTTCACCAGCATGGCAAAGGTAGCAGTAGAGCGGCGAGTGCGTGACTGTCTGTGGTTCAAAAAATGGCTCTGAGCACTATGGGACTTAACATCTGCGGTCATCAGTGCCCTAGAACTTAGAACTGCTTAAACCTAACTAACCTAAGGACATCACACACATCCATGCCCGAGGCAGGATTCGAACCTGCGACCGTAGCGGTCGCGCGGTTCCAGACTGTAGCGCCTAGAACCGCTCGGCCACCCCGGCCGGCTCCAGCTTTGTTCTTTATAAACTAGGGGAGCAGACGAAATAGCGGTTTCAACCTGCATTCGTGAATGATATCCAGCGACGCTATACAATGTCGAAGTTATAGTGGGAAGCGCCTTCCTCTGGATCACTCTTCAATGGTAAACGAGAACTTTACCCCAAGCAATTTATTTGTGACAGGCGTGGATACGTTCGGTGCCATATAGCGTCCTGGATACTGTTAGGCCCAATGCGAAAAGTTCCGCTTGCGGTTTGCCAGCCTGTAGAACTCTCGTCTGCTGATGCAGCCAGGGTTGGCCTACTTGGCAGCAGGCGTTGTCCCCCATAATTTCGACACTGTGTAGCGTCGTTGGATAACGTTTCCGGACATGGGTTCCAATTTTAAATATGTTTTTCAAGACAGTCAGAGAGCCTGTACGTTCCGTCGACATTCGTCGGTATCGTTTGGTTACACGCTACTTTTTTTTATCAGAGCACTAAACTTACTACAACTATTTCTACATTTTTACCTCTCCGATCACAGCCAGTATACTGTTTTACCTTATTACTACTTTTCAGTAAGTAATCTCTACTTTATTGTTATTTTTTGTGATTAATAGAAAGTATTTCCACCCTTCTTCCACCCTTGCAGTGAAGAAGTGCGATTAGTGCTCCAGAGCTATTATTCTAGTAGAATTACCGTCATGTTCCCAAATGCCGCTTTCAGTATAATATTAGTTTTAATTCGAGAAAAAAATTGTACTTGTGGTACCGAAAGTGTGTATCGGTGTTAAATATCCATCTCTTTTTTTGCATACTGAGAAGCTACTGATACAATTTATAATTTACTTTGTAACACGAAAATGCTATAACACTTCTTTTGTGTCATCGAAACTGCCACTCTCTTACCTGTAGCTCCACCAAGTAGAAGCATGATATAAGTTCTTATCTACACACTGTTTACTGAATAATGATTGGCATAATTTATGAAACAGTGTTTTATTTAATAGAAATATTTGAAAATATCCTATTTCCCCGCCATTAATCAATCATAAATATGAATTGGTATCTTCACAGAAGGCCATCTTCAATAGGTTTTCAACCACATTGTTCAATGACGAAACTATCTGAAGCTTCATGACGGCTCTTCCGTTAATCATTCTCGGATTAGAAAAGTTTGTTTATGTTAAACTTATATTTTTACGCTGTAAGAATTTCGTTGAAGATTCGTGGCCAAAAGTCACTGAACAGTTACGGAAGCCTTACACAATACATTGGCCTGAACATCCGTCAAATATATGTAAAGGGTGATGGGGAACTAGTGAAATAAGTTTTTAATATCAAATAACTGAATTTTCATACAGACGATGCTTGAAAAACTGTAGGAATGAGAAACAATCCCATTACTTTGGGAATGTGCTATCTCGACTCGGCTAAATACGTGCGTATATCTTTAAAAATATTCACATACTTCTCTAACAATATGGCACATTTCAGCAGTCACCCATATTTTTCAATTGTTTGTTTCGATTGTTATATACACTGGTTCAACCAGTTTTAATATATAGAATAATAAAGGGTGATTATAATTAAACTTTCAAAACGCTGTAGAAATAACACCACTGATCAGAATGACTTCAAATTGCAAAGAAATATTATCGGAAAAGGGGGAAAACTTACGGCAGAAGAAAAAAAATAGTTGGAAAATTGATCAGTAGATGACGCTGTAAGTGTGTGAATACGTACTGTCATGCGCACGACCCATTGAAGTTGGTATAAACGCTCTGGCTACACGGCTTTTCCTCCTTTCGCGTCTGCGACGTTCGCCATGACTGCAGGATCACGCTCTGCTTGTAAAGCTGTATTAGAAGAATGATGACTGCGCACGCGTCGCTCTGCAGAATTTCTGGACATTGAAGGGTTTGAAAAAAGGCGATGGTCCGATGACTGCCGTGGGTATAGAGAAAATGATTTGCAAATTCGAAAAGACTTTTTTTTGTGTGTGCAACCTTGTAAAGGGGGAAACGAATTTATTCGACGTCAGTGGAAGTAGTGGCCACAGCAATGCGGTAGAAGACGAGCGGTGGTATGCAAACGTGTAGAGCACGGAGAATTGCCCTAACATTGTATATACCCTTGACCACTGTGCGTAAAACCCTACGAAACATCCTTCTTTGCTATCCATTCAAAATTACCCATGTGCACGAGTTGTTTCCTGTTCACCTGCCTGCAAGAGAGACCTTTGCTTTAGAATTTCTTGCTCGCATGGAAGTGGACAATGACTGGCCGTTGAGGATTTTGTGGCCAGACGAAGCGCACTTCCATCTGACAGGATATGTCAATACACAAATGGTTCGAATGGCTCTGAGTACTATGGGACTTAACAACTGTCCCCTAGACTTAGAATTACTTAAGCGTAACTAACCTAAGGAGATCACACACATCCATGCCCTAGGCAGGATTCGAACCTGCGCCGTAGCAGCAGCGCGGTTCCGGACTGAAGCACCTAGAACCGGCCAGCCGGTGTAGCCGTGCGGTTCTAGGCGCTACAGTCTGGAGCCGCGTGACCACTACGGTCGCAGGTTCGAATCCTGCCTTGGGCATGGATGTGTGTGATGTCCTTAGTTAGGTTTAAATAGTTCTAAGTTCTAGGGGACTGATGACCTCAGAAGTTAAGTCCCATAGTGCTCAGAGCCATGTGCGTGTGAACCTAGAACCGCTCGGTCACAGCGGCCGGCGTCAATACACAAAATTGTCGAATATGGGCAACGGAAAATCCACATGCAAATCAACCAGTACCACTTCATCCTGAAAAGGTCACTATGTGGTGCGTGTTACCCGCATCATTTATCATAGGGCCATATTTCTTCGAAGAGAGAAGCGCTTCCGGTCCTGTTACCTGTATCGTCACTAGTGAGCGCTATGAGTGTCTTTTGCGCAACCACGTTATTCAAGCTCTCCAACAGCGTGGATGTGTTCATTTTTATGCAAGATGGCGCATCTCCACACATTGAAAATCCAGTTAAGCAGCTGCTGAAACGCCGTTTCGGAAATGCTAGAATTATCAGCCGCCGTTTCCCTGCAGCCTAGGCGTCCCCATCACTTGATCTTAATCCGTGTGACTTCTGGCTGTGGGGCTATCCGAAAGTGTTCCGACTGCAAACTTAGCTGCATTGAAGGCACACATTCCGTAATTCATTCTGAACGTGACCCCGGAAACACTTCTATAGTTGTGGAACATGCTGTTTCTCGATTTCAGCTTGTTACAGAAAACGGTGGACAGCATATTGAACATGTTTTGCACCAGTCACACGGAAATTAATAATCTGATTTTATTTTGATTGATGCTTTTTATGCGGTTTTTAGCCTCAGGGCAAAAACCGATGTGATTTGTGCTTTTATGCGATTTTTGACCTCAGGACAATTAAAAACCGATGTGAGTGATGCTTTTCATGCGGTTTTTGGCCTCACCACAATTAAAAACCGATTTTTCCCATCCGATATAATATGTCCTTGCTATGGTGGATGGGCTTAAGTAACTAACATTATCACACCTGTACACACGTGCACAATGGTTCAAATGGCTCTGAGCACTATGGGACTTAACATCTGAGGTCATCAGTCCCCTAGAACTTAGAACTACTTAAACCTAACTAACCTAAGGACATCACACACATCCATGCCCGAGGCAGGATTCGAACCTGCGGCCGTAGCAGCAGCGCGGTTCCGGACTGAAGCGCCTAGGACCGCTCGGCGACAGCGGCTGGCTAGCTAACAGTGCACCATGTTAGCTGTTGGTTCGAGGAACATTCTAGACAAATCGAGCGAATGATTTGACCACCGAGATCGCCCGACATGAATCCCATAAAAAATTTATGGAACATAATGGAGAGGTCAGTTGGGGCACAAAATCTTGCACCGGCAACACTTGCGCAGTTATAGAATGCTACAGAAGCAGTATGGCTCAGTGTTTCTACAGGGAACTTCCAACGACTTGGTGAGTCCATACCACGTCGAGATGCTGCACTACGCCGGGAGAATGGAGGTCCGACACAGTATTGGAGATATCCAGTGACTTTTTTCACCGCAGTGTACATAGTAATAGATATATCGCATCCCAGAAGCAAAATGGCTGTTGAGTGTGTTATAGGCCATTGTGTTGAGACATTCCTTCTGCTTCATGGAATTGCTTTCTTCCTATGAATCTCGCGGTACTCACGACGCAGGTTGGTGTAGGACTGCGCCAGCGACAGCCGGCAGCAGGCTGCTGGGTCAGCTGGCGGCGGCGGAAGCTGCGGCGGTTGGCGTCACGGCGGCCGGAAACGGCAGCAAGACTTCCGAGTGGCCGCAGACTACAAAAACCCGCGCCGGCCGCTGACCCCTTGCTGCAGCTACCGCTCTCCAGATCAAGGAGGTGCAACAGTCTGTAGCCTGTAGCTCCTAACATTGACTATGGCACAGATTTTAGGTCAGGTTCTCTGAGTATCTAAACTGTCAACCCTATGTATCTCAATAATTTAAATTTAAGTTTATCCTAGCTAAAAGTTTGGTATGGGGGGAAAATAATAAAAATAGTTCATTTCTTTCAAACAACACAATTTTTATTGAAAAAACTGTGTGTTGCAGTTCTGCAACATTGCGGTAGCGAAGCAAAATTTTTACATACGATGTACACGATTTCAAGTGTGCTACTCGACTTGAAATCTATTGAAACAGTTGTTGTCTTTGTTGAAACTTGAAACTTTGTCACTACGTTGAAAAATAGTGTCATGTATCTGTGTCACTTTGAAGTGTAGTGCAGGAATCAATAAAAGTTAGTTGGCCTGCCATAATAATGTGTAACTTACTTTTCGAAGTCGCACCATGCTGAAGCAGCGGTCTCGCACCACTTTCTTAACCCAATAAAATGATACCCTTGGCTAAAACAATAACAAAACTCTGTTAACGGCAGAGCAATGCTGGAGCCATAGGCTCTCATTGGCAGTGGTCGATCCACGCCTTCAGATTGGCCTACGCATTATTTTGCGGTGGCTAGCTAGTTTTAACGTCACTGGGATTTTGGCATTCGTTCGCAGATTGGGATTCTGTTCAGAGATTCGGCTTCGAGATTCAGAGTCGTTCGGCACTCGAAATACGCACGACTGCCCTCTGTAGTCTATCGACTGCTGTAACGCCAGCACGGTGCCCAACTCATCATAACGACTGTACGTTCACGCATCAGTGTGGCGAGTCAGTAACAATGACGTGGAAAAAGGCGGTTTTTGTGCTTCACTTAAGTAGGGACTATAATCGATCACGCATGGCATACTGCCATGGGTTAGCTGTTTGGTTTTTTTGCATGCTTCTTCTCTTCACTTTATGTGGTCCATCACCAATGTGACCCTACGTTTTCAAAGGAGACAGGAACATCGTGAGTTTAATTACCAGAGTAATCTTCATCCTTCCAAAAGGTATGCTTTCCGACACCTAGCAACACTAGCGTGATGCTTCTGTCCTTTTCCAGATATTTTTCGAACAGTGTTCTTGTTGCAAAGATCAGATCAATTGCACTCCTGTGTTTTCTAGAGCCCTGCTATTCTTCTTCCAGATGAGTTCAGCTGTGCTTCTAAGGTTCGATTATTGTTATTATTGTAAATAATAAATGCAAGTTCTTTTAGTTAATATTATATATTTACTATTAATAATAAAAGCTTCTTGTTGTTAATGTTCCAGCTTGTGATGCATAATGTAGGACTGCACAGGCCCCTACGGTGAGTTGTGGAACTGGGTTAACAGAGGTGAGGAGTTCAGTGGTTCACCAGCATGGCAAAGGTAGCAGTAGAGCGGCGAGTGCGTGACTGTCTGTGGTTCAAAAAATGGCTCTGAGCACTATGGGACTTAACATCTGCGGTCATCAGTGCCCTAGAACTTAGAACTGCTTAAACCTAACTAACCTAAGGACATCACACACATCCATGCCCGAGGCAGGATTCGAACCTGCGACCGTAGCAGTCGCGCGGCTCCGGACTGAAGCGCCTAGAACCGCTCGACCACCGCGGCCGGCACTGGTTGTGGTCTGACATACTGTCATCACAGTATTGTCTGTTAAAATATTCATTTATCAGTCAACTACAGCAGTACTTGGTGAGGCCAATGTCTCCTGGACACGGATGGGAGGTGGCGTGAGAAGAGGTGCGGCCGCCCACAGGTGGCCCGGCATCATGCACCATCGTATGGCCAGTGATGACGGCAGCGCCTTGCCAAAACTGCTGACCACAGCTGGGTAGGGAGGGCCTGGCAGCACAGAACGTGGCGCGCGGAGGCGCGCAGAATCACTCCGTGGACCCAGCAGGGACGAAATGGCTCACAGTAGCTGCAGCGTGTGCCCACATGAGAAGAGGCAGACAGGAAGGGTCTAAGCGAAGGTGGCTTAGCGGCTGCACCAATCTGATCTCGATCTGTAAGTCACCTGGTGGCCCACCGGTTGAACGACGTTAAACCCACAACAACACCTGGATGACACTAAGTCCACAGCGTTAGTTCCAATGTGATCAGCAGGGCCACAGATGTGGCAGGGCCCTGAGGTGAAGACTGTTTGATTCATGTAGATTCGTAGACTGTCTTAAATCTCCCCTCAGAGCTAGTGGTCGACTGACTGAAAATCCTCTGTCTATAAATGAGCATTATTTACGGATCTGTCCCGTCCTTGTTTTTCTAAAGCATCAGTTTCTACCACACAAGTCATAACGAAACTATGGCTCAGAAGTGAAGCAAACGTGTCTCCCATGCCACAGCAGCTCTGCATTTCTGCTGCGTCAGTGCTGTTACGCCACTGGTCTTATCCCCTGGTCCTACGCCTCTGGCCACTCTGCTTGGCTGTAGCTTTAGGTAACCGTCTCGATCCCTCGAAGGCAGTACTTGTCATATCAACAGGTAGCCCCTTAGGTAACTTTGCCTGGCCAGTCCAAAATGATCCGCTTTCATGAACTCTTGCATTAGATGAAAGGAGGTGTCTCAATTTTACTCATCCAGGCCCAGTAAATTATTTGCAGCACAAGAGCGCTCTCAGTAGGAACTTTCCTCTCGGGGGAAAAAGACTACGACCTCTCCTTCTTAATGAACGATATTTTGGTATTTCGGAAGTTCTTGGAGAATCAGAGGGAAATGCCGCTAATTTACGGTACCACACGTCCCGCCTGCATTTTCTCCTACGATTGGTGCAATATTGGTCATTTTTGTTCTGTCCGTTTGGGGGAGGATAGAGGGCTTATCAACAATAATATATCGTTTTCTTATTTAATCCTGTTTAATTTGCCATTTTGGTCCCTCAGAAATAGGGATCAAAAAAACAGTACATGCGGAAAGCAAAGAAATTTGAAGCAATAGAATATTTATTATGGTACTTTATGGCCCACCGCTCTGAAAAAAGATGTTCCAGTTAAGCCTCGTCAGGTTATCGTGAGACATTTCCCAAACCATAGAAGATAGCAAAGTGGGGTTTACAAGTACTGATCTTCTCTGTGAAAAGGGTGCATCTTTTGAAGACTGACTGCAACTGAGGGACGCTGCCAAGTACCCGAAGACCTGAGTCACGAGAGGGAGCAAGGGGGTTTGAAGACCTTCCCATTACAAATAAAGAAACAGAATCAGAATACATGCTGTTAACGTGCAGCCTCCTTGAGGACTCAGGGAAGTCACCTGAATGCATTCACAGACATTTGTAAGGAAACTCAGGACGGTTACCTGTTAGGAAACTTGCCGTAGGATAAAAGGTAAGTTCCGCGAGAGGACTGGAGACTGTCACGAGCACACCGAAAGGTTTAGATGCACCACGATACACGACAACGTCTGATGAGAGAACGCCTGGTCGACTGCGAAGGACAATCCAGGAATTTCAGTCCAAGAGTTTTTTGGAGAGGGATTGATAAGGTAGGTACCCGCATCGAAGACTGGTAAGGTAGAGGGACGCAAAATTATCGCTATTTAGGGGTCATTACAAACTGTATCCACTAGTGACAAGATGACAAGATGATACGACGGGAAATTCGGTGCGGAAAAGGAGAAAAAAGTTCCTGAACATTCAGGTCATGCTGTTTTGCATAGTGCATTCTGTCATTCCACTCTGATTCTGGTTCTGCAAGTCATGTTAATCAAATTCTCATTCTAAATCGGGTGTTTTCGTGACTATCCATTCTATAAGCGTATCAGTCTGTCTTCTACTCGAAATGCAGAATCTGAGTCTCATCGCTGTATTTATCCTAATGCCTATTCATTTTGCGTTATCTTCAGCTTCCATTCCATTTCGCATGGTTTTCCCTTCAGTCTAATATTCAGGTCCACGAGCATTTGACTATGTTTTTGCAACCTGACCTCCAGTTCCAAAGTAACTTGAACACCACTCCTGCCATCTAGTCGCTATGGAGAGAAGATGCTGCATGATCACCGGGAGCCACTGAACAGCGGCTGAGACCTGGATAAGAGAACAGCACTGGCTGCCAGGTGGTAGTTTTACCTTGACAGCGCCTAAACAGAAAGCAGTGCACAAAGAGCTGGTTAAACAATTCCAAGTAACACCTGTAAAGCCAGAGGTACACTGAGATATGGACATAAAAGCCGCCGGCCGTGAGTCAGCAGTCAGCCGATAACTGCCGGCTCATCTGGAGAGCAACAAGTTTTGCTGATCTATGCCAGCCATCTAAGCCCTCCTACACTGCTGATTCTATAAGCAGGATGTGGTGAGACCAGATGACTAATCACTCCCTAAAGTACAATCACTAACTCATGTTTGCAACCAGTCATATCGATGCTGAGAACTTTGTATTCACAATTTATGTGTCTCCATGTAAATGAATAAAGATAATTATTGTTCCTCCTCATCCCTCTTGTAATTTTAATTTCATCGTTATTATATTATCTAAATATAAAGTTCACATGGTACATCACAGGTGCAAAAGCACCACACAAAATAATAACACAGTGGTTCTTAATGTCTTGGATATTGGCAATGGGACAGAGTTGGCATCCGAGCGGGCATGGTACATCTTCTATCGGGGAATGTTCTGCGGATCTAGCTGGCCATATCATGGAGGCAGTTCGTAGAGTCACTTGTTATGTGTGGACAAACATTGCCTTATTGAAATATGAGAACAGGATACTTTTGCACGAGCGGTAACTCACGAGCATACAGGATGTTCATACATGCAGCTGTGTTATCAGGGTCCCCTCAATCACTACCCGCTGCAGTCTGACGTCGTTCCCAGTGGCTCCTCGTAGTACGAGAGTAACACTGCTGTTCCTCTCCAAAATACTGAGGGGCTCAGACCTCTCTCCAGGTCGCTGCAAACTCCCCAACGATCGACATCCACAGAATTGCAGAACCACGATCCATCGCTGAGCACATGCGACGCCATTCATCAGCAGTTCATGTTTCCCAGTCACGACACCACTCTAAGCGCTGTAGTTTGTGTTGTGGTACTACGGTAAGTATGGGACGATAACTCGCCAGTCCAGCTGCTGCTTGTCGTCGACCAACGTGCGGAATGGCACGTAATGTTTTCGGATGGTGGGCACGGATGTGAAGCGGTTACGATGAACAATGACGTGACAGAAGCCATGGAATGCCCCCCTGATATCGTGTCTGATCCCCTTTTGCTCGGTGTAGCGCAGCAACTCGACCTGGGATGGTTTCAACGAGTTGTCGCTAGTCCCCAGCAGAAATATTGGGCTATTCTGCCTCTATTCTGTATTGCCGGTGCAGGATTTTGTGCACGAACTGACTTCTCGATTATGTCCCACAAATGTTCCAAAGGCTTCATGTCGGTCGGTCTGGGTGGCCAAATAATTTGCTCGAATTGTTCAGAAAGTTCTTAAAATCAGTCGCGAATGATTGTGGCCCGGTGTCAAGGCGCATTGTCATCATAAAAATTCCATCGTTATTTGGGAACATGAAGTGCATGAATGGCTGTTAATTGTCTCCGAGCATCCATACATAACCATTTACAGTCAATTATCGGTGCATTTTGACTACAGGACCCAGGCCACACCATTATGCAGCTACCACCTGTTTACTCAGTGCTTTGTTGACAGGTCCATGGCTTCATGGGATCTGTGCCGCACTCGAACGCTCACCAGAGGAGCTGTAGGCGACGTCGTGCAATTGGCAGAAAAGGTATTCGTGTTGGTCGTCTGCTCCCACAGACCATTCACGCCAAATTTCACCGCACTGTCCTACCGTATCCGTTCCTTGTACGTTGCACATTGATTTCTGCGGTTATTTCACGCAGTGTTTCTTGTCTATTAACACTGACAACTCTATGCAAACGCCACTGCTCCCGGACTTTGCGTGAAGGCTGTCGGCACTCCGCTGCCCGTGGTGACAGGTAACGCCGGAAAATCGGTATTCTCGGCACACTCCTGAAGTTGTACATCTCGGAATATAGAATTCCCTAATCATCTCCGAAATGGAATCTCCCATGCATATAGTTCCAACTTCCATTCCGCGTTCAAACTCTTAATTTCCGTCGTGGTGCCATAATCAAGTCGGAAACCTTTCCACATGAATCACCTGAGTAAATTACAGCTCCACTGATGCAGTGCCCTTTTGGACCTTGTGTATGCTATACTACAGCAGTATGCGTATGTGCGTATCGCTATCCTATCCACAGTACAGCGATTCTCGCCTATGGTGGTCAGCCGTAGCCGACTGGAACCTTGACGGCGAGTATTCCTGCCCTCACTTTCCTATGCAGTCCAACGGCGGGCCACTGTCACATCCAAGTGCCCCACAGATATGGATACTGCACGATTCGTTTAGCTGGCCAAAGGGAGATCCACAATTAGACCTCTTTCAAACTGTAAGATGCTGATAATGCTCAAAGAGTACACTAAATCTCTGTGTCCTCCATAGTGATCGCTCACCATTTGCATCTGTCCCTTTATACTGTTCCACAGCTGGTAACAACAGTAAACACGAACAACACTGATCCACTGTGATGGCCATTCTAGCTGTCATAGAGCATTGCAACTCTAATCATCTACTTACCTGCTGATAGTGTGCACCTGTACTTAGTTACATAGGATCGAAATATGTCTTCTGGGTACTTGACTTCTTTTGCCAAACAGTGTACTTTGTATCTTCTATAATCGTATTACCATAGCTTCTGCCCGCCCGGCTAGCCACGCGCTCTAACGCGCTGCTTCCCGAGCGGGAAGGCGAGCTGGTCCCCGGCACGAATCCACCCAGTGGATTAGTGTCGAGGTCCGGTGTGCCGGCAGCCTTTGGATGGTTTTTAAGGCAGTTTTTCATCTGCCTCAGTGAATGTGAGCTAGTTCCCCTTATTCCATCTCAGTTACAATAGGTCGGCGATTGCTGCGCAAACACTGTCTCCAGATACGCGTACACCATAGTTACTCTACCACGCAAACGTTTGGGGTTACAGTCATCTGGTATGAGACATTCTCACAGGGGGTCCACTGAGGGCCGAACCACACAATAACCCTGGGTTCGCTGTGGGGCGGTGGTGGGGTAGGTGGACTGCTGTGGCCTGTTGTGGGGTTGTTAACCACTGAGGGCTACGGCGGGAAGAAGCCTCTCCGTCGTTTCTAGGTCCCCAGTTTAATACACAATACTCAAACACACACCATAGCTTCACATGTGTGGAAAAAATGCGCAGGTCATTCCTGCTTTCAAGACAGGTTGTCGAACAAACACACAATTACAGATTAGTTTCGTTGACGCCAGTGTGTCGCCGAATTCTGGAACACGTTTTACCCTTGATTACCATGGTCTTTCTGCAGGCCAGAAAACTCTTTAGGAATCAACGTGAATACATCAAACGAAAATCGTGCAAAGCTTAGTTTGTGGACGAGACCTAGGTGGCAATAGATGGTGCCGCCTAGGATGTTGCTATGTTCCTTCCAAAATGATTTATACAGCTTCACACTTTCGCATAGTGAACAAAATACCCTTATACTGAATCACAGACCAACTTTATGATTCGACTGAAGAGTTCCTATCAAAAAGCATGTCATTCTTAACTGAGAGCTATCATCAGAGATAAAAGCTGAAAGGTTATAAGTCTCTTGTGGCCTGTCCCCTCTCATTTTTCTTATTTTTCTTTTTTGGTTTGCTATCATGTCATTAATGTGTCTCAGTGCAGACAGGCTGAGGAAGGTCATCGCCGTAGATGGAACCAGTAGTGAGGACTCTGATTTTTATTTGTGATATTTGAATTGGTGTTTGGACAATGCTTGCTCTTCTGCCCTTCTTGTGAGGGTGAGTTGGGGTTGAACAAGGGTCACATGCGTTGAGTGCAGCCGTAAAACTTGACGTCCGGCCAGGCTGGGTTTTCTGCGAATACGGGGGCGAGTGGACGACAGCGTATGGCGACTCCTTAGGGTGGGCAACTTGCTGCTGCTCTTGGTCGTTATATTAAGCTGAAGCGAAAACGAGCACGAGTTTCTGCAGCCAGTGTTAAACGTTTTATCGGTTCTTGTTGTCTGTGCTGTCTTGGCCTATTAGTATTGTTTTCAGTGGTTCTCGGAGTCTGAGGTCTGAAGCCATGGGATGCCTGACACACCGACGCCTACCATCTGGTCAATATTTTGTCCGTTTTTGGTGGCAGATATTGTGAAAATTGGTACCTTAACATGTACTCGCTTCAGTGTGTTGGGCTATTTTTTTTTCAGTGTTTAACAGTGTTCCCACAAACATGTCACATAATTCGCTATCTGATGTCTTCTGTACATTCGTAGCTGAGCAGTGAAGCAAATTATACCTGTCAGTGTAGACTATCCGTATTGCATCCACTCCTCCAAAGTTCAATACCTGACACACTGCCCGTGGGAAAATAATCATTTTTGGTTTAAGACACAGAGGAAATAAAGATACTAGCTGCCAGGAGGCATTGATTTATACCAGTGGGGAAAGCTGAAAATCTATGGTGGACCGGAATACGAACCCAGGTCTCCTGCTTACTAGGCAGATACAGTGACCACTACGACATCCAGACACAGTAGCCACTACAATCGCACGGACTACCCTAACACGCCTCCTGCCAGACCCAAATTCTTAAACTATATCAGGCACTACCTTCAGACATTTCTGAATGGCAGGCATCTCCTGTCCAGTTTATCCTCTTTGTTTTTACAAAGATGTGAATAGCGGTATAGCTTTTCTAAATGGTACCCTGCATTTTTTATTATGACTTTTCTAAATGGTACCCTGCATTTTTTATTCAGTACTTCATTTCCCGTCCTAAAGACCTATTCAAAAATGTATCACAGTGTACTATTCAGTGAAACACAACGTTATTAATTACATAACACAACACTGACGTTCACGCTCCCAGCGCCTACTCCAGGTATTCGGGGTAATGGAACACATCCACATGCTGACGTTGACAGAGAACAAATGTAAACATACGTAGAATGCACACCCGTCATTCCGTCAACGATCGTCAATTGAGAGTTGTCTGAGTAGAATGTACACCAACGAAGAGAAGGTAGAAATGCTACTCACCTAAGGGGAATGTGAGTTAGCAGGACCGTAATTGCAATACTGTTTTCCTATGTACGGGTACATTTAGAACAGTAGTTTAGTCCTTTTAAATACTGTTGTCTATAGTAGGCATATAGTAAAGGCTGTCCTTCCTACAAACTGCATCAACATAATGTTTCTTTTATTGTTGTTGAAGGTAAGTGAAATGATACGCAGGCAGAGGAAATGCACAGAGAGCGATATCCTGACAAGAACCTACCTTCCCGACGGATATTTTTTCGTCTTGTTCCGACGCTTCAGGAAACGGGAAGTTTCAACCCACGACAACGCAATCGTCGTAAGACTCGTACAGACGAAGCTGCCGAAGTTACCGTTCTCGATTCCATTACTATGAATCCACATGTGAGCAAACGACAACTTGAATACGAGATTGGCATTCCTAAAACCAGTGTACATCGTATTCTTACACGTCACCGGTTCCATCCTTACCACGTACACCTACATCAAGAATTGCATGGGAATGATTTCCAGAATCGTGTACAGTTTTGTCAGTGGGCACAGTAGCAAATCCTCGCCAACCCGAACTTCTTCTCCAATCTTACCGATGAATGTTCCTTCTCAAACGAAGGAGAGGTAAATACAAGGACCAAGCATTATTGGTCTAACGACAACCCACGATGTCTTGGACAGGTGGAACTTCAGCGTCAATGGAAAGTTAACGTCTGGTGTGGGATGCTTCGTACGACAATTATTGGCCCCTATTTCGTCAATGGTAGTCCAAACGACACAGCGTATGCCACCTTCCTCAGACGAATTCTTCCTTCTCTTCTGGATGAAGTACCGCTAAGAACCAGAATGCTTTGTAAACTTAACAGTCCGTCGCTGACATAGAAGACTGCAAACCTTCTTTCCTTCCCGTCTGGGCAAGCTGTGAAGAGACTAGAGTACATGTAAAGCTTACTGGGACAGGGTAAATGCTAGCTACAATGAAGTCGATAATTCGATCGTAATATTGGCATTTTAATTTGATATTACCCACAACTGACAATTTTTGAAGAATGTGAACCTCTTTGTCCACCCACACACTCCTGAGAATGGCACATTAAAATTTGCAATTACGCGCCCCTATTACCGGCAGCTGCGTTGATAAATGCTCGGCACCTCGCAAGAATAACTTCTAGATCGAGAATATTAGGTAAGTTGTTGGAAGTGGTTAGGCGTTGGTGAAAATCTCGCTTCTGAGCACAGAAAGAGCTCTTGCCGCAGAACTTTGCACGGAACACGCGTTGGTTCAATGCTGCGATACAGACCGCATATCTCCCTTCGAAGACGATGGCCAAGACGTCGTCTCCAAGTCCGTAGCGCTCGATGGCTGAAGGCGAAGTCCTTCCACAATTCTCTCGTCTCCCACGCGTACATAAAACGCGGCGGAAGGATACTCAGTTTCGGCCAATGTCGAACGCTCTATCATCGCCGAAATCCCTCCGCTGAGATCTACCCAATGATCGAGTAGGTCATAACGCCCCTAGGCAAACGAAATTCCCGTCTTCGCCACGTGTTGCCCAGCACAGGTGGCTCCGAATGCCGGGCTACCCCCAAAAGCGCCGTATTGTCCCACGTTTCCGGTGACCGCTACCTGCCGCCCACGGCGGTCCGGCGAGCTACGGCCATCTGCAGACTTTACATTCCACAATTCTCAACATCCGACGCTTTTCACCAACGCTTTAAGTTAGTGGCTCAATCCTGCAGACATGTAGGGAGTACTGCTCGAGAGTGCCTCATATTTATCATAATTCGATAGAGTCATGATCTGATGCCCTTGCCAGTCCCTTTATTATTAATACTAATGTTGGTAAGCTAACGTGTAAGTGTCCATGTCCTGGCACCTTACAGCTTATGTGGTATCAACACGATGAATTTCTAACACGTAATGCCTTGCGTGCACATCGTGTTCTGAACCTAAGGTATCCTGCCAGATTGATTGGTCGAGGGGGAACAGTTACTTGGCCTGCATTCGCTTCAGAACAGATTCGACAGGCAGTAGACTGCTCCATTCGCACCATCAACAGAACAGGCTCTGCCAACGGTATACTACACCTTCTACATCGCTGGCAACTGGTTCTACACTACGCTTGTTACTACTTTGAAGGACAGTAACAAGTGCGAACATGTAACTGTTTTGTATCGGTTGTTTATTTACGTTCCAACCCTCGTATATATCCTAAACCTTGTATATTACTTCCTCCTATACACATCGCGTGAACTTTACATTAATGTAAAGTTAGAGAAATTAGAATTTACACAGAGGCATACCAAGTATCTTTTTCATCCCAAGCGTAACATATACGTTAGGGACTGCACGACTGTAACAGGAAAGTGGTAAGTGACAGTAGTACACTAAAGCGGCTTGCAGAATATAGATAGAAATGTGAATATAGCTGCATAAATTAGATTACTATCAAACGATGACGTGCGTCACTAGCTGTAAATGTTCCTCTTCTGCAGTTGGTTTCGTGGTGTGTCCACTCGATATGAACTATTTTATTTACTGTGACGCGTACACGTATTTAGCTCTGCGACTTTTCTACAGGAATATTCTCGAGATGCTTACGAATAACTATTAACTGAGTATTTTGTGCTGCACAGGGAGGGGAAGCAACTGGAAGGAAATTGTCAGCACTAGACTAGTGCCGGACGCTTTAATAACGCATCTGCTGCTTCCTGCTGCACGGAACTTAAGCAGGTCACGTACGAAACGTTTGTCCGTTTCTGGGAATTTCGTGGATTGCCTCACTGCAGGAACAAGCTGCCTCTCCATGTAACGGGAAGCGCATTCATTTGTTCCCCGCGTGTTAAAAGGCGTCCTCAATGACGAAACGTCACGAGTGGTTGGCTGTCCTTCGCTGGAAACGGATACTGTCGACGACTGTGTCTGTACTTTTAATTAGTGAGACAATAACCTGCGGTGGGTGACTCATATGAATTAACGAAGGAACTGTCTGTATTGAGCCATATGCTGGCTTAAAAAGAAATAGGGATGATTAGGGTTTAACGAATCTCGACCACTAGATCACAAGCGATGAAGTATGTACGCAGATTGATGAGTGAAGTGAAACGACGTTGGATGTGTCCTTTCCAAAATAATCACCCCATGATCTTCCCTAAGCAAATGGTTCAAAAGGCTCTGAGCACTATGGGACTTAGAACTACTTAAACCTAACTAACCCAAGGACATCACACACATCCATACCAGAGGCAGGATTCGAACCTGCGACCGTAGCAGCAGCGCGGTTCCGGACTGAAGCGCCTAGAACCGCCCGGTCACAACGGCCGACTTACCTTAAGCGATTTTGGTAGGGAAGGATTTGAACAACAAGTCCCATCGAATAGTAGTCCAGAGCCTTAAACTATGGGCCATTTCGATAGGATTTGTCGTAATAAAATTCTGTGCTCATGTAGTCTCCTCTCATTTGTGTGACTGCACTCGAGATTCCCTGTAAGAAAAGTCGCTGTTCGAAGTAGCTGACAGTACCTCATCTAGCGGAAACGAAACGTTCTAGGCCCTCTGCTGCTCTTAATTTATGTATTTAGAAGAAAATCTGAGCAGCCATCTTACATTGTCTGCAGAGAACGCTATCGTTTACCATCTAGTATAGCGTCAGAAGACAGAAGATTAAACGACTTAGACAACACAGCTGCATGATGTAAAAAGTGCCATCTGACAGTAAATCATGAGGTGCCAGGTTCTTCGCATGAGTATTAAAACAATTTCTTTAAAATATGGTAACACATAAATCGGTCTAATTAGATACTTACGGATTACAAACACAAACAACTTAACTGTGAACCGTCGCATGGGAAAGGTTGTGGTGAAGGCGAAGCAAAAAAATAATGTCTTTATTGGCAGCACACTTAGAAGCCGCGGCAGATCTACTAAAGAGACTGCCTACACTACAGTCGTCCGTCGTCTTCTGGAGTATTGCTTCCCAGTGTCGGATCCTTAACTGATAGTCACGAAAATGATAAGCGAGTTGGGGTGGCAGTCATCGAAATAAACGCTATTTTCGTTGTGGTGAGATCTTTTCACGAAAATTCAATCATCAGTTTTCTCCTCCGAGTGCCACAGTATTTTATTGGCTCCCATCTACGTCACGAGAAATTACTATCGTAATAAAATGAGAGAAATCAGAGCTCTCGCAGAAAGATTTTCTTGTGCATTTGTCCCATGAGAAATACACACATCAAAAAAGTTTTTCGTCATCTCGGTTCCGAGAGTTCCGGAACCTGTACAGAAAATTGGAATAGAGATCAACATAAACATCATTCCGCCCTTTTTATTGCTCATGAAAACCACACATTGCATGTTGTACCACCATACAGCAAGACCTTCAGAGATGGTGCTCAAGATTTCTGTATACACCGATACCTCTAATACCCAGTAGCACGCACTCTTGCATTGCTGCATGCCTGTATTCATCGTAGCATTCTACCCACAAGTTCATCAAGGCACTGTTGGTCCAGATTATCCCACTCTTCAACGGCGATTCGGCGTAGATCCCTCAGAGTGGTGGGTGAGTCCATAAGGAGCCCTTTTCAATCCATCCCAGGCATGTTCGACAGAGTTCATGTCTGAAGAACATGCTGGCGACTCTAGTTGAGCGATGTCATTGTCCTGAAGGATAGCGATGGGGGCGCGAATTGTCGTCCATGAATACGAATGCCTCGCGAATATGCTGTCGATATGATTTCACTAGCGTTCGAAGATTGCTATTCACGTATCATACAGTCGTTACGACGCCTTCCATGACCACTAGCGGCGTACATCGGCCCCACATAATGCCACCCCAAAACAGCCGGGAACCTCCACCACGCTGCACTCGCTGGACAGTGTGTCTAAGGCGTTCAGCCTGACCAGGTTGCCTCGAGACACGACGATTGTCTTATTGAAGGCATATGCGTCACTCATCGGTGAAGAGAACATGATGCCAACCCCGAGCGGTCCATTCGGCACGTTGTTGGGCCCATCTATACTGCTCTGCATGGTGTCGTAGTTGCAAAGATGGACCTCGCCGTGGACGCCGGGACTGAAGTTGCGCTTCATACAGCCTATTGCGCATAGTTTGAGTCATAACACGACGTCCTGTGGCTGCACGAAAAGCATTATTCAACATGGTGGCGTTGCTGTCAGGGCTCCTCCGAGATACAATCCGTAGGTAGCGGTCATCCACTGCAGTAGTAGCCCTTGAGAGGCCTGAGCGAAGAATGTCATCGACAGTTCCTGTCTCCCTGTCTCTCCTCCAGTCCGAACAACATCGCTTTGCTTCACTCCTAGATGCCTGGACACTTTCCTTGTTGAGAGCCCTTCGTGGCACAAAGTAACAATGCGGACACGAGCGAACCGCGATTTTGACCGTCTAGACATGGTTGAACTACAGACAATACGAGCCGTGTACCTCCTTCCTGATGGAATGACTGGAATTGATCGGCTGTCAGACCCCCTCCGTTTAAAAGCTGATGCTCATGCATTGTTGGGTCAAATGGCTCTAAGCACTATGGTCTTAACATCTGAGGTCATCAGTCCCCTAGACTTGGAACTACGTAAACCTAACTAACCTAAGGACATCACACACATCCATGCCCGAAGCAGGATTCGAGCCTGCGACCGTAGCGGAAGCGTGGTTACAGACTGAAGCGTCTAGAACCGCTCGCCCACAGAGCCGGCTCATGCATTGTTGTTCACACCTTTGGGCGGGTTTAGTGACATCTCTGGGGACTGTGTCTATGATACAATATCCACAGTCAACGTCTGATTTCAGGAGTTCTGGGAACCAGCGTACTGCAAAACTTTTTTTTATGTGTATAATTTGGGTGTGGGTGGGGACGGGGGATGGTCAATAAATTGAAGTTCGTTGAACGATTTCATATACTGGGTGTTAGGGGTAGAAGTGGAGAAATTGTGATCATTGGTAGCTTAATATGGAACCACTTCAATGTATTAGTTGTGTTTTCTCTGCATCTAACAGGCTACCTGTCAGAGATAGCAAAGGAACGGAATGGACAGTGTCTTGAAAGAAGGGTAAAAGCTGAACATCAACAAAGCAAAACGAGGATAATGGTATGTAGTCGAATTAAGTCGGGTGATGCTGAGGAAATTAGATTAGGAAATGAGACACTTAAAGTAGTAAACGAGTTTTGCTATTTGGGGAGCAAAATAACTGATGATGGTCGAAGTAGAGGGGATATAAAATGTAGACTGGCAATGGCAAGGAAGGCGTTTCTGAAGAAGAAAAATTTGTTAACATCGAGTATAGATTTGAATGTC
Source organism: Schistocerca americana (assembly GCF_021461395.2). Lineage (NCBI taxonomy): Eukaryota > Metazoa > Arthropoda > Insecta > Orthoptera > Acrididae > Schistocerca > Schistocerca americana. The sequence goes on from NC_060124.1 coordinate 315,723,512, forward strand.
TGGAAGTCGTTTCTGAAAGTTTTTGTATGGAGTGTAGCCATGTATGGAAGTGAAACGAGGACGATAAATAGTTTAGACAAGAAGAGAATTGAAGCTTTCGAAATGTGGTGCTAAAGAAGAATGCTGAATATTATAGATCACATAACTAATGAAGAAGCATTGAATAGAAGTGGGGAGAAGAGGAGCTTGTGGCACAACTTGACTAGAAGAAGGGATCGGTTGGTAGGGCATGTTCTGAGACGTCGAGGAATCACCAATTTAGTATTGGAGGGCAGTGTGGAGGGTAAAAATCGTAGTCAGAGACCAAGAGATGAATTCTCTAAGCAGATTCAGAGGGTTGTAGGCTGCAGTAGGTACTGGGAGATGAAGAAGCTTGCACAGGATTGAGTAGCATGGAGAGCTGCATCAAACCAGTCTCAGGACTGAAGACCACGACAACAACAACAGGCTACCTGCAAACACGTCACATAATTTACTAACTGATGTTTTCTGCACGATCGTAACTGCACCACTACTCGGACTAAGGCTGTCAGTGCAGACCAAATCCATACTTACTGACCTGCTCCTCAGGGGAAAGAAGCACTAAAATATGAATTAATGGCTTGCCCTGGCCATGAGCACTTGGAGGTATCAGTCACCCTAAAAATGTACTATTTCTAACAGTTGTAATTATCAGTGTGCAAATGAAGTAAATACTGATGTTGTTCAGTACTTTGACCTCACTCACCAATAAAAATATCCGCACTTATATATACCCGGTGAACACCAATAAAACAGACGAATTGCAGGAACGGATTCCTGACAGCAAATGGAGAGAATAGGACCTATCCAGAAATTTACAGAGTGGGCATGCAACGACATGCTAGAACACGGTACAGAGCTGCATCGCATCCACGTTACAACAGGTGTTCAAAGCGGCCTTCATGGGACTGCGGATCATAGAGATGGTAGCAGTTGTCATGCGGGATACACATAATCGCACTTTGGCTTACACCATGTTGGCAGGTCACCTACCTGTATCTTCTACTACGATTTTTCTCAATATACTGTAGAACCTGATCCTCCAAATCTGGTATAAGCACAGTCTGCCGCCTCTCTGCACGTTCGTCTGTCTGTAAGGACCCATTGTGAGCGTGTGGATTTCTAAAGAGAAATGCCTGAAAAACTTTCAGCAATAAATGTCTTCTGGAGTCGTCCATTCACACCGCACAATAAGTGTGGCGGCCAACACTGTGAACAACACTTAATCGCAAGGACTCAATGTACAGTCGCACTCCGATTCACTCTCGACAGAGGTGCTCTCCCATTGAAGTACTGAGGAAAGACTTGTTCCTCGCTCTTTGAGTACACGTACGAGAACGCACGCTCTTGTTACGTGTCCTCGCTCACAAAAATTCACAAAGTTTCTTATGTAATTAGTGGGATACTTGGGTAATTATTATTTATTTTGCAAAAATTCTGAGAAATCACAATGGCACTTTTAGTTATGAACTGAACGAGTTATTTCCGGGTTCTTTTCGGAATGTGAAGTTACCTCTTAAGGATAGGATCGATAGTGAAATTTCTATACAAAGTCTAAGATTGTTATTGACTTGGCAGAATGGCTGACGGCCACGCCTACTCAACTTGAATAATTATCCATTAAAATGTTGCTAGGTATGGTTGAGGCTGTCACGTGTGAAATGCAGTGAATTGTACTGTTGTTTAGGAAATATGGGGCTCGCAAGAGCTGTAGCGCACAGTACCATAAGTTGCGACAACTGCTGTCTGCGCCGCTCGCTGCTGACAAATAAGATAACTCTCGTTCTATTGGGATTGAACTTCGCCAATCAAACTCTCCCTACGCCTTGATGAAGTCAAGGACTCCTATTCGCCCCTAGCCTAACTAACGGCGTGGTACACCGGTCAGATAACCAGTCCACCGTGATGCCACTCAAAAATTCGTTCCCAGGCGTTTAACTATAGCTCTGTCCATTCACACCGCACAATAAGTGTGGCGGCCAACACTGTGAACAACACTTAATCGCAAGGACTCAATGTACAGTCGCTCTCCGATTCACTCTCGACAGAGGTGCTCTCCCAGTGAAGTACTGAGGAGAGACTTGTTCCTCGCTCATTGAGTACACGTACGAGAACGCACGCTCTCGTTACGTGTTCTCGCTTCAAGAGCGACAACGGAACGGCCCCTCTCCACGCCAGACGTGAAGGGGTATATCTTTCGGTCTCTTCCATTACTCCTTCAGCTCAAGGCGTCAGGAATATCGTCTGCCAATCAGCATTGCTCTTCTAGAACGGGAGAATGACGTTTCGTTTAAGGCGACCAATCCAGAAATCTGTAGCGTCGGCGTTTGGCGTTTTCTGTCTCCCTGTGAAAATCTCTGACACTGCGTGCTATATTTGTAAAGAATGTGTAGACTGAGCGCTCCCACACAATGTAGCGGAATTTGCTTTTAAGCTGAACACAGGGTCGTTCTTCCCTTCACTCGGGCAAACGCTGTCTGCTCCATGGGTGGTCACCGGCCTACATAGATAGGCTGAATCGTCCTCTGAAGGGACTGGCCCGACGGCGTGCGGTTTGCATCTCCTGAGCTAAAAGCCTCTGCGACCATCGTGTCTTGAATGTGTGAATCTCGGTGCGCATTTGCGATTTATTAGTTATTTGCATATCGTTTACATTCATTCATACAACATTGACTTTATCTTATCGAGTTTGGGCTCGAATGAAGCGTCTTGATGTGCGAAATATGATTGTGAGGGCAGAATATGTAAGCAATGAAGGTCAGGAGACCACGACGTCTTACATCATGATCACTGAAACGCCGGAAAACGCCATGAAATGTTCTACAGTGTGTTTGGTGTCTGTCAGGATAGTTGTTTCAGCATAGCCATGCTGCTTCTCTACCATTTCCAGTTGCTTGGCCATACATAAACACCACCTCTCGACATGAAAACCGGAGAATTCTGTCAGTTACAGAACTCTGCGTCAATCACACAGCCTACACGGGAAACACTCGACATGTGGTCAGGGGAACTGCCATTTGTCGGCGCTATCCACAGTGGTAACGATGCATTTCCGGACGCAGGTTCATAGGACCTTCTTTCCTCCATTTTCAGTTAGGAATCCGTCTCTGCAGTTTGTCGGCTTTATTAACGTCCACCCTGTATATACAGGGTGATTTAAATGTAACTGTACACTCTTCATAGGTATAATGTATGCATGAAAATAAAAGTAAAACGTTAAATTTTGTCTGAAATTGCTTGATTTCCGAGTTATGCAGTAGAGTTGGGAGTATGAGTGCAAAACAAACAACACTGGACTTCCATGAGCTGGGCATGCATCATGATCCATGGTGGTAATAGCAAAGACCTTCTTTGATGACGGTAACTATTTGGTTTTGTTCTTATTTCTTGATTTCTGATGTACTCAGCATAACGAACATATTTTCTCACCCTGTTCGTGTTCATCCTTTCGAGTAGTTTGTGTTGCCACAACCGCGCCAGGAAAATGTTGTCGACAAGGCATTGCTATATGATTTTCTGAGTGAACTCTGTCTCTCCTGTAAGTTCGTAACCGCTGTGTTGAAACACCCTGTAAATATATCCGCCAAGTGTTCAGAGTTTATTTTAAGCGTTTAGCGTTGTTGTTTGATTAGAAAAATTAAAATGAACGCAATAATTTTACCAGTGTTCGGCAACTTTCACTTGATTTAGACTCTAAGCAGTACTGCTTATAGTTCAGTCACAAAGTTCATCGTATGAAAAGAAGTTGTGAATACAGCATATGTCGAAAACGTTCCGAGACTGATTTTATTCGCGACTTATATGCGATGTCAACGCAGTAACTATGATGAAAGCTTGAACTAACAACTGTAAAAAACAGATGTACATTCAGCAAGGGCAGGCATTGCCTGCAAGGGGACCGACTGTTAAAACGAAGTTTTTGAAAACAACAAGTCACACTTTATATTTTTAATTTATCGATTTCGCTCTTCAAATGAACTAGAGCATCATCAGAATATACACTGTAAAAGATTCAAAATGTGTTAATACGGAAAACTTATGTTGATGTTACTTAAAGTACAGATTCTATTGCTAATATGGTGATTACGTTTAAAGCTAATGCTGTCAGCTAACTTTAAACGAAAGTCACCTTAGTGGAAATAGAATCTGTACTTTACGTGACGTGACTGTTAATTTTCCGTATTATCTCATCTGGTATTTTTTACAGTGCATATTCTGATGATGCCCGTGTTCATTTCAAGAGCGAAAGCGATAAACAAAAATACAAAATGTGACGTTTGGTTCTTTTCAAAAACCTGGATGTACAGTCGACAAGGCAGTTGTGAGTAGTAGACATGCAGCTGTAGTGTGTCAACGGTGTTGTATGACAAATCTCAATGAAGCAACATCTCTAGTTTAAGTGTTCGAGATATTATTCACAATGTTTTGAAGAAGAGAAAAGTGCGTGCAAAATTTGTCCCACACACCTTAGAGCTTGACAGCCGAACAAAAAATACACTTGGGCGCCTGTCACATCTTGACTGAAATCCAAACCGCGGACAATTCTTTTCTGGAAGAAAATCATCAGGCGTGACGAGACTTGATGCTATCAATACGAACCTACAACAGGCGACAAAGTGAAGAAAATAAAATTTTTGAAAACATTTTCAGCGATCTTATATAATATAATTAAATATATATATAAGTAAAAACAGTCTTGATCGCATATTTCTTTTAATTAGAGTGTCCGGTTTCAATCCTTAAGGGTCATCTTCAGACTGCAGAACTGCTGGTGGACTTCCATGGAGCAAGCTGCGCCGACCCACGACGCAGTTCAGCGTCAGTATGACAGCAACTGAATAAAACACAATTTTCGTGCCATACGCGTTTCGCCTTTATTTTCTGCAAGGCATCATCAGTGGCCTGTAATATGTACATATGTTAGCTATTTTATTTACATTTTTGTCACTGTGCCTATAGGTTATAAACAGTTCTGGTGGTTGGTATTTCCTATTAAGTAGTAATGTTTTGAACTGTACTTACAGGTTGCGTAGACAGTTTCTTACATATTACGCTCCTGTTACATTTTTGGTCTTATTCTTCTTCCTATGAGCGCCAATTTGCTGTTTTTTCTGCATTCCACAGCACTATGCACTGAACGCTTTTTTTAATGCAATGTTTTGGTTTCTGTTGGCGATTGTCAAATGTTTTTGCCAAAGATCGAATATTACTGCCAAACTTATGAGTGTAACTATCGAAGTATCTGTGGTCTGTTGGTGTATGCATTTGTGTGTGCGCTTGTGTGTGTGTGTGTGTGTGTGTGTGTTTGTGTGTGTGAGTGAGTGTTTTCTGGTGTCATATTATTTTATTTTATTTTATTGTATTTAATTATTTATTTTTGTTTATGTCCTGTGTATGTGTGTGTGTGTTTTGGTGTGATATATATATATATAATTTTTTTTGTGTGTGTCTGCCAGTATTTTGGTGTTATGCATTTTTTTTTTTTTTGAGGGGGGGGGTCTGTGTGTGTGTGTGTGTGTGTGTGTGTGTGTGTATTTTGGTGTTATATACTTTTTTTATGTTATCATTTCCTTTATTAAGTGTAGTAAGGAGCCTGTGCTGATGTGTGTTTGTTCATTTATCACATGTTTGTTTTCTGCTATGGCTTTCTGGATGTGGAAGTTTTCTTGCATTTGTATAAGATGTTTGTCATGGTTGCTATTCTCATTATTTTCATTTCTTGTTCCATGTTTGTAGGATGATGGTTGTAGTGTTTTAAATGCTCTGCAAATGTGGAATGGTTTGTTTCATACTTCCAACATCTGATATGTTCTTTGTATCTTGTTCCAAAATTCCTGCATGTCATGCCTATGTATACTGCATCACAACTTTGACATTCAAGTTTATATATTCCTGATTGTTGGAATTTGTCCCTCTTGGTAGCTGGCTGGCTTAGGTGTGATTGAAGGGTTTGCCCAGGCTTATATGCTATTTTGAAGCCCTGTCTCTTTAGGATGTTTGCAACTCTGTGTGTTAGTTTATGTGTGTAGGTCATGGTGTACCATCTGGTTCTTTTCTGTGTGGTGTTGTCATTGTGTGTGTTTGTTGAGTGTGTTTGTAAGTTTTCAGCTTGTGAGTTCTTTTGTATTGTGGAAATGTTGTGTTTGTTTTTTATTTGTGTTTTTATTTTTTGATTGAGCCTGTGTACCACATGTGTGTCATACCCGTTGTTCCTAGCTATTTGTATGATCGTGTTCATTTCTTGTTCATAGTTTCTCTTACTGAGTGGGATTCTGTTTAATCTATGTAACATGTGTCTTAGTGCTGCAAATTTCTGGCTTTGGGGGTGGTTGGATGTGGAATGTATTATTGTGTCCGTGGCTGTTGGTTTTCTAAAGATGTTAAATGTATGTTTTCCATTTTCTTTTTTAATTGTAATGTCAAGAAAATTTATTTGATTTTCTTTTTCTTTTTCAAGTGTGAATTTTATGTTCTTATGAGCTTTGTTTATTTCTGAATGGAGTTCATCTATTTTTTCACTTGGCTCGTCTACCAAACAAATAATGTCATCCATGTATCTGTACCAATATATGATTTTGAAACTTTCATTTGTGGTTATCTTATCAAATATCTGATTTTCAAGGTGACTGATGAAAATGTTTGCTAGTGTTCCTGATATTGGGGATCCCATGGGCAGTCCATCAGTTTGTAGATAATATTCTTCCTCAAACTGAAAGTAGTTTTGTTCAGTTGTCAGTCTGAGCATATCTGTTATTTCTTTTATTGCGTCTGTGGTGAGGTTGCTGTGGGATGAGAGATTTTGTTCTATGATTTCTATTGTTTCTGTGATAGGGATGGAGGTATACATATTTTCTATATCGAATGAAATCAGTGATGCTGTGTGTGGTACCTGTATGTTCTGTATATTTTCTATTAGGTTTCCTGTGTTTATCACTGTTCTGTTGTTTTCTACTTTATAGTGTTTTGTAACTAACTTGTGGAGGTGTTTGGCTATGCGGTATGTTGGGGCTTTCTTGAAGTTGATAACAGGTCTCATTGGCATTCCGTCTTTATGTACTTTCGGTTGACTGCGGAGTGTTGGTGCTTGTGGGTTTTTCTGTGTTAAGTAGAATTTTTGTTTGTCTGTGAGTGTGTGTTCAATTTTTTTCAGTGTTCGTTTCACATTTGCTTGGAATCGTGTAGTTGGATCTGACTTCAGTTTTTGTATTGCGTTGGTGTTTATGTATTCCTTGGTTTTTGTGATGTATTGCTCTTTATCCATGAGTACTGTTACATTTCCCTTGTCTGCTCTTGTTATTAATACGTTGTTGTTTGTTAACTTTTGTTTTAACCTTTTCATACAACCAAACAGAAGCAGCTACTATGATCTGACTTCAGTTTTTGTATTGCGTTGGTGTTTATGTATTCCTTGGTTTTTGTGATGTATTGCTCTTTATCCATGAGTACTGTTACATTTCCCTTGTCTGCTCTTGTTATTAATACGTTGTTGTTTGTTAACTTTTGTTTTAACCTTTTCATACAACCAAACAGAAGCAGCTACTATGAAAAGGTTAAAACAAATGTTAACAAACAACAACGTATTAATAACAAGAGCAGACAAGGGAAATGTAACAGTACTCATGGATAAAGAGCAATACATCACAAAAACCAAGGAATACATAAACACCAACGCAATACAAAAACTGAAGTCAGATCCAACTACACGATTCCAGGCAAATGTGAAACGAACACTGAAAAACATTGAACACACACTCACAGACAAACAAAAATACTACTTAACACAGAAAAACCCACAAGCACCAACACTCCGCAGTCAACCGAAAGTACATAAAGACGGAATGCCAATGAGACCTGTTATCAACTTCAAGAAAGCCCCAACATACCGCATAGCCAAACACCTCCACAAGTTAGTTACAAAACACTATAAAGTAGAAAACAACAGAACAGTGATAAACACAGGAAACCTAATAGAAAATATACAGAACATACAGGTACCACACACAGCATCACTGATTTCATTCGATATAGAAAATATGTATACCTCCATCCCTATCACAGAAACAATAGAAATCATAGAACAAAATCTCTCATCCCACAGCAACCTCACCACAGACGCAATAAAAGAAATAACAGATATGCTCAGACTGACAACTGAACAAAACTACTTTCAGTTTGAGGAAGAATATTATCTACAAACTGATGGACTGCCCATGGGATCCCCAATATCAGGAACACTAGCAAACATTTTTATCAGTCACCTTGAAAATCAGATATTTGATAAGATAACCACAAATGAAAGTTTCAAAATCATATATTGGTACAGATACATGGATGACATTATTTGTTTGGTAGACGAGCCAAGTGAAAAAATAGATGAACTCCATTCAGAAATAAACAAAGCTCATAAGAACATAAAATTCACACTTGAAAAAGAAAAAGAAAATCAAATAAATTTTCTTGACATTACAATTAAAAAAGAAAATGGAAAACATACATTTAACATCTTTAGAAAACCAACAGCCACGGACACAATAATACATTCCACATCCAACCACCCCCAAAGCCAGAAATTTGCAGCACTAAGACACATGTTACATAGATTAAACAGAATCCCACTCAGTAAGAGAAACTATGAACAAGAAATGAACACGATCATACAAATAGCTAGGAACAACGGGTATGACACACATGTGGTACACAGGCTCAATCAAAAAATAAAAACACAAATAAAAAACAAACACAACATTTCCACAATACAAAAGAACTCACAAGCTGAAAACTTACAAACACACTCAACAAACACACACAATGACAACGCCACACAGAAAAGAACCAGATGGTACACCATGACCTACACACATAAACTAACACACAGAGTTGCAAACATCCTAAAGAGACAGGGCTTCAAAATAGCATATAAGCCTGGGCAAACCCTTCAATCACACCTAAGCCAGCCAGCTACCAAGAGGGACAAATTCCAACAATCAGGAATATATAAACTTGAATGTCAAAGTTGTGATGCAGTATACATAGGCATGACATGCAGGAATTTTGAAACAAGATACAAAGAACATATCAGATGTTGGAAGTATGAAACAAACCATTCCACATTTGCAGAGCATTTAAAACACTACAACCATCATCCTACAAACATGGAACAAGAAATGAAAATAATGAGAATAAGCAACCATGACAAACATCTTATACAAATGCAAGAAAACTTCCACATCCAGAAAGCCATAGCAGAAAACAAACATGTGATAAATGAACAAACACACATCAGCACAGGCTCCTTACTACACTTAATAAAGGAAATGATAACATAAAAAAAGTATATAACACCAAAATACACACACACACACACACACACACACACACACAGACCCCCCCCCTCAAAAAAAAAAAATGCATAACACCAAAATACTGGCAGACACACACAAAAAAAAATTATATATATATATATCACACCAAAACACACACACACATACACAGGACATAAACAAAAATAAATAATTAAATACAATAAAATAAAATAAAATAATATGACACCAGAAAACACTCACTCACACACACAAACACACACACACACACACACACACACAAGCGCACACACAAATGCATACACCAACAGACCACAGATACTTCGATAGTTACACTCATAAGTTTGGCAGTAATATTCGATCTTTGGCAAAAACATTTGACAATCGCCAACAGAAACCAAAACATTGCATTAAAAAAAGCGTTCAGTGCATAGTGCTGTGGAATGCAGAAAAAACAGCAAATTGGCGCTCATAGGAAGAAGAATAAGACCAAAAATGTAACAGGAGCGTAATATGTAAGAAACTGTCTACGCAACCTGTAAGTACAGTTCAAAACATTACTACTTAATAGGAAATACCAACCACCAGAACTGTTTATAACCTATAGGCACAGTGACAAAAATGTAAATAAAATAGCTAACATATGTACATATTACAGGCCACTGATGATGCCTTGCAGAAAATAAAGGCGAAACGCGTATGGCACGAAAATTGTGTTTTATTCAGTTGCTGTCAGACGGTCCATAAGTGAAAATCATCAACACACCGTAGTATTACGCGCAACTGAGGAGGACAGGACCAAAAAATTGAAGATGTCAGTATGACAAGTTGTGAAAAGTCGTCGGTGATAACTGAGCAGTGCTGCAGCTCGCATTGGTGCTGTGTAGTTTTCTGCCAGACTGTATCGTTTAGTCGGCATTGTTGCATTGTTTGTCTTCTTCTCATATTCACTGGCACCACCCGGTTTCGTAAGCGTTGCCTGTCCGTTACTGGCAGCAGCGGTGCTTATCAAATGCTTCAAATGGCTCTGAGCACTATGGGACTTAACATCTATGGTCATCAGTCCCCTAGAACTTAGAACTACTTAAACCTAACTAACCTAAGGACAGCACACAACACCCAGCGATCACGAGGCAGAGAAAATCCCTGACCCCGCCGGGAATCGAACCCGGGAACCCGGGCGTGGGAAGCGAGAACGCTACCGCACGACCACGAGATGCGGGCGGTGCTTATCGATATGTAGTTTTTCTGCCCTAACTTTGGGGTGTGAGTGGAGTTCGGTTGGGGACGCAGGAGCGGCGGGGTCAGCGCAGAGCGCCAACACGCCGGGACCGCTGGTGGAGTGTATGGAGTGCCAGATCGAAGGGCAGTGGTCACGAGGGTGCACGACCTCGTCGAAACCGGATCCTGCATGAAACTTCCTGGCAGATTAAAACTGCGTGCCGGACCGAGACTCGAACTCGGGACCTTTGCCTTTCGCGGGCAAGTGCTCTACCGACTGAGCTACCCAAGCACGACTCACACCCAGTCCTCACAGCTTTACTTCTGCCAGTAACTCGTCTCCTACCATCCAAACTTTACAGAAGCTCTCCTGCGAACCTTGCAGAACTAGCACTCCTGAAAGAAAGGATATTGCGGAGACATGGCTTAGCCACAGCCTGGGGGATGTTTCCAGAATGAGATTTTCACTCTGCAGCGGAGTGTGCGCTGATATGAAGTAAAGCTGTGAGGACGGAGCGTGAGTCGTGCTTGGGTAGCTCAGTTGGTAGAGCACTTGCCCGCAAAAGGCAAAGGTCCCGAGTTCGACTCTCGGTCCGGCACACAGTTTTAATCTGCCAGGAAGTTTCATATCAGCGCACACTCCGCTGCAGAGCGAAAATCTCATTCCGGATCCTGCATGTTTAAGTTGAGTGCACTGCAATTAGCATACAGAAACATCCACCATTGTGAAATCTCGCGATTCTCCAGTGACTTGGGTTGGTGTTGCTGCTCGTAATGTCGCCGAGGAGAAAAGCAGCGAGTGGAGTACCTGGGAAATGGTGGCAAAAACCAGTAAATATCATGTAACAATTTGTGACAGTCATATAACAACATACTGCCAACAAGAAAAAGACAGGCGGTTTTTGTAAACTATGTATTTTTACCTTTATAAACATAAGTTCTACCAACAAAGTAAGTTAATGTAACAACTGTTCAAGTAATTTCTCGCCCTCCCACCCCCATGAACCTCTTACTTCGTCCAGGAAGGGTAGCTTCTGCGCCTAGGAACACAGATAGCTGTGCTGTAGGTGCTACCACAATGGAGGAGCATCTGTGGAGAGGCCAGAGTAGATCAGACAGTGGAGTCCAAAATTAAAGCATCAAATCGCTGTTTCTCTGTTCTGTGCCTACTTCACAATATCATCATACAAACTGTCAACAGATGTCCGTACGATCGTGTTCTGAACTGAAGATGGCATTCCAGTCAACAAAAAGTCATGCTAACAACGAAATCAGGGCGCCACATATGCTCCACCATCGTGGTTGCACCTACAGTACAGCTATCTGTGTTCCTAGGCACAGAAGCTACCCTTCCTCGACAAAGTCTGTGGTTCACGGGGGGGGGGGGGGGGGGGGGGGAGCGAGAAATTACTTAACTGTTACAATAACTTACTGCGTTGGTAGTACTTATGTTTATAAAGGTAAAAATCCACAGTTTACAAAAACTGCCTGTCTTTTTCTTGTTGCCAGTATGTTGTTACATGACTGTTACAAATTGTTATATGATATTGATTGTTTTTTGCCACCATTTCGTGGTTAATTTCTTAAAATTTTACTGGACACATTTCCTAGGACAAAGTTTCGCGTTTTTCTCACTGGGAAAATGTTCATCCGGCATGGTCTCTAGGTTCTCTTTGTTTTGGGTCCCATTCGTCCGCAGGAAGCAGTCACTGAATCTCATTAGGAAGGGTAAAGATTCCCTGGGAGTTGCACAGTTCTTGCGGTAGTAAGGCTGCGACCTACCTCTTGCTTTTGTCGATTGAGCAGCCACCTCTCCTACATCTGAGTAGAATACGTCTTGCCACTAGTGCCCTTCCCAGAGGATAATGGAGCATTACATTTTTCCTATTCTGTTCGGACGACAAAGGATGAGACAACGAGAGGACACCTCATCAGCATGGGAAGGTTCGTTGGTTTTGCTCCAAAATTTGATGTGCTCAACCTACATTGCAGTGCCTGTGTTGTTAAGTTCAGTGCAATGTTCCTTTGGACATGAATGCGTTTCCGAAGGAAAGTGCAGGTCATGATACATCAACATATGGCAATTTGGGTATGGCCATGAGCTCTGTATGGATAGCCAAAGCACTTAAGGTGACTACTCAAGTAAACTGGGAAAACTGGGTTCGAGTCTTGGTATGGCACAAATGTTCGTTGTTGTCATTCGTCTGGAAGGAAATATTGTGAGGTAAGAGCCATCAACCTGCTATTGGGATATGGTTTACGGTTGCGGGCAGTAGAGAATGGACAGACAAAGAAGAGAAAGGTGGAGATGGGTACAGATCAGTGAGGAGGAGATGGACAGAGAGATTGGGATGAGGAAATGAACAGAAAGGGGGAAGTAGGAGATGGACAGAGTGGAGAGGAGGAGATGTACAGGAAAAGGGAAGGGAAGGAGATGGACAGTGATGGGTGAGGAGGAGATGGAGAGGAAGTAGGAGGAGATGGATGGAGAGATGGCGAGGAGGAGATGAATAGGGGAGGAATTAACTGGACACATACATGGTGGTGGAAGATGACTTAGAGCAGCGAGAAGATAGGGGAGAAGGTGGATTTAGAGGGGGACGATTAAGTAGATGGAGGGGCTAGCAGGTGGACAGACAGAGGGGGAGGATCATACAAACAGAGAGAGGGGCAAGAGGAGGAGGGATAGAGAGTAGGGGATTCAGGAGATAGAGATAGGAAGTGGGAGGAGATAGACAGAGATGGAATGAGGAGCTGGAGTAATAGACGTTTTGAACAAATATGTACCCAGGCAATGCCAAATGATCAGCTAGAGATGAAATATAATAATTATTTAAAACACAAAACAGCTTGCACAGGAAAACAACATGTTTGAAAGAAATTATATTGGCTGTGGAGCCATGCACAAAAGAGACTTCTGTTCCTTTCCATTTCTGAGCCCAGTATTGCATCAAATAAGCCAAGTATTGAATCAGCAAGCCATGGAACTTTTTTTGTCAAGCAGTCCATCGCACAGACGCCTTTAACGCTGCTGGTCGCAGCGGCTATTTTCTTACATCCTTCCAAAAGTTTGTTGAGGGTTTTGTGATCCCCATTCTTTCAATTATGCAAGCATTTCTTTCGTAAAAGTTACTCAGTTGTCCCCTTTTCGTTTTCCTTGGCTATGTGCAGTATGGACACATAATATCCATCAAAATAGTCGTCGGAGACTAGTCTATTATATAAGATGGGCTTTCTGAATTTGATTCACAGTTTTAGTTTTTATAACGAAAAGTGTGTTAAATATGGCGGGTTGCCTAGAAAGTAATGCACCGCATTTTTTTCTCAACAGAAAACAATCCTACGAATGCGAAACGTTACGTTTGGATTATTATAAGTCTCCTGAGTGAGCGAATCAAGTTTCCCGAACCAAGTTTCCATCATTTTCGACAGATAGCATATCTGCAGGACAGTTTCAAGATGGCGTCTGTATGTGATGTACGTTACAAGCAATGTGCCTGTAGATGCATACATACATACATACATTAATACTTCTTCTATAGATCATGAATACGACATTTGGCAATGATGTGGAACGTGTCACTTTAAGATAAGTTTTATTTACACTTTTTTTTTACAGTTACTACTTCATATCTAAAAATTCACCTATTGAGCAGAGCTGTGCGGGGTAGCCGAGTGGTCTCCGGCGCCTTCCCACGATTCGCGCGGCTCCCTTCGCCCCCCCCCTCCCCCCCATCGGGGGTGCGAGTCCTCCCTCGAGCATGTGTGTGTTGTACTTAGCGTGAGTTAAAGTTAGATTAAGTAGTATGTAAGCCTAGGGAACGCTGACCTCAGCTGGTCCCATAGGAAGTTACCACGAATTTCCAGGCATTGAGCAGAAGGAGGTGTCATTCAGAAATATTTCTAATTTGTTTATAAATGTTGTTTGGCTATCTGTCAGACTTTTATTGCTATTTGGCAAATGAGCAAAGATTTTTGTTGCGGCATAATTCAGATTTAACCCAGGATAGTGAAGATCATCCTTTCTTCTACTGTTCTAACTATGCACCTCGCTGAACTGAGACCAGTTATTAATAGCAAATTTCATAAATGAATATACGTATTGCGAAGGTACACGGAATATCCAGAGTTCCTTAAATAAATGTCTGCCAGGTGATACTGTGTGGGCTCCAGCTATTATTCTGATTACACACTTTGTGCAATGAATACTTTTTCTCTTAATGATGAGTTACACAAAAACATGATGCCATATGAAAAGAGTAAATGAAAATAGCTATAGTAGGCTAATTCAATGATATGTTTATCACCAAAATTTGCAATAAACCTGATAGCCTAAGTAGCTGAACCTAACTGTTTCGCCAGATCATCTATGTGTTTCTTCCAATTCAATTTCTCATCAATGAACACACACAGAAATTTTGAATATTCTGCCTTAGCAACAGATTTTTGTTCATAGTCTATATTTATCAATGGTGTTATGCCATTTACTGTACAGAATTGTATATACTGTGTTTTCTCAAAATTTAGTGAGTGTCCATTTGCAAAAAACAATTTAATAATTTTCTGAAAGACCTTATTTACAATTTCCTCAGCTGATCCTTGTTTGTTGGGAGCAATTACTATTCCTGTACCATCAATAAAAAGAATGAGATTTGGATCTTCATGAATGTAAAGTGGCAAGTCATTAATACATATTAAGAGCAATGAGGGACTCAAGACTGAACCCTGTGGGACACCATTCTTGATACCTCCCAGTTAGAGGACTCTGCTGATTTTTGCAGACTATCTGTACTGTTGATTTCTACCTTTTGCACTCTTCCAGTTAAACATGAATTAAACCATTTGTGCACTGTCCCACTCATGGCATAGTACTAAAGCTTATCTAGAAGAATTTGATGGTTCACACAGTCAAAAGCCTTTGAGAGATCACAAAATATCCCAATGGGTGATGTTTGGTTATTAAATGCATTTAATATTTAGTCAGTGAAAGCATATATAGCATTTTATGTTGAAAAACCTTTCATCTTTACAAATTTGTGATGCTTCTCTTGAATACATTACTTTTTCGAGAATTTTGGATACAGCTGTCAGAAGTGAGATTGGGCAGTAGTAGTTACCTCAGACCTATCCCCTTTTTTATGCAGTGGTTTAACAACAGCTTATTTCAGTCTATCTGATAAAATGCTGTGTTTCAGTGACCTATTACATATTTGGCTGAGTATCCTACATATCTGTCGGCAACAAGCTTTTAGTACTCTGTTGGAAATGCCATCAATTCCATGTGAGCTTTTGCTTTTGAGTAAATTTATTATTTTCGTAATTTCAGTAGGAAAGGTGAGTTGAATTTCAGTTTTATCAAATTGCATATGCATTTCCTCTTCCATATACTGCCTTGCATTTTCTAATGAATACATCGATCCTATTTTCTGTACAACACTTAAAAAACTGATTATTAAAAAGTTTTCTATTTCTGACTTCTTGTTAATAAACTTTTTATTAAATTTGATAGAAATACAGTCTTCCTGTGCTCTCGGTTTTCCTGTTTCCCTTTTAACAATATTCCAAATCGCTTTAATTTTATTATCAGATGTGCAAATCTCAGACATAATGCACATACTTCTGGACTTTTTTTAATAACTTTTCTTAATACAGTACAGTAGTTTTTATAATGTTTCACTGTTTCTGGATCATTACTCCTCCTAGTTATAACACACATTTCCCTTTTCTGTTTACAACATATTTTTATCCGTTTGGTAAGCCATGGCTTTTTTAAGATGGTTTCTTACAATTATATTTCGTCGTTTTCTTAGGAAAACCTTTTTCCAGTATCACAAAGGTATAATGAAATAGGTTAAATTTTTAACTAGCATCATGTTCCCTGTCTGTTGCAAGCTTTCCCTAAAATTTTCAATTGTTAAGTCTTTAATTGAAGGTACTATTTTGGAGGACTGTTTTGCATTACTGATGCAGTTATGTCATATACTGTAACTAGCTGTGCATCATGATCAGACAGAAAATTCTTAACAGTAAAAGTTTTATTCGATTAATTTATCTTGGTCTATAAAAGCTTTATCTATCAGTGTGCTGCTTTCCTGTGCCACCCGAGTAGCAAAATCAATAACTGACTTCAAATTGAAAGAATCAAGTGATACTTCAAGGACAAGCTTTCTATCAGACTCTCTCAAAAAAATCTATATATAAATCCCCATAAACAATAATTTGCTTCCCTCTGCCTGACAGATAGCACAAGAAAGAATCCAGGTTCTTCAAAAATAGCTAAAAATTTCCCAATGAGGATCTATACACGGGTACAATTGTAAAAGTGCCATTATTTGGATTAAGCTCAGATGCATGCTTCTAAACGTTGCTCTACACAAAAAAATTTTAGTTTCCAGTTTTTTCACACTGTGACAGATTTTAACATGTATCATATACATGCTGTCATTGTATTTCTCACTGCAGAGAAAGAAACTGTTTGGAATATTCACAAACGGTTGTGCAAAGTCTATGGTGCATCTGCTGTCGACAGAACTACAGTTAGTCACTGGGTACGGAGGGTGAGGTCATCAGAAGGCGGTTCCACGGAGCTCCACGATTTGCAGGGGTCAGGGGGACCAGCCACGGCTGTCACACCTGACAGCCCTGACGTAACCCCCTCGGACTTCCACTTATTTTTGCCGTTAAAGGGCCACACTCGGGGAAGACGTTTTGAGGGCGATGAGGAGGTGATTCAAACAGTGAACCACTGGCTGCTGCACCAGGACAAGGATGTTCCGCACCTCTCCCTAAACTACCGGACCGATTTCAGCAAACTTGGTACGCATATCAGTTGCTGCCTGTAAAGAATTGCTGTGCGAGTGAGAACCACTTACCTATCAAAGCGGTAAGGATGGAGCAGCAGAAGTAGTTTAGCCCATGATGTGCATTGAACCAAAATTCATTCCTTTAGTATTTAACAACGAGAACAGCTACAGATTTGCAACAACTTTACATATAATTTCAAAGCTTTACGAAACTTTCTCTTCCTGAGAACCACACAAAATGATGAAACGCAAAAAGTTTATTGATGACTATATTTTCGCTGTTCGAGTAAAATTGCAGCATCAGACTTGACATTTTCATTTATTACTTCTTTACTACCAACCGCATTCACGATACATTTTGCAGACAGTATTCACATATCCCACTGAATAATACTTGCAAAATTATATCATTGTACGATACGTAGTTAAGGAGATATGACTTCACATTTACATGTGTGAAAAACTGACGCATCGCGCATGGTGTTTATATTTGTTCCTTCGTTGCTACGAACTCTAGTTGCTGCACATTTCGCATACAGTATACACAAACACATTGAATGTACCTACAAAATTACATCGTTGTACGACACGTACTTCATGAGATACGACGTAATAAACATTGAGCTGCGTGAAAACTGATGTGCACAGCGAAATTCGCTAGAGATGCAGGTGAACTATGGGTACAAATTCGAGTAAAATATGTGAAATACGGTATCGTGACAGGTGCGTAGGCAGGCATAGCCACAGGTATAAAGTTCTTCCTAAACCCCTGTATCGAGTTTAACCAAATTTGGTACCCATATTACTTACTGTCTGGAAAGAAATACTGTAAGGGTAAGAAGCAGCAACCTACTATTGTGGTAGGTGTGATAACTTTGAGAGGGAAATGCGTAAGTAGCGATGGACAGACAAAGAGGAGGCAGAAGGAGGTGCACGCATAGCAGGGGAGGAAGAGATTGACAGAAAGAGGGTTTACCGTCACCACTTTTAATTTGACTTCTACTTTCTGTCTTTAATTGGGATTTAAGTAATTCAGAAGTCAATTGGCACGTAAAATACTGTTCCATACTATTTACTTCACTTGTGAAAACGGCAGACGTAATAATCGAGGGGAAAAAAAATATCTTTAAGTTTTTCAGTGAAGTCTGTCTTCAACAAAACTGTTAAATTATTGAAAAATCACTAGTATTTCTTTCCAATTACTTTGAGAATAACGACGGCTTGGAAACAATTCCTTTGGTTTAATCTTAAAGATAGAAAAGACAATCGAACTTATGAATAACTGAAACTGTTTGCAGGTTCTACCGCACTTAATAAATGAAAGTTCATACTGGAATTAAACACTATTTCTCTTCCTCGTGATGACTGGGTGTTGTGTGATGTCCTTAGGTTAATTAGGTTTAAGTAGTTCTAAGTTCTAGGGGACTGATGACCATAGATGTTAAGTCCCATAGTGCTCAGAGCCATTTGACCCATTTGAATTAAACACTACACCCAAACGAAAAGCTAAAGTATTTGATTATCTTACATTTTTAAATATTTCTGAACTTTCATCTTGAAATAATGAGGAAGGAAATTCTGAAGGATAGAATGAGGTTAAAATTATACTCTTTCACTTTTATTGCTCCACACAACTACCTACAAAATACAGTGCGACAACTCACGTTAAAAGTCGTCAGACCAACGAATGCGAATGAAAATTTAATAATCGACTTCTCCGTTATTTGTTCATTTTGTAATAAACTACTCATGAGGACTTTAGTCCACTTTCTTTTTACTGTACAGCGTTCGGAGAAGAATGTTCATGACAGTCACTGATTTTTATGGAGGGGATACATATTTCCCATATTAGTTATTATTTAATTTCATTTTAGTTAAAATAGTGATGACTTCAATAAAAAGGAGGCGGGATGTCTTTAAACACGGTTTCGACGCCATCTGGGGAGGGGAAAATGACTGAAAGGGAAGAGAGGAGGTGGAGAGGGGCGAGGACGAGAGGGACAGGGAAAGGGAAAACGAGATGGACAGAGAAAGACAGGAAGAGGAGATGGACAGAGAGACGAAGAACTAAGCGATGGACTTAGAGGATGTGAGAATGAGATAGTGGATGAGGGGGAGCTGGAATAGGGGAAGGAGGCGATGGACAGAGGGGAAAGGAGAAGATGAGTAAGAGCAGGCAGACAGAGAAATGAAAGATGAAGACATGGACAGAGAGAAAGAAGGACATGGACAGAGGAAGGAAAAGAGGAGGAGATTGACAGAGGAAGTGGAGAACATGAACAGGGAGAGGAGGAGGAGATGGATGAAGAGAGGAGGAGGAGGAAGTGGCCAGAGGGCAGAGCCGGACATTCAGCAATTTTTGTACAAAAACAACCGTAGTACACTGCCGAAGATTTTCGAAAATGATGTTTCTTTTTTAAAAAAATTCGGATTGTAGTACGGGCCTGAGGAAGCGTTATTCACAATGTACTGAAGCAGGGACAAAAAATAAATGTAGTGAGGCCTCAGTGAGCGCTAAATAACGTTGCTCAGTCTCTGTAAGTATTCTATCTCTCTGCCTGTGACAGAGTCTGAACTGTCAGGCAGTTATCTTGCAGCAATCTCGCCACACGGAGAGGCGTAAAAGTCTGGCGCCACAGCGTTTACACGTTTGCGGCAGCGCGGGGTAATTTCCTGCAGGAGTGTGCGCTCTGTTGTCACGAGAAGGCGGCGGCTTATCGAGGCCCCGTCTGCTGCTGCAGCTTCCTCTGACACCGCTGGCCGCCTCGCGTCGGCAGGTGGCGGTCGGGGACGCCCAGGTGTTACAAGTGTGCGAGTCCGCGTCAGGATGCCCGAACTCATCCTTGTGCACATCGACGCTACGCTTCTAGTCTCAAAATTACTGAGGGGAATAATGGTACTACGACGTAGAATATGTCTACTAATTATCTCCACGATGATTTCTGGATTTGGAACGAAGACTTGTATTATAGAAGAACATCAACAAACCGCACTACAGGAAATTGAAGGTGGGATATAATAATTCCAATCAAAAAGAAAGCAGGTGTCAACAGGTGTGAAAATTGCTCTTAGAAGATAGATTAAGGAAAGATAAAACCTACGTTTATAACATTTTTAGACTTAGAGAAGGCTTTTAACAATGTTGACTGCAATAAGCTCTTTCAAATTCTGACGGTGGCAGGGGTAAAATACAGGGAACGAAAGGCTATTTACAGTTTGTACAGAAACGAGATGGCCGTTATGAGACTCGAGGGGCATGAAAGGGAAGCAATGATTGAGAAGGAAGTGACACAGGGTTGTAGCATATCGCCAATGTTATTCAATCTCTATATTTAGCAATCAGTAAAGGAAACAAAAGAAAAATTCGAAGTAGGAATTAAAATCCGTGGAGAAGAAATAAAAACTTTCAGGTTTGCCGATGACATTGTAATTCTGTCAGAGACAGCAACGGACATGGAGTGCAGTTAAACGGAATGGACAGTGTCTCAGGAGGATATAAGATGAACATCAACAAAACAAGGCTAATGGAATGTAGTCAAATTAAATCAGATGATGCTGAGGGAATCAGATTAATAAATGAGACACTTAAAGTAGTAGATGAGTTTTTCTATTTGGGGAGCAAAATAACTTATGATGGTCGGAGTAGAGAGGATATATAGAAAGTAGGCTTGCAATGCCACGGAAAGCGTTTCTGAAGAAGAGTAATCCATTAACATCGAGTATAGATTTAAGTGTCAGGAAGTCTTTTCTGAATGTATTTGTGTGGAGTGTAGCCATGTATGGAAGTACAACATGGACGATAAATAGTTTAGTCAGGAAAAGAATAGAAGCTTTCGAAATGTGGTGCTTCAGAAGAATGCTGAAGGTTAAATAGGTAGATAACGTAACTAATGAAGAGGTTGTGAACAGAATTGGAGAGAAAAGAAATTTGTGGCACAACTTGACTAGAAGAAGGGGTCGGTTGGTATGTCACATTCTGAGGCACCAAGGAATCGCCAATTTAGCATTGGAGGGAAGCGTGGAGGCTAAAAATCGTAGAGGGAGACCAAGAGATGAATACACTAAGCAGATTCAGAAGGATGTAGGTTGAAGTAGTTACTTGGAGATGATGAGGCTTGCTCAAGATAGGGTAGCGTGGAGAGCTGCATAAAACCAGTCTCTGGTCTAAAGACCATAACAACAACAACAACAACACTATAAACACGTTGTCTGAACGTTACCACACTTACGATCCCGTACGTTTTATAAACCATGTGACCATCAATCAGAAGCCTGAATAACCACCATTGGCAGCGCGGATTGCCGATAGAGGTGTATAAATAGAGTTGGCGAGGTTCTGGAAGGCCCTGTAGCTCTTCGAAACACGCACGAATACTGGGAGCTGGTGAAACAGACTGAGAACAAAAGCAGGCATGGATTCATCCATAAGGGCTGAACCATGAGGAAGTTTGTAGGACTGTTTAGCTGGTTCTGACGAATAAACGGATGACAACAGACGAAATGCAGGCAGGGGTTGCTTGCAGGGTGTCACCACAAACAGTCACCAACATATTAGGGGGCGTCCATTTATTACTTGAGCTCAGGATGCGTGGGAGGAGGAGGTTGAGGCGCCTGGCAACATTTCGCCACATTTCATTTAAAGGGGGAGAAGGTGCAGCGAAAATCTCATGTCAACTTTTTAATAAAAAAATATACATTATTATATCGAATAACATTTTCTGTCTGTGCTATCTGTGAAATTAAATATACTGAGATCAGACGCAGTGATTGTGTTACTATTCACAGTGCAAGAACTCTTTGTCCATGGCGACATCTCACATACATGATTTCAATAGGTTTTCGTCTTGTGATGCTTTTAAAGCTTCTATCAAGGACAGTCAAGGCAAAGTAAAATCTACTCTTATTATATCATGCGATGGTGCGCATAAAATGGCATTTTTTCGTTCTAGTATACACAGAGCGATAACCATTCCACTATCCGCAGAATCCTTGGAGCACGAACTGGTAACCCTTGAAACAATAGCCCGAAATAACTGTTATGAGCCTGGAATGGTGAGATGGCTCTATAATAAGAAAGTAAATAATAATAGAACTACGACAAGTTCCATGTTAGGTGCCATGCCGGAATTTAATCCATCTGCCATAAAACCTATCCCATTCACAGGTAAAGTTTCATATAAAATTGGGCGTCTTCTAAAGAATCAGGGGTTCAAGACAATTTTTTTCTATTAATAATAGCCTGCAGAAGAACCTGATTCACACTTTAAAAAAAGCCTAAAGATAAATTGTCATTATCCGGAGTTAACAAGATTACATGCGGCAATTGCCCGAAATTTTACATCGGCTAAACAGAAAGAGCCTTACTACCAAGATACAAGGAACATTATCCCTACTAAAGTTGGAGGTGGTACACGTGGTTCGACATTCGCTGAACACTTAGTGCAAACGGCTCACGCACCCAACCCTCCAGATAATACTCAGCTCTTGCATTGCGAAGTGAAGGATGCGAGGTTGGATATTTAGGAAGAAATGCAAATTTTGAAACACTTACTATATGACAAAAATAACCTTCTTAAGCTGCAGCTGCAGCTGCGAAACAAAACCTTTCTGGAGGTTTTCAACCGTCATTCCATCCGCCATAGTTTTAGGGAGTAATCATTATACCCCTGCCAACATGTGTTTGGCACTCCCGTTTGCTTAATAGCTGGGATTATCTGGTATTTCAAACCCGTAGTTATCGTCATGCGGTCAAGTTCGATGATTAGTCCGAATATGCTAGGTTGGCTTTAAATAGTGAACGCACTGCTCCCTTCACTTTTGATGTCCAACAAATTATTAAAAATGTTAAGACAGTCGATATACAGTACGGTATCTTTGTTCCTTACAGGATAACTTATACGTCAATTTCGTTAGCTGCAACTGGTTATTCATAAAATTTTAAGTTTAGGAGTACATGTTGGTACCAGTGTTAACAAGTACGCATGACACACTATCTCTCGAGGCTATAGCCAGTTCCAGTACAACATCCGTTGCTGCCGTACTGCGGTCGCGAAGTGGGGCTGAGGCTGTTTCTCAGATATGTCATTGCAATATGACGATGTATTATTATATTATAGGTTTTAGTTTTTGACGTCCATTATGGACAAATCGTAGCTGATCCCTTTAATGACAACACCAGTGCGGCACAGCGGTACACCTCGCGCCAACTGATCTC
Source organism: Schistocerca americana (assembly GCF_021461395.2). Classification (NCBI taxonomy): domain Eukaryota; kingdom Metazoa; phylum Arthropoda; class Insecta; order Orthoptera; family Acrididae; genus Schistocerca; species Schistocerca americana. The sequence goes on from NC_060124.1 coordinate 315,747,091, forward strand.
CTGCGACTTACCCGCACTCCCTTCTCCTGCAAAGCACCGGGCCGTGCATATTATGGGGGCGTTAGCCAACCAGCGCGCCACGAAGAATGTCGTTGGACAGAGAAAACTCCGCGAAAGCAAGAGCATCGCAGGAGATCAGAGCACATCTACCTCTCCTCCCCTCTCCCAGTTTGCGTCCATTCCATATAAAAATGAAGCATGTTAACTTTCACTCAGAAGAATACGTGAAGACATCTACACTCCTGGAAATGGAAAAAAGAACACATTGACACCGGTGTGTCAGACCCACCATACTTGCTCCGGACACTGCGAGAGGGCTGTACAAGCAATGATCACACGCACGGCACAGCGGACACGCCAGGAACCGCGGTGTTGGCCGTCGAATGGCGCTAGCTGCGCAGCATTTGTGCACCGCCGCCGTCAGTGTCAGCCAGTTTGCCGTGGCATACGGAGCTCCATCGCAGTCTTTAACACTGGTAGCATGCCGCGACAGCGTGGACGTGAACCGTATGTGCAGTTGACGGACTTTGAGCGAGGGCGTATAGTGGGCATGCGGGAGGCCGGGTGGACGTACCGCCGAATTGCTCAACACGTGGGGCGTGAGGTCTCCACAGTACATCGATGTTGTCGCCAGTGGTCGGCGGAAGGTGCACGTGCCCGTCGACCTGGGACCGGACCGCAGCGACGCACGGATGCACGCCAAGACCGTAGGATCCTACGCAGTGCCGTAGGGGACCGCACCGCCACTTCCCAGCAAATTAGGGACACTGTTGCTCCTGGGGTATCGGCGAGGACCATTCGCAACCGTCTCCATGAAGCTGGGCTACGGTCCCGCACACCGTTAGGCCGTCTTCCGCTCACGCCCCAACATCGTGCAGCCCGCCTCCAGTGGTGTCGCGACAGGCGTGAATGGAGGGACGAATGGAGACGTGTCGTCTTCAGCGATGAGAGTCGCTTCTGCCTTGGTGCCAATGATGGTCGTATGCGTGTTTGGTGCCGTGCAGGTGAGCGCCACAATCAGGATTGCATACGACCGAGGCACACAGGGCCAACACCCGGCATCATGGTGTGGGGAGCGATCTCCTACACTGGCCGTACACCACTGGTGATCGTCGAGGGGACACTGAATAGTGCACGGTACATTCAAACCGTCATCGAACCCATCGTTCTACCATTCCTAGACCGGCAAGGGAACTTGCAGTTCCAACAGGACAATGCACGTCCGCATGTATCCCGTGCCACCCAACTTGCTCTAGAAGGTGTAAGTCAACTACCCTGGCCAGCAAGATCTCCGGATCTGTCCCCCATTGAGCATGTTTGGGACTGGATGAAGCGTCGTCTCACGCAGTCTGCACGTCCAGCACGAACGCTGGTCCAACTGAGGCGCCAGGTGGAAATGGCATGGCAAGCCGTTCCACAGGACTACATCCAGCATCTCTACGATCGTCTCCATGGGAGAATAGCAGCCTGCATTGCTGCGAAAGGTGGATATACACTGTACTAGTGCCGACATTGTGCATGCTCTGTTGCCTGTGTCTATGTGCCTGTGGTTCTGTCAGTGTGATCATGTGATGTATCTGACCCCAGGAATGTGTCAATAAAGTTTCCCCTTCCTGGGACAATGAATTCACGGAGTTCTTATTTCAATTTCCAGGAGTGTAAATCCAACGGTCGTAGGGAGGACTGTCTCAGCGTGGAGAAAAACCAAAGCAACCTTCGCTAAAATTAAGAGCAAAGATGGTAACATTGAGAGAACAATGGTAATTTCACTGTTAAACGCAGAGGAAAGAGCGGGTAGGTGGTAAACGTATACTGAAGGTCTCGATGAGAAGGAATACTTCTCTGATGACACGTTAGAAGAAGAAATTGGAATCAATAAGGAACACACCTGGACCCCGGAATTAGAATTCAAACGAGCTCGGAAGACTTGATGTCAAATAAGACGAAATTGGTACATCAAGTTACATCGGAATTTCTAATATCACAACTTGGCAGGATCAGATGCCATAACGAAGCTGTCATTTTTGAAACTGTGAAACGAAAATTGATTGCTGCTGTGCACTCAGCTTCGAATATGTTCCATTAGCGTTGGAGTAACGTCTGTATTAAATTTTATGCTATAGTCCACGCCTCAGCCATCCAGTCCAATGAAAATGTTTGTATTCTTGAAACGTAGACAGAGCAGTGTGATTGTTTTATCCCTGCGACCAAAAACTGTGCTATTTCTCTACTCTTTCGGTCATAAACTTAGGAAAGGGGTGAGCTGTCAGCGGTACCATTCTCCGCTCTTCGGACGATCAGTTTAATAAACACCCATTATTTTACGGAAAGATCCATAGTGTTCGTCATGTACTGTGAGTTGTACTTTTAATATTCATTAGTGATGTTAGAACCATCTGCTCGCCTTCCATCTCAGAACAACGTGCTTGTGTTGAAGCTACCGACCCATGATACTAAAAACAGAAACATGGTGTACTTTGTGGCAACTTGACAAAGACTGTTCATAGCTCAGAAAAGAGTGATATAAACGACATGGGAAGTCAATTGGCAAGCTTCTCATAAATGATAGTGCTGGCGTGTCAAAATCCTCCGTCATCCCTGTACACTAGGATTATTCTTACATGTATTTTTATATATATTTCTGTTAGGTAACTGCCCTCTTCTTCCTCGTCTACCTTCCCTCTCCCCACCCATTTCGCGTCTATACCATATAAAAATGAGGCATGTCAAATCTGGCTCAGCAGGATGCGCGTAGACATCGGAAAAGAAATGATCATCGGAAGGAGTATCTCATCATGCAGAAAAGTCAAAACATCTTTCGCTGAAATTAAAGGCAATGGTGGTTACATGGTAATCGTATTGGTAATGCACAGGAAAAAATGTTCAAATGTGTGTGAATTCCTAAGAGACCAAACTGCTGAGGTCATAGGCCCCCAGACTTAAAGTAACTTATGCTAAGAACAGCACACACCCATATCCGAAGGAGGACTCGAACCTCCGGTGGGAGGGACCACGCAATTCGTGACATAACACCTCTAACCGCGCGGCCACTCCGTGCGGCAATGCAGAGGAAAGAGTGGATCGGAGGAAAATGTACATTGAAGTTCTCCATGTGAGGGATGATCTGTCTGGTGACTTGCTAGAAGAAGAAATTGAAGTCAATAGGGAAGATAAAGGTTTTCCAGTATTAGAGACAGAATTTAAAAGAACTCTCGAGGACTTGATATCAAGTAAGACAGAAGAGATGGATAACATTACATCGCAATTTTTAAAATCAGTATCTGTCGGGAGCAGACGTCATAATAAAGCTGTCTTTTTTGAGATTGTGAAGAATGTAAAAGGAAAATGTGTTCCATTAGAGTTGGAGTGTCGTCTGGATTAAATTTTATGCTATAGTCGATGCTTCAGATGAAGAACTTACAAATTTCGTTCAGTGAAAACAAAATGTTTGTATTCTAGTGTATTCTACCTCTACCATGACGAAACATATGTGTTGTGTCAAATGCGAACTAGGCACAGAGCAATGTGACTGTTTCATCAATCCCACGAGAAAGCGCAATATTTCTGTATTCTTTGGTCATGAGAAGTTGCGTTTACGGGCTAACCGCGAGTTATATAGCTCAGCTTATCATTCGTTTATGTAAAAATTTCGAAGACTGTAATAAATGTATTTATTTTTAATCGTCATTTAGGCATTGCACATCATCCTCATTTCATATTTACTGGTACTGTTCTTACAGACTTAGTAACTCCTCAAAAGCGTGTGTTTGTTAACGAAAATTGTGCCATTTTTAGAATAGAGTTCAAATATTATGACACATTTACAGCAGTTTTCAAAATTCGATTCACTGATAACCAATCAGTCATTATATTTGTATGTAATAATTGTCATTCTTAATCGTTACTTATGTTATATGGTCAGCTCGGACATTTTGTAACGTTTCAACTTGCACTTGAGAATCGCTATAAAGCCAAAACCATGACTGTGTGAAAAAAATGAGTAGTTATTTACAGTCTAATGCCAGAAACTTCTCTCAGAAAGGTTGTGTATGTAGTAGGAATGACGCGAGTCCATAGTTATGGTCGTGTACCTGCTCTCATTTCTGAATGGGTCGAGTCCGCTTGTACCAAAGAACAGCCTCAAGTGACAAGCTGGCAGCTGCGGAGACACAAATCAAGTCCACGAGCACACGGAGATGGCGAGTTCAGAGATAACGTAATAGGTGTCGCTAGCGGGTTTAAAGTGAGTACATGGAGCTCATTTCTCATCTCTAGTTCGGAACTCTCGACAGCGGAGAGTCGATGGGTGCTGGAATCATGGGTTCTCTGGTTTGGAGGTGCTGACTCGAAGTACTCCTTGCAGTGTCGACAACTCAGAGAACTGGCAAGAAGTTTACAGTGCATGGCTGTGTAGTGCGTAATGGTTTTGTTGTTTTGACGGGAGCATGTTGTTATTTAGCGGAGTACAGACGCTCAGTAGGCAGGGTCCTCAAACTGTGTTGTGGAGCTAAGAGTCTAGGCAGACCTTTGATGTTGTAGTGGACGACGCGGACCTCTGCAGAGACTTGAGCGTGTGGCTTTTGTCATTTTTCACTTGAACTATGCTTCTGTTAAGTTTTTGTGGAGTTTATTGGAGTCAGCTGGAAGTAGTGTATGAATTGTTAACAGTGTAGATATTCCAGTCCTATTTCTGTACAATGGAATCTTCCTGAAATGGTTTTGATTGTCATATGGCTTTTAATTATCGGCTTTGAAGAAGTACAGTTTAAGCGGTCTCGCAGGTCAAAACAAGGCTGGCAATCATGATTTAACCTGACTGGCTGGTCTGGGTGATGAGAGAAGTGATCCGGCAATAAACGCTTGCATTTAAAACTGTGGAGAGTGCATCACTTTGGTCATGAACGCATAGAGGAGTTTCTGAGACGCTTCAGAAGCTCTGAAGAATGGTCAAAAGGAAAGTTTCAACTGATGGTCTCTGCTGAGGCAACCGCAGCTGCCCCTATATTGTAATAAGCCAATGCTTTCTTCAGAAAGATCAATCTACACATATTATAAATTAAAGTCCTTCTTCAAGCTTTTCTTTTCATACAGAGTGTTGGGGGTGTAGATACAGTATAGCCAGTCTGATAATATGTACCTACTTCAGCGTGTTTGTTGTTCTTTCTCTGTATCTAACAGTCTTCCTACAAACACATCACATAATTTACTACCTGACATTTTCTGCAAGGTTGTAGCTGTGCCGCGAAGCGGACTATACCTGTCGGCATAGACTTTCCGTTTTACATCCGGAGTCCCCACCTCAGTGCCTGACATGGTGCCCAGCAGAAATTAAAGATTAAGTGCTTGCTTGTGCCACGAGTACTTGGAGGCACTAATCAAACTAAAAACATACTACTATGAGTATGATTATTGGTCTGCAAATGAAGTGAATAGATATTTAATTTTGTTAAGTACGCTGTCCTCAGTCATCAACAGAAATATCTGCACTTATACCTCTAACACTTTATATGTAAATGCCAATCCCACAGACAACTCTAGAGACTTTGGTACAGTTCACAAGGAATTTCTGTGTATATTGGGTGTTTCGAGATCTGACCGAAAAACTTTGAGCAATGACAGCTTACACGATGAGAATCATTCTTTACTAGGGAACACACAGTCTGAAACGTGTCCTTTACGTTATATTAATGAATAACAACACTTGCATGTTCTAACAATACTCTACACGAATGCTTCAAACAATCCTCTCTGTGCCTCAGTACATGCTGCACAGCTCCATATCAAAGCCTGTCCAACTACACAGATATGTCAGTTTTCTGTCAGAACAGGTGTAATGCATCAGTGTTTCTGGCCATCAGCTGAGCTCAAGTGCAACTGGAGTAACGTAAACCAAGGGAAGTGATCTAAGGGCATCAAGTCAGGTGAGCACTGTTCACACAACATGTACTCCGTGTCCTATCCAGCGCTCCCCAGAATCGCCAGTTAGCTGTGCTCGTCCTTCATCTCTGAAGTGGGCAGGTGCTCCATTATGACTGAACCAGAAGCCACTGCACACAGTAAGCGGTAGATTGTCAAGCAGTTCCAGAAGTGTGGCCTGCCAGAACTGTAAGTACATTGCTCCAATTAACCTAAGTGGCTGTATTACTGGTCCTAGAAGATGATTTTCCACAATTCCCACTCACATGTTTATGGGGAAACTTCAGTGGTGCATTCTCCCAGCAACTCCTTACTGATTCTTGTAGTCCCAGATGTGGCTGTTCCTTCTGTTGAAATACCCATCACGTGTGAAGAAGCCCTCATATGTAAATAAAACATATGTATGGAAGGCAACATCATTCACTCTTTGATGCATGAACCACTGCACAAACTGCATACCATAGTAACGTTGTTGCATTAATTTGTGGTGTAAGCAGTGCTGATGTTCAAGACCATAAAAGCGGGTTAAAAGCTGTCGGCTGTCTGGGAAAGTTAACCTTGCCTTACTGAGCAACTGTTTCACCAGGTATCCAGTCTAGCTTACCAAATTCCCAACCAGACTAACATTAATTATAATCTTTTAAGAGTCATATGACAACCGGTGATATATATATAAAAAAGAGAATTTAAATAAAAAGAAATAAATCAGTTTATATTTGGAAATTTATTTTAACATTGCTCATTGAAATTTCAGCTTATTAAACTTGATTCATACTAAACTGGTGCCTTATTTAGGATTGTGAGAATGTGAGCTTGTAATCTTACAGAACGCATCAAATATGGAGCCAAGATTGGGAGACTGCATACAACACTGCATTCATAAAATAACACACGAAGAACATTGAAACATAAGCAAGAGGAAATTAACCACTACCAACCGATTCAATTTTTCACCCAAAGAAGTTACGTTCGTACCACAATCCTGTCCGTCATGTAATTACCACACACTAGTATACAAAATTCATACTAACTCTCTGTGAAATCTTCCCGAAAAGAATAGCTGAGGGCTACTTTGATGATTACACCACATGCTTCACGTGGTCAACTTGGTTTACACAAAGAGTGTAACTCCACAATAATTTTGATAATTAAAATAAATTAGATCGAAAAGCAATTTACGAAAGAAAAACCTCGAACTGGTTACTATCGTCTTACTATTAACCTGATGGATCAAACAATTGTATAAGCACGTGGTACTGATCTCACAAAGGACACCCCACGTGGGTTGAACATAAAGAAAAGTTACTATATTGAAAAATATTGTCAAGACGAGACGTTATAATCTCACGAACATTCGCATTTGAGATTGATGATCTTAGTTAGAGTTACTGATCAACACGTGGTTCCACTTTACTCACAAAGTAGTGACAAAGCAACTACCGGAATATATTCAGAACTTAACACTCGAATTACACTGCGTTGCAATTTAAGATAACATTAAATATTTTAGAGCTAAACCTGAAATAAAGGTGATTAAATTTTCAGTTAGGCTGATCTTAAGAAATCCATTGTCCTACGGACTTAGCAGACACGCGCTTAGCCGGAGATCTCACCACTTCAGACGCTCGCCGCGGACAGACTGCCGTGGTCCCTTCCTGAGGGTGGCTCACAAATACAAACGGAAGTGGCCAGAGGGGCAGCTTCCTATACCAACATGACAAGGGATGGACAGGATCATACTAAGAATAGAAACCTCTCCGCTTTTAGAAAGCGTAGCTACCTGTTCCGACGTTGATCTTACTGTTCACTAGCAGACAGGCTTGTCTGCTATCCTCAAGCATGCAACTAGAACTACATTTGCTCATTCATCCTCTCACACAGAAGGGAAGGGGGATGACGATATCTTATCGTATACAGTATATAAAAGAAAGTGGATGTAGGTTCCGTATGAGACTGTACGACATGAATTACATATAAACTGTGTGTGACAGATCGTTCTTGTTTATGTGTAAAAGTAACACGTTCCACTACTCAGTCTCCTCCCAGATATTCAGAAACGCCACAGTAAATTTAGAAGAGGAATTTATGCCGTAAATGACAACCGATTTAAGAAATTAACATGAAAGGAATCCAGCAGTGACCATTCATAACCCCAACGGTCTGGGAAAAGACTGTGCAGGGAATTTTCTGGCCATGCTAGGACATTCGCAAGCAGGCTTCTCACACCCCACTTAAACCAAAAGTGTAAAGAAAAGGCAAAAGGTCACCAGCTACTTGCTAAAACACAATAATTTCAACAAATCTTTAAAATCTACCAATTTCAAACAGAATAAGAACACAATCTGTGACACCTATTTAAAAGATCGTGTAGACCTAATTCGGTCAGCAAGTAAGAACAATGGTCCCTGTGTCATTAATATGAAAACAATTTCTGGTTGTTACCCTTATGGAGTTCACCAGTATTTGCTCATTGCAAGAGCCAACTGATCACAGGGAAATTTATGACTGTTTATTAACAAGTAAAATTTATGAAAATAGCAAAAGTGGCACAACAATTAAAAAAGAACATGAAAATAACATCAGTTTTATAAAGCAGAACATTACAATGCACAATCCGTAAAAGCAAAAGAAGTGATAGAAGAAAAAAACATGTTTTACAAAGTGGTTATCACAAAAAAATTCTATATCTTATAAAACTAATAATTTGTAGAATTAAAATAACTTTGTGGCACTAATTTAATCACTCTACTATATTTCAGTTAGTTATCAAACAATGACCACTGTGTCATTATACTGAAACTACCATTAATTATGTGATTGTTAGCCTTAAGGGGTTCCTCACAATAAATATGCCCCATGCAATGGCTAATCGATCACAGTCCAATGAGAATGAATAGCTACCTGACTGATAAACGAAGCAATGCCACTTGAATGAATTTACGAAACAAAATAACCCAAATCTAATACATCACACAAGAACAAACATTGATCAATAAAACAGCTCTGAAAGTACAATACTCAACATCTAAAAAAACACCAATAAATAAAACACCTGCAAAATACAAGAGTCAAAGTCTAAAAAAAAAAACAATAAGTAGAACACCTGCAAAATACAAGAGTCAGTCTAATGCACCCATAAATCGAACCCCTGCAAAACACACGAGTCAAAGTTTCTCTGACAGAAACACACGTATATGCATTGAACTAAGAACCGTATAATCACTGTTCACTGACACACTCAGTAGTTCCACTGTTCCGAGGCACAATATAAGGGGAAAGGGGGGGGGGGGGGTCGTCGCCGCAGCTGTCAGTAGGGATTTTTGTCCATCTGTTGCGTGCAATCCCGCCGTCTCTGCCCTCTCATGAAGTTTCTCTTGGTGGCCCGTGTCACGTACATCTCGATTTGGTTCCATCTTTGTGTTGTCAAATTCGTGCGGTATCCTCGTTTGACACGCCAGGTTGAAATTCCTGGGCAAGGATGACACTTAATGGCTCTTCTTTGTGCCACCCTTAGCTACCACCGAACATCGATCTATGATTTACTGTCGCTTGACAGTGGGCATCCGCCAGGAAATGTTGATAGGCGTCGTTGAAGTCTGCCTGTTTCTCTGGACAGTATGTGTCAAAAGGCTCCACACCCCTTGTGTTGTTACATTCTTGAGTTATTCTCAATTGGCTCGCCGGTTTGATATTCCTGGGCAAGGATGACACTTAATGGCTCTTCTTTGTGCCACCCTTAGCGACCAGAGAACATCGAACCACGATTTACTGTCGCTTGACAGTGGGCATCCGTCAGGAAATGTTGATAGGCGTCGTTGAAGTCTGCCATTTTCTCTGGACAGTACCTGTCAAAAGGCTCCGCGGCCGTCTCGTCACGGTCGCATGCGTGTGGTGCGTTGCCAGCAGATGGATTTCCGCGCGGTGGACCGCTCGCCCATCTAAGGTCATCGCCTCCACGAAGGGTCGCACTGGTGCGGCCGCCCATTAGCTCCAGGTGCAAGGGAAAGTGTTTGCCGCGTACCCTTCTTTTGTTGGCGACCCCGCTCCCGAAGTGGCCCGGTTGACGGTGTGTCCTGCTGGGAAACCCGCCTGTTTACAACTAGTCCTCCTCCTCGCTGCTCCCGCTGTCTCGTAAGAGTTTAGCCGGTTCGCTTTCACGTTCTCAACTGCATTCACAGAAATTGTTCATCATAGTTATGTGATAACAAAATGTCGTACATAATACCGCTTAGTATTGTCTTTCACAATTTTTAAGAACAAAAGTGAGACTTATTCTTTTTTTTTAAACAAAAAAGTTACATGAATCGACAATATAAAAAATAAATGTTAAATGACTTGACAATATAAAAAAAAGTGAAATGGCTTGACAGTATAAAAATTAAATGAACTGACAATATAGTATCTAAATCCACATCACTAATGTAGTTCACTTGCGTTTTAATAAATCAAATGCTACTTATTAATTCACTAAAATGAATAGGATTATGCCTTGTGCCAGTGTAGGCCAGGGCAGCATAGGGTTCACATGTTATTTACACACACACATGCACACCTGTTGTCTATTCTACAAACTAACTACCCATAAACATGTATTACTCAAAATTCTACTTCAATCCACTATTAGTTAATCCAAAAAGCTACTTCAATGCTACACCAACACAGTGTTTATACCACTACAACATTGTTCTAATTCGTCCTCTTCCTGACGCTCGCGGCGTATGTCTTGTCACATGATCTTAAACATACATAGTAGAAAGAACAATGGTTATTTACACGCAAAAACATTTATACCAGTTGACACACCTCATAAGAGACACGCAATTATACATCTATCATACTCATATATTCACACATAAAACAGTGAGAAAATTTCATCTAAAATTACGTTATCACAAGAATTAATCACACAGATGACTCTGAGAAGGGTACAAATATTTTCATTATACAGGTTATACTACATTTTCTTACCCATTTCGTTCCTTCTTTAAGTTACCTTTCGCTACCAAATCAGTTATTTCGCCTGTGGTGGTTATTCTGGGTTCATTTTTCATGAATGGCAAAATTGTGGTCTCCTCTATTCTGTAAAACAGTTTCATCTTAACATATTGAACTTACAACAGACACAAAAGATCCGAATCCTCCTGTTGTTTAAATGACAAATGTTTTGCTTCATCCTTATTACCTTAAACCAAGCTTTCCTTCGGTCCCATAATCAAAATTACTTAATCTTCCTCTACTTTCAAGAGGGAAATTTCCTCAGCACAAATCATATAGGCTGCAGTGCATCCCACACCAGCGAAAACAGTAAGCTGTAATGCTCACAGTATCAGCAAAACACATAAACGTCGCTTTTCTAGGACAAGTATTAACGCAGAATAATTTTTCAGGCTTTGGCTCAACATCAATCAAAGATCCATATTTCTGTTCCATTCTCCACTTGCTGAAAAACTGCTCGTATTTGACTACCACAATAATATTTTCAGGGCCGCGTAAATTACACAAACCACAATTCTTCTTTCACCTTGAAGGGAATCAATACACTTACAAAATCCACAGACAGCACTTTACGTACTCAGCTGTAAAGAACAAAAAATACATATATCATCAATATTAACATATTATCGCATATTGGGAAGCCAATGGTTAAACAATCGTATTATTGCATCCTGTTTTCAAGATTCTAAACTTACTCATTCCTTTCTCAGAGTTCCCCTATCTTAAAATATTCATACAGCACGCATACTATAGTAAGAGATCCTCATTTATACTGACAGATATAGAATAGTAATAGATAGATAGTAGCACTAAAAGCAGAAAATCGGAAACACAGCTACTAACAGCTGGGGACCTGGGTTTGCCAGACCCATAATACCCACAGATCGGATATTCACCTGAGTTTGCGTTAATTCGACACAGATCTTGCTTCTCTCAGGAGCGACTCTTTTCAATTTACACATAAAAAAACATTAACAGCATTTAAATCGTTCACAAAGAAACATTTTATCTCCACATTTGAACCAACCTAAATCCTAATTGCACAAGGAAAGACAAAGAAATTAAAAACATCACTTCAATCAATCACATAGAAACATCTTTATCATTATTTTTACCAACATATTATTCAAAATGCATTTATCACAAATGTAAACTAATCAATTGTTTCTCTTCACCGTCCTCTCTACTCCTCACTGTCCTTCCTACTCAATGTATGGTTTTACGTTTGACACATGGTGTAGCCCTTTTGATTTCTTCGATCGAAGAGTTTAACTTCTAAGGCGTTTTCATGGGGAATCTTCCTTATCCGATACGGGCCGTTAAAGAGATTAAAAAATTTCTTGCAGACACCTGACCGTTTGTTAGACAGCTTGTGTGACCTGATAAGAACTTTTTGTCCAACATGAAACACTGTTATTCTCACGTTTTTCTTATACGCCTTGACGCTGGCTTCTGCTGCACGCTTGATGTTGCGTAAAGCTAAGTCAACAATTGCGTTCCGGCGTAGTCTCAGCTCTAGTGGCCAAGGCACCACCTCTTTGATTTTGCTCGGGGGCTCCTTGTTTTTTAGCACAGTGATTGGCGGAAGCTTTGTTGACGTATTAGGCAACTCATTAATTCTGTTCTGAAATCCTTTTAGGTGTATGTCCCACGATCGGTGATCACGACTGCAGTATAACCTACATAATTTTCCTAATTCACGCATAATACGCTCACTGGAGTTCGAGCTGGGGTGAAATAGAGATATATAAATGGGTTTAGTTCTTCGCCTTCGAAGCATCCGCTGCCAGTATTGCGATCTAAATTGTGGTCCATTATCCGAGATAACCCTTTTCACACGCCGAACTTCATGTAGAAACTGCTTTGCAAATGCAGTTGCCACTGCCCTTCCTGTGGTTCGCCTCAACGGAGTCAGACACACAAACTTTGAGGTTAGCTCCACCGCTACTAAAACATATGCAAAACCTGCTTTAGATCGTATTAGTGGCCCAAATAGATCCACGGCCGCGAGGTCACAAAGTTTGCTTGGTATTATCGGGTGCAATGATGCAGCATACGTCACTGTGGCCGCCTTTGCTCGCTGACAAGGTCCGCACACTCTAAGTACACAACGAATACGCCGTAGCATGTTATTAAAATAGCATGTCTCCTTCAGTTTTTCACAACATTTCTGTGCTCCGAAGTGACCATAACTCAAATGTATGTACCATATAATTTTGTTTACGAGTTCCTCCGGAATCACCAACACCCATCTGGAGTCGTCCGGGGCTCGTTTCTTGAATAGTATTCTATTGCGCACTAAGTGGTACTGGCGTATTCCTACATTCTCCTTGTCCTCCCACTTCTTCTTTATATCTTTCAATACTGCGTCCTTATCCTTTTCGTCCGCTTTACTCCCTAAAGAGGTGGTAACAAAGTTCTCGAACGCTACATTCTGTAAGTATAGGATGCTAAAATTGTTTTCACCGAGTTCCCCTTCTTCTGTGTGAACCAAACCTATAGGAATGCGCGATAAAGCGTCAGCAATTACATTTTTCTGTCCCGGAATGTATTCTACAGTGAAATTATATTCCTGTAGGTGTAGTGCCCAGCGTCCTAGTCTCCCATGCGTGATTTTTGTGCTCATAAGAAATTGGAGTGCACGATGGTCGGTGTACACCCTGGTGGTCCTCCCAAATAAGAAACACCTAAATTTTGAGAATGCCCAAACTATCGCGAGTGCTTAGAGTTCTGTCACGGAATAATTTTTTTTACATCGAGAGAGCACCCTGCTCCCAAACGAGATTGTTTTCCAAGTTGTAATATCATCATTTCCTTCCGTTTGAAACAGTACCGCACCTAATCCTGACAAGGAACTGTCCGTCATTAAACAGAATTCTTGTGTCAGGTCGGGATGCACGAGGATTGGAGCCTCTACCAATGCCTTTTTCAATTTATAAAATTCATCCTGTGTCTCTTGATCCCAGACCCACAAAGCGTTCTTCCCTGTTAGTCCACATAGACGGGGTGTACCAAGTACACTAAAATTTATAATCGCTTATAAAAATTACACAGGCCTAAGAATGCTCGCAACTGTTTTTTATTTGTCGGCATTGCACACTCCGCTATCGCCGCAATTTTCTCCGGGTCAGGTTGTATTCCATTTGCTGAGACAATATGGCCTAAGAATTTTATGTTCTCTCGTCCGAACTGTGACTTATCTAAGTTGACTGTTACACCTGCCTTCTCAAAAACATTCAGTAGTCTGTTCAGAACGTCATTGTGATCCTCCCACGACTTTTCCGCAATTAATATGTCGTCCACGTAAATTGTCACTCGCTGTTTCAAATCATCAGGCAAAATGCTATTTAATCCCCTTATAAAAGCAGCTGATGACACGTTTAGTCCGAACGGGAGACGCCGGAATTGGAAACAATTTCCATAACACGGGAACGCTGTATATAATCTGCAAGATGGGTGTAGCACGATTTGCCAAAAACTCGAACGGAGGTCGACAGATGATACTACCTTTACCCTGTGGAAACGTTGTAAGAGTTCCTCAAGGCTCTCAGGCCTGCCCGTTTCCGACATAATAATTGTGTTTATCTGTCTCGAGTCTAGTACCAAACGAACCGAGTTGTCGCGTTTTGGTACGACAAGCAAGGGTGAGTTGTGCGAGCTTACTGCCCGCTCAATTATTCCTTGTTCTAACATCTTGTTTATTTCCTTCTCCACCTGGGCTTTATACGCCACGGGAATAGGGTATGATCTAACAGAAAACTTCTGATGATCACGTACTCTGAATTGGTAAATACAACCCTTAATCGCCCCCGGAGTCTCAGAAAATACCCGTTCATGATTCCTAAGTAGGCAATACAATTTCTCCTTTTCCCTGTCCGTGGTTCTGACACCCACGATGCTCTTTCTCAGTGCATCAGCAAAAGCAACATCTTTCCCCTGCTCACCAGACGTAGATCACGACTCACTTACATAGTTCACGAGTAGCTCCAGTCTCGGTTGCGACTCGGTTTGAGCTTCAAATTTTAGGCAACTAATTTCTGACTCTGCACGTGATATGCATTCATCAAATACTAAATTAATTGGCTGATCCCCAACTTGAACTGTCACTACTCCTCCACCCATGTCAATTACTGCATGGTGGTCATTCATGAAGTCATTTCCTAAAATCATTGCCACATTCAGCATTGGGAGCACAAAGAAGTTGTACTCAAACTCTCTTCCCTGGCAGGTAAAATTAAGCCGAGTCTGCCTTCGGATTTCTACGCTCTTACCGTAGATTGCACCCTTCACCTTTATTCCTCGCACTTGAAAAACGGGCCAAGTCCCAGTCCCTTCGCATTTTTGAAATGCTGCCTCGCTCACTATGGAGAAAGGGCTTCTACTGTCAATGACACACTTAAAACATATTTCGTTTACTGCAACTGTCACGACTGGATTTATTCCCGAAATTTTAGCACTCGTAGTTTCTTGCAACAAATCCTCTCTAACATCTTCCCTCTCTATATATCGTATGCACTCATTTGCCATGTCGCTCATTTGTTCCGATTGGGCGCCTTCTGCGCTGATCGTTTGTCATTGCCGGTTTTGTTCATATCCATTTGCTGGATTATGTCTAGGGTTAGCCGGCCGAATTTCAACATCATGAGGTGCTCCGCCTACAGTCCTATTCCCACCGTGTTTACCGTAGTATAGATTCTGGTCGCCGTAACTGTTGCGTTCACGATCCTGTCCACGTCCTCGATCATTTCCGTTGTTCCACCTGTGTTCGCGACTGTTACCCCAGTTTCTATACGGCCGGTTCCGATTATTGTTCCGTTCGCGTCGCGACGACCAGTCACGCCGTTGATTAGTACTACGGCCACGACTGCGATCGCGCTGCTGTGCCCCGTAATAACTTTGTGCCTGATTAGGTGAGCGTTCTGCTGTATTATATTCCAACTTTTGGAGAAGTGTCTTAAACGTTTCCACGTCCTCTTTGCATCGTCCCGCAAGAATGACGTGGCGCAAGTGCATCGGCAATTTGGCGATGCATATCCTAATTAGTTCCGCAGGCCCGTATGGGTCGTATAGAAATTGATTTGCCTGCAGCATGTGGTCGAATAGTCGTGCTGGGCTGCCGAAACCAGACTGGTTCAAATTTGGCAGCATAATTATGCCATGCTTGACCATATCTTGTGCCGCTTCCGACTACTAGGCGGACAGAAAGGCTTGTCGAAACTCCCGAGTGGAGTTGCAGTGACGCGCTGCCGATCTCATGCGAATCGCCGGTTCGCCTTCCAAATAGCCACACATATATTCTATCTTATGTGAACTTGCCCAGTGGGGGGGAAGACAGAACTCAAATTGCTCGAGCCATGCTTGTGGATGTATCCCTTTTTGCGAATTTCGAAATATGGCAAACTTTCTCACCGTAAGGAAATGTTTGAAATCAAATCCCCGCATTTCCTCCTAGCGAGGCCCTTGTATGTTTCTATTTTTCTCATGTGTGCCCCTCAAAATACATTCTTCCCTGTCGTCAAAATCTCCCTCGTGGCCGGAGTCCCTCTCTGCACTGTGTGTATGGCTATTTTTAGTGCTATTGGCGAGCTCGGAATCACACCCCATGCAGCTTTCCAGATGCGCCACACGTTCTTGTAATTCGCCTGTTACAGCTTTGTGCCGCCTGTTCACTTCGAACTGTCCCTTCTGAAATCTAAGAAGCGAACGCACTTCTTCGGTCTCTACGACCGCTACCGGTGTAGTATTGTTATCGCTCTCCGTCACCTTCATCGTGCCTACGATGTCCGCTAATGCCGCAATCTGATCATGTGTTTGTCTGTTGTCCTCCGCCCCAGTCTGCTTCAATTGTTCTACTTGCTGTTCGAGTGCGTGAATCGCTTGACTGTTGTCCGCTACTGTGTTGCTAACGGACGCTGGACAATGCGTTTCCGCCTCCTGGACCCTCGAGAGTACCTGCTGGTGTTCTCTTTGGCATTCTTCTCTGAGCGCTTGGAAATTCCTAAGTAGCTGTTCTTCGCTCTCTTTCGATTCCGCATCGCGACTCCGCTTGCCCTGTTCTAAGGCTTGCAGACGGTCATCGATTTGTTCAAATGTACGGCCTAACTCTTTCATAATATCACTTTTTATTTCACTTGCCAGATTCTTTATTCTTTGTGAGATATCATCGGACACTCTCTGCATCGACTTGTCGACTTTATTTGTCTGCTGGATTAGTTTTTCGTCTATTTGTTCGCCTAGCTCGCGGATCGATTATTCAGATGATTATTTTTGTTCTTGGAACGATTTTTCTGATTTCTGTGTCATTTGTTCGCCTAGCTCCCGGATCGATTTTTCAGATTTCTCTGTCATTTGTTCGCCTAGCTCTCGAATCGATTTTTCAGATGATTCTTTTTGTTCTCAGAACGATTTTTCTGATTTCACTGCGTTTTCTTTATTTTGTTGCAATAAGGCTTTCATGAGTTCTGCCAAATCAATTTGGTTAGTAGGGGGCAAATTAATTTCTGGCTCTGCTGTGAGCCCGTTCGTCCTGTTTTGCATTTCCTCTGAAGTATTCCCCATTGCATTTTCGGAACCGTCCGACGCGTTAATATTCGAAATCAAATTATCCCCTTGGTCCATGTTGCTTAAGTTGTTGGACTGCTTACTTTTAGCTTGGTTACGTGTCTACATTAGTTCAATTTATACCCGGTACGCAACGCACTAATGACAATAAATGTATCCTCCAAAAATTACGACAGTTACACGAAAGGTACCCAACCTAGTACGCACTTTTTCACACGCAAAACAAATTTTTAACTTTGATAGAAGCAGTGCTATTTACAAGCGAGAAAAAAAAACACACACACATATAAAACACACAATATAGAAAACAAAACAACAAGACAAACAACAAAACGCCGCTCAGCAACGCCGTGAATCATTTGAAAGTCTGCTCAGAAAAAACGCAGAAGTTGTTTGAGCGCTGCAGGGAAAAATTAAGACTATGCAACGCTCGCAATCTAACGTTTCAGAGATTCCAGAGTCTAGCGGAATCACAGAACAGGGTCGTCATCTGTAACGTTGTTGCATTAATTTGTGGTGTAAGCGGTGCTGATGTTGAAGACCTTAAAAGCGGGTTAAAAGCTGTGAGCTGTCTGGGGAAGTTAACCTTGCCTTACTGAGCAACTGTTTCACCAGGTATCCAGTCTAGCTTACCAAATTCCCAACCAGACTAACATTAATTATAATCTGTTAATAGTCATACGACAACTGGTGATATATATATATATAAAAGAGAATTTAAATAAAAAGAAATAAATCAGTTTATATTTGGAAATTTTTCTTAACATTGATCATTGAAATTTCAGCATATTAAACTTGATTCATACTAAACTGGTGCCTTATTTAGGATTGTGAGAATGTGAGTTTGTAATCTTACAGAACACATCAAATATGGAGCCAAGATTGGGAGACTGCATACAACATTGCATTCATAAAATAACACACGAAGAACGTTGAAACATTAGCAAGAGGAAATTAACCACTACCAACCGATTCAATTTTTCACCCAAAGAAGTTACGTTCGTACCACAATCCTGTCCGTCATGTAATTACCACACACTAGTATACAAAATTCATACTAACTCTCTGTGAAATCTTCCCGAAAAGAATAGCTGAGGGCTACTTTGATGATTACACCACATGCTTCACGTGGTCAACTTGGTTTACACAAAGAGTGTAACTCCACAATAATTTTGATAATTAAAATAAATTAGATCGAAAAGCAATTTACGAAAGAAAAACCTCGAACTGGTTACTATCGTCTTACTATTAACCTGATGGATCAAACAATTGTATAAGCACGTGGTACTGATCTCACAAAGGACACCCCACGTGGGTTGAACATAAAGAAAAGTTACTATATTGAAAAATATTGTCAAGACGAGACGTTATAATCTCACGAACATTCGCATTTGAGATTGATGGTCTTAGTTAGAGTTACTGATCAACACGTGGTTCCACTTTACTCACAAAGTAGTGACAAAGCGACTACCGGAATATATTCTGAACTTCACACTCGAATTACACTGTGTTGCAATTTAAGATAACATTAGATATTTTAGAGCTAAACCTGAAATAAAGGTGATTAAATTTTCAGTTAGGCTGATCTTAAGAAATACATTGTCCTATGGACTTAGCAGACACGCGCTTAGCTGGAGATCTTACCACTTCAGACGCTCGCCGCGGACAGACTGCCGTGCTTCCTTCCTGAGGGTGGCTCACAAATACAAACGGAAGTAGCCAGAGGGGCAGCTTCCTATACCAACATGACAAGGGACAGACAGGACCATACTAAGAATAGAAACCTCTCCGCTTTTAGAAAGCGTAGCTACCTGTTCCGACGTTGGTCCTACTGTTCTCTAGCAGACAGGCTTGTCTGCTACCCTCAAGCATGCAACTAGAAATACATTTGCTCATTCATCCTCTCACACAGAAGGGAAGGGGGATGACAGTATCTTATCATATACAGTATATAAAAGAAAGTTTCCGTATGAGACTGTGTGACACGAATTACACATAAACTGTGTTTTAAAGTGTAGTAGTGTGACAAATCGTTCTTGTTTGTGTGTAAAAATAACATGTTCCACTACTCAGTCTCCTCCCAGATATTCAGAAACGCCACAGCAAATTTAGAAGAGGAATTTATGCCATAAATAAGAACAGATTTAAGAAATTAACATGAAAGGAATCCAGCAGAGACCTTTCACCATCTGAGTAATCAGCTGGTCCTAAAACCTTCACCGTTTGAAGATGGTACATGTAAAGGCTGTACTCCTGGATATACTCAAACAGATATTTGACCTGTTCTCATTTCAGGAGCTATAACACTGTTTCTGTTTCAAGTTTTGCTAAATGTCCCAATGACTCCCACCTCAAAATTTTATTTCTGATGTCATACTTACAAGAACCAGCATGCTGAGGATACAAACTCTATCTTTTTTGTAAGCGTCCATGAACTGCAGCAAAGACACTATGGTGTGGGTGTCTTCCATTAGAGAATCAATTTTCGTAGACATGAATACCAGCCCTTCCATTTTTTGTCGCATCACTGTGATGTACAGTCATGTCAGTGGGCTCATATACTCCATGTTTCATCGACTATTATCAGCAAGGAAATCTGAATTCAGCACCGTTAAGATGCACAACAGTGAAGATACAGTATTACAATGGGACAAGCTGAATGCAGCATTTGTAAGATGCACCCCTCTGAAGATGCACTATAACGATAACACAAGCCTAATGACAGAACTGGTACGACTGCACAGAATATCAACTGCAATACGAGCTGTGCAGCTGCTTGGTTGGTGGTGGTGCAAATTGTGACCATGTGCACAACTCCTAAATAGCAGACTAAAACCTATGTGCTCCTTAAAGAAAAGTGATGGTCCTTGTGTGATCTTTCATCCCTGAACGTTTCTCAGTGAGGTCCTGAAATACCCTGTATAATATGCTACCGCTATGCCAAGCAAGTGGTTTGGCCATTTCTTCTTAGTGCTACCCATGCGAAGGGGGGCAGATTCCTTTTGTAAAATCTACCACTCAGTGTAGATTATCGTGTGAGCTTTGTTTGCGATTTACATGTTCTGAGCTTCACTATGGCAGTCGGTTGTTGGGCAGGATATGTGTAGAGGCAGAACCAGTCAGACGTCTTGAAATAGATACAATAGTGTGAAGCATCCACCACAAACAGCCTCAGTTGCTATTCTGGAAGAGATCTGGCTAAAAATGTGTCACTTATAACATCATAGAGAACCTCATTGCTGAAAGCAATGGCTCATGGGTTTTCACCACTCCCACTGCCACATTCACTCCCACACTTACAGCCACACCCACATCCCTTGTAAATTTCATCACATGAATGTGTATGGAGTGGATTGTGGTAGTAACCACCACAGAGCTGCTTTTTTTCCTTATTGTTATTTCATACCCCTCGCCCAATATGGGCAGTGGGAGGGCTGTCAGTGGTACACTTCTCCACTCTTCAAACAAGCAAATTAAAAAAAATCGTAATGAGAATACACAAACCAACATGTATCATGTTACATGGGTCTCTGCGCTACTGAAGTTCTATAAAGGACATCTGCACAGCTGAGGATGGGCCAGATCAGAATTTTGTAGTTGTGGAGAATAGCGGAGGTGTGCAATCCCCAGCTTCGGCCTGGTAGTAGTTTTTGCGTATTGTGGGCTTTCTGTTGGATGGTTAGCAGGCTAGGTTTCCATGTTAGTTGGCAGCTGAGATTTAGTCCAAGATATTTTAGGGCTGTCTTTCTTTTCCATGATTGTAATTTCATGCCCCTGCCCCATATGGGCAGAGGAGGGCTAACAGTGGCACAGTCCAGTGCTCTTCAGCTAAGTGGTTTTACAAAAAATATAAAAAGAGGGAACTCATGCATAAAAAGGGCGAAAAAATAGGGACATAAAACACACTAAATGGAGATCATGAAAGTTAAAATATACACTAACATGGGGACATTCACTGGGGGACAGTTAAATAGTGACATAAAATTAAAAGAAATCAGCTGGTAAGTCGTGGGGCACTTAAAATACACTGGAGTCAAACACAAGTTAAAAGTCGGTCACAGTACAAAAATACACAGAATGACACATAATTAAAAAACCACTGTAAACAACAGAGTACACCAAGGACAGGAGGTCTGAGAGGAGGGAAAAAAGGGGAGGAAGATGTGGGTGGGGGAGCTAGTGGGAAGAGGAAAAAGGGAGGCAAGGGGTGCACCAAGAGGCAGGAGATGGGTAGGGCAGGAGATGAAGAGGGAAAACAAGGCAGAAGGGAGCACAGAGACACACAAGGGGCATAGAAAATCGAGGGGGGCTGTAGGAGGGAGGAAAACTGCTCAGCAGAAGGGAAAGGGAGGGAACAGTGCTCTTTTTTTGTTTATTGGGTTTCGATGCCCCAACCTAGAGTGAGGGGGGAAAGGCTGGCAGCAGCTTAGTATGCCACTCTTCAGCCTAGAGAACATTTAAAAACTGAATAAGAAGACATAAACAATAAAAACAGGCGATAAGAACGGTGATTTTTAAGCTATAAAATGGTAGAAAGTTGTGGAAGTTAAAAATATAAAAACAAAGGGTTGGCGCTGTAATTCAGACAGACAGTAAGCTGACAGACAATTAAAAAACATGCCAAAAGTCTGTTTTCTGTTTGCAAGAGATAAAAATCACACCTAGCGACAGCATTGATTCTATTTGGAACACTTAAAAAAGATGGACAACACTTAACACATACTAAACACTGCACTAAAGAGTAGACACGAAAATGACACACCGCAGCCTAAGGAAGATGGGGGGGGGGGGACCCAGGTAGATGAGGACAAAAAAGGAGGGAGGAGAGGGAAAACCAAAAGGGGGGAAGCCAATGGATGGAGAGCACACTAAGGGGGCAGGGTGAACACGAGAGGGGGTGGGGAATGCAAAAGGACTCACGGGAGAGAAGGGAGTCAAAGAGAGGTTAGGCAGGCAAGAACAGGGTGGAAGGGAGGAAGAGGGAGCCTGGGGAAAGGACAGAGTTTGGGAGGTGGAGGTTAGGACCAGAGTTGATAGGATGGATAAATGGTGGGAGAGAGGGCATCATCTGGGAGGGGGAATTGATGGATGCCACCTTGGGTGAAGGTGATGAAGGGTGTAGATGCGGAGAGTACGTAGGACACAATAGTGAAGGTGCGGCAGCAGGAGGGGGCTGGGGAGGAGAGGAGCAACCAGGGGATAAGGGGAAACAAGTCTGTGGGAGGTGCAGAGGACTCTGATATGTTCGAGGAAAAGGAGCAGATGGGGGAAAGAAATAAGGTCATAGAGCATCTGTGTGGGGGACGAGGTGTAATATGGAAGGCGAGGCAGAGTGCATGGTGCTCGAGGACCTGGAAGAACTTACAGAATTTGGGGGGGGGGGGGGCGAAGGTCCAAGCGGGACTGGCATACCAGAGGATGGGATGGATCAAGGATTTGTAGATGTGGTTGATGGTCGAGGGGTTCAAACCTCTTGTCCAGCCAGAAAGGAGTTCAAGGAGATGGAGGTGGTTGTGGGCTTTGGATTGGATGAAGATGAGGGACCCAAGTAAGGTGATGGTCACTGGTGAGTCCAAGGTAGGTGAGGGTGGGGGAGAGGCGGACAGGACAGGCGCAGATGGTAAGGGAAAATTCAAGGAGCTGGAAGGATCGAGTGGTACAACCTTCAGTCATTGCCTGGGTCTTGGAAGGATTGATTTTTAGGATCCACCGGATACACCATGTGGCAGAAAGTTCTAGGAGATTCTGGAAAAGTTGGCTGTTGAAGGATAGGAGCGAGGGCAAGGAAGGCAGTGTCATCGGCATACTGCAGATGGACTGGAGGGGCAGGGGGAGTTGAGGCATATCTGGTGTGTACAGGAGGTAGAGGAGAGGGAAGAGGACAGAGCCCTGGGGCATACCTGCAGAGGGGTAGAAGGTGTCAGAATCGGTGATATGCACAGTAAAATAGGTGGGGCAGCAGGAGAGGAAAGAGGCAATCAGACAGACATATTTGATAGGAAGGGATTAGGTCTGGAGTTTAAACAGGAGACTGGGATGTGGTCCTAGACCTTTTCAAGATCTAGGATTACAAAAATGGTGGAGTGATGGGAGTTAAGCTGGAGGGAGATGTGATAGGTGAGGTGTAGGAGTTTGCTGTTGGTAGAGAAGGACGGTCTAAAGCTATACTGGGTGTTGGGGAGGAGGAGGTGTTGGTGGAGGTAGTGATGGATGCGCCAGGTAAGGATGGACTCCAAGAGCTTGCTGAACACAAAGGTGAGACATATAGAGCAAATCACAGTGCTGTCAAACACATTAACTTATAAGCAGAAGCCATGTAGTATCGACATTTGAGAATTAAACACGCCCATAAATATTTTTAAGTTCATTAACACACATCAAAAAGTAAAGTATGATTTTTCTACATGAGTATCATTCCACTCCATACTCGTACGTCGCATTTCAAGACGAGAAACTGAAATGCCAGCACCAGTGCCAACTGGTGGAAGATCATTGTAGCATCAACCAGGGACACAGCACAGCCTGCTAACTCCATCAGGTGGAAGGAATATGAATGCTATGCCTCAAGAAAGCGATCAGAGGCTAATGGGAACGAGATGTGAGAGCTCTACCTACTGCATAGTGTCATCGATAATTCAGGCACACTGGCTTCTCATCATCACTCTGGACCTTTGGACCAGCACACACCTAGACGACACAGCTACCCAATTTTGTCATCATCCCACAGGAATGTAGGAGGGGCGGCAGGAGGGGAAGGAGGCAATCAGACGAACAAAGTTCGTAGGAAGGGTTATGCCTGGAGTTTAAACAGGAGACTGGGATGTGGCCTTTTCGAGGTCTAGGGATACAAAAATAGCAGAGGGACGGGAGTCAAGCTGGAGGGAGAGGAGATGGGTGAGGCGTAGGAGTTGGTCGTTGGCAGATAAGTGCATACTTAACATAAGACACATTCATAGGATTTCTAATTGGCAACAGGCATCATACATGCAGCAAGTCATTGGATTTTCACGTCAGTTTTATGGTGAAATCGGTGAAAAATTTATCAAAAGGTACGCTATCCTGGATTCTGAACGAACAGAGTGAGCCCCCCACTTTTAAGAACAACGTGATATTTGCTATAATCACATCAATTCATTAATAATTCCCGCATACACGTTCTATATTTTGCTTATGTTGTTTCGTCTCGGAACTTAACAGTGCATTTTTCTGTGTAGGTCCACGTCTTGTCAGTGTCACGAGTCTGTGTTACAGTTATTAAACAAGATCTTGATAGGTCGAAAGGGAAGGAGTATATGTTGTTGTTATTCTGTCTATAGAAAGGGCGTAAGATATTCTACAAAAGTGAACAGCCGAGTAGCACTAGCGATATAGATCTTTGGTTGTATGAATCAACTCAATGATACTTCGCACAGTACATTTTACGCACGTACTACAACTTCAAACTCACATAACAGATGTAGTTCTGACATATAGTAGTACTATTCATTTCGTTATCACGTTCAGATACTCGCTTTTCTACCATAGACCAAAAAACCACCACAACTTGGAAATTGAAGTGCAAAAACTTTAAAAGGGTGAAATTATTGCCTTGGCCAACTATTATGACATTGATTTTGTCTGACAATCCTATATATAGACTCCTGAACGTGTATAACAGCAACTGTTTACGAAATTCATATCATCCATGATATTACAGATCTAAAATGATGTTATGTTCACATCATCCTCTATAAAATGATCGTCAATGATGATAAACGTATGTGATGAAACAGCGATGTCTTACGAGAGCTATAGTTGTCCCTTTCCTATCGCCGGCCTCGGTGGCCGTGCGGTTCTAGGCGCTGCAGTCCGGAACCGCGGGACTGCTACGGTCGCAGGTTCGAATCCTGCCTCGGGCATGGATGTGTGTGGTGCCCTTAGGTTAGTTAGGTTTAAGTAGTTCTAAGTTCTAGGGGACTGATGACCTACGATGTTAAGTCCCATAATGCTCAGAGCCATTTGATCCATTTGAACCTTCCTATCCATGACATTTCAACATGAAAACCATTCACCCAGTGCTATGCTGCAGCGCATTTCAGCACTATGATGTATCTTTTTCTTCTTAGACATGACATTTCAACAACATAAACTGTCACCAGACCACAGCGTATCAAGTATTTATCCTCGACCAGGAGTCAGGAATGCTAGCTTTGAGTACCAGCAAATTCTTTCTCCTTCTTCTTTTGCTTGTGCCTTTGTCCTGCAGTCTTCACAGGGTCGGCATTGTTACAATGGGATTTGGCATGGTTAGTTGAAAGGGGTGGCCAGATGCCCTTCCTGCCGCCAACCCATATCAGTGTACGTCAGCTGTCTGCATCTATTGTCGACCATGAAATAGTGTGACCATGTTTCAAATGTCTGCGAGTCGTGAAACTGCGGCAGGATGTGGGGAACAGCCCAGTATTCATCTAGTGGGATGTGGAAAACCGCCTAAAAACCCTATCCAGGCTGGCCGGCATACCACCTCACTTCTTTAATCCGCTGGGCGGATTCGACCTGGGGCCAGCGCGCCCAACCGAGTCTAGGAAGCAGCACATTAGCGTTTTCAACTAGCCTGGCGGGTTTTGTAATCCAACAAATGCTTGAAACATAATCGAAGAGCAGTTTTAAGATATGTCCACCACAGACTAAGTCTCTTCTTAGCGATTCGTATTGAAAAATACAAATGCTCAGGTTCACCGAAATTGAAGGCTTAAAGTTACTAGACAGAGGCACATTTTTGTTCTAGCACTGTTCTGTATGCGTGTGGAACAGCAGAAAGGGTCAAACCATTCATCTCTGCCTCTTTCTCTCTCTCTCTCTCTCTCTCTCTCAGTGTTTATGTCGTGAAAACCCAGAGATGCACGTCCATCTGCATCATGGTGGGCTGTTACCTTCTCATACACATTTCAACACGGAAAACTGCCACACAATCACAACAGACCATGTATTTAACACCGACCAGAAGTCAGGAACGCTAACTACGTGATCCAACAATTTCTTAACAATGTAATCTAAAGACATTTAAGATATTACCACCACACATTGAGGCCCTCCATAGCGATCCATATTGCAGAATACAAGTAGCTCAGGTTCAGCACTATTGAACAAGTATAAATTGTTAGAAATTCGTAGCAGAAAGTTCGTTTTTGATAGATAGTAAGCCTGGATGCTGCAGGTGAGTTGTGGACGGAAAACTTAGATGTCCTACGTACAATATAAAGCACTTACAATTTGTGTGAGGAATCACTTAAATTTGCAGTACCAGATCACAATCTGTTTGTAGGAACGATGGTTGTAGTTTAACGTTCCGCCTGCATCGATATCTAATTTCCTTCACACCAGCGTATGTCTATAGCGAAAATCCGTGTCAGTTAAAAAAGGTATACCGTCACCCATGAAAAGAGTGTATGGGTCGCTATGGTACAGATGGATGGGAATCCTAAGGTAGTTGGGAACCTATGGCAATATGAATTCGTCGGGTCTAGAACAGTAGTGATCCACACGTCTGTATGAATTATTATAACGTATTTTCCTGTAGAGACGCTTACAATTCAGCAGAAATGAGAGGTTGTGATGTGCGGTTTCTGGTATGTGCTGTGGTGGTCTTAAAGACTTCGATGCTATCTTGCTGCAATATATTCTTGATGGACAGTAAGCCTCCATATAGAACACTGTGGAGAATGTCTCATATCACTGCTAGTCGGTCCCTTTTTCTATTCTACTCTCATATGGAGCAATGGGAGAAGAGATATATGCTTATGGCAGGTGGCTTTAAGCGTTCAGTTGTGGTGAACCTCTGGGACTTGTACTGTGCAATATGGATCGCTGTGGAGGGCTATCTGATGGGCGTATCTGAAATACTCTTCGATTATGTTGTCGTATGCATTATTATGGCACATTTTCCTGTTCAGTGCCAATATTCCAGAACTTGGATTCTGGTATCATGTTTCATGCCTGGAGCAGTATGCCGGGATTCTACAATGTTATAAATAGCCCAACAGGTCTAACCTGGCTTCTGACGTCATAGAATCAGTGCAAGTTTGGAAAGTCTTCGATGGATAACGAAAATTTGCCTCTGTCAAATCATTTTAAGCGTTTAATTGTGGTGAACTAGAGCGACTTGTACTCTACGGGACTCGATCTATGGTGGACGTATCTTACAACTAATTTTTCATTGTGTTGTGAAGTAGTTGTTAGAACACTAAATTAGCGTTCCTATCTCCTGGGTAATGTTAAATACATGGCCTGCTGCGACCTTGTGAACATCTTCCGTTATGGAATATTCTGTGGTACAGCACTAGTGACTGTTTTTCGTGTTGAAAAGTCATGGATAAGAAGGTAACAGACTATTACTCTCGTAACACATCACTGTTTCGTCACGTAAGTTTACCAACGCTGCCGGTCGTTTTATATGGAATGATGTGAACATATCTGAGCCGTGCGGGTACATCATGGAACGATTAAAAATCGATGGATCCCTCTGGTTGGCTGCGTCACTGGCGGTGGTGGAGTCAGAGAGATTTTCCGCCGTCACAGGGAAATGCAGTGACAATTAAGTCGATTTAGGCGCGACCGTGGATATGGTTGCTCTCTCAGTGATCAGGTGTCAAGCGGTGTGTGGCGACGGCGGGTAGTAAACGCTGTGACGTCGTGGCCGATAAGATCCTTGATGCTATGCTGCATTTGGAATGTTTGTCCCGATATAGAAGTTACTTCGTTGTCTGGCTTGGGCAACTACTTGTACTTGGATTTGGACCATTCGGAAGATGCCTGTATCCACTGTAGCGCCGGGTTGGTTTCCTGTCACCCAGTTAGAAAGGATTGAACACTAAGGTGACAGATGGAAATTCACGATCGACTGCTGTCATTCATCGGGCGGTTGTTGCAATATGTTCCCACTTCCTGGAAATTAGGACGAGAATTAAATTAAAGTTTCTACCATTATGTTATACGAATAAAGAGGCGATTCTCTTACTAGCCATCCTGGTTATCCATCGTCACCTCTAAAGCATATTTTGTGAAGCCTTGAAGTGATATCAAGTAATTTTACTGTGTATTTTTAACGATTGAACTGGCGGTGTGAAAGACACTTGCCTGGATTTGTCGCGCTAACTGGCGTTATCTAAATTAAGCAGTGCATAATGTTGGTTGCAGTAGGTACTTGGAGATGAAGAAGCTTGCGCGGGGTAGGGTAACATGGAGAGCTGCATCAAACCAATCTCTGGACTGAAGACCACAACAACAACAATGTGATTTCAGCGGACAGCTAGGTTTTCCACTCCATTGTCTTTTCGTGTTGAATTTTTTTTTCTAATATTGTTGACTAGTAATTCACATGTTACAGGATTGTTTGAGTATACATATCGTTTATATTGTAAGTTGCCCTTTTAGGGTCTTGAGTAGGAGAAACGACTAGTCGTACTGTGGTTGCTCTCTCTGTTAATCGTACCGCGGTGAGAGCCTGAAAACTCAACCAACCAGGCTGAGTGTTCTCCATAAACAAGTGGAATAAAACTCAGGCCTTACATGGGCACCGCGTCTGCACGATCAGCTGACGGTATTTTATGTAAACTTGTCATCAGCCTGCTTACTTGAATTTGCCTGTTTTTCCAAATTACATGTGATCTGTTTTACTTGCCAGTGGATGTCGTGAGGTTAACTGTTGAGATCCTTTTCTTAAAATTTTTCCTTAAATGTTATTTCAGAGGTTTTGTTAATTTTATCACCAGGTTTCTTGCTTCCAAACGAAAAAATCACTAGTAAATCGAATTCTGGTGGTAACTGATGAGATTTTCATTATCTTTTTGATGTGTCAATAAAGTGGTTAATTCATTATTTAATTTGTTAGTAAAATTATGGCCCAGTATCCCGCCACTCAAAACCAGATCCCTGCCACATTTCAGTACTATCATTTCAGAAATGTAATCAGATACGAATTTCGGGAATAGTGCTGTTATGCAGCCTCAGTAACCTACAAAGGGGTTGTGTCAGACAGAATCAGTTTTGTACTGGATGTCCAAGGAAGTTATTTCACGCTCTTAATGTTTGCGACCACAGGGTGTGGAACTTGCTAGCAGAATGTACGTTTAAGGACTGTCGTATGGTGTTATACCACCATCACCTTTTTCGAATTTTGTGCGCTCTGCACTCTCTCCTTGTGCGCATACGTCTGTTTCTCAAGAAAGACGAAGAAATCGTCTTCCAGTGCAAAAGTTGCACTGCTCGTCAGAAATATGCAGGAACGTTTTGCTCCCAAGTTCCCGGAGATTTCAGGCCTGCGGTGGAAATGAGAATACCTTAACGTGATAACTCAATGGATACTATTACTATATGTCAATACTACACTCGTTCCTGTCAGTCTGAACTTATAGTACAAATGTAAAGGTCTATGTCGCTAGCACTAGTAGGCTTTTCAAAATTTGGAGACCGTCTTATGGCGTTTCTGGAAACAGGACAACAAAAAAACGTATTCCTGCCCTTTAATCCATGTAACACACCCCCGCGGCACTGAAAAAACGTGGACCAACACAGCAAAATTTTGTGTTGAGTTCCGAGATGTAGCACCAGGAGTAAAATATGGAATGTTCAAGCGGGAATTATGAATGAACTGATGAGCTCCTAGGAAATATTGTGTTGTTATTAAAGGTAGGGGACTCACTCTGTTCCTTTACTACAGTGGATAGCGTAACTTTCGATACGCTATTGGTTGTTTTCACCATAAAACTGAGGTGAAAATTCAAAGACTTGCTGTTTGTATAATGCTTGTTGCCATATAGAATTCCTATGGAGTTGAGTGATGCTACGTATGCACCGTAAAAGTTCTGTGTCATCTAGGCATGCGCTGGCCCGCAGCTCGCTCGTCGTCAGCGATATCGGTGCCAGGAGAAATGGACCGTAGCCAGTGCTCATGACTCATACGCTTCGCTATGCGGTATGTGGGGCTTTCACACGCCATTCCCGCTAGCCTCTCCTCGCATACTCGAGGCATTGCGTTCATATTTCTTCCAGCAGATGGAGCTAGCAACCTGCGCTGTGCCCCTGGTTTTTTGCTTCAGGGTCTGCACACAAGTGTACAACATCAGAAAGACGGACGCGCACCTCTTGATGTACGTGTATATGTGTGGATGGTGCTTCTTTCAAGCTGCCCTTGCACTCTTCTCTCACTCCCTATTGCACAGAACTAGCTGGAGCAACTCTCTAGTGCTTCCCTACAGAAACCATCCCGGCACATACTTTTCTGGAGCAATTAATTCTCTGGTGCTTCTTAATGGAAAACATCCTAGTACATTCCCTATTGAGTAGAGTTGGCAAGAGAAACCCTCTAGTGCTTCTCAATCCCAGCATCCCCCTTTCATTCCCAAGCTGTTACCCCTTCCCTGTCACTTGGGTTAAAGTGCCAGTACCTTCACGTTTCCCGTCATTTTAATTTGCGGACCTCATGTCTTACGCAGCACGCCAAGCCCTGTAGCTCTGTCTTCCGACGTCATCAGCGGCGTGCAGTGTGCGGTGTGCAGTGTGCAGTGACACGGGCCTTATCCGCGGTGGACTTCTCGACCACGGACTTTGCGATCGCGGAAATGCGACTTCTACGCGGCCAGATTTTTTTTTTTTTTTTTTTTTTTTTTTTTTTAAGGAAGATGTCATGTTACTATCCTACGCCCTGCAGTTGTTTCAAATACAGCTGACGTGGAGTTAGGACAAGAGGCGTGGCTGCAGCGGTATACTCCACTTCCCGTGAGGTAGTTGAATCAACATTATTCATTTGACGTCTGTGTGCACGTAACTGTGAACTGTGCGACTCCAAGGAGAGTTAGAGGAACTGGGGCTATGAAAAGCAGTATGCGGGGATTCTGTAAGTGAGAGTTAGTAGTTCCTTCCCCGACTCTTCTCGGAACGTACTCTCGATTGTAAATATATGCTTGATGCGCAGCGCCATTTTCGTAGAACCTGTCACTGGAGTCTGTTGAGCATCTCCGTAAACCTCTCGCGAAAACTGAACGTACCCTTGACGAAACACACCACTTGTCATTGGATCTTATCTGTCTGCTGTTAGTCAGACTTGGTAAGGATCCTAGGCCGACGATCAGTTCTCAAAATACAGTAAAACAAGTGCTTTGTAGACCATTTCTATCGTAGACGAAATAAATCTCCTTAAGATTCTTCCAATGGTTCTCAGCCCGAAATCTGTTTTTCTTACTATTTGTTTTATGTGGCCATTCCACTGTAGATCGCTCCGGATGGTTACTCATAGGTATTTTGCGGCAGTTGCTGTTTCCAGCGGTTTTTCATCAACAGTGGCATTATCATCATCATCTTGCGAGTGTTCTACTGTTGGAGCCGCTTCTTGCTTCCCTTTTTCCAGTCCGTCCGATCTTGCGAGTCTCCTACTTGTAGGCCTCTGGCAGCAATCGCGTGCTGGATATCTCGACTTCAGCACCTCCTAGGTCGTCCATGATTTCTCTTTTCCGCTGGGGCCCGCTACCACACTTCTTTTAGCCAACGGCTATTCTCTGTCCTTCAAAGATGTCCGTACCATTTTACGCGTTTCATCTCTCTGGTGTCTGTTATTGATTTATCGACCCCTATAGTAATATGGTAAGCTGTCGAGCTTGAAGACGGAAGAACTTCGCCTCCAAAAGTCCATCTCTAGTGCCAGCAACTTCTTTCTCTGACGCTTGTTTTTACACACGTTTCCGCTCCGTGCTTGGCGATGTTTCTAACAAATGGACGATAAACCACCTGTTTTGTTAGGCTTTTTGTTATTGAATAAACTGAGTTCAATTGTCGCACGTCTCTGCTGCCCTGCACTATATTATTATTTATAACATCTTCACATTTTCGTTTGTTGATATCATAACGTCAAGATACCTAAGAGACTTGCATCCCCTGATCTTATTGCCTCCAGCCTCCAGATCATCTATGGTACTGTCGCCAATCTTCAGATATCTGGTTGCTGTCACGCTTATTGCGAGGCCTAATCTTCCACTCTCTTATCTTCCAAAGCACGTACTCAGCATCATCCTGGTGATCTGGTCATGAGCGAAGGGAAGTGTATATAAGATTTCACCCTCCCCCCCCAACAGCGACTTCCATACTTCCATATCTTTTCCTCCAACTTTTAAGTGCTTCTTCCACATAGATTTTAAATAGCTTCGGATCTCTAGCACACCCTTGGCGTAGTCCTTTCGTGCCAGGGAACTCGGTGATACTGAATTTCATACTTTCATGGCACTCATACAGTCCGTATGGAATTGTCTAACTGCTTTCATGTAAATAGTTGACACACCGCTATTCCTCATACTACACTCCTGGAAATTGAAATAAGAACACCGTGAATTCATTGTCCCAGGAAGGGGAAACTTTATTGACACATTCCTGGGGTCAGATACATCACATGATCACACTGACAGAACCACAGGCACATAGACACAGGCAACAGAGCATGCACAATGTCGGCACTAGTACAGTGTATATCCACCTTTCGCAGCAATGCAGGCTGCTATTCTCCCATGGAGACGATCGTAGAGATGCTGGATGTAGTCCTGTGGAACGGCTTGCCATGCCATTTCCACCTGGCGCCTCAGTTGGACCAGCGTTCGTGCTGGACGTGCAGACCGCGTGAGACGACGCTTCATCCAATCCCAAACATGCTCAATGGGGGACAGACCCGGAGATCTTGCTGGCCAGGGTAGTTGACTTACACCTTCTAGAGCACGTTGGGTGGCACGGGATACATGCGGACGTGCATTGTCCTGTTGGAACAGCAAGTTCCCTTGCCGGTCTAGGAATGGTAGAACGATGGGTTCGATGACGGTTTGGATGTACCGTGCACTATTCAGTGTCCCCTCGACGATCACCAGTGGTGTACGGCCAGTGTAGGAGATCGCTCCCCACACCATGATGCCGGGTGTTGGCCCTGTGTGCCTCGGTCGTATGCAGTCCTGATTGTGGCGCTCACCTGCACGGCGCCAAGCACGCATACGACCATCATTGGCACCAAGGCAGAAGCGACTCCTACGGTCTTGGCGTGCATCCGTGCGTCGCTGCGGTCCGGTCCCAGGTCGACGGGCACGTGCACCTTCCGTCGACCACTGGCGACAACATCGATGTACTGTGGAGACCTCACGCCCCACGTGTTGAGCAATTCGGCGGTACGTCCACCCGGCCTCCCGCATGCCCACTATACGCCCTCGCTCAAAGTCCGTCAAATGCACATACGGTTCACGTCCACGCTGTCGCGGCATGCTACCAGTGTTAAAGACTGCGATGGAGCTCCGTATGCCACGGCAAACTGGCTGACACTGACGGCGGCGGTGCACAAATGCTGCGCAGCTAGCGCCATTCGACGGCCAACACCGCGGTTCCTGGTGTGTCCGCTGTGCCGTGCGTGTGATCATTGCTTGTACAGCCCTCTCGCAGTGTCCGGAGCAAGTATGGTGGGTGTGACACACCGGTGTCAATGTGTTCTTTTTTCCGTTTCCAGGAGTGTAGTTCAACAATTGTTTTGTGGTAGCATATCATAGGCCTTCCGTAAATACACGGAGACTAAACGGGTCTCTAGCAGAGGGGCAATTCTCTTCTGTATTCGATTCAGTAAAGTCATTCGGCTGCAGGTGATCTTATAGTTCGCTACAGTCTTCTGGCGTTGCTATTTCATTAAAGACAACCACATTATTTGTAAACAGCCGTCCTCCACACTTCCTTAGTGTACTCCTGAAAATATTAGGCTGGTGCATAAATTCGCAGAGTTTTTGTGTTGCATTTTGGTATTGCCGCTGTTACGGGTTCAGTTTTCGATTGTCATTCTTCATTTGTAGTTCGTTGTTGGTATTTGAGTCTACATATTGTTATTTTTGTCATTTGGTCATAGTGAGGGGAGCTGTGGAAGCTAGAAAAGTCAATGCCAAGTGGAGAAATCGGAATATTTCAGATATATTACACTGTATTAGTTCAACAGATAGGGGACAGCAGCGGATGCTGCCAGAAACATTTTCGTCGCGTATGGGGATAATGCCACTGGACAGAGAACGGCAAGAAAATCGTTTTCTCATTTTCAAGAGGATGATTTTGACATCAGTAACTCTCTACGTTCAGGCACGCCGTCGGAGTTTTATGAAGATGGTTTAAACGCATTGTTGTTGTTGTGGTCTTCAGTCCTGAGACCGGTTTGATGCAGATCTCCATGATACTCTATCTTGTCCAAACTGCTTCATCTCCCAGTACGTACTGCAGCCTACATCCTTCTGAATCTGCTTAGTGTACTCATCTCTTGGTCTCCCTTCGGATTTTTACCCTCCACACTGCCATCCAATACTAAATTGGCATGGATGTGTGTGATGTCCTTAGGTTAGTTATGTTTAAGTAGTTCTAAGTTCTAGGGGACTGATGACCTCAGATGTTAAGTCGCATAGTGCTCAGAGCCATTTGAACCATTTTTGAACATTTTGAATACCCCCTCATTAGTTATGTGATCTGCCCATGTAATCTTAGGCATTCTTCTGTAGCACCACATTTCGAAAGCTTCTATTCTCTTCTTGTCCGAACTATTTATCGTCGATGTTTCACTTCCATACATGGCTACACTCCATACAAATACTCTCAGGAACGACTTCCTGACACTTAAATCTATACTCGATGTTAACACATTTCTCTTCTTCAGAAACGCTTTCCTTGCCATTGCCAGTCAACATTTTATATCCTCTCTACTTCGACCATCATCAGTTATTTTGCTCCCCAAATAGCAAAACTCTTTTACTACTTTAAGTGTCTCATTTCCTAATCTAATTCCCTCAGCATCACCCGACTTAATTCGACTACATTCCATTATCCTCGTTTTGCTTTTGTTGATGTTCATCTTATACCCTCCTTTCAAGACACTGTCCATTCCGTTCAACTGCTCTTCCATGTCCTTTGCTGTCTCTGACTGAATTACAATGTCATCGGCGAACCTCAAAGTTTTTATTTCTTCTCCATGGATTTTAATACCTACTCCGAACTTTTCTTTTGTTTCCTTTATTGCTTGCTCAATATACAGATTGAATAACATTGGGGATAGGCTTCAACCCTGTCTCACTCCCTTCCCAACCACTGCTTCATTTTCATGTCCTTCGACCCTTATAACTGCCATCTGGTTTCTGTACAAATTGTAAATAGCCTTTCGCTCCCTGTATTTTACCCCTGCCACCTTCAGAATTTGAAAGAGAGTATTCCAATCAACATTGTCAAAAGCTTTCTCTAAGTCTACAAATGCTAGAAACGTAGGTTTGTCTTTCCTTAATCTACCTTTAATCCACAATTTAATCCACAATTATCCACATCAGTGTACTCTGGAACTGGCAAATGTGATGAATCGTGTTCATTCCACCATAGAGCGACATTTCGTGCAATGGGGAAGGTTCAAAAATCGGGTGTGTGAATATCGCATGTTCTAAACCAAAATCAGAAAAGTCAGCAGGCGGTCATGTGTACACCTCTGCTTGCTCGACATCAAATGGCTCGCGAACAACACCGACCACTCCTATCCTGTATCTTCGCTAGAGACGACACGTGCTAACTCAAGGGAAGTAAACGAATAACTGACCCCAAACAAAGGATCAACTCCCGTACAAACATCTCCACGCATCCACCAAAGATAATGTTATGCATCTGGTGGAACAGCGACGGTGTGATGAACTACGAATTGCTTCCTCATGTGTTACCACCATTGCTGACATTCATTGTCAACAATTGAGACATCTGCAGACACAATCCAAGAACATCTACAAGGAAGACTGCGTGAAGTGATGCTAGTCCACGATAACGCCCGCCTGCATTCCGCTACACTGACAAAAATCACTATACAGGAGTTGGATTGGAAAGACATTCCGCACCCACCTTACTCACCTGAACCTACTCCCTCATATTGGCTCTAAGCACTATGGGACTTAACATCTGTGGTCATCACTCCCCTAGACTTAGAACTACTTACCCTAACTAACCTAAAAACATCACACACATCCATGCCCGAGGCAGGATTCGAACCTGCGACCGTAGCAGCAGCGCGGTTCCGGACTGAAGCGCCTAGAACCGCTCGACCACAGAGGCCGGAGCTCCCTCAGATTCTCATCTTTCTCACTCTCTATCGTGCAACGTTCATGGAGCTCCCTTTCCGGATGAAAATGCGCTCTGAACATGGTTCGACGATTTCTTCGCCTCAAAATCACATGATCCCTACAGTTCTGGAATCGAAAAGTTACGCAAGCGTTGGCAGACTATTGTAAATAGTGAAGGAGAATATATTATTCATAATTAAAGCCTCTGTTATGTGTATCTGCTGTGTTTATTAAACTTACGGAAAAACGTTACGAACTTATGCGTCAACCCAATAGCTTTACATTTCTCGATTTTGTTCCGTTAAGAGTGACGTGTCGAGTTCTCTCTGAATGGAAGTCTTGAACACTATTCCAAGTCTGGTCCAATACTTGATAACTCGTACTTTCTTCTCTAATCAACAGCATGGAACTGTATCAAATGCTTTCCTGAAGTCAAGGGACATCGCATCAACCTGGGCGCCCAAATCTACAGCGCTTTGTATCGAACGTACGAACAGGGTGGGTTCTCTGTTTGCGGAATCCAAACTGATTGTGCATAGAGTCGGTTATTGCTGACCTAAAATGCTCTAATATGTGAGCATATTATATATTCCATAATTCTACAACAGACTGAGTCGTCAATGAAGAGGCATCATTTCTGTATCAGACCTATAACCCCGTTTGAAACGGGAATGACCTCTTCTCCAGCCGCTAGGCACCCTTCTTTGCTCCAGTGACCTACGTTACTGCTAGAAGGAGTTGTCCTTACACGTAGCCTGTATACAATCTCACAGGTATTAGTTCTGTTCCACTATTAAGCGACTGTAGCTGCTTTTCTATTCCGTGATCGCTTATCTCAATATATGCCATTCGGTGTTCACGCGATTATTTAAATGAGGATTCGCATTACGATCTTCGACCGTGAAACAGCTTCGGAATGGGAACGGGACATGTGCATTTACCACGCCGGATGTCTTATTTTTCCCGGTATCCAGTGTGCTACGCAGCACGGGCTCGTTCTGGCACAGGCGACGCAGCGCTGGAATGTGGCTGGAGATAACTGGAGCGCCCGGCAGCTACACGCCTTTGCTTTTACACGCGACGCGTGACGCAGGCGCCATCTACACCACACGCCCACACTGCACTTATTCACAAAAACCATCTGCCTTCAGGTTACAAAGAAACGCCTTTAACATGTCGAGTGGCCGGCTTACAACTGGTTGTTTCGGAAGGAATAGTAATTATTTCCGGAGGCGTTACTACGGACAGTACTGTCTATCTTGGCTCCTTCAAAACTCTGGATAGTGGGTGCAGTAAGTTGTAATGTTCTAGAAATGGCCCTAGAATACTAATGCCTTTCCCGCGTTATCTAGCACAGGTCAGGCTCATTGATAAGCCACAATTTTAGAGCAATTGTCCTCCGCAATGTTACCTGGTGACATTGCAGTAAGGAAAGCATACACGGTCCAGTCACATTAATACAGGGTCCAGTCACATTAATGTGTCTTCCAGCTGCGTTCGATAACAACGTGCAATAACCACTCATAGACGGCAGGTGCAACCACGAACAGTATCTGACGTCTGAAAGGGCATAATCTCTGGCTTTCGGGGCAAGCGTTGGAACATTTCCGTGACAGGTAAGTCAGTAAACTGCTCATATGCCGCCGTGTTTAGAGTCTATCGTGCATGACAAAATGGCGCTACCCGAAATCGGTGCAGAGGCAACTGTGGTACACCATGGGCCATAGGTGAAAGAAGGGAACGACAGCTGCAGCGATCTGCACGCTCGAACAGCCGGCTCCTTAAGGATTGAACGTTGCTGCGTACAGGCCTCCACAGCAGCGACAGGAAGAAGATGCTGTGATATGCAAATGATTACCTTTACAGAGCATTCACACAAGGTTGGCGCCGGTGGCGACCCCTACAACGTGCTGTCATGAGGAAAGTTTCCAACCGATTTCTCATACACAGACAGCAGTTGACCGGCGTTACCTGGTGAAACGTTGTTGTGATGCCTCGTGTAAGGAGGAAATATGCGTACCATCACGTTTCCGACTTTGATAGAGGTCGGATTGTAGCCTATCGCGATTGCGGTTTATCGTATCGCGACATTGTTGCTCGCGTTGGTCGAAATCCAACGACCGTTAGCAGCATATGGAATGGGTGGGTTCAGGAGGGTAATACGGAAGCCGTGCTGGATCCCAACGGCCTCGTATCACTAGCAGTCGAGATGACAGGCACCTTATCCGCATGGCTGTAACGGTTCGTGCAGCCACGTCTCGATCCCTGAGTCAGCGATGAGTACGTTTGGAAGACAAAACCCATCTGCACGAACAGTTCGATGACATTTGCAGCAGCATAGACTATCAGCTCGGAGACCATGGCTGCGGTTACCCTTGACGCTGCATCACAGACAGGAGCGCCTGCGATGGTGTACTCAACGACGAACCTGGGTGCACGAATGGCAAAACGTCATTTTTTCGGATGAATCCAGGTTCTGTTTACAGTATCATGATGGTCGCGTCCGTGTTTGGCGACATCGCGGTGAACGCACATTGGAAGCGTGTATTCGTCATTGTCATACTGGCGTACCACCCGGCGTGATGGTACGGGATGCCATTGGTTACTCGTCTGGGTCACCTCTTGTTCACATTGACGGCACTTTGAACAGTGGTCGTAATATTTCAGATGTGTTACGACCCGTGGCTCTACCCTTCATTCGATCCCTGTGGAACCCTACATTTCAGCAGGATAATGCATGACCGCATGTTGCCGGTCCTGTACGGGGCTTACTGGATACAGAAAATGTTCGACAGCTGCCCTGGCCAGCACAGTCTCCAGATCTCTCACCAATTGAAAACGTCTGGTCAATGGTGGCCGAGCAACTGGCTCGTCACAATACGCCAGTCACTACTCTTGATGAACTGTGGTATCGCATTGAAGCTGCATGGGCTGTACACGCCATCCAAGCTCTGTTTAACTCAATGCCCAGGCGTATCAAGGCCTTTGTTACGGCCAGAGGTGGTTGTTCTGGGTACCGATTTCTCAGGATCTATGCACCCAAATTTCGTGAAAATGTAATCACATGTCAGTTCTAGTATAATATATTTGGCCAATGAATACCCGTTTATCATCTGCATTTCTTCTTGGTGTAGCAATTTTAATGGCCAGTAGTGTATATCGTTGGGGACATGCCCACCCCTACATGCAGTTAGTTTTTCCTTAGCGCGATTTCATCATTCAACAGGACAATTCAACATGTCACGCAGTTAAACATGTCATACAACTCACAGTGTACGTGCGTGGTCCGAAGAGCACCAAGAAGAGTCTGCCACACTCCGCTGGCCACCAAATTCCCCGGATTGCAACTCAATGGAGAATCTGTTGCACCACATCGATTGGACCGTACGTGCGTTGGATTCTCAATCGAGCCACCTAGCGCAGCCGGCGATGACACAGGAGTCCGCATGGATCCACTTCCCTGTCGGTGCTTTCCATAACTTGATGGACTCTCTTCCTGGACGTTTCGTAGCGGTCCACGCAGCAAAAGGTGTTTACCCAGGCTTTTGACAGGTTGTCACATTAATGTTGCTGCATAGCGTATAAACCAGTACGGGCTACTGTCATTAGAGATTTCGCCAAAGGGCTGACTGTTACGGCCTGGCGTCTCTGAACGACCATCTGGGCAACGGCGAAGCTGTTCCAGCTGTTCACGTGCTACTATCATAAGCAGCCATGGAAAATGTTTGAAGGACGGTGAAAGCTAATAGTTGCCAAGGTACTGGACCTCTCTGCCTAATCAAGGAGCGTGGTTCTCCATTCTGTGAACCAGGGTACGCCTGATTTGTGGCAGCTCTCACAACAGAGCAGAATGCTTGTGCAGGAACAGGTGTTTCGGAGCACGTCGTTCAGCGCACACTATTGAAGATTGGGCTCTGCAGTTTACGTTCCCCTTTGACTCAACGATTGCAGTGGCCGCAGGATCGCCGAGTATCGACGGTTAATCAATCTAAACGTGTCGCCAGGGCGGATAAACCACGACAGATCAGACGGATGGAGCATACAGACGCGCCGTCATCTAGGCGAACTGCAACTCGAAATACGCACCGCGTCGCAGAGGCAAGCCGGTGGGTCAGTATTATTCTATGGGGAACATTCATCTGGGCGCCGTGCGACCTGTGATAGTAATCGAAGGCAATCATTCTAGCTGGATAGCGCTTGCAAAATCTTTTATATATAGGCTTCTCGACAATGTACAAAGTATCTATTTACATACTCTTCCGTAGCTTGGTGGGATAAACGCAAATGTTACAGTCACTTTCGCCTCAGAAGCAAATTAGTTCCGGAAATATTTGGTTTTTATTTACACTGAGGTGACAAAAGATATGAGGTAGCGATATGCACATATACAGACTGCGGTCGTATGCAGCCGCATGACAGGAATTAACAAACTTTTAACGTCGAACGGTAGTTGGAGCTAGACGCATGGGATATTCCATTTCCGAAATGGAAACTTTTAACGTCGAACAGTAGTTGGAACTAGACGCATGGGACATTCAGTTTCCGAAATGGTTACGGAATTCTATATTACGAGGTGTACAACGTCAGGAGTGAGCCGAGAATACCTACTTTCTGGCGTTACCTGCCACCACGGACAGCGCAGCGCAGTAACGTCCGTGAGCAGCGGCGTTTATGTCAGTGCTAACAGACAAGAAACACTGCATGAAATAACCACAGTAATGAATGTCCGACATACATGGAACGAATCCGGTAGGGCAGTGCGCAGAA
The DNA here is from genome assembly GCF_021461395.2 of Schistocerca americana. Classification (NCBI taxonomy): domain Eukaryota; kingdom Metazoa; phylum Arthropoda; class Insecta; order Orthoptera; family Acrididae; genus Schistocerca; species Schistocerca americana. Next base: position 315,788,442 of record NC_060124.1, read on the forward strand.
ATTTGGCGTTAATGGGCCGTGGAAGCAGACGACCGACACGAATACCTTTTTCGCTAATAGCACGACATCGCCTACAGCGCCTCTGGTGAGATCGTAACCGTATCGGTTGGATAATTAATTGAAACCCTCGCTGCCGACAGGAAATCGTTAGGGCATTCGGTATTTCGCGATCCATAGTGTCCAGAGTGTGCCGATAATGGCGAATTTCAAGCTTTACCTCGCACCACGGACAACGCAGTGAGCGACGGTTTTCACTTAACTACCGAGAGCAGCGACGTTAGCGTAATCGGTGCTTACAGACATGCAGCTCTGCGTGAGGTAACCAGAGAAATCAATGAGGGGATACTAACGTATCTTTCAGAACAGTGTCGTAAATTTTGCCGTTAATGGGCTATGGCAGCAGACGACCGACGCGAGTGCCTTTGCTAACAGCACTACATCCAGGGCTCTGGCTAAATCGGCTGGATCCTAGATGACTGGAAAACAGTGGCCTGGTCAGATGAGTTCCGATTCAGTTGGTAAGAGCTGTGTGACGCAGGCCACACGAAACCATGGATCCAAGTTGTGTACAAGGCAGTGTGCAAGCTGCTGGTTGCCCCATAATGGTGTTTGCTGTGATTACGTGGAATGGGCTGAGTCGTCTGGTTCAACCGAACCGATCGTTGCAAACCATTTGCAGTCAGCCATGGACTTCATGGTTGGAATTTTTATCAATGACAATGCGCTAATTTACCGGGCCGCAATTGTTAGCGATTGGTTTGAAGAATATTCTAAAGAATTTGAGTGAGTAGTTTGGCCACCCAGATCGCGTGACATGAGTTCCATGGAACGCTTATGGGACGTAATCTAGAGGCCAGTTCGTGCACAAAATTCTGTACCTGCAACACTTGCACAAATACGGACGACTATAGAGGCTGCATGGCTCAGTATTCCTGCAGGGGACGTCTTCAAATGACTTGTTGAGTCCTCGTCATGTCGAGTTGCTGCATTATCCCGGACAAAAGGAAGTTCCACGCGATATTAAGAGGTATCCCATGACTTTTGTCACCTCAGTGTAATTTACACTTCGTTTACGTTTCTCGTTTTTGTAACAACTGTGTTTTATTACAACAGCATTTCTCACGAAACGCCTTAAATGTTTTCCTTAATTAATTATATTCATGCTATAACTGAAGTGTTAAAGAAACATTACTTCAGTACTTAATTATTTTTGGAACAAAATTAAATAAATGCAACATAGCAGGTGAAGTTTAAAGAATTTCATTTCTTTAAGGAAATATTTAATTATACAACTGTAAAAATAAAATTATTGTATTCAAAACTGTGTAATACACGCGTACTACGTTGACAAAATTATTCATCGAATGATTTTTTTTTCTTTTTCGGTAGCTTGCTCATTCATTTTCATGTTGTTCCTCTTTCACATTTTAGTGAAGGCGAATGTTATATTGAAAGAAATAAGTATAGTTTGCAACGTTTTCACACTGAGACAACAACATTTTCGTTGTGAAATTTGTCGTGCACCTCAACAAAATATTCGTCTGTTTCGATATTAGGAGTGTCAATGCTTTCACTTTGTGTTGAGTGACATTGTTTCCAAACACTAGTATACTGGAGACCTTTTCCTTGAAAATATAATTATTCAACTTAACCTGCATGAAGTGCATCGCTGTAATATTTTAATTGCATCCATTAGATAAAAAAAGCGGTTGTCAGCTCCAGAAGGTCGTAAAAATGATTTTTTTAATTCGTAATCACGCAGCGATTTATTTCTTCACAAGCTGATGGTATAGATCAGCTGGTCCTCGTGTAAAACTCCCAGAAACCTATACGGTCAACATTCAGTGCTGCAGCTACAGCTGGATGGTCGTCTACTACTTACAGAAATACAGCCTCCAGCTGCGGTGTCCTCGTCCTCCTAGGCCTCCTCTTGTAGCGAGCGTCAGGTACCCATGTTCCCTCCATCGACCATCAATGTCTTCAAACTATTTCCTGTTGGGACATCTTTGTCTTGGAAATCTCTCCCAGTACAAAAGGTTGAGAGCGAGCGCCATTACCATCGGCAAATCCGTATATCATATGGGCGTCTGCCTTCTCTCCATTTGTCTACAGTGCCACTGCACGAGCCAAGTTTGTGATTATATGCAGATGGTATCTGGTCTTTCGAGAGAACAGATACCATTGGTAACCGTGCAGAATGAAATGATAATTAAATCAAGATACTAAGGCGCCGACAGACATTGATATACATCAACGGGGACAGTTGAAAATGTGGGCTCTGACTGGGAGTCGAACCTGGGATCTCCTGCTTACGCAGTAGACGCTCTATCCATCTGAGCCACCGAAGGCACAGAGGATAGTGCGACTTCAGGGATTTATCTCTTGCACGCTCCCCGTGAGACCCACATTCCCAACTTAATGTCCACACACTACATTCGTAGTGCTCCTGCCCAATACACTCATTACTCGCGGCAGACAATCTTACCATCCCGTAAAAGTTCGGGCAATGCGTGTGCATCCGCGTAATTTGTTGTCTGTTACTGATGTGCGGATTAGCCGCGACAGCAGTTAAAACACCTACTTGGGCATCATCCTTTATTTCAGGTCGTGATTGACGTTTCATATGTGGCTGAACACTTCCTGTTTCCTTAAATAATGTAACTATACAGCGAACGGTCCGGACGCTTGAATGATGTCCAGTATACCGATCAGCATACATAGCACACGCTCATTGGGCATTTTGATCACAATAGCCATACATCAACACGATATAGATCTTTTCCGCAATTGCTAAGCGGTCCATTTTAACAAGGGTAATGTATCACGAAGCAAATATCGTCCGCACTGGCGGAATGTTACGTGATACCACGTAGATATACGTTTGTGACTATTACAGCGCCATCTATCACAAAGCGAGGAAAGTGGTCCAACTAAAACATTCATATTTCTTTACGTACTACACGAATATGTAATAAAAATGGGGGTCCCTATTTTAAAAAACGCAGTTGATATCCGTTTGACCTATGGCAGCGCCATCTAGCGGGCCAATCATAGCGACATCTGGTTTCCCCTTTCAAGCTAGACGAGTTTCGTTCTTGGTAGTTTTTTCGTTTGATGCTTATTTCGCGAGATATTTGGCCTGGTCACTATCAACGGACCAACCTATATACATATATGCCCCACGCCCGTGCCCAAGATTTTCTTATTCTCATTCTGTCCAGGGCGCCTCCAGACTCGTATTAGGCCTGGAATCTCTTGATTGCAGTAGAATTGTCTCCAGTGATGAGTCCCGTTTCGAACTGACCAACGAAGACGCGCCTGGAGACGCCCCAGACAGCAGTGGACTACCGACCTCACTGTCGCCCACTATATTGCTCGATAACCTCGAGTAGTTGCCAGGCGTGTCTTTTCATTTCATAGCACGACCTCTTTGCTTGACATCCGCAGCCCCTTACAGCACAGAGGTACGTCGGCGATATTCTAAGCACGTTTTGTTGCCCTTCATGACAGGCCGTCCTGGGCTTACATTTCAGCACGATAATGCCAGCTCGCACACGACGAGAGTTTCTATCGCTTGTCTTCGTGCTGGCAAAACCTACCTTGACCAGCAAGGCCGCCAGATCGCTCCCCAATTGAGAAAGTCCGGAATATTATGGGCAGGGCCTTCCAGTCATCTCGGGATTTCGACGATCTAACGCTCCAGTTGGACAGAATTTGACACGATATCCCTCAGGAGCACATCCAAGAACTCTGTCAGTAAGTTCCCAGCTGCTTGCATAAGGACTAGCTGTGGACCAATGCGTTATTGACTTTCTCAATTTGTGGAGCTCTTTCTCTTGAACAACTTTTTTCTGAAATTGTAACAGTCTGTTTGCCTGTACATGCACATAACTTCTACCGAACCCGCCCCTTTCGGATAATTAATTCGTGGTGTGGCGTTATTTTATTTTATTTATCTTTTTATACATGCATATGAACGCTGAAACAATCAAAACTCCTTAGTTAACCCATCAGTGTCAAAATCGAATAATGAATATGACCATCATGTGGTAGTAAACGCGCTTGGAATACAAATCCGAGACATTAACTTTGTAAGAAATCGACATATCCCTCTTCATGACACATTGCCACGAAAACGATACATCAGACTAGCTAGAAACTAAACTAAATCAATACCTAGCACGTATATTAACATATTGCGAAAGTAATTTAACAACTGGTAATATCGAAAACGTCTCTCAGATAAGAGAAAAGGTAGACGTGTCAGCAGTAAAAATCAGATTCGAGAGGATCTGATGGTTGGGTTGTTTGAGGAAGGAGACGAGACAGCGAGGTCATCGGTCTCATCAGATTAGAAAAGAACAGGGAAGGAAGTCGGCCGTGCCCTTTCGAAGGAACCATCCCGGCATTTGCCTGCGGCGATTTAGGGAAAGCACGGAAAACCTAAATCAGGATGGCCGGACGCGGGATTGAACCGTCGTCATCACGAATGCGAGAGGATCAGGGATCAAACTCTAATTCAATAATCCTATCTGAAGTGTACTTACCACAATACACTAAATCAATAGTGGTTAATAGTGGAGTTGTTTCCCCAATGGCCGCGCGGGATTATCCGTGCGGTCTTTGGCGCTGCAGTCGTGGGCTGCGCGGCTGGTCCCGGCGGAGGTTCGAGTCCTCCCTCGGGCATGGGTTTGTGTGTTTGTCCTTAGGATAATTTAGGTTAAGTAATGTGTAAGCTTAGGGACTGATGACCTTAGCAGTTAAGTCCCATAAGACTTCACACACATTTGCACATTTTCTCTAATGTCACTGTTGTTCCATTCGTCCAGCCATTCCCTTCTTCGTCTATAAAGACGCTATACGCACATAGGAATGCAAATGACAACACCAATGTACACAAGAAATTTTTTGACTGACCTGCAGCGTCATTCCCAGAAAACACTTCATTCTAAATGGTATTGCCTCGGTCCAGACGCCTCAATGTCTAACGACTGAACATATGAATCGTCATAAAAGCTCGTAGCTTGAAGAATAAGTCGTGTGGTTGCCGAACGAGCCTACACGACAGCTGATACTTGTTTTGACTGCAGCTAAAGTTGCAGAACGAACACGAGAAGAAAAAGGAACAATGGCTAAATACAGAAAATTGTAACGAAATGCAGGAGGAGCTGCAGGAGGTCTACATTTGGTGAAGAGGCTGCATATAAACAGGTGGAAAATATTGTTTGATTATACGATTGCTGGACAGTAACCAGAAACAGTCACGTCCAAAAATATTTTCCAGCATGCGGATGGAGCGATGTAAGGAGGAAAGACCTCATAAAATTAATCGCGGGGAAGGCAGATACCTGTCTGACATTCATTTGTAGTACGCTCAGGCGATATACACCACCAACGAAGGAAGTAACTTACAAAACCCTCTTACAATCCATGCTTGAATATTGTTCATCAGTATGGGATCATTCCCAGATACAGTTGATAGAGAAAGTAGAGAATGTACAAACAATAGCAGCTCGTTTCGTCACGGGTTCGTTTAGCAAGTGTGAAAGCGTTACTGAGAAGCTCATCTGAACTCCAGTGGCAGACTCGGGATGCAAATACAGCTACCGATTTTTCTGTGTAGCTTCATTTACACAAGACGTGTTTCGGACTTCTACCCATCTTCAACTGATGTAATACATTTAACTCTTCGTCATTACAGTGTTTTCATCCACTGCATTCTGATTGATTTGTCCTTAATTCATGGCTCCTTTTTCCGGCTTTATATGAATGGCACAAACACTTTACACCCCTCGCCACACACTGTAAGATGTCATTTGGAGTGTAGGTATAGATGTAGAAGAAGTAGAAGACGCATGGGGGGACCGACTGAATTGAGGGGGCCTTGGATTATTTGTTGTTCCTACAGGCAGCCCAAAGTCGGGACAGCCCCGACCGGAAATGACATCAGAGCTGGCACACGCTGACTGCTACCAACTTCCGGTGGCATTCTGGACCACATCCGCGACCAAAAAGCAACAGGTTAACTTCTCGTAAATAACTGCACGTGTCGCACAAACTGAACAAACTCCTAATTGTGTATTTGTCATAAAAGAGAAGAAGTTCTTACATCGATAATACGAAAACATATTTGTCTTCTGCTTTCGGAGAGAAGTAAATCAGAAAGTGAATAGGTAAGTGAAATTGGCAAGATGTAGGTGTGGAAGACTAATCAGATTTTCAAACAGAGCTTATTAGGAACCGGCTATCTGAAACTGGTGGATGCTTCAGAAATATTCTTCCGATTTCACAAGATAATTAGTTCACTAATCGACTACTCCGGTTCATGGTTCATGGCTCACAAAACCAGCTACGGGGTTGCCTGTCTAACACATTGCAGTGGGCAACGAATATTGGATTTGTAATATTTCATATAATTATTGACAGCATTTAAAAACTTTAATTGTTGTCATCATCTGCTTATTAAGAGTTATAATCTAGTGTTAGAGATCTAACGCAGTGAGACAAGTGTTACCGTTAGAAACTCTGTATGTGTGCTCGTATTGAGGCAGCATAGCTGACGACGTGCAAATTACCCAGATTTTGTTCATCCAGTGCTTGAGAATGAGAGCACTTAGCGATTTCCAACAAACTTTACTCATAATCTGAAACGTTTACGAAACACTGTATCGTTGATATTCTCTACCAAATGATGGAGGGAAAAAGGTTCATCGCTTGTCATGCAGTTAAACTTCAGCATTAGATACTTTTTTAAAACGTTATTACTTCTTTACTACTAAAGCTAATCGCACAACACATTTTTCAGACAGTATCCACATATGCCACTGAATGTACTTGCAAAATTATGTCATCGTATTACCCGTAAGTTCAGAAGATATGACGTCATGAACATCTGATTTCGCGAAAATGTAGCTTTCCCTTAAAATGGAGAACAACTTACCCAGAAAATAATCATCTTGTCTTTGATAATGAGTGCACTCGGAACTTCCAACAAACCTGAAAAATAATTTCAAACTTTTTCTTAACTTTTTCTGTCTTACATGTTTAACTTCAAATACTTAACACTTCAACTCATTTGTAATGTAATGCAACATATGCAGAAGTTTGCTGGAATCTTCTAAAAGAATGAAGATAGCGACTGGGGATTAATTATAAGCTATGCATAGTACTACAAACTTTTATCTTCTAAAGAACCATCCTATTTTACAAGGGTACAAATATGCACATACAATCTTGGAATATTTTTTACAATTACGGATAAGATCAAAGTTTTCAGTTATATTGAGTAAATAGTTATTGTGCCCTTCGCCAGATGCACAGCAAACGTCCAGACGATTGCAGACTCATTCTATACTCTAGCATACCTGGAGTTACTGCAAGCTCAGCTATTGGTAGGGTAGCAGTGGGCATTCTAGATGAGATTACGATCTTATCACACCCGGTGTCAGGTTACACATCTGGTCTCCTTGGTGCGCCATTGTGGTATAAAGTGTGCCTGTTATAAAAGATGAAGATGAGGAGAAGAATGGTGTGCTTGATCCTTATTGGTCCAGAGGGAGGAGGGGGGAGGGGGGGCAGGGATTCCCACCACTTTAATGAGCTCCCACTGGCTGAGAGATGGCAGGGGTTTCCGAAAATTTCATATATCATATGAACACTATTACATAACTGCATAAGGCTTGTGGGGGATTCCCTTGGGTGACCTAGATCCATTCTCGCTGGTACCCCATGAAGGGGATTCTTGAAGGAGTCCTACTCTGTAATCTGACACCAGATGTAACAGGATCATTATGTCATCTAGAATGTTCACAACTATCCTACTGTTGTTGCTCTGCAATGTCACAACTCATCCAAAGCTGCTGGAAGAGGAGGCACTTAGAGAATTTTTCACAAACGCCCTCGACACCTCACACAAGACGAGATCAGGTGAACTTTGAGTCCAATAGTGCAATGTGAGATCCATACGCACTTTGCTGCCAATCCATGGTTCTGGCAGCTCATTACTAAAAAATGCTTTTAGAAGCAGGTGATAGTGCTTCTGTCCCACTGAAAAATGAAATTTTCGCCATGTTATAGTAGTTGCAGAAAAAAAACCTCAAACATATTCAGGTACGCGATTCCTGTTACCACCTTTTCCAAAAAAAGGAATGCCCTTAAATCTCTTGCCATTAAATGGCGCAAAACACATGAAGCTTCGAGCCTCTCTCCTGTGCTCGATTGTGATACATGCATCATATGTGCCCCATATTCTTAAATAGCAGCGATTCAGGTTTCCATTTGCATGGAAGACTGGCCAGTACATCTGAAAGAAAATTGTCTTCCATCTCCATGCCCAGAATGAATTCACAAAACTCTATACTCTGTTCATCATAAGAATAAACCTCAATTAAACATTACACTATGTATTCTTCCGCGTTTGCTGGAACCTCATTGGATTTAGTTTCACGTGGAGCAGAAGCCAAGCTGTTCCGAGTACAGTCAAGTACGATAATGAGGATAGTTTTCTGCTGTGCGTTACGCGTACACCGATTCAGCGATAATACGAGACAACAACTTTATTGGCGCATTTTAATTTGGATAGCACTGACCAGCCACCTGGTCCAACTAACCTTCAGTGATGTGAGCAGTTGTAATAAAGATGTAAAAAGAGACGAGCAGAGAACAATGTAGCCTTGAGTGTCATTTAATTTTTGAACACAAGGAAACAATGGCAAAACTCAGGTGATACGCTTCTTAGGTGACCTGCTGGAAAACATAACATGTTGTCGATCTTAGCTAAGGCAACGGCCTTGCCGCAGTGGATACACCGGTTCCCGTCAGATCACCGAAGTTAAGCGCTGTCGGGCGTGGCCGGCACTTGGATGGGTGATCATCCGGGCTGCCACGCACTGTTACCATTTTTCGGGGTGCAATCAGCCAATTGAGGAGTTACTCGTCCGAATAGTAGCGGCTCCGGTCAAAGGAAACCATCATAACGACCAAGAGAGCGGTGTGCTGACCGCACGACAGTCCTATCCGCTTCCTTATCTGAGGATGACACGGCGGGCGCATCGTTCCAATGGGCCACTTGCGGCCTGACGACGGAGTGCTGTGCTGATGTTAGCTAAGTTAGTACTGTAATAAAAACCGAGTGTGATGAAAATGCCTGATTTTAGTAGGGGTAATTTTTCTGCATGAGCTATGTGCGACGTAAAAGCGCACCGATGGGATTTCACCATGTAGTTAAATATTGAAATCACTTATTCTCGGGATCAACCAGCCGCCGTCATCTGCTCTCTTGTATAATCGTTCCTACCTGTTTCTTGCGCCTCTCTTTGATTTTCTTGACTTATTTCGTCCATTGTAGTGTTTGTTGCCCTTCTGTAGTTCTTGTGGGTTTCCTGTTCTCCAGATTTTGTGAAGTAAGTTTTGTTTGTTTTATTCTTTCCTTCGTAGACTTATTTTATCGGAGCAAGGGACCAATGATCAAGCAGTCTGACCCCTCCCCCCTCCCATTAAACCAACCAACCAACCATTGAAGGTATTACAGTCAGTCGTCTGGTAACCTCCGACTTCTTGCATATCGGACTCCCAGGAATGCGGTACATTTCAGTGCTGTTACGTTGATAACGAAGCAATCAGCAATAGAATCTCAAGCCACAAAAAATCCACATTTATCTTCCTCTCTTATAACGTGCTGTTCTGCATTTCGCCCATCTCTCGGCAGTGACGTGTGAGAATACTTCGTGCTTAAATTCCAGTAAGTTTGGCAGCTTGCTATTTCTCGTGACATGTCCCTTAACTTGCCTCCTATTCTGTTGGGTTCATATTACAGTGTTAAGGTGACAACTGTAAAACTGCAGCATTTGTGCAGTGTGCTCGACTCCGTGAAAATTATTGTTTTCCATGTTTCTACGACGCTTACCACATCTTTCCTATAAAGCAATGGGCATACTCAGACAAAGGGTACTTAATTTTTCATTTTTCTTCAAAAAATTTAACTGTGGAGTGTTTTCTTAACGTCAAAATCTTTAATAGTCTTTTTATAATATATCGATAATTAGGAATGTGTAGCCGGCCGCTGTGGCCGAGCGGTTCTAGGCGCTTCAGTCCGGAACCGCGCTGCTGCTGCTGTCGCAAGTTCGGATCCTGCCTCGGGCATGGATGTGTGTGATGTCCTTAGGTTAGTTAGGTTTAAGTAGTTCTAAGTCTAGGGGACTGATGACCTCAGACGTTAAGTCCCATAGTGCTTAGAGCCGCTTGAACCGTTTTAAAAATGTGTATTTGCAATGAAACGCAGAATTCTGCGTGTGATATGTAATTAGAAACTAGAAGACGTGCATTTTTCGTGAAAAATTATGGTTAAGTATAAGTTAATTACCACATATTTGATCAATTTCATATTTAAATGGTTTAGATATTCAAACCGAACAAAAAGAAGTTGTAGATCACAACCACTCGACGCTACCGATTACACTACAAATTTAATTCAAATACTGTTTCGAATATTTAGTGCATCGTGTTTATGAAAAACGTCAAGCTGATTTTTCTCTGTGGTTTCGTGAAAAAGATTAAGAACAATTTATTTCTTGCCATTAACTGTGTTCCGCGCGCGCGTTTCACTTGGAAGCAGGAAGCAGTGTCGCCCATTTTCGCGCTACACGTCAACAGCATGACAATCAGAGCACAAGAAGCTCTTACAGAGGCTGTGACGGTACACGACTTTTGAAATAAAATTTACTTATCTAAAGTATGATTAAGGAAAACGTTGATGTCTGTTAATACATCAGAATGTCTTAAAGTTTCATTTACATTAACATAGTAATAAAATACCTATTACATAAGTTGAACCTACTTCAAGAGCGAAAAACATCAGTGTACGAGAGTTACGACTGCTCATCAATCATCGCGTTTGTGTTTGTTTCCATCAGGTTTATTCTTATGATGAATGGAGTACACACATTATTGTTTATCGCCATCGTAAACGGCTGGAACATCGTCTATTTCTCATCGGTTACGAACTGAATGTGTTTTAGCAACATGATGCTAGTTAAAATAAAAACTTGCCACCATTACAAATACATCAGTTTACACCAAAAGAAATAAACAGTGAAAAGCTACTTCTGCAAAGTAAAATAGAACAACTTTCGTGACACTGTAGGTGAGGGACTAACCCAATGTCAACACACACACACCTTCTGATGCTGTGTAATTCAAGTCCAGCCACACATCCTCGACCTGTTATAACTTACCTGTCCTTACCTGCAATGCCGCTGTTCTTACACTGTGCTATCACATGCAAAACCTGATTGATTTCTGCATGAATACAAAATCACTGCGGAATGGGTCAGAAAGAGTAAAAGGGGAAGAAACAACAAAATGATATGGTAACATCTAATACAATCTAAGAAAAAAAAACATGTACCACGAGGAATTATCTGAATGGCACGGAAATCAGTACATGTGATGCATATATCCAGACAAATAAAGGATTACAATTTAAGAAAAAGTTGGACGATTCATTCAACAGAAAGATTTTGCAAATTGAAGAAATAAATAACATGTTGGCCCACCTCGTCCTTATGCAAGCAGTTATTGGACTTGACATTGATTGACAGAGTTGTTGCATGTCTTCCCAAGAGATACCGCGCCGACTTCTTTCCAATTGGTGCGTTAGACGGGTGCCACTGGTGACAACCAAACGGAAAACTTTGTGGTAAGTTGCTATGGGACCAAACTGCTGAGGTCATCGATCCCTAGGCTTACACACTACTTAAACTAACTTACGCTATGGATAACACACACACCTATGCCCGAGAGAGGACTCGAACCTATAAAAAGGGGGGGGGGGTGGCGGAACGGCGCGAACCGTGGCAAGGCGCCCTAAACTGCGCAGGTGCCCCATGCGGCCAACCAAAGGTGTCCTGCTATGAAATGATATTGCTATCAAGACCATCCTAGCTGTCGGCAGTCAAGACCTCCTGGTTGTCGGTCCATATGGCGAGCGACAGTCAGACTGTTATCCCACAGCTGTCTGGGGAGTCTCCAGATGGGCCTTTGGTCTGTGATCTCACTACTAGTGTAGAATTGTCTTCAGTGATGAGTCCCACTTCGAATTGAGCCCCGGTGATGAGTGAAGGCGTGTCTGAAGATGCCCTGGACAGTGGTGAGATACCAACTTGACTGTCGCCTGCCACACAGCCCAACATCTATGAGTGATGATCTGGGTTGCCATTTCATTTCATGGCCGGACTGATGATATTCGTTGTCCCGTTTTGATGCCTTTTATGACATGCCATTTCCGGCTTACATTTCCGCAAGACAATCTCTGTCCGCATATGGAGAGGATTTCTATTACTTGTCTTCGTGCTTTCCACACCCTATCTTGGCCAGAAATGTCACTGGTTCTGTCCCTAAATGAGAACATTTGGAGCTTTATGGGCAGGGTCCTCCAACCAGCTAAGGGTTTTGACGGCAATTTGAAAGAAATCGGCACGGTATCCCTTAGGAAGTCATCCAACAACTCTACCAATCAAATTCAAGTCGAATATTATTTGCAAAAGGGCGAGGTGTACCAATGCATTTCTGAGTTGCTCAATTTGTGAAGTTATTCCTCTTAAATAAAATAAATTATCGAGAAAGGGAGAGAACCAGTGACATTTCTGAAACTGTAATCATTTATCTGTCTAGACATGTACATCACGTCTACCAATTTCCCTGCCTCTTCGATAATTCCTTCGTGGTGCGTCTTTTTTTAATTTTTTTTTTTTTTGAATGTATGTTATTGAGGGCCAAGGTCCACATTTAAGTTGGTGTACACACGTTGCAGCATCATCAGATTTCCAGGAGCTCGCACGACTGAAACTAATTCCGATCGACAAAACAATTCCGCCCTACCGAGTTAGCTACTCGCGTATACCACTACAATGACTTTCGTACTCTACCACGTGGGACTCAGATATAAACTGCCAGAATTCTTTTGAATCTGCCAGCAATAAGCTACACGATTTTTCAAACACACAAAATACATGAACCCCACTGTCTCGATTCAATGACCATCAGCGATAATGTATCGTAACGCGGAAACAACACACCAACATCATCCAACGTTTTGAGTTTGGTTGAGTGATGTAAGAGAGAGGATAACTTTTGTACCATTAACCTCTCTCTGTCTATGCATTCAGATGTTGCCACCATCAAAAACATATTTTGAAGTACCAATTAAAAGCACTGTATACACATCTGTACTTATTGAAAATTAATCAACGTCAAATGAATAAATACAAAGCTTTTGATGAAAATAAGTTGGATTGCCAACCAGTATAGGTCCTACCTCAGCCAAGCCCTAGTGGCCTCTCCTACACAATTGTCTGTCACTCCTACTTATAACTTTTAAGTTCAGTGACGTCAGACAAGATACTTTCTTATCAAAATTGTTCCTCCAGTGCATCTCTTGTGCAACACAATGAAATAATTTTTTCTCCATCCATACTCCCATAAAATGTGTTTCCTTTCCTAGACGTCCATTCCTTGACTTTGAACACCAGCTTGTTGACAAGGGTGTCTTCCCTAACAAACTGCATCTTACTTACAGTGTCCGCCCTTAGTATTCTTACGCCAATTTCCAGACAACTGTTCAACAGAGCGCTCTCTACTGACCCTGACGAGTTGGCATACTTGTGCCCTCTATCTCCACACCTTGCAGCAATGAATGCCTCCGGCCTCAGTGCACTGCCGTAAAGTCTGATTTCAGTACTTAATTAAAACTGAAATATCTCGTGATCGGTAACTCTGATCACCATATGGTTTTTACCAAATGCTCTTAAATGAACAGCCGCATCTATATACCTACCGTTCCAGTATCTTTCTCCTGGTACTCAGTTCTTATGTTTCCTAATGAATGTATCTATCACTGCCACGTCTCAGTGCTTGTAACATCTTAATGTTATATTCTCTGAAACCAAAACGTCGCAACGAAATATTTACGGACGATGTCCAAAACTATGTTGAATGCGCTCTTCCTCTTGACAGAGCGATCTGGACGCCCTGTGGATATCTACATATATAAATCACCATTGTCGCAAAAGTACTGGTACCTTCGTCGAATGCTCTGAGCTGCCGGAAGGGCTATGCCATATTCTCAGGCAAAATCACGCAACGCATTTGTACCCGAATTGCCCCTGTTGAAACGGAGAATCAAAACGCCCTGTTGTTGCTATGTTACCACAGCACATGTAGTATAATCAAGCAGATTTAGCTGCTACAAAGAGACCCCTAATGGCCATCTCATGAACTGGTAGCTTACAGCTGGAACCAAGATAAAATTTTATGCAAGTTATTTCTGTCCATGCAACTAAATGAAGGGCCGTTTGTTTTTTGCCATATGCGTTTTGCATTTGTATTTGTGAATCATCTTTTGTGGCCTGTAATAAATGTTTCTTTTTGTACATCTAATAAATGTATAATGTAGTAGTTACAGTGTGTTACTGTGCTACATTTTGTCATATTTTTCTCTTGTTTTTCAGATTATAAACAACTACTCAAGTACAAATATCGTGGTGTTCAATTATCGTTTGCTGTTACGATTTCGTCTTGTTAGTCCGTATTAGTCCATATGTGTGTGGTCCTGGAGATGTGTTCATTCGGTCCTCATGCTCCAGTTAGCCAATTTCCGGTGTTTTTTTCATCTTCATTCATTGTAACACATCACTTACGCTTTTCGTTTTGTGATCTGTGTGTGTGTGTTTACAGACTGCAGTGTTTCCAACTGTCACTGTGTGTTATCTTCCGTCTTTTGTTTTGAGTTGTGCGTGGACTGATATTTTTCGTTTGTTTTGTGTGTGTGTGTATTTTGTTATACGTCGTTTCCTGTGAGAGTTTCTTTTTAATATATAAGTGGATATTTGTGTGTGTGTGTGTGTGTGTGTGTGTGTGTGTGAAAGAGAGAGAGAGAGAGAGAGAGAGAGAGAGAGAGAGAAAGCGAGAGAGAGGTATACGGAGGTACTGACAGAGAGAGAGAGAACGAGAAAGAAGGGAGGAGGATACTCATTAATTATATACTCTGGTTATGTTTCAAACTCCGTTTGCTATTGTTTTTGTGGCTAACGTGATCAGGAAGATATTGCTTAGAACTTTAATTACTCCCTTTTCATTGAAGGGTTCTTTGTATGCGAAAGTTTTCTTGTCCATATTGCACTATCTCTTTATTGTTATAACCAAGAAATGTATTTGCTTTTCTGTTTCTTTTTCCATGGTGAACGAAATATTTTTGTGTCTGTTGCTTATGTCTGTAAGAAATTTATCTGTCTTCTCTGTTGATTCATCTACTGTACATATTATGTCACACATATATCTGTACCAGTAAACAATTTTGTATCCTTTCTTTGTGATGATTGTTTTGTTTTCTACGTTGTTAATGAGTATTTATGCCAATGTTCCTGATTTGGGTATCCCATTGTAAGCCTATCTTTTTCAAGTAAAATTCCTTTGCAAACTGGAAGTAATTTTGGTATGTGATTGCTTTGAGGGTTTTGATTATTTCATTAACATTGTCTGCAGGTAGTTTGTTGTACGTCAGTAAGCTTTTCGCAAATAGTTTTACTGTGTCTGCAATGGGTAGCGAGATGTACATGTTGTCTAAGTCGAAAGAGGTGGGTGATGTTTGTGGAATATGTAAGTCTTATATTTGTGTTATGAGTTCATTTGCGTTTTTCACTGTTCTGTTTTTCTTCATTTAATGCTGCATGATGATGTTGTTCATTTCTTTTGCCACATGATATGATGGGGTGTTCGTAATATTAATAACATTCCTTAACGGAATAAGGAATTTGTGAATCTTGGGTTCGCTCCAGAGCGTTGACGCTTTTGGTCTCTTCTCTGTGATGTGTTGTTTTTGTTTAACTGTGAGCATGCGGCTAATGTCTTTGAAGTTGCTTTTTATGGATGTCTGGTAATTAGCTGCTGGATTAGATTTCAGTTTTGTGATTTCGTTAGAGGAGATAAAATCCTTAGCTTTTTTCTGTATATTGGTCTTTATTGATCAGTACTGTCCTGACCCTTTGTCAGCTCTTGTGACTTTAATGTTCTTAGATTGCAGTTTTTCTTCTAATTTCTTAGTGATGTTGTTCTCTGTTCGAAGGTTCCTGTTTTGCTCTTTCTTTGACACAGTAACTGTTGTGTTTATTTCTTTCTTTACTACTTCTCATGTTACACCAATATTTACAGTGTTATTTTCTTGCCTCTCTTCCTCATCAGGATGCTTTCTATTTCTACAATCAGATTTTCCATGTAGTGGTTATCTATTTTTGTACTGATGCTGTTCTTGACCCTTTTCTCTAATAGCTGTGTTTCTTTCTCTGTTAATTCTGTGTCTGTGAGGTTTATCAATTTTGGGTGAAATTTTTGGTGATAAATGTGTTGTACTTCGTCGTGCTTTTCTTTCTGGTTATTTTTGTTAGTGGGTGTTCTGATTTTATGTTTCTGTTTGTTCTGTGAATATTGAAGTGTTCTTGCTGTAATGTGTTCAGTTTTTTGTATGATGCTGATCATCACTGGTAGGTCTTGAATAAATGCAGATAACTCGAGATGTAGGTCATATAACATTCTATTACGTATGAATTTCTTGGTAGAAAGCGATTTGACTTCACTTTTTAACAAAGTATTTTCAGAGAATGATTTCGTTCTTTGTGCTACCGAAGACTTCTTTGTGACCTTTATGTTAATATAACTTGGAACTGCATTATTTATTTTCCAAGTCTGCTTCAGTCTGATGTGTTGAATGGTGTTGTGGAGTCTGAGATGTATATTCTTGAAACTGTTGTATAACTTTATGGGAAAAGCCTGACATGGTTGCGTTATCGTCATTTTTTCGTTTTCCTTCGTTCCTTAGTTGCTTCAAAATTCATGGAAATGTGTTTTGTCTATACAACTAAATCAAAGGCAGTTTGTTTTTTGCCATATGCGTTTCTCTTCTTTTATTTGTGAAGCATCTTCAGTTGCCTGTAGTACATGTTTCTTGTTGTACATCTAGTAATTGTATACTGTAGTAGTTACAATTGTAAGTTGGCTGTTCAGGTTTTTATGTTGGTAACGCCACGTACTGCTCTGTCTGAAAATCGCTGACTGCCGCTGTGTGCAGTCTGTGGCTGGTTGGACTCATTTATGGAATATTCGCTTGTGTAGTGCTGGGCAGTTGGATGTGAACAGCGTGTAGCGTTGGGCAGTTGGGGGTGAGCCGCCAGCAGTGGTGGATGTGGGGGGGAGAGAGAGAGATGCCAGGGTTTTGAGAGGCTACTATGTGCGGACGATCTGGTCCGTCAGAAAAAGGAAATCTGTAAGACTGGATGTTATGAACTGACATATATATATATATATATATATATATATATATATATATATATATATATATAATGACTTTTGACCACTATTAAGGTAAATACATTGTTTGTTCTCTATCAAAATCTGTCATTTACTAACTATGTCTATCGGTAGTTAGTTCCTTCAGTAGTTAGAATCTTTCATTTAGATGGCAGTACTGGCGCTCGCTGTATTGCGGTAGTTCGAGTAACGAAGATTTATGTGAGGTAAGTGATTCAGGAAAGGTATAGGTTATTCTTAGTCAGGGCCATTCTTTTGTAGGGATTATTGAAAGTCAGATTGCGTAGCGCTAAAAATATTGTGTCAGATCAGTGATGATCAGGATAAGTAAAGAGAAAACTGTCTGAGTACGTTCAGTTTTCCTCAGCTGTTTGAAAATCAAATAACGTAAGAGTTTTCCCAGCACTGTCATTCTTTACATACAAAGGGGAAGTTTCACAATGTGTTACTATCTTACATTTTGTCATGTTTTTCTCTTGTATTTCAGATTATAAACAACTATTGAAGTACAAATATCGTGGTGTTGAATTATCGTTTGCTATTACGATTTCCAGTCTTGTAAGTCCATATTAGTCAATATGTGTGTGGTCCTGGAGATGTGTTCATTCGTTCCTCTTGCTCCAGCTGGCCGATTTCCGTCGTTTTTCATCCACATTTATTATAGCACATCACTTGCACTTTTCATTTTGTGATCTATATGTGTGTGTTTATAGAGTGTAGTGTTTCCAAGTGTCACTGTGTGTTATCTTCCGTCTTATGATATATATTTTCTAAAATCCTGGTCCAGTTCTCCCCGAAATTCTCGATAGTCACCGTCAGTACTAATTTGTTTGTTTGTACGTGTACATCGCATCTACCGAGTTCCGATCCATTGGGATAATTCCTTCGTGGTGCGTCTTTCTACTTTTTGTTTAGAATGTATTCTTTGTCTAATTGGCTGTCATGAACCTGAGTCATTAAGGCTGGAAATTATATACATGGGAGTCAATGAAGCAACAGTGACACTGTAAACACTTCCAGTTATCAGAGTAGGCAAAGAATGGAACGTGAGGCGTGGAAGAGGTACTGAAAATTGGTGACCCCACTAAGTATTCTCCGTCTCTCTAGGCACACCACACATCACGGCTCGCCTCATTACTTACAAACCACTATAACAGCTATCCAGCCATGTACTTGAGCTTAGCATGTCCGGTTCCGCTAGCAGCGAGTCTGTACCGCGTCTGTCGTACAAGACGGAGTGCCGCAGACTGCTCTGGTCATTAGATGCCCAGTGCAGGCGGCGGATTCACCGTACAGCTGCCTGCTAGTGTACCGCGCACAGCTTGTGCCGCAGTCCAGGGAATTTCTCGTACTTCTTCTCCTAAATCGGTATCGACATCCGACTCAGACACAAAATGTAATGAAAAACTAACTACATGCAACTTCTTCCAGCCTGAATGATTCAGGATTATAAGAGCCAATTAGTAAAGGAATACGTTTCAAGACAAAAAAAGACGCACCACGAAGGAATTATGCGAATACAACCTACATTCACATGTTTATTCCACAGATTTGTTGATCATTAAACCGAGCAACTGAGGAGTGTATTTCACAGCTCGATATGAGAAAAAAATTTCAAAATTGGATTAGATATGCTGATGGCATAACGAAGACTTTTTACATCAATCTCTGAACTGAGTTTTAGCAAACGTTTACTGCTGTAGTGTATATGAACGCTCCAAATCACGAGGTTTTAGCCAAACACGACATATGGGTTCCTAAAGTTAGAGCAAAAGTTGACAAATGGAATATAATTTCTCTCTGGAGTGTCGGCTCTCTTTCCGCTGCAAGCAGTTAACAATAACGGACTATACTTGTTGCTTTAAGTGATGTTACTCATTGTTTTAACAATGTATACTGGCAAGAATAGCAACCAGACTTCATCATCGTCGAAACACCTGCAGCTTACTTTTAGACAAATACACACTTGACGCTCGTGTGTACAACTGCGAAGAAGTATTGCAAGCGGAAGCAGAATTGAGAGGGGTTCTTGTGATTCTGAAAACAAAATATAGGTCAATGAATGTTCCGATGGGAAAAAATCCCGTTCAAAGACAGCTTACAGCAACCCAAAACGTAAAGCAAAAATTGTATAAAAGAACCTACCATTAAATGTTCCGTGGATCTGAGGTTTCGCCTTCAAAAGCTAAAGGAATGAAAAAATGCAAAGGTGCTGAATTCTGCTATGAAGATATTTCCCACTTTCATCATCATGTGGTATCATTAAATAGGACGGATAAAATATAAGTTTCCGTTAAAATGTTTTTGTACTTCTTCACCTTAGTGCAGAGTAGTGGATACCCAGAAAGCAAAAAAGAAAGAAAACAGTGACAGTTAAGTATATGATTAGAGAAATGAATTGTGAAGTTTTTGTTCTACAATATTATGTCTGAAGATGGCCTTGTAAGCCGAAAACCGGTTAGCAATAAAAATAATATTGTAGAACAAAAGCAAACTGGTGCTTTTCATTTATTATAACAATGTTGTTCTACCAAGAACCGACGGAAGATTCTGTTAATATGAAAGAATAGTGAAGTAGTGCCTGTTCGTGCTGGCACTTTCCTATCCGGCATGACAAAGGGTAGGTTAGCCTGTCCAACAAGCAGGTACCATGAGGGAGAAGGTTGCCAGAGGCAACAGAACAGGAGAGGATCATAAGGAGGCAACCGTTTCCACTAAGAATGATATAAAAAATATATACCAGAAACATGTCTGTAGAAGAAGAATGAACTACAAACAAGATACAGGTTACATAAAATTCGTGCAAAGTGGTACTGTAACATAATGAAAGAAGGTAATCCAACTGTCATTAAGATTTGTTTGACTTGCAACAAAACCAGCCTACTCCAAAATTATCAGTCAGTGAGGTTTTCAATGCTAGACAAGTATGGTTATACAATCCGTGCATCGTGACTCAAACTAAGGAGCAAAAAAAATGGAAAGTTTGTATTCTACAACTGCTTGGGGACAGAATTTTCAAGAGGATGCAGTTGAGTTGCTTTGGCTTCACTGGTCTTTCTTTCTGACTACGATAAAAAAAAAAAAATTATGGCACCAACTCCATACATCTGTTCTCAGATTCTTGCAGCAGCTCAAAATAAAAACAACACAATGGTGGTGATACAGCGTTCTAGGAAAAGAGCACGAAATTCAATAATATTAGCCCCTTTTTCCCAGTTTGTGCCCATAGCTACATGCCTTCATATACAGTGTTTGGTAGAATTGAAAAGTCTTACAGAAAAAAGGAAAGCGTCTTGCTTCCTAATGAACATTACATTTCAGAAGAGCATAATACTCTCAACATGCTAAACACAGAAAGAACTGTTAAAAAATGTAAAAGATAGTACATAGAAAGTACAAATATCCAAGGTACCATCCAAATTGAAGAGCCAAGGCGTCATCTCATACAAGAAAACAAAGAAAATTATTAATGTGTCAATAAGTAACACATACTCTGCACATCCAGTACAAGTTGACATACTAGGACGAAAGCAAGCATGCCATCCAATAGTACTAACATCCATCCTTTTACCAAAACAAAATATGACAAGCAAAGAAAAGAAAAAAGGTGTATCTGCGTTGCTAAAGTATTTTGAAACTCCACGTGATGCAAAGGAGTCTTGGAAAGATATCCTGGACGAATAATATTTAGATGTAAGAGGGAAAACTTGACAGTAACAATGTGATTGTAATATGCAATACGAGTACTTCTTGTGTTGTTCAGTTTGATTCATGTGATATTGATAATAATGATAGAAGCCAAACAATTCTCTTAAAATAGTTATCATCGCTATTATTGCATTAGGCCACCATGTTTCTATTGCTATTTTTTATATTCTCAATAAGGTCAAAAACTATAAATTTAAAAAATGCTATAATAATATAAGAAAAGGATGCAGTTAACAACAATTCAGGCATATAATAAACGCTATAGCACATAAAAAATTAGCTCTAGCAAAAGTACGAGCAGTTAAGGAAGACAACATAACTGATACCAGCAGTAATTATAAGCATTCATCGCCTTTTGAAATCACCTGAAATAAACATACCTTAATATGTAGCTATAAACATTAAATTTTAATATGTCATTACAACGATTTATTAATGTCAGTGAGATATAGTAGTCATGTAAAAATTAAAATGCTCAAACATATCTATCTAGGTGAAAATAGAAAAACTCATTTTATGAAAAACTGTATCTGTTGATTTATCGAGTTTTGAAAGAACGTTCCTCGACTTACTCGGTAGTTAAGTATCTTTGCCAAAATGGTTACCAAACAATATTACAACATTAATAAATATGAAAAGAGATTCTGCGTGCGTAAGGAACAATCAGATAACATGGAAAACACATCCCAATGAAAACAAATGCAATTAGTTAATTATAGTCAAAATATTAATTTAATCTTCCATAAGATCATGGAACAGAATTTTATCATAAAAAACAGACTTTAAGGCTTCAGCCCCATTGCAGAACAAAACAAGGTGTAAACTTATGATAGCACAAGCAGCAAGGCACAAAAATTTCCAGTATACAAACATCAGCAGTGTATGAATATTACAGTGCGGTTACTGAATACGATAATGACACTGTCAATACAGCTCACACAAAGGGAATTTTAACATAAGGAAGAATAAGGTAAATAGTGGCCGCAATAAAGGTATACAAGCTAATGGCCAAATTATTAAATGATCTCTTGGTGCATTAGGACTATCGGACTATTTCAATGTATGACTGTAGTGACTGAAGCCAAAATATCTAAAAATGATTCAGTAAGTAATTTCTATCGAGGAACTGCCGGACGATACGGCATGGCTTGGTCGCAAGTTCCGCGACCAAACACAGCATCATGGAACCTCTGATACGGGCCCAACTCGTCCACATTGTAGTCAAATACCCGTCGGCCGGGCATGAACGGCCAAACAGGGAGGGAAATGCATGGAGAAAGTTGGTCACGCAATGAGCAGACACCAGTCCAGACTAGGATTAATGTAATCGCGAGGCGGGTTTCTGGCATAAAAATCACAGATGAGTACACTGAAATAACAAGGTTAAAGATAGTGTAAAAATTGTAACGAATGAGAACTCTCTAGACAATTTATAACAGGATTCAGCAGTTTCCCCTACCCTGCCAAATTGACTTATACCAGATCACAAATTAAAACAGAACTCTGAGAAGGAATATGTGCTTGCAAATGAACACACAAGAACCATATTATAATTAATAACGAGACCTACTCCCGCGCTAAGGGTTGGGTTGGGTTGTTTGGGGAAGGAGACCAGACAGCGAGGTCATCGGTCTCATCGGATTAGGGAAGGATGGGAAAGGAAGTCAGCCGTGCCCTTTCAAAGGAACCATCCCGGCATTTGCCTGGAGCGATTTAGGGAAATCACGGAAAACCTAAATCAGGATGGCCGGAAGCGGGATTGAACCGTCGTCCTCCCGCCCGCGATAAGGTGAAAGGGATAAAACATTAAATATAACCCCAGACGACACTACTTGACCTATTATACTACAAATTAGCAGACATTCAAAAATACAAATATAAATTTAAAACCAAACTTCAAAAACACTTAAATGTCCGGATTTGATTATTATCCTGTGTTATTGCAGAGTCACACGAATGCCAAGATTTATGAACTTGGTACCATACAGCACTTAATCTGTTTCCTTGTCCTTTATGGTAAGCCATTCTGGACTTAAATTTTAACAGGATAATGCCCATCCGCGCTCGACTAGAGTTTCCACTGCTTTTTTTCGTGCTTACCAAACCTTACCTTGTCCAGAAAGGTCGCCGTATCACTCCACAAGTGCGAACATTCCCAGCATTAGGGTCAGGGCCCACAACCAACTCGGAATTTTGAGGATCTAAAGCATCAGTTGGACAGAATTTGGCCTGACATTCCTCGGGAGGATATCCAACAACTCTGTTAACCAATGTCAAGCTAAATAACTGCTTGCAAAAGAGCCAGATGTGAAACACCGATATACTGACTTGCTCAATTTGTGAACCTCTTTCTCTTGAATAAACCATTCATTTTTTTCTGAAATTGTAATCATTTGTTTTTCTTTACATGTGCTTCACATCTGCAGATTTCCGTTCCATTCGAATAATTCCTTCGTGGTGCTTGTTTTTGTGTCTTACAGTGTACAACTCCTACAATATTATCTTTGAGTGCGGCGTACTGAAAGTTACTAAATCTCATTCACTCATGATCTTTTGGAGATATGATTACCCTTCCAGATTCGCTATAAAGTCGAAGACATAGTTACATTTCGTAATCAAAACTATCACAACGTGAAGGCGAAATGTTCAGCGAATCTACTTCACGATGTAAATTCGTAAAATTTAGGTTTACTTTTACGCAGAAGATTACAGCAACCAGCCACTTTTTACAATGCTATTTATTTCTTTAAACAGCGCCGTTACCGGTTTCGAACCGACAGGTTCATCTTCAGATGGCCAGTTCACGTTTTACATAAGGTTTCGCCTTTTTGTTTCCCCACCTGATGAAACTTCCTTGGAGTGGTGACACCATACAACCAAACCAAGATGTGAGACAACGTCTTTTTAACCGTAATTGTGCCTCACAGCAATTTTAAGTAATGTAAACAAACTATTATTATCAAAGGGATGATGTTTCGCTTACTTACGGCGAAGAATCCGCGCCATCATGTTCCAGTGCCGGTTGCTCATCATCTTGCAGCAGAGAATACTGTATATTGCACTTTTTTGTGTATATATATGCACATAATGTGAGACATCACTCACACACTAAGCAGTTTCAACACATGGAGGTATGTAGGCAAATATGGCGATATTACAACCATAACAATGCCACAGACTTCCAATCCCAGAGATATTTCATTATGTACACGGATGTGAAAGTAGAAATGTACAAAATGATAATGATACATTATTTACTATTTACCTTGAAAGAGAAATGATTGAAATTAAGAGATACAAATAAAGCCATCAGTTATAAAGTGTTACTGCAGTGCCATTACGAAAATATTATGGTATACATCGGAACAAAACTAAATGATAAAGGCCAGTTGTGCATAAATAAATATTACAGCTATGGACATATTATGGCGTACACCGAAAGCACAGTAAATGGATTGGGATGGATATGCATATATAAATATTACAACAGTGAACTTTTTTTTACTTTAATTTGGAAAGCAGGTGAATGAAATTTTGAAAAGAAGACCGCATTGGCTAGCTTGGTTTGTTCACAGAGGACATTTTGTGGAGATTTGCTTTTATGTATGTATATTTCAATCTCCTCAAGCAAATTCATAAGGCCACCTTTCTCAGAATGGTGCAATACTTATACATGGTCTTCGGTTCTCTTTATTCCACGACTGTTAGTAGTTATGTGCATGGCAAATGTGGATTTTAAAATGTTGTTCAAATTTGTGACATCTATACGCTCTTTGAACCGTGTCTCAATGCTTCTTCCAGTTTGTCCTATATAGTATGAGTGGCAACTTTGACAGCTCAGACTGTATATGCCAGATTTTTTGTATGGGGAGTTGTTGTTCTTCAAGGTGGGAATTGCTAACTGCTGAAGTTTGTTGTTTGCGTGGAAGCTTATTTTAATATTTGTGTTTTTAAATAGGTTGCTTATTTTATAGGATATGCTCCCTAAGGAAGGTAGTGCCATACAATTTCTGCTGTTTTCTACAGTGTCTCGTGTAAGTTGCATGGTTGTCTAGTGTGCAGATTTGTTGGCTCATAGTTTCTTGGTTTTTTTTATGGTTTGTGTATCATGAGAGGCCTGCAGCCATTGTTTGAGGCTACAGTTTTAATGATACCGATTTCTTTTTCTTTTTTAACTGGTTCAAGTGGATTTTGGTGTAGGCAGCACAGTGTGGATCTAAAATATGCCATCTTATGCTGGCTTGAATGACGAGCTGTTGATACATATGTCAGAGGATGTTGGTTTGCTATAAATCTCAAAATGATGTTTATGGTTTTTATTAGTGATTTTTACGTCTAGGAAATTGATACAGTTGTTGGTCTCATGTTCAACGGTGAAATTAATGTTGTCGTGCATGCTACTCAGATTTATTGCTAATGTGTCTATTTCCTCATTGGTGCCACCAAAAAGTATAATTGTATCATCAACATAGTTTTTTTAGTAGACGATTTTACCGTTGATGTGACAGCTTCAAAAAATGTCTGCTCTAAGTGATTTCTGTAAATATCTGCTAACATTCCAGCTAGGCTGTTACACATTGCCAACCCGTCTTTCTGTTTGTATATTTTGTTATTACAACTGAAGTAACTGTATGACAGTAACAAGGTCAGTAACTCAATGAGCTCACAGATCTCTGCCACACTTATTTTCTTATGTTTAAGTAGATCGTTTCTGATTAAGTTTAGTGTGTCCTCTACAGGAATGGATAGTATAAAGGTTTACTATGTCAAGCGATGCAAATATGACTGTCAATGGAATGTAAACATTTTTAATTTTGTCGATGAGTTCGTGTGTGTTCTTAATGGAGAATTTGTTTGCAGAGGTACAGTAGGTATTAAGCAGAGTAAGCAGTTTGTTATTTAACCTGTATGAAGGGCTGTTCCTATAGTTGCTGTTATCTTCTGTGTAAGAGCCAACCTTTATTTTATACACAGCCACGGCTCAAAATATCAGTTTTTGACAAAATATCATTCGTAGAATTGCACTGCCTGTTAAACATAGGGAGCATTCAAATGGAAAGGAAGAAACGATATAAAACTTCACAGGTTGAGATATTTCACCGATTACAATATCGAGAGATATTTACAAAGACCTTGCGAATATGATCCCCTTTACCAGTATGGTGTTGCACCTCTCTAGACTCGATTCATGTACTGATTCGTTTGCACCCTCTCCTGAGACAAGCTGGCCCACAGCTGTTGTCTGTGGTCTTGGATGATCTGGAACCTGGCACTGGGATGCAGTTGACATCTGTGTTTTTCTCACATTTGTTCTATTGGGAACAGATGTGGGGATGTTGCTGGCACAGTAGTAGTCCAGCATCACACAGGCTGAATTACCCACCCAGTTATGGGGGCACTTGCCAAGTGTAGATGACCATTGTCCTATTGAAAAATAGCACTATCAAATTGCCACACAAGGATGGAATATTGGAAGAACGGAAATTCTCCCTACGTACTAGTCGACAATGGTCATCTGACGTAATGAAGAACTGAGCTGAACACAACGAGATGCTATTCAGCAACAGTTTCTGGTTTAGGATGATGGCACCACTCCAAACAGAGCCCTTTGTGTTGTGGCGTTACTCACAGCGAGCTGCAGCTGTTTTCTAACCAATGGTGGAGGATGCCACAGAATTCTGTAGGCAGTCTATCACTTTCACTCAGATGGCGGGAACAGGTGTAAGTGGATTACAAAGTGGTTGGCGCATGATGTCAGTATCCCTTGTGGTGGTCAACGATGGTTGACTGGAATCTTGACGACGAGTATGACTGTCCTGATGCAGTCCAAAATCGGGCCACTGTCATATCGTAACGCCTCAAAAAACTTGGACGTTGCTCGATTCGACCAATTGCCCAAATGGAGACCCTCCATGAAGCTCCTTTCAAAATCTGCCAGGTGCTAACAACGCTGCATTACAGGAGTAAGTAGCATCTCCATGTGTCTTAGTGATCACTCAAGACCTCAACACTCAATCACCATTCAGATTATCATAAAAATTATAATAAACAAAAAGTAAAAAATGCTGGTATATTTCCAAAAGCCGCACAGCTGCATAAAGGTGCTTTATTAAGACGTATCTTAAGGTTTATAATGTTGTCGTTGTTGTTGTGGTCTTCAGTCCTCAGAGTGGTTTGATGCAACTCTCCATGCTACTCTATCCTGTGCAAGCTTCATCTCCCAGTAACTACTTCAACCTACATCCTTCTGAATCTGCTTAGTGTATTCATCTCTTTGTCTCCCTCTTCGAATTTTACCCTCCACGCTGCCCTCCAAAACTAAACTGGTGATCCCTTGATGCCTCAGAACATGGCCTACCAACCAATCCCTTCTTCTAGTCAAGTTGTGACACAAATTTCTCTTCTCCCCAATCCTATTCAGTACCTCCTCATTAGTTATGTGATCTACCCATCTAATCTTCAGCATTCTTCTGTAGCACCACATCTCAAAAGCTTCTATTCTCTTCTTGTCCAAACTATTTATCGTCCATGTTTCACTTCCATACATGGCTACACTCCATACAAATACTTCCTGACACTTAAATCTATACTAGATGTTAACAAATTTCTCTTCTTCAGAAACGTCTTTCTTGCCATTGCCAGTCTACATTTTATATCCTCTCTACTTCGACCATCATCAGTTATTTTGCTCCCCAAATAGCAAAACTCCTTTACTACTTTAAGTGTCTAATTTCCTAATCTAATTCCCTGAGCATCACCCGACTTAATTCGACTACATTCCATTATCATCGTTTTGCTTCTGTTGATGTTTATCTTATATCCTCCTTTCACGACACTATCCATTCCGTTCAACTGCTCTTCCAAGTCCGTTGCTGTCCGACAGAATTACAATGTCATCGGCGAACCTCCAAGTTTTTATTTCTTCTCCATGGATTTTAATAACTACTCCAAACTTTCCGTTTGTTTCCTCTACTGCTTGCTCAATATACAGATTGAATAACATTTGGGATAGGCTACACCCCTGTCTCACTCCCTTCCCAACCACTGCTTCCCTTTCCTGTCCCTCGACTCTTATAACTGCCATCTGGTTTCTGTACAAATTGTAATTAGCCTTTCGCCCCCTGTATTTTACCCCTGCACCCTCAGAATTTGAAAGAGAGTATTCCAGTCAACATTGTCAAAAGCTTTCCCTAAGTCTACGAATGCTAGAAATGTAGGTTTGCCTTTCCTTAATCTAGCTTCTAAGATAAGTCGTAGGGTCAGTATTGCCTCACGTGTTCCAATATTTCTACGGAATTCAAACTGATCTTCCCAGAGGTTGGTTTCTACTAGTTTTTCCATTCGTCTGCAAGGAATTCGCGTTAGTATTTTGCAGCCGTGACTTATTAAGCTGATAGTTCGATAATTTTCGCATCTGTCAACACCTGATTTCTTTGGGATTGGAATTATTATATTCTTCGTTAAGTCTGAGGGTATTTCGCCTGTCTCATATATCTTGCTCACCAGATGGTAGAGTTTTGTCAGGACTGGCTCTCACAAGACGGTCAATAGTTCTAATGGAATGCTGTCTGCGCCTGGGGCCTTGTTTCGACTCAGGTCTTTCAGTGCTCTGTCAAACTCTTCATCTCCCATTTCATCTTCATTTACATCGTCTTCCATCTCCATAATATTGTCCTCAAGTACATCGCCCTTGTATAGACCCTCTATATACTCCTTCCACCTTTCTACTTTCCCTTCGTTGCTTAGAACTGGGTTTCCATCTGAGCTCTTGATATTCATACAAGTTGTTCTCTTTTCTCCAAAGGTCTCTTTAATTTTCCTGTAGGCAGTATCTATCTTACCCCTAGTGAGATAAGTCTCTACAACCTTACATTTGTCCTCTAGCCATCCCTGCTTAGCCATTTTGCACTTCCTGTCGATCTCATTTTTGAGACGTTTGTATTCCTTTTTGCCTGCTTCATTTACTGCATTTTTATATTTTCTCCTTTCATCAATTAAGTTCAATATTTCTTCTGTTACCCAAGGATTTCTACTAGCCCTCGTCTTTTTACCTACTTTATCCTCTGCAATCTTCACTACTTCATCCCTCAAAACTACCCATTCTTCTTCTACTGTATTTCATTCCCCCATTCCTGTCAATTGTTCCCTTATGCTCTCCCTGAAACTCTGTACAACCTCTAGTTTAGTCAGCTTATCCAGGTCCCATCTTCTTAAATTGTCACCTTTTTGCAGTTTCTTCAGTTTTAATCTACAGTTCATAACCAATAGAGTTCACATCTGCCCCTGGAAATGTCTTACAATTTAAAACCTGGTTCTTAAATCTCCGTCTTACGTTTATATAATCTATCTGAAACATGTCAGTATCTCCAAGCTTCTTCCATGTATGAAGCCTTCTTCTATGATTCTTGAACCAAGTGTTACCTATGATTAAGTTGTGCTTCTACCAAGCGGCTTTCTGTTTCATTTCTTACCCCCAATCCATATTCACCTACTACGTTTCCTTCTCTCCCTCTTCCTACTACCGAATTCAAGTCACCCATGACTATTAAATTTTCGTCTCCCTTCACTAGCTGAATAATTTCTTTTATCTCATCATACATTTCTTCAACTTCCTCGTCATCTCCAGAGCTAGTTGGCATATAAACTTGTACTATCGTAGTAGGCGTGGGCTTCGTGTCTATCTTGGCCACAATAATGCGTTCACTGTGCTGTTTGTAGTAGCTTACCCGCATTCCAATTTTTTTGGTTCAAATGGCTCTGAGCACTATGCGACTAAACTTCTGAGGTCATCAGTCGCCTAGGACCTAGAACTAATTAAACCTAACTAACCTAAGGACATCACACACATCCATGCCCAAGGCAGGATTCGAACCTGCGTCCTACTTTTTTATTCATTATTAAACCTACTCCTGCATTACCTCTATTTGATTTTGTATTTATAACCCTGTATTCACCTGACCAAAAGTCTTGTTCCTCCTGCCACCGAACGTCACTAAAACCCACTATTTTTTTTGGTCATCAGTCTACTGACTGGTTTGATGCGGCCCGTCACGAATTCCTTTCCTGTGCTAACCTCTTCATCTCAGAGTAGCACTTGCAACCTACGTTCTCAATTATTTGCTTCACGTATTCCAATCTCTGTCTTCCTCTACAGTTTTTGCCCTCTACAGCTCCCTCTAGTACCATGGAAGTCATTCCCTCATGTCTTAGAAGATGTCCTATCATCCTGTCCCTTCTCCTTATCAGTGTTTTCCACATATTCCTTTCCTCTCCGATTCTACGTAGAACCTCCTCATTCCTTACCTTATCAGTCCACCTAATTTTCAACATTCGTCTACAGCACCACATCTACAATGCTTCGATTCTCTTCTGTTCCGGTTTTACCACAGTCCATGTTTCACTACCACACAGTGCTGTACTCCAGACGTACATCCTCAGAAATTTCTTCCTCAAATTAAGGCCGGTATTTGACATTAGTAGACTTCTCTTGACCAGAAATGCCTTTTTTGCCATAGCGAGTCTGCTTTTGATGTCCTCCTTGCTCAGTCCGTCATTGGTTATTTTACTGCCTAGGTAGCAGAATTTCTTAACTTCATTGACTTCGTGACCATCAATCCTGATGTGAAGTTTCTCGCTGTTCTCATTTCTACTACTTCTCATTACCTTCGTCTTTCTCCGATTTACTCTCAAACCATACTGTGTACTCATTAGACTGTTCATTCCGTTCAGCAGATCATTTAATTCGTCTTCACTTTCACTCAGGATAGCAATGTCATCAGCGCATCGTATCATTGATATCCTTTCACCTTGTATTTTAATTCCACTCCTGAACCTTTCTTTAATTTCCATCATTGCTTCCTCGATGTACAGATTGAAGAGTAGGGGCGAAAGGCTACAGCCTTGTCTTACACCCTTCTTAATACGAGCACTTCGTTCTTGATCGTCCACTCTTATTATTCCCTCTTGGTTGTTGTACGTATTGTATACGACCCGTCTCTCCCTATAGCGTACCCCTACTTTTTTTCAGAATCTCGAACAGCTTGCACCATTTTATATTGTCGAACGCTTTTTCCAGGTCGACAAATCCTATGAAAGTGTCTTGATTTTTCTTTAGCCTTGCTTCCATTATTAGCCGTAACGTCAGAATTGCCTCTCTCGTCCCTTTACTTTTCCTAAAGCCAAACTGATCGTCACCTAGCACATTCTCAATTTTCTTTTCCATTCTTCTGTATATTATTCTTGTAAGCAGCTTCGATGCATGAGCTGTTAAGCTGATTGCGCGATAATTCTCGCACTTGTCAGCTGTTGCCGTCTTCGGAATTGTGTGGATGATGCTTTTCCGAAAGTCAGATGGTTTATCACCAGACTCATATATTCTACACACCAACGTGAATAGTCGTTTTGTTGCCACTTCCCCCAATGATTTTAGAAATTCTGATGGAATGTTATCTATCCTTTCTGCCTTATGTGACCGTAAGTCCTCCAAATCTCTTTTAAATTCCGATTCTAATACTGGATCCCCTATCTCTTCTAAATCGACTCCTGTTTCTTCTTCTATCACATCAGACAAATCTTCACCCTCATAGAGGCTTTCAATGTATTCTTTCCACCTATCTGCTCTCTCCTCTGCATTTAACAGAGGAATTCCCGTTGCACTCTTAATGTAACCACCGTTGCTTTTAATGTCACCAAAGGTTGTTTTGACTTTCCTGTATGCTGAGTCTGTCCTTCCGACAATCATTTTTTCGATGTCTTCACATTTTTCCTGCAGCCATTTCTTCTTAGCTTCCCTACACTTCCTATTTATTTCATTCCTCGGCGACTTATACTTCTGTATTCCTGATTTTCCCGGAACGTGTTTGTACTTCCTCCTTTCATCAATCAACTGAAGTATTTCTTCTGTTACCCATGGTTTCTTCGCAGCTACCTTCTTTATACCTATGTTTTCCTTCCCAACTTCTGTGATGGCCCTTTTTAGAGATGTCCATTTCTCTTCAACTGTACTGCCTACTGCGCTATTCCTTATTGCTGTATCTATAGCGTTAGAGAACTTCAAACGTATCTCGTCATTCCTTAGTACTTCCGAATCCCACTTCTTTGCGTATTGATTCTTCCTGATTAATGTCTTGAACTTCAGCCTACTCTTCATCACTACTATATTGTGATCTGAGTCTATATCTGCTCCTGGGTACGCCTTACAATCCAGTATCTGATTTCAGAATCTCTGTCTGACCATGATGCAATCTACTTGAAATCTTCCCGTATCTCCCTGCCTTGTCCAAGTATTCCTCCTCCTCTTGTGATTCTTGAACAGGGTATTCGCTATTACTAGCTGAAACTTGTTACAGAACTCAATTAGTCTTTCTCCTCTTTCATTCCTTGTCCCAAGCCCACATTCTCCTGTAACCTTTTCTTCTACTCCTTCCCCTACAACTGCATTCCAGTCGCCCATGACTATTAGATTTTCGTACCCCTTTACATACTGCATTACCCTTTCATTATCCTCATACACTTTCTCTATCTGTTCATCTTCAGCTTGCGACGTCTGCATGTATACCTGAACTATAGTTGTCGGTTTTGGTCTGCTGTCGATTCTGATTAGAACAACCCGGTCACTGAACTGTTCACAGTAACACACCCTCTGCCCTACCTTCCTATTCATAACGAATCCTACAACTGTTATACCATTTTCTGCTGCTGTTGATATTACCCAATACTCATCTGACCAGAAATCCTTGTCTTCCTTCCATTTCACTTCACTGACCCCTACTATATCTAGATTGAGCCTTTGGATTTCCCTTTTCAGATTTTCTAGTTTCCCTACCACGTTCAAGCTTCTGACATTCCACACCCCGACTCGTAGAACGTTATCCTTTCGTTGATTATTCAATCTTTTTCTCATGGTAACCTCCCCCTTGGCAGTCCTCTCCCGGAGATCCGAATGGGGGACTATTCCGGAATCTTTTGCCAATGGAGAGATCATCATGACACTTCTTCAATTACAGGCCACATGTCCTGTGGATACACGTTAATGCAGTGGTTTCCATTGCCTTCTGCATCCTCATGTCGTTGATCATTGCTGATTCTTCCGCCTTTAGGGGCAATTTCCCAACCCTAGGACAAGAGAGTGCCCTGAACCTCTATCCGCTCCTCCGACCTCTTTGACAAGGCTGTTGGCAGAATGAGGCTGACTTCTTATGCCGGAAGTCTTCGGCCTCCAATGCTGATTATTTATCAAAATTTATGCAGTGGCGGGGATCGAACCCGGGACCGAAGACGTTTTGATTATGAATCAAAGACGCAACCCCCCTTTTTTTTTTTAATAAAATAAAAGAAGAAAGGAAAGGGTATAATACTTTATTAAATTTTATTTGTTGTTCATTTTGTTCTTATTTTGTTCTTGTGTATTTATTTGGATTTGAAAGCAGGTCTCCTGCCCACGTTTTTTTTTTTTTTTTTTTTTTTTTTTTTAATGTGCGAACAGTCACAGTTAACCAAGCCTGGAAAACTAAAACAGAATGAGGACGCCATCGAAGATATGAGACATAAATAGCATGAAAAGAAAGCTACCACGTCGTAGTGAGGCTTCCCAGCGACTGCGCCCACTGATAAGATTGTTCAATGTATGGTCGTTTGCAGTTCGTTCTGACCTCATCTGCCACTGCCTGGAACATTCCAGCTACACGGCGGGCTGTGAAAGGCACGCCGTAGGTAGTTTGCGAAGCACTGTCGATATCTGGTATGCCCGGAAATAGCATGATGTCTTTCTTGCAAATAGAGCCAGAAGTCAAGGAAATCTTTGTGTCCGTCACGACAGAGGTAATGGACGGCATGTCCACGTATCCAGGTGACAGAGTTGGTTCGAGTCTTGGGGTAAAATGTCTCATCCGGTAACAATAACGTGCGTGCAGATATATGCTCCGGCCTAACTCGCAAGAGATAAGCCAGCATCTGCCGCACTAGGTGCCAAACCGGTTCCGCCTCTCCACAGCTGAGGCGGTGCTCGTCAGAATCTACTGTATTACAACCCACACAATTGGGAGATTCTGTCATGTGGATATTGTAGAGACGTTCTTGCGTCACGAGCTTCCCATTCACGACGACGTACCATTGAGAAACAACATCGGAATCAAGCATGGCATCGTGTACAGTCTTCCACACCACGCGCCACCGTACGTCAGGATATTTTAGTTCGACCACATTTAGGGGGCGGCGTTGCAGCATGTCATGATATAGGCGTCGAGTTGTGGCCATTTGTGGTGTCGTGAGCGCGACACTGCAATAACTTTGTTCTAACTAGAAACGTCCTATATAAAAGAGGGGCGCTGGGATGTCCTGTAGTGGCACCGGCGCTCTTAGTGAAGCAGGTCGTAGCGCCGTCAGAAGCAGACTCGTGAGGCTCGTAGGACAACGGCGCAGCAGACTTAAATGTGAGCTAACATAGAGGGCAATGGCCCTATCATGGACGTTAACTAGGCCTAGACCACCTTTTTCCTTGGGGAGGGTAAGAGATACGTATCTGATCTTCAGTAACATACCAGTGGTGACGAAGTATCCCAGCGCTGCCATAATGCTACGAGCCAAGGGCGTCGGAATGGGTAGCGTTTGGGCGACATGCGGTATGCGGGACGCAAGGTATACATTGGCATAATAAGCCCGCTGAACGATGTTGAGGGATCGCAAGCGCTGATTTGCAATTCCGGCCCTAATTTGGTTAAGAAGGCGTCGATAATTGAGCGTCGTCGCGCGTCGCATGTCGTTCATGAAATCTAAGCCCAAGCAGCGTACAGTATCACTGAAGCGTAAGGGGGCAATGTGTTCCTGCGGTAGCCCAATCCCGATGCTCAAGGCGACGGACTTGTCAACGTTGATTTGGCTACCAGAAGCTGTACCGTAGGTTGCAATCCAGTCCAAAGCCGCGGCCATATCGTCAGGTCCTCGTGTGACGATCATCAAATCATCCGCATATGCGGTGCAGCGATAGATGGAGCCGCCGAACTGTATCCCAGTGAGCCTGTCTCGGAGACCACACAACAAGGGTTCTAAGGCCAATGCAAATAACAATGTTGATAATGGACATCCTTGTCGTACTGATCGGCGGATCGGCATGGGTGCCGTCAGTCTTCCATTGACAAGAACTCGAGAAGTTGCACCATGTAGTAGGCGTGTCAACACTGTGATAAAGGGGTCGGGGTATTCCATGCGCCGTAGAACGGCCGTGAGGAAAGTGTGGCCCACACGGTCAAAAGCCTGGCTAAAGTCGATAGACGCGAGGGCTGCCGGCAAACGTCTCACCCGTGCAAGGGAGATGAGATCTCGGTAACGACATAACGCAGTTCTGATGTTGTTGGGTCCCCCCAAGGACGTCTGATCGCCGGACAAGACGTGCAATAGTGTGCCGCGAATACGTTCTGATAGCAGCCTCGAAAAGATCTTGAAGTCGCTGTTCAATAACGTTAAGGGACGATAGTCGCGGACATGATTCCGTCCCTTCGGCTTATGGATGGGGACAATCAGGCCTTCCAAGAATGGTGCAGGCAATGTTATATCCGGGGACATCAATTCCTGGCAAATTTCAATCAAACACGGTAGCAACAGTTGTGTAAAGGCTTGATAGAACTCTAATGGTAACCCATCGATTCCTGGTGATTTATGGGGAGCACCTTTACCAATGGCGTCGAGCACTTCCTCTTCTGTCACTTCTCCCAGTAAATTCGGTACCATGTCTGGCGGAACTGTACCGTGGACATGTGCTGAAACGGTGTCTACCGTCGCCATGTCAGGGAGCACTGCTGAATAAAGTTGAGCGTAATGCCCATAGAAGGCTTCTGCTATATCTGCTTGTTCTACCACATGTCGACCGTCGTCGGTTATCATGTCGGTTACCAGTGCCCTGCGGCGCCTCCTGCGTTCTATGAGCACGTGGTGCATAGATGGCCTTTCTGATTGTATCATGTCTGGAGCACGCGACCGTATAACAGCGCCTTGTAAATGATGGCGTGCTAAGGAGACGAGCTGCGCTTTCGCGCGATTGACTATGATCTGCCTGCCAGGTGAGGGCTCCATAGCAAGACATTCCCGTAGGACGGTGTAATAAAAGTTTTCCGTGCTCCTCCTCCATGCCGCTGCTTCCCGGCCATAAGCCATGAAGGTGCGTCTAAGAGCAGGCTTCGCACATTCAATCCACCAACTGAGGGTCGATCGGTACCGACCACGACGCCGTAAGGATGCGGTCCACGACTCTTCGACAGCACCTTTACATGCCGGCTCGTCCAGATGGGCGACGTTCAGTTTCCAGGGGGGCCTACTGCGCCACACACGTGCAGGTTGGAGGGCAATGGTGCAAATATAGGCTGTGTGGTCGGTGAATGCAGTGGGCCAGAGCTCTGCTCCTCTCGTCGCCGTCGAAAGGGTGCTTGTGACGTAAATCCTGTCCAACCGACTTGATGAATGGCTTGTATAATGGGTGTAGCCAGGAGCTGGGCCATGGATGTGGCGCCACGTGTCAATCAGGTGGAGGTCACGCACTAGCATTTCCAATTCCGCACACGGGACGTGATGTGGCTGCTGATCAGATGGAGATAATGTACAGTTAAAATCTCCTGCGATCACCATATCGTCTATGTGGCCCATAAATAGACGCGTAATATCTTCCGAAAAAAAGCGGGCCCGATCTCTCCGTCTCCCCGATCCTGAAGGGGCATATACATTGATGAGTCGTACACCGTTGACAGTTACTGCCATGGCTCTTGCACTCGGTAAGTGCAGTACGTCCGTAGCCGCCAAACCGTCCCGTAACAGAACAGCCACACCACAATCGGTAGAAGAGGCGTGGGATATGTGGGCGGTACATCCGTAGAAGTCAGGGAAACTAGCGACACATACTTCCTGTAAGTGGGCCACGTCGATGTCCGCCGCATCAAGCATGCTTTGTAGCATTGTCAGTTTGTGTGGTGCCCTTATCGCGTTGATATTGATTGTGGCAAGGCGAAAGGTGTGCTGCCTAGCCTCTTCACCTAGGGTAGACGCCATGGCAATAAAAGCTAACCGCAAGAGATGCCGGACCCACCAAACCCGTTACAAATTATGAGTCGTTCACGCTAGTAGTGGCATCCCCAATGCCGCCCCCTCCCCTGTCACCCGTGCCCTCTTCAGGAAGTTCCCCAACATCGTCCGACCACAGTGGGTGCAACATGATGCTGTGTGGCTGATCGGCACCTAAATCTCTCTCACGTACGTCGTCTTTGGTAGAGGTTGACGGATCGCCATCCATCGACGCGACCTGCCGCGTTTGTGGTGCAAGATGTAACTGGGCACTCGTAGTATGGGCAAGTGAACCGTCTACACCACTTAGATCCTCAGCAGGCGCAGCATCCATGCTGTCTGATGAGATGTCACCTTCTTGACCGGCCGTGTGTAGGAGGCAATCGTCAGAAGGGGTCCGCCGACGTCGCTTGCGTCGTCGGGGCGAACGTTGCTTTCGAACGTGGACATCCGTATCCGAATGTGGGAGGAAATCCAGCGTCGTATCACCTTCCGCTAGGAAAGCCGCGGTCGGGACAATGTTCGCGTCCACGTCCATCGCGTTCTGAATGTTATGTTGCGTCTGGAGTCCGTGGGACTGTTGCTGCTGTTGTTGCTGTGGAGGGGGCGACATATGGGTTGGCACCGAGGGTTCTTCCTCTTCCCCCCGTGGTACTTCTGGCGTCGATGGATGTGTCTGATCGCCCGTTTCGTTCTCATCTATGATGCGCATCGTCGTCTGAGCGTACGTGAGGGGCAGGATTGTCGTCCCCGTCGGGGAAACGGAGTCTCCCACTGGTGTCTGCGTAATTCTACGTTGTAAGCAGCTCGATCGAACATGGCCTTCCTGCCCACATCCGGAACAGGTACGCGGTTGACCGTCGTACATGATGATTGCACGACAGCCACCGATGTTCAAATAGGACGGCACATGTTTCCTGAGCTCAAGTTTAATTTGGCGCACACCATTGTAGACCTTATACGTCGAGAAAGTTTGCCACTTTTCTGCAACGTGGCTGATAACATTGCCATATGGTCGGAAGGCGTCCTTGACAACTTCCTCTGGGACCTCGAAGGGGAGCTCAAAAACTCTTACAGTCCTTAGGCCCATGTCAGCATGATCCACCGTCACTGCACCGATATGCCCGTCAGAATGTTTGAACCGGAGAGAGTTCGAGTATTTAGAAACCACTGTCGCGCAGACCTCTGCACTGGTCATTTTAACATAAACCACGCTCGCCGTTATAGAAAAATGTATTCCGACGACAGTCGCCGGATCTAAACGTAGATCGTCGCGTATGAACTGTTCTATTTCATAGGCTCGAGGACGCGCGTGATCTGGTTGGAAAGTAATTTTGATCGTATCGTGGCGCCATGTGTGTGCCATAATCGTATTGAACTTGGAACAAATACAACTCGCGCCGCGAGAAGGTAAACACAAGCAAGCGCTCACGGTCGCGCACGGCGAGGCGCAGCGGACGTCCTCGCCTCACCGCAGCCGAAAGCAGACTGCCCCTAGAACACGGGTCTCACTATATCTAACTTAAACCTATCCATCTGCCTTTTTAAATTTTCTATGCTACCTGCCCAATTAAGGGATCTGACATTCCACGCTCCGATCCGTAGAACGCCAGTTTTCTTTCTCCTGATAACGACGTCCTCTCGAGTAGTCCCCGCCTGGAGATCCGAATGAAGGACTATTTTACCTCCAGAATATTTTACCCAAGAGGACCCCATCATCATTTAACCATACAGTAAAGCTGCATGCCCTCGGGAAAAATTACGGCTGTAGTTTCCCCTTGCTTTCAGCCGTTCGCAGTACCAGCACAGCAAGGCCGTTTTGGTTAGTGTTACAAGGGCAGATCAGTCAATCATCCAGACTGTTGCCCCTGCAACTATTGAAAAGGCTGCTGCCCCTCTTCAGGAACCACACGTTTGTCTGGCCTCTCAACAGATACCCTTCCGTTGTGGTTGCACCTATGGTACGGCTATCTGTATCGCTGAGGCACGCAAGCCTCCCCATCAACGGCAAGGTCCATGGTTCATGGGGGCGGGTTTATAATGTAAATGGACAATTACGGAGTTCCAGCTTTTGGGAAGTTATCTACGTTCAGAGTCAAAACCACAATGGTGGCTTGTAATAAAATTGATTATCCTCTTAAGAAGCCTGTCAAAATATACAGACCTTGACTGCTGACAGCCAGGCCTAGGAATGAAACACCTTGTAGAACATATTATAAGATCCATTAGACACCAGCTCTATAAAACCAATGAATTAAAACTTAAAATCCCTTCTTGCGTGTGTACTTCCACCGTGTTGCTAACAAGTTTTACTTCATTTGCTGTTATACAGCTGGTGTCTACCGGTTCTTACAATGTAACCGACGGGATGTTTTCCAGTAAGCTATTTTTCAGATTTCTTCCCTCCTCGACGTTTTTGTTCGATACTAGAGTACTATTTTTTGGATGATATTTTCCGTGTATTTATAGTACTTTCCCTATGGAAATGGAAATGAAGTCCCATGCTTCTTAACAAAGCGTAGGGGAACGATGCATGAGATCCGCACCGCCGTACTAGGTAAGGTTCTAATGGAGGTGGTTTGCCGTTGCCTTTCTCCGACCGTAATGCGGATGAATGATGATGATGAAGACAACACAACATCCAGTCATCTGGGGGCAGGTGAAAATCCCAGACCCCACCGTGAACCGACCCCGGGACCCCGTGCTCGGGAAGCGAGAAAGCCACAGCGAGACCACAAGCGGTGGACAGTTTCCCTATAGGTTAGTTAGATTTTAGGCATTTTATCCCAGTTCACAGTAGTGTTCCAGTGTTCCATTAATTGTTAGTTCCTTCTCGCGTTTTTTTAGGCCTGGTCCATTCAGCATCATGATTTGTTCATTTCGACAAGCATTTTTGTTGGGTGTATTCAACTTTATTATGAAAACCCACGATTGTCGTTGACTCTTAACGTGGATAATTTCCCGAAAGCTGGGACGCTGGGACTTTGTAACTGTTCATCTACATTACGGAAATACAACCACTGTGAGTACTCGCCTCTCTATCTCTCTCCTTTTCTTTTTTTTTTTTTTTTTTTTTTTTTTTCAAGAATGGTAGCAGTATGGTTCTGTATTTCTACCGTTTCAGAAATTTCATACAGATATTCTTGACAAATAAAACTAACGATGCACTGACGTGAAACTGGTAGTTGTGAATAAAGCACCTTCTCACAGCTAGGTAGCTTTTGGAAACACATCGTTCTTGAGATTTTACTTGTTACAATTTTTATGATAATTTGAATAGTTATTCAGTGTTGAGTTTTGCTATTGTTATTCACAATGTCTCTGAGCTGTGATTGTACTCCCCAGAAAGTTGTCTTACTCAACATCTGTCCCTGTTCACGCCCCTTATATACCCTACAAGGCCTGGTAACAACACTACACACGAAACAACACCAACGCAATCCATTTGATTTTCTACCTGTCACAGGGAATTGCAATTTTATTCATTTAACTACGCGCTGATGGTGTGTACGTATACGAAGTTACAATGATACTCGACTATTTCTGCAGGGTGTTTCACTTTTGATGTTATTCGGTATATACATGACTCCAGGCACAACAACCACAGTCTTCAGTGAACCCAGGGAATCCGTTTAACGATGCGAACTCTTAAAATTATACTCGACTGGTCAGTTAATTTTGAAAGCTCATAACAACTAGGAGAATAACGAAACGATAACCAGTTCCTCATGAAACTCTGATGAGACTATAAAATGTGGGAGATCAACTTTTTTAGTTGATTTCTTTTCTATAAAACGAGAAATACTGAAAGTAATCCTGTTGACAACACAAAGAATGTCAATTTAAGACCGAAAAAGGAAACGTTGCAACTGATGGAACAAAAGCATCTGTGGATGATGTCCATGTAAACAAACATACTATGGACGCCCTGGCTGGCATTTCAGAGTGGCCTAGACCTGAAGTTCAGAAGGATACATCTCAATCTACATAAGACTGTCAAATGTTATATCTACTGAATGACTACCGCAGCTGAAATAAAAGTGAAATTCGTTTTCTGAAAAAGTCTCTTGAAAGTGCTGCAAGCTTGAGTTGGGAGACGGAAATAATAATTCATATACAACAGATTCTGTGGACGATTGCAACGCAGACAAACATATTATGTTATTGAAAGGCTCTCGGGTTTCCAATAAGAAGGCAGTATTAAAGTACCGAGACGTCGTTAGCGGCATTAGGGCTGTCATCGGCTGGAAGCCCGAGAGCTTATCATTAACTGTATACCGGTGTATACGGTTAATGAAAATCCTACATTCACACAATCGTATTATAGTCATGCACATGCAAACAAATATGTTACGATATGCAAACAAACCTGAAAATAGGTTTGCATACTACGGTGCCGGCCGCGGTGGCCGAGCGGTTCTAGGCGCTTCAGTCGGGAACCGCGCGACTGCTGCGGTCGCACGTTCGAATCCTGCCTCGCGCATGGATGTGTGTGATGTCCTTAGGTTAGTTAGGTTTAAGTAGTTCTAAGTTGTAGGGGA
This sequence comes from Schistocerca americana, assembly GCF_021461395.2. Lineage (NCBI taxonomy): Eukaryota > Metazoa > Arthropoda > Insecta > Orthoptera > Acrididae > Schistocerca > Schistocerca americana. The sequence goes on from NC_060124.1 coordinate 315,830,090, forward strand.
CTGATGACCACAGATGTTAATTTCCATAGTGCTCAGAGCCATTTGAACCAGCCCATACTACAGTACTTTGCTGTCATGGTTTTATTAAAAGTGGTGTGCCGATACATTCCTCCGAATCTTTTACTGACTTACCCAGTCGGCCATGATGGCATCTACAGTTTGAGGTTGACTCCGAACAACGACGCAACTCATCATTTTTCACAATAACAAATCACTATCATAGGTTTAAGAACAATAAATAACAGATAAAAATTTGGGAGTGGCTCTGTGGTTTGAATACATGTTCTACAATACTAACTTCTGATATAGATGTAGCTTTGCTACATTTATTCAAAATATTTTTCATTATGTCTCAGCCGACAATCGCTGGCGGTTGATAACTGCAACGTTTGAACGACAAAGTGTCTCTCAGTATTCTTCAGTCATCTTCATCACAAGTGACAGAGCTTTCTTTTTGTCTGTTAAATAAGTTTCTGGTTGCTTTCAAGTCTGAACAGTTCCCTAAATGTGTCCCGAGTGAAAAGAGTAAGATATAAAATAACAGCAGAAACATGAGTCGCATCCATGAGATTAAATATGAACAAATACGTTCCGCATTTTTGACATCTTGGACCTGAATATTTAAAGGTTGCGAAGACCCTTCTCGATAAACTAATGATTTGAATTGCAAATGCATTTGCCAAACTAGCACTAAATCATCGAGATCATTGGCTATCAATAAATTAAATGTTTCAGACATATTGCATTGAAATACAGATAATAAATTCAAAGCAACCTAAACTTGTTTCGTTGTGCTTCAGTCTTTTGTGTGAGCGATGTGATTTCACAGTGTAATTAATCTAAACACGCAATATATTATTGCAGTCAGTCCATACAGCACACATTACTTCATAAAAAACACTTTACTATGAAACACACTGCTCGATACCATAGATTATTTTCTTCATAGTCAGACATTAGATCGTAAAATTGTTTTTCTGTCCTGAGTGTTGGTATCAGGAATGATAATTTTGTGCGGACAACGACACAATTACCAGCATAGCATCAAGCATAGAAATAGCTTTGTTATGTCTAAATATAGCCGTGTGTAATGTATGTTTCAAAACAAATAGTTTTATGAATCACTTCGAATCTAAATCATAACTGTTTTTCCTGATATAATACCGTAAAAACATGTTATCTTCAAGATAACTAATAATGGGGATTCATCCTGTTGAAATGACACCGATTAAGAAAATGGAAGTGAAATTACTCGAATCGCCCACTAAGAATCTGGAACAACAATGTTGTGACTCACATGAGACGGGCTCAGTCTTTTTTATTGTTGGGCCTACAGACCCATCAAATCTTTTAAAAGAAACCATTTTCCCACAAATGTCTTGATCTTTTTCCCTTTCTCAAATGTGTTGGAGTATGTTTTCAAACCATTCTTTGGGAATACAGGACTCCCATTATGTACTGACTGTTCGCACTGCTGTGTAAAAGAGTACACCGAGAATCTGACCTGGGCAAGGCGGTGGTGGGAGGAGGGTGCAGGGGGAGGGGTGAATTAAAACTAAGTAAACCTTCATACTAGTCAGTATGCACAACATGGTCCACCTTGGTACTAGTAACTGTCCATAATACAGACAGCCTTAGTAGTAGTCAGCATCTATAGTACGGACCGCCTATCTTCAAACTGATACGCCTGCCTGTGTGGTGGGAAGGGATTCGATATCGGTTTGTAAAGATCGCGTTTCTAGGGAGGCGGAGGGGGATGGCAGCAGCTTACTCCCCTGAAACCCCCCTCTCACCTCCCTCCCCCTCCCCAAACTCTTGAATGAGAGCACCCATTCCTCAAGACACGACAAATGGAACCATTTAGCTTAATTTTTGTGTAAGGCCACTTCGTAATGCCCTTCATCTTCAACAACTATAATTTCCATCATCTGGCTTCGTCTGTTTAGGACAGAGGCGGCCAAGAATGCGGCTCGAGAGCCACACCCACGCACTAGTGCTATAGCACTAAGCCTGACTGCACATTTCCTCCTCCACCTGGAGGGGTAAGATGGGGAAACTGCGAGCGCGCCACATTTAAATGGCAACACTCTCGCACTGCATGTGATTTGGTTTTATGGCCCAGATTTTCACTATCATTAATTATATTTGGAGTGATGAAGACATAATATAATTTTTATCTAGTATAAACTGTTGGCATAAGAATAGATGCAGGCAGACACTTAATCGTGGCTTACTTAGTTTCATAATCGAAAAAAGGTCTTTCACACATATACATTTATCGAAATATTGTAGAACTGTTGCTAACTCATTATGGTGACGTGGAAACACTACCTGAGAAAAACTTTATAGACGTCCTGGGCAGTTTTAATGTAAAAACATTTTTATTTAAAACGGGAATTATGTTGCTGGTCGATCGATTATATCTGCTCGTACACAGGGGGGCTTTCAACTGAAAGACAAACGGTCTCGAAAATAGTTCTAAAATAGATGTAAGACCAGCAGTGTCTTCAAAACGTTTATAAAACTATCCTCGTAATTCTTTCAAGGTCACAATGGATTCTTCAAACCTCGCGTTTTCTTTAACACCAGTGAGCTTTGGGCACTGTGAATTTGCCCTCCTTTTTAAATGCATTCTCATAAAATCAGAACTAAGTTGTTTCTCACTATGCAATGTCTTAGTATGGGTAATGTATAATCAAGTCCGCCTAAAATCCAAGATCTGAAATCCATCCCATATTTCTAATTTTCGTTGCTGACTCCTTTATCCTTCGTAAATTCAACAACAGCAGGCATGCCTCTTGACTCATCCAACGTACTCTGTAGTAACATATAACGTCTCCAGACTCTTTTTTCAGTTCCGTCAAAAGCTGTTGCAACTAACAATAGAATAATGCGTGCGACTTCAGAAATTTTACTGTTCATATGATTCTGCCAAACTGAAGAGAGTTGTGCCGACCCAAAAATACTAAATGAAATGTCGCGCTGCTCTGGGTACTTCCGAGAAGTTCCGAGCCAAGACACGACAGGCCGAGACTCGGTCCGCACATCGGGCACGCGCGAGGTTTGGCAAGCAGTGGGTGGCCCTGCTTTTGAGTAAGTATCTTCATGTTTGTCTATCCTCCCGCCAACTTCCTCTCCACTCTGTCCCAGCCGTCTCCTCTCTTCATTATACATTCCTTCACTCCATCGCTCCATCAGTCAATTGGCCATCCTCTAGGTCTCTGGTCTCCCATTGGAATCTCGGTATCCAGTCAACTCCCATTCTAGTAACATAGCCATACCATCTAATCTTCTTTTTTATAGTTTCTTGCGTGGGCTTCTTTCTCTATTATCCTCACTATCTTATTCCCACCCTACCAATTTAGTAAGCCTTACTCCATTTCTTTACATTTTCGCGTCGCAAATCTATGTACTGCTCACTTGACTTTCCTTCATTATCCACAACTTTGAAGCATAGCTGTGTATCATTAAGGGTAGAGCATATGCTTATTTTTGATGGTACAATATTCTTCTGACCACGTGTCTTATACTTTTGTAAGGTGCAATATTTGTGGTTTACTTATTCTAGGATTGAAGACAACTGTGCAAGTTGAAATGACATGTTTAATGTTGCAATACTAGCACAAAAATACACGCTTTTACATAGTTTTCAAGGTGACAACAAAAAAAAACCAGCTGTCAGGATAACGCATCTCGTCAACATCAAAAAGTGAAATAATCCTAAACACAACAATATTAAATATTAACTCTCAGAAGGTTAAATTATCCTAAACATGACAATATTAAAGTTTAACTAGAAGTTTGTTTACAAAATTGTTCCTACACGCCGGCCGAAGTGGCCGTGCGGTTAAAGGCGCTGCAGTCTGGAACCGCAAGACCGCTACGGTCGCAGGTTCGAATCCTGCCTCGGGCATGGATGTTTGTGATGTCCTTAGGTTAGTTAGGTTTAACTAGTTCTAAGTTCTAGATGACTAATGACCTCAGCAGTTGAGTCCCATAGTGCTCAGAGCCATTTGAACCATTTTTGTTCCTACACTTACGTTATGATGTTGGTCAGTACTACAAAAATCGTCCAATTCCGGTTCAAAGTTAGGTACTATTTTTCGGATGACAATCAAGTCTACGATGGATGGTTAGTTATGTGACAAATTGAGCAAAAGATTACCTAAGGTAACTCGAGTTTACAGTGGACACAAGCTGCTGAACCAACAAGTTTACGCCTCTGCATGCGGTGTTTACCTTAAGCTGCGATGAGCTGTCGCCTGCTAGGCCACTCTCTTCCGCTGACATTCCTATAAAAATAATTACATCTTTTCTGAATTCTCCAGCAGAAATTTTCCGTATGTTTCTCGTTATGTGAGAGCACATGCACTCATCCCTAGTCTTAGAATGTGACGATATACACACGCATGGTTAGAGCAACGTGCATATTATAATGCTCTCTCAGTTCTCACAAGAGCAATTAAGTAATCGGCTGGTTCGTGTCTAAACAGTTGGAGCTAAACGATGCTACAGCTAATTTCTAGCCAGATATCAGCCGCTGTGAACGGAGTGTTCAAAAAATTACTCCTCTGCGTCATACAGAGCGTTATGTGCTCCGTTCTGCACTTGACGCCAGTTCAGATAAGAGTCCCCGAAAATTTGCACGGCTAACCAGGCGGGCTAAGTGTTATGTTAGTAGTTTATTTGAGGATCCTCCTCGTCATTGTACAAGGTCAGGTCACGTTACTGTGACCACCATCTATGTTCGATGTAATTGTGCAATAACTACTCGTAGACAGCAGGTGGCAGCACTAGCAGTGGATGGTAAATAACATGTGGGGGACGTGGAAAACAGTGCAGTCGTAGTGATATTGTATAAACGGAGCTATTTATCGTATCTCCAAAACGGCATGATCATCGGCTTTTTGGCCAAAGATGGAAGCATTTCCGAAACGGCTAATTTCGAGAGCCAGTGTGGTTAAAGTGCGTCGTACATGGAAAACAGACCTGTCCAAATCCGAATCAAGACAATTATGTTGCACCAAAGGCCATTAATGACAGGGGTGAATGGCGGCGGTTGAGAACTGTACAGACGCACAGAACTATTGAGCAACTGACTACCCAGAGGAACGAAGTAGCAGTGTCTCCACAACGACTGTTGAGCGACGATTGTAGCGTATGGGACTCCTCAGGAGTCACCTGGTTCAGCTGATTGGTGTTCACTACCAACAAAGACTGGAATTAGCACACCAGTACCACAGCTTGTCATTCATCGAGAGGCTACAGGTGACTTTTTCAGATGAATCATGTTTTGGTGCTACATCAGACTGAAAATAAACACCCTTCAACGAACATCGAAAGGATCCAGGAAAAAAGAGGCCGTGTTATGGTCTGGGGAATGTTTTCCTGCCATTCCCTGGGTAATCCCGAGGTTCTGGAAGGCGCAATTGATCAACAGGAGTATGTATCTATCATCATTGGAAGCCAGATCCACTCTACATGCAGTTTGGATTTCCTGAGCACGATGGCATCTTCTGGCAGGAAAATGCAATGTGTCAAACAAGTAGCAGTGTACGTACCTAGTTCGAAGAGCACTAGGATGAGTTTACCGTACTCACCTGGCCGCCAAACTCTCCGGATTTAAACCCAATCAAGAATTTGTGGGACCACCTTCATCGTGCTGCTGCCGCCATGGATCCTCGCCCAGGAAAACTAAAGCACATGACCGGGCCTGGAGACGGCATGACTCCACATCGCTGTCGGTACCTTCCACAACGTCACGGACTCTCTTGCTGCAGGTCTCGCAGAGATCCGCACTGAGATCCGATCTGAGTGGGCAGTGTATTTCGTTCCCTTGTTGTTTGTTATATTTTGTGTAAATGATAGAGACTAAGGCATATCGTTTTGATATCGCGAGGGGCTACCCTGATCAAAACAGAGCGAATTTTGGTAGCTAAGTTAGCTCGGGTCAGAGCAGAAATGGCAGACAGAGAAAATAAACGCTGTGATAGAACTTAGCTCTGCATGGTAGAATTACTCCCGAGTATGGAGAAGAGGCACCAAGAATTTGACAGCTTTTTTGTTAAAAACGAGACTGAAATGCTCGTCTATCGGTAAGTTATTCTAGGATTCTGCAAAGTCCTTAAAGGTTAAAGAAGAAGGTACTTGTGTGAAATCAGAAAGTAAAGAGAAGGGTGTTAATAGGGTGAGTTTAGTTGATGTACAAACTAGTAACGCCGCATAAGTTAAAGAGAATAATGTAGAACTGTCTGTCCAAGATCTTGTGAAAATGCAGAGTCTGTAGTGACGAATGAATTGTAAGTTTTTGGATAAGGAGGTGATGCAGATGCATTTATTTCTGAAGGACGCAAATTCGTCGCCACTTGTGACTACGCCGCCTCTTCAGAAAGGGGGAAGGGAGGAAGAGAATGACGAGAAAATGTACTTGTAAGGCTAATGATTTGGCCGACACGGCTGAATTCTTTCAGTAATGTCTACCGGAGGATAACGAGTTTTATAAAGTAAATAAAACTTGCTATGTTACAGGCACGGAGAGAAAATAAAACTATGTACTTGTACGATAGAGCTTGGGGATACTTTCTTTCAGCCAATGGGGATAGTTGTCAATGTCACTAGATACTATCACGAGCGTAGAATCGACTAAACTACGTACGAGATCATTAAGATTCAACTCACACGATAAAGTGCCGAAAGGCAATAAGTGGTTGTGGGTGAACGAAGCTGCAAGGAAGCATAGCATTGCACGAAGTTGTCAATCTGTAATTACCTTTAAAGTACAGGGAGTAAGTGAAACTACCGACAAATATATTGTGTCTGTTTGTATTGCATATGTGGTTTTTGTGCGAGCATACCATTAGGTGTATGCTTTTTGGAGAGTATAAGGAAAATTTTTCTTGCAAACACAAAGTTGCGGATGATGTGTCAACGTAGAGAGTTAAGCACCTTCTGATAAACAAATAGGTATGACGAGCATGAAAGAGTAATTGTGTGGAAAGGTTTGCTGTTAAATGACTGTTGAGGAATTTGTTAAGAAAAGAGAATTTAATAATTTTGTTTTACTTGTTTGTTGCGTTGTGATTCAAAATGGCATTTATATTAATAGACGGATAATGAACCACCTGGTTTATGCTAAATCAGAGTAAGGACAATGATGATGATGATGACGATAGGTTTGTGGGGCGCTCAACTGCGCGGTTATCAGCGCCCGTACAAATTCCCAACCTTTACTCAGTCCAGTATCCCACTTTCTTGAATGATGATGAAATGATGAGGACAACACAAACATCCAGTCATCTCGAGGCAGGTGAAAATCCCTGACCCCGCCGGGAATCGAACCCGGGAAGCGAGAAGGCGACAGCGAGACCACGAGCTGCGGACAGTAAGAACGAGAGGAGAATCTTCCGTTTTTGGTGTCAACATGTAAAAGAAGTGTTAACATATTTTTGTCCTGAAATGTATACAATCACATGTCCAGAGACCAGATTTGTGCAAAGGAGGGAGGAATGTTACGCCAGAACATCGCCTGGTGTAATGAAGCGGCCTGTGCCAGTTCAACAGAACGACGTCACGAATGCCTGAAGGCAGGCCCTACGTAGCAAGAAAGCATATTCAGAGTGCAAGAGCTCTCATTCAGTACGCTTAAGCTGCAGAGTATTTCAGCCACCGCCTCTGAAAGCCAGAGTTGAGACATGTTGCAGTGGAGGCGGGACATCCGGAATATATGAGAAAACCAGAACGAATGAGGTCACCTTTGCCTAACAGTAATGGCCAAGCCTTCCAGCCTGTTACGATTTCAAGGCTGAAGTGCTGCAGTGGAGAAAGACTAGCGTCCGGCTCAAATACTGAAAGGCAGCAAGCTAGTTGTAGGGTAAATAACGGTGCAGAATAATACAGTAATGTTTATTAAAATAAATTGGATTACATTTATCATAGTGTAGATCCTCCTTGTTTGGTCTATGCTTTCTATGCGTGCTTGGAAATGTGAAGCATGTTGGATCTAAGACACCCATGGCAGTGAATGCAACGAAAATCTGCATGGAGCCAGGTGGGCAACCTCTGGCGGTGTCTCCACAAAAGCCCTGCCTTATGGCCGAACTGAGGCCAGGGAAGTGACTCTGCCAGCGGGTGGTCAGCGCTTTGTCATGTTCTGGAGGGTGCCTTCAGGGGAAAACAGTCTTATGCTTTTCGAAAGAAATACAACCTGTAGAAAGGTAACGGCCTAGTCGCAGGAGAAGATTTTTAATTTCAGAGAACCTGATGCTAAGCTAGTTACTGAGGACTAAAACGCGCTATTGTTGAAAAGCGTCACCATGGAGACGGACCAGAAGCGGCCGTTTTTTAAAACTAGAACGGTAAATCCAAATGTCATTGAGGTTTTTATCGTAATGCATAGTCCCGGCAGGACTTTTGTGCTTGAAGGAACCTCGACATTCGGCTGAGTGTTATTCTGCGATGGTGGGCATGTTCTGTTTGGCGGGAAGTAACAGCAGGGGGGTAAGATCTGTCTAGGAAAACGGTAGTCCGTTAGGAGGCAGGGGATGCGTGTCTCCTGCACAGTGAAAGTGTTGGCGGAGAGACGCGGCGGTGTGCACATCTTGTGCATGTCGGTAGCTTTTGTTTGGAGACAGAGAGGTGTGCGCACCTAGGTGCACATCTCAGGGGGCCCAGAGTTGCTGTCGACGGAAGTGCGAGCCTCATCCTCTACTGCAGATCCACACATTGCGTTCTCCATGTCTTTTGGTTAATAATTGCGGTGAGCTTAATTAGCAGCAACGGGCTCATATGGGAAATTTTGGCCTGCACTTCATCAAGTCCCTGCAACCATCTGTCTCAAGGCCAGCATCGCTTTAGTGGAGCTACGAGTATCTCAATATAACTATCAGGACAGAGGCATTGTGTTCGCTTCGTTCAAAGTCTGAGAATAATTTTCCGAGTTTCAGCTGCGTCAAAGAGATATGTTTCTTGTTGGTTCAAGTAACACTGAAAACCGATAAATCTACAGCTTACAATCTACATACGGAGGTTGTAAAATTAATTGATTTTCTTTCATGGTTGATCTGTTTAATATATCTTTCATTGAATAAATTACTGTGTTAATCCGAAACTTGTTTCTGTTAACACATTGCCGGCTGGGGTGGCCGAGCGGTTCTAGGCCCTACAGTCTGGAACCGCGTGGCCACTACGGTCGCAGGTTCCAATCATGCCTCGGGCATGGATGTGTGTGATATCCTTAGGTTAGTTAGGTTTAAGTAGTTCTAAGTTCTAGGGGACTGATGACCTCAGAAGTTAAGTCCCATAGTGCTCAGAGCCATTTGAATTTTTTGTTAACACATTCCATTCGTATCAAATTTAAGTTTTCGAAAACAGTGATAAGTCCCACTTTGTATTTTTTATTGACGGTTTCGCTCTTTAAATGAACAAGAGCGTCATCAGAATATACGCTGTAAAAGATACAAATTGAGACAATGGTTCAAATGGTTCAAATGGCTCTGAGTACTATGGGACTTAACATCTGTGATCATCAGTCCCCTAGAACTTAGAACTACTTAAACCTAACTAATCAAATGACATCACACACATCCATGCCCGAGGCAGGATTAGAATCTGCGACCGCAGCGGTCACGCTGTTCCAGACTGAAGAGCCTAGAACCACACGGCCACACCGGCCGGAAAACTGAGACAATGCGGAAGACTTATATTGACATTTCCTTCTGTACGTATTCTGTTTCCACTGTGGTGACTTACATTTAACGTCGGCTGACAGCATTAAAGATTACCTTTGAAATTGGCTGACAGCTCTAAAGATTAATTTGGCTCTACTATAGAACTTAAACTTACGTTTAAAGAACAGTAGCAAACGATGACACTGACATTGACAGTGCCAAAGGTGAAATTGACTGTACAACAGTACAGGTAACATCCATGATACAGGAATTTACAATTACAGAAAACGAAGGTTACAATCTCCTTGGGGTTGAAGCCCTTTTTTCCCGTGTTTGCTTCAACAATACATATGTTTTTGGATAGGGTCCGCCTTTAGCAAAACACAGTTCTGTTTTTTAACCCAAGTATGTTTCACTGCAGTTGCAACATCTTCAGTGCGCTTTTATTTTATGGCTGTTAAAGATAAAGAATGCTCTTTACTGTTTGTATACGTGTACTAGTGGACAAGAAACACAACCCAACAAGCCTCAATACTGATTTGAAAATTCTCAAATGCAGCAACAGCCTGCCACAGAACTAAAAGTTGAACAAAATTATCCGATACAAAAATCCATAGCAGAAGGAAAACAAGTGAGAAATGAATACACAGCTTTCTGCCATGGAACTCTGTTCTCTGCCCTCAAAGATTTATTAGACAAGACCAACCTATAGAGTTCTCACCTACCCCCTCTCCCCTCCTCCCCCACACACACTAAAACAAAATTCAGAAATTCAGAACAACCGCCAGGAACACCTTCAACTGTTCCAACGACAGCTATCTTGTTCTTACACTTTTTTTTATAGTGTTTGACAGTGATGAAGATGAGGAAAAAGAAAACGTAAGTGAAACATAATGTAAATAGACACACACACACACACACACACACACACACACACACACACACACACACACGCACACAGAATTAATTAATTTCAGGCATAGCCATAAGAATTTTCAAATTGTAATTTTGGATTAAACAGTTTGTCTACTTTAAGGTGTAAGTGGTTGCAAACGACAAACTGAAACAAAACAGTCACTGAAGAAACATAATACACCAGTAAAAAGGTGGTAAAAAGGTATGTATTCATAATTTTATGTGTTTTTTCAAATATCTGTAATTACGATTTAAAACTAATATTTACATGTGTACAAACAGTAAAGAAAATTTCTTATCTTTAACAGCCATAAAATAAAAGCCCTATCCAAAAACATATGTAACGAAGGTTACATTAATCGCCTTTTTTATGGGACTTTATATAGAGATCTCAGATCTGTACATCTGCTTAGCTTTAAAAAATACGATTACATCTGTAAAAATTAAAATATCTTTCAAAATACATTATAAAAAGTACATATTTACAAATGTCTACACAGAAATTTATTCAAAACTACAGTTTTTAAAAATATTCCTGTTAGGATGATACTGCAAGTGTTCCACTTTGGTTGCTTATCTACAGTACTTCATCAAATAACTGGAAGAACCCATGTAGATTCAATTAGTTTCGTCGGTTTACTAAATTCTGCGGTTTTTTGTTTTGTACGAAAATTTCCAGTTCTTCCAAAATAATTATCAGTGGACTTTTATCTGTGGTGTGGATAATTTTCAAACTGCCTTGTATCTCACTTAATTTATGTTTAATCGTTCTCAAAAGTTCACCCAGTGCTGTACGATTTGAATTTAAATTGCAACGTTCTTTGTAACGTGTTTTAAACGCTCTTCCAGTCTGGCAAATATTCGTGCCCTGTCAGATAAGTTTCCTCACGACGTCCCTAAGTATCTAGCAGGCTGTCTGTTGAGAACGACGCCACTCGTCACTGAACGACAGACATTAATTTATTTCTTCTTCAATATTTAAATTCGCTTTTTATGAAAATATATTAAGTGTAAAGTTTCATGACTGTTTCTCAACGCCACAACACAACCCTCTCCCTCTTCAGAATAACACTAGTGCGTGTAAAGTGGCGTTTCCGAAGTGCAAGATTTTTTGTAGGCCCAATATTTCTTTTCCGGTGAGAATTTATTAGGTCAGTCTCAGTTGATCCAAGGTTGTCTTTGTTGATCCATTGTGAACATGCGACAGTGACTGGTCAAATATCTAACCATGAAATTCGCCGAGCAGCCGTGTAATTGAGATGTTGTTGTATTTTAATTTCGCTACCAGATTCGGCAATTCATTACGTCATCTTCAGGCCCTATATGCTCTGTGGTGTGGGGTTGATCTGTTATTCTGTTATTCTGCGCAACGGATTAATCTGAGATGTACCCTTTACCCTGTGGCTCCTGTAAGATGCAATTTCCAACCCCACACTACTACAGAAGTCAGACAGACGCTCCTAACGATCTAAAGAGAAATGTCTGAAAAACTTTCAGCAATAAATATCTTATGGAGTCGTCCGCTTTAAGGAAATGACACGAAAATTCACAAAATTTCTTACGTAACTAGTGGGATACTTGGGTACTGGAGTAGTGCCAGTTAGTGTAAGAAAAACATGAAACTAACAAAAATTATTATTTATTTTGCAAAAATTCTGAGAAATCGCAATGGCACTTTAAGCTATGAATTGAACAAGTTATATCCTGGTTCTTTTCGGGATGTGAAGTTACCTCTCAAGGCTAGGATTCGCTAATGAAATTTCTATACAAAGTTTAAGATGGTTGTTGACTTGGCAGAATGGCTGAGAGGCGCGGCTACTCAACTTGAATAATTATCCTTTAGAATTTTGCTAGGTACAGTCGAGGCTGTCACGTATGAAACGCAATGAAGTGTACTGTTGTGGAGGAAATATGGGGCTCGCAAAAGCTGTAGCACACAATACCGTAAGCTGCGATGACTACTGTCTGCGCCGCTCGCTGCTGGCAAATAAGATAACACTCGTTCTATATGGATTGACCTTCGCCAATCAAACTCTCCTTACGCCTTGATGAAGTCAAGGATTCCTATTCGCCCATAGTCTAATTATTGGCGTGGTACACCTGTCAGATAACCAGTCCACCGCGATGCCACTCAAAATTCGCTTGCAGGCGTTTAACTATAACTCTGTCCATTCATACTGCACAATAAGTGTGTCGGCCAACACAGTGAACAACGCTTAATCGCAAGGACTCAATATAGAGTGGCACTTCGATTCGCTCTCGACAGAGGTGCTCTCCAAGTGAAGTACTGAGGAGAGACTTGTTCCTCACTCTAAGAGCGACAACGGAATGCCGCCTCTCCACGCCAGACGAGAAGGAGTATATCTTTCGGTCTCTTCCATTATTCCTTCAGCTCAAGGCGTCAGAAATATCGTCTGCCAATCAGCATTGCTCTTCTAAAACGGGAGAATGACGTTTCGTTTAAGGCGACCAGTCCAGAAACCTGTAACATTGGCGTTTGACGTTTTCTGTCTCCCTGTGAAAATCTCTGAAACTGCGGGCTATGTGAAAAGAATGCATAGGCTGACCACACCCACACAATGTAGCGGAATTTGCTTTTAAGCCATACACGGGGTCGTTCCCCCTTTTCACTCGCGCCCACGCTGTCCGCTACACGGGCGGTCACCGGCCTACATAGGCTGGGTCGTCCTCTGAAGGGACTGGCGTCCCGTTGTGCGGTTTCTCTCCCGAACTAAAAGCTTCTGTGACCGTTGTGTCTGGAATGTATGTGTGTACGCCAGCCTCGAGTATTTCAACCACGGTGTACTTACTTGTTAACTGCATATCGTTTACATGAATTCATACAACATTCACTTTGTCTTATCGAGTTTGTGTTCGAATGAAGCGTCTTGATGTGCGGAATATGATTGTGAGGGCGCAATATGCAAGCAATGAAGGTCAGGAGACCATAATGTCTTACAATGCAGCCGGCCGAAGTGGCCGTGCGGTTAAAGGCGCTGCAGTCTGGAACCGCAAGACCGCTACGGTCGCTGGTTCGAATCCTGCCTCGGGCATGGATGTTTGTGATATCTTTAGGTTAGTTAGGTTTAACTAGTTCTAAGTTCTAGGGAACTAATGACCTCAGCAGTTGAGTCCAATAGTGCTCAGAGCCATTTGAACCATCTTACAATGCACTACTCAGAAATAGACGATGTTGGTATACTCTGGTCATGTATTTTCTGTCTTCCTTCGAAGACTTGACTACAGTCATTAGTTTTGAGAAGTGCATATGGGACCTGAAGATGGCATAATCAACTGACGAAACTGGTAGCAAAGATAAAATATAATAATATCTCGATTGCACGCCTGTTTGGAGAATTTCATTGTTAAAAATTTATTATGTCGATTCGAGGATTAACCTCTTGTTGCCCTTCATTCAGAAAGAACATTCCACATGATTGATTTCAGCTGATGAATTGATGAGAGTAATTACGTATATCGAAGTCAATAATTAATCGCCTTGTTATAATTAAATTTTCCTAACTCGACTGGATGGCGAGCTTGAATAATTGGTGAAATGCAGAATATCTGAGCAGACGTCAGTTGCCGCACAGAGACCGTCGAAAACGCACGCCCACGCCGCTCCGTCTCGCTACTACTTTTTCGCTGATACGGCCCACACAAAGCAAACGGCCCACAAATCGACCGGCAGAAAGGTGTCGCGCAAAAACAGATCGCCACCAAGGCGGCGAGGAAGAGCGCACCCGCCAGCGATGGCGTCAACAAGCCCAACAGCCACGGGCCAGGATTGCAGCCCTGCGAGCAATCCGCCGCGACCAAAAGAGCACCGACCTGCTCATATGCAGGCTGTCGTTCCAGCTCCCAGTGCGCGAGATCACCCAGAACTTCCAGGCCGACCTGCGATTGCAGACCTCCGTTGTCATGGCTCTCCAGGTGGTCGGCGACGTCTAACTCGTCGGTTTCTTCGAAGACACCAACTTGTACCCAATCCACGCCAACTGCGTCACTATCATTCCCAAGAACATCCAGCCTAATTTTCCTGCCACACCCATGGCTCGCCACGACGACAAATGTCCATATTTTGCAGACAGAATATCCATATGTTACATAAAGTTTCGGGTGTGCAGTCGCATAAATTTAGCGGCTGCACGCCCGAAACTTTATGGGTCTTTACGCCACGAAAACATGAATATGCACAGAAAATCCAAAGTTCACATAAGCTACTCTTAAGTTCCCCCAGCTAGGATCTTAACCACTTCTGCGTTATCTACACTACTGGCCGTTAAAATTGCTACACCAGCAAGAAATACAGATGATAAACGGGTATTCATTGGACAAATGTATTATAATAGAAGTGACATGTGATTACATTTTCAAGCAATTTTTCTGCATAGAACCTGAGAAATCAGTACCCAGAACAACCAACTCTGGCCGAAATAACGGCCTTGATACGCCTGGGCATTGAGTCAAACAGAGCTTGGATAGCGGGCACAAGTACAGCTGCCCATGCAGCTTCAACACGATACCGCAGTTCATCAAGAGTAGTGACTGGCATATTGTGACGAGCCAGTTTCCCGGCCACCATTGACCAGACGTTTTCAGTTGGTGAGAGATCTGGAGATTGTGCTGGCCAGGGCAGCAGTCGAACATTTTCTGTATGCAGAAAAGCACGTACAGGACCTGCAACATGCGGTCGTGCATTATCCAGCTGAAATGTAGGGTTTCGCAGGGATCGAATGAAGGGTAGAGTCACGGGTCGTAACACATCTGAAATGTAACGTCCATTGTTCAAAGTGCCCTCAGTGCGAACAAGAGTTGATAGCAACGTGTAACCAATGGCACCCCATACCATCACGCCGGGTGATACGCCAGTATGGCAATGACGAATACACGCTTCCAATGTGCGTTCACCGCGATGTCGCCAAACACGGATGCGACCATCGTGATGCTGTAAACAGAACCTGGATTCATCCGAGAAAATGACGTTTTGCCATTCGTGCACCCAGGTTCGTCGTTGAGTACACCATCGCAGGCGCTCCTGTCTGTAATGCAGCGTCAAGAGTAACCGCAGCCAAGGTCTCCGAGCTGATAGTCCATGCTGGTGCAAACGTCGTCGAACTGTTCGTGCAGATGGTTGTTGTCTTGCAAACGTCCCCATCTGTTGACTCAGGGATCGAGACGTGGCTGCACGATCCGTTGCAGCCACGTGGATAAGATGCCTGTCATCCCGACTGCTAGTGATACGAGGCCGTTGGGATCCAGCACGGCGTTCCGTATTACCCTCCTGAACCCACCGATTCCATATTCTGCTAACAGTCATTGGATATCGACCAACACGAGCAGCAATGTCGCGGTAAGGTAAACCGCAATCCCGATAGGCTACAATCCGACCTTTATCAAAGTCGGAAACGTGATGGTACGCATTTCTCTTCCTTACACGAGGCATCACAACAGCGTTTCACCAGGCAACGGCGGTCAACTGCTGTTTGTGTATGAGAAACCGGTTGGAAACTTTCCTCATGTCAGCACGTTGTAGGTGTCGCCACCGGCGCCAACCTTGCGTGAATGAAAAGCTGATCATTTGCATATCACAGCATTTTCTTCCTGTCGGTTTAATTTCGCGTCTGTAGCACGTCATCTTCGTGGTGTAGCAAGTTTAATGGCCAGTAGCGTATGTGCAGTCCACTGAAATCCTTCACTACCTATTTAACTTACTGTATGCCAGAACCTAGCTGTGACATTTAAACTTCTACGGCACCTATTTATACCTGTTAGCACTTTTGGCGATAAATATGAACAATGGGATACCGTGAATGTTATTTAAGAAATGCAGTCTGTTCAACGCCAACGGCCTTGCAGCAGTGGAAACGACAGTTCCCATCAGATCACCGAAGTTAGTGCTGCTGTGCGTGGCTAGCAGTTGAATAGATGGCATTCCGGTGTGCCGAGTGCTGTTGGCTGTCGGGGTGCACTCACCCTTTGTGAAACCAGTTGAGGAGCTACTTGATCGAGAAGTAGCGGCACCGGTCACAGAAACTGACAGCGGCCAATGTACTGACCACATGACCCTCCGTATCTGCATCCTGTGACGTGAGGATGATACGGCGGTCGGTCGTTACGGTTAGGTCTTCAAGGCCTGATCGGACGGTTGTTCTTTTAGTCTGTTCATCGTTGGAAGCAGCATTTGAAATTTTCAGGATGTAGTGATTTATAGGAAGAATCCTCGCAGATCAGTCGTACAGACTAAGATGAGGCAGCTTACCAGTAATCTCTATACTACCTCTGTAAGTAGGGTATTTAGGTTTTTATGCTGGTAACGTCACGTACCGCTCTGTATGTAAATCACTAGCTGTGCTGTGTGCAGTCTGTGGCTGGTTTGTATTGTTGGAATATTCGTTATTGTAGTGTTGGGCAGTTGGATGTGAACAGTGCGTAGCGTTGGGCAGTTGCAGGTGAGCCGCCAGCAGTGGTGCATGTGGGGAGAGAGATGGCAGAATTTTGAGAGCGGACGATCTGGACGTGTGTCCATCAGAAAGAGTAAATGAACTGATATATATAGTTGTTAGTGGCTTCAGTAGTTAGAATCTTTAATTCGGCTGGCAGTATTTTCGCACGCTGTATTCCAGTAGTTCGAGTAACGAAGATTTTTGTGAGGTAAGTGATTCATGAAAGGTATAGGTTATTGTTAGTCACGGCCATTCTTTTGTAGGGACTCTTGAAAGTCAGATTGCGTTGCGCAAGAAAAATATTGTGTGTCAGTTTAGTGATGATCAGAAAGTTTTGCTCAGCTGTTTGAAAATCAAATAACGTAGAGGTTTTCTAGCACTGTCATTTATAAAAATTTCCTAAGGGGGTGTTTCAGCCGATGTACAGGATGTGCAAATTGAAAGACGTTCAGAAAAAATTTCGTGATCCTTAAGATAGACAACTCAACTTACGCCTTCCACAACAAGGGCGGATGGCGTAAGTCGGATTGCCTACATGAACTCAGGTCTCTGGTGAGTATAGAACTTCCGTTTGTCCATAGCTCCATGTCGCTTTAACTCTTCGTTGTGTTGTAGTTACACAAAACATTTCCATCTCACATGATTAAGAATATTTCCTTATTTCTAGTTATGAACTTTATCTCGTTTACTCTGTAGTTGAGGACGGTAGTTTTCAGGTCAGATAAATATTTGCAACGCTGAGTTAGAAGGCGCCCTCATAATCAGAATAACTCGTTTCTTCACATAAGCTACAATATTCATAATTTTTCTTTCAGTTTTGTTCCTGCAGTCGGTTACAGAAAATGTATTGTTCCAGAAATATTGCGCGTTGTTTGTATCTTTTCTGCGTGTATCCTGCAGGAACTTCTCAAGCATCTGGAACATTATTTGCGGAATCCATTGCATGTCACCGTATGAACGCACCTCTCTTGCCAAAATGGACCGCATGTGGTACTCAGATGCGGAGATAATATTTCTGAAAACGTGTTACTGAATTTCTCTTTGAGGGAAACAGACTGACGGGTTTTCAGACGTGTCTCTATAAATGGAGGGGCTATATAAATGTTAGAAGGCAATGCATCGCTTCAGATACCAAGTATCTAAAAATTTATCTCACTTTAGATTGAGACGTAGGTACCATTGCACATCTTAATATCAGTTTACGCTTAGTAAGAAATTTCTGAGCTCATTCGTAACTTTTATCCTCAGTAGCGAAGTGTCTAAGCAAACAAGGCCAAATTCGTCACATAGTTGTCCGCGTTTTTTTTGCAATATTTGTTTTTTTACGAATGACACGTCCATACAGGTTTTGATCATATAGTGCCTAATTTATTGATTTCTGCTGCATCTCATGTCGTTTTTTCGCACGGCAATTCGATTGATGGCTAAAGTATAAGTGAAAAATGTAGAGCTAAATCTGTGGTCACTAACAATGTCTGGATCACACCAGGGTCAGGAAATAAAACATCACAGTGCTCTAGTTCTGAAACAGTCATTTTCTACTTCTCCAGAAACGTTAAACTTTTCATGCGATAAGCTCATGTGGGAGCGCAACGGGAAGCAATTTCTTCCTTGCACCAAAGAGCAACCACGTCTTAGCTAAGGAGAAAACGAAACACGGGGATCTTTGGTCAGCACGGTCAGGCAGCTGTAGCTCGACACACCGTTTAGCAGCTTATGCGATACAGGCGACACCGCAGCTGCGTGCGGCCTCTTACGCCGTGAATCTCGACGCGCTTCCCGGATTCGTCACGGTCGACGGTCCTGGGTTTGTTCCCCACTGCCAACCCGTCCTACACAGTCTGTTAATGGCAGTACTGAATCAAGAGCAGAGCCGCAGCAACACTAAGCTGTCTCTTAAGCCCGACCAACGTCACACCACAGTGCGCCTTTCTCGCGTCCTCGTTAAAACACCTGCAGTCTGGCGAAGCTTGTTTTTCCACTGGCCTTTATACAAACAGGCTATCCTCCCCTAAGGTCAATTTCATAGCCAACATGTCTGCGCACAAATCGCGGGGCGCTACGGAGGCTCCGTAATCACTCGTAGTTCCCAAACAATCCGATGAATCGTTGGCGAAGAATCGGTACTGTGTGTGAGACCACACAAACCAATAACTGCAACTACTATAATTTGTAATCGGCAAATTCTGAATGAGAACATTTACAAAAATTGTATGAAAATTCAAAATGCATTAGTAGATCGATTTTGGAAATAAATATTCAGTTTTTGTAAAACGGTTATTTGTTTCACACCAACTTTGTTGGTGACAGTCTTTGCACAGAAGCTATGGGAATCTCCGTTTGATATCGAGGAGTAGTATGCTGCAGTTTTTAGCGAAGCGCTGGAAGAAACGATTTAAGGTTGATGTAATAAAATTTACATTCGATGAAAAGTTAAACTTCTAGTTCTGAAATGACAAACCAGCTTATAATATTTCAGTTTAAATCAAAATCTGTGGACCTGAGTCCTCTGGATGATAATCACTTTCGACAGTGAATATAAAAGAATACCGAGGAAACAGACCAGTGGAAACCAGTTGTAATGTTTCTTCTCGAACAGCGTGTACGAAGTGAACATTTCATTCAATGTTATGTGAATAGAATGATAATTAACAAAAGACTTAAGAGAAAACCAGTTTGGTCGTACTGGAACTTTGACTCGTTCCGACGTTTCATATTTTCAGTATTGTTTATTACATAGAACTTTCGAAAGATAAACAAATAAATCAAAATAACGTCACAAATGTCGGAATAGTTGAAGGATCTTTGACGGAAATGCGATCTGCGCAAACAAGTTAGAAGCAGTTACGTGTGATCAATATGCAATCTGGTTCGTTGCTTGATGATGTAAACACGAAACTCTTTATTGAACGAACAGAGTTGTAGATAAAAGTGATACAAAAGTTAAAAGTGCCTCTGGCAACGTTTAATTTGACATTTAATGACTCTCAAGAACTGTGATACTAGTTATAACAGTTGCGGTGCTCGATATTATGAAAAGGCATCACGGCCGTAACATTGACTTGTCGATTTCTATTGGTTCACCCCCAGCACTGATTACACCGAAATGCTGGACATAATTCTTTCCTTACTGATCACAAATGCCCAGTAAAATAAAGTGGTATAGGCTTTTCTTAAATCTGACGTGCATAGTACCATAACGGAAGAACGTGCACACTGCAGCTATCTTACAGTGCAGGGCCAAAATTAAACTACACCATCAGAAAATCAAATGGTTCAAATGGCTCTAAGCACTATGGGACTTAACATCTGAGGGCATCAGTCCCCTAGAACTTAGAACTACTTAAACCTAATTAACGTAAGGGCATCACACACATCCATTCCCGAGGCAGGATTCGAACCTGCGACCGTAGCAGCCGGGTGGTTCCGGTCTGAAGCGCCTAGAACCGCTCGCCGGCTTCAGAAAATCGCTTGGTTGTTTTGCGTTAGGTGTGGTCCAGGGTGGGCGTTAGGCAGCTTATAAAAGCACCATTTATTCGTGGGTGACACTCGAAAAACAGCAGAAACAGGATAACTGGACGCAGTTATCTGAATAACTAACCGTAGCATATGGTCCAAATTTGTACTCTATTTTCTTTAGATATTTGTCTAGAATCGCTGTTTTCCCGTTTCCTAAAATCTTGGCCCTTTATCAACATAATCCCGAAAAATCATTGTCTTTGGGTTGGTATGACCTCTTCTATAAATTCTGTCCTTGGAAAAGCGTCTAAATTTAGGCAAATGCCGCTGACACACAGGTGTATAAGGTCAAACCATTTACAAGAATGTAGCTCTCAATAAACTCTTCTTAGCAAGGGGGGTTAAGTGAAGCAAGGAGTACAAACAACCGCCAGTATACAATAAGATACTTACCAAACATATCCATGGCTTTCCTCTACTCCTCCGTGCCTGTGTATCCGCAGGGAATAACATGCAGGGTCGCGTTGCAAATCAAGCGCCGTGTTTCCCATCAACGCCAGATTGGTAACACAGCAGTCCGTTCAAAGCAGGACGCTGTTCCGGTAGAATCTTGGGCTTTCCAAATCTACATACCCAGTACTCGCCACTGCCCGATTGGCTTTCTCAGTTAACAGTGAACAAGGACTGACCACGAACCGATTCTCAGGGGCGTTAAGCTATCGCGCCATACCGCACACGTACCCTCTCACGGGATACCGGGCAGGATTTTGCTTGGTAACCGGAAGAGAGGTTCCATTGCAGTTTGGATTAAACAGTGAAAGCGTGCACGAATCAACGTGTATTAAATATAAAAATTTGTCGAAGTACATAAATAAATTGTCAAAACATTAATGCCCTGTAGAATTTGTTTTATATAAACACCACATCCTGCTGTAGCAGGGAAGCGAAGGGACCAGTTGCCCCAATCCTCTTTCGTATGCCAAAGTTTTTAGTGAGAAAGGCGGCATGAGGACTGAAGCAGATGGTTCCCCAATTTCTTTCAATATGGAGAACATTCGCCTTTTTAAAAATAAAAAATCCAATAGGAGAATTTTTCCGCTGGTCAAAGACAATGATCCATTTTGCAGTAATAATAGTAGTGATCCCAATGACCGAACATATTTCCACTGTTGAAAATAGCTATATTAGAACCCGCGACCTATGGCATCCAGTGGGGACAACGAGCCATCCTTAGAAGAGACGAGATAACAAGGCCTCTCTTCCATAAGTCAGCAAACCACCGAATGCCAACTCTAGCAAAATTGTTCAAATGGCTCTGAGCACTATGGGACCTAATTGCTGTGGTCATCAGTTCCCTAGAACTTAAACCTAACTAACCTAAGGACATCACACACATCCATGCCTGAGGTAGGATTCGAACCTGCGACCGTAGCGGTCACGCGGTTCCAGACTGTAGCGCCTAGAACCGCACGGCCATCCAGGCCGGCCCAACTCTAGCAGTTTATCCAACTTGGCCCATATGCGATTTCACACAGTGAGCAACTTAAGGAATTAGCGTACACATAGACAGTAATATATAGTGACAGGAAGATACTATCATCTTTAGGAGTCCTGGAATCTCTACAGAGTAACAGTTCACAGCAACCCTATTCATTAACTGAGATACTGTTACTATTAGAGCTCGACAGGATACTAATTTAATAATTTTGACATTGTTAATGGAAGAATAACGATAAAAGCTCGTAAAATTTCTAACTGTAGATTTCTTTTACGTTAATTATTGTGGCATCGCTTATAGGAACACACAGTGTTGTACAAGGTTGTTAAGTAAAATGGAAATGCCGCGTGGCTAGGGCCTCCTGTTGGATAGACCGTTCGCTTGGTGTAAATCTTTCCGAGTTGACACCATTTCGGCGACTTGCGTGTCGATGAGGATGAAATGATGATGATAAGGACAACACAACACCCAGTCCCTCCGACCCAGCTGGGAATGGAACCCGGGCCGCTAGGCACGACATTCCGTCGCGCTGACCACTCAGGTACCAGGGGCGTATGGTTGTCAAGTTAACGCTTACACAATGGCAGCAAAGGGAAATATGCACCCAATAAGTGATATGGTCAAGCATTTGCATTATAAAATACACTCTTTCGACACTACTGTCAATAGAAAATTGCTAGTTCATGCCCGAAAGCTTACTTCAAGGCACTAAATAGAAAAATAAACATTCACGAACAGTGTTGTGATTGAAGAAAAATATCTAAGTGGAGCGTTTGCATCAGTAAGAATCAAGCTGAAGTAAGCACTTATCTAAGATGTCTGACACAAAGTGTGAACGTATCAAACATTTACAGTCGCAAAACGTAGAATCCAGAAACTAGTCATTCGCGCATGTAGAACACTCTTCTCTGACTCACTCCAACTGGCTGTTGCAAATTATTATTACATTTTTTAGGGGGGGGGGGGGGAGGGAGGAGTGAAGCGAAAGGGTGCAGGATGTTTGCCATTTCAGTATTATTCTGTAAGCTATATGTTCGATGGCAATGGACTTGGCAGATCAGTTGAACGGAAATGATTGTGTCTTGAAAAGAGGTTATAAGACGAATAACAACCAAAATAAGACAAGGATAATGGAATGTTGTCGAATTAAATTAGGTGATGCTGACAGAATTAGGTTAGTAAATGAGACACTATAAGTAGAAGGTCAGTTGGGCAGCAAAACAGATGATGATGGCTGAAGTATAGGGGATAAAAAATGCAGACTGACAATAGTAAGAAAAGCGTTTCTGAATAATATCCCATTAGGACACAGCGATCAATTGCTGCTTCTAGAACGCAGTCCACCGCTGAAGTATCCACAACCGCACTCACTCTTGCCCTTCTTCGTCTGACTGAAACCGACGTCCACGCACGTCCTTCTTCAGGTCAAACGTGTGAAAACCACACAGTGAAGGATCTGGGCTGCACGGGTAACTTTCGTCCTAGTCCCAGTGTGGGGGTGGGTGTTATAGTGCAATAGGATGATTCCATCTTGCACGTTTTCAAATAATAAAAATGGTGAAGTGAGATGGTGGCCCTCAACTACGAACTCTCCGACTCAGAGTTGAAATATTGAAAGTTGTGGATGGTTTGGTTGTCTAGGGGCTGCGATATGTAGTTGTCGAATTATAAGCCAAATACTGCCGAGTCTAGAGTTTAAAATATGTATATACACATGAATCGAATGGTCGAAGGTTCCTATCACTCGGCAATTGCGCACTTTTAATGCAACTTAGTAGTTTATAAATGAAAGATTGTAATTAAATAAAATCTGCAGGTACTATCTTGACTACTTTAAATGATGAGTACAATAGTAGAAGCACTTTTGAGAATTCGGTACACTTCTGCAAACACTTATTGGTGTCGATTGTCCAGCAATTAAATAAAATATAAGTTGAATAATAGGGAAACAATAGATTCCTACTGCACGTAATTAGCTATGAACAACAACATAGCTCGCGAGATATTCACTTCTTAACGCACACTACGTCTTCACTGTAGAAGCCACGGAAATCTCACAAGTGCACAAGTCGGCACTCCGAAGTATTTCTATCTGCCACGACCACTCGCAAACCGCTCCACACTCTCCAAGTCTCTCTCGCTACCGTGCGTCCGTTGCGCCGTCACGTCCAGCACCGCCGTGTCCTGTGCAACTCTCCCTCGCACCGCACTGTTCTGACCCCTCTGTGTCCTCTCCCGTACCCCCTCACTTCCATACAGACTCTCCACGTGTCCTTTTTGGAACGATCGTCGTGATCGGCTAGAGTGCTCCCGCCCTGTCTTCAAGCCTACACAGACGCACAAACATATAGAAACACATTCGAAATACTGGATTCACATTCAAATAACTTGAAATTAAATAAATATTCCTGTGGCTGGACCATAAACACGCTCAAACACATATTATTAAATACATAAACAAAGTAAATAAACATATATCAAAGGAATAGCAAGCAAAAGTAGGCCAGTACCCTAATGTCTCTGTACTCTCTAAAACACAGCAAATATTTGACCAATATCTTCATGAATAGTACATATCGGATATAAAGAAAGACATAGATGAATAAATATATTTATAAGCATGGTGCTACCGTTTTTTCGTGTAACTGTGGAGTACTTATGGCCTGACACGATTAGTAGTAATCAGCCACTTTGACCTCCAATAAATCATGTACTATTCACGTTACATGCTTGTAATTCATACTAATTTAGGTTTACACTAATAGCTTTCTAAAGACATGTCGATCGACGAAATCGGATGAACCGTTTGAATTTTGGAAATTCGTTTCTGGGTGTTACTTGTATAATTTACAGATACTAAACACTAAACTAATAAAAGATATTGAAAATCTGACAACACCATCAGAATCGTCGTGCCAATAATGGTAATGTAAATGTTTCTTTTTGAAGTATGATGATTCATCTGGCTACTATTAATTTCTACACGAACTGTAAAATGTCTGCCATTAAAGTTTTACAAAGTCCACCATCTTTGGCCCTCCCGGCATGTCTCCTTCATCGACACAGCGTCACCATGTATATCCTAGCCAAGCGGCTGGACCATGCACTGGGGCTGCCCCTCATGCTCAGCATATATTCGGCACCACATGGCTGCTGCCGGGCTGCAGCCCACCAAGGGGCCCCCGCATGGCCCTGCAAACTCCGAACTTAGAACGTTTCCAGGGCGTCACAACTCACCCGTTACCTCACAATCTAAAAGCATTCCTGGGTGTCTTGACTTTATGCCATGTCCCAGTTTTTTCAAGGTGTCTTGCTAGTGCTGCATATTGATTGTAGTTCCAGCGTCAGGAACTCGACGAGCCGACAGTCCCTGCTTTTCTTGCGTAACTGCACTACAAGATCCGGGACAGTAGAAGACGCTTACTCGTAGGGCTGTCATTCTGTTTTACTGAGACTTGTGCGCTATATTAATTGCTTGTATGGACACTGTATGTAGAGAAGGACACTGACTGTTTGCATGTCGCCAATCGCTCGCGACACGTTCTTGTAAATCAAAGTTAAGTACTGTCAATCTACTTTATTGTAATAGAAATCATTAATGTGATTTGCTTGAATTGTTGTATCACTACTAGCCAATAAAACTGCTACACCACGAAGATGACGTGCTACAGACGCGAAATTTAACCGACAGGAAGAAGATGCTGTGATATGAAAATGATTAGCTTTTCAGAGCATCCACACAAGGTTGGCGGCAGTGGCCACACCTACAACGTGCTGACATTAGGAAAGTTTCCAAACGATTTCTCATACACAAACAGCAGTTAACCGGGTTGCCTGGTGAAATGTTGTTGTGATGCCTCGTATAAGGAGGAGAAATGCGTACCATCACGTTTCCGACTTCGATAAAGGTCGGATTGTAGCCTATCGCGATTGCGGTTTATCGTATCGCGACATTGCTGCTCGCGTTGGTCGAGATCCAATGACTGTTAGCAGAATATGGAATCGGTGGGTTCAGGAGGGTAATACGGAACGCCGTGCTGGATCCCAACGACCTCGTATCACTAGCAGTCGAGATGACAGGCATCTTATCCGCATGGCTGTAACGGATCGTGCAGCCACGTCTCGATCCCTGAGTAAACACATGGGGACGTCTGCAAGGCAACAACCATCTGCACGAACAGTTCGACAACGTTTGCAGCAGCACGGACTATCAGCTCGGAGACCATGGCTACGGTTACCCTTGACACTGCATCACAGACAGGAGCGCCTCCGATGGTGTACTCAACGACGAACCTGGGTGCACGAATGGCAAAACATCATTTTTTCGGATGAATCCAGGCTCTGCTTACAGCATCATGATGGTCGCACCGTGTTTGGTGACATCGCGGTGAACGCACATTGGAAGCGTGTATTCGTCATCGCCATACTGGCGTATCACCTGGCGTGATGGTATGGGGTGCCATTGGTTACACGTCTCGGTCACGTCTTGTTGGCACTCACAGCACTTTGAACAGTGGACGTTACATTTCAGATGTGTTACGACCCGTCACTCTACCCTTCATTCGATCCCTGCGAAACGCTACATTTCAGCAGGATAATGCACGACCGCATGTTGCAGGTTCTGTACGGGCCTTTCTGGATACAGAAAATGTTCTAGGCACTTCAGTTTGGAACCGCGCTACCGCTACGGTCGCAGGTTCGAATCCTGCCTCGGGCATGGATGTGTGTGATGTCCTTAAGTTAGTCAGGTTTAAGTAGTTCTAAGTTCTAGGGGACTGATGACCTCAGATGTTAAGTCCCATAGTGCTCATGGCCATTTGAACCATTTTGATTTTGAACAGAAAATGTTCGACTGCTGCCCTGGCCAGCACATTCTCCAGATCTCTCACCAATTGAAAACGTCTGGTCAATGGTGGCCGAGCTACTGGCTCTTCACAATATGCTAGCCACTACTCTTGATGAACTGTGGTTTTGTGAGAAGCTTCAAGGGCAGCTGTACCTGTACACGCCATCCAAGCTCTGTTTGACTCAATGCCCAGGCGTATCAAGACCTTTATTACGGCCAGAGATGGTAGTTCTGGGTACTGATTTCTTAGGATCTATGCACCCAAATTGCGTGAAAATGTAATCACATGTCAGTTCTAGTATAATATATATGTCTAATGAATATCCGTTTGTCATCTGCATTTCTTCTTGGTGTAGCAATTTTAATGGCCAGTAGTGTAGTTATCCGAGAAAGCAGTATTCTTTAGGCACCCTACAATCGACGAGTGGGCAAATCCCCACGCCTGCAATTAAGAACAAGGTCATCATGACCTTACAAGAAATTTTGTGAACAGCTTTGGATTTCTTTGGTGGGGAAGAAGTGGAATGTTTCCTCCGCGGGCTTTGCCGTTTGTCGTCGGGCTGTCAGATTACTGTCAGACTAAATCGCCCTGTTGCACGACAACGCCCGCCCGTATGCTGCCAATCAGATGAAGGGTACGCTTCAGCAATTAGTTTGGGAAGCACTGCGTCATCTTCAGTACATCCTAGATATTTCACCGCGTGATTTTTCTCGTCTCTAATGACCTGAAGAAAGACATGTGTTGAAGTCGGTTTCAGTCAGTCGAGGAAGCACAAGAGTAGGTGCGGCTGCGGATCCGTCAGCGGCCGACCGCATTCGATGAAATAGAAATTTATTATCTCGTCCCCTAGAGGGACAAATGTCTTAACACGTGTGGTGATTACTTCTGAATGGAACTATTCCATGGTCCCATTGTGATAGGTGTTCGATTTTCATTTGTCTGCCCCTAACACTTAGTGTAAGAAGGAGAAACAACTACCACCACACGCGGAATTCGGCAGCTGAAGGATCGTGGCCTATTGAAACTGTTTCGAATTAAATACCTTTCGGCTGTCGATTATCAACCTTATTTTATTTGGCAAACAGTTTCAGAGTGTTACTACGCCATTTTCAGGCCTCTTACTGACGTGTAAGAAGTGCCCAGCCAGCCACACGTAACTGTAATGTTTACCGGTTGGGAAAAATTCCCAGTCCGGTTGTACCAAATGTGATGTGATTCTGTGAAGCACCACACTGGTAATGAGAGTCAGTTTCTTTCGCTTCGAGGTCCAACAGCGTTTTGGACCCAACACAACAACAGATGTTCGATAATATTGGGAATTTGAGAATATTTTCAGAGCGGGCTATGTTCGACGTCTGCTCGGCTCAATTTCTCACATGTAGGCACAGTGCTGGTAACCGCGTCATGCCACGTTGTCTGTGCGAAAGTGGGTATTGTTCAACGTTAAGACGTTGCTCCACACACTGGGTAAATAGGTGTGCGAGAACTTTGCTAGGGTATGTGGTGGAGGCACTCCCTCTTGCCGTTGTTTCAGAGCTTCACATGGCAAACGTATTCTGTCACAACATTAGCAGCGACGTCAAGAGGCAGCGACGGATCGATTTCCTGGTGGAAGGATTCATAGAGGTATTCCCTTATGCTGTCGTTGTATAACTGATGTTTTCCGGCACCTTTTTGAGGAGAGTCGGCATGCAGTAGTTCGTTGAGTATGGTGGTGACTTTTAAATGTACCTTGAATACATTGTATAGCGAGAGGGTCCAAGATGTTGAAGCCAGGACATCATGTGCGATCGCATTGGGCATGGACAGTATTGCTGCTATGTGCTGCAGTCGCGTAATATGTGTTGTATCACGAAGAAGACTTTTGCAGGCGATCGAGAGACCAAATACATTGTCTACATAAGACGGCTTTGATATTTTGCATGTTAAGGCACCAGTTGATCCTTATCTCATCGTTTTCGCAGGCACTAAGGAATAGCTCCACGTGTTTCCGAATGTATACTCGTGCCAAGTAAGGGTCTTGTCATTCGTGCAGTTGGCAGCCTATATGTAAAATGCCAAATTTCCATATGTTCAAGAGTGCACCGTTGTACTGTTGGTAGTTACCTAGAATCTATTCGGCGAGCTGTGTATCTCTGTCATCTAGAAGTATCAAGGTGACATCATGTGCCGGCCGCGGTGGTCTAGCGGTTCTAGACGCGCAGTCCGGAACCGCGCGACTGCTACGGTCGCAGGTTCGAATCCTGCCTCGGGCATGGATGTGTGTGATGTCCTTACGTTAGTTAGGTTTAAGTAGTTCTAAGTTCTAGGGGACTGATGACCACAGATGTTAAGTCCCATAGTGCTCAGAACCATTTGAACCATTTTTTTGACATCATGTGCGTCGGCTCGGATGACGGGTTTGACGAAATATAGATCGGAGGCCGATAGAGTGTAGTGGAGATGTCGTAGCCACTGTTTCTCAGAAACCTCTAACAAACTAGCGGATAAAGGGCATACTTGTCGAAGTTCCCTTTGAAAAGAGATTAGTCTCGGGTGCGCTTCAGTTATCTTTTGTCTCAAGGGTGTGGTGCTGATACATCAGGTGGTGACGGTAGTGAAGGTGGAATGAAAACCGAGAGAAGGCACTGTGTACAACAGATAATCACAATCTATTCGGCCATATGCTCTTTCTAGATCTAAAAAGGTGTTAGCGGTTGATGTGTTCGCCTGCCAAGTCATGAATGTTAGGCCTCTCTAATGGACTAAAATGTTCATCACTGATCGTCGGTCAGTGGCGCTGCGTTAGTGCAACATCCCTGGACACATAAAGGAGGTTTCGCTCTTTTGTTAAGGGAGCATATTAGCAGTTTTAGGTCGGAACGTAATCGGCTGTAGGATGTTTATTGTCACGGCTTTCGCCCTTTTGATGATGGGTACTGTGATACCCTGAGTGAAATCCGATGGTATGGTTGCATATTGAAGCACTACGTTAATCATCTCTGTGAAGGAATCGCCGAAGACGTGCCATAGCTCACGTAAAATTCAACCGGTGGTTCGTCTGCTCTCGGATACTTGCGCCGTGGTGCCTTTTTAAAAGTTGAGTGCGACTCCTCTGTTTTCAGTCTTGCGTTTAGGATTCTATTTCGTTCGTCTGCGATCTTTGTAAATTGATGAGGTGCTCTTAGCCATGGTTTGATGTGATCCCATAGAGTAAAAAGCAGCATAGTGATCTGGAACGAAAGCTTTTATTTCAGCCAGGCTGCTGTATCAGGCACCCATTTCATCTCATTTAATAATGTTAAAATGAGAGTGGTCACTCCGCGATTCTTGGATCACGTCATCATACTCCTGAGCACGAAGTGTGAAACCGCGGAAGGTTTGAAGTAGTGCACTTATGATCTTTGCTTTAATCCGTCTGATATCGGCTATACTTTGAACTTGCGAATTGAAAATATTCTTGCCGCATTGCCAGATCGGTCGTGCACTACAGCGTCGGTCCCAATAAGTTCCATAAAGACGCACGTGAAAATTGGACTTTTGTGCGCGGCGTATCTCAGGTTCTGTTCATCGCAGAGATGTGGGGTCTGCGTAGCCTAATCTCCATTGGTATACCTATTGGAAGAATGCGTATAACATAACTATCTTGAAGTACAGGATCAAAACATAAACATTATACACTTCCTCCAACCCAGGGAAGATGAGCAAGTCGGTTGGTTGTTTTGCATTACATGTGGCCTAGGATGGACCTTAGACTGCTTGTAAAAGCATCATTTCTTCAATGGCGATTCCTGAGGAAACTTCGAAAAACCGTGATTTTGGGTACCAAAAATTCCAATTGTGAGGATAGCCACTTCTGTAATATTTACTCATGATAGATCATCGAAATTTTTGTCATGTTTCTAAGATAATATTCTTACGGAACTTCGAAAATTTTTTCGACCTCATTATCTTTTACCAATATCCAAAATTTGGAAATTATAGTATTTACGCGGAAAATCGAAAAAAACTGTTCTGTTTTTGCTAAGTGGGCAGCACTTACCTAAATAGCTAACCATTTTAAACAGCTCTAATTTTAATTTTCATCTAGAAACGGCATTTTTCCGTTTTGAAACATGTGTCCATTAACAAGATACACCCGAAAACCATGATTTTTTGGGGACCATAAATACTAGTCGTCGGAATGGTTGCTTCTATAACTCCTGTTCATGGAAAATCATCGAAAATTTCACCATGTGTTCTTAATATGCTGTTCTCCGGGAACCTTTAAACTTTTTTCGCTGCCATTATCCGTTACCGAGATCCATTGGTTTGAAGATACCGTACTTACGCAAGTAAAATACGCACGTAATACGCGGTCTAAGGCGTGAATGTAGTTTTTACTGACGCATTGAACACACCTGGCTAGGGTTGTGGATTGATCACGACAGCTCTGAGGCCATCAAACTGGTTTTCAGTGCCATTGTTTGGCCACTAAATCTTTATGATACGCTTTCTCTGTATAATGGTAACTTCATGTCTACACAGGTATACCAAAAGTGGAGCTGAAATTGCAAGAATGGTGTGCAAATGGCCTGAAAAGAACTTAAAATAATCGTCAAAAGTGGTGTTAAAGTTCAAAGACTGGTACTTCAATAAAATATTTTTAATAACAATTTTACTCTTTCAAGAAACAAATCACTAGCCAGACGTTTTCGATGAAATCCAGTCGATGGGTGAGATATCCATATAAAATGTAAGCCAAACGATTTATTTTTTTGTTAAGCGGCCGCCGGGGGCAGCCGCGCGGTCTAGGGCTCCTTGTCACGGTCTTTGCGGCTCCCCCAGTCGAAAATTCGAGTCATCCCTCGGGCATGGATGTGTGTGTTGTTCGTAGTGTAACTTAGTTTAAGTTAGATTAAGTAGTATGTAGGATTACAGACCGATGACCTCTGCAGTTTGACCGAGTGAGGTGGCGCAGTGGTTAGCACACTGGACTCGCATTCGGGAGGACGACGGTTCAATCCCGTCTCCGGCCATCCTGATTTAGGTTTTCCGTGATTTCCCTAAATCGCTTCAGGCAAATGCCGGGATGGTTCCTTTGAAAGGGCACGGCCGATTTCCTTCCCTATCCTTCCCTAACACGAGCTTGCGCTCCGTCTCTAATGACCTCGTTGTCGACGGGACGTTAAACACTAATATCCTCCTCCTCCTCCTCTGCAGTTTGGTCCCATAAAACCTTACCACACATTTCCATTTTTTATGTTTAGCGTATTTCTGTTAATATTATGCGTACTTATTTGTTGTTTGTATGTGTCAAAGTATATAAATGTGTCGAAGTATATGAATAAACTGTCAAAAATTTCGTTTCATATAAGCACCACACTTGCCTGTAGCAGGGAAAAGAAGGGAACCAACAGATAAATGCTCTATTGCAGCACACGAAAAGCGAATATGTACCTCTCTGAAAGACTTTAACAGAAAAGTGGGGAACCAGCTGCCTCAATCCTCATTCCGACTTCTACACTAAAAATTTTGGCAAGCGAACGTATTCACGATTTTTTGTGCTGAAAGATAGCAGAGGGACAGTGACAATAAAAGAAAGAGGAGGCAGTGCCAGTGGGAGAAAAAGAGAAAGGAGACAGTGATAGTGGGAGAGAGGAAGTGACAAGGAAAGAGAAAGGGAGATGGATGAAGACGATAGCAGTGCGAACAAGAGAGAGAGAGGAGACACTGGTGGTCAGCATCAGTAAAAGAGAAAGAGAGACGGAAGGAAGCAGAAGAGTGGGAGCAAAAGAGTGGAAATGGAAAACACCGTTGAGTGAAGACCACGCATAGGCTTTTGAGGGTTGAATACTCCAGGACCAGAGAACTTAGGTATAGGGGAGAGTGTTTTCTGGACCGAAATTTTAAACACGTGGGTGTATAGGTGAAAATAAGTTGAACCCACCATAATTTTTGAGCTGTCGATGTATGGTGGAGACAGTGACAGAAGGAGATGTGTAAGTAAGAGAGGAGACAGTACCAGTGGGATATACTGTAAATTAATGGCAGAGAAAGAAGACAGTGGTAGAGCTATGTATGTAGACAGTGGCAGTGAGAGGGAGATGCAGAAAATGAAGGCTTAACTACAAGGAGAGACTGGATAAAACGATATTGAATGTTCTGTCTTAAAACAGTGAGAATGTGTTCATATGCCAAAACAGTTTCATGAGGCAGCCAGAATGAGCTGGTTCCTCACTTTTCTGTCAGAGTGATTCAAAGAGAGCATTTTTTATTGATTCTAATAATGTTTAATCGTCGTATTCCATCTGTCTCAGTTAACTGCGTATGTCTTCATCTTAGTGTGTCGGGTCCACAAAAGTACGCCTGAGCGAAATTTCGGTCGCACCACGAAGGTCGATCGTAAAGTTTGCTCAACTGGGCTTCCCAACCTGTGCGCGATAGAAGGCTGTAATTGAGGTGCTCTAAGTAATTGTAGCCTGGAGTCTTTTCGTCTTCAGATAACACACAACTGACATCTTCTCCCTGAATTACCGGTACATGCAAATTTGTGAAAAACAGCGTTATACGGCCATGGTAGAAGTTACCGAGGTATCACAGATGTTTATCTACTGCAGGTCGTGTAACACAGCAGCGATGTCCCTCCTGGAAGAGAGTGGGGTCTATAAGGTACAAGGGATTCCATACTTGAAGATGATCATAATGCGTCTACCGAGTACAGTATCGATTATTGAGTCAGAGACTGTCGTGACAGCTACTAGTGGCTTCTACAGAAATTTGACATGTACGTCAGCAGCACACAAATAGTTTTGGAAACTTATGTTGGTATCAGACGCTATCTGACAGAGATTTAAGGTGCCTAATTTGTAGCTTTGCACGTGAAGATACAGTTAGTCTTCGGTATCTTCAGCCCATGAGACGTTGTGGCTTTAAGGTTCTAGATTGACTGACTTCCACAGGTTCTGTGTTCCTCTTCTTAGAGGCGCTACCATGGGCCAGACGTATCAAAGCGGAAGATACTGCGAGGTGATTTCCGCTATCTGTGTCTGTTAGAATTTCTCTTAATTCTGCATGGTACGCCTTTTGCGTTGGTTGTCTGTGGAATCATCGTCGTGCTGCAAGCGATTTATCCGATTTTTCTCCAACGTTTCGAGATGATCTGTTCCTTTCGAAAGTACCAAAGAGTGAGTTTGGACCTTTTTTAGTGTAGATGGTCATGTTAGTGAGGGAATCCGGCTTGGCCTACTGGTTGTCTTCGAATCGCGTGCCGCAAGATCAAGTTCGAAGTCATCTGTGTACAGGAGGAATGTCTATCTGCACACACTCTCTTCTCCTGCAGGGTGCAGGAATCTGAAGAAGTGGCAATGGTCATACAGGAAGTGGAGGACGAAGCGGCTGTCGTGGCGAAAGGAGAATGGGTAAGCGCGCCTATGGATCTGGCGGTGGATTCGAGCCCTAATGTCGTGGGTGAATTCCACTGCCGTGGGTCAACCGCCTCAGATGACAGATGGGAGGCATTAATCAAGCTGGCTACGTAGAAGGAGTCTGGCTGTGATGTTCGATTTCGTATATTCTCGTGAGAAGTGATTGGCTCTCTGGCTGCAGCGATATCGGTACTGGGCGCGTAGGTGGTCTAAAAGAGCGCACTTTACACAAAAAAAGGTTCAAATGGCTCTGAGCACTATGGGACTTAACATCTGAGGTCATCAGTCCCCTAGAACTTAGAACTACTTAAACCTAACTAACCTAAGGACATGACACACTTTCATGCCAGAGGCAGGATTCGAACCTGCGACCGTAGCAGTCGCGCGGTTCCGGACTGAAGCGCCTAGAACCGCTCGGCCACTGCGGCCTCAGTTCACATACTATAATATACATTACATTATTTGTTTGTGGACTATTTCTCTGCTACATTTGCAGAACAGTTCTCAACCGTGCTAGCGCTTATTTACAGCCTCATTGGGTGTCTTTAAGGGCAAAGAGTACACCTTTATGCTGCGCAGTCACATAAAGACAAGTCACCGATACTTTGTAAATATCTACCATAGAAGTAGGGATATCAGTGTGCGATGGAAAAGGGTGTCTGTCTGCATGCTGTAGATGGTGTTACTCGCAGTCTGTGGCAAGAAGGTGGCTGGCGTTGTTTACACCGACATGGCCCAGAAGCATCACACGCCCACCTCCAACGGTGGCCTGCTTTTAGCAGGAGTGCACCACTAAACGCCTCATGAGTTATGCTGGTGCTCTGTGAATCTCCACCACTCCTAAATTCTACAAATGACTTGAAGTCCTCCTGCTCCCCCCCTTCTGCATTTGTCTACCTTTCGCAGCTGGCACCCTATACCGACTCAGTCATTTATCACACCTTCTTCTCTTCTTGGGGCAGCTATCGCCCCAATTCATCAACGACAAAACCTATTCTCAGCAGCCTGTATCCTACCAACACCAATCTAGGCATTCTGCTGTGTCTCTTCATCAATATACCATGTACTGCCGTGCCTTATTCATCATCTGCCACGTAACTTCCAACCGACTCCTATTAAGTGTCCCTTGATACATCCTTCCTTCCAGCTCTAATCAAAAACGCTCCACCTCACCTCTTCATGTTTTCACCCTCCTGCATCTCACCACTCAGTAACTCTGAACTGCTTCCGGAAGTTCCACCGGCGCCATTGTAACATTCTTCATTCCCCCTCCGCCATATAAATGATCATTTTCTTGAATCGCCAGCATCGCCGTCATATAACAGCGCATCAATATTGTAACTTCCACGTAAACTCATCTAAACCCTTGGATATCGTAAATTTTTTACATATATAGGCCCTACGATTTCAGATGGTTCAACTGGCTCTAAGCACTATGGAACTTAACATCTGAGGACATCAGTTCCCTAGACGTAGAACTACTTAAACCTAACTAACCTAAGGACATCACACACATCCATGCCCGAGGCAGAATTCGAACCTGCGACCGTAGCAGCAACGCGGTTCCGGACTAAAGCGCCTAGAACCGCTCGCCGCAGCGGCCGGCTGCGATTTAAGACAAGAAAAACAACGCACCAGGAGGAAATTACCTGAATGAGACGAAAATCAGTAGATGTGATGTACACGAATAGACAAATAAATTATTGCAATTTCAGAAAAATTGGATGATTTATTGAATAGAAAGACCATCAGAAATTGAGCAAGTCAATAAATTGTTGGTTTGCCCCTGGCACTTCGGCAAGCAGGTATTCGGCTTGACATTGACAGAGTTACTGGATGTCCTCCTGTGGGATATAGTGCCAAATTATGTCCAACTGGCACGTTAAATCGTCAAAACCCCTGTCTGGTTGGGTGACCCTGCCATAGCACTCCATACGTTCTCAGTTCTAGAAAGATCCGGCGATCTTGTTGGCCAAGGGAGAGTTTGGCAAGCTCGAAAACAACCAGTCGAAAGCGTCGTCGTGTGTGGGCGGGGATTATCTTGCTGAAATGTAAATCCAGTATGGCTTGCCATGAAAGGCAACGAAACAGGGGGTTGAATATCGTCGACGTACTGCTGTGCAGTACGGTGCCAAAGGTGTCCTGCAACGAGATGAAATGACACCCCAGACCTTCACTCTTGGCTGTCGGGCTGTGTGGTGGGCGAAAGTCAGGCTGGTATCCAACTGTCCATGGCGTCTCCAGACACGTGTTTGCTACTCATCGGAGCTCATTTCGAAGCGGGACTCATCACTGAATAGAATTCTACTTTAGTCAATGAAACTGAAGGCTGAATACATCCGACACCACTGCGAACTGGCTTGTTGGTGTAAGGGACGCCGTGAGCTCAGCACCCTTTCTGTGGACCGCCTATTATTAGGTCTTGTGGACACTGAAGTACCAACTGGACGTCGGATCTGTAACGCTGATGAAAATGGTTCAAATGGCTCTGAGCCTTATGAGACTTAACATCTGAGGTCATCAGTCCCGTAGAACTTAGAACTACTTAAACCTAACTAACCTAAGGACATCACACACATTCTTGCCCGAGGCAGGATTCGAACCTGCGACCGTTGCAGTCGCGCGGTTCCGGAATGAAGCGCCTAGAACGCTGATGACTCCGGGGCTCTGAGTGTCGCTCGATCCTCACATTATGACGTCACTCTAGGTCGACCGCTTCCTTCCTGAGCTGTGTTAAGCCATAGGTGACCCATTCCGACTAACATCTTCGAACATTGCTCGCATTCAAATGTTGAGTGATTCACCATTTACTCCAACTAGCGTCTTTGAGTCCAACAACATGTCTTCTCCCCACGTTGTTCACGCACCTGTCTGTGAGGCATAGTTACTGTCCATCTGAGTACACAGAATGAAATTCGCAAAGACTTCATGACCTGGCATCCACACATCCCCTCTTCGCTATCCTTGCTAGCTGCACTGCCACACACTCATCCATCAGCTGCCATAGGTTACATTTTGCATTTTACATAGATACCTGTATCAGTATCAATTTGTGACCAATTTGCATAATTTCTTCGTGATTGGTCGTTATGTTTCTGTCTTAGAGTGATCAACCCCTTATTAATTAATAGACTCCTTTGTTCCGAGTGTGTTTGTGCGTT
This sequence comes from Schistocerca americana, assembly GCF_021461395.2. Taxonomy (NCBI): domain Eukaryota; kingdom Metazoa; phylum Arthropoda; class Insecta; order Orthoptera; family Acrididae; genus Schistocerca; species Schistocerca americana. Next base: position 315,867,466 of record NC_060124.1, read on the forward strand.
TAGTTAAAGTAAATGAATAATTAACGGTCGCCAGATTAAAGTTACTTGATGACTTCTCCAAAATACTAGCTGCTCATATTAACCGAAACAGTATTCACATAAATGCTTTGGACCGAAGATCACCGGTTCGATCCTACTTACAAGGCTACAGAAAACCGTGAATGTGGATCAATTCTAGAGGTGCAGGATCAGATACATTACGATCACAGAAATCTTCGTAAAAACTGCATTTATTCTTATTGACTTCTAATGAACAAGCTACACTGTTCTATTACAATAATGTGACCAATTATCAAAAGCCTGTATAATTACCTTTTGTAGCGTAGTTCACTGCGAAACGTGGAGGAAGAGTCATTCAGGTTATGAAAGCTACTGGCAGGAATGAGGAGTCATGCTGACTCCAGTGCCACATGGGCAACAGCACAAGGTTTCTTAGCTGAGGATCATGGCGCGAACAGACCGGAGGTGGTGTTCCCAAAGATTCTCGATTTGGTTTGTATCCGAGCAGTTAGGTGACCAGGAGATACGGCCAACTCGTCCTCGTGGTGCTCCAACCATGCACGTACACTGCAATCTGTGTGACACCTGCATTGTCCTTCTGGTGGATGCCGTCATGCTGAGGAGAAACAAACTGCTTGGGGGGGTGGACATGGTCTCCGAAGATAGATAGCTACTTGTGTTGATCCACTCTTCGTTCCAGAATGACGATATAACCCAGGGAATGCCACGAAAACATTCCATCTACATCTACATCTACATCCATACTCAGCAAGCCACCTGACGGCATGTGGGAGAGGGTACCTTGAGTACCTCTATCGGTTCTCCCTTCTATTCCAGTCTCGTATTGTTCGTGGAAAGAAAGATTGTCGGTATGCCTCCGTGTGGGCTCTAATCTCTCTGATTCTATCCTCATGGTTTTTATTTTTTTTATTTTCGAGATATACGTAGGAGGGAGCAATATACTGCTTGACTCCTCGGTGAAGGTATGTTCTCGAAACTTCAACAAAAGCCCGTACCGAGCTACTGAGCGTCTCTCCTGCAGAGTCTTCCACTGGAGTTTATCTATCATCTCCGTAACGCTTACGCGATTACTAAATGATCCTGTAACGAAGCGCGCTGCTCTCCGTTGGATCTTCTCTATCTCTTCTATCAACCCTACCTGGTACGGATCCCACACAGGTGAGCAATATTCAAGCAGTGGGCGAACAAGTGTACTGTAACCTACTTCCTTTGTTTTCGGATGGAATTTCCTTAGGATTCTTCTAATGAATGTCAGTGTGGCATCTGCTTTACCGAAGATCAACTTTATATGATCATTCCATTTTAAATCACTCCTAATGCCTACTCCGAGGTAATTTATGGAATTAACTGCTTCCAGATGCTGACCTCCTATATTGTAGCTAAATGATAAAGGATCTTCCTTTCTATGTGTTCCTTAGAATATAACTCTTCCACCTCAGGCCTGTGCCTTTCATACGATTATTAGCAGTGTGCTTGCTTCCAGACGTTTCACGCTGTACACGCCAACGGCCGTCTGTGCAATGGAGCTTAAAAATTGAGCCATCTGAAAAGGACACCTCGACGGACGTCTAGTTGCGGTATTGGCGGGCAAATTTCAGTCTTCGTCGGCAATGAGCTGCAGTCAGCATGAGTGCATGGAACACACGCCTCCTCCAGACGGCCATATGTAGCAACGTTCTACATCTACATGATTACTTTGCAATTCACATTTAAGTGCTTGGCAGAGGGTTCATCGAACCACAATCATACTATCTCTCTACCATTCCACTCCCGAACAGCGCGCGGGAAAAACGAACACCTAAACCTTTCTGTTCGAGCTCTGATTTCTCTTATTTTATTTTGATGATCATTCCTACCTATGTAGGTTGGGCTCGACAAAAAATTTTCGCATTCGGAAGAGGAAGTTGGTGACTGAAATTTCGTAAATAGACGAAAAACGTCTTTGCTTTAATGACTTCCATCCCAACTCGCGTATCATATCTGCCACACTCTCTCCCCTATTACGTGATAATACAAAACGAGCTGCCCTTTTTTGCACCCTTTCGATGTCCTCCGTCAGTCCCACCTGGTAAGATTCCCACACCGCGCAGCAATATTCTAACAGAGGACGAACGGGTATAGTGTAAGCTGTCACTTTAGTGGACTTGTTGCATCTTCTAAGTATCCTGCCAATGAAACGCAACCTTTGGCTCGCCTACCCCACAATATTATCTATGTGGTCTTTCCAACTGAAGTTGTTCGTAATTTTAACACCCAGGTACTTAGTTGAATTGACAGCCTTGAGAATTGTACTATTTATCGAGTAATCGAATTCCAACGAATTTCTTTTGGAACTCATGTGGATCACCTCACACTTTTCGTTATTTAGCGTCAACTGCCACCTGCCACACCATACAGCAATCTTTTCTAAATCACTTTGCAACTGATACTGGTCCTTGGATGACCTTACTAGACGGTAAATTACAGCATCATCTGCGAACAACCTAAGAGAACTGCTCAGATTGTCACCCAGGTCATTTATATAGATCAGTAACAGCAGAGGTCCCAGGACGCTTCCCTGGGGAACACCTGATATCACTCCGGTTTTACTCGATGATTTGCCGTCTATTACTACGAACTGCTGCCTTCCTGGCAGGAAATCACGAATCCAGTCGCACAACTGAGACGATACCCCATAGGCCCGCAGCTTGATTAGAAGTCGCTTGTGAGGAACGGTGTCAAAAGCTTTCCGGAAATCTAGAAATACTGAATCAACTTGAGATCCCCTGTCGATAGCGGCCATTACTTCGTGCGAATAAAGAACTAGCTGCGTTGCACAAGAACGATGTTTTCTGAAGCCATGCTGATTACGTACCAATAGATCGTTCCCTTCGACGTGATTCATAATGTTTGAATACAGTATATGCTCCAAAACCCTACTGCAAACCGACGTCAATGACATAGGTCTGTAGTTCGATGGATTAGTCCTACTACCCTTCTTAAACACTGGTGCCACCTGCGCAATTTTCCAATCTGTAGGTACAGATCTATCGGTGAGCGAGAGGTTGTATATGATCGCTAAGTAGGGAGCTATTGTATCAGCGTAATCTGAAAGGAACCTAATCGGTATACAATCTGGACCTGAAGACTTGCCCGTATCAAGCGATTTGAGTTGCTTCGCAACCCCTAAGGTATCTACTTCTAAGAAACTCATGCTAGCAGCTGTTCGTGTTTCAAATTCTGGAATATTCCATTCGTCTTCCCTGGCGAAGGAGTTTCGGAAAACTGCGTTCAGTAATTTCGCTTTAGCGGCACAGTCGTCGGTAATAGTGCAATCGGCACTGCGCAGTGAAGGTATTGACTGCGTCTTGCCGCTTGTGTACTTTACATACGACCAGAATTTCTTCGGATTTTCTACCAAATTTCGAGACAATGTTTCGTTGTGGAACCTATTAAAGGCATCTCGCATTGAAGTCCGTGCCAAATTCCGCGCGTCTTTAAATTTTAGCCAATCTTCGGGATTTCGCGTTCTTCTGAACTTCGCATGCTTTTTCCGTTGCCTCTGCAACAGCGTTCGGACCTTTGATGATTTAGCCGAACGATCGTTGAGGAGACTCTTTTTCAGCCCCTTCGTTCATATGGATGGTCTGTTGATCAACAACGGCATTTCTATTTGTCCATACAAATCTCTGAAGATGTGGTTCAACCTTACCATCTACGAAAGGTGGTGCACCACGGTTGCCTTGGAACCAATCTGGATAGTGCCATTTTGCCATGAATTTTATACTTTAACCATGCCATCATGCGAGAAGTTTACAAACTTCGCCGTTTCGGAAATGCTTATACCATTGGCCCAAAAGCCAATGTTCACGCCCGCTTGGACGTCAGATTAAATCGTTCGGTTTCCACATTATGACACCTACATCACTGATTTTCACGAACCCCCCCTCCAACATGCTTATACACTCTTCACTGCTAGTGCTACCACCTAGCGTTTGAGTGGCTCGCCGAGCGGTCTAGGGCGCTGCAGTCTTGGACAGTGCCGCTGGTCCCAGCGGAGGTCCGAGTCCTCCCTCGGGCATGGGTGTGTGTGTTTGTCCTTAGGATAATTTAGGTTAAGTAGTGTGTAAGCTTAGGGACTGATGACCTTAGCAGTTAAGTCCTATAAGATTTCGCACACATTTGAACATTTTATGTCTGAGTGGTTCCAGCACTTTGACGTCGAACACAGGCAGTGGTCACATTAATGTGATGGACTGTGTAGATTCCTGCTTTCCGACTATGTGGTTAGTTGAAGAAAATGAGTGTGGTGGACAGATTAGCGTTATTTGATGATTTCTCCCGAAATGTAACTGATCACTGTAATCGATATAGTATCCACATAAATACTCTGGGCCAAAGATCATTGGTTCGATACTACCTGCAGAACTACATAAATGAAAAATTGTGACTGCAGCTCGATTCCAGAGCTGCTTGATCTGGGGGATAGCAAGATACAATTTAGAAATTTGCGCTGGTCATGGAAATCGATGTATGACCACAAGGACCTTCGTAAATATTGCATTTAGGCTTAGTCACTGCTAATGCACAAGCTATGACGAAATAAACATACAGAACGGACAAAACAGAGCAACAATCGCTCCAGTCTTTTGCTACCCACAGAGGCTTTACCTGCGTACTGCAACATGGTTTGCTTAAGCGACAGTGTCCTCTACGTCGCACAGACCTGGCATCCGAAGCAGAGGCTAATTCATAACGGAGAGAGCCGCACGATATGTCACTCTTCTGTCTAAAAGCTTCCATTCACAGTCCGAATGGCCTACGACCTCGTCTGTCGACAAACTAGCCGACCCGTCCGACTGTGTGTGAACACCACCGACTGCTTTTCGGATCATATCTGCCTGCACTGACGGAGTATGGGCCGGCAACAAGCGGTAGGGGCTAACAGGTAGAGGTCTTCTGGTCGACTCGATGGACCTGAATACTGGACCCGACTGTGAGCCGATCGTCAACGCATGGGAGAACGAGTCGTTGCAGACCCTCTCTGTGGACAAGTCGTCAGACTGGTCCACTGGTGTATGGCGGTCAACACTGTCGTCTAGAGGCAACCTGTTGCCTGCCACTAAACGGTTGTACTTTCTTTGGTGGCTGGCTTGAGAGTACCTTCTACAACCCTATCTCCCGAGTGGCCAACTCAGTCAGTGCTGCATTAACACTCCTTTCTCGAGAGTGAGGAAAGAATTTGTCTGTGTTAAGTTCCCTGATAAGGTCTATTATGCATGAGTCCTGCGACTGACATCATCTTCGTCTTCACCATCGAGTCTTCTCCAAGAAGCGGTCATTTTGCAAAATTGTCTCAGCACAAAATCATGGTCCATGTACCCCGTGGTTCACTTCTTAACCGGCCATAGACTGTAACCCATTCACTTACTGCGTGTAAACCTCCTTCAGGAGGCTGACTGTGCTGTTGAGAGAGAGGGAGCATAGAGCATGTACATAGGCTGGATTAAAATGTGGAACAACCTAAAACACAACACGTTACCATCCCTAATACGGTGAAGGAAACCTACTGGGACTCAAAACAGCCTGCAGTCGTCTCTAAATGTATCACTACAGATCCTGTATGGTTTTATAGCGAATCTTATACCATTCTTCCTGCAAAATAGTGGCAAGGTAACGACGATGGAGGCGGAGAGCGATTTCACGCCCCTCTCTAAACAAGACCGCAAAGGCCCAATAATGATGACTGAGGTGGCCAGGGGAGATGCAATAGGGCATCCTCATGCTCCATCTCCCTCCTGGACATGCCGCGCGGGATTAGCCGAGCGGTCTGAGGAGCTGCAGTCATGGACTGTGCGGTTGGTCCCGGCGGAAGTTCGAGTCCTCCCTCGGGCATGGGTGTGTGCGTTTGTCCTTAGGATAATTTAGGTTAAGTAGTGTGTGAGGTCAGGGACTGATGACCTTAGCAGTTAAGTCCCGTAAGATTTCACACACATTTTGACCTCCTGGACATTGTGAGTTATATGAACAAGGGCGCTCTCGTCTTGGAACACAGCAGCGCCACTGAGGTACTAACACTGTATCCACGGGTTTACCTGATCAACCAAAATGCTCACATAATACCTGGCAATAATGCAGGAAAACGATGAGACCTTCGGAATACTCCGATATGGCTGCCAAAACTGTCACCAAACCCTCGCCACATTTCACACTTAAAAAGCAAACCCGGTCAGATGTGAGAAACAGTGTTAAACAAGACTCATCCGACCAAATGACTTTCTTCCGTTGCTCATACTGCACATTTTATGGCTTCGGCACCTCGTTTTCCCGTTACAGGCACTTGCGTCACTGATGGCTGGTTTTGCAGTTTCAGCTCGCAACGCAATTCCCAGTTTATGTAGCTCCATTCGTGTTGCTTTGTTGGTGACAGTGCTCGCGAGTGCCACTTCAGCCCTACAGCAACTTTCGCAGCTGTCGTCTTTTTATTTTTTCGTCAGTATCCTCTTCAATGACCTTCTCTCATGATCACTCAAGACAAACTCTCGTCCGCGTTGTGACTTAGCAAATAATGTTTTTGTTTGCGGCATAAATCTTCAGTACAGTGCCTCTTGAAACATCAAACACTTCGGCCACCTTTGTTACCGGAGCACAAACAAATTCCTCGCGTTCGAATTCACATAGTTCTGACGTAATGCACTCATAACTATGAAGAACACTGTTCACATAACGACTGACACTTGCGTTTTGAGGGCATTGGAGAAGTGCTGTTAGTAGCCAAATACTACAGAAAAATCTGCAGAACTGGCCATCATCTGCATTTAAGTTCAAGCGTGCACTTCTCGCGGCGTTTTAGGGTTTTCAGCCAACCCCTGTACTTCTACACTCCTGGAAATGGAAAAAAGAACACATTGACACCGGTGTGTCAGACCCACCATACTTGCTTCGGTCACTGCGAGAGGGCTGTACAAGCAATGATCACACGCACGGCACAGCGGACACACCAGGAACCGCGGTGTTGGCCGTCGAATGGCGCTAGCTGCACAGCATTTGTGCACCGCCGCCGTCAGTGTCAGCCAGTTTACCGTGGCATACGGAGCTCCATCGCAGTCTTTAACACTGGTAGCATGCCGCGACAGCGTGGACGTGAACCGTATGTGCAGTAGACGGACTTTGAGCGAGGGCGTATAGTGGGCATGCGGGAGGCCGGGTGGACGTACCGCCGAATTGCTCAACACGTGGGGCGTGAAGTCTCCACAGTACATCGATGTTGTCGCCAGTGGTCGGCGGAAGGTGCACGTGCCCGTCGACCTGGGACCGGACCGCAGCGACGCACGGATGCACGCCAAGACCGTAGGATCCTACGCAGTGCCGTAGGGGACCGCACCGCCACTTCCCAGCAAATTAGGGACCCTGTTCCTCCTGGGGTATCGGCGAGGACCATTCGCAACCGTCTCCATGAAGCTGGGCTACGGTCCCGCACACCGTTAGGCCGTCTTCCGCTCACGCCCCAACATCGTGTAGCCCGCCTCCAGTGGTGTCGCGACAGGCGTGAATGGAGGGACGAATGGAGACGTGTCGTCTTCAGCGATGAGAGTCGCTTCTGCCTTGGTGCCAATGATGGTCGTATGCGTGTTTGGCGCCGTGCAGGTGAGCGCCACAATCAGGACTGCATACGACCGAGGCACACAGGGCCAACACCCGGCATCATGGTGTGGGGAGCGATCTCCTACACTGGCCGTACACCACTGGTGATCGTCGAGGGGACACTGAATAGTGTACGGTACATCCAAACCGTCATCGAACCCATCGTTCTACCATTCCTAGACCGGCAAGAGAACTTGCTGTTCCAACAGGACAATGCACGTCCGCATGTATCCCGTGCCACCCAACGTGCTCTAGAAGGTGTAAGTCAACTACCCTGGCCAGCAAGATCTCCGGATCTGTCCCCCATTGAGCATGTTTGGGACTGGATGAAGCGTCGTCTCACGCGGTCTGCACGTCCAGCACGAACGCTGGTCCAACTGAGGCGCCAGGTGGAAATGGCATGGCAAGCCGTTCCACAGGACTACATCCAGCATCTCTACGATCGTCTCCATGGGAGAATAGCAGCCTGCATTGCTGCGAAAGGTGGATATACACTGTACTAGTGCCGACATTGTGCATGCTCTGTTGCCTGTGTCTATGTGCCTGTGGTTCTGTCAGTGTGATCATGTGATGTATCTGACCCCAGGAATGTGTCAATAAAGTTTCCCCTTCCTGGGACAATGAATTCACGGTGTTCTTATTTCAATTTCCAGGAGTGTATTTTGTAACCGTTGGTCGCTGGAAAGACGACCAGTACATTCACACTCCGACATAACACAATCGCTAAGAGCTCAGATCTTGTAGACAGATCTGAACGACAGAGTGCTACATAAAGAGTATTTGTAGCGATGAGAGTACACGCAGAAACGAGCATAGGCCGTGAATGACTCCACAGGCAATACTGACGAGGCAGACGACAGTAGTGACGTTAGCATATCAGACGATAGTGTCATAGACAGACAAATGTAGGATAAGGACTAATATATAGTCACAAAAGTCCGCAGCTCGTGGTCGTGCGGTAGCGTTCTCGCTTCCCATGCCCGGGTTCGATTCCCGGCGGGGTCAGGGATTTTCTCTGCCTCGTGATGACTGGGTGTTGTGTGATGTCTTTAGGTTAGTTAGGTTTAAGTAGTTCTAAGTTCTAGGGGACTGATGACCATAAATGTTAAGTCCCATAGTGCTCAGAGCCATTTGAACCATAGTCACAAAAATATATAGTCACAAAAGCAAGTGTTCATTAGACGCAATATTAGAGTTAACAGAAATGCGGAAACAGGGAATAGCACATCCTGCCGTTTGGAGTAACACAACCTTTCTGTAGGATCACACCACCTGAGGGCGAGAGAGTCAACGCAGAGGTCCTCGCCCTGAGATGGCGAGATGTAATACATTGGGCGGGGGCTGCTCGGGATCGACGGGCTCGTTGTCTTTCTGGGAACAACGTTGATGGTGACATTCTAAAACTCTAAACTCTTTCGTGTTTTCCTATCTTATTTATGCACAAGTAGTTAATTTTAAACATTTCCGTGTCTTATTCAGTTTGAAGTTTCCAAGTACACTCTAAGACAAAAAGCGCACCTTGAAGGAAATATCCGAATATGAAAGAAATCGGTAGATGTGGTGTAAATTAACAGACAAATATGTGATTACATTATCAGAAAGACGGGATGATTTATTCAAGAGAAAGAGCCTTGCAAATTTAGCAAGCCAGTGACACGTTGGTCCACCTCTAGCCTTTATGCTAGCTTGGCATTCATTGGTAGAGTTGTTGGATGTGCTCCTGAGGGATATAGTGCCAGATTGTGTCCAACTGGCGCGTTAAAGCGTCAAACCCCAAAAAACCGTGAGCTAGTTAGGAGGGGAGGGGGGGGGGGGGAGGGGGGTAGCGCTGCCCGTAATGCTCCAAATGTTCTCAATTGGAGAGAGAGACGACGACCTTGCCGGTCCAGGTGTAAGGTGTCAGGCAAATCCAACACCTTCCATGAAAACCCTGACATGATAAGCAAATCCAGTAGTATGTCACATAGCTCCGAATAAATCGTGACATTAAATTAACCAAAGTAATACGAGTAACGAGTGAGCAAATGGAATACCACAGACTAACACAAGAATGCCTAAATGCATGTCATACCTTCCCACCGTGAGACAGACGCAGTTCCGAGGGGAGAAACGAGAACAAAAGCCGAGAGCAGAACCGTGTTAAGCGAGAAGGCCCTACGATAAGGGACGGATACCCACGTCGCCAGCTAACCGCTACGACCACACCACCCACAAGTTTTTAGCGTGAGACTTTTTCGCGTCTCTGTTACATCAAGACCACCCCCCAGCCCATGTTAAAAGCTAGAGCCCTCCAGAAGAACAGTATAGATCTTACGATAACGCTAAAAGGACCACACCAGCTGCAAGTTTTAGCGTGAGACTTTTTCGCTCCTCTGTTACGTAGCAAACTTTAAAATCATTGCCCCACCACGAAAAGCATAACGTTTCTCATTGGATAGACAGAATTTTTGTAGGCGGAGCTCAAGGTTAACATTGAGACCCTGATTAGTCAGATGAAAACACAGCCAGATAGCTTTTGTTAAACCAACTTTGGTAAATTGTAGTAAGGAGAAGTTAGGGGGGAGTTGCTTCCGAGAGGGCGAGCTGGACGGAGCTGCGCCGGCCGCCGCCCCCTGACGAACACCGACAAGGTAATGAACGCTCGCGATGCCGCATTTTTGAGCGCATAAGGCTTCACTCAGAACTGCAGAAGTCTCATCTGTTACACCCCCTTTTCGCGTAAGACTAGTGTCGATCGTCAATTAAAGCTCATGGTGTTCACATTTGCCACTTGAAGTAAAAATCTGATACGCGATGATTTTTCTGTTATACTGTTATTGAGAAGCCACATGAGCCACGGTAATTTACGACAAGTTAGATAGGTAATTAAAGATATTGAGGGTCACTGTAGCCCATTTTGATAGTTTTCTCTTTTGTGAAACTTAATTTAAACCTAGATTATAGATGTGATATGGCATAGGTCAACCTTCAAACCATTGTAGAACTTGGAAACCCATTCAGGGAATATTCGTTCACATTTTTGTTGAATGCAGTTGGTTTTTACCATCTTGTATTAAAAACTTTCCTTTTATCAGTTGTGCAATTTATAAACAATGTTTTGTGAGTAGAACAAAATTTCCAATGGTAAACTTAACCGCTTTTTCGACGTTATTTTACCAGCTAACTAAAAATAGGAAAGCCTTGAACCCCTTCCACTAAATTTAGTTAGTATTAAGATTCCTTTACAGGGAGTGCAATGGAGCTGACGCTGAAATCATTAAGTATTTGGTTATATCATCGCTAGTCTCACTGAACTCTTCTGAATTCTACATGTCATGTGTGGTCTGACGTCTCCTTACCAGCAACAGGTCCCAGGTTCAAACTAGTCAATTCCCTAAAAAACACGCTCAGAGCGTCGTTGCGCGAAAGTGGTAGGGAGACATGATATAGAACAAACAGACACCACGCAGGATGTTTAGACAGGTAGGTCTGTCAAACACCAAGACGAGCAGTAGAAACTCCCACCTCGTGCGGGTGTGCATTATCTTGCTGAAATGTAAGCCTAGGATGGTTTTGTGATGAAGTTTAACAAAAGAAGGCGAGAATCTCGTCGACGAATCACTATGATGTAATGGTGCAGCGAATGACAACCAAAGGAGTGCCGCTATGAAAACAAATGGCGTCCGAGATGATTGGTATTGGTTTTCGGGCCGTATGCCGGGAGACGATCAGATTGGTATGCCACTACTATCCAGGGTGTCATCAGACCTTTGCTAATCATCGGGGCTCAGTTGGAAGCATAACTCACCACTGAAGACAATTCTACTCCAGTCAATAAGATTCCAAACCGAAAAAGTGTCTGGAGACGCCTCGGATAGCGGTCCAATACCAAACTGACTGTCGCCCCCCATACGGCCCGACAATCAACAATAGTTTGGGGCGCTATTTCATTTCGTATCAGGACCCCTTTGGTTGTCATCTACGGCACCCTTACAACACAGCGGTACGTCGACGACATTCTACGCCCATTTTTGTTGCCCTCCACGGCAAGACATCCTTAACTTACATTACAGCAAGATAATGTCCGATCGCACACGGCGAGACTTTCTCCTGCTTGTTTCCGTGTTTGGCAAACCTTCCCTTGTTCAGCGAGGTCACAGGATCTCTTCCCAATTCAGAATATTTGGAGCATTACGGCAGGGTCCTCCAGCTATTTCGGGAGTTTGACGATCTTACGTGCCAGTTGGACAAAAGTTGACACGATATCCCTCAGGAGGACATCCAACAACTCTGTCAATCAGTGTCATACCGAATAACTGCTTGTACAAGGGCCAGAGGGGGACCAACGCGATACAGATTTGTTCAATTCGTGAAGCTTTTGCTGTTGCGTAAATCACCCAATTTTCCTGAAATTGTAATAATTTGTTTGCCTCTACGTGTTCAGCACGTCTACCGATTTCTGTCCCATTCGGATAATTCCTTCGCCGTACGGCTTTTCTTTTTTTATTTTAGAGTGTATTTAAAGCTGCTACTTTGTTAAACTTTTATTAAAACGATAAAAAAGTCAAGTGAGCTTCAGATTACGTGTATCTAAAATTCAATACTGTGAAAACACGACCCGTCTTGGTTAGTTGGTGGCAGTTCATTTATAAATGGCAACAAACATAATAGAAATATAAAATAAATGCCATGCTATTCACGTATTATATTTCTTTCTCACGTTCTTGATTGGTGTGAAACAACATATGCTTTAATAGGCTATCGAAAGGATTCCGTTAGAATGTCGCACAGTCCAGAATTGATATGTCAATCAGGCTGAATCACCATGGGCACTGAGGCAATCATCCCATCGACACACCAGGTTGAAGGTACTTGTTTGGTAAAACACCGTGTCCTCCTGCGTCGAGATAGTCAGTAAGTCCATGCTGCACATCCTTGTCCAACAGAAATCGTCGACTCTTCAAGGCAGCTTTTAAGGGACCGAAAGAGTGATAATTGCGTAGGGAGAGAACAGTAGGGAGAGATCAGGAGTGTAGGATAGGTGCCTGAATGTCTGCCACTTCAGTTTGCGTAACTTTTGCGTTACGATATTCGCTGTACGGGGACGTGCGTTAACGTGAAACAGCACCACACCTTGTTCCACAATTTCACAACGGAGGTTTCTGACAGTCATGTTGTCTCATACACATTCTTCATTTTCCGATGATGATGTTTGGTTTGTGGGGCGCTTAACTGGGCAGTCATCAGCACCCATACAAAGTCCCGTTTTTTACACAATCCAATGTTTAACTCGATCCAGTCTAGCAACTGTCACGAATGATGATGATGATGAAATGATGACGACAATACAAACACCCAGTCCCCGGGCAGAGAAAATCTCCAACCCGGCCGGCCTAAAGCACGTTGGTCGCCTTTGAACTCATTTGGTAATAATGTCGCCTGAGTTGACGTTTCCGCATTTACCGCACGCACATGGGAAAGAGACGAATGCCACATTAATCCCTTGCGTATACCCGCATCGGAGTCGCGCTATGTTGCGTATACGCTGCAGCCACGCACTGAAAGGGAACTTTTTTGATCGGCCCCTAAATAAATATATAATATTGCCTCATTAACACGCATCAAGATGTGTGACAACGAATCGAAATATTAGTACCGCTAAAAATAAAGAGATGCGACCGTAGCGGGGGAGGGGGAGTAAGATCAGCAACCAAGTGACGAAGTCAAGCAGTTACCTCGAAACAATTTGTTCAATTTAGGCACAGAATCCAGCAGCAGATACGAGAGCTTTGTGTTCTACTATAATCTGCTAGTTTGAATAGATCGGCCTAATGGAGTTATAACATTCCAGAAACGAATAATGGAAAGCTCAATAAAAGTGAGTGATTATTTTATTAGATGTACATTTCAGTTGTAAGTAGGCTGTTTAGGTTTTTATGTTGGTAACCCCACGTAGTGCTCTGTATGAAAATCATTGAGTGTGATGTGTGCAGTCTGTGGCTAGTTTGCGTTGTTGGAATATTCGCTATTGTAGTGTTGGGCAGTTGGATGTGAACAGCGCGTAGCGTTGAGCAGTTGGAGGTGAGCCGCCAGCAGTGGTGGATGTGGGGAGAGAGATGGCAGAGTTTTGAGAGCGGACGATCTGGACTTGTGTCCGCCAGAAAAAGGAAATTTGTAAGACTGGATGTCATGAATTGGTAGATATATATATAATGACTTTTGAACACTATTAAGGTAAATACATTGTTTATTCTCTATCAAAATCTTTCATTTGCTGACTATGCCTATCAGTAGTTAGTGCCCTCCGTAGTTAGAATCTTTTATTTCGCTGGCAGTATTAGTGCTCTCTGTATTGCAGTAGTTCGAGTGACGAAGATTTTTGTGAGGTAAGTGATTCATGAAAGGTATAGGTTATTGTTAGTCAGGGGCATTCTTTTGTAGGGATTACTGAAAGTCAGATTGCGTTGCGCTAAAAAAAGAAAAAAAAATTGTGTGTCAGTTTAGTGATGATCAGAATAAGTAAAGAGAAAAATGTCTGAGTACGTTCAGTTTTGCTCAGCTGTTTGAAAATCAAATAACGTAAGAGGTTTTCCAGCACTGTCATTTATAAATTTTTCTAAGGGGATGTTGCACAGTAACCATTGGTAAGAGTCACAGTTAAGGCTAACTGTATGGACCAAAGTGGCACCTAAGGTTCTTTTTTTGTTTGTAAAAAAAATGCAGCTGTGCCTCGATTTCAGGCACGACCCGCATTTCGTTCTATGCCGAGTTGTTATTTCAGTACAGTTGGAGAGCCTCTAAAAAGCTGTTCGAGTTTAAGGGGGGAATACCAGTGGACTGAGGTGTGAATGAAAATTTGGAGTGAGGAGAGAGGCGTGCTAGGGTAGTCCGTGGAGTTCTCAGTACATCTGTCTAGTGAGCAGGAGACCCAGCATCGAATCCCGGGCTTGGTACAAATTTTCATTCCTCGCTTCAGTCTGTGTACAAACACATATTTGCCTGAGACTTGAAAAGGTCTCTGGAAACATGTAGATTCACTCGAGATTTTATTTCGAATGACCACTCTTATACTAATTTTCAATGGTATAAGTCCGAATAGATTTTCTGTAATTCATTGGTACAAGTCTGCAATATATAATTCACGCAGTGCGAGAAGCTTTAAAAGCGTTTAGGTGTCGTATGATAGGTAAAACGTAGTAGGCTTGAGAAAGTTGTTAAGTAGATAGTTTTGGATAAACGCATTTATGTTTCCGAATAACTAACCGTGATCACTTCCGAATACTATTAGCTCTTCTCATTAATTTCATGAATGCGTATGAACTGTCTACTAAGAACTAAAAAGTCTTTGTGATAAAATAATAAGTCAGATCGTAAACACAAAAAAAATGCTTATAGGTATAATAAAACTTTCTTCACACTGGTGTGATTTCAGATCGGTGAAACTATAGAGCAACTCTTACAGGTACGTCAAACGTTTACCATACAATCAGACTTAGCATACTCTTTTATACGAGTTAAGTCAAGAGAATTATAAATCGTACTTGTTTATAAAAGTAACGCAGTGTAACAGGCTAATTAACTATTTAGATGATCATGAAATGATGCATTTGTGATACATGCATAATGGTCTACCGGCAGGGTGTCACGTGAGTATCTGGGAATACATGGTGGTTATCATTAAAATTTCGCTATTTTAGCCAGTGTAAACGGAAAACTATTTACCGCACGAGAACCCAACTTTACAAGCATGATGTTCATACTGTGCTTTGGAACATTTGCGTTGTCGATAGTGTTACAGTCATGACTTCCGCTCAGTCGTCAGTTGAAACACAAGCACTAGGGTGCATTACGGTTACAGACGGTCAACATGGGTCTGCACATGGTGAGCAGAGCTTTAGTCGCAAAACTGTTTCATCATTAGTACTGCTGCTCCTCGTGAGTATCGACGATTTAAAGGAATAGGGAGAGGTCCGCTTTCCGCTCTGGCGTGGAAAATCGTGGTTCGGAATTTCGAATTAACTGGCGATTTGGGAATTGCTCCTATGAGAGGCGAATGGCCAACTGCGTCACAGAGTGTTGAAGAAGTTACTGTTGCCTTGACTGACAACACTGGACGCAATGTGCACTCTTGAAGCCGCGAACGAATTGTGTCACGACAGCTGAACATGCCATGGCCCACAGCTGTTTCGCGTAGCGGTGGAGCAATCTCTAGTGCAGCTCCAGGCTGTCAGGGATGCAGATGATAAAAAAAAAATGGCTCTGAGCACTATAGGACTTAACAGGTGCGGTCATCAGTCCCCTAGAACTTAGAACTACTTAAACCTAACTAACCTAAGGACATCACACACATCCATGCCCGAGGCAGGATTCGAACCTAGCGCCTAGAACCGCTCGGCCACAGCGGCCGGCCTGCAGATGATCGTCACTCTGGGCAAGACTTGAAAAGTGGGAAGTAAACATAGTACGCAATTAACAAATGTTACCCTCTCATGTGGAAATTAAAACGTGTTTCTTTCAATGGTTTATTCGCTATTCCTTTTCCTCGTATTCTTGCAAATGTTTACGCAAAGTTTCATTGACTTATGACCAATAGTATTTTATGGGGGCCATCTCAAGCAATGAAAATTTAATTATAAACACCCTGTACTTAGCACGAATATTTGAGTAGCTTATTGGTTGTTGCTTGCCAGTATATGGCCTCCATGTCCCGTAACGTGAACCAGTTCGATCTTTTTGTGTGGGAACATTTAACAGCTTTGGCGTATTCCAGCCCTGTTGATAATGTCGGTAAGCACCGGGAACGCATTGTGGATGTTTGTCAATGCATTCGGAAAACGCCCGGGATTTTTGAACGTGTACGGACATCGATGAGCAGACGTGTCAAAGGGGAGGGTCTTCGCATGTATGGAGGCCATGTGGAACGCGTGTTCTAATGTGTTTGTTCTCCAGTGTCCATCCGCAGTTTGGATCCCCAGGGACTGTGTTATAAGGGTCGGCCGAAGTGGGCGAGCGGTTAAAGGCGCTGCAGTCTGGAACCGCAAGACCGCTACGGTCGCAGGTTCGAATCCTGCCTTGGGCATGGATGTGTGTGATGTCCTTAGGTTAGTTAGGTTTAACTAGTTCTAAGTTCTAGGGGACTAATGACCTCAGCAGTTGAGTCCCATAGTGCTCAGAGCCATTTGAACCATTTTTTGTTATAAGGTGTTCAAATGGTTCAAATGGCTCTGAGCACTCTGAGACTGAACATGTGAGGTCATCAGTCCCCTAGAACTTAGTACTACTTAAACCTAACTAACCTAAGGACATCACACACATCCATGCCCAAGGCAGGATTCAAACCTGAGACCGTAGCAGCAGCGCGGTTCCGGACTGAAGCACCTAAAACCGCTCGGTCACAGCGGACGGCTATAAGGTGCTCATGCAGTCATTCGTAATACGTCGTATGGAGGAAACCACTAACCACTTATTAGGAATATTTGCTTGTTTCATTGTCTTCTATCTGCCCCTCTCGTTTTTACCGATAATGATCAGACAATCTGTCTCGCGGAAGGGGCCAGAGATAATAATAAACTGTGAACTGACTCCCCTTCTACATCTACAGCCACATGCATAATCCGGAAGCCATCGTACTGTACATGGTGGAGGGTACCCTGTACCGCTACAGCTCATTTCCTTTCCTATTCCACTCGACAACAGAACGAACGAAAAGTGACGGTCTATAAGCCTCAGTACGGGCCTCAATTTCTCTCATCTTTTCTTCGTGGTCTTTGCGCGAAACGCGAAATGTACGTTGGCGCCAGCAGAATCTATCTGCAGTCGGCTTCAAATGCCGTTTCTCTCAATTTCCGCAATAGTACCTTGCCAAAAGGGCGTCGTATGTCATCCAGGTATCCCGATCTGTATTCCCGTATCATTTTCCTAATACCCGCGCAGTGATCGAATCTGTCAGTAATAAAATCCAGCAGCCCACCTCTGAATTGCTTCGACGTCTTCCTTTAATCCGACCTGGTGAGGATCCAAAAAGCAGTACTCAAGAATGGGTCGCAGTGGCGTTCTATGCGCCGTCTGCATACAGATAAGCTGCATTTCCCCAAAATTCTCCCAGTAAAACGATCATTCGCGTTCCGGACTACTAACGTAAGGTGCTCAAGCCGTTTCATATCGCTTTGAAACGTTGTGCCTAAATATTTAATCTACCTGACTGTGTGGAGCAGCACATTACTAATGTTGTGCTCGAGCGTTAGGGGTTGTTTTTCCCACTCATCTACATCAAATTTTTTTTTTTTTCAAGCTAACATTTACTGTACCAACTAGTAAGTTCTCTTGTATCACCATACAGACACATCGATGAGAAGACGTGCCGAAGACGAAGGTCTTCACGTGAACGGTGCCCATGTGAACACTTTGTAAGTAGGCTGTTTAGGTTTTTATGCTGGTAACGCCACGTAGCGCTCTGTATGAAAATTGCTGACTGTGCTGTGTGCAACCTGTGGCTGGTTGGCTTTGCTGGAATATTTGCTATTGTAGTGTTGGGCAGTTGGATGTGAACAGCGCGTAGCGATGCGCGGTTAGAGGTGAGCCGCCAGCAGTGGTGGATGGGGAGAGAGAGATGGCATAGTTTTGAGAGGTTGCTATTAGCGGACGAAATTTGTAAAGATGGATGTCATGAATTGATAGATATATGTATGATGACTTTTGAACACTTAAGATAAACACATTGTTTGTTCTCTATCAAAATCTTTCATTTGCTAACTATGCCTATCAACAGTTAGTGCCTTCAGTAGTTAGAATCTTTTATTTAGCTGGCAGTATTGGCGCTCGCTGTATTACAGTAGTTCGAGTAACGATGATTTTTGTGAGGTAAGTGATTCATGAAAGGTATAGGTTATTGTTAGTCAGCGCCATATTTTTGTGGGGATTAATGAAAGTCAGATTGCGTTGCGCTAAAAATACTGTGTGTTAGTTTATTGATGGTCAGAATAAGTAAAGAGAGAAATGTTTGAGTACGTTCAGTTTTGCTCAGCTGTTTGAAAATCAAATAACCAAGAGGTTTACCAGCACAGTCATTGATAACTTGTTGTAATGTGCTCGTCCTTAAGTTTCTATCGGCAGTTGGGATATAAGGGGACCCTATTACAAGTGTTCATGCAGTCAGTGGTATCGGGACATTCCCGCACACCACAGCAACGGCTGCAAATTGCTGTTCCCCCTGTCCGCCCAATCATTTGTGCATATAGAGATTAATAGCTATCCTATCACACTTCCCTGGGGCACTCATGACGATACCCTTGTCTCTTGTGGACGCTGGCGGGGGAGGACAACATAGTTCAAAAAATTTCGAGGCCCTCACGTATCTAGTAACTTAATCCGTGCCCTCGGGTCTCCGACATCAGTGTGCAGTGGGGCACTGTGTCAGATGCTTTCCGTAAATCCAGAACTGTGGGCTCTGCCTGTCGCCCTTCACCCATGGTTTAAGGGACATCGAGTGCGAAAAAAAAAAGCCTAATTTTGCACAAGCGATGCTTTGTAAATTCGTGCTGATTTGTGGACAGAAGTTTTTCTATCTCAAGGGAACTTATTGTGTTCGAACTAAGAATGTGTTTAAGAATTCTGCAGCGAGGGTATTGGTCCGTAATTTTGCGGATTTCTCCTTTTACCCTCCTTGTATACGGAAGTCACCTGTACTTTTTCCAGTCGTCTGAAACTTAGTGCTGGGAGAAAGATTCGCGGGAAATGCAAGCTAAGTACGAGTCCAATGCCTTAGAGTATTCTTTGTTAAAACCTAATTGGGTTTCCATCTGGAAAATGGTTCAAATGGCTCTAGGCACTCTGGAACTTAACATCCGAGGCCATCAGTCCCTTAGAACTACTTAAACCTAACTAACGTAAGGACATCACACACGTCCATGCCCGAGGCTGGATTCGAACCTGCGACCGTAGCTGCAGCGCGGTTACGGGTTCAAGCTCCTAGAAGCGCTCGGCCACAGCAGCCGGCATTCCATCTGGACCTGGCGACTTATTAGCTTTCATCTGTTTCAGTTGTTCCTCTACGCTAGGGATGCCTCTTACTGTGTGCTCCAACTGGGAGTCTGTAACGACGTATACTTGTACGATCCTCCTGCGTGAATGATGTCTTAAACGTCATCAGAACCGAACCGTGAATCGACGCCTCCTTAGCCGTAATCTCCTACGATTTTGTCAGTGGAGAAGGACTAGCTGAAGGCAGAATCCCGCATACCGCCACACCCTGGCTGCCGCCGCTGGCGGCGTCAACAGGCTGGTTGCGCGGCCCGGAATGCTGGCGACGTGACTGGAGCAGAGGCAGACCACACACACCGCGAGGAATGCCCGCCGTCATTAGGCGCTTCCGGGCAGCCACGGCGCAGGCGCAGCCAAGAGACCGCGTCAGCCTGTCCTCGGCTGTGCGCTGCCGGCCGCATCGGGGCGCACTCCGCCGCCTGCAGCTAGTCTGGCTTTGCGTATAAAAGCCTACACCGATGCGAATTCCCGAAGATATATCTGCGGATATATTTGCTGGGTGTCCTCCAATATACAGGGTGGAGAAAAACTGTGTCACGAAATTTTAACCCTGGACATCTGATACCAGTAGGAATGAAAGTTACTAATTTTGTGCAGGTCGGCAACGCAACATAATTTAAACTACGGAAACTTGGCGCCACGGGCTCCAATTGACCGCAGGATTACCCTATTGCCGTTCGTCGGTTGACGGGTAGCGCTATGGCATTCAGACGTCCCTCGTCCCGTCACTGGCCCGACGTAATACGCACACGTGTCGAATAGGTCTTGCTGTTTCTCTCCACCCCAAGCGAAGGCAACAGGGCAATCCCGCGGCCAATCGTTGCGCGTGGCGCCAAGTTTCCGTAGTTTAAAAATTGTCCGTTGTCGACCTACCGCCGGCAACTGTGGCCGAACGGTTCTAGGCGCTACAGTCCGGAACCGCGCTGCTACTACGGTCGTAGGTTCGAATCCTGCCTCGGGCAGTATGTCCTTAGGTTAGTTAGGTTTAAGTAGTCTAGAGGACTGACGACCTCAGATGTTACGTCCCATAGTGCTTAGAGCCATTTGAACCATTTGTCGACCTACACAACTTCAGTAATTTTGGTTCCTACTGGCATCAGCTATCCAGGATTAAAATTTGGTGACACAATTTTTCTCCACCCTGTATACTTGAGTCTCCCTCTACTCTCAACGATTTCCGCTTTACGGATCTCTCCAGTACCATGCGAGTACCTGATGCATTAACAGGTTTCTGTCATCCTCTCCCTACCACCGTTCCACATATTTCTCTTGTCGATCATTCTGCTGAGAACCTCTCCATTCCTTCATGTTGTCAACCCAGGTCATTTTTAACACGTCTTTGTAATACAGGCAAACATCTCGATTCTCTTCTTTTCCATATTTCCCAAATCCATGATTTACTCCTGCATAATGCTGAAATTAGGACGTACATTTCCAAAAATTTTTCCTCGGTTTAAGACCTACCTTTGATACTACACGGTTCAGTCACATTTATGTGACCACTGCCTAAACCACACGCAGAGGGCATGTGGCAGCACCACCAGTGGAGGGTATACAAAACGCGTCAGGGGGGACGCGGAAAACAGTGCTGTCGTTAGAATGAGATTTTCACTCTGCAGCGGAGTGTGCGCTGATATGAAACTTCCTGGCAGATTAAAACTGTGTGCCCGACCGAGACTCGAACTCGGGACCTTTGCCTTTCGCGGGCAAGTGCTCTACCAACTGAGCTACCGAAGCACGACTCATACCAGCTACTCACAGCTTTACTTCTGCCAGTACCTCGTCTCCTACCTTCCAAACTTTACAGAAGCTCTCCTGCGAACCTTGCAGAACTAGCACTCCTGAAAGAAAGGATATTGCGGAGACATGGCTTAGCCACAGCCTGGGGGATGTTTCCAGAATGAGATTTTCACTCTGCAGCGGAGTGTGCGCTGATATGAAACTTCCTGGCAGATTAAAACTGTGTGCCCGACCGAGACTCGAACTCGGGACCTTTGCCTTTCGCGGGCAAGTGCTCTACCAAGGTTCGCAGGAGAGCTTCTGTAAAGTTTGGAAGGTAGGAGACGAGGTACTGGCAGAAGTAAAGCTATGAGTACCGGGCCTGAGTCGTGTTTCGGTAGCTCAGTTGGTAGAGCACTTGCCCGCGAGAGGCAAAGGTCCCGAGTTCGAGTCTCGGTCGGGCACACAGTTTTAATCTGCCAGGAAGTTTCAGTGCTGTCGTTGTCGTTATGGGAAACTAAGCAGCTTATCTGAGACCCAAACCGACATCATTGACTTTTGCACCAAAGGTGGAAGCACTTTCGACTAAGTTTATAAACGGTTTGTGTGTCGCTGTGGTTAAAGTATACCGTGAATTGCAAAATGGCGCTACCCAAACCATGCGCTGAGGCAACTGTGGTGCACTACGGGTCATAGATGACAAGGGTGAACTGGAGCTGTGGAGACGTGTGCGAGCGAATAGACGTGCAACTGTTGAGCAACCAGCTGCCCAGATGAACTGATGGGCTACCAACAGTGTCTCCTCAATGACTATTCACCGAAATTTGCTACGTATAGTCCCCCGCAGCAGACGCCACGTTTATGTACCCGAGCTGACTGTTGTTCAGCAGCGACGAAGGCTGGAATTTGCGTGCCAATACCGCAGCTGGACGTCTGCTAATCGGTGACAGGTTGCCTTTTCAGTAGAACCATGTTTTATGCTCCATCGATCAAGTGGCCGTTGGGGTGTACGGCGTGAAACGTCTGGAAGCAAAGACTTTGCAACAGTCGTTGTAAGAGTCCACGCCGAAGGGCATTCCCTGGCTGATCTCGTCATTTTAGAAGGCACAATGGATCAACACAAATACGCATGTATCCTTGGGGACCATATCCAACTCTACATGCAGTTAGTTCTTCCTCTGCACGGCGGGACAATGCAATGTATCATACAGCTGGCAGTGTACCTGCATATTTCGGAAAGCTCCAGGATAACTTTACCACTCTCCCCTGGCCACCAAATTCCCTACATTAAAATCCACTCGAGAATCGGTGGGATCATCTTCATATGGCTGTTCGTGCCGTGGATCCTCAACTGAAAGATGTAGCGTAGCTGGCCAAGGCATAGGAGTCGATACCTTCCAGAAACTCATTGACTCTCTTCTTCCATATAGCAGTGTTCTCAGCTGAAAAAGATGTTATTCAGAATTTTGTGGGGTAGAAAGTGTGGTATAATTCTATTACCGAGGACTTCTCTCTTTTTCTATGCTAGTTTGTTGCTTATACTGTCCTAGCTTCAAGCGCCACATTTTGCTTCGAAGGTAGGAGAATTCCTTCAGAACTACGTCGTCCCCAATTCTGATGTCAAGTTGATGGTTAATCCCATTGCTGCTACTCTTCATTACCTTTGTGGTCCTTTTTGTACGTTCTGTCATTATTATTTCCATTCATTATTCATTTCATTCAACAGAGCTGATAATTCATCCTGTCTTTCACTGAGGACAGCAGTGTCATCAGCAAATATTGTAAGTGATACCCTTCCGTATAGAAGGGGTTGGAAAAATACTACTAACACATTAGAGCATATTTTGAGATATTTTGAGTCCTTCCCTTTGTAATTAAAATTGGACAAGCATTCTGCTTCTACTGTCTGATATGGCAGGTCCAATTCCAGTAGCAAATCTCTCCTCAGGGTGCAATGCCAATTAGTGAAGTTACGCAGTGGAGTTTGGACAACGAAATCTGGTGTAAGGGATCATAAGAACAGTGTCCTGGGGGTGTTCTCTTTGAAGCCTCTCTAACTGTTTACTATGGCGTTGGATTTATTAGCTATGAGAGTAAAGTCATAAGTTACAGTATCCAGAATTTCTTTCATAAAAAAGAATCGGAATGTGCTAGGGGTGAACACTTATTATTTAAAATCTCATCTCAGTCAATATACAGGGTGGTCCATTGATAGTGACCGGGCCAAATATCTCACGAAATAAGCGTCAAACTTGTCTAGCTTGAAGGGGGCAACCAGATGGCGCTATGGTTGGCCCGCTAGATGGCGTTGCCATAGATCAAACGGATATCAACTACATTTTTTAAAAATAGGAACCCCCATTTTTTATCACATATTCGTGTAGTACGTAAAGAAATATGAATGTTTTAGTTGGATCACTTTTTTCGCTTTGCGATAGATGGCGCTGTAATAGTCACAAACATATGGCTCACAATTTTAGACGAACAGTTGGTAACAAAAAATGAGATCTAGGGGAGGGAGGGAGGGTGGAAATAGGGAGCGGAGGAAGAAATGGGGAAAGGGGGGGGAGAAAATGGTGGGGGGAAATGGAAGGAGTAAATGGTTTAGGCGAAGACTGGGTATACAGGAAATTGTGGTCAAGAGGTTGGTAGCGGAAGAAAGTACAAACTACGCATCATTTTGGAGCAGAACAAAGAACCGACTTAACCGAAAATCGACTTGTTCCTTCAAAACTTTATCCGCCTCCTTTATTTTGCTCTTAAAAATCTGAAGTTCCTCCAAAACATCTACAAATTTTTACAGCTGTTCGCTGCAGCTGCTCCTTAACACACGAAACTCGCATTTACCTAACCGACAGTGATTCATGCTCTGTATCATCTGTCACGGGGGTCTACTGCCCAGCGTCGCACCCGTACAGTATCTTGGTGTATCAAAGCTACGAGGTCCGTGTTGAGATTTCTTCCTGCGTTTGGGCCTGCTGTATCTTGTTTCCCCGTCCATCCCACGCTTAATGTTTGCGGTTTTCCTCCTATATATTGGAATTATCTCGCGGGGTATTACCTCTTCCACTATTGTTAGACCAAAGTCTTCCTCTACCTCTTATTCTTTGAGCAGTGTAAACCTCATATTGGTTAGTTATCATTTTGCTCGCCGTTGTTATAATTTGGGCTGTTCCTGCTGTTGTCATTTTGACGGAAATCGTGATTTCCTCGCCGGTGATCTTCGTTTTTTTTTATATAAAAATGAAGAAAAATCTCGGTGGTTACTGCCCACATACCTCTTGGAATCTTCTGGTAATTTTGTTCCAGAGTTCTTACTAATTTCGGAATCACTCCTAGGGTTCCTTAAATAGGCCAGCGTTCAATACCACGACTCGAAAAATACTTTAATAGTCATTATCCCTATCCTTCGAACATTGTAACCATTATAAATTCACGCCAAAGATAGTTCTGTATTTGCTCAGATCAATATTCATCCAAAAACTTTTGTCTAGATTCACCGAAGGTCATTGTTTCAGTTCTCAGGGTAATTCCCCATCATTAAGCATCTCCTGTTAAACCATTAATCACAATTCTTGAGGGTGTTTTTGTTCTGTAGTTTCAACTATAAAAATGCTTGACGCTTTTCACCAGACGCATATCACTTTATAGAGGTAAAGCATCATCAGTGGTCTGAAATTAAGTTACTTAGATTTTGATTTGGTTTTAGGTCCAAAAACAGTCCGTTAAGAACATGTTGATTTGTACTTACAGTGATTTTCACTTGATTTCTCGCTTACATCGGAAATACCATCTGCTAGCACATCGTTGTTTTTCTGCATTAGACACTGATAATTTTTGTCTAATTTTTAATTGTTTTGCAGCACTATGCGTTTCTAATGCTTTTTGCGCCACTGTATTCTGTTTCTTTTTGCACTTCTAAGTATGTGTTGTGGTTTGTGTTTTGTAGTGTTGCCAACACAATATTTCCACTACTTTGTCTTTGACCTACATGTTTTTAAGATTATTATTAGATTAGTGTATGTGTGTAATTCTGTTTAGTTATATTTTAGTGTATTTATATACTGTGTAAGAGTAGGGGAGGAATAGTGATGGAGGACAAACAAAATGTGACTAAAGCATAATAACAAAATTGAAAATCTCAAATTGCACCACACAATACCCCATAACAGCAAACACATTCACACACACCATTTCTATCTTAGGGTGATCAATGTTACAGATATAGCACTAGATCAAAACGAAAACCAGCTCTTAGAAAAAAGTCTAAAACACAATGTTGACTCACCAGCAAATATACAACAGACAGAAGATCTCTTTATTTTATCTTAATATATTCTCACTATAAAAGAAAGAAATGAAAACAGTAATGTAAATGCATGGCTAACTACAAGTCAATAAAAGAAGAAATTAAAAACATGACAATACAGATTAAAAAAGAAAACAATAAATTAAAAAATAATTATGATGCAACAAAGCTTAAAACTCCAAAGAAAAAAGTGCAAGCAGAAAAGCATTATAACAAAATCTGACAAAGCTAATAGTGTTGTACCGGTACTCATGAAAATAAAAGATACACAGAGAAAACAGAAGAATTCATCAGGAAAATTAAGATAAAAAAGTTAAAAATCAAGACCAACTAAGAGATTTCAACCATATGTTAAAACCCACCCAAAAACATAGAGTTTACTCATACATTCACAGATAGAAAGAAACAGAGACTTGTATGAAAAAGTCCTACAGCTACCAACATGAGATGTGAGCCAAAGGTCCATAAAGAAAATTATCCAGTCTCTCCAATATTAAATTTCATAGCAGATCCCACATATCTACTAGTAAAACAAAGGCAGTCACATATCACAGTCTACTGTAAACCAGAAAATTATAGCACAAATACCTCTCAATTGGTAGAACATATAATAGATGCTAAAATCCTCTCCTTTGATGTAGAAAGTATGTACACTTGCATCCCTCTTAATGAAACCATAAAAATAATTGAAGAAAACCTGCAAACACGCAACCAGTTACCTCATGAATACACAGATGAAACAATAAAATTATTACAGTTAATAACACAACAAAATTATTTTGAATTCAATCAAGAAAACCTAATACAAAAGGATTTACCCATGGGTTCACCTATTTCAGGAACATTAGCAAACATTTTCATGAATCATATAGAAAAACTAATATTTGAAGACATAATAATAAAGAAAAGCTACAATGTCATCTACTGGTACAGATACTTGGATGACATAATATGTATGTAGATGAACCTAAAAGTAGAATACAGCAACTACACAAATACATATATATTATACACAAAAACATAAAGTTTACAATAGAAGAAGAACAAGAAAACTCACTCAACTTTCTAAATGGAACCATAAGAAAAGCCAATAATAAACACACATTTGACATACACAGAAAAGCCAGAAGTAATGTCATCTTGAATGCAGCCTCAAACCACCTGCAGAACCACAAACAATCAGCAATCAGATGCATGTTAAACAGGCTGAACAGAATCCCTCTAAAGGCTCCTGGTTACCAGAAAGAGCCAGCCTTTATAAAACAAATAGCATTAAAATGGTCAAAAAGAAACAATGGCAGACAAACTAAACAAAAAACAAAGAGACAAATAACGAAAAAAACAAACCAAACCACATCAACTCATACAACTTGCATTACAACAAAAACGTGGCATACAATGACCTATCACAACAAATCCACACATAAAATAGGTAATGTATTTTTTAAAAAGGCATAAACATTGCTTACAAAACAAATAACCCATACAAGATCACATTCCAAATCTGAAATCAAAACCCGACACATACCAACAATCTGGCACCTATCAGCTCAGTTGCAAAGACTGTGAAAAGATAAATATTTTAATGACTGGTAGGACATTCGACACAAGATATAAAGAACACATTAGAGCATTTAAATACAGTATAAACCATTCAACATTTGCAGATAATCTAAAACAAGAACACCGTAGACCAAGCAATATTGAAAAAGATATGATCATCACAAAAAACCAGAAAGACAGACACCTCGTCCATTTCCAAGAAAATTTTCACACACAAAATGCTTTAACACTAAATAAACAGTTGCTCAATGACGAAATATATATTGGAAACCAGACTCCATATAAAATAATTGAAGAAATTACATGATGAAGGAAACAGTCTTTTCTATCCTTCACCCCCTCACACCCTTTCACAACCCCCCCACCCCTATGCCTCCACTCAAAATTTCATTTCACTTCTTGCTTCTCACTTTCTCCTCTAACTCACACCCCATCACACTGCTATACACTTATGTCAACTCATCGTAGTTTCTCCCATAACTACACCAAAAAAGTAAAAGTCTCTCGATCACTATTACTTCCATATGAAATTATAATGGTCTAGATGTTATTATAATTTCATTCTTCTATAGCTGCAAGATCACCAATGATATCTGTACAGACACCAGCTTCATTTTCCTTCCCTATTCTTATACAGTATATAAACACACAGAAACATTATTAAATAGAATTACACACACACACACAATAATCTAATAATAACAATACAAAAAAATTTATAAGTCAAAGTAGTGGAAATGTTATGCTACCGATCGCGGTGGCCGTGCGGTTCTAGGCGCTGCAGTCCGGAACCGCGGGACTGCTCCGGTCGCAGGTTCGAATCCTGCCTCAGGCATGGATGTATGTGATGTACTTAGGTTAGTTAGGTTTAAGTAGTTCTAAGTTCTAGGGGACTGATGACCTAAGATGTTAAGTCCCATAGTGCTTAGAGCTATTTGAACCTTTTTTTTTAACCAAATGTTATGCTTGCAGCACTACGAAACTCAAACCACAACACATACTTAGAAGTGCAAAAACAAACATAATGCAGTGGTGTGCATAAAGGTGTGTTGTGAAAAACATAATAAATACTTAGTGCTGCAGAACAACTAAATATTAGACCAAGTTATCAGTGTCTAACACAGAAAAACAACGGTGTGCTAGTAGATGGCATTTCCCAATGCAAGCGAGAAAGCAATCTAAAACTACTGTAAGTGCAAATCAACATTTTCTTAACGAACAGCTTTTCGATTTAAAAGCATAATCAAAATGTAAATAACTTAATTAAAGACCGCTGATGATGCTTTACCTCAATAAAGCGAAAGGCGTCTGGTGAAAAAAAATCACACTTTTTTGTAATTTCAATGACAGAACAAAAATACCCTCACAAATTGTGAAGCAACTATGGACACTTTAGCCACTCAAATGAAGCATTAATCACAATGTTTACTTTTTCGTGATCTGTGAGGCTTTCAGAAAATAACTTTTCATAGTTCTTTATAAAGTCCACAGTGGTAAATCCACTGTGTTTTCGATAAGGGTGCGAATTTTTCTTTGCTCTCAAGTATCTTGTTACATGCTGTTCTGCCTATGACATAAGTACTACTACACTTGATTTTTCTTTCTATGTCAATAACTTTCTCCTGATCCCAGAAGTATTACTAAAACACTTTCCTTCATAATGTTCTACTTTCTTCTCTAGAATTTTCTCAGTCTCTCGAAAAGTTATTCTCATTTGGGACATTTGTTCTTCATTTAGTTTATTCGCTACTTTCTTTACCTGGGAAACCTTTTCCTCAACCTTCGATTCCACCAAGAGTTCGATTTATTCTTGCTTTTTCTCTGTCAGTTTCAAACCTATCATTAATGTCTATAATTTCTGCATGACTTGTACTATCAGTTTCATTTAATTTTTTTTTTCACCTTTCTTTACATTGACTAGTTCCTCAGTTGGGGAACTTATTTTGTTGTTTACTTTTTCTAGTTAGTGGTTCTTTTCCATTTGTTCACTTAAATATGTAGCGTTGCTGTGTTGTGCTATTAGCTGTGTATTTATACTGTGTAGCAATGCATACAGCTCTATCGACAGTTAACTATTTTGCTCAGTGCTATTTTCTATTCCTTTGTCTTCCTTCTCTGAATTTAGTTTTTCCATCTTAATTTGAAATGGGCTTAATAGCACAAAAGTTTCATCTCCAATATCCACATTCTCTAACTGTTTTTCTAATAGCAAAACTGATTTCTATGTGTACTAGCTATACTGCATATACTTTTCTTTGTCCATTTTCAATAATTATTTAAACCACATATATTACTATTTTTACAGTCCTATCTTACTCCTCACTGCTATAACAAATTTGTGCTCCTGAAACTTTTGTAATTCTTTCAAGGAATCCTGCGTACTTGTTATATTTACAACAGTATTAAGCTACTTCTGGACTCTTTAGTATTGTGAAAGGTCCTGTCACCAAGTGCCACATATAGAACTCTAGTTTCTATTATATTACTACTATTGCAATAATGTTATACTTGTGAATGGATTTTTAGTGTGTAAGGAGGTAGCGAATGTCCAGTGATGCGGAACCATGTGTAACACTATACTTCAAAAGAAAAAATAATTCTGCTAATGGAAAAGCCACATATAGTACTATTATATGGGTAATTGTGCGTGTAGTATAATGTGGTGTTCCCTAATATAACTTCATAAATAAATATAACTTTGTGAATATAGTTCTGAGAACGACACAAGCTTCTTTTAGCTACTACACTGACATTTATATACAGTTCTGATCTAGAAAGACCATGAATTATTACTCATTACTATGTGCAAAAGAAATTGGGCCAGGGGGAACTTTTATGTTTGCATTTTTTATAACCAACAAATTAAACAGTTAAACATTGTAAAAGTATAATACACACATTTAAATTTATTAAGGCACTTTGTTTATGCCTTCTCTTAATAAATGATCTGCCAAAAACCAAAGGTGGTCACCCTATATTGTTATTCAGTATTTATATAGAACCCTACTTCAGAGTTACTGAGCTGCATAAGCAATTTTCTTTTCATAACTCTTTGTACTTTGCTGAATTTCATTTATGACTGAAAGAAATTTATCTTTACTTTGCTCAAAACTTATTTACTCACTTTCACTTTAAAAATTAATTACAACAATTATTTTCAGATATTTATTCAAAGATGAAAATTAGTGCTAGTAGATACTGAATGATGCACTTAAAATGTTTTCTATGGTAGGTTTAATCAGAATAATCAAATACCAGGAGAGGATCCTGTATAGATGAGTGTTTAAAAATAAACTGACAGGGTGAACCAAATGTTATGTTTAACACAACAATTATTCACAAAAATTAATTTTGGAGTAATGGTTCACGCTTCAATAATTCTCATAATACTGTTCATAGCCTGTTGGCTGTAGCCGTTGGGTTTGGCAGATAGTAATGGTGGCTATACTACCCATGGTACAGCGTACACGTTTACTGAAGTATGGACTAATAAATTCTTCTTGGTTTCATTTTAACGTCCGTAACATAGCCCAACAACCCGTACCAAAGCCGTAATAATGCAGCAGTCGTCATCCGAGGCTGTTGTGCTGCAATTTCCAGGCAAGTTATCGCCTGCTCCGTCCGAGTTCTGCCACTATAACTACTACCTACAGACTGTGTCCTCTCGTTACCGCTCGCTCTACAGGTAGCGCGCCAAAAACCCAAGACACCTATTACACTTCCCACATTAACCTCCGTACATTACAAGAGCACTCCATCTGTTACTTAAAACGTACACGTTGCCCCTAAACGTGTACCATTTTAGACAAATGACAACTTGGACAAATATATAAAATTACATATACGAACATTTTCATTTCCTTAATCCACGACAAAATATTGTTCAGTATCTTATGCATTTAACATATTTATTCACTTAAGTTACCAACATCACTCTAATATCACATATATCACACTTTCCATACAGTCTTCCCATAGAATAGTTACATTATGACAAATTTTAAAGGCAAAAGTACTTTTTATATAAATTGGCTCTGAGCACTATGGGACTTAATATCTATGGTCATCAGTCCCCTAGAACTTAGAACTACTTAAACCTAAGTAACCTAAGGACATCACACAACACCCAGTCATCACGAGGCAGAGAAAATCCCTGACCCCGCCGGGAATCGAACCCGGGAACCCGGGCGCGGGAATCGAGAACGCTACAGCTCGACCACGAGCTGCGGACTATATAAATTAGATGACTGATTGAATATTAGTGTTATAAGTTGACAAACTATGTCTTTGAAATCCCTGGTAATTTCTAAAGGTATCAAGCAAGCAATGATCAGTCAGATACCGAGTGACAATTCGCAGATCGTGCTACGAAACTACTCGCACATCGCCGAGCTGCTGTTCCTCCTTGTAACCGTTCAAAACGTAAACTTTCAGAATGCACCATGTTTAAAAAAACAAGAGAGTCCTGAGGAATGAGGAACAGACAGACAACTTCATCTAGCATCGGCTTGTTAATCTGTGGGTGGTACTGTGACTTTCAGTCAGAAAAGGTATTTGTGGTTTATAGAGAAGAGAATGTGTGTACGGAGAATTGGAGGGAATCACTTTTTCACTCCCTTCGTCTCGCACAGATTTACAACAGACATGTATTCATGCTCGATGCTTTACCTTCCCGCTAAGCTGCGTCGCAATTATATATGCCGTCTCTTGGGTACATTAGCTTCTTAGAGGTGTAAGTCTGCCTGTTATTCTTCAGCGGTGGATTTCTGGACGTGTTTGTGTGTGTAAGCGAGGTGCTTTGTCTTTCGTCTGATGGGACCTGTCTGAGATCGCGCTAGATGAAGAGTGCTGTGGAACTGAAAGTATTATACACAAAACTGATAAACTCTGTGCATTTTGTTGTTTACAACCTGTTGTAAGAGCTAGTAGCGTTTATTTAGTCGTAGTTTTTTTTCAAATTTGCCATATCAGATAATCGGTTGTCCCATGTACGTTATCTTGGAAATAATCAGGGCCACATACGACAACGGAGATATATTTTCACACTTCCAGAGCTTAAGGATGTCCTTATTTAAGTTTTATGATTCATTTCAGAGGGATACATACCATTTATATGAAGTTATTTTTTTTGTTGGTGCTTTATTCTTCAGCTCGAAAAAACAGGTGATCTGATTCTAGATTTCGAGCTAAGCTTAGGACAGCTGACGTGTTTTTTAAGTTAAATTGTTAATGGTACGTTCTTAATAGTTCGATACACATCTGCACTACTTGCAGTTCTGTAGACTTTACTATGTTTGTGTTGCAGTCACGTGCGCCTCAGGCTAAACTCACAGACAGTAAACATGCTTCTAGGGTGACGGGTAGTACGACTCTCAGTCAGTTAACATGCCTGACATAGTCCTAGACAATCCACTGTTAAGGTATTTACTCCCTCGTCCAACATCGCTGTTCTTCAACGTGGCCGGTCGCAGTGGCCGAGCGGTTCTAGGCGCTACAGTCTGTAACCTCGGGCATGGATGTGCGTGATGTCCTTAGGTTAGTTAGGTCTAAGTAGTTCTAAGTTCTAGGGGACTGATGACGTCAGCAGTTAAGTCCCATAGTGCTCATAACCATTTTTTTCTTCAACGTGGGTTACGACTAGAACAAAACCGCTACATATCTAGGTTAATGAACTAAACCCCACGACACCACAGTAGCATTACCTATAACGTCTAAAACGATTTCGAAGAACTGCGATAATATAATTTTCGAATCCCTTGTGTGTTTCAGTAAAGTTGTCCCTAACGACTTCACCGATGAGAAAATATCCCATTTACCGATGTTGAAGTGTTTACCATTCGGAATTCCATCGAACCATTTTATTTTTATTTTATCAGGAAAGATATCCTCTCGACTTTGTTGTGTTGTGTGCTTTATTCACATTAGTTGATAGTTTGATGTCAAACGGAGGAATGGCGGCTATATCTACAATTTCAGGTTCTCAATAACGACCACTTTGTCTGGATGTGTGCGTGAAAATAGTGATATGCGCCAAGAACATGGCTGCCAGTAGTAGTAGTAAATCATGCAGTCTTAATGCCACGAAAATGCCACGAAAATGCTTTTCAGGGGCGATTTTTACGAGTCCTGAATATGTTCCCGAAAGCAAATTATTGCTAATCACGTAAATAAATAAATTTATTTAAGCAAGTGAACAATGTTAAATTGACTCCCTTACCACAGTTTGCGTGCAAGGTGATGGTACCAATGTTAAAGGTCCATATTTAATACTGTTCACACGATGTAGCAAGGTGCTCGCTAAAATTAATTTTATATTCTGTTGATTCATAGATTAATTTTTCGGTTGATATAATTTATTGTTGCAAAAACTGTTAATGCAAACATTAATATCAAAAACTGAAACAGATCGGAACTTTTAAATTTGTATTTTAGAGAGGTTTGTCACTAATGCTTCGTTTTTGGGCCGACAGAGAAAACAGTGGTAACTCATTGCTTATACATGTTTAGTGCACTCAATTTGCAACTAACCAATTATACTCACTGACAAATTTCTAAGACTAAAGTATCGGGTAGAATTTACCTTTTGAAAATATGTCGTTACTGTAAATACACTATCCAGTCAAATTAATGTGAGTACCTCTCAAAAACCTGTATAACCACCGTTTGTAGAGCGGATGGCAGCCAGACGTGCGAGGAGAGGTCTGAAAGGTATCGACGTGGATCTGGAGCCATGGCGACTCCAATGCCGTCGGCAGCAGCACTATGTTTCAGGTTGAGGATCCATAGCGCGAACGACTTGATCGAGTTGGTGCCACAGATTCTCGATTGGATTTAAATCTGGAGAGTTTGGTGGCGACTGGAGTACAGTAGGCCTTTGGCAATCACAATTTCAGTTAATTACAACACAGATTGAGTAAGATATCAAATCTCAAAAATAGGACAACCACAACAGGTAGACCTTGATTAATAAAAGTTTCAGCTAACCCAAATTTTGAAATAGCTCATAATTTAGTTAAAAGGGGACAGGTAGGCCTTCGGTAATAACAGCTTTAGTCAAGTAAAGTTACCATATACCAACAGGGAGGCCTTCAATAATAACAGCTCCAGTTAAGTAAAATTATCAAATTGAGAACAGGCAGTCCTTCTTTAATAACAGCTTCAGTTAAGTAAAATTAACAAATACCAACAGGCAGGCCTTTTTTTAATGACAGCTTCAGATACGTAAAATTATGAAACGAAAAACAGGCAGTTCTTCGATCATAACAGCTTCAGTTAAGTAATATTGTCAAATACCAACAGGCATGAATTCAACTGAAACAGCTTCAGTTAAGTAAAATTACCAAAATAGAAACAAATACAGGCCTTCTTTAATAACAGCTGCAGTTAAGTAAAATTACCAGATACCAACAGGCAGGCCTTTTTTAATGACGACTTCAGTTAAGTAAAAGTACCAAACAAAAAACAGGCAGGTCTTCAATGATAACAGCTTCAGTTAAGTAAAATTATCAAATAATAACAGGCAGGACTTCAATAATAACTGCTTCAGTTAAGTAAAATTACTAAAATAGAAAAGAGCCAGGCCTTACTTAGTAACAGCTTCAGTTAAACGAAATTACCAAATAGAAAATAGGTAGGCCTTCAGTGATAACAGTTTCAGTTACGTAAGATTGCCAAACAGAGAACAGACAGGCCTCCAATGATAACAGCTTCACTTAAGTGAAAATACTAAATAGAAAACAGGCAGGACTTCAATGATAATAGCTTCAGTTAGGTGAAACTACCAAATAGAAAACAGGTAGTCCTTCAGTGATAACAGCTTCAGTTAAGTAAGATTACCAAACAGAGAACACACAGGCCTCCAATGATAACAGCTTCAGTTAAGTGAAAATACTAAATAGAAAACAGGCAGGATTTCAATGATAACAGCTTCAGTTAAATGAAATTACCAAATGCAAAGCAGACAGGCCTTCCATAATAGCAGCTTCACTTAAAGTAAAATTATCAAAGATAAAAGTGGCAGACCTTCTTTAATGGCACCTTCAATTAAGTAAGGCTACCGAATGGAAAACAGGTAGGTCTTTATGAATAACTGCATCTGTTAAGCAACCAAGAGCTCGAATTGCCTCCTCACAGTGCGTACATCAGAAGGCTTATACGCAAGGAGGACAAGACTACACCAAACAGAAAGGCCAAGAAAGGTTACAACGAGAGAACCGGCCTTCCAAGGCCCTTTTCCTTGGATACAGACCGACAAAAGAAATATTAACACAGGAGGGTTAATTACGTGAAAGCAACACTAACTAGCCAAACGGTATACCCGCGTCACTGCAAGATACTGCCTCTACAACGACGACGAAACGCCTGACAGAAAAATAGGCTGCCAAACCCAATTACATAGCTTCAGCAGTTTTGAGACGCAGGCCCCTCCTAAGCCAATATAATTAACAGAGCGATGAGGTCTGAAATGCCCGAAGGTACCTCAAAATCCTCACCCGGCCGTATTGCAAGAGAAAGGCACTTATTTGGTGTTCGAAGACGTTTGGCAGTGAGGTCGGCTAAAACCCAAGCATCTAGACACTGCGTGATGGCAGAGGGGGAGGATGGAGGGGGGTTCGGCCACAGCACAGAAGAAACACGTTATCGCTCCGGCTCGGGAAATACCATCGGCTTACGCAGTTTAAGATGCCCTGTTAACAAACAACCAAGGCAAGTATTGACTCAAGAAAAGCGAAAAATAGCCACAATTCAAGAAACCAACTGGGGGGTGAAATAGATCAGCTGCGAAATGATGGCAGCAGACCTATGCGTATTAATAAGAGAATACCAGTTAAGGCCTCAAAATCCAAAACTCAAGTGAAGTTCACCAATCGAAGATGAAGCTTGCCGGTTCCGAAGGGGACCCAGGATTGAACACAGCGAAACTGGCATGAACTGTCTCGTCTGCTTGCTACGTCCACAGCTGGCTGGGCAGGCTACGCACGAATACGGCATTCGGAAGTCAGCCACGGATTCAATATGCCCAGCTACCAGTCGCCGGACTCTGTGCCCAAGACGCTTGCATAGGTGCTCGTCTTTGTCACCGTACGGCCCTCTCACGCCGTCCCCCTCGCTCCGTTACACTAGCCACGCCACAACACACCCCGTCCCCCATCAACAAACTCGAGCAAACATCTTAGTGGCCTCAAACCAGAGGGACATCACACGACAGATAGAGCTAGTGGCGTCAGGAATTCTAAATGTGACGCCAGCAACCCCGCCACGACTCAAATGTGGCTTCCAGAATGGTGAGATCACCCAGCCAATGCCACGAAACATTCCTTAGACGATAACACTCCCTTCTCCGCCCTGGGCCCTTCACTTTTCACGCCGCAGACGCCAATTTCCATGTGTCCGATGGAGCATAAAATACCGCTACAGCCGCCATCGACGGTCATATGCTCATCCGGGGCAATGCTGAACACAGTATGAGCCGTTCATCAGCAAGTTATGCTTCTCTGTCACGGCGCCACTTCAAGCGCAGCCGTTTTTGCTGTGGTGTTAACAACAGCCTACGCATTGGACGGCAATCCTCTAGTCCAACCGGTGCTACTCTCCGACCGATGGTTCGGAGTAACACAGAATTTTTAAGGGAGTCCATTACTTCTTCTCGAATGGCAGGCGCAAGTGTGAAGGGGTTACGATCCGCCCTTCTTACTGTCAGACGTGGTCGACTGCCATCAGGTAAGTGGCTGGCTGCATGCTACCTGCGGCTAGCCTGTGCACCCCTGCTCTACACTACGTTCTTTCAGTGCACCACTTGTTTCTCTTTCTCCACGTTTCAGTACGTGGCAGCATTAGACAAAGCTGTTTATTGCAGTGTCAGAATGCTTTCAAGAAACAGAGGTAACATCTGTTTGTTTTTAGTAATTTTGGGCTATTCTATCGACTAAGTAATTATTTCATCACGATAACACAACGATATGTACTGATGAGCCAAAGCATTATGACCACCTGCTTAACAGCTTGACCGTTCTCCTTTGGAACGAAATACATCACTGAATATGCGTACCAGGTATCCGACAGTTTGTTGGTGGTTTTGTGGAGGTACTCGTAGTGGGATTAGCTGACTAAGTACAGGTCATGCAGTTCGCATAAATAGCGGGCCGCTGATTTGCCCGATAGCGACCCAGATGGCTTCCATAGGATTTACATCAGGCGAATTTAATTGCCGATACATCAACGAGAGTTCACTATAATGCTCCTAAAACCACAGTAGCATAGTTCTGGCTCCGAGACATGGACAATTATGCAGGCGAAAGATGACATTGCCGTGGGGGAAGACATCAAACACGAAGGAATGCTGGTGGTTCGCAGCTGTCAGCGTGTCTTACATTACCACCACAGGTCTTATTCAAGCGCAAGGGATGTCTGCCATAGCATAATACTGCTCCCACAAGCCTGCGTCCGTGACGTACTGCACGTTTCGAGCCGCCGGTTATCTCGATGGGGGCGTCTGTGGAGACGACGCTGGACCTAGTGTAGCAAAAATGTGATTCACCCGAAGAGCCAACAAGTTTCCATTGATCGATGGTCGAATCCCGATTCTCCAATGCCCGCTGAAATTTTAACTGACGATGTCGTTGGGTCAACATGTGAAAACTTAGAAGTGGTCTGCTGCGGAGCTCCATGTTCAACAATGTACGATGAACGGTGTGATCAGAAACACTTGTTTAAGCACCAGCATTTCGGCAGAGATGCAGCATATCACCATCTACCCTACTTTACAGAGCAGACAAGCTTCCGAACCCCACGTTCTGTGAAGAGTTGTGGACGTCCAACAATTTAGCGCGTAGTGGTAGTCTCACTGTCCTGTCTCTACCGTGGATGCTCACGACAGTAGCACGTGAACATTCGACCAGCTTCGCCGTTTTCGAGATACTCGTTCTCAGGCTCTGCCCTTTGTCAAAGTCGCTTACCTCATTGGATTTCCCCATTTGTAGCCCATATCTTCGCTAGGGTGATCCCCCGCCCGTGCCTGCCCCGGTTACATACTTTTGTTACCACGACATGTGGCCGAAGTGCCATCAGGCGTCATCTAACGTTTCGGTGGGCTGTGATCATAGTGTTTGGGCTTGTCAGTGTACAGGGTGAATCAGCTGCCTCTACCGCTGTCGTTTTATGCAACCCGCCCTGTTACAGTTGGCCTCCATAAACCACGCGTGAGATTTTCATATTCTCTCGCTCACGGCGCGCACACTGTTAGCGCTACAGAAAAAATGAACTGGATCTCTTTGTAGGAAATTTAACGCAGTAAATTTCGTTGTTGTTGTTGTGGTCTTCAGTCCTGAGACTGGTTTGATGCAGCTCTCCATGCTACTCTATCCTGTGCAAGCTTCTTCATCTCCCAGTACATACTGCAACCTACATCCTTCTGAATCTGCTTAGTGTACTCATCTCTTGGTCTCCCTCAACGATTTTTACCCTCCACGCTGCCCTCCAATGCTAAATTTGTGATCCCTTGATGCCTCAGAACATGTCCTACCAACCGGTCCCTTCTTCTTGTCAAGCTGTGTCACAAACCCCTCTTCCTTTACTACTTTAAGTGTCTCGTTTCCTAATCTAATTCCCTCAGCATCATCCGACTTCATTCGACTACATTCCATTATTCTCGTTTTGCTTTCGTTGATGTTCATCTTATATCCTCCTTTCAAGACACTGTCCATTCCGTTCAACTGCTCTTCCAAGTCCTTTGCTGTCTCTGACAGAATTACAATGTCATCGACGAACCTAAAAGTTTTCATTTCTTCTCCATGGATTTTAATACCTACTCCGAATTTTTCTTTTGTTTCCTTTACTGCTTGCTCAATATACAGATTGAATAACATTGGGTAGAGGCTAGAACCCTGTCTCACTTCCTTCCCAACCGCTGCTTCCCTTTCATGTCCCTCGACTCTTATAACTGCCATCTGGATTCTGTACAAGTTGCTAATAGCCTTTCGCTCCCTGTATTTTACCCCTGTCACCTTTAGAATTTGAAAGAGAGTATTCCAGTCAACGTTGTCAAAAGCTTTTTATAAGTCTACAAATGCTAGAAACGTAGGTTTGCCTTTCCTTAATCCTTCTTCTACAATAAGTCGTAAGGTCAGTATTGCCTCACGTGTTCCAATATTTCTACGGAATCCAAACTGATCTTCCCCGAGGTCGGCTTCTACCAGTTTTTCCATTCGTCTGTAAAGACTGTGCGTTAGTATTTTGCCGCTGTGATTTATTAAACTGATTTTTCGGTAATTTTCACAACTGTCAACACCTGCTATCTTTGGGATTGGAATTATTATATTCTTCTTGAAGTTTGAGGGTATTTCGCCTGTCTCATACATCTTGCTCACCAGATGGTAGAGTTTTGTCAGGACTGGCTCTCCCAAGGTCGTTAGTAGTTCTAATTGAATGTTGTCTACTCCCGGGGCCATGTTTCCACTCAAGTCTTTCAGTGCTCTGTCAAACTCCTCATGCAGTATTGTATCTCCCATTTGATCTTCATCTACATTCTCTTCCATTTCCAGAATATTGTCCTCAAGTACGTCGCCCTTGTATAGACCCTCTATATACTCCTTCCACCTTTCTGCTTTCCCTTTCGTACTGGGATCGTTTTCACTAGAGATCGCAGTTTTCGACTTATTCAAGAGAAAGGTACAAAAGTGACCTTTCAAACGCACCACCCACTCTCACACTCGGCCCTCACCGGACAGCATTTCTGCTTTGTCAATCTGACTCAGTTTTGTAGTCACCAGAATAACACCACATCCCGTCTCAGCCCCTTGTTCGCTTCGTTTCGTTTCGTTCTCCTAGTTGGTTCACTTTCCTTGTCACGCAGATTATAATCTGAAATGGACGTGTTACCTTGAGCACACACCCTGATGTAAGGCGTCGACCTTATAGCCTGATTTCAGTGGCTGGATTCCGAAGAATTCGTTAACGGAAACGACGACTGGTTGGTGGAGAGCGGGCCGCCGGCGCGTGTTGACGGCAGTAAACAGGCGCTCAGCTGACTTATTTATAAAGCGGCGGGCGGCGCGTCTTGTTTACCGACAGGCTGGCCGTCTAATTATAGGCCGCCGGTCCAAGAAGGCGCCTCGGCGTTGTCTCCGCAACAAGTGGCCGCGCTCTCAACCTCCGCCTCTCGTCCGTTGTTCTTTCTGGCGTCCACTTTGCTCTACCGTAACTGATGAAGCGGCCAGTCGCGTTCCGATGTTATAAATTACACAGGCTTCCCGAAAGCAACGATAACTCAAAAAGCAGTCAAACAGCGCAACATGTGATGTGTCACAAACAAAACAGGAGAGAGTTGCGAGCCAAGTATTTCTGTCCGAGCTTACAGTGTGTCCGAGGAGCCTCGCACCCCTTCCTCAAAACAGTATGGAGTAGTTACAAACAAAACGGTGCATCCAGCGGCTCTGAATACCACCGTGCCTTACACACAGATCTACACAGAAGCGCCAAAGAACTGGTGTATTCAAATACAGAGATATGCAAACAGGCAGAATACTGCCCTGGCGTCGACAACGCCTATGTAAGACAACAAGCGTCTGACGCGGTTATTAGATCGGTTACTGCTGCTACAGTGGCAGGTTATCACGATTTCAGTGAGTTTGAACGTGGTGTTATAGTTGGCTCACGAGCGAGGGGGAACAGTATGGTTAGGTTAGGTTAGTGGTGTTTAACGTCCCGTCGACAACGAGGTCATTAGAGACGGAGCGCAAGCTCGGGTTAGGGAAGGATGGGGAAGGAAATCGGCCGTGCCCTTTCAAAGGAACCATCCCGGCATTTGCCTGAATCGATTTAGGGAAATCACGGAAAACCTAAATCAGGATGGCTGGAGACGGGATTGAACCGTCGTCCTCCCGAATGCGAGTCCAGTGTGCTAACCACAGCGCCACCTCGCTCGGTGAACAGTATGGCTCTGAGCACTATGGGACAACTTCCGAGGTCTTCAGTACCCTAGAACTTAGAATTACTTAAACCTAACTAACCTAAGGACATCACACACACCCATGCCCGAGGCAGGATTCGAACCTGCGACCGTAGCGGTCGCGCGGTTTCAGACTGCAGCGCTTAGAACCGCTCGGCCACCCCGGCCGGTGGGGAACAGTATCTCCGAGGTAGTGATGAAGTGGGGATTTTCCCGTACGGCCATTTCACGAGTGTATCGTGAATATCAGGAATCCGGCAAAACATAAAATCTCTGACATCGCTGCGCCCGAAAGAAGATCCTGCAAGAACGGGACCAACGACGGCTGAATAAAATCGTTCAACGTGACAGAAGTGCAGTACTTCCGCAAACTGCTGCAGAATTCTGTGTTGGGCCATCAAAAAGTGTCAGCGTGCGAACCATTCAATGAAACATAATCGATATGGGCTTTCGGAGCCGAAGACCAAGTCGTGTGCTCCTACTGACTGCGTGAGACAAAGCTTTACGCCTCGCCTGGCCCCTTCAACACCGACATTGGACTGTTGATAGCTGGAAACTTGTTGCCTGGTCGGAGGAGGCTCGTTTCAAATTGTATTGAGCGGATGGACGTATGGAGATATGAAGACAACCTCATGAATTCATGGACCCTGAAATTGAGCAGGGGACTGTTCTAGCTGGTGAAGGCTCTGTAATGGTGTGGGGCCTATGCAGTTGGAGTGATATGGGTCCCATGATACGTCTAGATACGACTCTGACAGGTGACACGTACGTAAGCATTCTGTCTGATCACCTGCATCCATTCGTGTCCATTGTGCAGCGCGGTGGAGTTGGGCAATACCAGCATGACAGTGCGACACTCCGCACTTCCAGAATTGCTACAGAGTTGCTTCAGGCACACTCTACTGAGTTTAAGTACTTCCGCTGGGCACCAAACTCGCCACTGGTGCTCTTACGGATTTATGAACAGCCGTGCAGGGTTCTTGGTGTCAGTTCCCTCCAGCACTAATTCAGACATTAGTCGTGTTGCTTCACTTCTGCTTGCTCGCACAAGTCCTACACGCTATTAGGCAAATATACCAGTTTCTTTAGCTCTTCAGTGTATGTGTCTCTCTCTCTTGAGATGCATCTCTGACGCTACGATCGCAGGTTCGAATCCTGCCTCGGGTATGGACGTGTGTCATGTCCTTAGGTTAGTTACGTTTAAGTGGTTCTAAGTTCTAGGGGACTGATGACCTCAGAAGTTAAGTCCCATAGTGCTCAGAGCCATTTGAACCATTTTTGAGATGCATCTCTGAGCAACGTTTCGAAGCGTTTTGTGACATATGTTTTTAACGTTTCTGAAGTTGCATTCCCCGTTTTGGGAATTTTGACTCTTCAATTAAATGGTCATTTTTTTCCGAACCCCTTCGTTGTTTACCATTGCGATGAGGAAGTTTGAAATTTGGCTCAAAGGTGTCTACGACTTTCTACTGAAACGGTGCAAAAGTGTGACGCCCTGCGACTTCACTCTCGGGTTCGGAGACGCTACAAAGGACAACGTGTCGACGCATTGATTAAAAAAAAGTAAAGAGCTCAGAAGTTCATGTGCGTTGTAGGGTGAGTTAATGACGTCACATTGGCACTACAGTTAACCGAAATTCTGCCCAGAGTCAGTTTGGCTTGCTGAGAAGGCTGTCACATTCCCCGTTCCCCTTGCTTACGTTTCAACCCGTCTGCCATGGAAGTCAGAACCACGACGCCTATCGTTGAAATCAAGTGCTTCTCACAAAGGAAACTCCCCATCCCACCCCCCTCAGATTTAGTGGTGCAATGGCCTAGTGGATAGTCCGTCAAAAATTCAACACAGATCGAGCTTGAGAACAGGATGAAGGCGTACTGAACTGTGAAAATAGATGCAAAATTAAAACAATGAACGGTTCTAGCTTAACAAGTGCAGGATTGAGTGGCTTTGGACAGCTGCAGTGTCGTGGTAAAGCGGTCACGGTGTTGCTCTGTAAGCCTGACGAGCCGCGTGCAAAACTCCCTCGCGCCTTTTATTTTTGTTTATTTTTTCACATCATAATGAAATGTCCTCCCCGTCATTGAAATGTTTTTTCTCTTTCTGTAGACTTGGCAGTTGTCGTACTAAACATTGGTTATAGAATATGAGTCATGTGGCAAGAATACGTTACCGTCGCAAGTAAATGTGATGAATAGTGAGAGCAAGAGAGATACCACATAGACGTCTCATAGAAATGGAAACAACAAATGAACGGGCGCGATTACGTTACAACAAAGGAACTGAAGAGTCAAAACTCCCAAAACGGAATACAACTTCAGAAACGTTAAAAATATATGTTTTGGCAGAGCACAAAGAAACTAGGTGATTGTGAAATTGTTGCGTTCATTTGTTGCGCCTTATGTGAAAAACTATTATGTTTTCATCATTTCCTTAGGAGCGATCACATTCACATTCACCCGAACACCTAATTCGGACAAGGAGGCATATGTCATTCGTATACCAGGCGTACAAATTAGGTGCTTAGATAAGCGATTCCTATCATATTACACATGCACTGTCATTAATGCCCTGTATGACACACCAGGCGTGTTTCCAGTGCAGGATTCGGTTGACTTGTCGCCACTTCATCAAACGTTTGTGGTTCCCTTTCGGCTGCTAATAGAGTAGTTGTGCAGAATCAACTGCCATTATAGGTCCCTACTTTACACCTCGCTGTTACGAACGGACGTTACACCGCGACACAGACATAAACAGCGAACAGCGGAAAAAAAGTTGGCTCTAGATTTCGCTTTTTGTCCTTCGACCGTTCCCAGTTTCTATTTTGCTTTTTTTCACATTTCGGTACACCTTCTTCCTGTTTTCACGCTTGATCTGTGTTCGGCTTTTGACGGGCTGTCCACTGGGCTATCTTACCACGAAATCCGAAGGTGTGCGACTGGGAGTTTTCCTTGTCAGTATCGAGACGAAATGGTTGCCTGTCGTAGCGGCGCTTTGTAACCAGAGCGTGGCTGCCTCTGTATATGTACACTTTAAAGTGTTCAACAAACGTGTGTGGGTGACACCGAGGGAATTGCCCAACGAGGGTTGTCTTACGGAGCCCCTTTGTTGTTTTACTCACACATGTGTCAGTGTCGTACTCCCCCGTGATCACACAACTGGAGAGTGCCTAACATGAGGGCTCCGAAAACATAAATACTCTTTGCTGCTTCGGATCACATTCAAATTTCGCCGAATGATTGTGAATGGTCCCTAGCGGCTCTCTTCTGCATACC
Organism: Schistocerca americana; assembly: GCF_021461395.2. Lineage (NCBI taxonomy): Eukaryota > Metazoa > Arthropoda > Insecta > Orthoptera > Acrididae > Schistocerca > Schistocerca americana. Next base: position 315,911,937 of record NC_060124.1, read on the forward strand.
AGACTAAAAATTGATGACCAAAGCGGTGCAGTAACGTTCAGTTGAATTCCCCGCCCACGATGCTCTTAGAGAAGGGTTGAATTTCCGGGCCATTGGAGGAGGCGGGGGGGGGGGGGGGCGGGAGGAGGGACAGATCAGCCGTGTGCCATAAAACCGTCGTCCTGTTGCCCATTGCACTGCGCGTCGTCTTAGAACGTGAAATGTGTGCAAATCAGCGCACCAAGGAAAGGGGTGCTTTCACTGACGCCATTTATGCGACTCTTTGAGGTCTCTTCTTTCGATACTAGGTGACGTTTGAAACACCACCTTAGAAAATTTTATGAATTACGGTGCTGATAATCCTCTTACGTTATTTGATTTTCAAACAGCTGAGCAGAACTGAACGTACTCAGACATTTCACTCTTTACTTATTCTGATCAACACTAAACTGACACACAATATTTTTAGCGCAACGCAGTCTGACTTTGAATAATCCCTACAAAAGAGTGGCCCTGACTAACAATAACCTATACCTTTCATGAATCACTTACCTCACAAAAATCTTCGTTACTCGGACTACTGCAATACATCGAGCACCAATACTGCCAGCTAAATGAAAGATTCTAACTACTGAAGGTACTATCTACTGATAGGCATATTTAAGAAATGAAAGATTTTGATAGAGAACAAACAATGTATTACCTTAATAGTGTTCAAAAGTCATCAGTTCATGATATCCAGTATTACAAATATACTCTTTCTGATGGACACACGTCCAGATCGTCCGCTCTCAAAATTCTGTCATCTCTCTCGGCGGCTCACCCCCAACTGCGCAACGCTATGCGCTCGCTGTTCACATCCAACTGCCCAACACTACAATAGCAAATATTCCAACAATGAAATCCAGCTACAGATTGCTCACAGCACAGTCAGTGATTTTCATACAGACCGCTACGTGGCGTTACCAACATAAAAACTTATGCAGCCTACTTACACGTTGTGTCTGAAATGTTTTCTTCAGCCACCCAAGAAAATAGCGTAATGACACGACTAGACATCGTGGTTCCGACCTCCATCGCAGAGGCGTTAAGAGAAGGGATGAAATGTGGGTTAAGGAGGGTCTGAAGACCTCCCCATCACGTGACAAGTCCATAGTGGCACTGGGCAGAATTGTGGTGAAATGTAGTGTCAACGTGTCATCATTACCCACCTTACAACTCGCATGAACTTTTGAACTCTACCCTTCTAAGGTTTCACCCCTCAACCGGTAAAAACGGAACCGTTATAGGGTCATTATCTGTCCGTTCGACAGTTAAAAATCATTTTTCTCGGGAATAGGTAGACGCGTCAAATTGAAATTTATGTCACATACCAAGATTTTCAGTTCAACCTCGACAATTTTTTTCGCCTGTGTCGACAACTTTCCATTTGAAGCATTGCCGAGCCCGAGGGCGACGTCGCTGGAAGACATGCTTTTGCGGCATTTGAGAAGAAGGTTTCAGGCACATTTGAGTGAAATGTCGAACTTCTGCGCCGGAATGGGAGAGAATTACGGTTTCGAAAAACCGACTGTTTAATAATGTCGCGCTGTGTACACTTATTTTCTAAGGGAATTTAATTATAAACAAAAATTTTAAAAAAAATCTTGCCTCCTGTTTTTCTGTGTATCCCCGAAGCGAGACTGAAACGGAAGTTATATACCATTAACCCTCCTGTACCGGAGTAATTGTGGGTCAGGTTAACTTTAATGCAACGCCTTCAAAACTGTGATTGTTGGTTGTCACGAAGGAAGCAGCGATGGTTGGGGACGTTCCTTGGTTTGAAAAAGGACGCCAGCAGCGCAGAGATACATTCCGGGTAGATTGTTGGCTGTTAGAACCAACCACATAATGGCAACGTAACAGTTCTGGAGACTTCCCTCAGAACTCGGTCGTGAGGCTCACATAGCTTTTTTAGAAACGGTCGTTTACAGTGGAAGTGGTGAACAGGGCCGCCCTGACAGTTTGCTGTCTTGTTGATGGGACCGGGCTTTTAAGTAGGACGCAGCAGGGTCACTCAGCTTCATTAACGTCTGTGCTCTCGAGCAGTCAATACGTAGCGTCTACGTAGTAAGTGTTGATCACAGATGCGTCAAACTGTGGAAAGTCTGGCTCTATGGCCTCACGCGCCTGTAGATGTCTTGAGAGCAATTGTAAAGCGACTGTGAGACGTAATGACTCCATGATTCGTGTGGTCGGAAGACGGAAGACAACCACCAACCACCGTCTACATATCATCGCGAGATGCTACGGCCTATAAGCTAGGTAACCCACCAGTCTGCTGCACTGTTTCTCCTCATTGCTAGTATTTCTGTCTAACGCTCGTCTCAACCCTGCAGTGGCTTCTTTAACAACACAATTTTTACTGTTATTAATGCGTGATCACATGTGAAACCTGATATTGAATATTAATGCAACCTTTCCTCCGGATTTCATTGGTTAGTAGGGGAGAGTCATGCGGTATCGACCTGCTTCAGTTTTTTGACTTTTCTGTGTAGCTGCTGTGGTTAATTGACATCTTAATCGGCATGCTTGCTACAGCGTGCGTATCTGATGTGTTCCAAAACGCCGAGCATAGGAATGGTGTTTTCTAGTGGGCATTCCTCAGATTCTATCTGTGATAAAAAGGAACGGTCATGTGTTTTCGATAGCCCTTGGCTTAGGGACATTTGTATTTCCAGCAGAAGGGTCGTCTTAGAGCCACTATCCCACAGTACAGAGACAAAGTATTAATATTACACACTTCCTCCTGATTAGAAAAACGGAGCCCATCGGTTGCATCTTTTTGCATGGTAGGCTTCATGGAACTTACAGAGGGATCATAATTCATGGCGGTACCTCGGAAAACCCCACAAAATGTTTTTTTTTTTCTATATTTTCGCCGTCACCAGCAAACCAAAACCCAGTCGAGGATTCCAAGTCGGCTAACACAACAAATGTCTGTAATTTTTACGATTTGTCCATAAGATCCCGATCTCGAACAATATTGAAAATTTTCTGCATATCTTTATCCATTTCCGACATACGAAGCTTCAAAGTTATCCTATTATAGGAGTAAAATACACACGAAAAATCCAGTGTGAGGTGAAAGGTAATTTAAAAATGATGCAGCACGGAGAAATATGTTGTAGAGTATCTCCGTTATCATACGGAAATCCCACGCTTCAGTACTGAAGCACATTCAAAATTCTTTTGCACGTAAAATCAGGTCAGAGGTGTAAAATTACGAGGAATATTCGGAAAGTATGGAACGATAGGTAGCGAAATTGAAACCACAGTGAAAATCAAAATTGTTTTATTTGCAACAGTTAGCTACAACTTCCAGCTACTTATCTCTATAGTCGCTGATCCGACTTAGACGTTTGTTGTGGCGTTGTACCAACTTTCCAATACCCTCGTTATAGAAGGCAGCCACCAGTGCTTTCCGCCAATTCTCTACGCTGGCCTACAGCTCATTGTCTGTGACAAAAATTTTATCTTCATAGCCAGCGGGTCATGTGAGCAGAGATGAAACTCAGAGGGAGTCAATTACCCGCTGTATTGTGGGTAATCGAACATTTCCAACTGAAAACGATGCAGGAGCATCTTCATTGCCCCTGCAGAATGCGACTGAGAATGTCTTGAAGAAGAAAACGCACAACACTTATGTAATGCTGGCTGCATAGCTTCAGGCGAAATTGCTCATCAGGCCCTCATACTTTGTGGGAGACGCTCTTGTTCTAGATATGTTTATGTGCTCCCTGTGTGCTCAGAACGAAAAAGAATGACGTAACGCAACCAACGGGCATACTAGAGACACATCCCAACACACCTGTGCAAAACTTCAACCCCTTATAGTTTTGCATTATTTCAGTTTCACATCAATAAACTATCTAAATTTTACTGATCAATACATATCTCTTCATACGAGCTAGACGCCCTACTGCAGCAGCAAAGGAAAGGAACAAGAGAAAAATGGCCCTATCGGCGCACGAAACCTGCGAATACCTTACTGTTTAACAAAAAAACTCTGATGCCTGGCTGCCTCATCCACTTTCCTCAGCAGGCTTAAAAATTTTATCAAAAATTTTGGCATGCGACCATATTCGCACTTTTTTATGCTGAGAGAGAAGAAACGATGGGAGTGCCAAAGAGAGGGAAAAATACTAAATTCTGGAAGTGATTGTGTTATAGAAAGAGCGAAAGAGACAACGATAATGTGAGAGGAAGAGAGGGACGTGGTGGCTGTGGAAAACAGTTGACAGTGACAGAACACAGAGTAAAAGGAAGTGGAAGTGGGTGAGACCCAGTGATAGACAGAAACAGTGTATGATAGTGACAATGAGGAATAGAATGATAGCGACAGTGAGAAGGTACAGCAGCAACAGGAAGGAAGGAATGAGATATTGGCAGTAAAGGAGAACAAGAAAGAAACAGTGACATGAGAGGAACTGCGTAGTAGGACAGAACCAAAGGGACTTTGTGTGTGACACGAGAGTCATTGACAGAGAGCCACAAAGAGATACTGACAATGAGTTCGGATGACTGTGTGATAAAGGACACCTGGGAGTGAATGGGCATGCGCAACTTACAGCAATGGACTAGTTGGTGTGGTGAGTTACAGTCAGGGGAGCTTGGAGAATTTGAGGTGATTGCCTGTAAAAAATAGCGTGAATGTGTTCTCACGCCAAAATTTTTGGGAAAATTTTTAAAAGTGGTGTGGAATGTGAATGATGCAGTTGGTACCCCCACTTTTTAGTCAGTCTTTTAAATAAACAGGAGCATACTTACATTTTTTGTGCTCCATAGGAGCATTTTTCCGCTGGTATACTATTCTCTTACCACAAGACACATTCTATGAGTAGCACAATGTAATAGTCTTTATTTCTTAACTATAGTACTTAATTACATCAAACATTAAAGAGCTACAATTAAAAGGCTTACAGAAAGTGTCTTGCAGAATACCGTTTCTTAATGATACACTGCACTGATATGTATTAAATAATAACAGAACACATAAGCGAGGGAACGTACTGTTACTATTTTGGCTCACTTCACTAATGTTTAGATGACTGTTTATAGAGTTTGAGAATGAAGTACAAAATATTCTCTCGATCCACATATCTAAAATGTGCCCAGCATCGACAGTTGGCACACAGTACCCACTCTTCTTCAAATTGTTCCAGACACATAATACACTTTTCATTCTCTTCTGTAGACCCACTGTTTCTAGTAAATTACAGTTTTGTTCACCGTTTTGTAATTGGCTTTCCCCACTCAGCTTTGAATGCATATTTTATTTTGGAATGCCCAACTTAAGTTAGGCTACCTTCAATTCTCTTCAAGACTTTATTTTTTTCTGCTTTAAATGTCACCTCTTTGGTGGTGATATTTATCTTTTATAGTTGTCGCCAGCACTCAGCTGCCTCCCTCCCCTCACGGTCATTTTGTTAGATATTTCCTTGCTCACAGCCATTTTCAGTCACTCCTTATTCCGTTTTCCTCTTACTTTTCTATCATTTTCCGCCATTTCGATCTGAAGAGAAGTAAAAAGAAGAAAATATAACTTAAAATTGAAATTACTTCTGGTCGATGCTGAAAGACAATCGGATGACAGATACTGAAGAACAAACATGCAGTAGGTTCTGATGTTTGTTAGATGTCTTTCCTTACATAACACAGACAACCGAAATACGCCAACTCTTAGACAGTTTTGCAGAGCAAAATGAACCCAACCACAAAAGTAGGATATAAGAAATTAAATCAATAAAATTTTATTCAAGCAACAAAGTCCAGATAATGAAATTCATTGTCATTAGTTTTAGTTTTCCTCATTCCTATAGACTTTGGTAAAATGTGACCATCTTTAAAAAATTGAAAGACCCAGTTAGTTATTATTTTCTTAAACCTTCTGGGCAAAATAATTTAAATTTATTATCTAACTCAATACAAATTTTCTCCCCATATCTAGTTTTCTAACATTCGCAGTCAGTAATGTAATGCAGTTCACTTACTTCTAGCTCACTAATCTTTTTAAACAAATTGGAATTGCTTGCAATATTTAGCTTCTTCAGTACAGAATCCAATTATATAGAATAAAATAACAATGTATTATATTTTTAATCTTATATATATAATTTAGAATAACTCTCTTATCGTTTTGAAATGAAAATTCTTTCTTTACCTTTTTGTTGACTAGATTTTTAGTATCAACATCTCTAGTTATCTGATTGTACTCTAGCTGTACCTTTTCCTTCATTTCGCTCTCTCTTAGTCTTGTCATTGATTTGCCATTTAACTTCTGAACATTCTTGTAATTTAGAGTGAATCCCTTTACTTTCATCTCTGTTTTATTATCATTTTTCTCATAGTAGTGACTTTTTGGGGCAGTTGAAGCACAGTCTATAATCCAGGAATTTTCCTAATTCATCAGTCCATTCACCTAACATACAATCTGTTTCCATAGTATTTTCACCATCATCAATATAAACTACAGAATCAGTATCAAAATATATAACATTTTTTCCTACTTCATCTAACATATGATATAATCTAAGCCTTGCATTTGGTGTAGTGAATGCAGCTATGAAAATATTTGTAGCTGTATTATTTTCCACATAATAATCCTAGAAATTATATCTCATGGAACCATATACTCAGTAATAAAACTGATATCTAAGTTACCTAATCAGTCACCCAGCAGTATCTCATAAAAATGATATAAATTTCTTATATATTCTGTTTGACTCATATTTCTACTTGCCCAAATTTCCCCCGTACTGAATTAAGTCATAGCAAAAGCTCATTTTCTTTCATTCTGTCAGGATCTAAGTCAATATTTAATTTCTCTGTAATTGTTTTGGGATACTCTTTGTCAGTTTCAAAATCATGTGAACTGGTCTCTAATTTTATTTTCAGAAAACCTTTAACATAATCTTTAAACAGCATATTGCCCTTAATTTTTGTATTCCAAAACTTCACACACATTTAAAATTTCGTATCCTATTTCTACAGTTTCTTTCACTTCATCAGCCATCCAAGTTCCAATAAAATTTATTTTGTCATCATTGTGATTGCATTTATCTATTTTTGTCTTGAGCACATTTAACACACAAAGGAAGCAACAGTTTTTCATTTTCATCTATTTCTGTACGTACAGGCAAAACAGGGTGAGAGAATCCTCTAGGTGCCAATACCTTACATTTTATTAAACCACACCAATTTTTAGAATAATATCTTGGTCTACACATTTGTCTCCAGTGTTGTTCATGATAAAAGTCATAAAATTGCACAGTAGGATAAAGACTACAAACATCAAAATATGTTATTTTTGTGCTAACACCATTTTTCTTAATTTTATTTTGCTTTATATTGCTTAATTTTATTGCATTTGTTCGAACACCATGAAAAGCATCTCTTGGATTACATGGTTCAACAATTTAAGGTAACTGTTTTAGTTGCTTGATCTTTTTATGTTCTGGCGAGTTCATCCAATCTCATTCCCACATCTCCAATAACTTACATCCAGCACTTCATATTTCTGCACGTCTTTTTAAAGTCTTTTGATAAAGATCATCCATTGTTTCTTTATTTTTATTGTCAATTGTTTCACTTTTGAAACGGTTTTTACATCCATGCCAATAACAGCCATGGTACTGATAAACAGTATTAGCTGCTTTATCAAATCCATCTACTTTTTTCACCAGCTATTCTTACTTCACCGCCATCAAGAGCATGTGAGATATTGTTATTGTTTAAACTGTTTAACCAAGCTATGGATTCCTTACTACAATTCTCCCTCAGTTCCTTATTCAATAGAGTGATGGCATCTTTTGGCAAATATTTATATCTGTAAATAGCCATGAAAACTCCAGTGATGGTTAAGTAACAGAATGGATCAATATTAGCTATCTCTAGAAATCGTTTTCTTAGTTGCAAACAGCCTCTTCATAATATACCTACATCAGAATTACAGCATTAGTTAATTTCTTTCTTCACATTAAACACGTAATTTTCTTTAACTCTGGAGGTATGCCATTTGAGAAATGCTTCTCTATCTTCTGGCTTCGTAGTGTCAACACAGTAATATTCAGTATCAGGAACTGGTCCAATATAATTTTTATTTTCTTTTGTATTGAACAACTGTGGGAAGTAGCCTTTCTTCAGTTCTTTAAAATCAATAGTTTTTGGAAAGCTACTGAGTGGTCCTTGCATAAAGTTAATGCCATCTATAATTTTTATGCCTAACTGTTTGATCTCCAATAACGTCAGTTTACTTCGTGTGTAGATGGTATACAGCTTTATTGTATTTTTAGCACAATACTTCAAAATAAATTGTGAATCATAACCTTTTGCATACCGAGCTATGAAAGGGTGATAAGTGTTTTTTTTTTCAGATGTCATCCATCTACAGAATTTATCATTTGTCTCAAATTTATAAACAGTATCTCCATTACAATTGTGAACAATTATGAGATTTGGAATGTGCATTCCAGTTTCTTGAGTAGCTTCATAGTTAAACCACATATACCTCTCAGTATATGTACAATTCACTCTCCTAGGGAATCCATCTTCACAGTATTTAAACTGTTTACCAGCGACTATTTTATTGCATTCAAAGCATTGGTAAGCATAAAAATCTTTAAATTCTCCATTAATATAAAACCATTTTTATTACAATTTGGACAACCTTGCGTTATAAAATCCTTGCCAAATTTTCTCTTACAAATATCAACTTTTTGCAATACAGGTTGCATATAACATTTGTGATCTTTAATTTGTACTACCTGATTACAGTTTCTGCAAATCTTAAAGCCACATTAAAGTTTTTCAGATCTCAAACAAATCCTATTGCATTCTTTACATTTATAAGCTGTAGCACAAATTTGTTGGTGAATGTTTAAGAATTCTTCATTATAACAGTATCTAATGCAGTTTTCAAAGTAAATCTTATTTCCATCACTTTCATGTTCTGGACTTCTACATGATATGCACAGTTTTCTCTCTGTCTTACATCTGTGCATGTCCTTGTTGTTATGTGGCCTATTACAGTTATCACAGTAATATGATGATCGTAGGAAAGCTGTCACACAGTTAATCATATCGAAATGGTTGGGTTCTGGATACAGGTAAATCTTTATTTCTTTCTCAGGACACCTATAGACAACTGAATTGAAATTCTCGGCACTTAAAACATTTATTTGAATATCCCACAAGTCTCCAACATTTGTAATGTCATCTACAGTGAACCCTTCTTCATTGTATTCACCCAACCGATTACATAATATGTCAGTTAGCTTTTTTTGTAATTTGTATGTATCTCCAACTCTGATTTCCTTAATCTCATTTGTAGTTAGTTCTCTGCCCAAAATGTTTTTGTATGGTGTGTTAATGCCACAATTACTGCTCTAGTACAATGCAAGTTATCATTATTATTAATTATTGTGATACATCTTTTAGTATTCAACTACATTTATTATGTTTTTGCCACCGCCACTATCTCTAGGAATTGCTATCATCTGAATATTAAATGAGGTATCTGCTATATCAATACGCTCATTAGATGTTAAGTGTGTCCAATTTTATCGCACAAAACTTGAACAGACTCTCGAGTATTATTCAATGCTCTATATCCTGTGGAAATTGGACAAAACATTTTTGGGTAGTTGATTGTTAAACTCAGCTTATCCACTTTTCTAAAATTAGTTCTCCTTTTAGCTACTTTTGCTATATAATTGAGTGCTTTCCTTATATAATCTGTTTTCTCACTCAGACCATGTTTTAAATTTTTCATTAAATCTCAATGTAAAATCTTTAATCTCGAATAATTCCTTTTTAAATGGTTTAATGCACTTTTCTTGCTCAAATAGTTTGCTACTGAAAGGGAAAGTTTCATCTAGCCTCACTATTCTTTCCTCTCTCAGCAGGCAAGCATTTTCAATAATGCAATCATCAAATCTGTAGAAATAATTTATATCAGGTTCACATGTTGGTCTTGATCTTATTTCTTGGAATACTTCTGGATGAAATGTAAACTCTTGTAATCCAATGGCATTAATTAACTCTGATTTATTTAATATACTGCATCCTCTGATACCAAGATTTTTAGCTAGAGCTTTGAGTTCATGTACTCTCAGATTATCGAGGGTTCTTGTATTGTAGGAGGAGGAGGCAGATTATTTGAAACGATTAAGTTAATTAAATCAGCTTATCTAATTCCACTATAAACTGGTAAATTGTTCCTTCTACAATAATCTCAAAGTTGAGCGACTGTAAACTTTGTCAACAGTGTGTCCATCTTTTTAGTCCTTATACTGATTAGTGATTAATGTTGTATTTTTTCATCAGTTCTTTAAAATCTTTATTATAGAAAGTTTTTCCATTATCTGTTTGCAAATTTTTTGGCTTACATTCATTTCTAAATATTTTATCAAATGCATCAACTACATTCTCACTTGTTTTATATTCAACAGGAACAGCCCAAGAAAATATTGAAAAGACATTGATAATGAGTAATGAATATGTATATCATTGATTTATCTTCGAAATTGCTTTCAACTTGCCAGAACCCATTTCGAGTAGATCAGGCTGCCATAGATCGTCAATACTGAGAGAAATTACATTTTTCATTTAAAATGTTTTCTCATCAGTTTATGTAATTCATTAATGATTTCTTCAGGAATATTTAAGTTGTCTGATAGACACCCTTTACCTAGAATTTTTTTTTAATGAATTTACTTTTCTTCTTTTTACAAACTGTACAAAGAACAATTCTTTGTCTGCCATTGCTTGTGATAACTATGTCAGGTTCATGGACATCAGTAAATATTTTACACTTCAAACCATAGTTGCAGTTATCCATTAACATAGAATAAAAATTTAATGAGGCTTAAATTATTTCACCAAATACAATTAACTTTACACCAACTGGAAATGTTTTAACAGAATCTTTCAATCTTACAGTTAAAAAATTGGATTTGTTTAGTTATTGACTGATTAGAAGGAGTTATTTCATAAAGATTATCATAAATTCTTATCGAAATATTGAAATCATAAAAAGATGAATCTTTGTTTATATTTTGGTTAGTAACCATAACTTTTTTAAAAAAATAAATCTGTACTCCAAATTAAGAATTTTTTGTTCACCTTCAGTCATAAAAGTAAAATCAATGATTTGTTTATCATATACTTTATCTTTAAGGTTACTTAAACGTTTCAAGCATGGGGCTAAATCTGTTTTCGAGAAATAATCCGAAAAAAGCTTTTACTACTCCTTTTATGGTAAAGTAATTTGATAGATCAGTTTTTGTGATATAATTGAAGGGGTCGGAGAGATATAGTCACAAGCCACATCGAACTAGTTTTGAGATACAGCGAGTTTAAAGTTCCATGGACATCTGAAAATGTTTAATACAAAATAGAAACTTTATTTCTATTGCAAACACTTGCTTAATACTTGCGATGCTTGTTGTTAAATAGTCAACTCTCTGGATGCTATAAAATATTAATTTTAGAATGATTCTAATTAATATGTAGTCAATGGTGGCTTATGACTATATCTCCTAAAAAATTCTTTAAAACATAAAATATGAATTTGTAAGGATTTATTTTAACTACTCTTACACAGCAAGCAGAATATATAATTATTACACATTAATATATACATATCAGGTATCTGAGATGTATAAATTACATTTTCATTGATACAGTTACATCAAGGAAGTTCCTCAACCTCATCATTGTACACATTATTTCCAGTACATGACCAAAAGAAATCTTGATTTGCTGCAGGCATGTAAGGCATAAGAGACAGCACATCATCAATTTTTTCTGGTTAATTGGTAGCGGATTTCTGTACTTTATTGGCAGCTGATATGGATTTGGTTTGACTAGCCTTCCTTTCTTTTTGACACGAATATCCACTGACATGAAAGCTCCTACGTCCAATTAAGAGTGCTTTACACTTAGCTTGAAGGGATCTTCAGACTCAAACTCAATTTGAGTAACATCACTGAAATGGTAGGGATCTCCAGACATTGATTCTGTACATTTTGAGATCAGTGTCTTCAGGCTTTCCAAACTTCTGAAGTCTTCTCTTTCCATTTTAGTTACAATGAAATGTTTTGGACTCACAGATTTTATTACTTCTGCCCATTCATCTGGAGTGTACACTACTGAACGTCTGTTTCTTGCATACCGTTCAATGCAACCAAAATCATGATCGCAAGGTAGCATGGTGTGACCCTCCACAGGGAAGTAATGTTGGACAGAATCAAATCTTTTGGTAGCAACAAAGGACCTTTCCAAAGCAATAATAGTCCAATTCTTTGCCTGACCCTTGCAGTTGTCTGTGATTATGTGGAGATGTTTTGTCTGAGGATTAGGTATCTCCAAGTACTTCAATAAGCAGCTCCCAACCTCATCTGAACCCTGTCCTCCATCTTGCTCATTCCACAGAAACAAATAACCCTTATTTGATCTACAGTCATGGATACCATAATTGTATGTCCATATTTTCCTCTTGTAAAATGCTGGACCAACTGTTAGTTTAAGTGTGGGGAACGTTTGCTGCATATCCATTGCTATCACTTGATGCTCTTTCGGATTTTCTTTAGCCAGAGCAGTTAAAGATGCAATCATATTTTGTCCCCTGTCAACCTTTATGAGATGCAGTTCATATTGTTGTTTCTTTTCTGTGACTTCTGCTGCACGTAATTCTGGGTTATTTATTGCAATTAGAAAGCAATCACATTTTAAACAGGTGTCGCTTCTTGGTAGTTTGAAGCCTATGTTAAATTCAGATACAAAAATTTCTCTGAATTTACTTTCAGCTACTGCAGGAACCTGCTTTTCCTTGCAGCATTCTCAGTATTTATCTAGAAATAAGGAAGCAGTTGTGAGATCACAATCCAAATACACTTTATTGGGTTCTGTTGCCTACTGTAATGACTGTTATATTTCGGTATGGCGTTGAGAAATTCTCTAACACTTTGTACAGCTTCGTCTTGAAATTTATGTGGGTATTTTCCATGTTTTCCTGAAAGAAAAAAAGATGAGCTTATATCCTCTTGCTAATAGAAACATTTGTATAGTACTCAGTTTGAGTACATCTGTAACTTATAGCACAGAGTAACATACAAACCTCCTCCATCTTCTTTTGGCACTGCAAATCCCTGCTTCATTTGATGTTGCATATTCCTCACTCTTCGTGCATGTATCTGTAAGCCATGAACCCTTAGGAAAGCTTCCTTGCAGATCATGACTTCTATTCTGCATACCCTCACATTATAAGAAAATGTAACATCCCTGGATGACATTTTCTTGGAAGTCTTTTTTGGATAGCTTTGAAAGAAATTATCACAAATACAACAAAACGAAATAAATATACAAAATATTAAAACCTTTTTCTTTTAAATAGGGAACAAACCTCCACTTTTCCGGTTCCATTTTCATACAGCTCATCAGGTAAGTATTCTGGGCATTAAAGTTTCCCATGTCCCAAAATGAATGAAAAATGTTTTCTTCCTCTCCAAGCAGATTTGTGAAGCATTTATATAAACAACTACAGAGACTTCCTATAGTAGCAGCCTGAACGGTCTTGTGGGTTTTTAAAGACTTATACTGCTGACCAGCATTTCGTCGACATTTTGCTTTATTTTTCTTCCACTGATCAATATTTCCCTTTCTTTTCTATGAAGGCTTTGGTTTTTCGGGTGATTCTTCATTTATTCTAATTGTTTCAAGCTATAATATGAAGAGCAAAATAATCTAAGAATTTGCATGAGATATAGTCATAAGCCACACAAAACATTAAATTTCGCTAAAATCACATTACTGAGAAAATATTTTTGTCACATCTTTTGCCTTTGAAATTACATTATTGCACCATTAAGCAGTAATATAAATGTGTCCATCAAGTTTCATCATTAACACACAGGATGGCTGTCAAATGCGTTGCCAATGTTGAGAGAAACAAAGTCACAGGCCACAGGAAATTAATCACCAGAAATAAACCGTTTTATGTACTTACCAAAACATCATCTGAGCTGGAACTGCTGGTCGATGGATGCCAAGATTCATCACTGTCAGGATCCAAAGGGTAAAGCTCTTCACTTACACCACTGTCTGTGTCAAATATGCGTTGAACACCTGAAGACGCTTCAGACTTTCCTGACCCACCTGCCATTTTGCTGTGGCTTGTGACTATGTATCTTCTGAAACTACCACCAGATGGCAAAGCATAGAACTGCACTCCATCATAGCCTGCCATCTGTTGTAGTAACATGGAACTTTTTCAACACATTGGGAAGAAGACATTATTAAGAATGCAGCAACATGAAAAACTCAATTTCGTGAAAGTTGTGGCTTATGACAATACCTCTCTGAGCCCTTCAGTTATTGAACTGTGTTAGAATGCTTGTATATTCAGGTTTTGTATCACATTCTTTTTCTATATATTGTTTTGTAACTACATCATTACCATTTACTGGATCTTTTATATCCCCAATTCTTCTGCATTTAAAATCAAGATATTCTTTAGTTGCCTTAAAAATGTTTTTAATTCTTTCCAAAATTCCATGAGTAAATTATTAATTTTTGCTTGAAAATCTTCAAATTTTGAAGGAAAATTCTTGAGTTTGTTATCAAAAATGTCTATTTAATAAATCTAAAATATTACTTAACTTATAATTTTTGCATATCAATTCCAAAACAAACACATATGACCAAAAATAAACTCATCAAAATTTTGTATTATCTCACTATTGTAGTACAGATCATTTATTCTGAAATAGTTAACAAGGTGTTTTGGAATATTTCCTCCATATGAATCAAAAACTAATTTTCTATCCTTATTTTTATAGTAGCAAATCCAGTGAATGCCAATATAGTCAGAAGTATCTAAATTTATTATTCCACATTCTAAATTTTTCACTTCATTTGGCACTTCATCAATCATAAAAACGCCTTGACAATGATTAATTTTTAATTGGTTAACAAGTTTTTCTATATCAAAATTAAATAAAGGATTGTTAAATTTTTCGTTTTTTGTTTTGTTTTTTTGTTTTGTTTTGAGTCCAGACCGCCTGTCTAACCTGGCTCCAGTTGGCCCAACACCAACAGCAGTTGAAGCTTTCTCAGGACAGTGTCCAGCTTTCTTTTCCTTTTCCAAATTATGTCTTTTTTGTTTCTCTAACTCTTTACTGAGTTTCTTCTTGTATATAACTGCATTTGCAGCAGCAGATCCACCTGTAAGTGAATTAATTGTTATAGATATCTCAAAGCTGCTAATAATACAGGAAGAAATACACCTTCATGTTCCTTTTTTGTTAGATATTCAACGATTTTTCACAAATGGAATAGTTAATGTAATAAACAAATTTCCATGTGTTTTCTATCTTTTCTGTCCATCAGTCAAAAATGACTCAATCGTATTTGATTGTTCATTATTCAACTTAAGTTTAATTGATTTTGGCTGCTTTGTCACAAAATGTACAAGGGCATACCAACTAAACCCACATTATTAGTAGTTAGGAGCTATAACGTTAGATGCACTATGGGGCCCCTTAGGGACATAGCTGCCAAGGAGGGGAAGAAAGCCAGTGTTCACTCGGTGTCCATACTGGATAGAGTTATTGCAGATATGAAATGGATCCTTCCAGATACCATGAAGAGCACAGGGTACAGCCAGCTACTGGTGGTAGCTCATGTCGGTAGCAATTATGGGTGTCACTTTGGATTGAAGGAGATTCTCTCTGGTTTCGAGCGACTAACAAATGTGGTAAAGGCTGCTAGCCTTGCTTCAGAGATGAAAACATAGCTCACCATTTCCAGCATAGTAGACATTACCGATTTCGGACCTCTGGTGCAGAGGATCTTGCAGGGTGAGAAGTTTCCTCTGAATCAGAGGCTCAGACTATTCTATGAACGTTCAAGCTGCAGATTCCTTGGCTTTCGTTGTAGGGTGGTGCGGTTTCGGGTTCTGTTAAATGGTTCAGGAGTCCATTACTCGCAGGAGGATCTGGGAAAAATACAAAATGGGCTTCAGTTTCAAAGACTGCAGGTCGAACAAACAAATAGCGTTGATCTAGGAACAGTCGGTATAACAGTTGCAAATTATCGTAGTTGTGTTGTGAAAGAATCAGAGCTCCAAGCGCTAATAGAAAGCACTATTCCTCAAATCATTATAGACACTGAAAGCTAAGGCCAGAGATAGGTTCAGCCAAACATTTTGGGGAGGACCTAACGGTGATCAGGAAGGATAGGCTAAACACAGTTGGCGATGGCGTGTTTGTTGCTGTTAGAAGTAGTTCATCTTGTAGTTAAATTGAAGTAGATAGTTCCTGTGAGTTAGTAAGGGTAGAGGTCACTCTTGAAATCTGGAATAAAACAATAATTGGATCGTTTTACCGATCTCCCAACTCAGATGATGCATTTGCTGAAAATTTCAAAGAAAACTTGAGTATAACTTCAAACACATACCGACTGATACAATTATAGTTGTGACTTTAGTTTACTCTTGATATGTTGGCGAAAACACTTGTTTAGATCAGGAGGTAAGCATAAAACATCATCTGAAATTGTGCTGAACTCAGCCTCCGAAAACTATTTCGAGCAATTAGTTCATGAGACCACTCGAACAGGAAACGGTTTTGAAAACAACTTGACCTCTTAACAAAGGAAGAATCCTGAACTAATAACGAGCATCAAAACGAATCCAGGGATTAGTGAACACGGGATTGTCGTAGCGTGACTGAATACTGAAACTCTCAAATCCTCAAAAAATGAACAAAAAACGTGTCTATTCAAAAAAGCAGATAGAAATTCGCTTCACGCCTTCCTGAGAGACAGTGTCCACTCCTCCAAAATTAACAAAGTAAGTCCAGACCAGATGGGGCTTGAATTGAGAGTAATAGTATCGACAGCAGTTGACAGATTTTACCAAATAAATTAACAAACGACGGAGCTGATCCCCATGGTATACAAAACAGGTCAGCAAACTGTTGCAGAAACAACGAAAAAAAGTATGCCAGATTTAAATTAGCGCAAAATCCCAGTGATTAGCGATCCTCCACAGAATCTCGAAATTTAGCGCTGGCTTCAATTCGAGATGCTTTTGACAGTTTCTATAACGAAACTTTCCCTTGAAACCTTCTAGAATCCAAGGAGATTCTGGTCGTACGTAAAGTATGATAGCAGCAAGACACAGTCTATGCCTTCTCTGTGCGATAGCGATGGAAATACTATCGATGACAGCAGTGCCAAAGCAGAGTTACTAAACAAAGTCGTCCGAAATTCCTTCACTAAAGAAGTCTAAGTAAATACTCCAGAATTCGCATCAAGAGCAGTTGAAAACATGAAAAACTCCGAAGTATAAGATAGCTTTGGAGTAGTGGAACAACTGAAATCACCTGATAAAACCAAGTCTTCCGGTTCAGACAGTATACCTATTAGGTTCCTTTCGGAATATGCTGATGCAAAAGCTCCAAACTTAACTATCATATTCAACCGTTACTGACACATAGTCAACACGTCGCTCTTGCGAAACACAGCTTGCACTTTGTTCACACGAAGTGTCGACTAGGGTTTTCAAATTGATTCCGCATTTCTAGTTTTACAGAAGGTTTTTGACACCGTACTTCAAAAGTGGCTTGTAAGCAAATTCCGAGCTTGTGGAATATCGTCTCAGTTATACGACTGGATTCGCGATTTCCTGTCCAGGAGTTCACAGTTGGTAGTCTCTGATGGAAAGTCATCGAGTGAAACAAGAGTGATTTCTTGAGCTCACCAAAGTAGTGTTATAGCTCTCTGTTGTTCCTTATCTATACAAAGTATTAAAGAGACGACCTGAGCAGCCAACTTAGGTTGTTTGCAGATGATACGTTCGTTTCACTCCTAGTAAAGTCATCAGAAGATCAAAACAAATTTCAAAACGATTTAGATAAGATACCTGTATGGTGGAGAAATTGCCAACTGACACTAAGTAATGAAAAGTGTGAGGTCATCCACATGAATACTAAAAGCACTTTGT
This sequence comes from Schistocerca americana, assembly GCF_021461395.2. Classification (NCBI taxonomy): domain Eukaryota; kingdom Metazoa; phylum Arthropoda; class Insecta; order Orthoptera; family Acrididae; genus Schistocerca; species Schistocerca americana. The sequence goes on from NC_060124.1 coordinate 315,929,962, forward strand.
TAATCTTCGGTCCTCGTTAGTCAATAAAACCTAAGGGCTGTCAATTTATCTACATACGTAGGAATTAAAATCAAGAACAACTTAAATTGGAAAGGACACACAGAAAATGATGTAGGGAAGGCGAAACATAGACTGCGTTTTTTTGGCGGAACGCTTATAAAATGCAACAGATCTACCAAACAGACTGCCTACACTACGCTCGTCCGTCCTCTTTCGTGTACTGCTGCGCGGTGTAGGATCCCTACCAGAAGGATTACATCGAGCACATCGAGTACATCGAGAAAGTTCAGAGAAGAGCAGCACGTTTTGTATCATCGAGAAATAGGGGAGAGATTGTCAAGGACGTGATACAGCATACGGTGTGGAAATAATTAAAACAAAGGTATTTCTCGTTGTGGAGGGATCATGTAGCGAAATTTCCATCACTAACTTTCTCCTCCGAATGCGAAAATATGTTGTCGCTGCCGATAGGGAGAAACGATCATCCTAATAAAGTAAGGGAAATCAGAGCACACACTGAAAGATATGAGTGTCCGTTCTTTTCGCGTGCTGTTCGCGAGTGGAATAAAAAAGAAATATTGTGAAGGTGGTTCGATGGAGCCGCTGTCAGGCACGTAAGTGTCATTTGCAGAGTAGTCATGTAGATGGTCGATGTACACTGAAGCGCCAAACATACTGGTACTGGCATTCGTATTCATATACAGGCAGAAGACGGCGCTGAGGTCGGCAAAGCCTACGTATGACGTCTGGCGCAGTTGTTAGATCGGTTATTGCTGCGACAATGGCAGGTTATCAAGATTTAAGTGAGTCTGAACGTGGTGTTATGGTCGGCGCACTCTAGCCCCAAATTAAGGCTTTTGCTTTTCTTTAATTTCTGTGTATGATACTTAGCAAGTAAAAAATTTTTACACTCAGCATCCCCCAATAACTTGTGCGTCATGAAATGTTGTTGCTCCATTCTGCATACATAGTTGAGCCAGAACCTTTCAGTCAAAAGCTGGAAAAGGTGTGGCAACATCGTGAAATTTTCTTGGACGTTTTACATCTCTGCTTCTAATTCAGCTACCTCCAACACAAGATGTTCTTGGACAGGGTGGGGGGGGGGGGGGGGGGGGGGAAGGAGGGCGTGGATGGCAACAACATCATTTGCTGAAGTATTTATGGTTGAGTTAATTATGAAAAATAAAAGTCTGAACAGTATGCGAATGGAAAAAGTGTTAGCAGCCAGTAAAACATCTTCTGTAACGCCACACTAAAGTACTTTTATCCCGACGTTTTGCCAGAAAAGCTTCACCTGCGCTCGCCAGCTATTACAGCACCCTTTTTGAGACTTTTCTTGAACACTAGTTATGGCATTTCTTTACTTGTTACCAGTTACGGTGTTTCTTCATTGTGACCAGTGGAGGAGGAGGAGGAGGAGGAGAAGATGAGCGCTTAACGTCCCGCCGACAGCGAGGTCGTTGGAGAACGGAGCACAAGGATGGAGAAGAAAGTCGGTCATGTCCTATCAAAGGACCCATCATGGTATTCGCCGGAAGTGATTTAGGGAAGTCACGGAAAATGTAAATCTGGATGGCCGGACGTGAGTTTAAGCGGTAGTCCTCCCGAATACGAGTCTACTGTGCTAAGCACGGCGCCGCCTCGCTCGGTCGTTACCAATTACGGCACTTCTTTCCTTATAGCCAGTGACGGTATTTCTTTCCTCGTCGCCATTTACGACATTTTTTTCCTCGATGCCGATTTTGGCATTTCTTCCTCGTCAGTTATAGCGTTTCTTCCTCAATGCCAGTTAATATTTCTTTCCTTGTCGCCAGTTATGCCGTTTCTTCTTCCTCTTCAATTATGTTATTTCTTTCCTCATTGTCAGTTATGGTGATTCTTCCTCGTCACCAGTTAGGATTCTCATCATTCTCTGATTGGCTTTTCCCAGTCACCGTCTACGTTCTTGTGTTCGTAAATATACTTGTCGTTCAACATTAAGGTGTTAGGAAGTGAACCCACTACGAGAAAAAGTAGTTGCTGTTACTGAAGTGGCTTATTAAGCACGCACACAGCATCTAAGACGCGACACAGGGCAAAGCACTTTTACTGGAACTATGAGAGAATAATATTGGCAACACTGGTTCATGTAATTTATTAATATTGTAAAAATTTTCATAGTACCACAATTTGAGTATGATTATGGTTATGCAAGATGCAATTAAACTTCACAAACTATGTACACAGGTCTATTTCAGATTCCAGCGAACAATGACTATCTTAACTAGTACTATGTTCTGTCTGATTGCTCTTGCACTGTCGGTGGAGAAGTCCTGGCACAGTAGATACACACACGCTGCTGAACTGGGACTGGCGCTGTGCAGTTGCACGTCCACTTATATCCATGAAAATGTTCAAATGTGTGTGAATTCCCAAGGGACCAAACTGCTGAGGTCATCGATCCCTACCTAGACTTAAAACACACCCGCCCATGCCCGAGGGAGGACTCGAACCTCCGGCGGGAGGGGCCGCGCAATCCGTGAATGGCGCCTCAAACCTCGCGGCCACTCCGTGCAGCTACTTATATCCACGACTGCCTGATGAAAGTTCACTTGAAGAGTATTTTCGTGAGGTAAGGCAGAATCACTATGTAATCCGTGTTTAGTGCGTCTTCGATGATTTCGTAACTTTTAGGCACCAAACTGGTGGCTCTCCTTACTGTGTAGTACTGTCAGTGTGTAAGGTCACGTACCGTCTCTACTGGCGAACACAGCAAATGCTCAAGTAAACCAGACAAGCAGTCACGTTTCAGTGTCAAAGAAACTCGAGACTATTCTTACAGCGAAGATAGCAGCATTCAGTTTCCGCACGAGAACTTCCAAGAAAGCCGTCCAGCCACCCTCATTCCTAATAATTTCAGCTGGTTGATTTCATTGATTGTTTGATCTTCTTCGGACGATGAAAACTTCGCTTTTACTAGAGATCCGTGTCAGAAATTCCGTGCGACGAGTTTCTCAGTGTTAATCTCGTCTATGAAAGTCACGTGCTACAGAGGCATGGCAACACTTTTAATAGGCGTACCGTTTTCTGATACGTCATTACAACAAATCGTGCATGAAACGATCGACTTTTTATGTATCTTCAATGCACCTGTGCCTTGCAACTATATAGTTTCATAGCGCGGAAAAGATGAGATACGGCACTTGACCTTCAGAAAACTTATTCCAATATTGTGTCTGTTTGGTTGATCCTATGACATAAAAAGACATATTAAATTACTTTGCTTCTCGTAGTATCTTGCAATGTCCTAGACGAGTTGCTCGATATTTCACGTTCGAGAGACCTCCAGCACATGAAAAACAATGATAAGACCTTGTCCCACTGAAAGCCCACTTTCGGTCTCTTGTCTCGTGTGTGGGACGCTTCCGGTTTTTCAGAAGGTGTAGAGTGCATTCACGCAAGCATGTAACAGGAGCATTCAAAACTATACCTATAGTGTTTAGTGATGATAATGTCCATCCAGGTCACAAGATGAGTGTATAGGATGAGGGATTGAGTTATCTACGTCTACATCGACATATATACTCTGCAAAACACCGTGACGTGCATGGCCGGGGGCCGTCCCATTGTACCATTTATTAGGGTTCTCCTGGGGATTACGGTAGTGAGCGATTCCACCAGTCTGCTTTGACACATGACCTCATTAATATGGTTTAAATGGCTATTCTAAGCGCCTCCAGTATGGCGCCTATGACGTCACTACGTACACATTGTTTGAGGCGTCATGTCGCGGACTGCGCGGCCCCTTTCGCCTGAGGTTCGAGTCTTCCCTCGAGCGTGGGTGTGTGTGTTGTTCTTAGTATAAGTTAGTTTAAGTAGTGTGTAAGCCTAGGGGCCGATGACCTCAGCAGTTTGGTCCATTAGGAATTCACAGATTTTGAACATTCAATACACGATAAATATACAAAACATCAAAACTCGGGAAGAATAGACCCTAAATAATTATTTATCACCAGCATATTCCGGCGCTGTAAACTTGGTTGGCCTCATACTCACACGCACGCACACACACACACACACACACACACACACGCACGCACACGCACACGTGCGTGAGCCGACGTCGCCATCTGTACCCGTCCCTGGTCAGAGACGACGGAACTCTGATCAACCTCATGTTCTGGCGACAAATACTACACTTCACAATATCAGCGATCAGTCCAAATAACTGGAGGAATTTAATAACGGACAAAATGTCGTCTCTCATCTCCAATCGCAACATAGCATTGTTATATTATATCGTCGTGTCCATATCTAACAACAGAAGCGACAGAATAAATTAAACATCTTACCGCACCACAAACAGCAAACCAGTAATGCCAAACAATAAAACTAACTACAAATACTGCCAACGATTTCACACATCCAACTCCAAGGCTCAAATGAACCCAATACAACATACTACACTCAGTACATACACACAACCCCAGCAGAGGGCACCATCCAACACAATAAGACGACATCTACAAACACAACCAACTAATTAACTCCATGCTGCAGTGACGTCACACACAACAACACCCTCTCGTCACGGGTCAAAGCAGACGCGTGGAATCGGACGCTTCCATTGACCCTCTTCGTGTTCCATTCAAGAACGCAGCGCGGGAAGAAAGATTATGTGAATGCTCTGTGCGTGAGTAATTATTCTAATCTTATACTCACGAGCCCTATGTGAGCGATACGTAGGGGGTTGTAATATATTCCTGGAGCAATCATTTAAAGCCGGTTGTTGAAACTTTTTTAATAGGTTTTCTCGGGATAGTTTACGTCTCTCTCCAAGAGTATTACAGGTCAAATCCTTCTGTATTTCTGTGACTCTCTCCCACGGATTAAAAAAACTTGTGACCATTCGTGTTCCCTTCTCTGTATGCGTTCAGTATCCCGTATTAGTCGTATTTGGCACGGGTCCCACACACTCGAGCAATATTCTAGAACTGGTCGCACGAGTAATTTGCAAGCAATCTCCTTTGTAGGCTGATTGCACTTCCCCAGTATCCTACCAATAAACCGAAGTCTGTCACCTACTCTACCCACGATTGAACCTTTCATTTCATATCTAAAAAAATGGTTCAAATGGCTCTGAGCACTATGGGACTCAACTGCTGAGATCATTAGTCCCCTAGAACTTAGAACTAGTTAAACCTAACTAACCTAAGGACATCACAAACATCCATGCCCGAGGCAGGATTCGAACCTGCGACCGTAGCGCATTTCATATCTCTGCAAGGTGTTACACCCAAGTATTTGTATGAGTTGGCCAATTCCAACCGTGACTCGTTGATATTATAGTCATGGATACTACGCTTTTTCGGTTTGTGAAGACCGAACTTTTACGTTTCTGAACATTTAGAGCAAGTTGCAAATTCCTACAGCATGTTGAAATCCTATTAAGATCTGACTAAGTATTTATGCAGCTTCTTTCGTTATTGATAACTCAATGATCTGCAGAAAGCCAGATTTATATATTACTATTGTCTGCAAGATTATTAATATACAATATGGAGAGCAAGGCTCCCAACACACTTCCCTGGGCACACCCGAAAATGCTTTTGCATCTGACGATGACTCTCCATCCTAGATAAAATGCTGTCCTTCCTGTAAAAACGTCCTCAATCCAGTCACAAATTTCACTTGATACCTAATATGATCGTACTTTTGATAGTAAGCGTAGGTGCGGTAGTGAATCAAATGCTTTTTGGAAGTCAAGAAACACTGCATCTCCCTGGTTGCTTTGATCCAAAGTGTGGTGTCACCGCCAGACACCACACTTGCTAGGTGGTAGCCTTTAAATCAGCCGCGGTCCATTAGTATACGTCGGACCCGCGTGTCGCCACTGTCAGTGATAGCAGACCGAGCGCCACCACACGGCAGGTCTAGAGAGACGTACTGGCACTCGCCCCAGTTGTACAGCCGACTTTGCTAGCGAAGCCACACTGACAAATACGTTCTCATTTGCCGAGACGATAGTTAGCATAGCCTTCAGCTAAGTCGTTGGCTACGACCTAGCAAGGCGCCATAGCTTTTATAATTAATATTGTGAAGCATGTATCATCAAGAGCGATGTTCTACAAATGTGGATTAAAATTAAGTATTACAGCAACTGCGTCCATTTTCTAAGTTCTCATTTCCTTTTAACTGTTCCAGACCTCACGCCAATCTGCGTGAGCTTAACGCGTGCCTTTCGGCTTCCTCTCGTTGTGACTTGGCTGTCGTGCTAAGTCACAACATATTTGGCGACGAGCTAAATCGCGTTTGTACCAATTGCTCTTGCCTTAATTTACTTGTGTCATGGCTTCGCCACAATCTCCAGATGTACTGTCCGAATTTTACCGCTTGCAGATTCAGCAGACGCAGGCCTTATTGGATGCCCTTGGACAGCTCGTCCAGGGTCAACGTGCGATGCAAAACGATGCGGCCGCCGTCGCTCCACTGCTACCGCAGACACAACACGCAGTTGCACCACCTTTTCGTCCATTTGATGCGGCGATTTAAAGCTGGACGGAGTGATCACGCCAATTTGGATTCCATCTCGTCGCCTACAGAATTCAAGGTAACGAGCGGCAGCCTCACTTATTGGCGTGTGTAGGGGTGCAGACGCACCGTGTGATAGTGAAATTGTTTCCCCGACGCGACGTAGCAACTCTGTCCTACGAAGAAATTTTGTCTGCATTAGATGCATATTTCAAGGAATCAGTCAATGTAGTTGCAAAAAGGTATACGTTCTTTCGTACAAAACGTACGGCCGGTCAAACTAATCGGGAGTGGGTTGCAACTTTGCAAGGCCTTACTAGGGATTGTGCTTTTGAGTGTGAATGTGGACTCCCTTATTCAGATACTATGGTACGTGATGCAATTGCACAGAACGTTTCTGATGTTCGTATATGGGAGCAAATTTTGAAACTAGTCAATCCCTCCCTTCAACAAGTGATAGACATATTGGATAGACAAGACACACTTGACTTTGCTCAGGAATCACTTGCAACTTCGCCAGCCGTGTGTCACATTAACCGGCCCGCCAGGCGAGCTGCACGGAACTGTAAACAGCCCTCGCGCCCGTCCGCGCAGCTGTCGCCACGATCTCAACCACGTGTCCCGCGGCAGCAAGCAAATGCAGTGAAATCATGCCCGCGGTGTGCTACTAGACATTCGCGTGAGAATTGCCCGTCACGCCAAGCTATTTGTTTTTTCTGTAATAAAAAAGGACATGTTCAGAGTGTTTGCCAGAAAAAGCTCAGATCGGACACTCACAACTATTCCAGGCCCTTTGCTTCACTCTGGACTCAGAGTCGAACCAAGAATACTCAGGCTCGTGAACCTTCGCCCATGGAAATTCATGTAGTTAATTCCACTCCGCCCAGTGCCACTCTCTCTAACAGTGACTGTGTTCGTCCCACAAAAAGTGTGCGTCGACGTCGCCGGAAATCACGTCAATTAGCAAGTGATTCTGTACCAGCGTCTGTTCAAATTGCACGAGACAGTCGCTATTGTTGTCAGCAGGACAATAAAGTTTTTGTAGATTTGGACATTCATGGCAACGTGATCCCATTCCAGCTCGATATCGGAGCTGCAGTTTCATTGATCAATAAAGACACGTACAATCAACTGGGCACACCTCTGTTGCGTGCCGCAGTTGTTACGTTAAATAGTTATTCAGGTCAGAATATCCCTGTGTTAGGACAGTGCAGCCTTCTTGCAACATACAAGGGACAAACAAAACTTGTGTCATTTTATGTTCTTCGTTCTTCTTCTGCAGTGAACTTGTTTGGTTTAGATTTATTTCAGTTGTTTAACCTGTCTATAGTAAATCAGGTCCTATCAGTGAATCAGACTGTGCCTTCAGCCAGTGTTTCTCGTCTATGTGAAGAGTTTGCAGACATTTTTGCACCGGGCCTAGGTTGCGCTACGAACTATACAGCACATTTGGAACTGAAAGTCAACGCGCAACCGAAATTTTTCAGAGCGTGCAATGTTCCTCAAGCATTGCGTGATGAGGTCGCAAGAACATTAAACGATTTAGAATCACAAGGTGTGATTGAACATGTGCAGGCTTCTCTCTGGGCATCACCCTTAGTAATTTTGCCAAAACCTTCCAGAAAATTGAGACTTTGTGTGGACTTCAACACTACAGTGAATCCACAATTAGTGATTGCAACTTATCCTTTACCCCGCCCCGGAAGATCTTTTTGACAAACTGTGCCCGGGTAAATATTTTTCGAAATTGGACCTCGCAGATGCGTCCTTGCAAATACCAGTGGACGACGAATCCCAGCGTGTCTTGGTGGTTAACACGCATCTTGGTTTGTATCGATTCAAAAGACTGCCATTCGAGTGTGCATCCGCCCCTGCATTGTTTCAGCAATATCTGCAAACTGTTTGTGCGTCGGTCCCTACTGCAGCAAACTATCTGGACGATATTGTGATCTCCGGAAAGACGGAAGAAGAACATTTAGCCAATCTCCGAACATTATTTCAGGTCTTGCGACAAAATGGTCTTCGCTTGCGGAAGGACAAATGTGTGTTTTTTGCTCGTGACTTACCATATTTGGGACATGTAATCAATGCACAAGGCATACATCCTAGTCTAGAGCACCTCCGTGCCATACAAGACTTACCTTCGCCGCAGAATTTGAAGCAGCTACAGAGTGTGCTGGGTAAAATAAATTACTACCATCGCTATGTGCGCAATGCCTCTTCCATTTCAGCTCCGCTTCATCGCTTACGCCGTAAAGGTGTTCCGTTTGTCTGGACGACGGAATGCGAACGCGCCTTTCGCCAGTTGAAATCGGCGTTGCTTTCTAATACTTGCCTTACGCCATTCGATCCCCAGAAACCCCTTTTGTTGATGGTCGATGCATCGGATTTCGGGATCGGTGCTGTGCTTGCGCACAAAGATGGATCGCATGATCGCCCTATTGCCTTTGCGTCCAAATTGCTCTCGTCTGCGCAAAGAAATTATTCACAGAGAAAGAAGCCTTGGCTCTCGTATTTGGTGTTACTAAGTTTCATGATTTCTTAAATGGTGGTCACTTTACCATCATCACAGACCACAAACCTTTGACATCGCTTTTTCATCCGAACACGCCTGTACCTCCCCGTACAGCGCAGAAATTCATTCGCTGGTCCATTCTGGAATGCTCGATGGTTGGTTCTGGTCGATGCCTTCAGTAATTTTCGTTTTGTTGTACGGATGTCTTCCACGACGTCATCTGCCACCATCCAAGCGTTATCTGCTATCTTTTGTATTGAAGGTCTGCCACAGACTATTGTTTCCGACAATGGCCCACAATTCATGTCCGCAGAATTTCAGTCATTCTGCAAGGCCAATGGTCTTCAACATCTGACATCTGCGCCCTTTTCGCCTCAGTCCAACGGTGCTGCTGAACGATTGGTCCGGACTTTCAAGTCACAGATGTTGGAGTTAAAAGAGTCGCATTCTCGGGAGGACGCGTCGTTGCTCTTTCTGTCCTCGTATCGCTCTCAGCCCCGAGATGGTCACTCGCCGGCTGAGTTGCTCCACGGTCGTCCTCATCGAACCTTGGAACCTTGATGCATCCGCCGCATCAGGTTCCTGTGCAGCGGCAGACACCTGCTTTTGTTCCGGGCGACGTTGTCTATTATCGCAACTATCGCGGTTCACTGCGTTGGCTCGCAGGGCGCGTTCTTCACTGCCTCGGCCGCGCTACGTATTTGGTTTTGGGGGCCTTTGGTGAGGTGCGTCGACATCTCAATCAGCTGCGCCTGTGTCGTCGCACGGGTTCTGCCGCTCCCCGTCTGCTTTCAGCGACGGTGCCGTCCGGTCAGCGCCCTGGGGACCCATCTACTGGCTCGCCTCATCCCCAGGTGTTACCGACGCTGCCTTCCATTTTTTCCCCATGGCGACGCGCCGCTGCCGCCGCCGCCTGTTCTCCCGCCGGCGCCGCCCGCAGTGGACGCGTCGCTGCAGCCGCCGAGCGCCTCCCTGGGTCACGCGCCGCCGATCGCTTCCCGTGACCAGCTCTCCTCCGACGTGGAACTCTTGCCCGCTCCGGACCAGATGTCGTCTTCACCCGTCGGCTGCCCCGACCAGATGGAGGTCGAATGTTCGGCCCCTCCTGTCTCTTTCCGGGCGCATACACCGCATGTTGGCGTGCACCCTGGACTAGGTTTTCAGGCGTTTCCTAGCTCCCCTCGGACCGAATAGCAGGGTGCGGGTGGCACAGCCTCGCCTGTTGTTAGGCTCCCCACCTCGACGCATACGTCAACATGGGGTCCTCCCCACGGCGGGCGGAAGCCTTATAACACAACCGTACGCCGATTTGCGGGGGAGGAATGTGGTGTCACCGCCAGACACCACACTTGCTAGGTGGTAGCCTTTAAATCGGCCGCGGTCCATTAGTATACGTCGGACCCGCGTGTCGCCACTGTCAGTGATAGCAGACCGAGCGCCACCACACGGAAGGTCTAGAGAGACGTACTGGCACTCGCCCCAGTTGTACAGCCGACTTTGCTAGCGAAGCCACACTGACAAATACGCTCTCATTTGCCGAGACGATAGTTAGCATAGCCTTCAGCTAAGTCGTTGGCTACGACCTAGCAAGGCGCCATAGCTTTTATAATTAATATTGTGAAGCATGTATCATCAAGAGCGATGTTCTACAAATGTGGATTAAAATTAAGTATTACAGCAACTGCGTCCATTTTCTAAGTTCTCATTTCCTTTTAACTGTTCCAGACCTCACGCCAATCTGCGTGAGCTTAACGCGTGCCTTTCGGCTTCCTCTCGTTGTGACTTGGCTGTCGTGCTAAGTCACAACACAAAGCTTTCAGTATGTCATGTGAGGATTAAACTGGGGCATTTCTCCCGGGTTTTCCTTTGTATAGGAACATTTCAAAACGGAGTTAAGGATTTCGGATTTTGCTTTGTTACCCTCAATTTCAGATTCTGTCTCATTCGCTAGGGGCTGGACACTAGCTTTTGACCACTAAAAGCCCTGAAAGAGGACCAGAGTTTCTTTGGGTTCTGTGAAAGATCACTTGACAATATTCTACAACCACAGTCGTCGAAGGCTTCACGTATTGCTCTCTTGACAGCCGAACGCGTTTCATTTAGCATCCCTCTATCTCTAGCCTCTCGCTTTGTTTTACACCTATTATGCAATAATATCCACTTCTTTAGCAGTTTCTCTGCAGTGAGTGTATACCATGCTGTGAGCATCCTCACTTTTGAACCACAGAAATTACAGTACTCGTGAAGAGGAGTGAATCCAAATTTAATCTAAATGGTATCGTAGCGAGAGGGGTGCATCTTATAAAGAAAGAAGATGCACAGGTTGATCCCACTTTTCTTGACTTTAGGAAAGTAATTAACAAAGTCCGTCACGTCGTTTAAGGAACAAACTACGAGCTTACCAAGTATCGAATATGACTTTTGATTGGATTCAGGACTTCCTTTCAAATAAGACTCAACACTTCCTAATGGAACAAAACAAACAGATGTAAAGGTAATTTTATAATAGGCGATCAAAAAGCTTCCGTTTGAGAGCGTTGCTGCAGCATGTATGAAACGTAGCGTGACACAGATGTGGGATATAAGTACGACATGTAGGCAAGGGATTAGTGCAGCGTTCATGTCTTTCCAGCGTGCATGCAGTACAAGTGGCAATGTGAACTATGGCAACGTTATTACTTAATGCATCCAACAGGAACATGTAAGGTGTCAGGCAAATCCAACACCTTCCATGAAAACCCTGACATGATAAGCAAATCCAGTAGTATGTCACATAGCTCCGAATAAATCGTGACATTAAATTAACCAAAGTAATACGAGTAACGAGTGAGCAAATGGAATACCACAGACTAACACAAGAATGCCTAAATGCATGTCATATCTTCCCACCGTGAGACAGACGCAGTTCCGAGGAGAGAAACGAGAACAGAAGCCGAGAGCAGAACCGTGTTAAGCTAGAAGTCCTACGATAAGGGACGGACACCCACGCGCCAGCTAACCGACAGGACCACCCGCCAGCCCACGTTAAAAGCTAGAGCCCTCCAGAAGAACAGTATAGATCTTACGATAACACTAAAAGGGCCACACCAGCCGCAAGTTTTAGCGTGAGACTTTTCCGCGTCTCTGTTACGTTGCAAACGTTAAAAACATTGCCCCACCACGAAAAGTAACCGACAGGACCACCCCCCAGCCCATGTTAAAAGATAGAGCCCTCCAGAAGAACAGTATAGATCTTACGATAACACTAAAAGGGCCACACCAGCTGCAAGTTTTAGCGTGAGACTTTTTCGCGTCTCTGTTACGTTGCAAACTTTAAAAACATTGCCTCACCACGAAAAGTATAACGTTTCTCATTGGATAGACAGAATTTCTGTAGGCGGAGCTTAAGGTTAACATTGAGACCCTGATTGGTCAGATGAAAACACAGCCAGATAATTTTTTTTAAACCCACTTCGGTAAATTGTAGTAACGAGAAGTTAGGGGGGAGTTGCTTCCGAGACGGCGAGCTGAATGGAGCTGCGTCGCCCGACGCCCCCTGACACTGCCTAACCAACGACAAGATAATGAACGCACGCGATGCCGCATAACAGCGCATAAAGCTTCACTCAGAACTCCAGAAGTCTGATCTGTTACACCCCCGTTTTGCGTAATATTAGTGTCGATCGTCAATTAAAGCTCATGGTATTCACATTTGCTACGTAAGTTAAAATCTGAAACGCGATGATTTTTCTGTTATATAATTATTGAGAAGCCACATCAGCCACTGTAATTTACGACAAGTTAGATAAGTAATTAAAGATAATTGAGTGTCACTGTAGACCATTTTGATAGTTTTCTCTTTTGTGAAACTTAATTTAAACCTAGATTATAGGTGTGATATGGCATTGTAGAACTTGGAAACTCATTCAGGGAATATTCGTTCACATGTTTGTTGAGCGCAGTTGGTTTTTATCATCCTGTATTAAAACGTTTCCTTTTATCAATTGTGCAATTTATAAACAATGTTTTGTGAGTAGAATAAAAATTTCCAATGGTAAACTTAACTGCTTTTTCGACGTTATTTTACCAGCTAACTAAAAATAGGAAAGCCTTGAACCCCTTCCAACAAATTTAGTTAGTATTAAGATTTTTTTACAGGGAGTGCAGTGGAGCTGACGCTGAAATCATTAAGCATTTGGTTATATCATCGCTAGTCTCACTGAACTCTTCTGAACTCTACATGTCATGTGTGGTCTGGCGTCTCCTTACCAGCAACAGGTCCCAGGTTCAAACTAGTCAATTCCCTTAAAAAAAAAAACAAAAAAAAAACACTCAGAGTGTCGTTGCGCGAAAGTGGTAGGGAGACACGACATAAAACAGACAGACACCACGCAGAATGTTAGAAACAGCTTGCTGTTATTCTTTTCATGGCTGCCAAGGGACAAACACTGTTAGACCTCCAGGGGAGAATGAGGAATGCGTATGGACAGGGTGTGTGTCGAAAACCACTGTTGTGGAATGGTGCCCCAAGTTCTGCACTGGTTGGTATTCAACACGAGATGTTGGTCGATATTGAAGGCCAGCCTCACTCAAGTAGGAGACACTCCAGCACCTACCCTCTAATCCTGATTCCCTCCCATGCAATTATCACGCCTTCCGTCACTTAAAAAAGGCCTTGAAGGGTCGACGATTCCTTTCAGACGACGAAATGAGTTCTTTCAATATAGTGTGTGGGTGGGATGATTGGTTTAACGCTCATAGTGATTTTTCCTGATTGGCATTCCTATTAGGAACTTTGTAGAATTTGAACGGAAACGTTTTGATCGTCTCTTACAGGAATACCCCACTCACGTGTGAGAGAACCGTTAGCATGCACAATATATAAAAATTATCTAGTTGATAACGCCGTATGCTCTACGGGGTTTATAGCAGACGATGTGGTTTTCTACAATAAAGCAGTTGCGCGAATTGCAGTGTGACCTGTAGAGGTTAGATGGTTAGTGCAGGCACTGACAGTTGAATCTAAAAAAAATAAAAAAATAAAATACAGACTGTTCCACTCAAACCTCCCTGATTTCAACGACCCAGAAGAGAAAAACCACAGTAGATACGACAACGAAAAATGCACTACATTGAAGAGCATTTCAAAGAATCTATATTCCCGCGTCAGTATCGTCGCCAGAGTGCAGCATGGTCGCATGAAGTGAAAATGGCGACTCCACAGCAGATTACGCAAGCAGTAGTGTGGTTTGCAGAAACAAAATCGCTGATAACTGTGCAAACAAATTGCCGTCGTGTGTATGAATGTGATCCACCGGATGTGAAATCAATTAAGGAATGGTATAGGAAGTTTCTGGCAACAGGAAGTGTTCTGAAATATTCTGGTGGTGCACGTTACGGAGTTTCAGAAGAGACATCAGTCAAATGTTTCTCAGAAGCACACGTAAGTCAGTTCGTCAAGCATCTAGGTAACCTGATGTACCTCGACCAACATTGCATCGTGTACTTCATTAGCGTCTTCGAATGTGTGCTTGCAAAGTGAAAATTCTGCAACATCTGACGCCGAACGACAAACCACGCCGACATCAATTTGCTGCGGATATGCTGCAGCATATCAGCTTCCTGGAACGATGTTTATTCTTAGATGACGCACCCTTTCATCTATCAGGAAGGGTCAATAAGCGTAATGTTCGGATTTGGTGTTCGCAAAATCCACACATTGTCATTGAACAAATTTGCGATACCCCTAAACTAAACGTCTGGTGCGGGCTAATGCACGACAGGATTGTTGGACCGTTCTTCTTTGTGGAGCAAACAGTGAATGGGTCAGTGTATCCGGACATGTTGGAGCAGTCTGTGTACCCACAGATTCAAGACTTGCAACCCAACATCATTTTTCGACATGATGGAGCTCCGCCTCATTGGTCACCGGCCGTTCGCAAGTTCCTGGATATGATGCGGAGAACCCATTGCCTGGCCACCACGTTCACCCAACATTAAGCCGCCTCATTTCTTCATGTGTGGATTCGTGAAGGGCCACGTGTATGCGACCAAAATGGACGATATTCCTATGTTGCAACATCGTATCACTAATGCGATTGCAACAGTAACAGAGGAAATGTTACAAAGAACTTGGCAATAAACTGAATGTAGATTTGATATTCCTCGTGCAACAAATGGTTCTACATGTAGAGGTGTGTTGATGATAAACAAATAAATTCTTTGAGATGCTCTACAGTGTCGTGCATCTTTCATTATCATATCAAAGTTGTTTTTTTTTTTTTTTCGTGGTCTCTGAAATCAGGGAGGTTTGAGTGGAACACAATGTGAAATAAAAATAAAAAGAAGTGACATAGAACTCGTAAAAAGAAGTACAAATCCACAACTGTGCGATTGCACCGTTCACCACAGGTCATTCTCGTAACGGGCCTAACGTGTACTTAAAGTAAAATGACCTCGTTAAAGAAATGGTAGGAAAATTAGATGTCACACTGATGTTCATTGGAAGAAACTTGAGGATATGTAATTCATCCATGAAAGATGGGGCTTACGGAAAACTTTTTCGACGGATTCTTGAGTATTTCTTATCGGCCTGTACCGTTAGCATATTGGGTTAAGAGAAAGATAAAGAAGCTCCAAGGAAGAGCGGCGTGTTTCGTCAGGGCAAGCCGGCCGGGGTGGCCGAGCGGTTCTAGGCGCTACAGTCTGGAACCGCGCGACCGCTACTGTCGCAGGTTCGAATCCTGCCTCGGGCATGGATGTATGTGATGTCCTTAGGTTAGTTAGATTTAAGTAGTTCCAAGTTCTAGGGAACTGGTAACCTTAGAAGTTTAGTCCCATAACCGGCTGGAGTGGCCGTGCGGTTCTGGGCTCTACAGTCTGGAGCCGAGCGACCGCTACGGTCGCAGGTTCGAATCCTGCCTCGGGCATGGATGTGTGTGATGTCCTTAGGTTAGTTAGGTTTAATTAGTTCCAAGTTCTAGGCGACTGATGACCTCAGAAGTTAAGTCGCATAGTGCTCAGAGCCATTTTGAACCATTTAGTCCCATAGTGCTCAGAGCCATTTGAGCCATTTTTGAGTCAGGGCATCGTTTAGTCGGCGCGAGAGCGTTACGAAGGTGTACAACAAATGTCAGTGGTTGAAATGGTTGAAATGGCTCTGAGCACTATGGGACTTAACATCTTAGGTCATCAGTCCCCTAGAACTTAGAACTACTTAAACCTAACTAACCTAAGGACATCACACAACACCCAGCCATCACGAGGCAGAGAAAATCCCTGACCCCGCCGGGAATCGAACCCGGGAACCCGGGCGTGTCAGTGGCAGACCTAAAATTAAAGGCGTTGTGCACCAGCGAGAAGTTTACCGCCGAAATTGCGAGAGAGTACGTTTCTTGAAGAGTCAGGCAACGTGTCGCTTCCTCCCATATACAGATCTCGAAGTGAGCGCAATCTGAAAAATTAGATCTAACGTGGAGGTTAACATCTACATGTATCGACAACACACTCCGAAAGCCACACTTATCAGTGTGTGGTGGAGAGTGCTTCTGTATTAGCTCTCCTTTCTCAGTGTTTCTCATAGTGGTCATTTCGTGAGGTGTATACTGGAGGAAGCAATATGTTGTCCAACTCTTCCCGCAAAGTGCACTCTTGAATTTTCGATAGTGGACCTCTCCATGACGCACAACGCCTCTATTGTAACATCACCACTTGAGCTTGTTCAGCCTCTCTGTAATGCTCTCGTTCCGGCTAAACAAACCCGTGACGAAAGGTGCCGCTCTTCGTTGGTTCCTTATCTCTTCTATCAGTCCCACTTGGCAAGGGCCCCAGACTGATGAACAACAGTCGAGAACCGGTCGAACAAGAGCATTGTAAGCCGCTTCCTTCATGGATATCTTAGATTTCTTAAGACTCTTCCTGCGAATCTCAGTTTGGCGTCTGCTTTTTCTACTATTTATTGTATATGGTCATTCCGTTTAAGGTAGGGGTTTTGATAAAATATCGATATATCTATATATAGACACTTTTTCCACAAATTATTGATATTTGTCAGCTATATTTTCTCCATGATACATATTTGAAATGGTTCTTTTGAAGTTGTAGTAGAACATAATTTTACTTTCACTGTATGAAGGAGACGTACTAGTTTTTGAGGTCTGATCACGTCCAGTCCTTCTCTTTGACTGTATGAAGCAAGTATATGTGGCATAAAAAAAAGTCCGATTGCACTGAGAAGTGGAGGTGTAAATGGAACAACAAGATTTTCCACGTGAAGAAACAGCACATCAGTCGCGTTAAAAATAATTTTTTCACGCAATTAATAAGCTACTTCGTCACATCGTCATTCTTCAAAAACAGATGGGGACGTGTGGGGGAAATGTTGACGTAATTGGAGCTCGATGCTACTAACAGAAACTGAAACGTATAACTTCACCACGTAATTTTGACACTACAACTGCTAGGTGGCTGGCGTTTGCAGAAATGAAAAAAAAATGCAACAAGGAAATCGACATGAAGTGTTCCGGACAAATCCGATATGTGGCGAAACCGAACGACGGACCCATCGGACTCATTTGACTGTACTAATTACATGCAGTTACCGTTGTTAGCAAATTGTTTATCACCAAGCGTGAACGTGCCTCGGTTTCCTTTCAGTTCTCGCTCTAAAGGGTTAAGCAGGCTGCTAGCTTGTTGATGTACGGTATTTCTAATAATAAATCAATATTTGAATAAAATCAGCAGTATATTTACAATGTGCAGCCGATATTTTTATATGCCGGTCAATATGTGATACTTTTTTCTATATATCGATAGTCGATAACACTTTTTAAATATCGATATATCGGATTCCTGACATTTTTAAAAATATCAACAGTTCCAGTTAAAATTCGCTCTGTATAGTTGCTCCTAGATATTTTACGGTAGTTACTATTTCGAGAAATTTCTCTTCAGTAGTATAGTTGTACAGTAGTGAAATTATTTTCCTGTATATGCGTAATATATTACGTTTGCTTACGTTCATGGTCAGCTGCAAGAGCCTGCACCATTCATCAAACCTCTGCAGGTCGTTCTGCTAATTGATACCGCCTTCTGCCGTCGCTAGCTTCTTATAGGCAACCACATTAACTACAAACAGTCTTAAGGAGCTTCCAACGCTTTGTACTGCATCATTTGCATGCATTGTAAACAGTAACGATCATATTACACTTTCATGGAATACTGCGGAAATTATCTTTATATCTGTCGGTTTCGTTCCGTTAAAAGCGACTTCTTGAGTTATATCTGCAACGTAATCTTGAAATCGAGTCGCAAATCTGGCTCCCCACTCGACTGTTTTCACACTAAATAAGAATGCGCAGCGTTGTCAAATGCCTTCCTAAAATCAAGGAACTCGGCATCAACCTGAGCGCTGTTATCTATAGGGCTATAGATATCATGGAGCAACAGAGCGAGATGAGTTTCGCGAGATCTCTCTATGCGAATGTATATTGATTTTTGTAGAGGAGATTTTCGTTCTCCAAAAACGCCGTAATTCTCGAGGTTGAAACGTGCTCCTTAATTCTACAACACACTGCCGACGACGAAAAAGAACCATAATTATGTAAATCTGCCCTACGACCCTTCTTGGAGACGCGAATGACCTCTGCTTTTTTCCAGTCGGTAGGTACCCTCCGTTACTCTAGCGATCTACGATAAACTGCTGCTAGAAGGGGAGCAAGTTCTTTCGCATAATCTCTGAAGAATCTTATAGGTATGCTAATGCCTTCCCTCTATTTAGCGACTGTAGCTACTTTTCCATTCCGCTATCGGTTATCTCAATATCTGCCATTTCGACGTTCGTGCGACGATTGAAAGGCGTGACCGTTTCACGATCTTGTTACGATCTTCCATCGGGAAACAATTTCGGAAGATCGAATTCAGTATTTCGGCCTTCTCTCTATTATCTTCCATTTCGGTGCCAGAATGAACGGAGGATTTCGAACCGTTTACTGATATTATATAAGAAGAAAGCCTCTTATAGTATTTATCGACAATCATTCCTCCCTCGCGCCATTGGCAAACGGAATAGGAAGAAATACCCTCCGCCACATACCATAAGGTGGTTTGCGGTGTACAGCTGTGGATGTATATGAAGTGAACAGGGGATGCAACTGGACTAAAACAAGGAAATAGTTGACATGACAAATCCTTTAAGCATCAAAGTGTAAGTAGGTATTGGAGGGAGGTTGTGGGAGGAAGTAATGGTATGGGGACAAAGGGGAGGGGGGGGGGGGCGGAGACCGAGGATTGAGTTCAGCAAACAGGATGAAGACGCTTGCACGTGATAAAGCAGACGGTGGCAAAAAAAATCAGTCTACAAATTGTCGACTACGGGACCAGCAACATTAGACTAATTTCATTTTTGTACGTTCAGAGCTTGTTTCGTCATTGGACCAAACCTCATCATTATACTAGCTATTGTGGAGGATACTCTCGATTTTTGAGTGAAGGGAGTCTTGCCCCCTTGTAAGTGTCATACAAATACGAAATAAAATGAATCTGGGGTAAAGAGTTCCACTGCATCCTGGGAGAAGTTACAGCTATGGAAGAAGAAGAAGGAGATGTACAGGCTGTACATAAACTCCCGTTATTGTACCAAAATTATTATAGGCCTACGTGGAAAATCGTGGATTATTATTAAACATTTAGCAGCTCTCGAAGTTTTCGAATGTCCGTTGCTGCAAATTTGACTTAAGATTGCGTCAAAATAGCAATAAACTAGTAGAAGGCGCATTGTGCCACCTGGTATGCAAAATCCAAATGTGTGAGAAAATTGCTGCGGTTGTATCGACGCCGTTATTGCTAGCCATGATCAGCAAAAACAAGCATTAGCTTTACAGAGGCAGATAGTGTCAAAGATCTTATTCGAAGTGGACGTCCCCTGTGTCTCAAGGGCGTTTTGACAGAATGCAACCTGCATTTCAGCGCAGCAGCTAGAAGTCAACTGGCCGTATTAACTGCGGAGTTCTGTTCAGTACCTCCTCATTTGTTACCCAGTCTATCAATCTAGTCTGTAGCATTCATTTGTAGCACATTTCGAAAGCCTCCATTCTCTTCGTGTTTAAACTGTTTATCGTCCAAGTTTCACTTCTATGCACTGCTGCACTACAGACAAATACCATCAGAAAAGGTTTCCTAACACTTAAAACTACATTCGATTTTAATAAATTTATCTTCTTCAGAAACGCTTTTTCCCCATTG
Source organism: Schistocerca americana (assembly GCF_021461395.2). NCBI lineage: Eukaryota > Metazoa > Arthropoda > Insecta > Orthoptera > Acrididae > Schistocerca > Schistocerca americana. Next base: position 315,950,207 of record NC_060124.1, read on the forward strand.
CTAGTCTACGTTTTATATTCTCCGCCATTTGGCCATCATCAGTTATTTTGCTGCCCAAGTAGCAAGACTCGTCTGCTACTTTTATTGTCTTGTTTTCTAATCGCCGACCGCTGTGGCCGAGCGGTTCTACGCGCTTCAGTTCAGAACTGCGCTGCTGCTACGGTCGCAGGTTCGAATCCTGCCTCGGGCATGGATGTGTGTGATGTCCTTAGTTACCTTTAAGTAGTTCTAAGTCTAGGGGACTGATGACCTCAGATGGTAAGTCCCATAGTGCTTAGAGCCATTTGAACCATTCGTTCCCTAATCCAATTTCCTCAGCATCATCTGATTTAATTCTACGACATTCCAATTTTTGTTGATGTTCATCTTACATCCTCCTGCAAGAGGCTGTCACTTCCGATCAACATCTCTTTGGAGACCTTTGCTGTCCCTGGCAGAATTACGATGTCATGTTTTTATTTCTTCTACCTAAACATCAATATCTACTTCAAATCTTTCTTTAATTTCCTTTATCACCTGCTCAATGTACAGTCTGAATAATTTTGGAGACAGATACAACACTCTCTCGCTCTCTCCTCAACCACTGTTTCCCTTTGCCGTCCCACACCCTTACAACTGCCGTCTGGTACATGTAGAACTTTTAAGTAGCCTTCTGCCTGTATTTAACCCAACTACCTACAAAATTTCAAAGAGAAACGGTTTTCAACTCAAGCAACGTCCCAAATTTCTGACATATTGAGAGTTGGCGATATTCTCTTAGGATTTAAAGGTTGGCCTCAGCGCGCATACACAAGAAAACACGAGATGAGAAGAAAGAGCTCGCGACCTTCAATATGAATTGTCATGGTAAACTGATGTGACATAAGTCATGTAATAGCGATATGCACATACGAGTGTACAGATAACGATAGTATCGCCTATACAAGGCATAAATGGACAGCGTATTGGCGGAAATGTCATTTGTACTCAGCTGATTCAAGTGAAAAGGTTTCCGACGAGATTATGGCCGCACGACGGGAACAGATTCTGAACGCGGAATTGTAGTTGGAGCTAGACGCATGGGACATTACATTTTCGAGATTGTTAGGGAATTCAATATTCCGAGATCCACAGTGCCAATATTGTGACGAGAATGCAAATTTAAGGCACTGCTTCTCACCGCGGACAAAACTGTGGCCGATGGCCTTCAGTTAACGACCGAGAGCAGCAATTTTTGGGTAGAGTTACCAGTGCTAACAGACCAGTAATACTTTGTGAAATAACCACAGAAAAGATAATGGGATGTACGACGAACGTATCCGTTAGCGCTGTGTGTCGAAATTTGGCATTAATGGGCTGTGGCAGCAGACGATCGACGAGAGCACCTTTGCTAACAGCACGACATCGCCTGCAGCGGCTCTCCTGGGCTCATGACCATATCGGTTGGACCATGGGCGACCGTAAAACCGTAGCCTGGTCTCATGACTCCCGATTTCAGGTGATAAAAGCTGAGTGTAGGGTTCGAGTGTTGTGCAGACCCCACGAAGCCATCTATCTACATCTACCATCTACGTAGATACTACGCAAATCATATTTAAGTGCCCGGCAGGGGATTCACCGACCACCTTCAAAATTCTCTATTATTCCAATCACGTATAGCGCGCGGGAGGAACGAACACCTATATCTTTCCGTACCAGCTCTGATTTCTCTTATCATGATGATCGTTTCTCCCTATGTAGATCGGTGAGCCGGCTGGGGTTCGAATCCTGCCTCGGGCATGGATGTGTATGTTCTCAAATGGCTCTGACCACTATGGGACTTAACATCTATGGTCATCAGTCCCCTAGAACTTAGAACTACTTAAACCTAACTAACCTAAGGACACCACACAACACCCAGTCATCACGAGGCAGAGAAAATCCCTGACCCCGCCGAGAATCGAACCCGGGAACCCGGGCGTGGGAAGCGAGAACGCTACCGCACGACCACGAGCTGCGGACCTGTATGTTGTCCTTAGGTTAGTTAGGTTTAAGTAGTTCTAAGTCTAGGGCACTGATGACCTCAGATGTTAAGTCCCGTAGTGCTATGAGCCATTTGAACCATGTTTTGTAGATCGGTGTCAACAAAATATCTGCGCAATAGGAGGAGAAAGTTGGTGATTGGAATTTCGTGAGGAGATTCCGTCGCAGCGAAAAACGCCTTTCTCTTAATGATTTCCAGCCCAAATACTGTATCATTTCAGTGAAACTCTCTCCCATATTTTGCAATAATACAAAACGTGCTGCCCTTCTTTGAACTGTTTCGATGTACTCCGCCAGTCCTATCTGGTAAGGATCCCACACCACGCAGCAGTATTCTAAAAGAGGACGGACAAGCCTAGTGTAGGCAGTCTGCTCAGTCGAGTTGTTACATTTTCTAAGTGTCCTGCTAATAAAACGCAGTCTTTGGTTACCCTTCCCCACAGTATTTTCTATGTGTTCCTTCCAATTGAACTTGTTCGTAATTGTAATTCCTAGGTATTTAGTTGAATTTACGGCCTTTAGATTTAACTGATTTATCGTGTAACCGAAGGTTAACGGATTCCTTTTAGCATTAATGTGGATGACCTCACACTTTTCGTTAGTCAATAAACGACAGCGTCATCTGCAAACAACCTAAGACGGCTGCTCATATTGTCTCCCAATTCGTTTATATAGAAAAGGAACAGCATAGGGCCTATAACACTACTCTGGGGAACGCCGGAAATCACTTCTGTTTTACTCGATGACTTTCCGTCAGTTACTGCGAATTGTGACCTCTCTGACAGGAAGTCACAAATCGAGTCACGTAACTGAGAAGATATTCCATAAGGACGCAATTTTACTACGAGCTGCTTGTGTGGTACAGTGTCAAAAGCCTTCAGGAAATCCAGAAATACGTAATCGATCTGAAGTCCATTGTCAACAGCACTCAACACTTCATGCGAATAAAGAGCTAGTTGTGTTTCACAAGAACGATGTTTTCTAAACCCATGTTGACTGTGTATCAATAGACCGTTTTCTTCGAGGTAATTCATAATGTTCGAACACAATATATGTTCCAGAATCCTGCAGCATATCGACGTTAATGATATGGTCCTGTAATTAAGTGGAATACTCATACTACCTTTCTTGAATATTGGGGTGACCTGTGCAACTACACAGTCTTTGGGTACGGACCTTTCGTCGAGCGAACGGTTGTATATGATTGTTAAGTATGGAGCTAATGGATCAGCGTACTCCGAAAGGAACCTAATTGGTATGCTGTCTGGACCAGAATTTAAGTTGGTCGTAATTGTAATTGTAATTTTAATTCCTGAGCCATGGACCCAAGTTATCAACGAGCCACTAAGCAAGCTGGTGGTGGTTCCATAATGGTGTAGTTTGAGTTACATGGAATGGACAGTGTCCTCTGGGTGTTCGGATACTTGGAAACAATATGCAGCCATTCATGGACTTCATGGATGACAATGCGCCATGTCACCGGACCACAATTGTTCGCGACCGGTTTTAAGAATATTCTGCACAATTCGAGCGAATGATTTGGCCACCCAGATCGCCCGACATGAATCCCATCCAACATTCGTAAAACATTACCTAGAGGTCAGTCCGTGCACAAAATCCTGCACCAGCAACCTGGGTAATTATGGATGTCTGCAGAGGCAGCATGGCCCAACATTTCTGCACAGAACTTCCAACGTTGAGTCCTTGCCACGTCGAGTTGCTGTTCTAAAAAGGAGGTTTGACAGGCATCCCATGACTTTTGTTACCTCAGTGTATTAGTATTTGTGGCTCCGAAAATCCGCACGACAGATGTGAACACATCGTTAATAGCCGAAGCTTAATGTTTGATGTGATTAAAAAAAATGTTCAAATGTGTGTGAAATGTTATGGGACTTAACTGCTAAGGTTATCAGTCCCTAAGCTTACACACTACTTAACTTAAATTATCCTAAAGACAAACACACACACCCAAGCCCGAGGGAGGACTCGAACCTCCGCCGGGGCCAGCCGCACAGTCTATGATGTGATCCAATTCAGGATCGGGTGACAGGCTCTTTTTTCTTCACAAGGGTAACATTAACGGGAAATATTTATGTGGATATGCATTGGAAACATGAACTACCTATGCCAAACAAGAACGTCGCCTCAATGCTTTCCACATGCGGTGCCTGAGATCCATCCTCGGAGTAACATGGAAGGACCGAGTGACCAACGAAGCAGTGCAATCTAAAACTAACTGCAACAGTATTTCAGCTATCTTGAAGCAGAGACGACTCCGCTGGCTGGGACACGTCCACCGTATGGATCCTGAGATTACCACGTGAGGTGATGCTTGGAGAGATCTCTATAGCCAAAAGACCTGTAGGACGTCCTGTATTGGGGTTGAAGGACTCCTGTAAACGAGGTGTGGAGAGCTTTGGAATCGACACAAACAGATGGGAGGCACGGGCTAGCATGAGACCAGAGTGGCGTGATGATATATCATCTGGAATGTCGAAGCATGATGAGGGCTTGTTAGACAGATTAAGGCAGAAAAAGCTTATCACTGCTCCTGCCTCAGCAGCCAGATACACTTGTGACAATTGCGGCAAGAGATGCCGTGCTGCCATTGGCTTGACAAGTCATATGAAAAAATGCAACCCATAAACACACACACACTGCAACAATCATCTGCCAAGATGTCGTGGCCAATATATATGCTCAAACAGTTTCTGCTGCCCGAGATCGAAGAACTGCAGCCGTCCATCATATTGCAGTATGGTGGCGCACCGCGAAGTTGTAGTTTGAATGAGCGAGATGTGCTGAATGACACAAGAGAGAGATGGACTGGTCCAGATCGCCCCCATCGCAAGGCGACCGTCATCTCCCAATGTCTCGCCATTAGATTTCTCTTTGTGGGATTGCTTCACTGACCGCGTACACGGAACACCAGTCGATGACACTGCAAACCTACGTGCAAGAACGACTAAAACAATCCGAACTGCTGATACTGCACTGCCGGCCCGCGCAAGGGCAGAACTCTGATACTGCCTTCATGTACTACGAACGATGACTGTCCTAATAGAAAAGAACTTTAAGAGCTGGTAAACGTTTGAGAACAAATAAAATTCTCTGTCTCCAACAGTTTCCAAATTACCTTTTGAAATTACAGCGGGAAATTATGGACGGCTGTTCGGCAGCAGTGGTCGCCCACTGCGATTCCGGTGGTGGCGGCCTGTGGCAGGTGGTTGCGGTGCCGGTCTTGGCCGCCTGCGGGCTTTGTGGGCGGGTCGCTATCGGCAAGTGTTATGGCCGCTGATGGCGTACTTCCTCGATTAAGACAGCAGTAACGGCGGCCACTTCCCCGGCCGACCCACGTCGGCTCAAGTCGTGACGGTAGCATGCTGTGAGCCCACGTTCACCTCTCTCCCATCGCTTATCCGCCAGCTTTCACTCCAGCTGCTCCCGTGAGGCGAAAACAAGCACTAAGTTCATTTGCCCCTAAGCTTGAAGTTGCTGAATTTTGAACTCTTCTCTATAGCCAGCAATACAAACAACTATAATATTACAAACTCGATACCTTATTACAATCGTCGAATTGTAGGCTCACCAGACAAAAAAATTAGTCATATATGGTTCGACCCCAACCCGGCAAAAATTTACAACTTTCGCCATTGATTTAATCAATGCCCACTGGCTGCTAATGTCTGTCATTTCTTGTGCCACAAAATTTGTCACACACGTGGCCATGAAATACGTCAGAATTGTGGTCAGAGAAAGATCGTGATTGAGAGGGGCCGAAGATGTGTTTCACAGCTTTTGAATCAAAATGGCTCCCAAAACCGACAGGAATTGCTGCAGGCAATAACGAAGGTCCAGCCCAGTCTGCTAGTGAGAGAGGACTGCGAAGGGAACTGCGTGTAATAAATGTTTTGTTCTACGGTATTACCTTTATTGTGTTAACCGGCTATCATCAGACGTTACTATTGTCGCCAAAGGAGTTCTTCTTGGGCGACAACCCTAAGTAAATGTCTGATGATGACGTTGTAAGCCAAAAACCGGTTAACACACCAAACGTAATACTGTAGAACAAAACTAAACTAGCGCTTTTCATTTATTATAATGTCGTTCTACCAAGAACCGACGGAAGATTCAGTTAACATGGAACTGCATGTAACGAAGATTTGGAATATATCACCTCGCAGGAGGCCATTGCTTACACAGACACGTGAAGACGACAACAGCTGGCTGGAAGAACATGTGACTGGGTTTCTGAATACTCTCCAACCCACTTACGTCTGGAATCGCCTGCAAAATCATCTGTCTTGAGCTCCGCGGAAAACCTGTGGGACGTGCTGGAATAGGGGTTAAAACGCTAGCACCGGTAACCCCAGTAATTTGGAGGAACTGCGCGATCGGATTCTCAGCGAATGGCTTAACCTGGATGCGACGTAGCTACACTAACTTCTGGGCTCACTTTCAAACCGAACCCAGGCGGTTATCAATTCCAGCGCAGAATTAAACAGTATTAGATGATTCTTGTAATGACATCTCTAGGGACGACTAATTTTTTGTTAGTGAGCTCATTATGACTTTTCAGCAACAATGTTTTGACTTCTTTTGGTTCCCATTCGTCGCTTTAATCTTTTAAGCACCAGTGCCACCCTTACCTACGCCATTTTTTGTGATAACTGGAGAAAAAATGCAACCCTATTCCAAATTGAACTGCGAAGTGTAGTAAAACAGTCAATCTAACGAAAGAAATCCCTGGAAAAAAATACCCTAGTCCTCCTAGAAAGCGGTTGGAGCTATCGGTCTTCAGAACATGCTTGCACAGTCCCAAACACAAGCCTCGGACAGGAAGGATTAACAGACGATGACTTTGGCTACGCAAAAGGACAATTCCTATATGTGCTTGAAATGTTCAAGTCTTGAGATCAAAACAGACGGAAGTGTTACTGAAATCAGTAATTTAGAAGTGGATGTAATAATTCGAAACTAAGATGAAAGGCTCTGGAGAAGAGGTTCTCTGGAGATATTACCATATATGTTTTAGGGTACGAAAATTCCAACATGCTACAGGAAGAGAGTCGATACTAATACACAATAAATAGATGAGATATGTAATTAACAGCCAGCCGCTGTGGTCGAGCGGTTCTAGGCGCTTCAGTCCAGAACCGCACTGCTGCTACGTTCGCAGTTTCGAATCCTGCCTCGGGCATGGATGTGTGTGATGCCCTTAGGTTAGTTAGGTTTAAGTAGTTCTATGGGACTGATGACCTCAGATTTTAAGTCCCATAGTGCTTAGAGCCATTTGAACCATTTGTAATTAACACAGAACTCTTAAGTTAGGGGCAATAAAAGTGGAGGTGAATGTACGTAATCGGATGGCAGTTATCAGTGGAGCATAGCCAATTAAGGAAAATGCGCTTTATGAAAAGAAGGAAACCTTTTTTGATAGTCCATTTGGAAGATGTAAAGGAAGCAGTAACTGAGCGAGAGTAAATGACAGATTTTTTTGTCTTAAACAGTAGGGTGGGAACGTCTGAAGAAACAATTATAGGTTCTTGAAACGCAACGGAAGGAGACTAATTAGTCTATGCGAGAGTGTATTGTAGAAAAAGTATTTTTCTAGCTTGAAGATAGATGGGAGGAGCCTACGAGGAATCGTAAATCTATTATAAATGTGATGTTGTTGAGAAAAAGAAGAGAACACTACCGGGAAACGGAAGAGTATATAGACAACCGGAGAGCGCCAGCAATCACTATATTATGATGGTGGGGAAAATATTCTACAATAGCGTGAGAGTACCTAACACGAAAACGGAGGATGAACTTACAGATAAAAGGAAGTTATGTTTAAGAAAAATGCTATACCAAAACAGGCCGCAGAATAAACTTAGCATGGAAAGGACAGCAGATCCCTCAGCTATGTGCGAAAACCTAAGAGAAAGCGTTGTGGAAGCTCTTGGAGAAGATAAAGGAAGAAGGAATTTGTAGAAGAGTTTTCCAGTGAGTTTTGATCCAAGAGAAGAAAAATTGTGGTTTCGTACAGAGATCGCGGTGCTATAGCAAAGTCGGCAACGTAAAGCGATACCACAGACAATTAGCAAGGGCTAGCTGCAGTCGGCAACGACATATGGGAGACACTCCCCGAGACCATGCCTCCCTCTCAGCAACCGCATCGCCCTCGCACTGAGGTCAATATAGTGTCGACCATGACCATTCAAGACCACATCCCAGTTCGAGACCTCAGCTACAGCAGTCAACATCTTCGCTTAGGACCAACAAGTAGTTAAAGTCCCAGATGAATTTCCAGTGTTGTTCATTTTAACCACTGTACCTCAAGATAACAGTTTGTCAATTAGTGCATCAAGTGCCACTTTGCTAGTCCATGACAGTTGCAAATTATCCAGTACTCCTACGGCAAATCGGTGGGTCAAAATTAAGTAACTCTTGTATTCATTTACGTAATAAAGTAAACTAATATTTCATAAGTTCCAGTTTGATGAGCCTTCTTCCAGAGCAATCAAAAAACCTACAGTTGTGGCCAGAGGAAAGTAATTTCACCTGGTGATGACAAAGAGCGTGTATGAAATGGTTAAGTGACAACACATCAGAACCAAGAGAATTATGTGTCAAGATCAGGTTAAGGTGAATATCAGGGTGGAGAGAAATGAATATTGGTGCAGACTTTGCTGGAATATACATGCGACAATAGGACATAATAAAGCCGCTGAAGCAAGGAAGATTATTTAAAACATTGGAAATAATAATGAGGGTAAGAACATTATTAAAAAAATTTGAGCTCAAGAAAGGAAAGGACATTTTCTAACGTAACCGCAGGAAAATAGGTTGGACTACAAAGGAAAAGAAAAAGTTAAGATCTTAGAAGAAGACAACGCAGAAACAACGAAGTAGGATGTGGAAGCAGCGAGGTCTAAATCAAAAATAAATGAAACCACAAGACCAGAAAATATAAGAATGGAGCTATTGAAGCATGGAGGGAGTGCAGTGATATCTACAGCAGCTTTCTGGGAAAATAGAGGCAGGAGGAGATCTGCCTATGGAGTGGAATTCATCATACATCTCCATCATAAATAAAAAGGTGATAAGAGGGTATGCACAAATTACAGAGACGTAATTGTTATCCCAGCGACAGCTAGGCTTTTCTCCAGCATACCGAATAAGAAAATAGAAAAGTCTGCGTCGGATTTAAGGAAGATCAAAGTGGTTTTAGGGAAGTTGATCGTGTGTTGATAACATTCACAGTACATTCAATTATTGGAAAAATTCAGAAATAAGAATAAAACTGTGTTATGACTTTTGTGGGGCTGCAGAAAGCGTATGACAATGACCCTAGAATAAAATTATGGAACGCAATGAGAACGGTCAATATGAGAGGAAATGGATTAACCTGGTTAAAAAGTTATGTAAGAACACAAAAGGAATGATTAAAATGTCGTTGAGAAGAGTCTGAAACAAGAGTGTGACATGTCACCTGTTCTTTATAAAATTTGCTTGGGGCCGACGCTGAATGGCTGGTACAGGAAACGCTCAGCAAGGGGAATAAAGACTGGTAACGATACTCTTCACTCTCCATTATTTGCGGATGATCCAGTAACAACATTCTCTCAATATGAATAAGATATGGAATACATGTTGAGAAAGCTTATAGCAAATTAGTTTTGGGAGTAAATCTGGACAAGACAGAGTGCATTTGTATGGGACACGATTCCCAGGAAATGACACAGGCAGGAGAAATAATAACTTGCATAAGTTACAAATATTTGGGAACAACAATAGATAACTCCGGTACCTGTGACAAGGGCGTTAGTTATTGAAGACCAATGGGGAAGACACCTACTAAATCTTTGCATGGGATGACAAAGATTAGTAAAGGGCGGCAAGATGCTAAGAAAACAATATTTCACAGTGTAGTGGGGAACGTAATTCCAACCGTCCGCTCACAGAAATGTGAGCACCCCTCTCAAAAGTATGAATAACCGAACACTTTTTGCAGCACGGGCCGCTGCAAGACTTGCAAGAAGGGAATCAGTGAGGGTCTGGAAGCTAACGACTCCAGTGCCATGGCTAGCTGGGCTACGTTTCTCGGTTGATGATCCTTGGAGCGAATGGATGTATCGAGGTGGTCCCACAGACTCTCGACTGGGTTTACATCCGGGAAGTCTGGTGGCCAGGCGCGTACGGTATACTCCTCCTGGTGCCCTTCGAACCAAGCGCGTACATTGCAAGACGTATTTAGGGGTGGAAATTGTGCGCAAGTATAGATGAATAATTGTGTAGATCCATTGTGCTTTCAAGAATGACGAGATCACCCAGGTAATGCCACGAAGACATTCCCCAGAGCATAACACTCCCTTCACTGGCCTAGACCCTTCCGAAGATTTTTGCAGGGTGTCTGCTTTCAGACGTTTCACGCCGTACACGCCAACGGCCATCTGTCTAATGGAGCATTAAACGTGATTTATCTCAGAAGGTCACCTCTCACCACTGGAACTCCAGTTTCCGTACTGGCATGCAAGTTCCTGCCTTTGTCGCTGATAAACCGCAGTCAGCATGTAGTATGAAGTAGGTGCCTGCTACAAAAAACCTTACGCAGCAACGTTCGCTGAACGGTCGTTGAGGAGACACTCTTGGTTTATCTGGGTTGACAGTTTCTCAACTGTTGCACGTCTGTCCTCCCGTACACATCTCCGCGGCCGTCATTCACCCATATTATCTGCAGTCCCTGTGTACCGTTGTTGCCTCGTCACTGGTTTTGGAAAGCGCCATTTTGTCATCCACGGTATACGTTAACTACGGCGGCACGCAAACAGTTTACGAACTCAGATATTTCTGAAATGCTTCTAGCCTCGGCCCGAAAACCAATGATCCTGCCCTTTTGGACGTCAGGTAAATCGCTCAGTTTCCGCAATTGCGACAATGACTGCACTGTTTGCAGCTTCCAACCACCCCCCCCCCCCCCCTCCTGTACGTCTCCCCCCCCCCACCCCCACCCCCCACCCCCCCCCCCCCCCACGCTCACCGACATTTTTCATACCGTCCCTGCTACGCTTAAGTTCGAACGTAGGCGACAGTCACGGTAATGTTACGGGACTGTTTGCACGGAGCTGAGAGGTTGCTTCAGGCAACGAAAGTTATGGCGAAAATTTAAACAGTGGAAATGGACTACGTGAGAGGCTGTCTGCAGTTAACGAGGCACGATAAGATACGAAAGTAGGAGGTATGGAGGTGAGTGGAAACATTACATAAACATCGGAGAATAGCTGTACAGGCACTTACAGAGTATTCCCAACTGTCGGTGGCCAAAATGGGAGCCAAGATGAAAGAGAGGAAGGAAAGAAAAATACATATAGGAATCAAAGGGAGATAGAACTCTGTGTGGCAGGTCCGCAAGAGAAATATGGGGGTCATAAACGGCTAAATCCTTGAGGGGGTTGAGGGGCGGGGACGCTGAAGGAGAAGAAGATGTGCCAGTGCCGTCTCTCCATACATCATTTTTATTTTGTTTTCTTAGCTGAAAAGAAACTGCAACCCTATCGGAAATGGCAAATAAGAAACAGGCGCTAAACCAAGGGGAGAAGCCGCCCCTCCCCCCCCCCCCCCCCCCCCACTCACTGGTCACATTTCAACAGAAGCATTATATACTCATTTTGCTAAGGTTTGAAGCTCCTCTTTTCTTTCTTCCGTGTTTGCGATTTAGAAACTGGGTGGTTTTCGAAATCATCCCTATGAAAGCAGTCGTGTTTGCATAAGACTGATTTCCAAAACCACCCAGAAGCATTATATTTTCAGATACAACACATAGTTTTCGGATTATAAAGTAGCATCAAAATTAAGTCTCGTAAGGACAAGGAATTACTGTAATTTACAATAATCTTTTCAAATGCTAATATGGGATCCTGTCCACGTGGATCAGCCTACGGTCACGTCAGTAACATACTGCCCAGGTGAGGGCGCACATTCACAGGCAGACCATACCTGCTATGGCTAAATGGCCTTTCCAACCGTGTTGTTGCCGACCCTTTTGTAGATGGCGCACGTACGTTGGGACTTACAGCCAACCAGTTTCGCACTGTGGGTTATCCGACCAGAGTCTCCCCCATTGCTCATTTACGCCAGTCATTCACCAGCAGCAGATGCGCTGCAACCGTAGTGCCAGGACAGTTACCGTATGGTTCAAAAATGGTTCAAATGGCTCTGAGCACTATGGGACTTAACTTCTGAGGTCATCAGTCCCCTAGAACTTAGAACTACTTAAACCTAACTAAACTAAGGACAACACACACATCCATGCCCGAGGCAGGATTCGAGCCTGCGACCGTAGCGGTTGCGCGGTTCCAGACTGAAGCGCCTAGAACCACTCGGCCACAGCGGCCTGCTACCGTAACGGAAATAACTCTGCCGCCATAGAAACACACAGTTTATAATTTTAATATATGTTTCTTGGTCTTAAACATTTTATATCAGTTTATACTTCCTAATGGGTACTTTATAGCTGCATTTTAATTTTTTTAAATGTGGTTAATGATTATATAAAGTAATGGAAATGAAATCTTTGTTGCCTCTGGAAGCCGTTGGGTAAGCAACCAGCAACTAGTACTAGGTTCCTGGCTAGTCGCTTAGTAATATACTGCTGACGATAAACAAATATGAGGGCCGATCAAAAAGTTTCCGTTTGAGTGCGTTGCTGCAACATATTCGATGAAGGTGGGTAGGTACCAAAATGTTTCCGAGGAATTACTGTGGCATTTATGCCTTTCTGTTCTACATACGGCACATGCCCAAAAGTGAACTGTGGCGATGTTGTTACCATATGCATCCAAACAGGGCCAACGTCCTATTATTATTTTGTTGGTTGCCGTCGTAGCGTCAAGTTCCATGTTGCCGCTTCATCATAACGCGCGTTCCCATACCGCAACCGTCCTGAAATACAAGTTACGCCAACTCGAGTGGGAGACACTCGAGCACCCGCCCCATAGTCCTCGTCTCTGTCCATGCTGTTATCACCCCTTCGGTCCCTTAAAAATAGCCCTGAAAGGTCGAGGATTCCTGTCTGACGAGGATATGCAGCTGCCAGTTACCGATTTCTTCACACAACACGACACAGTGTTTTACCAAACGAGTATTTCTAACATGGTCTGTCACTGGGATGATTACTCACTGCTCACCACGGTTTTGCCTGATTGGCGTACCGATTCTGAAGACCTTCGAACGGAAACTTCTATCGTGCCTTGTATGTAGATATAGCTGTTGCTCCTAAAGAAGAACTTTTTTCACAGTTTCCATGGTCGTATGAACGTTTCTTGCGTTGTACTCAAGTGGTCAGAGACTATGAAGAACTCTTGAACAGGCGGCCGGTGTGGCCGTGCGGTTCTAGGCGCTTCAGTCTGGCATCGCGTGACCGCTACGGTCACAGTTTCGAATCCTGCCTCGGGCCTGGATGTGTGTGATGTCCTTAGGTTAGTTAGGTTTAGGTAGTTCTAAGTTCTAGGGGACTGATGACCACAGATGTTAAGTCCCATAGTGCTCAGCGCCATTTGAAACTTTTTTTTTTTTTTGGACTCTTGAACCATTAAGACCACCTTATTTATGATTCTCTATTTTTTGTTAATTCAGTCTCAAAACTTTTTGGACTGACTGGGTACAGTCATGTTAGCAGAGTGGTCTGTCTCCTAAGCTAAAAGTTCTTAAAGATACAAAACTAAAAGATGTAGGTCACAGAAAGCTTTTTTCCGTAATGCCGTAGTGCTGCATCTGATATTCGGGATAACGAACACACAAAGGCTGTCGCTTTCCTTCCCACGTTATTCCACACTCTGCCCCGTTAGTCTAGTCTCTACTCGCGCTTCATTATATTTGGTACGATGTATGGCAGATAGTTTTGAAGTGAATGGATGTAACTTATTGTGTATGGGTACAAAAAATATTTTCTATAGTGATCAAGTCTCAGGATACCTATTGTAACGTGCCCTTAGGAAAATTATGAATGACGGTACTGGTAAACTTCTACTTATTTGATTTTCAAACAGCTGAGCAAAACTGAACGTACTCAGACATTTCTCTCTTTACTTATTCTGATCGTCACTAAACTGACACACAATGTTTTTAGCGCAACGCAATCTGACTTTCAATAATCTCTACAAAAGAATGGCCCTGACTAACAATAACCTATACCTTTCATGAATCACTTACTCCACAAAAATCTTCGTTACTCGAACTACTGCAATACAGCGAGCACCAATACTGCCAGCTAAATAAAAGATTCTAACTAATAAAGGCACTAACTACTGATAGGCATAATTAGAAAATGAAAGATTTTGATAGAGAACAAACAATGTATTTACGTTAATAATGTTCAAAAGTCATCATATATATATCTATCAATTCATGACATCCATCTTTACAAATTTTCTTTTTCTGGAGGACACACGCCCAGATCGTCCGCTTATAGTGACCCCTCAAAACTCTGGCATTTCTCTCTCCACATCCACCAATACTGGCGGCTCACCTCCAACTGCGCAACGCAACGCGCTGTTCACATCCAACTGCCCAACACTACACAAGCGAATATTCCAACAATGAGTCCAACCAGCCAGAGACTGCGTACAGCACAGTCAGTGATTTTCATACAGAGCGCTACGTGGCGTTACCAACATAAAAACCTAAACAGCCTACTTACACTATAAAAGAGGCCCCCTACAGAAACGAATCTAAAAGAATGTTGTGGATTTTTTACACGACAGTCAGATTTGTTTTCGGAAAGGTAAAGGTACCATGGTGGCAGTTTCCACGCTACGATTGATAACGGAAGCAAGATTTATCAACCTAGCGACACTGTAATATAGCACAAGATGTTCTAAATTCTGAGACAAACACGAATCAGCTATAAGGAAAGACGGGTAACGCATGAGATATACAAGAAGCAAGAGGTGGAAAATAAGAACGGAAAATCAACAACGAAATGCTCGGACTAGAAAAGGTATAAGACAGAGAGGTATTTAAGCATTCGCTCCTACTGCTCAAACTACATGTCGAAGAAACGATTACGGAAATGAAAGAAAGGTTTAGGAATGTGATTAAAATTCAGAATGCAGATGTATCAATGACAAAATTCGCTTATGCTCAGAGAAAATGAGGGAGAATTGGAGGATCTGTTAAATAGAATAGTGTAATGAGCGCAGACAATAGAATCAGAGGAAACATTCCTGACCAAAGAAGTCTACCAGTCTCGCTCATTGGGCTTAATGCGAGGAATGCAGATCGCTGCATGGAAGTGAATCACGGACTGTAGTAGATACAGAATATAAGACGAAATAAGCATCTGACGTGTGGTGCTGCAGGAGGATGCTGAAAATTGTGTGGACTGATAAGATGAGGAGTAAGGGGATTCGCTACAGAATCGACGAAGAGAGAAACGCATAGAAAACGCTGACAAGAAGAAGATACAAGATGGTGCGTTAAGACATCAGGGAATAACTTTCGTGGTAGTACGGAGAGCTGCAAAGCCTAGAAACTGTAGGGGAAGGCAGAGTTTGGAATACAACCAACAAATAATTTAGAACGTAGTGTAGAAGTGCTGGTCTGAGATAAAAGGATTCACACAAGAGAAATTCGTGGCATGCTACATGGAACCAGTTTGAAGATGAATAAAAAAGAAGGCACCGGTGTACAGCTGGTTTTGTTACCGGTAAGTTCGATCAATAGGTAAGTGTTACATAAATGTTCTGCAAGTTTGTACGGCAGCTTTGGAGGGGAGAGGACAAACTTCCCGCTGGACACTATTGAGAAAGTTTAACGAATCTCCATTTGCGACAGGCGGCTAAACTGTTCTACAGCTTCCAGTGTTAATATCAAGTAAGGACCACAAGGACAAAATAAAAAAAATGTCTCGTACAGATCCAAACAGAATTAATTTTGCCTTGGCTTCATTTACGACTTGAACGGGAAGGAAATAGCTAACCTTGGTACAAACTACCGTCACGCACTATACAATGACTTGCGGAGAATTTATGTAGATATAGACGGAGACTGTAAGTGTTCGCTCTCTCCTGAGAATCAAGGTCCTTGGAAGGAGGACATTGGTTGGGCGTTGTAGTGCTGACAGTACGAGTTTTACGATTTTAGTGCACTTAACGTATCTTTTCGAGTAGTCGAGTGAGTGTAGAACGAGTCAGTGTGAGGAGGTAAGCAGAATCCGGTGTGGGACTCAACTAGATTGAATATTAGTAACGATTTATGCGAAATAAATGTTTACTATAGGTAAGACGTGAAAATGTGATGAGAGGAAGAATATTAATTAAATAATTTCGAGGAGAAGACGCAGTAAGGAAGGTGTGATCGAATTTAAGTCTGGCTCAAGTGCTGAAGACTAACAATGGCGTGTGTACCATAAGAAACAGCAATTGTACTGTTCTATAACTGGGGAGGACGGGAATGAACTCTCTTAAAACGTGACAGATGAAGCAATGGCAATCGATATGGAAGACATAGCTGGCCAATATGAAAGAGTTTAACAGAGATGTGGAATAATGAAGTTGAAAGATACGGATAACATACTTCGAAATTTCTAAAACGATTGTGACATGTGGCAAACAAACGAATATTCAAGCTGGTCTGTCTAATCTATGAGCTGGAGACACATTATGAGAGTTTCTAACAAATTCAAGGAGCACATACATCCATAAAACATAACCTCTTTCGAACAGCACTGCGTAAAAACATACAATTACTAACATATGCGACAATATGCAGGTTGTGCACACTGCCCCTAAGGGATGTCTGTCGAATCTTTAGGAAGAGACATAGATTTATGAGAACAGTATACGCCACCCGCCTAAATTTCTTAAATCACAGAGTGTATTTTCACACAATGCCAATTTTTGATACATGACAAGCTGTTGTAGGACTTTTATTCCGGTAGAGCATTGCTCCTCCCTCTGTCTGCCACATTTTTCTTGCTTCGGTTTCAGCGAGTCTGTTTTGCCCGCAGCTTTTACATTGTGATTTCATATGCTGTTTTCAATTCGCTTATTTGTATATTGCACGTGTGACAGACTACTACTAGGCACAACCTTTTATAACTTTGACAATACTTCATTACCATATTTTTGTTTAGCCTTTCAGCTTTTATTAATTTTGTTGCTCAGTCTGTCCATTTTCATTATCTCTTGGCCTCAGATTTGTTTTTGGCCCTGTGCCTGCGACATTTTTTATCGTTTGACAAGCTGTTGTCTATTAACTTTACTGTACCGCACATGGGACACACATTTATTTGCAGCTACCCTTCAGAAGTTAAATTGATATTTCCCCTTTAACTCGTATTATAGTTCTGTCCATCCATTTCATTATATTTGAAGTATACAATTTGGATGTAGGCCCTCATGCAGACATAGACTACGATTACATTTCCAACTTTGCATTACGCCATTTCAAACTGTACTCGGCCAACGACATCTGGCGGCCACGCAACACAATGCCACTTACTGCTATGTATTTTAATTGCTTCATCTGTTAATGTTTTATCCGTTAACTTCTAGAAGACAAGTGCGTTTAGCCAACTTTCTAGTCTATGTATAATACGACACTGCTTACTGCACTTTATAGTCTAGCATTACATAGATTTTTTGTGACGTATGCACATTTCTGTATTTAGACCAACCTGAAAGTGATCAAAACAATCGAAACCGGTAACTGAAAAATCAAATACTTACGACCAGTGACTGATGTGGCATTCACTAGAATTTCATGACATTCGACCACTGTCACCTTCACAGCGACTACTTCACCCCTCATCGGATATCATCCACACAATCGGGAAAGTAGCAAGGACAATTACGTGAAGGAACTATTGCACATTCAGCTAGTAGCTCGCGTATTAAAGTTACTGACAAGAATAATATGCAAAAGAATGAAAAAGAAAATTGTGGATCTGTTAGACGGCTATCACTTTAGCTTTAAGAAAGGAAAAAGCACCTGAAAGACAGTTCTTCCGTTACTCCTGATAGTGGAAGCAAGACTTCAGAAAAATCAAACGTTCGTACGATTTTTCGACCCAGAAAAAGCGTTGGATGGTGTAAAACGTTCGAATGTGTGAGGAAAATTGGTTTAATCTATAGAGAAAGACGGGTAACATACACTGCTGGCCACCGTAAATGCAACTCCCTGAAGGAAGCATCCGAATCAAGTGAAATTTACACCATGGGTTTGCAGCGATGAGATATGCAACTGATTAGAATTTCAGCGCAGACGCACATCACGCGCACCTGTGGCGCCACCTCATAGCGCCATTTAAGGCTTGGCGATTTCGACGAGTGTACGTTCGGCACGTGTGTTTACCTTGTGGTTATTTCACAAGACGATCAGTTATGCCTCGTAGACAACAGCGAACATCTTTTGATCAAGTATCAGAGTTCGACAGAGGAAGGATAGTGGCTTACCGAGATTGTGGGTTATCATACAGAGAAATCGCTAGTCGTGTTGGACGAAACCAAACAACTGTAATGCGGATATGTGACCGTTGGATGCAGGAGGGTACGACGGACCGACGTGGTCGATCGCATTCACCTCGGTGCACCACTGCACGTGCTGATAGGCAAATTGTGCGCATGGCAGTGACGGATCCCTCAGTGACATCCCGAACCATAGCACAGCACATTGCGTCTGTAACTCATCATCCAGTGTCTGCGCGTACCATTCGACGCCGTTTACAGCAGAGTGGTCTGTCCGCAAGACGTCCATTGCTTCGTCTACCATTGACGCAGAACCACAGACGTCTCCGTCGCCAATGGTGTGATGACAGACGGATGTGGACGGCAGAATGGAATGACGTTGTCTTTACTGACGAGGCACGCTTCTGTCTGCAGCACCACGATGGTCGGATTCGAGTGTGGAGACACCGTGGAGAGAGGATGCTGGACAGCTGCATTATGCACCACCACACTGGTCTTGCACCGGGTATTATGGTATGGGGCGGCATTGGATATTACTCTCGCACGCCTCTAGTACGCATTGGCGGTACTTTAAATAGCCGGCGCTACATATCCGAGGTGCTGGAGCCAGTTGTCCTTCCTTACCTTCAGGGCTCGGCCACAGCCATATTTCAACAGGATAATGCGCGACCACACGTGGCACGCATTGTCCAAAGGTTCTTCGTCAATAACCAGATTGAATTGCTTCCCTGGCCGGCTCGCTCTCCGGATCTTTCGCCGATAGAAAACATGTGGTCCATGGTTGCTCAACGAGTGACCCAGATTACATCCCCAGCTGCCACACCAGATGATCTTTGGCAACGTGTGGAAGCTGCTTGGGCTGCTGTACCCCAGGAACACATCCAACGTCTCTTTGACTCAGTGCCGAGACGTGTGGCAGCGGTGATCTCCAACAATGGCGGCTACTCTGGCTACTGATTCTGGCAGGAACCACATGTCACAGACGTCTGTAAACGTAATCATTTGATACTTGGTCAACATGTTATCTACAAAATAAATCTTGTTGTGCTACCTCTTGTCTTTCTTGCATTTACGGTGGCCAGCAGTGTAAATACTACAAGATACAAGAGAGAAAAATATGAATGTAAGACCAGGAACGAAGTGCTCGACTGCAAGGCGTATCCGGAAGCAGATATAGACTCAGTTCACAATTAAGTATCGATGAAGAGTAGTGTGACGTTTAAGACACTACTCAGGAAGAATCAGTGCCCAAACAAGTAGGATACGGAAATAATTGGGTACAAACAGATACGCTTGAAGTTCTCTATAGATACAGCGGTAAGAAATACCTCAGCAGGCAGTTCAGTGTCGAGGAATGGACATCTCTAAAAAGGACAATCACAGAAGTTGGAAAGAAAAACGTACGTACGAAGACGATAACTTCGAAGAAACCATTGGTAACAGACGAAATACTTCGGATGATAGACGACAGGAGAAAATAAAGAAATTTTCAGGGAGATTCGGGATTACAGAAGTACACAGCAATAAGGAAAAAATAAACAGAAAGTGCAGGAAAGGTAAGGCAAAACAGCTGCATGAAAAATGTGAAGAAATCGGAAAATTGTTGGAAGAACTGACTCAACATACAGAAAATTCAGATCCACCTACGGCAAGATTAAAAGTAAGAGAGGTAACATTAAGATTGCATCGGGAATTCCACTGTTAAGTGCAGAGGAGGGAACGGATATGTGGAAAGAGTACATTGAAGGCCTCTATGAGGGGGAAGACCTGTCTGATGACGTGACAGGAGATGAAACAGGAGTCGATGTAAAAGAGGTATGAGATCCAGTATTAGAATTAGAATTTCAAAGAGCTTTGGAAGACTGAAAACCAGAAAAAGCAAAAGAGATAGATAACATTACATGTTAAACTCATTGGGGGCGTGGCAACAAAACGACTATTCATGTTGATGTGTAGAACGCGAGTCTGGAAATATACCATAGGTAAAACATCGTCCACATATTCCGAAGACTGCAAGAGCTGATAAGAGGGAGAATTATCGTACAATCAAATTAACAGCTCATGCGCCCAAGTTGCTGACAAGAATAATATACAGAAGACTGGAAAAGAAAACTGAGGATGTGTCAGATGACGACCAGTTTGGCTGGTTCAAATGGCTCTGAGCACTATGGGACTCAACATCTTAGGTCATAAGTCGCCTAGAACTTAGAACTACTTAAACCTAACTAACCTAAGGACATCACACACACCCATGCCCGAGGCAGGATTCGAACCTGCGACCGTAGCAGTCCCGCGGTTCCGGACTGCAGCGGACGAGCAGTTTAGCTTTAGAAAAGGTGAAGGCACCAAGCAAGACTACAGAAAAATCAAGACACATTCATAGGGTTTGTCGAGCTGGATAAAGCGTGCGACAATGTCAAATGATTTCAGATGGTCAAAATTCTAAGGAAAATTGGATAAGCTATAGAGAAATCGCATAACATACAACACGTTCAAGAACCAAAATTGAAAAATAAGAATGAATGACCAAGAACGAAAAGCTCGGATCAGAAAGGGTGCAAGAGAGGTATTTAGTCTTCCGCTCCTCCTTTTCAATCTATTCATCGATGGAAAAAAAATTGTAAATTTGTGGTAAGATCTTAAGGGACCAAACTGCTTAGGTCATCGATCCCTAAGCTTAGACACTACTTAATCTAACTTAAAGTAACCTGCGCTATGGACAACAAACGCACCCATGCCCGAGGGAGGACTCGAATCTCAGACGGGGGCAGCCCCGCGGACTGTGACAAGGCGCCCCAGACCGCGCGGCTACCCCTCGCGGCGTATACATCGAAGAAGCAATGACGAAAATAAACGAAACGTTCAAAAGTCTATAAATCTATATATCCTATCTATATTTAAATACCCTGTCTAGGATCACCTAAATGATTTTGTTGTGTGTCATTTATTATATGTTCGAGTATCGTAATATTTGGAGATACTAATGTCACATTTTACATAGTGATGTTTGTAAACTTACTCTTTCACAACTTACATTTTATTTATGACCTATATCGCTATCGGTCAAATACGCATATACAAGATGAGATCTGTATTACATTCAGTCTAAGTGCTTACTTTCGTGAACTTTCTATTAAAAGTTTGATTTAAATGTACGATACTAATTCAAATTTCTGTTTATGGAATACTAAGGTGTTGCTGTTGTGCTCCACAGTCGAAAGACTAGTTTGATGCAGCCCTCCATCTACTCTACCCTGTGCAAACCTCTTCATCTCCGAGTAACTACTGCAACCTACATACTTGTGAATCTGCTTACTGTATTCATATCATGGTCTCCTTCTACGATCTTTATCCCCACGTTTCCCTCCAATACTACACTGGTGGTCTCAGAATGCGTCCTACCAACCACCGATCCTTTCTGCTAGTCAGTTTGTACAAGTTTCTACACTCTTGGAAATTGAAATAAGAACACCGTGAATTCATTGTCCCAGGAAGGGGAAACTTTATTGACACATTCCTGGGGTCAGATACATCACATGATCACACTGACAGAACCACAGGCACATAGACACAGGCAACAGAGCATGCACAATGTCGGCACTAGTACAGTGTATATCCACCTTTCGCAGCAATGCAGGCTGCTATTCTCCCATGGAGACGATCGTAGAGATGCTGGATGTAGTCCTGTGGAACGGCTTGCCATGCCATTTCCACCTGGCGCCTCAGTTGGACCAGCGTTCGTGCTGGACGTGCAGACCGCGTGAGACGACGCTTCATCCAGTCCCAAACATGCTCCATGGGGGACAGATCCGGAGATCTTGCTGGCCAGGGTAGTTGACTTACACCTTCTAGAGCACGTTGGGTGGCACGGGATACATGCGGACGTGCATTGTCCTGTTGGAACAGCAAGTTCCCTTGCCGGTCTAGGAATGGTAGAACGATGGGTTCGATGACGGTTTGGATGTACCGTGCACTATTCAGTGTCCCCTCGACGATCACCAGTGGTGTACGGCCAGTGTAGGAGATCGCTCCCCACACCATGATGCCGGGTGTTGGCCCTGTGTGCCTCGGTCGTATGCAGTCCTGATTGTGGCGCTCACCTGCACGGCGCCAAACACGCATACGACCATCATTGGCACCAAGGCAGAAGCGACTCTCATCGCTGAGGACGACACGTCTCCATTCGTCCCTCCATTCACGCCTGTCGCGACACCACTGGAGGCGGGCTGCACGATGTTGGGGTGTGAGCGGAAGACGGCCTAACGGTGTGCGGGACCGTAGCCCAGCTTCATGGAGACGGTTGCGAATGGTCCTCGCCGATACCCCAGGAGCAACAGTGTCCCTAATTTGCTGGGAAGTGGCGGTGCGGTCCCCTACGGCACTGCGTAGGATCCTACGGTCTTGGCGTGCATCCGTGCGTCGCTGCGGTCCGGTCCCAGGTCGACGGGCACGTGCACCTTCCGCCGACCACTGGCGACAACATCGATGTACTGTGGAGACCTCACGCCCCACGTGTTGAGCAATTCGGCGGTACGTCCACCCGGCCTCCCGCATGCCCACTATACGCCCTCGCTCAAAGTCCGTCAACTGCACATACGGTTCACGTCCACGCTGTCGCGGCATGCTACCAGTGTTAAAGACTGCGATGGAGCTCCGTATGCCACGGCAAACTGGCTGACACTGACGGCGGCGGTGCACAAATGCTGCGCAGCTAGCGCCATTCGACGGCCAACACCGCAGTTCCTGGTGTGTCCGCTGTGCCGTGCGTGTGATCATTGCTTGTACAGCCCTCTCGCAGTGTCCGGATCAAGTATGGTGGGTCTGACACACCGGTGTCAATGTGTTCTTTTTTCCATTTCCAGGAGTGTATTTTCCCCAATTCTATTCAATACCTCCTCATCAGTTACGTGATGTACCCATCTAATCTTCATAATTATTCTGTAGCAGCACATTTCAAAACCTTCTCTTGTTGTCTAAACTGTTTATCGTCCATGTTTCACTTTCATACATATCTACACTCCAGACAAATACTTACAAAAAGAACTTTCTGACAGTTAAATCTATACTCGACGTTAACAAATTTCTCTCCTTCAAAAACGCTTTTCTTCCCCTTGCCAGTCTACATTTATATCCTCCCTCCTTCCACCACTATCAATTGTTTTGCTTCCCAAATAGCAAACCTCATTTACTACTTTAAGTGTCTCGTTTCCCAATCTAATCCCCTCGGCATTACATGATTTAATTCGACTACATTCTATTATCCTCGTTTTGCTTTTGTTGATGTTCATCTAACATCCTCTTTTCAAGACACTGTCCATCCCGTTCAAGTGTCCCTCCAAGTACTTTACTGTCTCTGGCGGAATTACAATATTATCAGCAAACCTCAAAGTTTTTAGTCCTTCTCCAAATTTTTCTTTTGTTTCATTTATTACTCGCTCAGTATACAGACTGAATAACATCGGAGGTTGGCTACAACCCTATCTCACTCCCTTCTCAACCACTGCTTTCGTGCCCTAAATTCTTATAACTGTCATCTGGTTTCTGTACAAATAGTAAATAGCCGTTCGCTCCCTATATTTTACCCTGTCACCTTAAGAATTTGAAAGAGAGTATTCCAGTCAACATTTTCAAAAACTTTCTCAAAGTCCACAAACGATATAAACGTAGGCCTGCCTATCCTTAACCTATCTTCTACGAGAAGTCGTAGGGTTCCTCCGGAATCCAAATTGATCTTCTCCAAGGTCGGCTTCTACCTGATTTTCCGTTCTTCTGTAAAGGATTCGTGTTAGTATTCTGCAACCGTGACTTGTCAAACTGATAGTTCAGTAGTTTTCACACCTGTCGGCATCTGCTTTCTTTGGAATTGGAATTATTATATTCTTCTTGAAGTCTGGGGGTATTTCGTCTGCCTCATACATCTTGCTCATCAGATGGAAGAGTTTTGTCGTGGATGGCTTTCCCAGGGCTATTAGTAGCTCTAAGATTATGTTGTCTACAACCAGGGCCTTGTTCCGACTTAGGTGTTTCGGTGCTTTGTTAAATTCTTCACGCAGAGTCATATCTCCCTTGTCATCTTCATCTACATCTTCTTTCCATAATATTGCTCTCAAGTACATCTTTCTTGTGTAAATCCTCTTATGCTCTTTACACTTTTCTGCTACATACTATGAGGCACACTTATGTTTTTATGTATGTATTTGCTATCGTTAATTTTCTTGTCAGTCAGTCTTACTATGAAATTTTGAAACGCGTAACCCTTAATAAAGAATGTGCGATCAAGACCTTTCTATGTTTCAAAATTGTGCCAAATTTGAATGATCGCCTGCCTATACTATGGATGTATTTCTCCATTAAGTAATGGAAAATCGTATGCACCTTTTTCAGTTACGTTTACCGCCAGTTTGAAAAATGCAGTTTGAGGAAAGTGTGTTTAAAGTTTTGGGTTACGTTTGTTGTAATTAAGTTAAACCTACCTCTAGTCAGCGATCCGTATCCAAAAGGAGGTCCTCCTCCGTATTCTTCTTTGCTATGGTGGTCCTGCGAGCCTCTTTGGCAGCTTGTCATCCGCTGTTCTGGTCGCTCGATGTGCTTTCCGTCCACTTTTGTGCTGAAACTGTCACAGGTTGCTTCAGTCTCAAATTCGAGAACGTTCATGATTTACATAATGCGTATTAGGCCGCCGTTGAAATTGCGTGTCAACTATTTTGTTCTCGCAGTGATTGGTCTTTGGAGACACTTTTTCACAAATCGCCTCGTAACTCCATAGTGGAGTTTTTGGTGCACTTAGTATTTACACAGCAAAAGAGAAAATTTTAAGCAAAAAATATAGATTTTTTGAAAGTTTCAAAACGTCTGTGGTTTACTATTGTTAATATCTTCATAGTGTGAGCTCAATGCCCCGTGATCTTTACATTTAACTATTTTGTTATTTTTTGGAATCATTATCATGATACGTTTCTTAAAGCCTTTACGAGATTATCGGTGATATATTTATATGAATGATGAATCTGGAAAACGACTTAAGTCCACATTTTCATGGTTTTGAGTTATAGGTACAGCAACGTTCAGATGCCCAGAATCACGTTGTTTAATACCAAAATGAATTAATTCCTCATCTTTTGTACGTTATTTCCAGTAATTCAGTAATCGTGTTCACAGGCAAAACAGACCTAGTCCAAGATTCAAGTCGTTTGGTTTGTCAGGTAATGATATCAATAATTGACAGATTCGTTTATACAATAAGTCTGTAAGATGTATATATATATATATATATATATGTATATATATATATATATATATATATATATATATTTTGTAAGCTAGACCTGCGATACGTAAGTTGAAAATGAAAATGGCGTTTAATGACAGAGCTTTATGTTTGGTGTTGCTGAAAATGAAGAATTGTGTAGCTGCACCAGAGCTCCTAGTTCACAAAAGTCGCAGCGAAAAGCTCTACAGAACACTGGAAGATGTAACCAAGTTATTCCATGAGAGAAGGGGATTTTCTTACTCTAACCTTTGATTACATGCAAAATGTGTGCTTGCCTAAAATACCAGTTCAGGACATGAACCATTATCCTCAACTTATTTTTTCAGTTTTCTCCGTGCATCACATGAAGACTTATCAGTATCCTTCTATACCTAACATGAGGGAAAATACAAAAAAGTCCGAATGAACCGTGCAGTTTTCTGTTCCATAATTTTAATACCTGTCTTTCATCTAGTGTTAAGGAATTCTGTGTGTTTTGTGACTTCTCTCCTAGCAGAGGGCACCATCTTTTTCCTAGCAGAGGGCACCATCTGTTATCGTAAAAGGCTTTGTAGTAGCAAAAAGAAGATTGAGACATGTTGACAGACTCTGCACAATGAAGGACGTGTGTGAACACATACTTAACTCTAGCACTAAAGGAAATTTTACACTTTGTATCCTTGAAAGTGAGGATATTTATGATTGCGACATCTGGTGGCCACATTATCACAAAAGAAATACCAATTCCATAAGAGATATCTGTTTAAGAATGTCTTCAGACATAAAAAGACACCGTTCCCAGTTTTAACATTTATGGAATTCCGCTATTTCGTAGAACAGGTTGGACAAGTTATGGAGAAACATTTTATAGGAGGGCTAATTCATCATTCTTTCACCCATGGATCAAAATATCCACATATCCCAGAACTACGAATCACGCTTACCTAAATGGTGCGTCCAGCCAATGAAACAAAATGAAAGCTATACGCAAAATGTTCAAGTAAATTCCCGAGAATGATTAATCGAAAGTATTTCGTCAAAAAATTGCAACCTAAGAAACAAAGATAAATGAGTTTGCTATTTCATTTCAGAAAGTTATTTCTGTGTGTTTACTTCCCATGATAATTTACTGTTCGATGTGTTATGGAGGTGTTTGTCAATAAACAGAATACATATTATGTTTTCGTATATCAGAATTTTATTGCAGGAGAAACACAACTGAAGATTTCCTCTTTTAACGACTTAAGTTTTCCTTTTTTAAAACAAAATTTGAACGTGAAGAGAGAACCAGGACATGCTCTTTTTAAATTACACTTTCATGTAATTTAACCGTATACATCATATCATATAGTAATTTAGTGTAAACGTCTCTGCAATAAGATAAACAATTTCCTGTTGTTGCTGAATATATATATATATATATATATATATATATATATATATATATATATCCAGGGACGGTTGATGGACCCGCAACCGGGCCCCTCCCCAAGTGGCGAATAGGGGAATGCCTCCCAGATATAGGTTGTACCGAGGAAATGAAATACTCGGGGTGGACCAAAACTATCAGTAGCGTCGGTTCCCACAATGGGCGGCTACAAAATGCTGTATCACATGTTAGTGGCGGCCTCAATTAACCTACTGATCTGGAAAATCAGGTTGTACTCGGCAAGACGCCACAAATCCAACCACTAAACTTCATAATGGAACAACGAGAAAAATCTCACCTAGCTACCCCGGGCCGCAGTCAATAGACTGGAACCGTCGTGACCATCGGATTCCGGGGGCTCACGGACATGATGAGAAGAATCGGAGCTTCGCAAATTCCCTCAGGACAAAACAAAAACACTACATCGCAACACTCAACGTGAACACATTATTCAAGACGGGCAAGATGAAACAGCTCTCAAATACTTTAGACAGGTTCAAGATCAAAATCTGCGCACTGCAAGAAACAAGATTCCAAGATGAAGACCATTTAAACGCCTCGAACTACAGAATATACAAGGGAAAACCATCGGTACACAAGAAGAACGTCAGGCTCTATGGCACAGGATTCGCAGTACACAGGACGATCACAGACGCGGTAATGGACTTCACATCGCCTAACGAAAGAATCAGCACACTGACAATGAAGCCGGCGAACAGGGCATACACGATCATAAACGCACACGCACCAACAAATGACCTCAAGAGGACCCAGACGGCATTGAGGGCTTTTGGAACAGTAATGGAGGAGACAATCAAGAAAATACCTACACACCAAACTTAAATTATTCTAGGAGACTTCAACACAAAACTAGGAAAAGAACAAACATACAGACACATTACAGGAAGATACACACCACACCGTGACACAAACCTAAACGAGAGACACCTCATAGAATTCTGCGAGACCCATGACCTCAAAGTCATGTCAACGAACTTCAAGAAACCCATACAAAAATTAACCATATGGAAACTCCCAAATGACAAGAGAGAATTACAGATCGACCACGTCATAATACAAAGAGAAGCACAGAGGGAAATCCAGAACATCAACACACCAAAGGGCTTCTTTGACTCTGATCACCACCTCCTAAGAGGAAACAACAGAAAACTAAGGTCATTAGACCAGACCCAGAATATCTAACACTCAACCAATTGAAAATGCTGGAGAAAATTAAGATGGGAACAACGCAAAACTGGGAGAAGCTATCAGGAAAGCTTCAGGAAGCCATTAAATTAGCAGTAGCATCGAGAACCAGAAAACACCGCTGTTGGAACCACACATGTGACGTAGCAATTGAAAGACGAATCAACACATGGAAGAAGTTCAGTAGCAACAAGATACCAGAAAACTGGCAAGAATTTCTCAAAACACAGAAACAGACAAGTAAAATTATCCATAAAGAGAAACGAAACTACGACAAACAGAAACTATAAGAGATACAAGCAGATTTCCCAAGGAACAACACGAGACATTTCTACAGGACGTTCAGAGAAAACGATGAAATACCAAGCACCGAACCTCTGCTTTAGGAGACCGGACGGCACACTAGAGACCAATACCAAGAACAACTGTAACCTCCTAGCAAAATACTTCTAGAAACTCCTAAAAGCAGAATCACTAAGAGACAAACTGTGCACAGAGTAACCCGCACCATACCCAGATAGCGAACCGACGTTGATACAAGAAGTAAGAGAAATCATAAAGAACCTCGAGAACAATAGAGCACCAGGAGAGGATGGAGTCATCACGGAATTCTGGAAGCTACAAGAGCCGTATCTCACAGAACACATACACAACATCATGAAACAGATACCGAAAGAATGGCACACAGCACTGATACACCCTCTACAGAAGAAAGGGGGTAAGTCGGATGCAAACAGCTATAGGGGCATCTCACTGTTAACTGTCACATTTAAGATACTTCAGAAAGCACTGCTAAATAGATTAGAGAAGCAAACAGACCACCTTATTGACGAATACCAGGCTAGGTTTCGTAAACACCGGTTGTGCGCTGAACAGATATGGAACCTTAAGATGATACTGCAACACAAACAAAACATAACCATCTCCTTCGTCGACTTCAGGAAGGCGTACGGCTCAATAGAGAGAGAAAACCTTTTTAAAATCCTGAAAGAATACAGAGTAGTTAGAAAGACACTAACCTTAATTCAGCAAACACTAACAAACACGGCATCTAAAGTGAAGTCTGTCTCGAAATCAGGAGTCAGGCAAGGCGACGGCCCCATGCCATTGCTGTTCAACGTAGTACTGGACAAAATAGTGAAGGAATGGGAAAAGACACAGAAATGAGTCCTGTTAGGAAAAGTAATAGGCTCAAGTCCCTAGCGTTCGCAGTAGATTTAGCCATCGTAACGGTACGAGAAACAGAAACAATAAGAGCCATAGAGGAAGTACACGAAATCGCAGCCAAGACCGGACTACAGATATCATACCAGAAAACACAGTTCATGAGCGCCCAGAAATACCCATCACTACATACAAAATATGGGACAATACACAGAAATTTCAAGTACCTAGGAGAAACAATACAGATTACAGTAAGAAATAAGGTATCTAATGAAGAGAGAAGAGCGAAACTAGAGAAGGCCTACAAACTGACTTGGAATCATTACAACAAGAAAGCTAACTCACTAAAGGCCAAGCTACGACACTACAAGACGGTGGCGCTGCCAGAAGCACTATATGCAGCCGAGACCACATAGTACAAGGACAGACACGAATCAAACAGATAGAGAAGACGGAGCGAAAAATACCCATGAAAATATTCAGGCCGACGCAAAAGACGGGTTATGGATAAAGAGACGAGCTGAAGAACTATACGAACACACAGAGAAAATAACAGACCAGATCAGGAAACGAAGACTACAGTTTTGTGGACAGTTCAGCAGAATGGCACCACATAGGATAACGAGATAAATCTTGGACTGGGTTAGCACAAGGAAAAACAACAAATGGATGAATGAAGTAAGAAATGACATGAAAGAACTCAACATCACATAGGAAACAATAAAAAGCAAAACGATCCTTAGGAACCTGATTGGGAGAAACAAACTACAAGACACACCACACAACAAACCAACACAATGGACCGATCAGAGACGACAAGAATACAGCCAGAGGATGAAGGAACACTGGGCGAACAGGAAAAAGGAGAATCCTAAGAGAATACAGGACCTAAAGAGGACCGAAGAACGGAAGCAGAAACACAGTACATGAATGAGGGAAGTTGGGCAGAAGGTAAAGGTAAAACAACAGGGAAATGGACATGAAGTTCGGTCTAAATGTGCTCTTCAAGGGCATAACACAAATAATACATAATAAATAATATATTAATTCCCCATTTAGGAGAACGTTAAAACACAATTTTCATGGCACTTTTTTTGTTTCTTTCTTTTCTCTTCCCAAAAACCTCTCATATATCCACTGTGTTACTTCTTCCTCTCTTCTGTCCACTTCTGTCCTGGTATTTTCTCCCTTGGTGTCTCCTCGGATTTCCGTTTCCTGATTTTTTCTCTGTATTTTTCTCTATTCGTTATTTGTTCTATGGAGATATTTAGTTTCTTGATGTCTTCCATGGTTTCCTTTGCCCAGCTAATTTACATCGTATTACTCATTACTATGTTAAAAATCTTGATCAGCCCATTTTCGTTCATCTGTAAATGTGCCCATAGAATTTAGCCCTTCTTTTCTGATGTTGTTTGTAATTGTCTCTGTCTGTTTGTACAATTCTTTTGTCGGTCTTCTTATCCTGATCCCCAGTCTCTGAACTGGCCCATAAATCTTTCTCAGAATTTTCTTCTCTTGCTTTCCCATTTCCTTCATTTTCGCTCTTCCCCTGATTACTGTCGTTTCTGAGGCATACAAAGCTTCGGGTAAGACTATTGTTTTCTAATGTCTTAATTTGGCATTAACGGAAATATTTCTTTTGTTGTAATGGTTCCATGTAAGTCTGTAACCTTTTTGTAGCATTGCAACTATTTCTTCATTGGCTGACGAATTTTGTCCTATTTACTGTATAATCTCTCCCAGGTATTTGAAACATTCTGCTTGTGCTATCTTTCCATACTTTGTTACCAATGGGTTTCTGTCTGTGGATTTTATGTCCATGTACTGGGTTTTTTCATACCAAATTTGTAGTCCTGTTCTGGCTGCGATTTCATGTAGTGTCTCTAGGGCTTCTTTGGCTTCTTTGGCTTCTTTTCTAATTTTTATGCGTTCTTGTATTGAAAGAAAAGTTTTAATAGTCACCTAGAAAAATTAAGTCACATTATTAATTTTTGTCTGGTTGTGGGTACATTTTGACAAGCTTGGTATACGTATTAGTGTATCACTCTGCTAGAGGTATGAAAACAAAATGTCCCAGCCTACCTCTATTTTGTCAATGTGCTGCACCATTTATTTATTTATTTCACTCGCGCTTCAGTACTGTGGCGCGGAGATTTCAGTACGTTCCAGCAATGCAGGCATGGCCCTGCAAATAAACGAACACATAAATAGGTAACATAACTTTTTCGAGATGATAATTAAAACATTATGACTGCCCCCAAACATAAAGCCACACACGGCCGTACATTTAACAGGATAAGTAAAATTGGGAAACTGGTCAGATGTAACACAAATAATTTTCTGTACCTTCCAACAATATTCTTTACTACCACGATAGCCACAAGTACAGTACATGTGCAAGGGGTATTAGAACACGTCGCACTGCAATTATGAAAGTCGTTCTTCTTGTTGACTAATTGGATAGTCTCCCAAAAAGCGAAGCAAAGGGGGAAATGGAAAGGTTCACCGCGAGGGAGCGAGTGTCTACAGGAAGCGTTGTGACCGCAAGAACGCCACCCACCGCTGCAGCCACAATGCCGTTGCGGCGTTTAAATATTCTCTCTGCACGCTCCGCCGACAGCTGCGTACGGGCTGGTGCCAGAAACCATTTCGAAGTGGCTTAATAACGTTCCACCGAAACAAAAACGGCATTACGCAGCGAAAGTAGCAGCGGCACTTTTAGGAAGAGTAGTTAAGATGGAGGTTACAAGCGGAAAGAACCAGAAACCTAATACTCTGTTAAAAGAAGAAAAAACGAAAGAAGCACAAGAAGGACTGCTGATACATCCAGTCAATCAGTCATTATTCCTGGAGATGTGACACACCAATACGAGTGGTTCTCATAAGGTTTTAAATATCACATCGAAAAAATCAAGTTGTGATCGTGAATACACACTGTCAGGTCACATTAATGTGACCACCTGTCAAAAGCTTCAATAACCGCCTTTTACAGCGCGGACTTGCTGGGAAGAGAGTCAATGTGATTTTGGAAGGTACCGACATGGATGTGGAGCCATCTACGTGCCGTCCAGTGGCGTCACCAGCTGCGCTAGGTATCTCGATTTAGGGTCCATGGCGCAAGAAGCCGAGCGACGTGTTCCCACAGATTCTCGATTGGGCTTAAATCCAAGATGTTTGATGGCTGCGGAAGTACAGTAAACTTATCTTGCTGTTCTTCGATCCGCGTACCTACACTGCGAGCTGTATGACACGCGGCAATGTCCTCCTTGTAGATGCCATCGTGCCGAGGAAAAAACTAACTGCAGGTTGGTGTGGTCGTGCAGTTAGATGCGTACTTGTGTTGATCCCCTCTGCCTTCCAGGATGACAATATCACTTAGTGAACGCCACGAAAACATTCCTCAGACCATAATGCTCCCTCTTTCGGCGTGGACACTTCTGACCATTGTTGCAGGGCCGTACGCGCCAATGGCTTCTTGTCCGATGGACTACAAAACGTGTGTCATCTGTAAAGACCACCCGTCGGTACACAGAAAACATCTAATTGCGGTTACTGGCCCGCAAATTATAGCCTTTGTCACCGACGAACAGCAGTAAGCATGGGTGCATGAACCAGGCGCCCTTCCTGAATCCTATACGCTACAACATTTGCTATACGATCGTTGAGGAGTCCTGTTGGTAGCCCGTGATTCATCTGGCCAATCAGTTTCTCAACAGGTGCTTCGCAGCCGTCATTCTTACAGTTACCTATCGTCCACGATGCGCCAAAGTTGCCTGAGATATGGTTTTCAATAGTCCCATTTTGCGTTTCGGAAATGCTTTCACCCTCGGTCCGAAAATTAATGATCATGCCCTCTTGGACGTGAGATGAATCGCTCCGTTTCTGCGTTATGACAACTGCTGCAATGCTTTCCGCGCCTCTCCGACGCGCTTTATATGCTCTCCACTGGTAGTACTTCCACCTGATGTTTCTGTTCTTGAGTATTCAATGCACGTTGACATCGAACACAATAATGTGACTGGACCGTGTAGGTGATTGTGATAATCCACCTGATGTTTCTGTTCTTCAGTATTCAATGCACTTTGACATCGAACATAGGTGGTAGTCACAACAATGTGACTGGACCGTGTAGGTGATTTTGATAATCCACCTGTATATAGTCACCTTTCAGTGTGACAGTTGTCTCAACTACGGATGGTTATGTAGGAAACTCTAGTTTTGAAGTCTGCATTTTTCCTTTTCAGAAAACGATTCACCTCAAAAATAATCCAGTCGCATGTGTCGAAATATCTGTCACACAGTGGTTTCTTCATCCAAGGTTGTTATTGGAGAGCTGAATGTACCCAGGTACCGTACGGCATTTTACAATAGGATAATGTGATACCTCACCCAATGCTGTTGTCGCCAGAATCGAGTTGAGCAATATGCAGATCTTCAACTGGACTGCCCAGTCTCCCGTTTTGTCACCTATGGAGTGGGGAGACGTAGACTTTCATACCAGCCCCAAGCCAGCAATTTGCATGGAATGACGCAGCGTGTGTTTCAGGGATGGCAAGGAATTTCTCAAGGTCACATTTGGAAGCCGTTCCCTTCGATACTGCAATGATTACAAGAAGTTATCCGTGCACATGGGAATCTCACCTCACACTGATGTTGTTTATGGCCATTACTCCTGAATGGAATGAAAGTTTAGTCATTTAACGCCCATAATGTGATGAACATCTCTACGAAGTTTGATAAATGCGGGACTGGTCCTTCATAGTGAAATAATTTCCTTTTCCATCAGTGGAATATATATAGCAATCTACAATTAATTCTAACACTGAAAGATGACGCAGTAAACTCAGTTGAGGTGATTAGAAGCAAAGTGACAAAACCGCATATTTGGAGATACGAGCTCTACATGGTAGTGGAAAAACCAATTTATTTGGTGGCAAAGAGAGATAGGTTACCGGCTTATTTGAACTGTTCCTAGCGGTTATCTGAACTGCTTAACAACAAGTTTTCTCTCATTGTATACAAAGAGCTGAAAGTGCACATAAAAATCTTTGGTTCCAAATGTATTGTGATCAAACGATTTGATGCATTATAATTTAACAGATTAGAAGCTATTATTGTAATTCAAAATATTAAAATAGAAGAACAGAGGAAGGTGAACAGACAGGTACTGAAAGTGCTAATAGTGATCGGTTACTAAGGTATGTGGAACTATCTCAGTCTGTGATGATCCTCGCTGTCGTGGTGAAAATGCTAGGGTCAGAACAAGAATAAAAACGTCATTAAGGTCGGAACGTATACCATAAAAGCACACATCAACGAAGACGATTGACCACAATTTCCGGATGTCAAGGCACTACAGAATGATTTATAAGATCATCATCAATGATGACATGAATTGTTACCCCATTAACTTAAGACGATGAAACCTAGGGATATGAATATCAGTGCTAATACAACTGAATGTACTGTGACGAGCTGCTATAACAGAGAAATATCGGAAGCTGCAGCAATTACTTCTATCTGCGCCTCCAAATTACCATGCATTCTGTACCAATCTTAAGCTCCGATTAGAAGCATCTGTTTCGTTACCATATAGGAGATTACCAGCGAGGGCAGGACAAATGCACAATCTGTTAACGATGTGGTGTCTCCTGAGGATGCTATGCGTGACTCACAATAGACGTTAATCGCAGTAAAAGCGAAAAGGAGTATTTGTAAAAGCTTGTCTGGAAATGTTTCCTTATTTAAAACTTTATTCATTTTCTTTATTCACTCCATGATATGTATAACCAATAACAGGTATGTGTATATATTAATGTAATACGTCAAAATGGGCCACAAAATTGTATTACACTGTTGTGTGTCATTCCGAGCCTGATATTAACAAGAGTCAAAGGGACCTAAGTGACATCTTTGGAGGCAGAGGGGTGTAACTAGATTATTGGTTGAAACATTACAGAGCACAAGGTTCTGCATTTAATTCACTAACATTGTACGTGTATTTTCGTTAATAACTACTGCATACGATGGTAACTGTAAACAATACAGCAGAATCGGGGTCTTCTCGCTTACTTCTAGTTGCTTTTAACCGCCTCAATTGACAATCATAGAATGTACATGTTGGAGATAATAAAAAGAAAGTAATTCTGTACAACGTCCATTCTTTTCACGTTGTCGCTTGGGAACATAATGTATTTGCAGCCAAGCTGCTTTTAGCTATTCATTTTACTGAATCGATCTTCTTTACCAGGAATTTCCTGTAACGGAGAGTTGCGCTTGCGGTCACCACAAAGCTGTGCTATGGACATCACGCACCTAGAAGTCCCAGATACGCAAATGCCTGGCCCTGGTCAGGCTTCTAATAATGAGATTACACAGTGCATGCTCTCCCTCGCCCCTCCATTGGATCGCCGCAAATTGTCCGCAGATCCGATTATCGACTATTGATTGGGTAATCCGAGGCTTTGAGTCGCAAAGCATCTTTCTATAAAATGGAGAGTGAGTCGTGACGGTTGGAACTAACATAAGAGGTGAAAGGATTCGAAACACAGCACGCAAGCAGCGGCTCGGCAGTCAATAAGGCCCTGCCAGTGCAACATACGCACTGAGCTCTTAGTGCGAGGTACGTTAGGAATACAAGCAAATCCTCCCAGGCAGCAAATGGAATACAGTTCAGCTTCATATCACACAAATAGTGCCATTATTGGTCTCAATTTATTATCGTCATTAGATGATCTCTTTAAAATGAAACAAAGAAGAATAATAGTAAAGCGTTGTTGTTGTTGTGGTCTTCAGTCCTGAGACTGGTTTGATGCAGCTCTCCATGCTACTCTATCCTGTGCAAGCTTCTTCATCTCCCAGTACCTACTGCAGCCTACATCCTTCTGAATCCGCTTTGTGTAATCATCTCTTGGTCTCCCTCTACGATTTTTACCCTCTACGCCGCCCTCCAGTACTAAATTGGCATCCATTGATGCCCCAGAACATATCCTACCAACCGATTCCTTCTTCTAGTCAAGTTGGGCCACAAACTCCTCTTCTCCCCAGATCTATTTAATACCACCTCATTAGTTAAGTGATATACCTATCTAACCTTCAGCATTCTTCTGTAGCGCCACATTTCGAAAGCTTCTATTCTCTTCTTGTCCAAACTATTTATCGTCCATGTTTCACTTCCATGCATGGCTACAATCCATAAAAATACTTTCAGAAACGACTTCCTGACACTTACATCAATACTGGATGTTAACAAATTTCTCTTCTTCAGAAACGCTGTCCTTGGCATTGCCAGTCTACATTTTATATCTTCTCTACTTCGACCATCATAAGCTATTTTGCTCCCCAAATAGCAAAACTCTTTTGCTACTTTAAGTGTCTCATTTCCTAATCTAATTCCCTCAGCGTCACACGACTTCATTCGACTACATTCCATTATCCTGGTTTTCCTTTTGTTGATGTTCATCTTATATCCTCCTTTCAAGACACTGTCCATTCCGTTCAACTGCTCTTCCAAGTCCTTTGCTGTCTCTGACAGAATTACAATGTCATCGACGAACCTCAAAGTTTTTATTTCTTCTCAATGGATT
The DNA here is from genome assembly GCF_021461395.2 of Schistocerca americana. Classification (NCBI taxonomy): domain Eukaryota; kingdom Metazoa; phylum Arthropoda; class Insecta; order Orthoptera; family Acrididae; genus Schistocerca; species Schistocerca americana. The sequence goes on from NC_060124.1 coordinate 315,987,296, forward strand.
TTAATTCCTACTCCGAACATTTCTTTTGTTTCCTTTACTGTTGCTCAATATACAAATTGAATAGCTTCGGGGAGAGGCTAAAGCCCTGTCTCACTCCCCTACCAACCACTGCTTCCGTTTCATGTCCCTCGACTCTTATAACTGCCATTTGGTTTCTGTACAAATTGTAAATAGCCTTTCGTTCCCTGTATTTTACCCCTGCCACCTTCAGAATCTGAAAGAAAGTATTCCAGTCAACACTGTCAAAAGCTTTCTCTAAGTCTACAAATGCTAAAAATGTAGGTTTGCCTTTCCTTAATCTAGCTTTCAAGATAAGTCGTAGGCTCAGTATTGCCTCCCTTGTTCCAATATTTCTACGGAATCCAAACTGATCTTCCCCGAGGTCGGCTTCTACTAGTTTTTCCATTCGTCTGTAAAGAATTCGCGTTAGTATTTTGCAGCCATGACTTATTAAACTGATAGTTCGGTAATTTTCACATCTGCCAACACCTGCTTTCTTTGGGATTGGAATTATTATATTCTTCTTGAAGTCTGAGGGTATTTCGCCTGTCTCATACATCGTGCTCACCAGATGGTAAAGTTTTGTCAGGACTGGCTCTCCCAAGGCTGTCAGTAGTTCTAATGGAATGTTATCTACTCCCGGGGCCTTGTTTTAACTCAGGTCTTTCAGTGCTCTGTCAAACTCTTCACGCAGCATCATATCTCCCAGTTCATCTTCATCTACATTCTCTTCCATTTCCATAATATTGTCCTCAATTACAACGCCCTTGTATGGACCTTCTATATACTCCTTCCACCTTTCTGCTTTCCCTTCTTTGCTTAGAACTGGATCTGAGCTCTTGATATTCATACAAGTGGTTCTCTTTTCTCCAAACGTCTCTTTAATTTTTCTAAAGGCAGTATCTATCTTACCCCTAGTGAGATAAGCCTCTACATGCTTACATTTGTCGTCTAGCCATCCCTGCTTAGCCACTTTGCACTTCCTGTCGATCTCATTTTTGAGACGTTTGTATTCCTTTTTGCCTGCTTCATTTACTGCATTTTTACGTTTTCTCCTTTCATTCATTAAATTCAATATATCTTCTGTTACCCAAGGATTTCTACTAGTCCTCATCTTTTTACCTAATTGATCCTCTGCTGCCTTCACTATTTCATCCCTCAAAACTACCCATTCTTCTTCTACTGTATTTCTTTCCCCCATTCCTGTCAATTGTTCCCTTATGCTCTCTCTGAAACTCTGTACAACCTCTGGTTCTTTCAGTTTATCCAGGTCCCATCTCCTTAAAATCCCACATTTTTGCAGTTTCTTCAGTTTTAATCTACAGTTCATAGCCAATAGATTGTGGTCAGAGTCCACATCTGCCCCTGGAAATGTCTTACAATTTAAAACCTGGTTCCTAAATCTCTGTCTTACCATTATATAATCTATCTGATACCTTTTAGTATCTCCAAGGTTCTTTCATGTGTACAACTTTCTTTCATGATTCTTAAACCAAGTGTTAGCTACGATTAAGTTATGCTCTGTGCAAAATTCTACCAGGCGGCTTCCTCTTTCATTTCTTACCCCCAATCCATATTCACCTACTACGTTTCCTTCTCTCCCTTTTCCTACTACCGAATTCCAGTCACCCATGACTATTAAATTTTCGTCTCCCTGCACTATCTGAATAATTTCTCTTATTTCATCATACATTTCTTCAATTTCTTCGTCGTCTGCAGAGCTAGTTGGCATATAAACTTGTACTACTGTAGTAGGCGTGGGCTTCGTGTCCATCTTGGCCATAATAATGCGTTCACTATGCTGTTTGTAGTAGCTTACCCGTACTCCTATTTTTTTATTCATTATTAAACCCACTCCTGCATTTCCCCTATTTGATTTTGTATTTATAACCCTGTATTCGCCTGACCAAAAGTCTTGTTCCTCCTGCCACCGAACGTCACTAATTCCAACTATATCTAACTTTAACCTATCCATTTCCCTTTTTAAATTTTCTAACCTACCTGCTCGATTAAGGGATCTGACATTCCACGCTCAGATCCGTAGAACGCCAGTTTTCTTTCTCCTGATAACGTCGTCGTCCTGAGTAGTCCCGGCCCGGAGATCCGAATGGGGGACTATTTTACCTACGGAATATTTTACCCAAGAGGATGCCATCATCATTTAACCATACAGTAAAGCTGCTCGCCATCGGGAAAAATTACGGCTGTAGTTTCCCCTTGCATTCAGCCGTTCGCAGTACCAGCACAGCAAGGCCGTTTTGGTTAGTGTTACAAGGCCAGATCAGTCAATGATCCAGACTGTTGCCCCTGCAACTATTGAAAAGGCTGCTGCCCCTCTTCAGGAACCACGCGTTTGTCTGGCCTCTCAACAGATACCCCTCCGTTGTGGTTGTACCTACGGTACGGCCATCTGTATCGCTGAGCACGCAAGCCTCCCAACCAACGGCAAGATCCATGGTTCTTGGGGGAGGGGGGAGTAAACTATTAAGAAACGAAATTATAAATTAAACTAACTTCTATAAACGATTATATGTAATTGATTATGTTATACAGATAGTGACTCCCCACCTGAACAACTCTGGAGAGGCGTTCATCAACGTTATTCAAATATCAGATCTAATCTGTACTACACTGTCCAGTCACATTAACGTTACCACCGCATATGTTCGACGTCAACGTGCAATAGTTACTCGCAGTCAGCGTATTTATAAAACCTGTTGGATGTTGGGGGAGGGGGGGAAGGGGGGCGGGGCACGGGACGTGGAAGAGCAGTGGATTTGTTGTCGTTATGCGCAAATTGAGCGATTTATCTGATGTTCAAAGGGCATGATAATTGGCTTAAGGGCCAAGGATGGAAGCATTTCAGAAACGGCTGTGTGTGTAAGCTCTATGTGTGTAAGCTGTTCGCCGTGGTTGAAATATACCGTGCATGACAACCAGGGGCGAGGCAACTGTGGTTCACAGGAGTGGAAGAAGGCTGCGGAGGTGTGTATGGGTATGTGCAACTGACGAGGAAATGTCCGCTCAGATGAACCAAGGGTCCTACCAATAGTGTATCCTCAACAGCTGTTCAGGGAACTTTGGTGCTTATTTGTCTCCGCAGCATGAGCCGATGCTGACTGCTTTTCATCGATGATGAATGCTTGAATTTGCACACCAATGCTGCAACTCGATGTTCGTTAAGCGGCGACAGGTGGCCTTTGCAGAGGACTCATGCTTTATGCCCCATCGAACCGATGGTCGTTGGCGTTCACGGCGTGAAACGTCTAAGAGAAACGACTCCGTGAAACTCGTCGTATGGTTCCAGGCGGAGAACCGCACGTTAAGGTCTACGGAATGTTTTCGTGACACTCCACGGATGAACTCGTCAGTTTGGAAGGCACAATGGATTAACAGCAGTATGCATCCATCCTTGGGGTGTATGCCCATTCCTATACGCTGTTTTTCTCTCGGCACGATGGCATCTACCAGAAGAACAGTGCGATGTGCCGCACAGCTCGCAGTGTGCGTGCGTGGCTTGAAGAGAACTAGGATGAGTTTACAGGACTCCCCTGGCCACCAAACTCTCTGGATTTAAACCCAACCGAGAATCTGTGGGATCACCTCGATCGGGCTGTTCACACCATGGATGCCCAACCGATAAGCCTAGTGCAGCTGCCAACAGCACTGGGATCACCAATACTCCACATCTCTATCAGCACCTAATAGAACATCACTGACTCTCTTCCTGCACATGCACGCTGCAAAATGTGGTTATTCTGGCTTCTGACACATGGTCACATTAATGTGACTCGACTACATAGTAATAAATTGTGATATTGTTCTGCCTGTCTGTCTGAAACGCTTCACCAAAAATGCCTGATGAATTTGGATTTTCGCAGGCAACCTGAGCATAACTGGTGGCACCGTATAGGCTATACTTAAACAAAATCGCACCCTACAAAAAACAGATCTTGATTTAAAGTTTCACTAAAACCGTCTTGTCTGTTTGTTTGCTGTCTGAACACGCTAATCTCCAAACTTAATTGACGAATTTTATCGGCGTTCCGCTGGAAACGTCAATATAGTTTGGGACGACGTACAGGCCTTATTCTAGCAAAATCGGAAAGCGAGAAGAAAAGATATCCTGATATAAAGCTCAATCTAAAACCATCGTATCTGTTTGGTTGCCTGTTAGAACACGCTAATTTCGTTCATGGGGTTTTCACGGCTAAACTAAGCGTAGCTTGGGGCTCCGTACAGGTTTTATTTCACCAACATCAGGTCACGGAGAAAACAGTTCTGTCCATACTAATACTGTACATGCTAAAGTAACTCTATCTGTTACGTTTTCAAGACTAACCCACTGAACCAGTTTCGATGAAATTTGGTATGAGAATAATTTGAACACCAAGAAAGAACATTGGCTAATTTAGATTGTATGTAGGAGAAAGATACTTATTGATTTGATGAATATTACACGAAGTAGCTAAAAAATTTACTGTATTAAAAAAAATTAAGGCAGTCTCGGTAACTCTTTGAAAACTCTATTTTGCTGTTTAACTTTTGATTTCTGTCACATTTTTGAACGTGCTTTTATTGGTTGATACGTACTACGTTATACGATTCAGAGCAGTGAATACAATGCTTACACAATCTTCAGTGTGTTTGTACTTCCACACCATTTGTTGCATAATGTACACATTGTATAGTGTACAGCTGCTTCAATAGCGAGGCATAGATGCCAGCTCCTGCCCATTCCCTTCTGTATGCACTGCTCGGCAGCAACACTGCACATGCTGACGCATCGTTCTTTGGGACAGCTTGGGAGGGAAAGAGTGGGGCGCGCATCCTGAGAGGTGCTTACCCGAACAGGCAGACACGTGAGGACAGCTGACGTTATTGTATGTATAGTAGCGCACTTACTAAACATCACACATCACAACCAAACTACTGATATGTGAGTGGAGCCACAGTTAACAGCGAGTGTATAAATGTAACGTGTAAAAGTGCTGTTGACGTTTTTACAGAGCTGATGTACAGATCTGATGTCAACCATGTGGATGTGGATGCCTTAAGACTGCCCACACAGACTATTTAGCACAAAACTATTTCCAGTTCCAAAGGACTCCGTATGAACTGTTAGATGGGCAGTCCACTTTTGATTGGAATGTTGTTTAAATCAAAATTATTTCTATTTTCAAGGGAGCTATTATCGGCAAGCAGATGGTCTGGCAATGGGCACACCTTTATCCCAATTACTAGCAGAAATGTTCATGGACAAGTGGGAGACTGATTTTCTTAAGACGGAATCACTGGCAAAACATGTTGTGTATTGATACAAATATGTAGATGATATTCTTTGTATGTGGAAATATTCCAGTAGACAACTTCACAAATTTGTGGAAAATATGAACCAGTGGCACACCAACAATAGGTCATCATGGAGCCGAGGGGCCCAGAATAAATTTCCTAGACATTAGCTTAAAGATAGAAGACAGTAACCATAAACTAAAAATTTATCGGAAAGGCTCCTTCACTGACACATTCATCCTGGCTTCCAACATCCTACAGTCTATAAACATGCAGTATTCCGCCACAGCCGGCCGCTGTGCCCGAGCAGTCCTTGACGATTCAGTCCGGAACCGCGCTACTGCTACGGTCGCAGTTTCGAATCCTGCCTCGGGCATGGATGTGTGTGATGTCCATAGATAGCTTTAGGTAGGGGACTGATGACCTCAGATGTTAAGTTCTAACATTCTGCGTGGTGTCTGTTTGTTCTAAGTCGTCTCCCCCTACCACTGTCGCCCAACGACGATCTGAGCGTGATTTTTAGGGAATTGCCTAGTTTGAACCTGGGGCCTGTTGCTGGTAAGGAGACGCCAGACCACACATGACATGTAGAGTTCTGAAGAGTTCAGTGATACTAGCGATGATATAATCAAATACTAAATGTTTTCAACGTCAGCTCCACTGCACTCCCTGTACAAGAATCTTAATACTAACTAAATTTAGTGGAAGGGGTTCAAGGCTTTCCTATTTTTAGTCAGCTGGTAAAATAACGTCGAAAAAGCAGTTAAGTTTACCATTGGAATTTTTATTCTACTCACAAAACATTGTTTATAAATTGTACTACTGCTAAAAGGAAATATTTTAATACAGGACGATAAAAACCAACTGCGTTCAATAAAAATGTGGACGAATATTCCCTAAATGGGTTTCCAGGTTCTATAATTGATCGGAGGATGACCTATGCCATGTCACATCTATAATCTAGGTTTAAATTAAGTTTCACAAAAGAGAAAACTATCAAAAATGGTCTACAGTGACCCTCAATTATCTTTAATTACTTATTTAACTTGTAAATTACAGTGGCTGATGTGGCTTCTCAATAATTATATAACAGAAAAATAATTGCGTTTCAGATTTTAACTTCAAGTAGCAAATGTGAATACCACGAAGTTTAATTGACGATCGACACTACTATTATGTAAAAAGGGGATGTAACAAATGAGACTTCTGCAGTTCTGAGTGAAGCCTTATGCGCTCTTATGCTGCATCGCGTGCGTTCATTACCTTGTCGGTGGTTAGGCAGTGTCAGGGGCGGCTGGCGGCACAGCTCCACACACCTCGCCATCTCGGTAGCAACTCTCTCGAACATATCCTTACTACTGTTTACCGAAGTTGGTTTAAGAAAAAGGTATCTCGCTGTGTTTTCAACTGACCAATCAGCGTCTTAACGTTAACCTTAAGCTCCGCCTACAAAAATTCTGTCTATCCAATAAGAAACGTTATGATTTTCGTGGTGGGGCAATGTTTTTAATGTTTGCTACGTAACAGAGATGCGTATAGTCTCACACTAAAACTTGCAGCTGGTGTGGCCCTTTTAGTGTTATCGTAAGATCTATACTGTTCTTCTGGAGGGCTCTATCTTGTAACATGGGTTGGGGGATGGACCTCTTGGCGGTCGGCCGGCCATGCGGGTGTCCCGTTGTCCCCCCTCTTGTCGTAGGGCCTTCTAGCCTACATGGCTCTGCTCTCGGCTTCTGTTCTCGTTTCTCCCCTCGGAACTGCGTCTGTTTCACAGTGGGAAGGTATAACATGCTTTTAGACGTTCTTGTGTTAGTCTGTGGTATTCCATTTGCTCACTTGTTGATCGTATTACTTTGGTTAATTTAATGTCAGGATTTATTCGGAGCTATGTGACATATTGTCGAATTTGCCATCATGTCAGGGTTTTCATGGAAGGTGTTGGATTTGCCTGACACCTTACAAACACCCATAGTGCTTAGAGCCGTTTGAATTTTGTTCCACCACTTGATTCACCGTCTCCTTTCTATCCCTATGTCCCAAGAAGACTTTGACCAGGAACTGAATACAATAAAAACAATAGCCACAAATAATAAATTTAACCCCAATATCACTGATCAAATTCTAGGTAAAATGATGAAGAATCAAGCTAGGTCCCTGCTGCCCCCAATGAAAGATACAAACAAACTGGAAAAGAAATGGCGCAGATTACCTTTAACAGGGAAAACATCAAATAGGATAAGTAACATTTTCAAGGCAAAAGGTTTCTCTGTTTTTGTATGTCCCTCAGACAATAGGTAGTTAATTGAGTTAATTGTTCAATTCAAAAGGCAAACAACGAGCCATCACAGAAAGTGGGCTTCATAAAATCGCACGTCGTGAGTATCAGTCTTGCTACATTCGAGAGACAGGGAAGTCAATCTGCACCGGACTTAAAGAACACTATAGGAGCTGGAGATTGAAGAAGCGTGATTCAGCCTTTGCGGAACATTGCCTGAACAATAACCACAAATATATAATATATGTACAAGTCTTACACACAGAGGCAAAGGAATTAAATGACAGATATGTACATCCCCACACCTATTATTAAACGAACAAACCCAATTCAATTATTCACCTTTTTTAGATTATATCCCATCTCCAGGTTGGGCCTCAGTCCATCAGTAGATAAAAAGGTCTTGGCTGATGCATAACTTTAGCCCCATAATGTTAGTGTAATTGCTCAATTGTGTAATTCCATATGTAATTGTTAAAAAGTGGCCATTAAAGTAATGTTACATTAAGCCATGGATCGATACATTAAGATGTTGAGACGAAAGTCTTAGTCTTATCATCATGCTTATCTGTGCATTATCGTCTTTGGGAATCGATAATGTACTTGAAAATGGGCTTATAACCCGAATCCCTAGGTCTTTTTAGTGATGTTGATAATGAAATTTGTGAAACAAGGCAAAAAACAGTGTTTGTTTAGTTGAAAAATTAAAATGATTTGGTTGAAATGTTAATGGACTATTTTGAACAATATATCTGGCGTAAAGAAAATTTGAGTTCAAATGTAACATACTGGTTCGATATGTTGATGATGTTCTATTTAATGAACAGGCTCTGCAAGACAGTCCAACACACTTTTTTCATAAGCTAAGCATTGAAAGGTCTCTCTGTGAGCAATTTCATAATGTTTCACTAAAATTTTACTTAATTTTTCATGTCTTTAGTGCATCATACTTGTGATGCATTTAGTAAACCATACCCGGAAAAACAGTCAACACCGAGCGAGGTGGCGCAGTGGTTAGCGCACTGGACTCGCATTCGGGAGGACGACGGTTCAATCCCGTCTCCAGCCATCCTGAATTAGGTTTTCCGTGACTTCCCTAAATCGTTTCAGGCAAATGCTGGGATGGTTCCTTTGAAAGGGCACGGCCGATTTCCTTCCCAATCCTTCCCTAACCCGAGCTTGCGCTCCGTCTCTAATGACCTCGTTGTCGACGGGACGTTAAACACTACCCACCACCACCAAAACAGTCAACAGCTTAGTATGTCCTTATGAGCAACAACTTCATACATTCTATGAATTCATGTTTGCACGCACTTACGTGGATTTATTAAGTATAAGTGTTTCCTCTACCCTTCCCACACTTGGTTATGATGTCTTAATGTTGTACTCCTATTCTTCTTTCCATCAGTCCCCTCTTTGAATGACAGGGCCAGTGAATGCGTCTGTGCATTGCGTTTTCACAGTGTTTGGTGGTGGGCAAATTTCTCGTCTGCTATCATAGCAGTTTAGCCAACTCTTGTATATTCTTAGAGTGAGTCAAAGAGGTTTGCTTCCTTCTGTTTGATGGCCTGTTGCGCTTCAGTCTGCGGGGTAGACAGGGTTTTCTCTGACCACTGCCTCTACCTGTGTGGCCCCGATGTTTCGAATGTGCTCTTCACTCGATCCTAGGATTTTCGTGAGTGAAGCTGCTCGTGAGAACTCGTTTGCAGTATTTGAGTATGGTAACTGAGATTGGGTAATGTCAGCCTAGGTGAAATCTTAATCCATTTCTTCTACAGTTTCAGATTTTAATAATCTTGTGGAATACATTATTCGGTACAGGAAATGGTAGAGTTTGTGTAGTTCTTTGAATTTATAGGTATTTACTTTGTACCGGATAATTTAGGAATCTGGGAGCTTGGTGTACGAGCTATGGCTAAGCTTGGTCTCAGGATTCATGTTCGTCGGCGTGAAAGTACATGTGTTTGCGTTCCTTATATTCTTCATTCTTCTAACTCTATTCTGTAATTTATATCCGTTAATAAGTATGCCTCTGTTTCACCCCACGTGCTAGTATACGGTTTTGGAGCAACGGTGGACAAACTGAGACCCACGGGCCACATGCGATCCCAATCAAGTACTCGTTCGGCATGCAGCTCTCAGCTGTATTTTATTGTAACAGGTATCTCGCAACAGACAGTCGAATCCCAAACGCCAACCAACATTAAGAGGTTATTAACAGCGTAGTTTTTCTGCTCAGTGACAAACAAAAATGCTCACATTTTTTTGATGTACTTAATTTCAATTAACGTTCGTGAAATCGCTGTGAGCTATGTAAAGTTGACCGAGCGGGGTGGCGCAGTGGTTAGCACACTGGATTCGCATTCGGGAGGACGACAGTTCAATGCTCAGTCCGGCCATCCCGATTTAGGTTTCCCGTGATTTCCCTTAATCGTTTCAGGCAAATGTCGTGATGGTTCCTTTGAAAGGTCACGGCCGATTTCCATCCCCACCCTTCCCTCGTCCGAGGTTGTTCTCCGTTTCTAATGACCTCGTGGTCGACGGGACGTTAAACACTAATCTCCTCCTGTGTGAAGTTGGTCGCTTACCTCTGGGCCACAGGGGTAAGTAGAGCGGCCACTGCGGGTTAGACGCATAGAGTAAATATCCCTGGAGTGAGCATTGTGTTCTGCGCATGTTGTCAACATTAAACCGGGATTGTCACGAATTTTCGGGACTTCGCTGTGCGTGTGTGCTTTCTGCTGCGTTTGAATTTTATAATATCAAGAGTTTTGTTGTGTTTCACCGTTTGTTGATAGTGTAATAGCGATGGTAAATTACTGTTGTTGCTACGGATGCAAAGAAAAATATGGGAATGGAGGGATAGTAACTTTTCATGGGTACATATGAAACGTCCCCTTTTGTACTATTTATGCATGACTGTGCTTAAACTGACACACAATATTTTTAGCGCAACGCAATCTGACTATCAAAGATCCCTGCAAAAGAATGGCCCTGACTAACATTAAACTATACCTCTCACAAATCACTTACCTCACAAAAATCTTCGCTGCTCAAGCTACTGAAATACAGCGAGCGCCACTACTGCCAGCTAAATAAAAGATTCAAACTATGGAAGGCACTAACTACTGATAGGGATAGTTAGCAAATGAAAGATATTAATAGAGAACAAACAATGTATTTACCTTAATATCATCACAAGTCATAATATATATATCAGTTCATGACAAATTACAAATCTCCGCCATCTCTCTCCCCACATTCACCACTGCTGGCGGCTCACCTCCAACTGCGCAACGTTACGCGCTGTTCACAGCCAGCTGCCTAACACTACAATGGCGAGTATTACAACAATGCAAAGCTGCCACGGACTGCACACAGCACAGCCAGTGATTTTCATACAGAGGTGGCGTTACCAATAAAAAAGCTAAACAGCCTACTTACATAAAGAAAACATAAACAGCCTACTTACATAGAGAAAACATAAACAGCCTACTTACATAGAGAAAACATAAACAGCCTACTTACATAGCCCCCATGCTCCCCACAAAAAATTTTACAAATTTTTTTTTGGGCAGTGGCCAATAATGATTTGATAAAATTTTTCATAATTACAATAACAAAGAAATCAAATGCACACACTTATTGATATTATGTTGGTCAAAAGCTCAAATTTTCTCACAGTCCATAAAGACAGTCCTAATCGTACATAACAGGAGAATAGCAGTGTTTTTCTCAAAGTCTGAGCAGTAAAAGAAAATGCACACAGAAGTAGTGGATTTCCATGCAGTCTTGAAGAAGTAGTGCTGTCCTTCCAACGGAAAGACAGTGCTGACTCTTGACATGCTGACAGATAATGGGCCACAACAGAGCAAACCCACAGCAGAGTCAGTCGTAGTTTGGAAGAATATTGGTAGGTAGGTCATCACAGAACAGACCCACTGTAGTCCTGGTAGAGATTACGATATTGGTGGGCCACCAGAGGTGCAGACCCACTGCAGTCCTTGTAGAAATAATGGCGTTGGTAGGTCATCATAGATGCAGACCCACTGTAGTCCTTGTAGAGATAATGGTATTGGTGGGCCACCTGAGGTGCAGACCCACTGTAGTCCTGGTATAGACGGCCAGCAGCTATCCGTTGCGACTGTGCAGGTGCACAATCACCATCGAAGATTCTTGCAGAGAATATAGCAAGTCCATAAACCACCACTTGTGCACTCAGAAAGTTTTTCTTTTAATTGTCCTTAGAACGAGCAATGCTGTTATCCAGTCCCTTGCTGAATCATTAACACACATGCAAACACTATCAGTCCCTACTTCTCACATATTGTCCATATACTATGACCAACAGAAACGTGTGCAGTGAAATGTAACTTAATTTGAAGAACTGGTGTCTGTACACATTATAAATTTACAACATGAAAATACAATTACAAAGGTACAAAATACATCATTAAAGAACATAACAATACAGATAACATTTGTAGTAAAACAGGCGTTACAAAAGAATAGAAATAGACATATACGTCAGTGTTACAGGAATTATGACATGAGTACATACATAAAAGATCACAATAACTTTTGAAACATCAACTTCACACATTAGCATTAACACAAAACAGAGTAAATAATGTCTAAACATCTTTACAAAGTAAATAACATATTATTAATGCCAATTATATTCGAGGATAACAGTATTCCTCACCATAGTGAATGTAGCTTAATATTAAAAGAAGAAAAAATTCTATGAAACTACACAGAGACAGGAAGAAAACAAATACACAAGGGTACACACACACATAGTGGGATAACACCAATAGGAAAGGACAGGGTTCGTTTTCAGTGTAACATTTGGTACTGCAGTCCAACCCAAAACTTCATATATCTTTCCTCTTATTTCATCCTTTGTTTCCACAAAAAAATTCTAACTAAGCATACTTTCTGTGTTTATATGTTCACACATTTCGTACCTCATTTTTATTTTCCATTATCTTACCTCATCATTTATTTCCAAGAAAATCCTACCTAAACCTGTTTTCTCAATGCATTTCTTCCAATTCATCGCAACTCATTCTCTTAGAGGCTACCCCCTCTTAAGCTAACTTAAATCTACTGAGCTCAGATGCTAAACTAAGGAACGAGGCAATGCAGCAGCACAAAACAATTAACACAAGCAGCAATGACAAAAAATACAGATTGGCAAAGCTAGCAGCAGCAAATGTAATAACTTATATCAAAACATGACATAGCTCAAGCAGAAAAAATAGTACACTAAAGATAACAATGCAGATAAGGGAAATGTATAATCACATCTTAATGTCTATGTAATTAAAGTGGTGCACCACAAGAAGTTATTCTACCAAAAAGTTACCAATTACTTGAAAAGAAAATTATGAATGCAGTTACTAGTTCCTTCTTATTGTTCTTTCCTTTCCAAGTGCTCCTTTTTTAAAGAATGTGGATCATAAAATAATTATTTAATAGATCTGTTGACAGAAAGTGTTCACATTAGCAAATGCATTTAATTTTATTTTATGAAACCAATGCTGCAACACAGCTGGAAAACAGATGTCAAATGAAATAAGCAATTACGCAAACCAAAGCATAAAAACATCATTCAATAGCTATGTGGCATTTCGTAAGTCAGTAGCTCTCAATTCTCGTAGAAAGACACTTGTCATTATCAGGTTTGCAGATGTAAGAATATTTCCAAGGATAATGGCCTCCCCTTTTTTTTTGTGCTACCTGTGCCGCTGAAAAGGGCTCGCAATAATGGCTTTTTCTCCAGGCGTCTGACACAGCTGGGTGCCCGCGACGCATTACGTGCAGGTGGTCACTTAACTTTCGTACGGAAATATTTACGACAGGAGATTCTGCTACCGTGGTAGTCTCATATAAAAATATTTCACAGGTCAAGAATTAGCGTTGCAAATCTGTAGAAACAAAACCCTATAAATATAACAGTGTCCAAAAAAATTTTCAGTGGCATTGTGATACATTCATGCATATACACACACATTTCATAACTCTTAAAGTACGATTCTTGGTTTCCAACAACCTTTTCATAAATCAGAGTCCCTAACCCCTACTCCTTATTCCTTACCTTATTACACATATACATATTCATCGACACTCGTCAATATTTCGTCATTATAAATATGAAGCATAATCAAATAACTCATATAGCCTCAGCCTATTAATCGTAAACATACCTCAGCAGCATAATACACATCGTCGTCGTAAAAATAACATCATTACACCTCGGTCAAATCTCAAAATCGTCGTAGCTTCCTCCAATAATTAAAAAAATTCTCTGCTCATGTCAAAAGTGTCATCTGCCTCAAACGTACTTTAAAAATCATAATCCCTTTACCAAATACATCATTCAAAGCTCTCATAGTATCACAATGGTTCCAAAAAAATATGAAGAGTTCACACAGTACAGACAAAATACAATTTCGTAAGTGTGAAGTTATCCAACGGTGTAATTACGTAAACATGTGTCACTGATGTAGTAAAAATAAATGTTTGTCTCTCTCAGTTAAATGATCAGATAGCTGTGTAAATTGTGTGTTAGAGAAATATGGTACCGATGTGTAAAGTTGTATAAGCAAATACCATATTAGCTAGGGTTCCTTGTGGTTGCCACACACATGGTACACAAAGTAAGCATGTACCCCCCTGAGGATTAATGTAATTATACCCTCAGGTGCTACAGATTATTGCAATGGAATGAAATGTATCACGGAAAAACTTTGTATCATTGTGTTTCAAATATCTTTGAAAATAAATGTTTTTAGTACAAAATTGATCACTCGAATACGTGTCCTGTAGCGCTAAATGTGCGTCTTGTTGCAACATAATCTCTGTGGAAGTGTCGTAGTTATCGTCCTCCGAAAGCTAAGTTCTGCAGAAGTCAATGTACTGACCTCATGATAAACAAAGTGAAATGCTTTGCGTATAGATATCATACTTATTACGCTTATTGCCGTGATGAAGAAAGTACTGTGCTGTAACGTATTGTTGTGCTACAGAAAAGGCTGTCTCCTTGTAGCTATACCATAAAAGTTACTACTAAAACATGTTTTACTTTCCAGAATAATACAGAAAAACTGTGCAGATATAAAACAGAAACACCGCAAAATCAACATTGTAAATTGTCACTCATTAGTAGCGTCGTGATAAAATCGTGTAGCTGTCACATAAACTAACTATTGTCTCATCTGGTATCTCACAGAAAGTACTTTAAATCCGGAATGTATTTTCAAGTAAACCAAAATGTTGCATTAAAATCTCATTAGCAGTACTGGTAAATGTTCTAAGTATGTGAGCTTTATAGTCGTTACGTAATCGTGAAACAAACAAGCAAGAATGGACACACACAATAACACTGTGTCGTCTGTCCACAATAACAATGCATTCGTAATTTCTGTTTAAATAATTTCTCTTGGTTCTTGGCTGGATATTTAACTTCAAACATTGTTGCATGGTAACAGTTTCTAAAGCATACTAGTAATGTGAAGTGAAACGTTTTATGGCAAAGACAAAGTTAAAAGACAGATTATCTGTCAATAAATGGTTTTACATGTGAAATGTGGTGTAAACCTTTACTCTTCCTAATACGCAGAGTTTCAACTTCAACACAATTATCATGTGGTATACGTCGGATTCTGTAAGGTCCATTGTAAACTAGAAAGAATTTGTGACTCAAGTGTTTCTTCTTATGTGACAATGAATGAGCTTTAATGAGAACTTTCTGACCAATATACAATTTCTTTGCATTTGCTTTACCGTGTAGTTTTCTCCTTTTGTCTGCTGCAGATTTTATATTTTTAAGAGCCAAATCAATTATGTCTTTGTGTCGAAGTTTACGTGTATTTGGGAAAGGTACAAGCTCTCTGATTCTGTTCGGTGGTTCTTCATTCTTTAGTACAAGAGTAGGTGGTAAAGCAGTGGAATCATGAGGCATTTCATTCAGCACATTTTGAAATAAGTGTAAATATCTGTCCCAATGCTGATGCTTTCTGTGACAATAAAGTCTGCAAAGCTTATTGATTTCTTTCATAATCCGTTCAGACGGGTTACAATGTGGTGAGTACAATGAAATAAAAACAGGTTTGATTTTATGGTTGCGAAGCATGCGTGACCAAACAGCAGATCTGAATTGCGGTCCGTTATCTGAAATGACTTTACTAACGTGTCCAACTTCACGTAAGAAATTTTTAACAAAGGCGTTGGATACAGACCGTCCAGTGGCTTTACGTAACGGTGTGAAAGAAACAAATTTTGAAGTAAGTTCAACAGCGACTAGAACGTACGAAAATCCATTAGATGTTCTGACAAGCGGTCCCAAGAGATCAACAGCAGCAAATTCTTTTAATTTAGAAGGAATGATAGGAAACAACGGAGCACGATGTGAGACAGTAGATGGTTTCGCCTTTTGACAAAGTTTACAAATAGACAAGACTCTTCGAATTCTTTTTTCCATATTGTTAAAATAACAAGTCGTTCGAAGAATATGATAACATTTTCGTGGACCAAAATGTGCGTAGCTGAAATGAATGTACCAAATGAGCTTATTAACAAAATCGTCAGGAATGCAAAGTACCCATAGCTTGTCATCAACAGTGCAGCGTTTGAACAGTATGTTGTTTCTAACCAGATAATAATGCCGAATCTGTGTGTGTGTCTTTTCATGCCATTTGCTCTTGATGTCTTTCCAAATCGGATCTTTATCTTGTTCATGAGCAATGTCCTTTAAAGATGTGGTGATGAAGTTTTCAAAGGCGACTTTCTGAATGTAAAGAATACTGAAATTTTTCTCGAGGTTGCCTTCTGTGTTACTTTTCTCAAGCCCAGCCGGTGCGCGTGACAGTGCGTCCGCAACAATGTTCTCCTTGCCGGGAATGTAGACTATTGTGAAGCGGAATTCTTGCAGAAACAATGCCCAACGTTTTAACCTGTCATGATTTAATTTTGAGGACATAAGAAATTGTAATGCACGATGATCACTGTATACTTTTACGTGCTTACCAGAAAGAAAGAAACGGAATTTGTTAAATGCCCAAACGATAGCTAAAGCTTCTAATTCAGTAACGGAATAATTTTTTTCAGATTTTGTTAGCACTCGGCTAGCAAAAGCAATGGTTTTCTGAACGGTAGTGTCATTTTCTATGGCTTCTTGAAATAAATGGGCACCAAGACCGACTTTAGAAGAATCCGTGCTAAGGCAGAAATCTTGTGACAGATCTGGATGAGCTAAGATTGGCGCGTGAAGTAACGCTTCTTTCAAAGAATTGAATTCCAATTGTGCTTGTTCGTCCCAGTTCCAAATAGTATTTTTTCCAGTGAGAGAACAAAGTTTTGGTGTAACAAGAATTTGCATATTCAGAAAACGACGGTAAAAATTTACGAGACCTAGAAAACTGCGGACTTGTCTTTTTGTAGATGGAACTGGAATGGCTCTGATTGCTTCTAACTTTTCAGGATCCGGCTGAATGCCTTCAGAAGAAATAATATGTCCCAAAAACTTCACTTTTGTCCTACCGAATTCAGACTTTTCCAAGTTAACTGTAATTCCAGATTCTGCAAAAATATGTAACAAACTGTTGAGAATGCGATTATGTTGTTCCCATGAAGCTTCTGCTATCAGAATATCGTCCACATATAAGGTGATGTGACGTTTTAAGAACTCAGGTAATATGGAATTTAACCCACGAATGAATGCTGCCGAAGAAATGTTCAAACCAAAGGGAAGTTTCCGAAACTGATAACAAACGCCGAAACAAAGGAAAGCTGTGTATTTTCTGCATTCTGGATTAAGTTCGATCTGATAAAAGCTGGATCTGAGATCAATGGAAGACAACACTTTTACACCATTAAAATTTTGAAGAAGTTCTTCCATCGTCTGCGGCCTGTCTGTTTCAGGAATAATGATAGTATTGATTTGTCTCGAATCTAAGACAAGTCTGATCGATCCATTTTTCTTCTCAACAACATGTAACGGATTGTTGTATGAGCTTACTGCAGGCTCAATAATGCCCTCGTCAAGCATAGATTGTATTTCTGTTCTAACACGGTCCCTATAATGTGCTGGAATTACGTATGGTCTAACACAAAATTTAGTATGCTCACGAACACGAAATTGGTATTGAAATCCCTTGATTGTTCCTGTTTTGTGAGTAAAAACTGTGGAATGTGCTTGTAAAATTTCAAAAAGGTCCTGCCTATCAGTGTCATTACAATTCTCAATTGCTTGAATTTTATTCTGAATTAACTCATTAATTTCAAATATGCCGTCGATGTCATCCCTGTCAGTACTTGCAGAGTTATTGTTAGTGTCAAGTTCCGTCGAAAATTCCGAACTGTTGTCTAACAGAAGGTAAATCCGATTAATTTCCTCGTCATGGTTTGAGAGCCAATCTTCAAATTTCAAAGCTACTGACTTACCTTCTTTTTCTAAACTTATTTCAGCATCGTGAAAGCTTAAGATTGCTTTGTATTCATTTAAAAAGTCTACTCCCAGTATAATTTCCGTCGACAATAATGGAACAATAAGAAAGTTCATAGAGAAGCTGTGGCTTTGACAAAAGAATTCTAAGTTGGTTTGTTGGCGTACATCTACACTTTTTCCAAATATTGCACCTTGTAATTTAATCTTACGTAACGGAAGTGTGGGGCAATCGTTCGATTTGTTGCATTTGCTAAAGGCTGTTTCACTGATTACTGAAATGGGACTGCCAGAGTCAAGTACTGCCGTAAATTTTATGTCATTTACTGTAATGTGAATCACAGGATATGCAATGTTGTTATGTTTTATGTCGTGTTCCTGGAGTAAGATGTCCCTAATGTCTTCCATTTTTACGTAATTACTAGCTACGGCAGCTGCGTCGTCAGGTTCATAAGTATGTTTTGTGGCTGCCAGCGGTGTGAGTCATTGCCTATTGTCTCTTTGTTGGCGCGCGTCGTTATTGGGATTTGGAGACCTAACTTCTACAAATTCACCTACTCGAGAGGGCCCTGCTCTGTTTAAATCTCGCCAGTTCTGATGCAATTCAGGTCTGTCGTTACGATCATATCGTCTGTCGTCATGTCGGTAGATTTGATAGTATCTTTCTTGTCGGTCACGTGGTGGAGAATTTCTCCCTGAATCGTAACTGCGCGCTGGACCGTTGCGTCTGAAGTTATTCTGTCTCCCTTGATAATAATTATTTTGGTTCCCATATTGTCTGTTTCTCTGATTGTCTCTGTGATAGTCATTACTGCGGAGAGGTGATCTTTCCCTGTAATTATTACTACTCTGCCAACGGTTGTCATACAGGTGGTGTCTGTTTTGGTCACGATATGTGTTGTGAGAATAGCCTTGTCGTGTCCAGTTATTATTTCTTTCATCGTGGAATTGTGACAGATGTGACCTGTAATTGTTGTGCTCCTGTTTCCGCGTTCCCCGATTGTCAGTGTCAATTTCCAGTTCTTGTAACAGACCCTGAAATGCTTCAATGTCATCTTTGCAGCGTCCTGCTAAAATAATATGTCGTAAATGTTCAGGCAATTTGAGTAAGCAAATGCGGATGAGTTCTGAGGGGCTGTATGGGTTTGATAGATATTGATTCTTATGCAACATGTCTTCAAAATATTTGACAAGACTGGAAAATTCAGATTGTTCAAAGTGTTTCATCATCATGATGCTATGTTTTACACGGTCTTGTGTAGCTTGAGACCAATACGCTGAGAGGAAGGCATGATAAAAATCTCCTTCACTGTGACAATCGTGAATGACCGATCGCATTCTTACACCTGGTTCATTCTCTAAGTAGCCACACACAAATTCTAACCTGTGCTCCAATGACCAGTTGGGAGGGAAACAATGAGAGAATTGATGGAGCCACGCTTGTGGATGAATGTCGTTGGCAGAATTCTTAAACGTTTTGAATTTACGTGTAGTAATGAACAGCTTATAGTCAAAATCATCGTGTCTGCGAGTAGCATCTCGGTCGGCGTGTCGGCGGTTCCATCTCAAAATTCGGTGTACCTTGCCAATTTCTTTCATAATTACCGAAATGCCCTGTGTTATTATTTTGTGGCTTTTGCGTATTTCTAAGTTCCTCTTCCCGTGTTGGAGCGCGAGTGTCTTCTGAAATACGTAATTCTTGTATTACCTGTGTCAGCTGATCTTGTACTTCCCGGATTTCTCTTTGGTGTTGCGTATCAATTTGATTCAGATTTTGTTTCAGTTTCCTAATTTGTTCGCTCTGTTCTGTGTCATTAAAGACTACCGGTTTTGCGTCATTCAGATTATCATCTACCTTCGTAGATAAATTATTTAGCTGATCCGAAAGTTGAACTACTTTCTCTGATAATGAACACATTTCCTCAGTGTGTTTTTCTGAACCAAGTTTCAGAGTGTCCATTTGTGTTGAAATCGAATCTACTGTGTCCTTTAAGTTATCCTGAGTTTTTGCAAGTTGCGTAACCGAATCGGTAGATGCAACTGAGTCAAATTTAGCTTGCAAGGTCTCATGATTTTCATGAACAATAATTTGCAGTTCTTTTATGGCTGTTTCGTGATTCTGTAATGCATTTTCATGCCGCGAAAAAATAGGTTGAAAATGCTCACAAATTTGTGTTTTTACGTCATTACAGACTTTTTGACATTTCGATTCAATGTTATGTAACTCAGTAGTTAAGTCTTCACGTGTTTGTTCAAGAGTTTGTTCCAATGAGTCTAACTTTTTAAGATTTTGTTCCACTGTGTCTAACTTTTTGAGATTTTGTTCCACTGTGTCTAACTTTCGAAGATTTTGTTCCATTGTGTCTAACTTTTGAAGCTTTTGCTGTGTTTGTCCCATTTGCTGTATTAATTGTAATAACAATGCACTGGTGTCTGGAACATGTTCCTCAGTGCTTTTCGGCAGTGAATTTGCACCGGCAACATTCACATTTTGACAAGCAGAAAATGTGTCTTGACTTATTTGAGAAAACGGTGAGGAACCAAAACCTGAATCTACAGTATTTGCGAGATTGTTTGCTGTCATTTCGGATTCCTGAGGCGAGCTGTTGCCGACCGATCGTTCGATAATGCGTCCCTCTTCACTAATTGTTTCACTGTCCACGCCATTGTTTGCCGCCCGCTCCATTTCCCTATGCACAGTTACCAAATTACTACTTTGAATGTCTGTTAATTCATTACTCTGCGGCGCTAACACACTGCTTTCATCTTCACTGTCATTTCTCAGTTTACTTTGGAGCCTAGTATTACGTTTTTCACACGCCATTATTGTCACAATATTTCACACGACAACACAGAAAAGCACAATTTGAAGAGCAAAAATAAGAGAACACATTAACATAACACTGAAAAAATATCTAGTTAATTGCACGCGCTGCTGAGAAATACTTGGTGTAAAACTGCATGCATGCTACAACTGTTTTACTGTACCACAATGTAAGACTGCAACTACAAAGGAAATTCTCTCTATAATTACGCGCTAGCAATAAACAAAATCTACACTAATTACACAAACTACAAGAAAAAAATCAGAAGATTCTAGTGAGGTATCCTAGGCTAAGGGTCGACATATGAGACGTCCCCTTTTGTACTATTTATGCATGACTGTGCTTAAACTGACACACAATATTTTTAGCGCAACGCAATCTGACTATCAAAGATCCCTGCAAAAGAATGGCCCTGACTAACATTAAACTATACCTCTCACAAATCACTTACCTCACAAAAATCTTCGCTGCTCAAGCTACTGAAATACAGCGAGCGCCACTACTGCCAGCTAAATAAAAGATTCAAACTATGGAAGGCACTAACTACTGATAGGGATAGTTAGCAAATGAAAGATATTAATAGAGAACAAACAATGTATTTACCTTAATATCATCACAAGTCATAATATATATATCAGTTCATGACAAATTACAAATCTCCGCCATCTCTCTCCCCACATTCACCACTGCTGGCGGCTCACCTCCAACTGCGCAACGTTACGCGCTGTTCACAGCCAGCTGCCTAACACTACAATGGCGAGTATTACAACAATGCAAAGCTGCCACGGACTGCACACAGCACAGCCAGTGATTTTCATACAGAGGTGGCGTTACCAATAAAAAAGCTAAACAGCCTACTTACATAAAGAAAACATAAACAGCCTACTTACATAGAGAAAACATAAACAGCCTACTTACATAGAGAAAACATAAACAGCCTACTTACACATATCATGTAGCTCTAATTATAGTTATCATATTAGTAAGAGAAACTGTATATGTTTAAAAATTTCGAGACGCATTATAATTAAGGCTTGATTCTGTAGACCTATTTTTCTACGATTTTATGACTATATGATAGATATTAGGGCTCGTACAAAAGCTTATAAACAATCGCTTCCTCTCGTAAATTTGCTAGTGGAACAGGAAAGGGAATGGTTAGTTGTTTCAGCAAATACTATCCTCCATGCATTTATCAGTGACTTGTCGATTATGTATATAGATTACTCAGTCTACTCTTTATTTAATAAACTGGGAGAAAGTACGTAAAATGCGTTAAATAAATACATCAAAGTATTACCAGTAAGGAAAATTGTGCTTTAGGTCGCAAAAACGAGAAAATAAATACGCAGAAATAGCAGAAAAAAGGACGAATTAGCAGAGATATAATCGCTAATGTGTGGCAAATTCGGTGTTTTTCGGACACTAGCAAAATTACTAGCGTACTGTCAAGTCGTTTTGCAAGACTATCACTGCAAAAATGTACGTCAGGCTCTGTAATACTATAAAGTGCCGTATCATACCGAAAACTACCAAAAATCAAGTGCATCTGAACTGTGGCACCTATCGCAAAGAAGCAGGATGTAATATCACTTGCCCTTAAAAGTTACGTAGCTGTCTTATTCCCGGCATCAAATAGATACTGTTAAAATGTCTGTGCAACATTTATAAATAATTCCCGACACGTACGAAAAGAATCCGTCTGTAAGTCTGTACTAGGTATGTAGTGACATTCTAAATATACGGACACACACATAACGTCCCGAGATCACGTGACCGGGCTGGCAATGTATGTTGACAACACAAAATCTGTTCTGCGCATGTGAATGCTCTATGGTTAGACGGTGTGAGAAGACGGATGCCTCATCGTTTGTTTTTCAGTAGTCACAACTAAAGCGTTTAAGCGACTCATACCGGTCAGGTACCACGGTATGAAATTTAGCTTCGAACTAACACGGATTCATAAATGACCATTACAGAGACAGTCATCTTCAAATGAAGATAGCCGCGCGGGATTAGCCGAGCGGTCTTAGGCGCTGCAGTCATGGACTGTGCGGCTGGTCCCGGCGGAGGTTCGAGTCCTACCTGGGGCATGGGTGTGTGTGTTTGTCCTTAGGATAATTTAGGTTAAGTAGTGTGTAAGCTTAAGGACTGATGACCTTAGCAGTTAAGTCCCATAAGATTTCTCACACATTTGAACATTATTGAACAAATGAGATACTTAGATACATATGTAGCAAGGAAAATTAAATTAATGAAGGCTGTTCTAATACTACACAATGACTACAAGAAAACCGGCATTTATATCAAATATTAAACTTTTTCGATGGTGTCTCACATTCAAAAGAGCATTTAAATGAAAGTGCGAATACTGTTATTAATCAAAGTCATTCACACACATAGTTAGACCAATGGCAAACTGTTAGATCAAACTGTGGCTAGCAATCTGAATGAGAAAACAGTCAACACGAAATATTCTGTATAACGCCGATCTGTAACGATCAGCACTTGGGGGATGGGGGACGGAGGAAATGGATAACTGGTCTATATCTGTTGGCAGCTCATAACGTACTAATGTTTATAGGTAACCACATAATAATAACACCGGTACACATGCGGCCAGAGGTACCGCCCCACAATGTCAGTATTGGCTCTCGAGTGAAATGGTTTCACAACCTCTGTCTTCAGTTCTCGAACTCTCTTTCCTATTGCTATTACTTCACAGCAATTTTATTATATTGGTGCTTCTTCAATTGGGATAAACGGTTGCCGGCCGGTGTGGTCGAGCGGTGCTAGGCGCTTCAGTCTGGAACCGCGCGACCGCTACGTCATAGGTTCGCATCCTGCCTTGGGCATGGATGTGTGTGTTGTCCTTACGTTAGCTAGGTTTAAGTAGTTCTAAGTTCTAGGGGACTGATGATCTCAGATGTTAAGTCCCATAGTGCTCAGGGCCATTTGAATAATTTTGTTGAATAAACGGCTTTCAGAATTTTCAAATTTTCTTTGGCTTTGTGTGGCTTGGACCGAGAGCTCTAAATACGAATGAGTCTTCAGCTCATCGTTATCCATTTCGTCTTTTTATAGATGGGCTTCAAATTTAATTCCATTTGAGTGCGTATTTTTATTCTAATCGTGCAGGATGTTTCAAAATGAATATACTGGTATACATCAAATGAAAGAGCAACTCCGACAGTTTTTATTACAAGTGCTCAAACTGAGCATCATTCGTCATCCATCGAGTAGATAGGTCACATTGATAAGTGTGTCTGGAGTGATTGTTCGAACAATGCTGTCTGATGTCAGATCGTGTGTAAACGTGGTGGTCACGAAAACCAGCTCTACCATCCGATCCCTTGCCACTAGTCCAGAAGTCGGATCCAATGTCGTTAACCAATCGCGTATTGAGTGATTCTAGTGAGGCTGCGCACCATCATGTTATCAAATAAAGTTCTGTGGTTCACCTTCTTCCAACTGAGCAAAGACTCGTAGTTCTAGTGCATTAAGATGAATCAAGATAAGAAACACCAGTTACAGTTGCTTCATCGAAAAAGAAAGACTGATAAACTTCCCGCCAGCATATGGCGAGATGCGCAACCTGTGTGTTTACATTCACACTTAGGTGAAATGTCGATTAATCACTGAAGACGACACGATCCAGAAAATCTCCATCGTCATACAGCAACATTTCGTTTGCAAAGTAGGCACGTAAAATGTGGTCTGTAGGCTGTAGAGCGTGTAGCAGCTGCAAACAGTAACGACGTAGTTGTTAGCGTCTCCTTAAAGGTCTCCACATTGACGTCACTGAAAATGCTAATTAACAACTAGCCTTTCCAACTGATTTCTTGTGGCTACGTGTGGGGTTACCAACTTTAACTGTAGTCAGTACCGGACACCTCAAAAATATATTATTATTATTCTTGTTATTACTATTATATTATTATTATTATTATTATTATTATTATTATTATTATTATTCACAACATATTACACAATGCATACATTATAGCTGCTACAACAGGAAGCTCACAGTTAATACTGCGAAACCAGTCATTTCTGCGAGTCTCTAGCCTCTTCGCTAGTTATATTCGAAGTTGTACTTTTCTGATTTCGCAGATTTAACAAGTTCTTTCCCGTTGTCGAATTTGACAAATGTAGCGAATTCAGCACATTGCACACGGTAGTTAAAATTCTCAAATATCCGGCTTTCTCCATTTCCACTCTAAGTCTGCTTCTTTAATTGCTCCATATTTAGCATCACATTGAAAATCCGCTCTACGTGCCTATTGACACTGCTAACACATGTTGAACAACTTTCAGTAAATTATGTGCTTTGCATTTCTTAAAAATATCACCCATTTGTTTGAAATGTGTGAGTCTAGTAAGTCCTTAATGAATGGCAAGACGTCATTCAGAGCACACATTTCAGAAAATAGTTCGTCATCGTTTATATGTATGTTGAAATTATCTATAAGTTTCGTCATGTTCTCCATTTTGACGGGCTCTTCAAGATTTAACTGAGAGTTGAGCTTAAAAACTGAATCTTCACTGAAGTCACTCAATTTTTCTAGACATTACAGAATTCTAGTATAGACTTACTGAACGGCTCTGACAAATTTTGCTCGGTCATGTTGAGGACTTTTTTCTGTTCTTTTAATACCTTGAATCCGAAGATGATATTCCTTTGTCTATAAATTATTTGTGTACGCAACTTCAAGAATACAGAATATATTTCAGTTACCTGTATGTAATGACTTTCCACGTGTTTTATGTTTGTATTAAACAAATGCATTACATAGTGAACAAAATAAATGTAAATCTCTGGGAGTGTTACATCGTCGCACATTTCGATGCCGTTTTCTTGGGCTATGAATATCCAAATAAGTTTGGCAGTATTGTCTTCACCCTGGCTTAGAAAATAGGACTTCAACAATTGCCACGTCTGAAGCAATCTGTCTACAGCAGGAAAAGGAGACAAAGAGCATGAGGGAACATGCTGGAATAGTGTGAAGTCCTCTGTCTGCAGGAACTCAAAAAGTTCTTCAGCTCACTCACCTACTTCGCGCTTGAAGAAAACTCAATAAATACCTTAACCACTGACGATTCAACATCTTTTGACAGTAGTTTTAGACCATATTTCGCAGTATTGTGCAGTATATGCATGTGACAATGTCCTGCAATAAGATGTGGTGCTTCAAACACGTTTTTCAGCTGCACGAAAACAGGTTTCTCCCGTAATTGGCGGAACAGTTGTCTGCACCATAAGCAAATAGCCGCAGTCCTGAAAGACCAATCTTAATGACGCTCTCTTTACGCTTTTTGGCTATAGAAGTTGATGTTTCGTCAGCGACTTCGTAAAAATCTATGACAGTGGAAGTCGTTCCCATTTCTTGATCGAAGAACTGGATAGCAACTGGAAATAATTTTATATTTCCTTTGTTTGAAGCATCATGTGTAATCGAGAATGGAGTTGTAGCATTTTTTTCAGAATTTGTTGCAGAAAACGTGGAGCCAATACATTCTCTACTGTAGCTTCGGCCTTAGCCCCGTCCACGGTGAGGAGAGCATTTCCTGAGTTTTCTGAAAGGTAACTGTGATGATGTCCTACTACATGATATGTTAATATTAGTTCCGTCGCTGACACTTCTCTTACAATATCAGGTATATTCCGTCTTGTTTCGAAAGCCACTCAGAAAAGTCTGTTTCTTGTAGCTATTTATCATTGAAATGACGCTCACGGCGCTGTTTGTTATATACTGTATGTTATATACATACGCTTATCACTCAGTGCCGTTCTTAAGCATTTCCATTTTAAACTAAACGCATGCCGTATGCTGTTCAAAGCCACGACAAAACACTACTTCACCACATCAATCAGCTAGGTGCAACAGTGGGTAAACCTGAGCGTTCATTTGTTCGTCAGAGATATTCCTTTTAAAAGTAGCAGGTCTTTATTGGAAGCACCGATAACTAGATTAATATGCCACATTGTCACTGCTTGCCTTGGTTGTTGTTTCTTGTCGGTATGTAACTGTGCAGAAAAACAAATAGACGTAAACCGATACTGTCTGCTTTATTGTCCATGTGGAAGTGACATGTAGCTGTCATAAAAAAATACGAGCTACTATTGGCTTCTCTTTCCCTGTTCGTTCTTATTGGAGCGGTCTTTAAATGACTTGACGACAATGGACGGCAATGGAAACCGCTGTGTAACAAAAATACAAAACCTCTGTGACTTCTTTGACGCAGCTTGTCGAACAAATAAACGCACAACTTATATTAAAAAAATATTGGAATTAGTTGCGAGAAACTGACTCCATTTTCATTGTTTAGCGTCTATAAAATTTTTTAAAAAAATGGAATTTAAGAGGACACGAAAACCGAACTTTCGACGCCCGCTCGGGACGTTCGATCGGACACCACAGTTCTTATTTAAAAACCGGGCTGTCCGATGTAAAACCGGACAGATGGCAACCCTGGGTTAAGCGTGGTAGACTCTCACTCGTTCAGCATGTTGTCCGCTCACTCTTGGTCGTTTCACACTCTTTCCTTTGCGCACAGTTATACAGACAAAACCTCTCGAGTTCCTCTTTCGTTTGGTGTAATTTTTGTCGTTGCAAGTCGAATGTAATAATTGCTACAAAGCCTTGAAACCCATATTAATTTCGAGACACTCTGTATTTCTGGACTGTCATAACTTTTCGTTATTTATTTTCTCTATTGGATCAATGCTCGGTTTCTAAACTGTTAGGGACCGAAACGCACATCTTCATCTACACCCCGCCCCCTTCCCCCGCCCCAAGACCAAAAATTTCAAAAGTTTCTATTTTTGAAAACTTGTGATAAAGCGTACTATGAGAAATCATTTTCTACAATATACTGTTCTGAAATTGAAGCTTTGGAAAGATAATTTCTTAAAATTAAAACAAAACCACAAGATTTAATAAAAACAACAGGTGCTACCGTTTTCCCCGTAGCAGTGTCTCATTGCTCCCTAGTTCTGCTCGATACATATCGCCAAAAGTCGGTGGTCTTGGTGACTATGACGTCATGTTTTCAGCTGCTGCCAGCTGCAACATTCAGACAGCTGCTCGTTGAACTTGTGTCCAGTACACAGCGTCCATAGGGTGGAGTGGAGCACTTGGCCCTTCTGGTATCTGGAAACATGGTTTTTATTAATTATGGAACTCTCGCACTTTCTAGCAAAGGTTTTCAGTGACTTTACTGACCACTGTTAGCCCGACGAGAAATACTGTGAGTTTAGCAATCGTCATTCGTGTTGGATTTTTTTCTTTGCAACTCTGCGAGATGACAAAATTCGATAACTTAGGGCTAATACGGAGGCTCACGCACAATCATTCTTGCCACGTGCCATTCGCGAGTATAAGAGCAAAGGGGGATCAGTTGTTCATAGATGTACACGCCACCACACACCGTCAGGTCGCTTGCGAAGCATTAATGCAAATGTTAGTATTCAAAGGAAATTATTACGCTCATAGACCTGCGGGGAGTGGGCAAGAGAGGGCGCTTGATCCCTTCCCTCCCCTCCCCCCACCAACCCCCGCTTCCCAGGATCTGGAGTAAAGAGTTCTTACTGAGAAAATGCTATGGCTTCTCTGTAGAAAATGTGGCTCCAGACACTCGGTTATGGAATACTGGCTTCATAAGTTTGTAAGTCGTTCTGCTATCCATTATAATGCGGATACAAAGAAGGCGGAAAACCGGCAGTCTTGTGTGCCGTGCTAACTCCCTTTATTGCCTCAAATGGTTCAAATGGCTCTGAGCACTATGGGACTTAACTTCTGAGGTCATCAGTCCCATAGAACTAGTTAAACCTAACTAACCTAAGGACATCACACACATCCATGCCCGAGGCAGGATTCGAACCTGCGACCGAAGCGGTCGTGCGGTTCCAGACTGCAGCGCCTAGAACCGCTCGGCCACTCCGGCCGGCCTTTATTGCCTCCTTCGAAGTATTACTGTCAAGTGGCTACGTTACGTTTCCCAACTGTTGTGAAATCAAATTCCCCGTCACAGTCTTATTACCTTAATCAACAACAGATAAGGGCAGCTCTTCATGAAGCGTTGCTTGGTTTCACAAAATGCTACCTGAAGTATCGTGTCCACTCCACTGTGCATTAAAAATTTTTCCCTGCAGTATCACTTGCGAGGAAGATTAGTCAAAGGATCTTTCTGACTTGTATTTTTTTGTTTATAGCCCACTGTATTCTCACTTCTGCTTCTCCCCTGCTTCAGACTTTTCACATTCAGTATCAATAAACATTATTGCAGTACGTATAAAAATATCTTTTCTAAATATTTTGCTGCTTAACTTTCTAGATTATTGATCATTTTGTTGGATACATGCCACATAAAATTTTAGAGCGTCAGCTTTAAAAATGTGTCACATCCATAATGATTTTAATAATACAAAAAGGCTTACGTTGGAGGTAAACATGAGTCTTGCTCACCTTTCGAGTATCAACGTAATAATCCAAAAAAATATAAATACTGAATGGATAACCATCAATGTGATAATTTTTTTGCCTCACCTAAAAAATTTAGTTTTTGGGGCCGACACGTTTCAAAACTGATCAAGTAAGTTACACTGATGGAGAAAAAATCGCAACGCTAAAAATAATCAATGTAGACAAATAAAATTTCGGGAATACCTTTGTCTAGGTAATATATTTAGGTTATCAACATCGCAAGATCACAAGCTAATGTAAGCGCCAGATAAGCCATTGCAAATGTGAGATGCTGGTACGTGAATAACCAGTGCGACCGTCCGAATGTCGAATGCAAGCATACATGACATTGTGTTGTACAGATGCCGTATGTCAGTTTGTGGCATGGAGTCCCATGCATGTTGCACTTGGTCGGTCAATACAGGAACGGTTAATGCTGGCTGTGGATGACGCTGGAGTTATCGTACAGTATGTGCTCGACTGGAGACAGATCTGGTGATCAAGCAAGCCAAGGCAACATGTCAGCACTCTGTGGAGCATGCTAGGTTACAACAGCGGTATGTGGGCGAACGTTATTCTGTTGGAAAACACCCCTTGGAATGCTTTTCAGGAATGGCAGAACAGCAGGTCGAACCACAAGGCCGACGCACCATTTTGCAGTCAAAGTTCGTGGGATTGCCACGAGAGTGCTCCTGCTGTCATACGAAATCGCACCCCAGCTGTAGGTCCAAGAGTGTCTAGCAAGCAGACAGGTTGGCTGCAGGCCCTCAGCTGGCCATCACTCGAATGGAAGTAGAAGCAGCTTTCATCGGAAAACACAACAGGCCTCCATCTCGCCCTCCGATAAGCTCGCGCTTGACACCACTGAAGTTGTAAATGGCGGTTGTTTCGAGTCAGTGGAATGCACGCTACAGGGCGTCTGGCTCGGAGCTGTCCTGAAGAAACCGATTTTTAACAGTTCGTTGTGTCACTGTGGTGCCAACTGCTGCTCAGGTAGCTGCTGCAGATGCAGTACAATGCACCAGAGCCATACACCGAACACGATGGTCTTCTCTCTCGGTAATGCCACGAGAAAGTCTTGAGCGCGATCTTATTGCGAACGTAAATTTTCGTGACCACCGGTGCCAGCAATAACGTACATTGGCTACCTTCCTACCAAGTCTCTTTGTAATTTCGCAGAAGGAACATCCAGCTTCCCGTAGCCCCATTGCATGATTTCGTTGAAACTCAGTGAGGTGTTGATGAAGGCGCCTTTGTCGCCTTAAAGGCATTCTTGACTGACATTATCTCACCACGTCCAATCTCAAAGGTAACTAACGCGTACGACCGTTACAAACCTGATTTGCATCCTGACGGTGGTGCCACAAGCACGAAATTTCAACAGACATCATCTTTCAGATGTAGATACGCGCTTACCATCTTTCATTTATGTCCCACAACTCCGTTTCTTTCTTTTTTTTCTCCAGCATATATAAAATGTGACAAATTTCTGCAGACACCTAAAGACCTGCATTAATTAGTAGGGACCGATGACCGTAGCAGTCTGGTCCCTTTAACCCAACCAACCAACCATTAATTAGTAAATCATCTAGCATTGAATGACGATGTACAAAGGGCGTTCAAAAAGTTTTCCACAGTCGTTTCTAACTTTTTAAATTTTTGCAGGAGGAGAATGATGGTTCAAATGGTTCAAATGGCTCTGAGCACTATGGGACTTAACATCTGAGGTCACTAGTCCCGTAGAACTTAGGACTACTTAAACCTAACTAACCTAAGGACATCACACATCCATACCCGAGGCAGGATTCGAACCTGCGACCGTAGTAGTCGCGCGTTTCCGGACTGAAGCGCCTAGAACAGCTCGGCCACAGCAGCCGGCTAGTAGGAAAATGAATTTTTTTGTGAACATACTTGGAACATTTAGCTATACATTGAACCTACTCAATGTAGCTTCCGTCGGCTGTGACGCATCTGGCCCAATGTTATTTTCCTGATGTAAATGATTTTGGTAAAAGTCTGGGGATTTGCTTTTACACCATCACTTGACACAGGAAGTAAAGTCTTTCTCACTATCAAATGTTTTACCTCGCAGGTGGGCCTTCAGACTACCAAAGAGGTAAAAATCAGACGGAGCCAAGTCCGGACTGTAGGGAGGATGAGGAACAGTTTTCCAACCCATTTTCCTGATTTTCTCCTGCGTCATAAGGGCTGTATGATATTTGTCATGTCATGGTGTAGTCCGATGAGCTGACCATGAAGCTGTGGGTCTTGATGGCACGTCGCGTCTTGACCAATGACAAACAGTAACGGTCCCGGTTAATTGTGGAGCCAGGTTCCAAAAAGTCAGTGAAAATGACACCACACTGATCCAAGAAAAAGGAGACCATCACCTTCCGGCCTGCTTCTCATGAAAGTCTTGGTTTCTTCTTTCGAGGGGAACCCGGATGATGCCACTCCATGGATTCGGTTTTGCTCTCATGTACGGACAAAAACAACTATGTTCCGTCCTGGATAATGACGCCGTCAAAACACTGTTTCCACTCTTCAGTAAAGGTCTTCATGAGACCCTCACACAGGTTCTTCCTATCGTTTTCATTTCTCTTGTCAATCATCTAGGCACCCAACGCGCACAGATTTTTCTGTACCCTAGTCACAGTACCAGTGATACCACACTGCCCAATGACAAACGTGTCATTTCAGCAAGCTGTCGTGCCGTCACACATCTGTCATGTTGCATGATTTGATCAATGGTCTCCTTATTCACATCATTCACTGCCGTCGTGGATTGTCCAGTAGAGAGACATCACCTTCTTTAAACATGTGCAACCACCGCTGGATACTCCTGCGATCCACTGTGTCCTCCCCAATAACTTGATGTAAATCGATGTGGCAGTCATCGCCGGTCTTGAAGAGAAACTCCGTCACCGAACGATGTCGCAATTTGACATTTACTTCACGGTCCAATATGGCTCAACTGAAGATAAAAGAAAATACTTTTATACATCAACTTACAGCAAAATGTTTCAAGTATTTTCACAAAAAGTTTCATTCTCCTCCTGCAAAAAATAAAAATATTAGAGAAGACTGTGCAAAGTTTTTGAAAAGTCAGGAAGAGAAACGCTATATGAGATGGGACACGGAGTTAGAAGTTTTGTAAATGATTTTTATGCAATTTGCCTTCTACTCATTGATCTGTATTGCAACTGAATTGATCCTCGTTCGCATTTATTACTTTAAATAAGTAACACATTTGAACACGAACGTCACTAAAACATGTCAACCACTATCACGTTCGCTGGTGCCTGCGCAGCAGCAAAATACAGTTACGTTGTAGTTTAATACACGTCTACTATTTTAAATCTCCGGTGCTGAATTGTTCCAGTGAGTCAAAAAAAAATCCTGTGAGGCGTCGGAACATCGTTCCAGCCGAAGTTAAAGCCCTGGTCTGAATACTTCGGATGACTGCACCATTAGATGTGCATCGCAATTTATTTTACATTTGCAGTTTCTGGTTTGTCGTCTCCCATTATTACTTCGAAAACAAGGAATGTTCATGTTTTCTCTCCAAGGTAGCTCGTTCGGCCACGTGGATCCTTCCCATTCAGTGTTAGGCACATGTCTGTTGGCGTGGTATTGGCATGGACATGTGTAGAAAATTGCCGAAGAAAAGTGAGACCAGAGGTAGTAGATAAAGTGCTTCGGACGCTTACGCCTCATCAACGAAAGTGGAGACCGGAAGCTTCCCCCTCTGTAAAGTAGAATACACAGCGATATATGGCTGGTCTGACGACACAATACAGCGCTTGTCCAGGCACAATTTTTTGGAACACACCGTTCAGAACACACTGTTCAACATGGGCTCCGCTACAGACGACCCCTACATGTTCTCTCGTCGAACCAATGACATTCTCAGTTACGACTGCAATTACCATGAGGTCCTTCAAATTGGAATGTGAATCGATAGAAACGTGTCGCCTGTTCGGATGACTCATGTTTCTTGTTAGACCAGATTACTGGTCGTGTTTCGATACACCATCATTCAGCGGACGGCTGCTCGGAACGTGCAGCACATCACAGATGCAAGGCCAGTGGGGGCAGGATTATGCTGTGGGGGACATTCACCTGGGTTTCCATGGAACGTGTGGTAAGAATCAACAGCGCCGTGAGATCTGTCGACCACATAAAATACATAAAATGTACTGAGGACAATATGCGTTCCTCCATGCTTGATGTTCCCAGAAGGAGTGACATACTCCAGAAGGAAAGAAGTCCGTGTCACATGAGCAGAATCATGTTAAAGTGAATTGAGGAGTGTGACCATGAACATAAACTGGTCACCAAATTCGCTTGCTCTGACACTGAAGGAACACTTCTGGGACTATATCGAGCACACAAACCACTAACCCGTAATTTACGGGAATTGCGTGGCCTGTGTGTAGACAGCTGATGCTACATACCTTAGACACATAACAGCGACCTGTCCAATCTATGCCACGCAGAATCGCTACTTGAGCCGTGTGCGGCTTGCGTTGGTAGGTTGGTATCGAGTAATAAGGATAGTGGCGTCTCGTTTTCTTCTAGTGTTTACTGGCGCCACTACGTTTGCTAGCGTTGTCTGTCCGTGAGTGGCAGCAGCAGCGTCTGTAGTTCGGTTGGGACGGAGCTGGAGGGAGGTCCAGCAGTACGAGGACATACCGGGACCGCTGGTGGCACACAGTCATTGCCAGATGGAGGAGCTGTAGTTGCGAGGGTCACAACCTCGTTGTCCACCGGACCCAGGACGTTTGAGTTGAGTAAACATTAACCCAGTAGTGAAACCCCCATTACTCTGAGATCACTCCATTTGTTCGTGCATTGCTGCTCGCGGGGTTGCTGAGACGAAGAGCAACGAGTGGAGTTGGCGAAATTAATTAACTGTCCTCCTTTTCTTATTATTAATCATTTGAATTCCTTGTGTTTATTCATGAAGTTCAACCAGTGGTATTCTTCTGCCTAGTGCCCGCAAATGCCCCAGTTACCTGCCCTGGAGGTTAGCGTATTTTTGCGGCAGTGTACTTTTCTTCGCCTTGCCGCTACTGTCCGGCAAGGCGTGTAATTCGACAGCCTCCTTGATTGTGGTTCGGATATTTTTTTTCTTTTGGACTACTTTGGTTGTAGTGGTTCCTCCTGCTTCTCGATGTTCTAAACACCGGATTCTGAAGACGCAGTGCTGTCCTCCAATTCCGCCTTGCCTGGGTTATTACATCGTTGTGTTGGTTACCAGACGTTAGGTACATTTTGCAAGAGTGTTGGTCCGCGTTTAAACTATCACTAGTTTGAGTTGCCATCCAGTTAAGTGAATACAGCTCTTGGCTGCCTGTCTCGTCGGTTACGAAGTTGAGCGACTTTTCCCAGGCCGATCCTTGGAGCGCTGTCTGAGGCCCACTTCTCTCTTGGTTTGGTCATATTGTGATGATTGTGTTTAAAAAAATAAAATATTTTAGTGTCTCTTGGAGAAGTTTCACTGTTCTTAAGAATTGTTATCCAGGCCTTCGGCCATTAAATTGTTTTTTTGAGTTATTACTATTGGGGCCTTCAGCTAGCAAACAATTAAGTTTCTGGTCAATAAGGCCTTCAGCCGTGAATGCAATTTGTCTAGAGAATTTTTAATTAAATATTATATTTTAATAGTGAAATTTTGAAGATTGTGTTTCCTTTTTTTAAAAAATATATTTTAGAATCTCTTGGAGAAGTTTAACCGTTTTTAAGAATTTTCTATCCAGGCCTTCAGCCGCCAAATAATTTGAATTTCTGGTCAATAAGGCCTTCAGCCATGAGTGCAATCTGTTTAAGAATTTTTTTTATTAGACATTGTGACTTAATAGCCAAATCTTCCTTATTGTCAACCTCATTTGCAATTGGTATCAAATAAAGTGTACAAGATTTAAAAAAACTGAGCAACCAACGGTAACTGAGTCCACACCAAATCCTGCCTTCCCTATGTCCCATGTTTCACTACTGTATTGGTTTCCAAACGTCGACCTACACGCTGCTAAATTCGTGTTATAATGCGTCCTCTTATCAGTATGCACAGCCTCCTAACGTCACGTGTCTTTGAAGTACTTAGGTTACATGTGAAAAGCATCTGTTGCTACTTGTATGCATTTCGATTTGGATCCATGACAGCTACTGTTACTCACTACTAACATTACTAATTAATTAATGCACAAAAACAATTCCAATAGTGTAACAGTAGTTCAGCGCCCGCTGCTTCGCTCGCAGATTGTATGGTCTGCACAGATTTTTTCTTGTTTGCATTTAATGGAATTTGTCTGTTGTTCTCAAATTGCAACACCTTCTAACCTTTCAATGCTAATGAAGCCCATAAGAGTTTTATCCGAACGTATTTCTGACCAAGAGGCGATTCTGGGAGCTGTAGTTGAATATTTTTGTGGATCTTGCCTCTTGAGTTCCTGTGGTGATATTTCCGTAGAAATTTCCAACGTCTAACCCATTTCTTTATTTCTAACCAAGAAACGAAATACCAGTCGTCATACAATTAGCCTTAAATACTTTAACATAACGAAATATTTTCCTAAAAATTTTCATCCCCTATTTCGCCTCCTTATGGGTAGAATTTTCAGAATCGCTGAAATACCTTTTTTTTTCTAACCGAGAAGTAAAATATCAGTTTTCATAGATGTAGCTTACAAAATGCTTTTGTAGTTCTTTGACAACGATTTATTTTCAAAAGGAATTTTCGCCTTCACAATTGCCTTAATGGCAACATATTTAGAAATAGCCTTTCATCCCTTATTTCACCCCTTTAGGATTGGAATTTTGAAAAATCCCTTCTTAACGTTCCCTACAATGTAACATCAGCAGCCTATTCAGATTTAAAGTTTCGATCCCTAACGGTTTCGGCTGCACGACAACGAGTAAGAAAATTAGTCAGGCCCTATTTCATCTCCTTTTTTTATTTCTGACCGAGAAGCCAATTACAACATTTCAGTGACTTAGTTTCAAAAATACTAACATAATAAAACACTTCCATAAAAACTCTCATCCCATATGTCACCCAGTTAGGGGCTAAATTTCCAAAAACACTGAAATAGTATTTTTTAATTTATAACCTAGAAGTAAAATATCAGTTTTCATAGATGTAGCTTTACAAATGTTTTTGTAATAGTTTAGCAATGATTTACTTCCAAAAAAAATTTCATCTACTGTTTTATCTTATCAGAAGTTGAATTCCCAAAAATGATGAAACACGAATCTTTGATATGTGACCGAGAAACCAAATACCAAGTTTCGTAGTTCTGGTTTCAAAATTGCCTTAGAAGCGGCATTTTTTCTAAAAACTTTTCGTCCCCTAGTTCACCACCTTAGTGGTGCAATTTCGAAAAAACACTTCTGAAACGATTCCTACTGTAGAAGACCAACAGCCTCCGCAGTTTTGAAGTTCCTGTCCTTAGCGGTTTGGGCTGGACGAAGATAAGTCAAACAGTCAGTAAGTCACGACATTTCCTTTTATATATAGAGACTTAAATCTCGTACTGAGCGAAGAAAGTAAACGAAGAACGCTGCACCAGAAGTCACGTCAGATTTACCATTTGAAGTTCGCTATAGAAACAGTACGATATTCTAACGCTGTAGACATTCTTATTTTATAGTTATAGCGGCTGAAAGAAACAGCATTGACTCAATCTACGGGCTACTGAACACACAGGGTAAAACGCTTTGAATCCACAGAACACAGTGCCACTAGGTAAATGCCACCTGCTTTAATTTATGTGTAGGATGCTACTGAAAAGTTGATAGTGCCTTTGCGACGCAAGCAGTTGTTTGAATATCGTGAAAAATGTCTGTGATAGCGCATTTCCGGCTGGCCCCCATCAACCTGCTGTGAAACGATGCAGAAACAGCGACATGCCATTCAGAACAATAGACGAGATTTTAACTACGGGAGTGTTTGACCAATCTACGGTCATGTTCGTCCACATCACGAAAACACTCTGCTTCATCCTATTACTTCACGTCTCAGGTAACGAGTACACTCATAAAATTTCATAAACTGTATGAGAAATCGAAATGAAAACCAATCAGGTTTTCGTAGACAACTCAGCACAACATCTGGCTTAATAAAGGTAACAGACAATGTGAAGCTTGCCATAGATGGATAAGGCGTTATTATCATGTGCTTCTTGGATTTCAGCAAAGCCTTTGATACAGACGACTTCGACATTTTACTTGCCAAACTTAGCAGTCTCAGTTTGTCGCCATGTACAGTGCAGTAGTTCTCAACATACCTCACGTCTCCCCATCAATACACCGTGTCCGGCACCTTAAAGTCACACTGGAGACAGATATGATCAGGAGTCTCACACGGTCCCGTATTAGGTCATATACTCTTTTCTGATTGTGTCATCAGGTTTGTCCTACCATGATACCGGGTGCATGCTGTTGACCTCAGCTGTATCTAATTGCATTTCAATACTGACATGCGTGCACTATCAAAATGGGCACAGAATATAGGGTTAAAGATTAACCCATTCAAAATCCAACTGCTACTGGATGGTCACTAGACCGAAATTTCGGCAGTTGCTACCATCTTTAACCTTAGTTGCGACAAAAATCAATTCTCTCCCTCATCAAAGAGTCTATGCGTAATAATAGATAAAAAACTAAATTGGACTGAGCACGTAACTACAGCGTGCAAGAAGGCATCAGCATCTCTCCATACCCTACAAAGATATAAAACGCTCTTCCCTGTTGTCCTGAAAATGAAACTTGTCCAAACACTAATACTTCCTACTATCCAGAAACGACATTCTCAGGAAGGTTCACGGCCTATGGAACTGGTTATGAACGTCTATGTTCGATATGCGCCTGTTTGTGACGTTCAGCTCTTTGATCATATTTCACGATCGTATGCACAGCTATCCTAGCTACATCCAGACTAGCACAGAGATTTCCAAGCACCCTGTTTCCTCTATTGTCTTACTAACGTACACAGTCTCTTATATTTCTCCTTGATCTTAATGCCCTTATCTGTACGACAGAGTAGAAACATCAGTTCTCATCAGAGCAAAGTGCTTTCTGTCCCACTTCATCGCCCAGCCGCTTTCTTGAAATCCTTTTCAATAGCAGTCACACGACTCTGGAATAACCTCCCTACTTATTAGAGAACTGAATAACATCTCCAGTTTCTAAAATTACCATTGTTCCTGTAAGCACTCGTTACTTCTTTCCAGACACATTTTCGTCATTTCCCAGTGTTCTTAGCTGGTGCAGTCTCCTTAGATTTCACTTCCCCAGAACTTGACTATATCAGAAAATACCTAAAATACCTATTTTATACAATATCATTTATACCAGCCACTTTCATTATTATTGTTACTGTCATAATCATTATTATAGCTGTTCTTGGAAGCAGCAATAGTGCGAGTATGGCCAGTATTAACTTTATTAGCTCTTACTCGCCATTTATTCGCATTGTCTCTACACACACTGAAATCACTTTATTACTGATTTTCATATTAAAATTACATTATTCATAAGGTAAGTAAGATGTGAAAAAGATACTATGCGTATAAAACCCTGGTCGGATGCAAGAGCAGACCTGAACGTCCTAGTGTGATCATGTTAAATAACTAATAAAATAATATGATTTATTTGGTTTGTTATCCCAGTTATCTTTCTTTCTGTGGGAATAACTCCACACAAGTGAAAAAAGGTCAGTTATGCAATCTCTAAATCGTATAACTGTAACACAAACGCAACAACCGTCAGACGAAATATGTAGACTTTTATCAGGGTTTATTCCTACAGTGTGCAATACGTACCTAAGGATTGCAGAAATGATCCCCCACCGGCATTGCTCAAAATGTTAAACACGATGATAATTGCAGAATGTACGTTAGAGCAGTTTGATGTGGTGTGGATTAGCGTAGCAAACACCAGCTTAGCATCATCTATTTAGTGAACCTATACACAAAGTGCATACCGAGCAACCCATTATTTAGTGAACGCATATACGATTTTGAGAATCGCTGTTAACTTACAACTAACACTTCTGCGGAAACGAAATCGATACAGAACTGAGCAGTGCTAACTTGAGGGCTAAGAGTGAAGTGGGCATTACTGTTGTCAACACTAAGTACGTGAATTAGTGGAATAAGTTTGTTTCCCAACAAGACAGACAGCGCATGCCGTTGAAATTGGCAATGTTTTGCAGATATTTTTAGCGCAATACAGATACAAAAATAAATGGGGACAACATGAACGAAATGCAATTACTCTGTAGTTACCTAGAGACAACAGATCACTTATACCAAAATACTCCGTCAGTGAAGTTTGTGTTCGCCGTTAGGAAACAATGTACAGTCTTTAATGGCATTTGAAAGTTCTTGGAAACATCAGTGTAATGAAGTGATGTTCGTTAAAGTTTTCGGTCAAACTTTCCCCAAGAAATCGGGAAATCTCCTAAACGTCAAAGACAAGGCTGCCATCTCAATGCAGCTTCCATCACGCGATACCAACCCTTGTAGCAGGATGCCTATTGCAAAGGAACACAAATTTTGATCCCAGCGAATGACAAGTGTATCAGTTCCGCTCATACCTCAACTTTTTTCTCTCGTCATTCAAATTAACAAGATAAGTATGTTTATCTTGTTAATTTGAATGACGAGAGAAAAAAGTTGAGGTATCAGCGGAACTGATACACTTGTCATTCGCTGGGTATGTTTACCCCCCGCCCCTTCCCCACGAACCACGGACCTTGGCATTGGTGGGGAGGCTTGCGTGCCTCAACGATACAGATAGCCGTACCGTAGGTGCAACCACAACGGGGGGGGGGGGGGGGGGGTATCTGTTGAGAGGCCAGACAAACGTGTGATTCCTGAAGAGGGGCAGCAGCTTTTTCAGTAGTTGCAGGGGTAACAGTCTGGATAATTGACTGATCTGGCCTTGTAACACTAACCAAAATAGCCTTGCTGTTCTGGTACTGCGAACGGCTGAAAGCAAGGGGAAACTACAGCCGTAATTTTTCTCGAGGGCATGCAGCTTTACTGTATGCTTAAATGATGATGGCGTCCTCTTGGGTAAAATATTCCGGAGGTAAAATAGTCTCCCATTCGGATCTCCGGGCGGGGACTACTCAGGAGGACGTTGTTATCAGGAGAAAGAAAATTGGCGTTCTACGGATCGGAGCGTGGAATGTCAGATCCCTTAATCGGGCAGGTAGGTTAGAAAATTTAAAAAGGGAAATGGATAGATTAGATATAGTGGGAATTAGTGAAGTTCGGTGGCAGGAGGAACAAGACTTTTGGTCAGGTGAATACAGGGTTATAAATACAAAATCAAATAGGGGTAATGCAGGAGTAGGTTTAATAATGAATAAAAAATAGGAGTACGGGTAAGCTACTACAAACAGCATAGCGAACGCATTATTGTGGCCAAGATAGACACGAAGCCCACGCCTACTACAGTAGTACAAGTTTATATGCCAACTAGCTCTGCAGATGATGGAGAAATTGAAGAAATGTATGAGGAGATAAAAGAAATTATTCAAATAGTGAAGGGAGACGAAAATTTAATAGTCATGGGTGAGTGGAATTCAAGTGTAGGAAAAGGGAGAGAAGGAAACGTAGTAGGTGAATATGGATTGGGGCTAAGAAATTAAAGAGGAAGCCGTCTGGTAGAATTTTGCACAGAGCAT
Source organism: Schistocerca americana (assembly GCF_021461395.2). Lineage (NCBI taxonomy): Eukaryota > Metazoa > Arthropoda > Insecta > Orthoptera > Acrididae > Schistocerca > Schistocerca americana. The sequence continues at coordinate 316,028,301 of NC_060124.1, forward strand.
AACTTAATCGTAGCTAACACCTGGTTTAAGAATCATGAAAGAAACTTGTATACATGAAAGAACCCTGGAGGTACTAAAAGGTATCAGATAGATTATATAATGGTAAGACAGAGTTTTAGGAACCAGGTTTTAAATTGTAAGACATTTCCAGGGGCAGATGTGGACTCTGACCACAATCTATTGGTTATGAACTGTACATTAAAACTGAAGAAACTGCAAAAAGGTGGGAATTTAAGGAGATGGGGCCTGGATAAACTGAAAGAACCAGAGGTTGTACAGAGTTTCAGGGAGAGCATAAGAGAACAACTGACAGGAATGGGGGAAAGAAATACGGTAGAAGAAGAATGGGTAACTTTGAAGGATGAAATAGTGAAGGCAGCAGAGGACCAAATAGGTAAAAAGACGATGGCTAGTAAAAATCTTTGGCTATCAGAAGAAATATTGAATTTAATTGATGAAAGGAGAAAATATAAAAATGCAGTAAATGAAGCAGGCAAAAAGGAATACATACGTCTCAAAAATGAGATCGACAGGAAGTGCAAAATGGCTAAGCAGGCATGGCTAGAGGACAAATGTAAGGATGTAGAGGCTTATCTCACTAGGGGTAAGATAGATACTGCGTATAGGAAAATTAAAGAGACCTTTGGAGAAAGGAGAACCACTTGCATGAATATCAAGAGCTTTGATGGAAACCCAGTTCTAAGAAAAGAAGGGAATACAGAAAGGTGGAAGGAGTATATAGAGGGTCTATACAAGGGCGATGTACTTGACGACAATATTATGGAAATGGAAGAGAATGTAGATGAAGATGAAATGGGAGATATGATACTGCGGGAAGAGTTTGACAGAGCACTGAAATACCTGAGTCGAAACAAGGCCCCGGTAGTAGATAACATTCCATTAGAGCTACTGACAGCCTTGGGAGAGCCAGCCCTGACAAAACTCTACCATCTGGTGAGCACGATGTATAAGACAGGCGAAATACCCTCAGACTTCAAGAAGAATATAATAATTACAATCCTAAAGAAAGCAGGTGTTGACAGATGTGAAAATTACCGAACTATCAGTTTAATAAGTCACAGCTGCAAAATACTAACGCGAATTCTTTACAGACGAATGGAAAAACTGATAGAAGCCGACCTTGGGGAAGATCAGTTTGGATACCGTAGAAATGTTGGAACACGTGAGGCAATACTGACCCTACGACTTATCTTAGAAGAAAGATTAAGGAAAGGCAAACCTACGTTTCTAGCATTTGTAGACTTAGAGAAAGCTTTTGACAATGTTGATTGGAATACTCTCTTTCAAATTCTGAAGGTGGTAGAGGTAAAATGCAGGGAGCGAAAGGCTATTCACAACTTGTACAGAAGGCAGATGGCAGTTATAAGAGTCGAGGGGTATGAAAGGGAAGCAGTGGTTGGGAAGGGAGTGAGACAGGGTTGTTGCCTATCACCGATGTTATTCAATCTGTATATTGAGCAAGCAATAAAGGAAACAAAAGAAAAGTTCGGAGTAGGAATTAAAATCAATGGAGAAGAAATAAAAACTTTGAGGTTCGCCGATGACATTGTAATTCTGTCAGAGACAGCAAAGGACTTGGAAGAGCAGTTGAACGGATGGACAGTATCTTGAAAGGAGGATATAAGATGAAGATCAACAAAAGCAAAACTAGGATAATGGAATGTAGTCGAATTAAGTCGGTTGATGCTGGGGGAATTAGATTAGGAAATGAGCCACTTAAAGTAGTAAAGGAGTTTTGCAATTTGGGGAGCAAAATAACTGATGATGGTCGAAGTAGAGAGAATGTAAAAAGTAGACTGGCAATGGCAAGGAAAGCGTTTCTGAAGAAGAGAAATTTGCTAACATCGAGTGTAGATTTAAGCGTCAGGAAGTCATTTCTGAGCCGGCCGTGGTGGCCAAGCGGTTAAAGGCGCTACAGTCTGGAACCGCGCGACCGCTACGGTCGCAGGTTCGAATCCTGCCTCGGGCATGGATGTGTGTGATGTCCTTAGGTTAGTTAGGTTTAAGTAGTTCTAAGTTCTAGGGGACTGATGACCTTAGAAGTTAAGTCCCATAGTGCTCAGAGCCATTAAAGTCATTTCTGAAAGTATTTGTATGGAGTGTAGCCATGTATGGAAGTGAAACACGGACGATAAATAGTTTGGACAAGAAGAGAATAGAAGCTTTCGAAATGTGGTGCTACAGAAGAATGCTGAAGATTAGATGGGTAGCCGGCCGCGGTGGTCTCACGGTTCTAGGCGCTCAGTCCGGGACCGCGCTGCTGCTACGGTCGCAGGTTCGAATCCTGCCTCGGGCATGGATGTGTGTGATGTCCTTAGGTTAGTTAGGTTTAAGTAGTTCAAAGTTCTAGTGGACTGATGACCACAGATGTTAAGTCCCATAGTGCTCAGAGCCATTTGAACCATTTTATTAGATGGGTAGACCACATAACTAATGAGGAGGTATTGAATAGAATTGGGGAGAAGAGGAGTTTGTGGCACAACTTGACTAGAAGAAGGGATCGGTTGGGAGGACATGTTCTGAGACATCGAGGGATCCCCAATTTAGTATTGGAGGGCAGCATGGAGGGTAAAAATCGTAGAGGGAGACCAAGAGATGAATACACTAAGTAGGTTAAGAGGGATGTAGGCTGCAGTAGGTGCTGGGAGATGAAGAAGCATGCACAGGATAGAGTAGCATGGAGAGCTGCATCAAACCAGTCTCAGGACTGAAGACCCCAACAACAAAGTATGTTTACGGCCGTGTGAAAAAATATTGCTTGCATGACTCTAATTCTATGTACGGAGGTCAGTGAAAAATATAATTCATTTGGTTCAGCCTTTATGCGCGAGGAATTATGAAGCTCTTCTAGGTTTCTGCAAGACGGTGTCATGTTGCAGTGAATGAATCAGCACGAAGTGTAATGATTTTAATAGCTCATTATTTACATAGACAATGAGTCTCGTTTCGGCAGTCTGCCATTTTCAAGTTATCCTGCAATATATAATGCACAGTTTTTTCGTATAAGATTATAAAACATAAGTTATAGAACTTTTTTGTAGATATTTATCTTTTTCATGAGTCACAGTACAGTGTTTTCAGTATCTTTTGAGACTGTGTCTCAATTTCCATACTTTTGAGGCTTGTTAGAACTTTATGCATTGTGTCCACTTTTTTATTTGCGCTTATGTTAGTTTGACAGCACAGTCCACTGCATTACCACACAAACGTTTACAAAGAATTTACATTTCACATTCATGTTACCGCGACTGCGAACGTGTACATATAAACAAACAAAAACTTAATAACGTAGCTTAATTCATGCAAAGATTTCACGACTACATCTATATCTACGTCTACATGGATATTCTGCAAATAACACTAAAGTGCCTAGCAGAGGGTTCATCTAACCACCTTCGCAATAATTCTCTATTATGCCACTCTCGAATACCGCGCGAAAAAATCAACACCTACATTTTTCCATGTGAGCACTGATTTCCCTTATTTTGAAATGATGATCGTTTCTCCCTATGTAGGTGGGCGCCTACAAAATATTTTCGCATACGGAGGATAAAGTTGATGCTTGTAATTACGTGAGAAGATTCCGCGGCAACGAAAAATGTATTTGTTTTATTATGTCCACCCCAAGTCATGTATGACATCAGTGGCACACTTTCCACTATTTCTCTATAGTACAATTTATCTTAATTTTCTCGATGTACGTCGTTAATCCTGTTCGATAAGGATCCCCCACCGCACAGCGGTATTCCAAAAGAGGACGGACAACATCAGAGTAAGCAGTCTCTTTAGTATCTGTTGCATTTTCTAAGCGTTTGTCCGGCCAATAAAACGCAGTCTTTGGTTCGCCTTGTCCAAAATATTTTCCATGCGTTTTCTCCAACTTAAGAAATTCGTATATGTAGTTCCTAGGTATTTAGTTGAATTTACAACCTTTTGATTGGATTGATTTATCGTGTAACCGAAGTTTAACGGATTCCTTTCAGCACTCATGTGGATAACCTCACACTTTTCGTTATTTAGCGTCAACTGCCAGTTTTCACAAAATGCAGATACATTTTCTAGATCGTATACGATTTGTATTGACCTTCTGATAACCTTACTGGACCATAAACGATAGCATCATCTGAAAACAACATAATACGGCTGCTCAGGTTATTTCCTAAACCCTTTATATAGATAAGGAACAGCAGGTTCACAACAAGGGGAACGCCAGAAATCGTTTCTGCTTTATTCGATGACTTTCCGTCAGTTACTACGAACTGTGAACCCTCTCACAAATCACGAATCCAGTCACATAACTGAGACGATATTGCATAGGCACGCATTTTGATTACCAGCCGCTTGTGAGGTACGGTTTCAAAAGCCTTATGTAAATCTAGAATCTAGAATATGGAATCAATTTGAAATCCCTTGTCGACAGCACTCAACACCTCGTGTGAGTAAGGAGCTAGTTGTGTTTAATAAGAACGATACTTTCTAAATCCGTGTTGGCTATGTGTCAACAGACCATTCTATTCGAGGTAATTCATAATGTTCGAACACAATATATGTCTGCTGCATATCGACGTTAATGATATAGGCTGTAATTTAGTGGATTACTCTTACTACCTTTCTGGAATATTGGTGAGACCTGGTCAACTTTCGAGTCTTTACGTACGGGTCTTTCGTCGATCGAGCGGTTGTGTATGATAGTTACATATGAAGCTATTGCGTCAGCTTACTCTGAAAAGAACCTAACTTGTATACGGTCTTGACCAGAAGACTTGCTCTTATTAAGTGATTTCAGTTGTTTCCCTACTCCGAGGCTATCGACTTTTAAGTTCCTCATCGACTCCTAAGTTTCTCATTTGGATTTTCTGCCAGGTTTCGTGGCAAAGTTTCGTTACAGAAACTATTATAAGCATCTCGCGTTGAAGTCCGCGCTAAATTTTGGACTTTTGTAAAGGATCGTCAATCTTAGGGATTTTGCATTCGTTTAGTTTGGCACGCTTTCTTCGTTGTTTCTGCAATAGTGATCTTGCCTGTTTTGTGTACCAAAAGGGATCGGTTCCGCAGTTTGTTGATCTCAGTCTTTCAATTGCTGTCGATAATATTTCTTTCAACTCAAGCCACATTTGGTCTATATTTACATCGTTAATTTGGAAGGAGTGGAGATTGTTTCTCAGGAAGACGTCAAGTAAATTTTTATCTACTTTTTTGAACAGATATACGTTTCGTTTAGTTTTGGACGGTTTGGGTGTTACAGTATTCAATCTCGCTACAACAACACTGTGTTCACTAATCCCTGTATCCGTTTTGAAACTCGTTACTAGCTTCGGATTATTTGTTGCTAAGTGGTCAAGTGTGTCTTCACAAGCGTTTACTATTCGAGTGGACTCACGAACTAACTGCTCGAAATAATTTTTAGAGAATGCATCTAGTACAATTTTGAATGATGTTTTATGTGTACCCCGGATTTAAACATGAATTTTCGCTAACATACCAAGGGTAAATTGAAGTCATCACCAGCTATAACTGTATTATCTGAGTTGGGAGGTCGGTAAAAGGACCCAGTTAGTATTTTATTCTGGTTGCCAAGGATGACCCCTACCCATACTAACTCACAGGGACTATCTACTTCATTTTCGCTACAAGATAAGCCACTCCTAGCTACAAACAGACCAGCGGCAGCTATATTTAGCCTTCTTGAACACCCTTAGGTGCTTCGCAAAAATCTCGGCTGAACTTCCAATACCGATTTGAGCATCAGTGCTTTCTATTAGCGCTTGGATCCCTTTTACTAGGACAATATATAACATTTATACCAATAGTTCCTAGATCTACGTTCGTCCTGTGTTTGGCCTGCACCCTTTGAGAATGAAGCCTTGACCTAAAAACCTTCCCAGTCCAAATCACACAGCCCCCACTACCCGTGTAGCCGCCTCCTGCTTCTAATGGACTCCGGACCTACTCAGCGTAGCCCGAAACCTCACCATCCTATGACGCAAGTCGAGGAGTCTGCAGCCTACATGGTCACAGAACCGTCTGAGCTCCTGGTTCACACTCTCCATTTGCCTCTGTACCAGGGGTCTGCAATCTGTCCCACCGACTATGCTGCAAATGGTGAGCACTGCTTTCATCTCGCAAACAACAATTTCAGCCTTTACCACTTCTGATAGCAACTCCAAACCAAAGACAACCTCTTCTGATAAAAAGCGACACACATCATTGATACCAGCATGAGGCACCACCTGCAGTTGGCTGGAAACCGTGCCCTTCAAGGCATCCAGTTCCATATCTGGAATGACTTCAACTGGTATGCACATGGAGTGCTAATTGGTTTTCTTTCCCCCCTTGGCAGCCATGTCCATAAGGAGTCCCATAACGAGCGTAACATTGGAATTTCCAACTACCAATAATCCCATGCTCTGTGACTGTCCTTATCTTGCAGACTGAGAAGTTTCCTCTGAAACAGGACAAGCGACTGTATCTGACTGAGAGATGGTGTTAACCACACAAAACACCTGGGACCTGTTTGTCAGACTAACCGAGAATGCCTTTCGCCGCCTGCCACGTTCCGAGGCGACCTCCCACTCGACCACAGGTGAGGATCAACCTCAATGCGAGCAGTAACCGGGCTGGCCACCGGTGTAGACTGATCAGCAGACGCGTGGGTCGTGCTGGACGTCCGTTGGATTCCCATGGCCGGCCCACAATACTGCTGCCTATCCACTGCAGCCTCAAGCTATGTAACCGAAGCTGAGTGCGAAGTGCCACGAACTTGGCTCGATCCGCACGCAGCAATCACAATCCCTGTCCATACCAAACACCTTGGGAAACTACAACACACTGACAAACAAAGAACGACCGACACGTGCACCGGAATCCACTATTAAAATTGAAAATATGTGTCTGACAACTTAGATTAACACGGAGAGGTACAAAAACTAAACTATCAAAGCACAGAGGTGAGACTAAATAATTAGCTCCTGATTAGGAGCTTGTAGTAAGTCACAAGATCGGTTTACTTTCTAACACAAACGAAAACGCAAGAACTGTATCTATTAAATGTTAAATCAACACGTAGAGATTCAAAACCTCTACTACCAAAGCACACAGATGAAAGTGTATAATTCGTTCCAGGTTTGGAACTCGTAAAATGTGACAAAATCGGTTACTTCCCTGTTGCTGCTCTGTCTTGGCGTCGGCTGCTACCATGCGAACAACGCCGAAAAAAGTATCCAACCCTCGACATTTAGTATTAAAACTAAACGCTAAGTATCAGCTCCTTGTGACTTGAAATGACAAGGCATCGAATGGTCTCTCAACTAGCAGACTCCTCGCTGGAAGGGGGAATCTTCAACGAAGGGCGTCCTGCGTCCTGTGGTGAGAACTGATAACGTCGTGCTCTGCGAACAACGAAGCCAATTCTCGACGAGGGAACGGAAGTCTGATTTTGTCGCTCTTAACCAGAGTCCTCAGATGGTACGTTTTAACCTGTATGACGTGTCATTCATCATGGGACTTTCTAAAGGTTTTCTGAAACGCAGAATTGTATATGCCTTGTTCTGTAACATCACGTAATAGTTATAGCGTTTCCCATATATGTTGGCGATTTATATGAGCTATTTAAAAGCAGCTCGTATTTTCAAATAATTCGGACGAGAACAAAATAAATGCTTTTGAAATATAGTGCTGCAAAAGAATGCTGTTGATTAGATGGATAGATCTGGTAACTTATAAGGAAATACTGGATCGAACTGGGTAAAAACTAAAAGAAGGGATCGATTGACAGGGCACATTCTAAGATACGAAACAAGCTTCAGTTCAGTTGAAAGAGTGCAGTGCCGCCCGACATTGAAAATAGGTACAACATTCTTCGTTATTCTTGTCAGAACAACATATTTTTTGTAATAATAACTCAATTTCACTTAATACACCGAAGCCGGATACCAGTGTAGGAAAGAAGGATAATTTATTTATTTAATTGATCACATGTGCACTCCCACAAAATAAATCCCTACATCCAGTTTGGTGAGATCTGTGAAATGAATGAATGTATGGTCGTCTGCTAACCGCAGATGGTGAATGTGAATATATGATCATCTTTGAGACGGTCCTTTGGTCACCTTTGGTGGAACCAAACAGATGAAATTTACCGGAGCTTTGAGCACCTGAAATGTGGCTGACCAATACGGTAGCAAGGTGCTCCCCTACTTCGGCAGAGGTGCGAGATGACGTGAAGAACGGCCATGTTTTCAGCACTCTGCCGCTGGATCTTGTGTTGGTAAGACCTGTCTTAGGTGTGCTCCGCGAAGACAAAAGAGTGGAGACATGGTATGCATGTGAAATACTTAAGAGTAGTTTGGAATAATAATTTAACTATTTCAGGAACGTTTGTGGGGAGAATTAAATGTCAGGCTGGTAATATTAAGGGGATCGTAGTAATATCCGGATGTGACCAACGGTCACAATGAAACCACGTGTAGCAACAAGTTGAAATACTTCCGAGTGCTTAAGTTAAGCTGAATTACTAGCGTGTGTGCTATAAGTTGGAAATATTTAAGAAATGGCGTGTGCAGGACTTGAAATTAGAGACGAGTACTTCCACGTGGTGAGTACTGTGTGAGTCTCAATCTGTGTATGAGACAAAGGATAGAGAGAAGTGCTCGTCCATGGTATCAGTTGAGGACTCGCGTGTGTGATGAATATGTTCTTAATATTACTTTGCGTGTTATGTTTCCGTGTGACGCTTGATTCAAACTATAATACTCTGAGAGAGAAGCAAGGTGAGTCAGCCGTCTATCCAGCAACGCCACTTGGCTTGCATTGCACAGAAAGACGTGCATATATCCTCCAGAGTTCGTAGTAGGAAAGGAAAGTTACGAAGTGGGGCAGTGTCGTGTGAAACTGGGATGAGTATTAATTGAAGTGGGAAAGCTGAAAGTGATGTGATTATAACGTTGTGACTATTCTTGGTGTTGTATAGTATGTTGCCAGTGTGATGTATTTCATGTAATTTAAGTATGTGTGGTTTGCATGGGAGAGTAGCAACATAGGTGCAGAGGTAGTGGGTTATGCGTGTTCCTTTTGTACCGCTCGGTCTGGAGGAAATTTTCGTGATGATGGGTGTGAGAGTCGAAGTGTGAGATATAGCAAAAGACCCACCATCGTATCCAGAAAGTGCACTGTAGTGTTAGATAATTACGAGACCATAAGATAGAGAATCACCAATGTAAAGCCATGCCCACTGGGCGGAGTTTCTCATGTGCAATTGTTGTAGAAAATGTAATGGTGTGTTTAGGTTATAGAATTTATCGGAATAAATAAGATAGTGAAAAGAGAAAGATTAAAAGATTGGTGGCCTTTTCCTTCGAATAGTATGTTGTCATGATATCCAGAATTTATAATGTGTGCGCCATTCATATTCAGTGCGATGGCCACGTGTTGATCAAAGCCGTTAGGTAAGAAAGAAAATGTGGTATTGCCAGTGCGTAGTGAACAGTCAGAGTTGTGTAAATTACTAGTAGTCAGATGTGCGTTATCCGTTTCCGTTGGGTAATATTCAAACAGAAGAATAATTTGTAACTTAATTGTGAGTACTAGAACTCACGTTACTCGATAAATATGAATGAATCCACTCACTTGGCAGACCACTCATCTTGCAGGCCTGACTGCTTGATGCCACAGTATGAGCAAGGCATGTGGGTGCCTCTCACAGTATTGTAAGGGAGGTAAAAACTGCACAATGAGACCAAGGGGTCAGTACAGCAAGCAGCTTCAAATGGCTGTTGGTTACAGTTCTTATTCAGACATGAAGAGCCTTATACAAGATAGAGTAGAATGGAAACCTCCACCAAACCAGTTGCGCCACTGAAGCCCACAACAGCAATTAAGATGAAGGCATGGCAGAGGGAGGGTATCTTCTGCAATAGTGTGTTTAAAGAAGTATTCTTGATATAATTTCTGACACAGATGCAGCCTTCCAAAAGAACCCATTTCAAGTCCTTCGTAACACTGCAGACGATTCTGACCCAAGTACTGTGGACCAGGAGTCTTGGATTCGTAAAAGCTGGAAAATGCCATAATGTTTATCAAAAAGAAATGACATTTGCAATATTTTCCTTACTCATCTTACAACTGTGTGATGTTGCCCTCTCATTATTACTAATCTTTAATTTTGACGTAAATGTGTTAAATGACCACTCCTTTTTCAATGTGAAAAGTATGTTTTTGTGTGTGTGTGTGTGTTTGTGTGTTCCTATAAAAGTATAGACCTCATCCAAAGTAGTAATAATTAGCACTAGTGCTTTGAAGATTGCAGAATATATAACCCTAATGACCGTGAAAGAAATTGAGAAAGCAGTCTGATTCGTGAAATGAATAGAAAATGGCCAATCTAAGCATATATTATCATAAATGTACTGTGTACTGCATAATAAAATAATTGCACACTGCGTAGTGAATATATTACTTTGCAAAGGTAATGGACTGTATTGCACTCGTGTTAGCCTTCTGCTTACAGCACGCACATGTGCAAAGGAGTTGTCTTACCATTCGTACACGCATAAGTGAAATATAATAAATTATTAATCACTAAGGGAAACTTAAAAGCCTGATACTCCTTCTCAAGTAACATGATAATCGTAAGTGCGTTTACTTGGTAGAAAGCAGTCAGCAATGCAGCACACACACGTCAACCTACCATTAGCCTGTAGCAGTGGTTCCCAACAGATGGTCCGCGGACCCCCAGGGGTCCGCGAGCTATGCCAGAGGGGTCCGCAAGATGCTACTAGAATAAAAAATATATTAAATGTATTTCGTATGATAACAGATTTTTTGATTTGGCCGCTCAGTATTTTTTTCAGTAATTAATATGTCAGTGTTTTTTTCTAAGTACCAAAAATAGAAAACGTATAAAAAGACAATTAATTTGGCTTTTTTAGGTACTTGTTACTGTCATATGACAAGGTACCAATCATGTTCGATGAGGGGGTCCTCAAGAAAATTTCGTTGGGAGCCCGTGGCGTATAGTATGCAGAGAAGGATTACTTCTTGTTAGTATCGTTTACATGGTAGCTCAGCAAGGGAGTGTCTTCATCAGAGTGCTTGTGAGTCGAGAAGTTACCTCACAGAACAAGATGGTGGCCAAGCAGCTCGGCACACTCATATGACCGAAATGAAAAAAAGTGACAAGTTTCGTTTTCAAATTCAACAGACACATTTGAATAATAATAATAAAAAAACAGTATATTCTCAGAAAATACGAGCGGATAATTGTAAATTTCTATAACGATATTTCAACCTACAATTTTAAGATTTGAATCTACAAGCAGAAGAAAATAGCCTTCGTAAAATATAATTCTGATTGAAAAACCAATTTTTATACTCCAGTAGAGGATAATGTCCTCAAACTGATTTATTGTCTAATTAGCCTGACCAGTTTAGGGCCTTAAGGCCCTCTCTTACATCTGACCAGGAGCTTTTCATTCAAAACCTATTACAAAACCTTCACGATAACATTAATTATAATAATAGTAAGGGGTTTTGAATGTTATAGAGTAGCTTAGAACATTTAAAGCCTTGTTTAGTATTATCAGAAACGGAATGGATAAAGGAAGAGGAGAAGGCTGAAATAAAAGTGTCATTGGCTGTTAAGAAAGAACAAAATATGAATAGAGAACTCAGCCGACAAGGAATGGGGAAAAGATCTGGGAGAGAATGCGCTGCATACTTTTGAAGCCTGAAAGATTTTTTATTTCTCTGATATCTTGCGGAAAATTGTTCAAGCCAGGCTCCTGATATAGTTGTTGTTGGTTGTTTTTGGGGAAGGAGACCAGACAGCGAGGTCATCGGTCTCTTCGGATTAGGGAAGGACGGGGAAGGAAGTCGGCCGTGCCCTTCGAAAGGAACCATCCCGGCATTTGCCTGGAGCGATTTAGGGAAATCACGGAAAACCTAAATCAGGATGGCCGGACGCGGGATTGAACCGTCGTCCTCCCGAATGCGAGTCCAGTGGCTAACCACTGCGCCACCTCGCTCGGTTCCTGATATAGAAAATGATATGGAAAATATGGCAGTGCCATGTGAGAGCACAGACAGAATTCTACTTTGTTGAGAACGAGTGCTGTTCATAGAGGATAGTAATAGCCGAAGACAAATAAGATGGAGTGTAATTACTGACAAGACGATATGAAAAACATAGAGTATGATAGCCGCTACTTTTATAGGCAATTAGCCATGAATATTGTTCGTAGGTTGCTATGATATGGTTGAAAAAGAGGAAATCATAAATGTATCATACACAAGCATTCATCGCCATTTCCAGCCTGTACAAGCTTTCGTACGAAATCCCTTGGAGACTGACGTCATCACAGTCAAGTATAGGGAGTACTAGTGTCTCCACGACCTCCTTTTTAAGCTCGAAAGGAAACACTTTTTTATATTTCTGTGGTGAATGAAGCTACGCTGACACCTTCTTACAGACTGAAATGGTGTGTTCAGACCAGTCTAAACGATGGTCCGGAATTATCACCAACTTCTTTGGATCTACATCTACGTCTACGTGGATACTCCGCAAATCACATTTAACTGCCTGGCAGATGGTTTATCGAACCGCCTTTACAATTCTCTGTTATTCCAATCTCGTATAGCGCGTGGGAGCTGTGATTTCCCTTATTTTATTATGGTGATCATTCTCCCTATGTAGGTCGGCGTCAACAGAATATATTAGCATTCAGAGGAGAAAGTTGTTGATTGAAATTTCGTTTGATGATTCCTAAGCAACGAAAAACCCCTTTGTTTTCATGATTTCCACCCCAAATCCTGTACCATTTATGACACTATCTCCCCTATTTCGCGATAATACATAACGTGCTGCCCTTCTTTGAGCTTTTTCTATGTACTCCTTCAGTACTATCTGGTAAGTATCCCACACCATGCAGCAGTATTCTAAAAGAGGACAGACAAGCGTAGTGTACGCAGTCTCTTTAGTAGATCTGTTACATTTTCTAAGTGTCCTGCCAATAAAACATAGTCTTTGGTTTGCCTTCCCCACAACATTTTCTTTGTGTTCCTTCCAACGTAAGTTGCTCTTAATTGTAATTCCTAGGTATTAGTTGAAGTTACGGCCTTCATACCATATTTTACTGATTTTTCGTGTAACCGAAGTTTAATGGTGCCTCTTAGGAATCATGTGGATGACCTGACACTTTTTTTGTTATTTGGGGTCAATGCCAATTTTCGCACCATACAGATATCTTCTCTAAATCATTTTGCAATTCGTTTTGATCTTCTGATGACTCTACTAGCCGATAAACGACAGCATCACATGCAAACAACCTAAGACGGCTGTTCAGATTATCTCCCAAATCGTTTATATTCATAAGGAACAGCAAAGGTCCTAAACACTAGTTTGGGGAACGCCAGAAATCACTTCTGTTTTACTCGATGACTTTCCGTCAGTTACTACGAACTGTGACCTCTCTTACAGGAAATCACAAATCCGGTCACATAACTGAGACGATATTCCGTAAGCGCGCAATTTCACTACGAGCCGCTTGTGTGGTACAGTGTCAAAAGCATTCGGTAAATCCAGAAATACGTAATCAATTTGAAATCCCTTGTCAACGGCACTCAACACTTCTGTGAGAAAAGAGCTAGTTGTTTTTCAGAAGAACGATGTTTTCTGAATCCGTGTTGACTGTGTTTCAATAGGCCGTTCTCTTCGAGATAATTCATAATGTTCGAACACAATGTATGTTCCAAAATTCTGCTGCATAACGACTTTAATGATATGTGCCTGTAATTTAGTTTATTGCTCCTATTACCTTTCTTGATTACTGGTGTGACCTGTGCAACTTTGGGTAGGGATCTCTAGTCGAGCGAACTGTTGTATATAGTTGTTATGTATGGAGCTATTGTATCAGCATACTCTGAGAGGAATTTTGCAGAAGAGGAAAAGGTTATTTCTATGCCGTTTATGACTAATGGTGGAAGGACTTCTCTGAAGTGAGCGATAATGAGTGTTTTGTGATCGACTGAGATTGCTTGCGTTTTAGACTGGTTCTGCTTCAAACTTATGCCCTGCGCCCACACTGACAGGGCTGGTAAAGCGGCATTTGTATGCTGTCTACACGTTTGCTGGACTTGCACTTACAAGGGGAGGCCGCCAATTGTGAAATTCAGATTCGATTCATACTGCGCATAATAAAAGCTCATGCCCAGAGGTGTAATGTGGCAAAGCACCAAGATGCACTTCTCAGCCGTTGTCGAGAAAATCGACAGTTAAAAGAAACCGTTGCGGTGAAATACTCTCTACGATTAATGATTTTCTACAGCGTCGTGGCGCAGCGGTAAGCACTGGAGTTCGTAATCCGAAGGTGGCCGGATCGAATCACGCACCATGCAATATATATATATATATATATATATATATATATATATATATATATGAAAACTATTAATGAATTGCTTATGCATGTTGGTGAAAGCGGATCGCTCTCCAATTGTACCGCCTCCATTTTTCCGTTCGTTTAACAGGGTGTACCAAAGCTCTCCCGTCCGCGCTCATTTTCGACGATGTTGTAAGTTGCGCTAGGGACCGCATCTACCTTCTTTCGAAGTTAGCAGGCAACTACGCTGTTATGCGGTGGCTCGTTTCGGCCCATTCAACATCTGTCCTTCAAGTGTAACGAGCGAGTAACGGAGTTTATATTTCATACCTGCCATAGCAAGTTTGTGTTCGTGGGGTCTCTATTCTAATTTGACTTACGCTATACGTATTCGTTTCGGAATATCGTTTCTACGTCTTCCGTTAACTATACGTGGTTAACCTTATGAAGACAATTAATAACATTTGTGAAATAGAACTTTGTTTGCGGAAAACATAATGATGTTCGAAGTCGCCAGTTTTTCCACGACAAACGACTTTCAACAACTTACTATATGCATAATTGTTGCAACTGATTGCCGGGAATTTTTTTTATATATATATATATATATATATATATATATATATATATTTGAATTACAAAAAACAAATACTAATAAAAAAAAGTTGAATGGCGCGAGATTCGATCCGGCGACCTTCGGATTACGAACCCGAGCGCTTACCGCTGCACCACGACGCTGTGGAAAATTACTAATCGCAGAGAGTATTTCACCGCAACGGTTTCTTTTAACTGTCGATTTTCTCGACAACGGCTGAGAAGTGCATCTTGGTGCTTTGCCACAGTACACCTCTGGCCATGAGCTTTTATTATGCGCAGTATGAATCGAATCTGAATTTCACAGCTGGCGGCCTCCCCTTGTTAGATCTAACTGAGTGTCGCCAGCGTATCGGTGATATCTGCAGTGGGAGAGAGTAGTTGATACATCATTAACATATAATTAGAAGAGTAATGGACATTATACTGGTCCTTTTGGGACCCCTGATTCTACACCCCTCCAGTGTGACATTTTTATTCCAATCATTACACACTGTTGGCGAGATGTAAGGTATGAGTGGAATCACTGCACAGTACTTAATGAAAAATTATGACATGTAAGTTCATCAAATAGAATGTCCAATTCAACATTGTCGAAACCTTTGCTGAAATACAAAATGCACGTAACAGTCGCCTGTTGCTTGTCCACAGCTTGTCTCAGTTCGTCAGTCACTTTTATAACAGCTGTCGTCGTGCTGCGATTTTACCGGAGGCCGGACTGGTATTCATCTAAAAGGTTATTTGGTGTTAAATAATTAGGAAGCTGTTCTTGAACTAGTATACTAAAGAATAGTGCTGGTAGAATGGAAATGGGCCTGTAATCGGAAGGCTGTTTCACAGATTCCTTCGTGGCAAGTAGTTTCAAGAATCCCTGCTTCCAAGCTGTTGGAAAGACGCTCGAGGTAAGAGAACGGTTAAAAATGTCCGTCACTTCGGGCAGTAGAGGATCGACGAGAAGACTGATCACTTGCACTGTTACGTTATCGCTCGCTGCAGACACCGAACGAATTCGCGGATTTGATTTCCGGATCATGATAGGACTTACCGGCTGCGGAGAAACTTTTTTCGTTTGTACGACACACTGACATTGTAAGGAAATTGATGGTTTGTGTCGTATCAGGAAGGAAAATAATGTATAAGAGATAGCATGAACAGCTTCCAAACAGTTACACATTAGCAATCTATGAGCAGATCTGTTTCAATGTACGCAAGGATGCCACCCAATTGTTACACGATGAGCGATTTTGATGAAATCGTGTCACAGTAACCTCAGTACGACAATTAAAACTCATCACTGCAAATGAGTTAATGATATCATCCAATTCCTCATGCATGGTAGCATCTGTGTAGCATCATGGACATCCGCCGAACAAAAGCAGATTTCCTCTACACATAAAGAGACACCCAAAAAAATTTCGACTTCCCCGCCCGAGTCAGCAGAAGTAATGTGGCGTAACGGCGTCTTTCGTCCAAACGAACAGAAGTACATGGCTCAACATACACAGACGATTCTCACTGGCGAAAAGCAAAACGGATTCCTAAAGACTTAAAATTGTCACAGTGACCAACCAACTACAGAGTTTGTATCAGTTGATCGAAACTGTGAAGGGGATATTCGCCTAGAATGTAGCAAATATTAGTGAGGAAAATGAAAGTGCTGAATGAACAGGGATCTTTCAAGTGCACTGTGACTTGCGGGGTGCGGGGTAATTATTCACTTTTTCGGCACGACACACCATTATTTTACTCATTTGAAACGTGATGACGGAGGGGGGGAGAGGGGGGGGGGGGGGAGTGAAGGGAGATGGGGCGATGGTTTCGGATATTCTCGTTTGTTTGTTGCTGACGAAGAGAATCCAATGTCTTCATGCACGTGTAACAGGGACTAGTAGTAGTAGATTCATTCATCCGTATATCACTGGAAATGTCTTGAAATTCTGGTTTAATGACAGCAGAAGTAACGTCATTCATACATACAGGCATTTACGTAGTTACTGGTCTCAAAAATGGTTCAAGTGGCTCTAAGAACTATGAGACTTAACATCTGAGGTCGTCAGTCCCCTAGACTTAGAACTACGTAAACCTAACCTAAGGACATCACACACATCCATGGCCGCGGCGGGATTGGAACCTGCGACCGTAGCAGCGGCGCGGTTCCGGACTGAAGCGCCTAGAACCGCTAGGCCACAGCGGACGGCTACTGGTCCAGTTTGATAAGAATGACACTGTAGCCACGTAAAACGTTGGGCAGATGCGAGCAGGAATCGCACACAGAGAGTTCCGTAC
Source organism: Schistocerca americana (assembly GCF_021461395.2). Taxonomy (NCBI): domain Eukaryota; kingdom Metazoa; phylum Arthropoda; class Insecta; order Orthoptera; family Acrididae; genus Schistocerca; species Schistocerca americana. Next base: position 316,045,574 of record NC_060124.1, read on the forward strand.
ACACTTCATTAAGTATATACAGGGTGTCCAGAAAAGGACTCCCTGATTTCAAAATTAAATATCTCGAAAACAAAGATCGATAGAGGAATGCAGTAAACGGTATGTTTTTTGTGAAAGACGTAAGAAGTTTATACAGCAGTTTGAAATAATAGTTACAAAAGCTGCTAACAGATGGCGCTGTAATCACCATACGTAATGCCTAGTATAAATAGTGATCCTAAGCCCAGAGCGATCAGTTCCATTATTGAAACGTGAGACGAGGTTAGCGTACCGAATGAAGAGATTAAAACCATGTACTCCATTGAACAACGCGTTTTTCTGGTGCTAGAGTACCACAGGTTAGAAGAGAGTCCTACGGCAAAGTTTTCAAGCACGATTTAATGTTCCAAAAGGACCCGATGCGAAAACCATTCGTACGCTCTTCGCAAAATTTCAACGAACAGGCAGCGTAACTGATGATCTAGTGGGGCATGTTGGCCGCAAGCAAACCGCAGTTACGCCTGAAAATATCGCCAAAGTTTCTGGAATTATTCAGCGAAATCCAATGTCATCCGTCCGTAGAATTGCATCTGAGACTGGTTTGAAGCGTTCCAGCACGCAGAAAATACTGAGAAAGAGCCTACACATGTTTCCATTCAAAATTCAAACGCACGAGGCCATACCCGTACGAGCTGTGCAACAAAGGGTTGCCTTTGCTAATCAGATGCTCACAATGATTGATAGTGAAGAATTTGATGTTGGGTGCATCTTTTTTACAGATGAAGCACACTTCCACCTGAATGGATACGCGAATAAGCAGAACTGGCGATTTTGGGGTTCCGAAAAGCCATATTGGTGTGAAGCGAAACCCCTAAAGTTACTGTGTGGGCTGCAATATGCAGCAGAGGCATTATTTGCCCTTTTTTCATTCGAGAAACGGTCACTGGTGCACGTTACGTTGCAATTTTGGAACAATTTGTCGCCACACAGCAAGCGTTACAGGATCGACCAGGTACTGAATGGTTTATTCAAGATGGAGCCCGACCACATCGGACCGAACAAGTGTTTCGCTTTCTTGAGGAATACTTCGGGAATCGAGTCATTGCTTTGGAATATCCCAAATTTACTGGTGCAGGCATGGATTGGCCTCCATATTCGCCGGATTTGACTCCTTGTGACTTTTTTTCGTGGGGCACAGTGAAAGACATGGCCTACCCGAAGCATCCCGCCACGCTGGACGAGCTTGAATCGGCGATCTCTGTGGCATGTGAATCCATTTCGGTTGAGACACTACGAAATGTGATGTCGAATTTCATTCTTCATTTGCACCACCTCTGTAGTGCCAATGGTGAACATTTTGAAAACATTGTGATGTGAATGTTTGCAAAGATTGTTTTCATACGATTATTTCACTTATGCATGCTGATATGAGCTGTACAGCGTACAGCGCCATCTGTTAGCAGCTTTTGTAACTATTATTTCAAACTGCTGTATAAACTTCATACAGCTTTCACAATAAACGTACCGTTTACTGCGTTCCTCTATCGATCTTTGATTTCGAGATATTTAATTTTGAAATCAGGGAGCCCTTTTCCGGACACCCTGTAGACGGTTCATCAATTCTGGGTATCGAGAATTTCGACCATTTTTGCCTCTTACCGACATTACTACTGCCAAGATATAGGTCCCAGGGATTACAAAATTTTCGAGAATATTTTAATTTCAATAATAAAAATTTTACGTAAAGCATGCAGCAGCTAGGCGGCCATTATTATAATAAGCAGTAGTTCTTCAATCATGCTAACTGGGTCGCAATGGTAAAAGTATAACATCGGCTGAGGAATTATTTTATTTCTCATCAGATATCCAGGAGCGATTAATGCACGTAGATATGGCGTTTCAAGTTGTAAGTGAAATAAACGTTCGCTGACTAATTTCCAGTTCGACGTCTGATAATAAATGACAAAATAAATATTTTTTCGTGTGATGTAACTGCAAATTAACAGTTTTCGGATTTTTTCCTTTATTTGTACTGTGAAACCTCACTTCTCGTCAAATTTTTCATTGTAGATCAGCGGGAAGCATCTTGTAGGTTTTGATGAGTGAGTATGCGGCTATCAAAATACCTATTGGCTTCTGTCTCGGGTTCTTCGGACGACGTTCATCTAATGATTTTATTGACGTTTCACCAGCACCAGTGGCTGGCATTGTCAAAGCTTCACGCTCCATTGCCGGCAATGAAGGGTGAAGCTTTGACAATGCCAGCCACTCGTGCTGGCGAAACGTCAATAAAATCATTAGATGAACGTCGGCCGAAGAACCCGAAACAGAAGCCAATAGGCAGTTTGTCAACAAGTGGCCACGAAAACCTTAATAATTTTGTAATATCAAAATATATGGCATAAATGGCTGTATCTTTTGACAGCATTGACTAAGAAACTTACAGTTTTTACACCGCCAAGGGACCGTAGATCATAGTATGTGATGTAAATTTAAACTTGATAACTGTACATGTTGCTGAGAAAAATGGGTCTTAACGGACGGACAGGTAGTCAGACAGTCTGATAACAAATGCCAAAAGAAATATTTTTTCATGTGATGTAGTTACAAAGTAAAAGTTTTGGAATATTCTCCTTTAGTTTTAGTGTGCGACCTTACTTCTTTCCCAATTTCGACGTTGCAGATCAACGGGAAGTACACTGCAGATTTTGATGAGTAAGTTTGTGAATATCAAAATATGTGACATAAATGGCCGTACCTTTTGATTTCACTGACTAGGAAGCTAACGTTTATTGTATTGACAAGGGACAATGTGACATAAATTTCTACTTTATGCGTCTACCCGTTCCTGGGAAAAATGGGTCTTGAAACAAGGAGGGGCAGACAGGCAGTCTAATAAAAAATGGCAATTTATTTCGTGTGATATAACTACAAATTTACAGTTTTCGGATTTTTTCTTTTGGTTTTAGGGTCACATATACAATTGTTCTCTCTTTTCTTGCGTCTGACGCACTGTTTACATTATTGGATGAAATTTATTGTCTCGTTAACATCTGAGTACGGATGCTTTTCCCGTCAACGCAGTCGTCAGTCGACGTAAGGGAGTTTCGACGCGCAGCCTGTCTGTGAGTCGTATAAATTTTGTCGTGTACGTTAACGTATTTTAATTGACTGTTTGCCAAATTTCATAAGGCAGAGTCTGGTGACCAGCCCAGCAGTTCATTAGACGAATGTGGAAAACAGCCTAAGAACTACACTCAGAGTGATCAGTGCACTAGACATGTGGTCGTTAATCCACCATGGCTCGCCTCCCTGTCTCCAAGAAGTCTGATAAAAAATGGCAATTTTTTTCGTATGATATAACTACAAATTTACAGTTTCGTTTATTAATTTATTCGCCCGTCTCCCCCCCCCCCCCACCCCTCCGCCCCTCTACCCACGCCGCTCCCACGTTGGTTAATCCGCGTCGTTACAGCTTTTATTTTCTTTTGTTTATTTTACACTACTGGCCATTAAAATTGCTACACCAAGAAGAAATGCAGATGATAAACGGATATTCATTGGACAAATATATTATACTAGAACTGACGTGTTTACATTTTCGCGCAATTTGGGTACATACATCCTGAGAAATCAGTACCCAGAACAACCACCTCTGGCCGTAATAACGGCCTTGATACGCCTGGGTATTGAGTCAAATGAGCTTGGATGGCGTGTACAGGAACAGCTGCCCATGCAGCTTTAATACGATACCACAGTTCATCAAGAGTAGTGACTGGCGTATTGTGACTAGTCAGTTGCTCGGCCACCGTTGACCAGACGTTTTCAGTAGGTGAGAGATCTGGAGAATGTGCTGGCCAGGGCAGCAGTCGAACATTTTCTGTATCCAGAAAGGCCCGTACAGGACCTGCAACACACTGTGGTGCATTATCCTGTTGAGATGTAGGGTTTCGCAGGGATCGAATGGAGAGCCACGGGTCGTAACATATCCGAAATGTAACGTCCACTGTTCAAAGTGCCGTCAATGAGAAAAAGAAGTGACGGAGACGTGTAACCAATGGCACCCCCTACCACCATGCTGGGTGATACGCCAGTATGGCGATGACGAATACACGCTCCCAGTGTGCGTTCACCGCGATGTCGCCAAACACGGATGCGACCATCATGATGCTGTAAACAGGGCCTGGATTCATCCGAAAAGATGACGTTTTGTCATTCGTGCACCCAGGTTCGTCGTCGAGTACAGCATCGCAGGCGCTCCTGTCTGTGATGCAGCGTCAAGGGTAACCGCAGCCACTGTCTCCGAGCTGATAGTCCACGCTGCTGCAAACGTCGTCGAACTGTTCGTGCAGATGGTTGTTGTCTTGCAAACGTCCCCATCTGTTGACTCATGGATCGAGACGTGGCTTCACGATCAGCTACAGCCATGCGGATAAGATGCCTGTCATCTCGACTGCTAGTGATACTAGGCCGTTGGGATCCAGCACGGTGTTCCGTATTACCTTCCTAAACCCACCGATTCCATATTCCGGTAACAGTCATTGGATCTTGACCAACGCGAGCAGCAATGTCGCGATACGATAAACCGCAATGGCGATAGGCTATAATCCGTCCATTATGAAAGTCGGAAACTGATGGTATGCATTTCTCCTCCTTACACGAAGCATCACAACAACGTTTCACTAGGCATCGCCGGTCAACTGCCGTTTGTGTATGAGAAATCGGTTGGAAACTTTCCTCATGTCAGCACGTGGTAAGTGTCCCCAGCGGCGCCAACCTTGTGTGAATGCTCTGAAAAGCTAATCATTTGCATATGACAGCATCTTCTTCCTGTCGGTTAAATTTCGCGTCTGTACCACGTCATCTTCGTGGTGTAGCAATTTTAATGGCCAGTAGTGTATTTTATTTTATTTTTTATCTTAAACTCGCCAGAGTAGCTTCTTTGGCTATAGTCATTACCTTTACAGCTGTACCACAGTAGATGCAGTCCCTCAACTCGACACTAGGCCCGAGACGGGCTGGCATCGAACCGGGAGTGTCGGCTGCAGGGCGTGCTGCCACCCGCAGTGCGAGATAATCGGCGGCAGCGGCGGCGGAGCCGGCCGCAGTGCGGTCTGCCACGCACCACCTGTCGGCCGACATCGATCTTCATCTGGGCCCACCCCGTCTGCGCCGCTCAGCTTTCGCCTGCCCGCCGCCAACCACCACGCTCACCAGCCAACCTCGCACACAGCGTGGCGACGGAATATTTACCGAGTCCCAGCGATACAGCGGCCTACGTAGTAACTCAAAAAACTGTTGATCTGTAGCCTGTCCGGACGAAACATCAGTGAAATCCCTTAACCCCCTCAGTGCTGGGCGCGCCATTAGCAGTACGCACGTCGGTGTGCGGTCGGGCCCCGCCGTGCGGATATCGCGCTGAGCCAACACCACCTAGACCAGGGGTCTCCAAACTTTTTAGTCCACGGGCCACACTGACTCCTCCACGAAGTCATAAGGGCCAAGGTCTACCTAGTGGGATTAAAGCACCCTAGCACTCCACTATCACCGTAATGTAAGGCTAAAGGAAAGATGGAATCGCAAAAATCTAAGGTTGTGGGAATAGCTAGCACTGAAACGAACTACGATTTGTATTTAATTACATTATTTTGATTGATGGACGTACCTGATCGGAATTCTGGCGAATTTCACCGACAAAAAAGTATATCACTGCACATTCTTCACGAAAGCGACCTGCAAAGTTAACGAAATCTCAAAATCATTGTTAGCAACACTATTACTGCAATATGTAACAGAGGTAGAGTATGTCAACGCATTGTTATTTCAAGCGGTGCAACAATAAGTTTAGTTATGCAGTCTTGTAGCGAGTAGCAGAGCCAATGTCGCGGTGTATTGGTCGCGATAGGCCTCGAAACTCAATTGTTGGCAGTATAGGTACCACCTCAAATATTTAGCGGGCCGAATATGGGGGATGTCCGGCCAGCTAACGCGGGCCGGTTTGCCGGCTCTCGCGGGTCGGTTTCGGCCCGCGGGCCGTAGTTAGGAGACCCCTGGCCTAGACTACAGGCCTGCGCGCACACTTGTGACGTCACATACTGATGGCCGGGTCTGTATCGGGACGCTCCTGTTAAGCACTCTGCAGCTATACGAACTTTACGAGTTTTAGAGCTGAGACCGCATAGGGATCCTCGTGCTTTCCTCTTCTACATGGCCTCGTAATGAAAGTATGGAAATTTATATCATTGCGTAAAGTAGCTGAACAAAACTGCCCTGTGTGATTTCAAGATGTAAAATTATTTTGACGACTTGCCTTAAATGCGCGTTTCTGGGCTTGAATACAAACTGTAATTTTAAATTCTGTCTTTTACCTCAGGAGCTACGTTTTCTTGCAGTAAAAAATCGGCAATATGCAACAACAAGCATCCGTTTTCGGTTTTAAATAAAGCAGGTGGAGCTCCTACAGAATTTAAGAATCTGTTTCCCCGGCTATTTTCGTAAATTTTCCTCTCCACTTCAAGATTTGCTGATCTCACACGAAACTCAGATCATTCGACGAAATGGAGCACCTCCTGACAATGTTTAATAAATCAAAAACCCCGAAAAAATATTTTATTTCCCTGTTTCTCCAGAACTTTATTGTGTCACAGAGTGCTGTTAATTTAATCACAATGCACTTACCTCGAAATTGTGCTTTATATACTGTTTAATCTGTCACTGAATTCATTAATGCAATTTTTTAAGGTAGTTTACTCAAATTGAAATTATTTCCGAATAGCTGTGTATGTAAAACTGAATAAAATCATTCTGTAGCTCTTCCAAATAAAAGTACTGGAAACTCAATAATCTGGTAGGAATGATAAGCACTACTTAACATTTTCGAGCCACACTAATTAATGTAATTATTCTGTGTGACAATAGTTGCAAATATGAGAGACATTTCACAGCCAGCTTCGTATTAACCTCGCATCAATAGTCCATAATTATAAAGCAAATTATACTGGTACATGATACATAACTGCTTTTAGAAACAATTGGCAAATGTGTTGCAATGAAAACAAATAACACGCTATAAATTTTTTGTCATTTACTTACCCCTGAATAATGCATAGACACAAATTCCTGTCAGGACGCGATGTAGCAACTCTGTCCTACGAAGAAATTTTGTCTGCATTAGATGCATATTTCAAAGAATCAGTCAATGTAGTTGCCAAACAGTTTACCTTCTTTCGTACAAAATGTACAGCAGGTCAGACTAATAGGGAGTGGGTTGCAACCTTGCAACGCCTTACTAGGGATTGTGCTTTTGAGTGTCAATGTGGACTCCCTTATTCAGATACTATAGTATGTGATGCAACTGCACAGAACATTTCTGATGTTCGTATATGGGAACAGATTTTGAAACTAGTCAATCCCTCCCTTCAACAAGTGATGGACATATTGGATTGGCAGGACACACATGACTTTGCTCAGGAATCATTTGAACCTTCGCCACCCGTGTGTCAGGTTAAATGGCTCGCCAGGCGAGCTGCACGGAACAGTAAACAGCCCTCGCGCCTGGCCGCGCCGCTGCCGCCAGACTCTCAGCCACGTGTACCGCGCCGGCAAGCAAACGCAGTGCTAAAATCATGCCCGCGGTGTGCTACAAGACATTCGCATGAGAATTGCCCGTCACACCAAGCTATTTGCTTTTACTGTAATAAAAAAGGACATGTTCAAAGTGTTTGTCAGAAAAATCTCCGAATGGAAGCTCAAAACCATTCCAGGCCCTTTGCTTCGCGCCAGAATCGGAATCAAACCAGGGATACTCAGGCTCGCGACACTTTGCCCATGGAAATTCATATAGTTCATGCCACTCCGCCCAGTGCCACTCTCTCTAACAGTGACTGTGTTCGTCCCACAAATAGTGTGCGTCAACATCGCAGGAACTCCCGTCAAGTCGCAAGTGATTTTGTACCAGTGTCAGTTCACGCTGCACGAGACAGTCGCTCTTGTCATCAGCAGGAAATAAACTTTTTGTGGACTTGGACATTAACGGCAAAGTGATACCATTCCAGCTCGATACCGGGGCTGCAGTTTCACTGATCAATCAAGACACTTACAAACTGATGGGCACACCTCTGTTGCATGCTGCAAATGTTAAGTTAACTACCTATTCAGGTCACGAGCTCCCTGTGCTAGGACAGTGCAGCCTTCTTGCAACATACAAGGGACAAACAAAACTTGTGCCATTTTACGTCCTTCATTCTTCTTCTGCAGTGAACTTGTTTGGTTTCGATTTATTTCAGAGGTTTAACTTGTCTATAGTAAATCAGGTCCTATCAGTGAACCAGAATGTGCCCTCAGACTGTGTTTCTCCTCTATGTGAAGAATTTGCAGACATTTTTGCACCGGTCCTCGGTTGCGCTAAGAACTATAAAGCACATTTGGAACTGAAAGTAAACGCACCAGCGAAATTTTTCACAGCACGCAATGTTCCCCAGGCATTGCGTGATGAGGTTGCAAAAACATTACATGATTTGGAATCACAAGGTGTAACTGAACGTGTGCAGGCTTCTCTCCAGGCATCACCCTTAGTAATTATGCCAAAACCTTCGGGAAAATTGAGACTTTGTGTGGACTTCAAGGCAACAGTGAATCCACAACTAGTGACTGTAACTTTTCCTTTACCCCGCCTGGAAGATCTTTTTGACAAACTGTGCCCGGGTAAATATTTTTCGAAGTTGGACCTAGCAGATGCGTACTTGCAAATACCGGTGGACGAAGAATCCCACCTCGTTTTGGTGGTTAACACGCATCTTGGTTTGTATCGATTCAAACAACTGCCATTCGGGTGTGCATCCGCCCCTGCATTGTTTGAGCAATATCTACAAACTGTTTGTGCGTCGGTCCCTACGGCAGCAAACTATCTGTACGATATTGTGATCTCCGGAAAGACAGAAGAAGAACATTTAGCCAATCTCAGAACATTATTTCAGGTCTTCGCTTGCGGAAGGACAAATGTGTGTTTTTTGCTCGTGACTTACCCTATCTGGGACATGTACTCAATGCCCAAGGCATACATCCCAGTCCAGAGCACTTCCGTGCCATACAAGACTTGCCTTCGCCGCAGAATTTGAAGCAGCTACAGAGTGTGCTGGGAAAATTAATTACTGTAACAAATATGTGCCACATGCCTCTTCGATTTCAGCTCCGCTTCATCACTTACGCCGTAAAGGTGTTCCGTTCGTCTGGACGACGGAATGCGAACGCGCCTTTCGCCAGTTAAATCGGCGTTGCTTTCCAATACTTGCCTTACGCCATTCGATCCCCGGAAGCCCCTTTTCTTGATGGTGGATGCATCGGATTTCGGGATCGGTGCTGTGCTTGCGCACAAAGATGGTTCGCACGATCGCCACTATTGCCTTTGCGTCCAAATTGCTCTCGTCTGGGCAAAGAAATTATTCACAGATCGAGAAAGAAGCATTGGCTCTCGTATTTGGTGTTACAAAGTTTCATGATTTCTTGTATGGTCGTCACTTTACGATCAGCACAGACCACAAACCTTTGACATCGCTTTTTCATCCGACCAAGCCTGTACCTCCACGTACAGCACGGAAATTCATTCGCTGGTCTATTTTCCTCTCGCAGTACTGCTACGATATCTTGTATCGGTCCACTGCTAAGCACGGAAACGCCGATGCGTTGTCCCGTTTGCCTGTTGCTGAGGATAGAGCATTCGATTCCTCCGAACTTGCTTGCATGTTCATTGATTCGGAACCCGATGACGTGGTCGAATCGTTTCCGATTGATTTTCGTCGTGTAGCTACAGCCACAGCTGCCGACCCTGTCCTTGCTACCGTTCTGCGTTTTGTTGCTACGCAATGGCCCTTGTCAAAGTCACGAATCGGGGATCCGTTGGTTCGCCGATTTTTTGCTCACAAGGAGAGACTTTTTGTATGACGTGGTGTTTTGCTGTTGCGTTCAGATAATGATCTGTTCAGGGTCGTGGTCCCACGTTCGTTACAGTCCTCTGTCTTACAGCTTCTCCACCAAGGACATTGGGGTATAGTGAGAACGCAACAACTTGCTCGTCAGCACTGTACTTGGTTCGGCATCGATGCCGCAATTACGAATATGTGCTCTTCTTGAATGGTGTGTGCCGAACAACAATCAGCACCACCGTGGAAATTCTTTGCATGGCCAAAAGCCACTTCCCCTTGGCAACGCTTACACATCGATTTTGCTGGTCCATTCTGGAATGCTCGATGGTTGCTTGTGGTAGATTCATTCAGTAATTTTCCTTTTGTTGTCCGGATGTCTTCCACGATGTCATCTGCCACCATCCAAGCGTTATCCGCTATCTTTTGCATTGAAGGTCTTCCACAGACTATTGTTTCCGACAATGGCCCACAATTCATGTCCGCAGAATTTCAGTCATTCTGCGAGGCCAATGGTATTCAACATCTGACGTCCGCGCCGTTTTCGCCACAATCAAACGGTGCCGCTGAACGATTGGTCAGGACTTTCAAGTCACAGATGTTGAAGTTCAAAGAGTCGCATTCTCGGGAGGACGCGTTGTTGCTCTTTTTGTCCTCGTATCGCTCTCAGCCCCGAGATGGTCGCTCGCGTCTGAGTTGCTTCACGGTCGCCCTCATCGAACCTTGATGTCTTTGCTACATCCGCCGCATCAGGTTCTTGTGCAGCGGCAGACACCTGCTTTTGCCCCAGGCGACGTTGTCTACTACCGCAGCTATCGAGGTTCACGGCGTTGGCTCGAAGGGGGCATTCTTCGATGCCTCGGCCGCGCCATGTATCTGGTTTTGGGGGCCTCTGGTGAGGTGCGTCGGCATCTCAATCAGCTGCGCCTCTGTCGTCGCACGGGATCTGCCGCTCCCCGTCTGCTTTGAGCGACGGTGCCGTCCGGTCAGCGCCCTGGGGACCCATCTACTGGCTCGCCTCAGCCCCAGGTGTTACCGACGCTGCCTTCCATTTTGCCCCATGGTGATGCGCCGCCGCCGTCGCCCCTGTTCTCCCGCCGGCGACGCCCGCAGTGGACGCGTCGCTGCAACCGCCGGGCGCCTCCCTGGGTCACACGCCGCCGATCGCTTCCCGTGACCAGTTGTCCTCCGACATGGAACTCTTGCCCTCTCCGGACCAAATGTCGTCTTCGCCCGTCGGGTGCCCCGGCCCGATGGAGGTCGACCCTTCGGCCCCTCCTGTCTCTCTGCGGACGCAAACACCGCATGTTGACGTGCACCCTGGAGCAGGTTTTCAGGCGTTCCCTAGCTCCCCGCGGTCCGAATGGCAGGGTGCGGGTGGAACAGCCTCGCCTGTTGTTAGGCTCCCCACCTCGTCGCATACGTCAACATGGGGTCCTCCCCACGGCGGGCGGAAGCCTTATGTCACAACCGTGCGCCGATTTGCGGGGGAGGAATGTGGTGTCACCGCCAGACACCACTTTTGCTAGGTGGTAGCCTTTAAATCGGCCGCGGTCCGTTAGTATACGCCGGACCCGCGTGTCGCCACTATCAGTGATTGCAGACCGAGCGCCGCCACATGGCAGGTCTAGAGAGACTTCCTAGCACTCGCCCCAGTTGTACAACCGACTTTGCTAGCGATGGTTCACTGACAAAATACGCTCTCATTTGCCGAGACGATAGTTAGCATAGCCTTCAGCTACGTCATTTGCTACGACCTAGCAAGGCGCCATGTTCAGTTACTATTGATATTATGAATCATGTACAGTCAAGAGCAACGCTCATCATTAATGGATTAAAGTTAAGTATTCCACCAGCTACGTCCGTTTTTCTAAAGTCTAATTTCCTTGTCCTGTTCCAGACCTCACGCTAGCCTGCGTGAGCTAAAACGCGTGCCATTCGGCTTCCTCTAATAATATGGTGTTGGCTCTCCTGCCAACCCACAACAGTTTTCGAGATATTTTCGAGGTACTTTACGTGCTTTTTATCGCGCGTTATCTTTCAGACGAAATGGTGTCTCAGCGGTTCCCACTGGATCCTAAAATTCTCTACTACCATTGCGTTGTAAGGCGCCAGGACATGGGCACTTACACGTTATCTTACCAACATTAGTATTAATAATAAAGGTAAAACTTTGAACATAGCTGCTAAGGTTCAGTGACCGTGTCAGAATTATATTAGAACAAATAAGCCCTCGGTCACAAATATTAAAGCCGGTCGGAGTGGCCGTGTGGTTCTAGGCGCTACAGTCTGGAGCCGAGCGACCGCTACGGTCGCAGGTCCGAATCCTGCCTCGGACATGGATGTGTGTGATGTCCTTAGGTTAGTTAGGTTCAATTAGTTTTAAGTTCTAGGCGACTGATGACCTCAGAAGTCAAGACGCATAGTGCTCAGAGCCATTTTTGAACAAATATTAAGTCAAAATTGAGCAGGTTTCGGCGCTACTATGAGCGTCGTCTTCAGAATTACGACAAACATGAGTCACTATCGAGCAGTATTCCCTACATGTCTGAACGATTAAGTCACTAACTTAAAGCGTTGGTCAAAAGTATCGGAAGTTTAGAATTGTGGAATATAAAGCCTGCAGCTGGCCGTAGCTCACCAGGCCGCCGTGGGCGGCAGGTAGCGCTCACCGGAAACGCGGCACAATACGGAGATTTTGGGGATAGCCCGGCATTCGGAGACACCTGTGCTGTGCAACACGTGGCGAAGACGGGAATTTCGTTTGCCTAGGGGCGTTATGACCTACTCGATTATTGGGTAGATTTCAGTGGAGGGATTTCGGCAGTGATAGAGCGTTCGACATTGGCCGAAACTGAGTATTCTTCCGCCGCGTTTTCGTACGCGTGGGAGACGAGAGAATTGAGGTGGACTTCGCCTTCAGCCATTGAGCGTCTTGGCCATCGTCTTCGAAGGGAGATATACTGTCTGTATCGTAGCACTGCACCAACGCGTGTTCCGTGCAGAGTTCTGCGGTTAGAGCTCTTTGTGTGCTCAGAAGCGAGATTTTCACCAACGCTTAACCACTTCCAACAACTTGGAAGTGGTGCGTGGGTGCCAGTCGGTTGTAGGGGACCAACCCAGTGAGATGGGTCGACGTTGAGACAGAATGGCAGAAAGGAACTATCTGAACTATTTCCAGTTTGTGGCAGGATGAACAACAACCAGTGATAAAATGTTTTGAGGAAATAAACAGTCTTGACTGCAAAACAGGCTTTACAAATTTTTTTATTTTTTTGTTTTTTTTTTTGCCAATAAAGTGTTTCACATCGTTTGACTCCTCTTCAGATTGGCCTATGAAGGAAATAGAAAATTTTCCCAAAAATGCCATGGCTCTGATTCAGTAAAATTTTCGACTACCAAGGAAAATACTAACACCAACTCACTGGCAAAGCAGGGATTAAACACATAGGCTGTCATTGGCGTAAATGTCTTACGAGGAAAACTTCGTTATCACTGAATATGGCCGTTATACACCATTTTTTTCATTTTAAAAAGGCACTAAAGCAATGTTTATCTGCTAAGACATTTGTACTAATGCCACCCAGAAGTTAAAATACCTGTCGTTTGAGTAAGTTGTTTTTATTATTTTCCTTGGTAATCCAAAGTTTTATTAGTTTGGGTCAGACAATTTAAAGAAAAGTTTGTATTTTCTTTGTGGACCAATCTGAAAATGCCTTATTGCATTATTGACAAAATACAAGACAATAAAACCTGTTTTGCTAGAAAAGACTATTTATCTCTTCAGGAACCAGCTGAGTTTGATAGTCCCATGACCACACCACGAATTATGTTCTTCTATTTGTTTGTATATCAACACAGACTGTCCAGTGTGTTTACCATCTATGTTGCAATGCATGCTGCCATGTAACAGCATCACAACAGTGGTCATAAAAAATTCTTGACAGACAGTGACTGGACACAAGTGTCATGTTTTGTCAGTAACAAATGGTTTCAAAACCTACAAGAATTTCTGCTGTAAATAATGCAGGTCAGTCTCAACAAGTTTCTGAGCAAACATTTCATAGGGAGCTGCATGCAAAGGACATGTCAACATTTGGATGTGGGCACCTCAAAGAAACATTGCTCAAAGTGACACAGGAATCTGCATATCTGTTAATCTATTATATACATATATAGCAGGGTGTATGTGTATATGTCCAGGATCTCCTCCCAAACCCCTTGATAGATCTCAACATTTGGCATAGAAATAGGAGGCCTCATGAGTATGGGCACTGTGGGGTTTACAACATTGTAGCTCCAATAGGAGCAACAATACGGAAAAATAGTGTTTTCTGGACTCTGGCATGTAGGCTGCCCTGCACGGCAGGCATGTTGTGAGGGAACAGTATTTATCTACCAAACTCACCGGCTTTCCAGGCCAGCCTACATGTCAGGGGCAACAAACGGTTTGGGCCCTGACATGTAGGTTGCCCTGCGAAGGATACGCGTGCCAATGAGCATGGCTCGGGACAGGGTGAGATGGACAGAGTGAGGGGAGGAGGAAATGGGCTGAGAGATGGGAGGAGAATATGCAAGAGGCAGATGGAAGGTGTAGAGAGGTGGGAGGAAAAGGGAGAGGGGAAGGTAAAGATGGAAAGTAATAGAAGGAGGAGGACATTGCTGGGGGAGGTGGTAGGAAAATATGGTCAGAGAGAGGTGGTCGAGGAAAAGGACAAAGAGAGTGAAGGAGGAGGTGAAGAGACATGGAGTATGGAGACGACAGACAGAAGTGGCAAGATGAGCTGGACAGATAAAGGGAGGAAGAGATGGACACAGAGAGGGAAGAAGGATGTTCATTCAGTATATGTGCCAAATCAAATACTTGGGCAAAGCCGTGGGAAAAGTTTACTTGTAAATTGAAAGAGATCACTGTTGTCAGCTACTGCAGGACATCACTTGCGATCAGCGCCGATGAGCGAAAATGTGTATGGACCAGGATTAGAACCTGGGTTCTCCTGCTTATTAGGCAGGGGCATTACCCACTGCACCATCCGGGACACAACGTTATCGCATCTCCACGGACTATCTCGGCACACCTCACGGCCAATCCATTTTCCGGCAGAGTGTCACGTATCTGCAGCCCCTGTCCATTATACTCCCGTTCGCTAGTCTGAGATTCCCACAGGAGGTCGGACGTATTCGTTCATAAGTACTGAAGAAGGTGGATCCATTGCCCAGCTAGCCATATCAGTTATGTGAATGAGTGGTGCTGTTCTTTTGGACATGTCTGAAAGAACAGACACCATGCATTCATATAAAAGTTTGCTTGTTACATTAAATGGTTGACGTTAATTAGGGGAAATGAATGAACAAGAAAATCCATATCACAGTCACAGCACCGGGAAGAGTCTAAATTTGGCTGAATAACTGAAACACGTTGTGTACAAAAATTTACTATCACTTAAGCAAACAAGTAATCTCCGCCGAGTACACTGCTCGCTTTGCAGCACTGTTGTTGGAGCAGAGCTGGTACCAGGCTTCGACGTGATGCCAAACCACTGGCATGTCACGGAAATAAAGTGATTTGTATGTGCCAGATGCTAATATAGAATCAGCACAGTAAGATGCGTCAACGTGGAGACTTCACATAACAAAAATGAGTTACGAGCGTCTACAAGGAGTATTATACCACTCACATTGGTGTAAAATGGCATAACAAGACCCTAACATCAGTTAAGAAAGGCGAAACTTCGACCTCTGAAGCATCCACGGGACGAAAGAATTCATTAGCGAGAAATGAAAATCTGTATCAACGCCGGCCTTCTAACACGGGTCTGCTGCTTACTAGGCAGATGTAGTAGCCGTCTACGCCACCTTGGACCAGCGGCTAGACACAACTGTACGGACCACCTAAGCACGCCTCACTCCTCAGTCCAAATTCCCATTTGCTGCACATTACCAAAGTCGCGTCCCCTAGCTCTTTTTCCTCTTTTTGTTCGTCGCATCATGGGAAGTCCCCAAGCCGGCCGCGGTGGCCGAGCGGTTCTAGGCTCTTCAGTCCGGAACCGCGCGACTGCTACTGTCGCAGGTTCGAATTCTGCCTCGGGCATGGATGTGTGTGATATCCTTGGGTTAGATAGGTTTAAGTAGTTCTAAGTTCTAGGGTACTTTTGACCTCAGATGTTAAGTCCCATAGTGCTCAGAGCAATTTGAAGTCCCCACGAGGTCGGGCATGGAAAGAGTCATCATGGAAGAGTCGAGCTGAACAGTGTATGAATTGTTCTGTAAATTCTAGCTATTGTTCCGGTGCTGTATACTCAGAATTAATTGAGTGTTGTAATGGATGTTTTTACGAATGTGGTTATGCACTCTGACAGAATTGAGTGTTCGTCGTGGTGGTATGTAGCATTTTCGCACACTGAGAGAATAGTAGAGTGCGTAATTGTTGTAATGGAACAGGGTGTTATTTTGCTTTGAACAATAGTGACTCAGTCTGCGATAGTTCGTAAAGGAACGGGGTGTTATTTTGCTTTGAGCAATAGTGACTCAACGGAACAGGGTGTTATTTTGCTTTGAACAATAGTGACTCAGTCTGCGATAGTTCGTAAAGGAACGGGGTGTTATTTTGCTTTGAGCAATAGTGACTCAACGGAACAGGGTGTTATTTTGCTTTAAACAATAGTGACTCAGTCTGCGATAGTTCGTAAAGGAACGGGGTGTTATTTTGCTTTGAGCAATAGTGACTCAACGGAACAGGGTGTTATTTTGCTTTGAACAATAGTGACTCAGTCTGCGATAGTTCGTAAAGGAACAGGGTGTTATTTTTGCTTTGAGCAATAGTGACTCAATCTGGGATATTTCGTACTGAACTAGCACCAGAGAATTTCGGAACGAAATTATTTATTGGTTTTACAGAGTTAACTGCCTGCAAGTAACAAAAATCCTTCCCGTGACAACGAATAATAAACTGTTGGAAACACTTTCGCCGCCATGTCTTTGCGCTATCGTTACTGTCACACATCTCAGTGACGAATGACAAATTAATTAAAGATAGTGGGTTGCTGTAGGCCAACACCTGAAGATGTGTTCCAAATGAAGCTTCAATGTGTCTAAATAAAATAAATAATTTCCTACTCTTATTTAAAGACAAAGAAAAGGTGTCCCCAAACAGCACTATTTTAATCCCTAAGGAATGAAGGTAAAGAGTTGTATGAAATTAAAATGGAGTAAACGAAACTCTTAGAAAATTGTTAAATAGGAGATACTAATAAAAAAGATAGTATTTGTTTCTTTTATTTAAGGGAGAGAAAGAATTAAAGATCAGAGAAGCAGTAAGTTTCCATTACGTATAGCTTGTGATATTATATGAGTAGAATTTCAGTTAAAAAGATAAAAAAAATTAAAAAATGTCATTTATGCTTATAGATAATTAACAGCAAAAGATATACGTCACAGTAAAATATTTTACAAAGGAAAAGAAATAACACACAAGAGAAAAGAAACATTTATTTTATACTGAAACAAAATATAGACAAACAATGTCGAATAAAACTGTATCACTGACCTTGCAGTCAATTATCTCTCTGGTTTGTAATTTTCGACAGATGCCCGATTTTATAAGAGACTCGATATCTGAGTTTAAATGCGAACATTTGAGGTTAAGCTTTACCGTTACTGTTACATATATCGAATGAAACAGCAAGTTTACTGTTACCAGTCACTGTTCGGTAAGCTACTGGTAACAGTAAACTTGTTTCATTCAACTGACATTTGTATATTGAAAAATACCGTAAGTAAAGAAATTTCGTACGCAGTAAGTCTCTTAAGAATTAATTAACTGTATGTAACAATTAGTTATCGTATTTAAAGGCAATTAAATATTTTATTGACTGCTTAACGTAAATGTGTTACACGCAACTTAGCGATGTACTGAAGGAAAAACTACACCTGCAGACTCAACTTCTTGTTACAGTTTTGGATCCTAAAAATGGATATTAATAATATTTTAATTTACAATCAATTATTTTACTGAGATGAATCAGTCTTGATAGTCAAGCGCAGAATTTTTCGTGTCGAGTAATAATACTAAGCGTTGATTTATATCCAACTGACAGTTTTTTATCGTATTACAAACATGTAGAGAACTTGTCAGCAGGTAGTATTGTATAGGATATGTATGCAGACACGTAATAGTATTCTATATCTATCCAAAATAATAAACTGCAGCGACTGTTATTCTGAATACAACACGTACTTCGAACTCGTTTACGATACCTGGTGTTAGGCACGACAGATGCGAATGTGGAAATAGCTGCACGTATGAAATTTCAAACTGAAATAAAAATATACTTGAGCTGGAATGAGGAACATCAGATACATAAAGAGGCGTATATACATTTTCAAACATCGCCTTACGTAGGCACGTGTTTTTGACATTGTTTCACACTTTAGATTTTGAAGCAATGTGGGCTTCTAAAATACCTTTTCTTACATACAGCGCAAAATGAGTTGACTACAGCTAGAATCCACTTCTCGTCAGACAGCATAAGTATTGGTAATCCTAATCAACTCTCGTTCCGATACATAATGTGAAAGATGTTTCTAACAGACGACCTTCAACCTTTCATTCCCACTTGCGTATTTTGGACTAAGTTGTTGCGTGGAATGGATAAGCAGTGTTAAGTTATAAGAGACGCTGTGTTAAAGCTTTGATTGACGCGGTAATTCTAATTGACCTCTGTGTTCTGCTCGAGAACTGTTTGCTGGAAAGGAAGATCAAATATCGGAAATGGTCCGGAAAAACACGGACGCCGGCGCTGGGTGTGTGGCGGTGCGGCCGATCCAATTACTCGCCGGGTCGCCGCCACTTACGGAAATCAAAAAGGGAGGTGAGCGGCGGGGGAGAGGGGGAGGGCCACTTCACACTTTACCTCCCCCTACCCCCTCTCACAACTAAGCATCGGGGCGCACGGTCGCCGTACAGCGCGCATGACGCCACGTCACGGCCAACGTTATTCACACTTTACGGCGAGGTCTCTGCCCGCCGAATTATGGATCTGCTTCGCCGGCACCACTGGGACGGGGTGTGCTGTCTCCCCAGCTACACAGTGCGCCTGGGGTGGCAGTCGGCAAACGGCCAGCCGAACAGAGGACGTCTCTCAGCTTTTCTGTTTTCTGATGAGTCTGATTAAAAACGTCGTTTAAACAAAGAACATCTACAGGCGTTGGACAAAAGTACGGTAACATCGCGAGGAGTACGTGCTTGAACACAAAATTAATGCAAATTATGGCAAGCTTGCAGAATGCGGTATTGTATCGGGTGATCGAAAAGTCAGTATAAATTTGAAAACTTAATAAACCACGGAATAATGTAGATAGAGAGGTAAAAATTGACACACACGCTTGGAATGACATGGGGTTTTATTAGAACCAAAAAAAAAAACAAAGTTCACAAACTGTCCGACAGATGGCGCTGGATAGCAAAACTTCAGTCACTGCGCATGACAATTGTGTTACAGAATCGCATCATCCCCATCCAGGCTGATAAACACCTCCTGGAACGTACGATGTTTATGCAGCATGGCGCTTCACCCTATATTGCTAGTCGCGTGAAAGATCTCTTGCGCGCGTCGTTGGTGATGATCGTGTGCTCAGTCACCACTTTCGTCATGGTTAGTCTCTCAGGTCCCCAGACCTCAGTTCGTGTGATTATTGGCTTTGGGGTTACCTGAAGTCGCAAGTGTATCGTGATCGACCGGCATCTCTAGGGATGCTGAAAGACAACATCCGACGCCAATGCCTCACCATAACTCCGGACATGCTTTATAGTGCTGTTCACAACATTATTCCTCGACCACAGCTATTGTTGAGGAATGACGATGGACATATTGAGCATTTACTGTAAAGAACATCATCTTTGCTTTCACTTACTTCGTTATGGTAATTATTGCTGTTCTGATTAGATGAAGCGCCATCTTTCGGAGATTTTTCGAACGTTTGTATTTTTTTAGTTCTAATAAAACCCCATGTCATTCCAAGCATGTGTGTCAATTTGTACCTCTTTATCTACATTATTCCGTGATTTATTGTTTTCAAATTAATACTGACTTTTTGATCACCCGGTATTTATCCACAAACTAAAACTGTGCAATGTCCTCAATACGTTGAAAGTGCGTATTGTGGTCAGATAAGTGTTCTGTGTAGCTTGAACACATTTTGATGTGAATTCGAACAGACCAAATTGTTAGTGTTCATATGGTAGGTGCTTCCGAATCCGACGTAATTTTCAAGAGGCACCGCATCGAAAATTCCAACCTCATACAGGGAAAGCGAGAAAATATCATTAGCTACGCCTCAAGTGAACGAAAGTGTGCGATGAGCGATCGTGGCACATGGTCATTGAAGAGGACTGTGACGAGAAATAAGTAGAAGACAGCTGAATAAGTCACTGGAGATTTGAATGTCGCACTCGCGAACCCTGTCGGCACGAAAATAACTCGAAGTGAGCTACAGAAGGAGGAAATTGCATTGCCAGTGAAATTCCAAAGCCACTCATTAGCGATGCAAACGCCCGTAACAGGATACCGAAGCCAAAATACCTGAACTATGAAGCATTGACAGGAGATCATTTGGTCGGGTTGGGTTGTTTTGGGGAAGGAGACCAGACAGCGAGGTCATCGGTCTCATCGGATTAGGGAAGGATGGGGAAGGAAGACGGCCGTGCCCTTTCAAAGGAACCATCCCGGCATTTGCCTGGAGCGATTTAGGGAAATCACGGAAAACCTAAATCAGGATAGCCGGACGCGGGATTGAACCGTCGTCCTCCCGAATGCGAGTCCAGTGTCTACCCACTGCGCCACTTCGCTCGGTGATCATTTGGTCGCATGAGTCTTGTTTCACACCGTTTCCAACCTCTGGCCGAGTTTACGTCCCAAATGTGAAACATGGCGAGGGTTCGGTGATGATTTGAGCAGCCATATCGTGCCATTCTATGAGCTCCATTACTGCCAAGGATTATCTGACCATTCTGGCTGATCAGGCCCATCTCTTGGAAAATGCTTGTTTTCCAGCAATAACGCTGTGTTCCTGTTCATATAGCTCTTATCACCCAGCAATAAGCAGAAGGATGAATTGTCGCATCTCCTCTGGCTACAAAAGTCACCAGGTACCAATATTTTCTAGCCACTGTGGTATAGTTTGGAGGGAAGGGTACTTGAACGATATCCACCTCACTCATCGCTATCTGAACTTGCCACTATTTTGCGGAAGATCCCTCTTGAAACCGAACAGGACCTGTAATTATTCATTCCGAGACAATTGAAAACTATTTTAAATGTCAACGAGTTTCCTACACCGTATTAGTCATATTAATGTGTTGCGTTTTCCATGTTTCCACGTCTTTGTCACCCTCCTCCTCCCCCTCCCCCCAGTGAATTTACGTGACTACTCTGCAGTACACACTTAAGTGCATGGCAGAGGGTTCGTCGAACCACCTTCAGATTCTTTCCCTACCTTTCCACTACCGAACAACGGGAGGGAAAAACGAGCATTTAAATCTTTCCGTAATAGTCCTGATTTCTCTTATTCTATTACGATGATCTTTCCTCACCGTCAAGCTGAGTGCAACAATATGCTTTCATATTCGGTAGAGGAAGTTCGAGACTGAAATTTCTTGTAAAGTTCACACCGTAGGGAACAACCCCTTTGCTTTAATGAATAAGACCCCATGTCGTGTAACATACTCGCGGCACTCTCTCCCTTTCAGATAATACAAAACGAACTGTCCTACTTTCATGTCTTCCGTCAATCCTTCCCGTAAGGACCCCCTACCAAGCAGCAGTACTCCAGAAGACGTCTGACAAACGAAGTGTAGGCATTGTTTTTAGTGATTTATTTCATCTTCTATGTGTTCCGTCAATAAAAGGTGGTCTTTGGGTAGCTCATCCACAATATTTTCTATGTAATCTTTCCAACTTAAGTTCTTCGTAATTGTAATCCCTAAGTATTAAGTCGAAGTGACGGCTTTAGATTTCTGTGATTTATCTTACAACTGGAACTTAACTAATTCCTTTTATTACCCATATGGATGACCTCACACTTTCTATTGTTTAGAACCAATTGCTACTTTTCGCATCATAGAGATATCTTGTCTAAACCATTTAGCAACTGGTTTTGATCTTATGATGACTTTATTAGAGAGTAAACGACAGCATCGTCCACTAATAACCTCAGAGAACAGTTTAGATTGTCTCCTAAATATGTACATTGATAACAGTAGAAATCCTGAAACACTTAATCGGGGAACGCCAGGTATCACTTTTGCTTTGTTCGACTACTTTCCTGTAATGTTAGTACGATCTATGACCTTTCTGACACGAGTCCAGTAGCGCAACTAGAACGATACTCCATAGGCACTTACCCTGATTAGAAGCCGCTTCTGAGGAGCGGTGTGAAAAGCCTCCTGGAAATCTAAAAGTACGGACTCAACTGGTTATCGTCTCCCGGTACCATTAATTACTTCGTGCTTCACAAGAAAAATATTTTTTGAATCCGTGCTGACTATATGTCAATAGATCGTTTTCTTCGAGGTAATTCATAACTTCCGAACACAGTATATGTTTCAAAATCGTACTGCAAACTGATGTCAGTGATACGGCTCCGTAAATTCAGCGCATTACTCATATTTACTTTCTTCACTTTTGGTGTGACCTGTGCAACCGTCTTGTCTTTAGGTATGAATCTTCCGTCGAGCTAGCAGTTACATATAGTAGTTATCTATGAAGACGTACACATGCGTACTATGAGAAGAGCATAATTGGCATAGATTCTGAATCGGAAGACATGCCTTTATTAAGTCATTTATAATTTGGCTGGCTACACAGAGGATATCTGCTTCTAAGTTTTCGTGACTGAAGCTCTTCTTGATTCGAATTCTGGAAAATCTACTTTTTCTACTTTGGTGGAAGAAATTTTGAAAACCATGTTTAGTAACTCAGCTGCATTTATTTTGTCCGTCTATCCCGCGACCAAAGGTCATACCAAGCCACTGAATACCACAGATACGTTTAACGTCACCTCTAGAGTCGCCTGGCGTACAATGGCGGAAAATCACACGGTTGTCAGCTTTAGATGAAGTATATATACTACTGAAATGTGTGTGACATGCGTACGCTGGATAAGCAGGTGATGTGACATAGCTATCGCCATTTCTTTGTTTACCTCATCGACGTCTTTCGGCAGGCTTTGAATTCCGCTCTCCAAAAAATACGTTTTTCTGTACTGTTGTATTGAGTGAATGGCCATCTGTTGCTCAATCTGCAGCCCTATGTTCGAACCTCAGCAACGCTCACCTCACAATGTTTAGTCGCGGACTGATGAAGCGTCAGTTATCGTGCGCCGACTCGCCGCCATCCGGCTCACTGAAAAATTTAAGAACAGAGCTTGAGAATGCTTGACGTTGTGTCTAGCCGTACTGCTGGCGTACAAACTGCTGAGGAACAGCTGCAAAGTACAATCGACAGCTGTGGATACTGCAACTAGCTATTTTCCGCGTACTCTGAATATTCCATACTGTCCCTGAGAGACTCTCCAGCAAAAGATCTGTCTTTTCACGGAGTAGAAACAACTTTCATATGTCTATTGTGGTGGACTCGACAACCAGTTTCTTACTGAAAGAAGGTATTATACAGAATGGGAAAAGACCCATATGGAGCGAAGCGATGCCCCTTACAGCAGCTATACAGAACATGTAAACTATTAATTAGCAAATGAGAGATATTTGATATATTTCATGATCTTTTTGCACTGTCAACATACACATTTCAAGAGATGATGATGATGAAGTCCGATACTCCTTGACAGAGCGTAGGGGACGATGCGGGAGACCCGCACTGCCGTACTATGCAAGGTCCTAGCGGAGGTGGTTTACCATTACCTTTCTCCGACCGTAATGGCGATGAATGATGATGATGATGGACACAACAGCGCCCAGCCATCTCGAGGCAGGTGAAAATCCCTCACCTCGCCGGGAATCGAACCCCGGACCCCGTGCTCGGGAACCGCGAACGCTACCGCAAGACCACGATCTGTGGACATTTCAAGAGAGCTAATTAATAATTACTGAAGAGCGACGAAAAAAATGGGGAAAACGTGGTGTAACGCTCTATCGACGACGGTATCATTGCAGACGGAATACAATGAAATGCTGTCTGAAAAATGCGGCTCAAATATTAACCCAAGCCTTTAAAATAGTGCAGAGATGGGCAACTTCCTTCAGATGTTCAGAAATGTTAAATCGTGGGCTTCAAAAAACGATAAATATGAGATGAAATCTACATCTACATACATAATCCGCAAGCTTATGTGCGGTGCGTGGTGGAGGGTACCCTATACCACTACCAGTTACTTCCTTTCCTGTTCCGCTCGCAAACAGAGCGAGGGAGAAACGACTGTGCATATGCATCCATAAGAGTCCCAGTTTCCCTCATCTTACTGGTCCTTGCGCAAGATGTAGTTTGGCGGCAGGAGACTCGTTCCACTGTCAGCTTAAAATGACGGTTTCCAAATTTTCTCAACATTGTTTGTTGAAAAGAATTTCACCTTCCATAGAGGGATTCCCAGTTCCCAAAACATTTCTGTAATAGTTGCGTGTTCTTCGAACCCACCGATAACAAATGTAGCAACCTTTCTCTGAAGTACTTCGATGTCTTCTTTCAGTGCGACTTGGCGAGGATACGAAACGCTAAAGCCGTGCTCAAGAATGGGTCGCAGTAATGTCCTATCTGCGGTCTCCTTTACAGATGAACCGCACTTTCCTAAAATTCTCCCAATAAATCGAAGTTAACCATTCATCTTCCCTACCACAATCCTTAGACGCTTGTTCCATTTCCTATCGCTTTGCAAATTTGCTCCTAGATATTTAATCGACGTGACTGTGTCTAGGAGCGCATTACGAATGCTGTATTCGAATATTATAGATTTGTTTCTCCTAATCATCTGCACTGACTTCTATTTCTCCACATTTTGAGCTGTCTGTCATTCATCACACCAACTAGAAATTTTGTCTAAACAATCTTGAATCCCCCTACAGTTTCTGAACGATGACACCATCCGTACACCACAGCACCATCAGCAAACAACCGCAGGTTGCTGCTCTCTTTCTTCGGAAGATCATTTATTTATACAGGGTGCTCCATTAATGGTGACCTGGCCAAATATCTCACGAAATAAGCATCAAACGAAAAAGCTACAAAGAACGAAACTCATCTAGCTTGAAGGGGGAAACCAGATGGCGCTATGGTTGGCCCGCTGGATGGCGCTGCCATAGGTCAAACGGATATCAACTGCTTTTTTAAAAATAGGAACCCCCATTGTTATTACACATTCGTGTAGTACGTAAAGAAATATGAATGTTTTAGTTGGATCACTTTTTTTCGCTTTGTGATAGATGGCACTGTAATAGTCACAAACGTATAAGTACGTGCTATCACGTAACATTCCGCCAGTGCGGACGGTATTTGCTTCGTAATACATTACCCGTGTTAAAATGGATCGTTTACAAATTGTGGAAAAGGTCGATATCGTGTTGATGTATGGCTATGTGATCGAAATGCCCAACGGGCGTGTGCTATGTATGCTGCTCTGTATCCTGGACGACATCATCGTTCGCCGAATAGTTATGTTATTTAAGGAAACAGGAAGAGTTTAGCAACATGTGAAACGTCAACCACGACCTGCAACAAATGATGATGCCCAAGTAGGTGTTTTAGCTGCCGTTGCGGCTAATCCGCACATCAGTAGCAGACAAATCCCGCGAGAGTCGGGAATCTCAAAAACGTCGGTGTTGAGAATGCTACATCGACATCGATTGCACCCGTACCATATTTCTATGCAGCAGGAATTGCATGGCGACGACTTTGAACGTCGTGTACAGTTCTGCCACTGGGCACAAGAGAAATTACGGGACGATGACAGGTTTTTGCATGCGTTCTATTTAGCGACGAAGCGTCATTCACCAACAACGGTAACGTAAACCGGCATAATATGCACTACTGGGCGACGGAAAATCCACGATGGCTGCGGCAAGTCGAACATCAGCGACCTTGGAGGGTTAATTTATGGTTCGGCATTATGGGAGGAAGGATAATTGGCCCCCATTTTATCGATGGCAATTTAAATGGTGCAATGTATGCTGATTTCCTGCGTAATGTTTTACCGATGTCACTACAAGATGTTTCACTGCATGACGGAATGACGATGTACTTCCAACATTATGGATGTCCGGCACATAGCTCGCGTGCGGTTGAAGCGGTATTGAATAGCAAATTTCATGACAGGTGGATTGGTCGTCGAAGGCCCGCACGTACACCGGATCTGACGTCCCCGGATTTCTTTCTGTGGGGAAAGTTGAAGGATATTTGCTATCGTGATCCATCGACAACGCCTGACAACATGCGTCAGCGCATTGTCAATGCGTGTGCGAACATTACGGAAGGTGATCTACTCGCTGTTGAGAGGAATGTCGTTACACGTATTGCCAAATGCACTGAGGTTGACAGACATCATTTTGAGCATTTATTGCATTAATGTGGTATTTACCGGTAATCACGCTGTAACAGCATGCGTTCTCAGAAATGATTAAGTTCACAAAGGTACATGTATCACACTGGAACAACCGAAATAAAATTTTCAAACGTACCTACGTTCTGTATTTTAATTTAAGAAACCAACCTGTTACTAACTGTTCGTCTAAAATTGTGAGTCATATGTTTGTGACTGTTACAGCGCCATCTATCACAAAGCGAAAAAAGTGGTCCAGTTAAAACATTCATATTCCTTTACGTACTACACTAATATGTAATAATATGTTATCTGTCCAGAGGAATTTTTTTTTTTTCGAACTGAGAATATGTTCAAGAATTTTGTAGCAAACCGATGTGAAGGACATCGGTTTGTTATTTTGCGGATCCACTCTTTTACCATTCCTATACACGTGAGTCATCTGCGTTCTTTTCCAGTAGCCTAGCACTTCGCGCTGGGCGAGTGAATCATATTATTTGCAAAAACAGACATAATGTCTTATGGGATAACAGCAATCAGTGATTTTATAATGTTACTTTAAATCCGTCTTGATTGCAAATTTTTTTATTATTCATATGACCGGTTTCGGTTCATTCAGAACCATCTTCAGATCTGATATTTAAGTTACAGGAATAAGCCGTCCAATTCAGCAACTTTCGCATGCTACGTCACATGTGAAAGTTGCTGAATTGGACGGGTTATTCCTGTAACTTAAATATCAGATCTCAAGATGGTTCTGAATGAACCGAAACCGGTCATATGAATAATAAAAAAATTTGCAATCAAGACGGATTTAAAGTAACATTAATGAATCATATTAAATGCAGGCAGGTATGGGGCAAGTAAGTATTGTTTGTAAAATCAAATTGTGGTTCCATTCGATCCTGGCCACTTATTAATTTTCAACTCTTTCAGTTCTTTCGATCACAATGTATGTCCTAGGTGAAACAGCTGACAGACTACGATTCATCCGTAGGATGCTGAGAAAACAATATCAGACCACAAAAGAGACTGCCTGCAAAACACTCGTACTGTCCATCCTAGAATAACGCTGATGGCATCACTACCGTGTAGGACTGGCAGGAGATATTGAATACGAACAACGGAAGATAGTGTGAGGTCACACAGATTTGTTGGATTAGTGAAACTGTGGTACGGAAGTATTGAAAAATTGAAACTAGCAGCTGTTTTAAGAGAGGAGCCAACAATTAGACGAAAACCTACTTATAAGTTTAAGAAGCAGTATCAAATTAAGAATGTAGGAATACACTTCCACTCACTGTACATCACTTCCGTAGAGACAAAGGACATTAAATTAGACTAATTACAGCACGACCAGACGCATTTGCGCAATCTGACTATAAAAAGTTATTAGTCAATGGTCAGATAAATATTGATTACTGATTAAACCTGTTCCGACACTTTGCCGGCCGGTGTGGCCGAGCGGTTCGAATCCTGCCTCGGGCATGGATGTGTGTGATGTCCTTAGGTTAGTTAGGTTTAAGTAGTTCTATGGGACTGATGACCGCAGTAGTTAAGTGCCATAGTGCTCAGAGCGATTTGATTTTTTTGTTCCGACGCTTTATTTATTTTTAGTAGCTCATATTAGGAGAGCGATGCCAAAACTGCACTACTTCTGAGGTTTTATTTACTATGGGCTAACTCACGGCTGAGCAACCAGCAGCTTCTGAACCGGACCCTGTAGGTTATTAGTTCCATTCCGGCTGACAGAAGAAATTGGTAGTTGAGAGAGCGAGATACAGCAGAATTTGGAATGGAAATTTTTAAGCCAGCTATTGTACAACGTCGTAAATAGATATATGTTCATGACACGTAAATAAATATAAATATCTGAAGATGCGATGAACATAAAGTGAATGTACTCTCATTAACGGGCGTTTCGAGGCGTAATTTGTTGTCATGATGTGTAGGGAAAGGGTTGTTATTCATATCGGTACGTTACCCCGTAAACAGTAAAGTCACGGGCATTATAGTCTTCACTTCATGCACTAAGAGCGCTTCTGGCGCGTCACGTGATGAGGCATGTGTATCAGGCCCGCAGGTCACCAAATGCTGCCCATTCCTGGTCTAAACGTAAGTTACAAAAGTTTTTAAACAACGCCACCCTCAGGTGCATGGTGTTGTTCTTGTTATTTGATTTAAAGAAAGGAAATTCTAAAACAACAGTGCACACACTATACTTAACTTTCTAAATGTCTGCAATTGGTAGAATTGTACTAGCGGGTGCATAAATTGTACCACCCTAATAAACTACGTCCCTTAGCTTAAAGAAATGTACTACTATAAGTTTTCTGTTCCATATTTTAGAACTTACATCATTATTTGCAGGCATTGCAATATAACTCTTTCATTTCTTTCCCCCCTCTTCACACTTATCCACAGTTGCCGCAGAGTCTCCAAATCAGTCCTTTTCATAGTTTTAGCTGTAGTTCTACATGCCTCCTCCTTTGCTTCGGTTGGCTTTTTTTTTTTTCGTAGACTGTTCCTCGCGTTACAAGCACTAGGCCAGGCCATAAAGTTTTGCTTGGAACTTTCATTATTGCCCTCGAATTTATAGGATGAACAGTTTCGTCCCTCTTTTTACCTACGATGGCTTCTTATGTATTGAAATTATAGGGAAATTAGTTTCGTTCTGCAATGTCGAACGCAATTTTGCTTACATCTGACATGCTTAAACCGAACACAATATCTTCATCGTCACTTCTTGGCGATCATCTCGATCCAAACATAAACTTGGGAAACTCACGTGACTAGGCATGCACAAAGTTAGACCGACTTTCCTATCTGCTAAGTAATCTTAGGACTTCTGTGACTGACGAGCTACTATGAACTCTTATTATGCTTTCTTCCACAGCCGCCTCACGTATACAGTGCTGTTACGGAGCACATCCCCTGGAGTGAAATACTTTTTATCTTGCAGAAATTGGCAATTTAGGATCATTGCTCGAGTAATAAACCGCGTATCGTTTACGGACTACTTAAAAGAGCACAAAATATTGATAATTAAGTCTCTATAGCTGCTTCGTGCATGTCAAGGAAAACCAACACAGCCATGAACTGCGAGCGTCTATCCATAATTATGAGAGACGTGAAAGGCATATGATTGACATCCCAGTTACTAGGCTTAAAGAAACCAAAACAGTTACACATATAAAGACATACAATCATTTAATATGTTACCAACAACAGCATGTAATGTATCACTGAATGTCTTCAGAAAGGGCTTGAGCAAAACGCGTTCTGTACGATATAATAATTTAAAATACGTAATAAAACAAATCCAACCTACTAAAATTTCTTTATAGCCTGACCACTATATTATGAGAGCTTGTCTTAAAATATTTATTGTATCTACTGTTGTGTTTTATTTTCATAGTGCATTACACTTAATGATTAACATGCATCACGCGGCGGCCGCGGTTGTCTAGCGGTTCTGGCGCTGCAGTCCGGAAACGCGGGACTGCTACCGTCGCAGGTTCGAATCCTGCCTCGGGCATGGGTGTGTGTGATGTCCTTAGGTTAGTTAGGTTTAAGTAGTTCATTGTATCCAGTGTGAGGCTATCTAGTGTGTACAATTAATACCTCTATATCACCTACGTGTGTAATTCTCTCTTCAGTCATTGTAAATATCACTCCAACAGTGAGTAAAATATGTAATACTAATCTTATATGAAATTTATTGTATTATTTTTGCAGCATTCATTATAGTTAATTTAACTAGTCACTACTGCACTTATTGAATGACCATATAGCACTCAGATGCACGCTAAGCAGTTTCAATTTCTTTGTTATATGGAAACGTAAAACAGAAATAGTTAATGTGTACACACAACTGACTTCTGCAGTGCCATCAGAACGGCCAAGGAAATTGTAACTTGGACATAGAAATAATTTTCCGATGTAAAAAAAAAAAAAAATTAAAAAAAAGAGTGCAACATACGAATGAAAAAGGGATTTTGCCGCGATTATAAATGCGGTAATTGAAGCAAAAACACTCGGAGTAGAAAGTAAGTACATCTAGCGAGTCCTGGCTTGTCAGGCCAGCTGGAGCATTCAAAATCAGTCGATGCTTTTAACTATGCTCCAACTGAACACTGAAATGTGTGTTACGCCAACTGAAGATGAAAAATAAGTCAGGTGCTGCCCCCGAAATGTGTCATTGCCTGTGGACTGGGATACGTACTAGATTACTGTGTTGGAGGACATTGCTGTCGCGTAAAAAGTCTTCGTCTTGTATCCCTTGGACATTATGATTCTCTACTTGTTCTGTTTTTGGCCCTCGTGGACTCTGACTCGACACGGACAGCTTACTATGTCACTTTTTGTACTGTGACTGTACTAAATAAATCTGTGTGTTCGTCGATTTCAGTGGCGAATGCTCCACCTGTGAATCTAACAATGTCATTTGCCGCCACAAACATGATTCGCTCTGCAGGAAATGCTGCGTTGTCTGCGAAAGAGGCAGAAAACAATTTGGTGTCCCCTGGCGGTACAGGGAGACACTCGAGTAGAAATCTTGCTGAGTCCGCCCGCATGAGAACATCGAAGCAATCATAGAGATTTCACCCTCCAGTCTGTATCAGACTCGTTACTGAGATGAGTGCCTTAAACTGAGTAGGGCGCTAATGGTTTGAGGAAGGAGGAGAAGCAAGATAGAGGGTTAGGGCTTCAAAAATAACAGCAAGGAGCCATTTAACTACACAGGAAGACGGATTCTAGACGGTACACAAAAATGAGTTCTATAGATACCAGCTACAACACATGCGAACAATAACAGGTTATGTTTTAGATGTTCGGCTCATTATTTTCGGCACGACACAAACTGAAACAATAGCTACATCTATTGGCTTGCAACGGGTCGAACTAAAAATTTTAAAATCGTTGGGGGAAATAGCAATCAAATTCGAGTTCGTTTGTAGAATATATGTCTCTGGAAAATATCATAGACATAATTCCGAAGGCAGCAAAGGCAGATAAGTGCGAGATCTATCCCACAATCAGCTTAACATATGATGTATCCAACTGGCTTACAAAAATTAAACGCAGAGGAATGGAAAAGAAAACTGAGGCTGTGTAAGAGACCATCAGTTTCGTTTTAGGAAAGGTAAGGGAACGAGAAAGGCAAATCTGATGTTCACTTGATGGTGGAAGAAGGACTTAAGACAAATCAAGACACACGTTCATTAGTTCTGTCGATGTAGAAAAAGCTTTCGATAATGTAAAATGGCCCAAAAAGTTAAAAATTCTCAGGGAAATAGGTGTGAACTATACTCGTAGATGAAGGGAGGTAATATACAAAATGTAGAAGAAGCAAGAGGGAAAATAAAAATAGAAGGCCAAGAATAAGACTGGAATGTAGTCTTTCACCACTACTAGTCTGTCCACGCTTCAAGCAAGAAATTGTGCAAATAAAATGTAGATTCAAGAGTGAGCTAAAAAATTCTTGGTGATTGGATGTCTGTATTGCTATACGAGTATAAAGCCAAGTCTTTCTTTCATGTTGTTACCAAAACTCTAGAAGAGCATCAGATCGATTTATATCAAATTTTTACGCAATGTTCTAATCTGCACACACACAGACATGGGCTACATATTTTTAATAAACACGATATATAAATGCACATATAATACATAAAAAAGAAACATTGTTTCCGATCATCTCGAAAGGTTCTTGAGCGATTTCCTTCAAATTTTTCCACGAAGTTTGTTAACTTTCTGTCGGGAATAGGATATATAACCCTTCAATATATACGGTACATAAATATATATGTAATACACAATGGGAAAAACTTGTTAGAAAAAACCTCGAAAATTTCTAGGACAATTTACTTCAGATTTTTACGCATTACTGTAATACACATTTGGATGAACCTAGGTTATATATATTTTAAAATATATGATACAGAAACAGTTAGCAAAATTCTTGAAAAGTGTTAGACCAGCGTACACAATATTCTAGTAAACATTAGGACAGAACAGGTTATATATTTTTTAATATATGTCGTATATAAATCTGTGTATAATACAGGGCTATTACAAATGATTGAAGCGATTTCATAAATTCACTGTAGCTCCATTCATTGACATATGGTCACGACACACTACAGATACGTAGAAAAACTCATAAAGTTTTGTTCGGCTGAAGCCGCACTTCAGGTTTCTGCCGCCAGAGCGCTCGAGAGCGCAGTGAGAAAATGGCGACAGGAGCCGAGAAAGCGTATGTCGTGCTTGAAATGCACTCACATCAGTCAGTCTTAACAGTGCAACGACACTTCAGGACGAAGTTCAACAAAGATCCACCAACTGCTCACTCCATTCGGCGATGGTATGCGCAGTTTAAAGCTTCTGGATGCCTCTGTAAGGGGAAATCAACGGGTCGGCCTGCAGTGAGCGAAGAAACGGTTGAACGCGTGCGGGCAAGTTTCACGCGTAGCCCGCGGAAGTCGACGAATAAAGCAAGCAGGGAGCTAGACGTACCACAGCCGACGGTTTGGAAAATCTTACGGAAAAGGCTAAAGCAGAAGCCTTACCGTTTACAATTGCTACAAGCCCTGACACCCGATGACAAAGTCAAACGCTTCGAATTTTCGGCGCGGTTGCAACAGCTCATGGAAGAGGATGCGTTCAGTGCGAAATTTGTTTTCAGTGATGAAGCAACATTTTTTCTTAAAGGTGAAGTGAGCAGACACAATGTGCGAATCTGGGCGGTAGAGAATCCTCACGCATTCGTGCAGCAAATTCGCAATTCACCAAAAGTTAACGTGTTTTGTGCAAT
This sequence comes from Schistocerca americana, assembly GCF_021461395.2. Classification (NCBI taxonomy): domain Eukaryota; kingdom Metazoa; phylum Arthropoda; class Insecta; order Orthoptera; family Acrididae; genus Schistocerca; species Schistocerca americana. The sequence continues at coordinate 316,078,826 of NC_060124.1, forward strand.
CTCACGGTTTAAAGTTTAAAGCCCCTTTTTCTTCTGCGAAAAAAACGTTACAGGACACGTGTATCTGGACATGCTGGAAAATTGGCTCACGCCACAACTGGAGACCGACAGCACCGACTTCATCTTTCAACAGAATGGTGCTCCACCGCACTTCCATCATGATGTTCGGCATTTCTTAAACAGGAGATTGGAAAACCGATGGATCGGTCGTGGTGGAGATCATGATCAGCAATTCATGTCATGGCCTCCACGCTCTCCTGACTTAACCCCATGCGATTTCTTTCTGTGAGGTTATGTGAAACATTCAGTGTTTAAACCTCCTCTACCAAGAAACGTGCCAGAACTGCGAGCTCGCATCAACGATGCTTTCGAACTCATTGATGGGGACATGCTGCGCCGAGTGTGGGAGGAACTTGATTATCGGCTTGATGTCTGCCGAATCACTAAAGAGGCACATATCGAACGTTTGTGAATGCCTAAAAAAACTTTTTGAGTTTTTGTATGTGTGTGCAAAGCATTGTGAAAATGTCTCAAATAATACAGTTATTGTAGAGCTGTGAAATCGCTTCAATCATTTGTAATAACCCTGTATATACTGGTGAAACGTTGTTAGCAAAAATCTTGAAGGTTTCAATCGCTTCCTTGACCTGGAACCACCCACGAGAATCAACTATATAACCACAGCTCATTTAACTCTCCTGTACCCAAACGTATCAAACTTGTTTTTGGTGGGAAACCGTAACCTATCCAATAGGAAAGCGTTCAGCCGTAAATTAACTGTGTCCACAATTTTTGGGCAATCTTGAACAAATTCACAAACAGCGTTAAAAATATCCTGACTCACTTTTTACTACGTTCCAAATAGTTTCTATGCTGTTGCTGAAATAACTTATTTCTCCTTAAAAATGCTCGTAGTGGTAAAACGTTGTACTGATATTCGAAGATCTTGATTTTTTGAGAGTTCTCTAAATCGCGTAAGGCGAATCCTGGGATGGTTCATTTAAAGGGCATAGCCGATTTCCTTCATTATCCTTCCCTAATTCCAGCTTGTACTGCGCCTCTAATCACCTCGTCGTCCACAGAAAAACCGTACATTTTGATTCTGTGATAATTTCGCTTAAAAATTTACTGTTAAGTTTGTAACATGAATTAATCCTGTATTCCTCTAATAAGGAAACGTCACCAAATTATATTTTAAGAAGAAAAATCACACTTGCAAGCTTTCAACCCCAACAATCGATCTCGGTCGACAATTTTTGACCGTAGTTATGATAGTACGTTGCTATTATTTTCCGAAACTACAGCTTTTAAAATGTCGCTTCCATGAGTTGTTTGTCACTCTCTACGCCCCGCTGCAAGCGCCTAATGTTCGTGCACGAACCATCATAGAGTGGACTTTTGTGAATTACCGTTTTCACATTGTTAACGTGCTTTGTCTGTTGTGTCAAAGTGCACGATTTCTGACATGTAGGTGGAGCCAAAGATCTCTTTGCTTTGAACATTTTTATGTGGTGGTTCGAATATGGAGTGTGAATGAATGACACGAAGTAGTGTGCCATTAGAGAAGTAGGGTAGCGCTATTTAATTATTCACATCATTGTGGTGTATTATTTTCTTTGGATTTTAAAGCTAGCTCTGTTAAAGTGAAGTACAAGGCGTGTTCAGAAAGTAGGTGTATTGTGACCATAATGGCCTATGGTTTTTGTTTTTTGATTTTTTTAGGGTTAGCAACACTGACTGGTAGAGGGGAATCCCCCAACCAAAGCCTGCATCGCTTCGCAGGAACACGGTTGTATGTAAAGTTGTAGTGTCCAGTTGCTTGAAAGACGTCGGTAAGGAATTCCATCCAGTGCGAACCATATTCTATGATCCGCTTCCCTCTCGCGGAAGGATTAACACCAATCGAAATTTTTTCGCGAATCAAAACGGCTTACGACGTAGGTGATTTGAACAAAACCAGGGTGTTTAAGTAATGCAGGGAGTTTAGTGAAGGTAGACAAACGTTTATCACGAACAGAAGAGTAGAAGGCCTTCTGTTTTGACTTAAGAGCTGGTGCGAAAATTCGAGGAAAAAGTTCGTGAAGGCCGACGATTGACAGAGGATGAAATTTCCGCTACGTTTCCACAACTCTTCAGAACTCTCTTATACGAGACACTCGCAGAAACGCTGGGATACCGGAAACAAGATGGGTCCCAAAACAACTGGCAGAGGAGCACAAGAAAAAGGGACTTGAATTAGAGGGTGAGGATTTTCTGAGCTCTATTGTGACTAGAGATGAAAAGTGGGTGGCTCATTGCTCACCTGACACAAAAACACCGTCGTCACCGTGGCGTCACATCAATTCCCCACCTGTCAAAAAATTCAAAACGACAATTTTGTGCAAAAAGAATCATGGTCAGTGTTTCGGGAGCGAAAGGGCATCATTTTGGACGAATTTCTGTCTCACGGGAAGATCATGAATGCACAACGATATTGTGAGACCAAAAAAAGAATCATTTGAAAGAAATGAGTGGGAATGCTCAGGAGAGGAGTGTGTATTGTACGACAACGCTCAGCCTTACCCATCAAGAGGTATTTTTAACCCCTCTCCCCCCCCCCCCCCCCCATTTTCAACCAACTAGCAAATGTAGCAAAAAATGTTCTGAAGCGGGGAAAGTAGCCGGCGCGGGTTCAAACGGTTCAAATGGCTCTGAGCACTATGGGACTTAAGATCTGTGCTCATCAGTCCCCTAGAATTTAGAACTACTTAAACCTAACTAACCTAAGGACATCACACACATCCATGCCCGAGGCAGGATTCGAACCTCCGACCGTAGCAGTCGCGCGGTTCCGGACTGAGCGCCTAGAACCACTAGACCACCGCGGCCGGCCTGGCGCGGGAGTTGTTGAAGAGGCCTTAAATAAGCTTGTGCCGCGGCTCACCACATGCATTGAACGGGATGATTATTATGTGGAATTTTGTCAACAGGTGTATCAACAATATACAGTAACTTGCTTGAAATACATTTTTTCTAAGAAAATATGAAAAGACTTGTACACTTAATCTTGTACATTTACTTTCTGAACATGCCTCGTACATTTTCAGAATATGTATTGTTTAGCATAATTACATTATTTCATAGTAATTATGCCATCGCTTAGGTTTATTCAATTTGATTTTGATGCATTTATATAGCTGGAGAACATCAGTAGGAGAAGGTTTTTAAAATAATATTGAACATAGTACACAAATAAAGTAATGGCATTAGGTGCCGGTGGGAATTGATTAAATCAGTGGAGAAAGTTGAAAATTTGTGCCAGGCCGGGATTCGAACACGTGTCTCCCGCTTAACAGATAGATACGCTGACCACTCTTTTCTTTTCTTTTTCTTTTAAAAAAAGGTGTAGTAGGTCAGGGGGCAGAGTGGGCAAGGGTCGTACTTGGAGGCCTGGCCACCGTGTCCTCGTCTCCTGACGGGATAAGGGAGAGGCAGCGGGAAGGAAACATTGTACATGTGTGTAATCCGTTTTTTATTATTAACGATATTAATTTTTTTTGTTTATTCATTTAGCTTTAAGATCCCAGAAGAAAAATCATATATGAAAAAGAAAGGAATATAGGGCCGAAGTGACATCCTCGTCACTTCACTGGGAGTAATATTGTATCCCTCGAAACACCACAAACCTGGGACTCCCCACCACTTCGGGGGTGGGGGGGGGGGGCATGATACATGCTGCCTAGTTGTCAAAATGCGTTTTATATTTAGAGTGGCGTCGGATGATTTCGTGTTGTTCTAGTAGATAATGCCAATAGTCCATGCCCGATATCAAGCTCCGCGAGAGCACGTAGTGAGAAGCGTGTCCTCCAATCCATCGGATTGCCTATGTTTTTTGTGAGGGGAAAAAGACAGAGTCAGGGAAAAATAAAACGTCCGTCGTGATCGTGGATTCGTCGGTGCGTCAGCCGCCAAACATCATTTGCCTCACCGCTCTGCAGAGGCAGAGCGGGGAATCTACCATGCGAATGTCGTACAGTCGTTGGCGGTTGACAATCTTGATGTTGATTAATGTATACCATCACGATCTGACTGCTGTGGTGAGGAGAGGCGTATGGACAGCTCGCTAAATCTGTCGCCAGTCGCGCGTTGGGTATTTAAGTTCGACAAAATTGCTGCCATGATGACGTCGCAAGTATCACCGGTAGCGAGGATTCTTATAGAAGGTATCTGTAACTGAACATAACTAAAATCAACAAAGAATCGCGCGACGTGAGAAAAAGAGGGCGATATTGTGCCTACCGCCACCGGCGGTTCGAAGGACGGGGGGAAGAAGCACATCCAAGATCGCCGACGTGATGGCGTGTTACCGTTGGTTCCAAGTTCGTAGCGTCGCCCGTGAGGTTAAGCCCTCCAGAATGGTGTGGGAGAGTTAAAAGTCTCGTATTTGAGCTTAAATAACATTCCTTGGCTGACATAGTATCCAAAGGCCGCCATTAATCTGTCAGCAACACCATGTGGCATTGGCAGTACCTGTGCCAGGTGCGGCAGTCGCGAGGCCAGATGAACATTAGTACATTCCATCCTTTGGAGCAGGTCGTGCGTTCGAAGTGAATTGTTGCGCATGTGCAGTCGGACGTGCTGGAGGAGACGTCGATAGCTCGCCACCGCTGATTGCCGTAGCGATCGGGTGAACAATACACCTAAACATCGCAAGATGTCCACCGTCGTAAACGGACTGCGCAGAGCCTCCAGCCCTCGACCGATGTGCATAATCTTGGTTTTATTCATGCTGACCCTGCTTCCCGCAGCTATTCCGTACGTAGTAATAAGGGTAACCACCTTACTTACTTCGTCCTCCGACCGGACGAGTATCATCAAGTCGTCGGCATATGCACGACACGTGAAGGACCTCGCACGGAGTCGGACGCCTGTTAGAGTCCATCTAAGAGTCTGCATTAGTGGTTCGAGCGGTATTGCAAACAGCATCATCGACAAGGGACATCTTTGTCGAACTGAGCTGCAAACAGGAATCGTTCCTATCCTCCCTGCCATTGACTCTCACCGTCGAAGAAGCGCCGCGAAAGAGGCGCATGAGGACGGCAATAAAATCCTGTGGTATCGCCATGCGTCGCATGGTCGTGTCAAGTAAATCATGGTTGATCCTGTCAAAGGCACGATCAAAATCCACCGATATGAACGCCGCTCGCATGCGACAAGCTTCCTCCAGGGAAATTATGTCACGGTATTCGCCTAGGATGGAATGGATGTTGCTCCGAACCCCTAGACAATCCTGGTCTGGTGGTATTGTCTTCGATATTACAGTCTTGAGCCTTCCGCCATCATTCGCGCAAAGATCTTATAGTCAGTATTGAGCATTGTGAGCGGTCTAAATTGATGGGTGCTGACACTCGCTGTCGATTTGGGTATTGGTATAAGCAGTCCCGCCATGAACTGCGACGGAACGTCCGTGTCAGGGCTCAATAACTAATTATACATCAACACCAAATGCGCGAAAAAATTCGTGTGTCAACCCATCTGGCCCACAGGATTTATGCACCGCACCCTTCATGAGTGCCCCCCCCCCCCCCCCAACCATCGTCATCATGGAGCACTGTGATCAAGGATAGGCGATTACGCAACACTGAGCCATCCGGACACACCCCGTCAGACCCAAATACACAACTCACCCATACACTACTGATGTAGTGCCCCCTGTCCATTATCCTCAGGACTTGCAGCGTCTGGTCGATTCCCGTAAGAGTTCGAGAGTGGTGTGCACCCGCACTGAAGTGATCAACCGGTCGTCCTCGCCTAAATTATGTATGTGGTGTTTGTTCTTTCGGATATGTTCAAATGGTTCGAATGGCTCTGAGGACTGCTGAGGTTATCAGTCCCCCAGAACTTAGAACTACTTAAACCTAACTAACCTAAGGACATCACACACATCCATAGTGCTCAGAGCGATTTGAACCCTTTTTTTTTTTTGTTTATTTAGCCAGTAAAGAAGGTAAATGATTTGCACGGCTCTACCTCTGAAGGATTTCCTAAACTAACTTTGCTTATTTTAACACAGAAAAGTACTTCATTTCATTAATCGATTTTACTGATTCTTCTATTTTTCTTTTGTTTTTTAACTATTTCTTGTTTTTCTCCATATTTTCGGGATCCCAGGGTCACTGACCCTAGTTCAGCCCATGCAATTGACGTCAGTCCCGCTGTACATGCGGAAATGGAAGATCTCACACCATGTACGCCCTGATGCTACCAAACTGGAACTCCAATATTTCCTTGCCTGTGGAGTGCGATGAATAAAATTTTATCCTTATGCTTGCTCATTTACTTCACAGAAAAAAGGCACCCCTACAAACGTAGAAGAGTGTGAATACGTTATGGATACTTGGCATGTGGAGGTCGCAACACTCAATGCTCAAAGGACGTGCGCTTGCAGCTTATCGCCAAGTTTGTGAATTTAGGAAATGGCGTATCATTCGCCTAAGGAATACAGAAGCATGATAGTGCGATCTCACACAGTCGGCTGCGACTCATTGGCTGCGTAGTGAGCGACGGTGAGATGGACTCGGATCAACAGTGTTGGAAGACAAGTACGTACAGGTCGTTAGAGAAGTACTATATCGCAAAACGAAAAACACTCAGCCTATATCGCAAATGGTGTTTTTTTTTCTGGTAACCGGTTTCATTCATAGACTGACCATCTGCAAACCAATATGTACCTTTGAAAAGAATGAAGTAGGCCAGGAATAATACAGCTGTTTCCTGACACACGGTCCAGCCACATTAATGTGACAACGGCCTTTGTCCGACGTCAAAGTACAATAACGACTCACAGACGACAGGTGACAGCACTAGCGGCACCAGCGTGTCGGTGATGCGGAAAACCATGCAGTCTTTGTCATAACGCGGGCCAATAGTAGATGCAAAATGGCGCTATCCAAAACATGCACCACGGGCAATTGTTGACAGGGGTGAACGATGGCTGCGAAGATGTGCACGGGCGAATAATCGCGAACCAGCGGGCTACCACCAGTGCCTACGCAACGGCCGTTCAGCGAATGTTGCTGCGTATATGCCTGATTCATGCACTCGCGCTCGCTACTGTTCGTCGGCGACGAACCCTGAAAGTCGTGCGCCCCGTACCGCACGCAACTGGACGTCCATTGACTGGCGACAGGTGGCCTCTTCAGATTAATCACATTTTATGTTTCATAGGCGTGAAAAATATAAAAGAAAACACCCTGCAATAATCGACGGAAGAGTCCAGGGCGGAAGATGGGCAGTTACGGTCTCGGGAATGCTTTCGTACATTTCCTGGGTGATCTCGTCATTCTGGAAGGCACAACGGATGAACATAAGTATGCGTCAAACCTTGGGGACCACGTCCAGCCATATATGCAGTTTGTTTTTCCTCGCCAGGATGGCATACACTAGCAGGACAATGCAACGTATTATGTAGTTCGCGGTGTATGTGCTTGGTTTGAAGAGAACCAGGGTGAGTTTAAACCAACCCTCTGAATTTAAACCCAATCGATAACCTATGGGACCACCTCGATCTGGCTTTTGGCGCCATGGCTCTCCAACAGAGCAACAAAGCGCAGCTGGCCGAGGTACTGCAGCCGGCATGGCTCCACATTATCGTCGATACATTCCAGAACCTCGTTGACTCTCTTCCTGCACGTCTCGCAGCAATCCACAACCTAAGAGGCGGTTATACAGGCTTTCGATATTAATGTGAGTGATGTATAAGAATAAATGAGCAGCATAGTTACAAAATAAAAATAAATTGTGCGTATAACCACTGGTGAAGAGTAGACGCGAAGCACAGCGCCGTTGTATGTTCTAAGAGGTACCAGTCGTCAACTGCTGACTAGCGTAGAGAAGCTGTCGTTTATAAGAGACAACTCTGGTCATCGACCTGTGCGTGGTTAGTTAAACAACCAATAATATTAAGCCAAACAAAATAGCGTGTGTACAATTACAAAAGCTTCATACAGTAAGTGTGTGAGACGCCAACGTCAGTTACAATAAACAAAAAATTCAAAATACGTTTAAAATAATTGAAAAGTCGTATGTAGTGACTAAAATGCGATAACTGCCCGCCGTGACCATTAGATCAAACTATTAAAACGTGCATATCTTGCCAAAGATTATGACGTTGGCAGTGTACAGATCGACGGAAAGATTTGTAGGCCAAGGTGCCGCTGGTTACCAAAGAAAGTGACGCTTGTTAGGAGAGCCCTCCAGCGATAATACACCCACGCCAGTAAACGAAACGAGTTCCGCTACATGCTCGCCGTTTTGTTGTAAGTCATTTTTATATGCTCATAAGGAAAGTGAAAATGGTTCAACTGTCTCTGAGCACTATGGGACTTAACATCGGAGGTCATCAGTCCCTTAGAACTTAGAAGTACTTAAACCTAACTAACCCAAGGACATCACACACATCCATGCCCGAGGCAGGATTCGAACCTGCGACCGTAGCGGTCACGCGGTTCCAGACTGAAGCGCTTAGAACCGCTTGGTCACAACGGCCGGCGAAAGGGAAATATTTACAGATAATGATTAATATCTAAGAACTTTTTTAAAAAAACAACAACAAAATTTTAAAAACATATTTAAAACAAGGAACAGATCTAGTGTTAGTTAATAACTTAAATGTATCAGTATCTCACAAAAATACATCAGAATTAGACGCTACAAATGAGAGAACAGAGCATTGTTATTTACTTTAGACTACATAATGTAAGTAGGCTGTTTAGGTTTTCTTATTGGTAACGCCACGTAGCGCTCTGTATGAAATATTACTGGCTCTGCTGTGTGCAGTCTGTGGCTAGTTCGCATTGTTGCCTGCCATTGTAGTGTTGGGCAGATGGATGTGAACAGCGCGTAGCGTTGCGCAGTTGGAGGTGAGCCGCCAGCAGTGGTGGATGTGGGGAGAGAAATGGTGGAGTTTTGAAATTTGTAAGACTGGATGTCATGAACTGCTATGTATATTATGATTTTTCAACACTATTAAGGTAAATACATTGTTTGTTCTCTATCAAAATCTTTCATTTGCAAACTATGCCTATCAGTAGTTAGTGCCTTCAGTAGTTTGAATCTTTTATTTAGCTGGCAGTAGTGGCGCTCGCTGTATTGCAGTAGTTCGAGTAACTAAGATTTTTGTGAGGTAAGTGATTTGTGAAAGGTATAGGTTAATGTTAGTCAGAGCCATTCTTTGTAGCGATTACTGAAAGTCAGATTGCGTTGCGCTAAAAGTATTGTGTGTCACTTTAGTGAATGTTTGAGTACGTTCAGTTTTGCTCAGCTGTTTGGAAAGCAAACAATGTAAGAGGTTTATCAGCACAGTAATTCAGAAATTTTTCTAATGGGACGTTTCAATAAGAGTGTCCTATTTGTAAAAGATAAAAACTAAGTAAGAAGTATTGCATAAAAATATATATTAAAACCATGTTAATAGAAGTCGAATAAACACAAAAGGATATAAATTAAGATTGAAACAGAAGACAAATAAAAACATTATAATATATCATCAAATGAATCGTAAGATTTTTCTCTGTAAAATCGATTTGTCCGTTCAGAAGGCTTTGGAGCCAATTTTTTCACTCGCTTCAAAAATATATATAATACAAAAAGCTCGTAATATTGTGAGACTGACTCTGACAATCGGACGGATGGGAACAGTTGAAATCTGGGCAGAGGTGAGAGGTAGAGCGTCGCCACGAACCATCAGGAGAAGTTTACTGGAAGGCGGGTAGAGACCTCCAGTTGTCATTATTGCTGACTCCATACCACAGGAAACAGAGACAGAGTCAACTGGAAAATTTAGTGGCAATCTGTGCCGTTCAACGATGACCCCCGTTGTTTGTGGCGGCCATACGGACGCCAAACTATCCGTAGACGGTCTGGTGCAAGATCACAGGAAACTGTAACTGTCGAGACGTGAACACCTGAAATGGTGGTGTGGGGAGCCACTGCATATCGTAGCAGGACTCATTTGATAACTGTTGTATGGAGTCTGAATGCGCGCCGTGGATAAAAAGAATAGTAAACCCTGTTGTTATACCCTTCATGACACGGCTACAGATTGGCATATTCCACCACGGTAAAGAAGGACCTCCGCACTGGAGTTCACACCACAAATGCTGTGCCACACAGACCCGTGATTTGTCACCCGTAGAGCATGCATGGGAAGCGATGGGAAGATACATATACTCTCATTCCAGCCTCTAGCAAGCACACTTCATAAATGGACACAGCGTGTGTTTCAGGTATGGCAAGAAATTCCTCAAGATGGTTTGCTTCCATTTCACAACGAAAACAAAAGTGTCTTCACGCCTATAAGAGTTACGTCTCATCAGTGACGATGATGGACATCACTTCGCATTCCTGTCACTGCAGGCCGGTTTTGTGTGCCGCACTTTGCAAGGGGAGATAGGTCGGTATAAGGCACCGTATTTTGCAAGGGGAGACTGAATGCAACAACACATTTTTTTTTTCGATTTCTAGAAGTGCGACGAAAACGCCACAACGATTGTTCAAATATAGCAGATAGACACAGGCGTAAAAACAAGTATAGTGGAACAGAATACTGAAACGCGAACGTCGACGTGTGCGAGTCTGTAATATAGGTGAAGGTATAATAAGGGGAGGTGACGCTATAGATTTACGGTGTACATTACTTCGAAGCCGGCGCCGCCATATTAACTCACTACTGTTTTCAATGGATTCTTGTTCTTAATTTCGCTCGTGACCACGCAACAGTTATTCTAAATAGTAAACATTACAGTGATTTCTGAAATACTGTCATACGGTGTCAGGAAGGCATTTTCAGACTTTTTCAAGTCTCAAATACACATCTGATCCAGTAATACTACGAATTTGGCCTCGTTGATGTGACTTTCTTTTTGTTACACGTTTCGAATAACCGAGAAGTGAAGTATGTGGTATGAAAAGGCTGCTTTCGTAATCCAACATTTTTCTTAGTACTGAATGACGAAACTGATATTACACCTGTATCCTCTTCCCGAAAATGCTGAGAACATATTTTGCTATATCTGGACGGTTTGCAATATTTCCTTCTCACAGCGTTCAACCATAGCGCCATTCGAGTTGTGCTGATAGGAAATCTGAAGTGAAACTACAGAAACAAAACTATTACAGTAAAAGCTACACTGTAACTTACAATTAATGAAATATGATTCCGTTACACTTTATACTATAATCAGAACGACTGGTACATCTGTAAATGCTACAAGCCGGCATTTTTTTTTATTTACCGGGTGATCAAAAAGTCAGTATAAATTTGAAAACTTAATAAACCACAGAATAATGTAGATAGAAAGGTTAAAATTGACACACATGCTTGGAATGACATGGGGTTTTGTTAGAACCAACCATATTGCTAGACGCGTGAAAGACCTCTTGCGCGCGTCATTTGGTGAATATCGTGTGCTCAGCCGCCACTTTCGTCATGCTTGGCTTCCCAGGTCCCCAGACCTCAGTCCGTGCGATTATTGGCTTTGGGGTTACCTGAAGTCGCAAGTGTATAGTGATCGACCGACATCTGTAGGGATGCTGAAAGACAACATCCGACGCCAATGCCTCACCATACTCCAGACATGCTTTACAGTGCTGTTCACAACATTATTCCTTGACTACAGCTATTGTTGAGGAATGATGATGGACATACTGAGCATTTCCTGTAAAGAACATCATCTTTGCTTTGTCTTACTTTGTTGTGCTAATTATTGCCATTCTGATCTGCTGAAGCGCCATCTGTCGGACATTTTTTGAACTTTTCTACTTTATTTATTTTATTTTTTTTTTTTTTTTTTTTTTTGTTCTAATAAAAGCCCATGTCATTCCAAGCATGTGTGTCAATTTGCACCTCTCTATCTACATTATTCCGTGATTTATTCTGTTTTCAAATTTATACTGACTTTTTGATCACCCGGTATATAAAATCACTTCCTCCAGAAGCTAATGCTTGGGGCTGCTAATATGGCGGACACGTCGGCTTCAAATTTCTCATGGCATGGCATCTCCCCGTATTATAACTCTTTAGTAATGTGCAACACCACGAAGGCTTCTTAGCTTCAACGATAATCCTTCATTTATGCTGTCATATAGAATAGTTGCATTTCATTTGCAAAATATGTAGCGTCAAGGATTAATTCAGAATGTTTCATCTAGAAGTATCGTAATATAAGCGTCTGATGAATTGACGCTAATTGACCTGCTGTCTTTTTGTCTCCAAACAAATTAGATTTCATTTACACAGAACCAACAATTATCAATTATATCAGTGCCGTACCAGTGAACGAACTGTACCAAAAAGGAAACTGTAAATAATCAACAAGAAGTTTCTTTAAAAATCTCTTACATTTTCTTTTCTGAGTGGCTGTAATTCGGTAAACCCTCACTAATTGGGAATTCGCGATAATTCGGAATGCAGTGAAACACCACCGCGTTGTGTCCGACGTTATTCACGTCTAGCTCACGCTGAACGCACCTTGTCCGTTCCCATTCACTTCACCAGTGGCCGATAACACCAGTCAACAAATTTAAACTTTTTTCCTGCAGTTGGTTTGTAAATGCGTGGATCTGCCTAATTCTGGTTTGCTGAATACACTGTTAAAATCAGTTTTTCTCTATGACGTCACATTTCAATGAAAAATGGTAATAGCGACAATTGACGCAATTAAGTCAAACAAAAATATTCATTCAGAACGTTTGAAATCAATACTATTTTGTATATTTATATGCGCATAATGCCAATAAAAGGCCCAGATTAGTTCAGAAGATATTTTCACCTTTAATCGTCTTTGATTCTTGAAAAGTGCGATGAGGGAGCTCTTCTTTTGTTTGCCGTTTCGTCACTCTCGCTGACAAGACCCCAGAAGTAGTCACCCATCATCGAAGGGTTCCAATAGCCTTGGTAACGGTGTTACATGGTAAGAATGTCTTGGTGAAAGTGTTCACGATGCTCATCGCTTACGGCTACCAAATTTTATGGGAAGAAATCAAGATGAAAATGTAAAACGTGAATTTTAAGCGACATTCTACACCCCATGTTCTTATAGTTATCCAACAGATCATCCACAATGGTAACATAAGTTTTGTCTTTTCTGTTACCCAAAAAGGCCTTCACAATTGCTTTGAAAGAAGACCAAGCAGCTAATTGGATATCTGTGAGTTTGGTATCAAAGGTTGGATCTTTAAGCAGTTTTCTTATTTGTGGTCCAACAAATACATCCTCTTCCACCTTTGCCTCACGTAATTTGGGAAACCTTTCTTTTAAGTCATTGAAGGCCTCAACTTCTTTATCCAGAGCATTTACAAAGTCCTTGATGAGGCCCAACTTGATATGAAGGGGAGGAAAAATGTATGTATCGGGCTCAACAAATGGGGTACTGTTCACATTTACGTTTCCAGGAACATATGACTTCCTTATATGCCATTCCTTGACTTATAGTGGTTCTTGGTGTCACGGCTGTCCCAAAGGCGCAAATAAAAGCAGTATTTCGTGAATCCTGCCTGTAAATCTGTAAGGAGTGCAACAACTTTTAAATCACAGCACAGCTGCCATTCATAGTCCTTATATTTGACTGCCTCTAACAGAAAAGCCATGGTTTCATAAGTTTCTTTCATGTCTACTGCGTAAGCCAAATGTTTCGATGGAAATGCATTGCTATTATGCAGTAGTACTGCTTTCGAGCTGGTTTTACTGGAGTCAATAAGTAGTCGCCACTCCTGTGGATTATGTTGTACACCTATCAGCGTCATCAGACCATTGACATCTCTACATATACACATTGAATTCTGCATATCGAAATACTGAGCGAAGGAAGCACCTCTTGATCTGAAACAGGAAATTTTTGTTCCTGAAGATAGAAGGTTCCGTTGTTGCAGTCTCGACCCCAAGAATTCAGCTTGCTCTTTCGAAAGTTTTAGATCGCGAACCAAATCGTTCAATTAATTTTGATTAAAGAGCTGAGGCGAAGTGTCATGATATTGAGGGCAGTACTCTTCTATATGTTCAATACTTTCTGATTCACTTGACATGGTGTCTGGCTCCGTGGCTTTCAAGTTACAGACAGGAACAGGCAACCCCTCATGATGAGGCACAGGCAAATGCACTGAAGATACATTTGGATACTTTATTTTATGCCTAGGTTTACTTGAATGTCCCGAAATATTTGTAAGACAGAAATAACAGTCTGAAAAATGGTCATTAGGCTCACACCACACCATCGGAACAGCGAATGGCATGGCTCGGAATTTTCCTTTCATCCATTCGGTTAAGGTTGTGGTACAGGTTATGCAGGGAATATGAGGTGGAAAATTTTTATCTTGACCACCAACAAGACAATCAAAATACAATTTATATGCCTTCTTAACCAAATCAGTGATTGCTTTTCTTTGGGCTTTTGGAGTGAATTTCCCACACACAAAACAAAAATTGTTGGGGTGGTTTAGACAGCAATGAGATTTAATAGTTGCCATTTTTCTTAATGTAAGTTTTAAACACAAAAAGTTTGCACTATCTTTCACAGGAAACACTCACTGAGGATCTCTTTCACACCACTGTACTACGACACCAACCGTTTACTGACGATTTGTTGATTTTCTAGTTCTCCTCTGCAAATGAAAAACAAACAATTAAACATCAAAGCAGAACAACAGAAAAAAGCGAAATACTTAATACGAAAAATAGAAAACCTTTAAAAACTGAAAAATGGTACGTGCTACAACATTTTGAAAGGTATATTCGGATTCTTAACACCAAAATACATACTAGTTGATGTATCACATCCCAGATGCAAAATGGCTGTTAACTAGTGCCCCACAGATTGTAGGAGGAGGAGGAGATTAGCGTTTAACGTCCCGTCGACAACGAGGTCATTAGAGACGGAGCACAAGCTCGGATTACGGGAGGACAGGGAAGGAAATTGGCCGTGCCCTTTCAAAGGAACCATCCCGGCATTTGCCTGAAACGATTTAGGGAAATCACGGAAAACCTAAATCAGGATGGCCAGAGACGGGTTTGAACCGTCGTCCTCCCGAATGCGAGTCCAGTGTGCTAACCACTGCGCCACCCCGCTCGGTCCCACAGATTGTACGTTGGGTTTGGATCCGGGCAGTATGATGAGGACGGTGAACTCATCACGTCGCTCGCTCATGTACGCTGCGATCTGTGTGACACGTTGCGTTGTCCTACTTTTAGATATCGCAGTGCCGAAGAAAATCAAACTGTATGTATGGGTGTGCATGGTCCCAAAGGATAGAGGCGTAGTTATATTAATCCACTGTGCTTCCAGGATGACGAAACCACGCAGGGAATGCCACGAAAATATTCCCCAGGTCATAACGCTCCCACCTTTGGTCTCGATCCGCATGACAACTTTTTCAGGGTGTTTGTTTTCAGACGTTTCACGCCCGTTGGAGTATAAAACGTGATCCACCTGAAGACGCCACTCAGTGGACGTCCAGTTGCGGTACTGGCGTAAAAATTCCAGCCTTCGCCGTCGATAAACAGCAGACAGCATTAGTGCATGAATCAGGCGCCTGCAATGGAGGACAGTACGCAGTGACGTTCGCTTAACGGTACTTGAGGAGACACAGTTGGTAGCTCCTTGGTTCATCTGGGCCGTCAGTAACTCAAACGTTTTACATCTACTTGTCCGTACACATCTCCACAGCTGTCGTTCACCCTGCCAGTGGTGTACCCAAGTTGCTTCAGCCCCGGTTTTCGATAGCACCATTCCGTCATGCACAGTATATTTTAATCACTGCGGTTCACTAACAGTTTAACAGGCTTAGTCGTTTAGAAATGCTTCATGTTACTGTCAAGTGCAAACGTCTTCATCGCTGCATATCTACCGCAGCCTGTATCCATTTCAACGTGGTTACTGCATTCAAGCCTGCATCTCCCTCTAAACTCCCCTCCCCTGCCTCCCCCCCCCCCCCTCCCCAACGCTCACACTCACTCTTTCCTCCACCATCAAACTAGTCAACTGTTCCCTTCTGTTAGTCAAGTTCCACCACAAATTTATTTTCTCCACAGTTCGATTCAGAACTTCCTCATTAGTTATTCAACCTACAAACGTAATTTGCAGCATACAACGCTATATTTCATTTCTTGCAGTCAGCACAGCTTATCGTCCACAGTTCATCTCCGTATAGTTATACACTCAATAAAATTACTCCAGAAAAAGACTTTATCATTTAAAATCATATTCCATTTTAACTTTTCGCTTTAAGAAACGATTTTCTTGCTGTTGCCCGTCTGTATTTTATATCCTCTCTACTTCGATATCATCAGTTATTTTGCTGCCCAAATAGCAAAACTCAGTCACTAATTTTACTGTCTCGGTTCCTAATCTAATTCAATCAGCATCACCTGATTTAATTCGGCTACGTTCGATTACCTTTGTTTTGTTGATATCCATCATACAAATTCTTTTCAGCACACTTCTGCTCAACTGCTCTTTAAAGTACTTCGCCGTCTCCGAAAGCTTCAGGTAATTAAGTTAGAGAAGATTTATGTAATTCTGAGTTTCAGTAATTCGGACTCGCAACTAGTTCGAGTTAGTGATGTTTCACAGTACATACACACTTATTCTACGTTGCCCGTAGTGCGAGGTAATGCCAGGAATTTGGTATTCTCGGCACACTCTTTAACACTATGGATCGCAGAATACTGAATTTCCTAACGATTTTCAAAATGGAATTTCCAATGCGTCTAGCTGCAACAACCATTCCACGTTCAAAGTTTGTTAATTCGCGTCGTGCTGCCATTCTCACGCCGGAAAACTTTTCACATGAATCACCTGAGCACAAACGACAGCTCCAGCAAAGCACTGCCCTTTTATATGTTGGGTTCGCGATATTACAGCTATCTGTATAGGTGCATATCGCTACCCCATGATTTTTCTTACCTCATTGTAAAAATAGTTTGGGGTTGAAGTACGTGGTTCCTTTATATTTCGATCAATATAACTTTGTGATTGATGTTTCAGTAGTAGGGACCAGCCACCATCCAATCGTAATTCTTTCTCTATCACCACTTGTGTTGCATGTTTTGTAGGTACATGCAGAGCCTTGTATAACACGGTTGGCTGTGTGACAGCAAAACTGCACCACTCCCACCACCCCCTCCTCACAGCGGTCTGCCAATCACGAATTTTTTAATTCGTATTATACCAACTTATTGTTACTAGTTTTTGTGACATTATTTTCTCTAAAGCAATATTTTTCTCGTTTGACAGATGGGCTGCAGTGATCACTACGATTATTGCATCCAGTGTCGCATAACGGATATTATTGAAGTACTTATTAAAAATTTATGAAAAGTTTTTGAAGCAGAAACGAACTTTTTTGGTGTACTGCTGTTTCACAGCTAGTGAATGACGTAGTTCCAAAGAGTATTTGCAGTGCCCAAGCGAGTAACGTGTCTCAACCAGAAGTCGATGGTTAAATTAGTTACCGTAACATTGTGCATAAAAATGTAATTGTCAGTATTCGTGGCCCTATGAAAATCTGCCACCTAAATCGTTTCTAATAGCCTTTTAAATGAAGCAGCACGTTGAACTACTTAATTTACAGCTCAGTGCAAAATTACTGGAATTAAATCTAATCAAGATTCCAGAAGAACCAGCACGTATTACCTTCGATTTAAATTCCAAGTTTGTCAGCTTAAAGACATTCTTTAAGCAAAGACACCGTTTAAGCAACAACACCAGATAATTGCAGTTTCCAGTATTGTGTTCTGTCTGTCTAGTGAAGCAAATGTACGAGGGGGTAACCAAAAGATACTGAAATTATTTTTGAACTTATTTGTTGACATTTTAAGCACAAGCCTTCAGTCCCTCCCACAGTACTTTCCACTTACACTAATATACTTGTCTAGTCTTTTATTCTACTTTCAACACATTGTTTAATTCAAATTTTGTGATGCCTGACAGGAACTCCGTTGTTTTTTCGTCACCTCAAAAACGCTAGCAAGATGATTTCCTTTCATGTCTCTTTTCATTTCAGGAAGTAGATAAAGTCATACAGGGCAAGGTCAGGTGAGTATGGGGGATGAGAAACAGGGGTCATATAATATTTGTCAGGAACTGTTTTACAGACAGGGCTGTGAGATCAGTGGCATTGTCATGATGGAAAAACCAGTACCTGACTGCCACAAATCATACCGCTTCCGAAGCAAACTGCTGCACAACTTTTTCAAAACTTCCAAGTAGGAAGCCTAGTTAACTATCTGATCCTGAGTAACAAAGTCTGAATGGACTAGTCCTCTCTCATGGAAAAAAACAAATCAGCATTGTTACAATGTTTGATTTCACCTGACGAGCTTTCTTCCACTGGCTTGATTATTGCTTTATTCAGAATCGTAAGCATAGCACCAAGTTTCTTCATCTGTGGTAGTATTTCAAAAACAGTTTGGACAACTTCGGGACTCTTCTTTGAAACCACAGCATGCTTTCACGCAACCTTGTTTTCGTTCAGCAGTCTTGGCAAGAGTTCGGTAGCCATTCTTTTCGTTCCCAAATCTTCTGTTACAATTCGTTGCACTGAACTCCAAGTCTCTCCCAACAGGTTCACAATTTCTTCAAAGGTCTGTCGTTGATATCCGTTGATGATTGCATGAATGTTTTTAACAATTTCATGCGTCCGGGCCGTTGAAGGAAGACCGGAACGTAATTAACATTTCACCATTTTCCAAACGGGGAACACCACTAAACTGTTGAATTTCTCCCATAGCATTGTCCTTGTACGCCGTTTTTAACATTTCAAAAGTTTCTGTTCCACATTTTCCGAGCGAAAAGCAGAATTTCACTACCGCAACTGTTCACGAGAATCAGCCATTGCAAAAATAATAATCACACAAACCAGTTGCCGAAACTAGTCCTGACCTTCTTTAGCAACTGCACTCGGCTTATTGACTCTGGAATGAAGTCCTGTATGAAGTGCTTTATGGAATTTTCACTCAATGCGCTCCTAGCGTCATAACGTGGTACTGCAAAACGTCTATTCACCAAAAAATCTGTTCGGTTTCTTTTTGGTACCCCCTCGCATATACAAAGTGTCCAAAAAAGTGTCGAATATTTTGAGAAGTGGTAGTAATCACTGAAACAAGAAAAAATAGTCAAATAAACGTGGTTCCGGTTCAAAAATGGCTCAAATAGGTCTAAGCACTATGGGACTTAACATCTGAGGTCACCAGTCCCCTAGACTTAGAACTACTTAAACCTAACTAACCAAAGGACTTCACACACATCCATGCCTGAGGCAGGATTCGAATCTGCGACCGTAGCAGAAGCGCGGTTCAGGACTGAAGCGCCTAGAACCGCCCGGCCACAGCGGCCGGCGTGGTTCCGGAAATACATACTTTCTGAGATACGTCCAGTAAACATGTGTCCAGAAATGCATACTTTCTGCGATAAACACGTGTTTACAGGAGGTGTTCAACGAGGCGTCCATTCATGACAATGCATCCCTTTTCCCTCGGGCGTGAGTAATGGCACACACTTTGAAGTTTACCCGGTTGTTGTTGTACCTGCTGACACGCACTGAAGACGCGACTCTGTAGTGTCTGCACATCGTTGATTGGCGTGGCGTAGACCAATCAAGTGTTTCCATAACCAAAGGTCTAGGAGACGTCTGGGGAACGAGCAGGCCCACCCAACCAATCCAGCGGTCCTGATACGTCTGTGTCGAGTGTTCGCGCACTTTGTGATGAAAATTTGCTCCTGCGCCATCATGCATGAACCACACTTGTATTCTTTGCTATGGTGGCACAGCCTCCAGCAAAGTAAGCAATGAGAAAGTGCATGTAATGCACCCCAGTTAACCAATGTGGTAGCCAAGTGCGCCTGCCCATTGATTGAGAATAATGTTAATGCCATCGTTCCTGAATTAATTGGGGATTTACATCTGCCCATACATTCTGGTTATGGAAATTCACAACACCATCGCTTGTGAACCCTGGCTCATCAGTAGATGAAATCTTGGATGTGAAGAGTGGATATGCGGGACACTTCTTCAACAGCCATTGACAAAACCGCCGTGAGCCGTAGGGTCCTGAACGCCGTGTTAATATGGGTACAGCAATTGTTCATGAAGTACCTCCCCCCCTTCCAGACAAGAGTGTGAGACACACCTTCTGCTGCTGCTAATCGTCGCACACTGGTCCCTGGGATTTCTTCCACCGAACGTGGCACACGCTCCTCCATGTCAAGCGTGCGGATTGGGTACTCGTGTCCTTCAGACACTAGAAAAGTCTGCCGAAACTGAATCAGCGTTTTGAAGAAGGTAAAACACCATGATATCTATCCAGGGTTGACAGTACTGTACAATAAGGCACACAAACACGACGAAAATTAACGTAGCCTGCAACACTACTCGAACCACACAGCTGACTGCAGACCACCTAAAGGAGGGCAGAGTACTGCGAGTAACACACTATAATACCAAAATGTTGTCCGCCCCGGTAGCTAAGTGGTCAGCGTGACAGACTGTCAATCCTAAGGGCCCGGGTTCGATTCCCGGCTGGGTCGGAAATTTTCTCCGCTCAGGGACTGGGTGTTGTGTTGTCCTAATCATCATCATTTCATCCCCATCGACGCGCAGGTCGCCGAAGTGGCGTCAAATCGAAAGACCTGCACCAGGCGAACGGTGTACCCGACGGGAGGCCCTAGCCACACGACATTTCCATTTATACCAAAATGTTCAAATGTGTGTGAATCCCTATGGGACCAAACTGCTGAGGTCATCGGTCCCTAGACTTACACACTACTTAAATTAACATATGCTAAAAACAACACACACACCCATGCCCGAGCGAGGACTCGAACCTCCGGCGGGAGGGACCACGCAATCAGTGACATGGTGCCTCTAACCGCGCGGCACATCACAATAATACCCTGCCGACACATTTTAAGGAGCGCCAACGCAACGACTGTGCTAATATCCGCAACCAAGCGTCGCACAGTCCTTCCTAATAACACGTATTTATCTCGGAAAGTGTGGAAAGTATGCGTTTCCGGACCAATGTTTATCGGACTTATTTTTCTTGTCGCGTTGAGTACTACCACCTCTGGAAGTACCTGACACATTTTTAATACCCTGTGTGTGTGTGTGTGTGTGTGTGTGTGTGTGTGTGTGTGTGTTCCACACATCCTGCTAAACCACTGGACCGATTTCAGTCACTGTGGGCGAATGAACCACCTACCTACCATAGTTCAGGAGGTTCAAATGGTTCAAATGGCTCTGAGCACCATGGGACTTAACATCTGAGGTCATCAGTCCCCTAGAGCTTAGAACTACTTAAACCTATCCAACCTAAGGACATCACAGACATCCATGCCCGAGGCAGTATTCGAACCTGCGACCGTAGCGGTCGCGCGGTTCCAGACTGAAGCGCCTAGAACCGCTCGGCTACAACGGCCGGCAGTTCAGGAGGCATGATGCCATTAGCAATGAGATAAGTGTAAAAGTACCGCGTCATGCATGACGTATACATCTATTACTTCTATTACTACTAACCCTATTGGCAATAAATTTCGCAGACAGAATGTACAAATGCCGCTAAATGCAGCTACAAAATAATGTCATGGTACCACACATATTGAAGGAGATGTGACGTCACAAACACTTGGATGCGTGCAAGACTGCCGCATTGAGCATGATGTTTAAATTTATTACTTGTTTGCTATCAAATGTATTAGTGACACATTTTGCTAACAGTAACCACTTATATCGTTGAATGACCCTACAAAATTGTATGACACTCAGATCAGTACATATGACGTCATAAATACCGAGGTGCATGAAAAACTACTGCATCATGTATGACATTTAAATTTATTATTTCTTTGCTACTTACTCTTTTCGAAAAATATTTGGCAGTCAGTATCCTCTTATGCCGCTGAATACACTTGCACAAATATATCATTGTACGACTCTTAGTTTAATAGGTGTGATGTCATAAACACCGAGATGGATGAAAAAGAGTCGAATCACTAATTAAGTGTTAATATATTTGTTCTTTACTACTAAGGTACTCCAACAGTATAGCCACCTTAAGGAAATCTCTGACATGCAGCTAACATTTGACAGCTTTCAGTTGGTATCATAAATGGCTGTAGGCGAAAACAGTTGCTGTCTATAGAGCTATGAAGAGGCATGGCCATAGAGAGGTCTACAAAATCCTGTTGTAGACACTCGGAGCAGCTGCCCCCAGCTGCCCGCACATGTAACTAGAAGTGTTGTTCATAATCAGTTGCTGAGTCAAATACCCAATAGAGAGAATTTGTACTTTGCATATTATGTTTCTTAATATGGTTACTGTATTAATACAATTGTACATCATGCATATTTCTTTGTATGACTGTTTCATAATTTCAAAAATTTTTCACGGATACTTGGAAAAGAGATTTCTTCTGTATTACACTACAAAAACAGCTCATATTTTATTTTCGTTATTAACAGAAAGTTGGTAAAATGAATACCCGCGCAATGCCAGATTTGTCTGCCAGATATTTATATAGATAGCAGTGTAACACGATCATCATTTGTTTTCTGATGCTCTAGCAGCAGTCGTCTTTCGATTCTAAATTTCACATCAGAACGAACAGGAACACAGAAGAACACCAACAGGAGCCAACTACAACGCAGGAATATAAACAGTGTACGTTGGACGTTCGATTTCTTAACTTGTGAGTGCAATTCACCAGAAAAACACGTATCTTGTTTCAGTGCCTCTGCCTGCTAGTTAAGAAAATGCATATGAGGGCACGGAAAACGATGAAAACTGTAAGCAATCATAAAATATAGGGTGTTTCAAAAATACTTTTACAAATTTTTAGAATAGGTTCCTTACACCAAAGCAAAGAATAAAGTTCAGGTAAAAGTATGTCCGAAAATCTTTCGTTTCCAAGTTATTAATGAAGACTGACGTTCTACGGCTTTCCAGGTAAAACGCAACAACTCCGCTTATTTATGCGTCGATTTGATTCACTGTATCCTAGATGGTGTTGTGTTGTCAGAAAGACTTGTTTACATTCGTCATTTCGTTGTTTCCAACATGTTCATTGTTTCATGCACTGCAGGCTGTGAGTTAACTAAAAGTTCAAAGTTCAAACACGGCAGGATATTACTCATGACAGTATGAATAATATTCGTAACTTACATTGGTTGTCTGAAGAAATTCCACATTTTCAAGAACGCTTCTCTGTAAATGCGTGGTGCAGTGTGATAGACAGTCAGCTGATTGGGCCTGTTGTGTTGCTGTGTCGTATTAGAGGACCCCTTTATCAAAACTTGCATGAAAACGAGCTTCCAGTGTTATCGGTAAAGGTTCCTTGGGCTACAAGAATAGCTATGTTCTTCCAGCATGAATAGGTCCCTGCACATTATAGTCGTCTGGTGACACATTGTCTAAACCTAACATTCCACAGAAGATGGATCAGCAGAGATGATCACATTTCTTGGCCACCAAGGTCCGCAGACCTTATCCCTTTACATTTTATAACTGTGGGAATGGTGGAAGGCGGAGTCCACAAAGAAAAAGTAAACACAAGAGACAAATTGATCGTCCAAATCATGAATAGTGCTGCCCTCATGAAAGAACACAAAGACAGCCTGAGATGAGATGAGCTACGTGTCGTGGTGTCAAGAGAATTCGAAAGCACATACAAATCAAGATTGGGATACGTTAAATACGTTCACCTTTGCTTAACAGCTTCTTCGAGTATTTGTTTGTGTTACTCTCTGACAGCTGTATCTCTGTAAGGAAAAAAAAAAAAAAAAACTAAACTCATGTTGAATGTCTCTTCCGAATTAACCTATAGTCCCACCTCCTAAAATATTTTCTACTAGCTGAGAACCCGGCGTGGCAGGGACATGTGTTCGTTCCAACCTTCTGTTAGCCCATCTCCTCCATTTCCCCTCTCTGCTCATCTCCTCTTTCGCACCCTCTCTGTCCATATCCTCCACCTCTCTCTGTCCATCTCCTCCAACTCCCACCCCATTTTCTGTCCGTCTGCTCTTGCTCCTGTCTCTGGCGATCTCTTTCTCCTTCTCTTTGTCCATTTGCTTTTCCACCATCTGTTCATTCTGTTCATTCTCCCTCTGCCCATCCCTCCTCCCTTCTAGTTCTATCCCCTTGTCGTTCCCCACTTTGTCTACCTTCTCCTGTCCCCTCTAATTCTATCACCTTCTCCTCCCTCTCTTTGTCCATCTCCTCCTACCCACCTCTCTATCTCCTCCTGCCCCTCTCCCTGTTCAATTTTTCCTCTTTCCTTTCTAAGTCCATCTCCTCTTTTGCTCTCTCTCTGTCCATTTCCTCCTATTCACATTTCCTGCCTATTTCCTTCTCTTCCTCTCTCTGTTCATCTACTCCTCTCCCTCTCTCTGCCTTTCTCCCTGTGCCTCTGTCCATCTCCTAATCTTTTCTCTCTCTGTGTCCATATCCTCTTCTCTCCTCGCTTTATCTTTCTCCACCTCACTCTTTTTATCTTCTCCACCACCTTGTCTATCTCCATCTCCTTGCTCCAGTCATTGTCAGTCAACTCCTCCTCCGTCCTTCTCTCTTCACGTTATCATGCGCACCTCAGTAGGAAGCTGGTAGGTGTTACCTCCACAGTATTTCTTTCCAGATCGTAAACAGTTTTTGCACGATATTTGCTCGAAATCGTTTCAGGCGTTTAGGATCTCTGCCCACATATGCACATGTCAGATATATCTGACATGTATTTAACATGTATTGACGCATATCTGTACACATGTTTCACCTAAATCTCTGACGAATTTCACCCAGTAGTTACATTTTCACGCAGCTGAATGTTTATGATGTCGTATCTCCTGAAATATATACTGTACAATTATATAATTGTACAGGTACATCCGTTGCTGTATTTGTCTACTGTATTCGAAATTTTCTGCGAATGCGGACAGTAGTAAATTAATTAATGCGTCGTGCTACATGTTGCAGTTTTACTGCATAAAAAGTGAAAATGTTTTTTTTTCTTTTTTTCTTTTTGGAGCGGTGGAGGATTGTCATAGAGAAAATGTCTTGTAATAGTTTGAAGCTATGTGTAAAATTTGTTGCTAAGCTCTAAATGCTTTCATTCTCAAATAATGTGTGACTAAAGTATGGTTAATCTCGTGTTGGGGGCTACACTGCTTTTCCACCTCCACCACCACCCCTTTGTTAGGTAGGTGTTGCTTACCCCCACAGTGGTTCTTTCCAGACAGTACATATGTCTTCTAGTATGAAGTCTGTTTGATACATACGTACATAATTATGTCAGTTTTTATAATACATGTGGATTTCCCTGAAACACTCTAAACAGGCCCATCAACGCTGGATATTCAAACAGAACAGCGTCAACACTTCATGAAAATCCCTTGCAGTACATCAGTGACTGGAGCAGTTACGCTGGTGGCACCCAGACATAGAGGAGTAAATTCCTCTCTCGGCGCGCCCGTGAGCCTTGCAGCTTCATGAGCTCCTTAGCCACAGCCAGTGCTACCATAGCCGATAAAGGGAGGGCAGCTACCGTCTTGATGAAGAAGCGCTCAAGCCTGCGGACCGCTGACCTCAATCTCTGCCGACAGCGCCGCAATCAGGAACACTGCCCCTTCACTTACACATTGGCCGTTCTTGTTGCAGTTGAAGCAATGTAACCTTCATTTTCTATTGGTAACAGATATAAATTCCGACAAAGACCTCCAACAACTGTGTGGTATATCACGTGCTATTGTTAATACTAATCTAGAGAAAAGGAAACCTTATTTTACTAATGACATATTTATTGACAAGAGTAACAATCAGGCAGCAGTAGCCGGCCGAGACACAAGCAGCAGCAGGGAAGTAACCAGGAACGAATTTTATAATATCATCTATGTGCTTTAGTAGTTTAATTACTTGAGTTTCCACAATTCTCGAGTTTTCGTTTGTTTAGGAAAGTAAACTGATTTTGTGGCATATTACAAGTTCCTAATCAGGGTTGAATTATTTAGCTTCACCTGACTATTTCTGTAGTTAGGTTTTTGAATCTCCGCGTATTACTCTAATTTGTTTGACACAGTTCCTGCTTTTCTGTCAGGGTCTGCAGTAGAGTTGTGCAGCACGTGCTGATAGTCCGTTTGTTTGCATAGTCTAGTTTCCCACGGTATTTAGTATGGACAGGGACTGCGACTGTTGTGTGCGTATGCAAGCCGAGTTGGTGACACTTTGCTCTCACCTCCAGGCTGTGATGGCTTCGATTATACAGCTTGAGGCAGCAGTTGATGGGCACCACTGTTGTGGGCTGGCAGTGGGGATCCAACGGACGTCCAGCATGCCCGAGTCCTCCGATCAGTCCCCACCGATGGCCAGCCCAGTTACTGCTCGCACTGCGGTTGGCCCCTCACCTGTGGTCGAGTGGGAGCTCACCCAGAGGCGTAGCAGGCCGAGAGATTCAGAAGAGATTCTCCCTGGTTTCGAGCGGCTAACAGAAGTGGTAAAGGCTGCCAGTCTTGATTGCAAGATGAAAGAAGAGCTGACGATTTGCAGCATAGTCGACACGACCGATTGCGGACCTCTGGTACAGAGCCCAGTGGAGGGTCTTAATCAGAGGCCAAAGGGTGGTTGGGTTACGGGTTCTGTTGAATAACAGTCCACCATACGCAGGAGGCGGCTACACGGTTAGCAGGAGCTGTGTGGCGTGGACCGGGCAGTTTTTTTAGGTTACAGGGCCTCAGGAAAATAAAAGAAAGGCTTCAGTCACAAAGGGTGTAGGTCGAACATAGGAAGAACGTAGATACAGGAACCATCGGTATAACAGTTGTAAATTGTCGTAGTTGTGTTGGGAAAATACCAGAGATCCAAGCGCTAATAGAAAGCACTGATACTCAATTCGTTATAGGCTCTGAAAGCTTGCTAAAGCCGGAGATAAGCTCAGCCGAATTTTATGCGAAGAATCTAACGGTGTTCCGAAGGGATAGGCTAAACACGGTGGCGGTGGCGTGTTTGTTGCTGTTAGAAGTAGTTTATCTTACCGCGAAATTGAAGTAGATAGTTCCAGTGAGTTAGTATGGGCAGAGATCATTGTTGGCAACCGGAATAAAATAATAATTGGATCCTTTTACAAACCTCCCAATTCAGATACAGTTGCTGAAAGGTTCAAAGAAATCGAGTTCTACTTCAGACACGTACCCGACTCATACGATTATAGTAGGTGGTGACATTAATTTACCCTCGATATGTTGGTGAAAATAAATGGAGTTAGCATAAAACATCAGCCGAAATTGTGGTAAAAGCATTCTCTGAAAATTATTTCGAGTAGTTAGTTCATGAGCCCACGCGAATAGTAAACGGTTGTGAAAACACACTTGACCTCTTAGCAACAAATAATCCTGAGTTAGTAACGGGCACCAAAACGGATACAGGGATTAGTGAACACAGGGTTGTCGTAGCGAAACTGAATATTGTAACCTCCAAATCCTCCAAAAATAAACGAAAAA
The DNA here is from genome assembly GCF_021461395.2 of Schistocerca americana. Taxonomy (NCBI): domain Eukaryota; kingdom Metazoa; phylum Arthropoda; class Insecta; order Orthoptera; family Acrididae; genus Schistocerca; species Schistocerca americana. The sequence continues at coordinate 316,106,336 of NC_060124.1, forward strand.
TATACCTATTCAAAAAAGCAGATAAAAATTTACCTGACACCTTCCTGAGAGACAATCTCCATTCCTTACAAATTAATAATAAAAGTGTAGACCAGAGGTGGCTTGAATTCAAAGAAATAGTATCGGCAGCAATTGAGAGATTTATACCAAACAAATTAACAAACGACGGAGCTGATTCTCCTTGGTACACAAAACGAGTCAGAACACTGTTGCAGAAACAACGAAGCAAACATGCCAAATTTAAACAGACGCAAAATCCCCAAGGTTTGAGCTCTTCTAAAGTAAGCTCGAAATTTAGCGCAGACTTCAATGCGAGATGCTTATAACAGTTTTCACAACGAAACTTTGTCTCGAAACCTGGTAGAAACTCCAAAGAGATTCTGGTCGTATGTGAAGTATGTTAGCGGCAAGAAATGATCAATGGCTTCTCGGCGCGATAGCAATGGAGATATTACCGAAGACAGTGCTGCCAAAGCAGATTTACTAAATACAGCCTTCCGAAATGCCTTCACAAACGAAGGCGAAGTAAATATTCCAGAACTCGAATCAAGAACAGCTGCCAACACGGCTAACGTAGAAGCAAATATCCTCGGAGTAGTGAAGCAACTTGAATCACTTAATAAAAGCAAGTTTTCTGGTCCAGACTGTATAGCTGTCAGGTTCTTTTCAGAGTATGCTCATGTATTAGCTCTGTACTTACCAATCACATAAACCGTTCGCTCGATGAAAGATCCGTACCCAAAGACTGAAAAGTTGCACAGGTCACACCCATATTCAAGAAAGGTAGTAGGAGAAATCCACTTCATTACAGGCCCACATCATTAACCTCGATATGCAGTGTTGAGTGAGTGCTATTGACAACGGATTTCAGATCGATTCCTTATTTGTGGATTTCCGGAAGGCTTTTGACAGTGTACCACACAAGTGGCTTGTTCTGAAATTGCGTGCTTCTGGAATATCGGATCAGTTATGTGACTCGATTTGTGACTTCCTGTCAGAGAGGTCGCAGTTCGTAGTAACTGACGGAAAGTCATCGAGTAAAACAGAAGTGATTTCTGGCGTTTCCCAAGGTAGTGTTATAGGCCCTTTGCTGTTCCTTATCTATATAAACGATTTGGGAGACAATCTGAGCTGCTGTCTTCGGTTGTTTGCAGATGAGGCTGTCGTTTATCGACTAATTAAGTCAACAGAAAGTCAGAACAAATTGTAAAACGATTTAGAAAAGATATCTGAATGGTGCGGAAAGTGGCAGTTGACCCTAAATAAAGAAATGGGTGAGGTCATCCACACGAGTGCTAAAAGGAATTCGTTAAACTTTGGTTACACGATAAACCAGTGAAATCTGAAGGCCATAAATTCCTTACCAGGTAGGACTGACAGATTAAATCGAAAAAAGTTCAAAGAAGGTCAGCACGTTTTGTATTATTGAGAAATATGGGAGAGAGTGTCACTGAAATGATACAGGATTTATGTTGGACACCATTAAAAGAAAGGCGTTTCTCGTGGCGACGGAATCTTGTCACGAAATTCCAACCACCAACTTTCTCCTCCGAATGCAAAAATATTTTGTTGACACCGACCTACATAGGAAGAAACGACCACCACGATAAAAATAAGGGAAATTAGAGCTCGCACGTAAAGATGTTCGTTCTTTCCGCGCGCTATACGACACTGGAATAATAGAAAATTGTGAAGGCGGTTCGATGAACCCTCTGCCAGGCACTTGAATGTGATTTGCAGAGTATCCATGTAGATGTAGATGTAAATGTAGGTGTAATTGTATTAATTACATTTCATTCTCTACTCCATGCTTAGGCAGCCTTTGGTGACCCGCGGATCTGATTTACATACTTTCTTGAGCCCGTGGACCTTACTTTAAACACACTTAACAGTATATATATAATGGGCTGATGGATATAATGTGTATATATATCCATTACTGAATTAAGACACAAATGAGTTACAAACATTGGCTGTGAGCGGGCATAGATTGAAATCAATGGGGAAAGTTGATAATTTTGTGCCAAACTGGAATTCAAACCCGGATCTCCTGCTCATTGGACAGATGGCCAAAAGACAGACACCACAAGGCGAAACGGATAATGGTCTCTTGAGTACAGATGCACACGAGGCTCGAACTCTTACAGGAATCAGTGAAATGCGACGAGTAATGAGGATAACGGGCAAGGGACACTACATTAATGGTGTGTGGATAAGTTGAGAATTTTGGTTTAACGGGAGGCATGCTGGGGCAGTCCATGCAGTTGCTATGACCACTGTATCCGTATGGCTTAGTCGTCAGACCATCTGCCTTGTAAGCAGCAGAATCCCCATCTGGCACAAATCTTCAGCTTTCCCCACTGATTTCAATCCGTGCCCACTCTCGGCGAATTTCTGTAATTTCTGTGTGTGTTAACAGTTAATACTGCATGGAGAATTGTTGTAACTAGAACTGTAATACCTCTTCTTTTTTCTGTTCTGGATGATTATCGTCTTCATTAAATGTGTTTGAAAAACGTTTCTTGCCATTTGTACACATGATGTCTGGCAAAGGTCCTGTAACATAATGCTGACGAGTTACTCATAAGGACTGAACAGTAGAATACGGTCTTTAAATAGCCGTCCATAACTGCGAAAACGTTGCTAGTGCAGAATTTTGTGCATGAACTGATATCTCGATTACGTCCCATCAGTGATCGATTCGATTCATGTCGAGTAACCAGGGTGGTCACATCATTCACCCGAATTGCCCAGAATGCTCTTACCAGAAATCGCGAACAATTGTGCCCTAATGGCGTGGCGCACTTTCGTCCATAACAATTTCATTCTTGTTTGGAAACATGAAGTCCATGAATCGCTGCAAATGACATCCAAGTAGCCGAGCATGACCATTTCCAATCAATACTCGGTTCAGTTGGACCGAAGGACTCTGTTCATCCCATGTAAACATAGCCCACATCATTATCGAACCACCACCAGCTCGTATAAGTGCCTTGTCAGGTCCATGGCTTCGTGGGGTCTGCGCCACTCTCGAACCCTACAATCAGCTCTTACCAACTCAGATTGGGAATCATCTAACGAGGCCACTGTTTTCCAGTCGTCAGGAGTTCAATCGATATGGTCACGAACCCAGAAAAGGCGCTGCAGGCGATGTCTTGCAGTTAGCAAAGGCATTCGCGTCGGTCATCTGCTGCCGTTGTTAGCATTGACAATTCTGCGCAAACGCCGCTGCTCTCGGCAGTTCAGTGAAGGTGTCGGGTGTCGGGCACTGCGTTGTATGTGATGAGAGGTACGAGTAATGCCTGATATTTGGTATCCTCTTGACACTATGGTTCAGTGACTATCCAGTTCCCTAACGATTTCCGAAGTGGATTGTCCCATACGTCTAGCTCCAACTACCGTTCCGTGTTCAAAGGCTGTTAATTCCCCTCATGCCCCCAATAATCACGTTGGAAACACTTCGTGTGAATCATCTGAGTGCAAATGACAACTACACCAATGGACTGCCGTTTTATACTTTGTATACGCGACACTACCGCCGTATCTATATGTGCATATCGCTATCCAACGACTTCTGTCACTTCAGTGTATATATTACAGAAAATTATATTGTTTATGGGCCGTGCTCAGAACCCGTTACTGTTGTATTTATGACAGAAAAAGAAGAGTGAGAACGAGAATTAGAACATCTGGAACGGATTGTAGACCTCGCATTTTAAGTGTACCTGACGGTATCCTGTTTACAGTAAGACTTGCAAGGTCAGAAACAACTTATTTTTGATTTTATGGTGATGCATTTAGAAAGAATATCGCATTGTGAACGCGACAAATTCTGACAAAAAACACCATCCATTTTCCTAAGCTCACCAGATTTAAAGAAGAAGGGTTTGATTCATTGAAGAAGTAGTTGTGCTGTTGGAAGAATTATTAGGATAATTTACTAAACATAAGGGCAATGATAACGTTAAATTAGTTTACGAGCTATTGAGCTATTTTATCACTGTTTTCCATGGATAGAAATAACTGATCTGCGATGCTCAAATGGTTGGAATGGCTCTGAGCACAATGCGACTTAACTTCTGAGGTCATCAGTGCCCTAGAACTTAGAACTACTTAAAACTAACTATCCTAAGGACATCACACACATCAACGCCCGAATGTGGATTCGAATCTGCGACGTAGCGGTCGCACGGTTCCAGACTGTAGCGCCTAGAACCGCTCGGTCACTCCGGCCGGCGATCTGCGATGCAGTTGCCATTTAAAACATACCTTTAATATCAAAACTGCCTAGGATGTTTATGCCGTTTTCTTCTGGAAATGTGTCCAATTTTCCATAATTAGGTTGCAACTGTGATAAAATGTTTCAACCAGTTATAAGAGTCGAGGGACATGAAAGGGAAGCAGTGGTTGGGAAGGGAGTGAGACAGGGTTCTAGCCTCTCCCCGTTGCTATTCAGTCTGTATATTGAGCAAGCAGTAAAGTAAACAAAAGAAAAATTCGGAGTAGGTATTAAAATCCATGGAGAAGAAGTAAAAACTTTGAGGTTCCCCGATGACATTGTAGTTCTGTCAGAGACAGCAAAGGACTTGGAAGAGCAGCTGAACGGAATGGACAGTGTCTTGTAAGGAGGATATAAGATGAACATCGACAAAAGCAAAACGAGGATAATGGAATGTAGTCGAATTAAGTGGGGTGATGCTGAGGGAATTAGATCAGGAAATGAGACTCTCAAAGTAGTAAAGGAGTTTTATTATTTGGTCAAAATAACTGATGATGGTCGAAGTAGAGAGGATATAAAATGTAGACTGGCAATGGCAAGGAAAGTGTTTCTGAAGAATAGAAATTTGTTAACATCGAGTATAGATTTAAGCGTCAGGAAGTCGTTTCTGAAAGTATTTGTATGGAGTGTAGCCATGTATGGAAGTGAAACATGGACGATAAATAGTTTGGACAAGAAGAAATTTCTTCCTCAAATTAAGGCCGGTATTTGATATTAGTAGACTTCTCTTGGCCAGAAATGCCTTTTTTGCCATCGCGAGTCTGCTTTTGATGTCCTCCTTGCTCCGTCCGTCATTGGTTATTTTACTGCCTAGGTAGCAGAATTCCTTAACTTCATTGACTTCGTGACCATCAATCCTGATGTTAAGTTTCTCGCTGTTCTCATTTCTACTACTTCTCATTACCTTCGTCTCTCTCCGATTTACTCTCAAACCATACTGTGTACTCATTAGACTTCATTCCGTTCAGCAGATCATTTAATTCTTCTTAACTTTCACTCAGGATAGCAATGTCATCAGCGAATCGTATCATTGGTATCCTTTCACCTTGTATTTTAGTTCCACTCCTGAACCTTTCTTTTATTTCCATCATTGCTTCCTCGATGTACAGATTGAAGTGTAGGGGCGAAAGGCTACAGCCTTGTCTTACACCCTTCTTAATACGAGCACTTCGTTCTTGATCGTCCACTCTTATTATTCCCTCTTGGTTGTATATGACCCGTCTCTCCCTATAGCTTACCCCTACTTTTTTCAGAATCTCGAACAGCTTGCACCATTTTATATTGTCGAACGCTTTTTCCAGGTCGACAAATCCTATGAAAGTGTCTTGATTTTTCTTTAGCCTTGCTTCCATTATTAGCCGTAACGTCAGAATTGCCTCTCTCGTCCCTTTACTTTTCCTGAAGCCAAACTGATCGTCACCTAGCGCATTCTCAATTTTCTTTCCCATTCTTCTGTATACTATTCTTGTAAGCACCCTCTGCCCTACCTTCCTATTAATAACGAATCCTACACCTGCTATACCATTTTCTGCTGTTGTTGGTATTACCCGATACTCATCTGATCAGAAATCCTTGTCTTCCTTCCACTTCACTTCACTGACCCCTACTATTTCTAGATTGAGCCTTTGCATTTCCCTTTTCAGATTTTCTAGTTTCCCTACCACGTTCAAGCTTCTGACATTCTACACCCCGACTCGTAGAATGTTATCCTTTCGTTGATTATTCAATCTTTTTCTCATGGTAACCTCCCCCTTGGCAGTCCCCTCCCGGAGATCCGAATGGGGGACTATTCCGGAATATTTTGCCAATGGAGAGATCATCATGACACTTCGTCAATTGCAGGCCACATGTCCTGTGGATACACGTTACGTGTCTTTAATGCAGTGGTTTCCATTGCCTTCTGCATCCTCATGTCGTTGATCATTGCTGATTCTTCCGCCTTTAGGGGCAATTTTCCACCCCTAGGACAAGAGAGTGCCCTGAACCTCTATCCGCTCCTCTGCCCTCTTTGACAAGGCCGTTGGCAGAATGAGGCTGACTTCTTATGCCGGATGTCTTCGGCCGCCAATGCTGATTATTTATCAAAATTTAGGCAGAGGTTTTTTTTTTTTTTTTTTTTTTTTTTTTAAAAAAATCTCATTTTGTTCGCTATTGTTCGTTGTGTCTGCTCGGGGCGGACGCCGTAAGACATCCATTTATGTTCGTTGTTGATCGATTACACTCAGTTTTTTTATTACAGAGGGCACGTAACCCTCTGACCGAACACGCTGAGCTACCGTGCCGACGACCCCTAGACCACGGGTGTCCCTTCCCACTGCATTACTGAATAAAATATGCAAAAAGTCTCATCTTACGGATTTGTCTCTCCCCAAGATTTGCAATGATTCTATGTGCAAATGTGATTGAATTGAGTTGTTTTAGGAGCTCCAAAATGTGCTTTTTCAGTTTAAATTCTCATCAATACGAACACCTAAGATTTTGAAGTTTCCATCCTATTTATTACTTCCTTACCCTGTGTTATCCTTATCATTGCTGTAATACACCTAGAAGTGCAGAACTCAATATGTTGTGCGCTTTTTTTTAATTGATAGTGAGAGCATTGGCAGAAAACCAGTCAATGATATTTTTAAGAACATTATTTACCATTTCTTCGGCTGTTGCGTAGATGCTTAGATTGTCATCTGCAAAAAGAACTTATTCTGCTTGTAGTATATTGGACGGATGATAGTTTACGTAGATCAGAAACAATAGCGGACGTGAGTCTGAGCCTTGTGGCACCACATACATGATTTGTCCCCAGTCGAAATAAAGTCTCTGTATTACATTGATTGGATTACTAGTTACAAAGTTTGGCACTCTTTTGGTTAGATATGATATTATCCATTGGGTGGCTATATCATCAACCCTATAAAACTTCAATTTACTTACGAGAATCGTCATAAATCTTTTTGCACATTATTTATTGATATTTGGACGACGTTTTCTGACTTTCTTTAGGAAATTCGGTCATCATTAAGCCGTCCATCCGGTGACTTAAAGTAGCTCTGTCAAAGATGAGGTGTGATCACGGCGGAAGTCGTCATGATTTGTCTGCAAATCTTATCTGAAATTTTAAAAAAGAGAAAAATTTTTAATCTGTGGGATACTGCCAGCAGTATTTGAAATGTAAGAAAACAATAAAATGTGTTTTTATTCACGTTTTTGTAATAGCTAATGAATAAATTAAAATTATGAAAAAAGAACCTATTTCTCCTTGCGAATATGCCAGAGGAGTAATTCAGCCAAATCTCAAAAAGATATGTTTATTAATGTGTCCATAACCCATTCCGTCAGCTTGAGATACAGTGTCTTTGAAGCTGATGGAATGGATTGGGGCACACTAAAAGAGCCATTTTTCCACAATTTGTTTGAATTACTTCTCGGACATGTCCACATGGTGTTACGTTAATTATGTTAATTGGCAAATGGCTCTGAGCACTATGGGACTCAACTGCTGAGGTCATTAGTCCCCTAGAACTTAGAACTAGTTAAACCTAACTAACCTAAGGACATCACACACATCCATGCCCGAGGCAGGATTCGAACCTGCGACCGTAGCGGTCTCGCGGTTCCAGACTGCAGCGCCAGAACCGCGCGGCCACTTCGACCGGCTAATTTTGTTAATTAATTACATTCATTCGCCATTTGCAACGACGTTTTCCTGCCTTCAATATGTACGTCCTAAAGCAATGTCGTACGAAGCATATGTGCTGTTAGACTCGTTAGTCCAATGCTCTGGATGCAGAATGAGTAGAATACATAAAATATTAGTCCACGTTATTAAAATACAGATATGAAGATTTATTTAACTTGTACAGTTCATTTCAACAGGAATGTTCTGATTGTTTACAACTGTCTCTGAGTGGCTCCAAGCACTAGAGGACTTGACATCTGAGGTCATCAGTCCCCTAGACTTAGAACTACTTAAACCTTACTAACCTAAGGACGTCACACACATCCATGGCCGAGGCAGGATTGGAACCTGCGAACGTAGCAGCAGCATGGTTCCGGAGTGAAGCGCCTAGAACCGTTCGGGCACAATGGCAGGCAACTGTCTCTGAGAATTAAAGTACGGCTTGGTACAGACAAATTTCAAGGACCGTTCACTTGAAGTATAATTGACATACTGTTCACACCATATTCTGCCAAAGACAATTAAGACATTGGCGGCCGGTCTATGACGATCCTGTAGTCGTGAAAGGTGACTGCGACTGCGAATTGGGCCAAGTATTCCTCTGCTCAAACCTAATTAGACCGTCAATTGCGGTGGGACAGCGAAGCTCTCGGAGAAATTTCTCATCCATTGATGCTACATCTACATTTATACTCCACAACCCACCCAACGGTGTGTGGCGGAGGGCACTTTACGTGCCACTGTCGTTACCTCCCTTTCTTGTTCCAGTCGCGTATGGTTCGCGGGAAGAACGACTGCCGGAAAGCCTCCGCGCGCGCTCGAATCTCTCTAATTTTACATTCGTGATCTCCTCGGGAGGTATAAGTAGGGCGAAGCAATATATTCGATACCTCATCCAGAAACGCACCACCTCGAAACCTGGACAGCAAGCTACACCGCGATGCAGAGCGCCTCGCTTGCAGAGTCTGCCACTTGAGTTTGCTAAACATCTCCGTAACGCTATCACGCTCACCAAATAACCCTGTGACGATATGCGCCGCTCTTCTTTGTATCTTCTCTGTCAACCCGACCTGGTACGGATCCCACACTGGTGAGCAATACTCAAGCATAGGTCGAACGCGTATTTTGTAAGCCACCTCCTTTGTTGATGGACGACATTTTCTAAGGACTCTCCAAATGAATCTCAATCTGGCACCCGCCTTACCAACAATTAATTTTATATGATCATTCCACTTCAAATTGTTCTGTACGCATACTCCCAGATATTTTACAGAAGTACATGCGGTGACTAACTCTTCTGTAGTTTCATTGTGAGATGCAAAACCTTGCTTTTGCACCTCGTTCGTAAGACGACACCACATCTGCTGTAGGAAAATCTCTGTGATGACAATAACTGAATATGTGAAGTCGAATCAGATCTTATGCGAAAGGATCCAGTAGAATTAGATTAATTCTGCATACCAAACGTACGTAATTCGTTACAATCGTTTTGCGTGTGCTGTTTTTGGAGTGGTTGTCATGCCTGATGAAATACGAAATAAAGAGCCAGATCCACCACACGGGGTTGCAATACATAAAGAACAAAAGCCAGACAAGGAATTGGAAGTGAACGAAAACGGCTCTGAGCACTATGGGACTTAACTTCTGAGGTCATCAGTCCCCTAGAAGTTTACTTAAACCTAACTAACCTAAGGACGTCACACACATCCATGCCCGAGGCAGGATTCGAACCGGAGACCATAGCGGTCGCGCAGTTCCAGACTGTAGCGCCTAGAACCGCTTGGCCACCCCGGGCGACGGAAGTGAACGGGCAATGTTTTGCGGCAGTTTGGCAACGGCGAACAGTTCAGCCACGAGTTGGGCACTCTTATTGTAGGAAGACATCTACAGTATGTGAGGTGTCAACTACCGAATAATTTTAATCGGGCTGTAGTGCACCAGCATGCGACGAACAAGTGGCGTGGCCTTCCTCGCCCGCCTGGGAGAGACGGATCCCGGCGAGGCGGCGGCGCCGGCTGCGCCTCGATCTGCAGAACTGACCTGAGTCGCGCCGGCGCGTCGCGGCGTTCCGCAAGGCCGCCCGCCGGCTGGCGGCAGATGGCGGACGCGGGCCAGGCCGGCGCGCAGGGGTCAGTGACCCGGCGCGCCATGCGGCAGGTCGGGCACCGCGCGCCGCCGCCGCAGCCGCCGTATCGACCGCCTCCCTCTCGCTCACTGCCAGCTCGCAGCCATCGGCGGGCTGCCGCACCCTCTTCCCCATTTCTTCCATCGGTGTGCGGACATTTGCCACGCCGGACATTTGCCACGATTTTACCTGCTCCGAAGGGTTGGGTCCCTTGTCTCCCCCTCCCCTCCTCCTCCTCCTCCTCCTCCTCACCCGCTGCCCGACGCGCAGTAAAGGTACTTACTGAGCCTTTTCGCTGGTTTACTTAACATAGGACCACAATCTCTATGGATTTTCCGCCACATCTCTAGAGAGAGTTTCGTTGTCGAAATTATTAAATGCATCTCGCATTGAAATCCGCACAAAATTTCGAGCCTCAGTAAAACTTTGCCGGTCTTGGAGATTTTGCGTTCTTCTAAATTATACGGGCCTTTTTCGGTGCGCCTGCTGCAGCTTACTGTCGTGTTTTGTGTACCATGGGGGATCAGTTCCGTCTGTTATTAGTTTATTTGCTATTAATCTCTCGAGTGCTGTTGATACTATTTCTTTGAACTTAAGCCACATATGATCTTCACTTACATAGTTTGGAAGGATTGGAGACTGTCTGTTAGAAAAACGTCAACCGAATTTTTCGTTGCTTTTATAAACAGATATATTTGGTGCTTGGTTTTAGTCAATTTCTTTGTTACGTAATTGAGCCTGTAATGGTACTTGAATTACGTAACCATTACGGCACCTCTACTCAACCTCTCGATACCAGCAATATTCTACTGTGTTTCCGTACAGTAATTGACATATTTCTGAGACAACATTCAGATTTAATTTCATTAATGTAGAGGTACTTTGATACATCGATATATTTATATTGCAGTGATATTATTCTTATGTGTATTCTTTCTTTTGTCACTATGATCTTTGTCGTACTTTGAGTTTTGGGCGCGTAAGCGGTTATTTGAGAGTCAAGTCTTGGTCGTCATGTTGAAAAGACTGAAATTGTAGTCAGTTTATGAAATGTGAACAACAGTGAGGAAGATGTTTTCAAGTATGTTTTCATTGTGATGTTTTGGAATGACTTGCGTGATATTACAACAAAAGTAATTAACAAGAAGTGTAACTTAAATTCGGAGTGCTGATTATCTTTTTAGATCACCATTGTGCTAACTTGCAAAGGTTTAATCTTCAAGAATGGTTTATGAAACACATCTATAAAACTTTTGAATATCGCAGAATAACACCCAGGCCTCTTTGCATCCGAGCTTGGAATCATTACTACCTAGATTTTCGACGATTGAGCCATGAGTTGACAACGAGACCAGCGTGGGAAACACGAAAAGATGAGTGCCTAGTTTGTCCATTATTTCATGAAATGACTTTATTAACTGTGCTCTAATGACACCTGCCACGTAATATAACTCTGTTGTTGCCCGAAAATGCAATATTTAGCAGCATGAGCAACACTACAAATCATAATTAATTTTTGACCTTTCTTGTGGTAGGGTTGTTAGAAGGCTCACTGCGACTGTGTGTTCATTAATCCCTGTAACCGTCGTGATGCTCAGGATTATTTGTGGCTAAGAGGTCAAGTGTGTTTTCGTAACCATTTACAATTTGAACGGCCTCGTGAACTAATTGTTCAAAGTAATTTTTAAAAAACCGTTTAGAACAATTACGGAAGTTGTTTGCTGTCTAAATAGGGTTGGAAAATGTATTTTTGTCAACATACGGAAGGTAGATTGAAGTCCCTGCCACCTATAATTGTATGAGTAGGGTACCTATTTGCGATGAGACTCGAGTTTTCTTTGAAATGTTAGTGCAGATCATTACAACTACAGCTTTTCCCTCCAAAACCTAGGATGTTTTCTCCGTGACCCTCTAAATACCAGAGCTAAACAATGTAGAACAGCAACGTACGTTACAAGCAGGGCATTCTGTATTACTTCATTTCCTTATTTCTAACATTTTAAAATTGTACGTCGACTTAAGATGACATGTCAGTCATAGATGTTCTTATCTCTGTTTATGAACGTACTTTCAGTCATGTTTTGAACATTGTCCCGCTACACTTTATTAACTAATGTTTCGCCGCAAGGGATATCAGATTTTAGAGAGTAAATTAATATGGAGTATGTCGTTCTTCTTTTCAAACATTCACATACCCATTTCTTCTTTCCTTATTGTCTTTTGGGCATGCAGTTGTAGTAATAAAAGTAGGCACAAATGCAGTGAACAAAAAGAAATGATTAGCGTACATTCGCATTCTCTTTACATCGTCCCTTTCTTGTTGCTCTCATGGCGATGGACTGATTCTTTCGCAATCAATAAGCGTGAAAGGAAGCTACCGTACAGACAGAGGGATCTATATTTATACTTGGCAGAACTAATTACATACTGACATAATTGTCAGAATTGCTTTCGTTTGCCAAAAGTTATAAATATTTCGATTTCGGAAAAGAAGCTCTGTATTTCGCCAATATGTCGAAGAAGAAGGTCCCTTACGTACTGGTTGTATCGAGTAAGATGTGGAGACGGCGGGTTGAAAGCGGACAGAAGCAGTACGAGGAAGGGTGTCGCTCACCTGAGGGATCCCTACTCAAGCTACATGGCGAAGGGGCAAGTGTGGCAAATGTCCGGCGTGGCAAATGTCCGGCATTCCTTCCATCCTCTGCTCCTACTTAAGTATTGCTTTCCACGGTCGAAACACTCGAAAGCTAGAAAGTCGATTCACACTGTGTAACGTAAACGTAATACTTTTCGCGTGCATACGACAGGCGTGCAATAGATAACGCAATACTTTTTTCTCTGAAAGCAGGTTGGTTTTATTCAAGATTCCAGTATTCCATATTATTCCTCGCTCTTTTGCTGTAAAACCTTATTTTTTAACATAATCTCCGTTCAGTGCGATGGCCTTGCGTTACCTTACTCGGAGGGCCTGTATATCCGCATACGACCACTGTGCTGGTCACATCGGAGCCAATGTTTGCAACAATAATCTCCTCAACCTCCTTGTACTGCTTCCCAACGAGTGCATCCTTCATTGGGCCAAATACTCTCATTCTCATAAATTAAGGATAATTGCAGAATGTGGTGCCACACAACGTGGCACTACACAAAACTGGCGCTAATAGCATAGGCACATAGGGAACACACACGACACAGATCTGTACGTCCACGGTATTGGTGATAAGTTGAGAAAACCGTCCCGAAACAAATGTGCTGCAAAACGCCACTGTTTCCTGCACATGTACCCCGAAATCATTACGGGATATGATCACCATGCACACGTACACTAGGTGCCGGCATACTCTGGATCAGGTGGTAGAGCAGCTGCTGGGGTATAGCCTCCCATTCTTGCACCAGTGCCTGTCGGAGCTCCTGAAGTGTCGGAGGGGTTTGAAGACGTGCAGCGATACGTCGACCGAAAGTATCTCAGACGTGCTCGATGGGGTTTAGGTCTTCTGTTTCGAAGTACTCCTCCACGATGGCATCTCCGTAGGACCGTTCGTTATCATCCATCAGGAGGAAGGTGAGACCTACTGCACCCCTGAAAAGGCGGACATATTGGTGCAAAATGACGTCCCGATACACCTGACCTGTTACAGTTCCTCTGTCAAAAACATGCAGGGGTGTACGCGCACCAATCATAATCCCTCCCCACACCATCAAACCACGACCTCCATACAGATCCCTTTCAAGGACAAAGGAGTTGGTATCTGGTTCCTGATTCACGACAGATGAAAACCCGTCGAGAATCACTGGTCAGACTATACCTGGACTCGTCCGTGAACACAAATGGTACATATGGCTCTGAGCACTATGCGACTTAACTTCTGAGGTCATCAGTCGCCTAGAACTTAGAACTAATTAAACCTAACTAACCTAAGGACATCACACACACCCATGCCCGAGGCAGGATTCGAACCTGCGACCGTAGCGGTCGCTCGGTTCCAGAGTGTAGCACCTAGAACCGCACGGCCACTCCGGCCGGCTCCGTGAACACAACCTGGGACCACTGTTCCAATGACCATGCACTGTATTCTTGACACCAGGCTTTACGGGCTTTCCTGTGACCCGGGGTAAGTAAAATGCACCTTGCAGGTCTCCGGGCTAATAAACCATGTCTGTTCAGTTGTCTGTAGACTGTGTGTCTGGAGACAACTGTTCCAGTGGCTGCAGTAAGGTCACGAGCAAGGCTACCTGCAGTATACCGTGACCCTCTGAGGGCAGTGATGGTGAGATATCGGTCTTCTTGTGGTGTTGTACACTATGGGCGTCCCGAACTGTAGCGCCTGGACACGATTCGTGTCTGCTGGGATCGTTGCCATAATCTTGAGATCACACTTTGTGGCACACGGAGGGCGTGTGCTACGACCTGGTGTGTTTGACCAGTCTCCAGTCGCCCTTGTATTCTACCCCTCATAACGTCATAGATATGTGTTCTTTCAGCCATTTTCGACACATAGTCACCATTAGCACGTCTGAAAACGTCTGCACACCTACTCGCTGCACTGTACTCTGCTAGCGCCACCGTGCAGCGACCGCAGGTCAAATGCACCGCATGGTCATACCCCGAAGTGATTTAAACCCGCAAACCGCCCACCAGAGCGTTGTTTCACCATGTATCAGCATTATCCTTAATTTATGAGCATGAGTATAGATGGAAGGTGCGAGATCCAGGCTGTAGGGTGGATGAGGAAGAACAGTCCACTGAAGCTTTGTAAGCTCCTCGCATGGGCACAGTCTTGTGTGTAGCCTTGCGTTACCATGGAGGAGAACTTCGTTTCCATTTTTATGGCTACGAGAGAGTGTCCACACGTTCCACTACTACAGAAGTCACAGCTCTGTGCGGCTGGCTGGCACACGGGAGATCGGACAGGTTTGCGGAAACTTGTTGCAATCATGATAGACGTCTCGTGCAGCGAGTCACCGTGCTTTCGTTCATGGCCAAATTTCCATGGACAGTCTGCAAGCGCCTATGAATATCTGCAATGCTCTGGTTTTCCGCCAAAAGAAACTTAATGACAGCTCTCTGCTTTGCACGCAACTTCGTAACAAACGCAATGCTCTGGTTTTCCGCCAAAAGAAACTTAATGACAGCTCTCCGCTTGGCACGCAACTTCGTAACAAACGCAATGCTCTGGTTTTCCGCCAAAAGAAACTTAATGACAGCTCCCCGCTTGGCACGCAACTTTGTAGCAAACGCAATGCTCTGGTTTTCCGCCAAAAGAAACTTAATGACAGCTCTCCGCTTGGCACGCAACTTTGTAGCAAACGCAATGCTCTGGTTTTCCGCCAAAAGAAACTTAATGACAGCTCTCCGCTTGCCACGCAACTTCGTAGCAAACCCAATGCTCTGGTTTTCCACCAAAAGAAACTTAATGACAGCTCTCCGCTTGGCACGCAACTTCGTAACAAACGCCATTTTGAAGGCTACATATAGTGCCAGCACGTTTCGGTACTTCATGAATTTCTAGGGACTAAAGCGGGAATATTCCACGATGTTCAACAAATTCCACATTTTTTTCAACCCATATTGACTGAGGAAAGTGTATTGCATTACTTACTGAATGCACCTCGAACTTTTACCCGAATTTCGTTCGAAAACAGTGTGTTTTTTTGTACGCCATCGAATTCACATAATTGCTCGCAGTACACAAATGGAATATAATCTGTTATCAGCAGTGTTCTGCTCTTAGGCAGGTTTTCACATGGTAACTCTCCGCGTTCTCCTGCCTTCTGTCATCCTCCTTAAGTCCACGTAACTCCCACTTCCCTTGATGTTGCCTATTTATCTTGTATCTGATCCTTCCTCTCAATCTCCTCCCACAAGGCAGACCTCTCAAAGCATCTGTTAGCAAGCATTCTCATCTCGCCAAGTGTCCCATCCAGTACTCCTTCCTTCCACTTATCACCTGCAGCAGCCTTCTCCTCTTACCAACCCTTACCTACACTCTTTCGCTACTCACTCTATCCATCCAGCTTATCCTCTTCATTCTCCTCCATATCCACATCTCAAATGCTACTACCTTTTTTCATCTTCACATCCCAGTATCCATGTTTCTGCCCCGCTAAGTGCCACACTCCAGACGAAATACTTGGCAAGTCTTTATCTCAGAATTTTATGTAGTTTGCCACATAATAGTCTTCCTGTTCTACTGAATGTTTCCTTCGCTATAGCAATGCGACTTTTCACATCCTGATGGAATCTCAAGTCTTTAGTGATAGTACTTCTAAGACATTTAAATCCTCTTACAAGGCTAATAATAGCTTGTGCTATCTTAATACACTGACAGAAGGAGCCATAAACACCAAGGAAGAGTTGTGCACATTAACGAAAATTGGTATTCATGTTTCTACATCTGAAAGATGTCTCTTCAACTTTCGCACCAGTCGCATACGAGTGGAGCTGTCAGTGTCACTATAAGGATGTAAACCAGGTTTGCTATAGGTACACGCTCTAAAGGTCGTGAGCGTTAGTCACCCGAAGATTGGATGTGGTGAGTTGATGTTAGTCAAAATTGCCTCTAAGACGACTAAAACGCCATTAGTAACACCTCACTGAGTTTGAACGCGGTCGTGTAATAGGGATACGAGAAACAGGATGTTCCTTCTGCGATATTGCAGAGAGACTTGGCAGGAATGTAGCCATCGTCGCCAGCGGTCGACACGAGAATGTACAAGTGCAAGAAGACCAGGAGCTCTATTCTATTCTGTTCATACCGATCGGTGTAGGTTAGTCTCGGTAGTGACGTCGTTTTAGGTTCTTCATCCGAATTTCTTATTCAGCAAACTTCTTAGACCTGTTACCGGACGGTCCTCCCGCCGATTTTTCGACAAGTGTACCGAGAGAATTTGGATTTCGGTATGGCCCAGTCGTTCGGTTAGTTGTGGTTTATTTACACCTATAATTGGTTATTTTAAACATATTTAGCGGTTTTAGCTTTGGATTTAGTGACTGGGTTACTAAAGAATCAAAATGGTTCAAATGGCTCTGAGCACTATGGGACTTAACATCTGAAGTCATCAGTCCCTAGAACTTAGAACTACTTAAACCTAACTAACCTAAGGACATCACACACATCCATGCCCGAGTCAAGATTCGAACCAGCGACCGTAGCGGTGGCACGGTTCCAGACTGAAGCGCCTAGAACCGCTCAGCCACATTGGCCGGCGACTAAAGAATCACTACAGGACGCGTCCGGTTGGAAAGCGAGTGCATAATAGACTATTTTCCTTTGTTAGAAATTTGGTTAGGTTAGGTTGTTACTGTGAATGATTACAACATTCAAAAAACGTTTTCGATCAATATTCTCGCAAAATACTTGTTATTTTTATGCAATTAAGAGTTTAAAGGTCATTAATTATCAAAACATCAGCTCTGCTTACATATATCACATCAGTGTTAGCAGAAATTACTAGAGGCTTCGAGTACTCTTTTCCGCAAATGGTTTACTTATTAACTATCGAAACGCGTTTAAAACTTTTAAGTAACAATGCAAAGGAATTTCGTGAAGTCTAATAGAGGCTTACGCCCGCATCATTCGGCAACGAAGTCAGCCTGCTTCTCTCTCGAATGGAATTACATAAAACAAAGCACTGACATCAAGAGAGTTGTAGTAGCGAAGTTGGTAAGGCGACGAACTGCCCGCGCAAAGGGCGTAGGTTAGTATAGCGCTGGATGCGAAAACAATTTTTTTTTTTTTCTCTTCGTGTTTGCAGCACATACTGAGACTTCGTTAATCGTCAAAGTTAAGCATTTTTATGAAATATTCGTTCTAATTTAGACGTAAGAGCACGCTTTCGCAGTAACGAGTATCTCCGATTGCGTGACCTCCATATGTTTAACAAATGAAAGATGAAATTACTGTGCGTGAAAAAATTGACACTGATATTTATACTACTTCTCGTCACAAATAATTCATCTTTTTTTTCGGAATCCGCAGCGATTACCGAGAGTGTGGTCAGAAAGGAATCTAAGAGCACAACGTAAATTACTGCGAATGAAACTAGCAGCAATCGTTTTTATGCCCTAGTTTGTCACAAGTATTTATCTGTGATCGAATCCTTAACAATAGTAGACAGAGATTAATGGTTCCCGGCCACAATATTTTCAGACTATACCATCTTATATGAAACATTTCGATTCATCAGATGCATGTTATAAACCATAACTAACATCTACAGCTATACTCGCCACACGCTCTCTAAAAGGCGATTTTT
The DNA here is from genome assembly GCF_021461395.2 of Schistocerca americana. NCBI lineage: Eukaryota > Metazoa > Arthropoda > Insecta > Orthoptera > Acrididae > Schistocerca > Schistocerca americana. The sequence goes on from NC_060124.1 coordinate 316,124,669, forward strand.
TAAACTTTGTTTTTATCAACCAAATAATTAATGTATCATATAGGGAAGTAGGCTACGTCGTCATTAGGATCTCTAGGAGCGAGCTACAGCCACATTCCATTCAACTCTTATTGTTTGACGCTCTCTTAAAAAATTTTGCGGGTTCGTGGGGATGTGTTCCACGTATGCAACTAACTGAAGGCAGTTTATTCCCATACTCGTTTCGCTCCCTTTATTTGTGAAGCATCATCAAAATATAGGAAGCGAAACGGGCATGGCAGAAAACAAACAGCCCTTCATGAATATTGAAGCAACTAATGAACGACGGAAAACAGAAAAAATAACGAATTTTTCGGGTGTTTCTATAGATATATTTGTACAATGTGGTATTACGCTCCATTCGTAACTCATATACCGAAATGAAAAATCCAAAACAAGACGTCGATGTGAATGAGGATAAAATGACATATGTGACATTTACGGCAGTTTCCAGAACACAGTCACGCATTCACGGAAGCCCGTGGTCACCAAAATTTGAACAGTATTCCATACTGTAACCACACTTTTCGCTACTGTGAAGAATGGCATTCCTGTGTCGGCTGCTAGCTGCTTCGAGTTCGTGCCGCTGTGGCGCTGCAGTCCGCATCTGCACACCTGTGGTAGATTGCTTTTCATTGGTTGGCGTGAGGAGAACTGACAACAGCGCTTCGGTTCGCTAGGACCGTTCGGCATCGCTTTCGAAATGCTTACTGAATAATGTTGGGGCTCCGTTTCGAAAACAAGACCATTCGGTACATTCGCCTACCGAACAGATCGGCAAAATGGCGGAAAGATACAGAATAGGACCCCAGGCTCCAGACACCCACATGGCACTACCGAGAGGGATGACAATCGTGTTCAGCGTATGGCTCTGGCGCATCGCACTGTATCTGCAGTAGCAGCTGACACTACAGTGACACAACGAACTGTTACAAATCCATTACTTAAAGTGGAGCTCCGATTCATAGTACCTGTACTGTGCATTCCACTGACCCCAAACCACTACCATTTCTGACTTCAGTGGTGTCAAGTGAGAGGTTAGTGGAGGTCAGGGTGGAGGTCGGTTTCTGAAGAAACTTGGTTCTTCTTTGGTGCGAGTGATACCTGTGTGTTGGTTCGAAGAAGACCAGTTGAGGGTCTGCAACCAACCTCTCTGCATGCAAGACAGTGGAGTTATGATCTGGTGTGCAGTTTTGCATGACATCAGGAGCACTCTCGTGGTTATCACACACACTCTGAATGCAGATCTGTGCATCAGTTTGGTTATTCGACGTGTTGTGCTCCCATTCGTCAACAGCATTGAAGGGGGTGTTTTCCAACAGGATAACGATTTCCACATACCGCTGTAGTAACATAGCATGCTCTACAGAGTGTCGATATGTTACCTGCTCTATCGCCAGATCATTCCCCAATCGATCACATATGAGACATATCAGACGACAACTCCAACTTCATTAACAAACAGCATTATCCGCTTCTTTATTGACCGATCAAGTGCAACAGGTACGGAAATCCATGCAACAAACTGACATCTTGCATGTGTACAACACAATGCATGGAAGTCTGCATGCTTGCATTCAACATCCTGGCAGTTACACCGGTTATTAATGTACCAGCATTTCACATGTGCAGTATCTTATCCTGAACTTGTGATCCTGCGATGTTGATCACATAAATATGTTACCTAGACGAATGTATTACCAAAATTTCATTACTCTATATTATTTTTTGGTGCTGCGATTTCTTTTCCGTCAGTGCATTTGCCAGTCTCCTCCTTTGCTGATCAGCATATTGTTTTTGACGTATCGATTCTCAGCCCATATTTCACACTAGCTTCACTCGGATCTGTTAGCATTTTATTTACAGTTCGTTCACTTTCTGTCAGTAATACCATGTCATAAGTGAATCTAACACACTTTATTCTCTTTCCTCCAATACAAATTCGTCTTTTTCCATCTCAGCTTTTCGCAATAATCTCTTCCACGTAAAAGACGAACAACGTAAAGGAGAGACAACAACCTTGTGTAGCGCCCATTCCAACGCTTCTTGCTTCCCACATTTAATTTCCAGTCCTTATTCTAATTTTCTGTTGTAAATGTAGATTCTCTATCAGTCGTTTCTCCTTCCCGTCGATTCCTTTCCTCTTCAAAATATCCATCAGGCCCGTTCCGTTTTACTCTGTCAAAAGCTTTTCCCAAATCAATACCAACAGTATTAATTTCTCTAGCTTTTTCAATATATCTTTCCCCTATGATACTCAACATGCGAGTACCATCTCTTGCTCTGTTTCCTCTTCTAAATCCGAACTGTTCCTCCTCAGTCCATCTATCCAACTTGCTGTAATTTAAGTAAAATGTTTTAAATTCTGTACGTAAAGAGGAAGTAGTAGTTGAAACAGTTTTTATTTCCTTTTTCAAGATGCTAACGATGAGGACAGTCAGTGAGACCATTTGTTCATTTCTTTCTTTTCATTAATCAAACTTCAGACTGTTTCTTATAAAAAATGGATTACGGCCTTTTAGTTTTAAACGAAAATCTATACAAAAGAGATTGTAAGTAGGCTGTTTAGGTTTTTTTATTGGTAACGCCACGTAGCGCTCAGTATGAAAATCACTGGCTGTGCTGTGTACAGTCTGTGGCTAGTTTGCATTAATGTCTGCCATTGTAGTGTTGGGCAGCTGGATGTTAACAGTGCGTAGTGTTGCGCAGTTGCAGGTGAGCCGCCAGCAGTGGTGGATGTGGGGAGAGATGGCGGAATTTTGAGAGCGGACGATCTGGACGTGTGTCCATCAGAAACAGTACATTTGTAAGAATGGATGTCATGAACTGCTATATATATTATGACTTTTGAACACTATTAAGGTAAATACATTGTTTGTTCTCTAACAAAATCTTTCTTTTGCTAACTGTGCCTATCAGTAGTTGGTGCCTTCAGTAGTTTGAATCTTTTATTTAGCTGGCAGTAGCGGCGCTCGCTGTATTACAGTAGTTTGAGTAATGAAGATTTTTGTGAGGTAAGTGATTTGTGAAACGTACAGGTTAATTTAGTCAGGGCCATTCTCTTGTAGGGATTATTGAAAGTCAGATTGCGTTGAGCTAAAAAAAAATATTGTGTGTCAGTTTAAGCACAGTCCTGTATAATTGTTCAAAAGGGACGTTTCATATGTCGACCCTTAGCCGAGGACATCTCACTGAAATCTTCTGATTTTTTCTTGTAGTTTGTGTAATTAGTGCAGTTTTTGTTTATTGCTAGCGCGTAATTGTAGAGAGAATCTCCTTTGTAGTTGCGGTCTTTCATTGTTGTACAGTAAAACAGTTGTGGCATGCATGTAGATTTGCACCAAGTCTTTCGCAGCTGCGCTTGCGATTAACTAGATATTATTTTCAGTGCTATGTTAATGTGTTTTCTTATTTTTGCTCTTCAATTGTGCTTTTCTGTGTTATCCTGTGAAATATTGTGACAATTATGGCGTGTGAAAAACGTAATACTAGGCTCCAAAGTAAACTGAGAAATGACAGTGAAGACGAAAGCAGCGTGTTAGCGCCACCGTGTGATGAATTAACTAATGTTCAACATAGTAATTTGGTAATTGTGCATAGGGAAATGGAGTGGGCGGCAAACAATGGTGTAGACAGTGAAACAATTAGTGAACAGGGAAGCATGATCGATCGATCGGTCGGCAACAGCCCGCCTCAGGAATCGGGAATGACAGGACACAATCTTGCAAATACTGCAGATTCAGGTTTTGGGTCCTCACCGTTTTCTCAAATAAGTCAAGACACATTTTCTGCTTGTCAAAATGTGAATGTTGCCGGTGCAACTTCACTGCCGAAAAGCACTGAGGAACATGTTTCAGACACCAGTGCATTGTTATTACAGTTAATGCAACAAATGGGACAAAGGCTATGAAAGTTAGACACAATGGAACAAAATCTTCAAAAGTCAGACACAATGGAACAAAATCTTCAAAAGTTAGACACAATGGAACAAAATCTTCAAAAGTTAGACACAATGGAACAAAATCTTCAAAAGTTAGACACAATGGAACAACACCAGAGACAAACACAGCAACAGTTAGACGCAATGGAACAAAAGCTTCAAAAGTTAGACTCAATGGAACATACGCTTGAACAAACACGTGAAGATTTAACTACTGAGTTACATAAAATCGAATCGAAATATCAAAAAGTCTGTAATGACGTAAAAACACAAATTTGTGAGCATTTTCAACCTATTTTTTCGCGGCATGAAAATACATTACAGAATCAAGCAGCCATAAAAGAACTTCTAACTATTGTTCGTGAAAATCATGAGACCTTGCAAGCTAAAATTGACTCAGTTACATCTACCGATTCGGTTACGCAACTTGCAAAAACTCAGGAAAACTTAAAGGACACAGTAGATACGATTTCAACACAAATGGACACTCTGAAATTTGGTTCAGAAAAACACACTGAGGAAATAAGTACACTATCGGAGAAAGTAGCCGAACTTTCGGATCAGTTCACTAACTTATCTGCAAAGGTAGATGATGATCTGAATGACACAAGACCTGTAGCCATCACTGACACAGAAGAGTATGAACAAATTAAGAAATTCAAACAAAATCAGAATCAAATTAATACGCAACACAAAAGAGAAATCCGGGAAGTACAAGATCAGTTGGCACAAGTAATACAAAAATTACATATTTCAGAGGACACTCGCGCTCCAACACGGGAAGAGGGACTTAGAAATACGGATCAGCCACAAAATAATAACACAGGGCATTTCGAAAATGACGACAGACGATATAATCATAACGACAGACCTGAATTTCATCAGAACTAGCGGGATTCAAACAGGGCAGGAACCTCTCGACAAGGCGAATTTGTAGAAGTTAGGTCTCCTAATCCCAATAACAACGCGCGCCAACAAAGAGACAGACAATGACTGGTACTGCAGGCAGCCACGTGCGCCAACTGGCTCAGAGAAAAATAACATAGACGCTAACCTTGAGAAAAATTTTAGCATTTCTTACTGATGTATACAACATGATAATTGCTTTGAAGTTGAAACTCTGCGCACTAGAAAGGGTAAAAGATTGCACCACATTTCACACGTAAAACTGTTTATTGAAAGATAATCTGATTTTTAACTTAGTCTTTGCCATAAAACTTTTCACTTCACGCTACTAGTACAATTTGTCACACTGAGAAACTGCTAACATGCAACAATGTTTTGGAGTTAACTATCCAGTCTAGATCCTAGGGAACATTTTTAAACAGAAATTACGAATGTATTGTTATAGTGAACAGACGACACAGTGTTGTTATTTTATATTCATGCTTGTTAGTTGCACGATTACGTAACGACTATCAGGCTTACATACTTAGAACATATACTGGTACTGCTAATGAGATTTTAATGCAACATTTTGGTTTACTTGAAAATGCATTCTGGATTTAAAGTACTCACTGTGAGATACCAGATGATACAGTGGTTAGTTTATGTGACAGCTACACGATTTTATCACGACGCTACTAATGAGTGACAATTTACAATGTTGCTTTTGCGGTGTATCCGTTTTATATCTGCACAGTTTTTCTGAATTCTTCAGGAAAGGAAAACATGTTTTAGTAGAACTTTTGTGGTATAGCTACAATGAGACAGTCTTTTCCGTAGCACAACAATACGTTACAGCACAGTACTTTCTTCATCACGGCAATAAGCGTAATAAGTAAGATATCTATATGCAAAGCATTTCACTTTTGTTTATCGTGAGGTAAATACATTGACTTCTACAGAACTTAGCTTTCAGAGGACGATAACTACGACACTTCCACAGAGATTATCTTACAACAAGACGCACAGTTTAGCGCAACAGTACACGTGATTAATTTTGTACTTAAAACATTTATATTTAAAGATTTTTGAATTACAATGATACAAAGGTTTTCCATGATACATTTCATTCCATTGCTGTAATCTGTAACACCTGAGGGTATAATTACATTAATCCTCAGAGGGGTACACGCCTACTTTGTGTACCATGTGTTTGGCAAGCACAAGAAGTCCTAGCTAATATTGTATTTGCTTTTACAACTTTACACATCGGAACCATATTTCTCTAACACATAAATTACACAGCTATCTGATCATTTAACTGGGAGAGACAAACATTTATTTTACTACATCAGTGGCAGATGTTTACGTAATTACACAGTTGGATAACTTCACACTTATGAAATTGTATTTTGTCTGTACTTTGTGAACTGTTCATATTTTTTCGGAACTATTGTGATACTACGAGAGCTTTGAATGATGTATTTGGTAAGGGATAATGATTTTTGAAGTACGTTTGAGGTAGATGACTTTATTGAAGGTCTTGAAATTATTGAAAGAAGCTGCGACAATTCTGAGATGTGATTGATCTGTTATGATCTTATTATTACAATGACGATGTGTATTATGCTGTTGAGGTATGTTTATGATCAATAAGCTGAGAATCGTACTTTAAGAGTTATGAAATGTGTGTAAATGCATGAATGTATCACAATGCAGGTGAAAATTTTTTGCACACTGTTATATTCATAGGATTTTGTTTCTACACATTTGCAATGCAAATTCTCGACCTGTGAAATTTGTTATATGAGACTGTCACTGTAGTGCAAATTGGCGTCGTAAATATTTCGGTAAGAAAGTTAAGCGACCTTCACGTAATGTGTTGTGGGCACTCAGCTGCACACAGTAGCCTGGAAAAAAGTCATTAGTGTGTGCCTTTCAGAGGCAAAGGTGGAGAAAAAAGGAAGCCATTATCCTCGCTATTGACATTTCTTTGTAGAAAGCATCGCAAATACGGCACACTCAAACTTGAAAACATAAGATTATACTGTGGAGCTCTAAATTTATGATATTTGCTAAAATGCCTAATGAAATGATGAGAAACATTTTACATCTATTGTCTTTCTAGTTGAAAGTTTGCTCATTTTGTTTAATATCTAGTTTCTAGCTGCACTGCAGCATTGGTTAAAATAAAATTTTATAGATGTACTAATATAGATATTTTATGCCTACAGATCCAGTAAATAATAACTTTATGATCTACTTAAAAAAAACGAAGGAGCACAAAAAGACATATCCCTTCACAGGACTTGCATACATAATTTTCTTTCCAACTACTTGGTAATATTTTTCGTAGAATAAGTTGTGATGCACCACTTTAATTACGTAGACATTAAGATGTGAATATACATTTCCGTTAGCTGCATTGTTGTCTTTTGTGTACTATTTTTTTTTTTTTTTTTTTTTTTTTTTTTTTTTTGCTTGAGGTTTTTCATGTTCAGATATAAGTTATAGCATTTGCTGCTGCTGTTTGCCATGCATAGTGCTACTGAATGTCACTTTGTATTACTCTGTTAAGCCAGTTTTACTACTGATTTATTTTTCGTGTTGCTGCACATTGGCTCATATTAGTTGTAATGTTGCATTTGCTCTGCTAATTTAGATTTGCTGCTGCTTGCTTTACCAATTTCCATTTTTTTGTCATTGCTGTTTGTGTTAATTGTTTTGTACTGCTGCATTGCCTCGTCCCTTAGTATATATATCAGAGCTCAGTAGATTTAAGTTAGCTTAAGGTGGGGTAGGCTATGTATGAGAACGAGTTGTGATGAATTGTATGAAATGCGTTGAGAAGCTATAAGAAAATGGTTTGGCCAAAAAAGGATTTTGAAAAAGGATATGAACAAAAATTAGGGTTTAGGGACAACAGGTTTAGGTAGGATTTTCTTGGAAATAAATGATGAGGTAAAATAATGGATAATAAATGATGAGGTAAGAAATATGTGAACATATAAATACAGAAAGCATGCTTGGACAGGATTTTTTTGATGGAAACAAATGTTGAAATAAGACGAAAGATCTATGGAATGAAGTTTTGGGTTGGACTGCAGTACCAAATGTTACACTGAAAACAAACCCTGTCATTTCCTCCTGTGTTATTCTGCTATGTGTTTGTGTACTCTTGGTAATTTGTGTTTTTCCTGTCTTTATGTGTTTAGCTAGTACGATTTATGTTGTAGAATTTTTCTGGTACTAAGCCACATTCACTATGAGGAGGAATACTGTTATCCTCAAATATAATTTGCGTTAATAATATGTTATTTTCTTTGTAAAGATGTTTATAGACATTGTTAATCTGTTCTGTTTCAATGCTCATGTGTGAAATTAATGTTTCGAAAACTATTCTCATTATTTTATATATTTACTTATGTCATAATTCCTGTAACACTGATGTATATGTCTATTTCTATTCTTATGTAAAGCCCATATTATTACAAATGTTATCTGTACTATTACGTTCTTTAATTGGACATCAGCGCAGACACTATTCTCTGTATTCTGAGGGGGGAGGGGACTATGATGTCTTGCTTTCTCCTCCATACGCCCCACCCTTTCAAATGCAGGGGATGGACGAACACAAGAAAGCACTGAGACAAACGCATGCCTGTAAACAGATGCAGATGCTAGCCAAGTCTGTAAACGGCGCTGTTGTATTTGACAAGGATCGGCGCATCCCGGTGTCCTCAGTACGTTGCAAGTATCAGCAGTGGTCAGAACATTGTTCTGTGTAGTTGTTAGTGCATTATGTCGGAGATGAGTGAATTTGACCCGTGGACGAATTGTTACTGGTCGTATGGTGAGTGCTTCTGTAAGCAATGTAGCCAAAGTATCTGATTCTTCAAGTAGCACCGTATCAAAGATTTATACCGCATATAAGGAATGAGGAAAACATCATCGGCTAAGACACAACGACGAAGAAAGTGTGTCGAGTGATCATGACAAATGATGGTTGAAGATGATTGTGACGAAAAATAAGAGGACGACAGCTCCAGAAGTCACCGCAGAACAGAATGTCACACTGACGAGCTCCATCAGCAAGAAAACAACCCGAAGGTAACTCCATATGGTGGGAATTGCAGAGCAAGCTGCTATTCCAAAACCACACATTACTGTTGCAAATGCCCGCAACAGGAAGACATGGTGCCAACGTCATAAAAGCTGGACTACGGAGCAATGGAAAAAAGTGGTTTGTTCGAGTCTTCGAGTCTTGCTTCACACTGTTTCCAACTTCTGGCCGAGTTTGCGCCCCAATAGTCAAACACGGCGGGGGTTCACTGATGATTGGCCAGCCATATCGTAGTATTTAAGGGTCCCATGGTTACTGTGGAAGGTCTCGCTATTGCCAAGGATTATGTGACCATTTTCGCTGACCAGGTCCATCCCATGGTACAATATTTGTTCTTCAATGGTAATGCTGTGTTCCAGACGGCAGAGCCAAAGTTCACAAAGCTTGCATCATCGAGGATTGCTTTCGTGAGCACAAGGATTAATTGTCGCATGTTCCCTGGCCATCTCAGCCATCAGATCTAAATATTATTGAGCCTTTGTGGTCTACTTCAGAGAGACGGTTGCGTGGTCAGTATTCACCTCCATAATCGTAACCCAAACTTTCCACTATTTTGCAGGAAGTACGGTACGAGGTTCCCTTGAAAACTGTGCAGGACCTGCATTTAACCATACCGAAAATGCAAACTGTTTCTCTACACCGAATTAGGCATGATCATAATTGTGTTTCTGGCGTTCCCATATTTTCGCCCATCCCCCATGTTGTTGTTGTTGTTGTGGTCTTCAGTCCTCAGACTGGTTTGATGCAGCTCTCCATGCTACTCTATCCTGTGCAAGCTTCTTCATCTCCCAGTACCTACTGCAACCTACATCCTTCTGAATCTGCTTAGTGTATTCATCTCTTGGTCTCCCTCTACGATTTTTACCCTCCACGCTGCCCTCCAATGCTAAATTTGTGATCCCTTGATGCCTCAAAACGTTTCCTACCAATCGATCCCTTCTTCTAGTCAAGTTGTGCCACAAACTTCTCTTCTCCCCAATCCTATTCAATACCTCCTCATTAGTTACGTGATCTACCCACCTTATCTTCAGCATTCTTCTGTAGCACCACATTTCGGAAGCTTCTATTCTCTTCTTGTCCAAACTAGTTATCGTCCATGTTTCACTTCCAATACATGGCTACACTCCATACAAATACTTTCAGAAACGACTTCCTGACACTTAAATCTATACTCGATGTTAACAAATTTCTCTTCTTCAGAAACGCTTTCCTTGCCATTGCCAGTCTACATTTTATATCCTCTCTACTTCGACCATCATCAGTTATTTTGCTCCCTAAATAGCAAAACTCCTTTATTACTTTAAGTGTCTCATTTCCTAAACTAATTCCCTCAGCATCACCCAATTTAATTTGACTACATTCCATTATCCTAGTTTTGCTTTTGTTGATGTTCATCTTATATCCTCCTTTCAAGACACTGTCCATTCCGTTCAACTGCTCTTTCAAGTCCTTTGCTGTCCCTGACAGAATTACAATGTCATCGGCGAACCTCAAAGTTTTTATTTCTTCTCCGTGAATTTTAATACCTACTCCGAATTTTTCTTTTGTTTCCTTTACTGCTTGTTCAATATACAGTTGAATAACATCGGGGAGAGGCTACAACCCTGTCTCACTCCTTTCCCAACCACTGCTTCCCTTTCATGCCCATCGACTCTTATAACTGCCATCTGGTTTCTGTACAAATTGTAAATAGCCTTTCGCTCCCTGTATTTTACCCGTGCCACCTTCAGAATTTGAAAGAGAGTATTCCAGTTAACATTGTCAAAAGCTTTCTCTAAGTCTACAAATGCTAGAAACGTAGGTTTGCCTTTTCTTAATCTTTCTTCTAAGATAAGTCGTAAGGTTAGTATTGCCTCACGTGTTCCAACATTTCTACGGAATCCAAACTGATCTTCCCCGAGGTCCGCTTCTACCAGTTTTTCCATTCGTCTGTAAAGAATCATCCCCCATATACCCTGCTGTCTCTCTCACTGTGAACATTCCGCAATTGCCTATGTTGACGATATCGTATGCCCCATTTTTGTTGCCCTTCATAGCAAGCCATCCTGGGTTTACATTTCAGCAAGATAATGACACGGTGAGAGTTTCTACTGCTTGTCAACCCATGCCTTGCCCAGGAACGTCAGTGGGTCTCTCTCCAACTGAGAACATTTGGCGCATTATGTGCAGGGCCCTTCAGCCATCTCGCGATTTTGAGGAACTAACGCCCCAATTGGACACAATTTGGCACTATATCCCTCAGAAGATGTCCAACAACTCTGTCAAGTAATGCCGATCCGAATAATTCTTTGCATATGGGCTAGAGAAGGACCAACGCATTAAGGTTTTACTTCTTAATCATTCCCACTCCTGTCTTATGGCGTCAGAAACCTAAATTGACAGTTTGTCGACTCTATTGACTAGCTGTAACACGGTATATGATTTGTCCCATAAAGTGACAAATTTGAGGCACACAGATCGATGGTCAATGATATCGTCTATACACCTAGTTACACAGATTCATCTAATTGGACGCAACGAAGGAAGCAGTTTGTCATTGACTGGTTTGCACATGAACTGTGGGGAAATCGGAAAAGAATTGAAGAGTTTGAGATGTTGTGCTGCAGAAATATGCTGGATTTATAAGATAAGAAATGAGAGGGTTTCCTGGAGAATTGATGAAGAAAGTAATACAAAACATGCAAAATACAGGCTACTCATGGAGGAAGGAATAGGATTGTAGTCGTTAGAGCATAATTTATATGGTACTGGGGGCGCCTTTTTTAAGTGGCTAAATTGTAGGGGAACACAAAGATTAGAGTATATCCAAGAGAGTGTAAGGTGTCAAACAAATAACACACCTTACATTGAATTCCTGAAACAGTTCCAGTTAAATTAATATGTCACATAACATAGTTACATGAAAGTGTACGAATTTTGTTAATATGAAGATCGAATAACCAAGCCCTGCATTTCATGAATATAAACCACTAACACTCACACTAGTAATGGCACACAAGTAATTTCACCGACCTGAGCTACAGTTGCAGTTCTGAGGGAAGGAGAATTTTACAATGGTAACACCAGTCCCATGTAGACCGAAAAACTTCGCAGCAGGACACCGAGCGGACACAGTGAGATGCCAGAGCCACTGCGCAGGGCATCAGCAAAAGCCGCCGGCCCTTGTCTCTGCTTTTAATGAAAGCCCTTCAGAAAACCTTTCTATAGGAACATGGCTGGAGATGGAAGATAGACGTCCAGAGAAACCCAGCTCAAAACATTGGTGACTGACAGTAGCCACCTGTGTTAAAACTTGCATGAAAGGAAAAGCTGTTTGTCTCAGTATAACGCAGCGAAAGTTAAATTCTGCCCTACGAAAGAAACGGCACCCGTGATAAGCTACAAAAACTGTAATGGGTGGAGTTATAACAAGCTCTCATTGCCCAGAAAGAAAATGCATGGCCATCGTCCTTGATACAGGCAAATTGCATACGAGTAATTCACTTCTAATCTTGCAGCAAATCGTCGAGTGTTTGAGCAAGGCGACTCACGCTGTGCTGAGATGATTTCGAGAGTCATTATGTGAACACTTATTCACAGGACCGTCTTAAGGAGCTAAACTGGAAAGTCTGCTAGTACGGAGAATCGCACCAAGCACTGACAGTTGTCACTTGCAATTGATTTGAGGGCAACGATGCACATGCTACTCCAGCCAAAGAGCGCGTACCATGCCAGTCAACTTAGCTAGGGAATTTTCGTTATTAAGATTTATTTTTCCTCTATGTATGACTTCATGGCATACCAGTGTTAGCAGAATTACGTACAGGATGGTAAAATATTGATATTAGATGTTCACAATTGTGAAACGAAATTCCTAACTAATATTAAGTTATTTAATGGTGAGATGTGTATGTCTGGGGGTCGATAAAAGTACAAACAAATTAAATACAATTAGGGCCAGAGATATCAACTACGCTAAAATGCAAAATGAAAATGCCCAAAACTGAATGGGGTCTGTATAGGGTACGTAAATATCATTGCAAAGATAATTGCACAATTAAAACAGTTCAATAATTTCAGAGTATAAAGCATTCTGCAGTGGCTGGTCAGTTCTTTCCGTTAGATCGGATATCTCGCGTTTCTGTTTCAATTAAATCCAACATTCGTGAATACGTGTAACTACAGTTCATGGCTGAATGTACAAACATTAGGAGAGATGGAGACGTCCGCAGTTCTGAGTGTCAACTGAATATCACTTGCTGGCGTAGTGTGAGTGCGCGTTTTTACCTTGCATTGGCGGCTGCAGTGGCGGTTGTCGGCGCGAGCTGTGGAGAATCTATTCAAAAACTCTCTCGACTTTAAACACCAGTCTCATACATTTCCTACGTCTTCGGTGAAGCCGAGACTCCTCAGGGAGTGTAGTGGAAGTGACGCTGAGATCATTGTCTGATTACATCACTGTCCGTACTGTGGCACTCTTCTGAACTCTGCATGCGTCAGATGGTATCTTCCTACCTTGCAGGCCGTAGGTTCAACACCAAATTCCTAAAACACTCACAGAGCATCCTTCCGCAACTTTGGTAGGAAGATAGCGCAGAACCAGTCTCACACATGTTAGAATCGATGGATGTGAATGCTACACTGAGAAGACGGCACAGAGGAAGAAATGCGAGTAGCACCAATGTTAAAAACTGTTCTACCATTTTCTATTATTACTTTTGTCGCTGTGTATTTCCACATTGATTTTCATTCTTACCAGTCTTTTCCTTTTTCTTGCTTCACTTTCCTGTAAGTTTTAGTTGTATGTACACTGTCCAGGCACATTAATGTAATCACCTGTCAAAAACCTGTATAACGACATTTTCCAGCGCATACCCCTGCACGATATGCAGGACGAGACTCAGTACGATTCTGGAAGGGACCGACAGATGTAGAGCCAGTGTCTTCACAAGCTACGCCATGTTTCTCAGTTAAGGATCCATGGCGCGAACAGCCCGATTGAGGTGGTCCCATAGATTATCGACTTGGTTTAAATCTGGCGAGTCCAGTGACCAGTGTGATATGGTAAACTCATCCTGGTGCTCTTCGAACCACGCAAGTACACTGTGAGCTGTGTGACATATTGCATTTCCATGCTGGTAGAAGCCATCGTGTTAAAGCAAAACAAACCGCGTGTAGGGATTTACATGGTTCCTAACGATAGATGCGCACATTTGTTAATCCCCTATGTCTTCCTGAATGCCTAGATCACTCATGGAGTACCACGAAAATATTCCCCAGACCATAACGCTCCCTCCTCCGGTCTGGGCACTTCTGACGATTGTTACAGGGTGATTGCTTTAAAACTTTCACGCCGATGGAGCACGAAAAGTGATTCATTTGAAAAGGTCATCTGTCGGTACTCAGTGGACGGGTAGTTTGGTGGTACTGGAGTGCAAATTCGCCAGCCGCTGTGACTGAGCGGTTCTAGGCGCTTCAGTCCAGAACCGCGGGACCGCTAAAGTCGCAGGTTCGAATCCTGCCTCGAGCATGGATGCGTGTGGTGTCCTTAGGTTAGTTAGGTTTAATTAGTTCTCAGTGCTAGGGGACTGATGACCTCAGATGTTAAGTCTCATAATGCTCAGAGCCATTTGAACCATGAACAGGAGTCAGCATTGGTGTTTGAACCAGGAGCCTGCTGCGGAGGCCCATATGAGGCAACATTTGCTGAACTGTCGTTCAAGGGAACCTGTTGGTAGCCCCGCGGCTCACCTGGGCGATCATTTGCTCAACAGCTTCACCTCTCTGCAGCCACTGTTCATTCCTGTCATCTATGGGCCACCGTGGTGCACCCCAGTTCCCATGGCGCTGGTTTTGTGTAGCGCCATCTTGCTTTGCACGGTATACTTTAACCACAACAGCACGCGAACAGTTCACTAACTTGGGCGTTTCCGGCTTGCTTCCATCTTGGCCCGAAACCCAGTGATGATGCCGTTTTGGGTGTCAGATAAACCGCTTCATTTTCACATTACGACGACACTCTATTGTTTTCTGCATCCACCTTAAATGCCTTATATACCCGTCATTGCCAACGCTGTCAGCTGCTGTCTGGTTACTTTATGTTGTCGTCGAACATAGGTGGCAGTCACGTTATTGTGGCTGCATGGCATAGACTTAACACTGACGAAAATGGAAACTGCTGCATCACGAACATTTGACTGAACACTAACAAATTGATATTCCATACTACCTTTGCCTATGTCCGCAGCTCGCAGTCGTGCGATAGCGCTCTCGCTTCCCACGCCCGGGTTCCCGGGTTCGATTCCCGGTGGGATCAGGGATTTTCTCTGCCTCGTGATGACTGGGTGTTGTGTGATGTCCTTAGGTTGGTTAGGTTGAAGTAGTTCTAAGTTCTAGGGGACTCATGACCATAGATGTTAAGTTCCATAGTGCTCAGAGCCTTTTGAAGCATTTTTGAACCTTTGCCTATGAGGTATGTTGTTTATAAATTTTTTTTGCTTATGCGAGCTTATTTTCAATAGAGGAAAAACCTGTTCCTACAGATGGAGAATGGCGTGAGTATATTATGGCTGTTCAATGTTTCTAACTTTCCTGGACTTTTCGGGTGGAGATCACAACATAGGATGTGTAGGGGATGTGCATTCGCATCTTATCGCCGTCTTTCCAGCTTTGAAAAAGTTCGAATCATTTGCATCAGGGACGCAGTAACATGATACTGACAGAACATCCAGGCAGTTGGCTGTAATGTAATGGCTGTAGAATGTGTGCTGATGAATGGGTTCAGGGCAAAATTGTGGCAGTGGGAATGGGCAAGAGGCCTTCCATGAGAGCACTGCGAGACTGCTCTACTCGCTTTGATGAATGAACTCAGGATAGCAGCCGAAATCTGGGCAGAGGTTACTAGCAGAGTGTCACCATAAACCGTCGAAAAAGACGTTACTAGAAACCAGGTACGTATCTCTAGTTGTTATGCGTCCTTTGCTCTGGATACTGTGCCACAGACAACACAAACTTAAATTGTGTAGAGCCACAGTCAGCTGGGACATTAAGTGGCTTTATATTCAGCGATGAGTTTCACTTATGTTTGTGGCGGTCATATCAACGTCAACGTCTCCACTGATGAGCAGGTGAAATGTTACAGGAAATAGCTGTTTCTGAGACTAATACCTCACCAACTCCTGGAAACAGGTATAGCTACCTGCTGGCTACGGCAAGAGGACTAAAGTGATAATTGTTGTCGAAAGGTTGAATGCTCACCAGTATTTGGCAAGAATGGTGGAACCCTGTTGTCATACCCTTCATGACCAGGGTACCAAATGGCACGTACCATTAGCGTAATGGAAGACATCATACTGTGATTAC
This sequence comes from Schistocerca americana, assembly GCF_021461395.2. Classification (NCBI taxonomy): domain Eukaryota; kingdom Metazoa; phylum Arthropoda; class Insecta; order Orthoptera; family Acrididae; genus Schistocerca; species Schistocerca americana. The sequence continues at coordinate 316,140,976 of NC_060124.1, forward strand.
ACCACAAAGGCCTTGAGAAACACACAAATCCTGACGTTCGTGCACCTCATTATTTGTCAAGCATGTTATGTGGTAGTTTATTCCCTTATTGTCCCATAAGCTGTTTTATAATTTAATACACAGATCACAATAGCCAGTGAAGTCAAATCGTTAATGCAGCATGAAAACTGCAAGCAGTATTCACCATTGGCACTGATTGCCTCTCCAATTATTTCTGTATCTCATTACAGTCAACATAGTCGTCTTGAGAGATTCAGAAACTGTTTAGATAATTAAGAAAATTCTTATTTGTTGTTCCATCTCAGTTGCACATTTTTAATTAGATTACATGTTTCAGTCATTCTGGATCATCTCCAGAGTTCAGTAGTTGTGACAGCAACCAGTCTTGTCTACTCAGAAACACTACTCATTACTCTGATATGTGGTACCGAGTAGACAAGATGGGTTTCTGAGGCCTCTACTTAGATCTGAAGATGATCCAGAGTGGTTACAATAAATAATCTAATTAAAACTTTCTATCTGAGATGGGACATAAATAAAAATTATATTAATTTCTATGTAACCCTTCCTCATGGTGGAGTGGGGTGCCTTGCAATCATGATAGCCTGGGACATTTATCCAAAAGGGAAGTTTCACTTAGGGGAATGGAGTAGTCATAAAGTTGTTTTCTGCTGAAAGCCGCACGCCACACAGGAAGAAAGCAGAGGAGGTAGTCTGCTAACTCAATCCAGCAGAGGTGTCGAGTGAGACCAGGTGGCATGCAGTAAACTGCACTGTGCAAGAAGCGAAAAGAATCCTTTCTAGCTAAGATAAGGATCTGAAAGACAGTAGAGAACACGAAGCTAATGTTATCGTGGTGGAGATCACAAAGACAAGAGAGAAAACGAAACTACAAATTGAGAGAGCAGCCATTAAGCCCAGTAGAGGCAGCTGGAATGTTTGTTCAAAATTTTAATAAGGGTTGGCTCAAATTAATTATTGCAGTAGCAATAGCGAGTTCCTGCACATGTGTCCATGGATAGCTTCTGCTCGGCCTTGACTGAAAATCTCTCACGTAGTGGGAGAGATTGTCTGCCTTCTTCGCTGCACCAAGGGAGAAATATTCTTTACTGGTTAACCACGAGAAAATCCCCAAGAGTAGCAAATAGTTAAACTTGTTTATTAGATTATCATTGGTTGGAACTCACAAGGTCTGCTGCAACTGGGCGGAGAGATTCTGTCAGAACCAACTAAGTTTCGTAGACAAAATTTAGAAGACAAAAAAAAGACTGTTCTCCTTAGGATGCCAAAGACAACGCTTGTTCCAGGGCTTGAGACAGTACGCTGGATCTGAGAGCTCCTGAGCGAAATGTCTCCAACTCAGAACAGAACGCAAAGTGTTTTACCTTGCTCTCCCGAGAGTTTTCTTCAAATCATTGACATTTTCCGGAACCATTGACCATATTCGTGACATGTTTATACATCGTTGTTTTATGCATCCATCCACCTATACCAATGCTATAGTTCTCATATTTCATTCCTTTTTCCACTTGTTAAACTTTGTAATCTTGATTCAATACCTAAATGATGTCACTGATATTTTTTGGCAATGAACCAGGTTGTTATAGCTGCCATTCCTTTTCTTCATTCTTTGTGGGATTCCATCATCAGTCTACATCACATCTGCATCTACACAGTTACTACAAAAATGCATTTGCTTTAATAATTGCCACTCCAATTTGCGTATCACACCCGTCCCACTCTCTCCACTATTTCTCGATAATACAAAACTAGCTGCCCTTATCTGATACGGATCCCACACCACCCAGCAATGCTCCAGAAGAGGACGTACAAGCGTGCTGTAGACAGTGTCTTTAGTAGACCTGCTGCGTTTGCTAAGTGTTCTTCTGATATGCTTCAGTCTTTCGCTCCGACTTTACATATGTGATCGTTCGAGTTTAAGTTATTCGTAGCTTTAATTTCTTCGTACTTAGTTGATTCATAGCCTTTAGGTTGGTGTGATTCATCATGTAACCGAAAGTTAGCAGATTCAGTTTCATACTCGTGTGGATGATTTCATACTTCTCATTATTTACAGTCACTTGTCACTTTTCGCATCATACAAATTTCTTATCCACATCATTTTACAATTGTTATTGATCATCTGATGACTTTACAAGACGTAAATGTCGGCATCATCTGCAAGCAATCTAAGGGGCTGTTCAGATTGTGTCCTAAATTGTTTGTATGGTTCAGGAACAGCAGATATTACTTCTGTTTTTATACAAACTGTGACATTATTTACAGGAAATCTCGAATCCATTCGCACAACTGAAACGATACTTCATAGTCATCCAAGTTGATTCTAACTCGCTTGTGAGGAAGGTTGTCAGAAGTATTCTGGAAATATAAAAATATGGAATCAGTTTGAGATTCCCCGTCGATAGCACTCAATACTTCGTAAGAATACTGAGCTAGTTGTGTTTCACAAAAACGATTTTTCCCGAATCCATGTTGGCTATTTGTCAGTAAACTGTTTTCTTCGAGGTAATTCGTAATGTATGAACAGTACGCTAATCAGCCATAACATTATGACCATCTACCCACTGTCAATACAAACATGTCCAGAAGATAGCAGCGTCACCTGGCGAGGAGTGACTGCTAGTCGATCACACGCACGGTGCATGCAGTATCAGTAAGGGTAGTGTTCGTATGTGGAATGGGTAAGGCGCACGATCTATCTCGGTTTGACCGAGGGCAAACGCGGATTTTCCTAACTTCCTTTCTTGGATATTGGGTGTCCTGCGCAATTTTCCAGTCTTTAGATACAGAACTTTCGACGAGTGAACGATTGTATATGATTGCGAAGTATGGAGCAATTGTATCAGTGTACTTTGAAAGGAAGTTAAATAGCGTACAATGTGCACTGGAGGTCTTGTCTTTATTAACTTATTTACGCAGCTTCGCTTCACCGAGGATATGTATGTCTAACAAGGGGAAGGCCTCAGGCACGGCCAACCGATTCGGCTCAAATTTGGCAGGTCGCTTGTGCACAACCTAAAACGAAGGACTCTAAGATATTTTGGCTCAACACCCTCCCACTCATAATTGACAGGGTCGATAGATAATTGTAAACGGAGCATTTTGCGTCGTCAGGTGTGGGGTCCACAAATGCATACTTTTCCAGGAATCGAGGAAAGAAATTTTTACAACTACCCACGTGGTAAACGCTTTTCGCCGAGAGCGCCGATAGCGCAATAGCCAAGGTAACACCGGCGCGCTAGCTCAGCGTGTTCGGTCAGAGGATTAGTTCCCCTCTGTAATAAAAAAAAACTGTGCGAATGGATCTACGATGAACCTCAAGGAGTGGCATGGGACGTCCGGCCCGAACAAATGCAACGAGCTGTAAAGAACAGAATAAGATTTTAAAAAAAGCAACTGGCTGGGAAGCGGAGAAACCTGGTTCGAATCTCTAGGAAACGTAGCGGATGTTATTCTTCTCGTTCGTAATTTTACATATCTCATTTGATAGGGATAGGAGGGTTAATAAGGTAAGTAAATCAATGTTGTTGTTGTTGTGGTCTTCAGTCCAGAGACTGGTTTGATGCAGCTCTCCATACTAGTCTACCCTGTGCAAGCTTCTTCATCTCCCAGTACCTACTGCAACCTACATCCTTCTGAATCTGCTTAGTGTATTCATCTCTTGGTCTCCCTCTACGATTTTTACCCTCCACGCTGCCCTCCAATACTGAATTGGTGATCCCTTGATGCCTCAGAATGTGTCCTACCAACCGATGCCTTCTTCTTTAAGGAATGATAAAAAGGTAGGCAAATAAATGTCTCAAACCTCTTGGGATAGTAAACAACTAAACTGGTACTCCTGGTCACTTTGCAATTGCATTTATTAATTTTATTTATTTATTTATTTTTTACAGCCACCTGCGACAGGGGTTTGTTTTTATCCTTTATGCGATAACGTGCGTCGAATGTTTACCCGATACTCGCATGCTGTTTGATCAGTGATGAACTCGTAATCACCATTAAAACCGGTCATACGTGACGCCCTTTGCGTGCTGAAAAGAACCGCCACTTTTTGTATATCTTCAATATTATTTATCTCCTTGTGGAGGCGTATTTAGTGACGTGCCGTTGACGAATTTTATATTACGATTTGAAATTCATTGCCCAAGATAATGGTCCAACAAACGTAAAATCCTTGTTGGTCGTATATTGAAGAGCTCTACCTGCAGCTCACTCTTGGAGTACTCTCGTTGTTACATTATCGTTAAGACGGCGAGATTCGACAAATTGGTCTAATGTCCACGTATTTATCGCCTGGTATGTTTCAAATGGTTCTAGGCACTATGAAACTTAACATCTGAGGTCATCATTCCGCTAGACTTAGAACTACTTAAAACTAACGAACCTAGGGACATCACACACTTCATGCCCGTGACAGGATTCGAACCTGCGACCATTTTAACACTGCGGTTCCGGCTAGAACCGCTCGGTCACAGCAGCCGGCTATCGCCTGGCGTTTGTCGTATCTTCTTCCTGCTTTAACGAATCATTTTACCACAATTTTAGGCCTTCTTCCTTTTCGGGACTGTTGTTGCTCCATTCTTTTGGAGTGTTTGTAGGTTCCAATTTGCTACTACAGCAGAAAGAGAGGAGGTAATTACTATTAAATACATACAGTACAAGTCGTATGTTACTTATGGAAGATCAGTGTATTCTTTCACAAAATATATTTTATTCGGCAGATTAACGATGAAAAATCATTACATGTATCCTCGAGGTTCGCGGCAGCCTAATGACGGGAAAACAATTCTTTCCGATTGACTTCTATAAGGTTCGTTCTCGACATGAACAGGCAAGCGGAACAACATAACTCTCCCTGCGTGCATTCTGCCCCACGCCTCGCTGTAAACAAGGGTCACGCTCTTGGCTCTTTATGGTCCCTCGAGAGGAATTCGCAGCACTCTTACTCGGAGTTGTTTTGATGTGACAAGGGTTAAAAGGTTTATTCTTTACTAAATCACGTCGTTTGGGAAATTAGTTCACCTACCTCATTACTATTATTATTGCGCGTTTAGTTGCCTACCTAATTAACCCTCCTATCCCTACGAATTCTGATACGAAAAACTACAATTTTTTAAAGAAGAAAACCGTACAGTTTCCTCTAGATTCTAACCCGGGCTCTCCGCTTCCCAGCCAGTTAGGCGTTGCGCTATCGGCGCTCTCGGCGAAAAGCGTTTGCCATTTGGGTGCATTTGCGGCAGTTGTAAAAGTTTCTTTCCTCAATTTCTGGAAAAGTATGGGTTTGCGGACGCCATATCTGATGATGAAAAATACTCTATTTACAATTATCTGTCGATACCGGCAATTTTGAGTCGATTGCTCATCATAACTTTTATGGGTGATTTTCACAAAAACGATGGGGTATTGAGCATGGTCATTTTAGGTTGTGCACAAGCAACCTTCCAAATTTGAGCCGAATCGGGTGGCCGTGTCTCAGCCCTTCCCCTTGTAAGTCACTCACGTTGGCAGTCGTTCTTGATTCGAATTGTGGGATGTTTACTTCGTCGTCTTTATTTCGGAAATTTTGTTTAATACCTCCGCTTTAGTGGCACTGTCATCCGTAGCATTAGCATTTCCATTGCGCAGAAAGGTACTGATTGCGTCTTGGCGCTGGTTTACCTTACCTATGACCAGAATCTCTTTGGATTTCCTACAGTATTCGTTGTGGAAGCTATTGAAAACATCATTAGCAGTCTTCACTTAGTAAACTATTATCCGTTGCACGATCTTGTTCCTTTTAAGCTTCCCCTCCCTGTAGGTCATTGGAGATATGATCTGTAGCATGTTACATCGCAGCCCCTCAGATTTAGTGGTAATACAACCCAGTGGACTGGCCGTCAAAACCTGATCATAGATCATGAAAACAGGAAGAAGGTTTACTGAACTGTGAAAAAAGAAAAAGCTAGATAAAAACAGTGAACGGTCTATGGACAAGAACTGCAGTGTAGAGCAGAGTGAAAGAGCAAAGGCGTCGTGGATATGCGATGACGGTGATGGAATGACAAGCGGGCAAGCCGTGCTCAGACCTCCCTGATTCCAGATCCTTTTCGCTCTTCATTGTACTCAAGTTTGTGTCCGTGTCGTGGTGTAACGTCCCATTGCAACAGCAAGGTGTAGGGTAGGGACCTATAATGACAGTTGATTCTGCACAACTACTCCATTAGCAACCGAAAGGAAGTGGCTTTCGAATGGGAACCGCAAATGTTTGATGACAAGGGGGCAAGTCAACCGAATCCCCCACCAGAAAACACGTTGGTGTGCCATACACGGCATTAGAGACAGTACGTGTGTCATATGATAGGAACCTACACACCTAATTTGTACGCCTTGTAAGTGAATGAGATACGCCTCCTTGGCCGATTAAAGTGTTCGTATGAATGTGTGTGTAAAACTGATCTCTCCCAAGGATATGAGGAATACATAATAGTTTGTCACATAGTCTGTAACAAATGAACGCAACAGTTTCACAATCAAACACTTTCTCTGTGCTCTGTCAAAACATGTTTTTAGCGCTTGTGAAGTAGCGTTCCGTTTTGGACGTTTTGGATCTTGAATTCCTTTGCTGTAACGTAGTTCACACCCTATTATTTGTTGTTTTAATTTCTGTGAGATGTCTGTGTGGTATCTCGCCCGCTCTCCCTCATCACATTTACTTGCTACGAATTCTTACGCTGGCTCATACTATAACCAGTGTATAGTACGACGACCACCAAGACTACAGAATAAGAACAAACATTTCAATGACCAGACGGACAGTTCATAATGTTGTGAAAAAAAAATGAAAAAAATGGCAGGAGCGAGTTTGAAACACAGTTCGTTCAGTTTACAGCCCAATACCGTAACCACTCAACAGCGACGCCGCAGCTATTGAAGTTCTCTCGATATTGCACTTGTTAAGCTTGGATCGTTCACTATGTTTATTTTGCATCTTTTTCACTGTTCAGTACACCTTCTTCCTGGACCACCTCACCACTAAATCTGAGGGGGGCGCGATGGAGCGCTTCCCTTGTTATAGGTATGTTAAACGGCTCAGCCGATGCCTCTAACTCATAGAGCATGTCTGGGGCGCGATGGGAAGACGTATGCTCTCATATCATCCTCTACCCAGGATTATTAATGAACTGACACAGACGAGACAAGAAATTTTTCAAGATGGCGTTCGGAGGCTGTTTGCTTCCTTTTTTTTTGGGGGGGGGGGGTCATCATCAGTTTTCCGCCTGGTTTGATAAGGCCCGTCATGAATTCCTCTTCTGTGTCAACCTCTTCGTCTCGGAGTAGCAACCTGCGTCTTCAGTTATTTGCTGGATATATTCTAGTCTCTGTCTTTCTGTATAGTTTTTGCCCTCTACAGCTCGCTCTAGTACCATGGAAGTAATTCCTTCATGTCTTAACAGATGTTCTATATCCCGTCCGTTCTCCCTATCAGTGTTTTCCACTCATCTCGTTCCTCGCCGATTCTGAGAAGAACATTCTCACTCCTTACCTCATCAGCCCACCTAATTTTCAACATTCGTCTGTAGCACCACATCTGAAATTCCTCTATTCTCTTCTGCGCCAGTTTTCCCATAGTCCATGTTTTATTACCATACAGTGCTGTGCTACAAACGTACATTCTCAGAAATTCTTTCCTCAAATTAAGGCCTATGTTCGATACTAGTAGACTTCTCTCGGCTAGGGCTGCCCTTCTTGCCAGTGCTAGTCTGCTTTTGACGTCCTCCGTCCTCCGTCCTTCAGTGGTTGTTATGCTGCCTATGCAGTAGAATTCCTTAACTTTATCTACTACGTGATATCAATCCTGATGTTAAGTTTCTCGCTGTTCTCATTTCTGCTACTTATCATTACTTTCGTCTTTCTTCGATTTACTCTGTGTCCATATTCCTATTCATTAAACTGTTCATTCCATTCAGCTGATCGTGTGATTCTTCTTCACATTCACTCAGGAAAGCCATGTCATCAACGAATCCTATCACAGATATCCTTTCACCTTTAATTTTAATTGCCCTCCTAAATCTTTCTTTTATTTCGATCATTGCTTCTTCGATGTACAGTCTTACACTCCTTTTTAATTCGAGCACTTTGTTATTGGTCGACCACTCTCGTTAATCCCTTTTGGCTGCTGTACCCATCTGGCCCTATAACTTACCCCTGCTTTTCTCAGAATTTCGAACATCTTGCACTATTGTACATTATCGAACGCCTTTTCCAAGTCGACAAATCCTACGACCTCTCAGATGCCTTTCCTTTACCTTTTCTAAATCCAAACTGATCGCCATGGGCGCATCCTCAATTTTCTTTTCCATTCTTCTGTGTACTATTCTTGTCAGCAGCTAGGATGCATGATCTGTTAAGCTGACAGTGCGATAATTCTCGCACTTGAGATCTCTTGCAGTCTTCGGAATTGTATGGATGATGCTTTCCGAAAGTCAGATGGTATTTCGCCAGATTCATATTTCTACACACCAACGTGAATAGTCGTTTTGTTGCAGATTTCCCCAATAAACCTAGAAATTCTGATCGAATGTACTCTATGCCTTCTGCCTTATTTGATCTTAAGTTCTCCTAAGCTCTTTTAAATTCTCATTCTAATACTGGATCCACTCTCTCTTCTAAATCAACTTCCTTCTCATAGAGGCTTTCAGTGTACTCTTTCCACCTATCCGCTCTCTGCTCTGCATTTAACAATGTAATTCCCGTTAAACTCATAATGGTACCACCCTTGCTTTTAATGTCACAGAAGATTGTTTCAGCTTTCCTGTGTGCTGCATCAGTCTTTCAAATAATGATTTCTTTTTCGATTTCTTGACATTTTTCATGCAGCCATTTCGTCTTACCTTCCCCGCACTTCCTATTTATTTCATTCCTCAACGACTTGTATTTCTGTATTCCTGAATTTCCCTGAACATTTTTGTACCTCCTTCTTTCATCGATCAACTGAATTATTTCTTCTGTTCCTTCTTCGTACCTATGTTTTTCTTTGCAGCTTCTGTGATTGCCCTTTTTAGCGATATCCTTTCTTCTTTAATTGTACTGCTCCCTGAGCTATTCCTTATTGCTGTGTCTATAGCCTTTGGGAACTTCAATCGTATCTCGTCAGTCCTTAGTACTTCTATATCCCATGTCTTTGTGTATTTTTTTCTTCCTGACTAATTTCTCGAACTTCAGCCTGCTTTTCATCACTAGTACGAGGGTTGTCCAGAAAGTAAGTTCCGATCGGTCGCGAAATGGAAACCACAGTGAAAACCAGAAACGTTTTATTTGCAACAGTTAGGTACACATTCCACCTACTTCTCTGCATAGTCACCGCCCCAACTCCGAGTGTTGTCGTATTGTTGCATCAACTTTCCAATATCCTCGTCATAGAAAGCAGTCGCCTGTGCTTTCGGACAGTTATTTGCATTGGTCTGCAGCTCGTTGTCTGTGGAAAAATTTTGTCTTCGTAGGCAGCGGTTCTTGGAGCAGAGATGAGACTCAGGGGTAGCCAATTACGGACCGTATTGTGGGTGATCAAACTCTTCTCATCGGAAACGCTGCAGGAGCTTATTCATTGCCCCTGCAGTGTGCGGCCGAGAATTGGCATGAAGAAGGAACTGCTCGACAGTTGTGTTATGTGGGCTGCATGGCACAGGCGAAATCTCTAACCAGGCCCTCATACTTGGCGGGAGACGCTATTCCCTAAGCATCTTTACGTGCTCACTGTTCACTCAAAACTGGAAACAGCGACGCGACACGATCGACGGGCGTACTAGGGACACTGACCAACACATCTGTGCGAAGCTTTACCAGATTTTCCCAGTGGTTTCCATTTCGCGACCGACCGGAGCTTACTACCTGGACAACCCTCGTACATTGTGATCTTAGTCCATATCCGCCCCGTGGCCGGCCAGGGTGGCAGAGCGGACCTAGGCGCTACAGTCTGGAACCGCATGACCGCTACGGTCGCAGATTCGAATCCTGCCTCGGGCATGGATGTATGTGATGTCCTTAGGTTAGTTAGGTTTAAGTATTTCTAAGTTCTAGGGGACTGATGACCTCAGAAGTTAAGTCCCATGGTGCTCAGAGCCATCTGAACCATCCGCCCTGTGGTACGCCTTACAATTCAGTATCTGATTTCGGAATCTCCGTCTAACCATGATGAAATCTTCCCGTAGCACCCGGCCTTTTCCAAGTATACCTGCTCTTCTTGTGATTCTTGAACAGAATATTCGCTGTTACTAGTTGAGATTTATTACAGAACTCAGTTAATCATTCTCCTGTCTCATTCCTTGTCCCAAGCCCATATTCTCCTGTAATCTTCTATTCCTTCCCCTACAACTACATTCCAGTCCCCATGAATATTAGATTTTCATCGGCCTTTACTTACTGTATTACCCTTTCAGTGTCCTCATATACTTTCTTTATCTCTTCATCTTGAGCTTGCGACGTCGGCACATGTAATGTACCTTAACTATCGTTGTCGGTATTGGTTTGCTGTCGATTCTGACAAGAACCACCCTATCACTGAACTGTTCAAAGAGATATACTCTTACCCCTACCTTCCTATTCATAACGAATCCTACTTCTGTTATACAATTTGTTGCTGCTGTTGATGTTACTCTATTCTCACCTGACCCGGAATGCTTGTCTTCTTTCCATTTCACTTCACTGATCCCTAGTATATCCAGATCGCTTCCGTACCATAACGAACAGAGGAATGTATTCGAGTCTGCGGGGATGGTGATAATAGCCATTATTTCCGAATGGAAAGAAAGTTCAAACATTTAACATCCGTTTAAAAAAATGGTTCAAATGGCTCTGAGCACTATGGGACTTAACTTCTGAGGTCATCAGTCCCCTAGAACTTAGAACTACTTAAACCTAACTAACATACGGACATCACACACATCCATGCCCGAGGCAGGACTCGAACCTGCGACCGTAGCGGTCCGCGGTTCCAGACTGTAGCGCCTAGAACCGCTCGGTCACTCCGGCCGGCAAGCCGTTAAAACTTCCTTGAAGTTTGATAAATATCGGACTAGTGAATAGTGTAACATTCCCCATTCCCGTCGATGTCGTTTGGTAATACTTCAGCATTCAATTTAGTGCGTATGAAGTTTTAGCGATTTGCATTGGCGCGAGCTGCTATTCCTGGTGGTATCTGTTGATCAGCACTGTGGCTCATATGTGGGTCCTCTTCCTGCTAGTCACTTTCTTCTGTTAATGAGCAGTACCGCGGAGTTTGCATGTAAATCCATTTAGTCCACCACCTATCAGGTGCAGGTAGTGAAAGGCGAGCCTAACAGTTAGGTGCAACTGCAGTAAAGATAACAAGCAGTGGGGCTGGACGTGTGTCGTTTAGATGCAGATATAACTCTGTGCGCTGAAGCGTGTTGTGTGGTAATAGCCCAGCCAGCAGGTGAGCAGATGGATCAGGCGGCGAGGCATGTGAGGGACAGCTGCCAGGCTGAAGAAGCTGCTAATGGCGTAGTGATTACGACCCATTAGGACTACGGCTGTCTGTCGGCGAGCCTTCACGCGACACCACACACTCACTTGTATACCTCTCACTGAGTCTGATATCATCTGCCACTGCTCTCTCTCCTTCCGGCGACTTCTTTTGCGGTTGTGGGCAGACGCGGGAGCAGGGTTCGAGTGTAGGGAAAGGGGCGGGTGGGGGGAGGTCGCAGTTTATTACCGTCACTCTTCCCCCACCCTCAGCATAACTTTCCCACTTTTAACACACATATGTACGTTTCGAGTAAGAACCATACAGACTCTTCTTATAATGTAGATGATAGTGCACGAGACTGCTCAGCCTTTGGCTCGGATTCGATCTTACTAATGTTCCATGTATCGCTCTCTTGTTCGAATTTTGGAAACCGAACGAGGAACACGTTTGGCGACACCGTATCTGGCGGGCCACTTGAATTTAGATGCGCAATAGCCATATTGGCTAACTTCAATTCAAATTAACTTGGAAACGGCGCTAGGAGTCGAATTTTTGGACCGTTACTTCTCAGCACGACCTACTCTGCAACACCCTTACTAGATTATCAGACTGTTTCTATTAGCACTGGATATATATATAGATTCGTCCTCTAACGAACCGTCTCTGAGGTAGTTGCGATTTTGTCGTTACCAGCTACCACTGACTCGATTCTGTGTAAATGTCATCCCATGAAAAGGTAACACTACTACACAACATTAAGAAAAGTTATTAGGAGTGGTTTGGCAGACGTGAAGGTATTCTGTATGAAGACAACAGTTACGTGACAGTACTTCTGGTTAAGTTAAAGGAGGTTTTTAAGGTGTCGTCGTTGTACCCAGATGCAAGCCTGTAGTCGTCGCCGCAACGAGTTTCGAATCCTGTCAAATTCCTCTATATCATTTCGAAATGCTTGACAAGCACTGACAAGCCTCTGCTACAGTTCTTCAATCATGTTAACCAGACCGGCGTAGACTACACCTTTAAAGTGATTCTAAGCACAGGAATCCACGGGGTTCAGACCATATGATCTTCGAGACCACGGTACACGTCTTCTTCGCCCAATCCATCTATGCCCATGTGGATACGTTAGTTTTTGTCTCGCCGTAGCAGCAAAAAGTGCCAGTGCTCCATCATTGATGTACCACATCTACTGGCGTTGCTCTAAGGGAACATGCACAAACAACCCTGCAAGATGACGCAGCGGACACTGCAGGAAATTCCGTCCAGTTAGTTTGTTTGGTAATATGTACGTCCGAATAAGATGAACACCTAGTACCTCTAACCACGCATTCAATGAGAAACGTCGCTGATGTGAGACTCGTGTGCAGCATATGGGTTGGAGCCTAGATAACTCCAAGCATGAGAACTGTGATACTTAAACACGCCATCAGAGTGAACAATTCTTCATCTGATAAATAAAATGCTATTGGCAAACGTCGGGTTGCATACACTTTGTTGTTCCAACTTCTGACAGAACGTTGGTCTAGGACCAAAGTCTACCTCACTAGGGCACTGAACTCTCTGAAGGTGTTACTGGTACCTTGCACTGTGATGCAAACACTCCAAACACTGCTGTGGCTCATTCCAGGAATTTGTGTGGTTAGTCTCCTTGTCGAGATTCGTGGGCAGTTTTCGACTGTTACAGCACTGCATCTTCAAGCACAGGTGTAATTCGTGCAGGCCTACCATGAGCAAAGCGTTCAGTTTCTCTGAGGCGCCGATGTACGCTTCTAAACTTACGGTTATCGGGATGCCTTCCGGCAGGGTATGCTCCATAGCAGAAGCGTGCAGCCTTCCATGCATTGACGTTAGTCCTACCACACGTGAAATGCATGTCTGCATCTCCTCATTACTGTAACGTTACATTTTACCACCAACACTTGTACAATACAACTGACACTCTGCAAACAGTTGACATAAGTGGCACTCTATGTACAGTCCTGTCCTACTCATTCCGTCTGAAACTTTAAAATGTAAACAAAGACCACACCACGGACTGGCATGTGGTGTTTGCACAGAGTCGTGTCAGTAATGGATGGTAGCCTTAAAGCCTCAATTGTCTCACAAACGATTTGTTTGTAAACATATGCTAAATAAAAGTTTTTTGCTTGTAGTATCACGTACGTTCAACTTTATACTTATGTATCGAAACTAATATGTCTTAGTAACGGTTCCGAAAAAAAAAGACCTGTGAACGCTACCCACTCGGCAGCACAACAAAAAGCTTTGCTTGTTATGCAACATTAGTCCATTAATGACCTGGTCATTTTGCGCAACAACACCATCACACTGAAACAAGACCTTTTTGTATTCCTGATTATATTTGTTAAATAAAGGTCACCTAATCGTGGGAGCAGTTGCAGAAAGTAGGTTTAATAAATGGAAGTCCATATCATAACTATCAAATATTTATTCAAATTGAAAATCAACTTGGAATCTTATGCCATGTAACGTAACGTGAACTCCATCTAACTAGCCCTGGCGGGCCCATCGCTACCGTCAGCCGTGTCATCCTCTGGCAATGACGTCATTGGATGTTGTATTAAGTGTCGGTGGAGGGAGGGGGCGGGGTCTGCACACCATTCTCCCCTGCCATGCCCGACCACGCATCCTATGTCTCTCTCTTCGATAACTCCTTTGATCGCCAGTATGGGGCGTATCCCTATTCTGTGTTACCTTCTGGAGTTCGCTTTCGGCTGTTGCTCCGGCAACATCTCCACGCTACCTGCCACTTTCCCGATGAGTGTGAACATTTCACCGCCTTGGTTTCGTGCGGCGGCTCGTTTTCACATTGAACTTCATTCGATTCCTAACAACACTTGTCCAGGTTCAGTCTATCGTTGGAAGTTTCTCGATCTTCGCAAGGAACTTTTCGATAGTACCTTTGTGTACATTGATGGCTTTCGGACTGAGTGATAGAGAAACAGAGCTTCCGTCACTGGCACCGACCATTTTCGGTACTGGCTTCCGGAACACTGGTCATTATCTACAGCAGAGATCTTCACCCTGTACATGAGAATTCAAACACAAAATGTTATGGACGTCCGCAACACCGAGCCACCGAAACGAACCACGCAACATGAATGGACGTGACTTGGGTACTGGAATCCACTACTCAACTTTGACGTCCTGGGTCGGTGAGCCACGAAGCTCGTAGCGATGGGACAGCTCCACACACGCTCCGACACAGCGCAGAGACCGGCAGCAGACGCAGCCGACTGTAATGCGCGGAGATAACTTCCGTGGTCCGCAGCAGCCGATCGACTGCCTGATGGTCCGTCCGCGACTGCTGCTCCGTCGCGACTACACTGCTGGTGCGTCTCCTACTCACTTCCGGACACACGACGGCGAAAATACTGGCTCGGACCCAACCATGCAGAGGAAACACACCCACTGGCTAAACGACATCCCTGCACCAGGAAAGGAGCGACCCAATTTCCACAAGATGGTAATTGAAGGGGCCAGAAGCGCTCAGGGAACCAGTTACACGTCACCCGATGAGACGGAGCACTGCTCTCAGAATGCCGACAACATCTAAAGTAGTCGTCAGTGGAAATAACAGCAACTACACACACAACCTGACAAACACTTGCACGAACACCTGAACGATACCCAACACTAAATAAACACACTCAAAGACAAATCGGGAGTCGTTGCACACACACAGCTGATTCATGAACGATCGGCGAGCCAAAACGCGTCGTCCAGTAGGACGACCGACTGACGATCCACCAAGACCGTGGCCCGGCTCAAGTGATGCGTGGCGGCAATGATCGGGCGAACCATGTCGACGCAGACCTCGCTGCTGTTCCAACCCGACTGCACTAGTGCCGCATTGCAACTCCCCGACTGGCAGGTCCGGTCTGCGCTCCAGACACGTTCCCACTGACTGGCAGACCCGAACTCGCAATCCGAACTGCGACCAACTCACTTACAACAGACAACGAGTGGGAAGTAATAGCAGTCGAGCAAAGATACTACGACAGGGGATATATCGATATGCGCTGCTAACGCCGCTCACGGTCAGGCAAAGCAGCAGCTCAGTGATCGTAGTAATTTAATTTAACTTAGTGAGGTGGAAGTACGTAAAAAACAGGGTGTAAAATACATTATGGCGGGCACATGAGCCACGCACGGCTCACAGTGGTAATCCCCCACCACTTTGTCATCAACTTTTGATGTTTCGCCATTTCCTGACTGAATACACTTTTTTTCAACCATTTACGCTCTAATGTATGTCTGCCGTCTGAGTTATCGGCCGTTTTAGTGAACGACACGCGGGCTGTCGACCGCGTTTTACTCTTCATTCGTCATAGCAATATGGCGAAGGACACTTAATCTTTAGTTCGGGGCCTCCGTTGCCTCTAAGGCGTATTTTGTGGACCTTTCTCCCAGTCTTTGTTCTTAGTTCTCTTTCCTTCCATCAACTGGGCTTAGCGTGTAGTTAATTTTAACCCCTTCTTCTTCTTAGTGTGCTAAGGTTCTGATATGGGAGCGTATGACCTTAGTTGTTTTTGCGCCCTAAAACAAAACAGACAAGCACCATTCTCCCGGCCGTTGGCAATTTCGTGACCTGGAGCCGCTACTTCTATTTCAAGGAGCTCCACAATTGGTATCACAATGCTGAGTGCACCCCGTTCCAGACTCCCCATCAAGGATAACCCCCTTGTCGGTACCAGGAATCGGGTCTGGATCTTCTACAAGGGAGATGTCGGTTAGACGCGCCGACCACTGAGTTATGGAGGTGGATCCTTATTGTAACAGAAAAGCAGAAAACTAACACGAAATACTGAAGTTAATTACGTAGGACCGTGATTTACATCGTTAGGAAGATTGAGAAAAAATTCAGATTTACTCATCCACGCGACTCGTATTTTTAAATTTAAAAAATTGGGCAAATACGAGTAGAGCTCGCGCATGAGGGTCCCGTATAAAGTTAATTATATGTACAGTATAGACAGTTTATCCATTCCGAGAATCGAGATTATTAACGATTTCCGCCTGTTATCGACAGTGATACTGCAAGATATCGTCACAGGTGTGCCAATACTTCCGAGAACGTTTTAATTTCAAGATTTAAGTCGGATAACAAATGACAAAACAAATACTTTTTTCATGTGCTATAGTTAAAAATTAACAATTTAGGACTTGTACTGTGAAACCTTGCTTCTTGCCAAATTTCGTGATTCTAGGTCAACTGGAAGCACCCCATAGGTTTTGATGAGTGGGTTTTCGATTATCAAAATATGTGACATAATGGTCGTGTGTTTTGACTGAATTGACTTACAAGCTTAAAATGCTTACACTGCCAAAGGACCATAGACCTTAATATGTGACATAAATTTCAACTTGATGCGTCTATTCGTTTCTGAGCGAAAGACAGACAGACAGACTGACTGGTTGACAACATAACTATCCTCTGAGACTTACAGACATTCAATGCTTAAAAAAAAGAAGCACTGAACGCCACATCCAAGATGCACAAAAAATCATAAAAATGCTTGTTTCTCAAGAGTACACACTCTGAAATATGAAAGCAACATCTCACGTTATAGCAA
The DNA here is from genome assembly GCF_021461395.2 of Schistocerca americana. Taxonomy (NCBI): domain Eukaryota; kingdom Metazoa; phylum Arthropoda; class Insecta; order Orthoptera; family Acrididae; genus Schistocerca; species Schistocerca americana. The sequence continues at coordinate 316,158,058 of NC_060124.1, forward strand.
AAAGTGACACTTACGTCTTTCAACTGCACTGACAGCGTGGGGCCCCAGTTAGGAATCAAATGATCATAATACAGCGCTCTCTGTCCTTAGCCCAAAGTGGGACAACAACATGTTTGTAGACGATGTGACGAACGAGAAAGATCCGCGAAGCATGAAAGTAGAGGTGAACACATCAAAAAGTTTCCCGATAAGGCCAGTAAAAACCCATATACAATTTACTAGGTTCCCACCGAATTTGAACGACAACATACTACTGGTTGACACAGCAAACACAGTGTCTACAACGAAAGCAAATACATATGATTGCACAAACACTAAAACATTTGAAATGGCGCCAAATTCCTCACGTTTCACGGGAACGAAAAGGGGGGATTCTTATTGACATCCAAGACGAAAACAGCCTTGCGACATCTCATCACTTCCCGGAAACCACAACTTCAGAATACAGTGAACGTATAGCAACCCAGAATTCCACCCAGCCCAAGGCAAGCTTTTCTGTTGCAACACCACAGTAATCAGAGGATATCCCAGAATCAGCTTGCTTGCATGAGAAACCTTCAGCCACCAACCAATAGTTTGCACTGTCCGCTTTTATTACACAACGAGCAAATACATTTTATTCGATAATTTTGTTAACTAAATCGTATTTTCCAGTAAACTTAGAGCTTAAAAACGTTGATTATTATATTTGTTTCCTATATAATAGCAAACACCGATATGAAATCATCTCCAGTCGAAACTATAGTAGATCCCTCACACATACAATAGTGCAAAATCGTTCTCTATTGGCTTCACATTCAATGTTAGAAGTACTGGAAATACTGTGTAAAATGTCTTCATTTAAAGTGAGAGACAGTCGTTAATATCTTTGCGCTATAACCGCACACTGTAGCATCTAAGTACAATATTTCTAGCATGTAAATACGTTTTTATTCGGTAAGCAGGCTTTGCAGCCCAGTAGTCGCCAAACCTTATAATGTCATTCCGTAGACTTAATTTCTTTCATCTTTTATTAAGGTCGATATTCCAGAATGGAGTCTTCTTCCTGTACTCTAATATTTGGATTTGAAGAAGCAGGACACGAACATGACAGCTCTTATTAGGAGAGGCAACATGCAAAGCGACAAAAAGGCGGCATTAGACTGTTTGTCGATGATGCTGTAGTCTCGGAAAGTTGCGTCACACCCACCCCCAGAGTTGTGAACAAATCAGTGAGGACTTGCAGTTATCTCTCAATATTAGTAAGTGTAACCTAGTGCGTATAACAAGGCGAAAATCCCCATTAATGTACGAGTACAAAATAAATGCCAGTCTCTGGAAACGGCAAGTATCTGGGTGTGACTATTCGAAATGACCTCAGATGGAATGATCAAATTGCGCAAGTAACGGGTAAGGCGAACTCTAGATTCCGGTTTATTGGTTGAATCCTGAAGCGATGCAGTCCTTCAACAAAGGAAATAGCTTACAATACGTTAGTTTGTCCAGTCTTAAAGTATCGTTCGTCTGTATGGGACCCTTGCCAGTTGGGTCTGATTCAAGAGATTGAGAATGTCCAAAGAAGAGCGGAAAGATTCGTAACTGGTACATTTAGCCATCGCGAGAGCGTTACAAGTCTCTTAGAAAATTTGAAGTGGGACGCACTTGCAGATAGACGGCGCGCTAAACGGAAGGGCAGCTCACTAAATTCCGAAATCCGATCTTCACAGAGGATGTAGAGCATATATTATTACCAACAACTTTCAAATCGAGCAATGATCACCATTCAAAGATAAGGAAAATTAGAGCTCGTACTGAGGCGTTCAGACAGTCGTTTTTCCCCCGCGCGAACCACGAGTGCAACAGAGGGGGGGAAATATGACTTAGGCGCGAATTGTGCCCTCCGCCACACACCGCTTGGTGGCTAGCGGAGTATATATGTAGATATATATGTAGATGTAGACTACTGCAACACAAAACGCCTGTCATGCAGGACACACTACAGGTTGCGGTCTGGGAAACCTTTTCTTGGCCCTGATATGTAGCCTACCCAGCCAAGCAGTTTGAATTTGACTAGCTGGCACTGTTCCCACACAACATGACTATTGGACAAAACCGTCTACACAACAGGAACTGGAAAAAACACGTTTTTCCTATATTTCCGCTAATTTTGGAGCTAGGAGCTTAAAAATCCCACACTGCTCATACTCGTGAGGCCTGCCGTTTCTGTGTCAAATTTGGTTGAAATCGATCCAGAGGTTTGGGAAGAGAACCCAGACATACACACACACGTACACACTCCATCATATGTATACTAGCTCACAAACCCAGCATTGCCCGAGTATTCATTTTCCAGGTTTATGTCACAAACGAAAATAGAAAATAAACTGTATTTGTTGTGAGGTGTCGATAAAATTTTATATCCTTGTAATCGTGAAAACACGATTGAGATTATGAAACAGTCGTACAATGAAATATATACACTCCTGGAAATGGAAAAAAGAACACATTGACACCGGTGTGTCAGACCCACCATACTTGCTCCGGACACTGCGAGAGGGCTGTACAAGCAATGATCACACGCACGGCACAGCGGACACACCAGGAACCGCGGTGTTGGCCGTCGAATGGCGCTAGCTGCGCAGCATTTGTGCACCGCCGCCGTCAGTGTCAGCCAGTTTGCCGTGGCATACGGAGCTCCATCGCAGTCTTTAACACTGGTAGCATGCCGCGACAGCGTGGACGTGAACCGTATGTGCAGTTGACGGACTTTGAGCGAGGGCGTATAGTGGGCATGCGGGAGGCCGGGTGGACGTACCGCCGAATTGCTCAACACGTGGGGCGTGAGGTCTCCACAGTAGATCGATGTTGTCGCCAGTGGTCGGCGGAAGGTGCACGTGCCCGTCGACCTGGGACCGGACCGCAGCGACGCACGGATGCACGCCAAGACCGTAGGATCCTACGCAGTGCCGTAGGGGACCGCACCACCACTTCCCAGCAAATTAGGGACACTGTTGCTCCTGGGGTATCGGCGAGGACCATTCGCAACCGTCTCCATGAAGCTGGGCTACGGTCCCGCACACCGTTAGGCCGTCTTCCGCTCACGCCCCAACATCGTGCAGCCCGCCTCCAGTGGCGTCGCGACAGGCGTGAATGGAGGGACGAATGGAGACGTGTCGTCTTCAGCGATGAGAGTCGCTTCTGCCTTGATGCCAATGATGGTCGTATGCGTGTTTGGCGCCGTGCAGGTGAGCGCCACAATCAGGACTGCATACGACCGAGGCACACAGGGCCAACACCCGGCATCATGGTGTGGGGAGCGATCTCCTACACTGGCCGTACACCACTGGTGATCGTCGAGGGGACACTGAATAGTGCACGGTACATCCAAACCGTCATCGAACCCATCGTTCTACCATTCCTAGACCGGCAAGGGAGCTTGCTGTTCCAACAGGACAATGCACGTCCGCATGTATCCCGTGCCACCCAACGTGCTCTAGAAGGTGTAAGTCAACTACCCTGGCCAGCAAGATCTCCGGATCTGTCCCCCATTGAGCATGTTTGGGACTGGATGAAGCGTCGCCTCACGCGGTCTGCACGTCCAGCACGAACGCTGGTCCAGCTGAGGCGCCAGGTGGAAATGGCATGGCAAGCCGTTCCACAGGACTACATCCAGCATCTCTACGATCGTCTCCATGGGAGAATAGCAGCCTGCATTGCTGCGAAAGGTGGATATACACTGTACTTGTGCCGACATTGTGCATGCTCTGTTGCCTGTGTCTATGTGCCTGTGGTTCTGTCAGTGTGATCATGTGATGTATCTGACCCCAGGAATGTGTCAATAAAGTTTCCCCTTCCTGGGACAATGAATTCACGGTGTTCTTATTTCAATTTCCAGGAGTGTATAATGTGCAAATGTATAAGTACAGTATACAAATTAAGAAACATGATCCCGGACTGTTTCCGTATGGTGGCAGCTGCTACTTCGCTTGTCCAAACAAAATTTTGTAAACGTCTCTACGGGAATGTCTCTTCATAGCTCTATAGATGGCTATTGTTTTTGCCTGCAGCCATTTCGCATCAAAAATCTATCAAAATCACTGACAAATACCAGGGGTTTGCTTAATTTGACTCGATTGTAGATATGTTTTGGTAGTAAAGAATAAATATATTAAAATTTCAGGCATGATGCAGTATTTTTTCACGTATCTCTTGAACAGTGTGCTGTACAACGATATATCTGTAGGTACATTCATTGGCGTATGTGGATACCGTCTGCAAAATGGACTGCGAATTGAATTAGTAGGAAATAACAAATATAGGCTTGCACAATACGGCAGTTTGTCACAAATCTCAATCTTTATGAGGTCATATCTCCTGAACTATGATATATAGGCGGTCCTACACCAACAAAATTGTTTCCTGACAGTAAAGGATATGTCTACCATGTTTGGTTCAAATCGGTCCAGTGGTTTAGGAGAAGAAGTAGAACATACAAATACAGATACATACACACATTTTTAGATCTGTGGATAACAAATAAACGTAACAGAACTAATACAGGACCGTGAAGAGATCTGTACCAGTCATTAACTATATATATAAAGCTCTGCTGTTCCACCATCTGAAGTGCCAATGAGGGCCGACGGACTGTCGTTTCATCTTCAGTCAATGACGTCATTTGGTTGTGGTGGGGGGCGGGGGATGGGGGGGGGGGGGGAGCTTTGGGGTAGAGCACAACTTTCCAAGCCGTTTACAGACCTTGGAGTCGGCAGTCTCGTTCAGGTAGCGCATCAGTCGACATCATGAGGCAGAGGGCACCCTGTCCCAATCCTCTCACCAAGGAAAAAATCCCCGCTAGTGCCACTAATCTGCCACACTAACTGCTCAGCTACAGAGGCACACGATAAAATACGTAAAGTACTTTAATATTACAATAACAACTGTTTAATTATCATAATATATATAAAATAATTGAGTGTAATAATAATAATAATCTGTTTACACCGGCGAATAGTGCATTGCTTTAGCATAACATCCAACAAACTTCAATTCCAGAAAACATAGGCTTTGAAAAGCATACGTCAGAAAATTTGAGAAGTACATGTGTTACGCAGTTAATTTAAGAATTGTAATAGCAACAGACTCTCACAACATTTTTTTTTAAGGAGGGGGGGGGGGGGTAAGTCACCTTGTAAGGTAGCAGTACTCTAGCACCTTACAACGATCCCACACCACTTCTATACATGCGATTATATGGTGATTAGACATCTGTTGATTTATTTTTATTTATTTATTTATTTATTTATTTATTGTTCCGCGCACCAAATTAAGGAGAAGTCTCCATGGTCATGGAACGAGTCAATACATGGAATTATAACACGATAGTAGAAACAGATAAAATGAAATATACAAAACATATTCAGGTGATAAATCTTAAGTTTAAATAAAGAAAATCGACAATGTAACACTGGAATTTGCTTAATTTTTTAGCTCTTCCAGGAGCACCTAGACAGAATAGAAGGAGTGAGCCATGAGGAAACTCTTCAGTTTAGACTTAAAAGAGTTTGGGCTACTGCTAAGATTTTTGAGTTCTTGTGGTAGCTTATTAAAAATGGATGCAGCAGAATACTGCACTCCTTTCTGCACAAGAGTCAAGGAAGTGCATTCCACACGCAGATTTGATTTCTGCCTAGTATTAAGTGAGTGAAAGCTGCTAACTCTTGGGAATAGGCTAATATTGCTAACAACAAACGACATTAAAGAAAATATATACTGTGAGGGCAATGTCAGAATTCCCAGACTATTGAATAGGGGTCGACAAGAGGTTCTCGAACTTACACCACATATAGCTCGAACAGCCCGTTTTTGAGCCAAAAATACCCTTTTTGAATCACAAGAATTACCCCAAAAAATAATACCATACGACATAAGTGTATGAAAATATGCGAAGTAGACTAATTTTCGTGTTGAATTGTCACTTATTTCAGATACTGTTCTAATGGTACATAAAGCAGCATTTAGTTTCTGAACAAGATCCTGGACGTGGGCTTTCCACAACAGCTTACTATCTATCCGAACGCCTCGGAACTTGGAACTGTTCCGTCTCGCTTATAATATGCCCATTCTGATAGGCCTTGAACGGTTTATTAAAGGTAGAGAATATGACAAACATCGTCAAGCACACCTACATACTGATACTTGTAGTCCACTCGTGTGCCAGGTGATGGGCTGTGATATAGAATGGCCGCGTTAAGCTTAGTGGAGCCGTAGGCACGAGGCCGCACGCCACGGCCGGGGGCTGACGAGGGGTCCAGCGGGGTACCTCAGGGCGCCAGTAGCTGGATCTTGGAGGGTCGCTCTCCGTGGGTGGTCTCGAAAACGCGGAACAGTGTATGAATGCTGTCATTGAGCCAGCTGAGGGCTGAGGCGCCGAGGTTCGAGCAATACTGCGGTCAGGCGGCAGGCTGCCACCTGCAGCCGTTAGCTGTTTCGGCAGCTACACAAGATATGCTACCGCGAAATTTTCAGTCGGGCGTTCGGATTGACACGTTTGCTTAAAGGATTGATGGGGGGGGGGGGGGGGCTGCCTTCTGGAAAATTCGATTAAAACTTGATTGTGATTGACCGGAGCCGTTTAGTATTAGGAGAGAGTGAGCATGCACGATGATTTGCTCACACGTACCTAGAGGGGGGACGGGGGAGTAAAAGAGGGACGAGCTGGTGAGCCGGCAGTTTTAGCTACGGGATTCCTGTTTGAAATCTGGAAGGAGCAGGAGAGATCTGAGCGCTCAGAAGAGCAGGAGCATTTTCTTGTCCTTGCTCCCAAGCGCACAGAAATATTCTGTTTTAGCCTCAGAACTTCTGTCTTAGAGATCAATTGCGGCACTGCATTTCTTGTACGTTTAAAGACGGTATCGTACTCTCCCCTTTGTTAGGAGTGTTCGCCTTGCATCTGGTATACATTTCATGAGAGCGCTTTGCTGTTATTCCCTTGTGTTTAAGACGTTCCTGAATTCCACCTTGCGCTGAGAGTTCGCGTCTTACGTTTATTGCTGGCAGTAAAGTGACAACATTCAGCTTTGCTTTAGCAGTTATAGACAGCAGTGCTCTGTCTAAGGTTTCAGCTCTTACCACATTTGCGGGTGTGCAGCTTTGTCGCCAAAGGCAGTTATATCGAGTATCATGTCCACCCCCGGTAGCTGAGAGGTCGGCGCGACAGAATGTTAATCCTAAGGGCCCGGGTTCGATTCCCGGCTGGGTCGGAGATTTTCTCCGCTCAGGAACTGGGTGTTGTGTTGTCCTAATCATCATCAGTTCATCCCCATCGTCGCGCAAGTCGCCAAAGTGGCCTCTACGCGACGGGAGGCCCTAGTCACACGACATTTCCTTTCCTATCGAGTATATCGCTGCAGTCAACCAGCACGCTTTTGATACGGTGACATACGCAACGCCACCAGCTTCTTAGGGCAGACAGAGATTGAATTGTTGGGATCAGGCATAAAGGTTACTCCACTGAGGTTACACGCCAATCAATCGACTCCAGAAGCTTCCTCCAAGTTTTGGTACGACAGGCGAGTCAGTCATACCGTATAATATTCCTCAGATCGCATTATCCACTTTGGGCAAGAGCAGTAAGAAGTTTCCCAACTATTTATTTCACAATTATTTGAGTCCAAAAGATATGTATTGTTTATTATTTGTGTCCGTAATTTTGTGGCCTTTTTTTAAAAAATAAATTTATATTGAACACTAACCAACGGCTTTGTCGCAGTGGTAGCGCCAGTTCCCATCATATCATCGAATTTAAGCGCTGTCAGGCTCGGCTAGCTCTTCAATGGGTCACCGTCCGGGTCTGCCGAGTGTTGTTGGCAAGTGGGGTGCACTCAGGCCGATTGAGGAGCTACTTGAATGAGAAACAGCGACACCGGTCACGTAAACTGACAACGGCTGGGTGACTGGTGAGCTGACCACATGTCCATCTGTATCCGCATCCAGTGACGCCTAAGGGTAAGGGTGACACGGTAGCCGGTCGGTACCGTCGGGCCTTCAAGACCTGTTCGGACAGTGTTCAAAAATGGTTCAAATGGCTCTGAGCACTATGGGACTTAACATCTTAGGTCATCAGTCCCTTAGAACTTAGAACTACTTAAACCTAACTAGCCTAAGGACAGCACACAACACCCAGTCATCACGAGGCAGAGAAAATCCCTGACCCCGCCGGGAATCGAACCCGGGAACCCGGGCGTGGGAACCGAGAACGCTACCCCACGACCACGAGCTGCGGACTCGGACAGTGTTCGTTTTGTATAGTGATCACTAGCATTTGTCCCTCCAGTAGCATTATAGTTTATCCTTGACCCTTCTTTTACTACTGATGCGATTGTTGTTTTAATTTATGCTGCAATAGGCCGGCCGGAGTGGCTGTGCGGTTCTAGGCGCTACAGTCTGGAGCCGAGCGACCGCTACGGTCGCAGGTTCGAATGCTGCCTCGCCCATGGATGTGTGTGATGTCCTTAGGTTAGTTAGGTTTAAGTAGTTCTAAGTTCTAGGCGACTGATGACCTCAGAAGTTAAGTCGCATAGTGCTCAGGGCCATTTATGCTCCAACATTAGCCACAGAGGGGTATTTATGAGTGACAGGGCCACATTTCAAGATCGCGTTAATTTAAAGTTTCTGTTGCACACGTTAAACTGACAGGTCTACGCAGTTTAGAGGTACAAAAGTACTGGCGAAAATCACGCTTGTACCAAACGCACTCAGTAAACGAATGGGGGCGCTTGAGGACCTCCAGGACTCCCGCTACTTGGATCTGCGCCTGATTGCAGTACACGGTTCCCACAAGACTGCTGAGCGTCATGTGACAGATTTTGATTACTTTTTTTTTTTTTCAGTCATATGTTTCATATCTTTTCATCAGACAATGAAATTCCAAACTTTCCGTGCGATATTCTGCGGTGTATAGAGAGTCAATAAACAACTTTGAAATGAAACGGAGACACATGAAGATGCTTTTACAAGGCATGAGCTGCACTTTTAGGTGTTGGTTCAAATGGCTCTGAGCACTATGGGACTTAACATCTGAGGTCATCAGTCCCTTAGAACTTAGAATTACTTAAACCTAACTAACCTAAGGACAGCACACACATCCATGCCCGAGGCAGGATTCGAACCTGCGACCGGAGCAGTCGCGCGGTTCCAGATTGAAGCGCCTAGAACCGCACGGCCACACCGGCCGGCTTTTTAGGTGTGATCCGAAAATATATGCATTATGTTGATCGATGACATACTTTGCGTATAAAGAGCGTTTCAGGAGGAATAGCAAATAGTAAGTGGTAGTATAGACTTGAGCCGTGGCTGCTTAACGGGCGATATCGGCTTTGGTAGTCGTATGCCGATTATGGTAGTCGCCTCTCATCTTCAACCGCAGGGCGTTGAAACGAGTGTGGCTCCCTCTACTAGGGGGGAGGGGGCGGGGGCGGGGCTGTAGCGAACGCTTTGGTTATCTTTTGTGGTGGTAATCTGGGCTGTGAAGTGAAATCAAAAACGAGTTTTCTGGCGGCGTCCGGTCTGTCGGTGTAATAGGAGAAAAAGGCTGTCAACATAGTGGCCCGAAGGAACCCAGTATTCATCACTTGGCATGTTCGAGGAGCCTGGAACTGGTTACGAGGGAGGTACCGGGCTGTCAGATGCGTGCTCACCATGAATGACGAGTGTTTTCCTGCTGTATTCGATTCGTGGCTACTCTCCTCTCGATGGTAGTAGACTGCAGTGGCTTTCCTGTGGTTAAGAGAACAATTTGATATTAAAGTCTGTTAAATTTTGTTTCTGTGAGACTTTCACGCTGTGAACTGCAACTTTTGCTCAGATAAGCCATCTGTATGAAGTTTTACTATCTTATTGCATTGTTTTACAGGCCTGTAATTGACGTCATGTCTTCCTGAAAGGGGGAGGTCACTATGCTATGCAGCCCTGGCTGTTTTTGTATTTGTCCGATCTTTTTCCAACAGCACATTCTGGTAACTCAGCTTGGTGTTTAAAGGAACTTCAAATTGTAATTTTCGTGCTTGTCTGAGCCACGAGTCACCAATTAATATCATGAATTCTAGCCTCCGCCCAAACGTTTGCCATCTGGGCACAGAATTATGTAAAACACGCTGTTATTCGTTAACGCATGTTTAACGGGGGATTAATCACGGCATACTATTTCTCTTAAATATCAGCCTTAAAATCAAAATTTTTCTGTTTTTGCTACTGTGGTTGCATGGTATGTTCTTGTAATACAGTGGCTCACGCAGTAACCAATCTGTTTCATTTTATAGCGTATACCGGTGTCTCAAGGTTGCTGCGCAAAGTTCACTTGATTATGGGGAGCTGAGTCGATTGTAGAAGCTTTTCAACGGCTCCACCAAATACATTTCGAGATAAAAATTCACTATTTTTAGTTGCAATTTTGTTTTAAGGCTTCAAGTTTTTTTTCTTTTTAATTAAAAGATTCCTTGGAGTTATCGGGCGCTGATGAGGCTGTTAGATACTTCTATTCTACTTAAAGGATCTCTTGGAGTGGCTGGCGTTAGAATATACAGGGTGAACATTAATGAAACCGAGAACCTGCAGGGATGGATTCCTGGTTGGAAATGGAGAAAAAAGGGTCCTATGACCATGTGTCCGTAACTGCACCGTTGGCGTTGCTGGCGAATGAAAGTTTCTCTGACCACGTGCCGTGCGTTTCCTTGTGTGTTGCAGGCCGTATAATTGACGCAGCGTACTGTAAGCAGAACAATGATCGTGTACTCATATCGGGAACAAGTCGAGATGGTGTTTGTGTATGGCCAAGCAGATGGAAACGGTCGAGAGGTAGGACGTCTACACCAAAACAAATACCCTCGCAGACACCAACCACATCACACAATATTTCAAGCCCGTTTTGGGAGTTTGTGTGATTGTATGTCCTTTCAGACATACGAAAACGCAGGGAGGCGGCGGACTGTGCGTACACCAGATTTGGTGGGCCGGATTCGACAGTATACTGGGACAAAACCTACCAACAAGTGACCCGCAAACATGGTGTAAGCAATAGTATGATTTTGTGTACCCTGCACGACACTGCATCCGATGGAAGCCACTTCGAACATCTCTTGTGACTTGGATGCGACGCAACTACTTACTGTGTTCCAGGTCGATTTGTTGTTACACTCACACCGTCCGTTTCCGGACACATGTTCATAGGACCTTCTTCCCTCCATTTCCAGTCAGCAGTCTATCACTGCAGCTTGTCGATTTTATTAATGTTTGCCCTGTATATCTGGAAGGGGTCACTTAGTAGTGTCTTTTTAGTTGCCCACATCTCAAGGTAACTATTCTGTACTGCAGGAACACGTTATTGATATTTCCATACGGGCATCATTGGTGACGGGGTTCGTGTGGAAGCGGCCCACTCATCCTGAAGCTGCGGGCCGAGCTGGTCCCGCTTGCGTGTTGTCCTGATGCTTAGGCACGACTGTGGTGTCTGCTCTATCGCCGCCACATATCCGCGGCACTCAGCGTTGGCCGAGGCGGAACACCAGCGACAGTTCCAAAATGGTTCAAATGGCTCTGAGCACTACGGAACTTAACATCTGAGGTCATCAGACCCTAGTCCGCCCTCGGTAGCTGAATGGTCAGCGTGACAAAATGTCAATCCTAAGGGCCCGGGTTCGATTCCCGGCTGGGCCGGAGATTTTCTTCGCTCAGGGATTGGGTGTTGTGTTGTCCCACTCATCATCATCTCATCCCCATTGACGCGCAAGTCGCCGAAGTGGCGCCAAATCGAAAGACTTGCACCCGGCGCACGGTCTACCCGACGGGAGGCACTAGTCACACTACATTTTTTTTTTATCAGCCCCTAGACTTAGAACTACTTGAAACCTAACACACATCCATGCCCGAGGCAGGACTCGAACCTGCGGCCGTATCAGCAGCGCGGTTCCCGACTGAAGCACCTAGAACCGCTCGGCCACAAAGGCCGGCTGCCACAGTTCCGCTCACTTATATTGTGCACAAGTTAAGTTATGGTGATCCGGACGTACTGGTCCTCTACGCATTCCATGAAAGTCTGCTTTAAAGGTTTTCTGAGGTCTCTGACGTTTAACCTGTTGAAGTGGTCCTCAGCCATTCTTATTCCCGTTCTATCACGGCTAAGTTCATTTCTAGTAAATTATTTGTTTGGGGGTGTATCTGGGTATTTTCCCTAAGGTAGGAGAATTTAACTTAATTCCTTGTTCTTCTTAAACTGCAATGTATGTTACTATTTATTTAAATCCAACCGAAAGTTTCTGTTTTAAAGGTTCTGTTGAAGGTCGGTCTATGTCCGTTGTTATTTGAAATTAAGTTTTGAGAGTTGAACTGTTCATTACTGCGTACTGTGTTTTCATGTTATCCAGGGGCATTTGCATATTGCCAATCCATCAGTTCTAAGTAACTGCTCCTGTTAAATTGTTAATCATTCGTGTTATAAATGCTTACAAACTTTTTTTAAATAGGAACTTCTTACTTGGGATAATTGCTCTGTTTGTTACAGGGTACTTCTTACCTCATATTAAATTTTATGACAAACTTTACGTAATTTGTAACGATGATTGGTTCATAAAGTAATTGTGTGTTTTAAACCAATGAATAAGGCATTTGAAATACCTTAGGTCCTGTCTTTCCCGTAAAGTTTTGTGGCCACTTAGGAGGACTTAGAGAAAGCTTTTGACAATGTTGACTGGAATACTCTCTTTCAAATTCTAAAGGTGGCAGGGGTAAAATACAGGAAGCGAAATGCTATTTACAACTTGTACAGAAACCAGATGGCAGTTATAAGAGTTGAGGGACATGAAAGGGAAGCAGTGGTTGGGAAGGGAGTAAGACAGGCTTGTAGCCTCTCCCCGATGTTATTCAATCTCTATATTGAGCAAGCAGTAAAGGAAACAAAAGAAAAATTTGGAGTAGGTATTAAAATCCATGGAGAAGAAATAAAAACTTTGAGGTTCGCCGATGACATTGTAATTCTGTCAGAGACAGCAAAGGACTTGGAAGAGCAGTTGAACGGAATGGATGGTGTCTTGAAGGGAGGATATAAGATGAACATCAACAAAAACCAAACGAGGATAATGGAATGTAGTCGAGTTAAGTCGGGTGATGCTGGGGGTATTAGATTAGGAAATGAGACACTTAAAGTAGTAAAGGAGTTTTGCAATTGGGGAGGAAAATAACTGATGATGGACGAAGTAGAGAGGATATAAAATGTAGACTGGCAATGGCAAGGAAAGCGTTTCTGAAGAAGAGAAATTTGTTAACATCGAGTATAGATTTAAGTGTCAGGAAGTTATTTCTGAAAGTATTTGTATGGAGTGTAGCCATGTATGGAAGTGAAACATGGACGGTAAATAGTTTGGACAAGAAGAGAATAGAAGCTTTTGAAATGTGGTGCTACAGAAGAATGCTGAAGATTAGATGGGTAGATCACATAACTAATGAGGAAGTATTGAATAGGATTGGGGAGAAGAGAAGTTTGTGGCACAACTTGACCAGAAGAAGGGATCGGTTGGTAGGACATGTTCTGAGGCATCAAGGGATCACCAATTTAGTATTTGAGGGCAGCGTGGAGGGTAAAAATCATAGGGGGAGACCAAGAGCGAATACACTAAGCAGATTCAGAAGGATGTGGGTTGCAGTAGGTACTGGGAGATGAAGAAGCTTGCACAGGATAGAGTAGCATGGAGAGCTGCATCAAACCAGTCTCAGGACTGAAGACCACAACAACAGGAGGTCGTAATTGCCCATATCACACTAATTCCAATAAAATATGCTATAACGTATCCGTTCAGTTTGTATTTGCTATAGAGATACAGCTATTAAAATGTAGCCGGCCACTTTGGCCGAGCGCTTCTAGGCGCTTCAGTCCGGAACCACGCTGTTCCTACGGTCGTAGGTTCGAATCCTGCCTCGGGCATGGGTGTGTGTGATGTCCTTAGATTTGTTAGGTTTAAGTAGTGCTAAGTTTAGGGGACTGATGACCTCAGATGTTAAGTAATTGTGTGTATTAAAGCAATAAATAAAACATTTGAAATCCCGTAGGTCCTGTCCTTCCCGTAAAGTTTTGTGGCCGCTTAGGAGGTCGTAATTGCCCATATCAGACTATTTCCAATAAAATAGGCTATGTTGTGCCCGTTTAGTTTGTATTTGTTACAGAGATACAGCTGTTAAAATATAGCCGCCCCTTGAGGTCGAGAGGTTCTAGGCGCTTCAGTCCGGAACCGCGCTGCTGCTACGGTCACAGGTTGGAATCGTGCCGCGGGTATAGATGTGTGTGATGTCCTTAGGTTAGTTAGGTTTAAGTAGTGCTAAGTTTAGGGGACTGATGAGCTCAGATGTTAAGTAATTGTGTGTATTAAAGCAATAAATAAAACATTTGAAATCCCTTAGGTCCTGTCCTTCCCGTAAAGTTTTATGGCCGCTTAGGAGGTCGTAATTGCCCATATCAGACTAATTCCAATAAAATAGGCTATGTTGTGTCCGTTTAGTTTGTATTTGTTACAGAGATACAGCTGTTAAAATATAGCCGCCCGTGAGGTCGAAAGGTTCTAGGCGCTTCAGTCCGGAACCGCGCTGCTGCTACGGTCACAGGTTGGAATCGTGCCTCGGGTATAGATGTGTGTGATGTCCTTAGGTTAGTTACGTTAAGTAGTTCTAACTCTAGGGGACTGATGACCTCAGTGTAAAGTCCCATAGTGCTTAGAGCCATCTGAACCATTTTGTTAAAATGTAACCCTAATAAATACTCAAACAAAATGTTAAGAGAGACGAATGATTTTCATAAATTACACCTCCGCCCTCAATACACTTTCGAATTCTCTTGACAACACTGCGCGTAGTTCTTCTCATACTATTTATAGTCCGAACGATCAAACCATCTCTTATGTTTACTTTTTGTTTGTGGACTTTGCCTTTCAGCCGTCCCCACAGGCAAAAATCTAAAAGCGTTATGTCTGAGGATTTTGGTGGCCAAGAAACGTGACCATTTCTGTCAGTCAACAGTCCGAAGAATGGTTGGTTTAAATGATGTACCATGTGCAGAGGTCTCATAATTCTGGAAGCTATATAGCCAAAGGAAGCTATTCCCATAATGCTGGACGGTCGTTTTCAAGGAAGTCTAGATAATGGGGCCCAGTTAGTGAATGCGGTAGCACGAAAGATCATTGTCTGTTTTAAAGCACCACACATTTTCAGGAAAGCCTTCTTGAAAATGTGTCTCCACAAGGGTATGAGGCTTCAGTGGATAACCGATGTCAGTTACAAGTGTTCCTGATTACACTAAATGTTTTGATTTATCAGCGTATCTATACTCCATTACGTTTACTTATGAAATCAAGAATAATCTGCTAAACCTTCAGAGTAACCAAATCATTCCTCGTAAGGAATAAATCATAATGTGAGCGAAAGCTGCATCAGGTTTCAAATCCAGATTTCCCCTTTATCGCGAGCGGTTGCCTTAACAACTTCCGCTGTCCAAACACGCTTCCAAGACAGACCAAAACCCCCATATGTCACGAAAGGCACAACTCTTACGCTCACACAAATCGTGATTCCCGCACAGGAGACACATGGATACACTATTGATGGTTACAATGTCTATGTTTATTCATTCTGTTTTCATAACAGAAAGCCCTTCAGATACGCATACGTGTCTGAAGGAACAGACACTGTCACTAGCGGCCCGGCAGATATTTGCGTATGTCATCAACAGCTGATGACAATGTATAGCTGCAATATACGAATCCGTTTCGTACTGTTTACCACGGCTGTAATCGTCAATGACAGCGTCTGTTCCTTCAGGTATGCATGCTTGCCTGAAGGACATCGTACTGTGAAGATGTGAAGATACAGACATTGTATAAACACAGACATTGTAACCTTCAGTGAAGTATACCCGCCTCCAAGGGCTAAAATGACGATGCAATATTTGTCTCCCTGAGCAGGAACCACGAATTGTACAAGAATAAAGGAGCTTTGAGTCGGGCCTAGAAGTGTGCTCGGGTAGCCGAAGTGGTTAAGGCGACTGCTCATGACCAGTGATTCGAGTCCCATTCCGGCACAAATTTTCGTGTGACGCTAATAGTTGAGGTCAGTGTACAATGTGGTGACATATGTCATGGGAGAACGATATGCACATGCACAGATGGCGGTAGCACCTGTTGTTTGCACTCAAGTGATTCATGTAAAAAGGTTTCCGACACGAATATGGCCACAGTAATGAAATTAAAAGTCTTTGAACGCGGAATAATACTTGGAGCTGGATGCATGGGACATTCCTTTCCGGAAATCTTTAGGGAATACAATTTTCCTTGATCCACTAGTGACTTGTGCCTAGAATAACAAATTTCAAGCGCTACCTGTCACCAGGGACAAAAGCAGTGGCCGCCGGACTGCAACTTAACGACCGAGAGCAACGGCGTTTGCGTAGAGCTGTCAGTCCTGACGGACAAGCAACACTGTGTGAAATAACCGGAGAAATCAATGAGGGTCGTAAGACGAATGTACCCATTAGGATAGTGCGGCGAAATCTGGCGTTTAATGGGCTATGGCAGCAGACGACTGCCGCGAGTGTCTTTGCTAACAACACGACATTACCTGCAGCGCGTCTTTTGGACTCGTAACCACAACAGTGGGACTCTAGACCACTGAAAAACAGTGGTCTGGTCAGATGAGCCCCGAGATCAGATGGTAACAGATGGTGTTAGAGTTCGAGTTTGGCGCTGATCCCACGAACCCATTGACCCAAGTTGTCAACGAGAGACTCTGTGCAACCTTGCGGTTGCTCCATGATGATGTGGGCTGTGTTTACGTGGAATAACCGGATCCTCTGGATGTTCGGCTAGTTGGACACCATTTGCAGCCATTCGTGGACGTTACGTATCGAAACAACAACGGAATTTTCATGGAGGACAATGCTCCCTGTCACCGGGCCACAGTTGTTCGCGATTGGTTTGAAGAACATTCTGGACATTTCGAGCGAATGATTTGGCCATCGAGATCTCCCGACATGAATCCTATAGAACATTTATGGTGCATAATCGAGATGTTAATCCATTCACAAAATCCTCCACCTGCAACACTTTGATAATTACGGATGTCTGTAGGGGCAACGTGGCTCAATATTCCCTCTGGGGACTTCCAATGACTTGTTGAGTCCACGCCACATTTAGCTGCTGCACTACGCCGGGCAAGTAGAGGTCCGACACGTTATTAGAGGGGCGTCAAAGACTTGTCACCTGAGTATACACTCGCAACATGCGAATCTATTTCGTAATGTTTACCACAGCTGTAATCGTCAGTGTCAGTGGTGGTTCCTTCAAACATGCACGCAAGTCCGGATTACACTATCTTGTAAAGATATACTTACTTACTTTGTGTTCTGCCTTACGGCAGGTCTTGTCATGAGGGAATCCTCGTCAGAGAAGTCCACCGCATGAGCGTCTAGGGAAGTAATTGTCTGTGGTGGTTTCCCGTTGCCTTCCACTGATGATGATGAAATGATACTGAGGACAACACAATATCCAGCCCCTGAGCAGAGAAAATCTCCGACCCAGTCGGGAATCGAACCCGGGCCCCATGGCGTGACAGACCGCTGCGCTGATCACTCAGCTATCGAGGCATATATAGATACAGTGCATAAAGACAGACACTTTAACTATCAATGATGTCTCATAATAATAGATTTCAGCTATCTGTCGTCCTTCTTAAATGTCATTGGCAGATCTAGATTTCAGCTAGAAACTAGCCACTGAGTATTCAATAAACTGTGGATGAAGCCCGACCAACAGGCATTACATGCATTCATCAAAAATGATAGTGCATTGAGAATGGCTAGTTTCTAGCTGAAATCTAGATCTGCCAATAAAATTTAAAGGGACGACTAATAGCTGAAATATATTGACTTGTAAATAATAGAACAGTCGCTGCGTGCAACAGCCTTCTGAATGGAAGGTAACCTGTTATCAAGGATGTATCCATATATTTTATTTAGTCCTGCAACTGCTCCAATATCCGAGCCACCTCCACTACCCCGCTACCAACGATATCTTCAAGCCGTTAACAGAGGATTTTAACGCGACGTAACAAACGATGGAATAAAAAAGGTAGCCTAAACATAAACAAAGTCGTCCACATCAGAAATAATTATCGCCAAACTTATCTCTAAAATATATTCTCCGTGACGTCTTCCACAAGGGATCATTTACAATTTAATGATGCTCTAATTTATCACAAAAACCATAATCTGGAACCTGAATCCGCATTCGAAGACTACCGTGTTCGTAAGGCTCTCAAACAAAATTATCACTTTTACTTATGAAAACACAACTTGCCCACTTGCATTCACGTTCAATCTCCTCCTGTACGCAACACATCCAACCAGTAGCATCCTTCTTGTTTCCGCAAGCGTAAATCCAAACGACCTCCTGTTATAGTTTTAAAAATGATTATTCAGACGTGTCTGATACAGAGTTTACAGTTGGCGTGTGTTACCACTTCTGATGTGAGACTGGGAGACATGGAGTTTAGACCTACATTCCACAAGCGACCTTACTGTGTGTGGGGGAGGGTATACGACACCAGCGCTTTTACCCACTCCCCTGGAGTATTCACGGATCGTGCTTGGGGAGAACTATTGACAGTAAAGCTACCGTAAAACTTTTAACGTACCTTATTCCTTGTCCAGATATATGTGGGAGAAAGCAACGTGTTGCACGACTCTCCTTGCTAAGTACGCTCTCGAAATTTTAACAGTAAACCTCTCCCTGATACATGACGCCTCTCTTGTTACGCCTGCATTAGAGTTTGTTGAGCAGTCTCTAACGCTCTTGCACCGACTAAACGATCCCGTGACGAAACACATCGCTCTTTTCGTTCTTTTTGGTTTCTTTTATTAATGCTACTCGGCTTAAGTCTCAAACTCATGAGCAACACTATGGAATCGGTCGAATGATTGTTCTGTAAGCCACTTCTTCCGTGGATGAATTGCATTTCCTTAAGGTTCTGCCAGTGAATCTCAGCCTGGAGTCTGATTTTCCTGGTCTTTGTTTTATGCGGTCATTCCTCTATAGCTGCTCTTTGTTTCTCATAGGTATGGTGTTGTTCAAAGAGCGAGATGCAAAAGCTACTGTGGGGCGGCGGGTGGAAATAATTATTGTTATTATATATATTGGAGAAACACTGCATTTCCCGGCCGTTTAACCATATGAGGGGCGGCGGGTGGAATTTATATGTTATTAAAAAATGTTTTGTATTAATTATGCTGTCTTTTGCCGTTCTCAACACTGGCTCTCTAACTACAATATTGGCAACCAGAAAGTGATTAGCAAATCGTGAAGCCTGTAATTAGAATTCCTAGTGCCCACTACATCTGAGAAATACACTTACAGCTACAGCTTATAGCTCTGAGGAATTAGGAGATTGTCTGGGATTCATAATCAAAAACGATCGTGAAAAAACGTTCGATATATTCTGAAAGTCACAGGTGAAAAAAAAGAATCCACACAATCCAACTAACAGAGCAGTTCAGAGTCTAATGCGCTGATACAACTATAACTGTTCAAATTAAATGTTTAAGTGAATGCTCGCCATAATTTGATGATAATGTTCATCAAACGCCACGCTAAATAATGGTAGAATGTGTGTCCCGCGGCGGCACGCGAAAATACGACATACGCAAACTGAAGATAGATCATTAAAGCTATCCCAGAATTAACACTTCATTCGAAAATGATTTCATGGTTACGCGCATCCCGAGTAACATATTACGGCATCCGAGGCTGTTTATAGCAATGATACCGACGCGACGCGACTCCTGACACAAATGGTGTGCTATTCAGCGTCTGAAGAGAACTGGGGCCTTTCTCTCGCGCAGCGTTCTTATATATAAAGCCGCGGTGCGGACGGCTAAGGGAACGCCTGATCAAATCGGCTCTCCCGACTAGCCGCTGGGCTGGTAATGCACCACATTAAGTTATTGAATAAATCATCGCTTCCTTTGCTGATGGACGATGAAGTTCTCAATTTAAATGTGCATTCAGCACACAGGTAAGTAATCATAATAACAGTCTGACGTGGCTAAGCAAAATATTTTGGGCGAGAGAATTAATTTAATTACACTACACGCAGTAGACGAGCTCTGAACTTGCCCTTTGGAGATAGGCTATCGCTATAGTTTTATAGTTATTAAATTGAAACTTCTCACATCTTTATGATTATAGCGGATCTCCATTCTATTTAAATATAAACATCCTAGCCTTATTTATTCGCCTACTTAATCTATCTTGCTTCCTTAATTTTTAAGACAAAAACCAGAAAATATTGAATTTCAACTAAAATCTTAATTTGTGAGATCCAAAGTACTGTTCCTACTAAATTATTATGAAAAAGGAATCTAAATATAAATTTTTAAGTCTCTAGCTCTTTTCTGTTGCGCCAATGATTTTTACAGAAAAACGTCCAAATTTTGAAAATAGTTAAAGTTATTGAACTGATACTCAACACATATTGATTTAGTATTACTCCTGACATGCTAGAAACGTTTCAGGTTATTTACTTGATTTTTAAAGTATTGCGCAACATTATGACGTCAGAGCTAGTTACAGTGGACTGGGCTGGCACACAATGGAAAGACTGATATGAATTTTATAAGGCGTGAGTAGGCTGCTTCCCTACACTACCAACGCGACCACAAGAAAACATAAGCTCTGCAAGCCACCAAGGCGGATAAGCGGCATTGGCATACCCACTTCCAGGGACGTTTCGCTAGCGGCCACATAACGGCGGGTCACAATCTCACTGAGCCCAATCCGTGATCATTGACTAACACGACAGCATTGTCTTCCAGTAGGCTAGCTGTGTGATCAGTGTATTAGGCAGAACACAGTGCGGAAGTTACTATTAAGTATGCTCTGAGTGAGACACTTGAAAATTGTCTGTATCAAGTGATACGTTAACGTTCAGAGATAGTCGTAAATACACAGAACATTCCTGTGGATAAATGTTGAAGTTTGTTACTGTGTGTGCATGTGTGTGTGTGTGTGTGTGTGTCTGAGAGAGAGAGAGAGAGAGAGAGAGAGAGAGAGAGAGTAAGTGAGTGAGAGAGTGACTTAGTACATTTGTTACTCCTTCACGCTGAAACAGTTGGACGGATATCGATTAAATTTGGAATAGGATAGCTTATACCTTAAATTAACACACAGGCTAAATTACATATACATACCTATCAGAATGGTGGGGGTGGAAAAAAGTATGCTCCACGACGTGCGAATACACACACTACATTTATCTACCTACCAAAATGGTGGAAGTGAGAACAAAGTGTAATCCACGATGTGCGAATACACACACTTTAGTCAACCAGTATTTGAGAATAACAGCACTTAGGGACTCGCAAAAAACTTGACACATAGTATCAAATCTTTGTGAAACTTTCCTCGCTTGAAACCCCACAACATGACGAAAGGAAAAAGGTTATCGCTTTTCATGCAGTAAATCTGCCGCATGAAGAATGACATTTTTATGTATTACTCCTTTACTAACAACTGTATTCGTGATACGTTTTGCAGACAGTATTCTCATCTACCACTGAATGCACCAAGAAAATTATAAGATTGTATGTCACGTAGTTGGGCAGATATGACGTCATAAACACTGAGATGCGTGGAAAACTGTCTCATCATCCATGAAGCTTTAATTTATTACTTCTTTATTACTAACTCTATTCGTTATACATATCCCAGACAGTAGCCAAATACACCACAGGATGTACCATCAAAATTATAAGATTTTACGACACATGGTTCAGGATATCTGACGCCATAAATACTGCGCTGCTCGAAAATGAAACAACGGGGAGAAATTCCCTTGGGATACAGGTGAAATATGTTACAAATACCCGTGAAATATGATAAATACATGTGAAATATATTTGATATGTGTGTACACAGGCAAAGCCATGAGTAAAAAGCTCATCCTAAACCCATGGAACGATTTCGACCAAATTTGGTACACGTATTACTTACGTCTCGAAAGAAATACTGTAGGCGTAAAAACCAACAGCCTCTGGCTGCAGACGAGCTGATAGCGCGGAGAGAGAAAGAGTGAGAAGAAGATAGGCAGAAAGAGAGGAGGATGGAGGAGATGGAAAGGGGGGGGGGGGGGGAAGGAAATGGATGGAGGTGAGGAGGAAATGGACAGAGAAAGGGAAGAGGAGGAAATGTACAGGGAGAGAGGAAAGCAAAAGGTAGACAATGACAGGAAAAGAAGGAGATGGACAAAAAGAAGGGGGAGGTTAACAGCGAGAGAGGGCAGGAGGAGATGGAGAGGCAGAGAGGGAGGAGGACAGAATAAGGGGGAGGAGGACAGAGAGAGGGGGCAAGACTAGATGGACAGAGAGGGGGTAGGATACCCACAGAGTGTATGGGAGGGAGGGATGGGGGATGGAGAAGATGGGCAGAGAGAGGTTGTGGAGGAGATAAACAGAGTGGGGGGGTGGACGAAATGGACAGAGAGAGGAGGAAGAAGGAGCTGCACTAACAGAAGACTGGGCATATACATATATACCCCCGCATTTTTTTTATAAATACCTGTTTAACCGTGAGAAACACATACAATGGAAGAAGGGATACTCTGAAGAGGTATAGGAAGAAACGCCCACATTAATAAAATCTTAGGAAAAGATGATCAGTGAGCAATGTACACTAAGAAACAACTTTCCTGGACATCTGGCGCCCGTTGTTCACAACTACACATAAAGATATTTCGCGGGTTTACGTGTATCTAAATGTTTGTAAGCATCATTTTGTAACGTGTCCACCATGTGTCCAAGCTGTGCTAGCGGCCTGTGTCTGGAAAACGTAACTTTACATTCGACTTGGATGCCCCGTCCACTGCAACAACTTTACACTTTTATTAAATCTAAATCATCACTTTCAGCCTTTTATTTGTAAGGCATGGTAGCTGAAATTTCCAACACGTCAGAATACAATTTTTTTTTCTTCTGAAGCATGCCAATGCTGTTTCATAAACATAACATGACTATTTCTCACACCTGTCATTGGACACATAAATCACCTGAGTTACCTTTTTTTATCATTGGACATTGTTTCTCTACAGCACATTGCATGTTATATAAGGGGCGATCAAAAGTTTCCTCTTGAGGAGGTTGCTACAGTGTATGTGCAACATTGCGCGACACCAGTGCGGGTAAATAAGACCCAAATTTATGGTACTTGTATGCTTCCAACGTACGTGCTGTAAACACAGTAAACTGAGCTATGTCGACATTATTACCAAATGTGTCCAAACAGGACCAACGTGCTGTTATTCTTTTCTTGGTTGTCGAAGGATAGACACCAGTAGACGCGCCCCGGAGGTTGAAGAGTATGTATGGGGCAGCATGTCTGTCAAAAACCAGCGTTGTGGAACAGTGCACAAGTTGCGTGATAGGTACAGCTGCTTCATAATAATGCACGCCACCATATCGCAAATGTCCTACAGTAGAAGTTACGCCAATTCAAGTGGGAGACATTCGAGCACCTGCCCTATAGTCCTCCCTCCATGTAACGACCACGCTTTCAGTCCCTTAAAAAAGTCTTGAAGGGTCAACGATTCCTGTCGATGTGCAGTAGGCAGCTACGGCCTTCTTCTCGCAGCAGGACGCAATGTTTTATCAAACGGACATCTTCAGCTTGGTGCGTCGGTTGTATGACTGCCTCAGTTCTCACTGCGGTATTGCCTGATTGACATACCGAGTCTCAACTGTACGATCGTCGAACGGAAAAAATATTGGAGATTTTGGAGCGTTCAAGAAGAAAAATAAACGGCGGGTGGTAACCTGGGCCCCAACCCTCATCCACTGAGGCATCACATTCATAGAAGACAAGACCTGGTTACGCAGCTGCTAGCTCCATCATCTCCATTGGCGATCGTAGCAATCAGTCGAGATTACTAAATGACAAACAATACTGCAAGACGTTCTGGCAACGAACCGTCAGCGCACACAGTCCCGTTTGTTTCAGAAGGGGTGGCCTAATGGCAGGCACCGGCATCTATAACTTCGACGTTCTGTAGCATCGTTGGATACGTTTCTAGGCGTGGTTCCTGTCCTCGATTTATTCCTCAAGACACTATTCCAAGTTGGTCTCAATAATTCTGGGACACCCTATATATTCTTTCTGTACTTAAGCTGTACATACACAGGGGTGGCCCACTGATAGTGACCGGGCCAAATATCTCACGAAATAAGCATCAAACGAAAAAACTACAAGGAACGAAACTCGTCTAGCTTGAAGGGGGAAACCAGATGGCGCTATGGTTGGCCCGCTAGATGGCGTTGCCATAGCTCAAACGGACATCAACTGCGTTTTTTTAAAAATAGGAACCCCCATTTTTTATTACATATTCGTGTAGTACGTAAAGAAATATGAATGTTTTAGTTGGACCACTTTTTTCGCATTGTGATAGATGACGCTGTAACAGTCACAAACGTGTAAGTACGTGGTATCACGTAACATTCCGCCAGTCCGGACGGTATTTGCTGCGTGACACGTTACCCGTGTTAAAATGGACCGTTTACCAATTGCGGAAAAGGTCGATATCGTGTTGATGTACGGATATTGTGATCAAAATTTCCAACGGGCGTGTGCTATGTATGATGCTCGGTATCCTAGACGACATCATCCAAGTGTCCGAACCGTTCGCCGGATAGTTACGTTGTTTAACGAAACAGGAAGTGTTCAGCCACACGTGAAACGTCAGCCAAGACCTGCAACAAATGATGATGCCCAAGTAGGTGTTTTAGCTGCTGTCACGGCTAATTCGCACATCAGTAGCAGACAAATTGCGTGAGAATCGGGAATCTCAGAAACGTCGGTGTTGAGAATGCTACATCAACATCGACTGCATGTGTACCATATTTCTATGCACCAGAAATTGCATGGCTACGACTTTGAACATCGTGTACAGTTCTGCCACTGGGTACAAGAGAAATTGCGGAACGATGACAGATTTTTTTGCATGCAGCGGTTGCGAAAACTGGCATAATATGCACTATTGGCCAACGGAAAATCCACGATGGCTGCGACAAGTGGAATATCAGCGACCTTGGCGGCTTAATGTATGGTGCGGCATTATGGGAGGAAGGATAATTGGCCCCCATTTTATCGATGGCAATCTAAATGGTGCATTGCATGCCTATTTGCTACGTAATGTTCCACCGATGTTACTACAAGATGTTACACTGCATGACAGAATGGCGATGTACTTCCAACATGATGGATGTCCGGCACATACCTCGCGTGGGGTTGAAGCTGTATTGAATAGCATATTTCATGTCAGGTGGATTGGTCGTCGTAGCACCACACCATGGTCCGCATGTTCACCGGATCTGACGTCCGCGGATTTCTTTCTGTGGGGAAAGTTGAAGGATATTTGCTTTCGTGATCCACCGACAACGCCTGACAACATGCGTCAGCGCATTGTCAATGCATGTGCGAACATTACGGAAGGCGAACTACTCGGCGTTGAGAGGTATGTCGTTTCACGTATTGCCAAATGCATTGAGGTTGACACACATCATTTTGAGCTTTTATTGCATTAATGTGGTATTTGCAGGTAATCACGCTGTAACAGCATGCGTTCTCAGAAATGATAAGTTCACAAAGGTACATGTATCACATTGTAACAACCGAAACAAAATGTTCAAACGTACCTACGTTCTGCATTTTAATTTCAAATACCTACCTGTTACCAACTGTTCGTCTAAAATTGTGAGCCATATGTTTGTGACTATTACAGCGCCATGTCTCACAAAGCGAAAAAAGTGGTCCAACTAAAGCATTCATATTTCTTTACGTACTACACGAATATGTAATACGAATGGGGGTTCCTATTTAAAAAAACGCACTTGATATCCGTTTGACCTATGGCAGCGCCATCTAGGGGGCCAACCATAGCGCTATCTGGTTTCCTCCTTGAAGCTAGACAAGTTTCGTTCTTTGTAGTTTTTTGTTTGACACTCATTTCGTGAGATATTTGGCCCGGTCACGATCAACGGATCACTCTGTATAAGCTCTGTTTTTCACCTCCTGTTATGTAAAACATTTAGGTCTATGTATCAATCTTACTACGCTTTAACAATAGCGGTTTGAGATCCAGTTGCAAATGGCCTGATATAAATGCTGAGAACAGTTGTGAAGCTCTTACGAGCAACTGCAGCAGCTGTCCGTCGACTGTACATACAGTTGCAAAATCAGCACCCTCCTAAGATGGAGTAGCTGATAACAATGGATTTTATGACAATCACACAGTAGGTAGAATTTTCCAGACTAGAATCGGACCGTCTCTGATCACCATCAAATTTCCGTAGACAGTTCAACTTGCTTCCAGACCTTTATGAAGGCACCAGTCGTTCACCTGTTGGAACTAGTACCATTTTAACAAGGCAATAAATCTGTATACACGATAGTTGTGTTTTTCAACGCGAAGCGAATATCTAGCATAGACGCCGCGCTTGCGTTCAGGTCACGCTGCTTGTTTCGCGTGGCGGGACACGGGAGAAATTCCGGCGTAAAATCTGCCTCGGTACGCATTCCGATGTCGCCGGTTTACGAGCCGCACATTCCCGATTCTATTAAACGCAGCCGAACGGCGCGCCGACCAACCGGCTGGCGGCAGTGCGAGGCGGCGTTTTACGGCCCTGAGCGCCCTTCCCGAAAACTGCCCACCCCGAGCCGCGGGCCCGCATCAACTGCCCGTTTTAGGGGCGTTAGCCGCCGCCGGCCCGCACTAAAAGTCACCGCCGGCCCAAATGTAGCAAAATGTAACTTCATATTATACTCACCTTGCCGGCACGCGCAGGACCGGAAAATCTCGCACGCGGCGGACTTCTCTTTTTCTTGAGCTGCCTACTCCCCTCCGCTGCACGGAGCAGCCGCGCGGCTTAGGGCGCCTTGCCACGGTTCTCGCGGCTCCCCCTGTAGGAGGTTCGAGTCCTTCCTCGGGCACGGATGTGTGTGTGTTGTCCTTAGCGTAAGTTAGTGTAAGTTAGATTTAGTAGTGTTTAAGTCCAGGGACCGATGACCTCAGCAGTTTGGTCCCATAGGAACTTACTCAAATTTCCAACTGTTTACTCCCCTCCCTTCCCCCCAACTCCACATCACCCTATCGTCGCTGAAGATGGTCTAAACGTTTATAACAGACAGGAATGTATGAGATGTCAAGTATTCAAAAACAGTCTTAATCACATTTATTATTATTATACCGCCAACCGGTTTCAACCCTTCTGGGCGTTTACACTGTGAAATTATAGATATCCGTCAGAAAGACTCCATTATACAACAGCTAAAATTAGGTAAACTTTAAAATATGTTACCCATTGGTCGACTGCTGGTGGTGTCACTCCTGTCTACATAACGGCAGGAAACTATGCGAGACTAACCCTTCGTATGGGCTTAAACAGCGTGCTGAGATCGGGTCAACGGCATTTAATACAGTTTATTATATATAATTACTGGTCACCTTGGTTTAACACAATTTTAAGTGACAGTAAATAACAGAAAACGGAACCATTCCATTTAAAATGATTTACATTTATAGCGTTAATTATAAAATAATAACAAATGTTCCGTAGTCAACTCGTAAAATTCCTAAAAGCATATTACATTATGTGCCATAATATAAGGTAAGGCAATTTGTGACACACAAAAACTGGTGTCGTCTTGTATTATAATATATCTATTCGTACATTTACGTAGAAAACATTTGAGTCAATTTACTAAAAAGCCTAATATGGAAGGGCCACAGAGCCCTGTACTCCTTGTGGTGACGCCCAGAAGATGACCCCTACGTCGGGTTGAAACCGGATGACGGTATAATAATAATAAATGCGATTAAGACTGTTTTTGAATAATTGATTAATTATACTAATCGCTGTTGCATCTCCACAACCATGTTGTCCAAAAATATATGAATTGCCCTAGAATGAAGATATTACATCTGTAGTATCTTCATCATCTTCATCTTCTCTTCAGGTATCAGGCAGGAATTGCCTGTCATGGTTTCCTATCTCTGTCCCGGTCTTCCTCTGTTTCTTCTCCCTTGGCACTTATAATTTCCTTCCTTTCAGGGAGGTCTTCTCTAATATCTTGAGCCGGCCGCGGTGGTCTCGCGGTTCTAGGCGCGCAGTCCGGAAATATGCGACTGCTACGCTCGCAGGTTCGAATCCTGCCTCGGGCATGGATGTCTGTGATGTCCTTAGGTTAGTTAGGTTTAAGTAGTTCTAAGTTCTAGGGGACTGATGACCATAGCTGTTCAGTCCCTTAGTGCTCAGAGCCATTTTTTCTAATATCTTGATTTCTTACCCTGTCTTCTCTTGTGCAAGCTTTAACGCCGCTAAGGAATTTCATTTCTTGTGCCTGAATCCGACTTTCTTGCTTCTTGGTAATTTCCCATGTCTCATTTTCATAGAGCAGTGTGGGAACTGCAACAGTTTTGTAAAATTTACTTTGAGTGTCTTTCCTGGTTTTGTTTTTTAAGTTCCTGTAGATTGTTCCACATACTTGACTGAATTGACTAAGCTTAATTTCAATATCTCTGCTGTAGCCATAAGTCACTTCACATCCGAGGTAATTGAAATGGTTTACTTGCTCTAAAAGCTTCTGATCTGACACTATTTTGGTTCTGATTGGTTCTTTCCCCATGAAGACTATTGTCTTACGGTTTTCTTTTGAAATTTCCATATTAAATTTTGCACTTATTTGTTTTAGCAAGTAGATTCCTTTCTGAAGGTCGTCTTCCTCATCTGTTAGGATCACTGGATCATCAGCATATAGTAAATTATTTAAAAGAATGTTCCTATCTAGGTAGATGCCTTCCCGAAATTCTGATTTCCATATATGTATTATTTCATTAATGTCGATGCTGAACAAAGTTGGAGAGATGCAGCAGCCTTGTTGTACCCCTTTGTCAGTTGGTACCTCATTAGCTGTTTTACCATTGAGATCTAGAGTGATATTTGTGTCTTGATATAAACTTTTTATTGCATTTAGTAGGTGCTTTGGATATCCGCGATTCGTTATTATTTCCCAAAGTTTCACTCTATAGACATTGTTAAAAGCTTTTTTAAAGTCAATATAAGCAATGTGCGTTTCTTTATTATACTCTCACCGTTTTTCTGTTATTTTCTGTAGAATAAAAACTGCATCTATTATGGAGCGTCCTTTCCTAAATCTCATTTGTTCCTCATGCACTACTGGTTCTGCTATGTTTTTAAGTCTTGTACTTAAAATCTTAGCATACACCTTGTATGCTGAGTCTAGTAAACTTATTCCTCTGTAATTATTGCATAGGCTTTTATCTCCTTTTTTAAAAATTGATATCACTCTGGCTGTTTTCCAGTCTTTGGGAATACTATTCTTATTCCAACATTCGTTTAAGAGATGTAGCAGTCGTTGGTGTAGCATCGTTCGTCCACATTTTAACAATTCAGCATTAATGCTGTGTTTTCCTGTTGCTTCTCTGTTCTTAAGTGATGTTATTGCAGATGTTAATTCGTATTTCTGTATTATAGAAATGAATCTACAGGGTGAGCAAGAGGTACTCGTACCCACTAGCATTATATGCTAACTGATTTGATTTTTTTTTTTTTTTTTTTTTTTTAGCATACGTAATTTCTTGCGTATTAAATATCCACTATACCAGTATGTTACTTATCATGCTCTAAACACATTTCCATACGCTTGCATGTTCTTCTTGATGTATTTTTGACCAAGCCCGGTGTTATAGCAGGAAATGTATCCTCAACGCCACTGCTGAGTTCTTCGTTGGTAGCAAAAGTTACTAGTGATGGTGGAACAAACATGTTTATTTACAGACTGCGCTGTTTTACGATATATGGACATGTGTGCTAGCGCTAGCAGCGTTATGAATTTATATAACAGCAAATGACAACGACGTATAAATGTGTCAGCGCGTATAAAGTCGCCATAGCTTACAGCCAAAATATCTGCACTTGATAATGACCTAAGGCCGAAATTGCAATAGCGGAAATACAAAATTTAACAGTCACTGGCTGGCCGGTGTGGCCGAGCGGTTCTGGGCGCTTCAGTCTAGAACCGCGCGACCACTACGGTCGCAGGTTCGAATCCTGCCTCGGGCAGTTAGGTTTAAGTAGGTCTAAGCTTTAGGGGACTGATGACCTCAGATGTTAAGTCCCATAGTGCTCGGAGCCATTTGAGCCATTTGAACAGTCACTGTCGTAAACATGGTGTCTTTCAAAAAATTTTACATGGCTGTGAATTCCAGTTATGAAAAGTTAATTAATTACTTGCCTAACCAGGCACACGGGATTTTGCCGAAATACCAACGAACGAAGATAAAACTACTAAAGACAAAGGAAAAGTTAATGGATGAGCAGACACTTGCACCCTAATGACTCCTCGTAGCAAGTTGTCAGATGTGGCGAGGTCATGACTTCTTAGTGGCTGTTCCCAGGGAGTTACTGATGAGCCACGACCTATCCAACGGCTTGTGAAGTGTTCATTTCACAAATCATGTACTGCAAGAGCATAGTGAGGATGTGCGTCGTCCTGCTCCAACCATATGCATTCTGTGAGGCCCTTTTCCTGAACTGAGGTACTAACCACGTTTGTCACATGTGAAAACAATTTGCACCGTTCAAACTCCCTCGAAAATGGTACAGTCCAAACAGGTGATGTGTCATCGCTGCCTATATCATTACGTCAGTCGGGTTCCTTTCTGACTCGACTGTGTAATGAGCATTCTCTTTGGTCAAAACGACAATATTTCTAGCATGTGGGCTGTGACAAATAGCACATTCGTCTGAAAACACATCCTTGGCACAATTTCTGCGTTTGGAAATTGAGTTAAGAAAGCATGGCATAGTAAAATGCGCTCATTTCCTTCTATATCCGATAACTCGTTTACGAAAGTCGGCCGAAAGCGTCTGACTTTAAGCTCTTTTTTTTCATACGATCTCGCATTTTTGTCCTCAGTATACCGAATTCCGAAGCACGTTCGCGTATTTACTTCGTAGGAGAATGTGCAGCCGAAGCAGAGACTCCGGCACATGTTTCTTCTGCTGTCTTCTTCCTTCCACTTCATGGCCTGTCATGAACACTGCCAAAAGCAAAACCACGTTTTTCCCAATTCAGAAGCGTTAGTTTTAGTGGTGGAGCCTTATTAAATCTTTCCCGGAATGCTCGCATAATCTGTCTCATTGACTGCCCTGTGTCTTGTCCTCGTACACCCACACACTTGTCAGTAAGCGCCCCTCAGTAGTGTAACTACGATTCCGTGCGGTTAAAGGCGCTGCAGTCTGGAACCGCAAGACCGCTACGGTCGCAGGTTCGAATCCTGCCTCGGGCATGGATGTTTGTGATGTCCTTAGGTTAGTTAGGTTTAACTAGTTCTAAGTTCTAGGGGACTAATGACCTCAGCAGTTGAGTCCCATAGTGCTCAGAGCCATTTGAACCATTTTGTAACTACGATTGCTCACTTCTGCCATGTTTACAAATTAAAACTCGACTGCGACTTCGGAAACATGCCACTGATAAAAAAAAATTGTTCAAATGTTTGTGAAATCTTATGGGACTTAACTGCTAAGGTCATCAGTTCATCAGTCCCTGAGCTTACACGCTACTTAACCTTAATCATCCTAAGGACAAACACACACGCCCATGCCCCAGGGATGACTCGAACCTCCGCCGGAACCAGCCGCACAGTCCATGACTGCAGCGCCTAAGACCGCTCCGCTAATCCCGCGCGGCAATTGATTACAACAATTGATCACAAAAAGTGATAAGTAGTAACATGGCTACCAACGTGGATAATAAATTTGATACTAAACAGGCATTACATGGGTACGGCGACTTCTCGCCCACCTTGTATGAAAAATATCTGGCGCGGTTCGTTTTCCTGAGGATCATAACTGTTCATAAAAGATGCTTTGTAATATAAGGCAAATTCAACAAATTACGGTGAAACGGGTCCCTTTTGAATATGTATCTTTGGTAAAGAATATGGTTTACAACGTTCCGAACTTGCACCCTCCGGTCTACATGACAGCGTCGTCTGATGTTGGATACAGTTTGACTTTACATCGCTAACGTCACTACAAGGAAAGTAGCTAGCTGCGAAGAAACATTTGGTAACAGAAGAAATATTTAAATTGATCAAGGAAAGAAGGCAGTACAAAACTGTTCAGGGAAGGACAGAAGTAATACAGCAACATGAATCCCTTGGGAATGAAATAAAGAGCCAATGTAGGGCAGCCAAGGCGAAATGGCTTCAACAAAAAAAAAAGAAATTATCGTTGGGAGGACTGCCTTAGGATGTAGAAAAATAAAAAGGTGGTGAACATTAAGCTTACGAAGGGAATTCCACTGTTAAACACAGAGGAGAGAGCGGATACGCGGAAAAGTATATTGAAAGCTTCCATTAGTGGAAGGAACTGTCTGATGACGTAATAGAAAAAGAAACAGCGACATGGAAGACATAAGATATGTAGTATTACACTCAGCATTTGAAAGTGATCTGGAAGACTTGAGATCAAATAAAGCTGTCCATCGGAATTCCTGAAATCATTGGGAGCAGTGGTAACAAAACGACTATTTAGGTTGGTGTGTACAATCTATAAGATCACTGACTTACCCTCAGTCTTTCCCAAAAAATAACATCCTCACAATTGCGAAGATGGCAAGTAACAAGTACAGGTGCGAACGAGAATTATCGCACAATCAGGGTAACAGCTCATGTACTTTAACTGCAGACAAGAGAAATATACTGAAGGATGTAAAAGAAAATTGAGGTTACGTTAGACGACAGTCAGTTTGGCTTCAAGAAACGTAAAAGCACGATAGAGGCAGCTCTGGTTTTGCTCCTGACGATGGAAGCAAGACTCAAGAAAAATCAAGCCACTCTCAAAAGATTTGTTGACGTAGAAACAGCATTCGACAATGTTAAATGGTGCAACATGTTCGAAATTCTGAGGAAAATAGGAGTAAGCTAGAGGGAAGGACGAGTAATATGTACAAGAATGAAGTGAGAACGATAAGACTGGAAGACCAAGGGGCGAGCTAAGCTTACCTGAACTGTTAGACACTTTAGGACAACTGATGTTATTGCACATACAGTAATTTACTTACCTACCATCACTCATCATAACAAAACTATTGATATACGAGCACAGCCACGGGTAACAGATGGTTTATAATAACTCATTATCATTCATCAATTGTAATTTAACAATATACACACCTCCCCAGGCAATGATCGCAGTTTTTCCATTTAGTTTTGCAGGAGGTTGCGTTTTTTCGTTTTTCTTGTAGAATACTATATTACAGCAGTTGTATCGTTGCTGCCGTTCTTTTCGTTTGTTTGATGAAAATGAGCTAGTCGTCTTATGTTTCCTGGCCGTCACACAAGTAGGACGCATCATATACAGTATTTCAGAGCGCTACTAGGCCATATTCTGAACAGTGACTTTACATTTGAATAAACAGGCGACTTGTTAGTATAAATGCGACCTTGCCCATTCATAATGTGTGTCAATCAAATAGTAGTGAATTGTAATTTTAGCTATGGATAAATGAGTTCTCAGTATAAATACTGCCTTTCGCATTGTTAACTTGTATTAATCCAGTCCCATACATTTTCGTATTTCATAACAATCAGATTAGTTAAACAGTGTACAAACGAAACTTTATGCCATTTCTCCTGTAGCCGTAGCTGAAAACGTTCAGGCGTACATTGGACTCAGACAAGGGGACACCATTTCGACAATCTTGGACGTAAGAGGGGCGTTTGAAAAGACCACGCAAAAATAAAAACTACTTACGTGCTTGGGGTGAACCTTTTTTATTTTTCGATGTAGTCTCCTTTTAGACTAGTACACTTCGTCCAACGCTGTTCTAATTTGTTGATCCCTTCCGAATAATACGAATTGTCCAAGTCTGCAAAATAGCTATTAGTTGCTGCAATCACCTCCTCATTTGCATAAAATCTTTGTCCCACCAGCCATTTCTTCAAATTGGAAAACAAATAGTAGTCCGAAGGAGTCAAGTCTGAAGAATAGGAGGGCTGTGAAAAAAATTGGAACCCTATTTCCATTAATTTTGCGACCACAACTGCTGAGGTGTGTGCTGGTGCACTGTCGTGATGGAAAAGGACTTTTTGTGGTCCAATCGCGGGCGTTTTTATTGCAGCTCGGTTTTCAAACGGTCCAATGACGATTAATAATATGCACCTAATAGTTTTACCCTTTTCCAGATAGTCGATGAGGATTATCCCTTGCGAATCTCAAAAGATAGTCGCCATAACCTTTCCGGCCGAAGGAATGGTTTTCGCCTTTTTGGTAACCCATTGTTTAGATTGTTGTTTGGTCTCAGGAGTATAGTAATGTATCCATGTTTCTACGACAGTGACGAAACGACGCTTAAAGTCCTGCGGATTCTTCCTGAACAGCTGCAAACCATTCTTGCAACACTTCACACGATTCCGTTTTTGTTCAAGCGTGAGGAATCGCGGAACCCATCTTGCGGATAGCTTTCTCGTGTCCAAATTTTTAAGCAAAATATTATGTACCCTTTCATTCGAGATGCCCACAGCACTAGCAATCTCACGCACCTTAACTCTTCTGTCATCCATCACCATATCATGGATTTTATCAATGATTTCTGGGGTCGTAACCTCCACAAGGCGTCCAGAACGTTCAGCACCACTTGTGCCCATATGGTCACTCCGAAAATTGTGAAACCACTTATAAACTGTTCTAATCGAAGGTGCAGAGTCACCGTAATGTTTATCAAGCTTCTCTTTAGTCTAATGACGCGTTTCGCCTTTCATAAAGTAATGTTTAATCACCACACGAAATTCTTTTTCGTCCATTTTTTGACAATCACTCTACTTCCTTGATTCACACGAATGCCAGAGACAAATAAATAGACCAATGTGGCTGAAACTTGGTGTGCGTTCTTTCCAAAGATGCTACTAACTAAACATGACCTCGATACGCGCAGGTGGTGCCATCTCTCGGACTTTGCACGGACTTTTCAAACGTCCCTCGTATCTGCATATAATATCTGCATATAACGAGGGATACATCCAGGAACATTGTGTAACATGATTGTTTTGGTGGTCCAGGTGTTATGGTGTAGGGATGCATAACGTTGCTTGGCTGTATTGACCTCCAAATCTTTGAACAAGGTACACTCACCAGTCAATGTTATTTCGACACTGTACTTCTTTCACAAGTGCGTCTTTTCAGGACTGCATTCGGCCCTGGAAATGTGCGACCACATCGAACAGCGCAGGTGGAGGAACTCTTGGAACGATATCCGACGAATGGACTGTCCTGCCCGTTTCCCCGACTCCAGTCTCATCGAGCTCGTGTGGGACGCGCTGGAAGGACGGAATCCAGCGCCTCCAGATGCACCAACGATCATCCAGCAGTCGTCAGTCGCGATGGTGGAGGAGTGGAACGCTCTGCTACAATAACTCCTCCCACCCTTGTGGCCAGGATGACATCAAGTTGCAGAGCATGCACTGCAATCCGTGGTGATCACATACAAAAATGGAAATTTGTGATAAGTTGTATGGAACCAAACTGATGAGGTCATCGGTCCCTAGGCTTACACACTACTTAATCTAACTTACGCTAAGGACAACACACACCCATGTCCAAGGGATGTTCACATACACTATGTGATCACAAGTATCCGAACACCTAGGTGAATATGACTTACAAGTTCGTGGCGCCCTCCATCGGTAATGCTGGAATTCACTAAGGTGTTGGCCCACCCTTAGCCTTGATGACAGCTTCCACTCTAGCAGGCATACGTTGAATCAGGTGCTGGAAGGTTTCTTGGGGAATGGTAGCCCACTCTTCAGGGAGTGCTGCACTGAGGAGAGGTGTCGATGTCGGTCGGTGATGCCTGGCACGAAGTCGGCGTTCCAAAATATTACAAAGGTGTTCTATAGCTTTCGGGTCAGGGCTCTGTGCAGGCCATTCCATTACAACGATATTACTGTCGTGTAACCACTCCGCCACAGGTCGTGCATTATGAACAGTTGCTCGATCATGTTGAAAGATGCAGTCACCATCCCCGAATTGCTCTTCAACAGTGGGAAGCAAGAAGGTGCTTAAAAGGTCATTGTAGTCCTGTACTGTGATAGTGCTACACAAAACAACAATGGCTGCAAGCCTCTCCACGAAAAACACGACCACACCATAACACCACCGCCTCCGAATTTTACTGTTGGCACTAAACACGCTAGTAGGTGAGGTTCACCGGACACTCGCCGTACCCACACCCTGCCATCGGATCGCCACATTATGTAATGTGATTCGTCACTCCACACCACGTTTTTCCACTGTTAAATCGGTGAGTGTTTACGCTTCTTATACCAAGCGAGGCCTCGTTTGGCATTTACCGGCGTGATGTGTGGCTTATGAGCAGCCGCTCGACCATGAAGTCCAAGTTTTGTCACATTCCGCCTAACTATCACGGTACCTCCAGTGGATCCTGATGCAGTTTGTAATTCCTGTGTGATGGTCTGGATAGATGTCTGCCTGTTACACATTCCGACCCTATTCAACTGTCGGCGGTCTCTGTCAGTCAACAGAAGACGTCGGCCTGTACGCTTTTGTGCTGTACGAGTCCCTTCACGTTTCCACTTCACTATGACATCGTAAACAGTGGACCTAGGGATGTTTAGGAGTGTGTAAATCTCGCGTACAGACGTGTGCCACAAGTGACTGCCAGTCATCCGTCCACCTTCGAAGTCCGTGACTTCCGCAAAGCGCCCCATTCTGCTCTCTCATGATGTCTAATGACTACTGAGATCGCTGATATGGAGTACCTGGCAGTAGGTGGCAGCACAATGCACCTAATATGAAAAACGTATGTTTTAGGGGGTGTCGGGATACTTTTGATCGCATAGTGTGCCATATCAAGAACCATGTCTCACATTTTGTGAAGACCAGCAGACCACCATGAATCGCGTTATCTTCAATACAATTATTGTCTTTCAGTAAGAGTATCATTCCTGTTCGTCTCATTGCGTTTTTTTTTTCCTTTTTTGGGTTACCTTCTCTTCTATACTGCAGAAGTTCCTTCTACGTACAGTCCAAGTTACATCGAGCTACTTAACTTGGTAGTTACACATCATGCAGAGGTTACCTTCATCCTGTTGCGCACTGGTGTATGAAGAAGGAGGGAACTAAGTGGCAGTCACCTTAAACGACTTACTGAGACAACGGGATTCTAGATCAGGATGTCCCTGCAGAATGCGGGTCAAGTGGCACAGCCAGCACGCCACCCCGCTTAGTGGCTTCCTACCCGCCGCTCACCATAGGACGACCAGTATCACGGAAGTGAGAGTCACCCTCTCGTGTCCACAGGAACAGCTGGTCCTGCATCGGAACGCCAGCTCGTGTGAAGTTCAGGGACGCGGCAGCCCACATCACCTGTCGCGAGCCCACATGCTGACGTCAGTGGCCACCCACGATTCGCTGCGGCAGCTGAGAGCAGCCCCCGCGACAGGTGTCCGCCGTCCAACTGCTGCCGCTGTCCGCCCGTCTCTGCTACTCGTTCGCACCTGGCACCTACTTTAGTCCAGTCGCGAGTGATTTAGTGCGTTTCTAAACTATAAATTACCGCTGCGCGTTGTGCGGCCGTATCATGGAACTATCTACAACGCTATTGTGGGCTTCGCTGCCAGCGTTCAGTCACATCGCCTAGGACTGGAGATCTACAGAACAATACGTCGGAGAATACAGCTTGTGGCTTTTATGCCACAAGGCACGTCTTCATTGCATCTGGTTTGTGACTGGCAGCAGGCGTACAGCGAGCTTTTGAGTCTGAAAAATTTGGAAATTTATGGTTAGGAGCCAAACTGCTAAGGTCATCGGTACCTAGGCTTACACACTACTTAATCTAACTTAAACTTTTACGCTAACAAGGGAACCTCCCCATCGTACCACCCTCAGGTTTAGTTATAAGTTGGCACAGTGGATAGGCCTTGAAAAACTGAACACAGATCAATCGAGAAAACAGGAAGAAGTTGTGTGGAACTAGGAAAAAAATAAGCAAAATATACAAACTGAGTAGTCCATGCGCAGGATAGGCAACATCAAGGATGATGTGAGCTCAGGAGCTCAGTGGTCCCATGGTTAGCGTGAGCACCTACGGAAAGAGAGGTCCATGGTTCAAGTCTACCGTCGAGCGAAAAGTTTAATTTTTTGTTTTCAGACAATTATCAAAGTTCAGGCACTCACACATAATCAACTTCGCTCTCCAAAATTCCAGAACATGTTCGGATTTGCTTGGACATATGCAGGATTTGACGGTCTACACACGGAAAAAATTGGAAACGTTAAAAACGTATGTTTTGATAGAGCACAGGGAAAACTGTGCGACTGTGAAACTGTTGAATTCATTTGTTGCAGTTTATGTGACAAACTCTTATGTTTTCATCACTTTTTTGGGAGTGATTATCACATCCACAAGAAAACCTAAATCGGGCGAGGTAGAAGAATCTTTTTACCCATTCGCCAAGTGTACAAGTTAGGTGGGTCGACAACATATTCCTGTCATGCGAAGCACATGCCGTCACCAGTGTCGTATAGAATATATCAGACGCGTTTTCCTGTGGAGGAATCGGTTGACCTCTCAGTCCCCTTGGAGAGGTACGTCCTTTCGTCTACTAATCGCACGGTTTTGCGGTGCGGTCACAAAACACAGACGCTAAACTTATTACAGTGAACAGAGACGTCAATGAACGAACGGACAGATCATAACTTTGCGAAAATAAAGAAATTAAAATTTTAACTTGAAGCAAGAACCTCTCGTTCCGCAGGTGTTCACGCTCACGACGGGACCACGGCGCTCCTGACCTCACATTTTCCTTGATGTTGCATATCTAGCATATGCACTACTCAGTTTGCATATTTTGCTTATTTTTATCATAGTTCCACACAACTTCTTCCTGTTTTCTCGATTGATCTGTGTTCAGTTTTTCAAGGCCTATCCACTGTGCCAACTTATAACTAAATCCGAGGGGGGTGCGATGGGGAGGTTCCCCTGTAAAGACAAGACACACACCCAACCCATGCCCTAGGGAGGACACCACGAGCCTCCGACGGGGAAGGGGGGGAGGGGGGGGACGGGGTGGGGGGGGGGAGGAGCCTCGCGAACCATGGCAAGGCGGCCCAGACTGCACGGCTAACCCACGTGGCTTTGAGTGTGAATCATTGCCGGTATCCACATTACTAAACGACTAAAGCGATCACCCAGCACCAGGTGCAGAGGCTACAAGAATCTGATTTTAAATACCGGGTGATCCAAAAGTCATTATAAATTTGAAAACTTAATAAACCATGGAATAATGTATAGAGAGAGGTAAAAATTGACACACATGCTTGGAACGACATGGGGTTTAATTAGAACCAAAAAAAAAAACACCGCATATTGCTAAACGCGTGAAGGATCTCTTGCGCGCGTCGTTTCGTGATGATCGTGTGGTCAGCCGCCACTTTCGTCATGCTTGGCCTCCGAGGTCGCCAGACCTCAGTCCGTGCGATTATTGGCTTTGGGGTTACCTGAAGTCGCAAGTGTATCGTGATCGACCGACATCTCTAGGGATGCTGAAAGACAACATCCAACGCCAATGCCTCACCATAACTCCGGACATGCTTTACAGTGCTGTTCACAACATTATTCCTCGACTACAGCTATTGTTGAGGAATGATGGCGGACATATTGAGCATTTCCTGTAAAGAACATCATGTTTGCTTTGTCCTACTTTGTTGTGCTAATTATTGCCATTCTGATCTGATGAAGCGCCATCTGTCCGACATTTTTTAACATTTGTATTTTTTTGGTTCTAATAAAACCCCATGTCATTCCAAGCATGTGTGTCAATTTGTACCTCTCTATCTACATTATTCCGTGATTTATTCAGTTTTCAAATTTATACTGACTTTTTGATCACTCGGTATTTGCTATAATTATTCGCGACATTTAAAAAATTAAAATTCTGTCGTAATCTACTCATTAATGGATATAATATTACGTTGAAGGTTTAAAATGATAAGTCAACTATTCCAACAAATTTTACACATAATTTCAAATCTTTTCGAAACTTTTTCTCGCTCACACTTCCACAAAACAATGAAAGTAGAAAACCCTTACGCTCACTACTTTGTCTCTGTTCATGCAGTAAAACTTCAGTATGAGGCATGAAATTTTAATTTATTACATCTTTACTATTACATCTATTCCAAAGACATTTTGCAGAAGGTTTTGAAGTGGTTCTTTTCATATAAATTAACTAGCTTAACGTCCGCTGCTTCGCTCACGTAGACTGTATTGTTCGCACAGTTTCTTATTTCGTTTTCTTAAATCGAATTTGTGTGTTGTTACGCCCGTTGCTCCTCTGTAAATCTGCACACTACGAAAAACATATTCTGGAAGCAAGAAATATGACAATTGATATTTGCTTCCTCGATCACAAGTAAAAGTACGTCTTTCAGCATTTCTGAAAATTAAACACCTAAGGGGTGAAGTAGGAGGTCTAAGTTTCCTGAGGAAAAAAGTCATTATTAAAGAACTACTGGAGCTAAAGTTAAATCTATGAAAACTGGTATTTGACTTCACACTTAGAAATAAAAAATACGCGTTGCAGTGCTTTTGGAAATACAGTCTCTAAGGGGATGAAATAGGATACGAAGAGCGCTTTGAAAATATTTCATTATGGCCGTATTTCTAACTCTAAATCTATGAAAATGCATATTTGGATTCTCAGGTACAAATAGAGTAATTTATGTCATATTGGAGTTTTGAGCTCAGTTTCCGTGCTTGCAGAAAAATAATCACCCATTAAGGATGCGTCCGCCGCCTTTTTGCAGTGAAGAAATCACTCTTTTGTTTTATCATCCAAGCATGTTTCAGCACAGTTGTGGCATCCTCAATGGGTTCTTATTGTTTTCCTGAAATACACACACAAAGGTTATTTTTAAGTTAAGAAAAGGTTACGCTAAGAAAGTAAGAATGGTCAGTCACGCAACTAATGAGGAAGTACTGAACAGAATTGGGAAGACAAGAAATTTGTGGCACAACTTGACCAAAAGAAAGGATCGACTGATGGTACAATTTAGTATTTGAGGGAAGTATGATTCAGCATTTTAGGAAATACAACTCCTAAGAGGGTGAAATAGGGAATGAAACTTTTTTAGGAGCTGATGCATTATGAAAGCAATTTTAAGCTAAATATATGAAAATTTGTATTTGACTTCTTGGTTAGAAACAAAAAACGTGTATCAGTGTATTTTTGGAATTTCAACCACTAAGGGGGTGACATAAATGCTTTCACAATGAAATAATTCCATAAAACCTTTCATCGCTTATTTCATCCCCTTATAGGTTGAATTTGGAAAAAACACTGAAACAATTTTTTTTATTTCTGAACGAAAAGCAAGATACACAAATTTCATGTATTGTCATAAAACTTTTCATCTCTCATTTCGTCCCCTTCAGGGATGAATTTCCAAAGACACACAGTGACATTTTCCAAAAAACCTTTCATCCCCTATTACACCCCCTTAGAAGTGTAACTTGGAAAATTCCCTTCTTAAACGGCGCCATCTCTATAACATCAACACCTTTCAAACTTTCAAGTTTCTGTACTTAAACTTTCATCCCCTGTTTCACTCACTCAGGAATTTCCGAAAATAATGAAGTACCTATTTTTGTATTTCTAACAGAGATTCCGAGTACAAATTTCCGTAGATTTAGCTTTAAAAATGCTTCCATAATGAAAGATTTTCATAAATTTGTTATCCTGTGTAGAACCCCCTTAGTGGTTGAACTTCCAAAATCCCTGACCAAGAAGCTAAATACCAATTTTTGTAGCTATAACTTCAAAATTGCAACTTTTTAAAAAACCTTTCGTCCTCTATTTCAGCCCTTAGAGTTTGAATTTCCATAAATGCAGCACTAGGTATTTTTTTTTTATTTCTGACCAAGAAACCAAATTCCAATTATCGTAGTTCTAGCCTCAAAACTGCCTTAATAGCAGCATATTTTCACCCCCAATATCAAAAAATCCCTTGTGAAGGGATGCCAACAGTATAAGATCAAGACCATGTGCAAATATCAAACTTTTATATTTCAGGGTTTGGGCTGGGCGATGAAGAGTCAGTGAGTGAGTGAGTCAGTGGGGAACTGCCTTTTATACTCCTATACGGAACCTCCCCATCGCACTCCCCTCAGATTTAGTTATAAGTTGGCATAGTGGATAGGCCTTGAAAAACTGAACACAGATCAATCGACAAAACAGGAAGAAGTTGTGTGGAACTATGAAAAAAATAAGCAAAATATACAAACTGAGTAGTCCATGTGTAAGATAGGCAGCATCATGGGCAGCGTGAGCTCAGGAGCGCCGTGGTCCCATGGTTAGCGTAAGCAACTGCGAAACGAGAGATTCTTGGTTCAAGTCTTCTCTCGAGTGAAAAGTTTAATTTTTTATTTTCACAAAGTTATGATTTGTCCGTTCGTTCATTGACGTCTCTGTTCACTGTAATAAGTTTGTGTTTTGCGACCGCACCGCAAAACCGTGGGATTAGTAGACGAAAGGACGTGCCTCTCCAATGGGAACCAAAAACATTCGATCGCAAGGTCATAGGTCAACCGATTCCTCCACAGGAAAACACGTCTGAAGTATTCTATACGACACTGGTGACGGCATGTGCGTTACATGATATGAATATGTTGTCGACCCACCTAACTTGTACACTTGGCGAATGGGTAAAAAGATTCTTCTGCCTCGCCCGATTTAGGTTTTCTTGTGGATGTGATAATCATTCCCAAAAAACTGATGAAAGCATGAGAGTTTGTCACATAAACTGCAACAAATTAATGCAACAGTTTCACAGTCGCACAGTTTTCCCTGTGCTCTGTCAAAACATATGTTTTTACCGTTTTCAAATTTTTCCGTGTGTAGACCGTCAAATCCTGCATATGTCCAAGCAAATCTGAACATGTCCTGGAATTTTGGAGAGCCAAGTTGATTATGTGTGAGTGCCTGAACTTTGATAATTGACACACGATCACGTAAACAATACTGCTCTGTGTACCTATGCAGCTTCGCAAAATCATAGAATCTTTTCACAAAGTGTTTCACTTGCCGAAAACCAAACACATCTAACGGTTGCACAAGAGGTGTTCAACCTAGAGGCACGATAATCACGTCTACTCCCACACTAAAATTGTACAATGACTGATCCTTCTGTCCTGTATAGCTGTCAAGGAGTAAGGCAAAATCTTTGTCCGCGTAAGGAGCTTCACCAGTCTTCACTAGTCTTTTCTCCATTTTTCCTGACGCACTGCAATTCACAA
Source organism: Schistocerca americana (assembly GCF_021461395.2). Taxonomy (NCBI): domain Eukaryota; kingdom Metazoa; phylum Arthropoda; class Insecta; order Orthoptera; family Acrididae; genus Schistocerca; species Schistocerca americana. Next base: position 316,201,506 of record NC_060124.1, read on the forward strand.
TGACATTCGGCGTTTGTGCAAGTACCCTATTCATCTGTTGCTGAACTTGCGGTCCAAATACACCATTTTTTCCTGCAAACACAAATAAAACGTAGGTAAAAGAAATCCTGCCTTGTTCATAGCATATTGTATGGTATAACTATGTGAAGTGGCACGCAGCTGGTTTACAGTACATTCCGTGTCGCCTTCTCCAACTAACGATAACGTGCGGGTCGATTTCATTTCATAGTTAAAACCGGACTGATCTGTGTTGTTAATATATGCGTCTTCATACTGTTGGAATCTGTCACTAGTTTCTGTAACAAACGTCTTGGAACACTCTAAAAGTTCCTCCAGTTTATTCGCGTAGTTCTTACTTACATATTTCGTAATCTTCCTGCTCGTAATTTTGTATTTTCTTTTGAACGTGACAAGCCAATGAGATGAAGCCTTGAAGCCCAGGCCGATTTGTTTAGCGTAATGCAATCCCCAAATCGGTAGGTCTGTGTCATGCACTGCACCTAATTCATTCCTGGCTTTAATAAATTGTCGGTATACATGGTTTTCTAGTTGACTGAACTTCTGTCTTCTGGTTCCACCTCGTTCCACGACTTCTTTGCAATATTTAATTGTGCTTTTTTCCTCCATCCCTTTAAAATTCTTAAATTTATTTGTTACTTCACTCCATAATCTATATTTGCGTCTTTTAATTGGTTTGGAAAGTAACCTGTATTCGAGCATTTCCTTCATGTAACCCAAAGAAACACCATCAGACTGAAGTCGCAGTATTTCCTCTTCGTGTTCTTCGTACGGATCGTCAGCAATCTCATCATCTGGTACATACAGCCCCGCAGCAATCAGCAAGGTATCGTCATCACCACAAGTTCTGTTTATCAACAAATGTAGGAAATAATCATACAAATGTTCGACAATCGTTCTATCCCTTAAGGAACTTTCCAATTCCTTACAGTTCGGAAAATATTCATTGACCTTGTTATTGAAGTCGCGAGCTATATTTGCTGGATTCATATTGCCCACGGAATGCATCTCACGTATTTAATGCACTTTCGTCCAAAGTGGGGAACAGTCAACTGGCAGCCAGGGAGCCTCGTTAGCAGGAATACTCTCTCTTCCGTGCGCTGTAGTCAACTGACGTCGTGTGTTTCGATGTTTGTGTAGGTGCAGCGTCCCCATACTACGGCGCAGTTACCTCGCATCGGACGGACGGACGGACAGATAATAATTGTCCGAAAATAAAGAATTAAACTTCTAACTCGAGGGAACACTTGATCCAAGGTCCTCTGATTCCGCAGCTGCTCACGCTAACCACGGGACCACGGCGCTCCTGAGCTGACACTCTCGTTGATGTTAATTACCTTGGGCATCGACTACTCAGTTTCTAAATTTTGCTTATTTTTTTCATAGTTCCACACAACTTCTTCCTGTTTCCTCGATTGATCTGTGTTCAGTTTTACAAGGAATATCCACTGTGTCAACTTATAACTAAATCTGAGGAGGGTGCGACGGGGAGGTTCCCTTGTGAGGGAGGAAATGACCTTTTTAGAAAGTGCAAAATCCATTATTCAGACAGCGGTTTAAGGTTGTCCGTGCTGGCATTGCCGACTGTGAATTATATATGCGTGTCTTTCGGTCATATCATGACTATATTCAACGCTATTGTGGGTTTCACTGCCAGACTCTGGGCTTTTCGTCTTCGACTGTGGTGCTACAGAACAATACTGTGACGAGTAAAGCGGTGCCTTCCGCACTAAACCTCGCTAGGGATTACCGATGATTCTCGGGGTATGTCCTTTGGATACTGTGGTGTGTTACCGGGCAAAGTCGTATTAGCTGTAGAGTGAACAGTATTATCGTGCAGCAAGATCGTAGGAGCTCATACATCTAATAGAAGGCACTTACGAGCCTGGAGACTTGACGAATGGGTTTGAGTGGGAAACAAGAAGAACTGCATGGCTTATTCTCAATCATTAGAAACCGGCCCGGTATGCACTACATTGATGCTACTTGACGTTTGGTGCATTAATTAACAGATCATGACCCATTTGATAAACATCTGCATCAAGTAGGATATAGCAACACAAAAATATGCAAATCTGGAGAAGAAGGTTTGGCGATCATGCTCGTTTCAGACGTACCTGTTACCAGATAGAGGCAGAATTCAGAAAAATATACAGTAATTTGTGCACGATTGTTTGAGTCGAGAATTCATATAATTTAGTAGCTGTTTCCTCCAGCTTCACTTGCATTTCAGTGGATCTGTTGCAAGTGTGGTGGTGCTTAAGTACTGTACATGCAATAATATCAGCTGCCCTCACCACATATCTGCCTGTTCATATAAGCATAACTCGTGATGTGCGCTTCATACCCCTCCCCCCTTTTCTCCCGTAACGAATTGCTCCACTACATGACGCAGCGGCACACACAGTGCCACTGTGCGTGCGTGTGTGTGTGTGTGTGTGTGTGTGTGTGTGTGTGTGTGTGTGTGTGAATTTCTAAGGGACCAAACTGCTGGAGTCATCGGTCCCTAGATTTACACACTACTTAAGCTAACTTGAACTAACTTATGCTACGATCAACACACACGCACACACCCATCCCCGAGGTAGGACTCGAACCTCCGGCGGGAGGGGCCGCGCAATCCGTGACATGGCGTCTCAAACCTCGCGGCAACTCCGACCGGCAGTGTCACTGTGGAGTGGTGTGTGCAGACGGGTGTGAGCAGGAGCGTGCATATATGCATTGTGCTACTGAAGTAGCTATAAATTACATAACGTGTACTTTATACAACTAACGTAATAATTTTTAATATTATTTATGTCACAGATGTAAAAGAAAATGCTCAATTGCCTTATTCACCTCCTTAGTAGCAGGATTTTTTTTTTAGGTATCCTTTGTTATTCATTGGGACGCTAGACATCTCCATACCAAACTTCATCCAAATCAACTCAGCAGTTTAATCATGAAAACATACTAGACAGAGTTACTTTCGCATTTAATAATATTAATATCGAAGTATGGATTAAACATGTTGAGGTACGTATAAGATCGGTATTCGTTACGTTGAATCATGTTATGTAGATCGCATAAACCAACAAGAACACTTTCACGAATATAATATGTTTCAAAAGTCAAAGAGTAAGCAGCTTTCTAAGGATTGGTTATCTTCCCTTAGTTCGGGTTTATTCTTCAAATCACTAAATATCTTGTACTACACACTTTCTAAAGTAGCATGTGTTCTTTCTCAGCGTTCAGGCTATCTCCATACCAAATCAGTTTAGAAGTTTGGTCGCGGAAACGTCACAGTTATTTTAGTATCTATAATATTAGTATTCCTATAATGCATATAATAATGTAATAGAAGATTTGTATGTTTATAGCTTCTTTGTGTATTTCAATATTCTTGTGTTTTTGATATACATGTGCAGTCGTTCAAGAGATGTACAGCCGTTCAAGGTCACATATCTTTGGAAAACCAAGCTCTAAATTCTAGCTGATGTTATGTGGAGTATCTGTTTTGTCTTAAGTCTTCTGGGGATGATCCAGAAAGTCGGAAACCGAACCACAACAAACTACAAAATAAATATTATTGTGGACCTTATATCACAACGCACTACGAAATAAATATTATTGTCGACCTTATATACCAAGTGCATAACAATGACATACTCACTGCAAAAATGTTTGAGTATTTCATTAATATATAACGCAAAAAAGACGAGGGCTAGTAGAAATCCTTGGGTGACAGAAGAAATATTGAATTTAATTGATGAAAGAAGAAAATATAAAAATGCAGTAAATGAAGCAGGCAAAAAGGAATACAAACGTATCAAAAATGAGATCGACAGGAAGTGCAAAATGACTAAGCAGGCATGGCTAGAGTACAAATGTAAGGATGTAGAGACTTATCACACTAGGGGTTAAATAGATACTGCCCACAGGAAAATTAAAGAGACCTTTGGAAAAAAGAGAACCACTTGTATGAATATCAAGAGCTCAGATGGAAACCCACTTCTAAGCAAAGAAGGGAAAACGGAATGGTGGAAGGAGTATATAGAGGGTCTATACAAGGGAATTGTACTTGAGGACAATGTTATGCAAATGGAAGAGGATGTACATGAAGATGAAATGGGAGATATGATACCGTGTGAAGAGTTTGACAGACCACTGAAAGACCTAACTCGAAACAAGGCCCCGGGAGTAGACAACATTCCATTAGAACTACTGACGGCCTTGGGAAAGCCAGTCCTGACAAATCTCTACCATCTGGTGAGCAAAATGTATGAGACAGGCGAAATACCCTCAGACTTCAAGAAGAATATAATAATTCCAATCCCAAAGACAGCATGTGTTGACAGATGTGAAAATTACCGAACTATCAGTTTAATAAGCCACGGCTGCAAAATATTAACAAGAACTCTTTACAGACGAATGGAAAAACTGGTACAAGCCGACCTCGGGGAAGATCAGTTTGGATTCCGTAGAAATATTGGAACACGAGAGTCAATACTGACCTTACGACTTATCTTAGAAGAAAGAATATGGAAAGGTAAACGTACGTTTCTAGCATTTGTAGACTTAGAGAAAGCTTTTGACAATGTTGACTGGAATACTCTCATTCAAATTCTGAAGGTGGCAGGGGTAAAATACAGGGAGCGAAAGGCTATTTACAATTTGTACAGAAACCAGATGGCAGTTTTAATAGTCGAGAGGCACGAAAGGGAAGCAGTGGTTGGGAAGGGAGTGAGACAGGGTTGTAGCCTATCCCCGATGTTATTCCATCTGTATATTGAGCAAGCAGTAAAGGAAACAAAAGAAAAATTCGGAGTAGGTATTAAAATTCGTGGAGAAGAAGTAAAAACTTTGAGGTTCGCCGATGACATTGTAATTCTGTAAGAGACAGCAAAGGACTTGGAAGAGCAGTTGAACGGAATGGATAGTGACTTGAAAGGAGGATATAAGATGAACATCAATAAAAGCAAAACGAGGATAATGGAATGTAGTCGAATTAAATCGGGTGATGCTGAGGGAATTAGATTAGGAAATGATGCAGTTAAAGTAGTAAAGGAGTTTTGTTATTTGGGGAGCAAAATAACTGATGATGGTCGAAGTAGAGAGGATATAAAATGTAGACTGGCAATGGCAAGGAAATCGTTTCTGAAAAAGAGAAATTTGTTAACATCGAGTATAGATTTAAGTGTCAGGAAGTCGTTTCTGAAAGTATTTGTATGTAGTGTAGCCATGTATGGAAGTGAAACGTGGACGATAAATAGTTTAGACAAGAAGAGAATAGAAGCTTTCGAAATGTGGTGCTACAGAAGAATGCTGAAGATTAGATGGGTAGATCACATAACTAATGAGAATAGAACTGGGGAAAAGAGGAGTTTAAGGCACAACTTGACTAGAACAAGGGATCGATTTGTAGGACATGTTCTGAGACATCGAGGGATCACCAATGCAGTATTGGAGCGCAGCGTGGAGGGTAAAAATGGTAGAGGGAGACCAAGAGATGAATACACTAAGGAGATTAAGAAGGATGTAGGCTGCAGTAGGTACTGGGAGATGAAGATGCTTGCACAGGATAGAGTAGCATGGAGAGTTGCATCAAACCAGTCTCAGGACTGAAGACCACAACAACAACAACAACAATATTAGTATTCCTACAATGCATATAATAAGGTAATAGAAGATTTGTTTGTTTATATCTTCTTTGTGTATTTCAATATTCTTGTGTTTTTGGTGTAGATGTGTAGTCGTTCAAGGTCACATATCTTTGGAAAACCTAGCTCTAAATTCTAGCTGATGTTATGTGGAGTATCTGTTTTGTCTTAAGTCTTCTGAGGATGATCTAGAAAGGCGAAAACCGAATCACAAAAAACTACAAAATAAATATTATTGTGGACCTTATATCACAACGAACTACAAAGTAAATATTATTGTCGACCTTATACACCAGCTGCATAACAGCGATATACTCAATGCAAATATGATTGAGTATTGCACACGTATTTCATTAATAAATAACGCAAGAGCAGACAACCTTTGCCTTATCAGCTATTACTTGTGTAACTATGAGAATACCTGATCACACTCATCTTATGTAGTTACGACTCTTGTGAACGTTATACGTCAATTAGCCTTCTTTTCGAAAAGTTTTTGAGTTCCTTGAATCATCACCACACCGTGCGTTGGATTTTTGGGGCAGTTTTACCACTACTAGACATGGTGAATGGTACATATGAATGAAATAATCTGGCATTCATCACACTCGCAGAAGCACGCAGGCACGCGAACACACACACACACACACACACACACACACACACACACACACACACACACACACCACGCGCGAGAAACAAGCTGTCAGATGCACGTTTTATCTATTTCCGACGATGTGAATATGGAGACCTTGAGATGGCAATGCCAGCACCTAACGGTCTATGGCTGCGGGACCCGTATCGACCAAATTTTCGCGGAATTTGCGCAATCGACCGTAGAGGGCGATCTAAGGACGCGTCCCTGCTGCGGGTGTAGCGAATTAATGACTTCCGCTGATAAATTGTACACAGAGGTGGCATAAACGCCGTAAAACCAACGTAGATAAAACTAAACGAACCAACACGGGAAGTCCATTAGCTACTCGTCAGCAGTTGCTGTAATTCAATTAACCTACAGTAAATTTCTACTTAGACGGGTGTCGAGACATTATTTCCGTTTAAAAGTGTTATGTAGGTTCAGTGTAATGTCAGGTAAGACCGCAGTGAAGCACTCCAGCTGTTAAGAAGGAAAGGAAATATGTTTCTCTTGCGATCATCGTTATTTACGTTTTCCCTGCGTCCCCAATTAATTTCAATGAAATCTTGCGACGAGTAGAAAAGTAAAAATGAAAATCTAATCAAGTTCCACCTTAGCTAGTCGCTGTGCTCAAACTAAGGGCCGCAATTTCTGAACCCTGATTATAACTTACGGAATTCCCGCTGAATACTCGCCAGTACTCTCAGATAATTTTTTGATGGACTAAAAGCAGCCCATGTAACTTGATCTCAGAGGGACCGAAAATTCTAAGTCTACATTAATAATTAAATAATTAATTTCACTTACCCGCACAAGTTTCACAAGCTGCTACGGTTACGACAGCTGTTTAAAATGACGTTCCACAGCGTCAATGGCGCCGTCCGCTGTGGCTGAGCGGTTCTAGGCGCTCAGTCGGGAACCGCGCGACTGCTACGGTCGCAGGTTCGAATCCTGCCTCGGGCATGGATGTGTGTGATGTCCTTAGGTTAGTTAGGTTTAAGTAGTTCTAAGTTCTAGGGGACTGATGACCACAGATGTTAAGTCCCATAGTGCTCAGAGCCATTTAGAGCCAGCGTCAATGCAGGCATGGCATCGTCACCCGAAGTTCTGTCGTAACCGGTCTAATATCTCCATTGTATTTTGAACAGTTTCGCCGACAGCGTGAATTCTTGCCAGGAAATCCTCTCCCGTCTCGTACACAAGATTTTTACTTGACCCCACACGAAGAAGTCAAGTGGGGTCAGATGTGGTGAATGTGCTGCCCACGAAACAGAACCTCCTCTGCCTATCCAATTTCCAGGAAATGTCTGATCCCGATGTTCGCGAATCCTCAGTCCAAGCAGAAGTGGGGCTCCACATGATGTTAGAACCACAACCGTTGACGAATAATAAGCAGGACAAGTTCCTGGAAACTTGGTGGCATGTCTCTCATAAACAATGTGTGCAGTGGTGCATTTAAGTGGGGAGGAAGAGGAAACGGGCCTGGTACGTAATCACTGCCTATACCTGACCACACGTTGACTTATAATCTGTAATGATAGTTCTTCACAGCGGCAGCGTGACCATTGCTATCGTCCCAAATATGACTGCCGGCCGAAGTGGCCGTGCGGTTAAAGGCGCTGCAGTCTGGAACCGCAAGACCGCTACGGTCGCAGGTTCGAATCCTGCCTCGGGCTTGGATGTTTGTGATGTCCTTAAGTTAGTTAGGTTTAACTAGTTCTAAGTTCTAGGGGACTAATGACCTCAGCAGTTGAGTCCCATAGTGCTCAGAGCCAGCCAAATATGACTATTGTGACCAATTAGCATTACGTCTCTGGTGAAACAGGCTTCATCCGTGAAAAGTAAAAACACACGAACGTGAGAGTCGACTATTAGACGCCACAAGAACAATTGGCTGAACACGACACGAGGTCCTAAGTCAGCAGGACTCAAACCGGACAGTTTCTGTGGCTGGCAGGGGTATATCTGCATTTCCCATATTGCCATAGAGTATTCTGCGAAACATTCATCTGACATGCAGCTGATCGAGTGCGGATTATGGGCGCCTCATTTACTCGAGCAAGCACTGCGTCTTCGAAGCCGTCAGTCAGTATCATTCATAGTCCTTCTCGGTCGTTGTACCGTGATACCAATTGCCCTGTCTCGTGTAATTGATGGAACAGTCCTGGAAACACGGTGTGAGGCGGATGTCTCTTTTCAGATGTTTGGTCTTGCACAAACCTTCCGCTTCTCCTCTGCTTCGTATTGATCGCCCATACAAAAAAATCAAGTCTGCATGTTCCGTCATCGGGTACGGCTCCATTTGGATCGACGTTGGTTCTTCAGCTTGCAGACACAGACACCGCAGCCTACTACAGCGTAGACATTGTACACCAGCACTGCTGATGTCAGTACACAGTACGCCATCTGCACAGGATTAGTTGAATTATGATTCCAACCTCTCTACCTACGTCCTCTTTGGTATTGTCAATCCTACAATGTTAGCAATATCAGTACCGGTACAGGTATTCCGCTGTTAGAGGCATTAAAACTATTTTCACTTATAGCTTTCGACTCGGTCGTTTCCGGACCAGCCTTATCTGGAGTTGATAGATTTACCCATTTACATCATTCCTGAAAGTCCGTAACATCATCACCAAATCTGTCTGTAGGCGACACCTTTAAAATGTAACTTTCTTTTCTCGTTTGTTTTAAAAAAAGTTTCTGAAATTAAGAAGATCGTTGACATTTTCCACGCGGATATTAGGTAACTAAAATTTGGGGTTTTAGATGAGAGGAACTGATCATAGAGAGAAATATGATTCATTTCAATTTTTTAATTTATTTATTAGATTCCAAGGGTCATATAAGCCAACCTACTTAATTACCGAACGAATCAGTGCATAGCTTCGCGATTGCTGATTAATGATCTTGTTTACATATTTACTACAGACTTAATAAAATTTTAAAAAAACATAAAGGAGTATAAGCATAAACAACACATTACAGAGGAAAATCTTCTACTACTGTGAGGAACTCTTGTACGGTATAAAAGGAGTGTACCACATGAAAACCTTTGAAACTTGATATCACCTAATTTTTGCAGCTCTCTTCAATACCTATTGGAAATGAACTTATTAAATAGGGCACACATTTTTGTGCAATGCTTAAGGAAATTTTAGTCCAGTGCATATTGTGTTCACTGGATGGGTTTAACAGTTTCTTGTCAGTGAGTCCACATGGTCAACAGCAAATACCACGATGTATTATAAGTGCTAGAACGCAGAGTTAATATTCCAGTACACCTTGTTAAATTGTCTGTCACTTCTGTCGCTCCTAGAGGTATCTACTGCTGCTGTTTGGAAATGGATAGATAAATTTGTCCATTGCAATCTCCGCCTGTTTGGATTTTTGTCTTCTGAAGAACACATTGTAGTCTGTTCGAAGTGAAGTTTAAAAACCCAAATTTAAATCGAAAACACAGGGAAAACGTCGGATGGAGCTACCAACCGCTGGAAGTAGATTATCTCTCTAAGTTTATTTGTGTCACCTGCCTGTAGCATCTGGCCCCTTTGTGTGGGTCAGCAGGCAGTTGCCGAGGCACCTCAGTCAGGCAACTTCTGTAGTGAATTGACGTATTGTATCTTGCCATTTGTTATATTATACGATCTTTGTGTCAAGCACCTTGTGTTCCTGTGTTTCTTCCGAGTGGAAATAAGAGAGGATAGTAAGTCCGTTCACACTAAGCACTTAGATCTAAAGCGTACCAACACAGTATCCAGAGGCCTCCAATTGAATAGTTGTATGGACACCCAAATAACCATGCACATTAAGTTCACGACGTGACACCGCACATTAGTCTGATAAAAACACCCAATGCTACCATTTGTCAGCCATCATGAAATTTCCACTACACACCATCTGATTACTGGCGTTGCCCAGTTGTTGTTGATGTTGTTGTGGTCTTCAGTCCAGAGACTGGTTTGATGCAGCTCTCCATGCTACTCTATCCTGTGCAAGCTTCTTCATCTACCAGTACCTTCTGCTACCTACATCTTTCTGGATCTGCTTAGTGCACTCATCTCTTGGTCTCCCTCTACGATTTTTACCCTCCACGCTGCCCTCCAATACTAAACTGGTGATCCCTTGATGCCTCAAAACACCTCCTACCAGCCGATCCCTTCTTCTAGTCAAGTTCTGCCACAAATTTCTCTTCTCCCCAGTTATGTTTAGTACCTCCTCATCACTTATGTGACCTACCCATCTAATCTTCAGCGATGTTCTGTAGCACCACATTTCTAAAATTCTATTCTCTTCTAGTCTAAACTATTTATCGTCCATGTTTCAATTCCATACATAGCTACACTCCATACAAATACTTTCAGAAAAGACTTCTTGACACTTAAATCTATACTCGATGTTAACAAATTTCTCTTCTTTATAAACGCTTTCCTTGCCATTGCCAGTCTACATTTTCTAAGCTCGTTGCCCAGTTACATACCTTGAAAGCGATGTTAGTTCTTTTCAGTTACAGTCACTCTCACAGCATCTCTTCGTACATTCCCGGAGTTGAAATATCACTGGGAATATCACCAGCGAAAATTATATTCCTACACTGATATCACTCATGTTTGATTATTTTTAAAGTGATCTCCCTTCCACTCCATTCCAATCCTTACATCCACATTTTTTCCCCATAGACAGTAAGCTACAACTGTTTGAAATTTCTCTGGGCATTATTGGCTTCTTCTTTACACCTTATCTCTTTCTACTGGCACATCGTCTTCTATGATTAAACAACTCTCATCATAAACATTAACTGGCAGGGACTCTGTTTCATCACTAATGTCATTTGATTGTTTTTACAAGTTAGTCACTTCACACCTTAATCACACCCCTTAAGGGTGTTATGGTGATACAAAGGAAAAGGGGAGTGAGTCACAGATGAGTCAAAAATGAGGGGTACTGTGGATTTCCCGTCAAGAACTCTGTTAACTGAGGTAACTATCGACTTCTGACGATTTTGTTATGTTTCCAAATCAACACAGGTTCTCCACATTAATTCCTCCTTCACTTTCCATCCACTGTTTTACCATAAAGACATGTACCTTGTAAGTAGGCTGTTTATGTTTTCTTATTGTCAACGTTACGTAGCGCTCTGTATGAAAATCACTGGCTGTGCTGTGTGCAGTCTGTGGCCAGTTTGCATTGTTGTCTGCCATTGTACTGTTGGGCAGTTGGATGTTAACAGCGCGTAGCGCTGGGCAGTTGGAGGTGGGCCGCCAGCAGTGGTGGATGTGGGGAGAGAGATGGCGGAGTTATGATATTTGTAAGACTGGATGTCATGAAGTGTTATGTATATTATGATTTTTCAACACTATTAAGGTAAATACATTGTTTGTTCTCTATTAAAATCTTTCATTTGCTAACTATGCCTATCAGTAGTCAGTGCCTTCCGTAATTTGAATCTTTTATTTAGTTGGCAGTAGTGGCGCTCGCTGTATTGCAGTAGTTCGAGTAACCAAGATTTTTGTGAGGTAAGCGATTTGTGAAACGTGTAGGTTAATGTTAGTCAGGGCCATTTTTTGTAGGGATTTTTGAAAGTCAGATTGCATTGCGCTAAAAATATTGTGTGTCAGTTTAAGCACAGTCACGTATAATTTTTCAAAAGGGGACGTTTCATACGGCGACCCTGTCAGGATACCTCACTGGAATCTTCTGATTTTTTCCTTGTAGTTTGTGTAATTAGTGTAGATTTTGTTTATTGCTAGCACGCAATTGTAGAGAGAATCTCCTTTGTAGTTGCAGTCTTTCATTGTTAAACAGTAAAACATGTGTGGCACGCATGTAAATTTGCACCAAGTATTTCGCAGCTTGCAAATAACTAGATATTATTTTCAGTGCTATGTTAATGTGTTCTCTTATTTTCTGTGATATCGTGTGAAATATGTGGTAATTATGGCATGTGAAAAACGTAACACTAGGCTCCAAAGTTAACAGAGAAATAATAGTGACAACGAGCGTAGCTTACCAGCACCGCTGTGTAATGAATTAACAGACATTCAAAGTAGTAATTTGGTAACTGTGCATAGGGAAATGGAGCGGGCGTCAAATAATGGTGTAGACAGTGAAACAAATAGTGAACAGGGAAGCATTATCGATCGATCGCTCGGCAACAGCTCGCCTTAGGAATTCGAAATGACAGGAAACAATTTTGCAAATACTGTAGATTCAGGATTTGCGTCCTCACCGTTTTCTCAAATAAGTCAAGACACATTTTCTGCTTGTCAAAATGTGAATGTTGCCAGTGCAAATACACTGCCAAAAAGCGTAGAGGAACAGATTTCAGACACTAACGCATTGTTATTACAGCTTATGCAACAAATGGAACAAAATCAGAGACAAACACAGGAAAAGCTTCAAAAGTTAGACACAATGGAACAACACCAGAGACAAACACAGCAACAGTTAGACACAATGCAACAAAATCAGAGACAAACACAGCAAAAGATTCAAAAGTTAGACACAATGGAACAAAATCAGAGACAAACACAGCAAAAGCTTCAAAAGTTAGACACCACACTTGAACAAACACGTGAAGATTTAACTACTGAGTTACATAACATTGAATCGAAATGTCAAAAAAGACTGTAATGAAGTAAAAACACAAATTCGTGAGCATTTTCAACCTATTTTTTCGCGGCATGAAAATGCATTACAGAATCACGAAGGAGCCATAAAAGAACTGCAAACCATTTTTCATGAAAATCACGACACCTTGCAAGCTAAAATTAACTCAGTTGCATTTAACGATTCGGTTACGCAACTTGTAAAAACTCAGGAAAACTTAAAGGACACAGTAGATACTCTGAAACTTGGTTCAGAAAAACACACTGAGGAAACAAGTACACTATCGGAGAAAGTAGCCGAACTTTCGGATCAGTTCACTAACTTATCTACAAAGGTAGATGATGATCTGAATGACACAAGACCTGTAGCCATCACTGACACAGAAGAGTATGAACAAATTAAGAAATTCAAACAAAATCAGAATCAAATTAATACGCAACACAAAAGAGAAATCCGGGAAGTACAAGATCAGTTGGCACAAGTAATACAAAAATTACATATTTCAGAGGACACTCGCACTCCAACACGGGAAGAGGGACTTGGAAATACGGAACAACCACAAAATAAGAACACAGGACACTTCGGAAATTATGAAAGAAATTGGCAAGGCACACCGAATTTTGAGATGGAACCGCCGAAACGACGTAACAATGACCGACATGCGACTCGCCGACATGATGATTTTGACTATAAGCTGTTCATTACTACACGTAAATTCAAAACATTTTAGAATTCTGGCAACGACATTCATCCACAAGCATGGTTCCATCAATTCTCTCATTGTTTTCCTCCCAACTGGTCGTTAGAACACAGATTAGAATTTATGTGTGGCTACTTAGAGAGTGAACCAGCTGTAAGAATGCGATCGGTCATTCACGATTGTCACAGTGAAGAAGAATTTTATCATGCCTTCCACTCAGCATATTGGTCTCAAGCTTTAAGACCGAGTAATACATAGCATCATAATGATGAATCATTTCGAACAATCTGAATTTTCCAGTCTTGTGAAATATTTTGAAGATATGTTGCACAAGAATCAGTACCTGTCAAACCCATACAGCCCCTCAGAACTCATCCGCATTTGCTTAATCAAATTACCTGAACATTTACGACATATTATTTTGGCAGGACGTTGCAAAGACGACATTGAAGCTTTTCAGGGACTCTTACAAGAATTAGAAATTGACACTGAGAATCGCGGAACACGAAAACAGGAGCACAACAAGTACAGATCACATTCGTCGCAATTCCGCGATGAAAGAAATAATAACTGGACACGACGAGGCTATTCTCACAACACAAATCGTGACCAAAATAGGCACCACCTGTATGACAACCACTGGCAGAGTAATAGTTACAGAGAAAGTTCGCATTTCCGTAGTAAAGAATAAGACAGTCATAGAAACAGACAATATGGTAACCAGAAATATTATTATCAAGGGAGACAGAATAAACTGTAGATGGAACGGTCCAGCGCACAGTTACGATTCAGGGAGAAATTCTCCACCACGTGACCGTCAAGAAAGAAACTATGGAATCTACCGACATGACGACAGACGATATGATCGTAACGACAGGGCTGAATTGCATCAGAACTGGCGGGATTTAAACAGGGCTGGGCCCTCTGGGCAAGGTGAATTTGTAGAAGTTAGAGCTCCAAATCCCAATAACGACGCGCGTCAACAAAGAAACAGACAATGACTCACACCGCAGGCAGCCACGTGCGCCGGCTGGCTCAGAGAAAAATAACATAGACGCTAACATTGAGAAAAATTCCAGTATTCTTTACCGACGTACACCACATGATAATTGCGTCGAAGTTGAAACACTGCGTACTAGGAAGAGTATAGGTTTACACCACATTTCACATGTAAAACCGTTTATTGAAAGATAATCTGCTTTTTAACTTTGTCTTTGCCACATAACTTTTCACGTTACATTGCTAGTATGCTTTGTCAGACTTAGAATCTGTTAACATGCAACAATGTTTGAAGTTAAATATCCAGTCAAGAACCAAGAGAACTTATTTAAACAGAAATTACGAATGCATTGTTATTGTGAACAGACGACACAGTGTTATTGTGTGCGTACATTCTTCCTTGTTAGTTGCACGATTACGTAACGACTATGAGGCTCACATACTTAGAACATATACCGGCACTGCTAATGAGATTTTAATGCAACATTTTGGTTTACTTGAAAAGACATTCTTTATTTGAAGTACTTTCTGTGGGGTTAAAGATGACTTAGCATTTGGTTTCTTTGACAGCTACACAATTATATCATGACGCTACTAATGTGTGACACAATTTACATTGTTGCTTTTGTGCTGTATCTCCTTTTATATCTGCACAGTTTTTCTGCATTATTCTGGAAAATAAAACATGTTTTAGTAGTAACTTTTGTGGTGTAGCAACAATGAGATAGCCTTTTTCGTGGCACAACAATACGTTACTGTACAGCACTTTCTTCATCACGCCAATAAGCATAAAAACTACGATATCTATACGCAAAGCATTTCACTTTTGTTTATCATGAGGTAAGTACATTGACTTCTGCAGAACTTAGCTTTCGGAGGACGATAACTACGACACTTCCACAGAGATTATGTTGCAACAAGATGCACAGTTTAGCGCTACAGTACACGTATTTGAGTGATTAATTTTATACTTAAAACATTTATTTTTAAAGATTTTTGAATTACAAAGAAAGTTTTCCATGGTACATTTCATTCCATTGCTGTAATCTGTAACACCTGAGGGTATAATTACATTAATCCTCAGGGGGGTACACGCTTACTTTGTGTACCATGTGTGTGGCAAGCACAAGGAGCCCTAGCTAATATGGTATTTGCTTACACAACTTTACACATCGGTACCATATTTCTCCAACACAGAATTACACAGCTATCTGATTATTTAACAGAGAAACAAAAAATTTTTTTATGTCAGTGACACATGTTTACGCAATTACACAGTTCGATAATTTCACACTTATGAAATTGTATTTTGTCTGTACTTTGTGAACTGTTCATATTTTTTTTGGAACCATTGTGATTCTATGAGAGCTTTGAATGATGTATTTGGTATGGGATCATGATTTTAAAGTATGTTTGAGGTAGATGACACTATTGAAATGAGCAGAGAATTTTTTTAGGTTTTGAAATTATTGGAGGAAGCTACGACGATTTTGAGAATTGACTGAGGTGTTATGATGTTATTATTACGATGACTATGTGTATTATGCTGTTGCGGTATGTTTATGATCAATAAGCTATGCTATATGAGTTATTTGAGTATGCTACGTATCTGTTATGATGAAATATTGAAGAAGTGTCGACGAATAAGGTAAGGAATAATGGGTAGTGGTTAGGGACTCTGGTTTGTGAATAAGGTAGTTGGAAACCAAGAATCATACTTTAAGAGTTATGAAATGTATGTAAATGCGTGAATGTATTACAATGCCGACGAAAATTTTTTGGACTCTGTTATATCAATAGGATTTTGTTTCTACAGATTTGTAACGCAAATTCTTGACCTGTGAAATATTTTTGTATGAGACTGTCACTGTAGCGGAAACTGCTGTCGTAAATATTTCCGTTAGAAAGTTAAGTGACCACTTGCACGTAATGTGTCGTGGGCACCCAGCTGTGTCAGACACTTGGAGAAAAAGCCATTAGTGTGTGCCTTTTCAGAGGCACAGGTAGAAAAAAAAAGGGAGGCCATTATTCTCGCTATTGAAATTCCTTTGTAGAAAGCATCGCAAATACGACACGCTCAAACTTGAAAACATATGATTATGCTGTGGAGCTCTTAATTTATGATATTTACTAAAATGCCTAATGAAACGACGAGAAACATTTCACGGCTATTGTCTTGCTAGTTGAGAGAAATGCCATATGGCTTGCTTTATGTATTTATTTACTCATTTTGTTTAATTTCTAGTTTCTAGCTGCACTGCAGCATTGATTAAAATAAAATGTTATAGATGTACTAATATAAATATTTTATGCCTACAGATCCAGTAAATAATTTTATGATCTATTCAAAAAAAACGGAGCATAAAGACATTTCCCTTCACAGGAATTGCATACGGAATTTTCTTTTCAACTACTTGGTAATTTTTTTGGTAGAATAACTTCTTGTGGTGCACCACTTTAATTACATAGACATTAAGATGTGAATATACATTTCCCTTGTCTGCATTGTTGTCTTTAATGTAATATTTTTTCTGCTTGAGCTATGTCATGTTTAGTTATAAGTTATTTTATTTGCTGCTGCTGTTTGCCAGGCATGGTGTTACTGAATTTGACTTGGTGTTACTCTGCTAAGCCAGTTTACTACTGATTTATTTTTCTTGTTTGCTGCTCATTGCCTTATATTAGTTGTAATATTATTGATTACTTTGCCAATTTGTATTTTTTTTGTCCTTGCTACTTGTGTTAATTTGTTATGTGCTGCTGCATTGCCTCGTCCCTTGGTATATATATCTGAGCTCAGTAGATTCAAGTTAGCTTAAGAGGGGGTAGACTTTATAAGAAACTAACTATGATGAATCAGAAGAAATGCATTGAGAAGCTATAAGAAAATGGTTTGGCCAAAAAAGTAGTGCACAGTGGAGAAAAACTATTTTTGAAAGAGGATGTGAACAAAATACAGAAAGCATGCTTGGATAGGATTTTTTTTGGTGGAAACAAATGTTGAAATAAGACGAAAGATCTATGGAATGAAGTTTTGGGTTGGACTGCAGTACCAAATGTTACACTGAGAACAAACCCTGTCCTTTCCTTTTGTGTTATCCCACTATGTGTTTGTGTACCCTTGTGTATTTGTTTTCTTCCTGTCTCTGTGTACTGTTTCATAGAATTTTTTCTCTTCTAATGCTAAGCTAAATTCGCTATGATGAGGAATACTGTTATCCTCAAATATAATTTGCATTAATAATATGTTATTTACTTTGTAAAGATGGTTAGACATTATTTACTCTGTTTTGTTTTAATGCTCATGTGTGAAGTTGATGTTTCGAAAGTTATTATGATCTTTTATGTATGTACTCATGTCATAATTCCTGTAACACTGACGTATATGTTATTTCGATTCTTTTGTAAAGCCTGTACTACAAATGTTATCTGTATTGTTATGTTCTTTAATGATGTATTTTGTACCTTTGTAATTGTATTCTTATGTTATAAAATTGTAATTGACACCAGTTCATCATTCTATTAACTTGTAAGTTCCATTTCACTGCACATGTTTCTGTTGGTCATAGTATATGGACAATATGTGAGAAGTAGGGACTGTTAGTGTTTACACGTGTGTTAATAATTCAGCAAGGGACTGGATAACAGCATTGCTGGTTCTAAGAACAATTTCAAAAACTTTGTGAGTGCACAAGTGGTGGTTATGGACTTGCCATATTGTCCGCAAGACTCTTCGATGGTGATTGCGCACCTCCACAGTCGCAGCAGATGGCTGCTGGCCATCTCTACAAGGACTACAGTGGGTCTACACCTTTGATGATTCATCAATACCATTATTTCTACAAGGACTACAGTGGGTCTGCACCTCTGGTAGCCCACCAATACCATAATCTCTACCAGGACTACAGTCGGTCTGCTCTGTGATGACCTACCTACCAATACTCTTCAAAATTTCGACTGACTCTGCTGTGGGTTTGCTCTGTTGTGGACCAATACCTGTCTGTATGTCAAGAGTCAGCACTGTCTTTCCGTTGGAAGGACAACACTACTTCTTCAAGATTGCATGGAAATCCACTACTTCCGTGTGCATTTTCTTTTACTGCTCAGACTTTGAAAAAAAAAACACTGCAATTTTACTGTGATGAATGATCAGGACTGTCTTTATGGACTGTGAGAAAATTTTAGCTTTTGACCAACATTGTATCAATAAGTGTGTGCATTTGATATCTTTGATATTGTAATTATGAAAAATTTCATCAAATCACTATTGGCCACTGCCCAAAACAATTTGTAAAATTTTTTGTGGGGAGCATGGGGGCTATGTAAGGAGGCTGTTTACGTTTTCTTATTGGCAACGTTACGTAGCGCTCTGTATGAAAATCACTGGCTGTGCTGTGTGCAGTCTGTGGCCAGTTTGCATTGTTGTCTGCCATTGTACTGTTGGGCAGTTGGATGTGAACAGTGCGTAGCGCTGGGCAGTTGGAGGTGAGCCGCCAGCAGTGGTGGATGTGGGGAGAGAGATGGTGGAGTTTTGAAATTTGTCAGACTGGATGTCATGAAGAGCTATGTATATTATGATTTTTCAACACTATTAAGGTAAATACATTGTTTGTTCTCTATTAAAATCTTTCATTTGCTAACTATGCCTATCAGTAGTTAGTGCCTTCCGTAATTTGAATCTTTTATTTAGCTGGCAGTAGTGGCGCTCGCTGTATTGCAGTAGTTCAAGTAACCAAGATTTTTGTGAGGTAAGCGATTTGTGAAACGTGTAGGTTAATGTTAGTCAGGGCCATTTTTTGTAGGGATTTTTGAAAGTCAGATTGCGTTGCACTAAAAATATTGTGTGTCCGTTTAAGCACAGTCACGTATAATTTTTCAAAAGGGGACGTTTCAACCTGACTCCATTTGTACTGGAAATGCAGGACATAAGACATGCAACAGTTGACTACAGACTGCAATCAGCTGTTGTGTGACAACGAGCACTTGTATTCAGCACACTGTCCCTAGTTTGTACACATTGTCTGTTTTAAATTTTACACACTGATATGCAGTGATTTTCATCATCCTCACATGCATATTTCAAATGTGGCACGATACATAACACAGATGGAAAAGATCATGTGAATTTGTGGAGCTTGATATCTGAAGATGGTAACATGGTTTTACCAAAATTGGTTATCAAAACAAATGCTTTCGTAATCATCTTAGCTTTATTAAGCCTTTCTTCTGAGCTTATTACACTGCACACCAACCTCATTCTGGCACAAAGTCACGAATAAACAACTGCAATGTTGCTTTGATCCCTCTGTTTCCCCTTCACCCCCTTCCACGATGGATTTGTACCCTGATCTGTAGTAATATTTTTCACTGAACCCGAAATTAAGTGATCAAATACTACATTCTGCAAATACATGACTCTGAAATTATTATCATTAAAATCATGCTCAGTCCCATGATTCAGCCTTAGAGGAGATCACAAAATAGTATCAACAATGATGTTATCTTTCCCAGGGAAGTACACAATCGTAAAGCTGAGCTCTTGTAGATACAATACACATCTTGCTAAGCGATAATGAGTCATCTTCACACTTATCAAAAATTTGAAAGCTCAGTAATGTGTGCAGACCTTGGTCAACCAAACAAACAAATAACATCTAAATTTCGCAAAACTGCACACAACAACTAAAGCTTGAAGCTTAGTGACTTAATAATTGTGGCACACTTAGTAAGTACCTGGGTCATATAAGGTGATAGTAATGGCTATAACATGTGAATGCTGTGAACTTTTGCTTTGAAGGGTGCAGTTCAACTTACCAATATTTGTCTTATGTCAACAGAAGGCGAAACTTAAATACCATGAAATTTCTGCAAAAGCTCATCTAGTGTCAATGTGACATAGCATGACTCCGTCTATTTGATATTCTTAGAAGAACTCAGCACCTAGATCTATCATAGAGCTCTCTGAAATTAGACAAAAATCTTTACTTAAACTAAGATATGATAGGGGAGGAGCCTCCAAAAGAGCTCATTTCACACATTCAAATTCAGTACATGCTTTGAATCCAAAAAATGCATAACTTTTTTCCTTATTTCAGGGGCAGTACAATCTCTAACTACCTCAGCTTCCTCTAGATCAGGTAGAACCACCAACACAGCCATTATGTGTCCAACAAATTACTCTGACTCCTTCCAAACTCTGATTTTTCTAGATACAATGACATCATACTCTTTGAAAATACTCAACAATCTGTCCAAATCCTCATTATGTTTTTCCCAAATGTCCTCAGGGCAATATATCTTCAGTGTAAGTAGTTAATTTCTTTCTAAAATCCTCTGGAGGATTACTATTAAAACCTATGATAAACATAGCTGAACTGATATTCAGCCCAAAGGGTAATTTGCAAAAGTGATAGTAATGGTTATAACACATGAATGCCATGAACTTTCGGTTTGAAGGGTTCAATTTGTCAATACTTCAATCTTATATCAACAGAAGGCAAAACTTAAATACCATGAAATTTCTGCAAAAGCTCATGTAGTGTCAATGGTTTATTGTGTTATAAGTATATTTATCTGTCTAGAATCCAACATCGACATAATACTACCTCTCTTCTTAAGCACCACCAACAACGAATTTTATATTAATTGACAGCAAGCTCACTCACGTCATGTTACAACGTTTTCTCCATCTCAGCCTCCATTCTCTTTTTATAAAGGAATTGTATGTGATACAGTGTGATCCTTAACCTTGAAAAGATATGAAAAACGTTTAATTGTACCAGGATGTCCATAAAATAACAAAGAATAATTTCACAGCATGCAGCATAATTTTTTTCGCTACCTCATCTGCCTCCTCAACACAGTCAAGCCCATTCTACATTTCTTGTAAAGTACAAACACTTCATCGACAGTCTAGTATTAGGATTGCACTAACACTGCCCTCACTCAGTACAGGCTTCAACTCAAAAGACAACGGATCTTGTGAGAAAATTAAGACAGTGGTTCGATCTCAACTCTCTAGCCACACACTCATCAAATTCGCCTCCAGTGTAGACTTATTACTCTTCAAAATCACTTCATCACAACCCAAGTCAATCACGGCTTGATGTACAGAAAAAAAATCATCCCCCAGAATCGCACAAGTTAGCAACCTTGGCACAATCACTAAATTCATAGAAAAACTATTACCTTGACAATGAAGTTCAACACCCACTTCTCTCCACCTTTAAGTGTGTGCCAGTAATTGCACCATTCACCTTAGTCCACTGTTAATTAAGAATAAGCCATGAACCTACATCTTAACACATCTGAAATTCCGATTTGCATAGCAAAGACACATGGCTACCTGATCCAGAACCCAAGACAAAACAGTTCTATTGAAAAATATTCACAGCACTGGACTTCCCAAGAAATTTTCATTTTCGAGTTCCGCAATAATCAAAAGTTCCCTCACAGCTTCAAAATTCAACATGTTCACTTGTTCATAGTTAACATATGCCATATTTTGAGCACCTGAATCAGCTTTGTGGAGTAATATTAAGCACCTTATCTCAGTGCTTCCACTTACAGTTTCCGTATTTATCACAATCTGAATTAAGTCACCTATGGTCATAAAAGTTACTCCTGTGGGACACAAATCACGAGAATCAAACTGACAGCAATTACTAACACAATTATTCCCATCATTACAATCATATTCTAACCCTTTTTGTAAACTCTGAAAGCCTTCTAAATCTCCTTCAACACACCCAACAAGAATAATCTGAAATAAATTTGAAGGAATTGTCATAAGACAAATTCAAATCAATTCAGCAGGGCTATAAACATTGTCCGGAGATTGATTTTTCGACAACATACATTGAAAGAAACAAACAGGAACTCGAAACCATAATGATACAAATTTTGCGTTATCACAGTACCTTGTTTGTCTTGTGTCACTGTGACTAATATGCAGACAAGAACTAGTGCATAAATTCACAATTCATAACCATCATACAAAAGCACAAAGCAGGCTCATCTTCCACATATCAAGATAAAATTTCAATCTTATAACCAGCAGGCCAAGTCGTTGGGAGTGAAAAATCAAATTGCTCCATCCAAGCAAGAGGATGAACACTATTTGACATATTTCAGAGCAGTTGAATCTTTTTAACAGATGAGTAATGGTTAAAGCCAAAACCAGATAATCTCATGATGAAAATTACTATAACTATGATGGGTTCTTCTCCTTTCATAATGAGGCAGCAATCTGGCTCATATTCATGACCGAAATTCACATCATCAGCCAAATGACCTCTACCATGACAGCGACCTTTAACAATACCTACATATAACTTTTCCTCAATTTTAGATACTCTCATTGAATTCTTAGACTAATTTCCTTTTCTTCATATTAATCTTCATCTGACCTTTCTTAAATCTTAATAATAATATCATCTCATCAGAATCCCCAGCATCCACAGAGACAGCAGCACTGGAACACTGTTCAGCATTAGCAGCCAGCTGTGTGGCAAATGTTGCCAAATAACAACGTTTTTAATCTTTTCCCTATTCTCTGATATCTCTTCCTCAGAACTTATCTTAAATTCCTCAAAATTCTTTTCTAAACCTATAGGAATGGAGTATGACATGATATTTGTTCCCCAAATTGAGTAACTTCTTCCTGATGAGGCACTGCCTCAATCCTCTCTGACAAATTTTTCTTATTCTTTTCACATTCCTCCCTTAAACTCTGAAATTCTCCTTGTACCTGTTCACTCAGATCATTAACAACCTCTTAAAGTTTAATCTGACCTTCTTTTACACTGATGAGTTTATATTCAAGAGGAGAAATCCCTCATCAAAGTTTGAATGTAACTCTTGTCTCAACTGTGTACTAAGCACCTTAAAATTTCTCTGCAGCATCTCTACCCATCAAATAAAATTTTTATTGTAAGCTATGGACCTGTCCTTGTAAAATAATAACATTAGATACTAATCTCAGTTAACTCCCTGGCATTGGCATCAATTCATTCTCCCAACTTCTCACCAAATTCCTTATTCGCTATTATGTTCATTTGCATTAGACTAACCTCCACATGGATTCAACAACAGACAAATAAAGTTTGGAACAAAAACTTCTCTTGGGGTTGAACTAATACTGTGCTGCTCACTTATAATAGGAAAGTAGCAGAAACTGCTGAATCATCTGTCAACACAGCATAACAACTACTAAATTCAAGTGGCTTGCCCATATCAAATTCAGTTGCTCCATCATTCATGACAAGATCATTGACTTCTTCATTACTGAATTAATCTTACTAAATTAACATCACTGATTCCAAACCTCTCTACCTGACTAACTGACATTTTAAATGAATCACTATCAGACCCACTTGCAATTTCTTAATTGGCACAGGCAGACAAAATACCTTAATCAGGAAGTTCCCTCACCTTAGATTTCTCACTATTCTCCTTTTTTCCAAACTGTGCACTTCCTGTCCCCTCTGGCTAACTGTAAGCATCTCCACCCTATACTGTATAATACCTAACAACCACACAACATCCTGCAGGGGTATCTACAGCGATCAAATCCAGTAAAAGATTCACAAGTCCAACATCAATTCAAAACACGAAAATTCAAGGATTTATTCTCCAACAATTCTCTAAATAGCACCTAATTATCAAGATAAGGAAAGCAATGCTCAAACTTTCTCCACAGTTCCATATTTACATCAAAAACAGAAATTCAGTCAAAGAACACATGACATGAAAAATAGTTAAACTTCAAGAAGATTACATAAATCATATTTAAAAGACATTGGAAATTATTCATTAAAAGTATCACCTGAATATCCACAAATCCTAAATAGTCTTAACTCTCTGCATATCTCCTCAGCACTACATCAGGTTATGTTTCATGTACATGAATTTTCAAGTCCAAAGTAGCTTTCTGTCAGACAAATAAATACAGTGTTCTCAATTTCTTTAACACTTCCTAATCATCTGGAAGTGCATCCTCAACAGACTCTGTATCAGAACTCCTTCACCAGAACATACTTGTGGAAGGGGAGTGGTTGGTGGGGAGTTCTATGAAACTTGCACATCAAGTTACAAAACGTAATTCTCCTGGAAATATTACATCTTCGGTTCTCCGATAATACCATTACTGTCTGTACGACTGGTGGAGTTACACAGATTGCTTCTCTTACTAATTTTTCACTCATAAAACTGAACAAATAGAAATTCAACAATCGATAAACTACAGTAATAATGAGCCAACATCTACACCTGAAAGAGTACATTGTAATGTTGATGCATTAAGCTGTTCTGAAAGCAGTGCTGATATTCAAGACAATAAAAGCAGGTTAAAAGCTGCAAATTATCTGGGGAAGTTAACCTTGCATTACTGAGCAACTGTTTCACCAGGTATCCATTCTAGCTTACCAAATTCCCAACCAGACTAACATTAATTATAATGTTTCAATAGTTATCTTACTACAACCGGTGATATATATATATATATATATATATATATATATATATATATATATATATATAAAGAGAATTTAAATAAAAAGAAATAAATCAGTTTATATTTGGACATTTATTTTAACATTGATCATTGTTCCGTTAAAATTTCAGCATATTAACTTGATTCATAACTAAACTGGTGCCTTATGTGAGTTTGTAATCTTACGGAACACATCAAATATGGAGCCAAGACTGGGAGACTGCATACAACACTACATTCATAAAATAACACATGAAGAACGTTGAAACATATGCAAGAGGAAATTAACCACAACCAACCGATTTAGTATACCACACACTGGTATACTAAATTCATACTAACTCTCTGTGAAATCTTCCCGAAAAGAATAGCTGAGGGCTACTTTGATGATTACACCACATGCTTCACATGGTCAACTTGGTTTACACAAAGAGTGTAACTCCACAATAATTTTGATAATTAAAATAAATTACATTGAAACGCAATTTACAAAAGAAAATCCTCAAACTGGTTACTATCGTCTTACTATTAACCTGATGGGTCAAACAATTGTATAAGCACGTGCTACTGGTCTCAAAAAATACACCCCACATGGGTCGAACACAAACAAAAGTTGCTTTTTTGAAAAATATTGTCAAGAAGAGACATTATAATCTCATGGACATTCGCATTTAAGATTGATGATCTTAGTTAGACTTACGTATCATCAACAAGTGGTTCCGCTTTACTCACAAAGTAGTGACAAAGCAACTACTGGAAGATATTCTGAATTTCACACTCAAATGACACTGCGTTGCAATTTAAGATAACATTAGACATTTTAGATCTAAACCTGAAATAAAGGTGATTAAATTTTCAGTTAGGCTGAACTTAAGAAATCCATTGTCCTATGGACTTAGCAGAGACGCGCTTAGCCGTAGATCTAAGCACTTCAGACGCTCGCCGTGGACCGACTGGCGTGGGCCGCTAACGATGGTGCTTCACCGTTACAAACAGAAGTGACCAAGGAGGCAGCTTCCTATACCAACATGACAAGGGATGGACAGGACCATACCAAGAATAGAAACCTCTCTGCTTTTAGAAAGCGTAGCTACCTGTTCTGACGTTGGTCCTACTATTCTCTAGCAGACAGGCTTGTCTGCTACCATCAAGCATGCAACTAGAAATACATTTGCTCATTCATCCTTTCACACAGAAGCGAAGGGGGATGACAGTATCTTATCATATACAATATATAAAAGAAAGCGGATGTAGGTTCCATATGAGATTGTGTGACATGAATTACATATAAAGTGTGTTTTAAAGTGTAGTAGTGTGACAGATTGTTCTTGTTTATGTGTAAAAGTAACGCATTCCACTGTTCAGTCTCCTCCCAGACAGAGTCAGAAACCCTACAGTAAATTTAGAAGTGGAGTTTATGCCGTAAATGACAACAGATTTAAGAAATTAACATGAAAGGAATCCAACAGAGACCTTTCAACATCCCATACAGAAAGGTACATTCATGAAAAATCCTTCCTTTCATTGTATGGAGTAATTGTACATGCAGTGCAAAATACGTATCACATGAGCATAAATAAATTCTCTCAACAAAGAATGTAATTTTACCCTGCAATCATCAGACAGTGATCTCATACTCACTGAACACTGTCCTTCCATATTTTTTTCAAGTGGTCACTGCATACCAAATTTAAATTGTACCCCAATGCTACAACAGTCCATCAATACTCCACATTATATTACCTCCCCTCCGAGTATAACAGTAGTAAAATGATCACAGGTATTCCGCAACTGCTTGTAAACCATTTACGAAAATTAATTCTTCCTGACCATATATCATCACCATAACAAAACCATAAACTTTCGTATTCCGGAGTAGACATAAAAAATAAGTGATGAGTAACGTGATTGCAGAATGTGACTCTACATTTAGAGTTGTCACAACTAATAGTACCATGAAGTGCAAAATTTAATAAAAAAATTTGCTACGCTGTGGTTGAAAAACCATCAGGACGCAATCTTTGTACCCTGGTAGGGTTGATCAAACGTGAAGGATGTATTTTGTGATAAAAAGCAAGGACTACTCCGATAAGTAGTGATACATATGCACTGAAACCTTCAAATCATGCAAAAAGTATAATTCTTAAGCCCAGAATATAATTTGGAAGTGCTATGTGACTCGAAAAGTTTAATAAAAACAGCCACAGACCGACCCACTTGTGTAATCCTGCACAACTAAGAAAAGGGTGTTAATTAATTGAAACAGCGAAAATAAGTTGAAGTCTGTAATAAGCTTATAACGTATAAAAGGCATTACAGTATAAAAAGCAATAAAAAGAGGAACATGCCAGAAGTAATATTGTTAAAAAGAGGAAGAGTTAAAAAATAGTGGTTGACATGTGCTCAAGTGCCGATATTCTAGACAATGACATAAATATTAAACACCGTTGAAAGTGCACCAGGTAATATTAAACAACCATAAAACAAATCGCTAAAGGAGCCACAAGTGAAAGAAAACATAGTGCTGCACATAATCAGCGCCCTCTGTTAGCGCTAACGCCAGAATTCAGCACAGGCGGGAAGTGGCTGGAGGAACGTGACCGGCGGAGTGCCCCTCGTACCCTGCAGCAATCCATTGCAAGAAAAGAATGTAAAAATTCCGTAACAGTGGATGATCCACATTATCTGATAAATGCAGTCTATGAAATGAATAGAGAAGGAACAAGAACATACTAGAGTCATGCGTAAAACGTATGAAAACGAAGTAAATAGGTGGTGCACTCAATACTAGGTGAACTTATCAACACACTATATATAACAGAGGCGTGCAGTGATTAGAGTAAAACATTGTTTATTACAGACTTCAGTTATTGTATCCCCCTTTATTTCCGCTGTTTGAATTAATTATTGAAAACTAGTGTATGCCGACATTACCGACATCTGGTGAACTTACAACACAAGCATCTTGTGGATACTGTACGGCATCTTGTTTTAAACAGTAGTATTACCGACAACATGACTCGTGCATGTGATGCTATTTATATGTATTTCACGATTCTGGTGCTGATTCCGCATTTAATATTTGACGATTCCACTATGGCTGCGGTACATTAGGACTTTGTTTTTATGAAACAGGTATGCCTCTTCATATTTAAAGCGCACAAATGTAAATTTTGTTGGTACTACATTTCATTATGGTCTATGTATTGTTCTTAAGCTGTATACGGTTTGCGAGTGTATTTATGATTTTCCCATTCTTGCTGCAGATCTGATGATGTTCATTTAAGACCGAAACCGGTAATCTGTTAACAAAAAATTTCGTGACCATAGACGTAAATTAAAGGAAACTACTGACTCAGTTTTTGAATTTTCACAATTTTTGACTAACGTGGGGTGTGCTCTTTGGTGGTGTGGAATATCGCTGATTTCAGAGTCTATTTTGTGGCAGGCAGTCGAGTCAGCAGCACATGTGTGGCACCCTGCAGGAGCTCCCTCTGAGCAGCAGGGCTTGTGGTGTGATGAGATGTGAAGGTGACAGAGGTGGGCAGGCATCCTTCCACTGCAGAACATGTTCACATAAAATCAACTTTTTCATTCCTGTTACACACACACACACACACACACACACACACACACACAGAGAGAGAGAGAGAGAGAGAGAGAGAGAGAGAGAGAGAGGAAAGAGAGAAAGACATACACAGTGCAAATGGGTTTTACAGTTCTGGACTTATAGCAAGTCAGCCCTTGATAGTCTTAGGGTGGAAATTGTATAAGTACCATAGATGGGCTGGAAACAAGGGTGCGGAAGACTGGTTACAGCAGAAGTGGAGTTAAACTTAAAATAAGTGGATATCTGACTTTCCCACAATTTTAAACTAGACTACACATACCTAAAGTGACACTGCCAACATCCAGGCTGTAGCAGTATCACCAGATTTGCCATCTTGGATCACCATATGGATTCTGATAACACGGAACAAGTGACCATCTTGGATTTTATACTTAGAAGAATTGGGCTAGGTCGATTGTCTTGGATTTTTAATTACCCAGAGGTTAAAATCAACAGTCGACATCGCAGTACCATTTGTTTATTGACTGGTTTTGGGTTGCGTCAAAGCCATCGTCAGAATTTTTGGGCCTCCTACGACTGGTGCTGGGGGCTCCTCCGTCTTTCATGTGATATCGAGGAATCGCCAGCACCAGCCGCAGGGCACCCAAAAAATTCGTAGGATAGCCTTAACGCAAGCCGAAACTGGTCAATAAACAAATGGTATTGCGACCTCGACTGTTGATTTAAACCTAAGTATAGCGCCAGATCGCTGCACTCCACAGATAATGTTGTCTAAATTTGTTATACCCAGTTTCAAATGGTTCAAATGGCTCTGAGCACTATGGGACTTAACATCTGAGGCCATCAGTCCCGTAGAACTTTGAACTGCTTAAACCTAACTAACCTAAGGACGTCAAACACATCCATGGCCGAGGCAGGATTCGAACCAGCGACAGTAGCGGTCGCGCAGTTCCAGACTGAAGCGCCTAGAACCGCTCGGCCACACCGGCCAGCTGTTATACCCAGGGCATTTGGCTTTGTACACTGGTGTCAAAAGAGTGGGGCCAATGAGAGGGGGAAGGGGAAAAATATGGCAGTGTTGTACGATAGCATCAAAGCTGTCACCACAAATCTGGCAATAATGTGGCCAGGGCCAGCCAGAACTGCTAGAGTTCCAGTATTCTCACTATCAGTCTAACTGTGATTGTTGTTCTTTCATTGACGTAGCAGACTAGAGATTCGAGCCAACAGTGGTCCACAGAAGTGGCACCATGTCGTGTTTTTCTCCATGCAGAGTCACGATGATGTATCCAAGCGTGGAGACTATAAGGAAAAGAAATGTTACCAAATTGCAGGGGACTGTCTGCTGTGGGGCCCACGTTGAGTAACGCGTGCTGAGCATTGTGCTCCATAATACTTGTAGCAGTGTTTTTTGTGAAATATCTGTTCACTTTACATAGTGAGCTACGTTCTGAAAACTAGAAATCCAACACTTTGCAATATAAATGAGATTTCACCCCCCTTTAATCACTTACATAGATTTTGAGGACAGCAGCTCGCAAAAGCACGATCAGAGTCTTCATTTCTGGATGCTCGTTCAAAGCCGGCAGACCATGACCCTTTGTCAAGACAACTGACGCCAGTGGCTTTTTTCATCTGTGGACCGTATCGTCACTAGAACGTTTTCTCATTCATCAGTGCTCCATTTATACACTTTCCTTACCGAATCACGTGCCTTCAATACCACCAGGTGGCATTCAGTCTCCCAGTGGGCAGTACTCATAACGTTTTGGCTTATCAGTGTATAATTCTTATCTCAATATGAAAATGTGGTCACGCAGGGCATATGACATACCAGAGCTACACCTCGATGGCTGCAACATGTGACATATGTACTCTGTAACAAAATGCACTTAATGTTGCTTAAATAGTAGGACAAGTGCAATAAGTGTTTGGAAATGGAACTTAATAAGGCAATTGACTTGATAACAGGCATCCTTGATTTATTCACTTTGTGAAATCTACTGCTATCCCACGTTACGGAGCCATTCATGGAGGATTTTTTGATGCATACTGAGCCAAACATTTGACCACTGACAGCACAAGGTTGAATGCCTCCTAGTGGTTCAAACATGGTTTTCAGCGCTATGGGACTTAACATCTGAGGTCATTAGTCCCGTAGGCTTAGAACTACTTCCACGTGGTGAGTACTGTGTGAGTCTCAAATTGTGTATGAGACAAAAGATAAAGAGAAGTACTCGTCCATGATATCAGTTGAGGATTCGCGTGTGTGATGAATACATTCCTAATATTACTTTGCGTGATATGATTCCGTGTGACGCTAGATTTAAGCTCTGAGAGAGAATCAAGGTGAGGCGGCCATCTATCCAGCAACGCCTCTTGGCTTGCATTGCACAGGAAGACGTGCATATATCTCCAGAGTTCATAGTAGGAAAGTAGAATTACAAAGTGGGGCAGTGTCGTGTGAAACTGGGATAAATGTTGATTCAAGTGGGAAAGCTGAAAGTGATAATGTTGTGACTATTCCCTGTGTAGTATTTCGTGTTATAGTGTGGTGTATGTCATGTAATTTGGGTATGTGTGGTTTGCATGGGAGAGTAGCAAGGTAGTTTCAAAAGATTAGTGGGTTATGCTTGTTCCTTCTGTATCGCTCGATCTGGAGGAAAGTTTCGTGATGATGATTGTGAGAGTCGAAGTGTGAGATATAATAAAAGATCCACCATCCTATCCAGAAAGTGCACTGTAGTGTTAAAAATAATTAGAAGACCATAATATAGAGATTCACCATTGTAAAGCCATGCCCACTGGGCGGAATTTCTCATGTGTTATTGTTGTAGGTTGTAGAATTTGTGTGTTTAGGTTAGAGAATTTATCGGAATAAATAAGTTAGTGAAAAGAAAAAGATTGGTGGACTTTTCCTTCGAATTGTATGTTGTCATGATGTCCCGAATTTATAATGTGTGCGCCATTCATATTCAGTGCGGTGGCCACGTGTTGATAAAAGCCGTTAAATAAAAGACAAAAAGAAAATGTGGTATTGCCAGTGCGTAGTGAACAGCCAGAGTTCTGTAAATTACTGATAGTCAGCTATGCGTTTCCGCTGCGTATTATTCATACAGGAGGATAATTTATAACTTAATTGTGAGTACGAGAGTTCATGTTGCTCGATAAATAAGAATGAATCCACTCGCTTGGCAGACCACTCATCTTGCAGGCCTGACTGCTTGATGCCACAGTATGAGCAAGGCATGTGGGTGCCTCTCATAATTTCGACCCTGCCAGGATATTTTGCTGTTAGGATTTGCTGTTAAGATTTTTTTTATTTTGATGGAATATATTGTGATAGCGCTAAGAAGTAAAATTTTTTCTGTTTGCAATTTCTTTCTGGATTCGTGAGGATCTTTTATTTTTTTTATGTAATTAATTGCTATATCGTCCAAGGCTGGAAGATCGTGGTATAATTTTTTTTGCATAATGTCCGTAGGAACTAGGTCGCAGTCGAAAAGTGTAGCCACCATGGAGAATAGCAATTCTGGGGTGAACGTAGCAGTGCAGCAGGAAGTAGCTGTTGACCATGGGTTAATGAGCGGGGACGGCAAACAATCGGAAGGGGCAGAATTGTTCAGTGGACCGCTGCTAGGTGATCCTTTATGCGGCGGGCTTTGTCCACAAACGGGGGCTTTTCCCGACGACGTGGGCGAGCCGGGACTAGGTCAGGTATGCAGTGAAAGTGCAGCTACCCTTGGCGAAGCTACGGTTTCACAGGTGAACGAGGTGAGCGCACCGAAAGTAGCAAATGACAATGTGCTACTGCAGTTTTTACAGAGGATGGATAGAGATAAAAGGATGAGAGATAGGGTTATTAAGGAAATATTGGAAGCCATGGATAAAGGTAATAAGGAAAGATGGGAAGCAATGGATAAAGATAGTAAGGAAAGTATGGAGGCATTGGATAAGGGAAATAAAGAGGCAATGAGGAAGGTACACTCAGTTATCGATGAGCGTCTGCCCGCAGTTAATAATCGGTTAGATGAGGGGGAGAAGAATCTGGATGCGGTGAAGCAAGTATGTGACGCCGTGAAAGAAAAAACCAATAATTTGGAAGTACAAGTATTTGCAATAGAGAGTGATACTACTGAGCGTAGGGACGTGTTGCCGGATGAGCGAATCAAAGAAGTAGTGGTCAGAATGAATGTGATTAGTGCAGATGTAGAAAAGCTCAGTATAAGAGGCGAGACAGGCTCTGACAGTACGCAGCGAGAGGTTTATGCCGACCAGGAGGAGATACAATCACCATTACAGTTTAAAGAGGCGCAATTAGAAATAAGTAGGAAACATAGTAAAGAACTAGCACAGTTGCATTTAGCGTGCAGTAGCGAAGGTGACACACCACCAGGTAGATTGCAGAGGGAGAGTGAGATAATTTCAAAAAACGAAAATAGGCAGAAAGCGGAAGACGAACTCAGAGAGTTAGAAGAACGGTTGTGTCGGGTAAAACAGGTGGCAAACCCAACTGGGTATAGTCCAAGGCTGTCTCAATTTCAAGATTCATTACCTTCATCATGGGGACTGCCCCTCAAAATGAAGTTTGTGTGTAACCATTTGAGGGACGAGGCTAGAGCGAAAATGCAGGAAGTTATTAAAGACTGTAGTAGCTATTTAAATGAATTTTGGTCGAAAAGTAAGCAGGACCAGGTTATGCAAAGCATATTGATGATGCCAAATTGTAACGAAGGTGGTATAAGAGATCCAATGGCGTGCTATCAGGAAATGCTGAGACGAAATAGGTATTTGGATGTGCCATACGAACCTGGGGAGCTCTTTAGGATCTGTATAACGAAGTTGCCCGTGAGATTGCGCAGAGATATAGTGATAGCAGGCAGAGGCTTAGACGATTCCGCGTCATTTCAGCACTTGTTACAGGAACTGGGTAATGAGAGCAACATCGTAAATGGAGATACGACTCATAGGTCAGACAGAGTCGAGGATAGGAACGGCAGAAACTATCAGAATGACAGGAGAGCATGGAATCTTGACATTTCATTCTTGTCATAATGGATCGAAGGATAGGAGAAACTAATCCAACATATCAGCCCTTAGCATCTTGCCTTAAAACACATGCTGCTGGCACTGAAAATTGTCTATGTAACAGACATACTCTACTAATATGTAGGAATGCAAATACCATACTTCTGATAAGAGAATAAAAAAACAAAAACAAAAAAAAACAGTAATGGCATCTGTTAGGCTGGTCTCTCAGAGAAAAATTTGCAAATCTTTATTTCGAACACTAAAGTAAAAGGACTGTTTCCTCAAAGAAACCAGTTGCTAAAATGTTATGTAATAATGCCATTGAGTCCAGTTTAATTAGTGCGATTTGACTATTGCAGGTACTTAACATGTAATGTAAAAAGTCAACATTGTGATCAGTATGGAATAGGGTACGTTTATACTGCTGTTACAGGTAACATCAGTAATGTGATCGAAGTTTTTAAATTAGATGCCATCTGATCTATCGTATGTCATTGTCATAGTGACAGTTATAATGAGGTGCTGCGTATGGTTGTTCGGAATCTGGTGTTAGGGAAAGAGGCCACTGGCACCCAAAGTTTCGAACACTTGGGCTGCCCATTTCTCCCAGCTTGTATATTCTCTGCACACATTTGATTTTCATGTAAGCACAGATTCCTAACTAGCAAATTCTTTGCCGTGTATAGTGGACCATTCAGAGTGAGGCGGATTGTCCATGAAAATGCTGTACTGATTGAGACGATCAAGGGAAAACAATCTCGTTGGCTTCATCACATTTCTAACATCAAATTATGGAAAAGTTAAGGATAGATCTAAAGTAGGCAATTTATGGCAGATAGTTAGTGTATTTATTTGTGGTGTGTAACGTTGTGCAGGGTCAAATCGAACATAAGAATTTTCAGGCGGGATGTCAGGAAGTATGACGGAATAGACTGGTCGAATGAGTCATGAACAGGAGTCGACAGAGTGGTGTATGTATGTATTTTTTGTCATATGAATAAGGATCAAGCAGAAACGACGTGATGATTAATGAGTGGATAAAGATGGTAGATAGAGAAGCGATGTGATAAATAGTAGTGGATATACGAATGAAGAGATGAGGACAACTGCACAATATGAAAGGACATAAAGGGAGTATGAGAGCCAGATGGTGAACGTTGTGGAATACTGACGTAAGATGTAATATAAGTGTAAATCTAATTCTTACCATAACAGTTGCTATGTGAAAAAAATAATTTTTGTTGTTGTTGTTGTTGTTGAAGCCTGGTACCAGTATAACTAATCAAAACGGTACCAAGAATGAGTACAGTTACTTTGCAGGAGGAATAATTTGTGTATTTTTTGTTCTTAGATGAAATGTCGCAATTCTAATTGATATTTAGCAGGAGGAATAATCGGTAAAGTGAATGCGGAGGTAAGCCGATGGAGAGAGGTGCCAAAGTGAAAGGACGAATTCGGAGACTGGAATGCTATCTCCGAAACAGCTTCATGTGTTATGTGGTTGAGTATAAGGGAGCAAAGGTATGGTATGTTGTGAGTGTGGTGGTGTTATGAGTATAAGGGAGCAAAGGTATGGTATGTTGTCGTGAGTGTGGTGGTGTTAAGGTTAGCTGACTTCTAGACCTGTTCTGTTAGGTGAAAAGTGGAAAGTGGAAAGTGAAGGACTGGTGTTTCCACGTTGTGAGTGGTGGAAAAGATTTTGTCTTTAGCAGACAGGACGATTGTTTTGTTTTGTCTTGACCACTGGACGGTGGGATCCATAAACTTTTGGCAGTGACTTGTTAAGTGTGCTTTGTGAACTGCATGTGGGACGCTTGGTATTCTTGAAGAGGACAGTTGTCGTTTGGTGACTAATTATTGTATGAACGCAAGAAACTAGAGTGGGACATTGACATTTGCGTCTGTAGTAGGAGACATTTCTTTAATTGGTGCGGGAATAAGTGCTGTTTGTTGGAACTTACGACTTTTAATTACACCATGAACTGAAAGGACAGAACCGTGGGTAATAGTAGTTGTAGGGCCATGTCTGGACGACCAGATTCGTGTGGATGGTACGCTGAGAGTGACTATGGCATTCGTGTTTAATGTGAGATACAGTTTACTGTTCAGTGCGTGTTCAAAATGCCGATTTGAGTGACTTAGACTTTCATCCAGGAAACCATGGGAGAGCTTTGACACCGAGACAGTGTTTCTAGGAAAACTATCAGCAACTTTTTGACCCCAAGAAAATCACAGAATGAAATGTTTCCGTGTGACTTGCAAGATAGGGAATAATGTATTTGTAATTGTGTAAATGTTTTTTTTATATGTTTCATTCCTGAAGGGACAGCAAGTGTAATTGTATTTCATTAACATTTGTGTTTAGAATAGTTAGTGTTTTTTGTTTATTTGTTCTGGGTTATCAAGTTCACGTAGCATGTTTATTAGAATATTTGGTACAATGATGCTTTAATTACTAGCCAGTGATGTAATACTAACGTAGCGGCTCTTGTAACATTGATCAGTAAGGTTGTCACAGGGGAGAAGAGTTTGCGTTGCACAACAAATATTGGAATTAATTGATGCATTTTGATGTCGTGGACAGTAATGATCTTGTTGGTGTGTTGACTGAAGCCACTTATTTTATTATCACAGTGGTGATATTTCACATTAAAGTGTAACGAAGGCTAGTAGAAATGCAAGTTCTTGTCGTCTAAATGTGTGACAACAGAGAAATGAGCACTAGAGTAAGACACGAGAGCTACTGGTGGATTCAAGCAGTTATTGCTAACTATTTATTGCGTGTTTTGATATGGAGCCTGACTTCTACATGTAACTAGTGTACGCAATTTTTTTTTCCTTTTGTTGATTTTGTTTTGTATTTAGACATTGCCATGTAAAGATTATTACAACGCAATTTATGAATGTCAGATTACTTGTTCTGTGTTTGGACGGTGAGCTATTTAGAATTTCACGAGTACAATTAGCATTTTTTTTATTTGTTTTAAAATTTATGAAGTTTGGATTACTCCTAAAAATAACGGAGATCCCGGTAACTAAGCCAATTTTTATTTCACCATTATTTTTTATTTGTATGATGTGATGTTTTATTTGTCATTTGGATTGTTGTAAATATGTATGTGTACGTTACTCCGGATTGTGGAGAGTACAATAATACAACAACTGTGTCAATAATTTGGTAAAGTACCAGAATGTGGTCGTCTACTTGAGGTCACCAGGGGCTAAGGTCTCCTCCTGGTTATTTTGATGACTTGCTATGTTTGTTTTAATACAGTTTTCTTAAAAAGAATGTTCGGAACTACCCTCGCATTGCAAGGATAGTACCGTGCCATTTTTTTCTGCATGGGTAGCCGGTGGTGAAAGGGTACAGTACCGCCCGACATTGAAGATAGGTACAACATACTTCATTATTTTTGTCAGAACAACACATTTTTTTTTGTAAAATAACTCAATTTCAATTAATACAGCGAAGCCAGATACCATTGTGGGAAAGAATGACAATTTATTTATTTAATTGATCACATGTGCACTCCCACAAAGTAAATCCCTACATCCAGTTTGGTGAGATCTGTGAAATGAGTGAATGTATGGTCGTCTGCTAACCGCAGATAGTGAATGTGAATATATGATCATCTTTGAGTCGATCCTTTGGCCACCTTTGGTGGGACCAAAGAGATGAAATTTACCAGAGCTTTGAGCGCCTGAAATGTGGCTGACCAATACGATAGCAAGGTGCTTCCCCCACCTCGACAGAGATGGGAGAGGACCTAGAGAACGGCCATGTTTCAGCACTCTGCCGCTGGATCTTGTGCTGTTAAGACCTGTTCTAGTTG
This sequence comes from Schistocerca americana, assembly GCF_021461395.2. Taxonomy (NCBI): domain Eukaryota; kingdom Metazoa; phylum Arthropoda; class Insecta; order Orthoptera; family Acrididae; genus Schistocerca; species Schistocerca americana. Next base: position 316,239,035 of record NC_060124.1, read on the forward strand.
TGCTCCGTAATGACGAAAGAGTGGAGACATGGTATGCATGTGGAATATTTAAGAGTAGTTTGAAATATTAATTTCTCTATTTCAGGAACTTTTGTGGGGAGAATTAAATGTCAGGCAGGTAATATTAATAGGATTGTAGGAATCTTCGGAAGTGACCAACGGTCACAATGAAACCACGTGTAGCATTAAGTTGAAATACTTCCGTGTGCTTAAGTTAAGCTGAATTACTAGCGTGTGTACAATAAGTTGAAATATTTAAGAAATAGCGTGTGTACCATAAGTTGAAATATTTAAGAAATGGCGTGTGCAGGACTTGAAATTAGAGACGAGTACTTCCACGTGGTGAGTACTGTGTGAGTCTCAAAGTGTGTAAGAGACAAAAGAGAAAGAGAAGTACTCGTCCATGGTATCAGTTGAGGACTCGCATGTGTGATGAATACGTTCCTAATATTACTTTGCGTGATATGATTCCGTGTGACGCTAGATTTAAGCTCTGAGAGAGAATCAAGGTGAGTCGGCCATCTATCCAGCAACGCCTCTTGGCTTGCATTGCACAGGAAGACGTGCATATATCTCCAGAGTTCATAGTAGGAAAGTAGAATTACAAAGTGGGGCAGTGTCGTGTGAAACTGGGATAAATGTTGATTCAAGTGGGAAAGCTGAAAGTGACAATGTTGTGACTATTCCCTGTGTAGTATTTCATGTTATAGTGTGGTGTATGTCATGTAATTTGGGTATTTGTGGTTTGCATGGGAGAGTAGCAAGGTAGTTTCAAAAGATTAGTGGGTTATGCTTGTTCCTTCTGTATCGCTCGATCTGGAGGAAAGTTTCGTGATGATGATTGTGAGAGTCGAAGTGTGAGATATAATAAAAGATCCACCATCCTATCCAGAAAGTGCACTGTAGTGTTAAAAATAATTAGGAGACCATGATATACAGATTCACCATTGTAAAGCCATGCCCACTGGGCGGAATTTCTCATGTGTTATTGTTGTAGGTTGTAGAATTTGTGTGTTTAGGTTAGAGAATTTATCAGAATAAATAAGTTAGTGAAAAGAAAAAGATTGGTGGACTTTTCCTTCGAATTGTATGTTGTCATGATGTCCCGAATTTATAATGTGTGCGCCATTCATATTCAGTGCGGTGGCCACGTGTTGATAAAAGCCGTTAAATAAAAGACAAAAAGAAAATGTGGTATTGTCAGTGCGTAGTGAACAGCCAGAGTTCTGTAAATTACTGATAGTCAGATATGCGTTTCCGCTGCGTATTATTCATACAGGAGGATAATTTATAACTTAATTGTGAGTACGAGAGTTCATGTTGCTCGATAAATAAGAATGAATCCACTCGCTTGGCAGACCACTCATCTTGCAGGCCTGACTGCTTGACGCCACAGTATGAGCAAGGCATGTGGGTGCCTCTCAATTTAACATTTCCACTATTATTATTTCTGCTAGACATTGTCACAGTCCTATATAGAATGATGTCAGTTGTGTATAAATATACAATAAAATATAATTTTAATACCTGTAAACAAAAGACAACACTTGAAATCTAAGTTTGTGTAGCGAAGAACTCACTAGCAGCAGTTAACTTGTTGACACTCCGAAATACACTATGCTTTTGACTCAAAATCACATGAGTGATCTTGTTTCTTCATAATTCACACTTCAGTGGTGCTTTAGGTGCTTCCACTAGCACTAGCTTAGACAGAGCTCTTGTTCTATAGAATCTGCTCTCCAATACTACCTGACCTTTTCGTAAATGATAGAGGAAATCGAAGTGTTTCTTAACAACAGCTGAGATGAGCTTTACATATGTCAGTACCAAACGACAAGGCTCTCATGGTGGGATACGCAACAACCATGAACGAGATCTGCCACAGTGCAGTCTCCTTCCTTGCCTCATTTCTCCTGACTCGGTTCTGCGCAGAAGATAAACCGATGAGACACCTGTTTCATAACGCGTTGTTTCAATTTTCAACGCATTACAAGAGAGATTCTGCTTGGCACCGATTATACAAGTGCTTGAAAGGATTACAGATGGATGTGGCGCTAGATCTCTACGTACAGTTCAAGCAGTAACAGCAGATGAGATGATACTCGTAGTTTATGGGCGCCCGGTATGTGTGCCAATGGGTACAGATCAGGTACATTTGCTGGCCAAGATATCAATACGAGTTCACTGTAATGCCCCTCAAAACACTGTAGCACGATTCTGGCCTTGCAACACGGTCAATTATCCTGTAGGAATATGCCATTGTCATAGGGGGAGACTTCAAACATGAAGCGACGCAGGTGGTCCACAATAATATCCACATAGTTCTAAGCAAAGAAGGGAAAGCAGATAGGTGGAAGGAGTATATTGAGGGTCTATACAAGGTCGATGTACTTGAGGACAATATTATGGGAATGAAAGAGGATGTAGATGAAGATGAAATGGGAGATATGATACTGCGAGAAGAGTTTGACAGAGCACTGAAAGACTTGAGTCGAAACAAGGCCCCGGGAGTAGACAACTTGCCATTAGAACTACTGACAGTCTTGGGAGAGCCAGTCCTGACAAAACTCTACCATCTGGTGAGCAAGATGTATGACACAGGCGGAATACCCTCAGACATCAAAAAGAATACTATATTTCCAAAGAAAGCTGGTGCTGACAGATGTGAAAGTTAACGAACTATCAGTTTAATAAGTCACAGCTGCAAAATACTAACGCGAATTCTTTACAGACGAGTGGAAAAACTAGTAGATGCCGACCTCGGGGAAGATCAGTTTGGATTCCGTAGAAATGTTGGAACACGTGAGGCAATACTGACCCTACGACTTATCTTAGAAGCTACATTAAGGAAAGGCAAACGTACGTTTCTAGCATTTGTAGACGTAGAGAAAGCTTTTGACAATGTTGACTGGAATACTCTCTTTCAAATTCTGAAGGTGGCAGGGGTAAAATACAGGGAGCGAAAGGCTATTTACAATTTGTACAGAAACCAGATGGCAGTTTTAATAGTCGAGAGGCACGAAAGGGAAGCAGTGGTTGGGAAGGGAGTGAGACAGGGTTGTAGCCTATCCCCGATGTTATTCCATCTGTATATTGAGCAAGCAGTAAAGGAAACAAAAGAAAAATTCGGAGTAGGTATTAAAATCCATGGAGAAGAAATAAAAACTTTGAGGTTCGCCGATGACATTGTAATTCTGTCAGGGACAGCAAAGGACTTGGAAGAGCAGTTGAACGGAATGGATAGTGTCTTGAAAGGAGGATATAAGATGAACATCAACAAAAGCAAAACGAGGATAATGGAATGCAGTCGAATTAAGTCGAGTGATGCTGAGGGAATTAGATTAGGAAATGAGACACTTAAAGTAGTAAAGGAGTTTTGCTATTTAGGGAGCAAAATAACTGATGATGGTCGAAGTAGAGAGGATATAAAATGTAGAGTGCCAATGGCAAGGAAAGCGTTCCTGAAGAAGAGAAATTTGTTAACATCGAGTATAGATTTGAGTGTCAGGAAGTCATTTCTGAAAGTATTTGTATGTAGTGTAGCCGTGTATGGAAGAGAAACACGGACAATAAATAGTTTGGACAAGAAGAGAATAGAAGCTTTCGAAATGTGGTGCTACAGAAGAATGATGAAGATTAGATGGATGGATCACATAACTAATGAGGAGGTATTGAATAAGATTGGGGAGAAGAGAAGTTTTTTGGCACAACTTGACTAGGAGAAGGGATCGGTTGGTAGGACATGTTCTGAGGCATCAAGGGATCACCAATTTAGTATTGGAGGGCAGCGTGGAGGGTAAAAATCGTAGAGGGATACCAGGAGATGAATACACTAAGCAGATTCAAAAGGATGTAGGTTGCAGTAGGTACTGGGAGATGAAGAAGTTTGCGCAGGATAGAGTAGCATGCAGAGCTGCATCAAACCAGTCTCAGGACTGAAGACCACAACAACAACAGTTCGCTGCTATCATGATGCCATTAATTACCACCACAGATCCCATGGAAGCTCAACTAAAAGTACCTCGTAACATAATTCTGATCTCACTGGCCTGCATCTGTGTTGTGGTGCATGTTTCGTGCAGCCATTCACCTGGATGACGGCGTATAAGGACCCAACCATCGACCTGGTGTACGAATAAATGCGATTCAATCGACAGGCGAGAGGAAACTCAGAGATGCTGTGCGTAACGCAGTCACAAGTGGCGATGTCGCTGGGTCAACACAGGAACACGTAGTGGTCGTGTGACGTGGAGCTCCAAGTTTAACAATGTTCTTTGAATGGTGTGTTCTGAAACACCTGTTCCTGCACCAGCGTTGTACTCTGTCGTCAGATATGCCACGGATCGCTGCCCATACTGGATGATACAGTGGGGGATCCTCCGACCTCTGCATTTTCTGATGAGGTGTGGTCGTCCAATACCATACATCCTACTCATTATTTAACCATGTTTCAACCACTTTCCATAGATACTCACGACAGTAGTACGCCAACTGGCGACCAGTTTCGCCGTTTGAGAGATTTCCGTTTCCCGCCGCAGTGCCACAACAATGTGCCCTTTGTCAAAATCGCTTATATCTTTAGATTTCCACATTTGCGGACCGTATGTTCACTTATATTCTTTCCTTAATGCGTCAGATGCCCGCAACACCACTAGGAGGGCCGGCCGCTGTGGCTGACTGGTTGTAGGCGCGTCAGTCCGGAATCGCGCTGCTGCTACGGTCGCAGGTTCGAATCCTGCCTCGGGCATGGATGTGTGTGATGTCTTTAGGTTATGGTCTCTAATTTCAAGTCCTGCACACGCCATTTCTTAAATATTTCAACTTATGGTACACACGCTATTTCTTAAATATTTCAACTTATTGTACACACGCTAGTAATTCAGCTTAACTTAAGCACACGGAAGTATTTCAACTTAATGCTACACGTGGATTCATTGTGACCGTTGGTCACTTCCGAAGATTCCTACAATCCTATTAATATTACCTGCCTGACATTTAATTCTCCCCACAAAAGTTCCTGAAATAGAGAAATTAATATTTCAAACTACTCTTAAATATTCCACATGCATACCATGTCTCCACTCTTTCGTCATTACGGAGCACAACTAGAACAGGTCTTAACAGCACAAGATCCAGCGGCAGAGTGCTGAAACATGGCCGTTCTCTAGGTCCTCTCCCATCTCTGTCGAGGTGGGGGAAGCACTTTGCTATCGTATTGGTCAGCCACATTTCAGGCGCTCAAAGCTCTGGTAAATTTCATCTCTTTGGTCCCACCAAAGGTGGCCAAAGGATCGACTCAAAGATGATCATATATTCACATTCACTATCTGCGGTTAGCAGACGACCATACATTCACTCATTTCACAGATCTCACCAAACTGGATGTAGGGATTTACTTTGTGGGATTGCACATGTGATCAATTAAATAAATAAATTGTCATTCTTTCCCACACTGGTATCCGGCTTCGCTGTATTAATTGAAATTGAGTTTTTTACAAAAAAAATGTGTTGTTCTGACAAAAATAATGAAGTATGTTGTACCTATCTTCAATGTCGGGCGGTACTGTACCCTTTCAAAATTACCTCAGTGGTACCTCTGGATTCTGACTAAACAATATGAGGTTGCACCAAACAAAACATGTAGCATATACATTTTTCTCAGTTTCATTAACAGGGAAAGATGGGGAATTCAGGACATAAATGGGATGAAAATAACATGAAAAAAGAATAACATGAAAGAAGAAAAAAGACTTCTTGAAATGAAAATCAGGGAAGCGTACTAAAAATGTTTCTCCAGGAAATACGTTAAGAACATTCAGTGATGAGTAAGAAACAATACAATACGATCAAAGGAACCTTCGAACAAGACTGGATTCAATGCCGTGTCTGCGAGGGTTGGGCCCATGATAATTGTGCCCATATAAAGTTAAACAACCTTTACTACAAGTGTGATAGATGTTTCAATGAAGGTTAAGTTAATATTGGGATTTAAGCTTATTCTATTCAAAACTTTGATTTAATGACTTTATCATGAATGTTTCCTTATTTCAGTCAGTTTTCTTCCGATTTGGAAGCACAGTATTAAGACGTATAAATTGACTTATTCTGGTTTAATATTTTAAACCATCAAAACGATCAAAATGCAATGGGAGAGCAAAATATAAAAGAATCTACGCACTAATATTCTTATGACGCTGAGTTCCATATTTCTATTAATTAACGTATTGTAGTATGGTCTAGTGCGAAGAATGTTTCAATACAACTTTTAAAAAATACATAATTTCGAGAAAGCTTACCTTTCTGATATTACCCGACCTACCCATATACCTTATAAACTGTTAACAGCTGTACCAGCACAATGCGGAATATACACAAAATTATGCGAGTCTGATGTGATACGCATATGTCTGAATCAATAGGGCACAACGTAGACAAGCCATTTTAAGGTGACGTGATGGAGTAGGAATTGTAATCGACAGTTTCTCGAATGTTGAAAAGGGACGACTTCTTAGCAGAAACTAGAACTAGAGTTCATCGGAAATCCAGATAGGTTTGAAACTCGAAGAAGAGGTAGGAACACTACTATCGCTGTGATCAGCAACAGTAATTAAACCGTCTCTAGCTTTGTTCTCCCCTCAAATATTTTACTCGGCCCATGCTTTCTTTGGTCGAAGTATCTTTCTTCTTGGTAGCCTAGGATTTTAGTTGCAGTTCACCTGTGACTTTGGCGTTCTGCTTTCTTACATTTTTGTTACATGCTATATCCATTTCTCTCCGTGCTTCATTGTTTTCTCATTTAGGTCTAATACGTTTAGTTCTTTCTGACACCCGAACTTATGTTCCTTTTAAGCAATGTGTAGCTAAATACGCTCTGTGAAATGCCATCTCCACTCTTTCTACCCTTCTGATACGTCGCTTAGTAAGTGTTGAGCATTCACATCCATACCCATAAAACATCGCTGGCACTCTTATTCCTATATATAGTATAAGTAACGTACGTTTGCTGCTACTTTTTTTAAAAGGTCATTTGATTCTCACTCATTGGTATAGAAATTTCTGTAGCCTCGAACTCGTATAATCATGTAATATTTAAGTAATTTCACACCTCACATAATAAAAGCATATCATCGGGACTAAGGAATGGAAAGTCTATTGTAACACGCTCGCCCGTAGGAAAATAACCATACTATCGTGTACGACCACTCTTATTTTGGCTATAGTTCCTTTTAAGGACATTGTAATGCAACTTGAATTAGAGTGATCGGGGCATCCAATAAACTCTGTTTTGTTGTAAATGATTTGCATGTGAGTATTCTTCTAATTTCGCGCCCGATTCTCTTGACGGTTTCTGTCCATTTCCTGTACTTAGCATCTGTACATCATGGAAGTTACATATTGCTTTCACTGGTCCTCTTGTCAAAAAGAATTTAATTTTTCCTCCAGCCTCTGTTTTACTATTCGGATGTACCATATGATGAAACTTTAGGTCGCGGAAATCGGTTGTACCGACAAAGGATTATTCAACAGCTGCTGTGGTTTTGTTTAATAAGAATGCGTTCTTACAGCTGTGGTTGTGCACAATACAAAGTGTGTTGCTAACCTAAAACAACCTTTCCACGGAAGAGAAATCCTTGAAAAGGTTAATGTTGTTACTTTTTAGTTTATCAAAAGTCGGACGTCCTTCTACCCGGCGTAGTGCAGCAACTCTACGAGGTGCGTTTGAGAAGTCCGTGCAAAGTCCGAGTGATGGCACCACCGGCGCGTATCGATAACATGTTTAGCTAGCAGCATCTTTGGAAAGAACGCACACCAAGTTTCAGCCATATTGGTCTACTTCTTTGTGATTGGCATTCGTATGAATCAAGGAAGTCGAGTGATTGTCAAAAAATGAACGAAAAAGAATTTCGTGTGGTGATTAAACATTACTTTATTAAAGGCAAAACGTCTCAGGAGACTAAAGAGAAGCTTGATAAACATTATGGTGACTCTGCACCTTCGATTAGAACAGATTATAAGTGGCTTCAAAATGTTCGGAGTGGCCATATGGGCACAAGTGACGCTGAACGTTCTGGACGCCCTGTTTAGGTTACGACTCCAGAAATCATTGATAAAATCAGTGATATGGTGACGGATGACAGAGGGCATCACGTATGAGCGGGTACATAATATTCTGCATAATTATTTGGACATGAGAAAGCGATCCGCAAGATGGGTTCCGCGATTGCTCACGCTTGACAAAAAACGGAATCGTGTGAAGTGTTGCAAGGATTGTTTGCAACTGTTCAGGAAAAATCCGCAGGACTTTAAGCGTAGTTTCGTCACTGTGGATGAAACATGGACACATTATTGTACTCCTGAGACCAAACAACAATCTAAACAATGGGTTATCAAGGGAGAATCTACACCAAAAAAGGCGAATACCAGTCCTTCGGCTGGAAAGGGCATGGCGACTGTCTTCTGGGATTCTCAAGGGATAATTCTTATCGACTATCTGGAAAATGGTATAACTATTACAGGTGTATGTTATTCATCGTTATTGGACCGTTGGAAAGCCGAGCTGCAAGAAAAACGCCGCCGATTGGACAGCAAAAAAGTCCTTTTCCATCACGACTATGCACCAGCAAACACCTCAGCAGTTGTGGTCGCAAAATTATTGAGAATAGGATTCCGACTCGTTTCACATCCGCCCTGTTCTCCAGACTTGGCTCCCTCGGACTACTATTTGTTCCCCAATTCGAAGAAATGCCTGGCGGAACACGGATTTTATTCAAACGAGAAGGTGATTGCAGCACCTAATAGCTATTTTGCAGACTTGGACAATTCATATTATTCGGAAGGGATCAACAAATTAGAACAGCGTTGGACGAAGTGTGCAAGTCTAAAAGGAGACTATGTCGAAAAATAAAAAAGGTTTACCCCAAACACCTAAGTGGATTTTATTTTTGCACAGACTTTTCAAACCCCCCCTCGTGCTTGGCGTGGACTCAACAAGTCGTTGGAGGTCCCCTGCAGAAATATTGAGCCACACTGCATCTACAGCCGTCCATTTGAATTTGAAATTTGTGGTAAGGTCTTATGGGACCAAACTGCTGAGGTCATCGGTCCCTAAGCTTACACACTACTTAATCTAACTTAAACTAACTTATGCTAAGGACGACACAACGAGGAAGGGTTCGAACCTCCTGCGGGGGAAGCCGCGCGGACCGTAACAAGACGTCCTAGGCGTCGCGGCTATCTCGCGCGGCAAAGCCGTTCATAATTGTGAAGGTATTGCGGGTGCAGAATTTTGTGCATGAACTAACCTCTCGATTATGTACCATAAATATTCGATGGGATTCATGTCACGAATCTGGATGGCCAAATCATTCGCTCGAATTGTCCAGAATGTTATTCAAACCAACAGTGAACAATTGTGACCCGGTGAAATGGTGCATTATCATCGATAAAATAAATTCCGTAGTTGTTTGGGAACGCGAATTCCATGAATGCCGGCAAATTGTCTCCAAGTACCCGAACATAACCAGGACGCAGTTCGTTCCATGTAAACACAGTCCACACCTCAATGGAGCCACCACCAGCTTGCTCAGTGCCTTGCTGAGTAGCCCACGGCTTCGTGGGGTCTGCGCCGAAGTCGAGCCCTACCATCCAGCTCTCAACAGCTTAAATCGGAAGTCATCTACCCAAGCCACTGTTTTTCCAGTCGTATAGGGTCCAACGGATATGGTCACAATTCCAGGAGACGCCATATTAGCTGCACTGTGCTAACGGATACGTTCGACTTACGTAAAACATTGATTTCTGCTGTACTCTCATGTTGAGTTGTCTGTCAGCTAGTGCTCACAGCTCTACTGAAATGCGGTTGCTATCGTCCTCTCTTGGTGAGAGGTAATGCCTGAAATTTGCTATTCTCGGCACGCTCCTTACACTGTGCATCTCTGCATATTGAATTCCCTAACGATTTCCGAAATGGAATGTCCCATTCGTTGAGCTCCAACGGTCGAAGTGTTAATTCCCGTCGTGAGGCCATAATCACGTCGGAACCCTTTTCACATGAATCACCAGAGTACAAATAACAGCTCCGCTAATGCACTGCCCTTATACACACTGTAAACATGATATTACTACCATCATCTATCTTTGAGCACATCGCTTTCCCATGACTTGTCACATCAGTCCAAGCCGTTTTATTATGTACTGTGCCGTGACATGAATACGCTTATTTGAAAAAGCTGTATTTTCATTGTTTGTATTATATCACCAACTGAAATATTATTTTATAGATTAGGAGTCTCTGGAAAGTAAACAACCGAATGCGAAAGTGTTACATGATGGTACTGTTTTTATTCTTGTGCTGTATGCCAGAAAAACAAATATTTAGTAAAAATATAAGTAAGAATATCAATGAACTGAATTAAACATGCAACTGACTTATACTATAAAATGAAATATGTTAATCCTTCAGAACAGGAATAAATTTCGGTACAAATAGACTTGGTGACATAAAGTATGTAACTGTAAAGCACCTAATGATGACATCAACCGAAACATCTTTTGCTAATACATGTTAATAAAAAGTCAATGAAGCAAAAGAAAATTATTGATGCGCCCCGTCACAAATTCCTCCCCTGTGTCAACATTTTCATCTAAGAGTGGCACTTGCAACCTATGTGCTCAGTTATTTGCTGGATGTATTCCAGTCTCTGTCTTCCTGTACAGCTTTTATCCTCTACAGCTTGCTCTAGTACAATGAAAGTCATTCCCTAATGTCTCAGCGGATGTCCTACCATCCTCTCCCTTCTTCTTCTCAGTGTTTTCTATATACTCCGTTCCGAGTCGATTCCCTGGAGAACATCCTCATTACTTACCTTATCAGTCCACCCAATTTTCAACATTCTTCGGTAGCACCACAACTCAATCCTTTATTTCTCTTTTTTTCGATTTTTCCGCAGTCCATGTTTCACTACCATACAATGCCGTGCTTCAAACATATATTCTTAGAAATTTTCTTCCTCAAATTAAGACCTATTTTTTATATTAGTCGACTTCTCTTTGTCAGTAACGCCCCTTTGCAGTTGTTAGTCTGATTTTTATATCCTCCTTTCTCCGATCGTAAGGGGTTATTTTGCTGCCTAAGTGACATAATTCCTTACCTTCATCTACTTCTTGATCCCCAATTCTGACCGTGAGTTTCTTGCCCTTCTCATTTCTACTACTGCTCATTACTTTCTTCTTTATTCGATTTACTCTCAATCCATATTATGTTCCCATTACACTGTTCATTCCATTCAGCAGATCCTGTAATTCTTCTTCGCTTTCACTGAGGATAGCAATGTCATCAGCGAATCGTATCAGTGATATCCAATGACCTTGAATTTCAATTCCACTCTTGAACCATTCTTTTATTTCCGTCTCCGATTTTCAATTCCACTCTTGAACCATTCTTTTATTTCCGTCTTCGATTTATCGATTGAACAGCAGGTGCGGAAGACTAAATCCCTCTCTTGCAACCTTTTTAATCAGAGCACCTCGTCTTTGAACTTCCAGTCGTAATGTTCCCTCTTGGCTCTTGTGTGTATTGCATATTACCCGTCTTTCCCAATACTTTATCCTATTTTTCTCAGAATTTAGAACATTTTACACCATCTGAAACTGTCTAAAGCTTATTCCTGGTCGACAAATCCTGTGAAAGTAATAATTTTTTCATAATGTGGGGCCACAGTCATAATATATTTCTTTAAAGTCAGTACCGCCATTAGACTGTTTTTTATTTGCAGTGTTATATTTACACGATCATGATTTCGGTTTTAAAGTACCATTATCAAGTGTTTTAATGTTATACAGTGCCTAAGATGGCATATTGTCGTATTTAAAATACACTATTAGACACATTGTCTAAGGGTCAATATTTCTGGTGAAAGCCTACTGCTTTGTTTTATCACTGAGTATATCATCTTGATTTTTCTTTAGCTTTGCTTTCTTTATCAACCGCAACGTTAGAATTTCCTCTCTAATGGCTTTACCTTTCTTAAATCTAAACTGATCGTCATCTAACACATCCTTAATTTTATTTTCCATTCATCTGTATGCTATTCTTGTTATTAAATGTAGGAGCCGTTAAGCTGACCGTGCGATAATTCTTGCACTTGGCGGCTCTTGCTATCTTCGGAATTGCGTAGATGATGTTTTTCCGAAAGCCAGATGGTGGTACATTGCCAGGCTCATACATTCTATACATCAACGTGACAGCCGTTTTGTTGCCACTTCCCCCAGTTATTTTGAAATTCATATGGAACCGTTATCTGCCCCTTCTGCATTATTCTTAAGTCTTCCAAAACTTTTTTACATTCTGATTCCAATACCGAATCCCCTATCTCTTCTCTATCAAGTCCTGTATCCTCTTCTATGACATCACTGTACAAGGCTTCCCCTCATACAAGTACTATTTCCACCTATCTGCTCTTTCCCTTGCATTTAACACTGAAATTCCCATTGCACTCTTAATGTTACCACCTTCGCCTTTAATTTCATCGAAGTTGCTTTGACTTTTCCATATGCTGAGTCAGTCCTTCCGACAAACATTTCTTTCTCGATTTCTTCACTTTTTCATACAGCCGTTTCGCCTTAGCTTCCCTGCACTTCCTATTCATTTCATTCCTAAGTTACTTGTATTTCTGTATTCCTGAATTTCCCTGAACATTTTTCTACTTCCTTCTTTCATCGATCAGTTGAGGTTAGCCGTGGTTTCTTCGCAATTACCCTCTGTATACCTATGTTTTTCATTCCAAATTCTGTGACTGCCGTTCTTAGAGATGTCCATTTCTCTACTACTGACCTATTCTGTAGACTCAGAGAACTTGAAGCGTATCTGTTCATTCCTTGGTACTTCTGTATCCCATATCTTTACACATTGATTCTTCTTGACTAACCTTTTAAACTTCAGCCTACTCATCGTCACTACTAAGTTATGATCTGTTCCTGGGTACGCGTTACAATCCAGTACCTGATTTCGGAAACTCTACTTGATAATGGTGTAACGTAAGTGAAATATTCCTGTGTCTCCTGGACTTTTCCAATTATAGCTCCTCCTCTTGTCCATCTAGAACGGATTATTCGCTATTACTAACTGAAATTTATTGAAAAACTCAGTTAATCTTTCTGCTCTCTCATTCTTAATACCAAGCTCATATTCTCCTGCAACTCTTTCATATAGTCCTTCTCCTATAACTCCATTCCAGTCTCCCACGAATAATGTACCTTTACGTACTGAATATCCATTCAATATCCTCACAGAACTTTTTTGCCTCTTCATCTTCTGCTTACGACGTCGGCATGTATACCTGAACCATCGGTGTCGGTGTTCGTTTGCTGTCGATTCTGATGAGAAGGTCCCTGTCACTGAACTGTTCACAGTAACACTACCGAATCCTTCTCGCGTTGTATCATTTTCTGCAACTGTTGATTTTATGCTGTACTTATTTGACCAGAAATCCTCGCTTCTTTCTGTTTGACTTCACTGACTCCCCGCCCTCTACATCCAGACCCAGCCTTAGCATTTCCCTTTTCAGATTTTATCGCTACCCTACCATGTTCAAACTTCCGACAGTCCACTGCCCGGGTAGTAGAAAATTATCATTTCGTTGTCTATGCAATGTTTTTCTTGTTGTCACCTCCCCATTGGCAATCTCCTCCCTGAGATCTGAATGGGGAACTATTCCGGAATCTTTTGCCAATGGAGAGATCTTCATTACACACTTTCAACTGCATGCCATATGTGCTGTGGATACACGTTACATGCCGTCCAGGGTGGCCGAGCGGTTCTAGGCGCTACAGTCTGGAACCGCGCGACCGCTACGGTCGCAGGTTCGAATCCTGCCTCGGGCATGGATGTGTGTGATGTCCTTAGGTTAGTTAGGTTTAAGTAGTTGTAAGTTCTAGGGGACTGATGACCTCAGAATTTAAGTCCCATAGTGCTCAGAGCCATTTGAACCAATTTGATACACGTTAGTGACTTTAATGGAGTGGTTTCCATTGCCCTCTGCACTCTCACGCCACTGCCCATTGCTGATTCTTCTGCCCTTAGGAGCTGTTCCCCACACCAAAGAAGCAGAGTCCTCTGAACCTCTGCCCGTTCATCTGCCTAGGCCGTTGGCTGATTGAGGGTGACTTCTTACGCCGGGCCAGCCGAAGTGGCCGAGCGGTTCTAGGCGCTACAGTCTGGAACCGCGCTACCACTACGGTCGCAGGTTCGAATCCTGCCTCGGGCATGGATGTGTGTGATGTCCTTAGGTTAGTTAGGTTTAAGTAGTTCTAAGTTCTAGGGGACTGATGACTTGAGAAGTTAAGTCCCATAGTGCTCAGAGCCAATTGAACCATTTTTTCTTACGCCGGAAGTCTTCGGCCGCCATTCCTAATATATTTTATTCAATATTTAAGCAGAGGCGGGGTTCGAATTCGTGACCAAGAACGCTTACTAATACACTACTGGCCATTAAAATTGCTACACCACGAAGATGACGTGCTCCAGACGCGAAATTTAAACGACAGGAAGAAGATGCTGTGAAATGCAAATGATTTAGCTTTTCAGAGCATTCGACACAAGGCTGGCACCGGTGGCGACACCTACAACGTGCTGATACGAGGAAAGTTTCCAACCGATTTCTCATACACAAACAGCAGTTGACCGGCGGTGCCTGGTGAAACGTTGTTGTGATGCCCCGTGCAAGGAGGAGAAATGCGTACCATCACGTTTCCGATTTTGATAAAGGTCGGATTGTAGCCTATCGCGATTGCGGTTTATCGTATCGTGACATTGCTGCTCACGTTGGTCGAGATCCATGACTGTTAGCAGAATATGGATCGGTGGGTCAGGAGGGTAATGCCGAACGCCGTGCTGGGTCCCAACGGCCTCGTATTACTAGCAGTCGAGATGACAGGCATCTTATCCGCATGGCTGTAACGGATCGTGCAACCACGTCTCGATCCCTGAGTCAACAGATGGGGACGTCTGCAAGACAACAACCATCTGCACGAACAGTTCGACGACGTTTGCAGCAGCATGGCTATCAGCTCGGAGACCATGGCAGCTCTTGTTCGCATTGACGGCACTTTGAACAGTGGACGTTACATTTCAGATGTGTTACGACCAGTGGCTCTACCCTTCATTCGATCCCTGAGAAACCCTACATTTCAGCAGGATAATGCACGACCGCATGTTGCAGGTCCTGTACGGGGCCTTTCTGTATACAGAAAATGTTCGACTGCTTCCTTGGCCAGCACATTCTCCAGGTCTCTCACCAATTGAAAACGTCTGGTCAATGATGACCGAGGAATTGGCTCGTCACAATACGCCTGTCACTACTCTTGATGAACTGTGGTATCGTGTTGAAGCTGCATGGGCAGCTGTACCTGTACACGCCATCCAAGCTCTGTTTGACTCAATGCCCAGGCGTATCAAGGCCGTTATTACGGCCAGAGGTGTTTGTCCTGGATACTGATTTCGCAGGATCTATGCACCCATATTGCGTGAAAATGTAATCACATGTCAGTTCTAGTATAATATATTTGTCCAAACAATACCCGTTTATCATCTGCATTTCTTCTTGGTGTAGCAATTTTAATGGCCAGTAGTGTTAAAGACACTCCCCTTAAACCTCGGGTGCAAATTCTATACAACGTAGGTAAACTCAAGTAATAAACTGCTATACTAGACGAGCTTCGCCTCCTAAGATTGAGGTAAGTTGGCGGACAGTGAGCCGCAGTTGTCATTTTGGAGCACGACGCGGTCCGAGACAGGCGACACGTCCCCTTCCCGCATTAAATACCGAAATAGCCTGGCCCGACGAACTGTCAATGTGAAAAATGTCGGCGCCGCAATAACACTAAACTCTGAGGACTCGTCCCCCTCACCCTCCTCCATTCCCCACCACGCACACAGACACACACGCCCACACGCACGCACACATACACACACACACACACACACACACACACAGAATGGAGCTCCCATCACGCCACAGTGTTCCGCCCAATATAAACGCAACGGAATCTCCAGCGACGCTAGACGCGCCCTGTAGCTCGCTTCGTCGCTGTCAGTCCGTGGCCCCAGTATATATACCAAAGAACCGGCTCGGCGCCGGCAGTTGGTGAGGACCTCTTGGGAGGCGTGACCTTCCCGGAGGATACCTGGAGAGCCGCACACAGGTCACCGTTACCTGCACTGGAGGCGGCGGCGGAGGTGAGTACCTGGACCACAGTCTGATCCGCTGCCATTCTGGTACCTCAGATGTGTCCTTCTTTCTGTTTTTAATTTCTGGTCGCGTAGTGAGTATGCAGTTTGACATGAGGATGTACTACATCTGCAGAACGTACAAGAGATCCTCATGAAAATTTGGCAGTGAATCCAAGACACGTTCGCATGTCGTGTGACGGATTACGTGTGTATAGGTAATTTGGCTTAAGGGGAGGTTTTATATCTTTGCCCGAAAAAAGCATGTTCTTTGAGAAGTTTTTCTCGGGCTGTGTTATAGATATCAATGTCAAATTTGGTCAAAATGTTTATTGATATTTCCTCTACAAACTGGAATTCTGTCGACCGGAAATGTCGAAGAGCAAAGGCGGAAGTGCCGTCGGAACGAAACAAAATTTCGGTGTAGACCTCCACCCGCGGTATGTCAGGGTAGCTGCCTCGTCTGAAATCAGAATTGAGCTGACGTAAGCGAAGTTTATAAGATTCTTTAGGAGTTGTACCTCGATTAAGTTATCTGGACAATAGGAAACAAAATGGCGGCAATTTGAAAAAATAGAGTTTTTTTCATTGATTTTTCGACTTCGTCGGCCAAGGTGGTACAACTTCTAGACAATGTAGTTAGCCTCGTCGGAAACAAAGAATCATGCCAATCGGTTCAGTAGATTTGAAGTTACCATACCGCGCAACAAAAAAACGTCATTTCGAGAAAAACGCATTTGAAGTTATGACTACATATAAATGCAATATTATGCAACGTACGTTGAATCTGCTACTGCGGGTCCATAAACTAGACCTTCCTCTTCCTCATAGAGGGAGTTCTGCTGGATCTGGGCCATTCTGCGATGCTCCAGAGCCGCTCGTACGGCCTGTGACAAGCGATTTCGGCCGCTTGAATCCGGTGGTCGTCCGAGTGCTTGGCGAACTGCGTCGAATAGAGTCCCAGGGTCACGTCCATCGTTGTCATAGTCTTCAGAATTGCTGAATACCCTTCGCTGAAGTTGCTCACTGCCAGTGCAATCTCCACAGTCTTCGCACCAGAATGCAAACGCTTGGCGGCTAACTTCCAAACACACGCATTCAAACTGTCATTTGAATTTTGTGTGTTTCCTCCCAAGTACCGGTACAATAACTTGTTCTACGAAAGAAAAACACTGGTGCGTGAAAAAGGCCGATTTTGTTGAACCGTGAATAACAAACATTTCCGTCCCGTATTCGGAAAAACCATTTCAGGGGTGGATTCTAAACACTTTTATGGATCCAATAATACAATTTTTTTAAAAATGATTTTTTGAACTAAAAGGTAGTAAACCACTCCTTAATTAGAAAAAATCCATGCGATCTCTCACTACCTTTTTTTAGAATTTTTTTCTTAGCAATTATTTCCCAACACAATCTACGATCCAACACTTTTACGCTTTCCAGGGTCTCTCTGACCACTCTGTTTATACAGGGAGATTCAGTGACGCTGTTACATACTTTCAGGGATAATGCAGAACGGTGAATTTTTCAATCTGAGCTAAGGGACTCTGTCCCGGAAACTTCCGAACAGATTTATAAGCGAAAATCGTTGTGTTACCTCGACCAGTGGTAATATTGTAGGATAGGACATTTAGAGGTGTAGAGGTTGAGTAATAACTGATCCATTGCACATGGCGCACTGTGTGCTGACAGGAACATTCCTGATGTACAACGTCTGTACCGTACTACGCTGCAGTCTGCATTCACGAGTTGAAGTAATAACGTCAAACAGTGTTCACCAATTGGATTTGAACTCCGAGACGTAACTTGCAGGCACAATTTTCGGGAGCAGCAGAGACACGGGAAGGTTTTAAATGACCAAATATCCACCTAGAAGACATCTGTCTCATGCCGTGTTTCCAAGGCTGTTCCAACGATTAAGCGAAACAGGGCATTTGGCAGCACAGAACAGGGGCACAGCGAACAACATGGGCCCCCGACTCAGAAAGTGTAGCGCTTGCTCGCGTGGCCGAGGCGCCTGCAATCAGCTCTCGATCGGTGGTGCACGTGAAATGAATTTTACGCAGAGCACTGTGTGGCAAGCATAGAGGAAATGCAGCTACGATGCTTTGCGTCGTGTTTATTCAATGGTTCCTGCAGTGCCTTGCAGTTGATCCTCACTTTCTTGCCTATGTACTTTTCACGGATGAGGCCTGTTTCACCAGAGATGGAATGGTAAATAGTCGCAATAGTCATGTTTAGGCCGATGTGAGTCCCTGTGCTACAGTTATGAATAGCCATCAACACAGATTATCAGTCAACATGTTGGCAGTCATAATTATTACGTACGAAGACTGCTTTTCGCTACATCTCTCCCCCCCCCCCCCCCCTCCCGGCTTAAATGCATCACTATCCCCTCCTCACTTAAATGCACCAGTGCACACACTATTTATAAGATACAAACTAGCCAGTTTCCTGGAATATACCACACTCTCAGTTCGTCAGCAGATGAGCTTCCAACGTGATAGAGCCCCAATTCGCTTTGGTTTGAGGGCTTGTGAACAGCTGTATGGGACATTTCCTGAAAAGTGGATAGACAGGGAGGTTCAGATTTGTGGCCAGCACTTTCACCTGGTCTCATCTCTCTTGATTTATTCTTGTCGGGCCAGGTGAAAAGTCTTGTGTATGAGGACGCCTGCCGAGACTGAAGAGGACCTCCAGGTAAGACTTCTCACTGCCTGTGGCACTCTTCAAATGAGACCGGAGATATTGGAATGCATACGACAGAACTGTTTCCATTGAGACTGCGGGACGCCAGTTTCAGCAACTGCTGTAAATGTAGCAACTTGTGAAACTCATGTAGGTAAATGGATGTTGCTAGTAATGTACAACAGACTGAGGATTGTTGGTCTCTCTGATAGCAAGTAACGTGTGGCGTTACTACACGAGTACAGGGACGATTAGTAGAGTGTATTGTGGAGTATTTAGAGGAATTCAGGACGTCATGATCAACGTTCCCAAGTTGGTGCCCTTAATTTGAGCGCAGTTTGAGGCTAAGGCAAAACTAATTTTTCGCTTATACCTTTCGACTTGGTCGTTTCCAGACTTGCGTCCCTTATCTCACACTGATAGTTATACCCTTCTTGACCATCGCTGAAAGTAACATCAAGGAACCGCCCTGAATTGTGCAACTTTGGTGACCCAGTGGGTAGAGCATTAGACTTCGACCGTAGAGGTGCTAGGTTCAGTCCTCGATGTGCGAGGGAATTTTTGTTCCACTCCCTCCACGACACCACCGGTCACTCAGCTTGCAATCAAATGCGAACCACGGATGGTTCCCCGGGTTAAAAGGCGACAGGGGCGCTAGGTTCGCCACACACCTACTCCCAGAGCCGCGGCGAAGAAAATTAAGCTAATAATCTGGTCTCAAGTTTGTCCTGCAGACTGTGTTATAGTGTGAGCGAATCATACGAAGTATTGTTCATTATACCAACAGTGGTCACAGTTTCCCCTAGATGTCATGTCCTCAGTTATGGAACTAATTTCTTCTCCTTACTCTGTAATAGATGACTGACTTAAGTAAATGGCGGCTCAGCACTGGTGACTGGTTAAAACGGTTTGTCTGTTTGGGCCATGAACATAGATAAAGGCTCTTCCAACCCAGCTATCCCAGAACGTCACAAGCATAATTTGCTACTTGTCCACAAAAGACAAAGAGTATAGCTTTTCGACTTTTCATCAAGCTAAAAACTTATAAAAATAGTTCCACCCCATATTTAACAACAATTAGTCCAAAAAAGCACTTTCCCGCGAAAGGCAAAGGTCCCGAGTTGAAGTCTCGGTCCGGCACACAGTTTTAATCTGCCAGGAAGTTTCATATCAGCGCACACTCCTCTGCAGAGTGAATACCTCATTCTGGAAGCAATTAGTCCAGCTTTTAGTTTACTCGCCAGGTTAGCCGAAAGCGAAAATGCGCCGCTTTTTGGATTCGGGTAGGCGCGCCAGCCCCGGACCTACTCAGCCAGCGGATTAATGACGTGGACCGGAGTGCCTGCCAGACTGGATGTGGTTTTTAGGCGGTTTTCCACATCCCACTAAGTGAATACCGGGCTGGTTCCCACATCCCGCCTCAGTTACACGACTCACATACATTTGAAACACATTCGCACTCTTTCACGGTTTACACTAGTTGCAGACAGCTGGCGTGCACTGATTCCATCCCGGAGGGTTTGGGTGGCGGCAGGAAGGGCATCCGGCCACCCCTTTAAATTAACCATGCCAGATCCGATTGTAACAATGCCGACCTTGCGAAAACTGTGGGTTAAGGCACAAGAAAAAGAAGAAGAAGAGGAGGAGGAGTCGAGCTTTTAGTCCCGTCATTTCCTTACCCTCTGATGTAGTTCATTACGGCACGAATACTGAAAAACCCAGAAAGCTCGAGCTACAAAACAATGCTGGCGTAAGACACGTGTGACGTTCGACTGAATTGTCTCACTCAGCTATGTTCGATGCGACTGGATAGGTGATGTGATTTTCACACGCTCTCTTTACTTCACTGATTTCTTAGCCACCGGTGGCCTCAGTACCTCTCCTGGGATATCATAGCTGAAACAGCAGATCGGATACCTCCAGCACCACTATATCTTTCAGTTGTACCACTTTGGAACAAACTGCCCAGTAACCTGCATCTTGTCCAAGACCACTCTGCATTCGTGAGGATATTAATCCTTTATCTGCCATCATCAGCGAGCTTCCCTCTCGGCGTATCCCAGCTGTTTTCTTTTTGTACAGCTGGAAACTCGTGACTATGCCACGTTGCAAACTATCTATACTTTTCTTAACCCTTTCTATTTCTGCTTCTTCTTTCCATCTCATCTGGTAATCTCATCCCGTTATTTCCCGCTGTTTCTCTGACCAGTCAGTTTCTTGCCCCAGTGGGTCATTCTGCAGTGGTTCCACACGTTTCTGTTAGACGCCATTGCTCACATTGGACATGAACTTATTGAGGAAGTTGCTAAATGTGATATTAAATAAGAGTGATAGTTCTTAAATTTCATTTATTCACATACATATTGTCATTATTATTTTTAGTACTTTATTATTATTATTATATTGCTCCCGTTCTATACAAATTGTGATGTTGACTCAAAGTGGATGTTTGGTTAGACGTAAAAGAAAACCTGAAGGCACTAGTCTTGCCAGGTGAAATAAATGCAAAAATAAAACAGTAAAGTGGATTCGACAGCAAAAACTGACGAGATAATTACATGGCCTACGTTAATAAATAGCAGTTCCCTTCAACGAAAAAGAAGTTTCTATTTCCAGATTCACTATGTGGCCCATTGAAGTACGTTTAAACGGCCGTCAGTAATGTCCACAGACGTAAACAGAACTTTTGGAACGTCTAAACAGACTGCGTATGACCGATTTCAAGCACGTGGATTCTGTGAGGACAACATCGCTAATGACAGCAACAGCAACTTCGTGTCTCAAAAGAGAAATAGCCATTCTGACAGAGAAAAAGAAAGTAAATAATTCCACCTCTTTCCACCTCCCTTCAAATACAAAAAACCAGTGTTACCTTTTGGCTGCAAGAATACAGAGCCAATAAAATATTTTCACAAGTTTTTTTTTCTGAATAATTTTCTGCTTCCTCGCAATGACAGCAGCTCTTGCACAAACTTGTCACCAAGAACTATCTTACACATTACAACGTTCGAGTAAACATGTCGACAAACAAAAATCTTATAGAATGCGTTTGTAAAGTTGCTGTTTGTACGTATTACTAGTTGTTTTAGGCTGCTCAGACATTGCAAGTGATCTGTTCGAACAAGAAAAAAGATCCAGAAACGTATCCGTAAATTAGGCAATGAGTATGAAATCTCACTACTGTATACCGTTTATTTCACTACATTTTGATGATTTCTGTTGACTAAGATGACACTGAGACCAACTGTAATGTGATATTCGACTGAAATTAGTAACTCCAGAAACTACTTTGTGGATGAAAAAAAAAATGGAATATAAGTTCTCTGCAAAGGCAGCTACATCTCTGAACTGATCCGTTATCGGGAATACAATGTCGACAAACATGCGGTGGGAATTTAATTATTTCCTTGGTAGAACTAGGGAAATTTTCCATCTACCTTTGATCTAGTCTTCCCCTCTCAACGATGTCAGGAATTGCCAGGAACGAAATATGATTTGGATTCCAGGTGAAACTATAGATCCCCTTTTCTCAAGTAAAGAACTGCGGTAGGTTAGGCACACGTAGGTCTCCGAAGTGACGTCCAATTGAGAAAGTTGCACCCAGCCACTTTACCACACGAAATTCTTATTTACCTCATCAGCATGAATGTTTTTAGCAATTGTCAAACTTCATCGCATTTACGTTTGGTTAGACAGAAACGCACCTTCGAATCCGAGGTATTCCACATGACTGGTAAGCAGCTAATAGTGTCTGAACGAGTCCTATTGCAGGCAAAACCCGTCAGACTCGTTTCTGGAGTAAAGGTAAAAAGAATGGTGATAACGTTTTCGTGAGATAAATTCTTTTTATCTTCTCTTCGTTCATTTATTTATTTTGCAATTCCCGGATGTTCCGTCACTTTGATAGGAATGTCAGGTTTGCTCCTGTCTCAAAACATGCCACGCACTATTCATTAATGAATATTTTGGTCAGCAAAATATATTACTGTGTACGGAAATCTTCAGACTGATCAAAACTGAGTCAATTTTTTTAGAAAAAAAGTGGAAAATTGAAATGAGTTAATGGCAGATAGGAGTCCTAACTAGTAAGAGTATTCCTTCACAAGTCAAGGGTCGGGTGTTCGAGTCGCAGTCAGTCATGAAGTTTTAACCAGTCAGCAAGTGCCATGATTTCCTGTTTGTAACCTGTTACCATGAATTAGTGTAATTTATTCTAGAATATCTCTTTAAGAAAGATGCTCGACCATGTAGTATTTCTTACATCTGTAGCACAAACCCCTTTATTGACACACGCAGAAGTAAACGAAATCTTTACTAAATATTGAACCTTTTTTTCGAAGGAGAACAGGGACAACTGTTGGTCAGTCGTGCAAACTTTATACTGACGACTGGTTTCATAGCCATGCATAAACCATCTCCCGATTTACTATGGTTACGAAGTAATCATATGGTAGGACGACTAAACATCCTTCTGTTGACATTAAACAGTTTGGCTCCTAACTGCCACGCTGCAACGCAACCAGTGTAAATCTGACGCTGGATTGTATATGGATCCGAAACCGGTCATTCACAATTTGCGATGCCACAATGGTATATTAAACTCTTACGAAATGGGGTAGTCAACATTGTAACATTTATTTCTTCTCCTCAAGTGTTTTGAGGTGCAGTGCGTTTACGCATAGTTGTTGGTTTAAATTTCATACCTTTTAAGATGCTGTAATACGAATGACAAAATAGGCGGTAATGACGACCTACATAAATAATATATATTTGTTCAGTCGGATAGTTAGTACAGTGACTGGAAAAATGAACTGTGCCAACAGTGCTGTCTCCATTTGCACATTACGACAGAACTTCATTAGGTACAGATTCTAAGTATGATCGCGGTGGAATGCACTCTGCTAGTAAGAGTACCAGAATTTTTCTTGGTTATGCTTCTGAAAACAAAGGTAAGTTATTGTTTTACGCGTCATAAAACAGTTTGTATCTTTTGTCCTTTTCAGCAGTAACAACGATTCCAAAGCTTCTTTTCAGTTTAACAAAGACAGGGAAAACAAGGCGAAGGCACCGTCGTCGCACCGTTCGGAGGCCATTTCGATAGCAATTAATGCACAACACTCCAGTATTACATGTAATAAAAACCATTTTTTTGTACTAAGAATGATTAGTTTCTGAGAAGTATATCCATGACTCTCTGTCTGTGGACGTGACGTACTACTAACAAGAGAGAATACTAGAAGGTACAAACACACTTTTTAAAACTGTCGGTAGTTTTTGAACATACTGTTATTTCCAGAAGAATAATTGGAAACATACTTCGTCGCGTATAGCTCATTCGTGTTCACCACGTAACGTCTTCTTAGTGAGAATTGCTAAATTTATGAGTTCTATTATTCTGCCATATATTGTTTTTGGAATGAATTACAGTAAAAGAATTACAAGGGAATAGCTGAAATGGTTTTCATTACAATAAAAATTAGATAAGACGATCTTTCATCCCAGTTCTAAATCTTCATTCTCGAAGAAGACTTTTTTTTCAGACTTAATGATCGCATGTTTCGTTCGTAGACGTGGTGGACTTTATCAGAGATTTTCAAACCGTTCATAGCCTTCCCCTCTGTTTGCATAGTACAACCTGGAGCCGTCAATTAATGTATTAGGTACTAAACTGTTGCGTATATCAGAGTTTAAAATACTGCAGTTATTACGATGTTTCTGTAGCTGTTACTCTACGTAAAGATTCAACTATCCGTCCAAAGCAAACAAGAATAATAATCAAGGTCTTGACAAACTGTGGACAAAACCCTAGCGCCACTTAATCCGCCGAAAGATACGAAACAAGATTACGAGATAAAACATTTTGCAGGTAAGAATTTCAGCAATCATTACATCATAGAAGACCTAGCATTATTATTACAGGAACAAAGCCGTTTGTAAACCAATGGGAAGAACTACATTGCAGTAATTCCCAAGACATAAATATAGCTATCAAGGCAGAAGAAAAAAGTAGCTATAAGGCTACGTAAGGCCTTTACACAATCCGTCATCAAGAGTTGATTTGTACAGAACGAGAATCCCTGTGGGTGCTTTGATTGGCAGAAGAAATTTTTAGCACGTCTCTCACACTGAAAACTGACACTTTCGCGAAACTGATAAGTCTGCCTTGACGTAACGATTTTTTGATCAAGTGAAACACGCCCTTACTGTGTTTCAGGAGGGATGGTAATTACTGTAGAAATTATTTTAAATACCACAAAAAGTTGTGCATGAGGCTTGCGACCATGTTGAAATAAAGTCAACCCACAATAATGTGACCACCGCCTACGTTCGATATCAACGTGCAATAACCACTCAGCCCGCATCTCGTGGTCGTGCGGTAGCGTTCTCGCTTCCCACGCCCGGGTTCCCGGGTTCGATTCCCGGCGAGGTCAGGGATTTTCTCTGCCTCGTGATGGCTGGGTGTTGTGTGCTGTCCTTAGGTTAGTTGGGTTTAAGTAGTTCTAAGTTCTAGGGGACTGATGACCATAGATGTTATGTCCCATAGTGCTCAGAGCCATTTGAGCCAATAACCACTAACTGCTGGCAGGTGACAACACTACCAGTGGAGGATACATAATGTTACGGTGTAAACTCAAGCGCCGGCACGCCAGTAGGGAACGAGAGAGCAGAGAGGGCTGTGACAAATCGCCAGCGTGCTGACCGACCCCTCTCCAGGACGACAATCCGACAGCAGCGGCCTCCATGCGAAGAGAACATAAGCGCCGCGCCCGGCTCTCCACGGCCCGTTCTACAGAAGCCTCAAGACTAGCGACCTGAATAGAATCATCAACTGTATTACTTCACTTGTATTGGAAATTGTATATACTGAAGAGATTTCTTATTTTGTCTGTCGCCCTTTACTTACGACACATGTATTGTAATTCTCAAAGTTAAGAATTATCATTCGCTTTTCGTAACAAAACTCGGCGAACAGACCCGTAACTGTTGAGCTACTGACCACTGTAATATTTCTGGCTTAGCCATCATATTAGCCTCCAAGAAGCTGTTCCCAGAGCAGTGGGGATGCAAGAAGTATATAGATGACAAAATGTGGTGTGAGGTACCTGTGACAGATGTTAGATTCGGTACCATTCCCGTGAGAAAGACCGCCTGCATAATGCTACTGCTCTGTGATTGGCTGCTGTGTTCGGAGCAAGGGCGCCAAAACGTTAAAGTATAGTTATTATTATTAGTTAAACTACTCATTGGAATGACTTAACTTTTTACTATAAATATCTCTCAACAGCTGACTATCAATTTTAGAATTATTAAAAACAATTTAAATCAAAAACAAAAGACTGACGAAATTGCAGACGAAGCACTTCGGAAGCGTTCGGGTCACGCCTTTTCTGGTATGGCGCGCGAATTGTTTCGGGCTGTTCGTCACTCTGGAGAAGAACAGACATGTTGTCTGTCGTAGGATGTATTTCCAATTTAAGTTCCTGTTCGTCACTCTGGATTAGGCAGTCGAGATGTACAGTCATGTTGTCTGAGGCAGGATGTGTTTGCAAGTACTCAGTATTAAAATATTCACTCCGGTAGTCATGAGGCACAGACACGTGCCACAAATAGTGTAAACATACATTTTCGTAAACATTGTGTTTGATCGTGTACTTTGCTGTATCAGAAGGTGCTGTATTAAGATCATGTAGTCTTCTCGTGTGGCTATATTAAAATACGCGAGTGGCATCCCAAAGAAGTTATACATTATTTCAGAACAGAACATCGCCAAAACTCAGTTTCAGCCTCAAGATACAGAACCTACTACCTGCGTGCTGCTTTCTGCGCTGGGGACATCAACTTGAAGACAGCAGGTTAGCGA
The DNA here is from genome assembly GCF_021461395.2 of Schistocerca americana. NCBI lineage: Eukaryota > Metazoa > Arthropoda > Insecta > Orthoptera > Acrididae > Schistocerca > Schistocerca americana. Next base: position 316,265,809 of record NC_060124.1, read on the forward strand.
ATTGTAACAGAACCTTCGTATTCCACACAGTGCAGTGGAAACAACTAGGCGCCTCACGTGTACTGCATGCACAGAACAAATGTGCTCAGTGACACGTCATCTGCAGTAGTGCACAGGAGGTAAAGGAGGACGATCGTTGTTAACACCAACAATCAATTCATTCTTCCTTTTTTGCCGTACCATTCAGGTGAACCAAGGGGCTTCCAACAGTGTCTCCTCAACCACGGTCGAGAGAGCGTTGCTGCGTATGGACCCGCACAGCATGCGCCTGGCTCCCGCACCCACTCTGATTACTGTTCACCGGCGACGGGGGCCAGAATTTGCACGACAGTACCGCAACTAAACCCCTCATTGAGTGTCGACAGGTGGTCTTTTCACATGAATCACGCGTAATGCTTCATTGGACAGATGGCCGCTGGCGTGAGCCAGGTGAAACGTCTGAAAGCAAACAACCTGCAACAATCGTCGGAAGGATCCATGCCGGAGGAGGAAGGTTATAGACTGGGGAAAGTTTACGTGGCATTCCCTGGTAAATTTCGTCATTCCGGAAAAAATTTGGAAATTTGTGGTAAGGTCTTATGGGACGAAACTGCTGAGGTCATCGGTCCCTAAGCTTACACACTACTTAATTTTACACTAACTTACGCTAAGGACGACACACACGCCCATGCCTGGGGGAGGACTCGAACCTCCGACGGGGGGAGCCTCGAGGACAGTGACAAGACGACCTAAACCGCGCGGCCAACATTCTGGAAGGCACAGTGGATCAACAGAAATATACGTCTATTCTTGGGGACCATGTCCACCATTACAAAAGTCTGCTGATCCTCGAACGATGGTATCTACAATACCAGCAGGAATATGTACCGTGTCACGTACCTCGCATTGTAAGTGCGTGGTTCGAAAAGCACCGGGATGAGTTTACCGTACTTTCCTGGTCACCAAACTCTCTGCATTTAAGCCCAATCGAGAGCCTGAGGGACGATTTCTATCGGACCGTTTGCGACATGCTTTGTCACTGGAGGCGGCGTGGCTCCACATCCGTGTCAATACCTTCCACCAGCTCACTGATTCTCACACTGTACGTCTCGCAGCGTTCCGCAGGTGATTATTCAGGATTCTAACAGGTGATACGTTACTGTGACTGGACAGTGTAGGTGAAAATTACAACCAATTCTGGTATTTTGCGAAGAAAAATAAACTGATGTTAGTTGAAATTCTTTACTACATTACGCGTTTCGCGCGAAGACCATCATCACATAATCTGTAAAAATATATTTTATGAAATAAAGCGTACGCTAATCCATATCAGGAGGTAATACCGAAATACAGTCAGTTCCACAAGAACGTGTACTCCATAATTTTAAATGTAAAGACCGCAGCGACATCTCTGGTAGTTCAAATGGCTCTGAGCGCTATGGGACTTAACTTCTGAGGTCATCAGTCCCCCAGAACTTAGAAAATGGTTCAAATGCCTCTGAGCACTATGGGACTTAACATCTGAGGTCATCAGTCCCCTAGAACTTAGAACTACTTAAACCTAACTAACCTAAGGACATCACACACATCCATGCATGGTGTCGTGGTTGCAAAGATGGACCTCGCCACGTCGGGAGTGAAGTTGCGCATTATGCAGCCTATTGCCCACAGTTTGAGTCGTAACACGATGTCCTGTGGCTGCACGAAAAACATGGTGGCAATGCTATATTATATAGATAAACAGCGTGAGAGGTGCATGTTTTGTTTTGTCGATTCAGTTTAAAATGAGTGCAAAATATCTGAAGCGTCATTCATATTTATGTACACACATTAAAAAAAAAAAATGCATCGCTTCCGTTCCGAGAGTTCCGGAACCTCTACAGAAAATTGGTATAGAGATCAACATGAACATCATATCCGCCCTTTTTATTGCTCATGAAAACCAGACGTTGCATGTTGTACCACCATACAGTGAGACCTTCAGAAGTAGTGGTCCAGATTGTTATACACACCGGTACCTCTAACAACCAGTAGCACGTCCTCTTGCATTGATGCATGCCTGTAATCTTTGTGGCATACTATCCACAAGTCCATCAAGACACTCTTGGTACAGATTGTCCCGCTCCTCAACGGCGATTCCGCGTAGATCACTCAGATGGGTCACGTCGCCCATAAAGAGCCCTTTTCAATCTATACCGGGCATGTTCCATAGGGTTCATGTCTGCAGAACACGCTGGCCACTCTAGTCGAGCGATATCGTTATCCTGAAGGAAGACATTCACAAGATGTGACGATGTGGGAGCGAATTGTTGTCCATGCCTCGCCAATTTGTTAGCGATATGGTTGCACTATCGGTCGGAGGATGAGTGGCCCATTCGTCATGTTGTTGGTCCCATCTGTACCGCGTTGCATGGTGTCGTGGTTGCAAAGATGGACCTCGCCACGTCGGGAGTGAAGTTGCGCATTATGCAGCCTATTGCCCACAGTTTGAGTCGTAACACGATGTCCTGTGGCTGCACGAAAAACATGGTGGCAATGCTGTCAGGGCTCCTCGGAGCCATAATCCGTAGGTAGTGGTCATCCAGTGCAGTAGTAGCCCTTGGGCGGCCTGAGCGAGGCCCGACATCGACAGTTCCTGTCTCTCTGTATCTACATCTGAATAACGTCGCTTTGGTTCACTCCGAGACGCCTGGACACTTCCCTTGTTAAGAGCCCTTCCTGGCACAAACAATGCGGACGCGATCGAACCGCGGCATTGACCGTTAGACATGGCTGGACTACAGACAACACGAGCCGTGTACCTCCTTCCTGGTGGAATAACTGGAACCCATCGGTTGTCGAATCCCCTCCGTCTAATAGTCGCTACTCATGCATGGTTGTTTACATCTTTGGGCGGATTTAGTGACATCTCTGAACAGTCAAAGGGACTCTGTCTCTAATACAATATCTAGAGTCAACGTCTGTCTTCAGGAGGTCTGAGAACCGGGTTAATGCAAAACTTTTTCTGGTGTGTGTATTTATCAAAAATACTTTCTGAGGTCCGTTAAGAAGCTATTTGGTTCGAACGAGGTAAACTGGGTGGTTCACGAGGATAATGATCCGAAACATCGCAGTCGTCTCTGTACAGCTTGAAAACAAGACAGTGGGGTGTCCACGATGGATTAGCCTTCAATGTCTCCAGATAAAATCCGATGGAAAATATTTGGTCGTATATTAAGATGGTGAGCAAGATGTATGAGACAGGCGAAATACCCTCAGACTTCAAGAAGAATATAATAATTCCAATCCCAAAGAAAGCAGATGTTGACAGATGTGAAAATTACCGAACTATCAGTTTAATAAGTCACAGCGGCAAAATACTAACGCGAATTCTTTACAGACGAATGGAAAAACTGATAGAAGCCGACCTCGGGGAAGATCAGTTTGGATTCCGTAGAAATGTTGGAACGCGTGAGGCAATACTGACCCTACGACTTATCTTAGAAGAAAGATTAAGGAAAGGCAAACCTACGTTTCTAGCATTTGTAGACTTAGAGAAAGTTGATTGGAATACTCTCTTTCGAATTCTGAAGCTGGCAGGGGTAATATACAGGAAGCGAAATGTTATTTACAATTTGTACATAAAGCAGATGGCAGTTATAAGAGTCGAGGGGTATGAAAGGGAAGCAGTGGTTGGGAAGGGAGTGAGACAGGGTTGTAGACTATCCCCGATGTTGTTCAATCTGTATATTGAGCAAGCAAGAAAAGTTCGGAGTAGGTATTAAAATCCATGGAGAAGAAATAAAAACTTTGAGGTTCGCCGATGACATTGTAATTCTGTCACAGACAGCAAAGGACTTGGAAGAACAGTTGAACGGAATAGGCAGTGTCTTAAAAGGAGGATATAAGATGAACATCAACAATTGGAAAACGAGGATAATGGAATGTAGTCGAATTAAGTCGGGTGATGCTGAGGAAATTAGATTAGGAAATGAGTCACTTAAAGTAGTAAAGGAGTTTTGCTATTTGGGGAGCAAAATAACTGACGATGGTCGAAGTAGAGAGGATATAAAATGTAGACTGGCAATGGCAAGGAAAGCGTTTCTGAAGAAGAAAAATATGATAACATCGAGTATAGATTTAAGTGTCAGGAAGTCGTTTCTCAAAGTATTTGTATGGAGTGTAGCCATGTATGGAAGTGAAACATGGACGATAAATAGTTTAGACAAGAAGAGAATAGAAGCTTTCGAAATGTGGTGCTACAGAAGAATGCTGAAGATTAGATGGATAGATCACATAACTAATGAGGAGGTATTGAATAGAATTGGGGAGAAGAGGAGCTTGTGGCACAACTTGACTAGAAGAAGGGATCGGTTGGTAGGACATGTTCTGAGACATCGAGGGATCAGCAATTTAGTATTGGAGGGCAGCATGGAGGGTAAAAATCGTAGAGGGAGACCAAGATATGAATACACTAAACAGATTCAGAAGCATGTAGGCTGCAGTAGGTACTGGGAGATGAAGAAGCTTGCACAGGATAGAGTAGCATGGAGAGCTGCATCAAACCAGTCTCAGGACTGAAGACCACAACAACAAGAAGATGAAGCTTAAAGGAAAGCCAATATATGCTTTGAAGCAGCTGTCATATCAAATCAGGACGATATGGAGATCGTTACCGAGAGACTATGCAGACAATCTCGTGAAAAAAATGTCAAATAGGTGCCAAGCTATAAACAATAATGGCGGCGAATGGATTAACTATTAGGTAATTCTGCAGTGAGAAATAACACGTATTTTCATGTAAACACTTATTTATAACAGTGTCTTTTATTTCATTCAGATAACGGCGTACAGTTTCTTGTGGAACTGACTGTATATGTCGCACATTAGTACAAATGACATGTACCAAGTAACACAGTTGAAGAAATAATTTTAAAAAAATGCGATTTCATATGTGCCATACTGACTGCGTTTTAAATTATTTCATCGACTTTGTTACTTGGCTCGTAGCATTTTATTATTTACATTGTAAGGTCGTGCTTACGATTGTTTTATAAAATATTTTTAGACAGATCGTCTGATGAGTAGTACACACTAAGTGCATAATGGAATAAAGAAATTCAATCAAAATCTGTTGATTGTAAATGGCTACTTACCAGCATTGGTTATAGTTTTCATATTCTGGAGGATGTGGTAGTATAGACTAATTCGAATAAAATACAATGCTGGACATTAAAACTGCTACACCACGAAGATGACGTGCTACAGACGCGAAATTTAACCGACAGGAAGAAGATGCTGTGATATGCAAATGATTAGCTTTTCAGAGCATTCAACACAAGGTTGGCGCCGGTGACGACACCTACAACGTGCTGACATGAGGAAAGTTTCCAACCGATTTCTCATGCACAAACAGCAGTTGACCGGCGTTGCCTGGTGAAACGTTGTTGTGATGTCTCGTGTAAGGAGGAGATATGCGTACCATCACGTTTCCGACTTTCATAAAGGACGGATTGTAGCCTATCGCGATTGCGGTTTATCGTATCACGACATTGCTACTCGAGTTGGTCGAGATCCAATGACTGTTAGCATAACATGGAATCGGTGGGTTCAGGAGGGTAATACGGAACGCCGTGCTGGATCCCAACGGCCTCGTATCAATAGCAGTCGAGTTGACAGGCATCTTATCCGCACGGGTGTAACGGATCGTGCAGCCACGTCTCGATCCCTAAGTCAACAGATGGGGACGTCTGCAAGACAACAACCATCTGCACGAACAGTTAGACGACGTTTGCAGCAGCATGGACTATCAGCTCGGAGACCATGGCTGCAGTTACCCTTGACGCCGCATCACAGATAGGAGCGCCTGCGATAGTGTACTTAACGACGAACCTGGGTGCACGAATGGCAAAACGTCATTTTTTCGGATGAATCCAGGTTCTGTTTACAGCATCATGATGGTCGCATCGTGTTTGGCGACATCGCGGTGAACGCACATTGGAAACGTATATTCGTCATCGCCATACTGGCGTATTACCCGGGGTGATGGTATGGTTACGCGTCTAGGTCACCTCTTGTTCACATTGACGGCACTATGAACAGTGGACGTTACACTTCAGATGTACGAACCATGCTACCCTTCATTCCATCCCTGTGAAACCCTACATTTCAGCAGGGTAATGCTCGACCGCTTGTTGCAGGTCCTGTACGGGCCTTTCTGGACACAGAAAATATTCGACTGCAGCCCTGGCCAGCACATTCTCCAGGTCTTTCACCAATTGAAAACGTCTGGACAATGGTGGCCGAGCAACTGGCTCGTCACAATACTCCAGTCACTACTCTCGATGAACTGTGGTATCGTGTTGAAGCTGCATGGGCAGCTGTACCTGTACACGCCCAGTCGTATCAAGGCCGTCATTATGGCCAGAGGTGGTTGTTCTGGGTACTGATTTCTCGGGATCTATGCACCCAAATTGCGTGAAAATGTAACCACATATCAGTTCTAGTACAATATATTTGTCCAATGAATACCCGTTTATCATCTGCATTTCTTCTTGGAGTAGCAATTTTAATGGCCAGTAGTGTATGTCACATAATATGTGTAATGGTGTCAGAGGGAATGGGCCGGGCGAGGGGCGAGTGGTTCTCCGCGGGATGGAGCTGTAGACGATGAAGGCAACCTAGTGTTGTCTACGTTTCTTGTTGCTAACCGTAAACAGGCGCAGTGCAGCTTACCTGCGGTATGCAGACGACAGGCGACGGGCATTGGGCCCTGCACCCAGGCCCACCAGTGTGAACGGACCGCTGCCGGCACTTCTTGAAGAGGCAACCTCGTAGCGAGGGGACAGGTATCGTATTTCCATATGCTGCTATTTTAGCTCTTCTCTCATATGTTTTGTCTGTATTCAGTTTCAGTGCCTTTAAAGTATTTTACAGGCTAGATCACCTTGTAAGTGGTCAGCCAGTCACTTTTTCTGTGCTATTATTTTAGCTCCTCTGCCGTTTAACTTACGTTTTAATCCCAAGTACAGCACTTTCACCCTTTCTCCGTTCTCTTACGGAGTGTGAGATATAGAATGATTGTTTGGGTCAACGCGACTGAGATAGGAGTGAGTGGATGAGTGTCATTTTGTAGATTTACTCCTTACGGCGTGACAACACTTTTAGCCCTTTTTTCCCATTCCTTTCTCTGAATATTTGTAAGGACGCTGATAACCTCGTCAATGAGAGTCTGTGAACTGCAAACTCTCTCTCTCTCTCTCTCTCTCTCTCTCTCTTACTCACTCACCACACACACACACACACACACACACACACACACACACACACACATGCACATGCACACGGGAGGAGTTAGCTGACTTCTACCTGGAGCTGTACGAGGCTTGTGACGTCACTTCCTGCCATTTCACGTTGGGGAGCCATTTTGTCACGTAGAACACAAAATATGTTCTGCGAAATTTCGACGTAAGGTAGAAGCTATAAGAAGGCAGAACGCTCTCTACATCACAAGCAGAACTTGCGAGACGCCGTATTTAATTTGTCGTTTTCAGTTGAAGACCGCATTTGGTGATATTTATGTTTTGACTTACAATCCATGGATGTATGGTGTTTCTAAGCAACAGCACATGAGCCTCTCTCGCCGTTTTGTTGTAAGTCATTTTTATATGCTCATAAGGAAAGTGAAAATGGTTCAAATGGCTCTGAGCACTATGGTTCTTAACATCTGAGGTCATCAGTCCCCTAGAACTTAGAACTACTTAAACCTAACTAACCTAAGGGCAGCACACACATCCATGCCCGAGGCAGGATTCGAACCTGCAACCGTAGCGGTCACGCGGTTCCGGACTGAAGAGCCTAGAACCGCTCGACCACAATGGCCATCTCAAAAATGTGATGGCTAGGCCTTCATGGAGCGGTCAAAATGCTTCAAATGGCTCTGAGCACTATGGGACTTAACATCTGAGGTCATCAGTCCCCTAGAACTTGGAACTACTTAAACCTAACTAACCTAAGGACATCACACACATCGATGCCCGAGGCAGGAGTCGAACCTGCGACCGTAGCAGTCACGCGGTTCCGGACTGAAGCGCCTAGAACCGCACGGCCACCGCGGCCGGCTCATGCAGCGGCCGTTGGCTCGCAGCCTGATTGCGTCGATGATAGCTGCCTGAGAAGAGTGTCAGAGATCTCGTTGCAGAGACCGACACATAATCCAGCTGTGGCGATTACTCGCTCAACTGGCTCAGGGCAGGCTGATGGAGGGAAGACAACTGCTGCTTAATACAGGATGCTTATAACTAAAGCTACGTTACCTGAGAGAGCTTCCACGATAAAAGATTGATGGTAGCAGAACGGAACTTTGTGGAAAAATTTGTGAGGAGATGCGGAAGAGAAATAAAAAATAACCCACTCAAAGGAGCACATTTTAATTTCCAAATGAGAGGGTAATATCTGTTAACTGCATACCATGTTCTCGTTCCACAGTACAAACGCTGCCCAGTGTGACGACCATCTGCATCCACGCCATCCTGGAAGCTCACAAATCTCCACTGCTGCCCGAAACATCTCAGACGGGATGTTGGCTACCTCCCTCCATATGCTCATCTGCAATTTCCAACGTGTGTTAAATATTCCATTGATAAATCCTGTCCTTCAGGTAACCCCACAGCCAGATATCACACGGGTTCAAATCTGGTTATGTCGGTGGCCACGCAGTTTGGAATGATTGGCGAAATGATTCCGTTTCCTCCAAATGTGTTACGGAGTAACCGAGTGATGTCACGAGCCGTGTGAGGTGGAACCCCTTCACGCGTCAAAACATCTGTGTCCAAAGCACATCTCTCCCGCAGAACAGGTATCACATATTGGCGAAGCAGATCACAGTAACGTGTGCCGTTGACGCTGTGTGCCCTTGATCCTTGGGATCCGAGTTCCTCAAAGGAAAACGGACAAGTACCGGCATATAACGGCAAGCTATTGCACTAAAACTACTAACAACGCAAATAGTGCAGAAAGTTGGGTACCCACACGGTAAATAGTTTTCCGTCTACATTGGCTCAAGTAGTGAAAGTTAAATTATAACCGCCCTCTACTTGAATGCCTTCGAAACTTCCTGAAGACTAATCATTGCACAGAGAAATTGGTCAGTATTGAGCGAGCTGTAAAATTTAAAATTTTCCCGGCGAATCAACTGTTCAAAGAGACTTCGGGATTGCAGCCGGTCGTCGTACACTTCATTCTCGATATTTCGGCTGGACAACTGCCAGCCATCTTCAGGTGGGCCGAACGAGGACTGACGAAGACGTTCTGCGCCCCGTCTTATATAGTGCGCTGATAGTACTGCCGCTCATGCGTTGCAGTCGCGGAGACAGAAGGGCCACACCGCCCAGCGGCAGCGCCCTCGCTGGTGGAACTCCAGTACTCAGCTGCCGTCGGTATTGTCGCTGGCCACAGCTATCAAAGTCTTCTGGCGTCGTCACCTCGAGCAAATTTCGGAGATGACGGGATTCCACACGTTACTCAGTTGGTAACCACTGTCACGGTTCATTAAATTTTCCACGATGAGTATTTCAACGCATTCTTTGATAATGGAGTCCTAAAAGGTTGTTTCTGTGGCCGAAATCGAAGTTTTGTCATACTCCACTGAATGTCCGTTGGAAAAACAATGTTCCGCATCTGCAGACTTACTGGATTGCAGTAGGCGAGTGCAACGTTGATGTTGCGTACAGCGCTCATCCACTGTATTCGTTGTCTGTCCTGTATAGGCCATACATATTGACACGGTATTTTGTAAATTCCCGCCTTACGCAGTAACAAATCATCCTTCGCCGATCCCAGCAGATCCGAAATCTTAGAAAGTGGACTAAAAACCGCTTTCACATTAAAATTATTAAGAATCCTCGCTATTTTGAAGGAGATATTTCCAACGAAGGGAAGAAAAGCTAGGGACTTGGCTGGCGCGCTTTCCTCTTTATCCTCTTCCCGGTTCCTGGATTTAGTTGAGAAGGCCCTGTTAATTTGCCAGGTCGAGTATCCATTGTCTCTGAACACAGTACTGAAATGTGCAAGTTCCTTAGGCAAATTCTCTGCATTCGACACCGTATGTGCCCTGTGCACAAGGGTTTTAAGAACACTCATGGTTTGGGATGGGTGACGGCAACTTGAAGAATGCAAGTGCAAATCAGTGTGAGTGGGCTTACGATAAACAGAATGTCCCACCGAGCGGTCAACCTTCCGTTTAACCAAAACATCAGGAATGGAAGACAACCATCTTTCCTGCCTTCGCCTCCCGAATCTCCTGTCTGGCAGGACATGAGGATTGCATCTTCCCACCATCCTCCACACCTACAAATCCCTCATCCATCCTATCCTCTGTTATGCTAGTGTTGCCTGGACCTCCACTCCCCCCCCCCCCCCCACTTGTACTAGGCCCTCCAAATCCTCTAACGTCATGTGCTCCGCCTTGCCTTCTGTATCTGCCTTCCTTCTCCCACACGGCTCCTGTATGACCTCATCCCCTTCCCCCCAACTTTTCTACCAACATCTCCACATTCTTTACACTGTCTCCAGGATTGATCCACCCCACCCCCTGATTTCCTCCTTACTCTCCACCCCCGCCCGTTGCCACTCCTCTATTGCTGTATCCCTCCCTCTCTCCATCTCCAAACCCTCCATCTCCTTCATCAGGGCAATTCCCAGCACCTCCCCCTCCCAGATGTTAAACTTCACCGTGACATCTACCCTTCCTTCCAACTGCAACCTGGCCTTTTCCCTCCCCCCAATCCCCAAGGCCACGTTTTTCCTCTACCCTCCTTCTTCCAGAGCGGATTTTCCTCCTTCCCTCCCTGAGTCCTTACATCCTCTCCTCAGCTGTTGGCTGTTTTCCTCTCCTGTCCCATCCCTCCGCAGCCCTCCTCCCAAGTTTCTATTCATTCTCAAGTGTGCTGCTTTAGTGTTGTGTTTGATTCTGTCCTCCTGTGTGTCAAGAGCTGTGATTTTAATTGTGTGCTGGACTTGTACATCTTGTTATCTGCTACGCCGTCCGTCGATACTTTTATGCTCCGGTCATACTTCGCCTTGTGTTGTTTAATTGTCCCAGTGTGTGGTTTCTTTTCTTTGGGCTACTTTCTTATGCGTTTTATCTCCATTTTACAGTCGCGCCCCTTTTTGTTTGTTCTCTTCCGTACTGTTCCCTCTTTATAAATACATATATATATATATATATATGTACGCTATATTTTCTCCTTTCTGTGATTTTAACTGTCTTCTATTATATCATTACTGTCTTTCGGCTGAAGAGCAGCGCATATGCTGCTGCCAGCCTGCCCCAGATGGGGCATTGAAACACGACAAAGGGAAAAAATGCTCCACACGATCTTAGTGTCTACACGATATCTCACTTATACGTTTTCCGAGGCTAAATTGAACAATGCGGATAGTTTTTACGCGAAATCGCACTTCGCACAGTAGATCATTTGTTGAGTCTCAGAACACCGATCGTAGACGAGTTCGGTTAACACAAGATCGCGGAAGTTCGTTATCCGAGGCCATTTTTAACACATAGTACCGTTTTTACGCGATATCACAGTTTATACATCAGTAGACTTGTAATGAGCTGCCTTAACAGTTTGGCGCCTGTCCGCTCATGGCGCGCTTGTGATTGCTTCTTGGTGTCTGCCAACGACTACCAACAGTAACTGAAACCTATAATTAGTCTCTGAATGCAAAAAGCTAACTGGTCCCAGAAAACATTGCGAGCTTGGAACGCCTTTAATATAGAAGCTAACTATTTATTATGTGGGCAGTTTTAATGGATAATACAATTTCTAAGGCTATAACTGTAGGGGCAACAGTCTTCCCGCAGTGGATACACCGGTTCCCGTGAGATCACCGAAGTTAAGCGCTCCCGGGCGTGGTCGGCACTTGGATGGGTGATCCTCCAGGCCTCCATGTGCTGTTGCCATTTTTCGGGGTGCACTCAGTTGAGGCTTCGGTCAAGAATACCATCATAACGACCGGGAGAGCGGTATGCTGACCCCACGCCCCTCCTATCTGCATCCTCCTCTGAGGATGACACGGCGGTCGGCTGGTCCCGGTAGGAGACTCGTGGCCTGAAGACGGAGTGCTATAAGTATAGATCCTAAATGGGAGATTTACACAAAGCTTCACTTTAATATGAATGGAAGGAGTCTAACAGAAACAGTTTTTCAGTGAACACAATAATTTATTTAGTAAAACGTATTAAAATGAACAGATTATCCAATATTGCTGTATGATGTATAAGCCCAATGCATATAACTTTAACTGCGAGATTTTGAATGGTTCATAGCATTGCTTTCCCCAACGGGATAAATAAGCCCTTCTAATGCAAAACATCAGACAGTAACTGCGTCTGAAGATTCGTTAACCCCAAACGAACACGGTGGCTAGACACCAGCTGCTTATTCAATTAATACAACAGGTGTAAATCAGCGACAGGTTACTATATAGAAATCCGAAAGTGCAGACCAAGAATACCCTGTCACGCCAGTGCTGCAACTTATGCTCCCTGTAATTATTTGTGTTCAACCGTGCTGTTCGTCGCTGACTTATGGATGGCAAGTTACCCGCTAGGATGCGTCTCTGGACCGCCGCGATTGCAGCGTCTCGACCACGTACTCTGAACTCCGTCCACCTCAAGCTCTCACCATCGTCTCCTTTTTACCCTAGCCTCTTCCTAAGCCCACCAATATTTTTCCTCCAAGCCATGCATGTCGGCCAATAGAGAAAATTATAATCACATAGGCCCAGTAGTATGGATTCCCTCCAGCATATAGAATCCTCTCAAGACAACACGTTATAATACCAATCCAAGCGGGCTGCAAAATCGTTTTCCAACTTCTAAAAAACAACCACTTCAGCCTCATGAATCCTGCATGTCAGCAGCAGACTGTTCAAGCTTGTTGAAGCTCTGTAATGGTGTGGCACGTGTGAAGCTGGAATGAGACTCTTGATACGTCTACATACGACTCTGACAGGTGACACGTACGTAAGCATCCTGTCTGATCACCTGCATGAAGTCGCCTACATAGCTTGGGTGGTACCGTGCTTGCGTCCCATGCAAGCGGGTCAGGGTTCGATTCCCGGACGGCTTGGAGATTTTCTTCGCTCGGCGACTGGGTGTTGTGTTGTTCTTACCTCATTTCATCCTCTACACCGGCGCGCAAGTCGCCCAGTGTGGCGTCCAGTGAAATAAGACTTGCACATGGCGGCCGAACTTCCAAGAATAGGGGTCTCCCAGCCAACGATGCCATAAGCTCATCTCCATTTTTAGCGGCATCCATTGTGCATTCCGAAGGACTTGGGCAATTCCAGCAGGCCAATGCGACTCCCAACACGTACAGAATTGCTACAGAGTGGCTACAGAAACATTCTTCTGACTTTAAACACTTCCGCTGGCCACCAATCTCATCAGACATTAACATTATTGAGCATATTTGGGATGCCTTGCAACGTAATGGTCAGAAGAGATCTCCTAACCCTCGTATTCTTATGGATTTATGGACAGTCCTGCAGGATTCATAGTGTCAGTTCCCTCCAGCACTACTTCAGACATTAGTCGAGTCCATGCCACGTCGTGTAGCGGCAGTTCTGCGTGCCCGTGGCGGCCCTACAAGATATTAGGCAGGTATACCAGTTTCTTTAGCTGTCCAGTGTATATTTGTTATACCGCTTCCACTTTGTAATTATTAAAAGTGAAGCTCAGTACGGCCTTCACCCTTAAATCATTCATCTGAACTTACCTTAATTGAAATGAGTAGCTCATATTAGGCTGGTCTTGATGAACCAAACCTCATGGTGAAGTGCGTACACGCAGATTGCACTTGACAGTGAGGTCAGAATTAATTGCACACATGCACTTCAGTAATTGGTAGTATAGAGGAAGAAACAGTTATCTTTGAGTATCTTGGAGATGGGATAACTCTTATAGAGTACTTTCTTTCCAATTTTCCATTATTCAATAACGATACTGTAGCGTACCCAAGGCGTATGATTCAGTATATACCACTGAAAATTTGCAGTTAGCATCTGCAAAAGCAAGTAGACCACAAAAAATACCATTCTGGTTGAAAAATTTTCTAACAGATGTACCATCCATTGTTGAAGTGCAATACCGGAAATTTAATTTTTGTTCAAATTCTTTAGCCGCTGCCAAAATATGTTGTATAACTGGAGTCGTCATAGAAATACCCGCAAGTCTTTCAAAGCATAATTTCAACACTGCGTCGTGTGTAACTCTGTGGTATATGAAACTCAAATGACGAAGATGTGCCATGACGTTCACGGAGCTACCGTAAATCGCGAAATCGGCAGTTGAGCAGGCGGCCCAGAATATACCTTTACAAAAACTGTTTCGTTTAGAAGGGTTGATAGTAATCACTCAAACGAGAATTAAAAACTTGATACTCTGACAGCTAAAGACTGCGGCTGCGCATGGACAGCAGTTTTCCAGTCATGCTAAGAAGAAGTATTTAGATGTGTGGGGCACCCGCTTGTGCTTTCCGCAGAAAGGAAAGGAGAATTTTGACGGGGCCCCAATGGGAAACACTGCAATGCAAATACAAAGTGAACTCACTGTAAATATTGTAGTCTTACTCGCACTTTATTTGTGTGAAGTTTAATAGTAGAAAATCGATGTAACAACTTGAAACTTCGTGGCAGATTAAAAGAGAAAATTCATTCTGTAATATAACAACTTGTACTTCAATTGACGCCTGTTGACATATGACAGAAAAAGCTGAATTTTGAGAAACTTTTGAAATTTACATTGTGGTGAACCTGGAAAACAGTTTGTGTATTGCTGGGTGTCTCCGTATGTGCCACGGAGTACGCGTTGAGGACTCTGCACGCTATATTTCTTAGATTATGGCCAAAACTACTTCATCTCCTTGAACAGATATAAACGGATACAAATATACGACCTGCATAAACTCAATAAAATTAATTCGTTTTCTTCTTGACCGGCAGACATATGTTCAAGGACTGTTGGGTAGTCCAAAGTGACGTGCTGATCGCCCGCTAAAAAATACGTCTCCGCAACGCACCGACGCGGTGCTCGTAGGGGTGTCAGTTGGGGGAACGGGCAAGCCAGTCCATACGCCGAATATTGTCTCGTTCCGAGAGCTCCTCAACCTGCGAAAGTTGCTTCCGTTTTGCACGCCAGTGTATCAACCGTTTGAGCTTCAGTAAGTTTACTGTAGTTTACTTCCTGGCAGATTTAGTTCTTGTAGCACTACAGGCTCCAAAACTCCCAACTGCGGTGTAAAAATGGCAATTGTAGAAACTTGCCTCTCTCTTGGATAATTATCTGAAAACGGCTATGCACTACAATTAAAACATCAAGTTCGAATTCAGTGTTAATAGCTCTTTATCTGAGCAGCATTCTTTTTTTTTTTAATTTAGCAGCAAATTTCGTCTCATCTCAGGAAGATTGCGAATATCCTGACGATAGAACGGAGCACAGAATCTGAGTGCGTCGCCGGAAATGAGATTCGTGTTTTGAGAGTTAGGTACCGCTAGGAGGAGAACAGCACCGCCTTACGACAAATGGTTCCCCTGCAGATGGACGTGGGAGATAACGTGTGGCTGCTGCACGGAAGGCTGCCCAGGGAGACCGGCGCTTAAAACGAGAACAAGGACTACGCACTGCTGCGACGCGTGGCTAACAAACTTATAGAGTCTGCTACGCTCTCGGCTCGTTCACGAGCATTCCCTTTCCATCTTTCATCTGATTCTGTCTTCGGTACATTTTACATTTTATGTTGCCCAACGACAAAATACGAGGGCTATTCGGAAAGTAAGGTCCGATCGCTCACGAAATGGAAATCGCTGTGAAATGAAAATTGTTTTATTTGCAAGAGTTAACTACACCTTCCAGCTGTTTCTCTACACAGTCGCCGCTCCGACTTAGACACTTGTCGTAGCTTGTACCAACTTTCCATAACCCTCGTCACAGAAGGCAGCTGCCTGTGCTTTCCACTAATTCTCCACCCTTGTCCACAGCTCGATGACTGTACCAAAATGTCTTCATAGCCAGTGATTCAGGTTAGCAGAGATGAAACTCAGGAGGAACCAATTATTGGCTGTATTGTGAATGATCATACGCTTCTACTGGAAACGCTGCAGGAGCATTTTCACTGCCCCTGTGGAGTGCGGCTGAAAACTCTCAAGAAGAAAGAAATGCCTGACATTTATGTTATGTGGGTTGTATGACATCAGGCGCTATCTCTCACCAGGCCCTCATACTTGGTGGGAGACACTATTTATCTAGACATCTTTACGTGCTCCCAGAACTTTCCATAACCCTCGTCATAGAAGGCAGCTGCCTGTGTTTTCCTCTAATTCTCTACCCTTGTCCACAGCTCGACGTCTGTACCAAAATGTCTTCATAGCCAGTGATTCAGGTTAGCAGCGATGAAACTCAGGAGGAACCAATTCCGGGCTGTGTTGTGAATAATCATCCGCTTCTACTGGAAACGCTGCAGGAGCATTTTCGCTGCCCCTGCGGAGTGTGGCTGAGAATTTCCATGAAGAAGGAAATGCATGGCATTTATGTTTTTTGGGTTGCATGACATCAGGCGCAATCTCTCACCAGGCCCTCATACTTGGTGGGAGACACCATTTATCTAGACATCTTTACGTGCTCGCAGAACTGAAAAGAAGGACGTGACATGATCGACAGGCATGCTAGAGATACTGCCCAACACATCTATGTACGGCTTCATCGGATTTTAACTGTGGTCTCCATTTCGCGCCCGATCGGACCTTACTTTCTGATCAGCCCTCATAGTTTCCAATCACTTTCCGTCAGCAGAAATGTGGCTGCCTATTTGTTGTATCAGTAATCACCACTCACCATCCCTTCTCCCTTCGATTATTTAAAGAGTCGAATCCCCATCTACAAAACGGCTCCGTTTTAACAGACCGTAATTCTTCATGCATCTCATTGTTCATGACGACATACCCAAGTCGTACAAGAATATAGTTTTGCAACTACTTTCAGTGGTATATGTGGATACTGCCTGCAAAATTTCTTACAAATAGAGTTAGTGGTAAAGAAGTATTAAGCTTAAGTTCTACGGCATCAACAGTGAAAATGAGTAAGGGCGGTACGTTTTTCCATTCAACATTCTGTGAAGGGCATTACCAGGAAAACATTCCCAAAATGTTTGAAATTATGAAGGAAGTTTATTGGAAGTTGCAAAGCGCTCTCATTCCCAAATAATGGATGAATATACGAGTAATTGCGTAGTTTGCGCCGTGCATTGCGCTCCTCCAAGACATATACAGTGATCGTAGGTTTAATACTTCACTTACAGTGTTAAATCTTTAACATAAGGTTATATCTCTTAATGAGTATTAGAAAAGAATTTTAAATTTTTAAAGTATACCGAAATCAAATTTTTCTTGCTCCTGGAAGCCGTTAGGTACGAAACCTGCAACTAGGCTGTACAGAAATTTCTGCTACCAGTCACAATAAAACATTATTATTTCGTCACAAGACCGCTTTCGGGCTTGTGCTCATCCTCAGGTGTTTATTTATTCACGTAAATGTATATATGGCTGGAGATCACTATTTGAATACAAAGAAAATTGATGCTGGCGACTAAACAGTTACAAGTGCAACAACTGCAAGTAGCAAGGCAGCAATTGCCAAAAATATATCTGTACATACGTAAAGATGAAGTATCCTTATTATAATTATGCTGTGGTGACAATTTTTCCAGTCAGTTGCACATTTAGTACTATTTTCACGTCCATGTTTCAGTTTTTTTAAAATTTAGTTGCATATTTCAGTACTGTGTCATGATGTCGATGTATCACTGTGTTTACATTACATGTGGGCTATGGTCAAAGAAATTAGACATGGAGGTGCAAAGATGTTGCTCATACAGAAATACGTAGGTTATGGTCATAAAACTTAGACATAAGAAGTACAAAGGCGAAAAACACACAGAAACGAAAAAAGCAATCATAAATTGCGAAATTATTGATCCACATTATGAAACTTTTGATCCGCATTTTTATCAGAGACCTTAGATCTACGAAGTACAATGATGTTATACACATGTAATTTTGTATTACAAGTAACGAAAATGACAGTTAAAACTTTTGTTTACAATATGACTTCTACAAATTACAATAATGATAGTTGTACTGTTGTATGATTGCTACGTCGGATTTCCATAGCATATTACTTTGTTATGAGTTGTCAGAGGATAATGAGTTCTTGTTTTTGAATAGTTCATGAAATATGTGGATATAAGATTTGTTTGCAAGCTCCACTTGTTCGTTGAGAATAAGCTGCGGTGAGTCAGAGCTGCGGATATAAGTTTCTAACTCTTCAAGCAAATTCATTTTCTTTCCTTTGTTGACAGTCTTAAGTATTTATGGGTTGTCTATAATGGTTGTGGCTGAGTGACCATGGTCATTTAGATGTATTGAAAAGGTGGATTTGACAAAGTATTTTAGCCGGAAAGCATCCATATGCTCACGCTATCTTGTAGTGAAAGTCCTTCCAGTTTGGCCTATGTAGAACTGACGGCAATTGTCCCATAAAAGTTTATAAATACCTATTTTGTGGTGGCATTGCTTATTTGTCTTACTGTTGGGGATGATGTGCTGTTGTAGCTTGTTGTTAGTGCTGAAAGAAATTTGAATACCAGTTTTCCGAAAGAGGTTGTCAATTTGGTATAAAATTTTACCTATTAAGATTATGTGGGCAAATTGTTTTTTCCTGCTTGTGAATGTCATTTAGGAGGTGCACCATGTTTCTTTTTGTTGTTGTTAAGTTTATCAATTAAATCTGGGCTGTATCTATTTCTACGCGCAATTTTTTTGATAATGTTAATTTCTTTTTGTTCATCATGGGGGCTGAGTGGGGTTCTATGTATCTGATTAAGTGTGGATCTGAAGAATGCCATTTTATGTTCAAATGTTCAAATCTGTGTGAAATCTTACGGGACTTAACTGCTAAGGTCATGTTCCAAAGCTTACACACTACTTAACATAAATTATCCTAAGGACAAACACACACCCCCATGCCCGAGGGAGGACTCAAATCTCCGCCGGGTCCAGCCGCACAGTCCATGACTGCAGCGGCCCAGACCACTCGGCTAATCCCACGCGGCGCCATTTTATGTTGTACTGGATGACAACATCACTAGTGGTGGGTTTTCTGCAACATGGACGTGAAAATGGTACCAAATGTGCAACTGACTGGAAAAACTGTCACCACAGCATAATTATAATAACGATACTTCATCTTTACGCATGTACAGATGCATTTTCGACAAATGCTGCCTTGCCACTTGCAATTGTTGCATTTGTATCTGTTTAGTCAGCAGCAAATAATTTTCTTTGTATTCAGATAGTGATCTCCAGCACTGTAAACGCGTACATGAATGTATAAACATCTGATGATGGTCACAAGCTTGAAACCGGTAGTGTGACGAATAAATAAACTTTTATTGTGACTGGTAGCGGAAATTTATCTACACACAGAAAAGGAACAGTCACAAAGTTCAGCAGCACCCATTTGGTTAAAATTCACCTTCAACAAGATCTGACTGACCGCTTTAGCTGTATATAATATAGGGTCCAGTCACGTTAATGCGACCACCGCCATTATTCGACGTCAACGTGCAATAACCACTCACAGACGGCAGGTGGCAACATTTGCATACAAAGCATGTCGCGGTATGAGGACCATAATAAAGTCGTTGTTGTAATTCGGCAACAAAGCAATTTATGTGACGTCCAACAGGGTATGATCACTGCGTTTTGGGACAATGATGTAACCATTCCCGAAAGGGTGACGTGTGTATAGTGTTCGCGTGTCGCCGTTGTTAAAGTATCCTGCAATAATCGTCGGAGGAGTCCAGGCCGGAGGAAGGAACGTTAAGGTCCGATGAATGTTTTCGTGGCAATTCGTTGGTGAACTCGTCGTTCTGGAATGCTCAGTGGATCAACACACGTGTGTCCCCAGAATGAGATTTTCACTCTGCAGCGGAGTGTGCGCTGATATGAAACTTCCTGGCAGATTAAAACTGTGTGCCCGATCGAGACTCGAACTCGGGACCGAGTTCGAGTCTCGGTCGGGCACACAGTTTTAATCTGCCAGGAAGTTTCAACACATGTATGTATCTATCCTTGGGGACCACGCCCACAACTACATGTAGTTTTTCCTATGTAAAAAACCTTCTACCGGTAGGAGAATGCAACGTATCACACAGGTCGCAGTATACGTATGTTGTTCGAAGAGCACCGGGATGAGATTTCCATATTCTACTGTTCGCGAAAGTTCTGGGATTGAAACACAATCGAGAATTTGTGAGATCGCATCAATCAGGCTGTATGCTCCCTGGAAACCTACAGCTGAGCGCGGTACTGTAGTCGGCAAGTGTCCATGTCCACATCACTGTCGGTATCTTCCAGAACATCATTCACTACGTTCCTGCATGACTCGCACCTTCCCGCGCTGTAAAAAAGTGGTTGTTGAGGCTTTTTAGAGGTGCTCACGTAAATGTAATAGGATAGTGTAAATGTTGATAGGCCACATGCAGTGTCCTCTTGATTTGGCTTCACAGGGTGTCTTAAGCCTTCAGGGGAAAGATACACAGATCATGTACAATCCTAACTCGGTACTCTGAGATGAGAAAGTAAACTACACCTACACGAATACTCTGCAAACCACCGTGGAGCGCATAGCAGGGTGCACGTGTTATATTTTCTTTTCCCCTTCGAGTCGTATATGGAGCGCGGAAACGCTACTTAAATGTCTCTGTGCGCGACGTAATTTGTCCATTTCCGTCTGCACGGTCTCTCCATTATGGACTGAGGAATAGCGCTAGGTTCTCCTAATTTTGGTAATACAGCCCTTGAGCTGATACGAAATTGTTGCTGTTCATCTGACAACGGGAGGTTTACCAGGATTGTAAGGGTCACCGGTAACATACTCTGCATTCTTTCATCCTAGTGGCCTCTTGTTTGTAAAAAATCGCCAAAAAGAAATTCTTGTGTTTTGAAAATGGAGGAGTACTGCAGCGATTAAGCTTTATGTCTGATATGCCGAAGGTTGTGTGTTCGATTCCTGTCCGATACAGGTTTTTTACATCTATATTGAAATGACTATGATTATCCTTTTTATTCAATTAATTGGTCTAAATATATTTTTATTTATAATCCCTTACCATATCCTTTTGATCACTGTATTAACTTTTTAATTTGCTCTCATTTCTTCCCTCTTTTATTCTTTTTTCATTTGGAGTCGTCGTCCATGTGATTTTGATTATATTTATTCAGCTGTAGTGATATTTAAATGTTTAATAACACCGATCTATCGGTTACAAAGAAAAAGATGAAATAATCTTGTTATATCGGCTGTGCAATTTTTTCTTTACATGATGCTCATTTTTCGGATGGTAGTTGTCAAACAAAAATTTAAAGTAAAACTTATTGTCACACTGCGGACAAAAATATGCAGACGAACATTTAAGTGACATAAGTTTTATAAAAGAATTAAATTGAAACGAAAGGAGTAGCAAAACTAACGAGTCCAAAAACACGGACAAAAATTAAACGAAGGAAAGGGAGAAATTAAAGCGAAGGAACGCATAAAAGTAACTGGAGTCTTATGGGCAAAGATGCCAAATGAAATCAGAAAAAGAAAGAAAAAACTTGATGTGATGATTAAAATGAAAAGGGAAAGCATCAGAAACATGTAGGTGATGCTTAAACCAATTAATTGAATATAAATAATGATCAGTCACACAGGTAATGTTGGGAAAAATAGACAATAATCGACTGAATAGAACCCATAACCATCAGTATACCAGACGAACAACTTATCTGCTGTGCTACAGCATTGTTTCATTATGTTTCTGGCCCAATTAGACCCTGAGATATTCTGTTTTGTTGGTTACGCGCAAGTGAGATTCACCAGAATGAATAAAGAAAACCAATCACCACAGCCGAATCATCAAACAAATTTATTTCAGACGTCTACTTTCGACGCAAAACTTAAGTCATCTTCTGATCTTCTAAAGACCGAAAGTGTACTTTCATTCCACGTATCAATGAACCCACAGAATACATGTTGTCGTGGACTGCATACAGCAGGAGTGTATCCTCTATAACTTATTTTCACAGCTGTATAATATACATTCTTGATGTATGCAGTCCACGACAGCTAGTATTATATGGGTCTACGATACATGGACCTAGAAATGAATATACCCTTTAGGTTTATTGTGCACCTGAAAATGACGCAAGCGTTGCGCCGAAGCTAATCGTTTGGAATAGATATGATGATATGGCTGGGGTAGTTAGTTTTATTTATTCATATCATCATCCGTTGTCCCAGGTACACAAGGACGATGGTCTTCCACAGGCAAGACGAATGGCTGCAGCTTGTGGTACTTGGCAACCTAGCACATAACAAAGTATGTGTGATTTGCCATCTGAGCTCTTGATATTCATAGAGGCGCTTCTGTTAACCAAAAATCCCAATAATTTTACTGTAAGCTGCATTTATATTCCACATTGTCATACCCTACCAAATCATTTTTGGACTGTACAGCAAAATCCCTTTTACCCTCTGGAGGTTGGAGTGTAGCAACTTAGTGGTAGAGCCAGTCCATAAGTCTTACTCTCCGGGTCTCAAATGCGCGCTTAAAACTAGTCACTCAGTGGTCTTAGTGGCCCCACTATATCGCTGTTGCTCGCTTAGCAGCATCTGCATTTGCGCAGTAGCCGCCACCATCCGAGAAGGAGGTGGCCGGTCATGACCCGTGCCCCATTTGACAGATCGTGACTGGTACCAGCGACGCAGTTAGTGCCTGAACGACTTCGCGGAAACAATCCAGGCGGCGCCGCCAACACTGAATAAGCCGGCAGTTTGCAGACACTTGCTGAAGAAGGACCGGGGAAACCTGACTCCGGCACACCCACTGAACATCTCTGATCAACATCGGACGTTTGCCAGTAGTATTATGGCTTACCGGCAGTCGGTGTGAAGGTGCTGGGGCAGCCAGCGTGTACGGCACCAGGCGGTGCCCAAGGCGGAGTCGAGGAGCGTGACCTGTGGTGGAGGGGCCGTTCACCCCAGAGCAGGGGCCAGCCGTAACTCAGGAGGGTCCGGCGCGCCACGACAGCCCGCATACCAATGGCGGGACCACTTCCCAGCATTTGTCTCCGCGGGCGCGCCTGTCCTAGCTCGGTTACAAAGACGAATACGTGCGCCGCGCCACAGCACGCTGAATTTGTACGCCGGTTCACTGGGCCCTATGCTAAGCTTGCACCGTCGATTCTACCGGCGACACAAAACTGTTCCACAACAATCCGCGTGAGCAAAGTAATTGTCCCAAATATTACTGACACCTGTTACCCTCTATAACAACCCAAGACTGTCTCATTCTTCTACACGAAATCATTTGCTATAGGATTCTTACAGGGAACTTCCCCATCGCACCCCCCTCACATTTAGTTATAAGTTGACACAGTGGGTAGGCCTTGAAAAACTGAACACAGATCAATCGAGAAAACGGGAAGAAGTTGTGTGGAACTATGAAAAAAATAAACAAAATATACAAACTGGGTAGTCCAAGATAGGCAACATCAAGGCTAATGTGAGCTCAGGAGCGCCGTGGTCTAGTGGTTAGTGTGAGCAGCTGCGGAGCAAGAGATCCTTGGCTCAAGTCTTCCCTCGAGTGAAAAGTTTATTTTCTTTATTTTCGCAAAGTTATGATCTGTCCATTCGTTCATTGACGTTTCTGTTCACTGTAATAAGTTTAGTGTCTGTGTTTTGCGACCACACCGCAAAACCGTGCGATTAGTAGACGAAAGGACGTGCCTCTCAATGGGAACCGAAAACATTTGATCGCAAGGTCATAGGTCAACCGATTCCTCCACAGGAAAACACGTCTGATACCATCTATACGACACTGGTGACGGCATGTGCATCACATGACAGGAATATGTTGTCGACCCACCTAACTTGTACACTTGGCGAATGGGTAAAAAGATTCTTCTACCTTGCCCGATCTAGGTTTTCTTGTGGATGTGATAACCACTCCCAAAAAAGTGATGAAAACATGAGTTCTTCAGATAAACTGCAAAAAATGAATGCAACAGTTTCACAGTCGCACAATTTTCCCTGCGCTCTGTCAAAACATACGTTTTAACGTTTTCAAATTTTTCCTTGTGTAGACCGTCAAATCCTGCATATGTCCAAGCAAACCTGAGCAAGTCCTGGAATTTTGGAAAGCGAAGTTGATTATGTGTGAGTGCCTGAATTTTGATAATTGTCCGAAAATAAAAAATTAAACTTTTCACTCGAGGGAAGACTTGAACCAAGGACCTCTCATTCTGCAGCTGCTCACGTTAACCACGGGACCACGGCGCTCCTATGCTCACGCTCCCCATGATGTTTCCTATCTTCCGCATGGACCACTCAGTTTGTATATTTTCCTTATTTCTTTCATAGTTCCACGCAACTTCTTCCTGTTGTCTCGATTGATCTGTGTTCACTTTTTCAAGGCCTATCCACTGTGCCAACTTATAACTAAATCTGAGAGGCGTGCGATGGGGAGGTTCCCTTGTAAGTAGATGAATTGTCCGATGCTATGTGTTAATTATTTAACAAGGAAAAGCTTCGAACGAAGCACTTCAAATACGAATTCAAGACATCCAGAAACTGATGGCTCCAGTATCCCAATATCGATAGGTTTCAGAGTCTATACATGAGGTGCATATCAGGCCTGAAGATGACATACTGAACTGCCGAAACTATTTGTGAAAATAAAACAAAATAATTTCTCAAATTGCACTGTTGTTTGGCAATTTTCCGTGTTAAATGTGTGACCAGCCGCTGTCCCGTATCCACAATAGATCAACGGAAATATCACTTTTGATCGAACTCTCGCGATCTTCTATTTCTTGTTCCAGAATTCAAGTTTTCATAACTTTCATCCTGGTTTTCTGTTTCACTACCCGTTTTATAAATTATAAAAAATTAGTGTACATTACGCAAAATGTTGGTTGACCCCAAAAACGTAATCACCCAAACATTTTTCACGATCAATTAAAATAAAAACAGCCGGCCTCGGTGGTCTAGCGGTTCTAGGCGCGCAGTCCGGAACCGCGCGGCTGCTGCGGTCGCAGGTTCGAATCCTGCCTCGGGCATGGATGTGTGTGATGTCCTTAGGTTAGTTAGGTTTAAGTAGTTCTAAGTTCTAGGGGACTGATGACCACAGATGTTAAGTCCCATAGTGCTCAGAGCCATTTGAACCATTTTTGAAATAAAAATAAACAGAATGGTATTGTATAAAGTAAAAACATGTTTTAATGTAACAGACTATTACATCAAATCAGAAGGTCATCGATGTTGTAAAAAACACAGAGTACTTATTTTACTGAAAACATTTAGACACAAATCTCTGACATGAGGACTCTTTACAGTTGCCGATCAGATCATTACTGACAGTAATTAGTTGGATGTTGGCTTCGAGAAGAAAAGGAAGTTGGACATATTTCTCTGATCTTATAACTGATTACTGTTGTAGGTTGTGGCATCAAGAACCAGTATGCATGAAATTGTATTTTAAAGTGATGTCAAATATTACTGATGTTGAAACAAAGAGCTCGCAGTAAATCTGCGATGTTAGAATGACACTGGTGTTTCCAATCATTTCGAGACGAAGACCCGGGACATGTAATTTCAGATCTTGAACGAACTAAGTCTTCCCATGGCCAACTGCAGCCATTCCAAAAGATAAGTACTGACATAGACATATAACAGTCACACAATATTATCATTATTCATGTTGCAAAGCAGTGATGATTCACTACAATGCCGATTATGATTTTGTTCGATTATTAGTTGATTATTACTGTGTGTGCATGATATGCATCTGGACCTCTGTTCTTCAAATAACCGATCAAACTCCCGTGTATAAAACAGCTTCACACGTCTGATTACTTTCCAAATGAGATACTGTGTGAAATGTTTGACGCTACGCATGTAAGGATTATAGTGGGCAAAGTGAATAATCAGTTTCGGTTTATTGGGAGAATTTGAGGAAGATGTGGTTCAAGTGTAAAGGACACTGTGTTTAGAACAGTAGTGCAACTAGTTCTTGAGTACTGTTTCAATGTTTGGGATTCCCACTAGGTCGGATTACAGAAAGATATCGAAGCAATTCAGAAGCGTGCTGCTGGATGCGCTATCGATAGATTCGATCATCACGCGAGGATTAAAGAGATGCTCCTTGGACTCAAATGGGAAGCCGTGGAGTAAGGGAGAACTTCTTTCCACGGAACACTATTGAAAAAATTGAGATAAGTGGTATCTGAAGCTGACTGCAGAACAAACCTACTGCCACTAACGTATATTTCGGTTCATTTCGCGTAAGGACCACAAAGCTAAGAGAGGCAAAGTTATTGTACAGGGTAAGCTATAGGGAAGGGCGGGTTAATACAATCTATAAAAGAACCAAGAGGGAACAATGAGAGTGAAATGCCAAGAACGAAGTGCACAGATCAGAAAGGGTGCGAGACAGCGATGAAGTCTTTCGCCTCTGCTTTCCAGTCTATATGTGAAAGAAGCAATGACGAAAATACAAGAAAGGTTCAAGAGTGCAATTAACATTGAAGGTGAAAGGATATCAATGCAATGATTCGCTGATGATATTGCTATCCCCAGTGAAAATAAAAGAGGAATGATCTAATGAGTACAGAGTATGGTTTGAACGTAAATGGAAGAAAGACGAAAGTAATGAGAAGTAGCAGAAGCGAGAACAACAAGAAACTTACATCAAAATTGGAATTCGCGAAGTAGATGACGTTAAGGAATTCTGTTACCTGGGCAGCAAAATAACCCATGACGGAGGAAACAAGGAGTATATAAAAAGCAGACTATCATTGGCAAAAAGGGCATTCCTGGCCAAGAGAAGTTTACTAGTATCAAACAGTAACACAGGTCTTAATCTGAAGAAGAAATTTCTGAGAATGCTTGCTTGCAGAAGAGCGTTGTACGGCAGCGAGACATGGACTGTGGGAAAATGGGAATAGATGAGAATAGAAGCACTGAAGATGTGGTGCTACAGAAGAATTGTTGTGACTTGGCAAGACAGCCAAGCCACTACGAGGTGAAGCCGAAAGGCACGCGTTAAAGCTCACGCAGGATGGCGTGAGGTCTGGAACAGGTCAGGGATGTGAGACTAGCAAAAATAGTAAATGTCTGTTGGAATACTTAACTTTAATCCATAATTGGTGAACATCGGTCTGACGGTACATGCATCACAAGATAAATAGCAAATGATAATGGCGCCTTGCTAGGTCGTAGGAAATGACGTAGCTGAAGGCTATGCTAAATATCGTCTCGGCAAATGAGAGCGTAATTTGTCAGTGAACCATCGCTAGCAAAGTCGACTGTACAACTGGGGCGAGTGCTAGGAAGTCTCTCTAGACCTGCCGTGTGGCGGCGCTCGGTCTGCAATCACTGATAGTTGCGACACGCGGGTCCGACGTATACTACCGGACCGCGGCCGATTTAAATGCTACCACCTAGCAAGTGTGGTGTCTGGCGGTGACACCACAAGAATGTCGAAAATTAGATGGACTCATAAGGAAAGAGGTTGGCAAATGGCTCTGAGCACTATGGGACTTAACTACTGTGGTCATCAGTCCCCTAGAACTTAGAACTACTTAAACCTAACTAACCTAAGGACATCACACACATCCATGCCCGAGGCAGGATTCGAACCTGCGTCCGTAGCAGTCGCGCGGTTCCGGACTGCGCGCCTAGAACCGCTAGACCACCGTGGCCGGCATAAGGAAAGAGGTAGTTCTCCGCAGAATCAGTGAGGAAGGAAATACATGGAACACACTGGCAAGAAGAAGGGAGAAGATGATAGGACATCTGTTAAGATATCATCGAATAACCTTAGTGGTACTTGAGGGAGCTGTAGAGGATAAAAACTGTAGAGAAATACAGAGGTCAGGATACATCCAACAAATAAACAAGTGCTACTCTGAGATGAAAATGTTGGCCCAGGAGAGGAATTCGTTGCGAGTCGCATAGAAGCAGTCAGAACATTGACCAACTAAAAAAATAAAAGTAAAATAAACAGTGCATTTAGACAGTCCTCCAGTGGAATAGAAAAGTAAATGACCAGATCTATGTAGATGCAGTGACAAACATGGACGGAAATAGCTGAAAACTATAGTGCAAGCAGAAGTAAACCACTGGATATAGTATAGCTGATGATCATGATTGTAATATGGTGCTACATCTGAGAGGATATTCTCCAACATCTGTGATATTTCGTCTGCTTCCTCAATTGTTAGCATTTCGTGTTAGCAACTGTCGAAAAAGTTGGAACATACTAAAGTAGATATCTGTAAAAGGTTTATTGCATCCAGAAAGGATATTCTCCAACATCTGTGATATTTCGTCTGCTTCCTCAATTGTTAGCATTTCGTGTTAGCAACTGTCGAAAAAGTTGGAACATACTAAAGTAGATATCTGTAAAAGGTTTATTGCATCCAGAAAGGATATTCTCCAACATCTGTGATATTTCGTCTGCTTCCTCAATTGTTAGCATTTCGTGTTAGCAACTGTCGAAAAAGTTGGAACATACTAAAGTAGATATCTGTAAAAGGTTTATTGCATCCAGAAAGGATATTCTCCAACATCTGTGATATTTCGTCAGCTTCCTCAATTGTTAGCATTTCGTGTTAGCAACTGTCGAAAAAGTTGGAACATACTAAAGTAGATATCTGTAAAAGGTTTATTGCATCCAGATAACATAGGAGTTTTGTGCGCATATGACTACACTCGTCACTTACGGACAGTCTTCTTATTCTTGTAAGGTAGCCAGTCGCATCACAGCTTCTCGGGCGGTGCCACAAAGGAGCCCGTGTCTGTTCACATGAGAACAAAGGAAGGCTGGCCTCCCTGTTTACTGTGCTCTTTCGTTAACGTGGCCACATATCATCGGCAGCGATCAGACGCCCCAGATAATGCTCACTGTTTACAAATTCTGTCTCTTTCCACTTTGTTGCCGGGCGCGGGGATCCTTATCTGCTGTTTTCTGGCTCGTTTCTCCCTCGTATAAACACTTGCCGCCTTCCGGCCGGCCACCATTCTGGAGCGGCGAGCTGTCAGCCGGAACCAATCACGTGATAGCAGTGCCGCCCCATTCCATCTCGTCTGCTCCTCGTGCTTTCTCATCGCCCTTTGCAGCCTGCTCTGTGCCATCGGGAGTCGTGGACAACAAAACTGAGCGACTCCCAGCTCTGGGAAGCACGCTGTCGTGCAGTTCCTACAAGTCTTTCCTCACTCACGTCTCCTTCCAATTTAATGATGAAGATAAAACATGCTGTATTATCTTGTGACGGGTCTCTAAAGCAACGACTAAAAGTTGTAACGTGTGGATTTGGTTTTTTTTTGGGGGGGGGGGGGGGGGAGGGAGTCCGCCTTGAGCAAAACACAGTTTTAGTTTTTGTTCTACCTCGCATACATGTTTCGCTGAAATTCCAGCATCATCAGTAGGCTTTTATTTTCCTTCTATTAAACAGGAAAAATGCTCTCTAGTGCCTGTACACAAAAAAAATTTGAGTTTTCAAGACAGTATTTACAAGATTGAGAAACACGCACAGTCTTGTGTATATAAGTGGTTACAACATGCTGGGTTCTCCTGGGTTTTTATGTTTTTTATTGCACTTATTTTCTTCCACAGTTTGACATCTGTAGTCATACAGCACTTAAAGTAGAAAAGCTGTTTAATTCGTAATTTTACGACTGGGAATATTATGTTTAGGCCTAAAATTAACTAATTTTATGTGAAACATTTTCATTTTCTTTTCTGTTTTCCCCAATATCTTCACTGTAAGGACTTTCACTGTAACTGTTTACAAACTACAAAACAAGTTGGCAGACAGTTGTACAGTTGAATGTGTTCAGGGTGGCAGTTTGGAACCTTTGTAAAGGTTATCTGTCATTGTATGTGTCTGTCTGTGTGTGTGTGTTTTTGTGTGTGTAAGTGAGTGAATGTGTGGGTAGGGTTGGTGGTTGTTTATGGGTTGGAGTAGTCTGATAGCTCTTTGAGGGCAGAGAACAGAGATCAATTGCAGAGAATTGTGTTGTTGTTGTTGTTGTGGTCTTCAGTCCTGAGACTGGTTTGATGCAGCTCTCCGTGCTACTCTATCCTGTGCAAGCTTTTTCATCTCCCAGTACCTACTGCAACCTACATCCTTCTGAATCTGCTTAGTGTATTCATCTCTTGGTCTCCCTCTACGATTTTTACCCTCCGTTGTGGTTGCACCTACGGTACGGCTATCTGTATCGCTGAGGCACGCAAGCCTCCCCACCAACGGCAAGGTCCATGGTTCATTGGGGGGGGGGGGGGGGGGGAGAATTGTGTATTGATTTATCATTTATTTCCCTTCACCTACAGCTTTTAATACTTGTTAGTTTTCTTCAATTAATCGTTTTTCTGGAGGTTACTGTTGTTTCATTTGTGAATTTTTGAGTCACTGTTGATGTCTACAGGCTACTTTTCATGTCCTTAAGCTGTTCAGCAAATGTAAAATGACAGATGACACTTTTAATACTCTTCTGTGTTCGGTGTATCTGGTGAGGACGCACACACAATCCTACTGGCGCCACTTGTGCATGTATTTCATCGATTCTTATCATTTTTGCTTGGTTATGTGCTCCCTCTGGGGCTGTGTGGTAAGAAATGGTTGTGGGACATGAAACTGGACGGGTGCACCTGAGTAGTCAGCAACCTGGTGATTGCAGCAAGTTGAAACCGTTGACTGTTGGGCCATGTGAGTTGTAGGGCAGTTTGTTAGCGCAGGTTGCCTACATTCAGGGGCAAGTATACATTCAGGGGAAAACCAGTTGTTCTCTTTTGATCGACAGGTCCTCAGCCTACTGTTCTGCTAAGATGACTATGGTGCCTTGGGGATAGCCCTTCCTGTTGATTGAAAGGTCCTTAACATATTGTTCCCCACTCAGCCCCCTCCCCCGCCCCTCGCTATTACAGGCACACTTTTGATACCAATTTGATTAACCCCTCCACCTCTGATAAACCACCAACCCACCCCTCCCACCTGGAAACTGGCGGCTCTGTACTGGAGAGGATGGATCTCATGACAGGAAATTTAATTACCATGAAAAGAGTACTAAGTAAAATCAATAAAACTGCTTATTCTGAAGGACAGGAGTAGACTGATGCTACTTACAAAAGATAGTGGAGAGAGAGGAGGTATTCTATAGACGTGATGTCAAGGCAAAACTGCAATATTATCCCAAACGTGTAGTTTGCAGGGGCTGGATCTCTCTTGCTTTGCTGTTTGGGAAAGTGCAAATCTTGGTAAAGAATATAAAATACGAAATTAAATCGATCGCTTTTTTTTATTCTGATCGTTCAAGCAATACCATCATGAAACAGTCATCACACTATTAAAAATCTTTCGATTGCAAAGCACACACTGTCCACCGTCCCCATCCACTGGCCCACACAGAATGCCGGCTCGCGCGGCGTTGCAAGCGCAGGCTGCTCGGGACCCCACAGAGTGACACGTCCATCAGTGGCCACGCAATGCACCGGTGTCCAATAGGTGTCCACTTGGGGCCCGTGATTGACAGACTGGATGTCATTAAAAGACATATTTTGCACTGCGGGCCCCAAAGAACAAAACTTATGGACTTTAGTGTCGTACACAGATATGGGGAACTTACTGAAACACGTAAGGATATGTATTTACAGAGCACCTGTCGATGGCAATTTGCCTAAATGGGCTCATTGCGAATGAGATAAAATATAAACAACTTACATAACAGTGTAGCTGGATATTATTCATAAATAATCATGTCATTAAAAGACATATTTTGCATAGCGGGCCTCAAAGAACAAAATAAGTTTTATTAGTTGAAAATAATCTTTAATTTCTCATTTAAGTACTGCTGTGTACGTTAATTCCTGTCAAACTTGTTTGTTGTTTGGTATACGTCGACCACCTTGTATTGCTAGTGGTTGTCGTGTTGTTCTGCTGGTCTGGAACAAGGACGCGTTTTCCTCCTGCTTCAACGGCTTTCCCATCATCAAATGAGGCCTAGGTGTTGGCAGTTCACATATGGTTCTGTGAATCTCCCGTTCCAGCCTCAAGTTGACTAGTTTATTGCCATTCTTTTGGTATCGTGCCGCGACAGGGGTGTCGCCGGATTACAACTTGTCTTGAGTGATTTTGGGGAAGTAATTTACTCAGTATTTCTGTTTGTGTAAGATCCTTGTAGGCGTGTGATGATCATTTTAATAGTGTTTTAGGAGCTCAGTAGCTAATAAAAGTAATTAACTTGATTTATGTGTAATAGCCTTGAGGCCAACCAGTGAAGTATTACTGTTTTCTTTTATTTTTACACTTGGGTAGCATTTGGCCAACTTGGCCGTACCTTGTGTATGGGAGCAGAATAGCATTTTCGTGTGAAACCTAAGTGTTATCATTTGCTCCCTAGTATTGTTAGTAAAAGGTAAATTTAATGTCATTGTGTACCTCTAAGTGGTGAGGTGGCTAATGGACTTTAGATGTCAACATTATATGTATATGGTTCTAATTGCTTGCTTTGAACTAGGCCCGGAGCTTACTGTTGCAGTAGAGATGTATGCATTTTAATGTCTTTTATTTAACATTTTTTGAACTTATACTCAACTCCTGTTGTGGGATTGGCCCACAGTTGAGGTGCTAGTCACGCGGACAGAGTGCTGTTGCAGGTTTCTTTAATCAGTTAACTGTTTGTAATCAGACCACTGCAGTATTCCATGTTGATATGTTCTTCGAGTACAATTTGTAATTCCATGTATAATGCAAATGTTCTTATGAACTGTGATATTAATTTAAAAACCGTAATAACTATTTGTATGAATTTGTCAAGAACTGTGGCTCATGATAGAATTTTTATTAAATTAAAATATTTATTTGGGGACAATAAATGACACATCAATTCGGATCGACCTTCAACGTGAAGTCTCATTTGGTATTAAAATTTTATCCGCCTACAGATTGTAAGAACATCTGGCAAGATGAAGTTTTGGCTACTACCTTCCGCAAATGGTGGCTGTTTTTATCACATATATTACTTTTGCACCATTGTTGATGAAGCCATGCTTAAGATTCTAGAAGTGCCATAAAACTTGTTATGAAATTAAGTAACTTTCCTTACAGTTGCCACCCATGTGTGTGTGTGTGTGTGTGTGTGTGTGTGTGTGTGTGTGTGTGTATGTGTGTGTGTGAGGGAAAGAGAGAGAGAGAAAGGATATTGGTCCTTTTATACAATTACTATTTTTTTATTTTATTTTTTATTGTGTGCGCCTGTAAATAGTTGAAGGTTTTGGTTTATTTATTTCTTTTTATTTTATTTATTTTTAATTTTTTATTATTATTTAGTTGTGTGTGTGTGTGGGGGGGGGGGGGTTATTGTTATGGGTGTTTCTTGTACATGAGTGCTTGGGTGTGTGTCCTGTGCATTTGTGTTCTGCATGTTTATTCATGGATTGGTGTTGTCCTGTAGTTACTTGTGAGCAGAGAATAGAGCTCTGTTGCAGAGAACTATGTATTCATTTATTATTTGTTTTCCTTCAACTATGGCTGTTTGATTTTGACAGTTTTCTTCATTCATTAGTTTTTGTCAGGGGCTGTTGTTGCTTTTGAGAATTTTAAAGTCAGTGTTGAGGTCAGTATTCATGTCCATAAGATATTCAGCAAACATGGAGTGCTCTTCTGTGTTCTGTATATGTGCTATTAAAGTTTCTGTCTGTCTGTCTTATATAAATTGTTTTGCAGTCCTGGCATGTCAGATGTGAAATATCAAATCTGTTGTGTTTGTCTGTGCTGTACCAATTGCCCTTAGTTTCCTCTGAATTTAGTTGTTTCTCATGTAGGTTGTTTGAGCCCTGTTTCTTTTTGAAGTACGTTGCTGTGGGCTGCTTTGCTGATGCAAACGAGAGCATTCCATTTGCATGTTGTTAGGGTGTCTCTTGTTCATATGTGCTTGGGCGTGTGTTCTGTGCATTTGTGTTCTTTGTGTTTGTTTTCTGTGTGTCTGAGTAAGATGGTGATGGGATGTTCTTGTGTTTTAATTTAAAGATATAATTTCTTCATTATGTTTGTATCATTCTATTGTCTACAGCTATTTGCAGTTTTCTTCACTGAGTGAAGTTTTATTTAGTCTCTGCAGCATGTATTGTGAACCAGCTGGTTTGGTGCAATCATATGACTAGGGAATTTGTGTATGGCTGTGCTGATGGTGGTGACTTCTCTGAATATGGAGAACTGGTGTTGGTTCTCGTGTCTGTGCATTGTGTCGCCGGCCGAAGTGGCCGAGCGGTTCTAGGCGCTGCAGTCTGGAGCCGCGCGACCGCTACGGTCGCAGGTTCGAATCCTGCCTCGGGCATGGATGTGTGTGATGTCCTTAGGTTAGTTAGGTTTAAGTAGTTCTAAGTTCTAGGGGACTGATGACCTCAGAAGTTCAGTCCCATAGTGCTCAGAGCCATTTGAACCATTTTTTTTTTCTGTGCATTGTGATGTCTGTTGTTCTAATTGTTATATGATGATGATGTGGTTTCAGTGGTGAGCATACTCTTGTATATCAATGTGACATCAAATGATGCCAGTATGGTTGTTGCAGATATGTTGATGTCTTTGACTTTTGGTATCATCTCTTTGGGTGTTATGTACGTTTCTGCTGTTTGTGTATGCATAATGTTTCTGTAAATATGTGTGTAAATTTCCGGCAAGGTGATATGTGGGTGCATTTCTGAAATTTTATCTGGATGTATCGGAATATTTGTTATTATCCTTCTTGTGGAGCTTTAGTAGGTTGCTCAGTGTGGGCATTGGAGTACTTTTGTCTTTGACATTTCACTTTATGTTTTTTGAATATGTGTGAGATATTTTTAAAAGCATCTCTGTATTTCTCTGGTATCTTTATATTGGATCATTGGTTACCTTTGCTATGTTGTTCTCTTCTAGAAAGGTTTTATCTTTGTATTCCTCCTGTTTCATTACTATCATGGTCTAGCCCTTGTCTGAACCTATGACAAGAGTCCTGTTGTCTTTAAGTTTGTTCATTTTGCCCTCTGAATCTTTACTGGTGACATTTCTGAATAAAATCTTCTCAGTTTTCAAGCCGCGTCAATTCGAATAAAATTCTCGAGATTTCGATGGTTTTTACTGATGTTTACCAGTGACTATCAGGGCTGCCACGATTGCAGCCTCTGGCGCGAATCAGATAGGGCCGAAATTATGCGAATGCAGAAGACGAGTTGCACAGCTTATAGCAGCTCCGGCCTACGATGGTACTGGGCACTATGCACTGTAAAATTTCGGTTGCTTTTGATGAAAGTATTCATATAGTTGGTGTTAGTGCTGTTTGCCGATTTTGGTAAAAAAGTTAGTTTTGATCGAATAGTTAGCTCAAGCCCCCACGAGCTATGGCACGAAAATATATATATTTGCTACACTGAGCACTCATCTTAATTGAGCGGCCCCAGGGAAGTGGCAGGTCTCAATGTTTGGCTACATTTTTCGTCATAGGGTGCCAGGTCAAACCTGTCGTAAACTCGATTTTAAGCTCAAATAAAATATTAAAAAATGCAGGCAGGTATTCAGGTGAAATTTAAAATATTGAGTCACTCACGTTGATTTTTAATTTGAACAAGCAATTTATTTCTATTTTTCCACGAATAGTCTTCAATATATTGACTAAACACTTAAAATGCTGTCTGAGGGGCTTTTACACAAGCACGCCCGTTAATAACTGATGCTACAACACGTTACTATAAAATTCATATATCGCGATCAAGGCACTCGACAGTCTGTTCACAGTTCACAAAATACGCTGTTATCTGCTGTCCCACACCACTATATTGTGCTCAGCTTGATCGTTTTCGAACGTCGCTACATACATATTTGTCTCCGGTCGTGGCTACCAACCTAATACTCGCCGCAGATAGGCGGCACGTCCTGCTCTTAGCGTCGCTCCCACTCAACTGACCGAAAGATGACAGCCCTATACACCCTCGAAACGACTGCCTAATTCAAAACAACGTTGACAAAAAAATTACGAATATTCTAAAACTAAACACCAAAATACATATGATGCATTGAAAAATATGGAAATTTTCCGGGCTATAGCAATTTAAAGTCCGATTTTTTGTATCTTCCACCGTTTTCTCACAAATAATGTTCTAATGGCGTGATTTTGCTTTTCTGGATTTTTTATGCTAAACATAAAAAAACAAAGAAAAATATATAATTACTCACCTACCGCTTTAAATATTAGAATCCTGCCGCTAGTTTCGTCTCTTTAAATTTATTAGCGAAAACAAAGTTTGTCTCCGTCGAATCGCATATTCCGACCTCTCATTCTAGTAGAGCTGCATAGAGCAATCATAGCCGATTTAGCTCTACTAGCCAGATCCGTAGACACTTTGTTCATATTAATTAGCCAAAGCGTTGCTGAGATATTATCTTCTGAACTTTCATAAATTTACAATTTTTAAGAAAACAATAACTTTTCAACTATTATATATTTTGTGGCACGTCTAGATAATTTAGCTTTACATATTTTTCTGTCCATGAGTGCCAACTCGCACCTTCGTGTTACCCTTAGTTCTGTTTTTATCAATTTTTCTCTGGCATATAAGATCCTCCAAGCGCGCAAATACAGCCATACACTCCCCTGCCAAGCTTCCGCTCGAGTTTTTTCAAGTCCACATAATCGCTAGCCGCTCGCCACGGCCCCGTAGCAACAACCAGCCACATGCTCTGTGGCAGAGTATTGCCACTCTGATCTCCCCCCACAGCTTGTATGCTCACAAGCCCACCTCAGGTCCGGGACCAACGAGATATACGCGCCCTGCAATGAACTTGTAACATCACACTAGTCGGCTTGTCCGCCACACTTTGTGAGAGCTGAGCTCCATGTAAGGCCCATGAGAAATCAATATTTAATTGAAAAGGTGCCCAGCAAAGGTCGTAATTTTGTCACGTGTTACTGAGAACATCCGAGCATTTAAACACAAAATCAAAAATTACTAAATTCTTCTGAAATAGTTACTCGCTCCCCACTGGAGACGGCTGCTAGCGCTCGTAAGACCTGTAGTGTCACGTGCTGTGACATAGGCGCCACAGCCTCGCTGCGGATCCGAGTGACGTCAGGTGACCCGAGAGGCTGGCGCCACATTTGAAGCTGCCTCTCCCACCTCCCTACAAGTGTCAAGCATCCGTCTTTGCTTCATTTCAAGAGACAAAACCTGTATTCAACCTGTGCTACATGTTTACCCCTGGAGAGGACTAATGTGGAATGACTAATTAAAAGTAACTGTATGAAAAGAAGAAACCAGGAGGAGATTCATTGAAAGAATCTTTATGAAATGCAGTAGATCCACGAATGAAGTGGCTTATAAAACACTTGTTTGTCCGATTCTTTCTTGTTCTTCAGTTTGGGAGCCTTACCAAGTTGGATGAACAAAAGAGACAGCGAGAGAGACAGTAGATCCAAAGAATAGCAGCGCAAGAGCCTAACATCCAGGGTCAAGAAATTACAGTGGAAGACATTACCTGAGAGGCGTTGTGTATCAGGGGTATCATGGAGAGGCCTACAGTTGAAATTCCTTGAGAGATGTTCCTGGAAGAGTGGGGCAGTGTACTACATCCTGTCACCTATGTCTCGCAAAATAACCATAGTGAGGGATCAGAACTAACGCAGAGGTTTACCGACAATCATGCTGTTCACGCGCAATCCGCGAATGGAAAAGTGAAGTGGGATACTGGTACGAAAAGTACCCTCCACCACAGACCTTCAAGTGGATTTTCGTGTACGAAAGTAGATGTGTAGGTATACCTTTAATATTAACAATGATAATTTAAAATATACGGGGCGTTTGTTTTAACGTGAGACATCTAAATATTCCGGAAACAGTACATCGCATAAAGAAACGTGGAAAGTTTATATTGGTAAAGAGGACATCTGTCTGTCCTACAACCGGCTACCTCTTAACTACCATTCCTAAGTAAGTGTGGTAGGATCAATGTACCTTTACAAGTACGACACAACATGTGGTTCATGCACGATGGAGCTCCTGCACATTTCAGTCGAAGTGTTCGTACTCTTCTCAACAACAGATTCGGTGACCGATGGATTGGTAGAGGCGGACCAATTCGATGGCCTCCACGATCTCCTGACCACCACCCTCTTGACTTTCATTTATGGGGGCATTTGAAAGCTCTTGTCTACGCAACCCCGGTACCAAATGTAGAGACTCTTCGTGCTCGTATTGTGGACGGCTGTGATACAATACGCCATTCTCCAGGGCTGCATCAGCGCATCAGGGATTCCATGCGACGGAGGGTGGATGCATGTATCCTCACTAACGGAGGACATTTTGAACATTCCCTGTAACAAAGTATTTGAAGTCACGCTGGTACGTTCTGTTGCTGTGTGTTTCCATTCCATGTTTAATGTGATTTGAAGAGAAGTAATAAAATGAGCTCTAACATGGAAAGTAAGCGTTTCCGGACACATGTCCACATAACATATTTTCTTTCTTTGTGTGTGAGGAATGTTTCCTGAAAGTTTGGCCGTACCTTTTTGTAACACCCTGTATAACGTACCTTTCCTCGTAAACTAATCAAGCAACAAAACTGGGATGTCACGGTTTACAGCTGCATAAGAGGCTAATAAAACTTATGGAACAGATTTTTGTTTAAGATTATAGTTGCTTTGAAATTAATTTTCCAGTTTTGTGTTACCCAGCTGTGTTCCAATTTTCTCAAATTTTAAAAGAGAACTTTTCTCAGAGAAAAGATAACGGAAAAGTGCTGCACAGCATTGTATAGTAAATAATTCTTAAGAACTACACCAAATTTCAGGTGAAACATCCCCTTAGAAAATTTTGTGAATTACTGTGCTGGTAAACCTCTTACGTCATTTGATTTTAAACAGCTAAGCAAAACTGAACATACTCAGACATTTCTCTCTTTACTTATTCTCATCAACACGAAACTAACACACAATATTTTTAGCGCCACGCAGTCTGACTTTCAATAATCCCTACAAAAGAATGGCGTTGACTAACAATAATTTATACCTTTCATGAATCACTTACCTCGCAAAAATCTTCGTTACTCGAACTACTACGATACAGCGAGTGCCAATACTGCCAGCTAAATAAAAGATTCTAACTACGAAAGGCAGTAACTGCTGATAGGCATAGTTAGCAAATGAAAGATTTTGATAGAGAACAAACAATCTATTTACCTTAATAGTGTTCAAAAGTGGATGCATGTATCCTCACTAACGGAGGACATTTTGAACATTCCCTGTAACAAAGTGTTTGAAGTCACGCTGGTACGTTCTGTTGCTGTGTGTTTCCATTCCATGTTTAATGTTATAGTTGCTTTGACATCCAGTCTTACAAATTTCGTTTTCTGACGGCCACACGTCCAGATCGTCCGCTCTCAAAAGTCTGCCCACATCCACCACTGCTGACGGCTCACCTCCAACTGCACAACGCTACGCGCTGTTCACATCCAACTGCCCAACACTACAATAGCAAATATTCCAACAATGCAAACCAGCCACAGACTGCACACAGCACTGTCAGTGATTTTCATACAGAGCGCTACGTGGCGTTACCAACATAAATACCTAAACAGCCTACTTACACAAGATGTTAGCTTTCATATTTTCTGAGAAATGGTACATTATATCTCAAATAAGTCAATTTATGGCAATTCGTGTTTAAAGTTTTTATTTTAATTTTTGACAATACTGCTATACCTGTAGTGACTAATGCTGTCCATACCCATAATCTTTATTCTCTTCCTCGTCTTCCTGAAGTAATCTCTCCCTTGCCTCCTTTGCCTAAACAACTTTTGCATTTTTTGTTCTTCTGCCTGAGATTTGTCCAGTCAAGCTTCATCGCTGCTTCTGAGGAACTTCAGTGTGAATGCACCTGGAAGGAAGCCTTGTCTCTGTGGACACTTAATCCTACCTACATTTCCACTATTGAACACAAGACAGGCATCATATGCAGCTATCTTCACAAAGTTGTGTTTTTTTTCACAACACATCCATATAAGGTGATTGTAGCTCTCATTTTTATTCTGTGTTTTCCGATGTACACATTTTTTCAGCAGTTCTGGATTGGCTAGGTATCTGGAAGTTGATTTTATAGCACCTAAAATACCAAGTGGCAAACCATGCTTATGGATGCATGACTTTCCATTGGCTTGTGCCTAGCTGTATTTGCACCACCATATTTCAAAAAGGAAATGATGAGGATTGTCATCTGTGGAAAGTTTGTGAAAGAATATCGTCCACACTGATCCCTGTATTGTTTTCACACTATGTAAGTTATCCTTGATAGCTTTTCCCTAATACATTTGTAAAGTGTGAAGTTCCTTGCTTGTCAGTCTGTTAACACCTTCCAGTGCTTTTCCATCTTCTAATTTCTTGCCTTTCATTTCTTTCTTCAGTTTGAGAAGTCTACATCCCATTCGCTTTTGAACATATCCCACATATTGCAGTTTTAGCTTGTGAGCCATAACGATTGCTGTCTGAAACAATCTTAAAAGCACTGGAATCTTCATCACCTAGCTACTTCAAATACCTAACATCATATTGTTTAACTGACCTTGGCAAAATTAATTTCATCCCAGCTGCTTCCATCCCACCATTTGACACCTGGTAACCCTTGCTGCACACTTTCTTGTGTTCCTGCTGCCACCTTTCACCTACACTGCCATCATTGTTCTTTCTTGTGTCACAATGAGAGAAGAATTTTCTCATTACTTGGAATGGATGATACATCATGAAGTGATGTATGATCCCTATTCATCCAGGTTCGATCACAAGAGACACACAGATCTGTCTTCACTATACAGTGTCGTTGATCCCCTTCACTGCTAATATCTATAACCCTCAACAGTTGCTTTCATGTACTCCTTGCACTTAGCTTCAAGAGCACTGAGGAGTGTTCTGTTGCAATCACTGAAACTAACCACTTATGCAGGCTTGCTCATCAAGCCACAAAACAAATTTGTGCCTTGTATGTCTACACCGAAGCATCTCATGGCGTAACACAAACTTGTATTGGCCTCATATATCTTCCCATAAGGAGGAGAACTCCTGAACTGAACATCATATTTACAAAGTTTACACAAACTCTGTGTAGTACTTACATTGCCAATTCTGCCACTGACATCATACAGTCTAAGGCCCTTTGACCCACAATTAACACATGCACATGAAACATTAATCACATGAGGAAGTATTTCTAAGTCAATTAAACTAAATCCACTGAACAACTTCTCTTTGTACTGTACACAGCATCATCAATTCCTTTATTAATTTTCTTCTTCGACGAACTTACTAATTCTGTCAAAAATTGTTGTTCATACTTAGGGCAGCAACTGTAAAACTATTATTTATATTTTCTGCAACTTTTACAAGTGAAATTCCACATATCCTCACTTTTTTGAATATGCATCCACCGTTACGACTCATTTCGAGCAAAGCAGATTGATGTATGAAAAACTGAAAACTGAAATAAGTTTGCAACACATACTAGGAACAAGCAAAGATAATCATTCTCACAGCCTTCTGCACTCATCTGTACTTCCTTTGGAGGGTATGAAAGAAAAATTAATGCACAAAAAAATCCAAATGTGTGTGAAATCTTATGGGACTTAACTGCTAAGGTCATCAGTCCCTAAGCTTACACACTGCTTAACCTAAATTATCCTAAGGATAAACACACACACCCATGCCCAAGGGAGGACTCGAACCTCCGCCGGGACCAGCCGCACAATCCATGACTGCAGCGCCTTTGACCGCTTTTTTTTCCATGAAAACATTTATTAAAAAAACAATGTTACACATTCCAAATACATACTAAGTTATACATACATGAAGTTATTTAAACAAAACGGTTTGATTATTTCAATTACGCTGACGTTAAGGAAAGACAACAGAAGATTGTGTTACTGACTAAATTACCAGAAAGAATTACGTTACATCAAGAAAATTTTTTTTAAAGACATTCAAACTTCAACCTGAAGAAGTAAAATCTGCACTTTGAATTACATGAGCTGCAATCTTTACAGAAGCATAATTTCTTTATGATGGATATTAGCAAGTTGGTGGGATAATTTTAAATATAAAACAATTTAATAATCATATTGGACAATTTCTGAAATACTTGAGAATGGCGGAAAGGAGATATATAATAAAGTTGACTAGCCTTCCAACTACACTTTCTGGACATTAATTGAATCTTAAGTATCTGAAGTGATCAGATCTATATAATCAGTCTTTCACTGCGAAAATGACTTACACACCACTGTGCAAAAATGAACAGGGCAGTGTGACAGCCATTGAATATTACATTTATCAGATAGAATCTTATGGTTTTAACCAATCGATAAGGAGATTTATATATAGAAACTGTCTATTTCCAAATTTCTAGTATAAGCCAATAATGCACCTTTAATGTTTTGTGTTTTGACGCCATTAGACACACAATCTCAATGTCACATAAGTTCTGTGCATTAGCTTATAAATTCCAAACACTACTCTCTGAAGTAGAAAAAGCACACATCATAAATATACTGTAAAATCGTAAATAGTATCCTTAAGGTAACTACAATACATCATTGTCAACACAGTCTTCTTTTTTATATTAACCAATGCCCATTCTTTCAAATACAATTTTTAACATATTACCGAACTTTTTCTTGTGATTCGAATGGCTTCTAATTTTGTGGAACTCACACAGCATGTGTACCTTGAACTCTATGGTGCTATCGAATCCTAATTTGTTAAGGACGTAGTTAACAAAATTTCCTAGCAACCAGTACACAGCGTTATTTTTTGCTTCTGGGAAATAGCGTGCCTCGGGCCTGTGTATCAA
The DNA here is from genome assembly GCF_021461395.2 of Schistocerca americana. NCBI lineage: Eukaryota > Metazoa > Arthropoda > Insecta > Orthoptera > Acrididae > Schistocerca > Schistocerca americana. Next base: position 316,308,792 of record NC_060124.1, read on the forward strand.
TGACAGCGATATATACTCAGGGGATGTTCTTGTAATCAGAGCTATTTGCTCCCAGATCCACTTCCAACTATTCATGTGACCACTGCAAGTATATCTATGAATTACTGTGTCAACTAGATGGCATTGTTGACATAAATTTGTTTCACAGAGTCCGATTGCGTGCTAACTATGTTGTTAACTGTCTTGTACCATGACGTTTTTATATTAGCCGTGAGCACATTAGAACTAATGTTTTTCCAAATCTCAGTCCACTCAATGTTTGGAAACTGTCGTTCTATTTTGTTCCTTCCTTCACTTTTCTTTCGTTCCCGCATTATGGCTCTCGATGTTAAGTGTCGGGACTGCCTGAGTTCGACACTGACATAACTAAACTCAACATAGAAAATCCTCACGTGCTGTAAGCGACTGTTGATATTCTGCACGTCAATCGGGGGAAGCAGGCTTGGAGGTTTAATGATCTCGAAAAGTTGGCTGGTTATGCTTTCTCGCGAGTCTCTTATTAAATTAACTTGCCTTTTGATAAGAAGAGCAGAGGCTTTATCCATTATATCAGTTAATCCTAGTCCACCATTTTTAGGCTCTAAAGTGGCTACTTTAGCAGGTACTCTTAACACTTCACCTCTCCACAAAAAGTTGGTGATTTAAGATAATATTCTCCTCGCTATCATTCTCCGTATTGGAAACAGCTGGGCAGTATAATAAACCTTAGCAAGAATGCATGAGTTGATATACTGTGTTCTTTGAACTTGGTTCTTATATCGAGTTAAATTCTCTACAATGGCTCCTTGCACTTTATCTGCTGCAACTTCCCAATTTAAAGCCGTTATTTTCATAGAGCATGCTGTCAGGGTGATCCCAAGTGTTTTATGTTGTCGGACTAATTTTGCCCACTCGACGTTTATATTATCAAAACCTCTGAGATTTAAAATCTTACTTTTTTTTCGTTTGCATTGGCTCCAGATGCTCTACAGTACGAATCAATCACTGTTGCTAGAGTGGTTACCTCGCCATTGTTCCTTATAATGACCCCTATATCGTCAGCATAGGCTCTTATAAATGTTTTATTTCCTGATAATGTTAAGCCTTTTAATCTAGCATGGAAATGTCGGAGGAAAGGTTCCATCGAAATGGCGAAGAGCGACATGAACAGAGGACTTCCTTGAGGAACACCTCGTTGTATTTTCATCGGCCTGGATTGTTGACAATTCACCGCTATTTTAGCATTTATTCCAGTTGCTATGTTCTTAATCAACTGTATGACCCTATCGCTGAAACCTATTTTCTTCAATGTCTGTAGAAGATATACATGATTTACTACATCGAACGCTTTATAAAAATCTAAAAACAATAAAGCACACTTTATGTTTGTTACAGAAGTTATTGCAATGATATCCCTGAATTCCGCTAGCTTTTGAAAAATGGTTCTGCGTTGCGCACAGTTCTGATGTTGACTAATAATTTTATCTGTAAGGCATGAAATTCTCTTGTTTATTATTCTAGCTATTAATTTATAATCAGAATTCAGCAGTGAAATTGGACGAAAATTATTTAAATCTTTGTTTCCATTATTTTTTGGCACCAGAACAATTTTACTCACCTTAAACTCAGCCGGAATCATTTTACCCTGAATAACCTCATTTACAATGTCCGTGATTTTCGCACCTACTATTGGCCAGTAACGGATGTAAAACTCTGTTGGTAGACCATCCGGTCCTGGGGATTTTTTTGGTGGTGACGCGCACAGCGTCTCATACACGTCTTCTTCACTGACGACCACGAGAAAATTTTCGTTGTCATCTTCTGTCAGTTGTGGGGCTAGGATGTCAAGGAATTCTTCCAAGGAAGTATCACTACTTTGATGTACAGAACATTGCTCGCAATAATAGCGATAAATCTCGTCCATGATATCCTGCTGGGTTCTGAGAATCGTACCGTGTTTTGTTCTAATTTCATCAATAAAAGTCCTTCTCCCGTTTTTCGTATGCTGCACGAAATGATACAGGGAAGTAATTTCATCTTCTGACACCGAATTCGACTTCGATTTTATTTTCAACCCTTCCATTTGACTTCTCTTGATATTAAGTAACTTGGCTTTGACTTTTTTTATGTCTGCTATCCGAAGTGAGGAACCTGCTGAGACCTGATCATATAGATCTCTCAAAACGGAATACTAATACTCTATAGTGCATTTCATTTCCCTTGCGCTCTGGCCACTGTATTGAATAAGAACTTTCCCCAACTTTGGCTTTGCCATTTTAACCCACCAGTCAATAGCAGTGGCATATATACTACGGGCTCGCAGGCATATTGCCCATGTTTCTTTAATCAGATCTTCTAAATCATGATTTACTAACAAGGAAGTGTTCAAATTCCACTGATTCTTGAATCGGCGAACCGGCTGTCTTGTTAGATTTATGCAAGTTAATACACTTGAATGGTCTGAAAAGTACAAAGGAATGATTTCTACTTTTGTCACGGAAGTTTCAAGATTTTTAGAAATACAGGGTGATTAAAAAAGAATACCACAACTTTAAAAATGTGTATTTAATGAAAGAAACATAATATAACCTTCTGTTATACATCATTACAAAGAGTATTTAAAAAGGTTTTTTTTCACTCAAAAACAAGTTCAGAGATGTTCAATATGGCCCCCTCCAGACACACGAGCAATATCAACCCGATACTCCAACTCGTTCCACACTCTCTGTAGCATATCAGGCGTAACAGTTTGGATAGCTGCTGTTATTTCTCGTTTCAAATCATCAATTGTGGCTGGGAGAGGTGGCCGAAACACCATATCCTTAACATACCCCCATAAGAAAAAATCGCCGGGGTAAGATCAGGGCTTCTTGGAGGCCAGTGATGAAGTGCTCTGTCACGGGCTGCCTGGCGGGCGATCCATCGCCTCGGGTAGTTGACGTTCAGGTAACCTTTTTCGTAGGACTCTCCATGCAGTTGATTGTGGAATTTGCAGCTCTCTGCTAGCTCTGCGAGTCGATTTTCCTGGGCTGTGAACAAATGCTTGCTGGATGCGTGCAACATTTTCATCACTCGTTCTCGGCCGTCCAAAACTTTTCCCTTTGTACAAACACCCATTCTCTGTAAACTGTTTATACCAACGTTTAATACAGCACCTATCAGGAGGTTTAACACCATACTTCGTTCGAAATGCACGCTGAACAACTGTCGTCGATTCACTTCTGCCGTACTCAATAACACAGAAAGTTTTCTGTTGAGCGGTCGCCATCTTAGCATCAACTGACGCTGACGCCTAGTCAACAGCGCCTCAAGCGAACAAATGTACAACTAAATGAAACTTTATAGCTCCCTTAATTCGCCGACAGATAGTGCTTAGCTCTGCCTTTTGTCGTTGCAGAGTTTTAAATTCCTAAAGTTGTGGTATTCTTTTTGAATCACCCTGTATATAGTCTATCAATCCTGCTACGTGATGTTGCCGTGACGTAAGTGAACTCAACAGTGGAGGGGTATTTGATTTCCCATATATCATTTAATTCTAAACCAGTAACTAGTTGTTTTAGTTCACTTGAGAAACTAAAATTAGGTAACTGATCTTTTCGATTTAAAACACAATTAAAATCACCTACAAGGTGTCTTGGCGATTTCCTTAACAAGTATATCAGGTTATCTTTGAAGAAACATGCCCTGTCAGCTTGATGAGAACTTCCTGAATGGGCGTACAAGTTGATGATAGTCACATCATAGATATTTAGTCCTATTCCCCTTCCGGATTCCAGTCGTTCCACCTCGCTCACTGTAATCCCTTCCCTCACCAAAATAGCTGTTCCAACACTTGTTTCGGAAGACACATTTATGTAACTGACAAAACCGGGAATTACCAAATCCGAAATGAGAACTTCTTGTAACAGGGCAAGATCAGTCGCGGATTCGTACAAAAATTCCTTAAGGGCCGATAATTTCAAACCGGTCGTGATTTTATTTATGTTTATAGTGGTGACAGAATAAGATTGCGTCATTGTGCTGTCACTATGTAGTAGTTTTAATGAACTAATTTAGTTTCCTGTGGTTCAGGGTTCAGTTAAGCTGTAACAGTTTTCTCGGAAGGCTGAACATGGAATAACACTTCCATCAGTTTATTAGTTACTGTCCCGTTTTCTCTTGTAACGCAAGCAGACTGATTTCCCGGTAAACTTTCTGAATTTTCCTCCAGTGATTCGTGTACGACCGTTTCGGACTGAACATTCTTTGGGCTTGGATCGCCCCTACCGGATTTTCCCCTCCATTGGTTACGAGCTACATTCTCATTTGGTTGCGTCGGTATTGTATTTCGCGGCTTATCTAGAGCAGCAGTAGACGCTTTCGCAATTTCGGTTGCCGGCGCCTGCCCTGAGGTGTTGACCGTGATTTCAGTTTGGCCACCACTTCCTCGTTCTTAATTAATTTCCCTCACTTTCTGATCGAGGGACACAATTGGAGACTGCAGTTTTGCAACCTCTCCCTGAATTTGTTTATTATCAGATAGATTCGGATCTTTGCAATCGACTACTGCACCTGTTGTTTCTTGTAAATTGATGCTGCTTACACCCCCTTCACTTTCTGGTACTGTATGTGTATTATCTTTCTGCTCATTAGTTTCCATTCGCATTTTGCCTTCAGGTTCCTCTGCCTCCTCATCGCACTGTTTTTGCTTGCGAAGTGAGGGAGTGGGACAAAACAGCTCGTCCTTTGAACAACTATCAGTTATCTCCAGAGGTCGTTTTTTTGTTTGCGTTTCAGTTTCACGAGTAGTGGCAACAGGGTTTTCTTTTGTTGTTAACGGGGGAAATTGACTGTTATCGTGAAGGGGGACATCAAATGGCTCTGAGCAGTATGAACATCTGTGGTCATCAGTCCCCTAGAACTTAGAACTACTTAAACCTAACTAACCTAAGGACATCACACACATCCATGCCCGAGGCAGGATTCGAACCTGCGACCGTAGCAATCGCGCGGTTCCGGACTGAGCGCCTAGAACCGCTAGACCACCGCAGCCGGCAAGGGAGACATCAGCTTGGCCCGCTGCGTTAACATTCTCAACCAGTAGTTCCGGGCTATTCTTTGGTAACAGGTCATTTAAGGTAAGCTTCTGACGCTGTATCAAATTACTTGTAAGAACAACAGTTCGCCACGGACATTCCTGTCTTATGTGGCCGGTTTCGTTACATATATGACATGTAGCTTCCTGACCTGTATAAACAATTTGTGCCTTATACCCACAAACAGTTATGTGAGACGGAATATTCGTCTTAACGTCCATCTCTACACAGCGGACCCCGTTAAAACACTGCAGTTTAAAGCGAGGCGACCATCTTTCATTTGCAATTGATTTAACGCCTCCGTAGTTTGAAAGAGCTTCCTTAATCTTATCATTTTCAATTTTAATGGGAAGATTCAAGACACGAACGGTTTTGTAATGAATGTCCGCTCTATAGATGGAAACCCTACTTTTATAACCATTTCTATGCACAAAATCTACTTCATAGCCCCACTTTCGTAACACTTTATCAACAGTCGAAGCACTGATTAACTTGACAAAAACACAGTATTTTTTCTGATCCAGTTGCCAGGTATGAACGGTTTCAGAATTTAGACCAATTACCTGTGTAATCCAGTCATCTATTTCCAGGGATGTCGGCTGAACAGGACGGGATTCCTTGTCAAAAGCAAATACCAGAGTATTCTTCCTGAGGTTTGTAGCCATGGTTAATCCAGCGAAGCAATTTCGGTTAAAAAACCGAAATTCCAAGTAGCAGCAGCAAGACCAGAAAGAGCTATCAGACCACAAGGAACAGGAACGAACACGGAGATTAACGGACGGACGGCACTCGGAGAAGCACAAGTACAGCGATGTAAACACTGAAGTGCAGCGCAACAGTTAACAGCGGACACTCGCGAGCGCGGCTGAAACGGAACTGACTGAACATCATATTTACAAAGTTTACACAAACTCTGTGTAGTACTTACATTGTCAATTCTTCCACTGTGATCATACAGTCTAAGGCCCTTTGACCCACAATTAACACATGCACATGAAACATTAATCACATGAGGAAGTATTTCTAAGTCGGTTAACCTAAATCCACTGAAAAACTTCTCTTTGTACTGTACACAGCATCATCAATTCATTTATTAATTTTCTTCTTCGACGAACTTACTGATTTTGTCAAAAATTGTTGTTCATACTTAGGGCAGCAACTGTAAAACTATTATTTATATTTTCTGCAACTTTTACAAGTGAAATTCCACATATCCTCACTTTTTTGAATATGCATCCACTGTTACGACTCATTTCGAGCAAAGCAGATTGATGCATGCAAAACTGAAAACTGAAATAAGTTTGTAACACATACTAGGAACAAGCAAAGATAATCATTCTCACAGCCTTCTGCCCTCATCTGTAGTTCCTTTGGAGGGTATGAACGAAAAATTAATGCACAAAAAAATCCAAATGTGTGTGAAATCTTATGGGACTTAACTGCTAAGGTCATCAGTCCCTAAGCTTACACACTGCTTAACCTAAATTATCCTAAGGACAAACACACACACGCATGCCCGAGGGAGGAGTCGAACTTCCGCCGGGACCAGCCGCACAGTCCATGACTGCAGCACCTTTGACCGCTCGGCTAATCCCGCGTAGCTAATGCACAAAACATTTCTAGCATAGAGAAGGTGTAAATTACAGCATTAAAAGAGGGAGTGTGGCAGGCGTAGACACCCAGATAAACATTTTTAAAACACATTTCTAGCCAGAATTCGATGATGAAAATCTGTGATATTATTTTTAAAGAATCAGTCTAATAAATTACACAACAAATAAATTCAATTTTTTTCGCAATTTTAGCCAACATCTGCCCTTAATGCAACAGATGTGGTTTGTATTGCACTAGTGGCTGCCTAGCGCCCAGAGTGAAAGAGGTTGGGCACAGACACCGAAATCAGTTACGTGGATGACGACGTTTGAGGGCAGCCTCCGAAATCAAGCATTCCGATGGTCTGGAGACTAACCACAATCAGCCCCCTAGGGAAAACAAAACAATATTACCATACAAGTAGCTTATCTGCCAACAGTATCAATGTCTGGTCATATTATTTGTACCAAACAATCACATTTACAACACTCAAGTAACTTCTGATAATCAGTATCAACCATTGGAACACAAACGTTTACACATGAATTGTAAATGAGGGTTGCCCAGAAAGTAATGCACAGGTCTTTTTTCCTTGAACAATTCTTTATTGAACATAGTGAGAATTACCCTCACGAAAGACTATTGCTTTATCTACACCCCCTATTTTTCCATATAATCTCCATCACGTTCTATGGCATTCCTCCAGCGCGAAACAAGGGCGTGTATGCCCTGTCGGTACCAGTCCTTGCCCTGGTGGCGGAGGCAGTGCTTCACTGTGTGAATCGCCTTCTCACCGTCCTCAAAATATCTTCCACGAATGGCATACTTTATTAGTCCAAATACGTGGAGGCTACGTCAGGGCTGCAGGGTGGATGGGGTAACACTATCCAACCCTGTTTTGTGATGTGTTCAGCAGTTCTCAGACTTGTGTGGGGCCAAGCGTTGCAGCAAAACATCTTCTGCGTTGCTGTAGCGCCGAAGTCGCTGGAAGCGCGTCTTGAGTTTCGTTTATCTGATGAGATATGGTTCTGAATTAATCACACCTTCGCAGCCCCAGAACACGGTGATCATGACCTTACCAGCGGAAGCAGTTCCTTTGATTTTTTTCTTATGTGTGGAGTGGGAATGGCGCCATTCCATCGACTATTGTTTTGCTTAGGGCTCAAAATCTTGAACCAAGGTGTCATCACCTGTCACAATCCGGGAGAAGATGTCCTCCCCCTCGGCTTCAAAACGTTGCAAACAAGTCAAGATATGTTTTTTCTGTGCGATTTGTGATTCACCGTTAGACACCGCGGAACCCATCTTGCACGCACTTTTGAATATTCAAGAGTGCATCCACACTTCCTCTGCTGATTGACAGATGCAGTGTCAACTGCCGAGTCGTAATGAGTCAGTCCTCGAAAATGGGAACATCAGCTCGCTGCAACATGTCAGGTGTGACAGCTGTCTGTGGTCTCCCTGAGTGCTGCTAATCGTGGAGCTCCACCGAACCGCCTTCTGATGACCTCAATCACCCCCCCTCCCCCCCGCCCCTGCACATGTCCAGAGACTAACTGTAGTTCTGTCTACAGCAGACGCTCCATAGACTTTGCACAAGCATTTCTAAATATTCCCCATATTTTCTTTCTCTGCAGCGAGAAATTCAATGACTGCACGTTGCTTGTAACGTACGTCACGTACAGACGCCATTTTGGAACTTTCCTACGGCTATGCTGTCTATCGAGAGTGACGGAAACTTAGCGCGCTCACTCAGGAGACTTCAAATAATACATACGTAATATTTCGCATTCGTGGCTGAGAAAAAAAAAATGCGGGGCATTACTTTCTGGGAAAAACACGTACAACCAAATGCATCGCCTATTAATTGCAACAACATGCGCACTTAATATTTGTCGATTACAGCACTATCTACAAGAAATGGAAAACAATGATCTGAGCGAAAAATTGAGCACGCTCACACTGGAGGAATGGTTAGGAGGTGGTCACTTGTTGCATTGGATAGATGTTACCACCTAGAACATTTCTTTTTTTCGTACCATGCGTAGTTTTCTAGGTATTTAGTTGTCTCAAGTTAAAACAAACACCCTCTATATTGCATTATTGGTGTCCTAGCTTCTCAGCTTCTCCAGAACGTCGAATCACAAGTAATCCATCACGGGAAATAATCCAAGGCTTTCGTTTTGCTAAACACACACACACACACACACACATACACACACACAGACGAATGTACGCACGTGCACACACTCGCGCACATGCACACTCACACAACAGACTGCGTCGGTAATTTTCCACAAGACAGCTATGCGAAGGCTCGATCTCCGAGTGTGCCGTCCTTTATTTGTGGGCAGGAGCTGGAAAAAAATTTTGCGGCGCTGCTCAAACGTCACAAGATCCTGTTAATCGGTAACATCCTCCATCACACGGCGACATGTGCAAAACATAATTAACTTCTGAGTACACTGCGGTCTGGGACTCTCCAGAACGTCACGTGGACCACTTCGACTGTCAGCCTGAAGGAGGCAGGTAAATTTCCTCCTCGGTCAGGCACTTGCGTGTTAGCCGCCCGTGGGGTGCGCAACACAAAACCGGAAAACCACGGACGCTGACGAAGCACGGCGCTGTGAAAATGCTTGTCATCATTTCTCTTCAGCTCATAGACAGACACGTCACCAGGTTGCCAGGAGAGACCAAACTAAACGTAAAAGTCTGAATTCTCTCGAGGGAACTATGTGATGTTATAATGCCATTCACATTTATGTGATCACCTGTCAAATCCTGTGGACCGCTGCGAGACGTTCAGGAAGAGAGTCAGTGAGGTTATGGAAGGTTTCGAGAGGGGTATGGAACCATGCTGACACCAGTGTCGTAGCCAGCTGCTCTATGTTTCTCAGTTGAATATCTCTGGCGCGAACAGCGTGATCGAGGTGGTCCCACAGATTCTCTATTGAGTTTAAATCTGGAGAGTCTGATGGCGAGAGGAATACAGAAAACTCATCCTGGTTTGAATGACGCACATACACTGCAACCGGTGTGGCACTTTGCATTATCCTGCTGGTAGTTGCCAGTGTACTGAGGAAAAACAAACGGCGCGCAAGGTGGTCGATGTCTCCAAGAATAGACGTATACTTGTGTTGATTTATTGTGCCTTCCAGAATGACGATATCACCCTGTGAACGGCCTCTGACCTGGACCCTTCGCACAATCGTTGCAGGATCTTTGCTTACAAACGTTTCATGCCACACACATCAACAGTCATCTGTCTGATGGAGCATAAAACGGATTCATCTTGAAAGGCAACCTGTCTCCATTCAGTGAACATCCAAATGCGGTATCGGCGTGCAAATTCCAGCCTTCGTTGGTGATGAACAGCAGCCACATGTGTGCATGTACCAGGTGCTTGTTGCGATGGGCCACACGAAGCAACGTTCCCTGAACTGTCATTGGGAACGCAGTGTTGTTTGCCCCTTGGTTCATCTGGGCGGCCAGTTGCTCAACAGTTGCACGTATATTCGCCCGTACACATCACTGCAGCCGTCATTCCTCTCTGACATCTACGAGTGTGGTTAGTGTTAAACCATAGTTGTGTAGACACTGGTTTTGGATACTGCCGTTTGGCCATGCACGGTATACTTAACCATGGTGGCACTCAAACAGCTTACAAACTTGGCCATTTCGTAAATGTTTACACGCTTGACCGGAGAGCCATTCGTAATCCCCTTTTGTAGGTTAGATAAATCGCTACATTTCAGGTTTACGAAAGCACTGCACTGTTATCTGCGTCCATGCGACAAGCTTTATATACCCTCCACTGCTAGTGCTGCCACCTGTCGTCTGAGAGTGGTTACTGCACGTTGACGCCGAAGACAGGCGGTGGTCACATTAATGAGAATGGACCATGTATATTGTGAACGGCAGATGCAGGTGAACACGTAGATGCTGTCTAGTTATAGTTTTCAGAAAGACGTTCAGTACTGTTCCACACTGTCGGTAATTTTCCACAAGACAGCTGTGCGAGGACTCGATCTCCGAGTGTGCCGACCTTTTTTTGTTGCAGCGCTGCTTAAACGTCACAAGATCCTGTTAACCAAAACACGCTTACACGGAGTATCTTTGCAGATATGTGACTGGCTCAATGATGTTTTGACCAACAGGACACACTACGTTAAACAGAACGGCGAATGTTCTAAAGAAATGGAAGTAACGTCAATTGTGTCACAAGGGAGCATAAGAGGACCTCCATTGTTATCAGTAAACATAAATGAGTTATCGGATAGGATCAACAGGTTTTTTAATGCTGCTGTTGCCTACAGAGAATTATTGCTATATGTACGATCCTAAGAAAATTCAGAAAGACTTGGACAAAATTGCCGCTTCGTGCAGTGGATGGTACCTGTCTTGAAATTGCTGTAATAAAGTGAAGGATCCCGGTGTACTTGATTACAACATTCTTGAGCACGTCGCATCGTATAAGTAGCTAGGGATAATGTACTGCCTGACAAATAAAAGTGGAGCACCCAGAAGACATGGTCAGATGTCAATGTAGCTTCATACAGCTACACAGCATCGATGTTTGCGTAAATGATTAGATTTGCATTGCTTTGTCACATATAGACCAGCCACCAGAGTTCATTAGTGTTGTTCGTGTTTAGCATTGGTACCAGTACTGGTATGGTACGTAACAGGCGTGAACAGCGTCATAAATTCAATAAGCACTGTGAAGGACACGGAGACACCGTACACACGTGTGGGGCGTATTTAAAAACGGGCCTACACCTACATGTCCACTCTGCAGTTCACACTGAAGTGTCTGGCAGAAGGGGCTGGGTCTACATTTGGCCCGCTGGTCGAATCGTGTAATGTCCAGATTTGCGGAGCATTCGGACATCACTTTGGCCCGATGTTGGGCTGCATGGAAACCCGTGAGGGCAGGTATATCCGCCGTCAAGGTTTCGATCAAGCACGTCCGACGACGACAACGGACGATCTCTGTATTGTGCACCAAGCGCACCGTAGCGCCTTCATATCTGAGCCTGCCATCCGAGAACAAGCAACGGTCTCCCTGAAAAATTATGTGTCATTAAGCACTAGTGGTCGGTGGCTATGGAATTACCATCTCATGGGTAGTCTGCCGTTAAACCCACAATGACGTGACCGAGAAGCATGCACTGCTGATGAATGGCATTGCATTGTTTTCAGCGATAAATTGCAGTTCTGTACTACCTCGGTTGATCATCGTCAGCGAGGACTGAGATGGTCTTAGGAGGGATCCCATTCTTGCAAAGATTTGGGCAGGCATAGCGATATTACTCCTGGTGTCATAGTCTGGGAAGCCACCGATTATGACTCCAGGTCACGGCTGACAGTGGTTAACTTTGACGGTCCAACGGTCCGTCACGTTCATCCGCCATGCTAATGTATCACCTCACATGTGACGATACTGTGGTTCATTCTTTCAACAGTCAATGCTCTTCCACACATGGCTCGTATTACTATGAGCCTGTGTGTTATCTCGAGGTACTCCCGTGGCGAGCAAGATCCCCAGCTACGTCCCTGGCAGTACAAGTGTGGGCGCAGAGTAGATTCAAAAATGGCTCTGAGCACTATGGGACTTAACATCTATGGTCATCAGTCCCCTAGAACTTAGAACTACTTAAACCTGACTAACCTAAGGACAGCACACAACACCCAGCCATCACGAGGCAGAGAAAATCCCTGACCCCGCCGGGAATCGAACCCGGGAACCCGGGCGTGGGAAGCGAGAACGCTACCGCACGACCACGAGCTGCGGGCGGCGCAGCGTTGACGTCAACTATGACCTAGTGCCCGTATCCAGGATATCGAGGATCAGTTACAGCATCTGTGAGCCAGCTTGCCTCAGGCCAGATGTAGTGCAACAATATTGATAAAAGGGCTCATACGGCCAAATTCTTTTTAAATCTGACTCGATTTTGTGATCACTGCAAGAACATCAGATGTGCTCTCAACCAGTGAGGATTCTTTTCGTTTCCTCCTCCACGTGTGGGTGCTTCCGTCTTTTATTTTTCTGTGGGCAGGGTACGAAGAAGTGATATGAAACAGGACTATCACGTAGAATCAGTGTTACGGAAGGCGAATGGAAAGGTCAGATTTATTGGAAGGGTTCTGGGAAAGTATAGTACAGGAAGCTGCATACATAATGCTACTGCGACCAGTCATTTTCTTCCATTTTTACAGCATTTGGAGCGTGCGATATCAGAGGCGTGTTGCAGGACAGTATAGTTCACATGAGAGAGTGACAGGAATACTCGGGAAATGTAAATGACGATCTCTGGATGGTTCAAATGACTCTATGGGACTTAACATCTGAGGTCATCAGTCCCCTAGACTTAGAACTACTTAAACCTAACCTAAGGACATCACACACAGCCATGCCTGAGGCAGGATTCGAACCTGCGACCGTAGCAGCAGCGCGATTCCGGACTGAAGCGCCTAGAACCGCTCGGTCACAGCAGCCGGCCGATCTCTGGAACAGAGAAAGTCTTCCTTGTCAAATGCTGTTGGGTAAATTATCTGAAGGAATATGCCAGCCAGCCATTTTATAAATATCTCTATTAGTGCTACGTAACGTTTCGGGTTTTACCCATCTTATACCTAAAGAGCCAAAGAAACTGGTACACCTGCGTAATATCGTGTACGGCCCCCCGCGAGCATGCGGAAGTGCCGCAACACGACGTAGCATGGACTAGACTAATGTCTCAGGTAGTGCTGGATGGGATTGACATCATGAATCCTGCGAGGTCGACCATAAATCCATAAGACTACGGGGGGGGGGGGGGGGGGGGGAGAGATGATATGCTCTATAATGTTCATGTCTGGGGAGTTTGGTGGTCAGCGGAAGCGTTTAAGGTTAGAAGAGTGTTCCTGGAGCCACTCTGTAGCATTTCTGGACGTGTTTGATGTCGCGTTGTCCTGTTGGAATCGCCCAAATCCGTCGAAATGCCCGATGGACATGAATGGATGCAAGTTATGAGAAGGGATGCTTACATACGTGTCACCTTTCACAGCCGTATCTAGACGTTTCAGGGGTCACGTATCACGCCAACTGCACACGCTCCCCACCATTTCGCCGGAGGGAGTGGCCGTGCGGTTCTAGGCGCTACAGTCTGGAACCGAGCGACCGCTACGGTTGCAGGTTCGAATCGTGCCTCGGGCATGGATGTGTGTGATGTCCTTAGGTTAGTTAGGTTTAAGTAGTTCTAAGTTCTAGGCGACTGATGACCTCAGAAGTTAAGTCGCATAGTGCTCGGAGCCATTTTGAACCCACACCATTTCAGAGCCTCCACCAGGGTGAACAGTCCCCTGCTGACATGCAGGATCCATGGAATCATGAGGTTGTCTCCATACCAGTACACGTCCATCCGCTCGACACTATTTGAAACGAGACTCGTCCGACCAGGCAACATGCTTCCACTCATCTACAGTCCAATGGCGGTGTCGACAGGTCCAGGCGTGGCGTGAAGCTTTGTATCATACAGTGTGGGGCTTCGGCTCCGAAAGCCCATGTCGATGATGTTTCGTTGAATGGTTCGCACGCTCATACTTATCATGGGTGAGCATTGAAATTTGCAGCAATTTGCTGAAGGGTTGCACTTCTATTACGCTGAACGATTCCCTGTCGGAGAGTTGATGTTTCACTGGGTTCCTGATATTCACGGTACACTCGTGAAATGGTAATACGGAAAAGTCTTCACTTCATCGCTACCTCGGAAATGCTGTGACCCATCGCACGTGTGCCGACCATGATACCATGTTCAAACTCACTTAAATCTTGCTAACCTGCCATTGTATCAGCAGTAACCCACCTAACAATTGCACCAGACACTTGTTGTTCTATATAGGCGTTGCCGACCGCAATGCCGTACCCTGCCTGTTTAGATATCTTTGTATTTCAATACGCATGCCCACACCAGTTTCTTTGGCGTTTCAGTTTATTAGTGTAGCGCACTTAAATCTTCATAATAGCTACGTACACTGCTGGCCACCGTAAATGCAACACCCTGAAGGAAGCATCCGAATCAAGTGAATGTACACCATGGGTTTGCAGCGATGAGATATGCAACTGATTAGAATTTCAGCGCAGACGCACATCACACGCGCCTGTGGCGCCACCTCATAGCGCCATTTAAGGCTTGGCGATTTCGACGAGTGTACGTTCGGCACGTGTGTTTACCTTGTGGTTGTTTCACAAGACGATCAGTTATGCCTCGTAGACAATAGCGAACATCGTTTGATCAAGTATCCGAGTTCGACAGAGGAAGGATAGTGGCTTACCGAGATTGTGGATTATCATACACAGAAATCGCTAGTCGTGTTGGACGAAACCAAACAACTGTAATGCGGATATGTGACCGTTGGATGCAGGAGGGTACGATCGCATTCACCTCGGTGCACCACTGCACGTGCTGATAGGCAAATTGTGCGCATGGCAGTGACGGATCGCTCAGTGACATCCCGAACCATAGCACAGCACATTGCGTCTGTAACGCATCATCCAGTGTCTGCGCGTACCATTCGACGCCGTTTACAGCAGAGTGGTCTGTCCGCAAGACGTCCATTGCTTCGTCTACCATTGACGCAGAACCACAGACGTCTCCGTCGCCAATGGTGTGATGACAGACGGATGTGGACGGCAGAATGGACTGACGTTGTCTTTACTGACGAGGCACGCTTCTGTCTGCAGCACCACGATGGTCGGATTCGAGTGTGGAGACACCGTGGAGAGAGGATGCTGGACAGCTGCATTATGCACCGCCACACTGGTCTTGCACCGGGTATTATGGTATGGGGCGGTATTGGATATTACTCTTGCACGCCTCTAGTACGCATTGCCGGTACTTTAAATAGCCGGCGCTACATATCCGAGGTGCTGGAGCCAGTTGTCCTTCCTTACCTTCAGGGCTCGGCCACAGCCATATTTCAACAGGATAATGCGCGACCACACGTGGCACGCATTGTCCAAAGGTTCTTCGTCAATTACCAGATTGAATTGCTTCCCTGGCCGGCTCGCTCTCCGGATCTTTCGCCGATAGAAAACATGTGGTCCATGGTTGCTCAACGAGTGACCCAGATTACATCTCCAGCTGCCACACCAGATGATCTTTGGCAACGTGTGGAAGCTGCTTGGGCTGCTGTACCCCAGGAACACATCCAACGTCTCTTTGACTCAATGCCGAGACGTGTGGCAGCGGTGATCTCCAACAATGGCGGCTACTCTGGCTACTGATTCTGGCAGGAACCACATGTCACAGACGTCTGTAAACGTAATCATTTGATACTTGGTCAACATGTTATCTACAAAATAAATTTCGTTGTGCCACCTCTTGTCTTTCTTGGTGTTGCATTTACGGTGGCCAACAGTGTATATAACGATGCATTTTGAACTCTCGTGGCCAGTTTCCATTTTACAAGATTCAGATAGTAGGCTCAGTCTTGACACTGACAACACAATGAAGGGTAGGGGAAATTATAGCATGTTTATGTGACGGATGAGTCCGATGTATGTTCATCGGAGAAGGGTGCGATGTACCAATATCTTCCTGTAGGCTGTGTGATTAACCAAGTGCGTGACCGATTTCTAAAGTTCCTTCGAACATGTTTAGTGGACCCCCAAGCGCCTGTCGCATTACCCTGATATTGTTCTGTTAACTTCTTCCAACTTGATTAATTTATAGACAGGCTTATGGCTATTATAATTTGGTAATAACAATTTTTATTCAACCCTTGCTTAATAAGCACCCTGACAGCCATGCGTGTTAAAGAGCGCTTTCAGGGACTAGGTGTTGCTCCGGTCCCGGCTCGAATCTACCCGACAGATTGATGGGTCAGTGTTGCTGCCAATACTAGATGTGGTTTTTAGGCGCTTCTCCCCATTTCATTAGGTGAACACCGGTCTGGTACCCACGTCCCAAGTGAGTTACACGATTCGTAAACATTCAGAAAACTGTCGGCCACGTTCACATGGATAACACTACACGCAGACAGTTGTGGTACACGTGTCTCACACCGGGCGGCAATCATACTAGATCTATAAAATAATAATGCCGACTTTCACCCATGTGAGTCAAAGGCACAACTGAAGGTTCAACCCTTGCTAATACCCTGAGTACAGTCACAGATTGATTCACTAGCTCGATCTGGGATGCATTAAGTCTCTCACACTACGCTGCTGTTAAAAATAAAAGAGCGAAATAGGTTGTGAAGAACTTTCCAAAGTCCACGAATCTATAATGAAATTTCAGAGTCTCTTAACTCGACGCTGCAATTCAGATTTAACGTCAACAAATCTGTTTAGAAATTTCACAAGCCTAACATAGCTCAGCTGAGAGTTAAAGCCCATGAGTGCAACCGTCGAAAATTTCTACACATAGGTATCATTTAATGCTGCCGCTACATTTAGCGTCTGCAATTCATTTTGCAAAAAATGGTTTTTTAAATCTCAGAATCGACATTCTGAACTCAAATTTCATTACTTTAACGAAATTTCTGTAGCCGTTTTTCGATAGCGCTGTTCAAGCGTTGCCTGTTGGTCTTTAAAATCGTTTATAGGTAATAGATACATTCCTATCGTCAATATCTAAAGTACTGTTATGTACAGGAAATGAATTCGCAATTACTAATACGAACCACCTTCATTTGTATATTAGAACGACGACAGTGAAAATTTGTGCCGGACTGGAACCCGAACAGGGATTTCCCTCTTTATGTGAGCGGTCGCCTTCATATCCGTGCGCGAATCACAGTCAGACCGGAACTTCCATATGTCGTCATTCTTGTATCGCAACCAGCACTCGTACGTTACGTGTATTCGCGTCGGGGGCATGGTATCGGCGAATAGCAATGCCTGCGCTATTAAGAAGTACAATGCGGTGTTCCCTCGGACATGCATGCATTTCTGAAGGAACATTGCATCGAACGTCTTAATAACACAGGCATTGCTATTTCGTACTAATACAGACGTACACAGTCGCCCCGTTTCTCTCTTTCATGTGGTGACCTTGTCTAATCACTATGGATGTCAACGGCCGTGCCGAGGTGAATACATTGATTCCCGTCAGATGGCCAAGGTTAAGCACCGTCAGAGTGGCCAGTATTTGGATGGGTAATCGTCTGGTACGCCGTGTGTGTTGACAATTTTCCTTTCGCCTTTATGGCAGAGGGGACAGGATTGATGGTGACGTAATGTTCTTGATCACCAGTCTTTGCGCGAATGTCCTGGATTAAATTCCAAACCTCTCCTCAGCGACTCATGAACTGAGGGCTGCGACATAGTTGATTGTGATCTGTCCGTGGTGATGTGGAAATTTGTGGTGGGTTGCTATGGAACCAAATTGTTGAGGTCATCGGTCCCTAGGCTTACACACTACCTAATCTAACCTAAACTAAACGTAACGAGGTGGCGCAGTGGTTAGCACACTGGACTCGCATTCGGGAGGACGACGGTTCAAGCCCGCGTCCGGCCATCCTGATTTAGGTTTCCCGTGATTTCCCTAAATCGCTCCAGGCAAATGCCGGGATGGTACCTCTGAAAGGGCACGGCCGACTTCCTTCCCTTATCCGACGAGACCGATGACTTCGCAGTTTGGTCTCTTCCCACAAACAACCCAACCCCAACCTAAACTAACAGTAAGGACAACACACATACCCACGCCGGAGGTAGGACTCGAACATCGGGCGGGGGGAGCGGAGCGAACCGTGTGAAGGCGCCATAGACCACGCGCCAATCCGTCCGTGGAATAGGGCATAAAGCTCTGTGGCCCCCCTGGTGCTATTCGAGATGCGTTTGCTATGTCCCCGCACCGGCTTTCACCTTCTCCCTTCTCTCAGCAACTCCAACACGAGCACGGCACTACACTATGCACGCACATTGTCACCTACACTTAACAGGTACACTTACACATAGCTCTCACACTTCGCGAGGGATAGGAAAAACGCTTACAACTAGGCAGCATTAAAATCGGGCCTCATACTTACTAAAAATAAAACAAAATTTGTGATAATGTCACGCTCTGAGGCGAGAAGAACCTCTAACGATCTAAATACAAATACGAAATATTTCAAAGGAGTGTCCTCTTTTAGTAACTTGCGAGCCTCAGTATAAAACGATAACAGCATTGGAAAGGCTGTAAGGGAAAGGATACAAATACGAGGCTCGTTCAAAAAGTAATGCCCCACATTTTTTTAAGCCATACATAGACAGACGTCCTTGTTGGTGCTTCACATTCTGATGTTTGTTCTGTGCGCCAGTGAAGTTCCGAACGGTTCTGGCACATGGCAGAGCCGTGGTACAGCGTCAAAATGGCGTCTACATACGAATCACATTACAAGCAGCGTGCTGTTATTTTATTCTTGTGTGCAGAAAAAGACACTGTGGTGATCATCCATAAACGTTCTAGTGCAGTGTATGGCGATACTGCAGTTGATAGGAGTAAAGTTGGACGATGAGCAAGGAAAGTTCCAGCCTCGGAAAATGCAGAAACAGAGCTCAGGTCGTCCTGTCACAGCCACTGCTCCAGACATGCTGAATCGTACGGATGCCATTATTGGTGCCGACCGGCGCATCACAACTGGACAAATGGCTTTACAGCTGTAGATCAGCATTGGGAGTGCGCCTACAATGATCGAGACTCGGATATTCAAAGAGGTGCTCACGATGCGTTCCACGAATGCTCACAGTGCACCACAAAATTCAAAGAAAGGCCATTTCACCTGAATTGTTGGAGCGTTTTGAGAGCGACGGAGGGACCTTTCTGTCACGGATCGTGATGGGGGACGAAAGCTGGGCGCACAACTTTGCGCCGGGAATAAAACGGCAGTCCATGGAGTGACATCATCCTCATTCACCACAAAAGAAGAAATTCAAGACAACACCCTCTGCTGGAAAATTCATGGTGACAGTCTTCTGGGATTGTGATGGCGTCATTCTCGTGGATGTGATGCCAGGAGGGTCAATCATCAGTTCAGACGCATACGTGAAGACTGAATAAACTCAAGAACCGTTTCCGACGTGTTCGATCAGACAAGAATCCAGCAGAAATCTTGTTCCAACACGATGATGCACGCCCACACACAAGTCTGAGAACCCGGGAACACAAAGCCAAACTAGGCTGGTCATCATTGCCTCATCCACCCTACAGTCCACACCTGTCACCCTCGGATTTCCATCTCTTTAGCTTGCTTCAAGATTCTCTACGGGGAACACACTTTGAAGACGATGGGAATGTCAGACATGCAGTAAAAACATGGTTATGACTACAGGACAACAGCTTTTAGCAACAGAGAATATATGCTCTTCCACAAAGTTGGCGTATGGCCATAGAACGTGATGGAGACTATGTAGAAATATAGGACATGAGAAAGGCATGTTGATGTATTTTATCATCAAATTCTGACTCTTAACAATAAATATGTTCTGAGAAAAAAAATTTGGGGCATTACTCATTGAAAGACACTTGTGGAAACAGAACTTATTTTGCAAGTTTACAACTCTTCAGAAACAACTTTTCGCAAGGGGAAAACTCCCTAGTTCTAACAGTTGTACCATATTTGGTCAGACGTTTGGGTGGTGACAGAAGATGACAAAAACTCTCTAAGAACCTATGAGCGAAATGAATTACGTAGAATTTATAACCCACTAAGAGAGGAAGAAGACTGGCATATAAACTGTGACACCGAGCTAAAAGCATTAAGACTAGCAAGAGATATAGTAAAATTTGCCGGTCACAACGAACACGATGGTTAGGACATGTGGAGAGACGTAAAAATAAAATGATGAAAGGTAAGATACATGTCGCTAGACGGAAAGGTAGACCTGGAGGAAGGTGGATTCATGATGTGAGAGAAGATCTCACCAGCATGGCAGTCCAGGAGTGAAAAGAGCTGCAAAAACCGAGAATCATGGAGGAAAATAGTGAAAAAGCCAAAACTCACCTACGGAAGAAGAAAAAGAAGAAGAAGAATTACGTGGTTCAGCCTGGCGTTCTGGGTCTCCCAGCCATTCATACCGTATGACTTTATTTTTTATGCGGATTTTACTTACACCACGGTCTTGGAATAATTTGCGGTTCCTGATTTTGGGCCGTGACTTTCCCCTCACACAAAGCGTGGGCTAGCAATGGCCAATCTCCCAGCGAAACACACTCGCAGTGACACTTCAGGCTGCCTGCAGCCGTTATGACAGCCAGATTACTTCACGTCCCCCGCGCTCTTCGCCACTAGCAGGGGTTGATGCGTCACCTTCTGGTCGGACATACAGCTCCGCACGCTGCCTCCACCCGAGCTATGCTCGCCTATGTCGGCATTCGCGTCGAGCCACGCTGCGTCACCTGTCAGACCAGCTCACGTCTATCCACACCCGTCTGTCATCCCTCAATTACCCCCATCTGCTACTCCATGAACGTAGTAAGTAGGGCCACAAGCAGCACAAATGCAGTTACAATTCGGTGGTTCAGACCCCACAAGTAATGTGCCTGATTAATGAGGAAGCAAAAATTAAAAAAAAATTGTTAAATTCATGACCCTATTCTCTATGCAACACTACGTTTTCTAATCTGAGAACTACACTAAACCATATCCACGTAATCCTGTGTGTTGCTGTAAGAAATAAAAGATCAGAATTATTTATTCGCATTTTCTGCTACCAATCACTTTTATTTGTGTTATGTTTAATTAAACATAATGCAACGCGTTTCCAACATGTTCCAGCCATCTTCAGGCTTTTATGCACACAGAAAAATTTTCCTCAATAACAAACTGTCTTAAACTAAATTAATGTACGATCTTTTGTTCTGTTCGCTTCTGGAGCGGTTGTTGGTGTATTTCGAGGGTGAGTGGGGTGGGGGGGGGGGGGGGAGAGGGAGGAGGGCACTGGTTGGCCAGAAATTGATGTCTAGTAATGTCTTTTGCTTGAGTGGAGCTATGTCTCGTTGTTTATTGTGACTGACACCACAGCCGGTGTGGTATACAGACAGTTTTGCATCATCGTGTTCACCTAAGGTTTTGGCGTCCCAAAGCTTCGTTTTCCATCCTTAGTACATTTCTGGAGATGTTCTGTAGCATTACACTTTGTACTACTTTTTTGTCACTGTATTTTGACGTAATTCACTGCACAGATCTTTTCTACATACATGTAAACACTGTATACTTAATATAATTCGGCTGCCTTGTAGCGTGGGTGAGTGTCGATTACCGCTTTTTACAGCAGTATTAACAATAATGACAGTCTGCTAGTCAATCGTTCACAGCGGTACGTCTTAAAACTCTTGTATTAGAACTGGCTTAAGATTACTGAAGAGTTCTCTGTTTTTGAAATCGGTTATCTCATTAAGAACATTATCTCCATATTTTGTATTATCAATGAAAATTTCCATTTTTACTTGATATATACTCTTTTACTTTTTCCAATCTTGTGTAAAATTTCAGGTTTGTCTCGGATTTCCGGAAAATTCAAATAAATAATAATTCCACACAGTCAAGGTTCCAAAAGTTAGGAAGTATGGCCACAATTAAAAACTTTGAACACATATGTAAATGAAATCAGTATAACAAACCTTCACATTGCAAGTAAGTACATGCTAAACTCTTTTATCACTGGTTCTGTGTTTGTCTAGCCAAAATGTTTAATAAAAATAGTCACAGTTATAAGTGATCACAATACCAAAATCAACATTTAAGCATCTTATTTTCACGATTTTGCAGTTTCGCAGTATTGCATCACAAAACAACTATTCATTTAGACTGAACATTTGTACCCACATTTAATGGTTTCTCCACAGTACAACACACATTTGTCATTACTCCTGGCAGCTCCCGGACTCGTTACATGGGTGCAGCCTAAACGTCAGCACTTTTGCAGTCTCCCCTGCCAGCCAGCAGCCTTGGTCTCCAGCAAGAATGGAAGAAAATAACCCTGAGGGTCACTCTTCACTACACACGTCTAATAAGCCAAGGGCAGGTCGGACTGAACCCACTCTTTTTTCTATACCGACTTGTCACGATACAAAACAAAGTTACAGAGACATACATGACACACACAAACAGATTGGTAGCTTTCACATGGTATAATGCTTGTACAGACTGTTCATTTCTGTTTTAGCAACTCGTACCCTTCAAGTATAAAAGAAACCAAACTACTGGAACTGCACAACTCTACCCACCTAAAGCAAGATAAAGAGGTGGTGCCAACAAAACTCAAAATGCATTGGTTACCCATAGTTTCTGTCATGTGCGAGCTTCAGACTCATCGATCTATACCTTCCCGTTATAAACAGACAACTGTAAGTCAGTTACCTTTCTACGGATTGGAAACAAATCGTCCCTGAACACAACTATGGGACTTAAGATATTAATTACTACTGTAACGATCTATAAATAGTAAATCAGGAGTGGCTCATAAAATAGTGCTCCTGATTGTATGAAACATGTGTAAATACTCACTAACAAAGTAGGTCTGAAGTAACAAACTTAAGACCCTACAATTAAATCGAGCCCAAGAAACTATACTCAGAAATACATTTAATTACCACTCACAAAAAAATTATAAAAGCAGCTGACATGCCACCAGTTCACATACGAGGTGCATGAACCACGTATTTTGGTATTTAACCAAAAGAAAAACCGTCCCCCAAATACTTACATAAGAAAACACAACAGAGCTGCAACAAAAAATTAATATCCCCATCAATCTTTCCTTCTGTCTGCTGACTACAGTCTATTAAGCTCGTCCAGAGCTGTTAGTAAACTTGCAGTGACTCGAAAGCTGGCTTTGAAATAAGTTTTAGAAAACCTTACAAAGCTAATGGCTCCAATTCCCACACCAGTAACTGGCATGCTAATATGTTGGCACTCAACCTCGAGAAAGCCGGTTCCAATCCCGGCGGCGTCAGAAAGACTTATTAATTGTATCAGACCGGCAAGACAAGCAAGACATCTCCCGATGTTCAGGCATTGCGAAAATGCGCTGGGTTAAAACTCATGCCAACTTCCATTTGATACAGGGTTCTAAAGCATATATGCTCAAACTTTATGATGATTCTGAAAGGAAAGAAGCTTCTCATAAAAAAAGCAGTGCGACTTGAAGAGAAGCCACACACAGGCCACCGTTCAAATAGTATGTGCAAGTGAACAGATGAATACCTTCTTCCCAGACTTCTGATGGGCGTTCGACATTGTTTCATACCGACGATTAATAACAACGTTATGAACCTACACAATATGCTCTTGGCTAGAAGAAATTTTGAGTAATAAAACCTGTTGCGTTATATGAAAAGGCAAATTTTCAACAGATGTCGAATTAAAATCCAATGTCCCCACGGTAGTGTAATAGCACCACCAATATCCGGCCGGATCCGGCGCGTGATTGGTTTCAATGTGGCCTGCGGAAGATATTCGAGAAGTTTTTCTTTTCTCGGAGTGTATATATTAATAATAGAACACGGGGTGAACATACAATGAACGTACTTCCAAAAACGTGTGTTGTGAGACATAATTTGCTGGTAAGGTGTGTCAGAAAAGGGGTGTCGTTCATATCGGTCCTTTACCCCATAAACAATAACGTCATGAACGCTATCATTTTGATTTTATGTGCTTGAAGCGCTCCTGTCGCGTCACGTGATGAGCCTGCTAGCGAGCGTCAGCAAGTATGTGAATCAGGACCGCGTGTCACCAAAGGTTGCTCATCTCTGGTCTAAACACACAGTACTTACCAGACAGGGTCGACAGTACTTACAGGTTGGTCGCTGACGATGCTGCTGTCTACATGGCACTGTCTTCATTGGACGTTGTCAGGACATGGGGAAGATGTGGACAAAATTTCCTCTTTATGTTAAAAGTTGCCCACTTGAGTTTCTTCATTAATTGATTCGTTTGATTTAACCTTAAATCTGAACTCTAGCAGTGTTGTAGATGTGGGATACACCTTTCATCATGTCAAATGGACCTGTTGGAGCCGTACCTTTCTGTTGCCACATTTCACTGCGTTTGGTGTCGTCAGAAATCGGCAAGAGAGCATAATGATACCTTACCTTATGATTTATCTGAAAACGCCTAATAGAATCCGACAAATCGACTAATTACGGAATGAATTTTACAGACGACCGAAAACAAAATTAGTCAAGCAACAGCTGCTATTCACCTTAGTCGCAGGGGATGGAAAAGAGCGGTGGGATGTATGTAAGACTGGCGAATCATACTCCATGAAAACAACATTTATTAAAACGATCCTTTCTCTCGTCGAAGTTCACAGTCATTTAATAAGCAACATCACCTGACATTATGGTTCCTTACGGGGTTTGATTTCTCGGTAAAATCTATGAACATTCTCCTGTCAGCAAATGATCGAACCATCAGAGAGATCGGACATGGTTGTTCTTGTGAATACATTAAAAATTCAAGCACCCGCTCCAGCAGTGGAGGAAAACACTAGAAGATATGTTCACCAATAATTCCGACGAATTACGTGCAGGTTCTGTCTACCCAGGCTTTTGGCCGTTCAGTTCACCCAAGAAAATCCGTAGAGCAAAATATCGAAATCCTAACAGGGGTGTCTAGCGAAAAAACTAAGTTGCCTACCCGGAACTAAGTTGAAAATGGATAACAAATTTCCGCATGTGGAATTTAGCTATACAGATTCGTTTTTTGCACCCTGCAGTGCTATTTTTGGCATTCAAAAACCACGTTGCAGATTTTCACGTTCTCTTGCTCGCTACTAGAGAACTACTAGTCCTACAGGAAAAATGAGCAGAACCCTCTGCAGTAAATTTAAAGTAGTTAAATTTTGTGCTGGGTTACGTTTTCGTTGGAGACCACAGTTTTCGAGTCATTCAAGAAAAACGTACAAAAGCGAACTTAAAACGCACCTCCACCTCACACTTATCCCTCACCACTCAGGATTTTTGGTATGTTGTTCGTGGCAGTCCCTCCTACTACAAAACTTAACTGCATTAACTTTCGTACAAAAAGGTCCTGTTCACTTTTTCTGTAAGACTAATAGTATTAGTATAGTGAGGGAGTGAATATGACAATCTCACGCGTAGTTTTTGAAGGCCAGATATGGAATTGTGGGTTGCATAAAACGACATTGGCAATGGAAGCTGAATCACCTGTATAATTCCCTCGATAACTGGACATATTTGATAATATTC
This sequence comes from Schistocerca americana, assembly GCF_021461395.2. NCBI lineage: Eukaryota > Metazoa > Arthropoda > Insecta > Orthoptera > Acrididae > Schistocerca > Schistocerca americana. The sequence continues at coordinate 316,334,620 of NC_060124.1, forward strand.
TTATCTGGTCTGCAGCCCGAACAGCAAGACGTCTTGACACAACATTTCGGCGATCCACCTAGCCGCCATCTTCAGGTAAGAATGTTCTTGCACGGACTCGCAACTGAATTCAGACTGCGAGCGGCGGCTCCTTTACACGCCGTGGATGGCAAATAGCGCGAGCGCAAGAAATCGTCGTAACTGGCCTCTAGCGAAAGCGAACATACAGCGCCCCAGAGATGGAAGCTGGCGAAATCGACATATCGCTATCAAAAATTATTCTGATGGCTGAATCAGAGACCGTGGTTTTTTAATGTCTGATAAAACAGGATTCCATATGCTACTTAAGGGTAAGCCCTTGGCTCTGTTTATAACATTGTCAGATAGCCGAATTTCAATGGATTCTTTTAAAATATAGCTCCAATAGCGAGACGCAGGGGCAACCATTTGAGTCTCTTCATACATTTTATGTCCCGTGGTAAGGCAGTGCTCTGCCACCGCAAACTGCTCAAGCTGAAAGAAATGTGTGTTATGCTGGTGCTCAACACAACGGTCCTGAATGGTACGAACTGTTAGACCAATATAAGCTTTCCCACAATCTCAGGGAATACTGTACACACCGGGCTTCCTGATAAAATTGAAATTCAACCCACCTCTCCTACTGAAATTAGGAAAATAATATATTTTCTCAAAAGTAAAAGCTCGCATGGAATTGATGGCATTTCCAACAGAGTGTTAAAAGCTTGTTTCAGACAGATAAGCAGGATTCTCAGCCACATATGCAATAACTCACTGAAAGAAGGCATTTTTTCCAGGTAGATTGAAATATGTTATTGTTAAACCAGTGCATAAAAACGGGAACAGATCCGATGTTAACAACTACCGCTCAGTCTCACTCCTGATAGTTTTATCCAAAATATTTGAAAAAGTAATATATTCAAGAGTAGCTTCACATATTACTAAAAATGAAGTACTAACAAAATGTCAATTTCGTTTTAAGAAGGGCTTTCGAACAGAAAATACTATACATGCCTTCACTGATCAAATATTAAATGCTCTGAATAACCAAAGACAACCACTTGGATTTTCTGTGATCTCTCAAAGGCTTTTGATTGTGTGAATCATGAAATTCTTGTAGATAGCTTAAGTATTGTGCTATGAGTGGGACAATGCATAAATAGTTTAATTCCAATTTAACTCCAATAATGCAGAAAGTTGAAATTAACACTACAAACAGCCTGCAAAAATCGGCAGAGTCCTCTAACTAAGGAGGTATAAAGAATGGTGTCCCACAGGGTTTATTCTTGGGTCCCTTATTGTTCTTAATATAATATTAATGACTTGCCACTCCATATTCATGAAGTTGCACAGCTAGTTCTTTTAGCTGATGATGTAAGTGTAGCAGTCATGCTAACAAACAAGAATTAGCAGAGGAAAGAATGTCTTCCAGATGACTGCTAAGTGGTTCTCTGCAAATGGACTCTTACTAAATTTTAGGAAAACACTGTATATACTGTTCTGTACAGTTAATGGCATAACACCATTGATAAATATAGACTTTGACCACAGGTTTGTTGCTAAGGCAGAATATTCAAAATTTCTGTGTGTGTGCACTGATGAGCCCATCCAAAATCATCTTGCAGACTTTTATTTAAGGAACTCCGGATATTCACAGTACCTTCGCAACACATAAATTCACTTATGAAATTTGTTGTTAATAATCCAGCCCAATTCAAAAATAATAGAAAATTACATAAGTAACACTAGAAGATAGGAAGCTTTTTGCTATTGTGGATTAAATTTGACTTTGGCATAAAAAGAGATGAATTATGCTGCTACAAATATCTTTGGTCATTTAGCAAATAGCATCAAAAATCTGACAGATAGCCAACCAGAATTTAAAAACAAATTAAAAGAATTTCTGAATGACAAATTCTTCTACTCAGTAGATGAATTTTTAGATATGAAGTAGTAACTGCAAAAACAGGACTTATACTGTGTAAAGAAATTTTTTTTTTAACTGACACCTTCCACATCGTTACTAAATGTCATAATCATGACGTATGGAACAAGTATTAATGTAATGCAACGTAACGTAACTAGTACATAGATTCCTACATTAAAAACCGAAAATGAATAATCAGATTCCCAGCCAAAACCTTTTACGGAAGTGTACTGGGAAGCAGTACGTGTTACTGACCACAGTGTCCTACCCCTAATTACCGTTACCAACTACCTTCTAAATACAAAAACACACCAGACTCTGTACTCTGGTGCTGCCTCCCAGAGTGGGGATGGCTGTCACCCGATCCTCACAAGCAACGACCTCGTGAAGCCAAACGCTTTGCCCATTCGGGAGGAAGCTAAAAATGACAGCGCCCATTACTCAGCTTCTCACCAGTTTACCGAGAAAATTTTCGAATGAGAGTTCGATGGAAAATTCTGCAGCCTGTCGTTGATTAACGACAAAACAAAGTTTTAAGAAGAGCGGGACGAGCTGTCTGTGGACCAGTCACAGTACGAAGCAGCTCTGAAAGATAAAATTCAGTGTACGTTCCCAAGCTTCCACAGCAAGAACCAAGAAAGCTATACTGATTCTGCAATCCTGCATAAACTTCCAGTTAATCACACAGACCTAACCGTGATTAGGTTATAGATAAAGGTTAATACAGGATCCTGACATGAGATAAAATTAAATAAAATCGATGAATTTCTTCTACGCTCAGTTATACGATAGACAATTAGCAGAAAAAAAAATCTAATTGCCTAGGTGAAGCTACGTAAATCATTACAAACAGTACTTTCATTAAAAGTGGATACAACAAACACCTTTCATACTGATGAATGATTGTTGTTGTCGATGTGGTCTTTAATCTGAACTGTGGTTTGATAAAACTCTATCCACTAGTCTGTTCTGTACAACTTTCTTTTTCACTATATAACGACTACAACGTACATCCATTCGAACCTACCTGCTGTAGTCAATATCACTCTCCCTTTGCAATTCCGCCCACTTGCATACAAAGTACCATCCATTACGAACTTGACATTTGCTTGATGCTTCAGTATACCTTTTGCGAGAAACACAAGCGTATCAGTAGAATTTTCACACAGCCTTCCGTGAATATCGGTTGGCTACATTTGCCAAGATCGCCCCCCCCCCTCCTCACCCAATCTATTATAGGGAGAGATTAATAATGTTAACCAGTTGCTTATGTAGATCTCTGCCCAAAGACCCATATTAACTAAACTGTATGTAACGGAATTAATGAACACTAATGTTCAGCTGAGAAATGGGTCAGCAGTTGGCAGATAATCACCAACGTTCACTAATTATTTGACCAAAATCCGTGACTCGACAACGGTGATTTCTTACCACACTCGGAATAGAAGTGAAATTGTTGTTCATTTCCGTCTATCCCAGAGACCAAGTTGAACCTAACCATGAAATCTGGCGGGTTACTACATTCATCGTGACCTGTACTGCCGGTGCTGTCCGTAAATCTGACCATCAGTGAAGTGTGAATGTGCTGGCCATGGATGGTGGCAATGGTTCATTAAGTGCATCTCTATGCACACAGCTTCTGCATCACCATGGACAAAGTCTAAACCAGAAGTCTGCTGGGAGAAGTCTCCATCTGAAGCATCCTGGCTGAAATGTATCCCAGGTGAGAGCAGAATCCCAAGTGACTCCACTGGAAGCAGAACCCGGATTGTCGAAAAAACGCAGAGCGCGTCTGTCCTGTGACCGTTTCCGGCACGTCAAGTAGCAACTGCCCGTCAGAAAAGTTGCATTAGGCATCCCGCCGGATAAAAAATAAAGCTAATGCTGCTATACTCCCTCCAACGTAGGGAAAATACCTCACTTACAGATACATGCGTCTAAAAATTTTACATCATGTTGCTCCAGCCAGTCGAAATGTCTTATTTTTGGTATATTTGGTGAGCTGTTTCCTATGGTGAGAACGCAAAAAGGTAACGCGTTTGTACTAGGTGCCGAACTAGAGGCCGAATCATATTATTTTCAGAGACTGTCTGTTTGTAGATCTCCACCTACCCTAGAAAGCTGCCCTTAAGAATGGGTCAAAAAACGCCCAAGCTTTTTAAGAATCCGCCTTCCGCCAGGGAAACGTTTTGCGACTGTCCGTTACTGTAAACTTTTAGCAGAGGGCGCCTGATCAACAACGACGCTCCAGGAAGCTAGCGGCATACAATATGCAGCTGGTGGTCCAGAGGCATTCTTCCATACCTGAGGCACGGCACCTGAGACCTGGCGTTTTACCTGTCTCCTAAGCCAGTGGGTGTTAGGACGGTTCTTCTGTTGCTACATCCTCTTTGCTCTGACGTTCACCACAGCCGTCTTAAGCCGTACACGCTACACATAAATGGCACATCTACAAGTACAGAGACCAAATAAAAGGAACAAATCACCTGCTCAATCACAGTTGTTGTATTGCAACTGGAAATAAACACGCGTTTCCGCAGTCTACCGATTTCAGTCGGATTTAACTGAAATGTAATTAATTTGCATTCTAACTGTCTCTAATTTACATATCAAAATTATAACTAATTTGCATATTAACGTACTGATGTGTGAAAAGAGACGAAGCATACTACTTTGACCCTTTTCGCATTTCCTCAAAGGGTTTCACGAGGAAAACGTCGCCTTTCTTCCAAAGATTGCTATTTTTAAGTTTTCTGAACTCCATTCTAGTCGCAATCCCTGTTGCAAATTTTCAGTTTTGCTCCCATTTCATAATGCTTCTAAATACTCTTATTACCTACCGAGCGAGGTGGCGCAGTGGTCAGCACACTGGACTCGCATTCGGGAGGACGACGGTTCAATCCCGCGGCCACCCATACCGGTTTAGGTTTTCCGTGATTTCCCTAAATCGCTCCAGGCAAATGCCGGGATGGTTCCTTTGAAAGGACACGGCCGACTTCCTTCCCCGTCCTTCCCTAACCCCATGAGACCGATGACCTCGCAGTTTGGTCTCTTCCCCCAAACAACCCAACCAACTGAATGTGTTAACAATGTGATGAGCTCCAGACGTATCCACAGATCCTTTAATGGGGTGCTGTGGAATCCTTTACTTTTGTTGTTAGCATTATTTACAGATCTTATTACGTAACCCGAAGGTGGAAGGCTGAGAGAAAGGAACTGGAAGGAACTGATGACATCATCTGCATCGGCACTTTATACGAAATCGCAGGCGACTAGTGTCAATGTATGCCGGACCGCGACTCGAACCTGGGATCTCCTGCGTGCTAAGCAGTGCGTTACCCACAGCGCCAACCGGACGTAGCGCTTATTGCAAATGCACGGACTATCCCGGCAGGCTCCTCAACCGACTCACATTCCACCTAGAGCCACCACTTATCCGCAGTACCCGTCCATGTCGTCTGCGCTTGCTAATTTTAGATTTCTGCTGGAGGTCGAACGAAAATATGCATCTGTACTGATTATTGTGGATTCATAGCACATTAGGCATTATCAGTTTTATTAATGCATGGTGTTTGTTCTTCCGGATATGTCCCAAAAAAACAGAGACCACACATTCATAAAATTTATAATTAATCCACATTCCAAAAGGACTACAGTTCCAAGGCTTTGACATTGTTGGTAGGAATACTCTTTTTGAAATCCAGAAGGTATCAGTCCATACAATACAACGTGCAAGGTGCAAGGACTACGAAGATAAATTGGGGCTTGTATGTGGGCATATAGACAGTCGTTCATCCCTTGCTCTGTTTGCGAGTAGAACAGGGAAGGATATAAGTAGTAGCGGTACAGGGCACCCTCCGCCACGCACCGCACGCTGGCTTGCGGTGTATCTGTGTACATGTAGACGTATATGTTAACCACAACTTGAACAGAAACCAGACTGCAGTTACAAATGTTAAACTACAAAAAGGAAAGAATAGTTGAGAAGCGAATGAGACGGGGTAGTAACCAGTCGCCAATGTATTTGAATCTGAGCAAACATTTAAGGAAACCAATGAGAAATTTGGAAAGGGAACTCAAGTTCAGGGAGAAGAAATAAAACGTTTTAGGTTCACTGATGACACCATTATTGTGTCAGAGACGGCGAAGGGTTCAGCTGAAGAGTAAGGATCGCGTCTCGTAAAGAAGTTATTAAGGCGTCATCAACAACAGTAAAACTATGATAATGGAATGCTGACGAGTTCAGAAAGGTAATATTGTGGGAATTAGATTAGGAAATGAGATACTAAGAGTAGTCGAAGGTTTTTACTGTTTGGGAACAAAATAACTAACGATGGCCCAAGTAGGGGGATGCAAAACGCAAACCGGCAATAGGAAGTAAAGCTGTACTGTAAAAGAGAAATTTGTTAACGATGAATATATAAGTAAGAGTTAGAAAGTAATTTCAGAATGTATTTGTCTGAAGCACAGCCATGTACGTAAGTGAGACGTGGACGATAATCTGTTTTGGTGCCACATATCGGTACCGCGTATGTGATTCGGGACGCACAAAACTACAGTCCACTCACTAAGTGTTCGTTACCTCTATCACTTATAACAAGGCGAAAATCCCCATTAATGCACGAGTACAAAATAAACGCCCAGTCTTTGGAAGCGGTAACGTCCGTCAAGTACCTAGGTGTGACTATTCGAAATGATGTCAAATGGAATGATCAGATTACACAAGTAATGGGTAAGGCGAACTCTAGATTGCGGTTAATAGGTAGAATCCTGAAACGATGCAGTCCTTCAACAAAGGAGATAGCTTACAGTACGTTAGTTCGTCCAGTCTTGGAGTATTGTTCATCTGTATGGGATACTTACCAGTTGGGTCTGATTCGAGAGATTGAGAAGGTCCCAAGAAGAGCGCAAGATTCGTGTCTGGTACTTTTAGCCATCGTGAGAGCATTACAAATTTCATAGAAAGTTTGAAGTGGGACACACTTACAGATAAACGGCGCGCTAAACGGAAGGGGCTCCTCACTAAATTCCGAAATCCGATCTTCAGTGAGGATGTAGAGCACATATTATTACCACCAACTTCCAAATCGCTCAATGATCACCATTCAAAGATAAGGGAAATGAGAGCTCGTACTGAGGCGTTCAGATAGTCGTTTGTCCCTCGCGCGATCCGTGAGTGGAACAGAGGGGGGGATATGACTGGCGTGAATCGTACCCTCCGCCACACATCGCTTGGTGGCTAGTGGAGTACATATGTAGATGAAGATGACCATTTCCAAATCGTCCTGCGAAAATCTGCGTCGGCTACGCATCCAACTTGCTTGTCCTCTTTGGAAATCTTGCGTGTTCACGATCGGCTGCGTTAAATCCTTTGCATTCCTCGCATCCCAGACAAACGGGATTATTCTTCACGTCTAAGGATGCAGGAAATCGCGAGACAAAAACGTTTCCTTGCAGACCGGTGAGAACGCCGAGGTCAGTATCCGAGCGTGCGAATACGGTCGCTTTTGAAGTGCGCCTGACTAATCTGTCCAACTCGGAAGGTACACTTGTCGCATTATGTAAATCGAGCAAGTTTCCGCAGTTTTTATTGTGTTATTAAGGAAACGGCTTCTGACTCAATCAAAAAAAGGAAAGAGCTTCGGTCGACAGGAGAGTTACTTTATAATTGAAGGTCCCCACTTCCTTCGTTGCCTTGCAAGAGAAACGCTTTGAGGCATGTTACGCCCGGCACTCACTGACCGCTACAGGCAAACTGCAGCAGAATGCCACTATAGGCTCTCTAAACGTCATTGCAGAGCCTCTACTTAGACAGAGTGAGACCAATGGTGATAGTGACGTTGATTGGGGTGAGACTTCACTTTTTTTATGTCTTGTGTTCACTGTGGCTGAAGCATAACGCGTGGTGCTGTTGTAGACCGATTATAGCGCTGCCAATGAAGTTAACCAGGAAAACAGAAGACGTAAAATTGTTTTGTAGAAATCGACAGATCGTTCCATAAAATTTCCGGCAACTTTCTGCCAAGATATTTGGATGGAGAGTCTTACCGCCATTTTTAGGTGAACACTGACGAAAATATATCACGCTCACGTATTTAAGATCCCGGCGTGACTTATCCAGTTCGTGTTGCGTATGTCTTGCAAGTCTGTGCGCCGCACATCCTCCACGCTCGTTGCGAAAGCTCGCCTCATCCTTATCAAATCGATTCTCTCCGACTGGTAAAAATTCAGAACGACGGCAGCTAGGCGGAGCACGAAGTTTTTCTAAAAGAGGATTCCGCACAGAATTTAGCTGGAAGCTGCCGTCTCGATTAATAAGAGATTGTATTTCCGGTAGTTCGTTGACGATGGAGCTCCAGAAGTTTCATGTACTGACCACAATTCTTGTTTCATGACATTTCATCAAATGATCAGTGGAAATACAATGTTCGGGGAAAGTAGACTTATGAAGGAGGCGGGTATGCCACCATTGTTCTGCACTGCAGTCCTGCGTAGTGAGTGTCGTTTGCCTATATACGATTATTTACTACGTTCAATATTGAACGTCACTCCCCCTATAACTCCTGCAAAGTAGAAGTTTGAAAAGTGTGTCGGTGTATGTGTGAAGATAAACTATAATAATCATAGTATGAAGGCTTTCACGACCGGATGACATATCTTCTGGTAAACCTTACGGGATATACGGTCGTGGTCCATGAAACTCTTCAGCTCCTAACGTTTCGTCCAGAGCTGCGCTGGACATCTTCAGAGGGGTGTTTCTCCTCCAGTCGGCAAGACTCATCGGAGGAGAAACACCCCTCTGAAGATGTCCAGCGCAGCTCTGGACGAAACGTTAGGAGCTGAAGAGTTTCATGGACCACGACCGTATATCCCGCAAGGTTTACCAGAAGATAAACTATAATAATGCCTACCGCCACCAGATGGTGTTGCTGCTTCCCCGTAGGTGGCGCACTTCAGCAACTCTTGTTCCCGCTTGCAAGTTAACTGGTGGATATCGACAGGGCAAAATGGAAGCAGACAAGCACGTGCAACGGCGGACATTGTGGTTTCTGTGGGGGGAAGAAGTAGTTGCTTCAGACATCCACCAGAGGTTGGTTGCCATATGTGAGGAAAAAGCCCTAGGCCACAGACCCAGGCTTCAATGGGTATCGAGACTTCAGAAAAGAAACTCCAGTCTGCGGAGTGGAAGCTTACTGGGAGTCCTCGTCACAATATGTCACGGCCGCAACTGACTTTTCTTGCAGAAAAAAGTAACGACTGTGTTCTGTGATCAGGAAATGACGCTGCCGGTGTACTGATTCTCTCCCAATATAACCCTCAACAGTGATCGGTACTGCAGTTTATTGCACCAACTTCGCCGACGCATTCAACAACGCTGCCACTGAAACGAGGTCGTGGCGCTCTGCTCCAACACGACAATGTACGGCTACATGCCAGTCGCCAGACCATTACCATCATGCATGAACTAGGTTCTACTGTGCTGCCACATCATCCATATCCGCCAGACTTGCTCCAAGTGACTTTGCCCTATTCCATGCATTGAAAGAGGTCATACAGGGTCATAAACTCACCACCAATGACGTCCTTCATGCAGGTGTCTGCTAGCGACACCGGTATACCCCCCAAAGACCAGTTCGCTACGCAAATACGGAATTTGACAAGGATGGCAAGCCGAAGGGGTAGCCGCGCGGTCTAGGGCGCCTTATCATGGTTTGCGACGCTCCCCTTGTCGGAGGTTCGAGTCCTCCCTCGGTGTGTAACTGACGTGAGCAGCTGCAGGTAAGACACGAAAAAAGTACGAAGAGAGAAGCAAATGGCTTCGAATGTCTTTCAGTTCTAACGTACCTCCACTTCTTCTGGCTATTGATGGCGGAGACTTGCCATGAGTGATAATTTGCGCAATGGATATTTCAACATTACTGAAGTCGCCCTGACACTTACACGTCCCCCAGTAGGAGTGCGTTATTCTCATTCATTATATAAACTGTCATGTGATAACCTACCCGTTTCCTAATCTACTCCTGTGAATAAGATAGAATGTCAGGATAAGCCGACAAAATCCAGTCCTCCTTTTAACGAATAGGTTATAAAATGTACACAAAAGACGAGATTAATTGGTACAGGAAACCTTTATCTACTAAAGGACAAATGCTGTGATTTTAACACATTTATTCGTCATAAAAAGAATTCAAAGAAACTAAATAATCAAACTTCCACGAAGATTAAAACTGTATGCCGGACCGAGACTCTAACTCGGGACCTTCACCTTTCGCGGGCAAGTGCTCTACCAATTCTGAAAGGTTCGCAGGAGAGCTTCTGTGAAGTTTGGAAGGTAGGAGACGAGGTACTGGCAGAACTAAAGCTGTGAGGACGGGGCGTGAGTCGTGCTTGGGTAGCTCAGTTGGTAGAGCACTTGCCCGCGAAAGGCAAGGGTCCCGAGTTCGAGTCTCGGTCGGGCACACAGTTTTAATCTGCCAGGAAGTTTCATATCAGCGCGCACTCCGCTGCAGGGTGAAAATCTCATTCTGGAAACTAAATAATGATTACAGATCTCAGGTTCTCCCTGTATTAATACTGGCCCTTAAGACCTGTCTGGCTCTGCCCAATAATGTACTCGAGATCTGTGATTAGGTGCGGAGTAACTGACATCCCCCGTTGTACTAAATAGCAAGAACGAACTACTATCTCAATGAGTAGTGTGAAACCTCAGAGCAGAACGGAGTCGAATACGTGATTCACCAATGTAAATTCACTTTCCTACACGCCGGTGCATAAGCAAGATCACCGTAATGAGCAGAAGCTATAACCGCTGAACTTCTCGCCTCAGCGGGATAATAGCAAAATTGTACTTCACCAAAATTACAGCCGAAGACGTCCGTCGACTGCCGTGGTCCTCCAGGACGACTCTCCTGCTCCACGGCCCCGCAACGACTCCACTTTTTACTTCTCTCCTCTTTTCACTGCTCAAAGTCTTTTCTCCCCCTTAAATTTGGGTAGCGAATCATCTTTCCGGAAGGCGCTCGTTTCTCAGTGCCGACCAATCGCAGTTTAGAATCCCAATCGAAGTTTCTGGAAGTTCTTTCTATGTCTGTAGGAAAGTACGCGAATACCTGCTGCCATGTGTTTTTGGCTGACCAGGCCGTTTTCTCACGCCTGCATGCCGGTCACGTGATCCCGTTTTGCAGGTGGTCCAGCTCACGGGCGGTCCCGGGATCAGCGCCGGAAGCGGCTGTGCCCTCCTATTGTCCGAAGGAATGTGTGAGCTTCCTGTGTCCTTCTGTTTTACCACGAGTTTCAAAGCTCTGCTTGTTCCCCAGTCACCCAACATACAGACATTATATGATAAATTAAGTGTGCTAGACGACGTCAGTCACATACATGTTTTTAATGAACGAGCACAAACCTGTCTTTTCTATCATTGAATGGGCTTATGTCGTACTGGATGTAAACGAGGTTTGTAAGTTGTAAAATAGCGCCACCTTACACAGTTTATAAACAGAATGAAATAATGTACGGTAAAACTCCGGCAAATAAACCCCTTAGGGGACCAAACGGTAAACATAACATGCTTTCGTTCTTGGCTAACATAGTGTCGTAATTAAAAACAAGAGCTATAAAAATTCCTAAATTAAAGACAGGGTAATTTCTATGTCTAAGCTATGTGTGACGTAAAAGCGTATTGCAGGGATTTCACCGTATAATTAAATACTGAACCTACTGGGAGTATTACTTAGAGCAAGTGGTCTAGTAATGTCTGAATTTCTTTCACACTCGATTCCGAAGAATACATTTCAGTACTCCAGCTGTCATGTGCGACGTTGATAACGGGGCGATCAACGACAGAATATACGAAGCCATCCAAGCGTGACATTTTCTCTTGTTCTGCATCCCGCCAGCGTTCGGCGTGACGTGTGACAAAGCTTTGTGCATTACTTCCAGTACGTCTGGTAGCTTATGTGTTGTTACTTTTCGTGATAAATCCCATAAGTTGGTTCTAGGTAAATTCTGTTGGGTTCAGTTCGCAGCGGTATTGCAGCAACTGTGAAAATCCAGTATTTGTTGTACGGTGTGCTCGATGGCGTGAAAATTACTATTTTCATGTTCCTATGACGCTCATTATAACTCGTGTGATACCACATCTGTGATATAAAACAAATAAAGCGTTGCGTCCTAAAAATTTAATTTGTAGTCTTTTTAATTTAAACAATCTGTATTAACAATCTTTTATAAGATATCAATAATGAACAACTTACAAGTGGAATGCAGAGTAGAATATTGCGTGCGATATTTAATTACAAAGAAGAAGACGTGCATTATTCATAAAAAATGATTGACGTGTTAATCACCATGTACCTGATGAATTTTATATTTAAATGATGTATGTATTCGAACTGAACGAAAATAAAAGAAAGACCACAAAGAGTTTCGGACCATCGATTCACAGGTTACCCAGTAATTATTCTGTAACGCTAGCGAATAAACCACGCATCGCGTTTGTAGTAACCCCTTAGCTTTAGTAAATACGCTTTCTCGAAAACTTCAAGGGCGATTTTCTCTGTAATCTTGTGAAAAGCAATAAGAAAAATTAGTTTCTTGTCATTTTTTAACTATGTTCCATGCGCGTGTTTCACAACGGAGCAAGAATCAGCGTCAGCCATTTTCACAGTATGTGTTAAATAATAGTGCTACAATCATAGCACAACTACTGTTCACAGAGACTGTGACTGTCCTCGATTTTTTAACTAACACTACGTAGCTAAAGTACGAATAAGACGAACCTTGGTGGCTGTTAATATATTAGAATATCTTAAAGTTTCTTTTACAGTAACGTAGTAATAAGGTAATTAATACGTAAGTAGGACCTATTTCAAAGGGCGTAACAATACCGGTGTGAGGGTGCTGTGACTGCGACCAGCCATTGCGTTTGAATTTGTTTAAATCAGGTTTATTCTTATTTTGAACGAAGTATAGTTTCCGCCATCCGGCACAAACGATGGGGGTTCTCAATACCTTAACCCACCGTGGTATACCATCTCGTATGCCGATAATCTGCAAACAGAACTGTGTTCTTGAACGATGGATATTCGTCTCAGCAAGTACCGAAAGCGCTACAGTCGTAAAACGAAAGAACAAGAAAGAGGATGAAGCTTTGAAAACAACTGCTTATCTCTATATGCTGGAAATGTTTCAGCGAACGTAGGCAAAATATTAAGAAGACATTAAGTTGAAGTAATCTTTTGTCCTCCTTCCAAAATCTCATTGCTTTTGGGATCTATTAAAGACGACTTAAGAGTTTCGCAAGAGAGTTGTTCACTGGATACCGTGCCAAATATTATTTGAAGCATTAAAAAATGATTGGCACTAAATTTTTTTTGTATTCAAAGGAACCATTTAATGAACAAACGAATACAGATTGTAATACATGTATTTCCCCAGCATTTCCTTTTGGACATTTGTGGTGAGGTTCTATGGGACCAAACTGCTGAGGTTTTGGTCCCCAGGCTTACACACTAATTAAACTAACTTACGCTAAGGATGATGGCTGGCCAGTGCTGTCAAAATTAAATGTACTGGTAAAACTGTTGTCCGGTGTCGTCACTGAGATGTAACGCGTAACGCGCGCTAGAAAACGTTTCCTTATCATCGCACTCGACTGTACTCGGACAGCTTGTCTTCCATCCACGTGAAACGAAATCCAGTGAGAGTCTGGCAGACACTGTAATGTTTACATCAGGTTTATTCTTACGTGGAAAGCAGTATTCTAGTTTGTAAATACAGGTCTGTGTTAGTGGGCTATCGAAACACTGAATGCTCAAGTCCATCTTCACTCTTACTTCGCACCAAGACGTCTGAAAAAGGATGTTGTAGTAATTGTATCAGCATACTTCAATCACGCTGGAAAACAGAAACGCATTCATTCAATCAGCGCATCTAAGACGTCAACTGGTTGCACGTGCCGGCGAGGTTTTACATACGTGACCTCATTGCATGTTCGTCAGTCTTCACCCGAAGATGGTCAGAAGACTCTGGACCGAAACACTGTGGCAGCAAGTTGCAGACATTTTGCAGTTTTCCCAAAATCTTATGAAACAGTCTGTATGCAGAGAAAATTTTAAATTTCACAACCGACAAATTATTCATTTCTTTATTAAATACGCATCTTGTGCTACGATACGCCATTTATGTAACCAATAACATTTCGTGGTATGTACTACTGTTCCAAGTCTATTTGGTGTTGCAGTGTACAGTTTGTTTGTTATTAGCAAATGAATGAATAAAAAAAGGCACTGTGTTACTAGCAAACAATTGTCCTACGATGATAAGCTCGCACGACAAAAATTTTTCACCCCAATGCGCACGCACAGATGAATTGTTAAGCCTTTGGTACACCGGTCGTGTCATGTGCTCAGCCGTGTGCGCTCTGCATCAGTGGAAGTGTAAGGCAGTAGCGATCTGTCAGATATTTATGTTTCAAGTGGACATTATATGTAAACATGGGTAAATGTAAAGACATGACTAAGTGGCAAAAGGGGCAATCGTGTTTAGTCATGTCCATGTCCATATGGTGTGTGAAATTGCTGAATTTGTTGGTGTTGTATTGCGGACTGTTCAATGTGTCTGCTAGCAGGCCAGGAAACACGACGTAAGAACTGTAGTCAGAAAAGGATCCTGAATGAGAGGGACCAGAGATACGTTTCACTGCTTGTGACTCAAAATTGCTTCCCATCCAACAGAAATTGCTGAAGGCAGTGAATGAAGGTCCGTCCCCACCTGTCAGTAAGTGAAAATTGTGGCGAGAACTTCAAGCAATTAACAATTGGAGTCAGTAGACTCGCGCAGTCAGCCTAGCATAATTCAATGGCCAGCCAGTGACCGACAGGGCATGCAGTGCAGATGTTTCAATGAAGAATTTGTTACATTTTCAACTGCGTTTCTCTGGATTCTCGCGGCTCTCATCTCACCTCCACACCCTCTCGCACCATCCTGGCTCATAACTAACCCACCCTCCACTAGGATGCTACCTCTTGGTCGAAATATTGTTCGTAAGTAAATTGTGTTTCAGAGTCATAAGAATGGAAGTTGAGATGTAAATGCTGTAGAGACCAGTGATGGATTTGTACCACACAGAACATCATACTCTTTTACATGACAACTATAAATGCTGATAAAAGTTTATAAGTTATGCTCCGTATGCCAGTAGTTGAAACTATATAGCCATAAATTAAGGGGATATTGTTAACAAGGATGCGATAGAATAACAGAAGAACCAATGCGTCAAGCAGGCTTAAACCATTCCCTATCAATGATATCACATGTAAAGCATGCTTGTAACACTACTGTCATTCTGCAGTTTGTCTACTGGGGCAATAAGGAGAAGTACACCTTCAAGACAATAAAGACTGCGAACAAGGTCATAAAATATTGTCTGTGCATAGTTTTAATTATATACCTATAGAACAGTAAAAGACTGTTAATGCAGACTACACAAGTATTGCATAGAAGTTGTGCTATGTGATTCTCATATTACCTGGCAGTTTTTATGTTCCCTGCTATATGCTTCTATTGTGCTGTAATCTGGTAAGCACCCAGTCGTTTGCTAAAGTGCTAGAAAGTCTAATTGACAAGTGCTAGGTCCTCTTCCCACAAGATGGGAGATGAAGATTTGAATATAGTAACTAGGTTCCAATGGATGTAGGTTGCAATAGTTACACAGAAATGAAGAGACTTGCACAGCACAGATTAGCATGGAGAGCTGCATCGTCTTTGGACTGAAGCCCACCACAACTACTATACATTTAATTTTGGTTCACCCTTAGGAAAACTAGAATAGACACACACTCTTTCTCAACGTCACAGTTTCTTATTTTAACTACTTTAAAATCAACAAAATTGTTTGGAGATTTCATAATATAACAGTAATAAAATAGACTGCTTTATATAAATCTTACCTGCAGTTGGTAAAGGCTCCAAATGCATATACATTCCTTACTGACTGGCAGAATTCTCCCGCTATACTGACTTATATGACTGTCATACAGCCATATAAATTAGCCGAATTATTTCTCTATATTAATCAGCACATAAAGTTCCTATTGCTACTACGGTGCGTTTAGACCTCTGTGGTACCCTCGTATGAAAAGTAACTTTCCCTCCAACGAAAAATTTCTATCTGAATCCGCAGCAACAATTCAAGACCATTATTGTTACTAAAAAATAAAAGTGTGAATATCAAGTAATATGAAAGTTTTGGTCTTAGCACAAAATGTAGACAAGATCATTATATCAGGGCTATGTGGCTGTCATGGCTGTCGATGTTAGCAACATGCACAGTATGCTACTCTCACTCAATACATATTCCTATACTTTGACTTATACGAAAGCTTGTGTAGCTCGAGCCACTTTTTGGAATGAAGATCTTTGTACTCACGAGTAGTACTCTTTGCCCCATTTTGCACTCAATTGTTGGGGCCGCTGGTGGAGGAAATGCACTCTGCTGTGAGTGTTTAGGTGGGGCAGGTATTATCAATTTCGACTGGGGTAGGCAGCATCTGATTTTAATAGTGTTGATTCGTACTGGCTCTTTGCTCAAGAGCTGAGTCCATGGTTTCTGCAATCGTACCTTTACACATTAGTTCTTCGGTTTCTCTGGGCACTGCAAACTATAAAATGACTTTGAAACACATGTGGTAGTTCGAATATAATGACACTTTGTGAAAGTTCTGTTAATAATCTTAGTTTCCTAGCAGAATAGCTAACATCTCACACTTTGGTATTTAGTCTTCTCTGTCTTATTACATAAATGTGTGTATTATCACACATGTGGTGGTCCTTGTGTCACTGTAATTTTGACTGCAAAGTGAATCTTGTGGCCAAGGCATCAATGTGAGTTCTCTGTCATGACCATCAAATCACTTTAGTTAGCACAGTTCTGGCCTTGTGACAATGACAGTGCTCCTGCTGGAAGATGCCATCGCCATTCTGGATGACATCAAGCATGAAGGGATGCAGATGATAGGCAATAACATTCGCAGAGTCCACAGCCACCATGATTCCTTCAGTTACTACCACAGGTCCCACACATGTTTCTAGCAGTTGTTCACCTGAACAATGATGAATCTGGACACGACCCTCGGCTTACTATAACAGGAAAAGTGATTCATCCAACCAGGCAATATATTTCCATCGATCTATGATACAATCTCGATGATACCATGCCCAGTGCAATCGTAACTGACAATATGATTGCATGAACATGAGTATACATAGGGTTTGCCTGCCACAGTGGCCGATGTTCAACAGTGTGTGCTGAACAGCATGCTATTAAACACATGTGGCTGCAACAGCATTGTACTCTACTGTCAGATCTGCCACAGGTCGTCGCCAATCCTTCCTTGCAGAGTGAGAGGGCCACCAACCTCTGCTTTCTGTGATCAGGTGTGGAAGTTCAACATATTGTCGTTGTGGTTTCATTGTTTTTCTACCTCTTTCTATAACTGCTCACTGCATCCGAGATACTCGCACCCAGGCATCAAGGCATAAAAATCTGCCCTTTGTCAAAGCAGTTTGCGTCAGAGGCCACTATTGATGCTGGAATGATTTCTCATTCTTCCGTGGTCCGATTATAAATGGTGTTAACGATAACAATATACAACATACCAAAGTGGTGTATGGGAAGTCGACACAAACGATTTGATGTACACACCTTTGACTATTAAGCTGGAAAACAACCTCAGAATGCTTAACCTAGAGCGCTTGTTTGTTCTGACAGGTTAATATCCTCTTGTCCTACTACACCAACGGCTTTTTTGTGCACTTGCAAATTGTAAAATTGACGTTTGTGTATATGTTACCTCACAGTTATGTAAATTTAAACAGTGCAAAAAAAATAATAGTTTTGTTTCTCTGACCTTCTTATTAAGAAACAACTGCACTTGTAAGTTTTAAATCGCATTGGAAATGTATGTAGTTTTTTTCATAATTTGTTCAAAAGTCTTTTACTTTTTTTACTCTGAAAGGGTAAAAAACTAATGGCGTAAGTGTGTTGTTGGCTAAGTGGTACAGTGTGTGACTAGCAGTCCAGACACATTCGGTCACTACTACAATCCTCAGCCAGTTCCCCTTCTTCTTTCGTTGCCACCCCCTACACATCTGGCAGTGATTTGCTAATGTGAAAAGTTGATTTGCATCTAATGAGCTATGTCTGATCTGATTAAGTATCCAAAAGTGGTGCATCCACCCTTCAACTTTTGACGTCTACTGTAGTAAAGTTTAATGAAATATCTAATGTCTGTGGAGGACGCACAACCCATTTTTTCAAGAGCTGAAACAGAAGAAGGTCGTGATGTTGAACACTGAGATCTGGAGTGAAATCGCCGTTTAAGGTTATTCCAGATGTGTCCCACTGGGTTCAGGTCAGGACTCTTGGCAGCCCATCCCATCCTATTCCATTTCAGGATTGTTACTGTCGTAAATCATTGCTTTATGACAGGGTGCACTGCTACACTGAAACTATCATCATCTACAAATTGTTCCCCAACTATACACCGTATTCATTGCTGTAAAATATGTTCATCTCCTTCCACATTTAGAATCTTCCAAAGTGCAAGGAGATTGCACCCTAATGAAGAACAACCCTAGTCAAGAATTAACAAATTATTGTATCAATAATAATGATAATATTGTTGAGCCACAAGAATTTTCTAATTAACAAAGAAGAAACCACCAAATCAAAGAATGATTTAATTTGTAGAAGAGCCATTGAAGTTCATTCTGAAAAAGTATTCAAGATTTTTGAGAGCAGCTGAGTTAGAAGATTATTATGAAAAATGAATGAATAAACTAATAACTAAAGTAGAAGAAATGCAAAGGAAAAAAATAGTTGGTCTTTGTATTTATTTTATATAGATTGTTCATAGTTTAATGTTAATAAACACAATCAATTTTGCTCTTCATGTATCGATTTCCCAAAATTAATGATACATAGAAAGCTATAGTTAACATAAAAAACAAAGATCAAAATGTATTCTTTGTTCAATATAATCAGCTGCACATACACCAAATGATCATGTAGAAAGAGTTAATAATCATAAAAAATTGGATTAAAATTAGATGAAATTTTGGAAAAGAGAAGACTACCACCCACATTCAGTTAACAGATATTCCAAAATTTGAAAAGAACTCAAATACTTCAATTAATGTTTATGCACATGAAAACAATGAAGAAGAAGAAAAATTATTGTATATCCTCTTTACCATCCTCAAAATAAGCAAGAAACAGAAGCCTCGGTAGAGTGGTCTCTATGGTCGGAAACCTGCTATATGTATAGCTCTGACTCGCCTTCACAGAAGAGAACGTCTTGAGTGGAGTCGTCAACATGCCACCTAGACGGTCGAACAGTGGCCTATGTTCTTCTCACAGATGAGTTGTGATTTGGTCTGGAGAGTGATTCTCGGCGGATTTGAATCTGAAGGGAACCTGGAACAGGATTTCGGGACCCAAACACTGTGGAAAGTGACCGATGTCGAGGAGGATCCCTAATGGTGTGGGTGGGGATTATTTTGACCATTCGAACACCTCTTCATGAAACTGAATGGGTGAATCGGTAAGGTTTAAGTGCTGCCAGGTATCGTGACGAAATCTTGGGACCTCAAGTACGGTTGTTACGGGATACTGGGGACCCAGACTTCGTACTGATGGACGATGATGCTCGAACTCGTAGAACACTGGTGGTAGATGTTTTCTTGGAATCGGAAGATATGTCGTGGTCTGCTCACTCTCCCGATTTGAACCCCATAGGTCACGTCTGGAATGCCGTAGGGAGAACGGGTTGCATCACGTCAGCATCCACCAACCACTCTCTAAGACCTGTGAACAGCTCTGCAGGAAGAATGGGCATTATTGAATCAGCAAGAGAATGATGACTTCATTCACAGCGTGCCCCATCATTGCCAGGCCTGTATTGCTACCATACTGACCACATTACCCAGTTGTCGGAATGTGTGTGCAAATCCGTTAAGTTGGAAAAAATGAAGAACAGTTTTGGCTACCGTTATGCGTGTTGCAGTTGTTTAGGTTCTGTATTCTTTACACTGTTTCTACTTTACTATCATCTGTTTATACTATTTAGAAGCAAAATAAACGCAACTTCGCAAAATTTCCGTTTTGGACACCAGTGTGGGTTAGGAAACGAGACATTAAAAATATTAGTAGATGAGTTTTGCATTTTGGGAACCAAAACAGTTGACGATCGCTAAAGTAGAGAGGATATAAAATGTAGACGAAATGGTAACAAAAGCGTTTGCCAAGAAGAAAAAATTGTTAAAATCTAATATAAATTTAAATGTTAGGAACTATTTTCTGAAGGTATTTGTCTGTAGACTTGCCACGTATGGAAGTGTAACATGGACGATAAATGCTTTAGACAAGAAGAAAATGGACGATTTTGAAATGTGGTGCTACAAAAGAATGCTGAAGGTTAGATGGCTAGATCACATAACTGATGTGGAGATATTGAAAAAAATAGAGGAGGCGAGGAATTGGTGGCACAACTAGACTAACAGAAGGGCTTAGTTGATAGGATACATTGTCAGACATAGAGGGTTCACCAATTTAGTACTGGTGGGAAATGTGGGGTAAAACTCATAGAGAGAGGCCAAGAGATGACTACAGTAAGCAAATTCAGTAAGATGTGGGTTGCAGTAGTTTCTCAGAGATGAAGAGGCTAGCACAGGATAGACTGGCATTGAGAGCTGCACCAAACTAGTCTTCAGACTGAAGACCACCACAAAAACTTCCTATTTAAGAAACAGAATGCTTAAGCTACACTAGGATGTTCGAGAAATCATATGTATCACAAAAAAATCACCACAGATTTTCCACAGCTTTCTCCTTGTTAATGATTAACAATTTATTTAAATTAGTAGGCGGAATTAGTTCTTTCAAAAGGTGACACAAACATTATTGTTAAGAGTAGCAAAGAGGCATCAGTCGTTCCATTCACTCCACAGCAGTGGATTAATTTTTCAGTGTTCCATATTATGAATTGCTCTTGGTTGCATGTTACAGTAGTTACTCTTAACCGTTTTTCAAGATAGCCCATCTCCCTGATGACAGGTGTCCTGTCTTTGGAGGAAAAGGGTCCTTATATAGTGTTATAATAAACGCGTTACTAGTGTAAACTTCACACCGATGCCCTTGTGCATCGCTGTCGGACTAATTACTCCTGACAAGCACTATTCGTATAAGGAACAATGGGGAAATGAAAATCAGTTGCTGTCCTCGAGATCATCTGCATTTTTATAAGCATCGTGTAAAATCATTTCCTGCTACTTGTTTCGTGTTGCACGCACCGGGTTGTGACTCGACACGTAACACGTTGGGTGCACCGTAAATGGTAACTAGTCAAAGCTTCTGTATTCTTACGGTGCAGTAAATTAACAACATATTACATTGTGTTGACAAAGTGATAAAAATCAGAATGACGAAGTGGGCTCTAAATAACAGTGTAGTGTGCGAGCAGGATTATTTTTAAGTAACTCTGCAGCAACTGCTTTCTCACGTTACGTCCGTGGGACGGAATAGCTGCTTCGTAGCGCAGGAAGCAACACACACACACACACACACACACACACACAAAGCTTTTTCATTTCAGCATGTAGCCGTGATGTAAATGAATAAAAATTACTTTAATCATGAAAGACAAATACAGTTACTACTAACAGCTGCTGAGGCTCGATACAGAAGTAACTTCCTTATGCTGCGTAAGTCTGTGTCCTTCCACCCCTTCGGCCTTGCGTTTCCGCTATTCATAAATACTTTTTCGGACTGGCAAAGAATCCACGCATAAGTAAAATTAATTCTTCCAATGTAAGTACTGTCAGTGTAAGCACATCTTCGTGACAAGAAAACTGTAGAACAATGAGATTGCACTTTTGCATTATTGAGTTAATTTTTACAGATATTGAGGCAGTTGGAATCACTGAACTGAAACAATTATTCTAAAAAAAAGTCCAAGTCTTCATGTAATAAGCAAAAGTAAGGGAAGTGCCTCTTCATTCGTGCCCTCGAACTTGAAAGATCTGTCAGCAGCCTAATTCACTGAAGAACATATCTCCTTCTTCTTAAGGGAAAACAGGAATCTTTCACGTAAGTGCAAACTGAAATAAATATCTTCTTGAGTTACGTGGAGAAAATGTAAACGTCTTGAATCGGATACAACGGCCCTCTAGAAAAACAACTGCTCTCTACATATAAATCCCTTATAGGGAAATGATATTGTCCTAACTCCTTCTTCTTCTGCTTTTTCGACCTCAAGTCAATCACTAATAACAATAAAAATCAACAAAATTAAAAGCAACTTTTTGTAAGAAATTATATTTTGGTAAACTTGGAGAGGACTACGAAAGAAAATTTCTTCTGCAGGCGTGTGAGTCCTTTGCTACGGAGTTTAAAGTGCAGATTTTCAGGTGACAATAGATACTTGTCTGTATGTTTCCTTTCCTTACATCCTCCAATTGTAATGTTTCTGAACGCTGTTTGAAAGGCTATTTTTGAAACTTTTTGAAAGGTCACCTACATCGCATGCGTTTCTGTAAGATCTTAAGTCCGACCTACCTCTGCCAGTAGCGTCATCGGATGCAATATGGAGTGGCATGTGTTCAGCACACCACACTCCCAGTCGCTGCCTGGTTTCTTGACCTTCGGAACATTATAGTCCGATCCACGAACGATGACGGTTGGCGCATGTCGAGGCATGGACGAGGATTGCATTGTTGACGATTCCAAGCGACAGTTTCGGTATGCGCATGGCTTTGAGCACTGTGGGACTTAACATCTGAGGTCATCAATCCCCTAGAACTTAGAACTACTTAAACCTAACTAACCTAAGGACATTACGCACATCCATACCCGAGGCAGGATTCGAACCTGCGACCGTAGCGGTAGCGCGGTTCCGGGCTGAAGCGCCTAGAACCGCTAGGCCACAGCGGCCGGCCGCATGTGCGTGCTTTCCGCTTGAAGACTTGAAGATTTTCCTGGAAATTATGTCTCTACCTTGCTTATGCGGGATGTATCACTCACCACCACCACCATCAGCGATGACAACTCGCAGCAGCTGGAATAAAAATTCACTAAACAGTTCGGTACGTTCACTTTTAATGCTCACATTAGCTACGACATTCAGAACAGACCACGTAAGAAACTACCGAACACTCATTGGCTGTCGGAGAATGCGTGACGTAGGTACGCAGAACAATCCTAAACTCGACCGCCATCGTTCATGACTCCAGCTATAGTATTCGCTCAAGCAGCATCTTCGCTCGGCCGACTACACCCCATTCCAGTCCTCCCACCAAGGAAAAGTCCTTGGCAGTACCAGGAATCGAACCCGGATCCCCCGCATGGCAGTCAGCCACACTGACTACTTTTGTTATTCAGTATTTCTTTGTTATAATTTCTACTTCATAAAAAATATAGAATGTACATAAACGTAAAAGGTTGTTATACTCAACTATGGAAGTGGACAATTGGCAACATACACGGTGTATTTAGTAACAAAAGTTACACAGACCCCAGCGTAAAATCCCAACTCCTCTTAGTGCAGTAGGCTAATAAAGTATACAGGTGTTTGAGGAGGTAAATATTTTAGTAGGTGTTAACAGACTAAGAGAGAGAGGTTTGCTAAATGTTTTGTGTGGAGTGTGGTGTCTTACGGTTCTGAAACGTGGACAGTCGGATAGAAATGAAAAAAATATTTAGAAAGTTCTAAAATGTGGTTATGAAGAAGAATGGAGAAATTTAAATGGACTGACAGAACGAGAAATGAGGAGATACAGAGCAGGAAAGGTGAGGAGAGGAACTTCATGAGGACGATAAAGAACAGGAAAACATCCTGGAAGGGACACGTACTATGTAGGAATTGTCTGCTATAGAGAATTGTGGAGGAAAAGCAGAAGGAAAAAGAGACAGGAAGAAGAAGGTTTGAAATGCTAATAGATGTGAAAAGAGGAAAAAGTTACAAGCAATTGAAGTGGGATGCTCAGGACAAAGAGATATGGAAGACGTCAAGTTGATACCTATCAATGGACATACTTACTGAAAGAAGAAGAAGGGTATAAACCAATTCGAATAGAGCATTCCATATAACAAGAGTTCAATTTTTATTGTTTACTGATATAAAGCTCTTAGAATATAAATCTAACAAATAGGCCCAGAATGTGTTATGCAAATACAAATGATTACGTACAAAGATGATTTTCATAATTGCATCGCCGACTTCTAAGCACTGTCGAATTCTCTTGACACCACTTGTAGCTTTCCTGAGATTGACGTTCTTTATGGTTGCCGTATAATTCATAAACCGAAAGATTAATTCGTGTCTTGCACGGAGCATGCAGAAGAACTGTGGGTCTGGATCAGAAGAATAGTTGACCATGCACTTGACAGATATGTACGTAGCAGAACAGTTCATGATGGAAAGGATCCTCCAAGGTATACAGTCACTGTAAAGAAACACAGTCTTATTTTCGATCATCATATCATATGTTTTTGGAAAGCCTGCATCTGTGTCAAACATGATTTAAATAATGAAAACTGCATCAGTTACTTATTTTTTGCCGCTTATCACAACGCGTTTCGAGAATTTATTCTCATTTTCGAGTGCATTTGAGTATATGTTTACATCAGTATGTTTGGTTTTGTCTGCATGTGTGATTTTCAGCCTGTCTTGCGTCTTTTCGTAGTTAGAGTGCAGTCAGAAAGCTGACAAAATGATCTGAGGTGAACAGGGTTGATCTATTATTCTGTTATTCTGCGCAACAGATTAATCTGAGATGTACCCTTTACCCTGTGGCTCCTGCAAGATGCAATTTCCACCACCCAAACTACTACAGAAATCAGACAGACGCTCCTAACGTTCTAAAGAGAAATGCCTGAAAAACTTTCAGCAATAAATATCTTCTGGAATCGTCTGCTGTAAGGAAATGACACAAAAATTCACAAAATTTCTTACGTAACTAGTGGGATACTTGGGTACTGGAGTAATGCAAGAAAAACATAAAACTAACGAAAGTTATTATTTATTTTGCAAAAATTCTGAGAAATCACACTGACACTTTTAGTTATGAATTGAACAAGTTATATCCTGGTCCTTTTCGGAATGTGAAGTTACCTTTCAAGGATAGGATTCGCTAGTGAAATTTCTACACAAAGTTTAAGATGGTTGTTAACTTGGCAGAATGACTGAGAGGCGCACCTACTCAACTTGAATAATTATCCTTTAGAATGTTGTTAGGTGTGGTCGAGGCTGTCGTGTGTGAAATGCAGTGAAGTGTACTGTTGTGGAGGAAATATGGGGCTCGCAATAGCTGTAGCGCACAATACCGTAAGCTGCGATGACTGCTGACTGCGCCGCTCGCTGCTGACAAATAAGATAACTCTCGTTCTATCTGGATTGACCTTCGCCAATCAAACTCTCCCTATGCCTTGATGAAGTCAAGGATTCCTATTCGCCCCTAGTCTAACCATTGGCGTGGTACACCGGTCAGATAACCAGTTCACCGCGATGCCACTCAAAATTCGCTCACAGGCGTTTAACTGTAACTCTGTCCATTCACACCGCACAATAAGTGTGTCGGCCAACACAGTGAACAATGCTTAATCGAAAGGACTCAATTTAGAGTAGCCCTTTGATTCGCTCTCGACAGAGGTGCTCTCCCAGTTAAGTACTGAGGAGAGACTTGTTCCTCGCTCTTTCGAGTACACGTACGAGCGCGCACGCTCTCGTTACGTGTTCTCGCTCCAAGAGCGACAACGGAACCGCCCCTCTCCACGCCAGACGTTAAGGGGTATATCTTTCGGTCTCTTCCATTATTCTTTCAGCTCAAGGCGTCAGAAATATCGTCTGCCAATCAGCATTGCTCTTCTAAAACGGGAGAAGGACGTTTCGTTTAAGGCGACCAATCCGGAAACTTGTAGCTTTGGCGTTTGGCGTTTGCTGTCTCCTTGTGAAAATCTCTGAAACTGCGTGCTATGTGTAAAGAATGCATAGGCTGGCCGCTCCCACACAATGTAGCGGAACTTGCTTTTAAGCCGAACACGGGGTCGTTCCCCCTTTTCGACTCGGGCCAACGCTGTCCGCTATGGGCGGTCACCGGCCGACATGGGCTGGGTCGTCCTCTGAAGGGCCTGGAGTCCCACTGTGCGGCCTCTCTCCCAAACTAAAAGCCTCTGTGAGCGCCAGCCTCGAGTATTTCAACCACGATGCACTCACTTGCCAATTGCATATCGTTTGCATGAATTTATACGACACTGACTTTATCTTATCGAGTTTGGGTTCCAATGACGCGTCTTGATGTGCGGAACATGATTGTGAGGTCGGAATATGTAAGCAATGAAGGTCAGGAGACCACGACGTCTTACAATGAATTTTTGAGTGTTTTTAAATACTAATGTTAGAAATGGTATTTTTGTTTGTTTACTTACAGATATTGCGCCTCCTCCATTATACAGAGTGTCACGCATATGCCAATCATCGCTTACATTGTTTGTTTACAAAATATGTTACAAAGAAATTATGACATTGCGCCTTCACAATGAGTTTACACATGATCACAGTTGTTACAGTATATACATATGGTTGTATATAATAAAATGTATTTTTTACCACTGTTGATAACCAAACAATCGATATATTTATTTATGTATTTATTCACTTCAAATGTTTTTCCAACATATTATAATTTTCATAAAAAGTATATGTATGGCTAATTTAGTAGTCAATAAAAAACACTATATTTGATGTACACAATTTCAGGAAGGTTGGATGTTCTATTTAAGAGAAAGAGCTTTACAAATTTAGCAAGTCAATAGTGCGCTAGTCCACATCTGTCCCTCATGCAAGTAGTTATTCGGGCTGGCAGTGGTTGACAGAGTTGTTGGATGTCCTCCTAACGGATTCTGTGCCAAATTCTGTCAAACTGACATGTTAAATTGTCAAAAGTCCCGAGATGGTTGGAGGGCCCTGAAAACTGGAAATTGTGGTAAGATCTTATGGGACCAAACTGCTGAGGTCATCGGTCCCTAAACTTACACACTACTTAATCTTACTTAAACTAATTTACGCTAAGGACAACACATACACACACACACACACACACACACACACACACACACACACACACACACACATGCCTGAGGAAGGACTCGAACCTCCGACGGGGGGAGGCGCACGAACTGTGGCAAAGCGCCTCAGACCGTGAGGCTGCCCTGCGCAACGGAGAGCCTCAAACGATCTCTGTTGGGGAGAGGTCGGGCGATCATGCTTGCCAAAGTATGGTTTGGCAAACACGAAGATAAGCAGTAGAAGCTCTTTACGTTTGCAAACGGATATTATGCTACTGAAATGTGTCATCAGGATGGTTTGCCGTGAAGGGCAACAAGACGGGGCGTAGAATATCATCGACGTACCAGTATTCTGTAGGGATATTACGGTGGCAACCAAAGGGATCCTGGCATGAAAAGAAATGACACCCCAGACCATCACTCCTGGCTGCGGGCCGTCTGGAGAGCGACAGTAAGGCTGGTACCCCACAGCTGTCCAGGGCGTATCCAGACACGGTTTCGGCCTGAATTCTCGCTGATTGGAGTAGAATTGTCTTCAGTGATGGGTCCCAGTTCGAACTGTGCCCCGATGACCAATGAAAGAAATTTTTCCGTGGTATGCCGTTTTTCTTTGTCTTTGAGTGCACATCATAGTCTACTTCCGTTTTAAGGATGTACATGCGCAAGGTCTGTGACGAATTTGCCTCTCTCTGATCACAGACAGATTCGATTGTTGTTCTGCTCTTACTCCTTCTTCTTCATCTTCTGCTTCGTCGTCGTCCTCTTTCTTGTGGCCCGGAAGAGCCAAAATTTATACGTCAGTCAGAACACTGCAGGTTTTACATTATTTTCAACATGTACGAAAGCATCAAGTACCACATTATCCCTTAAGTGACAGGGAAAGCCGTAGGTATCGTGGAAACCCAACTCCAATTCTCCTTTGTTGCTTTTGTTTTTGTGAGTCCTTAATGAATCCACATTTCTTGAAGCGTTTGGAAATCGTCTGGGGTTACATTCTTCCATACCAGTCATTGTTATCGCTGCCAAAACAGTTGATCTTCAGTGCTGACCAATACCATCATCACCTCTGGGGTACAAATTTTTAAAATTAATGAATTTTTCTCTGCTGAAGCGTTTATAATTTAGAAGTGGCATTCGAAGGGAAAAAGTGAAGTTTTACATCATCCAGAAAGAAAAAGCAAGGCTTTTTGCTTCTGTTGATTCATGTCTGTCCAGGCTCAACAACCACTCATTCAAAAATTCTGTTATCGGCAAGGTTTTATGTGGAACATTAAGACATAGGAAACAATCTGACACTATCAAAACATACAGGGTGTAATGGGTATACGTGCAGACATTTTATATCAGTATTTACTCCATTTGCAGACTAATAATTAGAGCCATTACAAGATGTATATTCTTAGCACCTCCATGCACATGTGGCACGACCAAGTCGTTAATGCCTAGTTTCCCCTGGGCAGCAACTCAGAAGTTGAAGTGTGGACACATGGACGTACAACGATTAGTCTATACTGACAGGCATAGTCGGCTTAGTGGTGCAGTATGACTGCGCAGGAAACATCAGGTCCTAGAGTTTGTTACGTGTTTGTGGGTAGACTGTTTGAGGCAGAGAAAAAACAAGCAACACACTGATGTATGTACATATTAAAGTACCACATATAAAAGTATCTCCACTTATATCAAATGGGGCTTTCGTTTCTGAGACCTGTCCATGTTCACTGTTACCAACAGCATTACTGTTTTTCTGTTACGTTTTCCCTCTTGACTACAGACATTTTTCCGCACTAGCAACATATCATTTGGCTCCCTCATCCTCCCACCCCTCCCCCGCCCTTTTCCCTAGTACACTTTCACCTACGTCAGTTTTCATCACCGACTGCGATACGCACTATGTGCAAATCTTGCAGTTAGGTGTCCCTGGAAGTTTGGCGCTCCAAGCGGTCCACAATAGTCTCTGTATAGAAATATTACAGTTACCTCTCAGTTTGGCGCCCCAAGCGGTGGCTTGTGCCGGCTCTCCTCACGACAAACTATGTCTTTAAAAACCAATATGCAGTCGGGAAGACGAAAATAGCTTTGGATTATCATAATTTTCCAGTAAGCCCCATAGTTCGTTTTTCCAAGCCGAACAAATTGTGGGATGCTCGTTCGAACTTTCTCCACGAATCTTTTTAAAACCGGTGTTAAGTCTTTTTTTTTTAAGTTAGTGAGCCACCCCTCACTAGAGGCGAATACTTCAAATGCGAGAGTAACAATAAATGACCTTTTCTTTAAGCATTTGTCTTCCGGCAGGTATGTTTTGTCCGCTAAGTTGAATAAGCCATTTCCATAAGAGTTCGCTAAGATGAGGGATATCACCTCGCCGGATCGTGTTCCTCCCACAGTATGAAACCCTTTCACCTATCCAATGTTTCTGCTTCAGGATTGTGTACAGTAAGAATGGCGGAATCGTGAGATTCTTCACTACGCCTGTTTTTCATCTTTTTATTCCATACACCATGGTCTCAATCACCTGCTTCTTTCCTGCGTGAGTCAAACACCTGTGG
The DNA here is from genome assembly GCF_021461395.2 of Schistocerca americana. Classification (NCBI taxonomy): domain Eukaryota; kingdom Metazoa; phylum Arthropoda; class Insecta; order Orthoptera; family Acrididae; genus Schistocerca; species Schistocerca americana. The sequence goes on from NC_060124.1 coordinate 316,364,210, forward strand.
TTCTTTGAAGTTATTTTTACAACTGCTTAATGTACTTTTACAACTGCTTAATGTACTGTAGTACATTATGCGAGCAAAAAGTGAAGTGCCGGGAAGAGCTGACGAACGAAAAAAGTGTGTAAAAACCACGAAACAATTCGAATTACCGAGTGTTAGATAATAGATTACTTCGAATTATAGAGTATTTAATCTCTCAGTATTTAATCTCTGACTTATCGACCGTACTAAAGCACCTATTTCTTATTCGCTTTATCGGTCTTTTCACGAGGGGGAACAACTATTTCGATTTATAGATCTAGTTAGCAAGAGTTCACTGTAATAACTTGACTTTACACATAGGCAATGTGTATTTTGCGTGTGTGTGTGTGTGTGTGTGTGTGTGAGTGTGTGTGTGTGTGTGTGTGTGTGTGTGCGCGCGTTCGGTTTATTCGAGTATACTGCCAACAACTTGGTACGATATGCAGAGAAATCTCAATATAAAGAGTTTGAACAACGGTTTAAGTTTACTTTACAGTGCCTTAAGAAGCTTACAATCTTACTTAAGAATCTTACAAAACAACATTTTGTCAGCTTCACTTACATTTATTTTCCAGTATTTATTGGCACGACGCGCTGCGGCATCATGCTGCCATCATCACATGCATTACTATACCATGAATGGGAAATGCATTTACGGTCGCTCCCATCAACCACAACCCTGAGGGCAACTTAGTATGCGCGAATAGTAACTGTGGCTTACACATCAACTGTTAATTATAGGTTCATGTGGTGTGGGAATATTATCATTGCTGGGTGTGCCAATGGGGTTGCGTTCCGCGGTGTTATTGCCCTGTTCTAAAGATTAATTTATGTTATCGTGCAACATCGTTTGTTGCATATTTAAATAATCTCATTGATACCCCTACTTACTTGTTAGGGACAGGACGCCAACATTTCGGAATATATATATATATATATATATATATATATATATATATATATATAGTCACAGAAGTCAAAGAATCCCGTGTAGTATGGACAAATTTAAATATACTTTATTTGTCACATGACACCTATAACAGATAAAACAGAACATAATAAAGGATTCAGCAGTGATTAGGGAATTCAGACCTGCAGATCAAAAGTGTTTATGTAAGCACAGTTAGCAAAACCCCTCTACATTTTTACTGTCCCATCTCCTAATCTAATTTGTTCAGCATCGCCTGATTTAACATTGTGAAGTGCATGGCAGAGGGTACTTCCCATTGTACCAGTCATTAAGGTTTCTTCCAGTTCTGTTCACTTATGAAGAGAGGGAAGAATGGCTGTTTAAACATCTCTGTGCGCACTGTAATTTAATTTTGTCTTGGCGATCCATACAGGAACGTTTTAAAACTTGTTCTTGAAACTATTATAGTTTTAAGGGGTAGTTTGCGTCCATCTTTAAGTGCCTGGCAGTTCAATTTTTTTCAGCATCTGCCTGACACTCCCCCATTGGTAAAAAAAACCATGACGATTCATACTGCACGTCTCTGTATACGTTTAATTATCCCTTGTAGTGCTATTTGGCAAGGGGTCTCATACAGTTGAGCAATATTCTAAGAAGGGTCCCAAGAGTGTTTTTTAAACAATCTCCTTTCTAGACTTACGACATTAGTATTCCACCAATGAATCGACCCTGCTACCTGCTTTGCATAGGATTGAGCCTATGTAATCGTTCTATTTCATATCTCTACAAATCGTTACGTTAAAATACTTTGTAAGGTTTTTGGGGTCTGAACAGCAACTGTGTAAGCTGTAAATATTTTTGGTTTAATGTTGCAACCTTATCACAGAAACACATACATTTACACAGTTTACAATGTGACAATGTTATGACAGTTGTCAAACGAATGCATCTCGTCCGCAGAAAGTGAAATAATCCTAAACACAACAATGGTAAATTTTAACTAGAAGTTTCTCTACAAAATTATTCTTACAACTACATCATGATGTTGGCCAGTATTACAATAAATCATCCGATTCCAGTTCAAAGTTCGGTACTATTTAGGATGACAACCGAGTCTATGGAGGGTGATTAGTTTTGTGACTAGTTGAGCAAAAGATTACCCAAGGTCGCTCGAGTTTACAGTGGACGCAAGCTGGTCAACCAACAAGTTTAAGCCTCTGCTCATGGCATTTACCTTAGCTGTGATGAGCTGTCATCTGTGTGGCTGCTCTCACCACTGAAATTCTTATAAAAACTAATTAAGCCTTTGCTGATTTTTCCAGCAGAAATTCTCCCTACGTTTCTCGTTGTGCGAGGAAACATGTACTCATTCTTAGTCTTGGAATATGGCGATATGCCTCTCAAGGACAGTTAACTAACTGGCTGGTTCGTTTCTCCACAGCTGGAGCTCAACGACACTACAGCTAACATCTAGCTGAATGTCATCCGCAGTGAATGCAGTGTTCACACAAATTTCTCCTCTGCATCGCAAGAACGTTATTCGCCCTGTTCTGCACTTGACGCCAGTTCAGAGAAGAGTCCCCGAAAATTTCGATCTCGTCTTTCTTGTAGCTGAACTGTCTCCCCAACTGGGTTCTTTCGTTCTACACGTCATGGCTTATTTCGACCAATAGGAACGTTCCTCTTATTTTGTAGAAACTCTCTCTGCCAATTGCAAGGGCCCTACAACTGAAATGCGTCGAAATCTCGGTACTTTTCTCCTTTCTAGTTCGTTTCCCCGAATCGAACGTTTTGTGCCCACTCCAGATGCCAAATGTTACATGAGTATGACACGTGTATACCATTCATTGTTCATGTGATCAACTGCGTCACTGGTTTTGTTCGTATCTATTTGGAATTCCAAAACGCAGTTTTCTAAAGCTTCCTTCTGTCCTACTTCTGGTGGCTCGTTACTTGCTCTCCAGTATGCGTCACCTGTCCGGTCGCTAACTCCCACCATGGGACGCCTCCTAAGAGCTTTTCATGGTGCCTCCCATGGTGCGGTCTCTGCTTCTGCCCGCATCTGCTTCCACACAGAACGTTTCCTCTTGCTGCTTGTTTCACCTTTTGCTCACTGACATGCATTGTATCGGAGCGGTGTGTTAATACCGTCGATTGAGTGTCATCCCTTTTGCATTACATACTTGAAGGCAAATCTGCTCATTACCGCCGAAGTAAGTTAGGTGTCACATTCACCTTCCCGTTACGATGCATAAAACTCTTACCTAATGTGGGAAATTGACCTTCATTTATTCTGCCACCTTACAACTTGAATGAGTTCTAGTTTTGACTTGTTGATACTGTAGTCATACAATTTTTTTAATGTATATCTGACATTGGATAACTGGTGTGTAACATTCTCAGTAGTGTTTGGCTGTTCCTCGAAGATATATTCAAGTGGTTGTTAGGATTGCTGAGAAATATCTCTGAGAATTCTTTATCTGCTATGCTGGGGAGAAATATACCTCGGAGATGGTTTAAGCTCATACTGTCTATTTTGTGGCTTATGTGTTTCTTTTCTTTTTATTTATGAAGCATTTTCAGTGATTTTCCAAAGCTTGGTTGAAAAAGGAGGAGGTGGAGGAGTAACAGAAAAAGGAAGAGGAAGGAGTAACACCTCGATAAAAAAACTTTGGTTCATCTGATTCGAGTGACAGTACCTTGTAAGGATTCCTTGCAGAGCGCAGATGTAGATTCTGACTACTATTTACCAGAGTCAAAATTAAATTAACACCAAAAAGGAAATGCCGAAAAAAAGGACCACTAATTCTCAAATTTCACTTGAAAAAAATTCCAAGAATCAAAAATTACAGAAGTATGGGGAAAACAATCTACAAACAGTTGGAGAGATTTCCAAACAAAAATTATACAGAAATCAAAAGAACTGATCCCATTAAGGAATAATCCAAACACCCATGGTGGAATTCAAATTGTGATAACGCAATAGAAGAGAGACAACGAGCCTTCTTTAGCTATAATTATGACAAATTAGAAACCACACAAGAGAAATTTTTCGAAGTCAGAAAGCAAATAGTTAAAATACTTAGAAATACGAAAAGAAAATATCATAAAAAACAGCTAAGCTCAATTGAAGAAGACTTTAGGAGCCTAAAACACACGACTTTTAGAAAACGTTTGCAAGTAAAATCAAATCCACGTAAGCCCTCAGATAACAAAATGGGAAATTGACACCAACTAACAAAGAAAATTGTTAAGAATTAGCCAGATATTTCTCACAACTTCTAAAGTGGTCACAATCAAGTACGAGATTCCCCAAAATACAACCATAACACGCGAATGAAACTACCACAACTCAAGAAGAAATTTATAGTCACCACTAAAAAGATCAAAATTAATAAGTCATCCGAAGAAGATAGAACTGTAGCTGAAGTACTGAAGAACGTAGGTCCCAATTCCTTAAAAGAGATCACTCAAATCATCTAAAATATTTGACAGACAGAAAATATTCCAGTGGATTCGATACGTGAACTAATTCATCCATTGCACAAAATGGGAGAGAGATCAGATGTAAACAACTATAGAGACAGTTCATTTTTGCCGGTCACTTACAAAACTTTATCCGTGTGTCTCCTGCAGAGGGCACAAGATCAACTAGAACATACAATTTCAGATTACCAAACAGGTTTTCAACCTAACAGATCGCGCCTGGGACATATCTTAACTCTTAAAACTATTTTAAAAATTAAAGCAATCAGGTCGAAGCCTATAGCCCGCATATTCGTTGATTTTAAAAAAGTATACGATTCTATAGTCAGAGAATCTCTATGCCATATTCTAGAAGAACGCGGACTAGACACCAAAACTCGAAAACTGATCAACAAACTCTGACACAAAAAAATTAAAAATTAAGTTCATAGATGAAATTTCGGAATCATTCTTAATTAAAACAGGATTAAGAAAAGGAGGTGGGGCCTCGCCACTATTATTCAACATGGTTTTAGACAAAGTAATGAAAAAATGGGAAATGAAAATAAGAAAAGAAAACTTTTGGAAGCCAATAGGACTAGAAAGAGGCCAAGGAAAACGGAACGCTCCGTATTTAGCGTTTGCAGATGACTTAGCTATTCTGATAGTGAAGAAACAGGAGTAAAACAAGTCGAGACCCTCAAAGAATGTGCAGATAAGGTTGACCTGCAAATCTTCATTGAGAAGACTGAAATCGGGTTTTCCACGTTAGATACCCCGAAACTTAAAACAAATTATGGTGAAATCAACAGAGTCAAACACTTTAAGTATCACGGTGAAATTATTGAGCCAACAGGACTTGAATAATAGCACAAAAAACAGATTGCAGGAAATCGAGAAAGCATCCGAACTTGTTTCAAATTTGGATAACAAAAAATGCCTGTCAAAAGGCACTAAAATCAGACACTACAACACAGTAATAAAACCGATACTCATACATGCAAGTGAAACATCTTCATTGAATCAGAAGATAGATTTATAAGAAATTAAGAAAGTAGAGAGAAAGATTATTAGAAAAATTCTGGAACAACAATACACGCAAGATGGATACAGACTTAAAACCATTGGGATAATAGAAAAAGTATGAAACATCGAAACTGGCATCAGAAAGAGATGAACGAGTTTCTATGGACACCTAGACAGACTGCCTGGGAACAGACTAATTAAACGTGTATTGGACTATGTGACATCACTTGAAGCATCAGTACACTGGGTAATTGAGGCTAAGAGGGAGATGACAAAGGCAAAAACTGACGTAACAAACATATGAGACAGGGATACATTCAGAAGTAAAATTGATGAGTGGAAGTTTACTCCAGAGACCGTACTAAAACCACACTGACCAAAGTGGATCGAAGAAAGAAAGGCCTTCGGGGAGAAAATGAAGTATTGGTAAAATAAGAAGAACCCTAAGAAAGGTTCAAAATCATCTGCTTATCGTTCTCCAATTGCGACATTCACTAGTAATAATAATAATAATAATAATGGTGGTGGTGGTTAGTGTTTAACGTCCCGTCGACAACGAGGTCATTAGAGACGGAGCGAAAGCTCGGGTTAGGGAAGGATTGGGAAGGAAATCGGCCGTGCCCTTTCAAAGGAACCATCCCGGCATTTGCCTGAAACGAGTTAGGGAAATCACGGAAAACCTAAATCAGGATGGCTGGAGACGGGATTGAACCGTCGTCCTCCCGAATGCGAGTCCAGTGTGCTATCCACTGCGCCACCTCGCTCGGTAATAATAATAATAATAATAAATCTTTTGTGTGTCCACTCTTCGTCACACGACACGCATCTATATGGTACTCCAATTCTGTCCATACCCGACACAGCATAACTACATTTACATTTACTTCTATATGATTAGTCTGCAATTCACAGTTAACTGCCTCGCAAAGGATTCGTCGAACAACCCTCCAGTTACTTCTCTACCGTCCCACTCTCTAAAAGCGCGCGTGGAATATGAACACTTAAATCTTTCCGTGCGAGCTCTGATATCTTTTATTCTGTTATGATACTCATTTCTTTCTATGTAGGTGGGCGCCAACAAAATATTTTCGCATTCGGAGGAGAAAGTTAGTGATCGTAATTTCCTGACAAGGTACTGTAGCAACGAAAAACGCCTTCGTTTTAATGATAGCAACCCCGACACGCGTATCACATCCGTCGCACCCTCTCTCCTGTTTCGCGGTAACACAAAACGAGTTGCCCTTCTTGGAACTTTTTTGATGTCCTCTGTCAAATCTATCTGATGCGGATCCCACACCGCGCAACTATACTCTAGAAGAAAACACAGTGTAGTCAGTCTCTTTAGAATAATTGTTAAATTTTCTGGGTTTTCTGCCAATAAATCGCAGTCTCCGGTTCGCTTTCCCCACAACAACAAAATGGTTCAAATGGCTCTGAGCACTATGCGACTTAACTTCTGAGGTCATCAGTCGCCTAGAACTTAGAACTAATTAAACTAACTAACCTAAGGACATCACACACATCCATGCCCGAGGCAGGATTTGAACCTGCGACTGTAGCGGTCGCCCGGTTCCAGACTGTAGCGCCTAGAACCGCTCGGCCACTCCGGCCGGCCCAGTTTAAGTCATTCATAATCTTAATCCCTAAGTACTTAGTTGAATTCACAGCCTTTAGATTTGTGTAGTTTCCCGTTAAACATAAATTTACTGGGTTCCTTTTAGTACTCACGTGGATGACCTCACACTTTTCATTACGTGTGGTCAAGATATCTTGTCTAAATCATTTTCCAATTGGTTTTGATCATCTAATGACTTTACAAGAAGGTAAATGACAGCATCATCTGCAAAAACTCTGAGAGGATTGCTGAAATTGTCTCTTAAACCGCTTCTATAAATCAGAAACAGTAGAGGGCCCATAGCCCTTTCTTAGGGAATGTCAGATATTACTTCTGTTCTGCTTGACAACTTTCCGTCTGTCATCACAAACTGTGACATTTACGACAGGAAACCATGAATCTAGTCGCACAACTGAAAGGATTTTCCACAGGCACGCAATTTCATTCGAAGTCGCTTTTGAGGAACGGTGTCAAAAGCCTTCCGGAAATCTAAAAATATGGAATCAATTTGACATCCCATGTCGATAGCACTCATTAATTTCGTGAAAATAAAGCGCTAATTGTGTTTCACAAGTACGATATCTTCTGAATCGGTATTGACTATTTGTCAATAAATCATTTTTTTCGACGTTATTCCTAACTTTCGGATACAGTATGTGTTCCAAACCCTACTGCAAATCGACATAATTCAGAGGATTACTTCTATTTCCTTCCTTTAGTATTGGTGTGACCTGTGCAACTTTTCAGTCGTACAGATCTTTCGATGAGCGAACGATTGTATGTGATTACTATGAGCTGTGAACGGAATCTAACTGGTATAAATTTGGATCGGAGACCTTCCCTTTATTAAGTGATTTAAGGTACTCCGCCACACTGATTATAGCTAAATCTAAGTTACTGATGTTGGCAGGTGTTATTGATTCGTATTCGGTAATATTTACTTTGTCTCCTTTGGTGAAGGAATTTCGGGAAGTCGTGTTTAGTAACTCTGCTTCAGTTGCACTGCCATCGGTAAGACTGCCCTTGCTATCGTGCAGTGAAGGTATTGTTTGCGTCTTGCCGCTAGTGTACTTTATATACGACCAGAATCTCTCTAAGTTTTCTGCAAGATTTGTTGTGGAAAGTATTAAAATAATTCCAGTCCCAAGGAAAGCAGGTGTTGACAATTGTGAAAATTATCGAACTATCAGTTTAATAAGTCACGGCTGCAAAATACTAACGCAAATTCTTTACAGACGAATGGAAAAACAGGTAGAAGCCGACCTCGGGGAAGATCAGTTTGGATTCCGTAGAAATATTGGAACACGTGAGGCAATACTGACCCTACGACTTATCTTAGAAGCTAGATTAAGAAAAGGCAAACCTACGTTTCTAGCATTTGCAGACTTAGAGAAAGCTTTTTACAATGTTGACTGGAATACGCTCTTTCAAATCGTGCAGGTGGCTGCGGTAAAATACAGGGAGCGAAAGGCTATTTACAATATGTACAGAAACCAGATGGCAGTTATAAGAGTCGAGGGACATAAAAGGGAAGCAGTGGTTGGGAAGGGAGTGAGACAGGGTTGTAGCCTCTCCCCGATGTTATTCAATCTGTATATTGAGCAAGCAATAAAGGAAACAAAAGAAAAATTCGGAGTAGCCCATGACATTGTAATTCTGTCAGAGACAGCAAAGGACTTGGAAGAGCAGTTGAACGGAATGGACAGTGTCTTGAAAGGAGGATATAAGATGAACATCGCCGGCCGAAGTGGCCGTGCGGTTAAAGGCGCTTCAGTCTGGAACCGCAAGACCGCTACGGTCGCAGGTTCGAATCCTGCCTCGGGCATGGATGTTTGTGATGTCCTTAGGTTAGTTAGGTTTAACTAGTTCTAAGTTCTAGGGGACTAATGACCTCAGCAGTTGAGTCCCATAGTGCTCAGAGCCATTTGAACCCCAAGATGAACATCAACAAAAGCAAAACGAGGATAATGGAATGTAGTCGAATTAACTCGGGTGATGCTGAGGGAATTAGATTAGGGAATGAGACACTTAAAGTACTAAAGGAAGTTTGCTATTTGGGGAGCAAAATAACTGATGATGGTCGAAGTAGAGAGGATATAAAATGTAGACTGGCTATGGCAAGAAAAGCATTTCTGAAGAAGAGAAATTTGTTAACATCGAGTATAGATTTAAGTGTCAGGAAGTCGTTTCTGAGAGTATTTGTATGGAGTGTAGCCATGTATGGAAGTGGAACATGGACGATAAATATTTCGGACAAGAAGAGAATAGAAGCTTTCGAAATCTGGTGCTACAGAAGAATGCTGAAGATTAGATGGGTACATCACATAACGACTAGAAGAAGGGATCGGTTGGTAGGACATGTTCTGAGGCATCAAGTGATCACCAATTTAGTATTGGAGGGCAGCGTGGAGGGTAAAAATCGTAGAGGGAAACCAAGAGATGAATACACTAAGCAAATTCAGAAGAATGTAGGCTGCAGTTCGTACTGGGAGATGAAGAAGCTTGCACAGGATAGAGTAGCATGGAGAGCTGCATCCAACCAGTCTCAGGACTGAAGACCACAACAACAACAACAACAACAACAACTATTAAAAGTACTTCGCATTGAAGATCGCGCTAAATTTCTAGCTTCTGTAAAACTTCGCCAGCATATCGGTAAGAACAGCTGTCTTAGTGTGATGTCGCAAGGCTTCGAGATTCTGTGGTAGAGGAGGAACATAAACGCTATCCTTGATGTAACCCCACAAGAAAAAAATCGCAAAGTGGTCTCCTGACCGTGGTGGTCACTCGATTATCACCAGATCAGTGGCAACAACACAGCCAATCCAGTGACGGGGCAACATCTCATTCAGGTAATCTCGTACACTATTGTCGAAATGTGCAAGGATGCTATCTTGTTGAAGGATGAAATCCCGGCTATCAGTTTCAAGTTGTCGCGAAGCCACAATTACAGCATGTCGCGGTAGGTGATACCATTGACAATTCTCTCAGTGCTGAAGAAGGGCCACAGCACAGCATACAATAACTTTCTCGGAATCCTGGACGTGTTCGATAGCTGCATGTGGGTGGGTTGATTCGGTTGACCTTTCCCGAGTGTCTTCGTCGCTGAAGGTTAATTTGCTTTCTTAGTCGAAATTTTCAAAGTTGTTCTGCAAATCAATGCAGAACTGCAGACGGCGCAATTTACGTCATTGCTTATGGCTTGCAGCTTGTATGGTTTCACTCTTAATTGCTTACAAAGGATTTTCCGCGCTGTGGCCTGAGGGATGTTCAGTTCTGCAGTAGTTCCACTCCACAGACACACGTTGTGGGACTTCGCAACATCACGTCCGTCGCATGGTCTGCTGCCTGTTCTGATAGCCCGAACATTTTACAGCACGCAAACAATCACCTCTTCTAGTTTCTTGTACCACTTCACTATACGTACTGTTTTGAACGGGTGGTCCCTCGTGAAAGTTGCCACAGTAAGTTCTTTATTCATGCGCTACCTATTGGCAACGGGCAAATTCTAGCACATTAAATGCTTTATCTGCCTGGTTCGCAGCCACTTTCAGCAACTACGGTCGGTGGCGCCCCTGTCGGCTGTTCCCCAAACTAACTTGCCGACATCAGGTTCAAAAAGAAACTACGAGAATTCGCCTTTCGAGTACTGTATTCTTTGCTATGTCATATTTGGGCATTTTCCTATATCGATTTTTTAAAATATTTCATCGACTTTATAATTACACGGTAAACGCAAATTAATAAACCTTACACAAAATTAACTTTGTTTTGAGTTCTAGGTGCTGCTTCGGAAAGAAATGCTGTTTTCGAAAATACAGTAACATTTTTTAACTTTGCTTTTAAAAGGTAAAACCTTACATCAACTTCTTGTTATTTTACCCATGTTGTATCTTGCGAACTCTGCAGCCTTTAATGAATTATGCTCAATATCGTAACTAGCCACAGAAGATTTTGAAATGCTTTTAAGACTCATAATAGATTTCGACCATTGTTGCCCATCTTCGGATGGCCAATGTTTCCAATTACATAATTATTGTCAACACCGCTGCTAAAAAATATTTGAATATTTAGTGCCACTATAGTGTTGTTTCGATGGTAAAAACAGAGTATTGCGCCTGCGTTTATTAAAATATACCGTGATAAAGTAGTACACAATTACATACCTTCCAGGAGACGGTGTTCCGCCTTGCCATCGTCTCTATACATTTCCGGGATAACTTACACGTTGTTGCATTCTAAACAGTGCACATCTTTTAAATATATCCTTTTGGCTCGTAAAGCACACTTAAAAATATCCATCACGTCAGTTTGGACTTCATACATGTGCTTTACAGTCGATGTTTTTGTTTATAAATCAAAGGGCCTCCACTATACAAATATTTGATCTTATTTTGTAAAGATCTTCAACTAAGGAAGGAAAGTCTGCTGCAGGTGAAGCATGTGAAAAACTGGAAGAATTAGTATATCATCTGAAGACTAGAATAAATACAGGACTATTTTTTACAACCATTTACATCCATATGTGCACACGTATCTCTCCTATATTCAAAAGTTTTGATGATCATTATAGTGTATAAGTTAATTGAAAGCAATACAAAATTAGAAAGATAGAGGGTCGAATTGTGGATTCAATTAATTTCGTTTTGACGTCATGAACAAATATTTTCAAATATATACATCGATGGTAGTCAATGAAAACATCGTAAGAGGTGAAACAAAACAGTTTGTTAAAAAATGGTATAAAACGATATAGAACGTTGCTACGTGTGTAACAGTATAGCAGAAGCCTAGTTATTATCATATTAGAGAAATTCACGCACTTTAAAATCTCTCTTTGGTTATGGATTTACTGGTTGCTGAAATTACGAGATTCGACAGATAGATGGATTTACGCGGTTTTCGTTGCCTACCGTCGATATATGAAAATTATGTGTTGTATTTGTGAGATGTTAAAAATTAAAATTATTTGTTCTTTGGGTATTTTGAGTAACCATTTAGTGTATTGATTTATACCTCAGCTTCTTTTTTCGTACCATAGTTGTTACGAGGCTGTGTGGTGCAGGTGTTAATCTGTTGCAGTGAGGATATTCTTTGTTCAGATTACTGACAGTTGTCTGTATGTGTTATCTTTAATTCTGTTAACAGGTCAAGGAAATTAAGTAGACATTGTTTATTAGATAGCTCCAGTTGGTCTTGTTCATTCTTACAGTAAATTCTTTTTTCTATTTTTAACATTTTGCATCTTCAACAAATTATCTTTCCTTAACTTAGATCTCTGTCCATTAAGAGAAAAAATGATACCTTTGCTTAGATGATGCTCTTTGCTTCGTAAGTAAAAACATCGAGTGTAAATCACATATGTCAAGCCCACACTAACGTGATGAATATTATGAAACGTGTTTTACTTGCCACAGCGAATTGCTTAAAATAAATGTGCTGTTTACAATGCAACAACTTGTGCATTGCTCTGGAATAGTACAGGGATCTTGGCAAGACGAAACGCCCTCCACTGGAACATATGATACCTCTGTTATCACCTTATATGTAAAGAAATGCAGACAGAATAGCATGTTTTTTTTTTTACCATCGAAACAACATACAAGTAGCAGCAGATATTCAAATAGTCTTGTGGTGGAGCTGCACCGAGCGAAGTGGCGTAGTTGTTAGCACACTGGGCTCTTTTGTTGGGGAGGACATCGGTTCAAACCCGCGTCCGGCCATCCTGATTTAGGTTTTCCATGATTTTCCGAAATCGCTTCAGGCAATTGCCGGAATGGTTCCTTTGAAACGCCACGGCCAACTTCCTTCCCCATCCTTCCGTAATCCGGTGGGATAGATACCTCGCTCTTTGGTTCCCTCTCTCCAAATCAAGCAACCAACTAACGAGATGGCCGGCCGGGGTGGCCGAGCGGTTCTAGGCGCTACAGTCTGGAAACGCACGACCGCTACGGTCGCAGGTTCGAATCCTGCCTCGGGCATGGATGTGTGTGATGTCCTTAGGTTAGTTAGGTTTAAGTAGTTCTAAGTTCTAGCGGACTGATGACCTTAGAAGTTAAGTCCCATAGTGCTCAGAGCCATTTGAACCAACCATTTGAACTAAAGAGATGCTGCTGCAGACAACACGTACGTAACTGGAAACGTTAGCCATCCGAAAGGGACATGAACACTCGAAACCGATTGTGGCTCTAAAATAAAAGCATTTTAAAATCGTTTGTGGCTGGTTGCGTTATTCACAAACTAAATTCTTATTGGATCATCTTGGCAGATCAAAACTGCGTGCGAGACCGAGACTCAAACTCGAGACCTTTGTCTTTCGCGGGCAAGTGCTCACCGACTGAGCTACCCAAGCACGACTCAGGACCAGTGCTCACAGCTGTAATTCTGCCAGCACCTCGTCTCCTACCTTCCGAACTTCAAACGAGCTCTTCTGGGAACCTTTCAGAAGTAGCACACCTTGCGGGCACATGGCTTAGCCAAAGCCTGGGGGATATTCCCAGAATGAAATTTTCACTCAGCAGCGGAGTGTGCCCTCATATGAAACTTCCTGGCAGATCAAAACACTCCGCTGCAGAGTGAAAATTTCACTCTAAATTCTTCTTTATTGCTCCCTGATCTGTCAAACTGCAGTTAAATCGAAGTCTCAGTTATTCGATCTTTTTTCTGGGGTCCTTTGAACTCCGAAAGTCGACTGTATTTATAGTTGTTAGTTTCTTGTGTTCGGACGTATAAGGCAGTGTTAGCAGCCACCTTTGCTGGTCAGCCGCTACGTGACTGCGAGCGCGCCTCGGGCAGTTCTGCACAGGGCCGTCGCGGCACTCCAAACGGGGGCCTGGTGCCTGGTGCCTGGGGGCAGGACACACGGGGAGCGGTGTCGGCGGTGGTGGCTGGCCGTGTCTACCTCAAGGCGGGTCGCGTTCCCCCGCTGGTTCCGTTAGGTTGGGCCGGCGCGGCGGTTGGCGCGCCGCTGGCGGGCAGGTGTGCTCCCCACAAAGGCCGGATTCGCACGCAAAAAACACGCGGCCTGCACTCGACCTACGCCCCACGCAGCTGCGGTACAGTCTGGTGCACGCGGTTGGCCTAGCCGGCGGCGCATTTCGACACGGGGGCCACGTTAAAAACCGTCCCGGCGTACTTCACCGCGTTTCGCAACGGGACAAAGTTGCCGAGCCAGTGGTCAGCAGCCTAGACACGCACTCGGCACGACATCCCTTCAGAATCCCGTGCTGTTATCCAAAATTACGTTTCCCGTTGTTCCTTAAATTTTCCTCCTTAACTCCGTAACTTGTCTCTCGGGGTTGGCCCTCGTAGCCTTGTTACACCGTTCTGAACGTAGCTGCGTCGTTTCATGCTACGGCGCTATCGTCTTCAGGTCGCTGTTTAGACCCGATGTACACAAGCGAGTAACAGCCGCACGAGCTCCCAGCAAGATCGCGGCGTCACAAATCGTTCCACTGCACACACGGCGGCGTCTCAGTGACAATCGCGCAGCAGTGCTACGAAGGCCGTTCAATAAGTAACGCAAAACTTCTTTTCTCGCCCAATTTCGGTTGATAAAAGACAGAATTTGTTGTCTGACATCGTGTGACATACACGGTTCAGCCCCGATTCTGATAGTTGGCGGCGCTATTCGAAGCCTTCAAAATGCCGTCTGTAACTGACTTCCGTTCTAAGCAGAGAACTGCTGCTGAGTTTCTTTTACCGGAAAACCGAGTATAGCAGATATTCATTGGCGCTTGCGGAATGTCTACTGATAGCTGGCAGTGAACAAAAGCATGGTGAGTCGTTGGGCGAGGCGTCTGTCATCATCGCACCAAGATGCCGCAAACCTGTCCGATCTCCCGCGTGCCAGCCAGCCGCACACAGTTGTGACCCCTGCAGCGTTCGAACGTGCGGACACTCTCATTCTAGGTGATCGAAGGATCAGAAACAAACGTCTCGCTGCACAACTGGATGTCTCTGCTAGCAGTGCTGACACACTGGCCCACCACCTGGGCTACACAAAGGTGTGCTCGCTGGGATCCACCCTACAGTCCATCTCTCACACCTTCCGATTTCTGCCTGTTTATCCCAATGAAGGATGCGCTCTGCAAAAGCAGTATGTGGGTGATGCGGAGGTTATTGATTTAGGAAGACGCTGGCTGGCTCCGACGTCGACTAGTAGAGTGGGACCATGTGGGCAGAGAGGCCCTCCCAGTTACGTGGCGTGATGTCGACGTATTGAACGGAGATTACGTTGAAAAATTGCCAGAAGAGGGGAGAACAATACGGTGTATTGGGATTCCGAATAAAACCGACCTGCTTTCAGATAAAAAAAGGTTTGCCTTACTTATTGAATGCCCCGCGTACACTGGAATCCAACAAGCATGCACGAAGGCAGAAGTAAGCAAGCGGTATTTTCGTAAGTCGTTTATGAATTAATGGAGCGTTCGTGACGTTGTTTACAGCTCTAAGACAAAATGAAAGTAAATTCTTTATTTCCGAATGAGTAATGAATTAACAGTAAAACAACAGTTTTGATGTCAACTGTTCATCTACTGCAGAAATCTGAGTAGTAGCTGCACTCTAACTGATCTGCTTTACCAATACAGAATCGTATACATTGTTGTTGTGGCCGAGCGGTTCTAGGGGCTTCAGTCTGGAACCGCGCGACCGCTACGGTCGCAGGTTCGAATCCTGCCTCGGGCATGGATGTGTGTGATGTCTTTAGGTTAGTTAGGTTTAAGTAGTTCCAAGTTCGAGGGGACTGATGACCACCGATATGAAGTCCCATAGTGCTCAGAGCCATTTGAACCATTTTTTGTTGTTGTTCTGGTCTTCAGTACAGAGACCGCTTTGATGCAGGTCTTTACTTTATCCTGTGCAAGCTTCTTCGTCTCCCAGTACCTACTGCAACCTACATCCTTCTGAATCTGTTTAGTGTATTTACCTCTTGGCCTCACTCTGCGATTTTTACCCTACACGCTGCTCTCCAATACTAAATTGATGATCCCTTGATGCCTCAGAACATGTCCAGCAACTGATCCCTTCTTCTAGTCAAGTTGTGCCACAAACTCCTCTTCTCCCCAATTCTGTTCAATACCTCGTCATTAGCTATGTGATCTACCCATCTAATCTTCAGCATTCTTCTGTAGCACCACATTCCGAGCCGGCCGAAGTGGCCGTGCGGTTAAAGGCGCTGCAGTCTGGAACCGCAAGACCGCTACGGTCGCAGGTTCGAATCCTGCCTCGGGCATGGATGTTTGTGATGTCCCTAGGTTAGTTAGGTTTAACTAGTTCTAAGTTCTAGGGGACTAATGACCTCAGCAGTTGAGTCCCATAGTGCTCAGAGCCATTTGAACCACCACATTCCGAAAGCTTCTATTCTCTTCTTGTCCAAACACTTTATCGTCCACGTCTCACTTCCATGCGTGGCTACAGTCCATACAAATACTTTCAGAAAAGACTTCCTAACACTTAAATCTATACTCGATGTTATCAAATTTCTCTTCTTCAGACTGGACTCGCATTCGGGAGGACGACGGTTCAATCCCGTCTCCAGCCATCCTGATTTAGGTTTTCCTTGATTTCCCTAAATCGTTTCAGGCAAATGCCGGGATGGTTCCTTTGAAAGGGCACGGCCGATTTCCTTCCCAATCCTTCCCTAACCCGAGCTTGCGCTCCGTCTCTAATGACCTCGTTGTCGACGGGACGTTAAACACTAACCACCACCACCACTCTTCTTCAGAAACGCATTCCTTCCCATTGCCAGTCTACATTTTATATCCGCTCTACTTCGACCATCTTCAGTTATTTTGTTCCCCAAATACCAAAAGCCTTTTACTGCTTTAAGTGTCTCATTTCCTAATCTAATTCCCTCAGCATCACCCGACTTAATTCGACTACATTTCATTATCCTCGTTTTGCTTTTGTTGTTGTTCATCTTATATCCTCCTTTCAAGACCTTGTCCATTCCATTCAACTGCCCTTCCAAGTTCTTTGCTGTCTCTGGCAGAATTACAATGTCATCGGAGAACCTCAAAGTTTTTATTTCTTCTCCTTGGATTTTAATACTTACTCCGAACTTTTCTTAGAATTTTTCTTTAGTTTCCTTTATTGCTTACTCAATATACAGATTGAATAACATAGGGGAGAGGTTACAACCCTGTCTTACTCCCTTCCCAAGCACTGCTTCCCTTTCATGCCCCTCGGCTCTTATAACTACCATCTGGTTTCTGTACAAATTGTAAATAGCCTTCCGCTCCCTGTATTTTACCCTTGCCACCTTCAGAATTTGAAAGAGAGTATTCCAGTCAACATTCTCAAAGCTTTCTCTAAGTCTACAAATGCTAGAAGGGTAGGTTTGCCTTTCCTTAACCTACTGAGATAAGCCGTAGGGTCAGTATTGCTTCACGTGTTCCAATAATCGTATACATAAGACTGCGTAAAACAGTAAGTAAAGTTTGTAACTGTGTAGGGGAAGTCTTGCACAAGGAGTGCATGCCGTAATTGTCACAAGAAAAATGGCCGAACAATGCCAGGAGATCTGTAAAGCATGTTACGTAAAGCGGAAAATGAAATCGCACAACCAAGGAGAAAGTTCCCTTAACAGTAGTAGAAATGTTTTTCCTGATTATTATACACAACGCCGGTAAGTGCCACGCCAACAAAAGTATATCCAAATCTGGTAGATAATGAGCAATGAATGAATTTTGTTTCTGAATTTGAAAGCCTATTTCATTTCAAAAATGGTTCAAATGGCTCTGAGCACTACGCGACTTAACTTCTGAGGTCATCAGTCGCCTAGAACTTAGAACTAATTAAACCTAACTAACCTAAGGACATCACACACATCCAAGCCCCAGGCAGGATTCGAACCTGCGGCCGTAGCGGTCGCTCGGTTCCAGCCTGTAGCGCCTAGAACCGCACCTATTTAATTTATTTTAATTTATGTCACTGCTGTAATGTGTGCAATTGTGAACATTTGTGACTGCAGTACAGTAAAGCAATTATTACAATGAACCGGCTGAGGTAACAGAATTTATTTTCGCTGTTATTGTTAACTGAAGACTTGTCCATACGACGAAAGAGCTCCCTCCAGGAAGTAAAGCATTTGCCGCATGGCGTTATTTTGGGTTTTGAATGGCCACCTTCGAGCAAAAATGCCACACCTAGAACAAAAACCCAAAGTAGTGTAACAGTGATGTTTACCTATATCGTTTCATTCAAAACTTTACACATACTTGAAACCACGCGACTCTGTTCTTAATCTATCATGGTACACGTTGCGAGAGGTGTATCATATTTCAGGGTATTTTTTCACCACTTCAGTCAACTATTCCGTGTCCAAACCGCCTGCATCCATGGCAGGGTGACAGCAGCTGTTGCTACAGTTGCGACTGCCCCATTCCATCCATCTACAGCGATCAGCGAGGTCGCTGCGATGCAGCAGTGGTTGGTGAGTTTCGCGGCGGCTTCGCTGCGTCACTGCCGTAGTGTGCGCGCCTCAGTTCAAATACACTGCTGAAGCGCCCAAGGAAATGACGCTGCGAGGGCGTGATAATAACCGGCTTGTATACATCGTGCCTTAGGGTCCTAATCTTAGAATTTGGTGGGTGGTCGGCGTTCGGGGCTTCTTTTCCATTTTTTTTTTTTTTTATGTCAGCTACTGTCCGTGTCATATGGTTACGTTCACAGCGCATGGTATGCACGTACCAGCGTAGGCAGTTCTCTTGGATCTTTTCGGCTATGTTTGCTATCTTAAACGAGCCTCGGATGTGATTGTTACTTAATCTGTTTTTCAGGGTCACTGTTCAGACCAACATAGCATCCTTGTCTCTGTAACCTGGATCTTCCGTTCGTCTGATTTGCACAGAGACCAACATTCTGATCTGATCTCATCGCTCGACTTCGATAGCCATTTTCGCAGATGACTCCTGTTAATGACCTCCATACCAACCAGCCAGTTTTTATATGGCTTTCCATTTCTTTATCCGTGGATGCTCCAGGACCTGCCCGGATATGGCACACAAATACAAATTTGACGTCAGAAAATATCTTAGCCATCATCTGTGACAGAACTGCTAATACCAGCTGGTAGCGAACACTGTCAGCCTCCTGGAATTCTCTGATAATGTTTGATTTAAAGCCAGTATAGGGAAGACTCGAGCCGCGCTAAACCAACCACAGTAGGAATGCAAGTCGGGAAGTGTGACACAACACGAGGCTATCCTTTTCTTCACTCCATGAAATCGACCACCGGACGCCTACCGCACTCAGATTTATGAAACGAGGCGTCATATGGCGAGATGAATGAGCGAATAACTCCCTGATCTAAAAGAATCTCCGTAACAGCCTTAACCCTTTCACTGCTAAAGATGCGATCTCTGCATTCCTTGACGAACGTGGCTTTCTTGTCAATGTACTGCTCTTCAAATGCTGTTACTTGTTCTGAGAGACAGCGCTCTAGCCGCTATTTAATACTTATCACTCGATTATACGAAAACTATTCGCTGAAGAAATTGATTTTTGCACATCGCGCATCTGATATCTTCACTCGATAAAGAACTGAATAGTTAGCGTGCTGCAATCAACTTGAAGGAGTTTGTAGAGATAAACGTGTACGGCATCGTGTAAACTTCCTGTATTTAAAATTTAGAGCCTAACGATATCTCATTTCGTTCTCGAGTTATTAGTTTCTATATCCGGTGGATTGTCGCATATGATGCATCCATTTTTATCGCTGTGCACTGGGAATCATGTGCCCATTAAAATCTTCATGATTCTTAAACGGTTCAAAATGAGAGCTTTTGCAAATCATAGCACGCTAGTAGATACGTATGTTGCATGACAGATACTCGAAACTACGATATTCACCGAGATATGGAAGTAACTCGTCCGCAGCAGTGAGAGGCCTGCGAAGTGGGATGTATATGCACATCAATATTGCCTAAAGGAAATCCACAAGGGCTGTGTTTAGTGTGTCCCCAGTACCTGGGGAGTGGTAAATCATGACGAGTTAATTCGTCCACAGCGGTCAAAGGTTTAAGCTACTTCATGCATTTCTTCATGCACTTGGAGGAGAGACGGTAAGGTAATTTATGTACTGGAATTTATCGCTGAGTTCTGTTTGATATTCCACCAAGGATGTTCCTCCCAGTCTAGTGATTAGCACGTCAGAAAACTCTTGAGGAAGATGTCTAATTTTTCTACCGTGATCGGTTTCCAAATGCTGCATATCAACTTCGGTGGCTTTCACCTTTCCCTCCATCCCATTCTCGCACTCTACTTCATAAAGCGCGTGTTATTAGCGATAGTGTAGCTGCTTGCCCTCAGTTCCAACACGCCCCATTTACAAATATTCTGGTTTTCCTGAAAGCAAGCTTCAACAGCCAATTAATTATACTACCCGAATGTGGAAGGACACAAAATGGCTCGTTGTTGACATAGCAACAAACGAAAGGAAACCTGTTTCTGCCCTTACTGCCTATACCTCATATTCTGTACCCTTGCTACGCTTCCTTTTGCAAATCTTACACCTTATAGCTAGTCACAACTTTTCTTTACCTTTGGTCCTTTACCAGGAATTGCTACTCATACGGCATTCCTTTCCAGAATTAAAACATTTAATCGACCTACCCTTCATCTCTTCAGAAGCCCCAGGCACATTTCTTATTAGTGGGCCTGAAATAAGTTCCTCCCTTTTGTTATCCACATAAGATTAGGCTCCAATACGTCTTACCAATAGATCCAGAGTTTGAAAATCATACGGCACTGCCCCAGATATGGCATTTTGTTTATCCTCCCACTGAGAATGTGCTGCACCACTTGTACTTCACTATATCCAAAACACAAAACCTCTACACTTCTTTTTATCCTCACGACAAACTCCAGTATAAATTCATGCCTCCCTTGTTCCTTAGCATAATTCTCATGAGCTAACTCACCAAATGCTCTACAAAAAATTATCTGTTCTACCAGCTTCGTGTGAAAATGGGTAAAACTAGCGACTTGATTAACTGTCTTTTACCCTAACTGCTACAAAGTACATTTTACCTTAACTGCCATTACGAGTAACTACTGATGACCGGAAATGCCCAATACCTCACCTTAATTCTGCAGTTCTATCATCGAATGCGCTAGCTTTAGCGCTTGCGGAACTGACTCCATTTCCTAGTTGGCTTGTTCCCGTAGCCATGTCCTCCGAGGGATTGGGAAGCTGAAAAGGACGTTCCTGAATAAGTTAATCTTTCACTATCATCCTGCCTCGCCGTCTTCCTCACCTCCTCATTAATCCTCGACAATCACTGACAAACCCCGTTAATCGGAGTCCCCAGCTCAACAATAGACTTAATTTCGCCAGTAGACAGCCACCCAATCCAAATCACTCAACGAATTCCGGTAATGTTCCAAGCGTGCTTCTACACTCCTAACCTATCGGAGGAAGCTGTTTCTATAGAGAATTAGACTAACAGGTTAACGTATTTTCCCAGGATACTCTGATAGGCTTACAATTGTTTTATCCAAAATCTCCATTATTTGTAGAATCAATTCAGCCGTAGTCCCTTTTCAGTTGAAGTTCAAGACCAGTTCTTGCTTTCTCAACCATACTGAGTCACGGTCAATCCTTGGTTTCGTACTGAAACAGAAAGTACCATACAGTATCGACTTCCAGTATTGATAGCCTGTGTGAAACAACCTAGAGAACCACGCTAACTTCCACCTGAATGTTATCTTAGCATTAAATAAACTTGACATCAAAAGAATACAAACCAGCAAATAAGGGTAACGTGGCGTGCTGGCCAATTCACAGGCAGGTTGCACTTATAGTTCACATTTATTTCGCAAAATTATGTTCTGGGTTTGTAAACAGTAATCTCTGTTTCGGTTCATCGCTGTTAAGTCATGTGTCAAAGTATCAAGCTAATATTCACAATTTTCTTTTAAAGCATAAGCTTGGAGGTAGATATCCTTATGACCTCAGCAGTTGAGTCCCATAGTGCTCAGAGCCATTTGAACCATTTATTTTTTTTTTTAATCCAGGAAACATTAACAAATACAAAGTCCAAAGTAAAGTTCATGAGAGAGATCCCGGAACCGTTAGAAATCAAGACAGGAGTGAAACAGGGAGTTGGCCTGTCACCCATTTCATTTAACGCACCTTTAGAGAAAATAATCAGGACATGGGACAAAGGAGTCAGTGGGGTGAAGATGGGGAGACACAAAAATAGAACCATGAACAGAAAATGTCTGGCCTTTGCCGACGATATAGCCATCATAATAAATAACAGGAAAGAAGCCAAAGAAGCCCTAGAAACACTACATGAAATCGCAGCCAGAACAGGACTACAAATTTCGTATGATAAAACCCAGTACATGGGCACAAAATCCACAGACAGAAACCCATTGGTAACCAAGTATGGAAAGATAGCACAAGTAGAAAGTTTTAGATGCCTGGGAGAGATTATACAGAAAACGGGACTAAATTCGACAGCCAATGAAGAAAGAGCTGCAACGCCAGAGAAACTTTACAGACTTACATGGAACCATTACAACAAAAGAAATATTTCCGTTAGTGTCAAATTAAGACATTACAAAACAGTAGTCTTACCCGAAGCCTTTTATGCCTTAGAAACGACAGTAATCAGGGGAGGAACGAAAATGAAGGAAATGGAAAAGAAAGAGAGGAAAATTCTGAGAAAAATCTATGGGCCAGTTCAGAGACAGGGGATCTAGATAAAAAGACCGACAAAAGAACTGTACAAACAGACAGGCAATTACAAACATCAGGAAAAGAAGGGCTAAATTCTATGAGCACATTTATAGGATGAACGAAAATAGGCTGATCAAGAAGATTTTTAACGTAGTGATGAGTAATACGATGAAAACTAACTGGGCAAAGGAAACTATGGAAGACCTCAAGAAACTAAATATCTCCACAAAATAAATAAGGAACAGAGAAAAATACAGAGAAAAAATTCAGGAAACCGAAATTCGTGCAAACACCAAAGGAGAAGGAACCAGGAAAGTGGACAGATGAGAGGAAGAAGAACCGCAGTCAATATATGAGAGGTATTTGGGAAGAGAAAAGAAAGAGACAAAAAAGTGCCATGAAAATTGTGTTTTAACGCTCTCTTAAATGGGGAATTAACTATAATAATACTAATAATAATAAAACACTTAATATCCTTTATCGCAAGAATGGATTGACAAATGATTCCACATGTCAGGCATGGGATCAGCATCAACCCATTTGAACAAATTCTAACCTTTCCCAGGGCTTGACGCACTTAGTGCGTATCTTAACCTCACACAGTCCAGTCACAGTCATGTGACCACCGCCTACATTCGACGTCAACGTTCCATAGCCAATCACGGACGGCAGGTAGCAGCGGTAGCAGTGGGGGTATGTAAAGCGTGACGGGGAAAGCGGAAACCGTACAGTCATTGCCATAATGCGGAAACGGCGCGATTTACCTGACGTCTAAAAGGGTATGATCATTGGCAGTGGGGCCAAGGGTGGAAGTATTTCCGAGACGGCTAAGTGTGTAAACTGTTCGTGTGCCGCCACAGTTGAAGTACACCACGCATGGCAAAATTGCGCTATCCAAAGCACGTGCTGAGCCGTAGATGACAGGGTTGAACAACGGCTGCGGAGATGTGTAGAGGCGAATAGATGTGTAACTGCAGAGCAACTACCAACCAGACGAACCAAGGGGCTACCAACAGAGTCTCCTCAACGACCGTTCAGCAAACGTCGCTGGATGCTGGCCATTGTAGCAGGCATCTGATCCCTGCACCCATGCTGTTCAGGGGCGACGAAGTCTGGAATTTGCACGCCAGTACCACAACTGGACGTCCAGTGAGTGGCGACAGGTGGCCTTTTTCAGATGAATCACATTTTCTGCTCCATCCGACACATGGGCATCAGTGTGTACGGCGTGATTCATCTGCAACCAGGAGGGAGCATCATGGTTTGGGGAATATTTTCGTGGCATTCCCTGGGTATTCTCCTCATTCTGGAAGACACAATGGTTCAAATGGCTCTGAGCACTATGGGACTTAACATCTGAGGTTATCAGCCCATAGAACTTAGAACTACTTAAACCTAACTAACCTAAGGACACCACACACATCCATGCCACAGGCAGGATTCGATCCTGCGACCGTAGCAGTCGCGCGGTTCCAGACTGTAGCGCCTAGAACCGAACGGCCACTCCGGCCGGCGCAGACGCTGCAAGAGAGACGATATGCGTCGATGAGAGGTTTACTGTTGAAATTTCGAGAGAGTTCTTTTCGGGAATAGTTGGAGAACGTATGACTTCCTCCTGCAAACATCTTACGAAATGAACAGAATGAGAAAATTCGATAAATTAGAACTAATACAGAGACTCACCGAAATACATTCTTCCCATGCGCCATTCGCAAGTGTAACTGGGAATGGGGGATCAGTTAATGGTACCAGAAGTACCATCCGCCATACATCATTGCATGGGGGCTTAATTAAATAAAATGCAAATATTTTTAGTAGCTGTATGTCCGATTACGCTGTGTCTCGTAAACGGTTGGCCCTGACTAGTATTTGTACGCAATCTGACTGCATAGAATAACAACAAAGAATGAAAGAAAATTTTCGTTAACACAATTAATTAATTAAGTCCCCAGCAACTATAAAACCAACGCAACAACAAGCACAAGAGTAACTGTTCTGTATGTGGAAGTATGACTCAACGCACATCTGGCACGGTTCTTCTTCAACAAGACAAGAATTTTTAAATACCAATTATACTGACGTGATAATAAAAAAAAATTAGAAATACTATAATTGCGCAAGAAACCCAGAATTACACTCTAAGAACACAAGCCAGATGCTTTGTTGACTGAACCTGTAATGACGCATTATTCAGGACATTGAAACAATGAGAAAAAAAAAAGAAAAGTAGTTTGTTACCGTAATTTACATTGATGAAAAGCACTCTAAACATTACAATCTCTCCACACCGACTCGCTACTACTACATCTCAACCAGAACTCTCCAATATCACATCTCAGCAAGCACTGCCTACTAGCACATCTCAACAAACACTCTCTGCTACGAGTTCTTAACAAGCACTGACTGCTACGAGTTCTCGACAGGCACTGTGTAGGCGGCTTAATAATACTCTTTGGCGCAATCTCTGGCGCAGTGGCTCAGTGTAGCCACCTTTCATATGCCCCTCCTCCACAGGCCAGAATTTGATGGTATTTTTGCCAGCATTGGTGGTGAAAATACCACCAAATTCGTCCACAAAAATACAGACAAAAATAAAAGATAATATTAATACCTAAATATCACATAATTAGTTAAAATTTTGGCTTTGCACTGACCTTTCAATAACCTAATATATAAAATACAGTAGGCAATACAAATTCTTTCATACATGTGGCTTTACACAAAAAATCAGTTTATACAAATGTTCACATAAAATGCTTTCAATGATTAGGTCCAGTTGTAGCACCCTGCGATGGTCAACAGGTGCAAACACCAACAAGTGATATCATTTTAGTAAAAGCAGTTTCATCAGTGGCACCCAGTAAAGTTGAGCAGGTACACACAGCAACAAGTGACATTATTTCAGTAGAAGCAGTTCCATTAGTGGCACCCAGCAATGTTGAATAGGTGCAGACAGCAAGAAGTAACATCATTTCAGTAGAAACAGTTCTAACAGTGGCACCCAGCAATGTTGAGTAGGTGAAGACACCGACAAGTGACATCATTTCCATACAAGTAGCTCCATCTGTGCACCCAGTAATGTTGAGCAGGTGCAGACACCAACAAGTGACATCATTTCAGCAGAAGCAGTCCATCAGTGGCACCCAGTAGTGTTGAGCAGGTGCAGACACCAACAAGTGACATCTTCTCAGTTGAAGCAATTCCATCAGTGGCACCCAGCAATGTTGAACAGGTGCACACAGCAACAGGTGACATTATTTCAGTAGAAGCAGTTCATCAGTGGCACCCAGTAATGTTGAGCAGGTGCAGACACCAACAAGTGACATTATTTCAGTAGAAGCAGTTCCATCTTTGGCACCCAACAAAGTTGACGCCACGTGCATGGGTGCTTAATTAAATAGTTTGAAAATAATTTTTAATAGCTGTATGTCCGATTACACTGTTTCGTAATCGGTTGTCCCTGACTAGTATTGTTACGCTATCTGACTGCATAGAACAACAACAAAGAATGAAATGAAAATTTTCGTTAACACAATTAATTAATTAAGTCCCCAGCAACTATGAAACCTACGTAACCAAAGCACAAGTATAACTGTTCTGTATGTGGAAGTATGACTCAACGCACATCTGGCACGGTTCTTCTTCAACAAGACAAGAAATTTTAAATATCATTTATACTGAAGTAATTAAAAAATAGAAATACTATAATTGCGTAAGGAAAGCAGAATTACACTCTAATACAAGAACACAAGCCAGATGCTTTGTTGACTGAACCTGTAATGACGCATTATTTAGGACACTGAAATAATGAGAAAAAAAGAAAAGTAGTTTGTTACCTTAATTTATATTGATGAAAAGCACTCTAATCATTACAATCTCTCCACACCGACTCGTTACTATCACATCTCAACCAGAACTCTCGAATATCACATCTCAGCAAGCACTGCCTACAAACACTCTCTGCTACGAGTTCTTAACAAGTACTGACTGCCACGAGTCCTCGACAGGCACTGACTACTACGGGCTCTCCCCAAGAACAGACTACCACGAGTCCTCGACAGGCACTGACTACCACGAGACCTCGACAGGCACTGACTACTACGAGCTCTCGACAGGCACTCCATGGAGGCAGCTGAATAATACTCTTTGGCGCAATCTCTGGCGCTGTGGCTCAGTGCAGCCACCTTTCATATGCCCCTCCTCCACGGGCCAGAATTTGATGGTATTTTGGCCAGCATTGGTGGTGAAAATACCACCAAATTCGTCCACAAAAATACAGACAAAAATAAAAGATAATATTAATACCTAAATATCACATAATTAGATAA
This sequence comes from Schistocerca americana, assembly GCF_021461395.2. Classification (NCBI taxonomy): domain Eukaryota; kingdom Metazoa; phylum Arthropoda; class Insecta; order Orthoptera; family Acrididae; genus Schistocerca; species Schistocerca americana. The sequence continues at coordinate 316,391,263 of NC_060124.1, forward strand.
ATTTTTTTTTTTTGGCTTTGCACTGACCTTTCAATAACCTACTATATAAAATACAGTAAGCAATACAAATTCTTTTCATACATGTGACTTTACATAATAGTTCACACAATACACAAAAAATCAGTTTATACAAATGTTCACATAAAATGCTTTCAATGATTAGTTCCAGTAGTAGCACCCAGCGATGGTCAACAGGTGCAAACACCAACAAGTGACATCATTTTAGTAAAAGCAGTTTCATCAGTGGCACCCAGTAAAGTTGAGCAGGTACACACAGCAACAAGTCACATTATTTCAGTAAAAGGCAGTCCATCAGTGGCACCCAGTAGTGTTGAGCAGGTACACACAGCAACAAGTCACATTTCTCAGCAGAAGCGGTTCCATTACTGACATCCAGCATTGTTGAACAGGTGCAGACACCAACAAGTGACATTATTTCAGTAGAAGCAGTTCCATCTGTGGCACCCAGCAATGTTGAACAGGTGCAGACACCAACAAGTGACATTATTTCAGTAGAATCAGTCCATTAGTGGCACCTAGCAATGTTGAACAGGTGCAGACACCAACAACTGACATTATTTCAGTAGAAGCAGTTCATTAGTGGCACCCAGTAATGTTGAGCAGGTGCAAACAGCAAGAAGTAACATCATTTCAGTAGAAACAGTTCCAACAGTGGCACCCAGCAATGTTGAGTAGGTGCAGACACCGACAAGTGACATCATTTCCATAGAAGTAGCTCCATCAGTGGCACCCAGCAATGTTGAACAGGTGCAGACACCAACAAGTGACGTTATTCCAGTAGAAGCAGACCATCAGTTGCACCTAGCAATGATGAGCAGGTCCAGAGAGCAGTCCATAATATTCACTATCACTGATCACACTGTTCATCAGAGTTTATTAGCAGAAATTAAACATGTCCTAGTGGCACCAATCATGTAGAAAAAGTACAAGTAACAGTCCATATTATTCACTATCCTAATCACACAGTTCATCAGCAGAAGTTAATCATTCCTAAGTGGCACCCATTATGTTGAAAAGTGCAGGTAACAGTTCATAATATTCACCATCACTAATCAGACAGTTCAAGCATGAACAATAGTTTGAATACACATACAAATGCTTTTACAATGCTCTTACATTAAACATACAAATTCTAATAAACACACAAATGATATCAGATAATTGTCATATTAACTATTACAAATACTCAAATATCAGTAAACCTATAATATTTATGGGTGTCAGTGCAAGCCACTACATACAAATAAAATAATATTTAGGAGATAGGTGGGTAGGATTAGGAAAGGAAAACACACAAAACACACTCACGCATCTTTCATCCAAACAGAGTTGTCGACCGATTTTCGTTTAAAAAGAATGTCATTGCGGACTAAATAATGCTGTCTAATCGCTACGCTTTCCTTTTTCCTCCACTTCTCCTTAATGTCCTTCCAGATTGGATCCTTATTTTGCTCCTTAGCGATGTCCTGGAGCGAAGACGAAATAAAGTTCTCAAACGCAACACCTTGAATATACATCAAACAATAATTGTTTTCCCTGCAGTCCTCTTCAGCACTTTGTTTCAAACCCATAGGTGCACGTGATAAAGCATCAGCAACAATATTTGAAGAACCCTGTATGTAAACAATACTAAAGTCAAATTCCTGTAGACACAACGCCCATCGTGACAATCTGCCATGAGTTAATTTTGTTGACATAAGAAATTCCAGAGCTCGATGATCGGTGTAAACCTTAGTATGTCTGCCAAACAAAAATGTGCGAAATTTTGTGAAAGCCCAAACAACAGCCAAAGCTTCAAGTTCCGTAATCGAATAATTCTTTTCTGATTTAGAGAGAACACGACTTCCAAATGCAATAGTCTTCTGTACTACAACGCCGTTTTCTTCTATCTCTTGAAATAATTGTGCACCTAGGCCTTTGTATGATGAGTCCGTCGCCAAACAAAAATCTTTAGATAAATCCGGATGTGAAAGAAGTGGAGCAGCAACTAAAACATCACGAAGTTGTTCAAATTCTGACTGAGCTTCCTCATCCCAACACCAATCAGAATTCTTTCCGGATAGTTCACACAAACGAGGTGTGGCCAAATCGTCCAATTTAACAAAGCGTCTAAGAAAATTACAGACACCAAGGAAACTACGAACATCACGTTTTGTGGTAGGAACAGCATAATTACGAATAGCGTCAAGTTTTTCTGGATCAGGAAAGTCGAGACAAGTCAAGCTGAGAGCTGTAGGAGATGTTACGCAATCAAATGTAGGCGTGTGAAAGCAACGCAGACAACACTGCCCAAGTGTCCCACGTCACGTGGCGAAGAGCCAACACACCCCCAAACACCAGAGTGGCGCAGTGGAAGCGTGCTGGGCCCATAACCCAGAGGTCCGTGGATCGAAACCACGCTCTGCTAAAATTATTAAGCCGCCTCCACAGTGCCTGTCGAGAGCTCGTAGTAGACAGTGCCTGTCGAGGACTCGTAGTAGTTAGTACTTGTTAAGAACTCGTAGCAGAGAGTGTTTGTAGGCAGTGCTTGCTGAGATGTGCGTGCATGGGGGCTTAATTAAATAAAATGCAAATATTTTTAGTAGCTGTATGTCCGATTACGCTGTGTCTCGTAAACGGTTGGCCCTGACTAGTATTTGTACGCAATCTGACTGCATAGAATAACAACAAAGAATGAAAGAAAATTTTCGTTAACACAATTAATTAATTAAGTCCCCAGCAACTATAAAACCAACGCAACAACAAGCACAAGAGTAACTGTTCTGTATGTGGAAGTATGACTCAACGCACATCTGGCACGGTTTTTCTTCAACAAGACAAGAATTTTTAAATACCAATTATACTGACGTGATAATAAAAAAAAATTAGAAATACTATAATTGTGCAAGAAACCCAGAATTACACTCTAATACAAGAACACAAGCCAGATGCTTTGTTGACTGAACCTGTAATGACGCATTATTCAGGACATTGAAATAATGAGAAAAAAAAAGAAAAGTAGTTTGTTACCTTAATTTATATTGATGAAAAGCACTCTAAACATTACAATCTCTCCACACCGACTCGCTACTACTACATCTCAACCAGAACTCTCCAATATCACATCTCAGCAAGCACTGCCTACTAGCACATCTCAACAAACACTCTCTGCTACGAGTTCTTAACAAGCACTGACTGCTACGAGTTCTCGACAGGCACTGTGTAGGCGGCTTAATAATACTCTTTGGCGCAATCTCTGGCGCAGTGGCTCAGTGTAGCAACCTTTCACCATTAGGTCGCCGCGGGTGTTAGCCGAGCGATCTAGGGCGCTGCTGTCGTGGGCTGTGCGGTTGGTCCTGGTGGAGGTTCGAGTCCTCCCTCGAGATGGGTCTGTGTGTTTGTCCTTAGGATAATTTAGGTTAAGTAGTGTGTAAGCTTAAGGACTGATGACCTTCACACACACACCATTAGGTCGCTTGCGGAGTTTGATGTAGATAATAGAATTTATGTTGGTTCCAGATGTCTGTATGCCCTCAGAGATACGTTCAGGTCTACGTCATAACACATTTTGCGAAAATGAAGATCTACAAGCGCGTTGTACGCCCCATACTCCACTATGGTTCAGGAGCTGAACAATAACTGATAGGGAGGTGAGCCGGCCGGTGTGGCCGTGCGGTTCTAGGCGCTTGAGTCTGGCACCGCGTGACCGCTACGGTCGCCGGTTAGGATCCTGCCTCGGGCATGGATGTGTGTGGTGTCCTTAGGTTAGTTAGCTTTAAGTAGTTCTAAGTTCTAGGGGACTGATGACCACAGATGTTAAGTCCCATAGTGCTCAGAGCCATTTGAACCATTTTGAAAGGGAGATGCGGGAGCTCCTAACAATTGAAAGAAAGGCGAAGAGGAGAATTTGGGTCGCTGAGAAAAGGATGCAGTTGGAAAACTACAAATAATAATGAATTTATGAGCCCATGAAAAAGCCGAACGTTTTGCGGTATCAAAAGAACAGATGAATCCACGGGCAGGTCACGCGATCCGTATGGTAGAGACCCGACTTGCTAAGGAAGCTTTCATTGCCTGCAGTGCAACTAAAATGCCCCCCTGGGCAGGTCAAGAAAGAGATGGGAAGACGACGTAAAGAAAAATGCGGAAACTGTGAAAGTAATCATTTGGGAGAACACAGCAACAGACATATTGCAGTGGGGACTGACTGTTGACGCGGTGCACAAGGAAGTAAGTACCTAAATAAGTAAGAACGTCATTTTAGGTGTTATTACGGCTCCTCCCCCCCCCTCCCCGTCCCAAAAAAGAAAATTATGATATAAGCGTTTTTATTTTCACACATATGAATTTTTGAATTTCTTCGTTAACTTTCGGAGAATACAGCAGCATGAAAACTAACGGTCTTGAGAATGCCAAAAAACCATAGAAAATTACAAGCTCTGTTTAACACAGAATATCATTGTAACGTGGCCTACCTTATGTGGAAATATAGTCTCAGCTACATTTTAATGCTGAATAACTGTAGGCCTAGGTAACTGGACACTACTTGTTATTAAATTTGTCAGTTAAATGTATTTTATTTCATTTTTTTGTCCCTACAAGCTTACAACAGAAATATTAGATTGTCATTAGAGACTTGTTTTTTAGCTAAGCGTACAAAGAACAATAACATGATTCTGTTTTATATTATTTATTACGAAGTGGTTCTTGAAAGGCTGCGACTGTGAAGACGATGGTGTTGCTTGTTAAACAGTAATAGGTGGTTCAAATGGCTCTGAGCACTATGGGACTTAACTGCTGAGGTCATCAGTCCCATAGAACTTAGAACTACTTAAACCTAACTAACCTAAGGACATAACACACATCCATGCCCGAGGCAGGATTCGAACCTGCGACCGTAGCGGTCGCGCGGTTCCAGATTGTAGCGCCTAGAACCGCTTGGCCACTCCGGCCGGCTGTAACAGGTGCTTTTATACAATGACAACAGCCAATCGATGTCGTTTGGGGTGTCCTGTAGGATTTTGAATCGTGCAGCAGTCCACAGAAATGAGTGAATACACAACCTATGCGAACTGATCTTACGGGTCCTAGTGATTGCTGTTTTCCGAGAAACAAGTATGCTAAAGCAGTATGGCATAAAATAAGAGTCCTGGCTTTCATTACAACTTCTCAAAGCCACACAAAAACAACATAACGCTAAAGAAAAAAATCTCGCCTGCATATCTGGTATTCTCATCAACAGCAACGACAACTAAAGCTTCTAACCAGGTTTTTAAATGTTTGTTTGCTCGACTATCATTCGCTTTTACTGTAAATACCATCGATGTGGTAAATGTACCTCTGAAACGCAGTGCTTCCAAGTTTGAATTGTCATTCGATTAGGAAGCGTAATACACGAATGTAAAATCTGTATCTTGTGCCGGTTGCCCGCAAATTTTCGTATCCTCCGCGCTGCCGATTGTATGAACGAAGTCCGTACCGCACCCTGTATGAGGGACAGTGGGTACAGTGAGCCCTGGGTATTGCTGTGGAGCGCAGCGGAGGACACAGTCGTGTGGGTCTCGTCAGTGGAATGTACGCTAAGCGAGGTAGTGCCTTACGAAGAGATGAGCTGTTTTGAACGCCATGTGCCGAGCCTGTTGGATGGTGGGCTTTAAGCGTTGTGTCTTTGATGTATTTTGTGCAGGAGAGCACAAGAGTGGACAGCATGATGTCGTGAACGTTGTGAGTTGACCAGGAGTCAGTTATACTGTCCAGTGACGTTAATGTGACTAACTGTCAAAAGCCTGAATAATCATCTTTGGAAGGGCTGTCCGCTGCGAGACGTGTAGGAAAAGAGCAGTGTGACACGCTGCATATTACTACTGGTGCCGACGAAACAAATGGCTTGTAGGGTTGGACATGGTCCCCAAGAATAGATGCATACTTGCGTTGATCCATTGTGAATTCGAGAATGACGGGAGCACCAGGCAATACCACGAACATATTCCCCAGTGAGGTTCTGGGGGGTACCGACGGGAATGTGGAGCCATGCTGACTCGAGTGCCGTGGCAGCTACCCCAGGTTTCTCGGTTGAGGATCCACGGCGCAAACAGTCCGATCAAGGTCGTCCCACCGATTGTCGATTAGTTTTAAATCCGGTGAGTTTGGTGGCCAGTGGAGTACGGTAAATTCATCCTGGTGCTCTTCGAACCACGCACGTGTACTACGAGCTGTATGACACGTTGTATTGTTCTACTGAGACATTGTCATGCAGACGGAAACAAACTGAATTTAGGGGTGGTCCAGGGGTGGTCCCCAGGGATAGATGTATAGCCGACCGCAGTGGCCGAGCGGCTCTAGGCGCTTCAGTCCGGAACTGCGCGACTGCTACGGTCGCAGGTTCGAATTCTGCCTCGGGCATGGATGTGTGTTAAGTCCCATAGTGCTCAGAGCCATTTGAACCATTTTGCAGCGTCTGCCACTGAGTTTGTTGAGCATATATGTAATGATTTCGCACTGATTAAATGATCCCGTTACGAAACGCGCCGCTCTTCGTCAGATTGTCTCTATCTCTTCTATCAGTCCCACCTGGTAAAGATCCCAGACTGATGAACAGTACGAAAGAGTCGACTCAACAAGGGTCTTGTAAGCCACTTTCTTCGCGGATGAATTACATTTCCTTAAAATTCTTCCTATGAATCTCAGTTTGGCATATGCCTTTCCTACTATTTGTTTTTCGAGGTCGTTGCACTTAAGGTCGCTCTGGATAGATACTCCTAGATATTTTACGATAGATATTGTTTCCAGCAATTTGTCATAAATACTGTAGTTGTACAGTAGTGGATTTTTTTCCCTGTGTATGCCTAATATGTTACATTCATTTATATACAGGACCAACTGCCAGAGCCTATACCATTCACTAATCCTCTCCAGATCATTCTTCAAATCTGTACTGTCTCCTGGCGTTCCTACTTTCTCATAGAAAAGCGCATCATCTGTGAATCGTCTTAGAAAGCTTCCGACGCTTTCTAGCGGATCATTTACGAGTACATACATCGTAAACAGTACTTGTCCTATCACAGTCCCTCGGGATTCTCGGGATATTACTTTTACATTTGTCGATTTTGTTCATTTATCTCTACGGGTACCTGATTATCGCAATTACACCCATCTCCCAGGTAGTTTAGCATATCAACAGAACTAAACTTGTCTTCATCAACTGTGAAGTGTCTTGTGCATATTTAGTTCCGCTTGCTAGCATGCGCTTTGTTCTGCTTTACTTGCTGCTAAGGCGACCCTTTTCTACAATTACCTAATATCTAGTTCACTCTCGCTCACTAATGCTATATCGCCTGCGTCAGCAAATATCTTGAAACCCACCATCTCCTATTCGTAGCCCATTCACTGATCACCTTTGCTGTTTTTCTCATGACTTCTTCCAGAGTGAGATTAAACTGTACTTATGACAGTGCATCTCCTTGCCTTAATAACGTAGTTCATATGGAGAAAGGTTGTGAGTATGCTCCTCCATTCAGTTGCTCTTGACTCACTCGTATATACTCTAATCATTTCAATAAGGTTATTTAGGCTTCGGAACTCCTTCAGAGGTTTACAGAAGCTATCTCGATTAATTCTGTCGCAAGCTCCTTGAAAACCTATTTACAGGGCCTGGACTTTTCTATCTCTTTCCCAATATTACTCAAGAATTTTCTGCAGGGTAAACACATAGTCAGTACTTGCACAGTTTGGACGGAATACATCCTTATATTCTCCGATGATATTTTCTGCAAATGGTTTTACCTTTTCTAAAATAATTTTGGCAAAGGTCTGATATGCCACGTTAAGTAACCAGATTCGTCGGTAGTTCGAGCAGTCCATCAAGCTTCCATTCACATTCGACAAATGGCGGCAGGTGTGGCCGTGCGGTTAAAGGCGCTTCAGTCTGGAACCGCGTGACCGCTACGGTCGCAGGTTCGAATCCTGCATCGGGCATGGATGTGTGTGATGTCCTTAGGTTAGTTAGGTTTAATTAGTTCTAAGTTCTAGGCGACTGATGACCTCAGATGTTAAGTCGCATAGTGCTCAGAGCCATTTGAACCATTTTGAACATTCGACAAATAACTGCTGCCTTACGGCTGTCTGCCAACGGCCCAATCTTCCAAACGACCTGAAAGAGTTCCCACAGCTTTCGTCACCCTTAAAACTGCTGTTCTCATACAAGATCCTCCAACTCATCACTGTGTAATCACTGATCTGACGAGGAGCAATAGGAAAACAATAGTACCACCAGTGCTACTACTAACTTTTACTACTACTACTACTACTACTACTACCACTACTGCTTAGTACTACAACACAGAAGAATCATCGAAAAAAAGTCATTTCGAAATATGAAGGTAACTTAAGCGTCACTGAATGAAGTTCTGTCATTTGTAAAACTAGTTGCCGTATTTCGTATCCCCATAAAAAGGAGAACAATTACTGGTTTGGTGAATAGGTTGGTAGAATTTTTGCGTAAGTTCAACAATACACATAACAGGGACTTCAGTCATCAATAATATACTCTCCTTCACTATTTACAACAGTCTGATAACGCAGGGGAACCTTTCGATTCCGCACCTGTGGAAATCACGTGGTACATAGGCGAAGAATTCGTCGATCCGTGTTCGGAGGGCATTTTCATCCAAAAAGGAAGTTCGTCGAAGGTTGTTCGATACAGAACGGAAGAGATAGAAATTTGAGGGTGCAAGATCAGGTGAATAAAGTGGGTGCTGAATGACTTCTCAACCCAACTCCTGTACAGCGTTTTTTGTCAGTCTAGCAGAAAGCGGACGGGCGTTATGGTGGAGTAATATGACTTCACGCCGTCTTCTTGGTCATTCTTCTTGGACTGCGTCTGCAAGACGTCTCAGTCGTTCATAATACATGTCAGCAGTAATGGTTACATCTCGGGGGAGCAATTTGCAGCAGACCATACCGTCATTGTTCATAACATTGTCTCTTGTAGCTGCTTTTTTTTTTTTAGCTCAACCATTCCTTCCTTTTCCATTTGTTAGCATAAAGGCACCATTTACCGTCACTAGTAGTGATACAGGAAAGGAATGGTCGGTGTTGTTCACGAGCCAATTCATGACGAGCAAGCAGAGACGCACATATGGCCACCTACTGATTTTTGAGATTTTGTCTTAGAGCACGCAGTACTCACACAACGGATTTTCTTTTACATCCCCATTGCATACAAATATCACTCGATGGTGGAATGGTCACAGTTCATCGCATTTGACAGTTTTCGAGTACAATGACGTGGATTACTGTAAATTAATGCGTTTAAACGATCTTCACCAAACACCGAATTCTTCCTGAGCGTGGAGAGTCTCTAATGTCAAAACGATCCTCATCAAAACGAGAAAAACATTTTATTGCCGTGCTTGTCAGATGGCATTATCCTCAAACACGGCGCTAATGTTTTTGGCTGCCCCTGCTACTATCACCCTGTTACTGAAATCAAACGGAAAAATATGTCAGAAAAGTTCCGATTTCTCGATTTGACACTCCATTTTCTAGCGTCCACACCGAGCGAGGTAGCACAGTGGCTAACACGCTGGACGCGTATTCGGGAGGACAACGGTGAGAATCAGCGTCCAGCCAGTCTGTCTTAGGTTTCCCATGATTCTCCTAAATCGCTTCAGGAAAATGCCGGGATGGTTCCTTTGAAAGGGTACAGACGATTTCCTCATCGTTGTCGACGGGACGTTAAACACTGATTTCCTCCTCCTCTATCGTCCACAGCACCACTCACTGTCTCCAAATGAGAAAATGACAACATGTAAACTCAAATAGCAACAGTGAACTACAAATAAAAAATGACAATCGACAGATAAACCCATAACAACCGGAATATCAACATGCAAAGCAAAAACGCTACGAGCTTATGCACGAACTCAATATTTTGAAGAATGCTTTAGTCTTGTACATGAAGATCTAGGCTGTAAATATTGGTAAGGGACAGTGGATGACAAACAGAGCTATTTCACGTAAAACATGGTACGTGATGTGCTTTATTCACGTTAGTTTTTAGTTCAACGATAAAACGAGAAATGGTAGCCCTATCTGAATTTAGATTCAGATTCTCACTAATGGCAGCTTGGTCAGGCTGTGCATATGTAAACAATGATAAGTGGTAACACTTATGGTGTTCGTCCTAGGAAAATACCTTTCAGGAACGATTTGTACAGATCTTAGGATGTTATGCATAACTGCACCCCAGATAAAGGTTTTGAATACTTGTATAATCCTGAACATAAACGGCTTCAAAGGCTCTTGCTAATCACCCAAATACGAATAATTATTTAAGCAAGTAAACAATTTTAAGTTATGTCTGTTACGACAGTTTACTTTAATATACGTGGTGGGGTGATAGCCATCCTTTACATTGTTTACTTGCTGTATTATTAATACATACTGTGCCGAATTGTATATTAATTTTTGAGATTGTTATACATTAATGTTGGAAACATTGGTAATGGAAGTCTCAGAATCATAAAATGAAACAATTCGGATCTTCTAATTTTGAATTTTTGAGAGGTTTCACAGTAATGATTCGTTAACTCATCCAGCAAGTAAATAGTAGCAAGTCAATCCTAAGCCACGTTAAGTTACCCAGATGTACTTGAAATATCTCAGATACGAGGTTTATACTGAAATTTTACTGTATAGTTTCTCAAAATTGCATAACCTCTCTTAACTTGGCCCTTAGCACTGTTTACAGTCGATGTCTTCATATTTCTCTAGTCACGATGACCATCTTCCATGCTTCATTGAACACCCTTCGGGAAACGAAATCAACGATTACCAGAGCATCTTTCGTACTTTTTCCTTTGAATCACTAACGGTCTCCATCTAGTACACAACCTATCTGTCATATCTCGCATACCGGAAATGCCATATTATGGTAGCAGTTTCGGTTTCAGCTACGGTCCGCTTTCTGCAATTACTTGCGGAACTTCCGGACAGCCCTTCACTCTTGCCAATTCTGGCAGGATAATAATAACCACAATGGAATGTGGTGTGTGAAGCGCGTATTCGGGCGATCGCCATTGGTCAACCCGGCCTTGGCTGCAGAGAGAGTGCTGGGATGCGGAGTGGGGGAAGGAGGCAGTGCATTCTTGCGCCTACCATCACAGGTATTTCCGGAGGCGAACAAAGACGTCTAAGAGAGAGCAAGATGGCTCGCTATTTCCGTAGAAGCCTGAGGCGAAGAATTTGCTGTTGCTTGTTCCCGGCGTGTGTTATGTGTGTCAACTGACGACTCTCACATTCTGGAGCCCTACGAACTACCGGCCGTCCTAAACGAAGATCGACTTAAACTACAACTTTACTGTTAATGGTCACAATTTATTTTATTTTCATTCCGTGTTTCAGAAGTTTAAATCTCCGTCAGGGGGATTTACTTGTATCAATAATGTACGAAATGACCATTCAGGGAACAAAGTGTTCATACACCGTCCTTCATGCAGAATAGCTTCATTTATTAGAACTAGAGAGCATAAACAAAGATATTGTTTGATAAACTAACAGTATAATTGTCCCTTCCTGTCCTGTATATATAAAAGGATCAACTAAAATAGGTTCTCGCAAGATGTAAATAACAATTTGGCCGAGGTTGTTTCGCACAGTGGGGAAAATGGTATTCACACTGCCGCAAGGAGGAATGCCTACAAAGTATTAACGTTGCCATTATTTTTATATGCATCGTAATTTTGTTTGTAGGTATGAATATTTGTTTCCCCACTGCGCGAAGCCAGTTCGTACAGAGTTTTTATTTACTTTTTGCATAAGATTAATTTAGTTAATTCTTTTATATGTACAGATTAGGAAGTAAACATCCATACTATTAGTTAACCAAATAACTCCCCTTGTTGTGATCTTTAATCCTAATAAATAAAGTTATTCTACAATGCATGAACACTTTTTGCCATGACTGTATGTGTTCTGCGTACGACTTTGGGATAACCTGTGGCTCTGTCCAGTAACGGAATACAAAACAAAATACTGTTTCAGCATGTGGCTCAAAGATTTTTGGAGATCTGTGACTGCAAAGAGGAACAAAAACATAAATGTGAAAATCAAAACACATGCAACTGTTACAGGATCTTTTTTCGTCACGTTACATCATATGCAACGTCACCTGTACTTTGTAATCACTGAAGCAAACATAGGTGGCTTCGCCAACCTAATACGTGCAAAGGACATATAGAATAATAATGTTGCCAATAGTGGCAAACACAGAATAGTATTTTGGAACAAGTCTCAAACTATTGTGGTCTTCGATTAAGAGGATGAATAGAAATAGAAATATATTGTATACACTTAAATTAGCAAGGTTGGTGTGTTAGAAGCATTAAGTTGTAAAGAACATATAAAATAATTATGTTGCCAACAGTGGCAAAACGTAGAAGCAGTGTACTCAATGTTATTATTAGTACTATTATTATTATTATTATGTCACACTAGTAGTGTGTGTGTATGTGTGTGGTAGGGTGAGAGATGGGAGAAAGCGGGTGAAAGGTAGCTACGAAGCTAAGAGAAAGAAAGAGAGAGAGAGCACAGCTTTGCTAAGCTTACGTGTATAACGTGCTGTGTCTAAGCAACGGTTGAGATAGTTCCTGGATTATGTTTTGAATAATATAGATAGATAGGTATCCTCTAAAGAATGTAAACGGATTTATATACTTTTTAACTGACAGTTGGTGAAAATTATTGGCGTGTGGGTGGATATGGTAGCAGTAAAGTTGTAGTTTCAATATATATCTATAACAGTCACTGTAAAGGCTTTCACACTGGCAGAAGGTTTCACGAACCATTTTCATACTACTACGCTATCATTCCACTCTCGAATGGCGCGCGGGAAAAAGGAACACCCAAATCTTTTCGTTCGAGCTCTGATTTCTCTTATTTTATTATGATGATCATTTCTCCCTAAGTAGGTGGGTGTCAACAAAATATATACGCATTCGGGAGAGAAAGTTGGTGATTGAAATATCGTAAACAGATCTCGCCGCAAAGGAAACCGCCTTTGTTTCAGTGACTGCCACCCCAACTCGCGTATCATATCAGTGACACTCTCACCCCTATTGCGCGATAACACGAAACGACCTGCCTCCGTCAATCCTACCTGGAAAGGATCTCATACCGTATAACAACGGACAGGTGTAATGTAGGCTGTCTCTTTAGTGGGTTAGTCACATCTTCTAAGTGTTCTGCCAGCAATGCGCAGTTTTTGTTTCGGCTTCCCCACAATATTTTCTATGTGATCTTTCCAATTTAAGTTGATGGTAATTTTAATTCCTAGGTATTTAGTCGAATTGACAGCCCGTAGATTTGTGCGATTTATTGTATACCCAAAATTTATCGGATTTCTTTTAGTACCCATGTGGATGACCTCGCACTTTTCTTTGTTTAGTGCAAATTGCCACATTTCGCACCATACAGAAATTCTCTCTAGATTATTTTGTAATTGGAATTGATCGTCTCATGATTTTACTACACGGTAAATTACAGCGCCATCTGCAAACAATCTAAGGGGTCTGCTCAGATTATCACCTAGATCATTTATGTAAATCAGGAACAGCAGAGGGCCTATGACACTACCTTGCGGAACGCCAGATACCACTTCTGTTCTATTTGATGATTTATCGTCTATCACTACGAACTGTGACCTCTCTGAGAGGAAATCACGCAACTGCATGGCCGATCCACACTTCTCTGGAGCGCCAGCTATCCGCAGAACCTATCTATACAATGTTTCACAGCAAATAATAGACGATCAATGGTTTCCGTGAAAAAACATGTTTTACAAAATAAAGGACTAAATATTCAGCACTAGCGACTAAAAGATAATTGGGACGGAAGCTTCCAGTGGGATTTTAACAGTAGCGCTGCTCATACTGACGCCTGAAGCAACGTACAGTCCCTCACAGTATGGATCTGTAATATTCTTAAGATCTGGTACGAAAATGATCCTCAGATGGTCGAGAACAAGTTCACCCGTGGAAATAACAGTAATATTTCATAAGCATCTGGACGCAACTAACTACAGCTAGCTTTATTTTAAAAGTACAGCCGCTGTGTTCTACAGTGCCAATAACAGATAAGTATGAGTTCACTGTTTCCTTGGATCACGAGTTTGCGATAACAAAACGAGTTTCACAAGGAAGAAGGTGTGAAACACAGCCTTTATAATTGCACTGCACAAAACGCAACAAGGACGGACGATATGACAAAAAAACACAACGTGCCCTCAAATCATAAAATGTAGACACCATGTCTCCCTGCAAAACACGAGCATTGATAACGCGGCTTCAGAACTAGAAAAGAGACTCAGGTAACACGGTACAGTGATGTGGGCACATGTCTGAGCAGACAATTTGATAAAGAAAATACTTTCCTTTGCAAAACCACAGGACTTTTGTAACAACCGATATAAAGGAGCGGAGAGGAGGCAAAGGAAAGAAGAGGGAGGAGCATCGGAAGAGATAGAGACCAGGAGGCAACAGAAAATAATGGATAGAGATCGTGTAATAAAAGAAATAAGATAACATCCATAATAAAAGACGGTAAGGAAAAATATACAATCACTCAAACTACTAGGTGTTATCCTTTCATCATTTTTGCTCACAATCTTAACACCATTCATCTACATTCTAATGCGCGAAATATCTCCGCATAACTACAAAAGTTCTAGTTAGCAATGATCTGACACTAATATCCTTATTTTCAACTCGGTTAACAGCGTAGTAAAAAAAAAAAAAGAAAAGTTGCCCATCCTTAAATTGCTCAAAACACAAAAATCCACCCAAAACCATTAATCTACGACAGTTACGGCACCTCCATTCCGACAAATACACTGTGGAAAGGAGATCACTTTTTCGATATCGTTTAGTAGTCTTCCATTCCGATGCACAATTTGAAATTTGCCTCAAAGGCGGCTACAACCATCCTCTGTCATGGTGGACGTCAACCTCACATTCTCTGACGTTTCAACCAACAAGATGGTTCAAATGGCTCTGAGCACTATGGGACTTAACATCTGAGGTCATCAGTCCCCTAGATCTTAGAACTACTTAAACCTAACTAACCTAAGGACATCACACACATCCATGCCCGAGGCAGGATTCGAACCTGCGACCGTAGCGGTCACGCGGTTCCAGACTGAAGCGCCTAGAACCGCACGGCCACACCGGCCAGCTAGCGGCTGATTCACCGCCTGAGGATTAGGTAACTCCCTCGACACTCTTAGGGAGAGCTTGCCTATCTTCGGGAACTAGAGGAGCAGCGAGACTGAATGGATGTGGAAGTTTCTGGCAGTTACATTCTCGACTTGCTCAACAAAGGTGCGTGGGCGGCTCCGAGGATGCTGCCGAACTGGGTGGTCTTAGAGGGACACTCACGCATATATCAGTGTGAGCCCTTCCGTGATCACGCCACAAGAGTGTGCGAAAAACGGAGAGATGAAAACGTCTGAAAATACCTTTTCGCTTCGTATCACATCCAGATTTCGTCTAGTGGTTTTGAATGGTAGCTAGTTGTTCCACCCTGTATGATACAGCAAAGACTGTTTTCACGCAACACTCCAAAGAGGTCAGATGAGTCTCAGTGGGGTTGCAGCCCCACAATTCTTTAGTGTGTGTGGAACGCCCAGGAGGTGGCCTCAGTGGCCATTGTCAAGAACGTTGTCCTGTTGCTTATCGCACTGCGAAATATTTTCGACTGTCTCACGCGAGTACACAGATTCTTCGACTCTTTCGTAATGATCACTCAACACGTCCCTTATGTACCGTACTAGGCCTCGTAACAGTGCTAAACACGAACAATACTAAAGCACTGTGATGGCAGTTCCACAGAGCATTGCAATTAAAATCACTTTCACACCCGCCGGCGGCGTGTACGTGTACAAAGTTAATTCGATATCCCACCAAGTCTTCTGGGTATTCTCTTCTTTTTCTGTCACCCAGAGTACATCTGGAGTGTTGTATGACAGTGAAGCATGGACTGGGAGATCTACGTGTAGCTCGTTAAATGGTTCCTTCAATTTACCATCGCTTGTCTACTCAGTGATACGTACACACCATCACCGTATAGTGAAACAGTTCGTCGTTCTATGAGCCAATTCGCTGTCTGCTGCAAGTTTGTGGTCTTGAAAATACAACTACCAACACGTGTTCGAGGCTTTCCCTTTTCGATACACACACCCACAGTACCCAAACCACCTCAATAAAAACTACAAGCAACCCAATTACCTCTGGGAGCGTCGCTACCACTCAACATACAATGCAGACGGGATATCGGCCACACCGATTCCACAAAACTCAGCATCTAACAAAGCAATCTCTCAATTAAATCAGGCTCACGCGGGACTCACCCCAGCAAATTTTACGAACGAAACTGTTCCTACAACTATAATCAACAAAGTTCCGTGCACTCTCCCAAGACTGAGTAGCCTAACTACACCACGCAGTGAACCGCTATAAGATCAGACCTGATGTACACCACTACCACCACTTGGTCGGTGAGAGGTCTATCCGGGAACTAACTAAACCTTTTCGTTGTACAATAGAAACCATTTAAAACGAACAAACGCGCAATGCCACGCCAACTTTCACAATTAATGTAATAATCATCGATGCTATCGATTCTTCACAATAGCGGCTGGCTGCTGCTTGTCGCTCAGGCGGCATCTCTGGACGCACCGAGGGCGATATGGAGTACCGCTGCAATCGCGCATGCTCACCACCTGCTATTCCGTAGACGCTCTCATATCATCTAGGACACAATTTGATTTTGCTTTTACCACATCATACCCGTATATTATCGTGACCACCAGGTGTTATCATTGCTTTATCACGGAGGACGGCCAGCACCAGTAAGGGCGAACGTACCCCGTGCTTTTTGACACAGCACATAATCCGCTGAATCACAGGCCCATATCACTAGTGCCGATTTGCAATAGGATTTTGGAACATATACTGCGTTCGAACATTATGAATTACCTCGAAGAAGACGATTTATTCTCAAATAGTCAATGCGTATTTAGAATACATCGTTCTTTTGAAGCACAACTAGCTCTTATTCTCGCGAATAAAGGAAACCGAATCGACAGGGGACGTCAGATTGTTTCCATATTTTTATATTTCCAAAACGCTTTTGACACCGTTCCTCAAAAGCGACTACTAATGAAATTGAGTGCCTATGGAGTACCGTCTGAGTTGTGTGACTGGATTCGTGATTTCCTGTCAGAAAGGTGAAAGGTTCGTAATAACTGACGGAAAGTCATCGAAAAAAACGGAAGTAATATCTGGCGTTCCCCAAGGAAGCGTTATAGACGATCTGTTGTTCCTGATCTACATAAAAGATTTAGGATAAAATCTGAACAGTCCTCTTAGATTTTGTAGATGACATTGTCATTTACCGTCATGTAATGTCGTCAGATGATCAAAAGGTATTGCAAAATGATTCAGACAACATGTCTGCGTGGGACAAAAAGTGGCAATTGGCTCTAAATCATAAAAAATCTCTAGTCACTCACATGAGCACTAAAAATAATCCACTAAATTTCAGTTACACGATAAACCACGTAAATCTGAAGGCTGTAAATTCAACTAAATACTTATGGATTACAATTACTAATAAAGTAAATTGGAACGATCACAAAAGACTGCGATTTATAGACAGAATACTTAGAAAATATAACAGGTTTACTAAAGAGACTGTTTACACTACGCTTGCCCGCCCTCTTCTGGAATACTGCTGTGCGGTGTGGGATCCGCGTCAGATAGAATTGAAGAAGGACATCCAAAAAGTTCAAAGGAGGGCAGCTCATTTTGTAGTATCGCGAATTAAGGGAGAGAGTGCCACAGAGAAGATACAAGAACTGGTGTGGCAGTCACTAAAACAAAGGCATTTTCCGCAGCGGTAGGACCTTCTCATGAAATTCCGATCACCAGCTTTCTCCGCAGAGTGTGAGAATATTTTGTTGGCCCCACCTACATAGGGAGAAATGATAGTTATAATAAAATAAGAGAAATCAGAGCTCGCACGGACTGATCAAAATGTTCGTTCTTTTCCGCGCTGTTCGAGAGTAGAACAGTAGACATGTAAACTGTCAAAGCTTCACGCTCCATTGCCAGCGGTTCACCACCGGCAATGGAGGTTGAAACTTTGACAATGCTAGCCACTCGTGCTGGCGAAACGTCAGTAAAATAGTCAGATGAACGTCGGCCGAAGAAACCGAGACAGAAGCCAATTGACAGTTTGTCAACAAGTGGCCAAGAAAGCCTTAACAATTTTGTAGTAGAGATGTAGCTTAAAGGTAGTTCGATGAACTCTCTGCCAGGCACTTAACTCTGAATTGCTTACTAATTATGTAGCTGTAGATGCAGAATGGCATCCTGCGATAGATTACACCAAGCATCTTCCACCTTTTGCTGCAATTCGGAATGGCCGAGCGGTTCTAGGCGCTTCAGTCTGGAACCGCGCTGCTGCTACGGTCGCAGATTCGAATCCTGCTTCGGGCATGAATGTATGTGATGTCCTTAGGCTACTTAGATTTAAGTAGTTCTAAGTCTAGGGGACTGATGACCTCAGATGTTAAGTCCCATAGTGCTTAGAGCCAATTTTGCAATTCGGAAATGGTTCTTTCGGGCTATGGAGAATGAATAACATCCCACTTAACAATGTCCTGCGATGCCAAGTGCTCTTTGTGATGTAGAATAATTTCCCTGGCCAGCAGGATCACCAGTTCTCTCGCCACGTTCAATTGGCGAGAGGTCTAGTGATTATGCTGACCAGAGCAATGGCTAAACACCACAAAGAGCAATTTGCGTGGCAGGAGTCGTATGTGAATCTACATGAATCTACACTACTGGCCATTAAAATTGCTACACCACGAAGATGACGTGCTACAGACGTGAAATTTAACCGACAGGAAGAAGATGCTGTGATATGCAAACGATTAGCTTTTCAGATTCACACAAGGTTGGTGCCGGTGGCGACACCTACAACGTGCTGACATGAGGAAAGTTTCCAACCGACTTCTCATACACAAACAGCAGTTGACCGGTGTTGCCTGGTGAAACGTTGTTGTGATGCCTCGTGTAAGGAGGAGAAATGCGTACCATCACGTTTCCGACTTTCGTAAAGGTCGGATTGTAGCCTATCGCGATTACGGTTTATCGTATCGCGACATTGCTGCTCGCGTTGGTCGAGATCCAATGACTGTTACCAGAATATGGAATCGGTGGGTTCAGGAGGGTAATACTGAACGCCGTGCTTGATCCCAACGGCCTCGTATCACTAGCAGTCAAGATGACAGGCATCTTATCCGCATGGCTGTAACGGATAGTGCAGCCACGTCTCGATCCCTGAGTCAACAGATGGGGACGTTTGCAAGACAACAACCATCTGCACGAACAGTTCGACGACGTTTGCAGCAACATTCACTATCAGCTCGGAGACCATGGCTGCGGTTATCCTTGACGCTGCATCACAGACAGGAGCGCCTGCGATGGTGTACTCAACGACGAACCTGGGTGCACGAATGACAAAACGTCATTTTTTCGGATGAATCCAGGTTCAGTTTACAACATCATGATGGTCGCATGCGTGTTTGGCGACATCGCGGTGAATGCACATTGGAAGGGTGTATTCGTCATCGCCATACTGGCGAATCACCCGGCGTGATGGTATGGGGTGCCACTGGTTACACGTCTCAGTCACCTCTTGTTCGCATTGACGGCACTTTGAACAGTGGAGTTACATTTCAGATGTGTTACGACCCCTGGCTCTATCCTTCAATCGATCCCTGCGAAACCATACATTTCAGCAGGATAATGCACGACCGCATGTTGCAGGTCCTGTACGGGCCCTTCTGGATACAGAAAATGTTCGACTGCTGCCCTGGCCAGCACATTCTCCATATCTCTCAACAATTGAAAACGTCTGGTCAATGGTGGACGAGCAACTGGCTCTTCACAATACTCTAGTCACTACTCTTGATGGACTGTGGTATCGTGTTGAAGCTGCATGGTTAGCTATACCTGTACACGCCATCCAAGCTCTGACTCAATGCTCAAGCGTATCAAGGCCGTTATTACAGCCAGAGATGGTTGTTCTGAGTACTGATTTCTCAGGATCTATGCACCCAAATTGCGTGAAAATGTAATCACATGTCAGTTCTAGTGTAATGTATTTGTTCAATGAATACCCGTTTATCATCTGCATTTCTTCTTGGTGTAGCAATCTTAATGGCGAGTAGTGTACATTGTCCTGCTGAAAAAGCAGAGCACTTTCTTGTTGAAGATATGAAGATAGCTCGGGGATAACAACCTGTACAATGTACCGGGCGCTTCAGAAACACCAAATGTGACCGTGAGGCGTAACTGTTGGCTCCCACACCGTGAAATCTATGGTGGGACCCGTGTGTCGTGGAAAAATGAACATCGGAATATGCCGCTCATCAGGTGTACGCCGTACACGAGTTCTTCCACCACATGATGAAGGCAAGAGAGCGTCATTCTACTCTCCAAACTCCTTGACGACACCAGAGTAGCCGTGCTTGGTGGTGTAATGTCGATGGTAGCCTGGCCAGAGGCAAACGTGATCTTAGTCCTACTGCAAGCAGTCGGTTCCTAATGGTCCTTGCTGACATAGCTGGTGCAACTTGTGCTCCGATTTCTTCCCTCGATGATGTTTGGTCAGCAACGGCGTCCTCACATAATGCCACAAGATTGACGTGAGTCTGGACTACACGGACGTCCACGTCACGGGCTAAGAGTGTGGGCATCACTCGATGTTGAATCCTGAGCTTTCTGGAATCGTGGCTTCTGACGCCATACTACCAGCTACTTTGCTGGCCCGTGTGGCCGAGAGGTTCTAGGCGCTTCAGTCTGGAACCGCGCGACATCAACGGTCGCAGGTTCGAATCCTGTCTCGGGCATGGATGTGTGTGATGTCCTTAGGTTAGTTAGTTAGGTTTAAGTACTAAGTTCTAGGGGACTAATGCCCTCAGATGTTAAGTCCCATAGTGCTCAGAGCCATTTGAACCAGTTACTTTGCCGCGCGGGATTAGCGGACCGGTGTAAAGCTCTGCAGTCATGGACTGTGCGGCGTCCCGGCGGAGGTTCGAGTCCTCCCTCGGGCATGGGTGTGTGTGTGTGTACTTAGGATAATTGAATAATTTAGGTTAAGTAGTTCGTAAGCTTAGAGACTGATGACCTTAGCAGTTAAGTCCCATAAGATTTCACACACATTTGAACATTTTGAACCAGTTACTTTGGGCTGCCACTAGATGTCACACTCAAGAAGTCGTCTTTAAACTGCGGCGGC
Source organism: Schistocerca americana (assembly GCF_021461395.2). Taxonomy (NCBI): domain Eukaryota; kingdom Metazoa; phylum Arthropoda; class Insecta; order Orthoptera; family Acrididae; genus Schistocerca; species Schistocerca americana. The sequence continues at coordinate 316,412,626 of NC_060124.1, forward strand.
AGATGTGAACTGAAGATAGCCGAGTGCAAAGTCAGCTGTTATGCACTAAGCAAAAGCATAAGATCAAATTGCGGAAAATACGCTAGTATACATGTTTCTAACTATTGTGTTCATACTGGACCAATAATACATCTCCGTAGCGCTATCTACGCTGACAGTACATGAAGTGCAATACAGAGAATGTTACGGGTGGTTATAATTGAACTTTCCCCATTTAAAACATTATACGCCGTGGACCACTGTACGGAAAGTGCTCCTCAAAAGATATCCGTACAACGTCCATATCGTACAGTAGCTTGCATCACAGAACGCACAACGACGTGCTGACTTCGCTCTCCACTTTCTCGCAAGGATTGAGACTGATGAGGGTTGCCGTGGACCACCATATGGACAGACGAAGCTCATTTTTCTCTGACGAGTGAGGTGAACACACAGAATTGCCGCGTCGGCGGAACTTCACCTCCAGTCACTGTGCATGAGGATACTCTGTATGGTGAACGTGTCACCGTATGGTGAGGCTTCACGGCTGCGTTCATCTTTGGCCCATTCTTTTTTGAACAGGCTGGCGCTCAAGGATCAAAGATACGCAGTTTGACTGGCCAGCGTAGCCTCGATATGCTTTGCCAGCATGTCATGCCCGCCCTAATGGAGAGAGACGCATTGAACTCAACGGTTTTCATGCAAGATGAGGCCCCACTGCACATCGCTCGTGAGGTTCACCTTCTTTGAAACACATTTGGGAACGAACGAATTATCAGCCAATCGTTTCCAAATGCTTGACCGGCACGATCAGCTGATCTCTCTCCCTGTGATTTGTGGGGCTACCTCAAGGACAGGGTTTACCAGGAGAACGTTCACACATGAGCTGATCTGAAGCGCAGCATACCAAGAGAGGTAGTCAGCATACCTACGGACATGTTTCGTTCTGCTGTGCAGAATGCAAGCCTGCGCTTTCAGACTCTTCTGGACACTGACGGGCGCCATATTGAGCCACTTTACAGCAGTACTGACACCGGTATGTAATGGTATGATGTACCGTAGCAGCACATTAAAAGTGTTTCAACTCAACTGATTCTGCTTTATTTCTCTTCCCATGTCCTTGACGTTAATGCAACCAAGTTTGGTTCTCGTTCGGTAAATAGTTTCGTGTTATCTTGTTAAATACGGAAAGTTTGGTTATAACTACCAGGCATCAGATATTTCTGCTTTGAAGCAACTATTCAGGAGACAAATCAGTGAACTAACGGCAGCAAGGACTGCAAATTTATAATTTTAGGGCTTGTTCCCACGTCAAGTGCAAGAAGTGAAACACGCTTTACCCTAGGTAAGAGGAAATGAATGAAACGTGTGGCATTTGTGCCCAGGATTCCCCTTCTGTGGAATTCGGCTACGTGGTGCTTTTTCGTGGACGATACTACCGCGACTTATGCGTCGGTGATGATGAAATAATAATGAGAACACACACACGTTCTTGAGCAGAGAAAATCCCCGACCTAACCAGGAATCGAACTCGAGGCCTCGTGGTTGACAGTGAGCAGTGCTAAGCACAAGACCACGAACTACTAACGGCAAGAATAGATAAAACACCGCAATACATATTGATGTCTTAATTTAGACAGTAAATGTGCATGTGTGATGCATCATGAGACTACAGACTTCATAGTGTAACCTCTAAAGCATTGTCCAGGCGATTTGTTCAGCAAAATATCTTCAAGCGAACGCTTTTCTATACTAAATAGTGCTACAGCAACCAACTACAAATGCGAAAAAAATACGTGCTCACAGTTTATCAGCACGAACAGTCAGTGGTAACAGCGAAGCTAAAGCAAAGCCTACTGTTCTGGATCGTGATTAAGCTGAGATTTCGTTACCAGTAATGACTTGGAGATGCAGGCTTCATAAAATCTGGTGCTCGTATGCACGAAATTTTAAAGACCTGTAGTCCGTCAAAAAATCAGAAAGATTCAATGCTTGGTGGAATAAATTACTTTTACACAAACAAACTAGGATAGTCACATAAAACTTTGAGAGTCCCTGTGGGCAAAAATAAATAAATAAATAAAAAGAGAGGTATCTCTCACATAAGTCATCTACTAGATTCTACTGCGTAAAAATTCAAATGCTGTACAGGGAGATCTCCTGGTCAACTGCAAAAGCATTTCTTTCTTGAGTATTCTATATCTCGTCTATTTACTGCTAACGCACACCAATTTCTTCGTTACAGGGAGAAACGAGGATACGAAATGCACCAGTATCATTGATGAAACGTCCTGGCGTATTAATCTGGTTTTAATCACAAAGGAAGTTTCATTTCAGCACACACCAGTGGCAGACCAAAATTCTTTCTGGACCATTACGTATTGATGTATGTAAGTGATTTCACATACCTGTATAACATTTTAATTTGTTTCATGTGCCCAATAACAGAAAATTAAATGACGTTATTTTCCTTAGAAAATTAAGTTTCAATATTTGTTTATTGTAATTTCCGCTGACAAAAAATTTAGAATTTAAATACAAGTAAAAATTGTTGGGTGGAAAGGAGGTTCGAATCGCAGATCTTTCCGTTACGACATTTAGATGCTATTCATCCAGCATTTTTTCCGTTATTTTACTTGGCATTTGGTCCGGGGAACGTCAAACGACACCTATTCAGGTTGATCGTTGAATACTTCAGTCAATTTTTTACTACAGACGGCAGCCAGACGTCTGACCGAATACTCTGAGCTACTGCGCCGGCGCCTAAATGTACCACTTTCTATATTCTGAATTGTTTTGTACTTAACACAGTCCGTAAATGATCGCGTTTTTAAAGGCAACTTTTTCCAGTTTTTCTTTTTGAAAATCGCGTCGCACTGTTTTAGTGAAGCGATGTCTGGGCCCAGACTTTTAAGATCCTTCCAATGTACCTAAAGGAAAAAGAACGGGACCAGTTCACAATGTCTCCTTGTCAGTCAAAAGCTCACAGGCATAAAATCAATACAAGCTGCTGTTTGACCAGCGTGCAAACACATAGAGCGCATAACAAACCCGACAATGACTCAAATACATTGCAGTCATTTTCGAAAATCTGAAGAAGAAGTTTTGGCTGAGTGTATAGTGACACTTACTGGCAGCCCTAGACACTGGGTGGCATGTCGTCACGGTCCACGACCCCAGAAAGCTTAGGATCTAACGCCGAAAGTGGAAATGTTTCACAGATCAACGTTGACAGCAGTATCAAACATGTGTAGGTATCCGTCCATACGTCTATCCATCTTCCGCAGGCCCACAATGCCACCCCGTTCAAACGGCTGATTCTGTTCAACAGGAATACGTGTTCGTTGATGATTGCACCCTAGAACGAAAGTAGCAACCGCTGTTCACGTCTAAATTCAATACCGTTAGCACCATCAGAGTCAAAACACAGGGCACGCAGACAGGTCTCCTGAGCAACATCCAAACACCGATGACCGGGACAAATGAATCACTAATACTTTAGCTCCTCCGTGTGCACTTATTAAACCCGGTGCCAATGAACACAGTCCTTGATGGTGGTCCAATTTTTTTCCGGCAAATAAAATGGAGAAGGGAAACAGGTAAACGTTTCGGCTGTCTTAGCCAAAGCACATTCTCCATTTCTTTTTGCGAAAACTTTCACTTCAAACTACTACAAGCGTTATGACTGACTAACCCAATTTCAGCGCATAATAAATATCATTAACGTAAAAGCCTGGTGCGTGTTCCTTCGGACGTCGTGTCTGTTCTTCGGGACATGTCCGAAAGAACAGGTACAACGTGGTATCCGCGGCTGTGATACATGTTATGTAAATTGAAGATGGAGGAGAGAGAAAGAAAAGAAAAGGGAAAGGACTGCTGATGCCAGCTGCGTCGGGACTTTACGTGGAATCAGCGGCGACGAGTGAAAACTGTGTCGCGCCGGGTTCAGAACCTGGGATCTCCTGCTTACTAGGCAGTTGTATTAAAGACTAAGCCACACAGGCATGCACTATGTGATCAAAAGTATCCGGACACCCCCAAAAACATCCGTTTTTCATATTAGGTGCATTGTTTTGCCTCCTATTGCCAGGTACTTCATATCAGCGACCTCAGTAGTCATTAGACATCGCGAGAGAGCAGAATGGGGGGCTCCGTGGAACTCACGGACTTCGAACGTGTCAGGTGATTGGGTCTCACTTATGTCATACGTCTATACGCGAGATTTCCACACTCCTAAACATCCCTAGGTCCACTGTTTCCGATGTGACACTGAACTAGAAAAATGAAAGGACACGCACAGCATCAAAGCGTACAGGCCGACCTCGTCTGTTGACTGACAGAGACCGCCGACAGTTGAAGAGGGTCGTAATGTATAATAGGCAGACATCTATCCAGACGGTCACACAGGAATTACAAACTGCGTCAGGATCCACTGCAAGTACTATGACAGTTAGGGGCGAGGTGAGAAAACCTGGATTTCATGGTTGAGCGGCTGCTCATAAGCCACACATCACGCCGGTAAATGCCAAACGACGCCTCGCTAGGTGTAAGGAGCGTAAGGACTGGATGATTGAACAGTGGAAGAACGTTGTGTGAAGTGACGAATCACGGTACACAATGTGGCGATCCGATGGCAGTGTGTGGGTATATCGAATTCCCAGTGAACGTCATCAGCCAGCGTGTGTAGCGCCAACAGTAAAATTCGGAGGCGGTGGTGTTATGGTGTGGTCGTGTTTTGTATGGAGGGGCTTACACCACTTATTGTTTTGCGTGGCACTACCACAGAAAAGGCCTACATTGATGTTTTAAGCACCTTCTTGCTTCCCACTGTTGAAGAACAATTCTGGGACGAGGATTGCATCTTCCAACATGATCGAGCACGGCCTGTGGCGGAGTGGTTACACGACAATAACATCCCTGTGGGGAGTACCTGCGCAGAGTCCTGACCTGAATCCTATAGAACGCCTTTGGGATGTTTTGAAACGCCCACTTCTTGCCAGGCCTCACCGACCGACATCAATACCTCTCCTCAGTGCAGCACTCCGTGAAGAATGGGCTGCCATCCCCAAGAAACCTTCCAGCAACTGATCGAACATGTGCCTGCAAGAGTGGAAGCTGTCATCAAGGCTAAGGGTTGGCGCACACCATACTGAATTCCAGGATTACCGATGGATGGCGCCACAACTTGTAAGTCATTTTCAGCCAAATGTCCGGATACTTTTGATTACACAGTGTAGTGTCTTTCGAAATTCCGCGGAGTATCTAGGCAAGCCTCTCCGCCGACCCACTTTCCCACTCATTGTCCATCGAGGCGAATCAGCTGTATGAATGCGTGGCGTCTGTTCTTTTGTCTCTATGGGCAATGAATGCACCACCTTCTGTGCGGATGCACATTTAATTCCGACCCCCTGCGGGAATCTCAAAGTAGCGAACATGGAGGACGTGGCGGGGACTGTGGATAGCCGGCCGCGGTGGTCTAGCGGTTCTAGGCGCGCAGTCCGGAACCGCGCGACTGCAACGGTCGCAGGTACGAATCCTGCCTCGGGCGTGGATGTGTGTGATGATGTGTTGGCTGAAGAGCCAACACCGTGTTGCTAGAGGAGGCCGAAATGCACGCGTTTAAGCTCACGCAGACTGGCGTGAGGTCTGGAACAGTTAAGGGAATTTATAGTAGCAAATAAAGTACGTAGTTGATGTAATACTTAACTTTAATCCATAATTGGAGAACATTGCTCTTGTTGATACATTAATAACAATCTCAATATAAACTGGTAATGGCGCCTTGCTAGGTCGTAGCAATTGACGTAGCTGAAGGCTATGCTAACTATCGTCTCGGCAAATGAGAGCGTAGTTTGTCAGTGATCCATCTCTGTAAAAGTCTGCTGTACAACTGGGGCGAGTGCTAGGAAGTCTCACTAGACCTGCCGTGTGGTGGCGCTCGGTCTGCAATCACTGACAGTGGCGACACGCAGGTCCGACATATACTACCGGACCGCGGCCGATTTAAAGGCTACCACCTAGCAAGTGTGGTGTCTGGCGGTGACACCACACGTGATGTCCTTAGGATAGTTAGGTTTAAGTAGTTCTAAGTTCTAGGGGACTGATGACCACAGATGTTAAGTCCCATAGTGCTCGGAGCCATTTGAACCATTTTGACTGTGGATAGGTGGCGCTAGTTGGGAATGTGGATCGTCCAAGAGGCGTGTCGAGATACGTAGCGCAGTTGCGATAAATACTCTGTGCGGGTGGCGCAGTGGTCTGTCAAGTAAGCAGTAGATCCTGCTTCGAATCTCATTCTGGCACACGTTTTCACTTGCCGTCGCTGATGACAATAGTCCCTTTCCGTTCTCCCCCCTCACCTTCGGTTTAAATAATAAATATCATTTAAATGCAATACTTAGTTTTATTTTTTTAAGTGATAGGTACTTCAAAATCTCAGTGTATAAATACATTAGTAGCATTACCGATGCAGGAAAATACGTTTCTGCGTATTATCACTTACTGCGACCTTCTTTCTACGCTCTTAACAGTCGCTAATACAGGGTGATTCAAAAAGAATACCACAACTTTAAAAATGTGTATTTAATGAAAGAAACATAATATAACCTTCTGTTATACATCATTACAAAGAGTATTTAAAAAGGTTTTTTTTCACTCAAAAACAAGTTCAGAGATGTTCAATATGGCCCCCTCCAGACACTCGAGCAATATCAACCCGATACTCCAACTCGTTCCACACTCTCTGTAGCATATCAGGCGTAACGGTTTGGATAGCTGCTGTTATTTCTCGTTTCAAATCATCAATGGTGGCTGGGAGAGGTGGCCGACACACCATATCCTTAACAAACCCCCATAAGAAAAAATCGCAGGGGGTAAGATCAGGGCTTCTTGGAGGCCAGTGATGGAGTGCTCTGTCACGGGCTGCCTGGCGGCCGATCCATCGCCTCGGGTAGTTGACGTTCAGGTAGTTACGGACAGATAAGTGCCAATGTGGTGGCGCTCCATCCTGGTGAAATATGAATTGTTGTGCTTCTTGTTCGAGCTGAGGGAACAGCCAATTCTCTAACATCTCCAGATACTGTAGTCCAGTTACAGTAGCACCTTCGAAGAAAGAGGGACCAAAAACTTTATTGGCTGAAATGGCACAGAAAACGTTCACCTTAGGCGAGTCACGTTCATACTGAGTTGTTTCCCGCAGATTCTCAGTGCCCCATATACAGACATTGTGACAGTTGACTTTCCCGTTAGTGTGGAAAGTTGCTTCATCACTAAACACAATCTTTGAAATGAAAGATTCATCTGTTTCCATTTGAGCAATGATAAAATCACAGAAATCGATTCTTTTAATCTTATCAGCTGCAGACAGTGCTTGAACCAATTTCAGACGATAAGGTTTCATAACTAACCTTTTTCGTAGGACTCTCCATACAGTTGATTGTGGAATTTGCAGCTCTCTGCTAGCTCTGCGAGTCGATTTTCCTGGGCTGCGAACAAATGCTTGCTGGATGCGTGCTACATTTTCATCACTCGTTCTCGGCCGCCCAGAACTTTTTCCTTTGCACAAACACCTATTCTCTGTAAACTGTTTATACCAACGTTTAATACACCACCTATCAGGAGGTTTAACACCATACTTCGTTCGAAATGCACGCTGAACAAGTTGTCGATTCACTTCTGCCGTACTGAATAACACAAAAAGCTTTCTGTTGAGCGGTCGCCATCTTAGCATCAACTGACGCTAACGCCTAGTCAACAGCGCCTCAAGCGAACAAATGTACAACTAAATGAAACTTTATAGCTCCCTTAACTCGCCCACAGATAGTGCTTAGCTCTGCCTTTTGTCGTTGCAGTGTTTTAAATTCCTAAAGTTGTGGTATTCTTTTTGAATCACCCTGTATATTCTAACAAGGCAAACGGCACATCGCATCCCCCTTATATTTACTGGTATGATGACCCAGTGTATAGCCTGTGAAAATCTGTACATACCACGGTTACCCAGAAAGGAATGCACCGCACTTTTCTTTTTTTCTGAGCCTAAAACAATGCTACGAATCCGAGACGTTACATATGTATTATTTGAAAAGTCTCCTGAGTGCGCGCCCCAAGTTCCCATCACTTCCGACAGATAGCGTAGCTGCAGCACAGTTTCAATATGGTGATGTACGTTACAAGCAACGTGCCGTCATTGGATTTCTCACTGTAGAGAAACAAACTGTGGGAAATATTGACAGACGCGTGTACAGAGTCCATGGAGCATCTGCTGTCGACAGAATTATTGTTAGTCGCTGGGCCAGAGGATGAGATCACCACAAGGCGATTCGGCGGAGCTCCATGATTTCTAGCGGTCGGGGAGACCATCCACGGCTGTCACACCTGGCACATTGCAGCGACCAAATGTTTGGGTCATTAAAGGATGCCATTCGATAAATATACATTGGCAGACAGTTGGCAACACTACACACCGTAAACACACAAGCGCACAGACAAAATTGCAACTGAACTGTTGTAACAATCGTGGGCGAGAAAACGCCGGAAACCGGTCATCTGGAGTATGGAGACATTTCCAAGATAATTCACAAGAACTAACAACTTTAGAAATCGTAAGTAACTCAAAAAATAATTTAGCGATACGAAACTTGTGCTACAAAAGTTGTTTCTAATCTGAAAAACAAGAGAATGAATGAGAAAACGTAATATATCAACATACTTTTAACTACTACTTCCTCCATTTACTGTATACATATAAAAATAAATCCGCTAATACAGTTAGAGGGTGAATCGCTAGGACTTGGCATCGCTATTGTTGCGGGGGTGGAACTGATATTGATGTGTGGTTTTCATAGAATAGATTGGTAGTCAGGGATTCATATCATCAGACAATCTAACAGACTGTAATAATACTTAGATAGTGTATTTTTTGTGAAGTCTTTCATAAACGGAACATCCATAAAAGTGTATTTCTGCACAAAAAATACACTTTCTGAGTGTTATTACGATCTGTTGACTGGCTGACAATACGAGCTCGTGACTACCAAATCGTTCTGTGAAAACCGCACATCAATAGCACTTTCCATTCCCACAATATTTGCAATGCAATTTTTAGGTGATTCACTGTGCATATGTGCTACAGAATAGTACAGTACTATCATTGTTAGGAGAACAGCAGAGCCTTATGAGAGTATTAAGCGCCGCCATTAGATATTCATGGGAGTGTTTTATATCTGACAGTGCATATTTACTGCTGGCTCTTTACGTTTGACCGTGCCTAACAATACAGAAAATTTAAGATCTGTTATGCTATTGGACAGTTAGATATTTACATGATTGTCAGAATGTATAGCACTGACATGTATTGGTTTTTTTCTCGTTTTGTAGCACTTGACAATGCAATAACATAGTCCCGAAACATGTCGTGATAAATGTATCACACATTGGACAACTGGTGCATGACATTCTCAGTACTGATTCATGAGACAGGTGTATGCTCGTTTCTCAAATGATATCAACTAAACCGTTTAGATCAGACAAAGTATAAATACTCTATGAAGATTTACCGCTACTGCACAAACATAAGTAGTGTGCAGGTTGTTTGTAGATTAGTTATACAAGAGTAACCTTTATTCGTGAAAAGATTAAACAAATTGAAGAAATGTTTGATCCAGCACTGAATGCAATATATCTTCAAGTTTTATTTCCGTCTAACACTCATAGTTCCCGATGTTCTTGCTAGGTGGTATGCGCGAATGAGTTATTGAAGCAGTCATCATGGAGTTATATAATGGTGCCGAAAGTGCACAGTGTTCTTCATGTTTCACGAATCCAAATCCGCTACTATAGTTCAGAGACAATTCAAGACTAAATACCCCAAGCCACCACCTCAGAGACAAACTATTATTTACAGGTACAATCGTCTCACCGAAACTGGCTGTGTATCAGATAGGAGGCGTAAGCGTCGGCCAGGCGTCTCTCACACAGAAATTTAACAAGTTTAAGAGGTAGCCAAACTGAACATTTGTAAATACAATTTGAAGATATACTGCATTCAGAGCTGTATCAAACATTTCTGTAAGTTATTGACCTTTTTCATGATGAAATGTTATTCTTGCATAACTGATAACCTGTACAAGTGAGCCGTTCACGATATCGTGGAAGGAGCATGACTCTCCTAGTGAATTGAACAGAACTTCAAGACCTCATCCGCAAGAAATAGGTGAAGCTGCAGTATTCGCATTACAATAACAGCGACATCATTTGAGGCCCTCTTAAAACGGATGAAATGGTTTACATCCGTGTAATCTGTTTCCAGCGGCAAAGTGAAATGGATAAGTGTTGTAACATTTGCCCGAAGCTATCAGCCAACACAAACATTTGTGTCCAAAGCTCAAGGCCTCGGGAGTCTGTCACGCAGTCTACTGAGAGTAAATAAGTACGTAAGTCTTCTGGCTGGGACAGGCAGTCATGTAGAACTTTTTGAGAGACTTCATTTTCGTACGGTATGACATGCGTGAATGACGAAAGATTTTTAAAATTTGACCTGTGCTGAAACATAGTCTTTTGCAATATATAAGTCGATAATTGCCTTAAGTCCGAAATTGCATTAGGGAAAATAAATAATTTCTGTAGTAAGTGGCGAAAATGATGATTTTCAAAAAATTAATACGTGGTTTACTACAAACAGGTTCGGAAGTGTGCATATCGTGGAGTTGACTGCAGGTTACTGTTGGATTGCATACCGCCGTCTGTTACGTACAGCATGCAACATTCGTGATGAAAAAACCGTGTTTTCTTCCTCCCCATCTCTGCTATTGAAAATTCCTTCCCTTGGCAAAGCAAGAACGAGGTCAAAGAGAGCAAAGATGTCTTCTATTTAATGTGAAGATCAAGACGAAACAGGATGAGGAATTCCGCCTAAAGCAAGACACCTTGGGAGTTTTGTTTTACCCAGGCATGTTTCATAACTTTTTTACCGTCTTGAGTGCGCTATTTTATTTTATGTCTGTGAAATTGTTATTAGATGTTAGCATATGAGTAAAACAAAAGTCCAAAGCTGTCTTGTATAAGGCGGAATTCCTCATCCGGTTTTCTTAGTAAGCACGGAAATAAGAAGAACTGCAATGCCACAAGATAATTAGCCTAAGAAGAAAGTTAGTCACGGCATAGAAGTAGGGGGAAATTTCGTCGTGTGTCTCCGTGTCTCACTCCACTACTGAAACAACGCACTTTCCTTTCCGTCAGACAGGGTGCTATGTCGTGATGACAAAGTTTCTACATTTACACAAATGCGTTTCCTTTTTTACATATACTCCCGGTGTATGTATTGCGTCGAGGCGTCGAAACAGACGCACTTTCCAGTTGAAACGAAAATCATTTCTTTTATAACCGACGTCATACTTGTGAAATGAAAGAACATTTTGAGTACATTTCGAAGTGCAAATGACTATTGCAGTTCCGTACCATGTTTGTTCGCTCTTTGCGGATTATCTTCAATTATCATTGTCTGCACTCTTTTCTGTTCTTCATGAATATACCATCTACTGATGTTTGCGTGATTTTCTTATACGTATGTGGTATTAAGTAACCCCCTACCCCAATGTTGGATCTTCCTTTGCCTCGAATTTGTAATAAAATCCATTATAACCAGGTCCAATGATTATGGTCTGTACAGCGTGGTCCATTGATAGTGACCGGGCCAAATATCTCACGAAACAAGCATCAAACGAAAAAACTACAAAAAACGTAACTCGTCTAGCTTGAAGGGGGAAACCAGATGGCGCTGTGGTTGGCCCGCTAGAAGGCGCTGCCATAGGTCAAACGGATATCAACTGCGTTTTTTTTTTAAATAGGAACCCCCATTTTTATTACATATTAGTGTAGAACGTAAAGAAATATGAATTTTTTAGTTGGACCACTTTTTTTACTTTGTGGTAGATGGCGCTGTAATAGCAACAAACACGTGGCTCACAATTTTAGACGAACAGTTGGTAACAGGTAGGTCTTTGAAATTAAAATACAGAATGTAGGTACGTTTGAACATGTTCTTTCGGTTGTTCCAATGTGATACGTGTACCTTTGTGAACTTATAATTTCTGAGAACTCATGCTGTTACAGCGTGATTGCCTATAAATATCACATTAATGCCATAAATGCTCAAAATGATGTCCGTCAACCTTAATGCATTTGGCTATACGTGTAACGAAATTCCTCTCAACAGCGAGTAGTTCGCCTTCCGTAATGTTCGCATATGCATTGACATGCGCTGACGCATGTTGTCAGGCGTTGTCGGTGGATCACGATAGCAAACATCCTTCAACTTTCCCCACAGAAAGAAATCCGGGGACGTCAGATCCGGTGAACGTGCGGCCCATGGTATGGTGCTTCGACGACCAATCCACCTGTCATGAAATATACTATTCAGTACCGCTTCAACCGCACGCGAGCTATGTGCCGAACATCCACCATATTGGAAGTACATCGCCATTCTGTCATGCAGTGAAACATCTTGTAGTAACATCGGTAAAACATTACGTAGGAAATCAGCATACATTGCACCATTTAGATTGCCATCGATAAAATGGGGGCCAATTATGCTTCCTCCCATAGTGCCGCACCATACATTAACCCACCAAGGTCGCTGATGTTCCACTTGTCGCAGCCATCGTGGATTTTCCGTTGTCCAATACTGCATATTATGCCGGTTTACCTTACCGCTGTTGGTGAATGACGCTACGTCGCTAAATAGAATGCATGCAAGAATCTGTCATCGTCCCGTAATGTGTCTTGTGCCAAGTGGCAGAACTGTACACGACGTTCAAAGTCGTCGCTATGCAATTCCTGGTGCATAGAAATATGGTACGGGTGAAATCGATGCTGAAGTAGCATTCTCAACACCGATGTTTTTGAGATTCCCGATTCTCGCGCATTTTGTCTGCTACTGATGTGCGGATTAGGCGCGACAGTAGCTAAAACACCTACTCGGGCATCATCATTTGTTGCAGGTCGTGGTTGACGTTTCACATGTCGCTGAACACTTCCTGTTTCCTTAAATAATGTAACTATCCGGCGAAAGGTCCGGACACTTGGATGATGTCGTCCAGGATACCGAGCAGCATACATAGCACACGCCCGTTGGGCATTTTTATCACAATATCCATACATCAACACGATATAGACATTTTCCGCAATTGGTAAACGGTCCATTTTAACACGGGTAATGTATCACGAAGCAAGTACCGTCCGCACTGGCGGAATGTTACGCGATACGACGTACTTATACGTTTGTGACTATTACAGCGCCATCTATCACAAAGCGAAAAAAGTGGTTCAACTAGAACATTCATATTTCTTTACGTAATACACGAATACGTAATAAAAATAGGGATTCCTATTTTTAAAAAACGCAGTTGATATCCGTTTGACCTATGGCAGCGCCATCTAGCGGGCCAACCATAGCGCCTTCTGGTTTCCCTCTTCAAGCTAGACAGCTTTCGTTCTTTGTAGTTGTTTTGTTTGACGCTTATTTCTTGAGATATTTGGCTCGGTCACGATCAATGGACCTCCTTGTATCTCCGATGTTGTCCCATAAACTGGCCTGAAACACTTCTGTGAAGATTCCTTGAATAAATGTACAGTCAGTTCCGTGACTTATTACTGCCAAAACTATACCAAAGCTGTGTCCCTGATCACATGGGTGATGTCGGTAACTTTAGCACCAAATGGAGCTGATCCTGCAAGACGAGGCAGTTGACGGAACGAGAAAAGACAGTGTGTCTCCATCAGCGAGCAGTTAGGCGTACTGTGGTGGTATCCTTCACTACAAGTAGGCTCGAAGAAAACATTTGGATGAATTCACATGGGAAAGATTCATCCTGGAGCTGAAAGAAGCAAAAATAGTGACGAGTGCAGCCCAGGAATTTGGTACTGCTCACAGCAATCTTTCACGTACATGGGGAGTTTTCTGAACCACCGGAGGTCGAAGATGGTCAACTACAATAGCAGATGATTGCTACATTGTGCAACAGGCAAGAAGAGACCCACGTCAAACAGCAGGTGCAATTGCGACCACATTCAGCAGGACCACAAGTCACGTAATCTTATGCTCCACAGCGGCACGGCGTCTGCTGGGAGGTGGTCTCTCTGCCCGACTACCCGTTCGTTGTTTTCCTTTGACGCTCGCGAATCGGCGGCAGCGTTTACGAGATTCTGGATATATCCTCATCTAGCGAGAGATGGGAAGACGTAGTTCACTCTGAACGTTGACGATCATGATCGTTTTAGAGGTCCACATGCTATTGTGTGGGGAGGCACAATTTTGCATGGTGTACTAACCTCCAAATCTTTGAACACGGTACACTTACTGGTCAACATTGGTGTAACACTGTGCTCCTTCTCTCTTTTCGGGGGTGTATTCGGTTCTGGCTTCACTTCTATGGATTATAATCTACATCTACATCTATACTCCGCGAGCCACCTTACGGTGTGTGGCGGAGGGTACTTATTGTACCACTATCTGATCCCCCCTTCCCTGTTCCATTCACGAATTGTGCGTGGGAAGAACGACTGCTTGTAAGTCTCCGTATTTGCTCTAATTTCTCGGATCTTTTCGTTGTGATCATTACGCGAGATATATGTGGGCGGTAGTAATATGTTGCCCATCTCTTCCCGGAATGTGCTCTCTCGTAATTTCGATAATAAACCTCTCCGTATTGCGTAACGCCTTTCTTGAAGTGTCCGCCACTGGAGCTTGTTCAGCATCTCCGTAACGCTCTCGCGCTGACTAAATGTCCCCATGACGAATCGCGCTGCTTTTCGCTGGATCATGTCTATCTCTTCTATTAATCCAACCTGGTAAGGGTCCCATACTGATGAGCAATACTCAAGAATCGGACGACTGCATCGCACAACGCAATTGGAGGAGCTCTTAAAACTAGAGGATATTCGGCAAATGGACTGGCTTGCCAGTTCCCGCGTCTTAGATTCCATCAAGCATACGTGAGATGCATAGGGGAGATAAAAGCTCCAAGACCATCCAGCAGTTGTGAACAGCACTGGTGGAGGAGTGGAACGCCCTACCATATCAACTCCTTACCAATCTTTTGGCGACTGAGACCAAATGTTTCTAAAACCGAGGTAAGCCTGTTCCACCTCTCTAATCGCCTTTCATCAGCAAAGATCAGACCACAGTTCGGCCCTCTTGGCACACTCAGATACAACGAAAGCCCAAAATACCTGGGAGTCACTATGGACAGAACTTTAACATACAAAAAACACCTTTCCAACTTGGCCAAGAAGATAGAAACACGAGTGAACCTTGTGAGAAAGCTAGCAGGCAGTACAGGGGGAGCAACCACTTCAGCCCTCCAAGGAGAATCCCTTGCACTTGTATATTCTGCAGCAGAATACTCTGCACCAGTTTGGCTCCGAAGCTCCCATGTAGTGAAAGTAGACGTCCAACTGAACTCAGTTATGAGGTTAATTTGTGGTACAGTCCGGTCTACACCTGCTTGCTGGCTACCAGTGCTTTCAAACATCTGCCCACCAGACCTCCGTCGAAAGGCTGCTCTATACAACCTCTGTCAGCAAGTTTCTGAAAACAACTCGATCCCTCCTCATGACGATTTGCTATCACTGTCCAGGAAACGCCTCAAATCTAGAAGACTAGCAAATGAAATGGGAGTCCAAATGCTATCCACAGGATTCGATCAGGACGTAGAGTGGAAACGTGAGTGGCAAGCTACAAGAACCCGAAAACACGAATCTGTAGACAATCCAACAGTTCCAGTTCCCGGCTTCCACCAACCAAGAAAGGTGTGGGTGCAGTTAGATATCGGACTGAAGTGGGTAGGTACAAATACAACATACACAAGTGGGGCTTTTCAAGTGACAGTGTGTGTGTTTGGTGACACCCAAACAATTAGCCACATTGTGAACGAATGTCCAATCAGACGCTTCCCTGGTGGCATTGAGAAGCTCCATCAAGCATCCCACGAGGCACTCCGCTGGATCGAGTCCATCAACATCCGAGTGTAGTCTGAGCCTTTTTAAAACTTGTGTGCTGTATGTAATTTCAAATGTTCATTTTTATATATATTTCTTTGTTTTGCTAAATGTGTATTACTCTAATTGATGCATACGATAATAATAACAACCAATCTTTTGGCCACAATGGGACCACACTGCAGTGTATGCATTGCTATATGTGGTCATCACACGTCCTATTAAGAACCACGACCCACTTTTTGCTATGTGCAGGGATTTATGATAAATAGCGATAGCTTCAGTGCAATGATTGTCTTTGGATAAACGTGTCATTTCTGTTCGTCTCAAGACGTATTTCTTCGAGTGAGGGTCTGTACTACACTGTAGTAGTTTCATTGAGCTATGATACTAGGCAGTCATACATCATGCAAAAGTTACTGTTGTTCTTAAGTTTTGCACACCAATGTAATTCATACACTTTAAGACAGGCAACATGACTCGGTGTGAATAATGTAAGTTGGGTTGCCTGTAACAAGGTGATTGATATATTTTCCAGGCAAATTTTTGTTTGCTCACCATGTAGGCTTATATTTACATAAGAAACTGTACACTGTAATTCATTTCAAACTGCTCAGTATTAGTTAGTCTTCATAGAGCCATGTTACATTCCGTTCTGTGCACTGTATACGTATTAGTATTAGTTACTCTTTATGGAGTCATGTTACCTCCCATTCTATGCACTATATATGTACGTTTGCGTCATTGGTAAGAAACTCTGTTGCCTGTGTACATATGCCTAAATCTGTGTTGCATCCTGTACACAACAGATGACACACAACAAGAGGAAGGTGGCTGAAAATACGAATACACTAATATATTTTATGAGTGTGTGGCCAGGGGTGTGACCTCTCTAACAACTTATTGTAACATTATCATTTCCGGATCACGTCTGTGGACTAACACAGGTCACTATTGTCAATACCGCCATTGGTTTTCCAGTTTCTGGGGGACAGAAACTGTTCTCCAGCCTGAAGAGGACGATCTCTTCTTTCATTCATGCAGCTAAATGGATGGTTGCCGTAGCCGACCACGCTCTTCAACACGGTGGTCGGTGTTTCCTGACACTATCTGGGAAAAAACTTCTAGGAGTGTTGGTAGAGAGTAGTACCTTACAACAAATTCTGTGGGAATTAGCAAAAAATGGCCAAGACAGGTGTGTGAATTATGTTCTGTAGGCATCAAGCGAAAGCCCTGAAACTTACAACAATTTCGCGGGGCGATTCTGGAGCTTGCCAAATCAGAACGAGAGTCGTGGACCCTGTGTGACGGAGCTGTCGTTTTAAAAGTGTTCCGTGTATGAGTGATTCTCTGTGATCAATAAAGTTGTTCTTCAGCTACGGAAAAAACTGATAGATTTGGCAAGTGCGTTTCCCGTGCGTGGCATGACGCAATTCTGCTTTTGTATAACCTTTAAAACTTAAAGATGAACATCGCTTCAGAACTAATACTGTTTCGCAGCACTGTGTGCAAAATGTTCTGTAACTGACGGCCATCAACCTCAAGGCAAGCATGACATCGGAGAACAAGATTCTGACGCACCCTGACAAATGCACCTGGTATGTTTCGAATCACATCACAGGCAGCTACAATTCTGGCAGCTAATTCCAGCTCCCTATCCCCTGGGATCTCATAATGAAGTGACTTTAGATATCCGCATAGAAAATAATCAAGAGGATTCGAGTCAGGTTGCTTCGCAGGCCATGGAGTAGGACCCCCCCTTCCAATCCAGCAACCAGGAAATACAACCTTGGGATGCTTGCGCACATCCTCAATGAAGTGAGGTGGTGCATGGTCTTGCTGTATCCACATCCTCTCACGAACAACCAAAGGTACGCTCTCCAACGTCTCAGGTAGGACTCTTTGCTCGAACCTCAAGTACAGGTGGTCATTCAGATGGCCTACTGCATCATGGCTTCCTAGTAATGAGTCTCATCCTCCTTGTCTCCTTCCAGGAAATAAACAGTGTGTATGTAAATAAACAGCACAATACGTGTAAACGTGTATGCACGTTAGTTGTAAGTAATCTGGAAAACAGTAACGCTAGACAAAGCAGGACACAAGTTTACTTCCATATCTCCGTAAGCTGGCTTCTCCGACCCCAGGTTCGCTACCTCAAATTGTTCAAAAGAGCGTACTCTATATCCTGTAACATTTTTGCACGCTCTTACGGAAACACATACATATATCAGTGTGCTGTCGCTATCCTACGTATAGATGTTGTGCAACCCACACCTTCTAAAACCGCCGTTAGATTTTCATATTCTCTCGCTCGCTACTCGCGAATAGTTAGTCCTTCCGCAAAAATGAACGGGACTTATTTGTAGTAAATTTAATTTAGTTAAATTTTGCAGTGGGATACGTTTTCGCTGGAGACCACAATTCCCGAGATACTCAAGAAAAATGCATCTGAAGGTCACTTTTGTATGTTTTTCTTTAATAATTCGATAACTACGGCCTCTAGCGAAAAAATACCAGTACAAAATGTAAGTACATTGAATAACCTACAAAGAGATCCAACTCTTTTTTTTCTATAGGACTAGTAGTTTGCACGTAGCGAGCACGAGAATATGAAAATGTGGTAAGTGGTATTTCAAGGTGCTGTGGGTTGCCCGAAACCGATAGGTAGGGACAGCTGAATCACATATATCCCTGACACATTCCAAAGAGTTTCCTTATGTGTTACCTCAAACCATGTCAAAAACATAATGACTCAATTGGCGCCAATCGGGTATAATATGTGTGAGGATTCTGAACAATTTTTGAATAAAAACACGATTGAGATAACTTCCGTTTTTTAGATTATTAGTCAGATTTAGATTATGTAATATTTCTCGACTCTATGTCCTTATGTGACGATTTTTATCAATAATATCAAACGACAAAGGTTACAAAATTTGTAAATATAAAAATTATAGATTTTCTGTCATCTTGTATTATCGATTACATGTCGATGGTAAAGTAATTACAAATAAGGACATATGCTTTATCTGCTTTTAAAATTGTTTTTAGAGAATTTACTGTTGATTATTTGCCAGCTAATTTTCATATGGTAAGATAAAAATTTGAGATTATACCCACATACAAAAGGAAAATTATATTAGCGGGAAAACTGCACCCGACGACTCCAAAACGCTATAAACTTAATTTGAAAACCACTTTACATCCGCGCAAAATTTAAATGGTATCGTCTAGTTCGTCAACTTAGCAGAAGTTTCGATGGAACTGGTTTCGTTGTAACGGGGCTGAAGGACTCGCTGTTTTCCTGTTTTGTGAAAGAAAGTCTGACTCAATGAGCGAGCATTTGATATTTGGACAGAGGTCTTTTATTAAATAGAGGAAGCAACAGCTAACTGGAGATAGATTTGATAACGAGGCGAATTCGGCGATGCCTTATAAGAGGACAATAAATTCCACTTGTTTCCGTAGAAACATACTGTGTTTTTTTGAGTGCCCTTCTTCGCTTTAACTTTTGACTGCTATCTTGCTTTGTTTATGGAAGAGATACTAGAAACCAGTCGGAGACGGTGTACCGACTGTCTGCGGGTCTCGTTTTCCAGTCCAGTGGTCGGATCTGAAAGTCTTTCGAAACAGGGTATTGGCTAGCGGTATCGTAGTAGTGACAATTTTAACGATGACTCGCGGTTCAAAATGAGTATGGCGAACATAAGTTAGACTTATAGTATACCATACGTGTAGCAGTGCGTAGAAATATCAAACGTCCGCGAACAAACGTTTTCGAAGCAGTCTACGGAACAATATGTTGCGATGTCAGTGTCACGCACTGCTCCTTGCTGTGAATGTGTGGATTCTGCCCGCAGATGTGTATGGCTCACCGTTAGTCACTGCGGAACTTCTGAGGACGGGCGTAACGTTTACAGGATTCTTCCCGGGTTCATACCTCGGGTTCTGTTGATGATAGAACGAGGTCAAGTGTTTTGAATAGTCGCTGACCTGGGGAAAATGTGTATACTCAGAAAACAGGTTCTCTTCCTGCAACTTACAGTACAGGGTCGAAGTTGGAATATTACACACTTCCTCCAGTATTGGCAAATGGAAAAACACGGTTGATTCTTTTTGCATTAGATGTAGTCTGTGGCGTGTTTTAAGTGGCTTATGGAGGCACCATGTAAAAACCGCAGAAAATTACTCAAATTTTAATGGTATGATCTCTAGGCATTTCTCTAGAAGCGCAATCTCCCCGTTTTCAAAAATCTTTATCTCTTATCGAAAAACACCTCAAAAACACGATTTGTCGGTACCAAAACCGAGCAGCGAATTTCAAGGCGCTTCTTCACAGGAAATAGCTTAAATTCTGCTATACACTATGTGATCAAAAGTATCCGAACACCCCCAAAACATATGTTTTTCGTATTAGGTGCGTTGTGCTGCCACCTACTGCCATGTAGTCCATATTAGCGACCTCAGTAGTCATTAAACATCGTGAGAGAGCAGAATGGGGCGCTCCGAGGAACTCATGGACTTCGAACATGGTCAGGTGATTAGGTGTCAGTTGTGTCATACGTCCGTACGTCTCCTAAACATCACTAGGTCCACTGTTTCCGTTGTGATAATGAAATGGAAACGTAAAGGGACACACAGCACAAAAGCGTACTGGTCAACCTCGTCTGTTGACCGACAGAGACCGCCGACAGTTGAAGAATGTCGTAATGTGTAATAGGCAGACATCTACCCACACCATCACACAGGAATTCCAAACTGCATCAGGATCCAAGTACTGTGACAGTTAGGCGGGAGGTAAGAAAACATGGGTGTCATGGTCGAACGGCTGCTCATAAGACACACATCACGCCGGTAAATGCCAAACGACGCCTCGCTAGGTGTAAGGACCATAAACATTGGACGATTGAACAGTGGAAGAATGTTGTGTGGAGTGACGAATCACGGTACAATGTGGCGATCCGATGGCACGGTACGGTTATGGTGAATGCCTGGTGAACGTCATCTACCAGCGTGTGTAGTGCCTACAGTAAAATTCGGAGGCGGTGGTGCTATGGAGGGGGTTTGCACCCCTTGTTGTTTTGCCTGGTACTATCTCAACACAAGCCTACAATGATGTTTTAAGCAACATTTTTCTTCACACTGTTGAAGAGCAATTCGGGGATGGCGATTGCATCTTTCAACACGATCGAGCACCTGTTCATAATGCACGGCTTGTGGCGGAGTGGTTACACGACAATAACATCCCCGTAATGGACTGGCCTCCACAGAGTCCTGACCTGAATCCTATAGAACACCTTTGGGATGTTTTGGAATGCCGACTTCGTACGAGGCATCACCGACCGACATCGATACCTCTCCTCAGTGCAGCACTCCGTGAAGAAAGGGCTGTCATTCCCCAAGATACCTTCCAGCACCTCACTGAACGTATGCCTGCAAGGGTGGAAGCTGTCAACAAGGCTGAGGGCGGGTCAACACCATACTGAATTCCAGTATTACCGATGGTGGGCGCCACGAACTAGTAAGTCATTCCAGAGAGGTGTCCGGATACTTTTGATCGCATAGTGTTTAAGCCCAAGATCCCGATCGCAAAAAACGTTGAAAATTCCTTCATATCCTTAAACGTTTCCGAGATACAGAGCTTCAAAGTTACTCTAGTTCTACACGTAAAACACGCATGTAAATTCTTGTGTGGGGCCAAGGGGTAGTTTATAATGTGACGTTAGCACGGAGAAATTTGCTGTAAAGTGTTTCCCTTATCACGAGAAGGGTTTCGGGATCCAGTGTTGTTGTGGTACTGAAACATATGCAAAATTTTTGCGTAAAACTACTTTTGCGTTATTTCAGTTTCACGTAAGTGAACAATCTGAATCTTCCTGACCAATACATTTCTTTTCATATGAGTTACATACCCTGCTTCATCAGGGAAAAGGAGGGAACCAGCGGAAAAATGCTCCTATTGGACCACAAAACATGCAAATATGTACCTGTTTATTTAAAGGACTCTGTCTGAAATGGTGGGGTACCAACTGCTTCGTTCTATCTCCCTCAAACCTTTAAAAAATTTTCAAAGATTTTGGCATGCGAACATATTCGCGCTTTTTTTGCGAAGAGAGAAGGGGACAGTGGCAGTGGAAAAGAGATGAAAAAGTAACAAATACAGGAGGATAACAGCCAGTAGTTGTGTTACAGAAAGAGCGAAGGAGACAGTGGCAGAGAAAGAGAGGGACACTGTGGCAGCGCAGCGTCGTTGACAGGGACACAGCGGTGCTAGGAAAAAAGTGAAGGAGACAGTGCCAGTGAGAGAGGAATAAAAAGAGGGAGAAAATGAAGTATCCTTTGATAATGAAAAGCACTGTCTATGACAATGACAACGAAGCAGAGAGAGGTAGAGACAGTGAGAAAAGAGACGGCAACAATGGTAAGCAACGAATGAGATAGTAACAGAAAGAGAGAGCAAGAGGGAGACAGTAAGAGTGAGAGGATACAGTAGTAGCAGGACAGAAGGAATGAGACTCCGCAGAGACACAAAGAGATAAAGACAATGAGCTGGGCTGAATAAGTGAATGAGAATGGGCAGGTGGGAGTGGATGGGTAATAGCGACTCAGCAGCGATGAACTAGTAGGTGTGAGCGAGTTACATTCGGGAAAATTTTTGAAAGTGCTGAGGAAGGTAGAATGAGGCAGTTGGTACCCCACATTTAAATCAGATTCTTTTAAGCAATAGCATATTCGGTGTTTTTATGCTCCATTACCAGCATTTTTCGCTAGTAGTATCCTTTAGCAGAGCATTAGCACACTATGACATACTTCAGAACATTTCATATGTTCTGGTGACAACGCATTTTCCCTTTATTATCGTGTGAAATACTATGAAGCAATATATGTAAAGCAGTCCAGTTCCAGTCCTGACTCGGTATAAATTGGCAAAAATCAAAAAGTTTCAGTCAAATAGTCTATGTGATACAGCATCTGTTCGCCGAACTTTGAGATCCGACCACGTCAATATGAAGTATCAGCAAGGACTCCATTGAAACTTTCTGGCAGATTAGAAATTGCGTGCCGGACCGAGACTCGAACTTGGGACCTTTTCCTTTCGCGGGCAAGTGCTCTATAATCAGAGCTACCCAAGCACGACTCACGCCCCATCCTCACAGCTTTACTCCTGCCAGTATCTCGTCTCCTACCTTCCAAACTTCACAGAAGCTCTCCTGCGAACTTTGCAGAACTAGCACTCCTGGAAGAAAGGATATTGCGGAGACATGGCTTAGCCACAGCCTGGGGATGTTTCCAGAATGATATTTTCACTCTGCAGCGGAGCGTGCGCTGATGTGAAACTTCTGGCAGATTAAAACTGTGTGCCGGACCGAGACTCGAACTTGGGACCTTTGCCTTTCGCAGGCAAATGCTCTATCATCAGAGCTACCGAAGCACGACTCACGCCCCGTCCTCACAGCTTTACTTCTGCTAGTATCTCGTCTCCTACCTTCAAAACGAGAACACGAGGGGTGGGAGAATTCTTGTACCTCTCCCGATTAATTCATAAACCGTCTCTTTCTTTTGTGACCTCTCCGTGTCTGTGCCCTTGGCGGGGGCCATCTCGCCACGGCCTCGGTACAGCCCTGTATAAGACGGCGAATCTGAAATGTCTCTTTAATTTCTTCCATATTTTGCAGCTTCGAACGTGACGGTATTCAATGTACTGGAAGTATGAATTAAACAACGCCATTCATGATAGGAATATGCATTTCACTTCATTTAAGAGAAGAAATAAAGCATGTATTAAGACAAATTACACCTTATGATGGACCCACAGGGTCCGAAGTGCATCGTCAATCTAATAAAACACGAAAAGGTGTGACTGAAGGCGTTTCTTGATTCATAGGTCCAGTGAAATGTCTCTGTCGTTAATTATATTCGTCGTCATCGTACGCTAATACTGATATCCCAGTTTTCATTGTTCTCCTGCAATATTGCATTGCAGCTCAGGCTTAGAGATGCTTCGATGGGTTAGCAGACCAATCCTCCCATGAAACATGCGGCCACATGCATTACACATAATAGAGGGTGGAGGTCATGGCTCCTGGCGAAGTTTGCATCTCTGTCGTTGTACATTTTCCTGCCTCCGACTTTCCTGCTCAAAATGTAAGACTGTAGCTGAAATAGTTGTGGGTCAATGTTTACGATCTTCTGTGGCGGTACACCTATGCCTCTGATCGATATTTAGACTACTTAGATTGTTCTTGAACTGGTTCTTAAAGCGCTTCAGAGGAGCGCCACGGGGCCTTCTACATGTGCTCGCTTCACTGTATAAAATTTGTTGAGGAAGTCTGTTTCTCATCCGCTGGGCTTGCCCAGTCCATCTCAGTTGGTTACCAGTAACGGCAGTTTCTGTAGTATACATCTTTGCCTTCTCATTAACAATAATGTTTGATAAGAAGTCGTCCCACCTGATGACTTGATGTTCATAATGTATCTGAACCTCTGTTGGCTTAAGAGTTCCATTTTCTTAAGATCACGGCGATGTATCTTCCAGGTTTCGCAACCATAAAGCAGGATAGAAAAAACAACTGCTCGGTTGACCATCAATTTGACGCATAGTGTGAGATCTTTATTCAGGAAGACCCGATGTAAGACACTTCGATATGTAATACGTGTAGTATGGATCCTGTTCTCCACATCCTCTTCAGATATGTAATTAGCTGATAATATGCTTACTACATACAGGAAGTCTACGTGATCCAGAGGTGAGCAGAAAATAGAAATATTAAAATCCGGAAAGGCAGTTCCAGCAGATGGCGGTTCTAGTACGTTACTTTTTTGAATCCTGATGGTCAGGTCAAATCGTTTATATGCAGTATTGAAACAACTCTGCGGCTCTGCGGATGTGTGAGTGGGGAAGCACTGGCGTCAGCATGCTACAATTCACTTACATGGGTCAGTCTTTTAGAATGCGGTCTGAAATGATTAAATAACCCTTCGTCAAATGTGTACTAAAGTTCTACAGATGCATGGCTGCTAGGTGCAGAGCAAACAACATTGGCGAGAGGATACATCCTTGTTTGAGCCCATTAGTGAAAGGGAAACTGTCAGAGGTTTCGTTCTCGTATAGCGCTTGCCAGAAACGATATCATGGAAAGTCTGAATCTGTCGAACAAAGTGTTCAGGGTAGCCAAAAAGTAGTAAGACCTCCCACATAGCTAGCTTCTCTGGATACTGTGAGAAAGGCCTTTCCTAGGTCTTTTTTATTTATATATATCTATATTGTTTTTTCTTTGAGCCGTCAATTTTCTGACTGGGTTGATGAGGCCCGCCACGAATTGCTCTCCTGTGCCAACCTCTTCATCTCAGAGTAGCACTCGCAACCTACATCCTTAATTATTTGTTGGATGTTGGGTTGGTTTGTTTGTGATGGAGGACACCAAACAGCGACGTTGGATGTACTCCAATCTCTGTCTTCCTCTACAATTTTTGCCCTCTACAGCTCCCCCTCGTTCCATGGAAGTCATTCCCTTATGTCTTTACACATGTCCTACCATCCTGCCCCTTCTCCCTGTCAGTATTTTCCACATGTTCCTTTCAGATTCTGAGCAGAACCCCCTCGTTCCTTAGCTTATCAGTCCACCTAATTTTCAACATTCGTCTGTAGCACCACATCTCAAATCCTTCGATTCTCTTCTGTTCTGTTTATCCCACAGTCCATGTTTCGCTACCATACAATGCTGTGCCCCAAACGTACATTCTGAGAAATTTCTTCCTCAATTTAAGGACTGTGTTTGATACCAGTACACTTCTCTTGGCCAGGAATGCCCTTTTGCCAGTGCTAGTCTGCTTTTGATGTCCTCCTTGCTCCGTCCGTCATTGGTTATTTTGCTGCCTAGATAGCAGAATTCCTTAACTTCATCTACTTCGTAACCATCAATCATGATATTAACTTTCTCTGTTCTCGTTTCTGGTACTTCTCATTACTTTCGCCTTCCTTCGATGTACTCTCAGTCCATGTCCTGTACCCATCAGACTGGTCATTTCATTCAGCAAATCACGTAATTCTTCTTCAGTTTCACTCAGGATAGCAATGTCATCAGCGAATCGTATCATTGTTATCCTTTCACCTTGAGTTTTAATTTCGCTCTTCAACCTTTCTTTTAGTTCCATCTTTACTTCTTCGATGTACAGATTGAGCAAAATAGGCGAAATACTACATCCCTGTCTTACACCCTTTTTAATCCGAGCACTTCGTTCTTGGTTATCCACTCTCATTATTCTCTCTTGGCTCTTATACGTATTGTCTATTACCCGTCACTCCCTATAGCTTAGTTCTATTTTTATCAGAATTTCGAACATCTTCCACATTTTTACATTGTCGAACGCTTTTTCGAAGTCGACAAATCCTATGATAGTTTCTTGATTTTTTTCCTTAATCTTGCTTCCTTTATCAACCGCAACGTCAGAATTGCCTCTCTGGTGCCTTTACCTTTCCTAAAGCCAGACTAATCGTGATTTAACACATCCTCAATTTCCGTTTCCATTCCTAGGTCATAGACTGAGGTACATGGATCAAATCGTGAAAGATATGGGATGTAACACCTATAAAGAAATGAAGAGAAAAGCTGAAAGACGCACAAAATGGATACAAGCTGCCATTGTAGCTGTTGCAAACCAATCCTTGGATTGACCACTACAGAAGAAGAAGAACAGAAATAGTAAAGTTTATGCTGTTCCCTGCACTTCTCTTGCAGTCGTTGTGCACAGAGACCCTGTCAAAAGTGCCTCTGCAGGCAGATATCGTCACTGAGAAAGAGTCTGAAGGCGATTCAATAGAAGTGTGGCGAAAATTTTATACTCACGGAGAGCAAGGATGTGCCACCGTAATTACCATATATGTTTCGGTCCCATTGTTTTAAGATAGCGACAGTTGTGAAGTTCTTCATGTTAGCTGGTGCCTTACGGGTTTCCCACATTAGAAGCAACAGGGACAAGAGTCTGGTTCAGGGCGAGGCATCACGCTGAATGATCTACAGGGTATTTTAAAACTGGGGCAATCACAGCTAAAATAATTGAAATCTCCAGACATAGTATGGGCAAAGGATAGGAGACGTGGAAAGGTGAACCCAGGCTGGTGACATTAATTTTCCTTAAGAAATTACAAATTTATTTCAAAATGTGCAAGCAATCAGAATGATAAATAAAGCTACAGTCTTCTCTTGCATCCATTAATAATGAACGCAAGTTTCTCTTAGAGAAGCAGATAAGAGAAATATCGATTTGAACAAAAAGCTCAACTTATACAAACAAATTTAAAACGAAGAAACAATAATTGAAATAACTACTGTTTATCATAATAAGTAGGCCGAAGCCACCCTTACCCCAGCAGGGGCCGCTCTTAAAACTCAGTAGACAAGTTCAAGTCAACCAAAATTTTAAAAGGCCGTAATGCCCTTAAATAAAACTCACACAAGTATAACAGTGGAATTAATTAAAGGTTCCTAAATTAAATTACAGAACAACCAAGAACAAGAATTAAACCTTTGAGAGCTAATTTACAATTTTAGGTCTGGTAATCTTGCAGTGAGTTACAAGAAGTGCGCAATCAAGTTAGGCCAAGCTGACTATCAAGAGCAGTGAACTACAGATGGAATTTAAACGTTCAAATAACTGAAGCAGAGCAAATGTTCATAATCTCAAGTACGGAAAATAGATTCTTAGCTTCATTAAGTTAGATTGCAAAACAGGATATACTGGAAAAAGCAGTTACTTAAAACCACCCGTCAAACAGAATATCCAGAAAATTTAAGTTGTTTAGCAGCTGCATCGGGAACGAAAACTTCAGCGAGAGCTCACGGCCACCAGAGACATCGTCCTGGTACTTACACAGGCCTAAATACAGGAGTACGTACACGAGGGCAAGCGCCGCGTCAATTACAACGTCACGGTTCAAAAGCCATGGCTGTTAACAAATAGCATACGCGTGACAAGTCAAAAGCTCCGGCACTAAGGTGTTCAGGTCTTCCAAGACTTATTAAGGTCCTTAAATCAGCGTAACGTTCGCTAAGCAAATACCTAACCCTAAGTTAAGTGAAAAAGGCTTAAACCTTTTTATTATAAGCAGAAACATTAGTTACTGTACTAAAACTGCTAATATAACAGAATAAGACACTTGTGATAACCAACAACACATTTTCCAGCAGACATCGTGTGCTCATCTGAAATTACAGAATAACAGATACAAGCTTACCCGCCTGGCAGTGACTTCAAGCTTAACATTTACAGTTAATATTGAGATTGCAGACCCTCAAGATTTAAACCCATCTAAAACAAATTTAAAAGAACATTAGTTTAAAACATCAAAAATTCAACATTGCTCAGAACTTACAATGGATAGGGAATGACTTAAAGCTAAGGAACAACAAACGGAAACACCAGTGCACATTAAGAACCACCCGCAGAATCGGGACAGAACTGTTCAAAGACAAATTTATCACTTAAGTCAGTGGGCCATTTAAGTAGACCAAGTAATCCAAGACTAACTCGAAGGTTCTTAAAGACCAGCTGCCCGTACAACATTTCTTATATACATATAAATGAAAATCACTAAGCAAATCAACAAAATTACCCTCGCGGCTTCAAATAGGTTACAGTAAATGCAAGAAAACCTTGTCTCTAAAATTCCACAGGCAAGGTTCACTGAGGGAATAAATGCAGTATGTACCATAACTTCTTTAGTACTCCATACCCAGCCGGTCGCTGTGGCCGAGCGGTTCTAGGCGTTCAGTCCGGAACCGCACGTGCTACGGTCGCAGGTTCGGATCCTGCCTCGGGCATAGATGTGTGTGATGTCCTTAGGTTAGTTAGGTTGACGTAGTTCTAATTCTAGGGGACTGATGAGCTCAGATGCTAAGTCCCATGGTGCTCAGAGCCATTTGAACCAACTCCATACGCCATCATTCAGAGCACTGTTCCGGTCGCCAACATCCAAACTGCACACGGCGAGAACACTCTAGATGGCAGATTGCGGTGCACGATCTCTCCAAAACCCAGAAATCAGCCTCAGTGGATGTTTTCGTGTATGTGGCATTCGCACCTCATACCCGGACGCCATGCAATCAGAGAATCCAAAGATAGCACAATGCCACCGACTGCTCAATAGTTATACATGATTGATTGACAACTTATACAGTGAACAATTTTTTTAAATACATCTACATCTACGTGATTACTCTGCTATTCACAATGAATTGCCTGGCAGATGGTTCAATGAACCACCTTCAAGCTGTCTCTCTACTGTTCCACTCTCGAACGGCACGCGGGAAAAACGAGCACTTAAATTTTTCTGTGCGAGCCCTGATTTCTCTTATTTTATCGTGGTGATCATTTCTCCCTATGTAGCTGGGTGCCAACAGAATGTTTTCGCAATCGGAGGAGAAAACTGGTGATTGAAATTTCATGAGAAGATCCCGTCGCTACGAAAAACGCCTTTGTTTTAATGATTGCCACTCCAATTCACGTATCATGTCTGTGACACTATCTCCCCTATTTCGCGATGATACAAAACGAGCTGCCCATCTTTGTACTTTTTCGATGTCATCCGTCGGTCCCACCCGATGCGCATCCCACACCGCACAGCAATACTCCAGAATAGGGCGGACACGCGTGGTGTAAGCAGTCTCTTTCGTAGACCTGTTGCACCTTCTAGGTGTTCTGCCAATGAATCGCAGTCTTTGGTTTGCTCTACCCACAATATTATCTATGTGATCGTTCCAATATAGGTTATTTGTCATTCTAATCCCTAAGTACTCAGTTGAATTTAGAGCCTTCAAATTTGTGTGACTTATCGCGTAATCGAAATTTAGCAGATTTCTTTTACTACTCATGTGAATAACTTCACACTTTTCCTTATTCTGGGTCAATTGCCACTTTTCGCACAATACAGATATCTAAAACATTTTGCAAGTTGTTTTCATCACCGGATGACTTTACAAGACGGTAAATGACAGCATCATCTGCAAACAATCTAAGACAGCTACTCAGATGTTACAACTATTAAAATCTTACTGAATGAAATGTCCAAAGGTTCGCTGCAGCTGTATTTGTTCAGTTCACTTATAAACCCACTCAACCGGTTCCGCAACTTTTAAGTTTACGTCAGAGGTTACAGAATGCCACGTAGTAACAATTGGCGTGGTTAGGTAAAATTTTCAGCCCTCCTCAACCGATAAAAAAACCATCGTCAATGATGAATGACTGTTAAGTCGCGAACAGTACACTTTTCGATTAAAATATGCTCTTGGCGGAAAGTGGACAGTGCGCGACTTAACACAGGCATGACATTAATCACTGACGATGGTCTTTTTATCAACTGAGAAGGGCTTAAAAACGCCAGTCGTTACTCTGCGGTATTCTGTAACCTACGACGTAGCACTTATATTTCCACCAGAATATGCAACCAAAAAGTTGCGAAACCGGTTGTGTGGTATTATAGGTGACCTCAACAAATACAGTTGCAGGAGACCTTTGGACATTTCATTCAGTTTCATTTTAATAGTTTTAATACCTGCATTTTAAAAAATTGTTGACAGTATCAACTGTCGCACAATTACGAGTCTCCAGGGCGATGTTGTCAGGCCCGGGTGCTTTTCTGGGTTTCATACTGTATTGCGAAATAAAGAAAAAGAGCGAATAGATGCAAGCTCAGTGTGACAAACGAGTTTCAGATGCCAGAGACTTCCCAGAAAAACTGGTCGCAAATTATGTACTCGTACTGGGAGTTACTTCGAAAGTGGATGTCCAGTTTCTACATCTGCCCGCATTCGGCTGGCCGTGTAAAGAGTGGCTGTGAATTACGTCAACAGGTCTTTGGCCGCGATATTTACGATTGTTTGGCGCCATTTAGGAGGCGATTGTGCGTTGCGCCATTGTCGGCAAACAAAAAGCAATCACGTTTGCCGCGCCGAAGCTGTAATTAAAAGACAATAAGCCAATTAACGCGAACGCGTTTAAATCACCGCGTTTGCGCATGTATGTATGCGCGTGTGTACAAATGTGAGGGTGGCCGATGGTGTCTGTGCACGATTTAAAACCAGCGAGTAGCGATTAGGTTAAACTGCAATAAGCTCAAATGCCATAAATTAAGATCGTTACTCCAACAAATCCAATTTATTTCAATACATAGTTACATAAAGTTGAGTTCGTACCTCAGAATTGTTTGGTTAACCGTCAGAGCCATTTAAAATATCCAATTTGCATTTTCATTGAGGGAACAGTATAACTGGTCTTCCGTGCGATATTATACTTTAATAACGGCCAATAGACACACGCATAAAAACATGTCGTTCCAGCAACAGCTTCTGGTGTGTCTTTGCGATGTCAGATAAGGTACAGTTAGGCGAAACTAAGTATACATAGTCAGTAAATTTGTATGACATGAATTAATACAAATGACTGACAGTCCACAAGATAATCATAAAACACTGAGATCTTAATGTCCCGATCCACGTGTACTGTGTCTGTAAAATGACTTTTCCTTAAGTTATGGTGATTGGGTTGCACATAAATTTTAAATATTAAATATGCTCTCTTTGCTACGTGAATAAGGCCCCGAATGATAATATTATTAGGGATGTGACATTACTTCAAGTAAGTATCGATACAGACACACGTATTTGGTACAACTAATATTCTTTGGGATCTGAAATGATTTATTATTGTCTACTGAGTCATGAGAAATTCATCATTGAATCTAACCTTAGATCCCCTAAGCATCATCTAGCTTAAGCCTGGTAGGCAAGAAATTTACTGTAATTGTAGATTCAGTTGTAATTCATAGCACTTTGCTGTTAGGATCTGGTAAAACAACATTCCTTCGCTTGATACCCCATATGATTGTACTTTTGGCAATAAGCATAAGTGCGGTACTGAGTCCAATGCTTATCGGAAATTAAGAAATACTGCATCTACCTGTTTGACTCCATCCAAAGGTTTCTGTATGTCATGTGAGAAAAGTGCAAGCTGGGTTTCACATGACCGACTTTTTCGGAATCCATGCTGGTTGCCACTGAGGAGGTGAAATGCAATGAAATATCGTGTGGCTAGGGCCTCCAGTCGAGTAAACCGCTCGCCTGGTGCAAGCCTTTTGAGTTGACACCACTTCGGCGACATACGTGGCGATGAGGATGAGATGATGATGATGATGAAAACAACAGAACACGCAGTCCTTGAGCGGAGAAAACCTCCGTCCCAGCCGGGAATCGAACCCGGGCCCCTTGGAATGACATGCCGTAGCGCTGACCACTCAGCTACAGGGGTGGACATTGAGGAGGTCATTCTGTTGAAGATACCTCATTATGTTTGAGCTGAGAATATGTTCTAAGATTCTACAACAAATCGATGTCAAGGATATTGGATGGTAGTTTCGTGGATCACTTGTACTACCCTTCCTGTAGACGGTTGTGACCTGTGCCTTTTCCAAGAACTTTTTTTGTTCAAGGGATCTACGATGGATTATAGTTAGAGGGTCGGCTAACTCAGCCGCAAATTCAGTATAGAATCTGACCAGGATTCCATCGGGCCCTGGAGCTTTGTTCAGTTTTATTGATTTCAGCTGTTTCTCAATCCCAGTGACGCTTATCTTTTATTCATCTTTTCAGTGGTACGAGGATTTAATTGGGGCAATTCTCTTAGGTGTTCCTTTCTAAATGAACATTTAAAAATGGTGTTAAGGATTTCAACTTTTTTAGGTTACCTTCCATTCAGATGGCTGTTGCACACAGCAACTGTTATATTGACTTGTAAATAACAGATTTCAGCTATCAGTCGTCCTTTTTAAATTTTATTGGCAGATCTAGATTTCAGCTAGAAACTAGCCATTCTAAATGCACCATCATTTTTGATCAATGCATGTAACGCCTATTGGTCGGGCTACATCCACAGTGCCTACAATTGACAATAATAGTACTAGTTTATTGCGGCATTCGTGAATGTTCGAAATTTCATAACGTATCACAATACAAACGGGTACTGGTACAATCAATGACAGATTACGCAGAAGTGACGCGAACGATAAAATATGAGAATCTAGAACTTTAAATTGGAATACGATCTTGTACGCGCCGTCTCACACAAGCGAAAATTCCTAAGTTGGCAGTTATAAATAAATAAACGTGCGCATTGAGCGGATTTTTCACTTACTGATTCTGTGCACACCTCTACACTGACGTGCCAAAAGAACAACACTGCAGGGTAAGTTTATCTCGATCAAAATCGCTAAAATGTGCGGCACCAACAAAGCACGTCTTCTTCCTGTTGCAGCTAACAATGCCATAGATTAATATTACATGAATCACGCGGTAAGCAAGCTACTACAGAACAAAGACCTGCTCTTCAGGGTAGTCACTAAACATTCACTGAGCAACAAACCTTTGATGAAGCAAATACTGGCTTGATCAACTTAATTATGATTCAAATTCAGCATGAAAACAAAACGGAAGCTACGCCATATTAATCTAAATCACGAAAGTCACTCAATATTCATTCCTTTTCAGCATACAAAGAATAGTACTTTCCAATATAGCTTATTAAGTTCGTAATTGCGGACATATGGAGAAATATTGTGCACAATTGTCAGTACACAAATCTTTAGCTGCTTCCATACACCGTTGTCCTTCTTCCCCAGCATGGTTCCATGCAGTCACGCTCATTAGCACATCATATCATAAACAAGCAAAAGCACACGCTCACTCCATATTAGAGTCCAATGGAATAACACGAATAATGGGCCTTCATTCTCGTTAGCTGATCCCCCTCTCGCCTCAGAAATCTTAGACAAAGACAAACTAACATAGCAGAAGCAGCAATATACGGAAAATCGCTCAGTGGGCACAAATATGAGAGCAAAGATTTCTCGCGAAGAGTAGACACGTAAAGCATAATTTATCATAATTTATGGAGGTTGGCATATTATAACAGACAATTTTCACACTCAATGAAGAGTTAATTCAACGACAAATAGTGGCATTTGTTACCATAATTTATTTTAAGACACATATTCTATATAAATAAAAATGTAAATGTTCAAAGTTTTATATCTCCAAAAGTACCTGACCGATTTTGACACAACGTTGCATCCTAATACAGCCATGTTTTAGGTACCTATTTCGTAAAACACACACACACACACACACACACACACACACACATATATATATATATATATATATATATATATATATATATATATATATATATATGTCAGTACATAAGAACAGAATCAAATAAGATCAGATCAACTACTTTGCAACTCATAATATTAATTCTCTACTTAGACCAGGAAAACTAAAGAATTTGATGGATGAATTCGATAAACAGAAAATTATAGTAGGGAGACTCCAGGAAATGAGAAATACTATAGAAGAACCATTCGAATCACAAGGCTACAGAATTTACAATGGGAAACCAGGAACAAGGGTTATGAAAGAATGTCCCCAATGTGGAACTGGGTTAAAAGTCAATGTGAAAGTAATTGATTTGATTATTGATTTTCAAGCCCTCTCCCCTAGAATTGCATCTTTGTGGATAAAAGCATCCAACAAAATTTATATCATCATTAATGCCCATGCCCATACTAATTAAAAGAATTTTCTAATGAAAACTGGGGGAGAAGTGGAAAAGTTTTGGGATCTGCTTGACCAAACAATAAACCAAGTAAATATTAACAATGTTAAGATTCTGTTAGAGGTCTTCAATGCCCAACTTGGAATAGAAAAGAAATACCGGGATATCATTGAGAAATGGGCTCCACATAAACAAACAAATAAGAATGGCCAAAGAGTTGTTGAACTCTGTAGGGAACACAACTTAATCTCAAAGTCCACATACTTCAGAAGGAGGCCAAACAAACTTAAAACTTGGAAACATCCTGATTGGAGAAAACGAGAATGGCAGCTGGATCATGTATTTATGGACAAATTCTTCCACAGAGAAATCTACAATGTTAATGTATTAAGAGGGGTAGATACAGGATCAGGTCTTTACATTGTCAAAATCAAAATTAAGTTCATATCACTAAAAAAAGAAACAAAAATGCAATAAACGAAAGAGGAACTCAGATCCCCACCAATTAATTAGAAATGATAAATATAGAGAAGCCACACAAAACATAAAATTGGCACATAATTGAGAAGAACTGGTTCAAATTCTCAGGCAACAAGCAGAAAATTTAGCCACATTGAACCCATGTAAAAGACATATCTGATGGAACTCATAATGTAACAAAATTTATGAAGAAATACATCATGCATGGTTAATATTTCAAACCCACAAAAGAGAAGAAAATGCGACCAACCTCAAAAATATCAGGAAGAAATTCACACAAATTATCAGGGAGGCCAGCAGACAATCACAGAAAGATCTAATCGACCCAATAGAAGAAAATTACCATAAAACCAATTCCAGAGACTATTACAAAATGTTTGGAAGACAGTTACAAAAATTTGCCCCTCCCACATTAATGCTGAAAATGGAGGATGGATGGAAAAATGGCACATAATGACAATTAAAATGCCAAAATCATGGCGAAAGCATTTAGTAAACTTATGAACTGCGAAGAACACCAGGAACTTTTAGCAATTAATACAGACACACCCATCAAGACTCCACCTGATCTCATAAATCCTCCAACGATCCAAATGGTGGAAATGGCACTTAGAGAGATGAAATATTATAAGGCATGTAGAGAAGACCAAGTTTATGCAGAAATGTGGAAATATGCCAATGATACAGTTCGAACATCCTTACAAATATCCCTGACAAAAATCTGGATAACAGAAAAGTTTCCTGAACATTGGACCACAGCCATAATCCACCCACTCCACAAAAAAAGGAGATAAAAGCAACCCAGATAATTACAGAGGTATCTCTCTCTTAGACTGCACTTACAAGATTTTCTCCAGAATCCTATACAAGAGGATCGAAGAGCAACTAGAGGAAGAATTAGATGAATACCAAGGTTGCTTCAGACCTTGTAGAAGTTGTGCAGAACCGATCATCACTTTAAAATTAGCCATAACATATTACAAGAAACAAAATAAACCTCTTATAATAACCTTTGTGGACTTTAAAAAAAGCATATGACTGTATCCATAGACCTTCAACGTTAGCAATCTTAAGAAATTTTGGGTTCCATGCAAAATTAATCAAATTGATAGAATTCACTTTAACCAACACTGTATCAAAATCCAAGTTCAGGGGGGAGCTCTCTGAGCCATTCATCATAAAAACAGGTTTAAGATAAGGGGACTGCTTGGCACCCCTGCTGTTCAACTGTGTTTTAAAATATATAATGAGGGAATGGTAAAAGATTAACACAAAGAAGATCCAAATTGGAAGACCCAAAGACAACATAAGTTTAAATTGTCTAGAATTTGTTAATGACCTTGCTCTCTTGTCCAACAGTAGTCAGGAAACTAAACAACAAGTTATCTCACTACAAGAAAAAGCACAGAAAATTGGTCTTGAAATATCCTTTGAAAAATCAGTCATCTAATTAACTGACCCACTACTCATAAACAAATTGGCCATAGGAAACCAAGAAATGAAAATTGTAGATAAATTTAAATATCTGGGAGAAATCATAACATATAACTTCAATGAAAAGCCAACATGGCATAACAGAATAAGCAAATTGACTACAGCACAATATATCTCCAAGAACGCTTACAACAAAAAGAGCTTGTCAATAGCAACAAAATTAAAACACTACAAAACAGTCACTCAACCAGAAATAACATACACGAGTGAAACCATCTTCAAAACAACTAACACTGCACAAATAGACAAAATACACAAAATAGAGAGAAGAATCATCACAATGTGCATCAACAAATCGTACCAGAAAGATGGACACTGGAGAGTAGCTACACAGAAACAGTCTACATGGAAATAGAACCGGTAATGAATACAATCAGGAAGAAACGCATTTCATTTTTCGGACATCTAATCAGAACACCAGAGAACAGGATCATCAGGAGAATGATAGAAAAATTATGGAATAGGAAGTGCAACATAAGTGCATCAACAAATCGTACCAGAAAGATGGACACTGGAGAGTATCTACACAGAAACAGTCTACATGGAAATAGAACCGGTAATGAATACAATCAGGAATAAACGCATTTCATTTTTCGGACATCTAATCAGAACTCCAGAGAACAGGATCATCAGGAGAATAACAGAAAAATTATGGAATAGGAAGTGCAACATAAGTGGATTACAGAAATCAAGGAAGATATGGATGAGCTACAGATTACATTGGGAGACTTAAGAAACAAAACTGACAAAATCAGGAAACTCACAGACAAGCAAACCAGACTGCAAACGAGAATCAACAAACAGACAATAGGAAGGGTGATTTCTGCTGAAGAAAGAAGGATGAGATCCGAGAGAATCCGAGAAAATGAAGAAGCACTGGGCTGACAGGAAACTGAAAAATTCTTTGTATGAAGTTGGCCAGAGTGCTCCAATGAAGGCCGTGTGTGTGTGTGTGTGTGTGTGTGTGTGTGTGTGTGTGTGTGTGTGTTTTTGTGAGTGAGTGTGTGTGTAAAAGGTATTTATTTCTATGATATGTCTATGTGTGTTTGTTTGTGCCTGTGAGAGGTTATTGCAGCAACGTTTCTTTATTATTAAATTTATGAAAATTACATGTTACAGATATTTAAAAAATATATACATAAAAGCACATACATATGCCAGTGGAATGTTGTGTCAAAACTTCAAAGCATTTTCTTCTTGAAAAAGTTTCTTTTTAGCAGAAACTATCTCAGTGTTTGGTCCCAGTTTTAGCTTCTTAATTTTATCTTGTGTTACATCGTAAAACATTGCTCTTATCTGTTTGTTTCTTTTCGAGCCTCCTTTTTTTCACTAAAAGCTCTTCACCTTT
Source organism: Schistocerca americana (assembly GCF_021461395.2). NCBI lineage: Eukaryota > Metazoa > Arthropoda > Insecta > Orthoptera > Acrididae > Schistocerca > Schistocerca americana. Next base: position 316,450,526 of record NC_060124.1, read on the forward strand.
CATTCTTTTGGCTTCAGCCAACACATTTTTATAAGGGCTTGATGTTATTACAGCAGTCTTTCCTCTTTTACTCCTAGTTTGATTCACACTTTCTTGCATAGCCAACGATTTTACATCCTTCGGGCTTACGTGGAACCCACCTGGCGCATACTTAGAGGGAATTTCTTCAGTGGTCGGACGTTGAGAGATGCCCTCTCTTGGAGAAGTCTTATCCCTATAATCTGAGGGCAGCCTGCACTTGAAGACAGCTCAAAACTAATAAGTTGGTTTCGGAAATGAGATAGTAGGTCAATTTGAAGAAGGCACAGCAGTTTGGCGTCCAGAAGGACCAGCACTTGCAGATCACCCAGAAATTTCGCGACCAGAGGGACCAATATTTGAACAAGGCACAATATTACTGTCCCTATCCAAAGGAATATCAGCTGCAGTAAGAAACGCTTCACCCAAAAGTTCACTTATTTGAAACTGTTTACTAGCTGTTTTTGAATTATTGCGAAGAAAGTTTTCACAAGCTTGATTGTAGAAGGTTTTAATAGGAAACCTGAATGCCACTTCCAAAGGTTATAGCTTCTGGCTACACTGTGAGGGCACGCACACAACAGTTGTGTTATTTTCTCTGGCCTTATCAATGAAACCTATGTTCTTAGTATGGATAGGGTGGCCATCTAAGATTAGTAGGACTAAACCTTGAGCAGTTGGTTTAGAATGTTTTAATTAACGTTCAAACCAATCCACAAAACTTTCACTCTGCATCCACCCGCAAGAACGACACACAAATTCTGTTTCCGACGGGGCCCCATTTTTTTTAACTTCAACCTTCATTTTTCGCCTAGGGAAGGTTACAAAAGGGGGAATGAACTTTCGTGATGAGGACATGCACACTACAAAATTCGACAGCAACACTGTGTCAGCTAAAGTAGCGGCTCCGACTTAGCGTCTTCCTTTGAGTGCAAACACTTTGCTGTTCTTGTACTGAACTACCAGAAGACCGCTTTCATCTACGCTATAGATACGATGGAATCAATCATCTTGCGATATTTTAAGGATATCAAATAAATTGTCTGCGTTCACCTTGTTAAACGCTTGTTCTCTACCCATAGTGGTAGACTCTGGCTTCCTAAGACTAATATTAGCATGTCGTTCCCTATAGCAAGCCACCCAAACTTTGCCTACCATTTCAAAGTCTTTGTTGAAACGATGTAGTATTTTATCATGCTTTGGCATTTAGAATGCTAATCGCCGCAGGTTATTCACTGTAATTCCATAAAATCACTTAAAATTCCAAAAACGTAATTAAGGACTTCTTGCTCTTTTTCTTTATTGAACGCTGCCCTTAAGCTGCTCGTAACCTTCTTACTGGCGGCTGAATCTTTATTTTTCCGTAGAACTCTTCGTTTTAGTTTATGAGGTGGAATATTGATTTGTTTTGCTGCTGCTGAAAATTGCACACTGTCATTCTTTTCTGCCTCAATTGTCTTTTGCATCACAACCAGGTTCCATGTTAGTTGCTTTGTTTCCCGGGTGTATTTTCTTGGCATCTTGCACCTCTTGTAAACCCTTGCAGAAGGAAACAACGGATACTAGTCTTGTGCGAGAAACGATTTTTAATGTTTTAATTTCAGTTGTTGTACTAGGCACAAAATATGGAATTAGCTAATTGTCATTTGGATAAACACTAGCAGCCATTAGCCTGGAAAAGTGACCAAGGAAGCCACTTTTCCCGACTTGTAGCGTGACCAATTTTCCCGGTCGGACGTCATGTCTGTATAAGTGGTTCACACGTGAAACAATACAACAGAAAGGACAGTGACTTATATTTGTAAGCCAAAAGTCATTGCCTGAACCGTGATATCACAAAAACCTGTTGCTCTACGTAAAAATGAAGCAACTAAAGTAATGTAAGTTACTTACCTTACATCAAACGATCGAAAAATGTAAACGTTTTGACAGAAATATAACGGAGCAAGCTTCCTTCGTCACTGACACCAATGGTGTCGATTACACCTACTCTAGCCACTAGTCGGTAGGCAGCAGCACTGCTGAAGACATCAGTTAAGGAGTGGCCACTTTTCCCAACCTGGCCACATTACCCTTCTTTCCCCTACTTCAAAATACACACACCAAAAAAGTTTTGCATCACCCCAGTTCCCAGAACTCCTGAAGATAGACGTTGACTCTGGATATTTTATCACAGACACTGTCCCTTTGACTATTCAGAGATGTCACTAAACCCGCCCAAAGATATAAACAACCATGCATGAGCAGCGTCTATTAGATGGAGGGGGTCCGACAGCCGATCAGTTCCAGTCATTCCACCTTCCGAAGGACGTACACGGCTCATGTTGTCTGTAGTTCAACCATGCCTAGACGGTCAATACCGCGGTTCGATCGCATCCGCATTGTTACATTGTGCCAGGGAAGGCTCTCAACAAGGAAAGTGTCCAGGCGTCTCGGACTGAACTAAAGCGATGTAGTTCGGACATGGAGAAGATACAGAGAGACAGGAACTGTCAATGACATGTCTCGCTCACGCCGCCCAAGGGCTACTATTGCACTGGATGAACCGCTACCTACGGATTATGGCTGGGAGAAACCCTGACAGCAACGCCACATGCTGAATAATGCTTTTCGTGCAGCCACAGTAAGTCGTGTTAGACTCAAACTGTAGCAAAAGGCCGCATGATGCGCAACTTCACTCCCGACGTCCATGGCGAGGTCCATCTTTGCAACCGCACCATGCAGCGCGGTACAGATGGGCCCAACATCATGCCGAATGAACCGCTCAGGAGTGGCATCACGTTCTCTTAACCGATGAATGTCGCATATGCCTTCGAGCAGACAATCGTCGGAGACACGTTTGGAGGCAACTCGGTCAGGCTGAATGCCTTAGACACACTGTCCAGCGAGTGCAGCAAGTTGGAGGTTCCCTGCTGTTTTGGGGTGGCATTGCTGCAAGTGCGGCCGACGTACGCCGCTGGTGGTCTTGGAAGGCGCCGTAACATCCGTACGATACGTGAATGCCATCCTCCGACCGATAGTGCAACCATATCGGCAGCACATTAGCGAGGCATTCGTCTTCATGGACGACAATTCGACGCCCCCCCCCCCTCCATCGTGCACATTTTTTGAATGAGTCCTCCAGGATAACGACATCGCTCGACTAGAGTGGCCAGCATGAATAAATTGAAAAGGGCTGTTTGTGGACGACGTGACCCACCAACCACTCTGAGGGATCTACGCCGAATCGCCGTTGAGGAGTGGTAGAATCTGGACCAACAGTGCCTTAATAAATTTGTGGACAGTATGCCATGACGAATACAGGTATGCATCAATGCAAGAGGACGTGCTACTGGGTATTAGAGGTACCGGTGTGTACAGCAATCTGAATCACCACTTCTGAAGGTCTTGCTGTATGATGGTATAACATGCTATGTGTGGTTTTCATGAGCAATGAAAAGGGCGAAAATGATGTTTATGTTGATCTCTATTCCAATTTTCTGTACAGATTCCGGAATTCTCGGAACCGAGGTGATGCAAAACTTTTTTTGATGTGTGTATAAACTTTTACACGTAAACTGTGCTTAAATAGAAAATATAATCGTCGTGGACGTCTTCGGCCGTGTCTTCTTCTGAAAAAATTTAATAACTCAGCGTCTAAAAGTAGATATTATCAACAAAAAATGTAATAATATGAACCAGTGCTCCCCTTGAACGTATTTCTAGTAGGAAAATACCTACGATTCCAATTCTAAAATTTAGCAGTCCTGCGTGGCATGGTAGTCTCGAAAGCATTGTGGTAGACGTAACGCCACTTTGCAGCCGTTGCCGTCTTACGTCGATAGTTGCTTTCTTTGTCTTTCATGAGCGGCGTCGGATCGATATGTTTTGGGAACTGGGATAAGTATTGAGCTTGGAGTCGAAGAGATGTTTCACCTAGTGATGGTTTTCGACACCTTTAGCAGTCTGGTAGCTGGACATTTTTTAAAATTAACTCTGGTATATCTATTCGATAGCCGGCCGGTGTGGCCGAGCGGTTGTAGGCGCTTCAGTTTGGAACCGCGCGACCGCTGTGGTCGCAGGTTCGAACCCCGCCTCGGGCATGGATGTGTGTGATGTCCTTAGGTTGTTTAGGTTTAAGTAGTTCTAAGTTCTAGGGGACTGATGACCTTAGACGTTAAGTCCTATAGTGCTCAGAGCCATTTGAACCATTTTTTATTCGATAATCAACTTACGTTTCCTTTCTCTAACCGTATACTGTTTTTCGGATAATATATTGGGTAGAGTCATATCCAACACATAAAAAATTTTTGGCTTGACTTCCGTTCCCACGTGTGTGACTCGTGATGTTTACATTTGGTCCGCACTTGTTCTCACGAGTCAGGCCCGTCACAGCAGGGCAACGGGTAGAGCACGGTGCGAGAGCGGCTGGGCTGCCTTGTCTGGAAGTTGGCCCCGGCTGCCGCTGAGAGACAGGGCGCCGGCAGCGGGCGGCACGTAGCACAGGCGTCGGGACAGGCACGCGGGCGGCGCGATTCATCACCCGCCGCCTCGACACAGCTCGCCGCCTGCCTTAATGCCCCACACGTGCCCTCTAATCAGTCCTTGTCAGCTAGCTTACCTCGCGCCACCCTGCTGCAGCCTCCGTATAGGCTTCCACAACACTATTCTGTCGCGCCACTCGACCGAATATACGAAGTGTCACTACCCTGCTGCAGCCTCCGTATAGGCTTCCACAACACTATTCTGTCTCGCCACTCGACCGAATATACGAAGTGTCACTACCCTGCTGCAGCCTCCGTATAGGCTTCCACAACGCTTTTCTGTCTCGCCACTCGACCGAATATACGAAGTGTCACTATAAAATAACTGGACTGATGCTGTCGAAAAGCAAGTACGCATGCACCAAAGATGAACGACCAATAGCTGTGAAGCGTGAAGCCTTCTCTGGCATCTCTGGCGGCTGCAGACACACCTGTACGGCCGTGGCCTTCTTTTATGTGAGAGCTGTTATTTTGTTTTCCTGGAAAAATGATAAGTGTCATAATAAAGCAAAGAATTGTCGCGAAGTTTCACACGAAACTTGCTAAAATTGCTACTGAAATCTATCTTTTACCCTAAAATAGTGTATGGCGCACACTATTTATCCCGTACACGAGTGTTTGAATCGGTGAAGCGTGTCCAAGATGAGCGAGAAGAAGCTGAATGTGGCTCACGCTCGGGGCGACTTCAACATCAAAAACGGATGAATATATCGAAAAAGTAGATAACCTTGTCCGATCTCACTATCGACTGAGTATCCCATCGATCGCTGAAACTGTAAGGATTAACAAAAAATGTGTAAGATAAATTTTACATAACCAGATTAATATGTCTGTTTACGAGATTATGCAACAGGAGGCAAACTTTTGCAAGCAATTAAAAGTCTTTACATAGACAGTCAGGCAGCGGTTAGAGTTGACGGTAAGTTGAGTTCATGGTTCAGAGTAAGACAAGGCTGCAACCTGTCTCCACTGTTGTTCATATTATTTATGGATCATATGTTGAGAACAATAGACTGGCTGGGTGAGATTAAGATATGTGAACACAAAATAAGCAGTCTCGCATATGCGGATGGCTTAGTTGTGATGGCAGATTCGATTGAAAGTTTGCAAAGTAATATTTCAGAGCTAGATCAGAAATGTAAGGACTATGGTATGAAGATTAGCATCTCCAAAACGAAAGTAATGTCAGTGGGAAAGAGATATAAACGGATTGAGTGCCAAATAGAAGGAACAAAGTTAGAACAGGTGGACGGTTTCAAGTACTTAGAATGCATATTCTCACAGGATAGCAACATAGTGAAAGAACTGGAAGCGAGGTGTAGCAAAGCTAATGCAGTGAGCTCTCAGCTGCGATCTACTCTCTTCTGCAAGAAGGAAGTCAGTCCCAAGACTAAGTTATCTGTGCACCGTTCAATCTTTCGACCAACTTTGTTGTATGGGAGCGAAAGCTGGGTGGATTCAGGTTACCTTATCAATAAGGTTGAGGTTACGGATATGAAAGTAGCTGGGATGATTTCAGGTACTAGTAGATGGGAACAATGGCAGGAGGGTGTTCGCAATGAGGAAATCAAAGAAAAACTGGGAATGTACTCTATAGATGTAGCAGTCAGGGCAAACAGGCTTAGATGGTGGGGACCATGTTACACGCATGGGAGAAGCAAGGTTACCAAAGAGACTCATGGGTTCAGCAGTAGAGGGCAGGAGGAGTCGGGGTAGACCAAGGAGAAGGTACCTGGATTCGGTTAAGAATTATTTTGAAGTAATAGGCTTCAGAAGAGGCACCAATGTTAGCACTGGATAGCGGATCATCAGTCTTAAATGGTGATGATGATGATGATGATGATGAGATTAATATGGCAAAAGTGTGTGCGAAACTGGTGCCAAAAATCCTTACGATCGAACAAAAAGAACTTCGTGAAAATGTTTGTATTGACACTTTGAGTACCACTCAAAATGATCCCAGTTTCTTGAAAAGAGTGATAAAATGTGTCAAATCTAGGTTTTTCACTTACAATCAAGAACGTAAGCGTTATTCTCTGCAGTGGGAGGGTCCGATTTCACCGAGAACGAAAAAGTGCCCAATGAGCAAATCAAGATTCAAAGAGATAATGTCTTTTTTTTTCGATATGGAATTGTGTCTCTTCACTGGGTTCCTCAAGGTGAAACTATTAACCAACATTACTGCCTTGAGCTCCTTGCTCAACTCCGTGAGAAAATAAGAAAAAAAAGGCCCAAACTGTGGAAGAACAAGTCATGGACTCTGCATTATCTGTTAAAATAAAAAATCTTAGCATTGATCCTCCGAGCCCGCCATTGGGTACAAACGTCAGTACGAACCAGACTGCTCACCAAATGTCACTCAATGCCAGTACAAGACAGAAAGTCGAATCTCAAGCCAAACATAGGAGGAGAGAGCGAGTCTCCAGAAACTCCGTTCTTACCTGAAGAACTGGAAAAAGCAGTGCGAGAATTGAAACAAAATAATGCATTAGGCTCTGATGATGTACGAACTGAATAATTAAATCAGCTTGGCCCAAAAACTAAAGAATGGCTAATGAGGATGATAAAAAGATATTTGGAAACATTTCGGATTACTGAACTATGGAGGAAAGTAAAGTAGTAGCCGACTGAGCCAAAAAAATTCGCATTCTATTTCCTTAACCTGACACCTATAATAGTTACTTGCTATCTTTATTGATCTTTCTGCTGCGAATGATACAGTAAACCACCTTTAATTCGTCACGAAAGTCTACGAAATAACAAAGACATTCGACTGACTTACATACTAAGAGGCATGTTGCAGAATCGAGAATTCTTCATAACTCTCCAAGGGAAGAAAAGGAGATGGAGAAAGCAAAAGAAGGGATTACCACAAGGGACTGTTCTTTCCTTTATTTTGTATAACATGAACACAAATGACCAGCCACACCAACCAGAAATAAAGAGAGTCATATATTCAGATGACACTGCCATTACTTCTCGAGGTAGAACAATTGAAGAGATTGAAGGAAAACTGACACAGGCTTTGAATACGTCTGGGAACTACTATGAAGAATATCATCTGGGACCTAATCCACAGAAACTAAGTATGCGCTTCCTACCTGCGTAATAGAAAAGCCTCAAGACAGTAGGTAATAGGATGGACTGCGGCCAGGCTACAAAACTGCACCATATCAAAATAGTGAGGAGTCAGCCTAGACCGTACACCGTCATTTAAAAAACACTGCACCGACCTAAAAGGAAAAATATGTGCAAGAAACAACATTACACGTAAACTAATTGGTTCATCGTGAGGAGCATAAGCTGAAATTCTTCGATCATCAGCAATGACACTCTGTCTTGCTGCCAAAGAAGATGCGGCATCTGTATGAGGGGCGTCTAGCCACTCCAACTAAGCAGGTGTAGCTTTAATTGAAACTGTCAGGATCGCCACCGGACGCTACACCTGCCCACAAAATTTATCCTGCTGTAATCATAGCACCACTACCAAATATTGGACACAAAGTAACCAGTGAAATAGAAAAAAAAACAGCAAACTAACCTACGATACTTAATGCATAACCACCAAACAATTCCAACTCGTCCTAAATCAAGGAAGAGCTTTATCCAGCGGACAGTACCGCTATAATGCCGATCAGGGACCCGCCGTTTATCTGTCTGCAAAATACAAAGCTGCACCGAAAACATTAAAACACACAAGGGCAACACCTACAGTATATTACGTGGAGAGCGCTGAGTAGATTAAGAACAGGAGTCACAAAATGTAAAGCAATCATGCTTAAGTGGCGCTACTCTGAAGATGACGATGTGAATGCGCGGAAACACAGACGATTGAACATTTGCTGATGTGCCCATGGATGGAGCTTGTTAGCATAGCGGAAGTTTTAGTTTTGTGCAATGACAAGACCGTAAAACCTGCAGAGATCTGGAGGAAGAGAGTTTAGATGTTCTTGCACGGAAACCGAGAGTAGGTAAATATCTGTTAAGACGTTTCTAGCTGACTACATCATCCCAGTGTTAGACAACCCAACTTATTCGCCTGCCCTTGCACCACGCGACTTTAATTTATTTCCCAAGGTCAAATCTGCATTAAAAAGAACAAGATTTCAGTGCACTGAAACACTGAAGGAAAATGCGGCTCGCGCCAGCAAGGAGCTCACAGAGAAAGACTGCCAGCATTGTTTGCATCAATGGATAATTCACATAGAACGTTGTAGGGATAGAGGAGGCGAATATATTTAGGGTGACAATAACTAAATAGGTATGTTTTTGAAATAATATGTTTTACAGGGATAGGCCCGAAACTTTATAGCCGCAACTCGTAAAGAGCTCCACACACCGAAAATGCTGAGGACTAACTGCTCCAGGACAAAGTTCAACGTCTTTGATATTAAGGAAATTTTAGGTTGTTTATGTTTCTACATATTGCGTAATACGAGTAACGTAGTCAGTTTCCAATTTCATCTCGAGACTGTCGTGTTATATACTACTTCTTGATCCTTGTTTACACCGTAGCGAGCGCAAGCGACCGGGTTCCAGGCAAAGAGCTTTCTCTCTGGTGTGAGGGAGCGCGTGCGGGCACCATACGGTCGTGTTCGGTTCGCATTCGCAAATGTTCGCTAGTGTTCTGCTGCTTGTCTGTCTTTTAGCGAACCATCAAAGGAAGTTCGCGTTTTCTCCGCTTTGGCGGTAACAACAAAGAGAGCTTCCGTCTGCTGCTATGCGGTGGCACTTTTGTTATTGACATGACTGGCGTGGCCGATGCTCCGGTCTGAAGAAAATGTAATGTTTCTGATAGCTGAATATGAAACGTTTTTAATGGCAGAATATGTCATAGGTGCTTGTGCCATACCAGCACAACTACCGTACGAAAATAAGTGTAATTGGTAGACAACTGCCGAAGCACTCAAAGGTCCAAGTGGAGACGATAAATTCAAATATGTTCCAATTAGGTGTACAGAGAGTGAATGGGCATAAACTTTTTTTTTAGATATAGTACCATAATAAATATCCTAGAAGGTACGAGTTTCTAACTATTATGCGTATTAAAATTAAAAATATAGGAGAGATCTCATAATTCCCTTTGTTTATATGTATTACAGCTGTAATTACATGGTTGCCGTATCATTGATATTATAGAGGTTTTTGATGTAATAACCAAATAAATGAAACTCGTTTTCCAGTGATCGCGCTACCTGCCCTACCTTATTAGCTGATTTTACCAAGTAGCTTACGTGAGAAGTTGAATGCATATTCACATTTCATTAATCACACTTTACCGATATTGTCTTCTTTATATGCACTTTAATAAAATCCTAGAAGCCCTTCGCATACGTCACTGCAGACACCAACAACAATCTCAGATTTAGCAACTATTCAAATCCGAAACAGTTTCAACGTAAATGTTTCCAGTTGCTAATAAGCACAGAATAAAGGCTAGCTTTCTTCAGATTATCTTGATCTATTGCTTAAAATTTCCCCCTCTTTTGCAATGAGAAACAACGGAAAAGAGTCGGCTGACATATGTCCGAAGTTCTGAAATAATGTGTGATAAATTAATATGATTCGAGATGTCAGAGATTGAACTGTTATGTAAAGCAGAATCTGTATCGCTGCGGTTGATTAGCAACGATTCTTCAGTTTGTTTTATCATTTTTTAATTAATTAAGGCACGAAAAAACTTCTTCTTGTTACCTTTTGTCTCCCGTCTGTTCCATGTATGGAAGACATTTTTCTTGCACTACCTAATTGTAAGCTGGAAGTCAAAGAAGGCAGGATTTGGTTACGATTGTGGACGGAGATCAGTTACTATTGGTTCCCTTTTGCAATTACACACATTCATTTTAAAAAGGTGATTCCGGACTCAGCAATAAATATCACACGTTATTAATGAAGGAATAAACAACTGTGTAATTAATAGTGCTTTCAGTGCGTTACAATTTACCAAATGATCATAAAATACAGACACAACCAATAACGTTTTAAAAACAAGCCATTGTGATCCCAACTAGAATTTTAAGGCAAGTAACCACAGTCATTGCTACAGGCCTTTAACGCCAGAACGGCAATTATTAAAAAATTTTAACAAACATAATGTAAAACAGCAATTCGATAGCAAAGGTTAATTTAAAAAGACAGGCAACTGATCACGAAACAGGTGAGACATCATTATGGTAAACTTGGTAGCGCAATCATTTAAACCTGCTGTAACGCCAAGAATCGCAATTACATTAAAAAATTTAGAAACATACAATAAAACAGCAAATACAATTGTAAAACACAGGGGCCAATCGCAGACGGTGCACCAAGAATCGACCTCTGAGTAGGTCAGGCAAAAAACACCTTCGCTAGCGATGAGATAGGCAGCCAAGAGTTGCAGTCACTTCACAAGATGGTAACTCAGGCCAGTGCCAGTCTAACGAATGACTAATGATAATCTTGCTGAGGCTACCTGACATCCAATAAACCAAATTCAAAGATGTAAAAATACGCGAAAGCTAGAACCGGTGGTCTGGACTCCGCCCACAGAATACTGTGCTTAGAGCGCCTGGAACGAGAAAGGAATCACTACCACCAGAGTTGAAGAATCGCCAACCAACCTACAATAAAGAAAGCTGTCAAAACTACACGCCTTACCAGACAGGAGTGGCAAGGCGAGGAAACGTACACTGCCGTTACATACACTAACCCCCCCAAGCCAGGTAACTGGGGCATTGCCAGCCACGAGGCAGGAAAAATACCACTGGTAGAACTTAACAAATAGTAACAAACTGAACGCAATAAATAGTAATTAAAAGTCAAGGAAAGCTAATCAGATCCGCCTTCCCCAAGCACCCAACTCGCTGCTAATCGCCTCAGCAGTATCACGAACCCAAGTCACTGGAGAATCGCGAGATGTCACAATGGTGTAGATTTCTCTTCTTGAATCCAAATGCACTCAACTTAATCTTGCAGGATCCGGTTTACGACGAGGTCGTGCACGCTCGTGACCACAGGCCTTCGATCCGGCAGTCCATGCGTGCCGCCAGCGGTTCTGGCGTGTTCTAGCACTGTGCGGATCTCGCTCCTCCTGAGTCCCCAACCGAAATGCCCACGGACATGACCCGGAAGAACCAGACGTCGCCTGAAAGATAGGGTCACAGTTGCTACATATCGATAACCGCCGCTGCTGCCACTATCTGACAGGCAACGCTTGGGAATCCGGTGGTGCCAGTCAACACGAGAAGAAGACAAACAACCACCACCATGCCAACTAAACGTTATGGTCTGGCCTCCAACAGAGGGCGGAAACCCAGAAACAGCGCCAACACGAGCAGCAGCACGGCTCAGTAATTTATTTATTTGTTTAACTGGGTGCTATTGATTTGGTATAATAATAAGATTATTTAAGTTCAAAAAAGGTTTTCTTTACTACTGAAGTGATAGTAACAGCCTTTACTAATCGTCGACAAAGAACTTTTTATGCTTCAGCTATTTCATTACGTTGGTAAGCGACTGGTTTAGTGACGTGTCGATCGCGCAACATCAGCGTTCCATCGCATGAGCATTTGCATTTTTACACGTCGAACCTCGCAATACAAATTTCTTATTACGAAGTCCGATTACTGTTCCTGTGAAATCCAAATGATTTGTTGCATGATACTTAATGTTACCACCGTCATGAAGATTTCCTTCTTCCCAGCCGGCCGGTGTGGCCAAGCGGCTCTAGGTGCTTCAGTCTGGAACCGTGCGACCGCTCCGGTCGCAGGTTCGAATCCTACCTCGGGCATGGATGTTAGGTTTAAGTAGTTCTGAGTTCTAGGGGACTGATGACCTCAGATGTTAAATCCCAAAGTGCTCAGAGCCATTTGAACCTTCTTCCCAGTGACAGTTCAGCACCTGAAAATAAAAGCAATCAGAAGTTGCAAGTAATGAAGCCGTCTTTGGAAAGTAGCAGTTTTTAACACTGATATTCTAGTTAATCACGCTCTTTATGTACCCCTGCTGTGGTCACTACGATGTATCCCACTTCCGAACAATTAACTTTCGTGGGATCAAAGTTCAATGACTTTCTTACACAATCACACAGTGCAAATGCTAGGGAAGGCTAGAGATGAAATTCAGTGTTAACTGCATTACCTCCAAGCGCTTTCCATTTGCGCAAAAAAATGGTTCAAATGGCTCTGAGCACTATGGGACTTAACATTTGTGGTCATCAGTCCCCTAGAACTTAGAACTACTTAAACCTAACTAACCTAAGGACATCACACACATCCATGCCCGAGGCAGGATTCGAACCTGCGACCGTAGTAGTCGCGCGGTTCCGGATCCATTTGCGCACTGATTCACACACCTAGGCCTACATTCTTCTTTTCCTACAGAATATTGCATGCTTCGTCAAAATCAACGCGGTCATCATACAAACTAAGTCTATCCGTTAAACCTTCCAGGATGTAAGGTCGTGGTCCATGAAACTCTTCAGCTCCTAACGTTTCGTCCAGAGCTGCGCTGGACATCTTCAGAGGGGTGTTTCTCCTCCGGTGAAGCTTGCCGAGTCGGCAAGAAGATGTCCAGCGCAGCTCTGGACGAAACGTTAGGAGCTGAAGAGTTTCATGGACCACGACCTTACATCCCGGAAGGTTCACCAGAAGATATGTCATCCGGTCGTGAAAGCCTTCATACTATGATAAGCCTATCTGGATGCCACAGTTTTGTATTGTGGTTGTACACGGCAGTCACATTAGTCTGCCCCCCCCCCCCCCCCCCCCCGACGTTCGACATCAACTTGCAATAACAAATAACAGACGGAAGGTGGCAGCACAAGCAGTGAAGCATACACGTTAAGCGTGCCAGGAGGACGCGAAAAAATAGTGCAGTCGTTGTCGTAATGCAGAAATGGGGCGATTTAGCTGACATCAAAAAGGCATTATTATTGGCTTTCGGACCAAGGGTGGAAATATTTCCGAAACGGCTAAGTTTATAAACTGTTGGTGTGACGCCGTGATTGAAATGTCCCGTGCATGTCAAAATGGCGCTATACAAAACCGGCACCCAGGCAACTGCGGTGCACCACGCCCCATAGAGGACAGGGGTGAACGCTGGCTGCGGAGATTCGTGCGCGAAGCTGTTGAGTGACTGACCGCCCAAATGGGCCAGGAGGCTACTGGCAGTGTCTCCTCAACGACCATCCGGTGAATGTTGCTGCGTATGGGCCCTCGCACCAGGCGCCTGGTCCATGCACCCATTCTGACTGCTATTCATCGGCGACAGAGGCTGCAATTTGCAGGGCAGTACTGTAACTGGACGTCCACTGAGGGCGACAGCTGGCCTTTACAGATGATTCTTATTTTATGGCTTCACCTAATAGATGGCCGTTGGCGTGTACAGCGTTAAACGTTTGGAGGCAAACACCCTTCATGCGCTATGATTTGGAGAGTGTTTTCGTTGGTTTCCCTGCGTCATCTCATCATTTTGAAAAGCAAAATGGATCAACAGAAATATGCTTCTGTTCATCATTTGTATCTGCAGCTCCTGGTGTTTACCGTGTTCGCAGTTAAAATTGTAGGATGTGAAGTCCGCCAGTTATGCAAAACACCGTTTCTTCAAGTTCCCAAACATGTTTCAGCACCACCGTGCCATCATCAGTGGGTTTACGATTTATTTGATCTGTAATGTGAACATTTTTATTAAATGATTACAAAATTATGTGGATATTTAATTCAAACAATAATTCGTTTCTTTTTGTTAATACCTTTACACTTGGTGTGCATGATTTTTCAGGACCACTTGTGTTTATTTACTGCAGGTAGCTTGTCATCTGCAACCAGACGACGTTGATGAGAAATTTTGTTGGGAGTTAACATTCATATAAAACGTAGTTTGGTTTGTCGAAATATTTCGCGCCTATATTCGTTTTTACTTACGTTTTCGTGTGGCAAGCCCTTTTATTCACAGCATCTTGGTGAGGTGTCGTGATGCGCACGTAAATATAACAAATAAGGTCGTAAAACTACTTCGCACTTCACCAAAACACAATTTCATTGTGCTTATTGCGTGTCTCAGCCCAGTCAGTGTTCATTTGTTCACCAGACGGTTCGGCACCAAATTTGAATATTAATGGAACTTTACAAAAAAGACAACACAAACAGATAAAGTCTATACACACACATAGACATACACACACACACACACACACACACACACACACACACACACACACACACACACAAAAAATGGATACACTACACTCTGCAAAGACTCGCCATTTACACACAAAAGGAACACCATGTAAAAGACAACACAAACAGCTAAGAAGCGTACAGAAAACACCCACACACAAAGATACAATGTAAACAAAATTCAAATTTGGCGCCGAACTGTCTGCTGAACAAATGAACACTGACTGCGCTGGAACACGCAACAACGACAATTACACTATGTTTTGGTGAAGTGAAAAATAGTTCTACGACCTTATCTGTGAAAGTACTTTGTTATATTTTCGTGTGCATCACGACACCTCACCATGGTGCTGAGAATAAAAGGGCTTGCCACACGAAAACATAAGTAAAAACGAATATAGGCGCGAAATATCGCGAAAAACCAAATTACGTTTAAGATTATAGGTTAACTCCCAACAAAATTTCTCATCAACATCGTCTGGTTGCAGATGAGAAGCTACCTATAACAAATAAATACAAGTGGTCCTGGAAAATGATGACCAAAAAGAAACGAACTATTGTTTGGATTAAATATCGACATAATTTTGTAATCATTTAATAAAAATGTTCACATTACAGATTAAATAAAACGGAAACCCACTGATGATGGCACAGTGGTGCTGAAACATTTTTGGGTACTGAGAAAAATGGTGTTTCGCATAACTAGCGGACCTCACATCCTACAATATGCATCTGTCTTTGGAGATCATGTAAATCTCTACATGCAGTCTGTGTTTCCTCTACACGATGACGTGATCCAGCAGGACAATGGACGTGTCACACAGCTCGCAGTATACCTGCGTGGTTCGAAGAGCACCAGGATCAGTATACCGTACTCCCCTAGCAACGAAACTCCCCGGATTTAAACCCAATCGACAATGCGTGGGACCACCTCTATTGGGCTCTTCGCGCCACGGATCCTCGACCGAGAAACCAAGCGCAGGTGTTCACGTCACTGGAGTCTGCTTAGCTCCACATCCCTGTCGGTACCTTTCAGATCCTAATTGATTTTCTTCCTGCACATCTCGGTCGCGTTAATGTGACAGGGTAGTGTACAAGTATACACCTCATAGCTAAGCCACGAGGAAACCCATCAAACATCAATTCATGCAGTACTGTAAACATGTGTGACGTTGAAAGGAAGGAGTGGTCAGTCGCTCTGTTTCTCCAGCGACCTAGCGAAAACTAATTCAGCAATACGAACCAACCCGGAATCCGCTATAAGTGATTTGGTAAACTAGTCGGAAGCCTGAACTGTAATGGCCAAGTGTGAATCTGAAATCCTTTCCTGCCTACTGCGAGTCCACTGGCTTGGCCGCTGCAAAAATACTCCATGCGGATAGGTACGAGTATTTTGGATGTTTATTCGCTGTAGCTGTAATGAAATTTTGTGCCGTTGCCACTGTCAATTGGGACCGTATTTAATTATATTGCGCCCCAAGGCCCTAAATAATTTTTGGTCGCTTGTTATTCGTGCAGGTTTCCGTAGACGTAGAAGGAAGTATTGTGCAAAAATGTGTTGAAAAGTATTATCACAGGTAACTGTGCGGGAAACTGCGCGTCATTTCCACAAGTATGACACCTCTTTGTTTTGAAGTAAAGATGACCGATCATGTCAGTAGTGTGCAGTACATCTGCTGCATATTGGCTCGTATCGAGTAACAATTTGTGAAATAAACAATAAAGCGAAATCTAACATACTAATGAAGTACTTGGTTCAAATGGCTCTGAGCACTATGGGCTCAACACTATGATCATTAGTCCCCTAGAACTTAGAACTACTTAAACCTAACTAACCTAAGGACATCACACACATCCATGCCCGAGGCAGGATTCGAACCTGCGACCGTAGCGGTCTCGCGGTTCCAGACCGCAGCGCCTAGAACCGCACAGCCACTTCGGCCGGCAATGAAGCAATTCATCCCGATGAATAATGATAAATTTGGCTTGCCTTTATGCACTTGATGTACTCTGAAAGCCACTTTATGGTGTATAGCGGAGAGCATATACACTGAAGCGCCAGAGAAACTGATGTAGGCATGCATACCCAAATACAGAGATATGTAACAGGCAGAATACGTCACTACGGTCGGCAACGCCTATGTAAGACAAGTGTCTGGCGCAGTTGTTAGATCGGTTACTGCTACTGCAATGGCAGATTATCAAGACTTAAGGGAGTTTCAATGTGGTGTTATATTCGGCGCAAGAGCGATGGGGCTCAGCATCTCCGATGTAGCGATGAAATGGGGGGAATTTTCCCGTGCGACAATTTTACCAGTGTACCGTGAATATCAAAAATCCGATAAAACATCAAATCCCTGACATCGCTGCGGCCGGAAAAAGACCCTGCAAGAACAGGACCAACGACGACTGAAGAGAATCCTTCCACGTGACAGACGTGCAACCCTTCCGCAAATTGCTGAAGATTTCAATGCTGGGCCATCAACAAGTCTCAGCATACGAATCATTCAACAAAACATCATCGCTATGGGCTTTCAGAGCCGAAGATCCACTCTTGTACCCTTGATGACTGAACGACACAATGCTTTACGCCTCGCCTGGGCACGTCAACACCGACATTGGACTGTTGACGACTGGAAACATGTCGCCTGGTCGGACGAATTTCGTTTCAAATTGTATCGAGAGGATGGACGTGTACGAGTATGGAGACAACCTCATGAATCTATGGACCCTGCATGTCTGTAGGGGACTGTTCAAGCAGATGGAGGCTCTGTAATGGCGTGGGGTGTGTGCATTTTGAGTGATATTGGACCCCTGACACATCTAGATACGACTCTGAGACGTGAGACGTACGTAAGCATCCTGTTTGATCACCTGCATCCATTCATTTCCATTACGCATTTCGACGTACTTGGGCAATTCCAGCAGGGCAACGCGACATTCTACACGTCTAGAATTGCTACAGAGTGGCTCCAGGAACACTCGTCTGAGTTTAAACACTTCCGCTGGTCACCAAATTCCCTAGACATGAACATTATTGAGCATATCTGGGATGCCTTGCAACGTACTGTCAAAAACAGATCTCCACCCCCTCGTACTCTTACGAATTTGTGGACAGCCCTGAAGGTTTCATGGTGTCAGTTCCCTCCAGCACGACTTCAGACATTAGTCGAGTCCATGCCTCGTCGTGCTGCGGCACTTCTGCGTGCTCGCAGGGGCCCTGCTCGATACCTGGCAGGTGTACCAGCTTTTTTGGTTCTTCAGTGTACATATTACCCATTTTCTGACCTATTCTGTTCAGCTACTAAGGAGGAAAGAAATGAGCATCTACATCTATCTGGACACATATTAGTGGACATTAATACATGGTGTGTCCACCCTTCTCTGCTGTGGACAGTTTCAGTGAGGTGTCTCAACATGTGGGCAGAAATGACAGCCCCTTATTCCTTACGAGCCGAAACCAGTGAAGAGGCTGATGGCAGACACTCATTCCAAAGGTGTTCCATTGGCTCGAGTCTCTGGTCAGTTCATTTAAGGAATGTTATTGTCCAGAAACCATTGCCTCACAGACGCTGCGTTACGGCAAGGTGAATTTTTCGCGCGGGTATAGTCACCGTCTGCAAACTATTCCTCTACTATACGCAGTATATAGTCTTTCACAATTTTAGACGCTTGTATTCCTTTTCGTCTGCTTCATATGTTGCATTTTTATACTTTCTCCTCTCATCAATTACATTCAGTATCTCCTGTGAAACCGGCCACAAAGGCTGGAATGTGCAGTCCATTACCGCAACTGGACATCTACTGAATGACGACAGGTGACCTTTCCAGATGAATGACGTTTTGTGCTCCATTGGACACATGGCCATTGGCTCCCATGGGCCAGAAACGATCATCGGAAAGGTCCAGGCCAGAGGAGCGAGCTTTATAGTCTGGGGAATGTTTTCGTGGCATTCCCTGAGTGAGATCGTAATTCTGGAAGGCACAGTGGTTGCACTGTCCTTGGGAAACGTAACCAGGCTTTTACAGGTGGCCACATTAATGTGACTGAAGAGTGTAATGCAGTCTACTTACCGGCTATAAAGATCAAGCTGACTTTGTCTTGACCGCCATGAAAAAATATAAGGGGCATTCTAATGATACCCGGTCACTAGTGTAAAGTAACGGTAACGATTTTATTAACTCAAAAATGTAGTTATAAACAGTACGCACACTCAAAAATAGTCGCCAAAACTGTTGGCACACTTGTCCCGTTGCGACACTAGCCAGTCGATTCCAGCCGGCCGCGGTGGTCTAGCGGTTCCAGGCGCTCAGTCCGGAACCGCGCGACTGCTACGGTCGCAGGTTCGAATCCTGCCTCAGGCATGGATGTGTGTGCTGTCCTTAGGTTAGTTAGGTTTAAGTAGTTCTAAGTTCTAGGGGACTGATGACCACAGATGTTAAGTCCCATAGTGCTCAGAGCCATTTGAACCAGTCGATTCCACCCTCGAAGAAGCTAGTAGGCTGCTGTCGGATCCAGGCGTGGACCTAGTCACACACTTCGTCTTCCGTTGCCAATCGATTTCCGCGAATAGCTTGTTTTAGAGGTCCAAACACATGAATATCACACGGTGAAAGATCGGGACTGTATGGCGGATGTTCGAGAATATCCCATCGAAATTGCTACAATGTCGTTTTCACCGCATTGGCCGTGCGTGGGAGGGCAGTATCATGGAGGGAGATAACGCCATTGGACAACATACCTCGGCGATTCGACTTGGTGGCTCGTCTAAGGTTCTGTAAAGAGGCTTGATAACGCTGGGCATTGATGGCGGTTCCCCGTTCCAGGAAATCGACAAGCTGTGGGTCCTTGTGATTAAAGAAGGACATCATGACCTTAACAGAACTGGTGTGCACGGCCTTTGATTTCTTTGGAGGTGGTGAAGTCGCATGTTTCCACTACTTGCTCTGCTTGCTTTCCGGTTCAAAATGTTTCGTCACCTCTGACAGTACGCGACAGAAAGCCGTGTTCCTCCTCATGATAAAGCTGTAGATGACTCAAAGACAGCGCCATTCGAGTATTCCCCTGTTCGGCGATCAGTTGGTTGGGAACCCACTGCTCACAGATTTTTCGAAAGTTCAAGTTCTGATGCATTACGGTGTGGGCGGTGCCCACGGTAATACCCAGTAACCGATGGATCTCGTCCACGGTGATTCCGCGGTTGTCCAAGACAAAAGCATTCACTTCTGCAACCATCTCCGGTGTGATGACACGGTGAGCCTGTCCAGGACGAGCATCGTCTTCCAGTGAGTCGCGCCCCTCAAGGAAACGTTTGCGCCATTCCACAACACCTGAACGACTCAGACTGTACTCACAGTACACAGCCTTCATCCATCACGGCCTCCAACTTCCTCCGCCACCAAAAATCGAATCACTCCTCGTTGCTCTTGCTTACTCGCCTGCATGTTCGGTAGTGGACGACGACTTGTGTGACCACCTTCGCTCTGGAGTGAAACCACACTGGCGCTATGCAACATCAAACGGTGCGCACGTGTCAGTCTTTCTACCAATAGATGCGCCACTGCGGGGGGGGGGGGGGGGGGGGGGAGGCGGGGGCAGTGGTGGTGGTGGTGGTGGGTAGTGTTTAACGTCCCGTCGACAACGAGGTCATTAGAGACGGAGCGCAAGCTCGGGTTAGGGAAGGAAATCGGCCGTGCCCTTTCAAAGGAACCATCCCGGCATTTGCCTGAAACGATTTAGGGAAGTCACGGAAAACCTAAATCAGGATTGCCGGAGACGGGATTGAACCGTCGTCCTCCCGAGTGCGAGTCCAGTGTGCTAACCACTGCGCCACCTCGCTCGGTGGGCGGGGGCAGTGGGGGCAGTTGTCCCTAGTAAGAATTCATTCAGTTTACGAATATAAAAAATACCTGTAACTTTAGGGCTCAGTTATGTATGATTTAAAATACCTGTAAAATTACCACTAAAATAACCGGAAAATATCGATAAAATGACGTGAAATGATATGTAAAAAGAATTACAGGATGAACTAGGGCAATGAAAAACTTTAAAGGAGAATCGAACTAAAATTAGAAAATGATGATAAATTTAAAAATTGTGTGTTTTTCTTTAAGAAATCTCGTTCGTTGAAGATGTGCAAAGTTGTTATATATCCGTCTTACAGCTATTGCCTACGAAGTATCTTTATTTTTATTTCTACACCCACACTTGGTAGAAATTAACAACAGCAAGTGAGGCAACAATGGGAATAAGCAGATGAACCAGCGGTTTATTCTGAACTTTCATAAATACATTCTTGAGCAACATTTAAGCATTTTTCCTGAAGGCACGCCCATTCTTCGTTCTTTACATATTAAAAGAATCAGTTGTGTCATAAAGGGACGTTAAACACAAACGTAAAAAAATGATATCTTCCTTGAAAAATAATCTACGATACAGTATCTATATTACGAAAAATACAAAATTAAAGATAGATATCTATAGCCGGAATATTCGAGAATTTAGTAACTGTAAACAATGCGTATCTGATAAGGAAAGATCGTTTACATGTTAACAAGCTCTGGGCATTACTAATAAGCTGTAATAAAATAAAGCGAATCTGCCGATCGACAAACTACTACATGTGTACGTGATCCCGTTAAGAATGGTACCCATGGTGAGAGCATCATCTCAAAAATGTTGACTTATAGGGTACTAAAATGTCACCCTCTCTGTTCCCACCTCACTAGGTACAAAACTCTTCATAAACCTCAACTGGCAACACAATATAGTTGCAGAACAAAACATACTCGGAAAAATTTTATTCTTTCAAATTTCAAATAACGGTTAACAATTGTCAGACGCTAATTTAAACTAGCGTATTGTATTATATTCCTTCTCGTTTGCTGAAGAAGTGTTCGAGGGTACTGTGTGGCCACTAATATCGCTACTTGCCTGTAGAAGTAGGCAATATTCGTCATTGGAACTACTGTCAACGAACGTGACCTAGCACGGTGTGGCTACCTTCATTTCCGGAACGTTCTAGATGAGTCTTGCAATGTTCTAATAGGAACATATCGCATAAATATTTCCACATCCATCGCAAGAAACAATTATTAGTGGTAAGAAAACAATTTATTGGCAGAATACGGTTCAGAAACATAAAATCTAAGTATATATATATATATATATATATATATATATATATATATATATATATATATATGTGTGTGTGGGGGGGGGGGGGGGGTGAAACTTTTTGCTCCTACTGAGACAAAACCCTGCGGGCGCCCCTGCGCCACCGTATCTGTAGTTACTTGGTGCCACCTTACGCGTAAGGCAAAGGTAGACGCACTGACCAGGTTTCATTCAAATGAACCTCATAGCTAAAATTCGCATTTTCCTACTCGCCCGTAAGCCAGGAGTCACAGTTGCGCTTCAGGACGCCCCTTGAATCGGCACCTGGCAGGCGACAGATGTGGGTACGGGCCCCTAGGACAGCCAGAACGTCGGTGGCATAGACGACGCGCCAGCAGTGATGTAATGCGGAGAGCCGGCAGCGGCGACTGCAGGCCGTAGCGTGGTCCCGCCGCCGTCGCCGGCTGCTGCCCTCTTTGGCGCAGAGCTGCGCCTATCGAGCGGCGGCCGTCGCACACTGGCCTACTTCCCCGCTGCGTCGCCATGGCAACGCGCCACGCCGCGGCAAGCGGAGGCGGCAGCCGCATCCGCCGCCAGCATCCGAAGGCACGCCGCGGCGCGCTGCTCTGGCGTGGGCGGCGAGCGCTCGCAGCTGCGCCGGGTCGATACAACCTGCGCCATCAGCAGTCACACGGCACGACATGCGACCCGACCGGCGGCCGCCTCTTTACAGCGTCATCTCGAACAGGCTCGCTCAAATCTCACCTGAATTCCAGCAAGTCCTGCCCACTGGACAGGCCATCTATCAACATAATAAAAAAATACACTACTGGCCATTAAAATTGCTACACCAAGAAGAAATGCAGATGATAAACGGGTATTCATTGAACAAATATATTATACTAGAACTGACACGTGATTACATTTTTACGCAATTTGGCTGCATAGATCCTGAGAAATCAGTACCCCGAAAAACCACGTCTGGCCGTAATAACGGCCTTGATACGCCTGGCCATTCAGTCAAACAGAGCTTAGATGGCGTGTACAGGTACAGGTGCACATGCAGCTTCAACACGATACCACAGTTCATCAAGACTAGTGACTGGGGTATTGGGACGAGCCAGTTGCTCGGCCACCATTGACCGGACGATTTCAGTTGGTGAGAGATCTGGAGAATGTGCTGGCCACGGCAGCAGTCGAACATTTTCTGTATCCAGAAAGGCCCGTACAGGACCTGAAACATGCGGTCGTGCATTATCCTGCTGAAATGTAGGGTTTCGCAGGGATCGAATGAAAGGTAGAGCCACGGGTCGTAACACATCTGAAATGTAACGTCAAAGTGCCGTCAATGCGAACAAGAGGTGACCGAGACTAGTAACTAATGGCACCCCATACCATCACGCCGGGTGATACGCCAGTATGGCAACGACGAATACACGCTTCCAATGTGCGTTAACCGCGATGTCGCCAAACACGGATGCAACCATCATTATCCTGTGAAAAGAACCTGGATGCATCCGAAAAAATGGCATTTTGCCACCCAGGTTCGTCGTTAAGTACACCATTGCAGGCTCTCCTGCCTATGATGCAGCTGTTAGTCCATGGTGCTGCAAACTGTTCGTGCAGATGGTTGTTGTCTTGCAAACGTCCCCATCTATTGACTCAGGGATCGAGACGTGGCTGCACGATCCGTTACAGCCATGCGGATAAGATGCCTGTCATCTCGACTGCTAGTGATACGACGCCGTTGGGATCCAACACGGCATTCCGTATGACCCTCCTGAACCCACCGATTCCATATTCTGCTAACAGTCAATGGATCTCGACCAAGGCGAGCAGCAATGTCGCGATACGATAAACTGCAATCGCGATAGGCTACAATCCGCGATAGGCTACAATGGTACGCATTTCTCCTCCTTACACGAGGCATCACAACAACGCTTCACCAGCCAACGGCGGTCAGCTGCTGTTTGTGTATGAGAAATCGTATGGAAACTTTCCTTATGTCAGCACGTTGTCGGTGTCGCCACCGGCGCCAACCCTGTGTGAATGCTGTGAAAAGCTAATCATATGCATATCACAGCATCTCCTTCCTGTCGGTTAAATTTCGCGTCTGTAGCTCGTCATCTTCGTGGTGCAGCAATTTTAATGGCCAGTAGTGTATATGGAGCAACTATTCAGCTGAGCAGTACAGTATTTTTACTGTCAGCATACAGTGCCTTACAGGATCACACTGATGTCACTCTGTGTCTCTGCCCGACAGTAAAAAAATTTTTTTTCAGGAACAGGCAGAAGTATCAAATTGTAATTTGCGTCAAATACTAAGGTCTACAGTCCCTTGTTGGTGGAAAAAGTTTTAGTTTCTAAGTCAATTCAGTCAAAAGATAGGCCTTTGAATGTCACGTATTTTGATACTCGCAATCTCAGCCACTAAAGCCTACAGAGTACTTCCCTTCGGCCTAGAATCTTGAAATTAGCCACCGGCAAGGTTCCACAGTACAAGTTAATGAAAAAATTGAAAATCGTTAATTTGTAATTATATCACACAAAAAACATATTTCTTGTCATGTGTTACCTGATTGTCTGTCCGTCTGTTAAGAGCCCTTTATCCGTGTCTATCACGATGAATTTCATGTCACATATGAAGGCCTATAGTCTCTTCACGGTGTAAAAAACTTAAGTTTCCAAGTCAGTGCAATTAAAAGATACAGTCGCTTATGTCACATATTTGGATACTATCGAAATACTCATCATAATCTCTTAGAATCATGAAATAAGGCAAGAAACAAGGCTTCACAGTACAAGTAAACGAAAAAAAATCGGAAATTGTTAATTTGGAAATATATGACACGAAATAAAAATATTTTTTCTCGTCATTTGTTGTCCGACTGTCTGTCTGTCCTTGTCTGTTAAGACGCCTTTTTTCTCAGGAACAGATATATGCATAAAGTTGGAATTTATGTGACATACTAAAGTCTGTGGCCCTTGGAGGTGTAACAAAGGTAAGTTTTTAAGTCAATGGTGTCAAAAGATACGACCACTTATGTAATATATTTGAAACTCACGAGAGCACTGCAAGTGCCATCTCCCGATTTCCGAGGAATTTCGCCTACTGGAAGAGGGGTCAAAATAACCGGACGCGTGTATGGGCTTATCCGTAGATTTCACCATTTCTGGAAAAATGACGGTCAAAGTTTTGAACTATTTTCAGGTAGGCCTACTTTATGTCGCGCTTTACCAAGCGATATTTTCAGTCGAAATGGTGGCACAGTGGTTAGAGTCAAGGGTTCTTAATTTTACGCATCGTGTTCGAAACCTGATTATTATTATTGTTATTAGCGAATGTCTCCACTGGAGATTGATAAGCAGGTTATTTTCAATGTTTCTTAGTGTTCTTCTTATTTTCCCAATTTTTCTTCGTTTTCTCCCTGAAGGCCTTCTTTCTTTCTCCGTTTTGGTTCGATCTCAAGAGTAAACTTCCACTTATAAATGTTGCTTTTGAATGTGTCCCTGTCTGATGTGTTTGTTACATCAATTTCTGCATTTGTCAAATCCTTCTTAACTTCAGTTAACTAGGTTATTGATGATTTAAGTGATGTCACATAATCCAAGGGACGTTTAGTTAGTCTTTTACCAGGTAATCTGTCTAGATATCCACATACCTTCATTCGCCTCTTTCTAATGTCAGTTTCGATGTTTGATACTTTTTCTGTTGTCTACATGGTTTGAGGTCTGTATCCATCTTGTATCGTGATCCCAGAATTTTTCTAATAATCTTTCTCTCTACTTTTTTAATGTCTTGTAAATATAGTTTTCGATTCGAGTTTTTCACTTGCATATGTGCCTGTCTGTTCGATTACTGTATCGCAGTGTCTGATTTTTGTCGTTTTGACAGGCATTTTTTGTTGTACAAACTTAAAACAGATCCCGACCCTTTCTTGAGTTTCTGCAAACTGTTTTTTGTGCTATTTTTCAAGTCCTGTTGGTTCAATAATTTCACCGAAATACTTAAAGTGTTTGACACTGTTGATTTCACGGTAATTTGTTTTAAGTTTGGGAATATCTAAGTTGGAACACATGAATCCAGTCTTCTCAAAGGAGATTTGTAGGCCGACCTTCTCTGCACACTCTTTGAGGGTCTCGATTTGTTCTACTGCTGTGTCTTCACTGTCGGTTAGAATCGCTAAGTCATCTGCGAACGCTAAATATGGAGCGTTCAGTTACCTTGGCGTGATTATTAATTTTGTTTTTAATTTATGTATCGATGTGTATAGAAGATTACTAAGCGAATGTTTTCCATTGTATATTGGTATAACGTTGCCCTTATTCATCTACTGATTGTATGTAAGATGAATTAATTATAAAAAGAATGAGAAAATCATTCAAAATTCTTTTTGGTGAAATTCCTCTAGTGCGTCTTGATTCATAATGAACTGCACCGGCATTTTTCGGAAAAGTGATCCGATAGCATGGTTTGGCGCGAAATTATTGCCAACACCCCAGGTCTTCGTCACGTTGACGACGTTTCTTTACCTAATGAGACTCATACGAAGAAATGTCACTGTGGTGAACCGTGCGAGGTGCCAGGGGGGAGAGGTAGGATGTTCACCTGATTTCACATAAATCTATATAAGAAAGGTACGTACAATATATCTCCCCGCGAGCTGCCACTTTCCATATCACACACTGGACAGCAATTAACGCTACAAGAAACTGTTTTGGCGCCCAGTGGACAGTTCAAGAGGTGACACCCGCTTCTTAATTTATTGTAGTAATATTTTGATTGACTAATATCCCCAAAATGATTCCGCATGTAATCGACAAAAAAAGGTTTCTGGGAATGAGCTGTTGGCAAATCCAAGTGGGGACCTACAATGTAACTTCTGTTCCTTATGTTGTGTTGTGAGCAAGATGAAATCTGAAATAGACAAAAAACTCGACTACGCTCTGTGACAATGATCAATCATTTACAGTTTCACAAATTCATATAATCCCTGGGGTCTTCTACTCCATAAGGAACGTCCCCTTTGAACAATTATACATGACTGTCCTTAAACTGACACACAATATTTTTTTTTAGCGCAACGCAATCTGACTTTCAATAATCCCTACAAAAGATTGGCCCTGACTAACATTAACCTATACCTTTCACAAATCACTTACCTCACAAAAATCTTGGTTACTCGAACTACTGCAACACAGCGAGCGCCACTACTGCCAGCTATATAAAAGATTAAAACTACGGAAGGCACTAACTACTGATAGGCATAGTTAGCAAATGGAAGATTTTAATAGAGAACAAACAATGTATTTACCTTAATAGTCATAATATATATAGCAAAATATATATTTCAAAACTCCGCCATCTCTCTCCCCACATCCACCACTGCTGGTGGCTCACCTCCAACTGCGCAACACTACGCGCTGTTCACATCCAGCTGCCCAACACTACAATGGCAGACAACAATGTAAACTAGCCACAGACTGCACACAGCACAGCCAGTGATTTTCATACAGAGCGCTACGTAACGTTGCCAATAAGAAAACATAAACAGCTTACTTACATAGCCCCCTTGCTCCCCACAAAAAATTTTACAAATTGTTTTGGGCAGTGGCCAATAATGATTTGATAAAATTTTTCATAATTACAATAACAAAGATATCAAATGCACACACTTATTGATACAATGTTGGTCAAAAGCTAAAATTTTCTCACAGTCCATAAAGACAGTCCTGATCATTCATCACAGTAAAATAGCAATTTTTTTCTCAAAGTCTGAGCAGTAGAAGAAAATGCACACGGAAGTAGTGGATTTCCATGCAGTCTTGAAGAAGTGGTGTTCTCCTTCCAACGAAAAGACAGTGCTGACTCTTGACATGCAGATAGGTAATGGGCCACAACAGAGCAAACCTAGCGCACAGTCAGTCGAAGTTTTGAAGAATATTGGTAGGTAGGTCATCACAGAGTAGACCCACTGTAGTCCTGGTAGAGATTACGGTATTGGTGGGCCACCAGAGTTGCAGACCCACTGCAGTCCTTGTAGAAACAATGGTGTTGGTGAGTCATCAAAGGTGTAGACCCACTGTAGTCCTTGTAGAGATGGCTAGCAGCCATCTGTTGGGACTGTGCAGGTGCACAATCACCATCAAAGAGTCTTGTACTATATAGCAAGTCAGTAAACCACCACTTCTGCACTCACAAAGTTTTTTTTTTAATTGTCCTTAGAACCAGCAAGCTGAATTATTAACACACGTGCAAACACTGAGTCCCTACTTCTCACATATTGTCCATATACTATGACTAACAGAAACGTGTGCAGTGAAATGGAACTTACAAGTTACTTAATTTGATGAACTGGTGTCAATTAAAATTTTATAACATAAGAATACAATTACAAAGGTACAAAACACATCATTAAAGAACATAACAATACAGATAACATTTGTAGTAAAACAGGCTTTACAAAAGAATAGAAATAAACATGTACATCAGTGTTACAGGAATTATGACATAAGTGAATATATAAAATAATGAGAATAGTTTTCGAAACATTAATTTCACACTTGAGCATTGAAACAGAACAGAATTAATAATGTCTAAACATCTTTACAAAGTGAATAACATATTATTAGAAAAATTCCACAACATAACTCATATCAGCTAAACACATAAAGACAGGAAAAACACAAATATACAAGAGTACACAAACACATAGCAGAATAACACAAGAGGAAAGGGCAGGGTCTGCATTCTATAGATCTTTCGTCTATTTCAACATTTGCTCCAGCCAAAAAAAAAAAAAAAAAAAAAAAAAAAAAAAAATCCTATCCAAGCATGCTTTCTATATTCTGTTCACATCCTCTTTCAAAAATAGTTTTTCTCCACTGTGCACTACGTTTTTGGCCAAACCATTTTCTTATAGCTTCTCAATGCATTTCTTCCAATTCATCATAGTTAGTTTCTTATATAGTCTACCCCCTCTTAAGCTAACTTAAATCTACTGAGCTCAGATATATATACCAAGGGACGAGGCAATGCAGCAGGACATAACAAATTAACACAAACAGCAAGGACAAAAAAAATACAAATTGGCAAAGTAAGCAACAATATTACAACTAATATAAGGCAATGAGCAGCAAACAAGAAAAATAAATCAGTAGTAAACTGGCTTAGCAGAGTAACACAAAGTCAAATTCAGTAACACTATGCCTGGCAAACAGCAGCAGCAAATGAAATAACTTATACCTAAACATGACATAGCTCAAGCAGAAAAAAATATTACACTAAAGACAACAATACAGACAAGGGAAATGTATATTCAAATCGTAATGTCTATGTAATTAAAGTGGTGCACCACAAAAACTAATTCTCCAAAAAATTACCAAGTACTTGAAAAGAAAATTATATATGCAGTTACTGTTATTACTCCTTTCTTATTGTTCTTTCCATTCCAAGAGCTCCTTTTTCGAAGAATGTGGATCATAAAATAATTATTTAATAGGTCTGTTGACAGAAAGTGTTCACATTAGCAAATGCATTTAATTTTATTTTATGAAACCAATGCTGCAAGACAGCTGGAAACCAGATATCAAATGAAATAAGCAACTATGTACAAAGTAAAGCATAAGAACATCATTCAGTAGTCATGAGGCATTTCATAAGTTAATAGAAAAATCTCTCAACTAGAAAGACAGTAGTCATAATCAGGTGTATAGACATAAAAATATTTCTCGTCATTTCATTAGGCATTTCAGTAAATATCATAAATTAAGAGCTCCACAGTGTTGTCATATGTTTTCAAGTTTGAGCGTGTCGTATTTGCGATGCTTTCTACGAAGGAATGTCAATAGCGAGGATAATGGCCCCTTTTTTTTCACCTGTGCCTCTGAAAGGCAGACACTAATGGCTTTTTTCCAGGCGACTGTCACGCAGCGGGGTGCCCACGACTCATTCGTGAAGGTGGTCACTTAACTTTCTTACTGAAATATTTACGACACCAGTTTGCATTACAGTGACAGTCTCATATAAAAAATTTCACCGGTCGAGAATTTGCATTGCAAATGTGTAGAAACAAAATCCTATGAATATAACAGTGTTCAAAAAGTTTTCGTCGGCATTGTGATACACATTTCATAACACGTTACACACATTTCATAACTCTTAAAGTACGATTCTTGGTTTCCAACATCCTTTTCCACAAATCAGAGTCCCTAACCACTACTCATTATTCATATACTTATTCGTCGACACTTCTTCATTATTTCATCAAAATAAATACGTAGCATTATCAAATTCCTCATTTACGGTAGCATCATCTTATTGATCATAAACATACCTCAACAGCATAATACACATTGTCATCGTAATAATAACATCATAAATACTCAGCCAAATCTCAAAAACGTCGTAGCTTTCAGCTATAATGTCAAAACCTAAAAAAATTCTCTGCTCATTTCAATAGTGTCATCTACCTCAACCGTACTTTAAAAATCGTGATCCTATACCAAATATATCATTCAAAGCTCTCATAATATCACAATGGTTCTGAAAAAATATGAACAGTTCACAAAGTACAGACAAAATACCATTTTGTAAATGTGAAGTTACCCAACTGTGTAATTGCGTAAACATGTGTCACTGATGTAGCAAAAAAAATGTTTATCTCCCAGTTAAATGATCAGATAGCTGTGTAATTTGTGTGTTAGGGAAATGTGGTACCGATGTGTAAAGTTGTATAAGCAAATACCATATTAGCTAGGGCTCCTTGTGCTTGCCAAACACATGGTACCCAAAGTAAGCGTGTACCCCCCTGAGGATTAATGTAATTATACCCTCAGGTGTTACAGATTACAGCAATGGAATGAAATGTATCACAGAAAACTTTCTTTGTAATTCAAAAATCTTGAAAAATAAATGGTTTAAGTACAAAATTAATCACTCAAATGCATGTCCTGTAGCGCTAAATGTACGTCTTGCTGTAAGATAATTCTGTGGAAGTGTCGTAGTTATCGTTCTCTGTAAGCAAAGTTCTGCTGAAGTCAGTGTACTTACCTCATCATAAACGAAAGTGAAATGCTTTGCGTATAGGTATCGTAGTCATTTCGTACCTTACCGTGATCAAGAAAGTACTATAATGTAACGTATTGTCGTGCTATGAAAAAGGCTGTCTCATTGTAGATATACCACAAAAGTTACTACTAAAACATGTTTTACTTTCCAGAATAATTCAGAAAAACTGTGCAGATATAAAACAGAAACACCGCAAAAGCAACAATGTAAATTGTGTCACACATTAGTAGCGTCGTAATATAATCATGTAGCTGTCAAAGAAACCAAATACTAACTCATCTTTAATCTCACAAAAACTACTTCAAATAAGGAATGTGTTTTCAAGTAAACCAAAATGTTGCATTAAAATCTCATTAGCAGTAAATGTTCTAAGTATGTAAGCCTTATAGTCGTTACGTAATTGTGCAACTAACAAGCAAGAATGTACAAATAACAACACTGTGTCATCTGTTCACTATCACAATGCAGTGGTAATTTCTGTTTAAATAAGTTCTCTTGGTTCTTGACTGGATGTTTAACTTCAAACATTGTTGCATTTTAACAGATTCTAAGTCAGACAAAGCATACTAGTAATGTAAGTGAAAAATTTTATAGCAAAGACTAAGTTAAAATGCAGTTTATCTTTAAATAAACGGTTTTACGTGTGAAGTGTGGTGCTATCCTTTACTCTTCATAGTACGCAGAGTTTCAACTTTAACGCAATTATCATGTGGTATACGTCGGTAAAGAATACTGGAATTTTTCTCAAGGTTAGCGTCTATGTTATTTTTCCCTGAGCAAGCGGGCGCACGTGGCTACCTGCGGTACGAGTCATTGTCTGTTTCTTTGTTGGCGCGCGTCATTACTGGGATTAGGAGACCTAACTTCTACAAATTCACCTTGTCGAGAGTGCCCTGCTCTGTTTGAATCTCGCCAGTTCTGATGGAATTCAGGTCTGTCGTTTTGTCGGTAGTTTACATAGTTTCTTGTTTGTCGGTCATGTGGTGGAGAATTTCTCCCGGAATCGTAACTGCACGCTGAACTGTAGCATCTGAAGTTATTCTGTCTCTCTTGATAATAATTGTTTTTGTTCCCATATTGTCTGTTTCTATGGTAATCTCTGTCATATTCGTTACTACAGAAATGCAATCTTTCTCTGTAACTAGTATTACTCTGCCAGTGGTTGTCATATGGGTGGTGTCTGTTTTGGTCACGATTTGCGTTGTAAGAATAGACTTGTTGTGTCCAGTTATTGTTTCTGTCATCACGGAATTGTGACGGATGTGACCTGTAGTGATTTTTTTCCTGTTTTCGCATCCCGCGACTGTCTGTGTCAATTTCTAATTCTTGTAAGAGTCCCTGGAAAGCTTCAATATCGTCTTTGCAACGTCCTGCCAAAATAATATTTCTTAAATGTTCAGGCAATTTCATTAAGCAAATGCGGATGAGCTCTGAAGGGCTGTATGGGTTTGAAAGATATTCATTCTTATGCAACATGTCTTCAAAATATTTGACAAGACTGGAAAATTCAGATTGTTCAAAGTGTTTCATCACCATGATGCTATGTTTTACTCAGTCTTGTGTAGCTTGAGACCAATATGCTGAGAGGAAGGCATGGTAAAATTCTCCTTCACTGTGACAATCGTGCATGACCGATCGCATTCTTACAGCGGTTTCATTCTCTAAATAGCCACACATAAATTCTAATCTGTGCTCTAATGACCAGTTGGGAGGAAAACAACGAGAGAATTGATGGAGCCACGCTTGTGGATGAATGTCGTTGCCAGAATTCTTAAATGTTTTAAATTTACGTGTAGTAATGAACAGCTTATAGTCAAAATCATCATGTCGGCGAGTCGCACATCGCTCATTGTTACTTCGTTTCGGCGGTTCCATCTCAAAATCCAATGCGCCTTGCCAATTTCTTTCATAATTTCCGAAGTGTCCTGTGTTATTATTTTGTGGTTGTTCCGTATTTCTATGTCCCTCTTCCCGTATTGGAGACATTGTACGGTAAACGCTGTAGGATGTATCCTGTGGAACAAAGAGCGGAATGCCGGCCGTAGTGGCCGAGCGGTTCTAGGAGCTACAGTCTTTATCCGCGCGACCGCTACGGTCGCAGGTTCAAATCCTGCCTTGGGCATGGATGTGTGTGATGTCCTTAGGTTAGTTAGGTTTAAGTAGTTCTAAGTTCTGGGGGACTGATGACCTCAGCAGTTAAGTCCCATAGAGCTCAGAGCCATTTGAACCAAAGAGCGGAATGTGTGTGATGAATTGCCAACAGTAACAGTGAAACTCAATTTAAGTTGGGCTGAACATTTATTTTACTACCGACAGTTATAAAAGTACTGCACATATTTATATAAACCTTAAGTAATCTCACAAGTGCAACAAATAATAAGAAGCCTTTCCTGATGACCTTGTAAATCATTAGGTTCTCGTAAAATAGGAACAACTTAATGGTAAGGAATCACATACGCACTTCGCTTTTAGATTAACACCACACAGAAGATAGAAAAGAAACTAGAAGAACTATGATATGTAAAACAAACACATATAGTCGGCGAAATATTTGCTCCACCGGCCTAGGCGCTTCAGTCTGGAACCGTGGGACCGCCACCGGCATGGATGTCTGTGATGTCCTTAGGTTGGTTAGATTTAAGTAGTTCTAAGTTCTAGGGGACTGATGACCTCAGATGTTAGGTCCCATAGTGCTCAGAGCAATTTGAACGCATAGCTCGGAAAACTCAAGTCGTCTAACACAATGAGAATTACGATCGGCATTGCAAATCAGATGGGGAATATATGTAAGACACAATACACATGTGAAGCAGCGTAATTTAAGCCCTACCATTATAGAACAAGAAATGAAAACCGACAAGCTGAAGGCTCGTTTGTTTTTGTTTTATTAAACACATGGCCCAATCCACATAAAGCCAGACCAAGAAAGAAACATAAAAACTTCGAGAAGTCGGTTAGTCCGTGGAAAGAATTACCCACATAAATAAATTACCTCCTAAATTATTGGAAGATGAAACAGACTCCGAGAACTGAAGGCTTTCTAAATCACAGTCGAACACATGGGACTGAACAAACAAAGGCACACAAACCACGAACATAAATTGCGTAATAAAGAAGAAACTAACGAAACAGAAGAATTAATAATATAAGAAACGCAAGTATACGCAATTCTGAATGAGACTACCCATAGCTCGCATATCACGCTCCCACATTTCTAAGTTCTGGCTGAACAAAGTAATTAGCAGTACAAGCGAACAATTACAATAACTCTATCAGTTACAATTCTGAGTAAAATATTTTGCATGATTATAAAGCCCTGAAGCTTCAAAAGGAATTGTCTAAGACTTCGGCCAGACTGAAACAAAGACAAACTTAGTTATCATACTCACTATAGCAATCGAGTCCCACGAGAAATCTCTTTCAGAATCCCAGGAGCGACTGAAGAACATCCTAACCAAATCGGAGTCCGCACAGTCCCCGGAATTCGTCAGACAAATTCTTACCGCAACCTACTAATACCGCTTCGACCAGAAGAAACGAAATCTGTATGCCTCACTCTATGCCTACATGTGAGTTGACTAAACTGCCATATCAGCATAAAAGTTTACCTGCCACCAGTCACTATCAAAGGCCGATATCCAGACGCATTCATTCACTCTGTCATTCAAAGAAGGTAGGTATGGGAAACAAGGATAGAATTACAACATGAAAAAAAAACAATCAAGTGTGGGGGAAGGTGGAGAAACCACAAACACTTAGTAAGTGAACATATATGCATGTAAAACACATACAAAACAAATATGAATTTAGAGACTCTTTGGAATTGTGGCTGATTATGACGCACTCAGCTGATGACTTTTTCTCGTGGCTTGATTAATTAACTGACAGTAGGAAGTGCTAAAGACATGCATAAATGAAGTTAAATTTTCGCGAAACACTAAGAAATTGTTCATACAGAGATCTTACAAGCCCACCACAAATCTCACAGGGTAATGTTTTCGGGACTTTCTCGTCGCTATACGTGTTACCTTGCCTTCAAGCACTCTCAAATGGAGCAGCCGATCGGTACATCAAGCGGTTACAGTAAATCATTATACTGTAAAGACCTTGTGTGTGTTGACCCTTGCGATGGGCGCTGGAGGAGCTCGTCGGGATGGTGTTTGGACTTTAGGAATCCATCGGAGGTGAATGTGGCTGTATGAAGACAGACGGTGTCCAGGAAAACTCTTTACTGGCATCGGCCCACGTTATCTTCTTATCGGTGTAGCGGCGGCGGACGTCCCTGAAGGTTACGCACGTTACTTGGGGCCACTGTGTTGATAAGGTGCTGAGTTGCACAAGTGGCCAGCTGAGACAGCTCAGAATTCCTGCAGGCCGTAGCGACTGTACTTCGCACAGCCGGCAGTGTGTAAGCGAAGCCAATGACTTGGAGATCTCTGATTCACCTGTTCAAATAGTTCAAATGGCTCTAAGCACTATTGGACTGAACATCTGAGGTCACCAGTCCCCTAGACTTAGAACTACTTAAACCTAAGGACATCGCACACATCCATGCCCGAGGCAGGATTCAAACCTGCGACCGTAGCAGCAGCGCGGTTCCGGTTGACAGTCCAATAATACCTGACTCTTCCTCAACACATCCAAAACCTGTTCTCCTCTTTTCAAATGCATCTTCTACTTTATGTGGATCTTTGTCTTCCTCGGTTTTTAACCCTTTGCTATTAGAAGCAGGGGACATGGCTCCATCCACATTATGTGCGGATACAACATTATCCTTCTCCCAATTATTTTGTGAGAGATCAACGCTTGTATCAGAATTCAAACTGACGTCTTTCACAACTACTGACGTTAAATTTCTGTCATACAGTTCATCTCGTTCCTATCCAGTTTGCTCCTGTAGTTCACTTTTACATTGCGCTCCACTGGTCTTGTATACCTCCAGACCACTTGTTTCTTTCTTCCTTCTTCTTATTCTCTTTCTAAGCTGTCTTCTCGACTCTGTCTCTTTCCTTTCCAGCCTCCTTCTTTGCACTTCTAACTTCGTTATCTTTCTTTTCTGCCTCCTTCTCTTTTTTATCTGCCTACAGTTGTGCCAATCACTTTCTGTGTGATACATGCACAACGTAACTTTCCAGAGATGTGTAGCATCCACCATTCACATCCGATCACGGTTCAGCAATTATACTATACTCACATCAGTCCTTTATAAAATGGTAATTAGTAACGGAGAATACGTCTAGCAAGGAAACAGATAAACGCATAGCACAGGCGTTTGACATCTGCAATTGCACGTCACGCCGTCACTACCTCTGTAAACAGGACATCTGTTAAGCGGATGTATACACGGGGATTGCAGTGACTTACAAACACCTGTCGCTGACTTAGAATCACCTTACTTATGAAACTAAAGGCTCGATTTTATACCCAAGACGCAACAGGAGAATGGAATACGGCCGGCCGCGGTGGCCGTGCGGTTCTGGCGCTGCAGTCCGGAGCCGCGGGACTGCTACGGTCGCAGGTTCGAATCCTGCCTCGGGCATGGGTGTGTGTGAGGTCCTTAGGTTAGTTAGGTTTAAGTAGTTCTAAGTTCTAGGGGACTTATGACCTGAGATGTTGAGTCCCATAGTGCTCAGAGCCATTTGAACCATTTGAATGGAATACGTCACATAAATCGTCGTTGATGTAGAGGAATGTGTCGAAACAGGATGGTCACGTATCATAACACAAGAGATGGGAGTCCTCTGATGACCCGGCGGTTTGCTGTTAACAACGGCAAGTAGACAACGCTCTGTCACACACAGAACATGTGGTTGTACACTAATCGAATGCGGGCTATGGCTGATGCATCCTGGCAGGGCGACGGAAGAAAATGGTCAAATGACCTGCAACAGTATCTCCCTCCATCTCTAGAATGCATCATCAGTCTGCCATTAAATCATACCTCGTTACAGCTCCATCTCAACCGATCAACCCATCCACTCTCTGACATCTTTTAACGCAGATGCATGTAAGATTAGAGACAGATGGTTCTCTGTTTTCCTGGAAAGCAGCCAACTCGTGTGTATCACTGTTACTTCAACAGACATAGAGTATAATGTTGCCTCGATGGAAAAAAAATGACTGTTTCTCTGGTTCCCTTCGCTTTCATGTCAACATTTTCTCAGATTCCTCTTGCTGTTGCTTACTTGTTCCCATGTACAAGAAATGTTCTGCGCCAGCCAAAAGACAGTGAAGTACTTTGCCCGCATTTCGGTGTATTTTCTCTCAATTTATACGTATTTCCCGTCATTTTCCGTAATTCTGTCGATTTTATGTCACTTCTATCCATGCAATCATAACATCATTTTTGTTCCATGTTCTAAAATTGCTTGTAAATGTATTACAGCTGCCAACACCTAGCGCAAATGCACTATTTTTTCTGATCAGGCGGCATAGTATAGCATTGTACTCGAGTGCATCCAGTCACCTCTAATCACATATTCTACATTTTCAGTGCATTTGCTCAGTTTTCTGTATGTCTGTGTATGTGCTGAGAGGCACCCACATGCCTTGCTCATACTGTGGCATCAAGCAGTCAGGCCTGCAAGATGAGTGGTCTGTCAAGCGAGTGGATTCATTCTTATTTATCGAGGAACATGAACTCTCGTACTCACAATTAAGTTACAAATTATCCTCCTGTATGAATAATACGGAACGGAAACGCACATCTGACTATCAGTGATTTACAGAACTCTGACTGTTCACTACGCGTTGGCAATACCACATTTACTTTTTTTTTTGTCTTTTACACTCCTGGAAATGGAAAAAAGAACACATTGACACCGGTGTGTCAGACCCACCATACTTGCTCCGGACACTGCGAGAGGGCTGTACAAGCAATGATCACACGCACGGCACAGCGGACACACCAGGAACTGCGGTGTTGGCCGTCGAATGGCGCTAGCTGCGCAGCATTTGTGCACCGACGCCGTCAGTGTCAGCTATTTTGCCGTGGCATACGGAGCTCCATCGCAGTCTTTAACACTGGTAGCATGCCGCGACAGCGTGGACGTGAACCGTATGTGCAGTTGACGGACTTTGAGCGAGGGCGTATAGTGGGCATGCGGGAGGCCGGGTGGACGTACCGCCGAATTGCTCAACACGTGGGGCGTGAGGTCTCCACAGTACATCGATGTTGTCGCCAGTGGTCGGCGGAAGGTGCACGTGCCCGTCGACCTGGGACCGGACCGCAGCGACGCACGGATGCACGCCAAGACCGTAGGATCCTACGCAGTGCCGTAGGGGACCGCACAGCCACTTCCCAGCAAATTAGGGACACTGTTGCTCCTGGGGTATCGGCGAGGACCATTCGCAACCGTCTCCATGAAGCTGGGCTACGGTCCCGCACACCGTTAGGCCGTCTTCCGCTCACGCCCCAACATCGTGCAGCCCGCCTCCAGTGGTGCTGCGACAGGCGTGAATGGAGGGACGAATGGAGACGTGTCGTCTTCAGCGATGAGAGTCGCTTCTGCCTTGGTGCCAATGATGGTCGTATGCGTGTTTGGCGCCGTGCAGGTGAGCGCCACAATCAGGACTGCATACGACCGAGGCACACAGGGCCAACACCCGGCATCATGGTGTGGGGAGCGATCTCCTACACTGGCCGTACACCACTGGTGATCGTCGAGGGGACACTGAATAGTGCACGGTACATCCAAACCGTCATCGAACCCATCGTTCTACCATTCCTAGACCGGCAAGGGAACTTGCTGTTCCAACAGGACAATGCACGTCCGCATGTATCCCGTGCCACCCAACGTGCTCTAGAAGGTGTAAGTCAACTACCCTGGCCAGCAAGATCTCCGGATCTGTCCCCCATTGAGCATGTTTGGGACTGGATGAAGCGTCGTCTCACGCGGTCTGCACGTCCAGCACGAACGCTGGTCCAACTGAGGCGCCAGGTGGAAATGGCATGGCAAGCCGTTCCACAGGACTACATCCAGCATCTCTACGATCGTCTCCATGGGAGAATAGCAGCCTGCATTGCTGCGAAAGGTGGATATACACTGTACTAGTGCCGACATTGTGCATGCTCTGTTGCCTGTGTGTATGTGCCTGTGGTTCTGTCAGTGTGATCATGTGATGTATCTGACCCCAGGAATGTGTCAATAAAGTTTCCCCTTCCTGGGACAATGAATTCACGGTGTTCTTATTTCAATTTCCAGGAGTGTATTTAACGGCTTTTATCAACACTTGGGCACCGCACTGAATATGAATGGTGCACACATTATAAATTCAGGACATCATGACAACATACAATTCGAAGGAAAAGTCCACCAATCTTTTTCCTTTCACTGTCTTATTTATTCCGTTAAATTCTCTAACCTAAACACACAAATTCTATCACCTACAACAATAACACATGAGAAATTCCGCCCAGTGGGCATGGCTTACATTGGTGAATCTCTATATTATGGTCTCGTAATTATTTAACGCTACAGTGCACTTTCTGGATAGGATGGTGGATCTTTTATTATATCTCACACTTAGACTCTCGCAGTCATCATCACGAAACTTTCCTCCAGACCGAGCAGTACCGAAGGAACAAGCATAACCCACTAATCTTTTGAAACTACCTTGCTACTCTCCCATGCAAACCACACATACCCAAATTACATGACATACACCACACTACGACATGAAATACTACACAGAGAATAGTCACAACATTATCACTTTCAGCTTTCCCACTTCAATTAATATTTATCCCAGTTTCACACGACACTGCCCCACTTTGTATGAACTCTGGAGATAAATGCACGTCTTCCTGTGCAATGCAAGCCAAGTGGCGTTGCTGGATAGACGGCCGACTCACCTTGCTTCTCTCTCAGAGTTTGAATCTAGCATCACACGGAATCATATCACGCAAAGTAATATTAAGAACGTATTCATCACACACGCGAGTCCTCAACTGATACCATGGACGAGTACTTCTCTTTATCTTTTGTCTCATACACAGTTTGAGACTCACACAGTACTCACCAGGTGGAAGTACTCGTCTCTAATTTCAAGTCCTGCACACGCCATTTCTTAAATATTTCAACTTATGGTACACACGCTATTTCTTAAATATTTCAACTTATTGTACACACACTAGTAATTCAGCTTAACTTATGCACACGGAAGTATTTCAACTTATTGCTACATGTGGTTTCATTGTGACCGTTGGTCACTTCCGAAGATTACTACAATCCCATTAATATTACCTGCCTGACATTTAATTCTCCCAACAAAAGTTCCTGAAATAGAGAAATTATTATTTCAAACTACCCTTAAATATTCCACATGCATACAGTGTCTCCACTCTTTTGTCATTACAGAGCACAACTAAAACAGGTCTTAACAGCACAAGATCCAGTGGCAGAGTGCTGAAACATGGCTGTTCTCTAGATCCTCCCGCACCTTTGCTGAAGTGGGGGAGCACCTAGCTACCGTATTGGTCAGCCACATTTCAGGCGCTCAAAGCTCAGGTAAATTTCATCTCTTTGGTCCCACCAAAGGTGGCCAAAGGATCGACTCAAAGATGATCATATATTCACATTCACTATCTGCAGTTAGCAGAGGACCACACACTCATTCATTTCACAGATCTCACCAAAGTGGATGTAGGGATTTACTTTGTAGGAGTGCACATGTGATCAATTAAATAAATAAATTGTCATTCTTTGCCACACTGGTATCCGGCTTCGCTGTATTAATTGAATTGAGTTATTTTACAAAAAAATGTGCTGTTCTGACAAAAATAATGAAGTATGTTGTACCTATTTTCAATGTCGGGCGGTATTGTACCCTTTCACCACCGGCTACCCATGCAGAAAAAAATGGCACGGTACTATCCTTGCAATGCGAGGGTAGTTCCGAACATTTTTTTAAGAAAACTGTATTAGAACAAACGTAGCAAGTCATCAAAATAACCAGGAGGAGACCTTAGCCCCTGGTGACCTCAAATAGAGGACCAAATGCTGTTACTTTACCAAATTATTGACACAGTTGTTGCATTATTGTACTCTCCACAATACGGAGTAACGTACACATACATATTTACAACAATCCAAATGACAAATAAAACATCACATCACACAAATAAAAAATAATGGTGAGATAAAATTTGGCTTAGTTACCGGGATCTCCGTTATTTTTAGGAGTAATCCAAACTTCAATAATTCTAAAACAAATAAAAAATACTAATTGTACTCATGAAATTTTAAATAGCTCACCGTCCAAACGCAGAGCAAGTAATCTGACATTCATAAATTGCGTTGTAATAATCTTTACACGGCAATGTCTAAATACAAAACAAAATCAACAAAAGAAAAAAATTGCGTACACTAGTTACACGTAGAAGTCAGGCTCCATATCAATACACGCAATAAATAGTTAGCAATAAGTGCTTGAATCCACCAGTAGCTCTCGTATCTTACTCTACTGCTCATTTCTCTGTTGTCACACATTTAGACGACAAGAACTTGCATTTCGACTAGCCTTCGTTACACTTTAATGTGAAATATCACCACTGTGATAATGAAAATAAGTGGCTTCAGTCAACACACCAACAAGATTATTACTGTTCACGACATCAAAATGCATCAATTAATTCCGATATTTGTTGTGCAATGCAAACTCTTGTCCCCTGTGACAACCTTACTGACCAAAGCAACAAGAGCTGCTACATTAGTATTACTCCACTGGCTAATAATTAAAGCGTCATTGTACCAAATATTCTAATAAACATGCTACGTGAACTTGATAACAATACAATTTCACTTGCTGTCCCTTCAGGAATGAAACACATAAAAAAATTTACACAATTACATGTACAAATACATTATTCCCTATCTTGCGAGTCACACGGAATCATTTCATTCTGTGATTTTCTTGGGGTCAAAAAAGTTGCTGACAGGTTCCCTAGAAACACTGTCTCGGTGTCAAAGCTCTCCCATGGTTACCCGGACGAAAGTCTTTAAGTCACTCAAATCGGCATTTTGAACACGCACTGAACAGTAAACTGTATCTCACATTAAACACAAATGCTATAGTCACTCTCAGCGTACCATCCACACGAATCTGGTCATCCAGAAATGGCCCTACAACTACTATTACCCACGGTTCTGTCCTTTCAGTTCATGGTGTAATTAAAAGTCGTAAGTTCCAACAAACAGCACTTATTCCCACACCAATTCAAGAAATGTCTCCTACTACAGACGCAAATGTCA
The DNA here is from genome assembly GCF_021461395.2 of Schistocerca americana. Taxonomy (NCBI): domain Eukaryota; kingdom Metazoa; phylum Arthropoda; class Insecta; order Orthoptera; family Acrididae; genus Schistocerca; species Schistocerca americana. The sequence goes on from NC_060124.1 coordinate 316,492,663, forward strand.
ATGTCCCACTCTAGTTTCTTGCGTTCGTACAATAATTAGTCACCAAACGACAACTGTCCTCTTCAAGAATACCAAGCGTCCCACATGCAATTCACAAAGCACACTTAACAAGTCACTGCCAAAAGTTTATGGATCCCACCGTTCAGTGGTCAAGACAAAACAAAACAATCGTCCTGTCTGCTAAAGGCAAAATCTTTTCCACCACTCACAACGTGGAAACATCAGTCCTTCACTTTCCTCCTTATGGAGACATATTAGCAGTCATCTTGTTTCACGGCTCCACAGTCCAGTACTAGTTAATAGCTGCTGGTAAAAAATGCCCACCAGACTCTGCCACACGTCGTTCATTCTGCCGTCGCTCTGCCGTTGAGCAGAAGAAACCACCCGCTGTTGCCTCCGCGGGATACTTTCCCCAGTCGTAAGGGTGGCGGAACTTATGAATGGCCAGTGGTACGTGGGTGTCATCCCAGGCCGTTGACCTGCTATAGCGGGCGTGTGGAGTGTACCCCGACCGGCAGTGGAGTGGGGAGTGCCGCGGCTCTGTCGCCCGTCGCCATGGCGACGTTAGCTCGGCCCCGCTAGCGGTATGGGCGCGTTCTGCGTAGCATCTCAGCGCTACGACACCCAATCAGTCAGACCCTTCCGTGCATCTCGCAACATTACAGACAAAAGGATATTCTTACAGTATTTAAATACTCATTGATTACATGTGTGATCTATTAGATACATTGGTAATAAAAGAATCTTTGTTCTAAAAAAAACATAAAATCATACACCCTAGTTTTCTACACATACAACATTAACACTTATCCCTTTTCTATATACAGCCCACACTTGTGCTATTGATTGTACCTGTCGTCCCTCATACAAAACATGAAAGTATAAAAAAAAGGAATAATAAACAATCTATACAGCTCATAATTACAATATCAAATAGTAGGCTACTCTAACATCCTATCACAGTGAAAATATTAGAAACTGTTTCTTCTAAAACTACAATATACAGTGAACCTTTGTGCTTGTGACAGACTGAAATTAATACCCGTTGAAAGTGTTCTAACAAAATAATAAGAAATGATCTACACAGCTCACAATTACCTACCACATGTTGTTAAATAGCAAACTACTTTAACATCCTAACACAATAAACATTTTAGAAACTCGTGACTCTAAATCTACAACATACAATGCACTTTTGTGCTTGTGACAGACTGAAATTAGTATCTCTTTATATATTTTACATTTTATTATATATAACAACATTTCTAGGACACGTATGTACCATCCACATGTCAGATCCTGACCTGACATCGAGGTTCATCCCAACAAACAATAAAACACAATAATGTTTTAGTTATGGATCGGTAGCATCCCCTTTACAGGAATGTGCGCATTGATCACACTACTCTACGACTCTCACTCACCAGACATCACATTTTCCTTCTCATTCAATCCATTAATACACTAACAGAATAGGTCTAGAAGTCAGCTAACCTTAACACCACCACACTCACGACAACATATCATACCTTTGCTCCCTTATACTCAACCACATAACACATGAAGCTGCTTCGGAGATAGCTTTCCAGTCTCAAAATTCGTCCTTTCACTCTGGCACCTCTCTCCATTGGCTTACCTCTGCATTCACTTCACCTATTATTCATCCTGCTAAATATCAACTTAGAATTGCGACATTTCATCTAAGAACAAAAAATAGACGAATTATTCATCCTGCAAAATAACTGTACACATTCTTGGTACCGTTTTGATTAGTTATACTGGTACCAGGCTTCAACAACAACAACAACAAAAATTATTTTTTTTTCACATAGCAACTGTTATGGTAAGAATTAGATTTACACTTATATTACATCTTACGTCAGTATTCCACAACGTTCACCATCTGGATCTCATACTCCCTTTATGTCCTTTCACATTGTGCAGTTGTCCTCATCTCTTTATTCGTATTTCGGCTCTCCGTCCATCCATTACTCCATCATTTCCTGGCCTTCCTTCGCCATTGGCATCAATCTCTATTGCAGCATACACAGGCCTCTCTGTAACATACATCTAAGACATCTCCACATTATTAATTCCACTCACCTTTATTTACCACTGTTTCATCACGTCGAATCTCTCTTTATTAATCACACTGCTTCACGTCGCTTCTCTCCTTAAATATCACCTTTATCCACTACTATTTATCACGTCGCTTCTCTATCTACCATCTTTATCCACTCATTAATCATCACGTCATTTCTGCTTGATCCTTATTCATATGACAAAAAATACGTACATACACCACTCTGTCGACTCCTGTTCATGACTCATTCGACCAGTCTATTCTGTCATACTTCCTGACATCCTGCCTGAAAATTCTTATTTTCGATTTGACCCTGCACAACGTTCACACCACAAATAAATACACTGACTATCTACCATAAATAGCCTACTTTAGATCTATCCTTAACTTATCCATAATTTGATATTAGAAATGTGATGAAGCCCACGAGATTGTTTTCCCTTGATCGTCTCAATCAGTATAGCATTTTCATGGACAATCCGTCTCACTCTGAATGGTCCACTATACACAGTAAAGAATTTGCTAGTTAGGAATCTAAGCTTACATGAAAATTAAAAGTGAGCAGAGAATATACAAGCTGGGAGAAATGGGCAGCCCAAGTGTTAGAAACTTTGGGTTTCAGTGGCCTCTTTCCCTAACACCAGACTCCGAACAACCATACACAGCACTTCATTATAACTGTCACCACGACAATGACATACTATATATCAGATAGCGTCTAATTTAAATACTTCGATCACATTACTGATGTTACCTGTAACAGCAGTATAAACGTACCCAATTCCATACAGATCACAATGTTTACTTTTTACATTACATGTTAAGTACCTGCAATAGTCAAATCACACTAATTAAACTGGACTCAATGGCATTATTACGTTTATACTGAGCTTTTCTACATCTGCACTGATCGTATTCATTCTGACCACTACCTCTTTGATTCGGTCATCCGGCAACACGTCCCTACGTTCAGTAGTGTCACTCTCTATTGCAAATACTTGTACCTCCAAATTATTAGCTTTTTCTTTCACGGCGTCACATACTTGCGTCAACGCACCCAGATTCTTCTCCCCCTCATCTAACCGATTATTAACTGCGGGCAGACGCTCATCGATAACTGTGTGTAGCTTGCTCATTGTCTCTTTATTTCCCTTATCCAATGCCTCCATACTTTCCTTACTATCTTTATCCATCGCTTCCCATCTTCCCTTATTACCTTTATCCATGGCTTCCAATATTTCCTTAATTGCTTCAAATCTTTCCTTATTCTCCCTATCTCTCTCCTTATTATCTCTACTCATCGCTTCTAATCTTTCCTTGTTATCTTTATTCATCGCTTCTAATCTTTCCTTATTATCTTTATTCATCGCTTTCAATCTTTCCTTATTATCTCTATCCATCCTCTGTAAAAACTGCAGTAGCACACTGTCATTTGCTACTTTCGGCGCGCTCACCTCGTTCGCCTGAGAAACCGTAGCTTCGCTAAGGGTAGCTGCACTTTCACTGCATACCTGACCTAGTCCCGGCTCGCCCGCATCGTCGGGAAAAGCCCCCGATTGTGAACAAAGCCCGCCGCTCAAAGGATCACCTAGCCGCGGTCCACTAAACAATTCAGCCCCTTCCGAGTGTTTGCTGTTCCCGCTCATTAGCCCCTGGTCGACACGTACTTCCTGCTGCACTGCTACGTTCACCCCAGAATCACTATTCTCCATGGTGAATACACTTTTCGACTCCGACCTAGTTACTACGGACATAACGCAAAAAAAAAAATTATACAATGATCTTCCAGCCTTGGACGATATAGCAATTAATTACATAAAAAAATAAAAGATCCTCACCAATCCAGAAAGAAATTGCAAACAAAACAAATTTTTACTTCTTAGCGCTATCACAATATATTCCATCAAATAAAAAAAAATTAACAGCAAACCCTAACAGCAACATATCCTGTCAAAATATCCTGGCAGGGTCGAAATTATGAGAGGCACCCACATGCCTTGCTCATACTGTGGCATCAACCAGTCAGGCCTGCAAGATGAGTGGTCTGCCAAGTGAGTGGATTCATTCTTATTTATCGAGGAACATGAACTCTCGTACTCACAATTAAGTTACAAATTATCCTCCTGTATGAATAATACGCAACGGAAACGCAGATCTGACTATCAGTGATTTACAGAACTCTGACTGTTCACTGCGCATTGGCAATACCACATTTACTTTTTTTTTTTTTGTCTTTTATTTAACGGCTTTTATCAACACGTGGCCACTGCACTGAATATGAATGGCGCACACATTATAAATTCGGGACATCATGACAACATGCAATTCGAAGGAAAAGTCCACCAATCTTTTTCTTTTCACTGTCTTATTTATTCCGTTAAATTCTCTAACCTAAACACACAAATTCTATCACCTACAACAATAACACATGAGAAATTCCGCCCAGTGGGCATGGCTTACATTGGTGAATCTCTATATTATGGTCTCGTAATTATTTAACGCTACAGTGCACTTTCTGGATAGGATGGTGGATCTTTTATTATACCTCACACTTAGACTCTCGCAATCATCATCACGAAACTTTCCTCCAGACCGAGCGGTACCGAAGGAACAAGCATAACCCACTAATCTTTTGAAACTACCTTGCTACTCTCCCATGCAAACCACACATACCCAAATTACATGACATACACCACACTACGACATGAAATACTACACAGAGAATAGTCACAACATTATCACTTTCAGCTTTCCCACTTCAATTAATATTTATCCCAGTTTCACACGACACTGCCCCACTTCGTATGAACTCTGGAGATATATGCACGTCTTCCTGTGCAATGCAAGCCAAGTGGCGTTGCTGGATAGACGGCCGACTCACCTTGCTTCTCTCTCAGAGTTTGAATCTAGCATCACACGGAATCATATCACGCAAAGTAATATTAAGAACGTATTCATCACACACGCGAGTCCTTAACTGATACCATGGACGAGTACTTCTCTTTATCTTTTGTCTCATACACAGTTTGAGACTCACACAGTACTCACCACGTGGAAGTAGTCGTCTCTAAATTCAAGTCCTGCACACGCCATTTCTTAAATATTTCAACTTATGGTACACACGCTATTTCTTAAATATTTCAACTTACTGTACACACACTAGTAATTCAGCTTAACTTATGCACACGGAAGTATTTCAACTTATTGCTACATGTGGTTTCATTGTGACCGCTGGTCACTTCTGAAGATAACTACAATCCCATTAATATTACCTGCCTGACATTTAATTCTCCCCACAAAAGTTCCTGAAATAGAGAAATTATTATTTCAAACTACCCTTAAATATTCCACATGCATACCATGTCCCCACTCTTTCGTCATTACGGAGCACAACTAAAACAGGTCTTAACAGCACAAGATCCAGTGGCAGAGTGCTGAAACATGGCCGTTCTCGAGGTCCTCTCCACCTCTGCTGAAGTGGGGGGAGCACCTTGCTGCCGTATTGGTCAGCCACATTTCAGGCGCTCAAAGCTCAGGTAAATTTCATCTCTTTGGTCCCACCAAAGGTGGCCAAAGGATCGACTCAAAGATGATTATATATTCACATTCACTATCTGCGGTTAGCAGACGACCATACATTCATTCATTTCACAGATCTCACCAAACTGGATGTAGTGATTTACTTTGTGGGGGTGCACATGTGATCAATTAAATAAATAAATTGTCATTCTTTCCCACACTGGTATTCGGCTTCACTGTATTAATTGAAATTGAGTTATTTTACAAAAAAAAAATGTGTTGTTCTGACAAAAATAATGAAGTATGTTGTACCTATTTTCAATGTCGGGCGGTACTGTACCCTTTCAGTGCATGTGTTGGAGATTGCTTCCAGGATCCACAGAAGACCCGAGTTAGCGTTCGAGTGTGAATCTGCAGCGACGTTGGGATGTGGGTCCAAAATATACCACATGCGAGTCAGCGGTCGAGTGTGGATCTGTCGTTCATGATATATTCAGAGCGATGTTCAGAGGTGGATCCACCATATGTCACATCTGGGATAGGGCTCGCAGATGGACCAACCAAGGGTTACGTTCGAAGATGCGTTCTATGTTCGAAGCTGGGTCGACCAACGGGAGAACCAGGTCCTGGGAGCCGTCCGCGACACATGCACATACAAAGACATCCAGAAAACAGAGTAAACGCACTGCAAATGTAGAGTATGCGATTGGAGGTGACTGTTGCAATCGATCGCAGTGCTATAATAAGCTGTCGATCAGAAAAATAGTGCATTTGTGCTAGATGTTGCCAGCTGTACTATATTTACAAGTAATTTCAGAACATGGAATGAGAATGATGCCAGGATCGCATGGGTAGAAGTGGCCTGAAATCGTTAGAATTACGAGAAAGACGGAAAATACGTACAAATTGCGAGAAAATACACCGAAATGAAGGCAAATTGAGAAAGTACTTCACTGTCTTTTGGCTGGGGAAGAACAATTCTTGCACACGGAAACAAGTATGCGACAGCAAGAGGAATCTGAGAACATGTTGACATGGAAGCGAAGGGAACCAGAAAAACAGTCACCTTTTTTCCATCAAGACAATATTATAGTCTATGTCTATTGAGGAAACAGTGATACACACGAATTGGCTGCTTTCCAGGAAAACAGAGAACCATCTGTCTCTAATCTTACACGCATCTGCGTTAAACGATGCCAGAGAGTGGATGGGTTGTTCGCTTGAAATGGTGCTGTAACGAGGTATGATTTAATGGCAGACTGATGATGCATTCTAGAGATGGAGGGAGATGCTGCTGCAGGTCATTTGACCATTTTCTTCCATTGTTCTGTCAGGATGCATCAGTCATGTGGCATAGCCTGCATTCGACTAGTATACAACCACGTGTTCTGTGTGACTTAGAGCATTGTCTATTTGCTATTGTTAACAACAAACCGTTGGGTCATCGGAGGACTTCCATCTAACGTGTGATGAAACGTGACTATCCTATTTCGACACCTTCCTCTAGACGAAAGATGATTTATGTGACATACTCCACTTCCCTGTCAAATCTTGTAATCCCAGAGTCTGGAGATGGGTGTAGAAAGCAAGCAAGCAAACTGGTCGGGGCCAGAAACAGTGACATCTTTCTGCCGAGAGAAACCGACACAGCCTTTGTACAACAGTCTTTTTAGTATATTTACAAGTGTCTGGTAGTCGCTACAGTGTTTTCAAATCGTGAGGGGGTATAGATTCAGCACATCGATAATCGGAAGGGGAATGAAATATTTTTTTACATGGAAAATTATGTCTGCTATAGATATTGAGATTCAAAAAAACATGGTTCAAATAGTTCTGAGCACTATGGGATTCAACATCTTAGGTCATAAGCCCCCTAGAACTTATTTCATTTCATAATAATTATACAATAATGACCCACCACCTTAGTGATTAATGGGTCCTATATTTCTAAATTTACAATAGCAGCTTTAATATTTTTCTCAACTACAGACAGTTCTACGATTTCTACTAGGCAGACTACTTCTGGTTTACTTTTCTAACATAATTTCTAGTTACTACGATTGGTTAATACTAACTGCCTGCAGCGTTACAAGTGTGCCAGTTTTAATAATATAAACCTCCCGTAGGACTTAGAACTACTTAAACCTAACTAACCTAAGGACATCACACACACCCACGCCCGAGTCAGGATTCGAACCTGCGATCGTAGCAGTCCCGCGGTTCCGGACTGCAGCGCCAGAACCGCACGGCCACCGCGGCCGGCTATTGAGGTTCGTTCCAGAACCATGGCCTTCAGGAGGAGACATTTCCAGGCCATTGATCAATATCAGATTGCTGCAGCAATCCTTATATTTAATTGTATTTACACTGATAAATATGTGCCTCGTTCTCAACATTCTTGGGAGTCTGGAGAAAGCATATCAGCAAGCGAGCAGGTTGGGGTCGGAAACAGCATCTCAGCGGACGCCTTTGTTCGAGCTGGGGCTTGCCCATCCTTTGTACACCGGTTCAGAGAGTCCGAGAAAGCTTCAGGCTTATGACAATTTGGCTCGTGGTTCCCCCTTAATGGGTGAAAAGTGAACCAATACCAAGTTTACGTTGAGTCACCATTGGGACCAAATATGTCACGTGTATATTCTGTGGGAATTTCAGAAGACCCAATACAAGAGTTTGCACTGAGAGCATTGATAGCTTTTGAACTAGTACCACTCAGGTCCTCCTGAGGTGTGGGTTAGTCCACAGTCAGCTGGCCTCTCTCTGGCTCACACACTTCTGCAGCTGCAGTCATGGGCCGTGTTGACGTCGGCAGTTTCCTCTTTCGGCACTGCTCAGTGGCACGGTGAGTGCGTGGGATGTATTTGACGATCTGTAGACCACTTTTTCGGGGTCGGCAGAAGAAAGTGGCGGATAGTGCTCCCACACCGGCAGCATCAGTAATTTGGTGGGTAAATTCATTAAGAGCCAATCCGAATGGTTCAACCAAGACGGAAGTAAGGTATCTATGGAAAGTTCTGAGAAAGCAATTGTTCAAAGTCAAGTTGAAGCAGACCATCCATCTCAGGTGGGGATGCTGTCACTCATCCGCTACTATGACATTAGAACACCTCCAGACCAGCAGCTGTAGGACACCGAAAATTCGCGCCATTTTTCTCTTCTGTAGCTCACTCCTTCCAATTCTGTCTGCGAATTGCTCTGATTTCCCCCATGTGTGCTTAGACTCTCCTCTGTTTCCAAACAAAAAGAATACTTTTATGATTAATGGTGTTTTCGCGTTCTTGCACAGACATGATGAAGACTTTTAGCGGTGAGAACGTTTACCATTTCCGAGATTTATGTTAAAAGCTGGATGTCACAATTTCCAGGAGGGGAACAAGTGACGTCTCGTTAGGACTATCAGAAAGAATGCAGTTGGTGTTATTCTGAGCTATTTTCGTAAGCAGGTTCTGTTGGGGCAAGAATTTCCACGCAGACAAACTGAGACATCACGAAAGCTCCTACAACAACAACAAAAAATGATTCAAATGGCTCTGAACACTATGGGACTTAACATCTGTGGTCATCAGTCCCCTAGAACTTAGAACTATTTAACCTAACTAACCTAAGGACATCACACACACCCATGCCCGAGGCAGGATTCGAACCTGCGACCGTAGCGGTCACGCGGTTCCAGACTGAAGCGCCTAGAACCGCACGGCCACAACGGCAGGCCAACAACAAAAGCGACCATTAACTATTTCTGCGACACTTTAAGATTTCCAGAAGGGACTGATGTGTAATGAATGGGCTGTCCCGTTAGGATAGCTAGGAAGAATGCATCTTGTGTTATTCTGGGGAGAATTTGCGAGGTGCCGGGGCTAGCAGTGTATTTAACACTAAATTCTTCTAGAATCTTCATATGTAAATGATGCTCTAAGCCCCCCCCCCCCCCATTCTAACTCCGACTTTTGCTGTTGCACATGGATTAAGAAGAAACGCGAACTGACTGTAATCGACCCTGCAAGTGGAGTAGAAAAGAGTGTGGCACCTGCAATAATTTAATTTGATAGAAATTAATTAAATAAAGGAAAGTTTCAGTAACGTAGTGAGAAATGAAAGGGTTGCTCTACCGATTAACAGAATGAAAGTTCTGTCCAAAATAAGAATTTTATTTATTATGACTAAACTCAAAATCATAAACAAAACACATGAAACATTTACAATACATCAAGCTGGATCAAATTGGATACTCAAATAAATGCTGTGAAGGTGAAATTGTCCATAAACTAGATTGTGACATTTATAACGAAATGGTACGTGGAGCCAATCCCTTGCAACTCAAATCTTAAGAGAAACACCCAGCCAACCCAACATTAATTGCTGCTACAGTAGTGAGAACTCAGACAATGAACATCCAAGACAGAACCATGTAAGAAACGACGGGAACAGGCGCGCTCTGCTGAGTTCTGATTATTACAGTGCAAATTCCCTAATCTGCCGATGCTGCGGACATACATTATCAAGCTGTCTTCTTAATTGCAAGGACACAATCTGGCGTACCGGAAGCGATGGCTGGTTGCTTCGACGTTCCGTCGTGGTGATGATAATGTCGCGAGTATAGCCCGAAACAAACTGTCCTGGTCTGGTTGTTCCAGACTAAAGACTTCCTATCAACACAAATGCGCCTCTAAGGGAGACGAAGAAGGCCCGCCACACAATCACTGACGGTACAGTGATTGTTTTTAACGAGCGAAGTCGCACAGTAACTCCGATACAATCAACTTTAACCAAAACTACTCAAGACAGACAACATAGGCCGCTTGTACGTAAAACGCTCCATTGCCAACTGTACTCAGAAACTTCCTGGCAGATTAAAACTGTGTGCCCGACCGAGACTCGAACTCGGGACCTTTCCCTTTCGTGGGCAAGTGCTCAACCATCTGAGCTACCGAAGCACGACTCACGCCCGGTACTCACAGCTTTACTTCTGCCAGTATCTCGTCTCCTACCTTCCAAACGTTTCATATCAGCGCACACTCCGCTGCAGAGTGAAAATCTCATTCTGTACTCAGAAAGTTACGCTGAAGTCGAAACTTCAGCAAATTCGTCAAACAGTTACAATTAAATAAAAGTATATTAGACAGCCAACGGAAGGCAGGCTGTCCAAAGCAGTGAGAGCTCAGTCTTGTAACCTACTCCAACCGAAAGGCGAGAGACGACACTCACAGGAGCACCCGTACAAACCGAACACAGAACATTCCCGCCCCCACAATAATGGTTGTGGTTAAACGTTCCAATCAGCAACTCGAAAACCGACGAAAATTACCCTCTATTGCCGACCCAGTACTATTCCACCAATGGAGATACTTGGCGCCAATTTCTGCGCCGATTTTGCTACGTCATGGAGCTATTCCCTGAGCAAGCCAATCACAGTTATGATTTTGCAGAAAACGCGGGAATTCGGCCGCCAAGACTGCTTGGGAACACAAGTCTTTCCCACGCCTTGCTGGTAGCCCGCCAGAAACGGTTTTCACTAAGTTTCTGCGAAGTAACGGAATCTCTAGCCCAGCCGCTCCGTCAGGCCCCTGTGGGCGTGTCGCCGCCGCTCTTATGACAATTTCGGCGTCTGGAAAGCATTCACTTGGCTCCCTCACACCCGTCGGCTTAACCCTCTCAACATCAGCAGTGCCCACCTGTCACCGGACCACCCGGGTGACGAGAGACGCTGCGTGGGAAGTCCGCGTGTGAAGGAATAGCGACTTTTCACCGCATGCAATTACAGAGGAAGATCGAATTACTCAGAAAAATATTGAGAGGGGGCTCATGCCTTCTCTCAAATTGCAAAAGGTTTCTATAGCGCATCCAGAGGGAGACCAGGCTGTTGTTTACATAGACATGTGATGTCAGTATAACACTGACAATCTTTGAGCTGCACCTGTGACGGTGAGCCACTATGCCCTGAGGTTGATCTGCTATGGGAACATCTCGCTGGATCACAGGTACAAAGGCTATGCGTCATCACGCCAGCAACGGTGTCTAGGTAGACAGGTATTTTGACAGGTATTTCTCAGGTGTCAAGTATGAAAGGGATGCCGCAGCCTCATGGTTGGGGGACCCGACCTGAGACCTGCACGTGTTTCAGCAGCTGATGGCTGCATGGCCACGTCATTGGTCTGTGGGGGGCGCCGGTGCATCCCGACTCCTGGGAGCATGAACAGTGGTGTTGGTGGTGTTGCGTGAGAGGGGGACAGCGGGTGGTGCGTGCTTCAAGATCAAAAGATTTTTAACTGTGTAATTACATGTGATGCGTGTTTCATGATGGTACTCCCTGCACAATTGGAATAAAAAGAAAGGCGACCAATTTAATTACAAGACCTGCATCTTTTCAAACTGCAGAGAATAATGAGCAAGAGAAATCTAACCCCTGTAAACTGATTTTTTTTATAAATAAATAATATACCCTTGAATTTCCCTTTGTGAGATTCTTCCTCTTCACTGCAAAGCCACCAATTTCCAGGTGGAGGAGGGGAGGGGGGGTGGGGAGGGGAAGTTGGGGCATCTGATGGAATGGCTGTGAGGCAGGATCGATTTCCTGAAAAATTCTTTAAATAAATAAATAGACTATATTCCATACATTGCCATAAATCCCATAAATTGTTTAAATGAACAATATTCCACAAATTGTGTAAAAAATATTCCATTTACTGCAATCGAATTTCCCAAATGGCCGATTAACTGAGCCTTTTTCCGCCAATTTTCGGGAGGGAGGGTGGGAAGGGCGGGGGTTTACCAGAGGGGAAGAGGTTAATTAATTGATCAATTTAATTAAGTATTCAATTAAACTGATGGGAGTGAGAGGGGCTATTCCAATGCTTCAGGCCTGAAAGTGTGTGTACATGTAGTAGCGAGGGGAGAGGGGGCAGGTTGGAGGTTTATTGAGGGGTGGGGGAAGGAGCTGGGGGGAACTATGGATTAAGGACCTGTCAATCAAAGGAGAACAATAGGTTAATGACCTGTCAATCAATGGAGAACGTTAGGTTTGCCCCTGAGTGCATGCTTGCCCTGATGTAGGCAACCTGCACTAATAAAATGCACTGATGTCCTTGTTATCCTGCTACTTACACATGTGTGGACAAATGAAGATCCCCGAGCAGTCATGGAAGTGAAGTATCAGTATCGCTTGAGTATCAATGTCTGGGCACGAATATTCGGTGACAGACCCACAGAGCCATAAAGTTCACCAGGTAGAGTAACAGGTGCTGCACATCGCCGATTTCTACACCAGCGCTAGCGGAGAACGTTACTCTTACAGAAAGACTACGACTGTGGTTTATGTAAGACTGGAGACCACTCCAGCTTCTACGAATCGTGCGACAGTATCTCATCGCGACGTTTCGTCGGCGATCGATTCTTCGAAAAGATTCGGTAACACGGCTTCCCTGTTCACCGGACCTGGTTGCTTTGGATTTCTGGCTATGGAGCGCATTGAAAAGCATTGGTGTGTGCCCATCCCATCGAAAATATGCAGACCTTTCTGGAGCGTGCGACGAATGATGCATGGGACGCACTCACCTCGGAGCCAGGTGTCTGTGAAAGAGTGCGTGATTCACTGCGAAGAAGTGCCGAAGTAAGTGTCTCGTTGCGTGACAACCACCTGCAGTGCTGCCTAAACCGTCTACTTCTACGTAACAGACAGATGGAACTGAGAGGACAGATTGACCAATATCTTGACAGGTACTGTGTTCCGGACATACAATTATGGGAGTTTTTCATTTAGTTTCGACCAGTACTACCTTCTGTAGGAATATATGACACATTTTTTAAACAGCTTGTATTGAAGATTATATGAAGCACAACACGATTAAAAGGGATCATGAATTTCGACGTTACGAAATGAGCTTGGAGCCATGATACCGAGATGTAAAATGATGTGAAAGTTCATTAAGGATTACAAAATTACGAAAGCAGTGGGCTATGCCACGTGGACCGGCAGATCTACACAGATGGCAAAAAGACGGGGCAAAAAGTGCATTTATAGATGGCAAGTCGAGAAGGCATATTCAATCTCACGGAAAGTTGCGTCCATTCTCTTTGCAGGACTCAAAGCGATTTTACAGAGATTTAAATACGCAAAAGAAGTACAAGAAGGAACAACAATAATTTTGTGTGACAGACGATCGGCATTTATGCCACTGTATCGGATTACAGAAGCAGAGCAGGAGTTCTCCCTTGTAAGTACGATAGTCATAGTGATGTGGGTAAAAGCGACAGAGGAATAAAAGGAAATCAGTGGCCAAGGAAGCTGTATGCAATGGTTCAGTGAAATGTGGTAAAGTGCCACCCGGCGATATTCTTCATACCATAAGGACAATAATCTGGGCCCGATGGAATGAAAACCTCCAACGGTCTTACGAAGTTAAAGGCAGACACTACGCCGCAGTGTACCTAATCTCCCATCACGTGCTTGGCGGCAAATTGCAGATACAGCAGGAACTTTATAGAGAAAATGGCACGACCTCGTTTCAGTCACGGGAGATTCCGGGAACACCTCTACCGCCTCAATATGATCACACCTTCTTCATGTGAATGCGACGGTGAGAAAGGTATTAATTACATTTTCTTTTGCTGCCACAGAAGAAACTATGAATATTACAGCATCTGATGACCTCTGGAAATGGCTTGCCTATAACATTAAAACCCTTTTAGCAACAGTAAACACCGAAGTGTATAAGATGCTATAAGATTTTATGTCAAATTTCAAATGTGTGTGAAATCTTATGGGACTTAACTGCTACGGTCATCAGTCCCTAAGCTTACACACTACTTAACCTAAATTGTTCTAAGGACAAACACACACACCCATGCCCGAAGGAGGACTCGAACCTCTGCCAGGACCAGCCGCACAGTCCATGACTTCAGCGCCCCAGACCGCTCGGCTAATCCTGCGCGGCTAGATTTTATGTCAGAGGGCCAAGTAAGAATGTAGGGAGAGGAAAATTTTTACAGAATAAAATAGCAAATATGTTAATTTACTTAGATCGTTTATTTAAGTCAAATTTAAATGGATATGACAGATAACTGTTTTTTTATGATCTGAGGCTGGCTGATTGGGTGACGCCCAAAAGCCATTAACAATTCAAAAAAAAAAAAGTTTTGACAAAAGCAATAAGAAAAAGCGTTCAGATACTTTAGTAATTCATCAGAATATTCGTGTCTGAAAGTTGGATGCATTAGCATGTGTTCGAATGAATTCTGGAAACATTTTTTCTACACTGGTACTAGTACCTATGGTTGCGAAGAATTCAAAAGCTTCTTAAAAGGATTTTTACACTGCGTTATACGCGAATATGCGAATCGCCAGCATGGTACATCGCGTCGCTATGTATCCGGCTTTGTGTTTATAGTTACTGAGTTGTCGGTATCATCTTAGTTTTTCAAATGTTCCTGCATCAGTTCCTTCAGCAAAGGAACAGAAACAGCGCATGTCTGAAATTATCCGCGGCTACGCATTAGGTAAAATCGAAGATACTGTTGCCAACATAGTCTCTAAACTGTAGCATATACTAAGTAACATAAGCAGTAAGAACAGCGTTCACAGGGGTAATAAATACACGCTGCTTAAGGAAATAACAACTATGACAGACATCTTGTCTTTCGCCTAGCCTATTGCGGCAACCCCGCTCTCTTATGGTAAAACAATGAATCTTCGAAAACACTTGAGAAGCGCATCATACGAGAGCAATATTTGTAACCTCTACGTACGAACTGCAATAGTGCAGAAGAAGGGTCGACAAGCCAGTTTCAGATTTCAATTTAAAATACTCTTTGTTCGAAAACCGTCTGTTGGCAAGTTCGTTTGTTTGTTTTTTAGTGAAACTTAGCGTGACTTTCATTTGTGGCCATACTGTGTGTATATAGAAATGCCAAGTGGCGCTACAGCCCACTGAAGTTTGTGAATGAGTACAGCTGTCTGGATGAGCAAATGTTGTAGGACAAGTGCACACAATCTTCAGTAATGCCGTACTTAATAAGCCTCTGAGGTGTTTAAACCAACCGTCGGCTCGATAACGGCCTTAGAAGCCCTGGAGAAGTTTTTAGAATGGACAGCACAAAGGATTCGCATACTGGAGTACTGTGATTTAAATTTCTGTCCTAGGGTCCAGTTTCATGTTTCTTGTTTTTTCCACAAATCACTTCAGATATATGGTTTGATGATTAATCAAATAACTCAGTGACATAATTTTCCTATTGTGTCTGTGTGAACATTTTCAATTGGTTTTATATACACGAAATGGAATAAGTTGGGATATAACTTTAAGTAATCGATTACCGATTATTGAATTAAAGTCGACCACAACACCCTGCAACAGACTCTTTGATTCTAACCTAACTTGATATTACATACTTTTTTTTTTAATTTTGATAGGCCAACCAAGGACCACGTCATGATTACAATTTCTTTTTCTTTTCTTTCCTGTAATACTCTTTCATTTTCTCATAATGAGCTCTTTCCTCTCATCTGACTATTTGACCCCAGTTGGTTTTCTGCTTGTTTTAATTTCCTGAAAACCTTTCAATTTCTTGACCTGTAATCTGCATTTGTCTACGTTGAGTAAGGGCTCCTCTTCGATCAACGTTCTTCTACGTCCTTTCTTGTCTTGCCTCCTTATTCATTTTCTTTGTCTTTTTTCCTGTTTTGGAAGGATATGTGGATCTTCTTTGTTAACCCATCTTGCTTCATTCTCTTTAGATATCCATAGACTGTAACACGTCTTTTCCTGATACGGTCTGTTACTTTAAGTAGAATGATTATATGTCCTAAGACGGCCTCATAAAGTAGTTGCCGTTTTTGTTCTTTATTGGACCTAATTTTTTCGCAGTGTTCTTCTTTCAGTCTTTTCCAAATCTCCTACTGCCGTTTTGCATTTGATAATAGTGTTTCCGAGCCATAGGGGGTTTCTGGTTGTACAACTGTAATATAATGCCTTTATTTAACGTCTTTAGGAAAACATTTTTATTGTACTGATTTCTGACTTTCATGTATGCTCTTTTCGTTTTTTTAGTCAAAATGGTTCAAATGGCTCTGAGCACTATGGGACTTAACCTCTGAGGTCATCAGTCCCCTAGAACTTAGAACTAGTTAAACCTAACTAACCTAAGGACACCACACACATCCATGCCCGAGGCACGATTCGAACCTGCTACCGTAGCGGTCTCGCGGTTCCAGACTGCAGCGCCAGAACCGCGCGGCCACTTCGGCCGGCGAATATGAAGAGAAAAACAAAAATAAAGCTAAATGATCTGATTGTGGAAGGGACACTTCACTCTGACTTTCTTCCTTCATCCACAGCTCTTTCATTCCCCCATCAATTACATTTAACCAATACCACTGGTGAGGAATAATGCATGTTGAGTTGGCTCAAATGGCTCTGAGCACTATGGGACTTCACATCGGAGGTCATCAGTCCCCTAGAACTTAGAACTACTTAAACCTAACTAACCTAAGGACATCACACACATCCATGCCCGAGGCAGGATTCGAACCTGCGACCGAAGCGCCTAGAACCGCTCGGCCACCGCGGCCGGCCACGTTGAGATACTCAGATATTATTTGGAGGGAACTGTAAGATAACGCTTACGTCTAAGGCCGTGGATTAATAACGGACGTGGTTGTTTGACACTATTCACCACAAATAAATGTTATCGCAACTGTGTTGGGTATTGAAGGAAAATAATAATTTTAACAACGTAAGCTGCTGGTCCTTTCCTCCATAGTGTGCTGGAACTTCATACCGACTGTTTATTTGAAATTAATAATATCATAATTTAAATTATATTTAAACCACTGCCCATAAATGCCGCACAAATAAAGCAATTATTACGTCATCGTAATCCTATACGTGACTTTCACTGCCGTGGAATATCTTCAGAGGGAACTTGACTGTTTTTACTGCTTTCATAATTTATATTCATTTTATTTATGACTTTTTTCTGCGACGTGCGAAGTGCCGAGAAAATATCATAGATCAACCCTCAGGTCTGAAGCGGTTGTTTTTCCACGAAATCACATAGCAGGCGCAAAATACAGGAGCTAAATTAGAAACTTCTCAGTATCTACGCCAAACTAAACATTACGTACAGGGATATAAAAAAGTTTATAAGTGTGCAAAACCCAAGTGTAAAAAAATAGCAGAAAGTACTGCTGAACGATGGAAAAATGTTAGGAATGTGTGAGTGTAATGCAGACACTATTTTTTTTCTGAGAAGACGACAACATACATTTTCTGATAAACAGTAAAAAATCCCACTACAGGATAACACATGAAGCATTGTGAAGCAAAATTACTAAACCTCCCGGAGTTCTGGACGTTATCCAGGAGATCATTTACACTTCTAGTGAACAGTAACGGGTATACAAAAGTCTAAATGTATTTTCAGAAGGCGGTGCCCCAGAGCTATAAATATTTCAAGAAAGTCACTATTATTGCCAATAGCTGCAGATAAAATTTATTTATTTAAGAACAAATTTCAGTCCCCAGACCTTTGCCTGGTTCATAAAAGGATTTACAACATTATACTGGGTATTATGAAATCACTGACGTCAGGAAATAAAACAAAATCCATACATTACATCGTCAATCATAAATTGAGGCAGAGTGGGCATTCATTCATTCTACATCAACACGCAGCATTAGCGCTAGGAGTGGAGGCATTCTACATAATGTTGTTCATTTCTTCGGTGTGATACACGAGAGTGGAATGGTCGAGAAATAGTCTGGAAATGGTTGTGTGAACCAAAATGGCTCTGGGCACTATGGGACTCAACTGCTGTGGTCATCAGTCGCCTAGAACTTAGAACTACTTAAACCTAACTAACCTAAGGACATCACACACCCATGCCCGAAGCAGGATTCGAACCTGCGACCGTAGCAGCAGCGCGGCTCCGGACTGGATTGCCTAGAACCGCACGGCCAACGCGGCCGCCTTGTGTGAACTCTCTGCCAAATAGTTCTGTGTGAATTACAGGGCGGTCATGTAAAAGCACTGTAGATGATGTGTCAACCAATCGCTGCAGTCAGTCTCATTCGTGAAATTCGGTAAAATTTCCATTCGGGGTGATTAGAGGGGTGAATGAGTAAAGAAAAATTGCGGTGCGGAAGGCAGATGCTAGGCTGTGACACACTGGAAGCAACGGATGGAAAATGTTTTGCAACCATGTAGTAGGGAATGTTTCCAGAAAGAGAATTTTATTCTGCAGCGGAGTGTGTGCTGATATGAAACTTCCTGGAAGATTCAAACTGTGTGCGGACCGAGACTCGAACTCGGGACCTTTGCCTTTCGCGGGCAAGTGCTCTACCATCTGAGCTACCCAAGCACGACTCACGCGCCATCCTCACAGCTTTGCTTCTGCAAGTATCTCGGCTCCTACCTTCCTACCTTCATATCAGCACATACTCCGCTGCAGAGTGAAAGTCTCATTCTGGAAACATTCCCCAGGCTGTGACTAAGCCATGTCTCTGCAATATCCTTTCTTTCAGGAGTGCTAGTTCTGCAAGTTTCGCAGGAGAGCTTCTGTAAAGTTTGGAAGGTAGGAGACGAGATACAGGCAGAAGTAAAGCTGTGAGGACGGCGCGTGAGTCGTGCTTGGGTAGCTCAGTTGGTAGAGCACTTGCCCGCGAAAAGCAAAGGTCCCGAGTTCGAGTCTCGGTCGGGCACACAGTTTTCATCTGCCAGGAAGTTTCATATCAGCGCACGCTCCGCTGCAGAGTGAAAAACTCATTCTGGAAACATCCCCCAGGCTGTGGCTAAGCCATGTCTCCGCTATATCGTTTTTTTCAGGAGTGATATTTCTGCAAGGTTCGCAGGAGAGCTTCTGTAAAGTTTGGAAGTAGGAGACGAGATACTGGCAGAAGTAAAGCTGTGAGTACCGGGCGTGAGTCGTGCTTCGGTAGCTCAGATGGTAGAGCACGTGCCCGCAAAAGGCAAAGGTCCCGAGTTCGAGTCTCGGTCGGGCACACAGTTTTAATCTGCCAGGAAGTTTCATATCAGCGCACACTCCGCTGCAGAGTGAAAAACTCATTCTGGAAACATTCCCCAGGCTGTGGCTAAGCCATGTCTCCGCTATATCCTTTCTTTCAGGAGTGCTAGTTCTGCAAGGTTCGCAGGAGAGCTTCTGTAAAGTTTGGAAGTTAGGAGACGAGATACTGGCAGAAGTAAAGCTGTGAGGACGGCGCGTGAGTCGTGCTTGGGAAGCTCAGTTGGTAGAGCACTTTCCCGCGAAAAGCAAAGGTCCCGAGTTCGTGTCTCGGTCCGGCACACAGTTTTAATCTGCCAATTTGTTTCATATGTAGTAGGGAGTTTACAAAATTCTCGTCCGACTATATCCGGCGATCTGATGACCTAGGCGTTGTATTAATAAGTGAGGTTTAGACGTACCAAAGGAGAGTTCTGCTTGGATTCTGTATAGTTACAAGCCACCTTGGCGATGATGTATGCCTACGAACGAATTCACACCGTCGGTCTGTGAGTAGGTCGTTGTGTCTTCGCGGGCTAGTGATGCCAAACGTACTACGTGGGCATGTAAACACTGCCCCCCTCCCAACAAGAGAATGCCCCAACCATATGTCGGAATGCTGCTTTGTGACGAGCGCGAGGCATTGCGTCGCGTCTTCCTTGTTTCATCAGTCCAAGAGCTGTAAAAGCTACAGTCCGCAGCTCGTGGTCGTGCGGTAGCGTTCTCGCTTCCCGCGCCCGTGTTCTACGTCACCTCTTAGGAATCTCAGTACTAAACACTACTCATTACAAATAAAACGGTTCATATCCTAACAGGTATTGCTTTCTGGACACACAATTAGCTGAGTGAGGTGGGCAGTCGTTAGCACACTGGACTTGTATTCGGCAGGACGAATGTTCAAACCCATGTCCGACCATCCTGATTTAGATTTTCCTAAATCGCTTCAGGGAAATGTCAAATGGTTCCACTGAAAGGCCATAGCCGATTTCCTTCCCCATCCTTTTCTAATCTGACCTCACTGTTTGGTCCCCTCCCACAAATCAACCATCCAATTAATACATAATTATATGAACTTTTTGTAGGTCAATACTAAAATCTGTATGAAGAAGTAACATTTTTCTTTAATGACTCAGAACATGCCTTCCTTCACGCATGCTGTCGTATTTCCATTTTTATTTTGTATTCCCTATTTGCTCACTTCTCTTCAACGTTTCTTTGCTAGAAATTTAACTGTTTGTATAAATTGGAAGGGGGAGAAGGGAAAGGAAGCCGAAGAGACTAATGATATCAGTTGCATCGGGTCTTTGTGCTTTTCGGCGGCGACGAGGCAAAAAGTGTGCATCGGGATTCGAATCCGTTCTCTTGCGTAGTAGGCAGCTGCGTTAACCACTGCTTCACACAGACGACCATGTTTATCGTGAGTGCACGGACTAGCTCGGTAACTCCCCAGCCGACTCACACTCCCACATAGCGCTATCTATCCTTAATCCCCGTCCAGGTCATTCATGCTCGCTCAGTTTAGATTACCACTGGAAATCGAACGTAAATGTGCATACACGCTGAAGGTGGTGGATTCATCGCCCATCGAGGCGAATCAATTACACGTAATGAATGCGTGCTGCTGTTCTTTCGGACACGTGCAAAAGAACAGACACCACGCACTCATATAAACTTAATTGTTTCTACATATTTTCTGGTGGGTGCACCATATCTTGTAGTTTTAGAAATGACGAAATTTTCGGTCTTGACTGTTATTAAATTTACACACATGAAAAAGGTTTTGCATCACCTCGGTTCCAAGAGTTCCGGAAACTGCACAGAAAATTGGAATAGAGATTAACATAAACATAATTTCCGTACTTTTTATTGCTCATGAAAACCACACACTGCATGTTGTTCCACCATACAGCGAAACCTTCAGAGGTGGTGGTCCAGATTGCTGAACACCCCGGCACCTCTAATACCCAGTAGCACATCCTCTTGCAGTGATTCATGCCTGTATTCGTCGTGGCGTACTATCCACAAGTTCATCAAGGCACTGTTGGTCCATATTATCCCACTCCTCAACGGCGATTCGGTGTAGATCTCTAAGAATGGTTGGAGGGCCACGTTGTCCATAAACAGCCCTTTTCAGTCTATCCCAGGCATGTTTGATAGGGTTCATGTCTGGAGAACATGCTGGCCACTCTAGTCGAGCGATGTCGTTATCCTGAAGGGAGTCATTCACGAGAAGTGCACGATGGGGGCGCGAATTGTCGTCCATGAAGACTAATGCCTCGCCAATATGCTGCCGATATGGTTGCACTATCGGTCGGAGGATGGCATTCACGTATCGTACGGATGTTACGGCGTCTTCCATGACCACCAGCGGCGTACGTCGGCCGCACTTACAGTAGTGCCACCCCAAAACAGCAGGGAACCTCCAACTTGCTGCACTCGCTGGACAGTGTGTCTAAGGCGTTCAGCCTGACCGGGTTGCCTCCAAACGTGTCTCCGACGATTGTCTGGTTGAAGGCATATGCGACATTCATCGGTTAAGAGAACGTGATGCCACTCCTGAGCGGTTCATTCGGCATCATGTTGGGCCCATCTGTACTGCGCTCTATGGTGCGGTTGCAAAGATGGACCTCGCCATGGACGTCGGGAGTGAAGTTGCGCATCATGCGGCCTTTTGCTACAGTTTGAGTCTAACACGACTTGCTGTGGCTGCACGACAAGCATTATTCAGCATGTGGCGTTGCTGTCAGGGTTTCTCCGAGTCATAATCCGTAGGTAGCGTTCATCCAGTGCAATAGTAGCCCTTGGGCGGCCTGAGCGAGACATGTCATTGACAGTTCCTGTCTCTCTGTATCTCCTCCATGTCCGAACAACATTGCTTTGTTCAGTCCGAGACGCCTGGACAGTTTCCTTGTTGAGAGCCTTTCCTGGCACAAAGTAACAATGCGGACGCGATCTAACCGCGATATTGACCGTATAGGCATGGTTCAACTACAGACAACACTAACCGTGTACCTCCTTCCTGGTGGAATGACTGGAACTGATCGGCTGTTGGATCCCCTTCGTCTAATAGGCGCTAAACATTCATGGTTGTTTACATCTTTGGGCGCGTGTAGTGACGTCTCTGAACAGTCAAAGCGACTGTGTCTGTGATACGTATATCCACAGTGAATTTTTGTCTTCAGGAGTTCTGGGAAACGGGGTGTTGCAAAACCTTTTTTGGTGTGTGTATTTATTCACGCCCGCGATTCAAGTTATGGTATCGTTCTCAAGTAATCGCGCCGTAACAAAACACACTTGCTACCACATAAACTATTTTAGGAATACATTCTGTCTTCAGAATTTTTTATAAATACGAAATTATATTTAAGTAGTATTACTGTCCCCCCATGAACCATGGACCTTGCCGTTGGTGGGGAGGCTTGCGTGCCTCAACGATACATATAGCCGTGCCGTAGGTGCAACCACAACGGAGAGGTATCTGTTGAGAGGCCAGACAAACGTGTGGTTCCTGAAGAGGGGCAGCAGCCTTTGCAGTAGTTGCAGGGGCAACAGTCTGGATGATTGACTGATCTGGCCTTGTAACATTAACCAAAACGGCCTTGCTGTTGTGGTACTGCGAACGGCTGAAAGCAAGGGGAAACTACAGCCGTAATTTTTCCCGAGGGCATGCAGCTTTACTGTATGGTTAATTGATGATGGCGTCCTCTTGGGTAAAATATTCCGGAGGTAAAATAGCCCCCCATTCGGATCTCCGGGCGGGGACTACTCAGGAGGACGTCGTTATCAGGAGAAAGAAAACTGGCATTCTACGGATCGGAGCGTGGAATGTCAGATCCCTTAATCGGGCAGGTAGGTTAGAAAATTTAAAAAGGGAAATGGATAGGTTAAAGTTAGATATAGTGGGAATTAGTGAAGTCCGGTAGCAGGAGGAACAAGACTTCTGGTCAGGTGAATACAGGGTTATAAATACAAAATCAAATAGGGGTAATGCAGGAGTACGTTTAATAATGAATAAAAAAATAGGAGTGCGGGTAAGCTACTACAAACAGCATAGTGAACGTATTATAGTGGCCAAGACAGACACGAAGCCCATGCCTACTACAGTAGTACAAGTTTATATGCCAACTATCTCTGCACATGACGAAGAAATTGAAGAAATGTATGATGAGATAAAAGAAATTATTCAGGTAGTGAAGGGAAACGAAAATTTAATAGTCATGGGTGACTGGAATTCGACAGTAGGAAAAGGGAGAGAAGGAAACATAGTAGGTGAATATGGATTGGGGCTAAGAAATGAAAGAGGAAGCCGTCTGTTAGAATTTTGCACAGAGCATAACTTAATCATAGCTAACACTTTGTTCAAGAATCATAAAGGAAGGTTGTATACATCGAAGAATCCTGGAGATACTAAAAGGTATCAGATAGATTATATAATGGTAAGACAGAGATTTAGGAACGAGGTTTTAAATTGTAAGACATTTCCAGGGGCAGATGTTGACTCTGACCACAATCTATTGGTTATGAACTGTAGATTAAAACTGAAGAAATTGCAAAAAGGTGGGAATTTAAGGAGATGGGACCTGGATAAACTGACTAAACCTGAGGTTGTACAGAGTTTCAGGAAGCGCATAAGGGAACAATTGACAGGAATGAGGGAAAGAAATACAGTAGACGACGAATGGGTAGCTGTGAGGGATGAAGTAGTGAAGGCAGCAGAGGATCAAGAAGGTAAAAAGACGAGGGCTAGTAGAAATCCTTGGGTAACAGAAGAAATATTGAATTTAATTGATGAAAGGAGAAAATATAAAAATGCAGTAAATGAAGCAGGCAAAAAGGAATACAAACGTCTCAAAAATGAGATCGACAGGAAGTGCAAAATGGCTAAGCAGGCATGGCTAGAGACAAATGTAAGGATGTGGAGGCTTATCTCACTAGGGGTAAGATAGATACTGCCTACAGGAAAATTAAAGAGACCTTTGGAGAAAAGAGAGCCACTTGTATGAATATCAAGAGCTCAGATGGAAACCTAGTTCTAAGCAAAGAAGGGAAAGCAGAAAAGTGGAAGCAGTATATAGAGGGTCTATACAAGGGCGATGTACTTGAGGACAATATTATGGAAATGGAAGAGGATGTAGATGAAGATGAAATGGGAGATACGATACTGCGTGAAGAGTTTGACAGAGCACTGAAAGAGCTGAGTCGAAACAAGGCCCCGGGAGTAGATAACATTCCATTAGAACTACTGACGGCCTTGGGAGAGCCAGTCCTGACAAAACTCTTCCATCTGGTGAGCAAGATGTACGAGACAGGCGAAATACCCTCAGACTTCAAGAAGAATATAATAATCGCGATCCCAAAGAAAGCAGGTGATGGCACATGAGAAAATTACCGAACTATCAGTTTAATAAGTCACA
The DNA here is from genome assembly GCF_021461395.2 of Schistocerca americana. NCBI lineage: Eukaryota > Metazoa > Arthropoda > Insecta > Orthoptera > Acrididae > Schistocerca > Schistocerca americana. The sequence continues at coordinate 316,517,669 of NC_060124.1, forward strand.
GCTGCAAAATATTAACACGAATTATTAACAGACGAATGGAAAAACTGATAGAAGTCGACCTCGGGGAAGATCAGTTTGCATTCCGTAGAAATGTTGGAACACGTGAGGCAATACTGACCTTACGACTTACCTTAGAGGAAAGATTAAGGAAAGGCAAACCTATGTTTCTAGCATTTGTAGACTTAGAGAAAGCTTTTGACAATGTTGACCGGAATACTCTCTTTCAAATTCTACAGGTGGCACGGGTAAAATACAGGGAGCGAAAGGCTATTTACAATTTGTACAGAAAGCAGATGGCAGTTATAGGAGTCGAGGGGCATGAAATGGAAGCAGTGGTTGGGAAGGGAGTGAGACAGGGTTGTAGCCTATCTCCGATGTTGTTCAGTCTGTATATTGAGCAAACAGTAAAGGAAACAAAAGAAAAGTTCAGAGTAGGTATTAAAATCCATGGAGAAGAAGTAAAAACTTTGAGGTTCGCCGATGACATTGTAATTCTGTCAGAGACAGCAAAGGACTTGGAAGAGCAGTTGAATCGAATGGATAGTATCTTGAAAGGAGGGTATAAGATGAACATCAACAAAAGCAAAACGAGGATAATGGAATGTAGTCGGATTAAATCGGGCGATGCTGCGGGAATTAGATTAGGAAATGAGACAGTTAAAGTAGTAAATGAGTCTTGATATTTGGGGAGCAAAATAACTGATGATGGTCGAAGTAGAGAGGATATAAAATGTAGACTGTCAACGGCAAGGAAAGCATTTGTGGAGATGAGAAATTTGTTAACATCGAGTATAGATTTAAGTGTCAGGAAGTCGTTTCTGAAAGTATTTGTGTGGAGTGTAGCCATGTATGGAAGTGAAACATGGACGATAAATAGTTCGGACAAGAAGAGAATAGAAGCTTTCGAAATGTGGTGCTACAGAAGAATGCTGAAGATTAGATGGGTAGATCACATAACTAATGAGGAGGTATTGAATAGAATTGGGGAGAAGAGGAGCTTGTGGCACAACTTGACTAGAAGAAGAGATCGGTTGGTAGGACTTGTTGTGAGACATCGAGGGATCACCAATTTAGTATTGGATGGCAGCATGGAGGGTAAAAATAGTAGAGGGAGACCAAGAGATGAATACACTAAACAGATTCAGAATGATGTAGGTTGCAGTAGGTACTGGGAGATGAAGAAGCTTGCACAGGATAGAGTAGCATGGAGGGCTGCATCAAACCAGTCTCTGGACTGAAGACCACAACATCAGTTCCTATGAGTTAGTATCGGCAGAAATTGTACTTGACAATCGCAATAAATTAATAAATGCTTCCTTTTAACTTCCCCCTCCTCCTCTAATCCCCCCCCCCCCCCCCCCCGCCCCCTTCCCCGATTGACATGAAGTGCAGTGGAGCAGCTAAAATCACTTAATAAAGGCAAAACCTCTGGTCCAGGTTGTATACCCGTCAGGTTCATTTCAGAGTATGCTCATACAATATCTCCATATTAAGCAATTATATACAGCCGCTCCCTCGGCAAAAGATCCGTGTCTAAAGACTGGGAAGTTGCACAGGTCACACCAGTCCTCAAGAAAGGAAATGGGAGTAACCGGCTGAATTACACACCCAAAGCACTAACGTTTATTAGCAGTTGGGTTTTGGATCATGTACTGTGGTCCAGCATTATGAATAACTCAAAGAAATCGAGCTGCTAACATACAGCCAACATGGATTCAGAAAATATCGTTCTTGTGAAATACAACCAGTCCTTTAACATCATCAAGTAATAAGTGCTAGACAGGGGATGTCAAATTGATTCCATAGTTTAACGTTTCCGGAAGGCTTTTGGCATCGATGGTCACAAGCAACTTCTTACCAAATTACGTGCTTGTGGAGTATCATTTCAGTGCTGTGACCTGATTCGAGATCTCTTAGCAGAAAGGTCACAGTTCGTCGTAGTTGACGAAAGTGAGAGAACAAAACAGAAGTAATATCTGGCGTTTCCAAGGACGTGGTATAGATCCTCTACTGTTCCCAATCTATCTAAACGACATAGGAGACAATTTGAACACTCCTCTATGTTGTTTGCGGATGATCCTGTAATTTACTGTCAGACGATCAAAGTCAGTTGCAAAATTAGCACGAAAAGTGGCAGTTGACTCCAAATAATTAAAAGCGTGAAATCCACTTGAATAATAAATTTCAGTTACGCGGCAGATCACACAAATCTAAAAGCTGTAATTCAGCTAAATACTTAGAGATTACGGTTATGAATAATCATCGCGAAATGGGGGAGTGTGTGTGTGTGTGTGTGTATATGTGTGTGTGTGTGTGTGTGTGTGTGCGCGCGCGCGCGCGCGCGCGTTCTTAAAGGACCAAACTGCTTAGGTCATCGGTCCCTAGACTTACACACTACTTAAACTAACTTATGCTAAGAAAAACACACACACCCATGCCCGAGGGAAGGTTCGAACCTTCGACGGGAGGGGCCGAGAGAGTGTGACGGATACGATAAGCGAACTGGGGTGTGGAAATACTTTGTTGACGCCCACTTACATAGTGAGAAATGATCACTGTGATAAAATAAGAGAAATCAGAGCACGCACGAGAATACTGAACCATTCGTTTTTTTACGCGCCCTGTTCGGGGGTGCAGCGGTAGAGAAATAGCTTGAAGATAGTTCTATGAACCCTTTCTCAGACAATTAATTGTGAATTGGAGAGTAATCATGTAGCCGTAGATGTAGATGAAATGAGTCTGCAAGCTTCTGCAGGTGTGCCATATCTAACTGAAGTCACTCATTAATGGCTCTGAACACTATGGGACTTAACATCTGAGGTCATCAGTCCCCTAGAACTTAGAACTACTTAAACCTAACGTAAGGGCAAACACACACATCCATGCCCGAGGCAGGATTCAAACCTGCGAGCGTAGCAGTCGCGCAGTTCCGGACTGAAGTGCCTAGAACTGCTTAATGTATTCATCTCTTGGTGCCCCTCTACGGATTTTACCTCCCGCACTCACCTTCAATAGTAAACTGGGGATAGCTCGATGTTTCACGAATCACGAATCCAGTAGCACAACTGAGATCTCACACCTCGAACAATTTATGGGGAAATTCATTAATACATTTCACCTGTTTTTCCAAACATAACCGGGCAATTTTTATAGGATTAAGATCGGATGATTTAGAGTGACAGACGAGGTGTGTGCTACGGTGCCGGAATATTCGTCATAGCAGGAACTTACACCGGCGTAAACATAATTGCAACACTAAGGAGGAGTTGTGTGACAATACGAACGTTGATAGGCGTGTTCCTGTATCTGAAAGATGATGTCTATTCAAATTTCGCCCCCGTCGCATGAGAGTAGTGGTCGTAACGCCACTATTAGGATGCTGATCAGGTTTCCTTTAAATATGCGCTGTAAGGGCCGTGAGCGTTAGTTACCTTTGAGATTAGACGTGGTGAGCTAATGTTAGTCAAGAACGCCTTTAAGGCTACAAAGACACCATTATCAACACCTCACTGAATTTGAACAAGGTCAATTAATACACTACTGGCCATTAAAATTGCTACACCAAGAAGAAATGCAGATGATAAACGGGTATTCATCGGACAAATATATTATACTAGAACTGACATGTGATTACATTTTCACGCAATTTGGGTGCATAGATACTGAGACATCAGTACCCACAACAACCACCTCTGGTCGTAATAACGGCCTTGATACGCCTGGGCATTGAGTCAAACAGAGCTTGGATGGCGTGTACAGGTACAGCTGCCCATGCAGCTTCAACGCGATACCACAGTTCGTCAAGAGTAGTGACAGGCTTTTTGTGACGAGCCAGTTGACCAGACGTTTTCAGTTGGTGAGAGAAGTGGAGAATGTGCTGGCCAGGGCAGCAGTCGAACATTTTCTGTATCCAGAAAGGCCCATACAGGACCTGAAACATGCGGTCGTGCATTATCCTGCTGAAATGTGGGGTTTCGCAGGGATCGAATGAAGGGTAGAGCTACGGGTCGTAACACATCTGAAATGTAACGTCCACTGTTCAAAGTGCTGTCAATGCGAACAAGAAGTGACCGAGACGTGTAACCAATGGCACCCCATACCAACACGTCGGGTGATACGCCAGTATGGCGATGACGAATACACGCTTCCAATGTGCGTTCACCGCGACGTCGCCAAACATGGATGCGACCATCATGATGCTGTAAACACAACCTGGATTCATCCGCAAAAATGACGTTTTGCCATTCGTGCACCCAGGTTCGTCGTTGAGTACACCATCGCAGGCGCTCCTGTCTGTGATGCAGCGTCAAGAGTAATCGCAGCAATGGTCTCCGAGCTCATAGTCCCTGCTGCTGCAAACGTCGTCGAACTTTTCGTGCAGATGGTTGTTGTCTTGCATACGTCCCCATCTGTTGACTCAGGGATCGAGACGTGGCTGCACTATCCGTTACAGCCATGCGGATAAGATGCCTGTCATCTCGACTGCTAGTGATACGAGGCCGTTGGGATCTAGCACGGAGTTCCGTATTACCCTCCTGAACCCACTGATTCCATATTCTGCTAACAGTCATTGGATCTCGACCAACGCGAGCAGCAATGTCGCGATACGATAAACGGCAATCGCGATAGGCTACAATCCGACCTTTATCAAAGTCGGAAACGTGATGGTACGCATTTCTTGTTCTTACACGAGGTATCGCAACAACGTTTCACCAGGTAACGCAGCTCAACTGCAGCTTTGTGTATGAGAAATTGGTGGGAAACTATCCTCATGTCAGCACGTTGTAGGTGTCGCCACCGGTGCCAACCTTGTGTGAATGCTCTGAAAAGCTAATCATTTGCATATCACAGCATCTTCTTCCTATCGGTTAAATTTCACGTCTGTAGCACGTCATCTTCTTGGTGTAGCAATTTTAATGGACAGTAGTGTATGGCTACGAGAAGCTGGATGTTCATTCTGCGATATCACAGAAAGACTTGGTAGGAAAGAAGGCTCGTGGCTATGGTCACGAGAATGTACGGCCTCAAGAAGTTTGAGCTCCGGGCAGCCACGCGACACTACGGAGAGGGACGACCTTCATGTTCGGCGTGGGGCTCTGGCACATCGTACTGCATCTGCAGCAGCAATCTGAGCACCACAGTGACACAACGAACTGTCACAAATCGGTTACTTAAGAGACAGCTCAGTTCCAGAAGCCTTGTAGCGTGCATCCCGGTGAACCCAAACTACCACCATTTGCGACTTCAGCGGTGTCAAGCGAGAGCTCAATGGAGGGAAGGGTGGAGGTCTCTTGTGTTTTCCGATGAAAGCTGTATCTGTCTCAGTGCCAGTGATGGCCGTATTTTGGTTAGAAGGAGGCCAGTTGATGGCTTGAAAACAACTTGTCTGCTTGCTAGACACACTGGACATACACTGGAGCTATGGTCTTGGTTGCGTTTTCATACGATAGCCGCAGCACTATAGTGATTATCCCAAACACTCTGAATGCAATTTTGCACGTCAGTCTGATGATACGACCTGTTGTTCTGCCATTGATGAAAAGCATTCCAGGGCGTAATTTCCAACAGAATAACGCTTGCCACATCCCGCTGTAATAACCCAACATGCTCTACAGAGTGTCGACATGTTGCTCAATCACCAGAACAGTCTCCAATCGAGCACCTTTCTGACAGTATCGGACGACAGCTCCAGCGATATCTACAAGGAGCATTAACTGTCCGTTTACTGACTGTTCCAGTGCTACAGGCATGGAACTCCATCGCACAAACTGATATCCGGCGCCTGTACGACGCAATGTATGCACGTCTGTATATTCGTATTCAACATTCTGGCGCCTACACCAGTTATTGGTATACCAGCATTTCTTATTTGCGACGGCTTATCTCACTCTTACATTAACCTGCAATCTTACAATGTTAATCACTTAAATATACTACCCAGACAAATGTAATCCCCAAATTTAATTGCTCTATAAAAAATGTGAAGATCATCGGACCATCAGTCTAATTTCTCATGCAGCTGAAGTCTTGCTGAGAGTGTTGACTAGAAGGCTGTATGGCAAGCTGGATAGAGGGATTGCAGAGGAGCAGTTCGGATTTAGAATAGGAAAAGGAACAAGAGATGCTGTTGGTCTGTTAATAACTATAGGAGAAAGAAGAAGGTAGAGAAATCTTTGCTGTGTTTATAGGTTTAGAAAAGGCTTTTGACAGAGTTCAGTGGAACAAGCAGATGGATATTTTGAAGAGGGAAGGAGTAGACTGGAAAGAGAGACTACTGATACAGAATCTGTATTTACATCTGAAATTAAGGATAAGGATTGGAAATGAAATGTCAGAAGGAAGCAGCATTGGACGAGGTGTTAGACAAGGTTGTTGCCTTTTCCAACTGTTGTTTAACACATACCTTGACGAGATTATTGCGAAAGGCTTAGATGGGAAAAGAGAAATACGTATTGGTGGAAAGAGAATAGAATGTATAAGATTTGCTGATGGAATGGTATTAGTGGCAGCAAGTGAACGGACAGTGAATAACATGCTGAAAGATCTGAATGAAGCTTGTGTGGAATACGGGATGCAAATAAACACAGCAAAAACAAAGAGTATGGTCATCAGTACAGAACGCAGACTGTCCAATATTAAAATAGGACAATCTACCATTAGCCAAGTAAGTGCATTTATATATAAGCACAATAACTGAAGACGTGAGGTGTCACCAGGAGGCGAAAACTCGAATTGCCATAGCGAAGGAGGCATTCGACAGAAAGAGGAGACTCTTATGTGGCAAATTAGATAAAGGTCTAAGCAAAAGTGGAGTGTGGCACTATATGGGGCAGAAACGTGGACGCTGAGGCGAGAGGATGAAAAAAGGTTAGAAGTATTTGAGATGTGGATGTGGAGGAAAATGGAGAGAATAAGCTGGATGGAAAGAGTGATTATTGGAAAGGGTTGGTGAGAGAAGATGTCTCCCGAAGGTTGTAAGAGAAAGGAAAAAGAACTGGTTGGGACATTCATTGAGAAGGGAGTGCTTGCTTGCAGATGCTATCGTAGGATTGGTTTATGGGAGAAGACTGAGAGGAAGAAGGAGATACAAAATGATAGAAGACATAAAGGCAAGAGGAAATTATGCAAACCTGAAGAGGATGGCAGAAGACCAGACAGCCTGGAGAACTACCATGCGAAAACCTGCCTTTTGGTAGAACAATGATGATGATGATGATGATATTAATTACTTTTGATGTTGCAACTTTTTTTCGTCAGTGTATTTGTGCAGCTCTGTAAACACGGTGGTCAGCAGCTCGTACTCTTGTGGTTAGCTTCGCGCCTTTCGATCAGGGGGCGACGGGTTCGCGTCGCGGCCGGGACCGTGACTTTCTCTGCTCGAAACTGGGTGTGTGTGTCGTCCTCATTCTCATTTCGTCATCAACGCACAAGTCGCCGAAGTGGCATCAAATAAAAAGAAATGCACCAGGCGGCCGAACTTTCCAGAAGAGAAATCCCAGGCCCATATGCTGTACCCACACTGTATTTTGTGAACACGGCTGTTGTCACTTTGGAAGACGGGTGTGAACGTTACAAACTCGTAACAATAATTGCGTGTGGTTTAATGGTGTAGTATAAAGTTTTCAGGTGGACACCACTACGGCGACTTGGGTGTCTCTAATCCTTCGCAACATTCTTACTGAGAAAAGGGGCTTACAACTTAACGTTGAAGCCGGATCACGTGTCCTTATTGGTAACTCCACACATCGTTGAAAGGTGAAGGCTACGAGAAAGGCAGACTGAGAATCTCAGTGCAGTGACCGGGGCTCCATCCCGCAACCTCCTGGTTTCCAGGCACCCTTTTTACCACTACACCACCACGCCAGACAACATAGTCATAATGAATATGTAGAAAGAAGGCGGCACTTGGTCACCAGGAATGAACGGAACGCTGCAGTTGTCAAGCAGTCGGTTTGCCGAAATATCGCGCCTTCTGGACGACGCCACCTGGATGAAAACCCGAGAAATATTCAAAATATTGACTGAAATTTCTCATAATTAAAGAAGGAGCGACATGTAATCGCTCTGAAGAAAATTTAATACTCAGGATCTAATTCAGTATTATTTGTTCCTTAGGTCCGGTTTCAACAGGTAAGACTGTCATCTAATTTTTAAAAAACCTGTTGTACGTCGTGTTCCACTATGACTGTATCAGACATACAATGCCGAAATTACAGTGGGTATTATTAGCACGTTCTCCACAGGTTTGTTAAAAATGAAAATAAAAAGTGGTTTGTCACAAATAAAAGCAACACAGTTAAGAAGCACCTTGTATAGGTAGAGATGTCCATACACATAACATTCTACTGATGCCTGTTAGATGTTGAATAGCATAACACTGCACATTTCTGCACTTAGTTACGAATACAAGACGAGTTAAATGCATTATGGATCCACGTTCTTTGTATTAAGCAGTTCAGCTGTGTACTTCAAAGAATGTTGATCCGTGATGTATTTAACTCACCATGTAAATGTTTATAAACTGTGTACTTCAAAGAATGTGGATCTATGATATATTTAACTCGTCATGTAAATGTAAACAATTGCGCAAATGTGTGCTGTAACACAATTCAGCTTCTAACACGAATCAGTGGAATCTTAAGTGTATGGACATCCCTAGTTGCACAAGGTGCTCTGTAACTGTATTGTTTTTATTTGTGGTAAACCGGTTTTTATTTTTATTTTTAACAAAGCTGTGTGCTATTTGCTACGTAATATCCATGTAATGTCAGTATGGTATGTCTGATGCAGTCATAATGCAACAGGACACCCAACAACACGTTCTTTAATGATCAGAAGATGTCATTCTTAACCGTTAAGATCGGTCGTCAGGAATATACACTATTGGATCTTGGCAATTAAACTTTCTTCAGTTTAAAATCTTCCTATCTGGCAAAATTTAAAATCACATAAGCAAATTACTGTTCACTGACGTAAAGAAATTATTTTACTTAGTTTTATCCATTGCTGCCAGTGTTTCTTCCATGACTGTATTACTTTCGTAAAATAAAGAGTAGCCGTTTTCAATCGCAATCGTGATTTTATTTGAATACACGGTGCTTTTAGAGGCCTGAGAGCTCATCTTCAGGTACTTTGACAGTCTACATCGATTATTTTTCGGATTTAGATTATTTCTGATCTGTTACCAGTGGTGGATACATGATTCAGAAGCACAGTATATGTGTATATACACTACTTGCCATTAAAATTGCCACGCCAAGAAGAAATGTAGATCATAAACGGGTATTCATTGGACAAATATATTATACTAGAACTGACATGTGACTACATTTTCACGCGATTTGGGTGCATAGACTCCGAGAAATGAGTACCCATAACAACCACCTCTGACCGTAATAACGGCATTGATACGCCTGGGCGTGTACAGGTACAGCTGAACATGCAGCTTCAACGCGATACCATAGTTCATCAAGAGTAGTGACTGGCGTATTGTGACGAGCCAGTTGCTCGGCCACCATTGAACAAACGATTTCAATTGGTGAGAGATCTGGAGAATGTGTTGGCCAGTGCAGCAGTCGAACATTTTCTGTATCCAGAAAGGCCCGTACAGGACATGCAACACGCGGTCGTGCATTATCCTGCTGAAATGTAGGGTGTCGCAGGGATCGAATGAAGGGTAGAGCCACGGGTCGTAACATATCTGAAATCTAATGTCCACTGTTCAAAGTGCCGTCAATGCGAACAAGAGGTGACCGAGACGTGTAACCAATGGCACACCATACCATCACGCCGGATGATACGCCAGTATGGTGACGACGAATACCCGCTTCCAATGTGCGTATACCGCGATGTCGCCAAACGCGGATGCGACCATCATGATGCTGTAAACAGAACCTGGATTCATCCGAAAAAATTACGTTTTGCCATTCGTGCACCCAGGTTTGTCGTTGAGTACACCATCGCAGGTACTGATGCCTGTGATGCAGCATCAAGGGTAACCGCAGCCATGGTCTCTGAGCTGGTAGTCCATGCTGCTGCAAACGTCGTCGAACTGTTCGTGCAGATGTTTGTTGTCTTGCAAACGTACCCCTCTGTTGACTCAGGGATCGAGACGTGGCTGCACGATCCGTTACAGCCATGCGGATAAGATGCCTGTCAGCTCGGCTGCTAGTGATACGAGGCCATTGGGATCCAGCACGGCGTTCCGTATTACCCTCCTGAACCCACCGAACCCATATTCTGCTAACAGTCATTGGACCTGCACCAACGCAAACAGCAATGTCACGATACGATAACCCGTAATCGCGATAGGCTACAATCCGAGCTTTATCAAAGTCGGAAACGTGATGGTACGCATTTCTCGTCCTTACACGAGGCATCACAACAACGTTTCACCAGGCAACGCCGGTCAACTGCTGTTTGTGTATGACAAATCGGTTGGAAACTTTTCTCATGATAGCACGTTGTAGGTGTCGCCACCGGCGCCAACCTTGTGTGAATGCTCTGAAAAGCTAATCATTGCATATCACAGCATCTTCTTATTGTCGGTTAAAGTTTGCGTCTGTAGCACGTCATCTTCGTGGTGTAGCAATTTTAATGGCCAGTAGTGTATACTTGAGGCATGGTGATTGGGGAGGGGGGGGGGGGGGGGGAAGATAAAGTATCTAACAAGCTGTGACACTTCCTCTTGCCCTCCCCACCTCCAACCAGCACGGAACCCTGTTTCCGCGCCTGGTAAGGTGGTTTGAGGAGTGTAGGTGTAGGAGTGAGGAGAATGAATGCGCAGGCTGGTGCGTCCCACATAGCAGGGGAAAGGTGGCCAGAAGGCGAGGTCGCCGCTGCACGGCAACGCCGCGGGCGAGCCTGGCTCCCCTGAGACGACCCTCCCCCTCCCACCCCGCCGCCCACCTGGCTCCAGCGAAAATTGAAACACAATCCGGGCCTGTCGCACCGGCGCTGGCACACCTGCTGCCTGCATTGCACGCTCGCGAAAACAACCCTTCCTGCCGCCACACCGCCCCCAACTTCTAGCTCGCTCTATCCCGTCCCACTGCATTTCTTTCCCCTTTCCTTATCCAAGAAGCACAATAATCTCTGCCCAAAATCACCGTGACACAGGACTTGGACAAGGAGATGGTCGAGTTCTGTGACATCACAACATGGAATTTCAAAAAGTCATATTTCACCGCCAAGAGCTGCTCATAAAAATTTATTATGTTAGTAGTTTTGGGCTGCAGACCATCATCAGATATCCTGTATAGCCATCGAAAGAACGCAAAAAAAAGCACTACTAATTGAACTGCCAGTATACTGCTAGTCTATATAAATAACAATGTAAATGAAACTTCCTGGCAGATTAAAACTGTGTGTCCGACCAGGACTCGAGCTCGGGACCTGTGCCTTTCTCGGGCAAGTGCTCTACCATCTGAGCTACCGAAGCACGACTCACGCCCGGTACTCACAGCTTTACTTCTGCCAGTATCTCGTCTCCTACCTTCCAAACTTTACAGAAGCTCTCCTGCGAACCTTGCAGAACTAGCACTCCTGAAAGAAAGGATACTGCGGAGACATGGCTTAGCCACAGCCTGGGGGATGTTTCCAGAATGAGTTTTTCACTCTGCAGCGGAGTGTGCGCTGATATGAAACTTCCTGGCAGATTAAAACTGTGTGCCCGACCGAGACTCGATCTCGGGACCTTCGCCTTTCGCGGGCAAGTTCTCTACCATCTGAGCTACCGAAGCACGACTCACGCCCGGTACTCACAGTTTTTCTTCTGCCAGTACCTCGTCTCCTACCTTCCAAACTTTACAGAAGCTTGGGGAGCAATGTAAATGTTTGTTTTTTCGAGCCGCGCGGGATTAGCCGAGCGGTCTTAGGCGTTCCAGTCATGGAATGTGCGGCTGGTCCCGGAGGAGGTTCGAGTCCTCCCTAGGGCATGGGTGTGTGTGTTTGTCCTTAAGATAATTTAAGTTAAGTAGTGTGTAACCTTAGGGACTGATGACCTTAGCAGTTAAGTCCTATAAGATTTCACACACATTTGAACATTTGTTTGTTCAAAATCGTTAATCTCCGAAAGTTCTTCACGCGATTGCATTGAAATTCTGACGCAACGTTGAGTTCTAATACGGGCGTGTTGTTAGGCACGTAACTTATGGAAAATAAATTTGATTACATAGCCATATTCTGTTGCATCTGTTAAAATCAGTTATTATTGGTTATGATCTTGAGCTTACTGCACTTTAATTAAAGAGAATTATGCCTAAAAAAATGTACGAACGTATCCATACAGTTTGCAGAATAAGCACGGAAGGTGGTTTATAAATAAGAGCGTCTGATGTAATTCTCTTTAGTTAAATTGTAGTAAGCTCAAGACGGATAACCATTAGTAACTGATAAAGGGAAAAAATGCTACTAAAAATCTCAATATCTACCTTGCTGATTTACTTCAAATTTTTACACGTTAATATAATACAGACACATATATGTAAACATGTAAAATATACAGTAGTGAAATGTTAGCAAATAGGAAAGTTCTATTTACGGGGCGCTGGTTTGTGATTAAAATACTACAACAGAATTTAGATTTGCAATAACAAGGTTCAAGGTCAGATAGAGGTGACAGATTAAATGGGCAGAGGGGTGAAAGGAAATGCCCACAGAAAATGGGAAGAAGGAGGTGAACAGGGACAGAGTGCAGGAGCACATGGAGAGAGAGGAGGAGCAGAAGAAGGACAAAGAAAGGGGGAGGAGGTAATGGACTGAGAGAGGGGTGAAAGAGGGGGCAGAAGGAGAGAGAGGGGAGCAGGAGAAGATGGACAGATACAGGCGAGAGAAGGTGTCTAGGACGTTTATTCAGTTCCCATATGTATTGGAAACATGTGTTTTTTCTTTCTTTTCCATTTGAGCCACAGCAAAGAGTGGCCGAGTACAGCTGATGTTATAATAAATCCCATTGGAGAGAAAGCAACAGAAGGGAAGGTAAATGATATTTTCGCAATAATTATACAATAGTTCTCAGAAAATGGACTGCCCATGAATTTAAAAAACAAATGCACTATATTCAGTTATGCACAACAAACAGAGTCATACCAATAACTGATGTAGTACATGAGCAGGAGTCAGTAAATAGTGCAGAATGTTGCAAATTTTTGAATGTGTGCACTGATGAAAACTTGAACTAGAAGAAGCATGTTACTGAGCTCCACAGATAGTTAAGTTCTGCTACTTTTACTCTGCGTATAACTGCTAATATTGGAAACAAATGAATCAACTTCTTGACGTATTTTGCATATTTCCACTGTCGATTGCACAAAAGTAAGCAGTAAGAATATTATGTGGTGTCTGTCCACGGGCATCATGTAGGTACGTCTTCAAGGAGCTAGCCATTTTAACTGTGTCTTTACATAACATATATTACATGATGAAATTCCTCATAAATAATCCCTCACAATTTTAGAAAAGCAGTGATGTGCATACCTACAACATTAAAGGGAAATTGTATATTTCGAAGGACACTGATTATTTGCATGTCGTCAATTGCTTGCGACACCACCTCGTACATATGCATGTTAAGCACTGTCAGTTCAGTTACTGTAACAAACTTCATTAATGTGATTTGCTTGTGTGTTGTTTAGCTATCCGAGAAAGCAGCTTCCTAGGCGTGTTATATTATATCAGTGGGCAGAATACCACAGTCAGTGACTCAGAAAAGAGTTCAATACACAGTAACAAAACTTTTCGATCATTTCTCAAATAATAGAAAATGTCTGCCAAGTAGCAGATCGATCTTACGTCTAATTCAAAATTGACTGACTCTCTCACGTCCGCTCTGTAGCTCCAAGAGGTGGTTATTCAGTCTTACGATAGCTGGTCACATTAATGTTCAGAACCATGTATGTATCTGGTGTTTTAATCTGCGAGTGTATTTGTTCATAGTGTTAAAATAAGTTGTACACATTAAGCGTCTTTTAGTATGATCGGTGTATAGGTATCAGTCTCCCGATTGTGCCTTTTACTATTAAGAGCATACTTGTATGTGAGTATACCCCCTAAATACTGTCAACTTACATATTGTACATACACTATATTACTATTTCCCTTAGGGAATTAAATCCTACAAGTACTGTAGTTTCGTACTGCATAGAGGCAGAGACATCTCATATGTACAGGTCCGTTTTCTTGTACCCCGTTTGCTTTCAACCTAAGCGTGTTGTATCCCCAAAACGTTGCTGCAAGACAAAAGTAATGCTTTTAGTAAACGTAGGTGTAGCTTTCTTCACACAGACTTAAACGTCGATGATTCAAATGGCTCTGAGCACTATGGGACTTACCTTCTGAGGTCATCAGTCCCCTAGAACTTAGAACTACTTAAACCTAAATAACCTATGGACATCACACACATCCATACCCGAGGCAGGATTGAACCTGCGACCGCAGCGGTCGCGCGGCTCTAGACTGCATCGCCTAGAACCGCTCGGCCACCCCGGCCGGCTTAAACGTCGAAATATAAGTCGTTACTCATTTCCATTTTATTACTGTCAACGTTAATGTCCTTGCAACACGCATTATGTTCTGTTGCATACAACGTACAGAACGTTACACTTTTGTGACTGGCAAATATGCTCTCTTGCGCATGGGTTGGGAAACTGTCCCTAAAAGGCAGGAGAACCAGCAATGATCAATGGCATGAGGATGCAGAAGGCAATGGAAACCACTGCATTAAAGACACATAATGGGTATCTACAAGACATGTGGCCTTTAACTGAAAAAGTGTCATGATGATCTCTCCATTGGCAAAAGATTCTGAAACGGTCCCCCGTTCGGATCTCCGCAAGGGGACTGCCAAAGTGGAGGTGACGATGAGAAAAGGACTGAATAACCAACGACAGGATAACGTTCCATGAGTCGTGGCGTGGAATGTCAACAACTTGAACCTGGTAGGAAAGCTGGAAAATCTGTAAAGGGAAATTCTAAGACTCACTCTACATATAGTGGGAGGGGGGGTCAGTGAAGTGAAATGTAAAGAAGGCAAGGATTTCTGGTCAGATGAGTATAGGATAATATCAACAGCAGCAGAAATGGTGTAAGAGTATAATTCGTTATGAATAGAAAGCCAGGGCAGACAGTGATATATTGTTATTTTCATTATATTTTATTGTTTTATAGACAGTATTAGCAAAGGTTCTTAGTTTTCAAATGATATTTTGAAATGTCCATCGAAAATAAACAGGCATTGTGTGCGATTTGTCGTGTGGTAATATGTTGGAACTGAGCTGTGTCATATTTCTTGTTGCGTGCTCTTGAGTTCGTTGAAAGTCGCCATCTTTATATGCAGGTTCGTTCGCCAATCTCCCCAGCGTCTATCCAACTTAAAGTCGACATAGCGTACCTGAAACTTTCTGTAGTAATCAGAATGACTAGAAAGAGTAATATTTACGTTCGAGTCTCACCTAATAATTTATCAGAGATGACACTCGTTTATTTGTTCCTTGAATACAACTTTTACGTTTACTATCCAGTTGTAACACGCAATATTGACAATTATAAGTTCGTTTTGTTTTCATCAGAGCAAGAACAAAATAGGTGTCATCAACATTACATTCAACAACGGAGAGATAATGCAACGATAATGTTCACTTTTCTTATGCAAAGAGTAACGTTTTTGGTTCTTACACACAGCACCGTATCTGACACAGTTATTTCCGTAATGAAATGTGATATTACAGTGGTTTATTGCGAACAATTCAGTGATAGGGTTCATCTAATCAGAATCAACTGCAAAACAACACCGACAACAATATCTAAAGTACACTCCTGGAAATGGAAAAAAGAACACATTGACACCGGTGTGTCAGACCCACCATACTTGCTCCGGACACTGCGAGAGGGCTGTACAAGCAATGATCACACGCACGGCACAGCGGACACACCAGGAACCGCGGTGTTGGCCGTCGAATGGCGCTAGCTGCGCAGCATTTGTGCACCGCTGCCGTCAGTGTCAGCCAGTTTTCCGTGGCATACGGAGCTCCATCGCAGTCTTTAACACTGGTAGCATGCCACGACAGCGTGGACGTGATCCGTATGTGCAGTTGACGTACTTTGAGCGAGGGCGTATAGTGGGCATACGGGAGGCCGGGTGAACGTACCGCCGAATTGCTCAACACGTGGGGCGTGAGGTCTCCACAGTACATCGATGTTGTCGCCAGTGGTCGGCGGAAGGTGCACGTGCCCGTCGACCTGGGACCGGACCGCAGCGACGCACGGATGCACGCCAAGACCGTAGGATCCTACGCAGTGCCGTAGGGGACCGCACCGCCACTTCCCAGCAAATTAGGGACACTGTTGCTCCTGGGGTATCGGCGAGGACCATTCGCAACCGTCTCCATGAAGCTGGGCTACGGTCCCGCACACCGTTAGGCCGTCTTCCGCTCATGCCCCAACATCGTGCAGGCCGCCGCCAGTGGTGTCGCGACAGGCGTGAATGGAGGGACGAATGGAGACGTGTCGTCTTCAGCGATGAGAGTCGCTTCTGCCTTGGTGTCAATGATGGTCGTATGCGTGTTTGGCGCCGTGCAGGTGAGCGCCACAATCAGGACTGCATACGACCGAGGCACACAGGGCCAACACCCGGCATCATGGTGTGGGGAGCGATCTCCTACACTGGCCGTACACCACTGGTGATCGTCGAGGGGACACTGAATAGTGCACGGTACATCCAAACCGTCATCGAACCCATCGTCCTACCATTCCTAGACCGGCAAGGGAACTTGCTGTTCCAACAGGACAATGCACGTCCGCATGTATCCCGTGCCACCCAACGTGCTCTAGAAGGCGTAAGTCAACTACCCTGGCCAGCAAGATCTCCGGATCTGTCCCCCATTGAGCATGTTTGGGACTGGATGAAGCGTCGTCTCACGCGGTCTGCACGTCCAGCACGAACGCTGGTCCAACTGAGGCGCCAGGTGGAAATGGCATGGCAAGCCGTTCTACAGGACTACATCCAGCATCTCTACGATCGTCTCCATGGGAGAATAGCAGCCTGCATTGCTGCGAAAGGTGGATATACACTGTACTAGTGCCGACATTGTGCATGCTCTGTTGCCTGTGTCTATGTGCCTGTGGTTCTGTCAGTGTGATCATGTGATGTATCTGACCCCAGGAATGTGTCAATAAAGTTTCCCCTTCCTGGGACAATGAATTCACGGTGTTCTTATTTCAATTTCCAGGAGTGTATATAGGCCGTCGTCGCAAGTCGAGGATGAAGAGATACAGAGAGTATATGAGGATATTGAGCGGACAAAAGTACGTAAAGGGAGAAGATCTAATACTTATAGGGGATTGGAATGTGCTTGTAGAGGAGGGTATAGAAGAAAGGATTACGAGAGAATGTGGGTTTGGTAGTAGGAATGACAGAAGAGAAAGAGTAATTGAGTTGTGCAATAAATTTCAGCTACTAATAGCTAACAATCTCTTCAAGACTCAAAAGAGGAGGAAGTATACTCGGAAAAGGTCGGGAGATAACGGAAGATATCAGTTATATTGCATGTTTAATTCCCATCAACCACCAGAGTAATAGAGACGATAGCCTACCGTACAGGTATACTCCCTGTAGAGCAACCTCTTTTCAAATTGACTATAGACATTCCAGGGATGTGTTGTCGGTAGGCACCAGATAACCGATATAGGAAGTATATAGAGGAAGACACTCACCACTATCCAGTAGTTAACCACCCTGAGGAGGACCGCAGAAAGTCGGTGGAAACGATATAGTTGCTTTAGTGTTTTGTAATGATACAGACTAATTCCTAAGATTATTTTATTCAGAATGGCAGTGGTCGTGTAAGCTTGCAGACTTACATAAGATACATTCGTTTTGTAAATAAAAGCTGCTTTTTTCTTGCTGCAATGTATTTTATTCGTTCCAGACGTGTTCGCCTTTTACTTTAAGGCATCTTCAGAGGAATCTCAAATGATGCAGTTTGTTCCTAGCGTAAAAACATGAAAATATGGAAGAAAAACGTTTACAGGGTGAAAATGGCTTATTTCTCGTAAGTAAATTATAATGCGACCTCCAGCATGTAACCAGAAGAGAGGAAACGCAGACGCTAGCCGAAAACGCGAATAACTGTTACTAATCACTTATTTACGTAAAAAACAAGAACCGCACTATTTTAGAATCTACAGATATCGCATATCAAAACAAAACTGTATCATTCTAGATTTCACTAAAGATGCCTTAAAATAAAAGCGAAACGAGTCTGGAACAAACAAAATACATTGTAGCAACAAAAGGCTGTATTTATTTACAAACGAATATTTCTGCGCTGGATGCGGATGACGGCCACGCTAACGAACTTGTTACGTAAGACAAATTTTTTTATAGAGGATCTTTTTTAATAACTGACAGCTAAATTTGTTTAAGGGCCATCATATACACAAATCAGTGGAACATCTTTACTTAACATAATACGAAATTTATAATACAGGGCGGCACAGAGAAATTGGGACACTTGAAGTTGCTGTTGGCAGCCCTGTTTATTTTCAGTAATTGGGGGAGGGGGGGGGGGAGCTCCAAACTGTCGAGCAGTATTTAGTTACAGTGGAGCAGTACCCAACGTGTGGTCATCACTCGTGCTTAGTACTGTTTTGGTTCGGTGTGGCAACTGCACAAAGCTTGATTCGGCGTCACTAAGAGATCCCGCCGGAGTGGCCTAGAGGTTCTAGGTGCTACACAGTCTGGACCCGCGCGACCGCTACGGTCGCAGATTCGAATCCTACCTCGGGCATGGATGTGTGTGATGTCCTTACGTTAGTTATGTTTAAGTAGTTCTAAGTTCTACGGGACTGATGACCTCAGAAGTTAAGTCCCATAGTGCTCAGATCCATTTGAACCAGTAAAGTTCCTTCTTCAGACGCAATCAAAACGTGAGTTCGTAACTTTGAAGAGACTGATTCGGCTTTGGAAAAAAAGAGTAGTGGTCATGTATTACCCGCACAAGCTGCAGAAAACAATGATGCTGCACAAGCTGCAATAATATGGAGTCCTCGTCGTTCGATGGGAAGAACTGTCATTGCGGCTCGGACATCAGAGTGTGCAAATAGTACTTCATAGCCTTCATTTTCATCCTTAAAAATCTTCAGATTGATCAAGAACCTGAAACTTCTTTGTGTTTACTGAAACTGCTGAGTGCAACTGAACCTACTGTCCTGTTACTTATTTTTAACATTTCAACAATGATCTACGGAATTTTCCCTGACAATAACAGCTCAAACGTAACCTATTCATTTGTTACCCACAATATACAAGCTCAACGCAACCTGACTGCTCTACAATGACAACATCTCAAATAATTAACTCAAAAGAATGGCGCTGAATTGGAAGAAATCCTAAGAATACCCACAATTTTTCATAAGTCACTTACCTCACAGAAAATCTTCATAACACGAACTACAACAATTACAGCAAGCAGCAACTACAAGCATCTAAATAAAAGGATTCTAACTGCTATAGGCTCTAACTACTAGGACGTATACGGTTAGCAAAAGAAAGATTTTGTTGAAGAGCAAACAATGTATTTAGCAGATTTTATCTTATTCATGTGACATCCTGTTCGAAAAATTATATAGTCGTCAATAATTCCAATGCCCAAACATTACGAATTACATCCAACTTAAGTTTACAGTGCATGTCCTACCAGCACTGAGTCTCCACGAAGGACACGTCTTCAAGCCGTCCGCTCGCTAACTGCTAGTCTGTCCAACCACAGAGTCTCTTATTGAGGGCGCAGAGCGCTGTCAACGAAATTAATTACAGTCTATAGCGCTGCCAACATACAAACATATAAACAGGCTACTTACAAACTGAAACCTAATATTATGCATTGTTTTGTGAAAAACTCAATGAAAATGTTAACCATAGTTTTGAGTTTTGGAGCTTGGCTGTGTCAGGTACTGACAGGTGTGAACGTCACTGAACTATCCAGTTTCAGAAAACATCGTTCTTGTGCAACGCAGCTAGCTCTTTATTCGCACGAAGTAATGGCCGCTATCGACAGGAGATCCCAAGTTGATTCCGTATTTCTAGATTTCCGGAAAGCTTTTGACACCGTTCCTCACAAGCGACTTCTAATCAAGCTGCGGGCCTATGGGGTATCGTCTCAGTTGTGCTACTGGATTCGTGATTCGTGAAACATCGAGCTATCCCCAGTTTACTATTGAAGGTAAGTGCGGGAGGTAAAAACCGTAGAGGGGCACCAAGAGATGAATACATTAAGCAGGGCCGGCCGGTGTGGCCGAGCGGTTCTAGACGCTTCGGTCTAGAACCGTGCGACCGCTACGCTCGCAGGTTCGAATCCTGCCTCGGGCATGGATGTGAGTGATGTCCTTAGGTTAGTTAGGTTTAAGTAGTTCTAAGTTCTAGGGGACTGATGACCTCAGTGTTAAGTCCCATAGTGCTCAGAACCTTTTTTTTTTTTTTTTAACATTAAGCAGATTCAGAAGGATGTAGGTTGCAGTAGGTACTGGGAGATGAAGAGGCTTGCACATGATAGAGTAGCATTAAGAGCTGTGTCAAATCAGTATTTGGGTGGAAGACCGCAACAACAAACACCAACCACCGACAAGAGTTGGCTACCATTCAGTTACTAGAGCGCCACAGGCAATAAATTACCGATATGGTATTTTCTACCAATCACCCACTGGAGTTACCTTCCCATCAGCCGCCAGAGTAGCACAGGCAATAGCCCACAGCCATCCCCTGCATAGCAACCTCTCTTCAAATTCCCCAATGGTATCCCAGATACGTGACATCTACAGCCACTGTACAACCGAAACAAACGGTATATAGAGGAAGAATTCATAAGTATCCAGCAGTTAACCACCCTGATGAGAACCACAGCAAGTCGGTCGAAACGTCATCAGTTAACTTGCTTTAGTGTTTTACAATGACGCGGCCTAAAATGGTTCTAATGGCTGTGAGCACTATGGGACTTAACATCTGAGGTCATCAGTCCCCTAGACATAGAACTACTTAAACCTAACCAACCTAAGGACATCACACACATCCATGCCCGAGGCAGGATTCGAACCTGCGACCGCAGCAGCAGCACGGTTCCGGACTAAAGCGCCCAGAACTGCTCAGCCACAGCGGCCGGCTGACGCGGCCTAACATCCAAAATTATTTGTAACTTGTTGCACCTCCTACACGTACGCTTTGTGTACATTAGGTAACTGAGATGTTTGCTTGATGCTAAATGGGTGATATCTTTGTCTACTGGACTGTGTTTAGCCGCTTGGGATTCGCGGCGCGGTCTAAGGTGCTGCAGTCATGGACTGTGCGGCTGATCCCGGCGGAGGTTCGAGTCCTCCCTCGGGCATGGGTGTGTGTGTTTGTCCTTAGGATAATTTAGGTTAAGTAGTGTGTAAGCTTAGGGACTGATGGCGTTAGCAGTTAAGTCCCATAAGATTTCACACACATTTGAGCATTTTTTTGGACTGTGTTTACATTGCAAATAAAAACATTATACGTAACGCTTATGTTTATGGCCACAATTTACGTGGAGAAGTTTGTGAAATGTTTGTATGCCAATGTTATTTACATGAAATTGGAGTATGTGTACACCCTTCCAGAAATGTAGAAGGAAGAAAACAAGACGAAACGATAGTCTCTATAACATTTGTAAGTGCATATAACTCCTTTACTTCACATGTTAGCAATTCTTGCATATTAGCATATTTGTCCGTATTACACCGACCGGTCTCCGTGTCATCCTGTGCCATCGGCGTCATTCGCGTGGACTGTGGAGAGGCACGGGGTCAACACACCGGTCTCCCAGTCGTTGTCAGCGTCCCAGACATTGGAACCGCTAATTCTGACTCAAATGGCTTCTGAATTGGTATAACGAGGCTGAGCACATACTGTCCAGTCCTCTAATCAAGGGATAATCCCTGCCGGTACCAGGAATCGAACAAGTTTTCTCCGAATAGCTGTCAGAAATGCTGGCATCTAACCCACGGAGGCGAACTGCTGACGGATGTAATATTTTATTAAAGCAAGTGTAGTCGTCTGAAGCTAGGTATAACAACCAGAAACCGGAAATGGCAATAAAATAAAGATTTTTCAAGCTATTTGTAGCTGGTTACGTTCTTCATCAAGAGGTGATAATTGAGTAACGACATGGAGTTTAACAAGGTCCAATATGGATTAAAAAAACATGAAAGTAGGTGTCGTTTGACTTCTCATGCAAGCTTTTTCATTTTAGGTCAATTCGATGGCTTAAATGGCGATTTCGCTACTTAAGCATTCAAGTATTACGTAAACGGTCCGCCCCAGTAGCTGAGTGGTCAGCGTGACGGATTGCCGTCCTCTGGGCCCGGGTTCGATTCCCGGCTGGGTCGGAGATTTTCTCCGCTCAGGGACTGGGTGTTGTGTTGTGTTCATCATCATTTCATCCCCATCCGGCGTGCAGGTCGCCCAATGTGGCGCCGAATGTAATAAGACCTGCGATATGGCGGCCGGACCTGCCCCGCGAGGGGCCTCCCGGCCAATGACGCCAAACGCTCATTTCCATTTTCATTACGTAAACTGGGGGTGGAGGGGAGGGGGCAGACATGAAAGTAAGGGGAAGGGAATGGAAGGAATTATTGATGTCAGCTGCATCGGAATCAGCTGCGACGAGTGAAAATGTCTGCCGATTGGGATTCGAGCCCGGGGTCTGCTGCTTACGAGGCAGGCGAGGTCACCACTGCGCTACACGGTCACAGTGTTCATCGAAACTGGGCGGACTATCTCGGGACGACTAGGGGCCGACCCACATTCCCGACTGGCGCTACCTATCCGCAATCCCCTCGCATGGACTCCATGCTTGCTGCTTTGAGATTCCGCAATGAAACTGTGCATCTGCAGTGAAGGTAGTGATTGTCCATCACATGTCCAAAAAAGCACAGATGTCGCATTCATACAAAAGTATTCAGATAGCTTCTCATTTCATATTTTCACCTTTTCATGACACCAAAATCTGAGATAGTCACCAGGAATCGAACGCAGGACCTCTACGATAGCATCCAGCATCACTAAACACTGAACAATGAATGTGTCCGAATGCTGCAGCAAATGGTGAAAGTCTCTTTGTTCGAAAATAAGGACGTTCTCCAGAAGTGAGTTTCAGAGTCTCATTTAACTCGTCTCATACATTCTGCACTTGAGCTAAGTGTAATTACGTTAGACAAACAGCTTTCTAAGTTATTATTATTTTTGTAGCTTTATGAAAATCAGTTTAGTATGCTACAGCCGCTTGAAAATACTCGCTCCACCAACGCTGCTTATTGGCACCCACAAGCCCTGCCACACAAGCAATCAAGCTTACTCGCTCTTACAGGAGTTAGCTACAGCTGATTACTCGAATGATTGCAAAGATGTATCAAGACTTGTTAAGATGTAGCTTGGGGAGTCTTATTATCAAATTGTATTTCTAAAATCACGGAATTTGCTCGTAACTCATTCCAAACACAATATGATTTTTGGATGACTAACGTTTGTATGGCACCACTTCCATTCTAATTTTTGCATTGCACTATTTTACCTGACCATGGTGGGAGAAATCACGCATCAAGTGGGGTTACATAACGCATTGTAAGATGCTTAATTTTCTACCTTATGCCGTTCCTTTTTTCCCAATTTAATTTTGTTTTAGGCTTAATCTAAAAACATAGCATATCAGTGATGATGACGTTTAGTTTTGTGGAGCGCTCAACTGCGCGGTCACCAGCGCCCGTACAAGGTCCCAATTTTTATACAGTCCAGTTTTTTTTACACAGTCCAATCTATCCACCGTCACGAATTATGATGATGAAATGATGAGGACAACACAAACACCCAGTCTCCGGGCAGAGAAAATTCCCAACCCGGCCGGGAATCGAACCAGAGACCCCGTGATCCAGAGGCAGTAACGCTAACTACTAGACCACTAGCTACGGACATGTAACATATCAGTGTAAGCTATAGAAATAAATCACTAATTCCACTGTTGAACATGTTCAATCAAAACTAAAGAAATTCACTGTCTGCGTAAACATAGGCTGCATAAACAACTTCACTTCTATTGTGAGGGAAACGGTCGATTTCGTCCGCCCTTTTTTTATCAGTCTTCTGCCTGGTTTAATGAGACCTGCCACTTGTTCCCCTCCTGTGCCAACCTTTTCATGCCACAGTAGTTGTTGTACCTAATATCCACAGTTATTTGTTGGATATGCTCCAATATCTATCTTTACCCACAGTTTTACACCTTACACTTCCATTTAGTACCACGGAAGTTACTTCTTGAGATCCTAACATATGACGTGTTATCCTGCCTCTTCTTATTGTCAGTATTTTCCACGTGTTCATCACCTCATTTCTAATCAGTCCAGTTAATATTCAACTTTCTTCTCTAGCACCCCGTCTCTAACGCTTTGGTTCTCTTCGGTTTTTCCACTGCCCACGAATGACTTCCATACAATTTTGTGCTCCAGACGCACAGTCTCAGAATCTTGCCCCCTGAATTAAGATCTATGTTTGGTACTAGTAGAGTTGTTTTAGTGAGGAATACCATTTCTGCGTGAGCTAGTGTACTTTTTGTATCCTCGTTGCTTCGCCCGTCGTTAGTAATTTTGCTTCCGTGTTAGCATGATTCCTTCACTCCTTTTGGTCCCCAATTTTGACGCTAAGTCATCGCTAATTTCATTTCTCCTCATTACTTTCATCTTTCTTCGATTTACTTTCAATCCATATTCTGTAATGGTTAGACCGTTCATTCCATTCAACAGGTCTTCCTTCCTCACTTTTATGCCTCAAATGGCTCTGAGCACTATGCGACTTAACTTCTGAGGTCATCCGTCACCTAGAACTTAGAACTACTTAAACCTAACTAACCTAAGGACATCACACACATCCATGCCCGAGGCAGGATTCGAACCTGCGACCGTAGCGGTCGCTCGGCTCCAGACTGTAGCGCCTAGAACCGCACGGCCACTCCGGCCGGCTCCTCACTTTTACTGAGGATATTAGTGCCATCAGTGAATCTTATCATTGATATCCTTTCATGCTGGATTATAATCCCACTCCTAAACCTCTCTTTTACTTCCGTCATTGCAGTTCAGGTATGTTCAGAGTGAATACTTGTGACGAAAGATTACGTCACTGTCTTATACCCGTTATAAGACCAGCACTTCGTTCTTGGTCTTCCAGTATTATTCTTCCCTCTTCGTTATTGCACAAATTTGTATTATCCGTCTTCCCCTTTAGCTTACACCTATTTTCCGGAGAATTTCAAAGATGTTGCACCACTTTACATTGTCGAACGGTTTTCCTAGGTCGACATTACCATCCATCCATGTTGCTAAGTTGTGCTCCGTCTACAATGACGTCATCGTGCACGGCACGTCAATCTCTAACAATACCTCCTATTTGCAAAGACTCCGTATACAAACGTCACAAAAAAAATGAGCTAAACACGACCACAGCTCTTTGAAATTGAGATAAAAATAATATCGTGTATGCAAAGGAGCATCAATATCGTTGGAAAGTGTTTCCTCCAGTTTCCAACAGTCCACAAATCCGTCTACCATACATACAAGAGACACCTGTGACCTTGAACGCTCGAAGCCGCACGAAACCATTCTTGGACTAACACTCGATCATAAAAACAACAGTGGTCTGCTTCATTTCCATACAAAACGCCCCAATAGCGTAGCTGCAATACGAACGTGTCTCTCCGAATATTCGTATGCGGATTACTGTGTAGACTGTGTACAGTGGTATCATGAAGGGAATTAATCCTATGAATGTGGTCCAAATATTAGGAACAAAGTTGCGACGTGCTGAATATGGAAATTAAATCGAAGTCGAGGATAGAGAGTTCACGGGTACACCGTATTACAGAACATAACAATTCAGACATATAATGGGGATGACGCAGTAATACATGACGTTACGCTTGATAGATATACTGACTTTGAAAGACAGGAATAATATTAACCTTGAAGGTGACTGTTCAAGCGGTAAACGAGGTTCATCTCCAGAGTAACATGAATAGTCCACTCAAAGTCAGAACGAACTTACTCCACCCAAACAGTCGATGCCCAGTATATTTGAGATACTGATTACAGCGTACTAGAGAACATTTGAAAAGGCTATCATAATAGTGGTTTCAATTCCTATAGCAAACCAATGAGGTGCTGCAAGCGTATTAAAAGTAAATCAAATTGCAGATTAATTCCAAGTTATGTGTGTAGCGAGCTCGTTTGAAAGGAAGCAGACTGTCGCAACTACAAGCTATAAAAGAACCTGTAATATCACAATTTGACAGAGCAAGGTCGTATGGATGTACAATGCATCTGTAAATGTGGTCAGTAGAAGCGTCTAAAATAGTTGGCTTGGAAAATTTCAAAGCTTCGATCTCTTTTATTGACAATCTTAAGGCTGAATACGGCATTTCATCCTGGCATATTACTACCTCTGTCACACCTAACGACATAGAAGACGATCACGTACGTCAGATGGCACGACTATTTATAACAGAGCAAGATGTGGAGAAAGGAAATATTTGGTACAGTGACCAGAGTCAATTCCAGTATGAAATATCAACATCTACACTGTATCACAGAGGATAGAAGAAAACTGCAGCTATGGTGTTGCAGTCTATGTATAGCTGTATCCACAAATACACAATTAATGTGGTTTTATCAACGACAGGGTCCGCAGCTCGTGGCCTTGCGGTAGCACGAGGTCCCGGGTTCGATTCCTGGCAGGGTCAAGGATTTTCTCTGCCTCGTGATGACTGGGTGTTGTGTGTCTTTCGTCATCACTGACTCGCAAGTCACCGAAGTGGTGTCAACTAAAAGGACTTGCAATACTGCGGCCGAACTTCCCCTCATGGGGCCTCCCGGCCAACAATGCCATACGATCATTTCATTTCATCAAGGACAGGCAGACTAGCAAACAAGTTGTACATCCTTTTTGCACGATGCACAAGGCTCTTTCGGTCCCAAATATTTCAAAGAAACTTAAATAACCTCCCCACGAAACATTCAGGTGGAGGCAAGCAAAAGTGGAAAAAGACTAAAGAAACGTATGAGACGTTTTCTAACTCAGTCCTTGGCGAACATGTAACAAGTGAAAAGAGGTTACTACTGTGTGATTCCTGCTCAGTTCATGCGAATCGTGCCCTTTTAGATGTAAGTTTTCAAACAAAGATGTTATTCCGAGGATATTGCCACCGAAACCAAGAAAATATTGCCAACCCCTTGATGATTACTTCTTTCGGCAATATAAGCTCTATATCAGAAGAAGTGCTATTTTGTAAGACTGCTAATGTGCCGAATCAAAAAGTGAAGATACATGATCGTTATTTTATCATCAAATCCCCCACTCCGTGATTTGTAACCAAGTTTCTGCTCCAAAGTATACGCGTATGTTGCAATATGCTTAGCGAAAGGCAGATTATGATATCGGCATACCCATTTGATGATGTAATTAATGTGGCTTTTGATATTGCACTGTGTGATTGGAAAAGTGATTTTGATGTAATAACAAGGCTTTAGTGAGGCATGTACATTGTTCTCTTCCACTTTATTTTAACCATTTCATCGAAATGCTACATCTGCACTATGAGGAGTAATATAAGAACTATCAGGTGTGTAGGATATGTGTATTTTGCGGTACTATAATTGCTTTAAGCAGAGGGTTTTTTGTACTGTTGATCGACAATGTAATGATACACTGTCAGTGAATAACGTGTAATTTCCCTCCTATGGTACAGATATCTGTTACTTTGGCTCTGAGCACTATGGGACTTAACAGCTATGGTCATCAGTCCCCTAGAACTTAGAACTACTTAAATCTAACTAACCTAAGGACATCACACAACACCCAGTCATCACGAGGCACAGAAAATCCCTGACCCCGCCGGGAATCGAACCCGGGAACCCGGGCGCGGGAAGCGAGAACGCTACCGCACGACCACGAGCTGCGGACTATCTGTTACTTTGTTTCACTTTATTAAAATGTCATTTGTGGTAGAATGCAACATTTTGCATGGAAATGACTCGGGACACTATTTGTTTTACGATCGAATGTTATTCTAAGCATAGTTTCGTGCGGTTCCTAGCGTTTGAGGTCATAGTTGTCTCTAGTTAAACGCATCTCCAACCCCGAAATTAATCGGAAGAACCAACCGAGAGACGTGTGGAAGCTACAAATTGTAGAAGGAGACAAAGTGATGAATACAATAAGCACATACAAATGGCTGTATGTGGCAGTGAAGATGAAGAGACTTCACAGAATAGAGCAGTGTAGAGAGCTGCACCGAACCTGCCTTCGAGCTGAGGACCACAACAACAACAACAACAACAATACGAACAACAACAGTAATATGAGGAATTGAGTCCGCCTTGATGCAAAACACTTTGTTATTCGTTTATTTCTTTATTATCCCAAACTAGTTTCGGGGACGAATATCACCATCATCAGTGGGGTTTCTTAATCTAAAACATAAAGAAAATGGTATGGTTGTACAAACACAATAAAACATTATTACATTTTTACAAATTGTCTTTTGAAAATATAGTTTTATATTGATACTTTCATACTACCTTATTTATTGTATGCTTCAGCATGTTTTAAGCAATTATTGGTGCGGTTTGTGACATATTTTCTGTGCTCTTTTTTCTGTTGCCGTCTTTTTATTTAACGAACATCATGTCATCTGCAGCCATGTGAGCGGCTGCTAGTAAACAAATACTCAAAGGTGAACTTCGTATGTCAGCAGTATATACTTGGGGTTGTGGTAGTGTTTTGGAAGACAGTTATTTTGGTGTGTATTTAGCTGTTGCTTAGCTATTAGTGTACTCGCGTTCGTTGGATGGCGTGTGGCTGCTTTTTACACAGAAAAACAAAACTTTTGCACTTTGTTTCTGATACAGAATATTACGCCATCCTACTGTTCGCGTGTGTCGCGAGAGGCGTATCGCATGTGGTGAGAAAGGCTATGAAAAACTGTAGATCGAATTACGACGAATTCTGTTCATTATTTATGTCTCTGTGTGTGATGGGGAAGTGGTTCTTCTGCGTGTGTGTGCTTTCTGTTCTGTGTCCATGGTCAGTTCTCTCAGAGCGGCGAAGAGTGTGTTGTTGCAGAGTGTTGTGTTTTCATTTATTACATTTTTCCCTTCGATTATAGCCTATTGTATGTGGTAATTTTCTTCTATTGTTAGTTGCCGGTATAGACTGTTCCTGTTTCTCAGAATGCGTAGATCGTTTTCGATATTAGTGGGGTTATGGTTTTTGTTCATTAGATCTGCAAAAGTTGAAAGTGTGCTGTCACTTCTTAGAGCTCTCATGTGCTCTGTGTACCTCGTTCGGAAATTTCTGCTTGTTTGTCCTATGTAGTGGGCCCACTACATACCATTTTCTGTATGTTTTAGATTAAAAAACCCCACTGATGATGGTGATATTTGTCGCCGAAACTAGTTTGGGATAATGAAGAAATAAACGAATAACAAGAGGTTTTGCATCAAGGCGGACTCAATTTCTGATATTACTGTTTTTCTATGCAAACGCGGACCAAATAGAAGAGTTCCAAGATAATATTATTAAGAACAACAACAATAGTAAACAACTCCACTTAATCAAAGGAGTGCGCTATTTTATTTTGGCTCCATTAGCGTCGTGCTACGGCAATGAGATGCGAGGATATCAATGTTTACCAGGACTGCACAATTGTAGCTAGAAACGAACAAATAACTGAAACTTACTGGCAGACTGAAACTGTGTACCGGACCGAGACTCGAACGA
This sequence comes from Schistocerca americana, assembly GCF_021461395.2. Taxonomy (NCBI): domain Eukaryota; kingdom Metazoa; phylum Arthropoda; class Insecta; order Orthoptera; family Acrididae; genus Schistocerca; species Schistocerca americana. The sequence goes on from NC_060124.1 coordinate 316,547,496, forward strand.
AGGACCTTTCCATTTAGCGGGCAAGTGCTCCACCAACTGGGCTACCACAAGCATGATTCACGACCCCTCTTCATAGCTATACTTCCGCCAGTAGCTCGTCTCCCACCTTCCCCATATCCTTTCTTCCACGAGTGCTTTTAGTGGAGGGCTCTCAGGAGAATTTCTGTCAAGTTGGGGAGATAGGAGACAAGATACTGTTGGAGGTACAGCTGTAAGGGATGGTGGTGAGGCGTGCCTGCGTAGCTCAGTTGGTAGAACACTTTCCCTCCACAGGAAAAGATCCCGAGTTCGAGTCTCGGTCTGGCACTTTTAATCCGCCAGGAAGCTCCATAAAAGCGGCACCCCGCTGCAGAATGAAAATTTCATTCTGAATACAAATAAGTTGTGTAGGCAACTTTTTTTTTTTGCTAGGAGATAATTAAAACTTTATGACTGCCCCTGGTAGAGACCAGAGCAGCAGACGGGTGGCGTTGTGTGGTTCGGACTTCCGGGTGGCGGGTGGCGCGCCTGCTGGGTGCCTACGTGCCAACAGCCACGCGCTCGAGCCGTGCCGCAGAACGCGCGGTCCAACCTGCACGTTCCCTCCTCTTCTCTCTTCTCCCACAATGAATGCTTTCTTTCACGTTTACGTTCCAGATTGTCTGTCTGTTGTCAACCTCTACATCATCTACATACATACTCCGCAATCCACCATACGGTGCGTGGCGGAGGGTAACTCGTACCACAACTACCGTCTTCTCTCCCTGTTCCACTCCAAACAGAACGAGGGAAAAATGACTGCCTATATGCCTCTGTATGAGCCCTAATCCCTCTTATCTTATCTTTGTGGTCTTTCCGCAAAATGGAAGTTGGCGGCAGTAAAATTGTACTGCAGTCAGCCTCAAATGCTGGTTCTCTAAATTTCCTCAGTAGCGATTCACGAAAAGAACGCCCCCTTTCCTCCAGAGACTCCCACCAGATTTCCTGAAGCATTTCCGTAACACTCGCGTGATGATCAGACCTACCAGTAACAAATCTAGCAGCCCACCTCTGAATTGCTTCTATGTCCTCCCTCAATCCGACCTGATAGGGATCCCAAACGCTCGAGCAGTTCTCAAGAATAGGTCGTATTAGTATTTTATAAGCGGTCTCCTTTACAGATGAACCACATCTTCCCAAAATTCTACCAATGAACCGAAGACGACTATCTGCCTTCCCCACAACCATTACATGCTTGTCCCACTTCATATCGCTCTGCAATGTTACGCCCAAATATTTAATCGACGTGACTGTGCCAAGCGCTACACTACTAATGGAGTATTAAACATTACAGGATTCTTTTTCCTATTCATCTACATTAATTTACATTTATCTATATTTAGAGTTAGCTGCCATTCTTTACACCAATCATAAATCCTGTCCAAGTCATCTTGTATCCTCCTACAGTCACTCAACGACGACACCTTCCTGTACACCACAGCATCATCGGCAAACAGCCGCACATTGCTATCCACCTTATCCAAAAGATCATTTATGTAGATAGAAAGCAACAGCGGACCTACCACACTTCCCTGGGCACTCCAGATGATACCCTCACCTCCGATGAACACTCACCATCGAGGACAACGTACTGGGTTCTATTACTTAAGAAGTCTTCGAGCCACTCACATATTTGGGAACCAATCCCATATGTTCGTACCTTAGTTAGGAGTCTGTAGTGGGGTACCGAGTCAAACGCTTTCCGGAAGTCAAGGAATATCACATCCGTCTGATATCCTTCACCCATGGTTCACAAGATATCATGTGAAAAGAGGGCGAGTTGCGTATCGCAGGAGCGATGCTTTCTAAAGCCGTGCTGATGCATGGATGCAGCTTCTCTGTCTGAGAATATGTTCGAGAATCCTATAACAAACCGATGTTAAGGATATTGGTCTGTAATTTTGAGGATCCGTCCTCCTACCCATCTTATATACAGGCGTCACCTGCGCTTTTTTCCAGTCGCTCGGGACTTTACGTTGGGCAAGAGATTCGCGATAAATGCAAGCTAAGTAAGGAGCCAATGCAGTACTCTCTATAAAACCGAATTGGAATCCCATCAGGACCTGGGGATTTATTTATTTTCCACCCATTCAGCTGCTTCACAACCGCAGGGATGTCTATCACTATGTCCTCCATGCGGGAATCTGTACGAGACTCGAACGGCGGTATGTTTGTACGTCCCTCCTGCGTGAAAGATTTCTCAAATGCTAAATTTAAAATTTCGGCTTTCGTTTTGCTGTCTTCCGTTGCTAGGCCAGACTGATCAGTGAGTGACTGGATGGAAGCCTTCGACCCGCTTACCGATTTTACGTAAGACCAAAATTTCCTTGGGTTTTCAGCAAGATATTTTGCTAAGTTATGACGGTGGTAGTGGATGTATGCATCCCGCATCGCTCTTTTTACAGCAACACGAATATCTACTAACTTTTGCCTGTCCTCATTCTCCCGATCTTTCTTGTACCGCGAGTGCAACTGCTTTTGCTTCCTGAGCATTCTCCGAATGGCGCTATTAAACCACGGTGGGTCTTTTCCGTCCGTAACCCACTTTTTCGAAACATACTTCTTCAATGCGTGATTTACAATGTGTTTAAAATTTGCCCATAATTCGTCCATCGTACCGGAAGTAAATGAAATCGATTCATTTACTAAGTGGGATGCTAATAACTGCTTATCTGCTCTTTCTAGTAAGAATACTGTCCTAGCCTTCTTGACCGACTTTTTAACTTCCGTAACCATAGTCTCAATGACAACATCATGATCACTAATCCCTGTCTCAACACTGACACCGTCGATGAGGTCTGGTCTGTTCGTGGCTACCAGATCACGTTGCTACGCGAATAAGTTGAAATGCAACGAGGATGCAGAGAGACAAAAAGAGGCATCGTTGCAGCTACGTGCAGTCCTACATCTGTATAACATGCAGGGTGCCAGGGACAAATGGTCAATGTTCAGCGATATGACAGCAAGTATCGTTCGAACCAATTAAGTCTACTAAACATGGGCTCCAAAATGTGTACCTTAAGGGTTCATTCTCCTCAGTTACCCTATAAAATAAGCAGTTTTTACGATTTTTTGACTAATGGATCAATCAATGTGAATCTCTTTGGACATTATTTACTGATCCTTGGACATCATTTTCTGAATTTTTTTTTTAAATTCAGTCTTCATTAAGTCCCTCATCTGAGGAGTTAAAGCTGCTCTGTCCACAATGATGTGTGTCCATACACAGTGAATGTGAAGCTGACAGAATGGATTGTGGGCACACTAATAAAAACATATTGGTTGAATTACTCCTCAGACCTATCCACAATGAGTAAAATAATTTTAATTTATTCCTCAGTTATTGCAAAAAGCTTGACCGAACACACATGTGCTACTACTCCGTGTTCAAAATCCCGCCGATCAAGTACATTGTTTGTTATTTCTTATTTCAGATGTAAATGTCGGTGACCAGGGCCTCCCGTCGGGTAGACCGTTCGCCGGGTGCAAGTCTTTCGATTTGACGCCACTTCGGCGACTTGCGCGCCGATGGGGATGAAATGATGATGATTAGACAACACAAGACCCAATCCCTGGGCGGAGAAAATCTCCGACCGAGCCCGGAATCGAACCCAGGCCGTTAGGATTCACATTCTGATGCGCTAACCGCTCAGCTATCGGGAACAAATAAGACTTGCAGACTGCAGGACGTCCGTCGAGGGCACACCTCATTTTGGGCAGAATAACTTCCGCTCGTCGGATGAGGGGCTTAATGACGACTGAATTTCTTAAAAAAAAATGCTGTCCATAAATCAATAAATAATGTGCAGAACGATTTACGTTCATTGCTTCATTAGTTTATACGAGTCCCTGTGTCGTTCCGAAGTACGTTGCAATATTCCTACGGACATGCAGACGTGTCCAGCCACAGCGAAATAACTAACGAAGTGAGTAGAAAAGATGGTAAGGCGACCGTTCGTGATAAGCGGGAAATCGTATTCGCGTCACGCTTCGCCACAAATTTTCATTGTCGTCATCCCATTACACAGCTGATGGTTGTCCACATTCGCAACTGCGAAAACACGTCGCGTTTCATTAAATTTTTCTAAAAAAAAATCGCTTATATTCTGGGCTGATAGGAGAACGGGTCCATAAGGCAGCAATTCTCAACATGTGGGGAGCGCCATCCTAGGGAGCAAATAAAAATATATTTAAAAATTGATTAATTTTCTAAATAAAAAGAAAATCAAAGTACACTACTGGCCATTAAAATTGCTACACCACTTACATGCCCTGATACAGACGCGAAATTTAACCGACAGGAAGAAGATGCTGTGATATGCAAATGATTAGCTTTTCACAGCATTCACACAAGGTTGGCGCCGGTGGCGACACCTACAACGTGCTGACATGAGGAAAGTTTCCAACCGATTTCTCATACACAAACAGCAGTTGACCAGCGTTGCCTGGTGAAACGTTGTTGTGATGCCTCATGTAAGGAGCAGAAATGCGTACCATCACGTTTCCGACTTTGATAAAGGTCGAATTGTAGCCTAACGCGATTGCGGTTTATCGTATCGCGACACTGCTGCTTGCGTTGGTCGAGATCCAAAGACTGTTAGCTGAATATCGAATCGGTGGGTTCAGGAGGGGAATAAGGAACGCCGTGCTGGATCCCAATGGCCTCGTATCACTAGTAGCCGAGATGACAGGCATCTTATCCGCATGGCTGTAACGGATCGTGTAGCCACGTCTCGATCCCTGAGTCAACAGATGGGGACGTTTGCAAGACAACACCCATCTGCACGAACAGTTCGACGACGTTTGCACCAGCATGGACTATCAGCTAGGAGACCATGGCTGCGGTTACTCTTGATGCTGCATCACAGACAGGAGCGCCTGCGATGGTGTACTCAACGACAAACCTGGGTGCACGAATGGCAAAAAGGTCATTTTTTCGGATGAATCTAGGTTCTGTTTACAGCATCATGATGGTCGCATCCGTGTTTGGCGACATCGCGGTGAACGTACATTGGAAGCGTGTATTCGTCATCGCCGTACTGGCGTATCACCCAGCGTGATGGTATGGGGTGCCATTGGTTACACGTCTCGGTCACCTCTTGTTCGCATTGACGGCACTTTGAACAGTGGACGCTACATTTCAGATGTGTTACGACCCATAGCTCTACCCACATTTGAGCCCTGCGAAACCCGACATTTCAGCAGGATAATGCACGACCACATGTTGCATGTCCTGTACGGGCCTGTCTGGATACAGAAAATGTTCGACTGGTGCCCTGGCCAGCACATTCTCCAGATCTCTCACGATTTGAAAACGTCTGGTCAATGGGGACCGAGCAGCTGGCTCGTCACAATACGCCAGTCACTACTCTTGATGAACTGTGGTATCGTGTTGAAGCTGTATGAGCAGCTGTACCTGTACACGCCATCCAAGTTCTGTTTGACTCAATGACCAGGCGTATCAAGGCCGTTATTACGGCCAGAGGTGGTTGTTCTGGGTACTGATTTCTCAGGGTCTATGTACCCAAACTGCGTGAAAATGTAATCACATGTCAGTTCTAGTATAATATATTTGTCCAATGAATACCCGTTTATCATCTGCATTTCATCTTGGTGTAGCAATTTTAATGGCCAGTAGTGTACTTTCTGACATGATAAAAATAAAATTCACATTTACACTGACACTTATAGTGTAAGTAGGCTGTTTAGGTTTTTTTATTGGTAACGCCACGTAGCGCTCTGTATGAACATCACTGGCTGTGCTGTGTGCAGTCTGCGGCTGGTCTGCATTGTTGGAATTTGCTATTGTAGTGTTGAGCAGTTGGCTGTTAACAGCGCGTAGCGTTGCGCAGTTGGAGGTGAGCCGCCAGCAGTGGTGGATGTGGGGAGTGAGATGGCGGAGTTTTGAGAGCGGATGATCTGGACAGAGACAGTCAATTTGTAAGACTGGATGTCATGAACTGATATATATATTATGACTTTTGAACACTATTAAGGTAAATACATTGTTTGTTCTCTATCAAAATCTTTCATTTGCTAACTATGCCTATTAGTAGTTAGTGCCTTCAGTAGTTAGAATCTTTTATTTAGCTGGCAGTATTGGCGTTCGCTTTATTGCAGTAGTTCGAGTAGCGACGATTTTTGTGAGGTAAGAATTCATGAAAGGAATAGGTTATTGTTAGTCAGGGCCATTCTTTTGTAGGGATTATTAAAAGTCAGATTGCGTTGCGCTAAAAAAATTGTGTGTCAGTTTAGTGTTGATCAGAATAAGTAAAGAGAGTAATGTCTGAGTACGTTCAGTTCTGCTCAGCTGTTTGAAAATGAAATAATGTAAGAGGTTTATCAGCACAGTAATTCATTAATTTTTCTAAGGGTACGTTTCATATGTCGACCCTTGGCCGAGGATACCTCACTGGAATCTTCTGATTTTTTCTTGTAGTTTGTGTAATTAGTGTAGCTTTTGTTTATTGCTAGCTCGTAATCGTAGAGAGAATCTCCTTTGCAATTGCAGTCTTTCGTTGTTGTACAGTAAAACAGTTGTGGCATGCATGTAGCTTTGCACTAAGTATTTCGCAGCTGCGCTTGCGATTATCTAGATATTATTTTCAGTGCTATGTTAATGTGTTTTCTTATTTTGGCTCTTCAAATTGTGCTTTTCTGTGTTATCGTGTGAAATATTATGACAATAATGGCGTGTGAAAAACGTAACATTAGGCTCCAAAGTAAACTGAGAAATGACAGTGAAGACGAAAGCAGTGTGCTAGCACCACCGTGTAATGAATTATTTAATGTTCAAAGCAATAATTTGGTAATTGTGCATAGGGAAATGGAGCGGGCTGCAAGTAATGGTGTAGACAGTGAAACAATTAGTGAACAGGGAATCATTATCGATCGATCGGTCGGCAACAGCTCGCCTCAGGATTCCGAAATGACAGGACACAATATTGAAAATACGGTAGATTCAGGTTTTTCGTCCTCACCGTTTTCCCAAATAAGTCAAGACACATTTTCTGCTTGTCAAAATGTGAATGTTGCCGGTGCAACTGCACTGCCGAAAAGCGCTGAGGAACAAGTTTCAGACACCAGTGCATTGTTATTACAATTAATACAACAAATGGGACAAAATCTTCAAAAGTTAGACACAATGGAACAAAATCAGAGATAAACACAGCAAAAGCTTCAAAAGTTAGACACAATGGAACAAAATCTTCGAAAGTTAGACACCACGCTTGAACAAACACGTGAAGATTTAACTACTGAGTTACATAACATCGAATCGAAATGTCAAAAAGTCTGTAATGACGTAAAAACACAAATTTGTGAGTATTTTCAACCTATTTTTTCGCGGCATGAAAATGCATTACAGAATCACGAAGCAGCCATAAAAGAACTGCAAACTATTGTTCATGAAAGTCACGAGACCTTGCGGGCTAAAATTGACTCAATTGCATCTACCGATTAGATTACGCTACTTGCATAAACTCAGGAAAACTTAAGGAACACAGTAGATACTCTGAAAATTGGTTCAGAAAGACACATGAAGGAAATTAGTTCATTATCAGAGAAAGTAGTCGAACTTTCGGATCAGCTAAATAATTTATCTACGAAGGTAGATGATAATCTGAATGACACAAGACCTTTTCATCATCTTTAATGATACAGAAGAGTAAGAACAAATTAGAAAATTCAAAGAGAATCAAAATCAAATCAATACACAGTACAAAAGAGAAATCCGGGAAGTACAAGATCAGTTGGCACAAGTAATATAAGAATTACATGACACTTGCGCTCCAATACGGGAGGAGGGACATAGAAATACGGAACAGCCACAAAATAATAACACAGGGCACTTCGGAAATTATGAAAGAAATTGGCAAGGCGCATTGAATTTTGAGATGGAACCGCCGAAACGAAGTAACAATGACCGATATGCGACTTGCCGACACGATGATTTTGACTATAAGCTGTTTATTACTACACGTAAATTCAAAACATTTAAGAATTCCGGCAACGACATTCATCCACAAGCGTGGCTTCATCAATTCTCTCATTATTTTCCTCCCAACTGGTCATTAGAGCACAGGTTAGAATTTATGTGTGGCTACTTAGAGAATGAACCAGCTGTAAGAATGCAATCAGTCATTCACGACTGTCACAGTGAAGGAGAATTTCGTCATGCCTTCCTATCAGCATATTGGTCTCAAGCTACACAAGACCGAGTAAAACATAGCATCATAATGATGAAACATTTCGAACAATCTGAATTTTCCGGTCTTGTCAAATATTTCGAAGACATGTTACATAAGAATCAGTATCTTTCAAACCCATACAGCCCCTCAGAACTCATCCGCATTTACTTAATCAAATTGCCTGAACATTTACGACATATTATTTTGGCAGGACGTTGCAAAGACGACATTGAAGCTTTTCAGGGACTCTTACAAGAATTGGAAATTGAAATTGACAATTGCTGGACGCGAAAACAGGAACACAACAATTACAGGTCACATCCGTCACAATTCCGCCATGAAAGGACACGACAGGGCTATTCTTACAACGCAAATTGTGACCAAAACAGACACCACCCGTGTGACAACCGTCGGCAGAGTAGTAATAATTTCAGAGAAAGATCGCATTACCATAGTAATGAATGCGGCAGAGACAACCATAGAAACAGACAATATGGGAACCAAAACAATTATTATCAATGGAGACAGAATAACTTCAGACATAATGGTCCTCCACGCAGTTACGACTCAGGGAGAAGTTCTCCACCGGGTGACCGACAAGAAATTAATTACAGAAATTACCGACATGACGACAGACGATATAATCGTAACGACAGACCTGAATTGCATCAGAACTGGCGGAATTCAAACAGGGCAGGGCCCTCTTGACAAGGTGAATTTGTAGAAGTTAGGTCTCCTAATCCCAATAACGACGCGCGCCAACAAAGAGACAGACAATGACTTGCACCGCAGGCAGCCAAGTGCGCCGGTTGGCTCAGCGAAAAATAACATAGACGCTAAGCTTGGGAAAAATTTTAGCATTCCTTACCGACATGTACAATATGATAATTACTTTGAATCTGGAACTCTGCCCACTAGAAAGGGCAAAGGATTGCACCACATTTCACTTGTAAAACAGTTTCTTGAGAGATAATCTGCTTTTTAACTTAGCCTTTGCCATAAAATTTTTAACTTCACGCTACTAGTACAATTTGTCACACTGAAAAACTGTTAACATGCAACAATGTCTTGAAGTTAACTATCCAGTCTAGAACATAGGGAACATATTTAGACAGTAATTACGAATGCATTGTTATAGTGAACAGACGAGACAGTGTTATTGTGTGTGTACATTCTTGCTTGTTAGTTGTAGGATTACGTAATGACTATAAGGCTCACATACTTAGAACATTTACTGCTACTGCTAATGAGATTTTAATGCAACATTTTGGTTTACTTGTAAGTACATTATGGATTTAAAGTACTTTCTGAGAGATATCAGATGACTCAGTGGTTAGTTTATTTGACAGCTACATGATTATATCGTGACGCTACTAATGTGTGACACAATTTACGTTGTTGCTTTTGCGGTGTATCTGTTTTATATCTGCACAGTTTTTCTGAATTCTTCTGGAAAGGAAAACATGTTTTAGTAGTAACATTTGTGGTATAGCTACAATGAGACAGCCTTTTTCGTAGCACTACAGTACATTACAGTATAGTACTTTCTTGATGACAGTACCATACGTAATAACTACGATATCTATACGCATAGCATTTCACTTTTGTTTATTACGAGGTAAGTACATTGACTTCTACAGAACTTTGCTTATGGACGACGATAATTACGACACTTGGCCTATTTTTACCCTTAAGTAATGACAGAGATTATCTTACAACAACACGCACAGTTTAGCGCTACAGTACACGTATTTGAGTGATTAATTTTGTACTTAAAACATTTATTTTTAAAGATTTTTGAATTACAAAGATACAAAGGTTTTGCGTGATACATTTCATTCCATTGCTGTAATCTCTAACACCTGACAGTATAATTATATTAATTCTCAGGGAGGTACACACTTACTTTGTGTACCATGTGTTTGGCAAGCACAAGGAGCCCTAGCTAATATGGTATTTGCTTATACAACTTTACACATCGGTGCCATATTTCTCTAACAGAGAAACAAACATTTTTTTTACTACGTCAGTGATATATGTTTACGCAATTACACAGTTGGATAACTTCACACTTAAGAAATTGTATTTTGTCTGTACTTTGTGAACTGTTCATATTTGTTTGGAACCATTGTGATACTATGAGAGCTTTGAATGATGTACTTGGTATGGGATCATGATTTTTGAAGTATGTTTGAGCTAGATGATTTTATTGAAGGTTTTGAAATTATTGCAGAAAGCTACGACGATTTTGAGATTTGACTGAGGTGTTATGATGTTATTATTATGATGACGATGTGTATTATGCTGTTAAGGTATGTTTATGATCAATAAGCTGATGCTATATGAGGAATTTATTATGATGAAATATTGAAGAGGTGTCGACAAATATGTATATGTGTAATAAGGTAACGGTTAATGAGTGGTGGTTAGGGACTCAGATTTGTGAAAACGGATGTTGGAAACCAAGAATCTTACTTTATGAGTTATGAAATGTGTAAATGCCTGAATGTATCACAATGCCGACGAAAATTTTTTGGACACTGTTATATATGAGATTTTGTTTCTGCACACTTCTGATGTAAATTTCTAACCGTTGAATTTTTTTTATTTTGTATCAAACTGTCACTGTAGCGGAAACTGATGTCGTAAATATTTCGGTAAGAAAGCTAAGTGACCTTGACATAATGCGTTATGGGCGCCCTGCTGTGCAACCTGCCTGGAGAAAAGGCTATTAGGTGGAGAAAAAAAAGAAGAAAACCATTAACCTCAATATTGACATTACTTTGTAGAAAGCATCGCAAATACGACACTTTCTGATATTTACTGAAATTACTAATGAAACGATGAGAAACATTTCACAGCTATTGTCTTGCTAGTTGAGAGATTTTTTACTGCCTTATGAAATGCCATATGGCTAGTGAATGATGATTCACCCCTTGCTTTATGTATTTATTTGCTCATATTTAATATCTACTTTCTAGCTGCACTGCAGCATTGGATAAAATAAAATTTAATAATGTACTAATATAGATATTTTATGCCTACAGATCCAGTAATAATAATTTTATGATCTACTTCCAAAAAAACGAGGGAGCACAAAAAGACATTTCCCTTCACAGGAATTGCATATATAATTTTTGTCAATGACTGGGTAACTAGTTTCATAAAGTAAGTCAAGGTGATGCATCACTCTAGTATTAAGATGTGACATAGTTGTTAGACATTTCCTGTTTTTATGTAATATTTTTTCTGCTTGAGCTTTGTCGTGTTTAGGTATAAGTTATAGCATTTGCTGCTGCTCTTTGCCAGGCATAGTGCTATATTACTCTGTATTACTCTGTCACGCCAGTTTTACTACTGATCTATTTTTCTTGTTTGCTGCACATTGCCTTATATTAGTTGTATGTTGCATTTGCTTTGCTAATTTAGATATACAGCTGCTTGTTTTGCCAATTTCCATTTCTGTTTGTGTTAATTGTTTTGTACTGCTGCATTGCCTCGTCCCTTAGTATATATATAGCTGAGCTCAGTAGATTTAAGTTAACTTAAGAGGGGGTAGACTATATAAGAAACTGACTATGGAGAATAGGGAAAGAATGCATTGAGAAGTTATATGAAATAGATTTGGGCAAACATGAGTATTGTACAATGAAGGATAATTATTTTAAAAGAGGATTGATAGAATACAGAAAGCAGGTATAGATAGGACTTTTTGGGGATAATGATGAATGAAGGGCGATCTCCAAGAAGTAAAGAAAGTTTTGTTTGCAAAATACTGCAGTAAAACAAACCCTGTCCTTTCCTTTTGTATTATTCCGCTACGTGTTTGTGTACCCTTGTGTATTTGTGTTCTTCCTGTCTTTAGGTGTTTAGCTAATAGGGGTACCCGTGGTCTGGGGGTAGCGTCTTTGATTCATAATCAAAATGTCTTCGGTCCCGGGTTCGATCCCCACCACTGCCTAAATTTTGATAAATAATCAGCATTGGCGGCCGAAGACTTCCGGCATAAGAAGTCAGCCTCATTCCACCAACGGCCTTGTCAAAGAGGGCGGAGGAGAGGATAGAGGTTCAGGGCACTCTCTTGTCCTAGGGGTGGGAAATTGCCCCTAAAGGCGGAAGAATCAGCAATGGTCAACGACATGGGGATGCAGAAGGCAATGGAAACCACTGCATTAAAGACACGTAACGTGTATCCACAGGACATGTGGCCTGTAATTGAAGAAGTGTCATGATGATCTCTCCATTGGCAAAAGATTTCGGAATAGTCCCCCATTCGGATCTCTGGGAGGGGACTGCCAAGGGGGAGGTTACCATGAGAAAAAGATTGAATAATCAACGAAAGGATAACGTTCTACGAGTCGGGGCGTGGAATGTCAGAAGCTTGAACGTGGTAGGGAAACTAGAAAATCTGAAAAGGGAAATGCAAAGGCTCAATCTAGATATAGTAGTGGTCAGTGAAGTGAAGTGGAAGGAAGACAAGGATTTCTGGTCAGATGAGTATTGGGTAATATCAACAGCAGCAGAAAATGGTATAACAGGTTAGGATTCGTTATGAATAGGAAGGTATGGCAGAGGGTGTGTTACTGTGAACAGTTCAGTGACTGGGTTGTTCTAATCAGAATCGACAGCAGACCAACACCGACATCGATAGTTCAGGTATACATGCCGACGTCGCAGAGCTGAAGATGGACAGATAGAGAAAGTGTATGAGGATATTGAAAGGGTAATGCAGTACGTAAAGGGGAATGAAAATCTAATAGTCATGGGCGACTGGAATGCAGTTGTAGGGGAACGAGTAGAAGAAAAGGTTACAGGAGAATATGGGCTTGGGACAAGGAATGAAAGAGGAGAAAGACTAATTGAGTTCTGTAACAAGTTTCAGCTAGTAATAGCGAATACCCTGTTCAAGAATCACAAGAGGAGGAGGTATACTTGGAAAAGGCCCGGAGATACGGGAAGATTTCAATTAGATTACATCATGGTCAGACAGAGATTCCGAAATCAGATACTGGATTGTAAGGCGTACCCAGGAGCAGATATAGACTCAGATCACAATATAGTAGTGATGAAGAGTAGGCTGAAGTTCAAGACATTAGTCAGGAAGAATCAATACGCAAAGAAGTGGGATACGGAAGTACTAAGGAATGACGAGATACGTTTGAAATTCTCTAACGCTATAGATACAGCAATAAGGAATAGCGCAGTAGGCAGTACAGTTGAAGAGGAATGGACATCTCTAAAAAGGGCTATCATAGAAGTTGGGAAGGAAAACATAGGTACAAAGAAGGTAGCTGCGAAGAAACCATGGGTAACAGAAGAAATACTTCAGTTGATTGATGAAAGGAGGAAGTACAAACAGGTTCCGGGAAAATCAGGAATACAGAAATACAAGTCGCTGAGGAATGAGATAAATAGGAAGTGCAGGGAAGCTAAGACGAAATGACTGCAGGAAAAATGTGAAGACATCGAAAAAGATATGATTGTCGGAAGGACAGACTCGGCATACAGGAAAGTTAAAACAACCTTTGCTGACATTAAAAGCAACGGTGGTAACGTTAAGAGTGCAACGTGAATTCCACTGTTAAATGCAGAGCAGAGAGCAGATAGGTGGAAAGAATACATTGAAAGCCTCTATGAGGGTGAAATAGAGGATCCAGTATTAGAATCGGAATTTAAAAGAGCTTTGGAGGATAGATAACATTCCATCAGAATTTCTAAAATCATTGGGGAAAGTTGCAACAAAACGACTATTCACGTTGGTGTGTAGAATATACGAGTCTGGCGATATACCATCTGACTTTCGGAAAAGCATCATCCACACAATTCCGAAGACGGCAAGAGCTGACAAGTGCGAGAATTATCGCACAATCAGCTTAACAGCTCATGCGTCGAAGCTGCTTGCAAGAATAATATACAGAATAACGGAAAAGAAAATTGAGAATGCGCTAGGTGACGATCAGTTTGGCTTTAGGAAAAGTAAAGGGACGAGAGAGGCAATTCTGACGTTACGGCTAGTAATGGAATCAAGGCTAAAGAAAAATCAAGACACTTTCATAGGATTTGTCGACCTAGAAAAAGCGTTCGACAATATAAAATGGTGCAAGCTGTTCGAGATTCTGAAAAAAGTAGGGGTAAGCTATAGGGAGAGACGGGTCATATACAATATGTACAACAACAAAGAGGGAATAATAAGAGTGGACGATCAAGAACGAAGTGCTCCTATTAAGAAGGGTGTAAGGCAAGGCTGTAGCCTTTCGCCCCTATTCTTCAATCTGTACATCGAGGAAGCAATGACGGAAATAAAAGAAAGGTTCAGGAGTGGAATTAAAATACAAGGTGAAAGGATATCAATGATACGATTCGCTGATGACATTGCTATCCTGAGTGAAAGTGAAGAAGAATTAAATGACCTGCTGAACGGAATGAACAGTCTAATGAGTACACAGTATGGTTTGAGAGTAAATCGGAGAAAGACGAAGGTAATGAGAAGTAGTAGAAATGAGACCAGCGAGAAACTTAACATCAGGATTGATGGTCACGAAATCAATGAAGTTAAGGAATTCTGCTACCTAGGCAGTAAAATAACCAATAACGAACGGAGCAAGGAGGACATCAAAAGCAGACTCGCTATGGTAAAAAAGGCATTTCTGGCCAAGAGAAGTCTACTAATATTAAATACCGGCCTTAATTTGAGGAAGAAATTTCTGAGGATGTACGTCTGGAGTACAGCATTGTATGGTAGTGAAACATGGACTGTGAGAAAACCGGAACAGAAGAGAATCGAAGCATTTGAGATGTGGTGCTATAGACGAATGTTGAAAATTAGGTGGACTGATATGGTAAGGAATGAGGAGGTTCTATGCAGACTCGGAGAGGAAAGGAATATGTGCAAAACACTGATAAGGAGAAGGGACAGGATGATAGGACATCTGCTAAGACAGAGGGAATGACTTCCATGGTACTAGAGGGAGCTGTAGAGGGCAAAGACAGAGATTGGAATACGTCAAGCAAATAATTGAGGACGTAGGTTAGTGCTACTCTGAGATGAAGAGGTTAGCACAGGAAAGGAATTCGTGGCGAGCCGCATCAAACCAGCCAGTAGACTGATGACCAAAAAAAAAAAAAAGATTTATGTTGTAGAATTTTTCTAAGCTACATTCACTATGATGAGGAATACTGTTATCCTTAAATATAATTTGCATTAATAATATGTTATTTACTTTGTAAAAATGTTTAGTCATTAATTATTTTGTTTTGTTTACTCTGTGTGAAGTTGATGTTTCGAAAGTTATTCAGACCTTTTATGTATTTACTTATGTCATAATTCCTGTAACACTGATGTATATGTTTATTTCTATGCTTTTGTAAAGCCCCTATTACTACAAACGTTATCTGTATTGTTATGTTCTTTAATGATGTATTTTGTACCTTTGTCATTGAATTCTCATGTTATAAAACTGTATTTGACACCAGTTCATCAAATTAAGTAACTTGTAAGCATTCATTTCACTGCACACATTTCTGTTGGTCATAGTATATGCACAATATATGAAAAGAAGGGACTATTAGCGCACGCACGTGTGTTGATAATTCAGCAAGGGACTGGTTAATAGCATTGCTGGTTCTAAGAAGAATTCCAAAAACTTTGTGAGTGCACAAGTGGTGGTTTATGGACTTGCTATATTATCCGCAAGACTCTTCGATGGTGATTTTGCACCTGCATAGTTGCAACAGATGGCAGCTGGCCGTCTCTACAAGGACTACAGTGGGTCTGCACCTTTGATGACCCACCAATACCATTATTTCTACAACGACTACAGTGGGTCTGCGCCTCTGGTGGCCCACCAATACCATAGTCTCTACAAGGACTGCTCTGTGATGACCTACCTAACAATATTCTTCAAAACTTCGACTGACTCTGCTGTGGGTTTGCTCTGTTGTGGCCCATTACCTGTCTGCATGTCAAGAGTCGGCACTGTCTTTCCGTTGAAAGGACAACACTACTTCTTCAAGACTGCATGGAAATCCACTACTTCCGTGTGCATTTTCTTTTACTGCTCAAACTTTGAGAAAAACACTGCAATTTTACTGTGATGAGTGATCAGGACTGTCTTTATGGTCTGTGAGAAAATTTTAGCTTTTGATCAACATTGTATCGATAAGTGTGTGCATTTGATTTCTTTGTTATTGTAATTGTGAAAATATTTTAACAAATATGTATTGGCCAGTGCCCAAAACAATTTGTAACATTTTTTGTGGGGAGCATGGGGGCTATGTAAGTAGGCTGTTTAGGTTTTTTTATTGGTAACGCTACGTAGCGCTCTGTATGAAAACCACTGGCTGTGCTGTGTGCAGTCTGTGGCTGGTCTGCATTGTTGGAATTTGCTATTGTAGTGTGGAGCAGTTGGCTGTTAACAGCGCGTAGCGTTGCGCAGTTGGAGGTGAGCCGCCAGCATTGATGGATGTGGGGAGTGAGATGGCGGAGTTTTGAGAGCGGATGATCTGGACAGAGACAGTCAATTTGTATGACTGGATATCATGAACTGATATGTATATTATAACTTTTGAACACTATTAAGGTAAATACATTGTTTGTTCTCTATCAAAATCTTTCATTTGCTAACTATGCCTATCAGTAGTTAGTGCCTTCAGTAGTTAGAAATGGTTCAAATGGCTCTGAGCACTATGGGACTTAACTTCTAAGGTCATCAGTCCCCTAGAACTTAGAACTACTTAAACCTAACTAACCTAAGGACATCACACACATCCATGCCCGAGGCAGGATTCGAACCTGCGACCGTAGCGGTCGTGCGGCTCCAGACAGTAGCGCCTAGAACCGCTCGGCCACCCCGGCCGGCCAGTAGTTAGAATCTTTTATTTAGCTGGCAGTATTGGCGCTCTCTTTATTGCAGTAGTTCGAGTAACGACGATTTTTGTGAGGTAAGAATTCATGAAAGTAATAGGTTATTGTTAGTCAGGGCCATTCTTTTGTAGGGATTATTAAAAGTCAGATTGCGTTGCGCTAAAAAAATTGTGTGTCTGTTTAGTGTTGATCAGAATAAGTAAAGAGAGTAATGTCTGAGTACGTTCAGTTCTGCTCAGCTGTTTGAAAATAAAATAATGTAAGAGGTTTATCAGCACAGTAATTCATTAATTTTTCCAAGGGGACGTTTCAATAGGACTGTACCAGTACTGCAGAAGGCGTTTAGTACTTTACTTTTCAGCACTACGTGAAAAACCAGTTTTATAATTATTAGCGACTTCGTTTCACCTGGCTGGCAGAGCACAGTTTTTCGAAGGAGAATTTAATACTGGAAATAGAGACTCTGAGGTCTTCTTCTATATTTAGTTGAGATCTATATTTCGTCTTCAAAGCGACGCAGAAAATCCGGTATCTCAAGGTAAGATGTTGAAAATGGTAATAGTATACGAAATGCTCTTGTTTTCAGTACAGAAAACTTGTCGTCCACCCCTGCCCAAAATTCAAAGAGCGTCTTTTGATTTCGTCACTTACCGTGAAGTCTGTGGATTCTTCGGCAGTTGAGAGACCTACGGGAATATTGTCGTGTGTTCTTTGTAAGATAGAGAGCAATAAAAGGCCATCGATTCCGGGTTTGTAAACATAGTGGATCACTGTACGAAATGGCAATACATTTAATTATTCTTTGTAATCTGTGAGGTTTATAACTTTGTAGCTTTAGCGACAAAATAGTCAAAATATATTATACATATTGTTATCGTATGAAGAAATGGTGAGGGGGGGAGGGGTGAAGGGAGGGCACGATGAAAATTATGATTGAAGACTTGGTAGAGGTTACTAAAAAAGCTTGATAAACGCTGCCTTAATAGCTATGAGCACAGTAGAAGAGATGAGTTTCACAGTAGCGAAGATGAAAAAGTGCTCATGGCTCTCAAGATATGTATTCTGGAGCGCATGTTTAGTAGATGGTTTTTCTTGCTTTGGTCCATACTACCACCTCTGAAATTTACCTACCGTACATTGTTAGTACCGGTATATGTATTCCACTGTAAGAGGTATCAGAAACGATTTCGCTCTTAACTTTCGACTCGGTCGTTTCCTTGCCTGGGTCGCTTTCCTCAAATTAATATACTCATCCTTCCCCACAATCCTGGAAGTTTGCATCGTAATAAAGGAAACGTCCTATATATTGGGTAATTTATTATTGTTGCAATGCCAATAAAATTCTGGAACGAGTTTATGCAGAGAAAATCTGAAGTGTCTTTACTACCACTGTGCTAAATGTGGAAGCCAAAAAAAAGGCTCAAATGGCTCTGAGCACTATGGGACTTAACATCTATGGTCATCAGTCCCCTAGAACTTAGAACTACTGAAACCTAACTAACCTAAGGACATCACACAATACCCAGTCATCGCGAGGCAGAGAAAATCCCTGACCCCGCCGGGAATCGAACCCGGGTACCCGGGCGCGGGAAGCGAGAACGCTACCGCACGACAACAAGCTGCGGACAAAATGTGGAAGCCACTACTTCTTTCTCTGTACTGCTCTGAGTACGGGATAGTACATCTTCAAAAAAAATTCCTGAATAATTGCCCCTTGCTACATACAGTCTTGACCCAAGTATGATTTATAACGCAGTCTAACGGTATTTGAAAAGCATATTCACAAGAGCTATTGGTTACTACTTTGTGCAAGGGAGAGACCTGTGGGCGTAGTTGAATGAGTGAATTGTTTTGATCAAAGTTACTTCTAGGAGTTTCATAGTCGGATTCGAAGAATATATACACGATCGTTCTTATAGGTGCACCCTGAAAGTGCACCAGGCATGCATGGCTCTGTCTGATAACCTAACACCCCACTGTGCAAAACCTGAAGTATAAAGATCCCAAGCAATTACGCCAAAGACAATATGATCAGGTCAAGTAGTCTCACGTATCACCACGCCGTCACTTACCTTCTAACCCGTACAGCACACAAAAAATAGCAAAAGGTTTCTACTGATTGCATTTCTGAAAGTTTATTCTGACTGCAGTTGTGCCTCGCCTTGACTAACTTTACCGCTGAAGGCAGAAGGCGAATGACACGGTGCATGTAAGAAATCGCCTGTGGTAGGACTTCAGATGTATGGATGTCATCTATACCACGATACACGATACGCAAGACTCTAATATACACTCCTGGAAATGGAAAAAAGAACACATTGACACCGGTGTGTCAGACCCACCATACTTGCTCCGGACACTGAGAGAGGGCTGTACAAGCAATGATCACACGCACGGCACAGCGTACACACCAGGAACCGCGGTGTTGGCCGTCGAATGGCGCTAGCTGCGCAGCATTTGTGCACCGCCGCCGTCAGTGTCAGCCAGTTTGCCGTGGCATACGGAGCTCCATCGCAGTCTTTAACACTGGTAGCATGCCGCGACAGCGTGGACGTGAACCGTATGTGCAGTTGACGGACTTTGAGCGAGGGCGTATAGTGGGCATGCGGGAGGCCGGGTGGACGTACCGCCGAATTGCTCAACACGTGGGGCGTGAGGTCTCCACAGTACATCGATGTTGTCGCCAGTGGTCGGCGGAAGGTGCACGTGCCCGTCGACCTGGGACCGGACCGCAGCGACGCACGGATGCACGCCAAGACCGTAGGATCCTACGCAGTGCCGTAGGGGACCGCACCGCCACTTCCCAGCAAATTAGGGACACTGTTGCTCCTGGGGTATCGGCGAGGACAATTCGCAACCGTCTCCATGAAGCTGGGCTACGGTCCCGCACACCGTTAGGCCGTCTTCCGCTCACGCCCCAACATCGTGCAGCCCGCCTCCAGTGGTGTCGCGACAGGCGTGAATGGAGGGACGAATGGAGACGTGTCGTCTTCAGCGATGAGAGTCGCTTCTGCCTTGGTGCCAATGATGGTCGTATGCGTGTTTGGCGCCGTGCAGGTGAGCGCCACAATCAGGACTGCATACGACCGAGGCACACAGGGCCAACACCCGGCATCATGGTGTGGGGAGCGATCTCCTACACTGGCCGTACACCACTGGTGATCGTCGAGGGGACACTGAATAGTGCACGGTACATCCAAACCGTCATCGAACCCATCGTTCTACCATTCCTAGACCGGCAAGGGAACTTGCTGTTCCAACAGGACAATACACGTCCGCATGTATCCCGTGCCACCCAACGTGCTCTAGAAGGTGTAAGTCAACTACCCTGGCCAGCAAGATCTCCGGATCTGTCCCCCATTGAGCATGTTTGGGACTGGATGAAGCGTCGTCTCACGCGGTCTGCACGTCCAGCACGAACGCTGGTCCAACTGAGGCGCCAGGTGGAAATGGCATGGCAAGCCGTTCCACAGGACTACATCCAGCATCTCTACGATCGTCTCCATGGGACAATAGCAGCCTGCATTGCTGCGAAAGGTAGTTATACACTGTACTAGTGCCGACATTGTGCATGCTCTGTTGCCTGTGTCTATGTGCCTGTGGTTCTGTCAGTGTGATCATGTCCTGTATCTGACCCCAGGAATGTGTCAATAAAGTTTCCCCTTCCTGAGACAATGAATTCACGGTGTTCTTATTTCAATTTCCAGGAGTGTATATTCAGATGGACGGACAAAGGATACATGTATGTATATACAATGACGGGTAATGACGGGAAAAAATCACATCACAGAAACAATAATTAAAGTAGAGTAATGGATTTTCGAAATTACATTTATCTAGGTAGCATATTCAAATGAAATGCACTGCAAGGACACAGTTTAATGTAGGCGCGAGGTAACCCATACCAAATGTGAAATTCTGATACATTAATAATCGGTGTAATGGCCAGAATGTTGAATGCAAGCATGTAAACATGCATGCGTTGTGTTGTACGGGTACCAGATGGTAGTTTGTGAGATTGAGCTTCACACCTGTTGCACCTAGTCAGTCAATACAGAGACTGTTACTGCTGTTTGTGGATGATCCAGGAGTTGTCCAATGATGTCCCATATGAGCTCGATTGGAGACAGATTCAGTGATCAAGCAGGCCAAGGCAACATGTCGGCATTCTGTAGAGCATATTGGGTTACAACAGTGATATGTGGGCCAGCGTTATCCTGTTGGAAAACACCATGTTCATGAATTGCAGCACAACAGGTCGAATCACCAGTTTGAGGTACAAACTTGCAGATTGAGTGGCTTAACCATTAGAGAGCTCCTGCTGTCGTACGAAATGGCACACAGACCATAATTCAAGAGTAGGTCCAGTGCGTCTGCAACGCAGACAGGTTGGCTGTAGACCCACAACTGAGCTCTTCTAACCAACACACGGTTAAATCAGCTTTCATCAGAAAACAGAACAGAATTCCATCCTGCCATCCAAAAAGCTCTCGCTTGACAGCACAGAAGTCGTAAATGGTGGTGGTTTAGGGACAGTGGAATACAGGCTTCTGGACGTCTGGCTTGGAGCTGTAACCGATTTGTAACAGTTCGTTGTGTCACTGCTGCTGAAACTTCTTCTGCTGGTGAAGTGCGATGCGCCAGACCCATACGCCGAACACGATAGGCTTCCCTCTCGGTAGTGCCACGCGGCCTCCGAGAGACCGCCTTTTTTGCGACCATACATTCTCGTGACCACCTTTACCAGCAGACATGTACAGTGGCTACATTTTCGCCAAGTCTTTCCGCAAAATCACAAAAGGAACATATAGCTCCCAATCTTATGCGACTGGCGTGAAGCCGGCCGGGGTGGCCGAGCGGTTCTAGGCGCTACAGTCCGGAACCGCGTGACCGCTACGGTCGCAGGTTCGAATCCTGCCTCGGGCATGGCTGTGTGTGATGTCCTTAGGTTAGTTAGGTTTAAGTAGTTCTAAGTTCTAGAGGACTGATGACCTTAGATGTTAAGTCCCATAGTGCTCAGAGCCATTTGAACCATTTTTTTTTTTTTTTTTGACTGGCGTGAAACTGGAATAGACTTCATCTTTCAGATAAAGAAACACGCCTACCAACTTTCGTTTATGTGATAATGTTCTTTATTGGTGTTGCGATTTTTTTCTGTCCGCGTATATACTAGACAGGGGGAAACGTTATTAGCACAAATCTCGAAAAGTTATTGACCTATTTACTTCAGATTTTTACGCGATACTCCAATAAACATTCACACGGACATGAGCAACATGTTTTTATATAAATAGCAGATATCCGGAAAATTTTGTAACCAACTAACTGCATTTTTTAAAGTGATGCTCTGATAAAGATTTAGACGGACATAAGCTACATAGGAAACGATATCAGGAAAAAATCTCGAAAAATTTTTGACCGATTTGATTCAGGTCTTTAGACGATAATCTAATAAATATTAGGTTGCACGTAGGTTACATTTTTCAAAAGTATGTATAGTATATAAAAGAGAAACGTCGTTAGCACAAATTTCGTACAGGTCTTGATTGAAATACCTCATATTTTCACTCGATACTCTAATAAACATTCAGACGGATTTACGTTAATTATATGTATTTAAACAGCTGTCTACGGGACTGCAAGAAAGAAAAATCTTGTTCTGTGACAATGTGCGGTTTAGTTTCCTTTCTCACAGTCACTTTTAACTACGATAATAGGACATTTAAACCTTTGGACAAGTTGCTTCTCCCATGTATGTTCTTTCTCCTTATACATAATTTTGAACGAAAATATATACAAAACAACATGCTGTTTCGTTTTCCTCCTCGTAGCCAATTTTAACAGGAAAGTTGTATTTATGGGTTATCTGCTTGTGATTGGAATATTAACACAGAATCTGAATACTCTGAAAGTTTGTAATCCTACCCATTCGCTGATTAAAACTATGCGAAATACTGTCATTGTAGGTACTGTCCACCAAAGTCCGGCGTCAAGAAAGGTGCCTCATACCCCGTCCGTATAACAATGATCCCAACAGATTTTCCCATTCACAGTAAGTAACTTCATTTGCCAATCAAGGTTTCGTTGCCAATAACAATAAACAAGGCTCAACTTCAGGGTGAGGACGGAAGGTGGGATGGATAGATGTGGAGGAGGGGGAGTAGATGGAAACAGGGGGGGGGGGGGGGGGGGGGTAGGAGGAGTTGGGCAGAGAGTGGGGAGGAAGAGGTGGTGGGGAGAGGGAGGCGCAGGAGGGGGTGGACAGAGAGGGGGGAGAGGTAGATTAGAACGTATATCAAACTGCATAACATTGCCCGGTTCACTTCCAAAAATATAATTGTGCGTAATATGCTGAACGGCCATACCTATAAGCCACTGTAGTAGATCTATGATAAAAATGTGTATCTTACAGTGATACACTCCACATAAAACTGTGTCTGAAATATTATCCTCGAAGCAACTACAGCAAATGCCACATTTTAGAAACGAAAATTATTGAAATAATTCTTTTATTTCCTTTTAATATGTGTTCATCATATCACGTGAGTCCTTGATACAGTGCGCTGAAAAATGTATCTTCTGTTAACAGCTGCAAATTAACTTTTCCCTTATGACAACACAATGTGTATGCCGTTGCATCGTGTAAAGTAAACTCAGATGACAAATGTTTTGCACTGCAAAATTTGTACTAAAATTTCAGCAAGCCACAATTACAACTCTCAAAATTATTTGAAATTACTTTCAGAGAGCGTTTAAATGTATCTTTCAACGCAACAATACACTTACGATTATCAGTGTCCACATTACTATTACGTCCTCTACGCAGATATTGTGTCTCTCTCGCTCTTTGTCTTTCCGTCCGAGTTAGTGTTGAGGCTCGAGGCATATCCTGAAACAAACATAGTCTCCCTATTGTAACGGAAGTTGTAGCAGTTCAAAATTGAAAAAATTGAAAATTAACAATTTGTTTCAAATTTTTTGGCAGCGGCGGCAAATGAATATCAAGTTAGTTCCGTTTATTCTTAGACAAAAGAAAGGGAAAAAAGACACCAACAACCAACATAACGTATAGCCTGTGCTTCCCCAGAAGAGTTTTTATTACCCTTGAATTATAACACAGGGAGTCGCCATGACGTCAGAGACTTGAAACCTATGCCCCACATTTTAGTAGCCCCAAACATTAGCTTCTTGTAGAAGAGTTTTCATAAAAAATGCGAGATTGTATAATTCACGGGTTTACTATTCGTTTTGGTTCTTGCCTAAAGTGAAAAGGAACCACACTTCATTCGTAAGAGGACTCATTCAAGCGATATTATGTTTTACATACACGAATTTTAGTTTTACTGTGGCGGTTTTATTTCTGCAATTGCACTTAATATTTCCTAACAGTATAACTCTAAAACCGCTGCGGTTGAACGCAATGGGAAAGAAATACTGAAAAACGTCCAGCCACACCAAAACATGTTCCCAGCAGTTTTGGGATGGAGTCATTGACAGAACATCAGTAACGTCATTCCGCATTAAGGAAAATGCTTCATTACGAAAGCAGCCTATTTCACATCACATACACTATGTGATCAAAAGTATCCCGGCACCCCCAAAAATATACAGGGTTATTACAAATGATTGAAGCGATTTCACAGCTCTACAATAACTTTATTATTTGAGATATTTTCACAATGCTTTGCACACACATACAAAAACTCAAAAAGTTTTTTTAGGCATTCACAAATGTTCTATATGTGCCCCTTTAGTGATTTGGCAGACATCAAGCCGATAATCAAGTTTCTCCCACACTCGGCGCAGCGTGTCCCCGTCAATGAGTTCGAAAGCATCGTTGATGCGAGCTCGCAGTTCTGGCACGTTTCTTGGTAGAGGAGGTTTAAACACTGAATCTTTCACATAACCCCACAGAAAGAAATCGCATGGGGTTAAGTCGGGAGAGCGTGGAGGCCATGACATGAATTGCTGATCATGATCTCCACCACGACCGATCCATCGGTTTTCCAATCTCCTGTTTAAGAAATGCCGAACATCACGATGGAAGTCCGGTGGAGCACCATCCTGTTGAAAGATGAAGTCGGCGCTGTCGGTCTCCAGTTGTGGCATGAGCCAATTTTCCAGCATGTCCAGATATACGTGTCCTGTAACGTTTTTTTTCGCAGAAGAAAAAGGGGCCGTAAACTTTAAACCGTGAGATTCCACAAAACACGTTAACTTTTGGTGAATTGCGAATTTGCTGCACGAATGCGTGAGGATTCTCTACCGCCCAGATTCGCCCATTGTGTCTGTTCACTTCACCATTAAGAAAAAATGTTGCTTCATCACTGAAAACAAGTTTTGTCTCACTGCGCTCTCGAGCGCTCTGACGGCAGAAACCTTTAGCCGAACAAAACTTTATGAGGTTTTCTACGTATCTGTAGTGTGTCGTGACCATATGTCAATGAAAGGAGCTACAGTGAATTTATGAAATCGCTTCAATCATTTGTAATAGCCCTGTATATTATTCATATTAGGTGCATTTTGCTGCCACCTACTGCCAGGTACTAGATATCAGCGACCTCAGTAGTCATTATACATAGTGAGAGAGCAAAATAGGGCGCTCCGCAGAACTCACGGACTTCGAACGTGGTCAGGTGATTGGGTGTCGTGTCATACGTCTGTACGCGAGATTTCCACACTCCTAAACATCACTAGGTCCACTGATTCCGATGTGATAGTGAAGTGGAAACGTGAAGGGACACGTACAGCACAAAACCGTACTGACTGACAGAGACCGCCGACAGTTGAAGAAGGTCGTAATGTGTAATACGCAGACATCTATCCAGACCATCACACAGGAATTCCAAACTGCATCAGGTTCCACTGCAAGTACTATGACAGTTACGCGGGAGATGAGGAAACTTGGATTTCATGGTCGAGCGGCTGCTCATAAGCCACACATCCCGTCGGTAAATACCAAACGACGCCTCGCTTGGTGTAAGGAGCGATCGAACAGTGAAAAAACGTTGTGTGGAGTAACGAATCACGGTGCACAGTGTGGCGATCCGACGGCAGGGTGTGGGTATGGCGAATCCCCGGTGAATGTCAAATGGTTCAAATGGCTCTGAGCACTATGGGACTCAACTGCTGAGGTCATTAGTCCCCTAGAACTTAGAACTATTTAAACCTAACTAACCTAAGGACATCACAAACATCCATGCCCGAGGCAGGATTCGAACCTGCGACCGTAGCGGTCTTGCGGTTCCAGACTGCAGCGCCTTTAACCGCACGGCCACTTCGGCCGGCCCGGTGAATATCATCTGCCAGCGTGTGTAGTACGAACAACAAAATTAGGAGGCGGTGGTGCTATGGTGTGGTTGTGTTTTTCATTGAGGAGGCTTGCAATGCTTGTTGTTTTGCGTGGCACTATGACAGCATACGCCTACATTGATGTTTTAAGCACCTTCTTGCTTCTTTTGAGCACCTGTTCATAATGCACGGCCTGTGGTGGAGTTGTTACACGACAATAAGATCCCTGTAATGGAATGGCCTACACAGAGTCCTGACGTGAATCCTATAGAACACCTTTAGGATGTTTTGGAATGTCGACTTCGTGCCAGGCATCACCGACCGACATCAAATACCTCTCCTCAGTGCAACACTCCGTGAAGAATGGACTACAATTCCCCAAGAAACCTGCCAGCACGTAAGTGAATGAATGCCTGCTAGCGAGGAAGCTGTCATCAACGCTAAGGTTGGATCAACACCATACTGAATTCCAGCACTACCGATGGAGGGCACAACGAACTTTTAAGTCGTTTTCAGTCCGGTGACCGGATTCTTTTGATCACATAGTGCACTTCGCTTCTTGGTTGCTCGTAACGTGCAGCAAAAAGAAAGTTATATTAACGAGGTCAAATGCGTCGTATTGCTATATCAAATATGCCGTTAAGACCAGAAAAACGTCTTAAAATGTTTCCTGGCACTGTGTTCGTCCCGGTAGCACTGTAATATTTACTACTTGAAACAACTGATGCATGGACACGACAAAAATTAAGAACAAGAAGCAATTTTTAACAGTAGACCGCTAATGTTTTTCGGCTACTAACATGTTAACGCCGGCTTCAGTTCAATGTACAGTTTACGCCTGTAGCGTCATCTTTCCGCAATATAACTCAATGTATGTTGCGATGTTTTGTTTTCCACTGCTGACATCAACGTCCTAGCAGTTGTCGCACTGTAACTGCCCAGTATGCGTGTGTTATTGTAAATGAGCCGCCTGCAACATTTAAACCTGAACGTCCTTAAAAAGCGATTTCACGAACTGTTACTTTCGAGTTTCATTTGTAGCAGAATAGATCGATATGCGGCGTAAAAATTGGCAATAGAGTGAGAGACGCTTAACGGCTACCTATACACATGCATTTGTTTTTTTATTTTTTTTTTCATATCTATGGGAAAGTATCTTTCAAATCGTAACAATTTCATAGATCTCGTGTATAATTGATATTAAAAATAGGTACTTCAATTTTCGATGTCCTCTTGTTAATCCATAAGCATTAGCATGTATCCTCCTAAACCACTGGATCGGTTTCTACCAAAATTCGTACACCTATCACTTACTGTCTGGAAAAATCGCTGTGACGATAAGAAATCATCTGCATATCAAACGGGTGGCGGTGGGAGTGGAAGAAAACCGTAGCCCACGACGTCTGAATACTCAGACTTCACTCGTCTACTACACTGAAGAACCAAACAAACTGGTACACATGCCTAATATCCTGTAGGGCCTCCGCGAGCACGCGGAAGTGCCGCTACACGACGTGGCATGGACTTGACTAATGTCTGAGGTAGTGCTGGAGGAACTGACACCATGAATCCTGTAGATGTGTCCATAAATCCGTAATAGTACGAGGGGGTGGAGACCTCTTCTGAACAGCACGTTGCAAGGCATTCCAGATGTACTCCATAATGTTCATGTCTGGGGAGTCTGGTGGTCAGCGGAAGTGTTGAAATTTAGAAGAGTGTCCCTGGAGCATCTCTGTGGCAATTCTGGAAGTGTGGGGTGTCGCATGTCCTGCTGGAATTGCTCAAGTCCGCCGGAATGCACAATGGACATGAATGGATGCAGGTGATCAGGCAGGATGCTTACGTACGTGTCACCTGTATCTAGACGTACCAGGGGTCTCTTATCACTCCAACTGCACACGCCCAACACCATTACAGAGCCTTCACCAGCTTGAACAGTCCCCTACTGACATGCAGGGTCCATGGATTCATGAGGATCTCTCCACACCCATGTACCTCCGTCCGCTCAATACAATCTGAAACTAGGATCGTCGACCACGCAACATATTTCGAGTCATGAGCAGTCCAATGTTGGTGTTGACGGGTGCAGGCGAGGCAGAAAGCTTTCTGTCTTGCAGTCATCAAGGGTACACGAGTGGGCCTTCGGCTCCGAAGGCCATATCGATGATGTTTCGTTGAATGCTTCGCAGGCTGACACTTGTCGATGGCCCAGCATTGAAATCTGTAGCACTTTGCGGAAGAGTTGCACTTGTATCACTTTGAACGATTCTCTTCAGTCGTTGTTGGTCCTGTTCGTGGAGGATCCTTTTCCGGCCGCAACGATGTCAGGGATTTGATGTTTTACCGGATTCCTGATATTCACGGTACACTCGTGAAATGGTCTACCGGAGAATCCCCACTTCATCGCTACCTCGGAGATGCTGCGTACCATCGCTCGTACGCCGACTATAACACCACGTTCAAACTCACAAAAATCTTGATAACCTGCCATTGTAGCAGCAGTAACCGATCTAACAACTGCGCCAGACACTTATAGTCTTGTATAGGCGTAGCCGACCGCAGCGCCGTATTCTGCCTGCTTACATATATCTGTATTTGAATGCGCATGCCTATACCAGCCTCTTTGGCTCTTCAGTGTATATCAGAATGAGAGCATTTCGTCACCTGTCACAAATTTCAAACCGTTACGTAACTTTTTCCTCTCTGACAACACCCACAAAATGATGAATAGAAAAAAAAATTGATCGCTTAAAACATTTTCGCCGTTCATGCAGTACATCTTTCGCATGAAACATGATGTTTTAATTTATTGGTTCTTTACTACAAACTGTATTGGCGGCATACTTTTCAGACACTATTTCGACGTACCACTGAATATACCTGCAAAATTATATCATTGTGCGGTACATAGTTTAGGAAATATGACGTCATAAACACTAGGCTGCCGGAAATCGAAACTGCTTGGAGAAATTCGCAAGACATAGCCTGTACACGTGAAACATGTGGAAAAATATGTGTCAAATATATTAAACGTGAAATACAGTATGTGTGACATCTGCATATGCGGGCAAAGCCACGGATAAAAAAATCTCCTTAGACATCTGGATTGATTTCAGCCAAACTTGGTAGACGTGTTACTTACTATCTGCAAAGAAGTACTGTAGGGGTAAGAACCATCAAACTCCTTTTGGGGTGGAAGTGATAATGTGAAGAGAGAAGGCAGAAGGGGAGGGAGAGGTGGACGGACAGAGAGAGGGAAAGACGAGATCGACGTAGATGTGAGGGAGGAGAAGATGGACAGAGAGAGGGGAGACAAGGACATAGTCTGAACTGGAGGGGTTAGGCGGAGGAACAGATAATAAAACTGGAATAAATACACTAACGGAAAAACAGCGAGAGCTTATTGGAGGGTAGAGTGGAGGTCTGTTGCGTGTTTCGATGAAACCTGGTTTTGCCTAGGTGCTTGTGATGGCCTTTTTTTTTTGTTAGAAGGAGACCGTTTGAGCTCATGAAACCTAGAAGGAAGTTCACCGACATAAATAAAAGTTGGTTGGTGTGTTTCAACATCTGAAAGATGATGTCTATTCAAAATTCGCGCCAGTCACTTCACTATGACAATGCACATCAGGTTTGTTTCAAATACACGCTGTAACGATCGTGAGCGTTAGTTACCTTTAAGATTGGATGTTGTGAGTTGATGTTAGGCAAAAATGCCTTTAAGGCGATACAGATCCATTATCAACACCTCACTGAGTTTGAACGAGGAACACGAAGCTGGATGTTCCTTCTGCGATACCGGCAGTGGAGGTCATGAGAATGTACGGTTCAAGATGACTGGTCTCTCGGCGACCACACCGACCGAGGTGGCGCAGTGGCTAGCACAGTGGACTCGCATTGGGGGGGGGGGGGGGGGGGGGACCGTCCAATCCCGCGTCCAGTCATCCTGATTTAGGTATTCCGTGATTTCCCTTAATCGCTTCAGGCAAATACCGGGATGGTCCCTTTGACAGGGCACGGTCGACTTCCTTCCCCATCCTTCCCTAGTCCGATGAGACAGATGACGTCGCTGTTGGGTCTCCTCCCCCAAATCAACGCAACCCAGCCTCTCGACGACCACGTGGCAATACCGAGAGGGGAAACTATAGTGTTCGGCGGATGCTTCTAGCGCATCGTACTTCATCCGCAACCGCAATTTCAACAGCAGTTGCCACCACAATGACACAACGAACTGTTACTTGAAGGACAGATCCGAGCTAGACGACCCGTAACGTGTATTCCACTGATCCCAAACCACCATCATTTGCGACTTCAGTGGCGTCAAGCGAGGGCTTATTGGAGGGCAGAGTGGAGGTCTCTTGTGTTTTCTGGTGGAAGCTGGTTCTGCCACGGTGGCAGTGGTGGCCGTGTGTTGGTTGCAAGAAGGGCATGCAATCAACCTGTGAGGTTGGACCTACACCTGCTCGAGTTATGGTCTGGGATGCGGTTTCGTATGACAGCAGGAGCACTCTCGTCGTTATCCCACGCACACTGACTGCCAATCTGTTTGTCAGTCTGATGATTCGACCTGCTGTGCTGCCACTCATGAACAGCATTCCAGGGGGTGTTTTCCAACAGGATAACGTTCAAATTGGTTCAAATGGCTCTGAGCACAATGGGACTTAACATCTTAGGTCATCAGTCTCCTAGAACTTAGAACTACTTAAACCTAACTAACCTAAGAACATCACACACATCCATGCCCGAGGCAGGATTGGAACCAGCGACCGTAGCGGTCGCGCGGTTTCAGACTGAAGCGCTTAGAACCGCTCGGCCACTTCGGCCGGCGGATAACGTTCACCAACATGCTGCCGTTATAAGACAACGTGCTCTACAGTGTGTCGACATGTTGCTTTGGCCTGCTTGATCACCAGATCTGTCTCCAATCGAGCACATGTGGGACACCATCGGACGACAACTTCAGTGTCATCACGAATAGCATTAACCGTCCCTATACTAATCGACCAAGTGCAACAGGCATGGAACTCCATCGCACAAGCTAACATCCGGCACCTGTACAGCACAATGCATGAGCGTTTGCATGCTGGTCGTTACATCAGATATTAACGTACCAGCATTTCACATTTGAAATGGCCGATCTCGCGCGTGATCTTGGAACGTTAATCACTAAAAAATGTTGCCTAGACGTATTCCCGAAATTTCATTACTCTACATGTCCGCCACTGGTAGCTGTGTGGTCACCGCATCGGCATGTCATACACAACGGCCCAGATTCGATTCCCAACTGGGTCGGAGATTTTCTCTGCTCAGGGTCTGGATGTTGTGTTGTGCTAATAATCATCATTTCATCCCCATCGACAAGCAAGTCGCCGAAGTGGCGTCAACTCGAAAAACTTGCACCAAGCGAACGGTCTACCCGACAGGGGGCCCTAGCCACACGGCTTTTGCAATAAGCACTCCGTCTTCAGGCCACAAGTGGCTCATCGGGACCATTCGACAGCCGTGTCATCCTCAGCTGAGGAAGCGGATAGGAGGGGCGTGTGGTCAGCACACCGGTCGTTATGATGGTTTTCTGTGACCGGGGCCGCTACTGTTCGGTTGGCACCACGAGGCTGAGTGCGTCCCGAAAAATGGGAACAGCGCATGGCGGCCCGGATGGTCACCCATCCAAGTGCCGGTCACGCCCGACAGCGCTTGACTTAGGTGATCAAACGGGAACCAGTGCATTTCCATTACTCTAAATTAATTATTTTTTTGTATTGCGATTATTCCTTCAGTGTACATACCCGGACAACGTCTGGCACTCAGTTAGTATTATGATACGTAGTCTTTGTCATATGACTTTATTGCTGGGAGCTCTTGCATTCCGGCAACGGAAGCGCGTGAGACGTCGCACGTCGCCGCGGCTTCGCGTGAAAAACAAAAGGGAAGCAGGCTTTCACGGTGAGGGAGCCCGGACGTATCACGGCAGGTGTGAGTCAGTGGGGAGGCGTCTGGAGGAGGAGGCAGCTGACGCCACAGGACTTACGACCGAGTCACGGAGTCGCGGGCGAGGGCTTCCGCATGACTGCCCTGCCTGCGCGCTGCGGCCGGTGCGCCCTCACGCCACGAATTCGCGGGAATTTCCTGGATACCCACAACGCCGATACCGAGGACAGCCCGCCTCTCTAACGGTGCACGTGTCGTGGCGCGCGCAGCGCACATCGAGACTTACAACACGAATTCCGTACGAAAACAAATTAGGTAAGTATAACTGAAGTGGAGGAAGGAAAGGAAAGGAACTAATACACTACTGGCCATTAAAATTGCTACACCACGAAGATGACGTCCTACAGACGCGAAATTTAACCGACGGGAAGAGGATGCTGTGATATGCAAATGATTAGCTTTTAAGAGCATTCACACAAGGTTGGCGCCGGTGGCCACACCTACAATGTGCTGACATGAGGAAAGTTTCCAATCGATTTCTCATACACAAACAGAAGTTGACCGGCGTTTCCTAGTGAAACGTTGTTTTTATGCCTCGTGTAAGAACGAGAAATGCGTACCATCACGTTTCCGACTTTGATAAAGGTCGGATTGTAGCCTATCGCGATTGGAGTTTATCGTATCGCGACATTGCTGCTCGCGTTGGTCGAGATCCAATGACTGTTAACAGAATATGGAATCGGTGCGTTCAGGAGGTTAATACGGAACGCCGTGCTGGATCCCGACGGCCTCGTGTCACTAGCAGTCGAGACGACAGGCATCTTATCCGCATGGCTGTAACGGATCGTGCAGCCACGTCTGGATCCCTGAGTCAACAGATGGGGACGTTTGCAAGACAACACCCATCTGCACGAACAGTTCGACGACGTTTGCAGCAGCATGGACTATCAGCTCGGAGACCATGGCTGCGGTTACCCTTGACGCTGCATCATAGACAGGAGCGCCTGCGATGGTGTACTCGACGACGAACCTGGGTGCGCGAATGGCAAAACCTCATTTTTTCGGATGAATCTAGGTTCTGTTTACAGCATCATGATGGTCGCATCCGTGTTTGGCGACATCGCGGTGAACGCACATTGGAAGCGTGTATTCGTCGTCGCCATACTGGCGTATCACCCGGCGTGATGGTATGGGGTGCCATTGGTTACACGTCTCGGTCACCTCTTGTTCGCATTGACGGCACTTCGAACACTGGACGTTACATTTCAGATGTTTTACGACCCCTGGCTCTCTCCTTCATTCCATCCCTGCGAAACCCTACGTTTCAACAGGATAAAGCACGACCGCATATTTCAGGATACAGAAAATGTTCGATTGCTGCCCTGGCCAGCACATTCTCCTGATTTCTCACCAATTGAAAATGTCTGGTCAATGTTGGCCGAGCAACTGGCTCGTCACAATACGCCAGTCACTACTCTTGATGAACTGTGGTATTGCGTTGAAGCTGCACGGGCAGCTGTACCTGTACACGCCCTCCAAGCTCTGTTTCGCTCAATGCCCAGGAGTATCAAGGCCGTGATCACAGCCAGAGGTGGTTGGTCTGGGTACTGATTCCTCAGGATCTATGCACCCAAATTGCGTGAAAATGTAATCACGAGTCAGTTCTAGTATAATATATTTGTCCAATGAATACCCGTTTATCATCTGCATTTCTTCTTGGTGTAGCAATTTTAATGGCCAGTAGTGTAATATCAGTGCAATATCAGTACTATATGCGGAATCGGCGCCGACTGTTGAAAACGTGTCCCAGAGTTGTAACACCCCATCCGTTGCTTTTCCGATTTTGCGTGTGACAAACAACTTACAGAGAAGTTGTGAGTGGAACTGGACGCAAAAATGGGTAACGCTAGATTTAAATGCGGCACTGTCACCTCTGCGGTGGTATTGTTGACTATAAATCACACCTATTTTTCCTTCGAAACATGAACGATCACGAACACTTAGGGTGTTCAATGACGTCGGACACATATACAAAAATAAAAAAAAGTAAGCATAACGGTGAATTCAGGATCAACTATTGAAAGTAAACACTCTACTGACTCACAATAATTTTATTATAACCTTCAGATCAACATTGAATAAAACACGCTGAACAACTTACAAATTACCCTCCTAACTAGCACTGGCAGTGAACTGTGACAAAATCGGTACCAGACGCGATCTCTTATAACTTGGCTGACCAACTGACATCGTCACAAACGTAAAATGCAAAGAACCACTAAACCTAAAAGTATCGTAAAACCTCTGTGGAAACAGAAATTTCACGTAATATAACTATTTAACGTTAATCCTAACACAGGCCGAAGCGGGAGCGATCTCACCGTAATATTCCCGTTGTAGCGGCGGTCTCCAACGGCGACGGCGCGGCCGTGCGGTCGGCGTGTGGCGTCTCGGAAAGTACAATCCTACAGTATTCGGACAACAGACTGCTCTCCGTAAGCTTCTCTAATTGCGACAATGTTTCCATCAGCAATGCGCTGACGCGGCTAATGTCTTCTCAGGACGAAAGACCTTGGGAGACGACTTGGTTAACGTACTCTCAGTACGAGAGTCCAGAACGGAAGGTCACTACAGAGAGTCGAGGAAGATCGTTCTCCACCTCTGTTTTCCCACCTCAACTTTTACCGAGCGAATCACATCACTAGAATCTCTCAAAATACCCAGTTTGTCAGTGCCGACCACGGACGGCCTGGGAATAGAACTCTTTTCCACAATTCTTTTATTTCTACCAAATTTCACAAGTAAGCTCCTCCCACACCGGCTGGGAAGAACCACAGCTGTGGGCAATGACACGTTTAGAATTTTTCTCCTAAGGGATCACTCGAGATTTTCCAGATTTTCAAATGTTCAAATGTGTGTGAAATCTTATGGGACTTAACTGCTAAGGTCATCAGTCCCTAAGCTTACACACTACTTAACCTAAATTATCCTGAGGACAAACACACACACTCATGCCTGAGGGAGGACTCGAACTGCCGCCAGGACCAGCCGCACAGTCCATAACTGCAGCGCCCTAGACCGCTCGGCTAATCCCGCGCGGCCGAAATTTTCCCGACAAGATTCCAAGTCGTAGCGAACACAGACTCTCTCATTGAATGTTTTTGTTATTCGGAACTCCTAGCCTGCCCCACTTGAGTTACTCGAAGGTGTAAAATTAGTGAGACATAGACGAGAGCACGAACAGGGCAGCCTGTCCAGCTCTCCACTGCTCTGTTTTGGTAAACACTTGAACACCTGCAGCCGCACGTCCCTCAGAGCCTGGTGACCGCTGTGGCCTCTCTAACCGGATTAAAGAACTTCCCCAGTTCACCATTCATACCCTCAGCATGTGGGCCTCGCCGGCTAGCCGAGGACGTAGCCGAGCTCTGTCTCGCTTGCAAAATCTTATAACTACAAAATCGCGCAATTCTCGCTGTATTAGCTAGCCAGCGTGCCGATGCGTTTCCACATGGATTTCCTACACCGTAATTTAGAGTATTTTCTAGTGATACGTCACTTTTACCACTACTTCTCTCAGTTCCTCCATTAACAAAGTAGCTTTATTTTCCTTTCATGTAATTTCCATTGCCCAAAGTGCGACAGCGACAACCGTTGTAA
Source organism: Schistocerca americana (assembly GCF_021461395.2). Classification (NCBI taxonomy): domain Eukaryota; kingdom Metazoa; phylum Arthropoda; class Insecta; order Orthoptera; family Acrididae; genus Schistocerca; species Schistocerca americana. Next base: position 316,583,439 of record NC_060124.1, read on the forward strand.
GTCTTTTTAACTCGTTACCTGCTGAGGGAATTAGAACAAGAAACGAGACACTAAGAAGTCGATGCAGTCTAATATTTGATGATGACCCAAACAGAGAGGATATACAATGCAGACTGCCAATAGTACTGCGAAACCGACCAAGCACGAAACCAATAATAACATCAAAACCACCAAAAATCAGAAAATCGAAAGAAAAGTACATCAGCTCAGCCATGAATCTAGCGCTGAGCAGAACTAGAATATTTCCAGACCAAACATTCGCATCATTACCGATTACAAAAAATGAACAAACACCGTGATGGGCAACCGGCCACTGAGCGCCAGCCGCTCCCTCAACCACCATCCTCGAAGGATACCCACGTAGCTATAAAACGAATCTAGAAACAGAATCACTGTAAACCCAGATTCACTGGGCCACACAACACGGAAAACATCTGCTATACGACAACAACATTAGACCAGCACATAAATCTCTCATGTACCAAAACAAGCTATCCTAACTGTATGTAAAACACGGTACACCACCTCATAATAACAACGTAAGAGCAAAACGTAATCGAATAAAATGTTAAATATACCAGAAGTAATATTTTATAAGACACAAAACAAGACACACCATATCACAATGTATATGGAAACAGATTTTATTATTTATTTATTTAACCTGATCTGATTCGGGCCAGCAGGCTCCCTCTCACATCAGACCAGGGTTTCACACATACAATATCATAGTCACCCAAGAAAATAACAATTTTAGTATGACAACTAGTATTAAAATGATATGAGTGTCTATGGTGGCAGTGTGACTAAATTGTATTGACTATGGACTAACGAAGCTAATACTGACATTAGCGTCCGCCCCCGGTAGCTGAGTGGTGCCGGCACGGTTGCACAGCGTTTTCGGTCACAGGGTTATCTGCGCTCTGTAGTAAAAAAATTGAGTGAATGGATCAACTAAGAACTTCAACGGGCGTCAGGGGACGTCCGCCACCAACAGATGCAACGAACTACGACAAACCAAAAAAAAAAAAGAGGTCAGCGCGACAGAATGTCAATCCTAAGGGCCCAGGTTCGATTCCCGGCTGTATCGGTGATTTTCCCCGCTCAGGGACTGGGTGTTGTGTTGTCCTAATCATCTTCATTTCATCCCCATCGACGCGCAAGTCGCCGCAGTGACGTCAGATCGAAAGACTTGCACCCGGCGAACGGTCTACCCGACGTGTGGGCCTCATCACATGACATTTTTATTTTACTGACATTAGTTGTACTACTGCAGCTTCAGGCACTAATTAGTGATAATAATAATAATAATAATAATAACCTAATTAAAATAATAATAATAATAATAATAATGACAGTAATTGTGACATTAATAATAACAATGGCAGTGTCAAACAAAAGAAGAATTTGTAGGTCTATAAAACAGACGTTTTCTGAGATGGAGAGTTCTGGGAAAAGGAAATTTAAGGAGACTACGTCGGCTAAGAATACAGGGAAATGAGAAAGATCAGTTTGGAAGGAGAACGTACAAGGGTAACGAGTGCGTACAGGGACAATAATAATCTCATTGTTACTTTGCTGAGTATGTCATTACCTGCCTTCTGAAACTGGAGATGTTTCTTAGTTCTTTGATATAACGCGGGAGGTTGTTCTTCAGTCGGCTTCCTGCTACTGAGAAGGAATTCGAGAAGGTGACGACTGAACGATGGAGTGAGAAAGAAAGGATTCTGATCTCATGAGAAATGGTATTTCTGCCGTCTCGTTCAGACAACAGCGTTAGGGTCGAGGAGAGATATAAGGGACAGTGTAAGTTGATAAGACAGTAGAGATAGCAGAGGGTATGGAAATATCTGCACTTGTCTGCACGCATCGAGGATAGCTGTGCATATGATGGTGAAATGACATAAAAGAGTCGAACATCACAGATATAACAAACACAAGCATTCATAACCAGTTCCTGACGGCATAAGGTTTCCTGAGAAAGACCTAGCATGATAACGTCACTGTCATCAGTAATTGGAAGCGTAAGTGTTTGTATAAGTTTCTTTTGCAAGTCAAGAGGGAAGAGGTTTTTTTTTTTTTTTTTTTGTATTTTTGCAGGTTATGGGGAGATGCTGATGCCTTCTTGAACATTACAGTTACGTGCTCAGCCCAATTTAGATTTTCGTCTGTTATTACTCCTAGACTCTTTCCGAAGGAGAGACTGATATTTGTCCCATTTAGAGTCAAAGATGGTAGCGATTCCCGATATTTAGGGCTAATGAGCCTAGAATGAGCAACCAGTACCTCTTGGATTTTGGATGGGTTCAGCTTTAATCCTATATCCTGCATTCTCTTTGATAGTGCACATAGGTCGGTATTGAGATTCTCGATAACTGTCTTCAGAGTTATAGGATTTGCACTTAGATACAACCGGAGGTCATCAGCGTACATATGGTATCTGCAATAGGACAAGACTGATGACATCATTTACGTGCAATTAAAAGAGTATAGGACCTAATACTGAACCCTGGGGGACGCCTGATACTACCCTAATTCACTGTGACTTTATGGCGCTGGACATGACGCATTGCAAATTTTGGTAGCAAAGTTTTAACCAGTAAAACGTAATAAATTAAAATGCTTTTGTTCAAGGTGTTGAAATATTAAATAAAACTAAACATAAAATCATACACAAAGAATGATGAAATATGAATAAAACAATATAACAGAATCTGCAAACGAAATGGCTTAAAAAAATCACCAAGACGCTCTTAAACAGCCCGCTCTGTTCTTTCAGAGGAATTGAACGAAAAGTAACAAAAATAAGTTAAAAGTAACAATAAGCATTTCTGAAAAAGAGAAATTGGCTGACATCGACTATTTTCTTTGCAGTTAGGATGTCTTTTCTGGAGGTATCTATGTGGAGGTAGCCCCTGTATGGAAGAGAAACGTAGACAAGAAGAGAACAGAAGCTTTTAAAATGTGGTGCTACATAAATATTCTGAAATTACGTGGGTGGATCGAATATCTGAAGAAGAGGTTCTAGATCGAATTGGAGAAGAAAGAAATGTACAACACATCTCGACTATATGAGGGGATCCGTTGATAGAACACGTCCTGGGCGTCAAGGAATAGTTATTTAGTTATTCCAGTAGCGGAGGAAAGTGTGGCTGGTGAAAACTACAGAGGGAGACTAGACACAAACTAACAAGCAGGTTCTAATATAGGTCGCAGTACCCAAGTAGAGTTGAAGAAGCTTGCACAGGATAGATTAAGGTGGACTGCCGCATCAAACAAGTCTTCGGAGTGAAACCCACAACATGTATCTCATTTGGTTTCCTTGTGTCAATGAGGTAACGTAAAATAACTCCAGAAACAAAGATATGCCGTAACTGCGACAACATGCAGTAGTTGATAATCGCAGTATTTGCGGGTGTTACACGATATGAACATAACATGGACTACGAGACATGTGAACTAAAGCGCAAGCAGAAATTATGCTGAATATTTCGAAATGAAAACTCGTTCCCATTTATGGGACACACTCTATGGAGGAATGTTGCTGCCCCGGTTGATGTACGAGTTCTGAGCCAGCGAGTGCCTTACGCACCTGTCGGTGACGAACGGCGGAGATTTTAGTCTGTGAAAGCGGCCGATTTGCATCTCTTTAATTTGTATGAATACCTCAGCGCCACGCACGTGTTTGTACAGAGCTACCAAGGCATGTGTTTAATGAGTAGGCACAAATTCCAGGTATTTCAGGAATTCGCTTGATGGCTCGAACAACTGACATTCTTTCCATAAAATAGAGCTCAGCCAGTTTTGTACTGTCAAAAATATTTCTCCTTCTGTTAAACTAGTATTCCAACAATAAACAATAAGCAACGTAGAAAGTTCTAGATTTTTAAGTGTACATATTGACATAAACTGCAAAATCATGTAGACGTAATAAACGTTTACGTCCAGTTACTCTTGCCATGAGAATAACTGCTAACTTTAGTGATACAGAAGTCAATAAGTTAACGTATTTTGCATATTTTCATTTACTGATCACTTGGAAGTTGCCATGCTTGAGTAACTACTCAATTAAGCAGAAAGTATTCATTACACAAAAGAAAGCAATAACAGTTATGTGCACGGTACACAAACGTTCACCTTACTGGTACCTGTTTATGCAGCTGAAGATAGTAACAGCCGTGTCGCTGTACATTTATCCAATTAAGAAATTTTTTATCAACAAACTACCTGAGTTTGACAGTAAGATATATTCACAGCTACAACACTAGATGGAAAAACAATCAGGATTACACTTTAATTAACCTAACTTTAACACAGAAAGAGATAAAAATGCAGCTATAAAACTCTATGACAGTCTACCCCCAGAAATAAAATCTGTGACAGACAACAGAAGTGTTTTTGAAAGTAGCTTAAAGATATTTCTTCTCAACAGCTCTTACTATGAAACTTTTACACATTATGGATGAGGAATACTGCGGCTGTGATGGATAAAGGTTTTCACAAATTACTGCAACCAGTCCCCTTTTGTTTTGTTCTTCAACCCTTATTATCTCTCATTCCCGGTTCCGAACCGTCTAGCGATTCATCATCAGATGGTACATATTTCCTGATGGTCTGCAACAATGTGGGAGTCGTGTAGCTGTTGCAAGATGTATAAACGAAATATGTAAATACAGAGTGTGATGAGAATTGTTCACGTTGTGAGATCGATTTTGTTGCGTTACTTACAGTTATTAGTATCCGTTGGTTGGTTGTTGGTACACACAGTATTCCTAGAAAACACAATGAATGTTTCCCGGTGACGTTAATTTTACTACCGTTCATACGCTTAGCCACAGGTAACACCTTCCACATGCTTTACAAAACGTAAATAGACCAAGAAGTATAGCTAAAGTTACGACAAAGAGTTTGTGTGAGGGCAGAGTGTCTCTTCATTCAGCTCTTGTAATACACTCTGGCGACAGTTAGTATGTATCTATCTCTATATTGCAATAATAACATCTAGTTATACGGCAAAATTGACAAGTGCTACTCATAAAAATCTATTAAATATTGAGTTTGGACGATGGATAGTTTTAGTACTGAAGTTTCTTTTGACGTTTCATTTATCTTCTGTTTAACTAACATTGATGGACAATATGAAATAAACAATAAACATCATAGCATTTTTTTTTATAATGAAATTTTAAGCAGGGTGGTAACTGGGAGAAGGAGATTCTGTGCGTGAGTGTGTGTGTGTGTGTGTGAGAGAGAGAGAGAGAGAGAGACAGACAGAGTAGAGTAGATGTGCCAGCGTGGAAGAGAGAGAGAGAGAGAGAGAGAAGTTGAGTAGATGTGCCAGTGTGGAAGAGAGAGAGAGAGAGAGAGAGAGAGAGAGGGTGGGGAGGGAACTCGAGGTCTTTTTTATTGAGTTATTTTCACAAATATAGTATATGTTATAAATTAACCTGCGACAGCTCTTCAAGCTACTACATTCGGCAAATGGGACGAAACTATGAAACTCCACACAAAGAACACACAGATACACTATGTTTACAAAATTCACATAAATCTAGTTTTGCAGCCCGCCAAGCACATAACAGTCAGTCAATAACAAACATCAAACAAACCTCCATATCCTACACACTGCAGACAAAGTAATAAAAATGGACCTCCTGAAACAATGAGAGATTTTCACCCATAACAATAAATCACCCTACACCATCTTAAATGAACAAACGGACTTAGCAAATAACTCAATTTTCCAAAATTTCAAACAATCGTAGAACTTTAAAAATCTAAATAATTCACAAAAAGACCTCCCCTACCCCCCCCCCTTCCCCCCTCTCTCTCTCTCTCTCTCTCTCTATCTCTCTCTCTCTCTCTCTCTTCCACATTGACTCACCTACTCAACACTCTCTCTCTCCTTCCAGTGGTAAACACACGCACACGCTCACATGCACACACACACACACACACACACACACACACACACACACACACACACATACCCACACGCAGAATCTCCTCCACCAATGTACCACACTTCTTAAAATTTCATTACTAAGAAAAAGTAGTGTTGTGATGTTTACTGTTTAGTTCGTAAGTGTTGATCAATTTTAGTTAAACAAACTAAAAGTGGAATGTCAAACGAAATTTCAGTGCTAAAGTTGTAAACGTAATATCGACCAAATTCATTCTTTAACAGATTTTATAAATAGCCCCATGCCAATTTTGCCCTATAACTTCTTTTTTTTTTCAGTAGAGGAAAATATGCATGCTTATTGCCGCCAGTGCATATTATAAGAGCCGAACAGACAGATTCTCTATCCTACCACAAACTCTTTGACCTAACTTTAGCTATACTCCTTGGCTTACTTACGTTTTGTAAAGCGCGTGGAACGTGTTACCTGTGGCTAAGCGTATGAAGTGCAGTAAAATTAACATCACTCGAAAACATTCCTTTTCTTTTCCAGAAGACTGTGTGCACTAACAACGGATACTAATAACTGTAAGTAACGCAACAAATCGATCTCATAATGTGAATAATACTCGCCACACTGTAAGCTTACATGTTTCGTTTACTCATCTTGCCACAGCTACACGACTCCTATGCCGCAGACGATCAATAAATGTGTACCATCTACCGGTAATAGGATGATAAAAACTGAAGAACAAAACAAAAGGTGACTAGTTGCAGTAATTTCAAGATACCTTAAGTCTTTCTGTACTGTAGAGGAATACACGAACAGAAATAATCAGACATTTATACAGAAAAAAACTGTAAATGCTCAGGACGCAATCATATAAATAATTGTTCATTTTTTGAAATATGTGTCCTGGGTTTGTTCAGTTACCATATGCCACATCGTGATGTTTACTGTTGTACCAGACATCGAGGAAGGTGAAGCTTAGCAGTATGTTTCAGCATTATCCCATTCCTCCCCATCCTGCGTATAAGTCAATCTGAACGAATGGTAGAGTGAATAAATGTTCGTTTCTACGTTCAACCTCCTGTTCATCTGGGGAAATGAAGTATTCTGAAGTGAGTTTGTTCTCTGGGTGAACAACTATGTGTCTGCTAACGCAGGTTTGCCAATAATAAACTGTTAGTGTGTGGAGGGAGAAGTTACACGTACAACTCGTTCGGGATGTAGACAAAGGGTGTTCGCGAAGTTGGTAAGGGCACAGTAAGCTTCTTTGAGGAGCTTCCCCGTCCACAACCACGAGCGGGTGTAGGGCAGAAATCGGCTGGAGAGACACTTGTGGACCAGGTATCTGGTGTGAAGGACATGGACATCTTCCACTTCAAATTTTGTGTTATGTAGATGGTCAGATTCCTACAATCCTAAAGCACCCACAATAACAGCAGCGGAATAACGCCCTCTTTCGTAGTAGTTATTTAATCATATCCTGTTACAACAGATGATCAAAGTCTCAGTTTTCTGTCAGGTAACAATTTTTGTAACCTTAGAACTTTGTTCTTGGTGATGTCCACGTGTTGTAGCATTGCATGACGTAGTGTTACAATAGGATGTTTTTGCCGAAAGAGTCTATGGATGAGTGTCAGAATGCACGAATTTTTTGTGCGCTCCTCGTCCTAGAACCCAAGTAATGTCCTTAATATTCTCTGTGCTTATCGACAGAAACAGTTACCTTACTAATAGTACGTTACTCTGCCATATACAAGTTGTTCTATAATACGAGGGCTATCCAAAAAGTACATTACGTTTTGGAATTAAAAATAAATAATGTATTGGAATTTTTTTTTTTTGTTATATACGGATGAAAGCCACACTTAAATACTACTTTTCTACAAAGTTGCTATTTAAATTAAGGCACTTATCGTAGCGATGGACGAGCTTGGAAATTCCTTCGTCGTAAAATTCGGCCGCCTGCCCCTTCAACCACGTGGCGACTGTCATTTGGGACAGAAAAGGTGTGATTTTTGTGGATTTCCTGGAAAGAGGCACTACAATAAACTCACAAAGGTATTGCCAAACTCTGCACAACTTCAGAAGAGCAATACAAAACAAGCGCAGGGGAAAGTTGGGCTCAAAGACCTTGCTGATTCACGACAACGCCCGGGCCCACACGGCAAATGCCACTCGTGAAGTTCTCGAATCTTTTAAGTGGGAGTTGTTTCCTCATCCACCGTACAGTCCCGACCTGGCACCGAGCGACTTCCACTTATTCCCAGCAATGAAGAAGTGGTTGGCTATGCAGTGTTTTGATGACGCGCACAGCTTCAAGAAGAGGTAACCATGTGGTTGAAGGCGCAGGCGGCCGAATTTTACGACGAAGGAATTTCCAAGCTCGTCCATCACTACGATAAGTGCCTTAATTTAAATGGCAACTATGTAGAGAAGTAGTATTTAAGTGTGGCTTTCATCTATATATAATTTAAAAAAATTCCAATACTTTATTTATTTTTAATTCCAAAAGGTAATGTACTTTGTGGATAGCCCTCGTAAATTACTGGCGGAAACCAGTAGTGTCTTAATTCGTATGTCTGTTTTACAATCTGTTATTCTTCACAGTTCAAATCTGAATAAACCACAGATGATGGTGCCATAATAATCGTTAGGTTCAGCTCACGATTCCCCAATCCTGTCACGACTCCAACTGGCAATTTGTATAGTGCATCACATGCTAAATACCTTTTCTTTTGGTATGCTAAACTGATATATGCATTTTGATGCCATTTTAGATTAATTAATTCATAGTTATTCTGGAAAGGTGTGTGGGTCTAGAAGCGACGTGCTTTCCGTTGCAGCCAGTGAACAAACCCACATTCACAACTGCTTTTGCAAGTAGTTCTCCCTTTCATGTTTTGCTGATGAGATTGATATTCAAATGCACAGTGTGTCCCCCTCTTATTTATTCATGGCAATGTATTCATCCTGACGACCCTCTTCTTTATACTTACATTTTCCTCTACAGTACAATTAAACTTAATCATCCTCCCAACGCCGTTGCAAACAGCTAGGAACCACAGATAGGTTACACTTTCGACACATTTGAACACGCAACTAACAAACTAAATAACTAACTGCGGGACTATCGCAGTAAGCTACCGAAATCAGAAGCGGTAATTCTGTTTATTTGTTAGTTACAAGCATGTTCATGCCATAAGTTGGTTGCTTCGAGGATGGTGTTACGATATCGATCACTGCATAATTCACGGTATAGTGATATAAATGTGACCACCACCTATGTTCGACGTCAACGTGAAATAACCGCTCACTGATGGCAGATGGCAGCACTAGCAGTGGAGAGGATATAAAGCTCGTCCGGGAGACGCGGAAAACAGCGCAGTTGTTTTCGTAATGCGCAAACGGAGTGATCTGTAATGCGCAAACAGAGTGTTTATCTGACGTCCAAAAGGGCATGGCTGCCGGCTTTCGGGCCAAGGGCGGAAGCAATTCCGAAGCGGCTAAGTTTGTAAACTGTTCGCGCGCCGCCATGGTTAAAGTATACCCCGCATGGCAAAATGGTGCTATCAAAACCGGGCGCGGAGCCAACTGCTGTGCACCGTAGGTTACAGATGACAATGGTGAACGACGATAGCAGAAATGTGTACAGGCGAGCAGAAGTACAAGTGTTGATCAGCTGACCGCCCAGATGAACCAAGGGGCTACCAACAGTATCTCCTCAACGACCGTTCAGCGAACGTTGCTGCGTATGGGCCCCGGCAAGCAAAAAAATGGTTCAAATGGCTCTGAGCACTATGGGACAACATCTGAGGCCATCAGTCCCCTAGAACTTACAACTACTTAAACCTAACTAACCTAAGGACATCACACACATCCATGCCCGAGGCAGGATTTTAACCTGCTACCATAGCGGTCGCGCGGTTCCAGACTGAAGCGCCTAGAATTGCTCGGCCACACCGGCCGGCCCCGGCAAGCAGCCACGTGGTTCATGCACCTATCGCTGGCTGGTGTTCATCGGTGACGAAGGCTGGAATTCGCACGCAAGTACCGCAACAGGACGTGCACTAATTCCCGACAGTTAACCTTTTCAGATGAATCATTTTTTATACTCAATAGCGTGAAACGTCTGAAATGAAGCTCACTGCAACAATCGTCGCAAGAGTCCAGGCAGAAGTATGCATCTATTCTTGGGCACCAATGTCGCGAATGGGTGGCGGATGTGGGTAGAAATGCATAAGACTGCACAAGATGAACATGTAGGAAAACAACCTAACGTCAGCCAGGGCGCTGGGAAGCAGGAGAGGTTGCTTTTTTCGTGGCAAGGGACGCTGGAGCTACGTGACCAGCTACGACAGAATGTTCTGGAAGAACAACAGGAGACGGGAAATGCGCGTGAACGCGGGGGATTGCATCAGACGTGCCTATACAGGGTGAAAAGTATTTAAACCGACAAACTCTGGGAGGTTGTAGGGGACATCAAAACAAATATTTTTCCCTAATGTCATTTTTTCCTATGAGGAATATTTAAACCGGTAGAGGACTATTTCTCTGGTCGCAAATTAATTAAACCAACAAACACTTTTCCATTTTTTTATGACCAAGAGAGAACACATTGACACAACCCAATTTCAGTTACATTAGATTTTCAAAAATACTTCCATTGACACGTAAACAAAGATTACACCGTCGGATCATGTTCTGTTTGACACGGGCAAAAACCCCAGGAGTAACCTGAATTGTTCCTGCAGCTGCTACTATCCGGGCAACCAGATCCTCTTCTGATGCAACAGGAGTTGCGTAAACAGGGTTGCCCATGTTACCCCACACAAAAAAAGTCCAGAGGGGACATTTCTGGGGATCGAGCAGGCCATGGTACAGGACTACCTCTGCCAACCCACGTTTCTGGGAACCGTCGGTCCGGGAATCGACGCACACGACGACCGAAATATGCAGGCGCCCCGTCATGTTGGAACAACATGCGTTGTCTTGTAGGAAGCGGGACGTCTTCCAGCAACTCTGGCAATGCTCTGGCGAGAAAATTGTAATAGTGCCTGCCATTTAATGGCCTAGGTAGCAGATACGGCCCAATTAAACAGTCCCCAACAACACCGACCCACACATTAACGAAGAACCGCACTGACTGAAGGATCCCGCTCCACATGCTGCAAGACAGCTTCCTCAAATAGCAGCGTTCTTACTTTGCGACGGCATCCCTGTCCAGGTAACCTGCTAAATGACCCGGTATCACACAGACTTTGGTACACAGCAGCAAAGGTCGTACGATGCATGATACGGCGATTAGGATATTGTTGTTGATTAACCCGCTGTGCAGCTCGTCCGTTGTGGTGCGCTACGTAGTACGCACCAACCATATCAGTGTACTCACGCCAGGTGTATCGCTCCATTAGTAAACAGAGACAATGCATTACTACACTGGTGGACAGCTGTTGCCTACAACTGAAGAGCGTAATACGCCCTCTAACAACTGAAGATCGTAATACGGCCTCTAACAACTGACGAGCGTAATACGGCCTCCACCGGTTTAAATAATCCTCATAGGAAAAAATGACATTAGGGAAAAATATTTGTTTTGATGTCCCCTACAACCTCCCAGGGTTTGTCGGTTTAAATACTTTTCACCCTGTATAAGCAGGGCCGCTGGTGCTGCTAGAGAGATTTCTTCAACAGTTGCCTCAGACACTGGAACTGAGTTACTCTGCCCTCGGAACAGGAGTTAATTTCTCGTGGCACTTAGCTGCACAGAGTACATGCAGGACTGCCCAACTTACATTCAATGTGTTGGTGCCTTAGGGTTCGACAGTGGTCTTATCCTACCTCCTGTTTCATCTCAGTTATTTCATCACAAGCATATGTCCCTTATCCGAACGAGTTCCCTTATCTGTAAAGAATTTCCAGCTTGTTTTCCAGCACCTGGACTTCGAGTTGGATTTAGCGTCTAGCTCCCATCCTGATCCGCTCACAGGAAACTACAGACGCGACACCAAGTCCACCCTACATGCAGTTTGTTTTTCCTTGGTACGATGGCATACACCAGCAGGACAACGCAACGTGTCACACTACTCGCAGAATACGTGCGTGATCAAAACGGTCCCATGATGAGTTTACCGTACTCCCATGACCTCCGAACTCTCCTGATTTAAATCCAATAGTGAATCTGCGGGACACAGCTATCGGTCAGCACCACGTATCGTCAACCGAGAAATCTAGTGAAGCTGGTGGCAGCACTGGAGTCGATATCGCTCCACATCCCTGTTAGTACATTCCAGAACCTCGATGACTCTCTTCCTGCACGTCTCGCGCTGCAGAAGGTGGTTATTCAGGCTTCTGACAGGTGGCCACATTAATGTGGCTGGACAGTGTAGTATGTTAATGGAATACCTTAAACATCTTACCAGGCGCCTCAACACCCAAGGTCGCTTACACATGTTCGGTAATACGTAAATTTACAAAGTTCAGAGGCCACGTTATGGTATGTGACGGAGGATAATATACTATAGCCCCTTCTCCCTTTTCTTTTTGGTTCAAATGGCTCTGAGCACTATGGGACTTAACATCTATGGTCATCAGTCCCCTAGAACTTAGAACTACTTAAACCTAACTAACCTAAGGACAGCACACAACACCCAGTCATCACGAGGCAGAGAAAATCCCTGACACCGCCGGGAATCGAACCCGAGAACCCGGGCGTGGGAAGCGAGAACGCTACCGCACGACCACGAGCTGCGGACCCTTTTCTTTTTCTAGCGACGAAACGTCTGACGGAAGAATTATTATTGGTAAGTTTTTGTGTGAGCTCTTATTTCTCTTTAACCGTCTTTTCGCGAGATACAAGTAGTAGAGAGCAATACATCTGTTGACTCTTCTACTCACGTATGCCCTCGCCATTTTACCTGTAAACCATCCTGTGATACACAACGTCGCTCTTTTGGAGTCTGCTTCGCGGTTACAAAATGAACCTGTGAAGAAATGCGCAGCTCTTCTTTGGGTCTTCTCCATTTCCTCTGTCAATCCTATCGGGTGCAAATCCCAGTCTGAGAAATACTCAATTATCGTTTGAAGGAGGGTTTTGCAAGCTGCCTTCTTCGTGTCTTCGTTGATTGATTACATTTCCTGAGAATTCTTCCAACGAATCTGAGTCTGGAATCTGGCTTACCTGCGATTAGTTGAAATGGTATTTCCATTTTAAGTCACTAGGAACTCATATTACGAGGTAGCTACGGGATGTGACTGCTTCCAGTGGTTGTCCTGCAATTGTCTGTTCATACAGTAATGGCCCATTCGCCCTATGTAACCGCAATATGTTACATTTGGTTATGTTTAGGGTCAACTTCGAATCCGTGCACCGAGGTTTTCCTGAAACCATTACTGACAGAGGATGCTTGACTCGTTGAACTGTGCAGTCTTCGTGAAATTTTTCTTGGCTCCTGCCTCTCAAAAATTCTGTTTTGTCTTGCGTAATTTGGATACTTGTTTCATCAGAGAAGCAAACCCGAAATGTAATCACATGTCACATTTAGAAGTCTCTGTTATCATAAAAGAACCAGTAGAATGATATTATAGTATATTTACCTTACTCTCTTCATCCATGGTTCGGTTTTTGTACTTTTTTGCCCATTCTAGTCACTTTTGTTTCAAGTGGATTAAGTTTCTGTTTCTTCGCAGGATAACGGCATCGCAGCTCCATTCGAATGAACCTTCGCCGCAGAATACGGTTAGATAAAAGCACTCCACCATCCTCCAGCATGTTCTTAATCACCCATGTCGGTTTTCTTTGGTTTTCGACTATCATTCGTCTTATTTCTCTGTCTCTTCTAGAGAATGTAATGCATTTTCGACCGCTTGTACTTCCCCGCTGCGTTTATAGACTTTCAATATGTTTCAGTCTGTTGCTTTCATTTCGAACTGTGAAGTGTGAAATACTATACTTTCCATTTGAGCAATATGTCAGTGATTCTATTGGCAGTGTGAATTGGAATACATTTTTGTCGAACAAACAATATGAGCTCATATACTATTCTAAAATGGTGTAGAAAGAATACGACTCATGAATCACTGTCTAGGCTAGAGTACATTCTGCGTGGTGTCTGTTTGTTCTATATCGTGTCTCCCTACCACTTTCGCGCAACGACGCTCTGAGCGTGTTTTTTAGGGAATTGACTAGTTTGAACCTGGGACCTGTTGCTGGTAAGGAGACGCCAGACCACACATGACATGTAGAGTTCAGAAGTGTTCAGTGAGACTAGCGATGATATAACCAAATACTTAATGATTTCAGCGTCAGCTCCACTGCACTCCCTGTAAAAGAATCTTAATACTAACTAAAGTTAGTGGAAGGGGTTCAAGGCTTTCCTATTTTTAGTTAGCTGGTAAAATAACGTCGAAAAAGCAGTTAAGTTTACCCTTGGAAATTTTATTCTACTCACAAAACATTGTTTATAAATTGCACTATTGATAAAAGGAAATGTTTTAATACAGGCTGATGTGGCTTCTCAATAACTACATAACAGAAAAATCATTGCGTTTCAGATTTTTACTTCAAGTGGCAAATGTGAACACCATGAGCTTTAATTGACGATCGACACTAGTATTACGCAAAAAGGGGGTGTAACAGATGAGACTTTTGCAATTCTGAGTGAAGCTTTATACGCTGTTATGCGGCATCGCGTGCGTTCGTTACCTTGTCGTTGTTCGTCAGGGGGCGGCGGGCAGCACAGCTCTGCTCACCTCGCCGTCTCGGAAGCAACTCTCTCCTAACTTCTCCTTACTACAATTTACCAAAGTTGGTTTAAAAAAACTATCTGGCTGTGTTTTCATCTGTCCAATCAGGGTCCCAATGTTAACCTTAAGCTCTGCCTACAAAAATTCTGTCTATCCAATGAGAAACGTTATACTTTTCGTGGTGGGGCAATGTTTTTAAAGTTTGCAACGTAACAGAGACGCGAAAAAGTCTCACGCTAAAACTTGCAGCTGGTGTGGTCCTTTTAGTGTTATCGTAAGATCTATACTGTTCTTCTGGAGGGCTCTATTTTTTAACATGGGCTGGGGGTTGGTCCTGACGTAACAGAGACGCGAAAAAGTCTCACGCTAAAACTTGCGGCTGGGGTGGCCCTTTTTGTGTTATCGTAAGATCTATACTGTTCTTCTGGAGGGCTCTAGCTTTTAACATGGGCTGGGGGGTGGTCCTAGCGGTTATCTAGCGACGTGGGTGTCCGTCCCTTAGCGTAGGGCCTTCCAGCTTAACACGGTTCTGCTCTCGGCTTCTGTTGTCGTTTCTCCCCTCGGAACTGCTTCTGTCTCACGGTGGGAAGGTATGACATGCATTTAGGCATTCTTGTGTTAGTCTGTGGTATTGCATTTGCTCACTCGTTACTCGTATTACTTTGGTTAATTTAATGTCACGATTTATTCGGAGCTATGTGACATACTACTGGATTTGCTTATCATGTCAGGGTTTTCATGGAAGGTGTTGGATTTGCCTGACACTTTACAGTGCTTCCAAACCAAACTTCAAAACTTTCTGAACTTCATAGTCAGTAAATTAATTTTGCACCCGACTGTATCAAGTAAAACAAAATCGAAATGCTAATACACAGCAACTATCGATTAAGTTGTCATGTCAAGTTTTTGTTAGTAATGGACATTCTCAAGAATTAAATGTTCCTGGCTGACTCCAGTCCTTAAATACGCTGATCACTCTAGGAGATAGCTGGAACACTTCCAACCGGCGGGTGAATCCCGCAAATAGTTGGAAGTCTATTGCCTCATTTTGTTTTGCGGTAATTCATAGTAACTGTTCCACCGTATTATTTTGTCAATAGTTTGCGAATAGTTCGTTGTACGCTATCAGCTCTTTAAGCCAACATGTGCCTTTGTGTAATTAAAAATGCAGTGTCTTTTTTATGCGGTTGGTAGTAGTTTCAGTGAACAACTTGTCCATTACAATCAGTAGGTCGATGGTCTGTAGGTTTTTATGCCTGGTCTCTATCCTTTCTACTTTCAAATCCAGTGGCGGATACAGGTCTTTGGCCTGGAAGGGGCTGGACACAGCTGAGAGCAGGCTTTATCAAGGTAAACACTAAAACAATAAAAAAACACATAAAATTTTATTTTCCTCGTTTAACGATTAGTGAGTCTCCTCGGATAATTTTTTGCAAATTCTTCAGTGACTTCGACAAGTTGTAGGCTGCCAGATATAGCTCGGTGAATATATATGGCAGTCAAACCGTTCAACCTGTCTTCCGCCATTATCGTACGAAGGTACGATTTTGTTAGTTTAAGCGAAGATAAGCTGCGCTCCACTCTGCAGGTGGATACTGATAATTTAGCGAGAATTCCTAAAAGAATTTTTCTATTGAGAAAAACTCATTTGTCTCTTGATGCGTCTATGCTGCTGTTTGGAGAAGATGCCACCTGTCTCTGTAAAGCTCCTTCCAAAGAGTTATTTCTCCCGAACACGAAAGAGCATGAGGCACATCTCTGCAGTGAACACTTTCATCTACCACTCCCACGCCCGGGTTCCCGGGTTCGATTCCCGGCGGGGTCAGGGATTTTCTCTGCCTCATGATGACTGGGTGTTGTGTGATGTCCTTAGGTTAGTTAGGTTTAAGTAGTTCTAAGTTCTAGGGGACTGATGACCATAGATGTTAAGTCCCATAGTGCTCAGAGTCATTTGAACCATTTGAACCATCTACCACTAAGGAGTTTAGATTTTCTGTTCTTACGATGGCACTAGGTATAAGAGTGAACAGGTCGAGAATTGAAGAGTGCTCTGCCCTCGAAAAGTGACTCTTCCACTGTCCCAACACAAAATCCATGAAGAAGGGAATGCATTCAGTCTGAAACCAAACACGATATCACATTATTCTTGAGGTCTAAAAATATAACAGTAAAGAAAGAAATGCTGCATCAAGCAAAAAGCGTGTATATGTATTATAGTTTTATGTTACCTGTAGTATTTCTTCGCGTCAGGTGCTTCTAGAAGCATATTTGAGCAATTAGTTGAACGTTTGGCTGTTCTGGGTGCCTGCACTACGATGTCCAAAGGTTGTACAATACGACACGCCTCTTGGAGGATTTATCCACATTTAGTTTCTCTGTACCTTTCCAGTGTTCTTATTACACTGACTACCATCTCGTAGTAAACAGCAACAGCTTGAAGCTAACGTGAAAGCGAAACAGCAATTTCAAATACAGCGGCTGTTACCATCAAAGTTAAGATGAAGTCGAATCGTTTAATAGAACCCAAAAGAGTTGCACATTCTTATGACAGAGAAGCTCTGTCCATTTCTTCAAGGTACCATACGACAGAGTCAAAATGTAAGGAATGCATTACGCCTTTTAAGCCAGCGTGTATCAGTAAGACTGTGTAACTGAACCCTTTTCGCCTCTGGGTGTTCTTCAAGGACAGCTTGCTTGATAAGTTCCAAGCCTTTTGCTGACTCACGCACGTAACTGGTAACTGCCTTCATACTGCGAACACTGGACAATCTGCAGGCCTTCACGGTAGTTCGGTTTAGTTTTATGTTCTGCAGAATGCATATAAGTCGTTAGCGGTTCGAGCTGCTTTATTCTGGACTGAACACCAATAAGCTAACCAGACATGTTGGCACCTCCGTCATAACCTTGACTTGTCAAATTCTCAACTTACGGGCCGACTTCATTTAATTCTTGAACGATTTAACCCCTTAATGCAGCTAGAAAGCATTTGAACTCTTCGTGTATTGTGCTTTTGTATATCCAATTACCTGAGCCACACACTGACTTGTTCTGTACCACTGCCGTAGGTTATTTCGCCACCAAGGACAGCTTAATATTTTGCTTCTTTGACGTTGTCGAAAACCTTTTCCATTATGTCGGAATGGCCACAATCACTCAGCTGATTCTGAGTTGCTTTGCTCGAAATTTTCTTTGGTCGAATTCTCCGCTCAATGCACCACCATCTCGGTGGCCTCTTAACATATATTTTCTCTACCATATAGTACAATCCTCTTTACTGCAGGAATCAGCCGCTCTCTGTTTGATTTAATCGTTTTCAGTTTCTCAATTTTGATGACATTATTGACAGCTGGCGCAACAGAAAAGAGCTAGAAACTTAAAAATTTATATTTAGATTCCTTTTGCATAATAATTTAGTAGAAACAGTATTCTGGATCTCACAAATTAAAATTTTAGTTGAAATTCATAATTTTCTGGTTTTTGTCTTAGAAATTAAGGAAGCAAGATAGGTTAAGTAGGCGAATAAATAAAGCTAGGATGTTTAAATTTAAGTAGAAGGGAGATCCGCTATAATCATAAAAATGTGAGAAGTTTCAACAGAATAACTATAAAACTATAGCTATAGCGTATCTCCAAAGAGCAAGTTCAGAGCTCGTCTACTGCGTGTAGTGCAATTAAATTAATTCTCTCGCCCAAAATATTTGACTTAGCCACGTCAGACTTTTATTATGATTACTTACTTGTGTGCTGATTGCACAATTAAATTTAAAGCTTCATCGGCCATCAGCAAAGGAAGCAATGATTCATTCGATAACTTAAAGTGGTGCATTACTAGCCCAGCGGCTAGTCGGGAGAGCAGATTTGATCAGGCATTCCCTTAGCCGTCCGTCCGCACCACGGCTTTATATGTAAGAACGCTGCGCGAGAGAGGAAGGCCCCAGTTCTCTCCAGACGCTGATTAGCGCACCACCTATGCCGCGAGTCGCGTCGCGTCGGTATGGTTGACATAAAAAGCCTCGGATGCAGTAATAAGTTACTCGGGATACGCGTAACCATGAAATCGTTTTCGAGTGAAGTGTTAATTTTGGGATGACGTTAATGACCCATCTTTAGTTTGCGTATGTCGTATTTTCACGTGCCGCCGCAGGACAGACATTCTACCATTATTAGCGTGGCGTTTGATGAACATTATCATCAAATTATGGCGAGCATTCACTTAAACATTTAATTTGAACAGTTATAGTGGCATCAGCGCATTAGACTCTGACCTGCTCTGGTAGTTGGATTGTGTGGATTGTTTTTGGTCTGTGACTTTCAGAATATAGTGAACACTTTAGAGAGAATGATTTTTGATCATGAATCCCAGACAATCTCGTAATTCCTCAAAGCTATAAGCTGTAGCTATAAATGTATTTCTCAGATGAAGTGGGCGCTAGGAATTCTTATTACAGGCTTCACGTTTTGCTAATCACTTTCTGGTTGCCAATATTGTAGTTAGAGAGCCAGTGTTGAGAATGGCAAACAGCATAAATACAAAACATTTATTCTATTATTCCACCCGCCGCCCCACAACCCTACGACCTCAATTACACAGAAGCGCCAAAGAAACCGGTATAGGCATGCTTATTTAAACACAGAGACACTGTAAATTGAATGGTAGGGGCGAAAGACTACAACACTGTACACCCTTTTTTAATCCGAGCGCTTCGTTCTTGGTCTCCCAGTCTTGTTGTTCCTTCTTGGTTCCTGTAGATATTGCATATTATCCACCTTCCCCTATAGATTACTCCTATTTTTCTCAGAATTTCGAACATTGTCGAACATTTTCTCTAGGTCGACAAATTCTATAACGTATCTTCAATGTTCTTCAGTTTTGCTTCCATTATCACACTCAATGACAGCCTTGCCTTTCTTTTGCCTTTACCTTTTCTCAAGGAAAATTGATCGTCATGTTCAATTTTCTTTTCCATTCTTCTGCATATTATACTTGTCAGCAGCTTGGGCCTCTTAGCGCCCCCCCCCCCCCCTTACCCTCCGACCCTCTTCGATCCATTGCCATTCATACCTGCCGGCCGCGGTGGTCTAGCGGTTCTGGCGCTGCAGTCCGGAACCGCGGGACTGCTACGGTCGCAGGTTCGAATCCTGCCTCGGGCATGGGTGTGTGTGATGTCCTTAGGTTAGTTAGGTTTAATTAGTTCTAAGTTCTAGGGGACTTATGACCTAAGATGTTGAGTCCCATAGTGCTCAGAGCCATTTGAACCATTTTTTAGCCATTCATACCTACATACACACTACACAAGCCACCACACGTTGCATGGCAGGGGGGTGGGGGGGAGGGTTAAAAGGGTACCCTGTAACACTGGTAGTCTTTCTCTTTCCTGTTCCACTTGCTAATGGAACGTAGGATAAATGACTGTCCTTACAAGCAATGATTTCCTTTATCTTGTATACGCTGTCCTTACGCGAGATCTACGCTGTTGGCAGTTCATTCGTCCAGCAGTCTGTCGCAAATGCCTGACCTTTGAATCTTCTCAGTACTCTTTAGCGGAAAGAACATCTTATTCACAACAGGGATTCCTATTTGAGTTTAGCCGGCCGAAGTGGCCGTGCGGTTAAAGGCGCTGCAGTCTGGAACCGCAAGACCGCTACGGTCGCAGGTTCGAATCCTGCCTCGGGCATGGATGTTTGTGATGTCCTTAGGTTAGTTAGGTTTAACTAGTTCTAAGTTCTAGGGGACTAATGACCTCAGCAGTTGAGTCCCATAGTGCTCAGAGCCATTTGAACCATTTTTGAACCTATTTGAGTTCTCCGAGATTTCCCGTAATACTTGTCTGTTGA
Source organism: Schistocerca americana (assembly GCF_021461395.2). Taxonomy (NCBI): domain Eukaryota; kingdom Metazoa; phylum Arthropoda; class Insecta; order Orthoptera; family Acrididae; genus Schistocerca; species Schistocerca americana. Next base: position 316,603,928 of record NC_060124.1, read on the forward strand.
TGGAACATACCGGCAACAGACCTAACAGCATGCTTCCGAATTGCTTCAACTTACTCCTTTAACCTGACCTGGTGAGGATCCTAAACACCTGAGCAGTATACAAGAAAGGCTCGTACAAGTGTACTGTACGCGATCTCTTTCATAGTTGAGCCATACTCTCCCAGAATTCTCCCAATAACCTGAAATCGCCCACCCGCCTCCGCTACAACAGAGGTCACATGCTCGTTCCATTTCATATCGCTTTGCAACATTACGCCTAGATAGTTAACCAATGTGACTATGAGAAGCAAAAGAGAACTAAGACTGTATTTCGAACGAGCGTTGCGGCCGAGTGGTTCTAGGCGCTTCAGTCTGGACCCGCGCGACCGCTACGGTCGCAGGTTCGAATCCTGCCTCGGGCATGGATGTGTGTAATGTCCTTCGGATAGTTAGGTTTAAGTAGTTCGAAGTTCTAGGGCGCTGAAGACCTCAGGTGTTAAGTCCCATAGTGCTCAGAGCCATTTGAACTGTATTTCGTCATCGCAGGACTGTTTTCCCTACTCATTTGAACTCATTTTTCTACATTTAGAGAAAGATGCCATTCGGCACACCAAGTAGACATACTCATCACGTCATCATCCTACTGAGTCACTAAACGATGACACTTTCCCATCCACTACAGCTTCGTCACCAAACAGCCGCAGATTGCCTCTCACCCAGTCCCTCAGAGCGTTTACATATTACGAATGGTCTCCTACTGCCGTAAGTACGTAATACATGCTTATAATTTTAATGCACGTCATGTGACTTTATTCCTTCTGAAGGAGACACCCATAATGGTACTGAACTTGGTCAAGAGTTATTACAACAAACGTTACCCAAATTCAGCATTACTTATTACCTCACTCCAAATTATATTTCGACGATTTCATACCTGTCCTCGAATCAATAATGTTTACTCACAAAAACTACCTACGGGTAAATCAATTAGTTTATTAGTAACCCGGAAATTACATTCTACCTAACCATACTTTGAGTATTACAGCTGCTTCACGTAGTTACCAACACCAAGTGGTCGGGCGTTGCTGTAGATTGGACAGTGAACCGAATCCTAGGTTTGGACCTGACTGAAGATCTACAACTAAGACCTGATGATGAAGCTTTGATATCGAAATTTACATTGGCGTAAATAAAATACTAGAAAATCAGTAGACGGGATTTACAATTACCTTTTTTTTGTTTTACTGTCTCAGTTTGCCTACAACATGCCGCGTGGCTGCCATTAAACAAGCATTTTGTTTTCTCAACGAAATAATGATAATGCACGGGCCAGTTGTATGTTACCGACTCCCAAGTTGCCCAATGCGACGTCAGCTGAAAAAACTTGAAACTCTACTGGCAAACATATCCAGGTGGGGACTCCCAACCATCAGTTCCATACAATCATTTAATATCAAACTACTTACAAAATGTCCTGTTTTATACCCAACAGCTGTCCCAAGTATAGGGAGGTTTAGTAATTTAGGGTTAAAGACTAACGTGACGCATGCCATAATTTTATTACAACAAATCGTAGAATTAACGACGGACTTTCGAGACGTCCTCAGTTTGCTGGTGCTTAGAAAGGGCATATATACGTATCTGCTTCAATTGAAAGTCAATATATTTATATGGATGTGGTGTCTGTTCTTTCGAACACCATTGATGACCTGCAGCCGTTTAGAACAAAATTAGAAATATACTAATACCTTCAGCTGCTGACTGGGGTTGTCATATACCAACGGGGACAGGTGAAAATGAGTGCCCTGACCAGGACTCCAACCCAGGATCTCCTGCTTACATGGCAGACGCTCTATCCATGTGAGCCACCGAGGGCACAGAGGATAGCGCGACTGCAGGGACTATCTCGCGTCTCCTCTCACGAGACCCACATTCTCACCTTGTATATCCACACACTACATTCGTAGTGTTCCACCCCAACACACTCATTACTGGTGGAAGACATTCTTACCAAGTCCTGTAAGAGTTTGGGGTATATGTGTGCATCCGCACCGAAGAAGAAGGTCATGGCTGTATTGCCAGAACTATATATTTATATGGATATTGTGTCTCTTCTTTCGGAACGGCTGCTAGCAATCGTAAGACCAGGAGTGTCACGTGCTATGACGTAAGTGCCAAGGCCTGTGCTTTCCCACTGGCCTCGGATGGCATCATGTGATGTACGTGGCGTTCTTAAATTCATTGATGTTCGTTCAAATGCACGTTCAGAGTATGTGACATGCTAGATATTGCTATCAGTGTGCCTTTTCCACACTATGACGTAATCGGCACGCTCAGTCTTCACGTTTGAACGCACGGCCCGTGTGCCGACTACTTCAGGGACACGACATTATGTCGCCGTTCCTTGCAGCGTGAACGCGCTGCTGTTTGACGGTGACGTTCTCTTTTGTATTGCGCGACGCCCCCTTGTCCAGTGTGAATCGCCTTTATGTGGCCGTCTCGTCTGCAGTTTGTAAAGCGGGGCTGCGCTAATGCTAGACAATCCATCTGTTCCGACAACTTTTGGAGAGAGGCTGGCGAAACGAGACAGCAGACAGCAGACAGAGGGTGCTCGGCGCTTTCTTTTTCTGTCTCGTCTCGTTTGTGCCCCAGAGGGGGGTGGGGGGGTGGGGGGCGGGAGTCCCGGTTTTCCTCGGCGGCACGGCGGTGAAAATTAAGACCGCCCGGCGGCCTTTTTTGCCTGACCTTTCTTCGGCATTCCCTCTCCCCGGTGAAACAGTAGCCTCCTCCTGGAAACCGGGCGGCCGCACCACCCCTTTGTTCCTGCGAGCAGTCTCTGCCGCCGCCACTCGAACGCCAGATATGAGCGGGGTAAACAGAGCGCCGCGCCGCCACCGAGCTGTCCGCGTCCGCACTCTGCAGTCAATTACTAGCGCCGGCGACGTGCCAGCCGGGCGGCGGAGGGGCGGTGCCGTGGTGGTGGGGGGGGGAGCGTCGCCTAGCGACGCGGCGTCACCAGACGTGCTCGCACCTCAAAGGCGGCCGTCTCGAATTGTCCTCCGCAGAGGGCGGCGCGCGGGGGTGTTTTTTTAGTCCTCGGCGGCCGTTTGTCAGTCTTCTGTTTCTCCGTCGCACTTCATTTCCTGCCGACGAGGGCGGCATCGTCGTCGTCGCGCTTTCGGACGCCCGCAGAATTGGGTCGTTAGCGGACTGCGGACGCAGAAAACTGCAGAGGGAGTCGACTGCATGGCCAGCTGTCTGCCGCGATGGTGTCGGGCTTTGCGGCGGCGCGGCTAGCAGCATCCCTCCTGCAGCTCTGGGTTGTTGAACAGAGATGAGTCCGAATTCCTGACCTTACATTTTCTCCAGAGCCACACCTGCTGGTTTGGCTATACAGTTGTGTTGAACCGTGCCGGCAGAACAGATCAACTTGTTCGGTTGCTCGGGCAGAGGGCTGACTGCCCTCTTTAAAAAAAAAATAAATAAATAAAATAAAAATGAAATAGTCAACGGTGAACATGAACAGATGTCACGTAACGTCCTTCCAGACCAACTGCTGTGAACAATGCCGAAGAAAAATTCGGTGAAATGAATCCATGCGTGCACTTGCAGAGGTCGCGGGTCAAGTCCTGGTCGGACCATGCATTTTAGATTATTCGTTTTAGCCTAGCTTTCCCCTCTCAATGATGTGAGCAGCCTCCAGAAGCGACACATCGTTCCGATTCCACATTGAACTGTAGGTTCCATTTGGTTCAAATGGCTCTGAGCACTATGGGATTTAACATCTGAGGTCATCTGTTCCATAGACTTAGAACTACTTAAACCTAACTAACCTAAGGACATCCACACATCCATGCCCGAGGCAGGATTCGAACCTGCGACCGTAGCGGTCGCGCGGTTCCAGACTGAAGCGCCTAGAACCGCTTGGCCACACCAGCCGGTGTAGGTCCCATTTCCCCTATTGGATAACTGGGCTAGGTTACGGACACGCAAGTCTCCAAAGGTGGCGTCCAATTGAATGGCTTGCAACAGGATGTTGAGCACACAAAGTACACTGTCCAGTCAGGTTACTGTGACCACCTGTCAAAAGCCTGAATGAAAACCTTTTACAGCGTGAACCGCTGCGAGTCGTGCAGAATGAGAGAGAGTAAATGAGGATCTGGAAAGGACCGACAAGGTTTGTGGAGCCGTGCCAACTCCATTTCAAAAGGCTCTGAGCACTGTGGGATTTAACATCTGAGGTCATCTGTTCCATAGACTTAGAACTACTTAAACCTAACCGCCGTGCCGCCGAGGAAAACCGGGACTCCCCCCCCATCCCCCCTCCGGGGCACAAACGAGACGAGACAGAAAAAGAAAGTGCCGAGCACCCTCTGTCTGCTGTCTGCTGTCTCGTTTCGCCAACCTCTCTCCAAAAGTTGTCGGGACAGATGGATTGTCTAGCATTTGCGCAGCCCCACTTTACAAGCTGCAGACGAGACAGCCACATAAAGTCGATTCACACTGGACAAGGGGGCGTCGCGCAATACAGAAGAGAACGTCACCGTCAAACAGCAGCGCGTTCACGCTGCAAGGAACGGCCACATAATGTCGTGTCCCTGAAGTAGTCGGCACACGGGCCGTGCGTTCAAACATGAAGACTGAGCGTGCCGATTATGTCATAGCGTGGAAAAGGCACACTGATTGCAATATCTAGCATGTCACATACTCTGAACGTGCATTTGAACGAACATCAATGAATTTAAGAACGCCATGTGCATCACATGATGCCATCCGAGGCCAGTGGGAAAGCACAGGCCTTGGCACTTACGTCAGAGCACGTGACACTCCTGGTCTTACGATTGCTAGCAGCCGTTCCGAAAGAACAGACACAATATCCATATAAATATATAGTTCTGGCAATACAGCCATGACCTTCTTCTTCGGTGCGGATGCACACATATACCCCAAACTCTTACAGGTCTTGGTAAGAATGTCTTCCACCAGTAATGAGTGTGTTGGGGTGGAACACTACGAATGTAGTGTGTGGATATACAAGGTGAGAATGTGGGTCTCGTGAGAGGAGACGCGAGATAGTCCCTGCAGTCGCACTATCCTCTGTGCCCTCGGTGGCTCACATGGATAGAGCGTCTGCCATGTAAGCAGGAGATCCTGGGTTGGAGTCCTGGTCAGGGCACTCATTTTCACCTGTCCCCGTTGGTATATGACAACCCCAGTCAGCAGCTGAAGGTATTAATATATTTCTAATTTTGTTCTAAACGGCTGCAGGTCATCAATGGTGTTCGAAAGAACAGACACCATATCCATATAAATATACTGACTTTCAATTGAAGCAGATATGTATATATGCCCTTTCTAAGCACCAGCAAACTGAGGACGTCTCGAAAGTCCGTCGTTAATTCTACGATTTGTTGTAATAAAATTATGGCATGCGTCATGTTAGTGTTTAACCCTAAATTACTGAACCCCCCCATACTTGGGACAGCTGTTGGGTATAAAACAGGACATTTTGTAAGTAGTTTGATATTAAATGATTGTATGGAACTGATGGTTGGGAGTCCCCATCTGGAGATGTTTGCCAGTAGAGTTTCAAGTCTTTTCAATTGACGTCGCACTGGGCAACTTGGGTGTCGGTAACATACAACTGGAGATCTAACAATTATAATTAACTAATATACATTATGACTTCCTTCGAATGAAACATGGAGTACTAAACTTCACGATGCCCCCCCCCCCTCCCTTTAGTGTTCTACAGTTAAAGAATTGTCCTAACTTGCCCATTATGAAAGCATGCCGTTACAAGGCAACGGCACATTGCGGATCCATCAAACCGCACAGTTCGATATAATTAAATGTCAGTAGCATAGCTACGATTAATGCTTTCAGGAGATGGTAGAATGGAAAGATTAGGGGCATAGAACGAGAGGTTGGTGTAGCGTGATGCGTAGAGATGCTGACCTGGAAGGTAATGGCTTATCTGTTGACAGTTCGGGTCGCACAGTATCCAAATATTTTTTACTTACCTTCGCGTTTTCTAATAGGTTCTGATACTTTCTTATATTTTTATAGAAGTATATTTTATAATATTCGATGTTATGTAAATATAAGTCCGCTCTTTCAGAAGAGTGAGTTTGTTCCATTGGCTTTAGTTACAAGAGAGCTGGCACTTCTTGCATTAAGATATTTTGCACTTCCTTCTACTGAGTAGAAAGAGTGATCAACCTTAGGGTTTTACTGAAGAGCGAGAATAATAAAATAATGGTTATCTTTTGTAGAGAAGTATTGTAAATATGTATCGCGGCATTTGTAATGGAACTTCTATTAGCCAATGTCCTTACTGACTGTACACGGTGCTTTACTTTTTCCCTTATAACATGTTCATGGAAATTGAACTTCCTTTTCACGTGTACTACAGAGAGAACAACAGGACTAGCATATGGACAGGGAAGGAAATTTGTGCTTTAATAGAGCCAACACAGGAATTTTACGCCCGTCCGTTTTGTAAACAGTGTGATATTCCATGTTGGGGCACACGTACCGTGTGCACGTCTTGCCTCATACCTTAGCGATCAGCAGCACGAACTCGACACGCTCAACACCGGCGTTCGGAAACACCGTACCTGTATCGAAGGCTTAAGGTCCTTTTCACACGAATTACTTCCTTATATTATAACATTAACCAGTGTATTACCCCATCCTTTAGGCAGCTAATATATGCAACATGTAATCTTAAGACTCCTTGCCATGTAAATGTTTGCTCTCATATAATCACTCCTTCCTCTCTCTCTCTCTCTCTCTCTCTCTCTCTCTCTCTTTCTTCAAAGAGTGTCATCTATGTATGATTTTACTGCTGTAGCCAATATGGCCAATATGATCATTGTAATTCAAGCCTATAACATTTTACCTAATTGTTATTAGCAAGTATGAAGTTTAAGCCATTTTAACATTTCACCTGATTGCATAAACGAGTACGAATGTTTAGGTGTTTTAACCTTTCAAAATTGGATTTATATACCACCTGAAGTACACACACATATATTTGACACCTCAAAACAAACACCTCCAAATGGTTTAAACGATTATTCTGTAATAATGTTGTTACAATGTATATTCTTTGCACTTTGCGATTATGTCTTCTCTTCTGCTGTACGAACCTTGCACCCAGCTGATTACAGACGCCATATTTGTTTACAAATGTGGCAGTATACATGTGAAGTGTTACGACAGAAAAAGGAACCTGTGACCACTGGAGGTACTCTAGTTTACTTATTAAAATTTACCATTAAATATCAGTTTAATTTTTTGTCAAAAGTTATTCAAAACCATATTCTGAAATAGTGTCTTGTTTCTCCACTAGGCAGTGCCACAAGTTCCTCCAAATGTCGTAACACAACATACACACATATGTAATACTAACTAATGTAAATCCACCCGATGATGGAGGTTTAAACCTTCGAAACGCGTCGTGGAAAAAATAAAACGGTGACTGGTAACAGTAAACTTGTTGTTTCATTTAATTACTTCCTTGTGTCAACTCCCTACTCGTCACAAGTCTATCTGCTGCAGTGCCGCTGGTGTTTTATTCCTGTACTGTCTCTCGTCTGTCCGGAGTGGTCGTTTCCGTTTTATACAGTAGCGCCAACATTGCGACCGTCGTGTAAGCTGTCTGCCGTGCAATTGGCACATGACCAGCGAAAGTCAGACTATGAGGTACAGGGTGACAATTGTTCAAAAAGATTTCGGGCTTGCAGTCGGTCGTCGTAAACTTCATTGCACGATATTTCGGCTGAACAACTGCCAACCATCTTCAGGTGAGCCGAAGAATGACTGACAAAGACGTTCTACGCTCCGTCTTATACAGTGCGCTGATAGTACTGCCGCGCACGCGTTGCAGTCGCGGAGACGGAAGGGCCACACCGCCCAGCGGCAGCGCCCTCGCCGGTGGAACTGCACTTCTCACAACGGAACCTCCCCCTCGCACCCCCCTCAGATTTAGTTATAAATTGACGCAGTGGATAGGCCTTGAAAAACTGAACACAGATCAATCGAGAAAACAGGAAGAAGTTGTGTGGAACTACGAAAAAGTAAGCAAAATATACAAACTGAGTAGTCCATGTGAAAGATATGCAACATCAAGGGAAACGTGAGCTGCTGAGCGCCGTGGTCCCGTGGTTAGAGTGAGCAGCTGCGGAATGAGAGGTCCTTGGTTCGAGTCCTCCCTCAAGTGAAAATTTTACTTTTTTTATTTTCGCAAAGTTACGATCTGTCCGTTCATTCATTGACGTCTCTGTTCACTGTAATAAGTTTAGTGTCTGTGTTTTGTGACCGCACCGCAAAACCGCGCGATTAGTAGATGAAATGACTTCAATAGGAACCGAAAACATTTGATCGCAAGGTCATAGGTCAACCGATTCCTGCACAGGAAAACACGTCTGATATATTCTATACGACACTGGTGACGGCATGTGCGTCACATGACAGGAATATGTTGTCGACCCACCTAACTTGCACACTTGGCGAATGGGTAAAAAGATTCTTCTACCTTGCCCGATTTAGGTTTTCTTGTGGATGTGATAATCACTCCCAAAAAAGTGATGAAAACATAAGAGTTTGTCACATAAACTGCAACAAATGAATGCAACAGTTTCACAGTCGCACAGTTTTCCCTGTGTTCTGTCAAAACATACGTTTTTTACGTTTTCAAATGTTTTCGTGTGTAGACCGTCAAATCCTGCATATGTCCAAACAAATCTAAACATGTCCTGGAATTTTGGAGAGCGAAGTTGATTATGTGTGAGTGCCTGAACTTTAATAATTGTCTGAAAATAAAAAATTAAACTTTTTACTCGAGATAAAATTTGAACCAAAGACCTTTCATTCCGCAGCTGCTTACGCTAACCACGGGACCATGGCGCTCGCAAGCTGAGAGTCTCCTAGATGTTGCTAACCTTGTTGTATATTTGTATATTTTGCTTATTTTTTTCATAGTTCCACACAACTTCTTCCTGTTTTCTCGATTGATCTGTGTTCAGTTTTTCAAGGCCTATCCCTGTGCCAACTTATAACTAAATCTGAGGGGGGTGCGATGGGGAGGTTCCCTTGTCAGCTGCCGTCGGTATTGTCGCTGGCCACAGCTATCAAAGTCTTCTGGCGTCTTCGTCTCGAGCAAATTTCGGAGATGACGGGATTCCACGCGTTATTCAATTGGTGACCACTGTCACGGTTCATTAGATTTCCCGCGATGCGCATTTCAACGGATTCTTTGATAATGGAGTCCCAAAAAGTTGTTACTGTGGCCAAAATCGAAGTTTTGTAGTACTCCATTGGATGTCCGTTGGAAGGACAATGTTCCGCAACTGCAGACTTAGTGGGTTGCAGTAGGCGAGTGCAACGTTGATGTTCCGTACAACGCTCTTCCACTGCACGCGTTGTCTGTCCTATATAGGCCATACCACATTGACACTGTATTTTGTAAATTCCCGCCTTCCGCAGTAACAAATCATCCTTCACCGATCCCAGCAAATCCGAAATCTTAGAAGGTGACGAAAAACCACTTTCACATGAAGATTGTTCAGAATCCTCGCTATTTTGAAGGAGATATTTCCAACGAAAGGAAGAAAACCTTCCTTCTTCCCGTCGTGGTAACGTGCTTGCCTCCCATGCACCGGGCCCGGCTTCGATTACGGACTGGGTTGGAGATTTTCTCCGCTCGTTGACTGGGTGCTGTGTTGTCCTCTTCATCATTTCATCCTCATCACCGGCACGCGAGTCGCTCAGTGTGGCGTCGACTAAAATAAGACTCGCACTCGGCGGCCGAACTTCCCCGGATGGGGCCTCCCTTACGATCATTTCATTTTAAGATAAAAGAGAGTGATGTAGTTGAGTAGATTATGACACAATTTTAATTTTAAACATTGGTCAATAATTACATGAAATGGTTGTGGACTGACAAGACAGCCAGTCCACAGTGACGGGTAACCGAAAGGCACGCGCTTAAACTCACGCAGGCTGGCGTGAGGTCTGAAACAGGATACGTAATGAATGCTATAAAGAAAAGTACGTAGCTGCTGGAATACTTAACTTTAATCCACAATTGGTGAACATTGGTCTTGTTACTGTACATGCTTCATTAGATACATAGCAAAGGATAAATGGCGCCTTGCTAGGTCGTAGCAAATGACGTAGCTGAAGGCTATGCTAACTATCGTCTCGGCAAATGAGAGCGTAATTCTCAGTGAACCTTTCCTAGCAACGTCGGCTGTACAACTGGGGCGAGTGCTAGTAAGTCTCTCTAGACCTGCCGTGTGGCGGCGCTCGTTCTGCAATCACTGATAGTGGCGACACGCGGGTCCGTCGTATACTAGCGGACCGCGGCCGATTTAAAAGGCTACCACCTAGCAAGTGTGGTGTCTGGCGGTGACACCACAGAAATAATGAAGTGATTCTTCGGTTTCTCGCGACGTATTTGTTAATCGAACAGTCCACGCATGTACTGCCGGTTCGTAGTGTCCAAAGGGCACAATATTTCGGCGATCAGACATGTCGCCATCTTCAGGTGCGCTGACGAACTTAGCTCCTGAGGGCACGTGGCTGACTAATATCCCCTGCCCTCTGTGAGCCGCTCCGTCATAGGTCCGCGCCCGCGTCAGCGGTCGCGGAGATGCTAGCGTCGGCGTCTGTGATAGCGTTTATTTAAGTTCTCTGTCCGTCCTGGTTACCATAACGTTTTGTTTGGTTGGTTGGTTGGTTCGGGGGAGGGTACCAAACCGCGAGGTCATCGGTCCCACCGGATAGCGGAATGATGGGAAAGTAAGTTGGCCGTGCCCTTTCAAAGGAACCATCCCAGTATTTGCCAGAAGCGATTTAGGGAATCACTGAAAACGTATATCAAGATGGCCGGATACGGGCCTGAATCATCGTCCTTCGGTATGCGAGTCCGGTGTGCGAACCACAGCGCCACCTCTCTCGGTGCGTTTTGCTTGCTGAGAGTTTTCCTAGTCAAACTCATTGCTGGTTCCCAAGCTTTGCTAATATTATAGCCGCAATCTCGGTTGATGAGACCGTCACGGTACGAATTTCTATGGCCTCTCAACGACGCTGTCCCAGTATTTGGAAGTCTGTGCCAAGATCCTGGTACGTTGGTACTCCATCGGGTGATTCTCGAACAAACAGTGCTCTGCGATCGCTGACTTGTTGGGATATAGTAGTCGAGTGTGCCTCTGGTGTTCTCGGCAACTATCTTCGACGACATGGAATCTGGCAAACGCCGGCTCGAGCAAATCCAGATCGTCTTTGACACTTCCCATAATGATCGTGTTTTAGTGGGCGGGCAAAAGACGGTTCTTATCTCGGTGCTTCTTCAATATGCGTCCTATTGTTACAGATAGTGCGCCAGTGTACGGTATAAAGGCAGAGACTGCCTCTCCTCCGTGGCTTCATCCGTCTCCGCAGATTTTACTGTTGTGGTGGGCTAGAGAACATTCCCGTTTTTTTCGGAAAACAGTTCTGAGGTGTTCCAGCACCTGTGGCAGACTCTCTGCGTCTAAAATGGTGCGCACACTGCGTTCTAGTGTTTTAACTAACCCATTCCTCTCCAAAGTGTGGTGGGAGCTCTTTGCATGCAAATACACGTCAGTGTGCGTTTTCTTCCGATGTACACCGTGCTCCTGAGTGTCATCAGCTCTGATCTTGACCATGACGTCCAGGAATGGTAATCTTCCTTCTGCTTCAGTCTTCATAGTCAATTTGATGTTGGTATGTGTGGAGTTCAAATGTGTAAGGAACTTAAGGAGTTTGTCTATTTTATGGAGGCAGATGACGAACTTGTCATCCACATAACAAGAAAAACACGTGGGTTTCCATTTGGAAACTGAGGACAGATCGTCTCGCAAAGGCAAGGGAAAATGTCTGCCGTGTGGCCTCAGAAACCCAGGCATCAGCGTACCTACCAAAGAGACTGCTTACACCACGCTTGTCCGCCCTATTCTGGAGTATTGCTGTGAGGTGTGGGATCCGCATCAGGTGGGACTGACGAATGACATCTAAAAAGTACAAAGAAGGGCAGCTCGCTTTGTATTATCGCGAAATTGGGAGATAGTATCACAGGCATGATACGTGAATTGGAGTGGCAATCATTAAAACAAAGGCGTTTTTCGTTGCGACGGGATCTTCTCACGAAATTCCAGTCACCAGTTTTCTCCTCCGATTGCGAAAACATTCTGTTGTCACCCACCTACATAGGGAGAAATGATCATCACTATAAAATAAGAGAAATCAGGGCTCGCACAGAAAAATTTAAGTCCTTGTTTTTCCCGCGTGCCTTTCGAGAGTGGAACGGTAGAGAGATAGCATGAAGGTGGTTCATTGAACCCTATGCCAGAAACTTTATTGTGAATAGCAGAGTAATCACGTAGATGTAGATGTAGATGACGACATGTTTGATAGCCGAAATATTGTCCTCATTGGACACTATGGACCGCCAGTGCACCACTGGACTGTTTTGATAATACAACTGAAAATACTTTTTTTTGTCTCGCCAAGAAGCCGTTAGACTGGTAAATTGTAACTGGAAATGGACACAGGTTAGTGGGATTTTGTACTATGCCATTTTACTGCGTTTTCATTAGATAGTTTTCTTGTGTCTGTCTGTTCAGGGCAAATTTTGGAATAGATTCTAATTTCCCAATTATCTAGAGACATGAAATTTTAAACGTAACTGGGAATTGGATGATAATGCAACATTACCTCATTGCCATTCTTACCTTTTTCTGTCCAGTTCTCGATTGGTTCGTAAGCAGAAGTATTGTTGGTAAACCTCCATGCGAGCTCAAATTCCTCTATATTTACCTTCATTACTTTCTTGTGAGATATATGTACGAAGAAGTAACATATTGGTCGATTCAGGTGAAGACATACTGAGATAAGCCAGAAATTTACCTCATGTCTGTGTTATAATCTCATCAGAGTGTTTGAAATGGATTAAAAACTACACACACAATGAAACGTCCCCTTTGAAGAATTATACATGACTGTCCCTGACACACAATATTTTTTTAGCGCAACGCAATCTGACTTTCAAAAATCCCTACAAAAGAATGGCCCTGACTAACATTAAACTATACCTTTCAGAAATCACTTACCTCACAAAAATCTTCATTACTCGAACTACTGCAATACAGCGAGCACCACTACTGCCAGCTAAATAAAAGATTCAAACTACGGAAGGCACTAACTACTGGCTTATCTCAGTATGTCTTCACCTGAATCTAACTATATTAATAGAGAACAAACAATGTATTTACCTTAATATCATCATATATATATATATATATATATATATAGCAGTTCATGACAAATTACAAAACTCCGCCATCTCTCTCCCCACATCCACCACTGCTGGCGGCTCACTTCCAACTGCACAACGCTACGCGCTGTTCACATCCAGCTGCCGCTGCCCAACACTACAATGGCAGACAACAATGCAAACTAGCCACAGACTGCACACAGCACAGCCAGTGATTTTCATACAGTAAGAAAACCTAAACAGCCTACTTACAACAACACCAAACAGCAGGAAATAATTATTGAAATAAAAATGAATTTTTGCAGTTCCACATTTTTAAATCAGACTAAAAAGTATAAAATAATTTCTCTTAGTTCCGTAGAGATTCCTAACCCATACAGATATTCCTCAAATTTTGTTATTGTGAATTTATGATAACTATAAAAATACTTGTACAGCTTAAAACGAGGAACGGACTACGCATGTAACACATAATTGATGGATGAATAGTTCAGCTGCTTATATTACACTATTTATCAACTGATACATGTATGGTAGACCTCCTTACTATTATCTGTTTCATGCAGCCCATGTTTTACGTTTTAAATTTTATAATTTTTTCGTAGCTATTAAGAATTCAGATTTTCAGGGCTGTCTGTACGGTGTAGGGAATCTGTATGGAGATAGAAGACACTTTTTTTTTTTGCTTTAAGATCGTCGGACATTAAAAATTTATTTTTATTTAAATATACGCTGATCTCAAGCTGGTGTCCCTCCGCAGGCAGGGTAATCCAGATTATCGCTGAAATGAGTTTGGGGGCGGGGGGGGGGGGGGGGGGAAGGGGGAGGACGGACTTTCTGGCGATAGAGAGTCCAACAAACTGTACCCTTAGTTCAATAATCTTGATGGTAATGTAATGAAGATAATTAAGTTTCAGTATTTCTGTCGGCATCAACTAACATAGAAATATATAATATTTTTAGTAGGAAGACTGGAATTGTAGATAAGCTGGTTCTAAGTTGATTGTAGCAGTAATTGTCAGTCAGTAAATATATTCATCTTGATTTTTCGTAGAAATTATTGGTTCGGCTCATAGTCATGTAAAATTCGGAGTCTGATTCCTTGGAAATCCCTTGTACTGACACGTTTACGAAAAGAGCTGCAACCTTTTAAGGTTAGACGATCATAGTATCTTCTTGAATTCATTTTCATGTACATATTAAAAATCATGACTTTCCAATGAAACGTTGTTTCTAAGATACGCTGGTTTTATATTTCCTGCTCTCACTGATGTAATACAAACATTAATATTCTTGATACAATCTGATTTTACCATACACATTTCGAGAGCGTGAACTTAACATTATTTCACCAAGAAGCAAGTCATAGACGTGGCTTCCCATGTCCGCGCTCCTCCAACCAAAAACAGAGACTCCCTCGAAGACGATATAATACAGCAAACATAGACAGCAAACCTCGTCGGCGCAAAGAGTTTGTGAGGTAACATTACAGCTACTTTCAACTGACAAATGTAAAGAAAATAATAATCAGTACACAGACGTATTTTATGGAGAAAAAACAATAATCTATTCCTAAGCATAATTGCTGATAATGAAATTTCGTGATTTGAATAATGTGAAATATATACTGAAGTGCCAGAGAAACTGGTATAGGCATGCGTATCCAAATACAGACATATGTAAACAGGCAGCATACGCTACTGCGATCGGCAATGAAGACAAGAAGTGTCTAGCGCAGTTGTTAGATCAGTTACTGCTGCTACAATGGCAGGTTACGGAGATTTAAGTGAGTTTCAACGTGGTGTCATAGTCGGCGCACGAGCGATGCGACACAGCATCTCCGAGGTAGGGATGAAGTGGGGATTTTCCCGTGCGACCATTTCACGACTGTACCGTGAATATCAGGAATCCAATAAAACGTCAAATCTTCTACGGCACTGCGGCGGGAAAAAGATCCTGCAGGAACGGGACCAACGGCGACGGAAAAGAATCGTTCAACATGACAGAAGTGCAACCCCTCCACAAATTACTACATATTTCAGTGCTGGGCCTTCAGCAAGCGTCAGCGTGCGAACCATCCAACGAAACTTCGTCGATATGGGCTTTCGGAGCCAAAGGCACACTCGTGTACCCTTGATGACTGCAGACAGAGCTTTACGTCTCGCCTTAGCCCATCAACACAGACGCTGGACTGTTGATGACTGGAAACATGCTCCCTGGTCAGACGAGTGTCGTTTCAAATTGTATCAAGCGGATGGACGTGAATGGTTAGGGAGACAACCTCATGAATTCACAGACCCTGCATATCAGCAGAGGACTGTTCAAGCTGGTGGAGGCTCTGTGATGGTGTGGGGTGTACATAGTTGGAGCGATATGGCTTCCCTGATACGTCTAGATACGACTCTGACAGGTGACTCGTGCGTAAGCATGCTGTCTGATTACCTGCATCCATTCATGTCCATTGCACATTCCGACTGAGCTGGGCAATTCCAGCAGGACAATGCTACACTCCCACGTCCAGAATTGCTACAGAGTGGCTACAGAAACACTCTTCTGCGTTTAAAAACTTCCGCTGGTCACCAAACTCCGTAGATATGAACATATCTGCGATGCCTTGCAACGTGCTGTTGAGATGTGACCGCCATCCCCTCGTACGCTTACGGATTTATGGACAGCCCTGCAGGATTCATGGTGTCAGTTCCCTCCAGCACTGCTTCAGACATTAGTCAAGTCCATGCCACATCGTGCTGCGACACTTCAGCGTTGCCGGCTGGGGTGGCCGAGAGGTTCTTGGCGCTACAGTCTGGAATCGCGCGACCGCTACTGTCGCTGATTCGAATGCTGCCTCGGGCATGGACGTGTGTGACGTCCTTGGGTTAGTTAGGTTTAAGTAGTTCTAAGTTCTAGGGGACTGATGACCTCAGAAGTTAAGTCCCATAGTGCTCAGAGCCATTTGAACCATTTTTGAACTTCTGCATGCTCTCGGGGGTCCTACACGACATCAGGCAAGTGTACCAGTTTCTTTGCTCTTAAGTGTATATTTATCTTCCTGTTGCTGACGAAATAAACAAGTCCAATGTCATAGATTAATTTATGTGTTCAAAAATGACACGAAAAGGAAAGAAATGGATTTTAAAAACATAAAGGAGAAAATAGGAAAGAATAAGTGAAATTTCAAATAGTAATCACCAAACAGTATTATGATACCGAACGCTTCCGCAGCGAAAATAAGATACGCAATTTTCAAAGTGCCGCCGTTAAAATACGAATGGTATGGAACGTTTCATTGGACAGAGAAGTATCGACAGCTTCTGTCAAGCGGGTGACACAGTGGTGCAGCTTCGGTTCAGGAGGAGTCAGCGGGGTTGCAGGCGGTGACCTGGCAGCCTTCCCGCGGCCAGCCAGGTATCGACGCCGCTGAGTCACGCCGCCTCGCCGGCCCCGTGACGCGACGAGCCGGCCCGCCCCTGGGAAACCTCTTGACCTGAACGCGCCTGGAAATTGTGGGGCCAGCGGCGTAAAAACAGATGACACCCGGCTTGCGTATCCCAATTACCACATCTAGGAGGAGGCAGTCGCGAAAATTTTGCAAGCAGTAAAAACAAAAACACTCCATTTTTTATTTCATTCAAACATGAAATAACAAGAATGAATATTCACTCTGCATGAAACTCCCTGGCCGAATAAAACTTTGTGCTGGACCGAGATTCTAATTCTAGACCTTTGCCTGCAAGTCACAGGACAACTTCTGTGAAATGTGGAAGGTAGGAGATAAGGTACTGGCGGAAGTAAAGGCGTGAGGACGGATCGTGAGTCTTGCTCCGATAGCTAAGTCGATAGAGCAATTGCTCGCGAAAGGCAGAGATCATGAGTTCGAATCTCGGTCCGGCACACACTTTTAATCTGCCAGTAAGTTTATCTGAAATAGCGATTCTTCGAAAAATCATATTACTATTTCGACTGGCCCTAATATACAGTAGATCGTCGTTGTTTGACTACCACTGCTAGATAAAGGTATCCTGTACAGCTCAACATCTACACCTGTATCAAAACACTTAAAGTACATGATCCTTACGGAAGCGATACGTAGGGTCACCATTTGAAGGCGGTTCTTGAAACTTCCTTAACAGACTTTCTCAGTATAGTTTACGTCTATCTTCAGTTCAGTTCTTCCGACATCTCAGTGACACTCTCCCAGGGCTCAAACAAATATGTGACCGTTCATGCTGCCCCTTTCCGTATCCGTTCAATATTCTCTGTCTGCCTTACTTGGTACGGGTCCCAGATACCTAAGCAAAATTTTAGGTTGGGTCACACCAGTGATTTGTAACGAACCTCCTTTGTAGACTGATTGCATTTCCCTAATATTCTCCCAATAAAGTGAGGTCTGCCACCTGCTTTACCCACTACTGAGCCTATGTGATCATTCCATTTCGTATTTCCACAAAGTCTTACACCCAGGTACTGTATGAGTTGACTGATTCCAACTGCGACTAATTGACATTGTAATCGTAAGATATCAAGTGTTCCAGTTTTGCGAAGCGTCAGATCTTAAATTTTAAAAAATTTAAAAAAATTAATTCTTTGCACCACTTTGATATCTTAACAATATCTGACCTAATTTTTGTGAAACTTATTTCAGGCAATACTTCATTATACACTGTGCAACAAAATTAAAGGATCACTTTTTCGAAACCCCGTAATTGCCTCCCATTGCGATACAGAAATTTGCAATTTGGCTCAAAGGTATCTAAGACCTTCCTCTGTAACGGTGCAAAAGCGTAGCGCCCTGCAACGTCATCCTCGGGGTCGGCAACGCTTCAAACAGTAAGATGTCGACACATGCAAACAAATAAATCCAAGCTCAGAAGTTCATATGAGCTGTAACTTGGAGTAAGGGTTAGGCAACACATTTGACAACCCTTTGGTAGGGTTTGCCTGCCTTCACGCGCTACACCAGCTGCAAGGCTGAATGTGTGTCGGAGTTTATGACAGGTATATCTGTAACGTGCCCAACTAAGGTGCATGGGTAGCCCTTCCGGCTAGCCGGGCGGTTTAACGTGCTGCTTCCAGAGCGGGAAGGCGTGCTGGTCCCCGGCACAAATCCGCCCGGCGGATTAGTGTCGAGGTCCGGCATGCCGGCCAGCCTGTATGTGGTTTTTAAGGCGGTTTTCCATCTACCTCGGCGAATGCGGACTGGTTCCCGTTATTCCGCC
The DNA here is from genome assembly GCF_021461395.2 of Schistocerca americana. Taxonomy (NCBI): domain Eukaryota; kingdom Metazoa; phylum Arthropoda; class Insecta; order Orthoptera; family Acrididae; genus Schistocerca; species Schistocerca americana. Next base: position 316,622,426 of record NC_060124.1, read on the forward strand.
TCAGTTACACTGTGTCAACGATTGCTGCGCAAACACCATTTCCACGCAATCATTTGGGGATACATTCGTCTGGTATGAGACGTTCCCGGGGGGAGGGGGAGGGGAGCAGGGGAAGGTCCACTGGGGTTCGGTGTGGGCCGATGGTGGGGTGGATGGACTGCTGTGGCCTGTTGTGGGATTGTGAACTACTGAGGGCTACGGCGGGTCGAAACCTCTCCGTTGGTTTAATAGATACATACATACATACAGACAAGGTGCCTGGGTGGCATGGAGGTTATGGCGAACTGTGATGTCTTAGAAGGACCATTTGCTTTTTTATTCACATGCTAATGTTGCACCACCCCCTCCCCCCTTGATCAGACCACAGGAGGGAGCAAAAAAGGAGTGTTGAAAAAGCAGAAGCAGTATCAGCTGCGTAGGATCACGATGAAATTTCGTTGAATGGTTTTAAACGGTCTGTAGTCATTCCGGATATATGAAAACTGCACCCATTGAAATTTGCACCCAGCCAGAAATCTGTGAAATTTGCACTCAGTATGTCTGAAAACTACCTGCTCACTTCTTCACAGCCTACTTGCACCCGCGTCGTGGCTCAGCCCTTCCCTCCGCCCACAATGGGGTCCTGTTCGTCGAACAGCGTAAACAAATTATCCCATTCCCGAAAAACAGCAAGAGACCAAATCATTGTGTACATAATGCACTACAATATTCCCTCTCACATACGCATATTGCATTGGTTCTCCTTTGTTTAACGTTTCCATCCCACTTTTCCTTCTTTTACGATGCCAATCTATATATAAACACAGGGTGGTCCATTGATAGTGACCGGGCGCAAATATCTCACGAAACAAGCATCAAACGAAAACACTACAAAGAACGAAACTCGTGTAGCTTGAAGGGGGAAACCAAATGGTGCTTTGGTTTGCCCGCTAGATGGCGCTGCTATTGGTCAAACGAATATCAGCTGCGTTTCTTTAAATAGGAACCCCCATTTTTATTACATATTCGTGTAGTACGTAAAGAAATATGAATGTTTTAGTTGGACCACTTTTTTCGCTTTGTGACAGATTGCGCTGTAATAGTCACAAACGTGTAAGTACGTGATATCACGTAACATTCCGCCAGTGCGGACGGTATTTGCTTCGTGATACATTACCCGTGTTAAAATGGACCGTTTACCAATTGCGGAAAAGCTCGATATCGTGTTGATGTATGGCTACTGTGATCAAAATGCCCAACGGGCGTGTACTATGTATGCTGCCCGGTATCCTGGGCGACATCATCCAAGTGTCCGGACCGTTCGCCGGACAGTTACGTTATTTGAGGAAACAGGAAGTGTTCAGCGACATGTGAAACGTCAACCACGACCTGCAACAAATGATGATGCTCAAGTAGGTATTTTAGCTGCTGTCGGGGCTAATGCGGACATCAGTAGCAGACAAATTGCGCGAGAATCGGGAATCTCAAAAACGTCGGTGTAGAGAATGCTACATCAACATCGATTGCACCCGTACCATATTTCTATGCACCAGGAATTGCATGGCGACGACTCTGAACGTCGTGTACAGTTCTGCCACTGGGCACAAGAGAAATTACGGGACGATGACAGATTTTTTGCACGCGTTCTACTTAGTGTCGATGCGTCATTCACCAACAGCGGTAACGTAAACCGGCATAATATGCACTATTGGGCAACGGAAAATCCACGATGGATGTGACATGTGGCGGTTTAATGTATGGTGCGGCATTATGGGAGGAAGGATAATTGGCCCCCATGTTATCGATGGCAATCTAAATGGTGAAATGTATGCTGATTTCCTACGTAATGTTCTACCGATGTTACTACAAGATGTTTCACTGCATGACAAAATGGCGACGTACGTCCAACATGATGGATGTCCGGCACATAGCGCGCGTGCCGTTGAAGCAGTATTGAATAGTATATTTCATGACTGGTGGATTGTTCGTCGAAGCACCATACCATGGCCCGCACGTTCACCGGATCGGACGTCCCCGGATTCGTGATCCACCGACAACGCTTGACAACATGCGTCAGCGCATTGTCAATGCATGTGCGAACATTACGGAAAGCGAATTACTCGCTGTTGAGAGGAATGTCGTTACACGTATTGCCAAATTACGGACATCGTTTTGAGCGTGTATTGCATTAATGTGGTTGTTATAGGTGATCACGCTGTAACAGCATGCGTTCTCAGAAATGATAAGTTCACAAAGGTACATGTATCACATTGGAGCAACCGAAACAAGATGTTGAAACGTACCTACGTTCTGTATTTTAATTTAAAAAATCTACCTTTTACCAACTGTTCATCTAAAATTTTGAGCCATATGTTTGTGACTATTACAGCGTCATCTATCACAAAGCGACAAAAGTAGTCCAACTAAAACTTTCATATTTCTTCACGTACTACACGAGTATGTAATAAAATATTGGGGTTCCTATTTGAAAAACGCAGTTGATATTCGTTTGACCTATGGCAGCGCCACCTAACGGGCCAACAATAGCGCCATCTGGTTTCCCCCTTCAAGCTAGACAAGTTTCGTTCTTTGTAGTTTTTTCGTTTGACGCTTATTTTGTGAGATATTTGGCCCGGTCACAATCAATGGACCACCCTGTATACACTACTTCTCTGTACTTCACACTGAAGTGCTTGGCAGAGGGTTCATCTACCACTTTCACACTCTTTCTCTACCATTACACTCTCGATAAACGCTTAGGAAAAATTAACACCTAAATCTCTCCATGCGATCTCTGATTTCTGTTGTTCCATTACAATGACCATTTCTCCCTATGTAGGTGGGTTTCACGAACATATTTTAGTATTCGGGGGAGAAAGTCCGAGGTTGAAATATCCCGAAAAGATCTTACCGCAACGAAGGACTTTTGTTTTAATGATTGCCAACCCAACTCGTGTGTCATATCCATGACTCTATGTGGTGTGAGTACTGTAAAACTTTCGGTACACACACCATCAGATTATTTGACTTGTCGCTCTAACGAAGTAGGCAAGTGTCAGCAATATGTCTCGTGGTCTTATCGTGGCGTGTTTATCTTCGGCCGTTAGGTCAGACGATAGAAATGCCACTTGCACACTTAGAGTAGCAGATTGACGGTGACCAACTTTAAACAGAACTTGATTAATTTTCACACACATTTATTAAAATAATAAAAAGGCATAGATATTACGTAACTTGATTCTGGATGCTGTTTAAAATGGACAATCTGAAGTTCCTTTGGTCTTGGTACGTTAATCTTATTCTCACATACTCTGATACTTGACAAAGTGTCTATATATTTCTCTTCATGGCTATGTACAGGAATATGGTAAAATGGAAATGTCGTGTGGCTAGGGCCTCCCGTCGGGTAGACCGTTCGCCTGGTGCAGGTCTTTCGATTTGACGCCACTTCGGCGACCTGCGCGTCGATGGGGATGAAATGATGATGATCAGGACAACACAACACCCAGTCCCTGAGCGGAGAAGATTTCCGACCCAGCCGGGAATCGAACCCGGGCCCTTAGGATTGACAGTCTGTCACGCTGACCACTCAGCTACCGGGGCGGACAGAGGAATATGGTAATCTTATTAGGTGCAGACTGAAACTTGACTATAGACTGGTACAGACTAATGCAGACTGGTACAGACTAATGCAAACTGATGCAGACTGACTAATCGGAGGTCTGTACACTTGTTATAATACCTCGCGTGTTCAGGTATCACTGCGCGAGTGTGATCCACGAGGAGAAAAGGTTCTACGTTAGCAGCAATCTCACTGGCTGCGTTACATATTAAAACGCGGATCGGCGGAAGCAGAATTTGGCCCGTCTCTAAGACAGCGCCATCTCGTAGTGCGGAGATGGACGAGCGCTGCACCTGCGCTGTTGTGCTTAGCGGGGCGCGCTCTAGTGGGAAAGTTGTGTACGCGCTGACTACGCGGAACTATGTGCACAAGACTCTCTCTCCCCTATTTCGCGATAATACAAAACGAGCTACCCTTCATCGAAATTTTTTGCTAAGAAATCCGTTCCACACGGCAATACTTCATCAGAGGATGGACAAGCGTATTATAGGCACACTAGTGGATTTGATGCATCTTCTAAGTGTTCTGCCAATTAAACACGGTCTTTGGTTTGTCTTTCCCACAACATTATCTATCACTTCATTCCAGTTTAATTTGTTCGTAACTGTTAACGCGTGATATTTAACTGATTTGACGACTTTTAAATTTGAGTGATTTATGGTATAACTGAAATTTGACAGATTCCTTTCAGTAGGTTATGTGGATGACCTCACACATTTCATTATTTACGGTGACAACTGACACATTTCGCACCGTACAGATATTTTGCTTAAATCATTTTACCATTGGTTTCTGATGACATTACTAGACGGCAAATGACAGCGTCATCCTCAAACAGTCTAAGGTGACTTCTCAGATTGTCTCCCAAATCATTTATGTAGATTAGGAATAGCATACGGCCTGTAATACTTCATTGGGGAACGCCAGATATCGCTTTTGCTTTCGTCGACGTCTCGCCACCAGTTTATACGAACTGTGGCCTTTCTAAAAGGAAATCGTGAAATATAGAAATATGGAATCAATTTAGGATCCCCTGTCGATAGCACTCATTACTTCGTGGTAATAAAGAGCCAGTTATGTTCCACAAGAACAATTATTTTGAACCTGTGCTGACTGTGACAGTAGGTCGTTTTCGTGGAGGTAATTCATAACTACGATATTTCAGTGCCTGTTTTGTTCGTAAACACAATATAAGGTTTCTTCGGACATGCATACATGCGTTATGAAATACATGAAATGAATTCGCAGCTATGTATTAGGACAGCCATCAACTGTATAATGGAATGAGACAGCAAAATACGTGCCCGACCGGGGCTCGAACCCGATTTCTCTCTTATCGCGAGCGGTCGCCTTACCATTAGGCTATCCCAGCACAACTCACGACCAAACTCAAACTTCCATCTGTCGCCAACCATGTCTCTACATCGTGGACTTTTATATTCATTATGTATACTCCCGAAAAGGGGAGACAGTTTAACTGAAAGTCGCTTGCGCACTTTCGGCTGATAAATACGACATGCACGCATGTCCGATGAAACTTCGCATCGATTACTGAACAATCCAGGCACTGCAATATCCTAATTATCCTCCGAAACCGGGCAAATATCTCAGTAAGTTGCTGGAGGTCCCTGCAGAAATGCTGAGCCATGCTGCCTATGTAGCCAATCATAATTGCCAAAGTTTTGGCGGCGCGGATTTTATCCACGAACACATCTCTTAATTATGTCCTATAAATGCTCGATGGATTTTTATTATTATTCTTTTCTTTCTCAGACGTTGTGTCTGGTTAAAAATGGAAAGTGACGCGGATCTTGATCAAGCGTGACTTCCTTTTAACTATACGGTATATGTTACACTGCATTTAGTAACTTTCAGGTAATTGAACAAGTATCAATAATTAGAGATTCTGTAGTTGTGTATATACGTTTGGATGTAGCTGTATTGCGTTGATGTACTGGTGGCTATTGTGTGGTATGACTCCTGTAGTTGATAGTATAATCGGTATAATGTCAACTTTATAATGATGCCACATGTCCTTGACTTCCTCAGCCAGTTGGATGTATTTTTCAATTTTTTCTCCTGTTTTCGTCTGTATATTTGTTGTATTGGGTATGGATATTTCGATTAGTTGTGTAAATTTCTTCTTTTTATTGGTTAGTATGATTTCAGGTTTGTTACGTGGTGTTGTTTTATCTGTTATAATGGTTCTGTTCCAGTATAATTTGTATTCATCGTTCTCCAGTACATTTTGTGGTGCATACTTGTATGTGGGAATGTGTTGTTTTATTAGTTCATGTTGTATGGCAAGTTGTTGATGTATTCTTTTTGCTACATTGTCATGTCTTCTGGGGTATTCTGAATTTGCTAGTATTGTACATCCGCTTGTGATGTGATCTACTGATTCTATTTGTTGTTTGCAAAGTCTGCATTTATCTGTTGCGGTATTGGGATCTTTAATAATATGCTTGCTGTAATATCTGGTGTTTATTGTTTGATCCTGTATTGCAATCATGAATCCTTCCGTCTCACTGTATATATTGCCTCTTCTTAGCCATGTGTTGGATGCATCTTGCTCTATGTGTGGCTGTGGTAGATGATACGGGTGCTTGCCATGTTGAGTTTTCTTTTTCCAATTTACTTTCTTCGTATCTGTTGATGTTATGTGATCTAAAGGGTTGTAGAGGTGGTTATGAAACTGTAGTGGTGTACCCGATGTATTTATATGAGTGATTGCTTTGTGTATTTTGCTAGTTTCTGCTCGTTCTAGAAAGAATTTTCTTAAATTGTCTACCTGTCCATAATGTAGGTTTTTTATGTCGATAAATCCCCTCCCTCCTTCCTTTCTGCTTAATGTGAATCTTTCTGTTGCTGAATGTATGTGATGTATTCTATATTTGTGGCATTGTGATCGTGTAAGTGTATTGAGTGCTTTTAGGTCTGTGTTACTCCATTTCACTACTCCAAATGAGTAGGTCAATATTGTTATAGCATAAGTATTTATAGCTTTTGTCTTGTTTCTTGCTGTCAATTCTGTTTTCAGTATTTTTGTTAGTCTTTGCCTATATTTTTCTTTTAGTTCTTCTTTAATATTTGTATTATCTACTCCCATTTTTTGTCTGTATTCTAGATATTTATAGGCATCTGTTTTTTCCATCGCTTCTATGCAGTCTCTGTGGTTATGCAATATGTAATCTTCTTGTTTAGTGTGTTTTCCCTTGACTATGGTATTTTTCTTACATTTGTATGTTCCAAAAACCATATTTATATCATTGCTGAATACTTCTGTTATCTTTAGCAATTGGTTGAGTTGTTGATTTGTAGCTGCCAGTAGTTTTAGACCATCCATGTATAGCAAATGTGTGATTTTGTGTTGGTATGTTCCAGTAATATTGTATCCATAATTTGTATTATTTAGCATGCTGGATAGTGGGTTCAGAGCAAGGCAGAACCAGAAAGGACTTAATGAGTCTCCTTGGTATAATCCACACTCAATCTGTATTGGCTGTGATGTGATAGTATTCGAATTTGCTTGGATATTTAGTGTGGTTTTCCAATTTTTCATTACTATGTTTAGGAACTGGATCAATTTAGGATCTACTTTGTATATTTCCAATATTTGTAGTAACCATGAGTGGCGTACAGTATCAAAAGCTTTTTGGTAATCGATGTATGCATAGTGTAGCGACCTTTGTTTGGATTTAGCTTGGTATGTCACCTCTGCATCTATTATCAGTTGCTCTTTACATCCTCGTGCTCCTTCGCAGCAGCCTTTTTGTTCTTCATTTATAATTTTGTTCTGTGTTGTATGTGTCATTAATTTCTGTGTAATGACTGAAGTTAATATTTTGTAGATTGTTGGTAGGCATGCTATGGGGCGATATTTAGCTGGGTTTGCTGTGTCTGCTTGATCTTTAGGTTTCAGATAAGTTATTCCATGTGTAAGTGTATCAGGGAATGTGTATGGGTCTGCAATGTAACTGTTAAATAATTTAGTTAGATGTGAATGTGTTGAGGTGAACTTCTTAAGCCAGAAATTTGCTATTTTATCTTTTCCAGGGGATTTCCAGTTGTGCATAGATTTAATTGCTCGGGTGACTTCATGTTGCAAAATTATCACTTCAGGCATTTGTGGTATCATCTTGTATGTGTCTGTTTCTGCTTGTATCCACCGTGCATGCCTGTTATGTTGTACAGGGTTTGACCATATGTTGCTCCAGAAGTGTTCCATGTCTGTTATGTTTGGTGGATTGTCTATTTTGATGTGTGTGTTATCTATTGTCTGGTAAAATTTGTTTTGGTTTGTGTTGAATGTTTGGTTTTGTTTCCTTCTATTTTCACTTTTTTTTGTATCTTCTAAGTCGTTTGGCCAATGCTTGTAATTTCTGCTTCTTTTCATCTAACTGCTCTATCGCTTCTTGTTATGAGATTTTACCTAACCTTTTTCGTTTTTGTCTGATATTTCATTTCTTATAAATTGTGTTAGCTGTCCGATGTCTTTTCTCAGTTTTTCTATTCTGATCTGTAGCCTGTGTTGCCATGCTGGTTTTGTGGGTTTCTTCTGTGTGTTGGTTGGTTCTGATCTCTGCCTAGTGTGTATATTTAGTGTAGTGAGTGCTCCTATATAAATCAGTAGTTATAACTCTTCCATAGTTGTATTTTCATTTATTTTGTTGTGTATGATTGTGTTGATAGTTGTTATTGTTGTTTCGACTTGTGGGTCATTTGGTGGTCTATGCAAGAATGGTCTAATGTCTGTATTTATGTCTTTGTATTCTATATATGTCAGCTGAAATTTTTCTTCTATATCTAACATGTGTGTCACTTCGTGTTCTATTTGTGCTTGTTCTTGTGGCTGTCTTAAGATTTCGTTTTCCTCTGATTGTTTAATTGATGCGTGTTGTTCTTTGTTTGTTTGCTCTGGGATGTTTGAGTCCATTACTGTATTTTCGTCTAATTTCTGATTGCACATTATTTTGTTCCAGTATTTGTTGTACTTGTTGTATGATGTTTTCTGATTCTGACTGGGGTATCCTGTTATTTTTGCTTGTTGCACGGATCTGATCAGCTAGTCGCTGTTCTGTTAAAAATTTTTGATTCTGGGTATTAATATTATTATTATTATTATTATATTCCATTCTCAGACGTTATGTCTGGTTAAAAATGGAAAGTGATGCGGACCTTGATCAAGCGTGACTTCCTTTTAACTGTACGGTATATGCTACATTGCATTTAGGAATTTTCTTGTAGTTGAACATGTATCAATAATTACAGATTTCTGTAGTTGTATATATACGTTTGGATGTAGCTGTATTGCGTTGATGTACTGGTGGATATTGTGTGGTATGACTCCTGTAGTTGATAGTATAATCGGTATAATGTCAACTTTATCCTGATGCCATATGTCCTTGACTTCCTCAGCCAGTTGGATGTATTTTTCAATTTTTTCTCCTGTTTTCTTCTGTATATTTGTTGTATTGGGTATGGATATTTCGATTAGTTGTGTTAATTTCTTCTTTTTATTGGTTAGTATGATGTCAGGTTTGTTATGTGGTGTCGTTTTATCTGTTATAATGGTTCTGTTCCAGTATAATTTGTATTCATCACTCTCCAGTACATTTTGTGGTGCATACTTGTATGTGGGAACGTGTTGTTTTATTAGTTTATGCTGTATGGCAAGTTGTTGATGTATTCTTTTTGCTACATTGTCGTGTCTTCTGGGGTATTCTGTATTTGCTAGTATTGTACATCTGCTTGTGATGTGATGATGATTATTATTATTATTTTGTCATCAGTCTTCTGAGTGGTTTGATGCGGCTCGCCACGGACTCTCTTCCTCTACAGTTATTGTCCTCTACAGTTCCCTCTAGTATTATGGAAGTTATTCCTTGATGCCTTAACAGAGGTCTTGTCATCCTGTCCCTTCTCCTTGCCAGTGTTTTCAACATATTCCATTCCTCTTCGATTCTGCGCAGAACCTTCTCATTCCTTACCTTATCAGTCCTCCTAATTTTCAACATTCGTCTGTAGCACCACATCTCAAATGCTTCGATTCTCTTCTGTTCAGGTTTTTCCATGTTTCAATACCATACAATGCTGTGCTCCAAATGTGTTTGATAATAGTAGACTTCTTTCGGTTAGGATTGCCCTTTTTGCCAGTGCTACTCTGCTTTCGATGTCCTCCTTGCTCCGTCCGTCATTGGTTATTTTGCTGTCTAGGTAGCAGAATTCCTTAACTTCATGTACTTCGTGACCATCAATCCTGATGTTAAGTTTATCGCCCTTCTCATCTCTTTCGTCTTCCTTCGATTTACTCTCAATGGATATTCTGTACTCATGGGATTCATGTCAGTGGTCAGATCATGCAGTTGCAATGTTCAGAATGTTATTCAAATCAATCGCGAACAATTGTGGCCCCATGGCATCGTGCACTGTCATCCATAAAAATTCCACCGTTAAGTGGCTACAGATGGTCTCCAAGTAACCGAACATAACCATTTCCATTCAATGACCGGCTCTGTTGGGCCATAGGACGCAGTCAATTCCATGTAAACATGGATCACACCTTTACGGAGCAACCATCAGCTTGCTCAGTTCCTTGTCGACAACTTGGATCTTTAGCTGCGCCATGTTCTAACTTTACCATCAGCTCCTGTTAGCAGAAGTAGGGACTCATCTGATCAGGCCCAGGATGCCAGTCGTCTAGGGTCCAACCGATATGGTCACGAGCCCAGGAGAAGCACTGCGGGCTGTGTCGTGCTGTTAGCAAAGGCACTCGCGTCTGTCGTCTGCTGCCATCACACCAACGCCAAATTTCACCACACTGTCTTATGCGATACGATCGTCGTACGCACCACATTGATTTCTGCGGTTATTTCGGGCAGTGTTGCTTGCCTGTTAGTACTGACAACACTACGAAAATTCCGCTGTTCTCGGTCGTTAATTAAGGCCATCGGCCCCTGCGTTGTCCGAGATGAGAGGAAATGACTGAAATTTGGTATTCTCGGGACATCTCCATATTGTGGATTTCAGAATATTTTCGATAACGATTTCCAAAATGGAAAGTCCCATGCGTCCAGCTCCAACTACCATACCGCATTCAGAGCCTCTAAATTCCTGTCGTGCGTCCTTAATCACGTCGGATACCTTTCCACGTGAACCACCTGAGTGCAAATGACAACCCTGCCAATGTAGTGCACTTTTATACCTTGCGTACGCTAAGCATGCGCCACCTGTACATGTGCATATCGCTACCCCATGACTTTTGGCACCTCAATGTATGTGACTTTCAGTGTTGTAAAATGTATGTACATCTAACAATGTACGTTCTAATGTTGCAGTAGCGTACACAGTGGGTACACGAAATCCTATATTTTTTAGCCCCAGCCGGCCGATGTGGCCGAGCGGTTCTAGGTGCTTCAGTCCGGAACTGCGCTGCAGCTACGGTCGCAGGTTCGAATCCTGCCTCGGGCATGGATGTGTGTGATGACCGTATGTTAGTTGGGTTTAAGTAGTTCTAAGTCTAAGGGACTGATGACCTCTGATGATAATTCCCATAGTGCTTAGAGCCATTTGAACAATTTTTTTTTCAGCCCCCATCACTTTTGATGTTTGTTTTTGTAATTTTCAGTTCCGATGGTGACATCGTAGGTCTGTCGAAACCGGTAACAGTAATAAAATGAATTACTAGTGATCTTGGTCAACTGGATTCTTCAATAATAATATAACCTTCAGGTCGCCCCCAGTGATTGACACAATGCAATGCAATACATGCAGGGGTTGGACAGAAATAAAAGTGATAGATTTGGGAGTTGCAGACGCCCAAACGTTTCCAGAATACAGCATTTCTGTAGTGATTCTGGTGAGGCTTGAGGCATTTATGTTATCTTACTTTCCAGGCAGCTCTTGGGGCAGCAGAAACAGTGCAGAACGGTAATCAGAGAGTCGTGGGTTCGACTCCCTATGCAGAAAGTTTTCTTTCTTTCTTATTTTTACGTAAGTTACCTGCGCTGCAAATATACGGCAATAATGCTCAATACATTGTACGTATTAATAGTTTCATAATACGAATGAAAATGAAAGACAAAGGAAATCTTGGGACTGAAAACTAATTTCGAGGAAGGGATTGTAAGATGTACGCGAGAACTTCGCATATAAAATTACATTCTTTTATTGTTTTATAGTTGATGATTTACATGTTCTGTGCTGACAGTCACTGTAAAAATAGAGAAACCTATTGTTCATGTTGTAAGTAGGCTGTTTATGTTTTCTTATTGGCAACGTTACGTAGCGCTCAATATGAAAATCACTGGCTGTGCTGTGTGCAGTCTGTCGCTAGTTTGCATTGTTGTCTGTCATTGTAGTGTTGGGCAGCGGCAGCTGGATGTGAACAGCGCGTAGCGTTGCGCAGTTGGAGGTGAGCCGCCAGCAGTGGTGGATGTGGGGAGAGAGATGGCGGAGGTTTCTAATTTGTCATGAACTGATATATATATTATGACTTGTGATGATATTAAGGTAAATACATTGTTTGTTCTCTATTAATATCTTTCATTTGCTAACTATCCCTATCAGTAGTTAGTGCCTTTAGTAGTTTGAATCTTTTATTTAGCTGGCAGTAGTGGCGCTCGCTGTATTGCAGTAGCTTGAGCAGCGGAGATTTTTGTGAGGTAGGTGACTTGCGAAAGGTATAGTTTAACGTTAGTCAGGGCCATTCTTTAGTAGGGAATTTTGAAAGTCAGATTGCGTTGCGCTAAAAACATTGTGTGTCAGGTTAAGCACAGTCCTGTATAATTGTTCAAAGGGGACGTTTCATATGTCGACCCTTAGCCTAGGATACCTCACTGGAATCTTCTGATTTTTTCTTGTAGTTTGTGTAATTAGTGTAGATTTTGTTTATTGCTAGCGCGTAATTGTAGAGAGAATCTCCTTTGTAGTTGTAGCCTTTCATTGTTGTACAGTAAAACAGTTGTGGCATGCATGTAGATTTGCACCAAGTATTTCGCAGCTGCAATTAACTAGATATTATTTTCAGTGTTATGTTAATGTGTTCTCTTATTTTTGCTCTTCAAATTGTGTTTTTCTGTGTTATCGTGTGAAATATTGTGACAATTATGGCGTGTGAAAAACGTAACACTAGGCTCCAAAGTAAACTGAGAAATGACAGTGAAGACGAAGGCAGTGTGTTAGCGCCGCAGAGTAATGAATTAACAGACATTCAAAGTAGTAATTTGGTAACTGTTCATAGGGAAATGGAGCAGGCGGCAAACAATGGCACGGACAGTGAAACAATTAGTGAAGAGGGAAGCATTATCGATCGATCGGTCGGCAATAGCTCGCCTCAGGAAGCCGAAATGACACGACACGATCTCGCAAATACTGTAGATTCAGGTTTTGGATCCTCACCGTTTTCTCAAATAAGTCAAGACACATTTTCTGCTTGTCAAAATGTGAATGTTTCCGGTGTAAATTCACTGCCGAAAAGCACTGAGGAACATGTTTCAGACACCAATGCATTGTTATTACAATTAATACAACAAATGGGACAAACACAGCAAAAGTTTCAAAAGTTAGACACAATGGAACAAAATCAGAGACAAACACAGCAATAGCTTCAAAAGTTAGACACAATGGAACAAAATCTTAAAAAGTTAGACTCATTGGAGCAAATTCTTGAACGAACACGTGAGGATTTAACTGCTGAGTTACATCACATTGAATCGAAATGTCAAAAAGTCTGTAATGACGTAAAAACACAAATTTGTGAGCATTTCCAACCTATTTTTTCGCGTCATGAAAATGCACTACAGAATCACGAAGCAGCCATAAAAGAACTGCAAACTATTGTTCATGAAAATTATGAGACCTTGCTAGCTAAATTTGACTCAGTTGCATCTACCGATTCGGTTACGCAACTTGCAAAAACTCAGGAAAACTTTAAGGACACAGTAGATACTCTGAAACTTGGTTCAGAAAAACACACTGAAGAAATAAGTACACTGTCGGAGAAAGTAGCCGAACTTTCGGATCAGGTCACTAACTTATCTACAAAGGTAGATGATGATCTGAATGACACAAGACCCATAGCCTTCACTGACACAGAAGAGTATGAACAAATAAGAAAATTCAAACAAAATCAGAATCAAATTAATACACAGTACAAAAGAGAAATCCGGGAAGTGCAAGATCAGTTGGCACAAGTAGTACAAGAATTACGTATTTCAGAGGACACTCGCGCCCCAATACGGGAAGAGGGACATACAAATACGGAACAGACACAAAATAACAACACAGGGCACTTCGGAAATTGTGAAAGAAGTTGGCAAGGTACGCCGAATTTTGAGATGGAACCGCCGAAACGACGTAACAATGACCGACATGCGACTTGCCGACATGATGATTTTGACTATAAGCTGTTCATTACTACACGTAAATTCAAAACATTTAAGAATTCTGGCAACGACATTCATCCACAAGCATGACTCCATCAATTCTCTCATTGTTTTCCTCCCAACTGGTCGTTAGAACACAGATTAGAATTCATGTGTGGCTATTTAGAGAATGAACCAGCTGTAAGAATGCGATCGGTCATTCACGATTGCCACAGTGAGGGAGAATTTTACCATGCCTTCCTCTCAGCATATTGGTCTCAAGCCACACAAGACCGTGTAAAACATAGCATCATGATGATGAAACACTTTGAACAATCTGAATTTTCCAGTCTTGCCAAATATTTTGAAGACATGTTGCATAAGAATCAGTATCTTTCAAACCCATACAGCCCCTCAGAACTCATCCGCATTTGCTTAATCAAATTACCTGAACATTTACGACATATTATTTTGGCAGGACGTTGCAAAGACGACATTGAAGCTTTTCAGGGACTGTTACAAGAACTGGAAAGTGACACTGACAATCGCGGAACGCGAAAACAAGGCCACAACAATTACAGGTCACATCCGTCACAATTCCGTGACGACAGAAACAATAACCGGACACGACTGGTCTATTCTTACAACGCAAATCGTGACCAAAATAGACACCACCCGTACGACAACCGTTGGCAGAGTAATAATAGTTACAGAGAAAGATCGCATTTCCGTAGTAATGACTATCACAGAGACAATCAGAGAAACAGACAATATGGGAACCAAAACAAGTATTATCAAGGGAGGCAGAATAACTTCAGACGCAACAGTTCGGCGCAGAGTTACGATTCAGGGAGAAATTCTCCACCACATGACCGACAAACAAGAAACTATGTAAACTACCGACAAAACGACAGATGTGAATTTCATCAGAACTGGCGGGATTCTAACGGAGCTGGGCCCTCTCGGCAAGGCGAATTTGTAGAAGTTAGGTCACCTAATCCCAATAACAACGCGCGCCAACAAAGAGACAGACAATGACTCGCGCCGCAGGCACCCAAGTGCGCTGGCTGGCTCAGAGAAAAATAACATAGACGCTAACCTTCTTTGCCGACGTATACCGCATGACAATTGCATTCAAGTTCAAACTCTGCGTACTAGGAAGAGTAAAGGTTTACACCACATTTCACATGTAAAACCGTTTATTGAAAGATATTCTGCTTTTTACCTTTGTCATTGCCATAAAACTTTTCACTTTACATTACTAGTATGCTTGTCAGACTTAGAATCTGTTAACATACAACAATGTTTGAAGTGAAATATCCAGTCAAGAACCTAGGGAACATTTTTAAACAGGAATTACGATTGCATTGTTATAGTGAACAGACGTCACAGTGTTATTGTGTGTGTACATTCTTGCTTGTTTGTTGCACGATTACGTAACGACTATAAGGCTTACATACTTAGAACATTTACCAGTACTGTTAATGAGATTTTAATGCAACATTTTGGTTTACTTGAAAATACATTCTGGGTTTAAAGTATTTTCTGTGAGATACCAGACGGCACAGTGGTTAGTTTATGTGACAGCTACACGATTTTATCACGACGCTACTAATGAGTGACAATTTACAATGTTGCTTTTGCGGTGTATCTGTTTTATATCTGCACAGTTTTCTGAATTCTTCTAGGAAGAAAAACATGTTTTAGTAGTAACTTTTGTAGTATAGCTACAATGAGACAGGGTTTTCCATAGCACAATACGTTACAGCACAGTACGTTCTTCAACACAACAATAAGCGTAATAACTAAGATATCTATACGCAAAGCATTTCACTTTCGTTTATCATGAGGTAAGTACATTGTCTTCTGCAGAACTTAGCTTTCGGAGGACGATAACTACGACACTTCCACAGAGATTATCTTACAGCAATACGCATATTTAGCGCTACAGGACACGTATTTGAGTGATTAATTTTGTACTTAAAACATTTATTTTTAAAGATTTTTGAATTACAAAGAAAGTTTTCCGTGATACATTTCATTCCATTGCTGTAATTTGTAACACCTGAGGGTATAATTACATTTATCCTCAGGGGGGTACACGCTTACTTTGTGTACCATGTGTGTGGCAACCACAAGGAACCCTAGCTAATATGGTATTTTGCTTATACAACTTTACACATCGGTACCATATTTCTCTAAAACACAGAATTACACAGCTATCTGATTATTTAACTGAGAGAGACAAACATTTATTTTTACTACATCAGTGACACATGTTTACGCAATACACAGTTGGGTAACTTCACACTTATGAAATTGTATTTTGTCTGTACTTTGTGAAATGCTCATATTTTTTCGGAACCATTGTGATACTATGAGAGCTTTGAATGATGTATTTGGTATGAGATCATGATTTTTAAAGTACGTTTGAGGCAGCTGACACTTTTGACATGAGCAGAGAATTTTTTTTAGGCTTAGAAATTATTGGAGGAAGTTACGACGATTTTGAGATTTGACTGAAGTGTTATGATGTTATTATTACGACGACGATGTGTATTATGTTGTTGAGGAATGTTTATTATGCTACGTATTTCTCACGATGAAATATTGAAGAAGTGTCGACGAATATGTATATGTATAATGAGGTAAGGAATAATGAGTAGTGTTTAGGGACTCTGATTTATGAAAAGGATGTTGGAAACCAAGAAACGTACTTTAAGAGTTATGAAATGTGTGACTGTATCACAATGCTGACGAATATTCTTTTTTTGGACACTTATATTTATAGGATTTTGTTTCTACAGATTTGCAACGCTAATTCTTGACCTGTGAAATATTGTTAAATAGACTGCCACGGTAGCAGAAACTGCTGTCGTAAATATTTCCGTACGACAGTTAAGTGACCACCTGCACGTAATGCGTCGCGGGCACCCAGCTGTGTCAGACGCCTGGAGAAAAAGCCATTATTGCGAGCCCTTTTCAGCGGCACAGGTAGAAAAAAAAAAAGGGGACGTGGGACGTGTCAAACACCTGGAGAACAAGCCATTAGGGTGTGCCTTTCATCGCTAATGCGACACCCTCGTTACTTGAAAACATATGATTACTCGCACTTTGTGCTAATTACTGAAATGCTTATGAATTGATGGGAAATATTCGTACATCTGCACACCTGATTACAACAAGCGTCTTTCTACGAGAGTTGAGAGCTACTAACTTACGAAATGTCACATGACTATTGAATGATATTTTTATGCTTTGCTTTTCATAGTTGCTTATTTCATTTGATACCTGTTTTCCAGCTGTGTTGCAGCATTGCTTTTATAAAATAAAATGCATTTGCTAATGTGAACACTTTCTGTCAACAGATCTATTAAATAATTATTTTATGATCCACATTCTTTAAAAAAAGGAGCACTTGGAAAGGAAAGAACAATAAGAAGGAAGTAGTAACAGTAACACATAATTTTCTTTTCAAGTACATGGTAATATTTCTTTTTACAATCAGTTGTTGTGGTGCACCACTTTAATTTACATAGACATTAAGATATGAATATACATTTCCCTTATCTGCATTGTTGTTTTTAGTGTAATATTTTTTCTGCTTGCTCTATGTCATGTTTAGGTATAAGTTGCTGCTGTTTGCCAGGCATAGTGTTATTGAATTTGACTTTTGCTAATTTATACTGTAGCTTGCTTTGCAATTTTCCATTTTTTTCATTGCTGTTTATAATAATTGTTTTACGTGCTGCTGCATTGCCTCATCCCTTAGTTTAGCATCTGAGCTCAGTAGATTTAAGATAGCTTAAGAGGGGGTAGACCATATGAGAAACTGACTATGGAGAATAGGTAAAGAATGCATTGCGAAGTTATATAAAAAGGATTTGGGCCCAAATGAGTATTGTACAATCAGAAATAATTATTTTGAAAGAAATATGAACAGAATACAGAAAGCATGCTTGGATAGGATTTTTTTGGTGGAAACAAAGGATGAAATAAGAGGAAAGATATATGAAGTTTTGGGTTGGACTGCAGTACCAAATGTTACACTGAAAACGAACCCTGTCCTTTCCTATTGGTGTTATCCCACTATGTGTGTGTGTACCCTTGTGTATTTGTTTTCTTCCTGTCTCTGTGTAGTTTCATAGAATTTTTTTCTCTTTTAATATTAAGCTACATTCACTATGAGGAGGAATACTGTTATCCTCAAATATAAGTTGCATTAATAATATGTTATTTTCTTTGTAAACTTGTTTACAATTCTGTTCTGTTTCAATGTTCATGTGTGAAATTAATGTTTCGAAAACTATTCTCATTATTTTATGTATGTACTTATGTCACTATTTTTGTAACACTGATGTATATGTTTATTTCTATTCTTTTGTAAAGCCTGTACTACAAATGTTATCTGTATTATTATGTTTTTAATGATGTTTTCTGTGTCTTTGTAATTGTATTTTTATGTTACCAAATTGTAATTGTTACCAGTTCTTCAAATTAAGTTACATTTCACTGCACACGTTTCTGTTGGTCATAGTATATGGACAATATGTGAGAAGTAGGGATTGTTAGTGTTTGCACGTGTGTTAATAATTCTGCAAGGGACTGGATAACAGCATTGCTGGTTCTAAGGACAATTCCAAAAACTTTGTGAGTGCACAAGTGGTGGTTTATGGACTTGCTATATTCTCTGCAAGACTCTTTGATGGTGAATGTGCACCTGCACAATCGCAACAGATGGCTGCTGGCCATCTCTACAAGGACTACAGTGGGTCTGCACCTCTGGTGGCCCACCAATACCGTAATCTCTACCAGGACTACAGTGGGTCTGCTCTGTGATGACCTACCTACCAATATTCTTCCAAACTTCGAATGACTCTGCTGTGGGTTTGCTCTATTGTGGACCATTACCTGTATGCATGTCAAGAGTCAGCACTGTCTTTCCGTTGGAAGGACAACACAACTTCTTCAAGACTGCATGGAAATCCACTACTTCCGTGTGCAATTTCTTTTGCTAATGAGACTTTGTGAAAAAAAACCTGTGATTACCGTAATGAACAATGTGGACTGTCTTTATGGATTGTGAGAAATTTTGATCTTTTGACCAACATAATATTAATAAGTGTGTGTATTTTATATCTTTGTTACTGTAATTGTGAAAAATTTTTGTCAAATCTGTATTGGCCAGTGCCCAACACCATTTGTAAAAATTTTTGTGGGGAGCATGGGGGCTATGTAAGTAGGCTGTTTATGTTTTCTTATTGGCAACGTTACGTAGCGCTCAATATGAAAATCACTGGCTGTGCTGTGTGCAGTCTGTCGCTAGTTTGCATTGTTGTCTGTCATTGTAGTGTTGGGCAGCGGCAGCTGGATGTGAACAGCGCGTAGCGTTGCGCAGTTGGAGGTGAGCCGCCAGCAGTGGTGGATGTGGGGAGAGAGATGGCGGAGGTTTCTAATTTGTCATGAACTGATATATATATTATGACTTGTGATGATATTAAGGTAAATACATTGTTTGTTCTCTATTAATATCTTTCATTTGCTAACTATCCCTATCAGTAGTTAGTGCCTTTAGTAGTTTGAATCTTTTATTTAGCTGGCAGTAGTGGCGCTCGCTGTATTGCAGTAGCTTGAGCAGCGGAGATTTTTGTGAGGTAGGTGACTTGCGAAAGGTATAGTTTAACGTTAGTCAGGGCCATTCTTTAGTAGGGAATTTTGAAAGTCAGATTGCGTTGCGCTAAAAACATTGTGTGTCAGGTTAAGCACAGTCCTGTATAATTGTTCAAAGGGGACACGTTTCAATGTGTAGCTACCAAGGGCTGTTCGAAGGTCTAAGTTAAACTGGCGAAATACGAAGTCCTGTACAGTTTAATTGTAGTCCCTTCTTGAAAAGTCATTTGCAGAGTTCTCATGGACGCTGTAAGTACAAACCTTTGTTGGAAATTATTTGTAATTACAAATTTTCATTTACCTTCCCTGTAAGGCTTTTTATAAAGTTATTAATAAATACAGTATATTTTGCATTATTTCGGTTTATTTGCAGTGCAAGGGACGTAAAAACTGAAAATAAAAAGGGTTCCTCGTAGGGACAAGACCCAAAAACACTCGGATTACCCTTCTGAACTCTTTCCGCTGAGCCAACCACCGCTTGGAAATTATGGAAAACATGAATGGCCAATGCCTCGGCCGATCCGCTATTTTTTCTAAACGCTTGGCCATCTGAAGCTCACACCTTTCCCCTTTTATTTCTGGCCAAGTCCTGTAAACACCATAAATCAGGACGAAATTGCTGAAGACCAGTAGGCTCGGTCCACTTGTAAGTGTGTTGTTTCGCACAACTCGAAACCAGTTTCCAGTGTTCCCTCCTGCCGGTGGTTCTGTCAATTACTACCAACTATCGTGCTTACCGCTTTCATGTCGATTACATTTGTTCAGGACTTTACGTCACCAATAGGTGTAGCACTGTGGTCTTCAAACTTGTTTGCTGAAGAGCCGATACTGACCTTGTGGAGCAGCTCCGCGGGACACATAAGTACCGAACCGAGCGAGGTGGAGCAGTAGTTAGACACTGGACTCGCATTCGGGAGGACGACGGTTCAATCCCGCGTCCGGCCATCCTGATTTAGGTTTTCTGTGATTTCCCTAAATCGCTCCAGGCAAATGCCGGGATGGTTCCTTTGAAAGGGCACGGCCGACTTCCTTCCCCGTCCTTCCCTAATCCGATGAGACCGATGACCTCGCTGTCTGGTCTCCTTCCCCAAAAACAACCCAACAACCCATAAGTACCGATCTTATTATTGACTGGTAACCTATATAAATTAGTACGTTGTGAGCCACCAGTAGATGAGCTATAGTAAGGGCGCAAAATCTTGGCCACCGGCCTACTATTCCTGTTCGTTAAAAGTCGGCACCATTCGGAATACTTCGCGTCGACTGTTCTCTGGTTCAGATTGCGCACACCCTCAGCCACCGGAAAGTTGTGACGTACTAAATGCCTGTCGAAGGGTGGTTGTGTTGTCTTTGTGGGCAGGTGATTGATTGATTAACTATACTTATACTTAAATATATTATGCAATATAAGACACGATTATAAATGTTTACTAAATATGTTGAATATCAAGAAACAAGTAGTCTTTGGTGCAGTGTTGAAAAATTTTATTATTTATCAATGTTGCGTTTCACCTTTATTTAGGCATCTTCGATTTGGCCTGCGGAAAAATAAAAAATTTCATAATAGTATTTCTTCTGTAGGCCAATCCGAAGATGCCTAAATAAAGGCGAAACGCGTCATTGGGTCAAAACAAAAATTTTAACATTGCAACCAAAACTGCTTGTTCCTTTATTAATATACATACTGGTTGCTGTACCAACCCCGTTATGAACTGGAAAAAGTTTTAAATGTGTTCGAATGGTGTTAATCTTCTACTCATTACGTTGCGTTACAATAGCCTTTATTTGATTTTATATTCCTTGCTACAAATTTGTACTACTTTTGAACATGACTGTCTCTTCAATGCACATTCAAGAATCATTTATACTTGCGTTTTTCAAGTGCATCTTTTATTCAACTGAATTAAAAATTACAAGATTTTACAAATTTTTATTCGTATCAAAGCATTGCAATTACAATAATAATAATAATAATAATAATAGAAATAATAATACATTTTAAAAAAAGATAAAGAAAAACCAACAACATTACGCAGAGCAAACATCTGTCTCTCTTGCATTCTCAGTGTGCTCTCACAACAGTCTGCGTTTTTATTCTTTGTCTTTGTAAACTTATGTTTTTGACGTAGTGTTCTCTTCACTGTCGTCTTTCTTTCTTAACCAGTCTCACGAATCACACTTAGATAATTGTACGCTGACGGTTCATATCTGGTTGCTTTATGAGATTTGAGGCTGCAATGTTGCAATGATAATTGGTAAATTCCTTTACATCGGTGCCATTGTGTTTGCCGAAGAAAAATGTTTAGTGTCCAACAAGCCAGGCAAACGTATTGATTTGAGAGCCAGGGAAATTTTCCAATCTGGTCGCAAAACTAGTTCAATGTTTATTTTATTTATGGTGGGTCCCGTGATAACAAGTTACAAATATTACTCATTTTGTGGCACAGATATGTGTGTTCCTTAGTTGCTGACGAATATGAGTAGTGGAGATCCGCGAGGTGTCAGTACTGGCAGACAGACAGGACATCAGCCCGGAACCGCGCGACCGCTACGGTGGAAGGTTCGAATCCTGCCTCGGGCATGGATGTGTGTGATGTCCTTAGGTTAGTTAGGTTTAAGCAGTTCTAAGTTCTAGGGCACTGATGACCTCAGAAGTTAAGTCCCATAGTGCTCAGAGCCATTTGAACCATTTTGCACGAAACAGGAGATCCCTCCTCTCAAGTGCTCTAATCCGTCAGTCAATGAGCGACTTACCGAGGCCCATAAGGTAAGCGACGAAATTTACTTAGCTTCCAAACAAATTTACCAACATCGGTTAAAATTAAGCACATCTTAAAATATTACTGTGTCTGTAAATATTTTTGTTTGTTATTGAACAGGAAAGCTACAGTATTAAGAAGCTCTTGGCCTTAGCTAACGTTTTAGGATTCGGGTGTTAGTTGCTAGAAGCAAATTATTATAAAACACGGCTGAGAGCTGCAGGCCCCTAGGAATGCTTAACTGGAGATGCATGTGGTTCGCTGGCAGCGGTTTGACGACCACTATTCTAGCAACCCGCTTCACAAGTACTACCCAACCATAAAATTATTGCACTCGGACTTCCGTGGCCGTTAACGGAAACGCGCAGTGACAATACAGTAGACAGAAACCACATCAACTTTTTCGAGTATCGAATACACTGTGAATGTCCAAATGCTTTACAAGCAAGTTGTATGCTCTTCAAAACAGCATAGCACATTCTAATCAGCTTCAAGAGCACAGGTAAACACAAGAGCCAATCGAAGCACCGACACTCCCAGGTGCAATAATATTGCGGTCGACTAATGATTACCAAACTCTGTTACGATTATCCTAATCCACCGACTGCTCGCCAACAAATGACGCCTCAAAACACGCTTTTTTGAGATTACATTCTATTTACTTTCACCCTATCTTCAGATGCATATATTTCTGTATGGGTCGTGAATATCCTCAGATGCATAGATTTCTGTATGGGTCGTGAACATTGTTTCTTGACTTACACGATATCTCACAACAGCTGTCTTAAAAACTTCCGTTACGAAATTCTGCAACAGTGTTAATAAAGAAACGATGTTCAGGGCACTTAAATCAATTTAAACATTTGGGTAAAGGATGTCAGACCTCTTGAAGTGTGATAATGGAAAATGAACGCCTGTATAAGCAACTGGTTGCCGATAATTCATTACATATTACTTTAAGTTTCAACACTTGCAGTGTTCTAATACGTCCACAACGGACAAGAACTATTTATTAGAAAAACAATACACTGCAGTGAGATAGGCAATTCCATTCGACAAACAATTAGGAGTAGCTTTGTTATTTTTGGCTGGAGGTTGCTCATTCGAGTGTTTGAAATGTAGTGGGTTAACATCCGCAATTCTTATTAGCAACCATTCTTTAAGTATTTGATTAATATGCTTATGACGACAGACCGCTTAGGCATGGATTGTTTCTGCAGTACTAAATAAATATATTGCGAGTGCTACGCTCTCTCTGTCTGTCACGAATCCGTGGTTCGGATTAAAACCAATCGCGGGTCAGGTCCGGGTTGTGGGTCACCATTTGCCAACCCGAGCATTAAAGTACTGCGGAGAGTTCCTCTTTCCACTCTGAGGTTGAAGAACATGGTTGGGAAGTACGAATCGACTGGAGATTTGGGAATTGCGTCACAAACTGTTAAAAAAATTACCGTTACCTTGCTTAGAATTCTGGAAGCAATGTGCGAAACAATACACGACTTGTCACGGCAGCTGTACAGTCCACGATCCAACATTCGAGAAGTTCTGCGAACAGCTGTGAAATGGTATCTCTAGTGCGGTTCCAGGCTGTCGTGGATGCAGGTGGTCCTCACATTGAGCAATGTTTGTAACCTGGAATTTAAACACGGTACGCAATTAACAAATGTTACCCTCCAATGCAGAAATTAAAATCTGTTTCTTTTAATGATTTATTATTTTTTCTTTTGTAATTACGAATAGGCTATCTGAGGACCACGTTTCAATTTCAATTCTTCGTTTTTTTTTTCTTTTTTTGTCTTCCAGCATGCCTTCATCTGTTCACTATGATGTTCCTTTTTGTCTTCAGACCGTTTTGAACCAGTCTTTTTAGCTACCGTGCCTTGGGATCCTTCCAATTTCAATACTTTTTCCCTAAAGGCTTCTCTGTTGTTTATATCTTCTATTTTTGTACTGTTTCTTTCTCAATCCTTTTTTACTTCGTTGACCTAGCATGATATGGACTTCGTATTCCACAAACATCTGAAAATCTTATTACTTAATCTACAGTCTTGCATTCGAAATAGAGGTAAAAAAACACGAGTCTCCTCTTTTCATTACTATATTTTGCTATATTTCAGAATTACTTCATAATTCCCAACCTTTTGTGATCTTAATGTTTTCCTTATAATTTGCCTTTCTAGTACTTCTAATTTATCTAAACTATAGTTCAGCGTCAGACATTCACTTGCATACAGGCAATCTGGTTTCACTACTGAGTTGTAATGCCTTATTTTTGCAATTTTGGGTAGGCACTTTTTACTATAGAGGTCTTTGGCGATATGCTCTCTCCATTTTATGCTACCGTTCCTCTATTCCAGGTTTTTCCAAAGTATTTTCTTTGATTCTCTCCCATAGATATTTGAATTTGATTACTCTATTTGGCAAATATCTGTTTTCAGAAATTTTGGATCACCCTTAACGTTTGATGCAAATTTTGTTTTTTCTGCAGAAATTCTTAAGCCTGTTAGCTGGCTATTTCATCCAGGAGATTTATTTGTGCTAGAACAGATGCCACATTTTCGTAAAGTATAGTAAAATCATCTGCAAATGCAAGACAGTTGATTTGTATCTTCCTAATCCTAACCTTATAGGTGAGATGTTGAATTCAAATTCTTACTGTTTTCTGTAACTCACTATTAAAAAGAACTGGGTATAGTCCGTCACCTTGTCGGGCGCCTGTTTTTATATTGGAAGCCTGTGAAATTTCATCCATAAATTTTACTCTACAGAATGTATCTATAAGTATTTCGCAGATTTCCGGTTTAGACGTTACGCCAAATTCTCGAATTATTGTATTTATAGTTTCTCTGACAACAGAATCAACCCTTTGGAAAACCATAAACGTAACTACAATATCCTTTGACTTAAGTAATCTCTGGCGAATTACTGACTTGAGATTAAATATTTGTTCTGAGCATGACCTCTCTTTCCTAAAACCACCTTGAAATTCACCTAAATGACCGTCTAGAGTTGTTTCTATTCTGCTTAAAAAATCTTGGAAAATACTTTGTATGTTACTGCCAGTAAAGAGACCCCTCTTTAGTTGTTTATATCCTGTTTATTACCTTTTTTTTGGAGTGGTTGTGTCAAGGCAACTGGTTTATTCGTTATTTTTCTTCTTCATGTCCATACAAATATCTCCACAAATTTTTATTGTCCCACGATCACTCGTTTCTCAAGGAGGCTTTCACAAGTAGCGAAAATTTAATTATAATCACACAGTGGTTACTGCAAAATGAGGTAAAAAGTTAATACTTATTAAAGAATACTCATTCAGTTTGCTACAGTACTAGTCACAAAATACGAACTGCCTTGTAACAGCGAGATAAAATATATCAGTAGCGGGCGCAGAAGCATACTTCCTATTTGTCAAGCTGAATGGGTATCTTTCTTCTTAACATGTATGCACTTGTTATCTCATTTTTACGATAACTATTTACATTCTGTCTTTCCTGTCATTTTATAATTCTGATAATGACTGCTTAGCAGTTGAAAATCGGTCAACACAGTTGCTGATTTTCGCGATCAAGACAATTTCATTAAAAAAATTAGTAAATATTAGCTGGCTTGCTCCATAGACAATGTTTAACAACGAAATGCCTACAATTCTGCGTTTCGTTTTATTATCAGTCGTTTTAATTTCAGAAAGTGGGATGGGATGTCAAGTATCTTGTAGTACGACTATAATGCATTCCTTAGTCTGAAGAAGAAGCATTTCGTTTTATTTTTCTCTCTTGCTTTGGGCAATGGCTTTCTTTGCGTTACCCTGTCACATACTTGTTTCCTTTTTTTCTTGAACATATTTTTTTGCTTTATGCATTTTTCTGGTGATTGGAGTTCGTGAAAGTGAGTCCTAGTCTCGTTTTCTGAATTGTCTCGAGTGGGTCCAGTTTCGTCTCGACTCACATAATTCTCCGTTAGATCTGACATTTTTTTTTCGGATATCAGTTTCTACTGAAAAATCCCATTTCATACCCGCGTATTGTCTTTAGGGAAATAAAAACATAAAGTACGAACCTGATACCTTGTAATGCATGTCTTTATTCGTAGTTCCTTGCAAGATATTTCAAATGCTGTTGTCCTGTAAGAATGTAGTTTGTATGCTTCCTCTTGTTAATACAATTTGAAGTCTAATTCAATTTCCACCTAACTCCAGTCAGCATTCTCTCGTTTACTCACACTTCATTTTGTCAGGCTCCCTTTTTTCCTTAATTTTCCTCTCAATACGTCGCATTAACGGGGAGCAGTACCTCCTATTACGTTTCGCTCTGTTCTTCTCAGCTCGCTCCCGAGGAAAACTAATTAACACAGACAGCAGTACAATAGCTTCGCCTGCGGTACCTTTAATGTACCGACGAATGCGAACGTCCTGCCCGTCTTTTTACACAAAAGATTCTTAATGTTAGGTACGGACAATGATTTTCGCCACGGAGCTCTGGCTTTTTACCGCTGCGTCACCTCGTCCGCTTACTTTGTGCTTCCATTTAACGTAATGTATTATTTTGCTGTTGTACCTCCGCTCGGGTTTAAGGCACATCCGACCAGTGAAATGGGAAACGTCACACTTTATGGAATCGTGGATAAATTTGACGCTCAGCAATTAAAATCACAGAGCAATAATTTCTCTCTACAAGTTCTCCTTATAAAGCCGTTTCGTAGCAGTAGGCAGAGAGTGTTTATAAGGGGCAGTCAAATGAATACTAGTCATGGAAAAAAGTAAATAAACTGCTTGCTAATTTAAAAGTAATCGCCATAAATGTTAATATCTTTATCCCACTAAGAGACATGATGGTTAGTACCTACATGGAAAAATATTTTCGGTTGCCTACAGAAGCGTGATTGTACCCAGTCGTGTCTCTCTTTGTCCGAAGCAAATCGATGGTAACGAATGCCTTCCTCTAGGCTGTAAAAATATGGAAATCCCATGGGGAGAAATCAGGATTCTAGGGATGATGTGATCTCCCCCCCCCTCCTCCCCTTCTTCCTTGTTCCATCTACTGTCCGCATTAAACAATGCCCAGTCCAAGTATTTAATAAGTAAAATCTTTTATGAACATTTGAGCGGAGCGAAGCTTAGAGTAAACTCTCAAGTTTACTTAGCTTGTCATCTTGAGATGGCTCCAGTTCTTCTTCTCTTGGGTCTGATTCTTGAAGCTGAAAAATCTAACATTAGATTCTCACGATTGACTTGAACTAAATAAATCTGAAGATTGTTGTTGCAGAATTTTTTTAAGTAAATGTATTTCCCACTGATTTTTCTTACATTTTAGTAAATCATACGTTATTTTGATTTTTCACGTTAACAAAGCCGGAAATACATTGTTCGCATCTATTATATAAAAATACGCTGATCGCATCAGAGACAAGTTTACAACTCCCACCTCTGCGGAAATAACAATATTCCAAAGGGTTTACAATTTTGCTTAATAAATTAATTCCTACTAGTTTTTCTTACATTATTAACTCTGATTATTATTTCGTAAGTGAAACCAGAAATAAAAATAGTAAACAGTACAGGATTGCGTAATTAATATCAGAATTTTTAAGTGTGCAAATAATTCGTAATTTCACATGTTTCTTAAAAAAGTAATTTAAGTGTACATTCAGAATTAGTATTTGTCGATTATAACATCGAAACTAAAATATTTTATAAAGTAATGCTTTTCATAAATTTAAGCTTTAAATATTACATACTGCGTATAAAATTATATGAAAGTTTTCAGAAAAGCAACTGATATAATACTGACCTGTCCAAGATTCGAAAAATAATACTGGTATCGACAACTACTGTTGAGGAAAAGTAATGCTAGAGCAGAATGTCCTGTTACAATGTCTAAGTGGTTCCCAAAGAGACTTCTGCAGCGCGCTCAAACAGCTCTGGCAATATGTGGGCAGGCATTACCCTGAATGAGAAAAAAATTTGCGTTGCAGGGTCTACCTTTCCATCATATAGAGATTGCAGCAAATCACTCTCAGTGCTATTACCGAGCAACAGTACCTGCGCCGTACGTGAATAATTCTATACAGCCATTTCATCAGCGTTATGGAAACTGTGGTAGTAAACCATCAGCAGTCTAGTATACCTCCCATGTTGTTTTTGTTGTTGCGGAGTTCAGTTCGAACAGGTTTGATGCAGCTCACTACACTCATCTATCCTGTGCAAGCTTCATTGATCTCCACATAACTACTACAATCCACTTCAGTTTGATCCTGCTTTCTGTATTCAGACATTAGCCACCCTCTACAGTTTTCACCCGCCATCCTTTCTAACCATTGTCAAATTGATGATTCTTTGTTGCCCCAGGATGTGTCTCAACAATGGAACCCTTCTCTTAGAAATGTGGCGCTATGAATTATTTTTTCCCCAACCCGATTCCTCACAGCCTCATTAGTTCGAAAACCCTTCTAATCTTCAACATCCTTCTGCAGCATCACATTTCAAAAACTTAATTTCTCTTTTTCTCTGAACTTCTCATCGTCCACCCTCCACGCAGAATCTTTAGAAAAGACATCGTAATACTGACATTCACACTCAGTGTTAACAAATGTTTTACCTGTTATAGCCAGTCTACATTTTATATCCTTTCTACTTCGGTTATCGTCACGTTATTTTGCTGTCTCATTAGCAAAACTCATCGACTACTTTTAGCGCCTCATTTCAAAATATAAATCCATCAGCATCATCTGAGTTAATTCAACTACATTCCATTACCCTTCTTCTATTTTTTCTTGTCATTCGTCTTATAAACTCTTTTCAAGACACTATCCATTCCATTGAACTGATCGTGCAGATTCTCTGTTTTTTTCTGACTGAATTACTACATCATAGGAAAATCGCAAAGCTGTTATATCTTCTCCCTGCACTTTGATTCCCATTCCAAATTGCTCATTGGTTTTCTTTATTGCTCGCTGATCGTACAGGTTGAATAACATTTGGGAGAGTCCACAACCATCTCTCACCCCATTCTCACTTAGCTCATCCTTTTCATGTCCTTTGCATCTTACAAACGAAGTCTGGTTTCTGCAGAAAGTGTACATAACGCATTGCTCTCTATATTTTACCCCCTCTACCTTCAGAATGCTGTACTCCAGTAAACATTGTCAAAAGTTTTCTCAAGATCAACATGTGCTACAACAAAGATTTGTCTTTCTTCAGTCTATCTTCTAACGCAAATTGTTGCGTCAGTTTGGTCTTGCGTGTTCCTACAAATCTCTGGAACATAAACTGATCTTCACCAAGGACGGTTTCCACCAGTTTTTCCATTCTTCTGTAAGTAAAACATGTCAGTACTTGTGCAAACCCTTACTTATCACCGAGCGAGGTGGCGCAGTGGTTAGACACTGGACTCGCATTCGGGAGGACGACGGTTCAATCCCGCGTCCGGCCATCCTGATTTAGGTTTTCCGTGATTTCCCTAAATCGCTCCAGGCAAATGCCGGGATGGTTCCCTTCAAACGGCACGGCCGACTTCCTTCCCCGTCCTTCCCTAATCCGATGAGACCGATGACCTCGCTGTCTGGTCTCCTTCCCCAATAACCAACCAACAAACCTTACTTATTAAATTGATAGTTCGGTAATGTGGTAATGTTCAAAACTGTCACCACCCAACTTCTTCATAATAATTGTCTTATGAAAAGCATTAATCACCGCTCCTAGTGTGGGATCCAGTTGATACATATCTCTATGGCTAGCCTTTGACGGTATAACCACAGTCTCATTGACTTCGTACAGAACAGCTTCATATTATGTCCAGAACACGAAGTCCAGTTGGTCACTTGGCGGTCACCTCAAACGTCATTAAAAGCTGACAACCAACTCGGATGGAAAAGAAAAGATGTACAGTATCTTAGAAATTAAAAAAAGGTGTCTCTAATAGAATAATCCAGCTTAAATGGTACATAATAACAGTTTACTTACTCAACAAATCACACATCAAATTGAACGTAAACTAATCTAGTTTTTCTTACAAATATTCAATATGTGCGCCTTTAGCTATACTGCACACATCCGAACTAAAATCAAATTCTTCACACAATTTGTTAACAAGTCTGGAGTTATGGAAGAAATAGCCTCTTCAATTCTGTGGGTCAACTCTGGCAAGTCAGTGCGTAGTGGCAGAACACACAGCCTTGTCATAGCATGAGGTCATGTGAATGTGGAGGCCAGCAGAAAAGTGCTCTGTCCCATTAACCATTATGACCAATCCAATGGTAAGACGTTCAAGCAATCTCACATAAAGAGATGTGAATGGGAAGGGGCCCCATCTTGTTGCCAAATTAACTTTTCAGATTCATATTTTAATAATGGAAAGAAATATTCTTGCAACATACCCAGATAAGCCACTCCTATTTCGATAGCTTCAGCAAAAGAATTGCCCTTCCACTTTACTCTGGGACACAACACAGAAACCATTTAATTTTGGGGAATCTCTTTGATTTCGTACAAGTTCATGAGGATGTTCTGACCCCCAGATACAAAAATTATGGGTATTTACCTTCCCACTTAGACGAAAAATTGCCTCATCACTGAACACCAAGCGATAAAGAAAGTCATCACGCTGCAACACTTCAATTGCAAAGCTATAACATACACCATAGTCATTTGGCTTTAAAGCATGTAGCATTTATAACTAGTATTGGTGCATGTTAAAAGTTTTCTTAAAACCTTCCACACTGGAAAATCACTATCAAACTTTAACTGAAATTAGAGATTAGCTTTTAGCAAACTGCAGAACACAAAACGCTTTACGCTCAGGCTGCTGTGACGCTGTATGAGGGAAAACACCAGCGCATGTACTTGTCTAAACTGTTTGAGTTACTCTTTAATTCTGATCGTGAACCAACAGTCTGCAATGTATACAGTAGACAGTGTCGAAAATTTATAACCGAGACACTCTTTTATGGACACCCTGTATTTCTCAAGCCACGCTGACTCGAGGTGGTGAGGCTACGAAATACCTTTCTTTGTTAGTAACCGGGTCGTATTTCTCTGAAACTTTTCTATTTCATGCGTTAGTCTTGCGTAGATTGCGTTCGATGTTTTCTCTAAAATTAAATGTTTGGTCAGTAATATAATTGCAAAGAACCATTTTATCACAAGGAACAGTAGCCATCTGTTGCACGGTTCGCGAAACCCAGTACCTAATACATCACTGTTCTCCGTGGAGCTATATATATCACCTAGCAACGTCATTTATAACTATTATAAATTTTGTGAACATCGCCTTTAAATGAGTAAGTCTGCTGATTTATCGCTCTCTGCCAGCTCCTGACAGGCGTATCTTGACACTGAGTGATGCCCCCGTTGAGTCACCACAGTGTAACTGTCTTATTCTGAGCTCATGATTAGAATGTGTTTGTATCGAAGTAAGCTTGCTGAAACATATTCTGGGTGTACATATTTTGGGATTTAGTTCAAAAAAATGGTTCAAATGGCTCTGAGCACTATGGGACTCAACTGCTGAGGTCATTAGTCCCCTAGAACTTAGAACTAGTTAAACCTAACTAACCTAAGGACATCACAAACATCCATGCCCGAGGCAGGATTCGAACCTGCGACCGTAACGGTCTTGCGGTTCCAGACTGCAGCGCCTTTAACCGCACGGCCACTTCGGCCGGCTTTTGGGATTTAGTAGCCAAGACTAGTTTGAACAAAGAATTCTATACAACATGTGTTCAGTTTTTGTTGGTTACAGAGATACAGCTGTTAGAATGTAAGCCAAACGAAGACACACAGAGAGTGTTAAGCAAAGATAAATGACTAAGTTCAGAGATGATTTTCATACATTACACGCCAGAGTTCAGCATACTTCAGAATCCTGTTGAGAATAACATCTTCAGCTCTTTTGAGGTTTTCTTGGCATTCTGTAGTGAGGGTAGCATGGTTCATAATCTGTACTATCATTTCGTTTCTTGTGTTTACTTTTTCTTTGTGGCCTTTCCCTTTCGACCACCCACACACGCAAAAATCTAAAGGGGTAAATTCAAGGGAACTAAGTAAACAGAAAACGTAGCCATTTCCGTCAATCCATCTTCCGGGAATGTTACGTTTAGATGATGTGTCACGTAAGACTGGAATGTGGAGGGGTCCAGTCATGCTGGGGGAATATACTCATCCTTGTAGCCAAAGGAATTTCTTCCAGCAGTGGTGGAAGTTCGTTTACAATAAAGGTTAGATAATGGGATCCAAGCCGATGCGGTACAACACAACGGGGTCAGTCAACTGAATGATGTCACCATATTACAGATTTACAGAGAAGTGTTCTTCTTGGTTTTCGTCGGACCACCGATGTGAGTTCATATTTCATAGTACTTGGGGGAGTTGGAAAATAAGTTTCCCCTGTCGACTGTGGTCAGAGTTGTGTGTGAAAGGAAATAAAAGAGAATGAGACATTAAAGATAAGACATATCTTTATTTTACATAATTTCCAAGTACATTGAGACATTTGTCGTACCGCTTTATAAGCTTCAAAATGTCTTCCAGGAAAAAATCAGGGCAATGCATACGGAAGGAGCATTGAACGGCTTGTTTAGACGTCAGCACTGCTGCCAAAGCGCCTTCCGCCGAGAGTCTTCTTCAAAGCAGGAAACAGATGGAAGTCACTTGGTGCGAGATCCGGACTGTAAGGCGGATCGTGTAGGCGCTCCCAACCAAGAGTTGCAATATGGTTTTGCATTGCCGTCGCCGTGTGTTGTCTCGGATTGCCATCCAACAGCAGAACGCCTGATCTGAGAAGGCCAGGCCGCTTTTTCCGAATCACTTCTTTCAGTTTCGACAGAGTGGCAAAGTACCGCGCAGCATTGACGGTTGCATCCTCGAGAAAGTCCAGCAGCGTCCCCGAAAATAGTGAGTAGCACTTTACCTGTGACGGAGTGCATTTGAACTTCTTTCGGACAGGTGACGACGGATATTTCCACTCCATGGATGCGGCCTTCGGTTCGGGCGTGTAATGGTGGACCCACGTTTCATTCCCCGTCACAATCCGAAAAAGAAGGTCATTGCCAGATTCATGGTAACGCACGAGCTGTTCCAAGCTGAACGCCATGCGTTGTTCCACGTGTGTCTGGGTCAGTTGGGGGGGGGGGGGGGCACCCATCGTGCTGACACTTTCCGGCATCGAAGACTGTCGTGGATGATCTTGTGAGCTCGCTCATGTCCGATTCCAACTTCTGCCACCACTCCATCGACGGTGATACGCCGAGTCGCTTTAATCGTGTCATCCAACTTCCTGACCTTTGCATCTGTAGGGGCCGTGCGCGTCCGTCCAGGCCTCAGTATGTCCTGCACTTGCTGACGTCCGTCACTGACTTGCTGGCACTATCTCCGCACCCTTTGCCTCGATGTCACACCTGACCCATACACCTCAACAAGGCGGTTATGAATTTCTGTGCCTGATACTCCACGTGCCCATTCATAGCGAATAACAGCTCACACATCTGCCTGTGACCACGAATTCAAAACGCACCTTCTCTCCATAGCTATGGGAAAAGACTGAGCGGCTGGCCTCCGCTATGCGCAAGCACTGCGACAGCGCCATCTGCTTGATGGCGGTCAACCACTACCCAATGGTGTACCGGTGTCTTGCACGTGCGCGTTCGCCTGCCTTGTCGTCTTTCGCCCATATCACACACTTCTGCCCACAGTCGACAGGGGAAACTTATTTCCCAACTCCCCCTCGTATTACTGATACTGTCGCGAATGAAAAGGGCTTCATCAGAAAACTGTATTAATGGCATTAGTCGACGATATGCAAATGACGAAGGGCAACATTCCAATCGTCTACTTCATTTCCTTTTCTGGGATGTTGAATTCGCAGTAAATTGCGAGGACAGAGGGCGTGCACAATGACTGTCACATTCTTGTACATGTAATATTGATACGCGTAAAAATTGTAATTGTGCTTGCCGGAAGACCACGTTCTATAAACAGAATAAGGTGTTCTGCTTCATCCACTACACTCATTTGCACATTCGGCTGTGACATCACTACTGGGCACTGCACTAATCTCACGCAATTACCTTAAAAGACGAACAACCACTCTCGAATCTCTACACTGCGCTTATGCCGTTACGAATTCGTTTAATATATTGTCTTTCAGCAGCAGCAGAGTTTTCCTTGAAAAACCAGTTCACAAATACCATGTTGGTATTCGAAGTGCAGGGCTACTATAAATGATTCGTTCGTTATCAGAACTCTGTATTTTCTAAAATATTACATATACAGATGTGACTGATGCATGAATAGAACCACAAACTCACCAAGTTCACATTTTGCACTCTACAAATGTTCTACGAGTGCCTCTCTGGTCACAGGAAACCTTATGTAGTAACATACTGGCAGTGGTCATCACAGCAGCATCGATACGTTTAAAAGGTATCTTTAGTATTAGTGGGTATATTTACAACTAATCTGGATATGGGGGGGGGGGGGGGAGAGATAAATTGTGGCCTCAATACAACTGTCTCGCAAACGGAATACTGTAGGATGTGCCGTACATCAGAGCTGGATGAAGCATGGGATGGAATTGTAGCAGTAAGACCGTAAACAAAAATTCTGAAAAAAAACATTTATTAGATCAGTAAATTTAATGATAGTGTATTGTGAGTAATGTGATGGTTGCCGCTGCCTGTAATCTATTACGTCGCATATTAATTAACACTAGAACTTTACTTCAGAATCCCCTGCATCGTCTATAATCTATGGAAGAGGAATGATTGAAGGATGGTTTAATCACGAACACTTACATTCACAAGCACTTGAGATACTAAGAAGAAGGGAAAGAACTAAAAACCTTCACCACAGAACACTTGGGTAGCAGGAGGCTCTGTTCCCTTGATTTTAACATGCGGGATAAATGAATAACATTTCTACTAAAGTGAATTGGTATAAAAATGAAGAATAAATAAGAGTCACAATTGATTCAAATATTCTACAGCGAAAGATCACTGTGGCCATGGCACTATGGACTTTCTCATTAGATCACGACCGCGTGGTCCTCACAAACAAAAGCGTGCACAAAGAAAGTTATAAAGCTAGACGAATTGCACAAAATTCGGTCATAAAATCACGGAAATCCTACGCAATATACATGCTCTCGCGAAAGGGATACTAAACAAAATGAACTGAATCACAAGAAACTCAACAAGGCTGCACGTGTTTGATCAACAGTTTAACTGAACAACAGCCTACACCGTTCCCGGATTAAAACTCGCGAATTAGCAAGTAAAATTTGTCGCACACCGAAATAAACTATGAACGATGAAAAGAATGACTTACTTTGACTAGCTTTGAAAATCTTACATTAAACCCTGGAACATCCCCTTAGAAAAATTAATGAATTACTGTGCTGGTAAACCCCTTACGTTATTTGATTTTCAAACAGCTGAGCAAAACTGAACGTACTCAGACATTTCTCTCTTTACTTATTCTGATCATCACTAAACTGACACACAATATCTTTAGCGCAACGCAATCTGACTTTCAATAATCTCTACAAAACAATGGCCTGACTAACAATAACCTATACCTTTCATGAATCACTTACCTCACAAAAATCTTCGTTACTCGAACTACTGCAATACAGCGAGCGCCAATACTGCCAGCTAAAAAAAGGATTCTAACTACTAAAGGCACTAACTACTGATAGGCATAGTTAGCAAATGAAAGATTTTGATAGAGAACAAACAATGTATTTACCTTAATAGTGTTCAAAAGTCATAATATATGTATATATATCAGTTCATGACATCCAGTCTTACAAATTTACTCTTTCTGGACGCACGTCCAGATCGTCCGCTCTCAAAACTCCGCCATCTCTCTCCCCACATCCACCATTGCTGGCGGCTCACCTCTAACTGCGTAACGCTACGCGCTGTTCACATCCAACTGCCCAACACTACAATAACGAATATTCCAACAACGCCAACCAGCCGCAGACTGCATACAGCACAGCCAGTGATTTTCATACAGAGCGCTACGTGGCATTACCAACATAAAAACCTAAACAGCCTACTTACAACTCAACATTAACTTCTCATCGAAAAGGCACACTTACCCCCAGTAGGTCTCACCCACCTCGCGTCCCACGGAACACTCCGCGAACCTTCGCTCTCCGACAAAAACCACTCCCCGTACCTACAGAAGTGAACAATAGAACCCCTATTATGGTGCCAACCTATATAAAACGTTCGTCCACGGCCAACAGAAATCTGTTTTCTACCTGGTACGTGTTTCCTAAAGTTGGCTGTTCTGACACAGTGGCAGACTACTATACTCCCACAGATCTACACACTGAAATCCTTGCACACTCTCGTTCATACATTCAACTGATCGTACAATAAGAGGGAAGAATAAATACATTGAAAAAGGGCACTCAGATGTATTAAACATGAGTGTGGGGCTCCGACAAGTACCAATAATCTAATGAAATGTTATAACTAAATATGGATAATATCTTGAGGCTACCACAAACACGCTCATCTTCTCAGTCTTTTCCCTTATCTTCTTTACATCTAGGTTAATAGATCATTTGCACCAACAATTGAGGTGCCAGAGGCAAACAGATGAAGCTGTGTGGTATGGCAAAATCATGGAGAGGCTAATGCAGAGACTCTTCACATTCTCTAAGCTGCTCCAGTGTTATTGACGGTGGGAGTACATGAACACGACCCTTAATTTATCCCCAAACGAAAAAGTCACAACGCATTAGTTCATGCGACCTGGGGGACCACGGGGACAAAGCCACATCATGTACACCATTAGTCCCAATCCAGCGATGCGGAAGTTCGTAGTTAAGGTAGCGGCGTATTCAGTCCCCCAATCGGGGGGTGCCCCATATTGTTGGGAGATAAAATTCTCGAAATCGGCGGTTAGTTGTGGAAACAAGTACAACTGTAATATATCCAACACTCTTCTCACAGGAGAAAAACGTCCCGTACAGCTTCGTCTGTGATATTAACCTTCGGCGAATCTCTTTCATGAGCCACAATTTCATGAGGATTTTCGTTCTCCAATTGTGGTGAGTTACTTTTCCAGATAAATGGAAGGGTGTTTCGTCGCTGTATATCAGCTTGGAGGCGAAGTGTTCATCCGCAGAAGCTTGCTGCATTATGATGCAAAACTCAAGGTACCGGCCTTAATCTTCCGGTTTAAATTATTGCACGAGCTGTGGACGATACAGTTTGAAACGTAACGGTCGTCGCAAAATTTCCCCACAGTCTGCTGCGGTATTCCGAGTTCGTGGGTTGCGCGGACTGTCGATTTCGTTGGACTGCATACAAAGCCTTCCCTCATCCTCTCCACTGTTGCACTCGGCACACTGGGTCGACCGGTATTTTTCTGTTTACAAAGACAATTGGCGTCCCTAAATTGTCGACACCAACGCACAATGCTCTGCTTACATGGCAGTTCTTTTCCATAATTTCTTCTGAATTCCCGCTGCACTGTTGCAACATATCAACACCCTCACATTCCAACATGCAAAAACTCTTTTCTTGCTTTATATCAGTCTTGTTAGTGTACTGCACTTGTATCGTCGACTGGTGGGCGCAATGCAGAATCGGTGAGTTTAAGGTTGTATTCATGCGTCAGTCCTTTTCGTACATGTAATACTCCGGAAAATGTAGAAATGTGAAAATGAGGGAATCATTTATAGTAGCCCTACATTTCTTAAAACTTGCGGCATGTTTAAACCATACAGTAGGATTAGCTAACAAGTCACACTCATAACCACAGTCTCGAACGGAAAGGTTTAGGTGTTCGTTTTTCCCGCGTGCTGTTCGGGAGTGGAATGGTAGGGAGATAGTATTATTGTGGTTCGATGAACCCTCTGCCAAGCACTTACATGTGAATTGCAGAGTAATCATGTAGATGTAGATGTAGATGTAAAATTCAAGGACAACTTCACAACTTTAGTTTCAAAACATAAATGTTGAACGATTAATAAATCTATAGCATCAGTAGTACCACCACTCGAAATGAAAGTTTATCACTGTAACCACCCGTATTTTATTAATAAACAAAAACACAGCACATGTTATGTCTACATTGCCACGTCCTGAAATAGCTGCTGTGCCCCCTGAAATACCAGTGCCACCACTCGAAATGAAAGTTTATCACTGTAACCACCCGTATTTTATTAATAAACAAAAACACAGCACATGTTATGTCTACATTGCCACGTCCTGAAATAGCTGCTGTGCCCCCTGAAATACCGTGTACACATGTTACTATTTATTTACCCGAGCATTTCTAGCCTGCTAATTGTATGTATTCTAGGCAACCATGCGTTTGGCATAGATTTGAATAAGTAATAGAAAGGACAATATGGGGTACATTGTTTCACGTAAATGTGTGTCCTAACAACACGTCACAGGTGTTGGACGTTGGTGGTTAAGTTCTTTTGCGAACGAGACACAACGAGCGCATTTTTGAGAATATGTATTTAGCAGATAAGGGGTATCTACTGAAATATGACCCATTGTATTGTATTGTATGGTACGAAACTGTGAACCTAGAGACGATGAAGAGGCTTCGTCCCCGCCGTATCCTCAGTGGTTTACAACACCACAACTGGCTACAGCCGTCCACTCACCCCACCGCCGCCCCACACCGAACCCACGGTTATTGCGCGGTTCGCCCCCCGGTGGATTCCCTCGGGAACGTCTCACACCAGACGAGTGTGGCCCCAATGTTTGCGTGGTAGAGCAATGATGGTGGACGTATACGTGGAGAAAGTGCTTGCACACCAATCGCCGACATACTGTAACCGAAGCGAAATAAGGGGAACCAGGCCGCATTCGCCGAGACAGATGGAAAACCACCTAAAAACCATCCACAGACTGGTCGGCACACCGGACCTCGACACCAGTCCGCCAGGCGGATTCGTACCGGGGACCGGCGCGCCTTCCCGCCCGGAAAGCACTGCGTCAGATCGCACGGCTAACCGAGCGGGCAATATGACCCATACTATATGAACTCGACAGATGTCATCCTTTTCGCTACTTCAACTTTCTATGTATTGGTGCTAGATAAATGAATTGTTGGACTTCCTAAGCCGGCGGGAAGGGAGAGTAAGCGGGGTAAAATTACCCCGGCTGCGGCCCGCTGAAGGAACCGTTGACCTGGGTGCCTTGCTAATTAGAAATCAAACGTGTTTTAAAATCTGTACCTATGATTCTGAACAAAAGCCCTGAGCACTGGAGACCCTCACTGAAACTGCGGGATAGGTTCAGAAAGCATATACTGTGTCATATAACTGATGATTAAATTAATTCAAAATACTATGATCCTGCATGTAAGGCACAACCAGTACATCTGACACTGTAGGACCATAAATATTAATATTACATACGTGCAAGTATTGTAATATTTAGGAACGCATTTTAATTTCCATCAATTGATATCAGATTCTAATGGAAGTACAAGTGTCAGTCAGGTCCCTAAAGACAGAAAATTTTGAAAATAAATATTGGATCGCCCCGTCACGGGCTATCGGAGAAGAGACGGTCTGCACGGAAAGATGCCGTGCTTCTGTTTGATAAGCCATTTCCAAGATTACGAAGGGTGACTGAACTAGCTTTTAATTTTAATTTGACTATGGAGGAACATAATGCCATTCAGAAGTATCTGAAATCATTTGAATGTTCTTGACGTCTCCCTGTGGAATAAAGTATTAGCTGCAATAAACATGTGTAACGGAGTGCTTCAAGCAATGGAAGTCACGTTAGATGTTGAAAGTGCGGATATTAAGAGTCTAGTGGAAAGGTTAACTAAATTAAGAAATAGATGTGAGAATACTTATGCATAAAGTTGCAGAGTAGCAGAAAAGATCGTAATATCACCTGTTTTGAAC
Organism: Schistocerca americana; assembly: GCF_021461395.2. Taxonomy (NCBI): domain Eukaryota; kingdom Metazoa; phylum Arthropoda; class Insecta; order Orthoptera; family Acrididae; genus Schistocerca; species Schistocerca americana. The sequence continues at coordinate 316,662,711 of NC_060124.1, forward strand.
CTAATTATTCGCGACACAGAGAAACGAAAAACAAAGAGTTTCGTAGACGAAACAGCAGAAGAATATTTAAACCTGAGCCCAAAGAACAGTTTTAAACTAAATTTTTTAGATGTTATTCTAGGTACAGTTGTAGGAAGCTTAACTATAGACGTATAACGTAGATATCATGATGGACAAGTTTGGGTACTTACGGAATTATATAAGCCTAGACGATTCTACACTATCAGAGTGCGTAGAAAATGTGGCATCTTTGTACAGCATAGAAGTTAATAAGCAAGGTTTGAACGATGAGACTTTGCAGTTAAAGAAGGTTCACTTAGCTAATTTTGCGTCTGAGCCACTTTGCGCCTTCTCAATGTTATTCATAAGTGCTGTTTTATTACCATAGGCTACTTCCAAATATAATACGGAATTTCTGCACTTTATCTGTTACTGTTACCCAAGCAGAGCGATCATCCAGCGCTCTTGCAACATTTACGACCAAGTTGTTTGAGAACTACAATAGAGCAAGAGCAGCTCGTATTAGTTCTGATCACAATAGAATCAGAGTTACCCCATTCATTAGATTATACCAGGATTATAAAAGAGTTCTCATGTAAGAAACCTAGAAAGAAAGTATAATTTATGTGATGTATCGAATTTATGTAAACTGCGAAGATTAAAAAAGTTTCTCGAAATGCCTTGTTTGGTTTTTTACATTAAAATTTCCTGACTTAATCGAAAGACCAAAGTTCAAAATAAAAAATTTGAGGGAGAGGCCTAAGAACACTTATCTGCAGCCAGAAAATCCTACCGCCGGCGCTGACTGTAGTTAGTCATTCAGTCACATTTTCCATGGCTCATTTGAACGTTTCTTTTAAAGTAGAAATGGTAATGTAATTAGTTTCATTATATGGCTACATGTTAACAAATTACAATTGCCTAAATGGCAAACTGGCCTAAATTTAACATTAATGAACATATTGCTTATCGGTCTTACTTATGCAGCTGCATTTAAACAACCTTACGTTTTTACAAATTATCAGTTTTAAAACAAAAATTCGTCTGTGAAATAGGAGTTATACAGAAGAATTACTTAAGGTTAAATGTAAACGTTAGTTTACTATTTGTCAGACATTTTATGTTATTGGGCAGATTATCAAAGTCCTGTTAATGCTTACTAAACACAGTTCTGATACACGACAGCTTTAACGATATATATATATATATATATATATATATATATATATATATATATATATATATTGGAGAGGTAACTACAATATGACTGTGTATTAAGGCCACATATTACTCTTACTGCTTGCTTAAATGCAGACAATACTTTCTTTCTAAGTGAACACCTACCACAGAAATTATCCAAATAAGCCGATCTTCCTGGCCCTTTGTCTCATGCACCTTGTTACTTAATTTCATCAAATTGCAATCCACGGAATATGAAAGTTAACGACGGCCACATTCTTAGACTTCAGAAACTCGTTGGACGAGTGACTCGAAAATCATTGCACAAATCAACAGTACCAGTCTGAGTTTAGTAATATCTTACCTTAGCAATGCATTTCTTAACATAAGTTGTTGTACAACAGCTGGAACTGACAACACTTAGCTATATATCCTTGATAACGATGAACAGGAGTGTTTATTTTATCACATTGCTAATGGCATAAGCTTTAGCGACATCCTCTTCTTCTTCTTCAACTATTAGACATTTGCCTCTTGCGTATTCTCCTTCAGTATCTTAGTTGTTTGTAGTTGATGTCCCTACGTCTTTCTTGGCCAACTGATCTTTTTCTTATTGGTCGTTAGTTCATTATTCTTTTAGACAATCTGTTTTCATTCATTCTTGTGACATGAGCTCTCTGCTTCTTTACACACATCTTGATCTGTTCATTTATGCTTTGGAATATTGGTTCTTGTCTGATGGTTTTATTTATTTTTTGATATAGTCTGTAGCAACTTGCTCTATATAAAAGACTCATTTTCAGAGCAAGTATTTTCCTCATTTCCAGGTGTTATGGTTCAACATCCACACTAAAGTGTAGGTGATATTACCATTGTTCTCTAGAAGTTTTTTAGAGTTTCTTTCCTCACTTTTTTATTCAGTGTTCTCTATACGATCCCTTTACTATAACTGAACTTACTCCAATTTTTTTGTGCCACTTTTCTTTCGTGAAGTAATTTCCCAGGAAGCTGGATTCTTTCACTCTCCATATTTTCTGGTTGTTTATTACAATTTTGCTTGGGATCTTGTCTTGACCTTCAAAAGCCATGACTTTTGTTTTTTAGGTCGAGACACTTAAGATATAGCTCTCGGCAGCAGTACTTAATTTATAAATGGACTTTTGAAACTGAAGCTAAAGAAATTGATCATCTCCAAAGAGTGTTGTCATTAGGTAATTCAGCTGGTTAAGTTTATAGTTTGAAACTCTAACTCTTTTAGCCGTTCTCTCTGCGCACCGTTAACACAGGTCTTAAAAAATGTCGGAGACGAACTGCATCCTTGCAGGAAGCCTAGTTTTGTTGTTACTTTAACATTCTCCTTCATGTAAAATATACTTTTGGAGTCTTGATACATACATGATACATTTCTTAGAAAATGGCGCGATATGGCTCTCCTTTCTAGTATGTCCCACAACATTCTCCTGTCTACACCGTCAGCAGCTTTTACATTGTCAAGAAACGGCAAACATGTTTCATTATTAAATTCTACATCTTTTTCAAGTAGTTGTCTGAAGACAAATGCATTTACCGCACAAAACTTCCCCTTCCTGAACCGTTTTGCTCCTCCAATAACATATTTTCTAAATTATAATTAGGGATGAACACGACAAACAGTCACGTATCAGTCGGTATTTTATTGCAGATCTAGCTAAATTTCAGCTACCAGTCTTGTCATCATCATTGCGTTTAGCAGCGAACCATATACATCCAGAAATATGCATTTGCTGTTAACACTGCCTTAAGCTGAATTGAGTTACGGACGGCACAGGGTCATTGTATCATATGTATATACAAGTTTCCTTTAATGTAAAACAGAATTCAGTCTTCGGCAGAACAAATGAAACGTTCTACTTTCGCACGTTGACACGCATATGGGCATAATGCTGTTCGTGCTCGTGTGCGGAAGAGTGACTTCCGTTTTCCGGTAATGGACGTAAAATTACAACGACTCCACGTCATCAGTCTTATCTCTAGCCGCCGCCGGGTGCAGTATTGGTTTGCCACTTATTCATTCAGAAATACGTAGTTTACACAGCGTTATCGAAAATCATAAGGTACCACCATCATATGACATGAAAAGTCTATATTATTGTTTCCGCCGGCCGGTGTCGCCGAGCGGTTCTAGGCGCTTCGGTCCGGAACCATGCGATCGCTACGGTCGCAGGTTCGAATCCTGCCTCGGGTTTGGCTATGTGTGATGTCCTTAGGTTAGTTAGGTTTAAGTAGCTCTAAGTTCTAGCGGACTGATGACCTCAGATGCTAAGTCCCGTAGGGCTCAGACCCATTTGAATCATTTTATTGTTTCCAGTTTGGATTATCGCAAATCATCTTTGGGAAATGGAAATTTAAATATCATTTTTTGTGTACCCATACGCGACGTTCAGTCACACTCCATATAACGTAAAAAAATAAAGAGTGAGCCCCAGAACTTGATAAACAAAATCTCAACATTGTTCAGAAGAAAAAAATGGTTCAAATGGCTCTGAGCACTATGAGACTTAACATCTCAGGTCATCAGTCCCCTAGAACGTAGAACTACTTAAACCTAACTAACCTAAGGACATCGCACACACACATTCCCGAGGCAGGATTCGAACCTGCGACCGTAGCGGTCTAGCGGTTCCAGATTGAAGCGCCTAGAACCGCTCGGCCACCAGCGGCCGGCCTATTCAGAAGATCCATTGCAGTCAATAATAAAACAGCATAACGCATCAAACTTCTGAATACTTGTCATCCATTAAAAACATCGCTATTACGTATCTGTACCACGTTAGACGCCAATGCCAATTGTAGTTCTCCTCTTCTACTTAAAAATATCCCTGAATCTAGAGAGTGCGAACAGTTAAAACTCCTCTTGACTTTTTTTCTATTCCCTTCAAAGTATCAACAATTTGCCGCCTTGAAAATTCTTGAAACAACAGCAAACCAATGAATTACACAGCAGTTACGTTCCTAAGTCATTGGCCTACACAACTGGCCTTCCTACCCAAGAGGATACGCTTCGAATACGATCAGGCGAACATGGTTGAAACAAATGGCTTTGCATAAACACGTAGACTCCAAACAGTGTCTGCATGGAGCAACGAAACCTTCGTTTGCACGGTACTTACCCGTGAGCCGCGATGGACTGCTTGGCAGAAGGTGGGATCTTAAGAAGAGGTAGGGGCAGCGAACAGTGCCCGCTGTATGCGAAACACCAGTGCGCACGAATATCGGTGCGGTGCGCTAAAAGCCAGTGTGACGCAAATCGCACCTGTTACCACAAAGGGCGCCCCTGGATTTCGGCAAAGGTCGGTGACCATCCATAGACAGAGGCATGTGTTGCTTACCCTGGCCTCGAATGGCAACTGCACTACTGGCCATTAAAATTGCTACACCAAGAAGAATTGCAGATGATAAACGGGTATTCATTGGACAAACATATTATACTAGAACTGACATGTGATTACATTTTCACGCAATTTGGGTGCATAGATCCTGAGAAATCAGTACCCAGAACAACCACCTCTGGCCATAATAACGGCCTTGATACTCCTAGGCATTGAATCAAACAATGCTTGGATGTCGTGTACAGGTACAGCTGCCCATGCAGCTTCAACACGATACCACACTCCATCAAGAGTAGTGACTGGCGTATTGTGACAAGCCAGTTGCTCGGCCACCATTGACCAGACGTTTTCAGTTGGTGAGAGATCTGGAGAATGTGCTGGCGAGGGCAGCAGTCGAACATTTTCTGTATACAGAAAGGCCCGTACATGACCTGCAACATGCGGTCGTGCATTATCCTGCTGAAATGTAGAGTTTCACAGGGATCGAATGAAGGATAGAGCCACGGGTCGTAACACATCTGAAATGTAACGTCCACTGTTCAAAGTGCTTTCAATGCGAACAAGAAGTGACCGAGACGTGTAAATAATGGCACCCCATACCATCACGCCTGGTGATACGCCAGTATGGCGATGACGAATACACGCATCCAATGGGCGTTCACCGCGATGTCGCCGAACACGGATGCGACCATCATGATGCTGTAAACAGAACCTGGATTCATCCGAAAAATGACATTTTGCCATTCGTGCACCCACGTTCGTCGTTGAGTACACCGTCGTAGGCGCTCCTGTCTGTGATGCAGTGTCAAGGGTAACCGCAGCCATGGTCTCCGAGCTGATAGTCCATGCTGCTGCAGACGTCGTCGAACTGTTCGTGCGGATGGTTGTTGTCTTGCAAACGTCCCCATCTGTTGACTCAGGGATCGAGACGTGGCTGCACGATCTGTTACAGCCATGCGGATAAGATGCCTGTCATCTCTACTGCTAGTGATACGAAGCCGTTGGGATCCAGCACGGCGTTCCGTATTACCCTCCTGAACCCACTGATTCCATATTCTGCTAACAGTCATTGGATCTCGACTATCGCGAGCAGCAATGTCGCGATACGATAAACCGCAATCGCGATAGGCTACAATCCGACCTTTATCAAAGTCGGAAACGTGATGGTAGGCGTTTGTCCTCCTTACACAAGGCATCACAACAACGTCTTACCAGGTAACGCCGGTCAACTGCTGGTTGTGTATGAGAAATCGGTTGGAAACTTTCCTCATGTCAGCACGTTGTAGGTGTCGCCACCGGCGCCAACCTTGTGTGAATGCTCTGAAAAGCTAATCATTTGCATATTACAGCATTTTCTTCCTGTCGGTTAAATTTCGCGTCTGTAGCACGTTATCTTCGTGGCGTAGCAATTTTAACGGCCGGTAGTGTACGAAACACTGTCTGAAGTTGGGACTGAGAGGCCTGACTATCCTTCCTCATACACAACGGGAAACCAGGACATCAAGATCTAATGCTATGGACCATTCTGATCGGAATGTTGTTGTTGCTGTGGTCCTCAGTTCGAAGACTGGTTTGATTCGGTTCTTCATGCTACTCTATCTTGCGCAAGCCTCTTCAACTCCTAATAACTACTGAAACTTGCTGTATTCATCTCTTGTTCTACCTCTACGATGTTTTCCTTCTCCTCCCCCCCCCCCCTCACCCCTTCACACAAACACACACACACACACTTCCCTCCAGTACTAAACTGCTAATCCCTTGATGTCTCAGAATGTGTCTTATCAACCGATCCCTTCCTCTAATCAAGTTGTGCCACAAATTTCTTTTCTCCCCACTTCTCTTCAATGCCTTCTCGTTAGTAACTTTCACGTTTCAAAAGCTTCTACTCTGTCCCTGTCTAAACTGTTTATCGTCCATGTTTCACTTCCATACATGGCTACACTCCATACAAATACTTTCAGAAAAGAGTTCGAAACAGTTAAATCTATATTCGACGTTGAAAAATTTTTTTCTTCAGAAATGTTTCTCTTGCGATTCGCAGTCTATACATTATATCTTCTCTACTTCGGTCATCATCAGCTATTTTGCTGCACAAACAGCAGAACTCATCTACCACTTTACGTGTCTCGTTTCCTAACCTAATTCCCTCAGCATCAACTAATTTAAATCAACTACATTCCATTGTCCTTGTTTTGCTTTTGTTGATGTTCATCTTATACTCATCCTTCAACTGCTCTTCAAAGTCGTTCACTGTCTCTGACAGAATAACAGTGTGACCGGCGAACTTCAAAGTTTTTATTTCTTCTCCCCGAACTTTAAATCCTACCGTAAAGTTTTCTTTGGTTTCATTCACTGCTTGCTCAAGGTACAGATTGAATAACACTGGGGATAGACTCCAACGTGTTCTCACTCACTTTTCAATCACTGCTTCCTTTCAGTGCCCTTCGACTCTTGTAACTGCCGTCAGGTTTTTATACTGTTCGCAGATAGCCTTTCGCTCCTTGTATTTTACCCCATCTGTCTTCAGAATTTGAAATAGAGTATTCCAATCAACACTGTCATAAACTTTCCCAAGTCGATAAATTCTATAAACGTATGTTTACTTCTCCTTAGCCTATCTTCTAAGATAAGATGGAGGGTCAGTATTGCTTCGCGTTTGCCCACATTTCCCCGGAATCAGAACTGATCTTCCCTGAGGTAGGTTTCTACCAGATTTTTCATTCTTCTGTAACGAGTTCATGTTAGTATTTCGCAACATTGACTTACTAAACTGATAGTTCGACATTATTCACACCTGTCACCACCTGCTTTCTTTGGAATTGGAATCACTACATTCTTCTTGAATTCAGAACGTATTTCGCCTGTCTTAGATATCTTACACACCACATGGAAGGGTTTTCTCACGGCTGGCTCTCTCAAGGCTAACAGTAGGTTTGACGAAATGTTGTTTCAACTTAAGTCTTTCAGTGTTCTGTCATATTCTTCTCCCAGAATCATGTCACCCATACCCTCTTCATCTACGTCTTCTTCCCTTTCTATAACATTACCTGCACGTTCGTCTCCCTTATATAGACCCTCTATATGCTCCTTCTACCTTTCAGCTTTCCCTTCTTTTCTTGTGGCTAGGTTTCCATCTGAGCTAATTATATTCATACAGATGCTTCTCTTTTTTCCAAAGTCCTCTTTAATTTTCCTATAGGCAGTTTCTATATTTTCCCTAGTGACATATACTTCTATATCCTTACATTTGTCCTCTAGCCATTCCTGTTTAGCCATTTTGCGCTTCCTGTCATTCTCATTTTTAGGCGTATGTACTCCCTTTCGCCTGCTTCATTTGCTGCATTTTTGTATTTTCTCCTTTCATCAATTAAATTCAATATATTCTATGTTAGCAAGGATATCTACTAGGCCTTGTTTGTTTACCTATTTGATCCTCTTCTGCCTTCAATATTTCATCTCTTAAAGCTACCCATTCGTCTGCTACTATATTTCTTTCCCCTGTTCTACTCAGTCGTAGCCCAATGCTCCCTTTGAAACTCTCAGCACACTCTGGTTCTTTCAACTTATCCAGGTTCCACCTCCTTAATTTCCTACCTTTTTGCAATTTCAGGATCCCGTGGAAATGTCGTACAGTTTAAAATCTGGTTACTAATCCTCTGTCCTACCATTATATAATCAAGCTGAAACCTTCAGGTTTCTCCAGGCCTCTTCCACGTATACAACTTCCTTTCATGATTCTTAAACAACATGTTATCGTAATTTATTTTACTTCATCATACATTCCTTTAATCTCTTCATCATCCGCAGAGCTAGTTGTATACAAACTTGTTCTCCGGTGGTGGGTGGGGGCTTCGTGTTTATCTTGGCTACGATAACGCGTTCATTATGCTGTTCATAGTAGCTGATCGAAATAAGTAATTTAAATTCAGCTCTATTCTCTACATCTACATTACTTCTCTGTTCCAAACCCACAGTTAATCTGAAACCTGCTTCTTGTCGCACTTGCTAAGCAGAAATATCTTCCTAGCCTTTTTTACATTACAGCCGTAATCGTTGATGCTATAATGACATTATGATCTCTGATGCCCTGCTCTGCGTTAACCGAATGTTGAAGTTCGGGCCTGTTTGTAACTAGGAGATCTCAGATGTTACCCACACTAGTCGACCCTCTAATTAACTGCTGAAGGTAATTTTCGGACAAGGCATTTAGAACACTTTCTCAATATTGTTTGCACTTTTCGACAAAGAACTGTTCAAAACTGACGGGAATGGTAAAGGTAGAGATGATGGTAACTACCAGATTACTTTTTGTTACATTTAAATGCAGATGTATATATAAATCACATGATCTAAATGGTCACCGATGCATGTTTTGCAGGTCATAAGACTTGTATAAGAGATGTCCAAAAGATAATCCATGGAAAATATTTAAGTCTATGCAGCACCATGCTCAGATTCTAGTGGTGAAATAGAAGAGTTACAGTATTTCTGAAATACAAGTAATAGCACGACTGCTGTATGGGGAACTGAAACTCGAAAGCAGATCAAAAGCTAAAGAATGGTACAAACTTCAGTGTGAAACTTTGAATATAATACCATAAATTATATTTGTCATACGTTTGTAGAATTTATGAACAAGGACACCATGTTTGACCCGAATACAAAACAAAATAAATGGTAAATAGAAGTAGCAAGTGTCATATGGAACTAAAAGTGAAATTACCGAAATTTTATCAAATAATAAATAAATAAATTGTACACAAACCAATTGGAACTGATCGTAGACTCGTCAGAAGGTGAGAAAAAATGGGTACAAAGCAGGCAGGAACATTCTCTTCAATCGAGAAATAAACGTTAATTATGAAAATTGATTAAGGAATTGAGAGATATACCAGGTCAAATTCAACAACAAGTTCAGCATTCTGGAATCTGTAGATTATGCAGACATTGACAAAAAAGGGTAATTATTTAACAAAGACACTTACGGTCACAGCGACAAAGGTTGCAGGCACCAAGAAGCAAAAGGAAAGAAAGTGTCAAAGGAAACGAGGCATTATTAAGGAGAAAGCGAAAATTTCAGGCAAATGATAACAGGCACACGAAAAAATGTGTTCGGAAATAACTTCGGCTAGATGTAAGAACATAGAATGACAACTTTTTAAGAGACACTGTTTATGACGAGATAAGTATGAAGAAAACAAAAAAGATGTGTAGTCACAATATTTTATCAGTGAAGAAGGCTGAAGTGACAGTTACTGACAGAAAAGAGAAAACTTTGGAAGTATGTCACTTTCTCTTTAGATATTTCTGCAGTACAAGAGATGAATCAAGGCATTTAGTTAATAACGAGAGCCAGTGCCGTTCGGGGAGTTAGGCAAGATGAGGTATGCGAAGTCGTCGAGTTACGAAGAATGGGAAGGCACTATGATCTTTCAGCAGAGATGATTAAAGCGTGAGGAAACGTACAAAATTATTTACAGAATGTTTGCGAAAGAAGAAAACTCCTAAAAACTGAAACAATATTTTAATAATTCTCCTTCACTTTCATTTCCGTAATGTGGAAGATGTTCACTAAAATTTTCATGCAAAGCATAGAAAAAACATTCGAAGAAACAAGCTGGACTTAGAAGTGAGTACAGCACAAATTACCATTTGTAGGCTATGGACGAAGCTACTGAATGAAACGATGAATATGAATTACCACCTGTTCTAGGGTTCATAGATCTTAAGAAAGCTTCTGGATAGGTTTCAACAAATCATCTCTAACAGTGCCTCGTATGTATAGGGACAATTTAAAAAGTTAGAGGAATCGGACAACTTGTTTCCACATTCTCGGCGATCGTAGAAGAAGTCGTCAGATCCTTACCCTAGGAAAACGTAGAAGGAACACGTGTTAATGGTATATGTTTGAACCACCCCTGTTTTGCTGTTGCATTGTATTGTCATAAGATAAACGGTCTTCAGCTTTATTGCTCTTTCAATTTCGACTTGCTAATTTATGAAGGTCACTCTGTAGCAAAAAGGTCTTTTCATTTTTATCAAACTTGTCAGACTCGTATTCAATATCTTGATTTTGACACAAAACATTCTGTCTGCAAGCAATGCCTCTAGTAGCTATTACTTTCCTTATTCGGTGGTATATCATTAGTGCACTTTCTCACGCACACATAACTCACACATACAAAGTATACTGCGTTTCTGACAGGGTTTTTGTTATGCGCTATATCAGCTGCAGTGTAAACTGAATAAAATCTTCCCAGTTTTACAACCGCATCAATTCGAATAAAATACTCTAGCTTTCCATTGCTATCTCCTCTATAGTCGTCAGGTATAAAAATCACTGACTGTCAGGGCTGTTTTTTATAGAGTGGAGCCCCTCCACGCCAACAACGGCTTGATGGCCAGCACTAAAGATCTACTGCCATATCTACAATTTAGTTAGTTTTCACTAAATGAGGTCTCGAAGGAGGTGGGTACTACGATGTTTGCTTACGATGAGTAACCATTAATACGCGCTCATCTGAAGATAGATTGGCTCGAAAGTTGAACGAAGGGTAGCAGTTTGAAAGGCAGAGGTAAAAAAATGCCTAGGCAAGAGCCAAGGGAAAAAAACCTCTGCGATAGTTGGGTCAGGCTGTAAGAGCAGTAGCGGTTTTATTGCTGCCTGCGACAGGTCATGCAAGGCTAGACTTTGTTAGTACTGGGTAACATACAGGCGGATACCTTTGACGTTATGCAGCGGTGTTATTCGACGGCTGCAGCTGGATACCGATGTTGGCTTCGCGGTCAGCATCAGCATACCTATAACAGTTGAGTTCATCATCGTTTTAATGTCCGATAGGTCATATAACGGACTCACGGTGTAGGTTAGCGTTGGTGGTTTGTTTGTGCGTTAATGTGTGAGCTTGTCCGCTTCCCTGCTGTAGCCTGTTGGTCGACTTTGACAGCATCTGCCATATCCAGTGTTGCTGATTGGCAGAGTCTTGTCAGTGTTGTCGATTGTGAGTGTATGTTAGCTCGCCATAGATGATTGTGCCCTGGCTGGTAGTGTCTTTGGCCGCTTATCCTTCCACTTATGGTTGTGATCATAGTTTCCCATAGTAAGGGTAAAAGGACTGTTCGACTATGCCGGCCGTGGTGGCCGAGCGGTTCTAAGCGCTTCATTCTGGAACCACGCGGCTGCTGAGGTCACAAGTTCGAATCCTGCCTCGGGCATGGATGTGTGTGATGTCCTCAGGTTAGTTAGGTTTAAGTAGTTCTAAGTCTAGGGGACTGATGACCTCAGATGTTAAGTCCCATAGTGCTCAGAGCCATTTGAACCATTTAGACTGTTCGGCTGTCTCGAGTTCCTGTGTAGTCGTGTGGCGAGTTTTTTGAATACTTCCTTGGGGGTTTCAAGGCGGTATTCATTGTGAAGATCCACCGCGCGTGTGTAGCATGGAGCGTTGCTAATGATGCGCAGCTTTGTTCTCTATGATCTGCAGGCGGCGCAGGTGTGTAGGAGTTGCGTATCCCCAGACGGGAGATGCGTACGTCATCAGGGGTCCAATGTGTGTCATATATATGACCTCGACACCCTTCTGTTCAGTGTACTTTCCCTGTTGAGCATTGGGTAGAGTTGTTAGAGCCTCACGTGCGCTCTGTTGGCAACGTATTCTGTGTGGTCCCCCATGTAAGTTTCCTGTCTAGTCAGACAAAGAGGTTTCTGACGTTCTCTCGGAAACATATTGGCCGTGCATGGCATGTTAACCGACTACAGTGTTGTTTGCGCAGTAGCTTCGGTCTGCGTGTGAACGGAACTGCTTCGCCCTTGTCGACGTTCACTGTAATACGTCATCTTTCCACCCAAGGCTCGGCAGTTCTGAGCACCGTCTATATTCGTGAATTTATGTTCGACTGTTTCCGGTCTTGTGCAAGGATAGCTGTGTCATCCGCGTAGATGGCTAACATCATGTTTTGTATTGCTGGAAAGTAATTAATGTAGAGGTTGAACAAAATTGGCCCCAGAATGCTCCCCTGGGATACTCCAACTTGGGTACCCTGTTGTGTCGATTGTTTCCCCTGAATGTCAGTGTTGAAACATCTGTTCGTGAAATATGAGTGTATGGGGCATACGAGTCCTTCGGAGAAACCAGCATCGCTTAGTTTGCGTATAAGGGCGTTGTGCCAGAGACGGCCAAAAGCTTTTTCGATGTCCAGAAACATGCCCGCTGTGGCTTTGGTTCACCGCTGGCACGCATCAGAGAGGGCCGAAATGATGCGTGCGCGGAAGCCGAGTAGGGCAGCTCATAGCAGCTCCGGCTCTCCGTGGGATCGACTGACGTCATATGGTGCAAGGAGCCGGCGCGGCGCCACGTTTGGAACTGCCGCTCCCGCCCCCCTACAAGCGTCAAGCATCCGTCTTTACTTCCTTTCGATGTCCAAAGCCCATTCTCGCGCCCTACTAAGTTTTTACACCTGTTCTCTGTTAAAACTGTTGCTGTTCTCTAATCTCAGCCGCCTCCTTTATAACGGAACCTCAATAGGTTGACGCATGAACCAAGACTCTCGTGTTTCCGAACTGTATTTTGTGTTCATTTTCCAGGCAATGCTCAGCTATAGCCGACTTGTCAAGTTGTCTTTGTTTAATAAGCCACTTGTGCTCGGTACAACGCTCTGCAACTGTGTGCATTGTCAGATCTATGTAGATATTGCCGCTTTCGCACCATACACTTCGGTCACAACAAGAAGAGCTACGTTGTCTTTAACATGGCACAGCGTACCTCGTATCTTGGAGCAGTACCGGAACACTGGTGTCAGTCCACTCGTCCTAACTTGCTGCTCGTTGCCCCATAGTATGGCAGGAAAGGAGCCGGCTTGGCCTTTTCTGCTTATTCACATGGCGTTCTCCGTTGGTGGCACCTGAAGGCGTTGGCAATGTGTCTCTTGCTATAACCATTCCCTCTGAACACGCATCTCAAACCCTGCAATTGAGACTGGAGTGGTCGTCATCAGAAATAATCTTTGCTCTGCGTACTAGCGTGTTCAGGAACGGTCTCTTGTGTACCGGATGGTGAAAACTGGCGACGTTCAAGTATCGATCTGTGTGCGTTGGCTTCCTGTACACTGAATGACGAAGCCGGCCTCCTTCTTCTGCTCAACTAAAACATCCAGAAACGACAGCTTGTCATCCTTCTCCATCTCGATGGTAAATTTAGTGTTGAGATGGACACCGTTCATGTGATCCACAAACTATTGCAGTGGATTTTCACCGTGAGGCCATATTAGGAAGGGGTCATCAGCGTACCTTAGGAAGCAAGACGGACAAAAAGCCGGGGAGTTCAGAGCCTTCTGTTCGAAAGGCACCATTAAGAAATTCGCCACTGCCGGAAACAGTGGTGATCCTGTCGCTGTGCTATCCGCCATATCATAATATTCGTCGCCGTGCAAGAAGTACGTTGTCGCTAGAACATGACGAAACAGCGTGACGATTCTAGGTTCTTCTATTGACACCTTCGCAAAAAGTGACAGAATGTCCAGACTAACCATTACAAATCTGTCAGTACCAAGAATATCGATACAAAACCTCGATAATCGATACAGACTCACATGCTAGTCCGCCATCTTGTGTTGTCTGTATAACATCGAAGCAATTTGTGCAGTGAATTACGTTGGCAATCAGTAACAAAATACAATGTGCAATAGTGTAATGTCAATCAACAGCTCCGCCATTACGCCAGTGATGCAAGTGAAGCAGCAAGATGATGAAATTGTAAGTGATCAATTGTCATATAAAAGCCTTTCGCACTATTTTCGTAACACATAACTGATGCAAATCTATCTGCATCCTATACGGGCTGTGATATACATAGTCAACCACAAGGAAGAAAACCAGCAGAAGACATCACTGATTTCGATTTCTAGCCATACACTGCCCCCCTCCTTCCCCCCCCCCCCCCCAAATGCCACACCAGCAGCAACAGTAAAAAAACAATGGACAAAGTGTTCTAGATTAATCTAGTTGAAGACTTTATTTTTAAGTAACATTTCTCTATGTATGTATGTATGTAAGTATAAACGCCTGAAGATGAACAGAACATGTTCGAAACGCGTTGCATAATGTTACATTAAGCATAAAATAAAAAGTGACTGGTAGTAGAAACTTGAAATAAATAATCATTCCACACAGTCACGGTTCACAAACATAGCCATTATGGCTGAAAATAACCATTACGTCATTTCAGCCAATTTTCATTTCTTAAGTGTTTCAACAAATGTTTGCGGGTTTACAACACGGTGCTCATAATGTCACCGTTTTGATGCTAATAACCGTGCCAGAAATTTTGTCAGTCTGTACCAGGGAAAACTGATTGCACTAACAATAGGTCTGAGAGAGTCATTTTACTTACGTATCTTCGGCAATTCATAAAGCCTGGGAGGTCTGGTGGGACTAGACATTAATTTCTTCACCACTTTGTCAGCTAAACAGAATCCTTTAATAACTTCTCTGTGTTTGTGACTATGGCCTGTGTCGGATCGTGACTAAGCTTACGGTATGTGTCATCTTCTAATAAATGTAGCACCTTCAAGTGGTAGTCTTCAGTGTTCAGAACCACGATAGCATTTCCTTTCTCGGCTGACAAGACAACCAAGTCCCTGTTCACACGTAATAAGCGTAAGCCACGTCGTTCCTCGCGGCTAATATTAGATTTCAGTGGCTTAGCTTCCTCCAGTATATCGTTGGTTGTTCGCCCGACATCCTCAGCTGCGTCGTGTGAGAGATGCCGAATGTACTGCTCTATTCTATTAACAATATTCAATACTGACAGACTCACGGGAGTGGGGAAAAATTAAGACCTTTACTCAGCGCTACTGCAAAATGTCAGTTAGGAATGTGGATTCCGAATGCAACAAAAATCTGTTGAGAAGATCTATTTACGTAAACGTACCTCAGCTGTTCACATATCCCAGACATGTTTCACTGCAGTTGCAGCATCATCTGTGGGCTTTTATTTTATGGCTGTTAAACGTAACGAATGTTCGTTATTGTTTCTATACATGTAAATACACTCCTGGAAATGGAAAAAAGAACACATTCACACCGGTGTGTCAGACCCACCATACTTGCTCCGGACACTGCGAGAGGGCTGTACAAGCAATGATCACACACACGGCACAGAGGACACACCAGAAATCGCGGTGTTGGCCGTCGAATGGCGCTAGCAGCGCAGCATTTGTGCACCGCCGCAGTCAGTGTCAGCTAGTTTGCCGTGGCATACGGAGCTCCATCACAGTCTTTAACACTGGTAGCATGCCGCGACAGCGTGGACGTGAACCGTATGTGCAGTTGACGGACTTTGAGCGAGGGCGTATAGTGGGCATGCGGGAGGCCGGGTGGACGTACCGCCGAATTGCTCAACACGTGGGGCGTGAGGTCTCCACAGTACATCGATCTTGTCGCCAGTGGTCGGCGGAAGGTGCACGTGCCCATCGACCTGGGACCGGACCGCAGCGATGCACGGATGCACGCCAAGACCGTAGGATCTTACGCAGTGCCGTAGGGGACCGCACCACCACTTCCCAGCAAATTAGGGACACTGTTGCTCCTGGGGTATCGGCGAGGACCATTCGCAACCGTCTCCATGAAGCTGGGCTACGGTCCCGCACACCGTTAGGCCGTCTTCCGCTCACGCCCCAACATCGTGCAGCCCGCCTCCAGTGGTGTCGCGACAGGCATGAATGGAGGGACTTATGGAGACGTGTCGTCTTCAAGCGATGAGAGTCGCTTCTGGTTTGGTGCCAATGATGGTCGTATGCGTGTTTGGCGCCGTGCAGGTGAGCGCCACAATCAGGACTGCATACGACCGAGGCACACAGGGCCAACACCCGGCATCATGGTGTGGGGAGCGATCTCCTACACTGGCCGTACACCACAGGTGATCGTCGAGGGGACACTGAATAGTGCACGGTACATCCAAACCGTCATCGAACCCATCGTTCTACCATTCCTAGACCGGCAAGGGAACTTGCTGTTCCAACAGGACAATGCACGTCCGCATGTATCCCGTGCCACCCAATGTGCTCTAGAAGGTGTAAGTCAACTACCCTGGCCAGCAAGATCTCCGGATCTGTCCCCCATTGAGCATGTTTAGGACTGGATGAAGCGTCGTCTCATGCGGTCTGCACGTCCAGCACGAACGCTGGTCCAACTGAGGCGCCAGGTGGAAATGGCATGGCAAGCCGTTCCACAGGACTACATCCAGCATCTCTACGATCGTCTCCATGGGAGAATAGCAGCCTGCATTGCTGCGAAAGGTGGATATACACTGTACTAGTGCCGACATTGTGCATGCTCTGTTGCCTGTGTCTATGTGCCTGTGGTTCTGTCAGTGTGATCATGTGATGTATCTGACCCCAGGAATGTGTCAATAAAGTTTCCCCTTCCTGGGAAAATGAATTCACGGTGTTCTTATTTCAATTTCCAGGAGTGTATTAGCTTTTAGACCGTAATTACAAATTTTGAAGAACATATAAAGTATTGTATTCATACCTTTTTACATCTGTGGTCATCAGACCCCTAGAACTTACAACTACTTAAACCTAACTAACCTAAGGACATCACACACATCCATGCCAGAGGCAGGATTCGAACCTGCGACCGTAGCGGTCACGCGGTTCCGGACTGAAGCGCCTAGAACCGCCTAGAACCGCCCTTTTTACCACATGGTGTGGTTTTCCTGAGGTATTACGTTTGTATGGTGCCTATTTTCTTTCACACTTTGTCATCTGCAACCATATACAACTTAATGTAGACCAGTTATTAAAAGCAAAAGTTACGATTTGGAAAGTGTTATGGCTACGCCTGAAATTAATTAATTCTATGTGGAAGGTTGTGTGTGTGTGTGTGTGTGTGTGTGCGTGTATGTGAGTGTGTGTGCGCGCGCGCGTCTATTTTCATTGTGTTTCACTTCTCTTTTTTCCTCATCTTCTTCGCTGTGAAGTTCTGTATACTGAGCTGTCATTGTCACTGTTTACCAGCTATAAAGCAAACACAGACAAAAGAGCTTCAACCTCAAGATGATTAAAATTTAAAGCTATTACAGCCCTCGGAATCAAAATTTAAGTCTTTTGACCAGGTTTCGACACTTCTATGAATGCCTTCATCAGAAATTAAATATTCAAATTGGTCTATAACATAACTACAAAATTATGGGAAATTTTTTTTTATATAAAAGTGTACGTTCTGACTAACAGTACAAAGCTGGCGCCTCAGTCTGCTGCTACCTGTGGCTTTATGTGTATGAGCAGCCCATAGTGGTTCGCCTTCCACGTACTCTTTTTTAAATTTTTGTGACTAAAGCCTTTATCACTTGACATTTATCTTATATGTGACATGCAAGTACTGTTTCTTTCTTGCACGTTCCCTCGTACAATGGGGTCTTATCGTGTGTGGCCTGTAACTGATGATATAGACACAATCGAGGTTTCAGTTTTTGTAAAATGTTTTCCAAACACAGTAGTTGACAGTACCGGGAATTTTTCTTTTGAAGTTCTTCTGTTGAGGTCCAAGAAACACTCAATACCTTTTTTTGTGATTCGTCAGAGTTCCATGAAGCAATTTGTGTTTTTTTTTTCTTTAGCTGTCATCGTATGTGACTCTGAAATTGGTATTAAAATTTAATTATTTTGCTGGATTTTTTTTCAATTATTGTTAAAGTTTCAGTACAATTAATGACCGCCCCCAGTAGCTGAGTGGTCAGTGTGACAAAATGTCAGTCCTAAGGGCCCGGATTCGATTCTTGGCTGGGTCGGAGATTTTCTCCACTCAAGGACTGGATGTTGTGTTGTCCTAATCATCATCATTTCATCCCCATCGACGCGCAAGTCGCCGAAGTTGCGTCAAATCAAAAGACTTGCACCTGGTGAACAGTCTACCTGATGGGAGGCCCTAGTCAGACAACATTTTTAGTACAATTAATATCAGACTAGAGTCACATGAATTCACAATTATCATGTATCGATCAAATCAGTCAAATTAACCTTCTGGGTAGGGGGTCAAGTTGAACAACCCAGGGTTATTTCCTGCACTGTTAGAGCAAAAGTAATAAAACGCAGAAATTTAATTATTACAGCTCAATACCCATACTCTTAAAGAAAAATTAATACATTAATTTTATTAGTTTCAGAAATAATTAAATTTATAATCCAAAATTTATCAACGTCATCTCTTTTGATAGTACAAACAGAGATGCAGCCAAAATACATTTTCAGAGCCCCTGCTGTAAGGGCTGCCCTGCATAGCAGGCTTGTTGTGTGGGAAAAGTATCGGATGCCTTATCAAGCTACTGTGCAGGATGTCCTACACAACAGGGATAAGAAGCGTTTTTATAGCCCCTGACATGTAGGTTTCCATGCACTACAGGTGTGTTGTGACAGTAGTATTGGCTTGCTTCATTGACCTATTTTACAGGTGCCACACATTCAGTTGGATATGAGTGGGGGCAGATTGGGATGGATAGAGGAGTGGATGTACAGAGAGATGGGCAGCAGGGGATGGTTAGAGAGAGGGGGAGACAAGAGGAGATGGAAAGGGAGAGGAAGGTATAGATGTGAGGATCGAAAGAGGGGAGGAGGAGATGCGGTAGGGAAACGAGGTAGGTGCAGATGGGTAGGGAGAGGTGGGCAGGAGGATATGGTAGGCAGATGGGGCGGAAGGACGTGAATAATGAGAAGTGTGGAGGAGAAGGTATGTAGGGAGAGGGAAGAGGAGCAAGAGGAGATGGATAGGAAGACAAGGGCAGGAGGATATGAAAAGAAAGATGGGGCAGGAGGAGCTGGAAAAAGAGAAGAGGAGGAGACAGATAGAGCAAGAGAGGGGAAGAGTTGATGGCCAGAAAGGTTGGGGAGGAGAAGATGTATAAAGAGAGTGAGGAGCACGAGATAGTAAGGATGGCTGTTATAGCAGAACTAGCCGGCTTTACGTTATGCTGACTTTTTTTTTTTCTCCAGTTGAAGCTGACTGACTGGACAGAGAGAGGGGTGGCCGAGATCGAAACGTCACAAGTACACTTTTCTGCATTGTCACTTTTGGATAGTATCAAGATAGTTAGAGAACCAAATCGTGGACGTAACGTCTTAGACCTCCCGGAAACAAATAGACCTGAACTTACCAAATCAGTTAACATACAGGAAGGCATCAGTGATCATAAGGCTGTGATAGCATCTAAGGGAACAGGTGTTCCAAAGAATGTTAAGAAAGGTACGAAGATATTTTTGCTTAGCAAGAATGACAGGATGCAAGTTTCTGAGTATCTGAGCAGTCAGCATCAAATATTTGGTGATTAGGACAAAGAAGTGGAGAACAAATGTAAGAAATTCAAAGGCATCGTGCAATATTCCGCAGACAAGTATATTCCGAGTAAGGTCTCAAGGATGGGAAGGACCCACCATGATTTAATAGCTGTGTTAGAAAATTTCTACGTAAACAAAGAGAACTTCATCTCAGATTCAAGAGCAGTATACACTTAGCCGACAAACGAAGTCTGGACGAAGCGAAAGGAGCAATGAGAGAAGCGTTCAATGATTTTGAAAGTAAACTTCGTCAACCGAACTGAGTAAAAACCTAAGGAGTTTTGGTCGTTTGTAAAACCAGTGAGTGGGTCAAAATCGCCGAAATACTGAATTCGGTCTCCGAAATTGTTTCACAGTGGAAGGTCGTAACACGGTCCCTCGTTTCAGTCGTCGTACGAACGTCGAAATGACTGACATTGAGGTAACCGATCGTGGAATAGAAAAACAACTACAATCGCTTAATAGTGGAAAAGCGTTAGGACTAGATGGGATACCCGTAAGATTCCACAAAGATTATGAGAAAGAACTTGCTCCCTTTCTAGCAGTAATTTATCGTACATCGCTTGAGCAACGAAGGGTATCTAGCGAGTGGAAGAAAGCGCAGGTCATTCCCGTTTTTAAGAAGGACCGTAGGACAGACGCACACAATTATAGACCTATGTCGTTGACGTCAACCTGTTGTAGAATTATGGAGGGTCTGGATCCTCCATGACTGGCGAACTTTCACACGTAGGTATGTGTATAGGGGAAAAGGTAAGTTGGACCCCAGAGTTTTTAAGCTGTCGAGACATGGTGGCGTCAGTGGCAGTGGGAAAGAAAGATAAAGGGAGACAGAGTAAGTGAGGGGGAGGCAGTAGCCGTGGGATATACTGTGAATCAGTGGAAGAAAAAGGAGACAGTGGGAGAGAGACATATAGGATAGTGGCAGTGAGAGGGAAATGCTGAATATAAAGACTTAACTACAACGAGATACTCGCTGAAAGGATTTAGCATGTTTGTGATAAAAAGAGTGCGAATATGTTCAAATGTCAACGTATTTGGCGAGGAAGGCGGAATTAAGATTGAGGCAGCATATTCCACGCTTTTTCAGCTGGCATATAACGCACTTAGCTTGCCGCTCTTATCGACTCTTGCACCATGTTCTTTAGTAATTTATGCCTTGCTTATTACCCTACACCCTACTTTTAAGGTTTCCAAACTTCATATCATGCAGGTACGACAAGTTTATCACTGAAAAAAGAGAACACCCTTTTGGGAGTCATAGCAAGAAAACTAGGAATATTTTGAAGGGCCTGCATCAAGCAGTTGCTCTGCAAAAAAAAAAAAAAAAAAAAGAAGTAGTGAAGATAATGCTTACAAGAGTGTGAGACGGAAATCAAAGGATAATGGGAGGGGAAATTATAACAATGTAAATAATTTTCTCTCAAACTAGAATAAAAGATACAGTAGTGGATTCCCCAAGAAAGAAATAGATCGGGTGCAAAGTAATTAACTTTTTCATGATAAAAGACAAAATGATGGTTGTGACAGAAAGAAAGTGGCTGAGAGTTTACATTTGTATGATAATAGACAATATACGGATTGTGACAGTTAAAACATTGAAAAGAGTTGTCATTTTGATGCTAACAGACAAAACAGTGATTATGACAGACAGAACGTTGATGAAAGTTCTATATTTCATAGTAATACACTATTTAATAATCACAACGAATTAAACGTGAATAGGAGGAGAGAAACAGGGAAGGAGATAAAAGAAATTATCAGTTTATTGTGAGTGTTACAGTTAATGGTACTAAAACAGTAGCGATCATGGGGGCTGGTGGCAAGTTAACAGCACTATAGAAGGACTTAGTGGAAAAAGGATGAATGAAGGGAGGGTAACGGCATTATTAGGACAGAAGTTTGAAGTCATAAGCGCCGCTGGAGATAAGACTGAAACAATTAAGAAACAAGTAATATTATAAATAAGGAATCAAGAAACAGTATTGAGAGTTACTCACATGGTGGTATCAGACCTATGTATCAGCTTTATTATAGAAAAGCGTCTGTTTGTAGACCATGCTGATGTATTAAATTTTGATAGGGGTATATGAGCTTGAAGGTAAATTATGCAAAGATCAAGATAAAGTTTGCAATTATTGTTAGTTCTCACAAAGAAAAACAGAATAGGTGTTACCTGAAAGTGAAGCATGAATGTTTTCAACAGGAAACAACAAGAATGAAATCACCTCACAGAGAGAAAAGCGTAGTTAAATCATTATTGCAACATAATTATCAAAATAATGAGAGAGAAAATTTCTATTAGTTTTTGAAGGTCGATTTGTGGTGATCAGAGTACCTCGTTCGCCTGCTTACAAGCATCAAATGCTATATCTAGGTCAGTAAAAGGTGTTTATAATGTTGTAAAGAGATTAGATTAATACTAATACAAATAAGCCCTCGGTCACAAATATTAAGGAATCTCATAGGAAATGGGTCCTATGAAAGGAATAGAAAAACTTTTTTTGGGTTATTTCAGTGCATGAGGTGTTGAGCGTGGTAGATCTTGCAGTTTTCTTTTTTAGGACATCGTCCACTATGTTAGGCGTATATTCGTTATTGACTGCTATGGTTTTAAGTAAATTAATCTCCTCATTAAACTTTTCTGTTGAAAGTGGTACAGAGGTGGCTCGGTGGACGGCAGAGTAGAAAAAGGCCATTTTTTGAGACTGTGGATGAAAAGAGGACACATTTCCTATCAGATTCAGCGTATGCTTCGCAACAAATACAACTGCAATGTTGCCTTCTCTACTAATAATAACCTGAAGAGAAACTTCATTCATAATTTGAAATTTATTCGCTCCCCTACAGAACGTTCTGGCGTTTATAAGATCATCTGTGATACCTACCTGCTCCTCCTATTATACAAGGCAAACTGGACTTGCTGTCACCATCAGATATAAAGAGCATCTTTTGAGAAAGAAAGGCACCAGTCCCCTAAACTCATCCTTTGCCGATCATCTCTTAATTACTGGACACGTGCCTAAAGCCATAGGCTATAGCAATATTCTGCATACCGAAAAGAAGAGGCGTAGGTTACATGTTTTAGAGGAATTAGAGATTTTCCAACATCTCTCTCGTCATGATGGCCTCATTCTCAACGAACAGCTGCAGCTGCGAAATAAAAAGTTTTTCGACTGTATAAAGCCATTGCTAATTCTTTGATTCAGATTTCCTCATACAGTTTACCGGAATGTTGGTTTCCTGTTACACCTTTGCCGTTTTCTTGCATGTCATAACTGACGTTTCTTTACGTTACAAATGTTTCTCTGTTTAAAGCAGATAAATATGTAACTTTATCCTATTATTATTAGTGCTTACGTTATGCCTGAATCAGCTGCATCACAATTTCATGCGTCTAATTTTGAATGTACAGTAGCCTAGTTGCTTCTGCGGCTACTAGATGGCGTTCGTAGCAACACCATGATTACTTGCCCACACTTTCTAACGTGGGCACCTCAGTCTTGTTGCAACCCTTGTTCACTCAAGTACGAGCAGCCCTTAGCGGCTGGCCATCTTATTTACAAATTGATGACGTCGCCTTTCCGGCTTAGACTTTTTTTTTAAATGTGACTTGTCAGTACTGCATCTCTTTCCAGTCAGTACAAACTTTAATTTTATTTATGTATTAGATACCTAATATGTTTTAGAACAGTTAGTTTAATTCCTAAGATGACACTCATAGTTGCGTCGAAACCTGGTCAATTTTGACTTAATATTTGTGACCGAGGGCTTATTTGTTCTAATATAATTCTGTCTCGGTCACTGAACCTTAGCAGCAATGTTCAAAGTTTTAGATTGGATTAGGTTACTGGAATGTGTCAGGTTAATAAAAGGTTTCTATACAAGATATTACATTACACAAAATATTGCATGACACTTAATATTTTTTTTTTGTAGAGGTTGGGGAAATTGCCCACTTACTATATCCAAAATTTCATCTGATGAGAAGAAGGAGTTGCCATTAAGAAATTCTTTTAATTTTCTTTTATATGCAATATGACTATCTGTCAGACTTTTGATGCTATTAGGTAAGTGACCAAAGACTTTTGTGGCAGCATAATTTACCCCCTTCTGAGCCAAAGTTAGATTTAACCTTGAGTAGCGAAGATCATCCTTTCTCCTAGTGTTGTAGCCATGTACGCTGCTGTTACTTTTGAATTCGTTCGGATTGTTAATAAAAAATTTCATGAGTGAATATATATATATTGTGAGGCTAAAGTGAAAATCTCTACCTCTTTAAATAAGTGTCTGCAGGATGATCTTGGATGAGCTCCAGCAATTATTCTGATTACACGCTTTTGTGCAATGAACACTCTTTTACTCAATGATGAGTTACCCCAGAATATGATGCCATATGAAAGCAGAGAATGAAAATAGGCGTGGTAAGCTAATTTACTGAGATGTATATCGCCAAAATTTGCAATGACCCTAATAGCATAAGTATCTGAACTCAAACGTTTCAGCAGATCTTCAGTGTGTTTTTTCCACTTCAACCCCTCATCAATGCATACACCTAGAAATTTTGAATACTCTACCTTAGCTACCGATTTCTGATCGAAGTCTATATTTATTAATGGTGTCATTCCATTTACTGTGTGGAACTGTACATACTGTGTTTTGTCAAAGTTTAACGAGAGCCCATTTGCAGAGAACCACTTAATGATTTTCTGAAAAACATCGTTTACAATTTCACCAGTTAATTCTTGTCTGTTGGGTGTGATAGCTATACTTGTATCATCGGCAAAAAGTACCACCTTTGCATCTCCGTGAATATAGAACGGCAAGTCATTAATATATATTAAGAACAGCAGAGGACCCAAGACCAAACCTTGCGGCACCGTATTCTTGATTGTTCCCCAGTTCGAGAAATCACCAGTTTTTTTGCATATTATGTGAACTGCTTATTCAACTTTCTGCACTCTTCCAGTTGGGTATGATTTAAACCATTTGAGTGCTGTCCCTTTCATACCACAGTACTTGAGCAAATGTCAAGAGGTACCGTAGCAATCAGTTGAAAACTGCTTGGCTATGATGGCATGACTACCATGTGCTGAAATAAAGACCTCTTTTGTGAACAAGTAAAGATTGTTCAAGAACAGAGTATTGAGTAGATCTGAATGTCTCTTGTTAAGTAATGAAATCTAAATCAACAAGTATAAAGGAAAACGTTAACAAGATTTTTACCGTGAATAATGTTTGTTTTGCTAAATGCTTGTCACTATTAAAGAGGCTGCCAGTACTCAATGGGGACATTACGATGAATTAATGGAGCGGAGTAAACACTGGCTACATCCCGAAAGGGCAACGGGTAGGTGTTTGTCTAGCAGTTAATGCGCATTTGCTATGCGACAGCCAAACGTAAGTACTGGTGCGAGCAGTGAGGTCAAGGTGATGTAAGCATGGGAATGTCACAGTAGGAGATGTTTGTAAACACAGATTGTAAATATTAACTTCATCATGGGATGAGTTGATATCCTTATAAGATAACAGGGCGTTAGGGAGATATGTCTGCTGATGAGTGAAGTCAGTGTGCTGAACGATATTAAATTAGAGTTTACTTCATTTTCTGACTAGTAATTACAACTATTATGAGTACCATGTTTTTAGGTTGCTTAGTACCTAGAAGTATGGGTGGCTCAAGCAAGCCATGGGTAGCAGCTTAGGTATGCGTGGACGAAAAATGTATAATCTATACCGACAGTTGTAGTCCACTTTGCGGTGCAGCTACGACTATGCAGAAAACGTTGGGCAGTAAATGACGTAATGTGTTTGGAGGGAGACTCATCGAAGCAGAGGAAAACAATTATCACACTGAAGTAGGTGAACATTAGGGTACCAATTATCATAATATCTGTACCTATACCCCTAACACCATGTATATGGACAGTAAGTAAACTTTTCAACATATCTCGTCCACTTAGACAAGGAAAGTTAATAATAAATTACACACATTAGGGAAAAGTAAAAAAAAAATATTTTATATCTTGTCTAAAATATGTTACTTTTGTTACATGTAAACTTAACATCATCAATGATGTCTGGAGGTACAGAAACAGTTGAAGCCACAGTGAGAAAAAGATCGAGGCTCAAGAAAAAAAAATAAGAACCACAGTCTGTAAAGAAGATGACAGGGTTGTAGTCTGAGTGATGATGACAGCCCACACTGAGTCATGACAGAACCACAGTACCAAGGGCCACCTTATTCAACAAAAGAGTAAACAGTAATTTCAAAGAAGACTTTTCAGTGACGTGTGTTCTAAACAATGAATGTAGGATTGTAAGTTGTTCATGGAGGAGGCGTGATGAATGGCAACGAGCAGCAATAAAGTGAAAAGAAAAGTAACTATCCCATGCAAATTTGTGCACATATAGTGTACATATGTGTCATGAATCGCAATGAGCTGCATTTAAAAGCATCATAAATCGTATTAAGTTTGTGTAATAATAGAAGGTAGCTAAACAGCGTTCGTATGAATTCCCATCAGATAGCACCTAGACAGCACAGAAACGTGACTGCAACATTTTCCTTTGTATGTATAGAGTAATGTAGAAAAAATGAGCTGTCGACATGATTGTCATCAAACTTTTGTCAATGAAAGTAATTTAAATTTTTTAAATGTTCAATTTGAAAAAAATATTTCTAATAATTACGTGGTGGAAAAGCAGCTCAGGATTTAATTGTCTTAGAGGACTAATTTTAAATGCTGCATATTTTATGTTAATCTCATTGTATATGTTGTTTACTAGACTAAAAAATGGTAATTAATATTAGCGTCATGAGAACAGTGCCATAACTTGCCATAACTTGAAGGAAAAGAAAGTTAACATGCATTTGGTGTATTTCTAAGATTTTGTAAAATTTGTCAATGTGTAGTAAGCCTCCAAAGAAATAAGTTAACGAAGAATTTTTCTTAAGGAAATTAGTAAGAAAATCCATTTCTTAATTACTAAAGTTAAATAAGCAATCAGAAAGCTTCATTAAGATTCTGTTTTTGATGCTTAGAAAATGTGCAAGTTCACTGCAAACAGAAAAACGGTAAAATGTAAAGGCTACTCCTATATATTATAATATCATGACCCTATTTATTTTTAAATTGGAATTTTGTTCCAAAAACCCCAATTTTGAGAAGAAAACACCGTTTATTTTCTTTTGGGCGACATTTGTTTGCTAATTTTAACTGCAGGTAACAGGAATAACTCGCTTTCTTGAGCAGAATGTAGAATGCCATAGCGATGAGTAAGAACTGGTCTCCATAGAATGCCATAGGGATGAGTAAGAACAGGCCTCCATGTTCTGAACATTGTTATACTGACCGTGCCATAGTCCACTGAAGTACAAGTACTTGAAGTATGCCTGTGGAGCGACAAACTATGAGTAAATAGTGAAAATGGATCAAACTTCGCAATTCTGAACAACGGGGACCGCTAACGCGTAGGCAAGAAACTAAGACATTTTCTTTATCAAATATTAATTGTATGAGTCCATTAAATTTTCGCGGGAGCGTAAGTGGCGTTAGAGTTTTGGTACTACTGTGACACTATGCAGTAACCTATTTACATCAGGAAACAAAAAACATATGACAATTATTATTCTGCCAACAACTTATATACATAACATTTTATATACTGAAAGTTGGGTCCCAGTTGTGGATAAGAGTCGAGGAGCATAACTGCAGTGCTTGTTATAGAACAAAACTGATCACACAGCACAAGCTAGCGCGATGCTTGTTCTTTTCTCTGAACTCCTAATATAACCGACTGTTGAATTTGACCGCTGTACACAACGATAACGCCGTCATAGTGAGAATAACAAGATTACGAATGCACCAGGTTATATTTATTATTAGTGGGTCGCCTAATCATGGAAAATTTGTATGACAATGTAAAGGGTCTTGAACTCTAAGAATGAGATTAAAAGATATTTTTTTGCTCTAGTTGTTGACAAAAATTAAGATAGAAATCAACACAGAATAAACTTCTCTGAAATTCGAATCAGACTGCGAAATGATTGACGAGGTACTAAAACGTGTGGAAGACTGTATGGACGAAGCGTTAAAAAATCTACTCATCTGGGCAGCTTGTGAAATCATAGTAAATGATGCAACAAATTATAGCCAGACTAAGCAATAAAATTTGCTCGGTAAAGTAAGTAAGTAAGGAGCTGCTCAGAATAAGGATCATGCTTCCGCATTTTCCTAAAATCAGCAAACCGAGCATCCATCAGCACAAAACGGCAGCCGGGAGAAGAGTGACCACCTCAGAGAGCAATGATCGAATGATCACAAAATGAAGCCCTAACTCCACGACTTTCCACATAAAAAACAAAACAAAAAAATATTCTATAAGTAGGGGACGACTCAATACTGTTTTCAATGCCAGTGACGTAAACATCACTTACTTCAAGACAAAATGACGAAAAGCTGCAGAAACTTCACACGCTTGGTGTACAAAACACACCTTAACAAATGAGAGGTTGGTACTGGGCTGAAGCACTGTTCCATCGAATGATCGGCTTCTTTGTGCAAAGCACGGCACCACCACGATTCAGTTCGATTGCGTTCACCAAATTTTGGAGCGAAAGCAACGAACCTTCCCACACTGGTAGGGTGGCGTCTCGGGGTCTCTTCCTATGATGTCGAAGTAAAATAGGCTAAAACGTCATGTTCAGTTACTCTCTGAGGATGGCGTTGGCGGCATGTCGCATTCCGCTTTGGGTTAGGATAGGCGTCAGGTTTGTCGACAAAACCACGAAGCAGGTCGTAGCCTTACTTACCCAGAAACTATCTAAATGCCAGGGAACCTTCGCCATTTCAAATGAGATTCACTGACTGACTGCTGTCGACAATGAGGACACAGAGACTGTACCGGAAGAACACCTTCCCAGTGAGAAAAACATAAAGTTTTCCTCCTACCAAATGTGCCCAGAACAGTCTAAATAAAGTGAACTACGAAATGGTGGTAAGAATGAATCAATATCGCACAACTATATGTCACAGCAATGTCACATCACACCTTCATCCCTCTTTCAAAAAGAGAGAATCCCCAGATGGTAATCCTAGATCATCACCTGCATAAAGCATCCCAGTCAACCACGAGAGTCATAAAATATCCCCTAACAGTCTTCCATCAGGATTACTGAAAAAAAAACAAGGTGTGAAATAGCCTGTTTGATCTGTAATAGCATTATTGTCTGAGATTAAGTATGGTATCTCATGTTTGCACATAAATACAATGCAATAGTAAAATCAAAACATTAACTCAGGAACTTCCATTCCATGTAACATAAATCTCATATACATAAAATCATCTCTTAGACTGCGTACATATTGCAGACTTGACGATTAACTGAGTTAACTAATACAAAATTTACTTGTGTTACAAAATGAAAATCTCTTCGTTACGTGCATATTTCGTAGAGCTGTGCCCATCACTTTCAACTTATGACACATGATTAGTGCAATAAAAGGATGATCAGATGTCGTACAAAAATGTGGTCTCACAGTGAGATGTCAAAATTACAATAATGAAATAACTTGTTTGTATGAATGCGTCACAAAAAGATTAATATCTAGTAGTTTTGTGTGAAAAGGACATGTTGTGGTCACGATATCTCGTAAGAACCCAGCAGCTAACAGCATTTGATTGTCACCGAATCCTATTGCTCGAAACGAAGAAAGTAGTTCATCAAAGCTGCACATACTTTAGGAGAAAATTCGAGACAAACCACGTATGAGATTGGTAAAGCGAGGTGTCTGCTGACGTAGTTGGTAAAAGTTACCCTCTAATTGAATGCGGAATCTCTGATTTTCAATCGCGTGCCTGAAAAATTATTTTAAATACGTAATTGGTTACATTGTAATCATACTCTATCCTGCACAACGTTTATGACGTACAAAATGTTTGGGTAAGTACTGAAGAGAACGATGATTTTCGCTTGCATTAGTTGTAGACGGACTGGGTGCATCCCACAGTCTACATAGTTAATCGGCGCACCACAGTGATTCGGGAAGACTGGTCTGCGTTGTGCGTAGCAGCTGAAGCTAGAAACCATAACACTGCGAAGTTCGGCGAGAGACAATAGGCCCACTGGCATATCTAAATGTATGAACATTAAGGCATGCAGGGAATCTTGACGGAAATTCGTTGAAACATGGAAACATCTTTTGCAACATCGACGTTTCCATCAGTTTGCAGCTCACCATCTGTATTCACACTAACGGAAAAAATATATGGCCCTAATGGACTATATTCTGTGATACCAGGACATAATATTTGCCAATCAAAGGCTGTACTGTCGGTTATACCCTACTGGCCATTAAAATTGCTACACCAAGAAGAAATGCAAGTGATAAACGGGTATTCATTGGACAAATATATTATACTAGAACTGACATGTGATTACATTTTCACGCAATTTGGCTGCATAGTTCCTGAGAAATCAGTACCCAGAACAACCACCTCTGGCCGTAATAACAGTCTTGATACGGTTGGGCATTGAGTCAAACAGAGTTTGGATGGCGTGTATAGGTACAGCTGCCCAAGCAGCTTCAACACGATACCACAGTTCATCAAGAGTAGTGACTGGCGTATTATGAAGAGCCAGTTGCTCGGCCACCATTGACCAGACATTTTCAGCTGGTGAGAGATCTAGAGAACGTGCTGGCCAGGGCAGCAGTCGAACATGTTCTGTATACAGAAAGGCCCGTACAGGAAGTGCAGCATGCGGCCGTGCATTATCCTGCTGAAATGTAGGGTATGGCAGGGATCGAATGAAGGGTAGAGCCACGGGTCGTAACACATCTGAAATGTCCACTGTTCAAAGTGCCGTCAATGCGAACAAGAGGTGACCGAGACGTGTAACCAGTGGCACCCCATACCATCACGCCTGGTAATACGCCAGTATGGCGATGACGAATACACGCTTCCAATGTGCGTTCACCGCGATGTCGCCAACCACGGATGCGACCATCATGATGCTGTAAACAGAACCTGGAGTCATCCGAAAAAATGACGTTTTGCCGTTGGTGCACCCAGGTTCGTCGTTGAGTACACCGTCACAGGAGCTCTTGTCGGTGATGCAGCATCAAGGGTAACCGCAGCCAAGGTCTCCGATCTGATAGTCCATGCTGCTGCAGACGTCGTCGAACTGTTCGTGCAGATGGTTGTTGTCTTGCAAACGTCCCCATGTGTTGACTCAGGGATCTAGACGTGGCTGCACGATCCGTTGCAGCCATGCCGATAAGGTGCCTGTCATCTCGACTGCTAGTCATACGAGGCCTTTGGGATCCAGCACGACGTTCCGTATTACCGTCCCGAACACACCGATTCCATATTCTGCTCACAGTCATTGGAGCTCGACCAACGCGCACAGCAATGTCGCGATACAATAAACCGCAATCGCGATAGTCTACAATCCGACCTTCAACAAAGTTGGAAACGTAATGGTACGCATTTCTCCTCCTTACACGAGGCATCACATTTCACCAGGCAACGCCGGTCAACTACTGTTTGTGTATGAGAAATTGGTTGGAAACTTTCCTTATGTCAGCACGTTGTAGGTGTCGCCACTGGCGCCAACCTTGTATGAATGCCCTGAAAAGCTAATCATTTGTATATCACAGCATCTTCTTCCTGTCGGCTAAATTTCGCGTCTGTAGCACGTCATCTTCTGGTGTAGCAATTTTAATGGCCAGTAGTGTACATTTTCACAGTCATTGGCCCCAGATGACGCTTGTCCGTGCACCGTCTGTTTTGACGCAGCAGGCAGTAATTGTGCTGAGTTTGGAGGTGATCTGCGTTCGCATTCTGTGGTACAAACACTCCCCACCGACGGGTATATACTCCTTTTGAATAATTTCAGTCGCATTGTGCGCCTGTGGGAAGGTGGATGGATGTATTGACACGAGTTGGGGAAAATGTATCAGCGGTGTGTCGTTGCTTTCAATCGCGGTGTGTGGAACATTTACACACACGTAGACCCGAGGTTCTGAACGTCCGCGCAGTACAGGGGAACATGAATATCGACGCACTGTGCGAGCAGCAGTGGCCAACCGTACATCGTCCAGGAAAGGCACATATCACACCTGCAGTGCCGCCAAGGACAACTGGGAACGGTCTACACTAAGATCACGCGTGCCTCCGACCACAGTACCACTGGAACCACGACACCGCCAAGCAGAGATACTCTGATTGAGTGCGACAGTCCACTGGAGAGTGGAATGGCACCCTGTTGTCTTCAGTGATTATACAGGTTCTTCCTATGTGGGAGTAATGGACGTACAAGTATATGGTGTAGATGTGAAGCGCAATTTGTTCTGCAGTGCATTCTCACACGAAACTCAGGCGCCACCCGAGGCCTCATGGCTTTTGGGGTCATCTGTTATAATGAGAGGCACCCACATGCCTTGCCCATACTGTGGCATCAAGCAGTCAGGCCTGCAAGATGAGTGGTCTGCCAAGCGAGTGGATTCATTCTTACTTATATGGTAACATGAACTCTAGTACTCACACTTAAGTTACAAGTTATCCTCCTATATGATTAATACGCAACGGAAACACGCATCTGACTATCAGTAATTTACAGAACTCTGACTGTACACTACGCACTGGCAATACCACATTTTCTTTTTGTCTTTTATTTAACGGCTTTTATCAACACGTGGCCACCGCACTGAATATGAATGGCGCACACATTATAAATTTGGGACATTATGACAGCATACAATTCGAAGGAAAAGTCCAACAATCTTTTTCTTTTCACTATCCTATTTATTCCGATAAATTCTCTAACCTAAACACACAAATTCTACAACATACAACAATAACACATGAGAAATTCCGCCCAGTGGGCATGGCTTTACAATGGTGAATCTCTATATTATGGTCTCGTAATTATTTTAACGCTACAGTGCACTTTCTGGATAGGATGGTGGATCTTTTATTATACCTCACACTTCGACTCTCACAATCATCATCACGAAACTTTCCTCCAGATCGAGCGGTACCGAAGGAACAAGCATAACCCACTAATCTTTTGAAACTACCTCGCTACTCTCCCATGCAAACCACACATACCCAAATTACATGACATACACCACACTACAACATGAAAGACTACACAGAGAATAGTCACAACATTATCACTTTCAGCTTTCCCACTTCAATTAGTATTTATCCCAATTTCACACGACACTGCCCCACTTTGTAATTCTACTTTCCTACTAGGAACTCTGGAGATATTTGCAAGTCTTCCTGTGCAATGCAAGCCAAGTGGCGTTGCTGGATAGACGGCCGAATCACCTTGCTTCTCTCTCAGAGTTTGAATCAAGCGTCACACAGAATCATATCACGCAAAGTAATATTAAGAACATCACACACGCGAGTCCTCAACTGATACCATGGACGAGTACTTCTCTTTATCCTTTGTCTCATTCACAGATTGAGACTCACACAGTACTCACCACGTAGAAGTACTCGTCTCTAATTTCAAGTCCTGCACACGCCATTTCTTAAATATTTCAACTTATGGTACACACGCTATTTCTTAAATATTTCAACTTATTGTACACACGCTAGTAATTCAGCTTAGCTTAAGCACACGGAAGTATTTCAACTTATTGCTACACGTGGTTTCATTGTGACCGTTGGTCACTTCCGAAGATTACTACAATCCCTTTAATATTACCTGCCTGACATTTAATTCTCCCCACAAAAGTTCCTGAAATAGAGAAATTATTATTTCAAACTACTCTTAAATATTCCACATGCATACCATGTCTCCACTCTTTCGTCATTACGGAGCACAACTAAAACAGGTCTTAACAGCACAAGATCCAGCGGCAGAGTGCTGAAACATGGCCGTTCTCTAGGTCCTCTCCCATCTCTGTCGAGGTGGGGGAAGCACCTTGCTATCGTATTGGTCAGCCACATTTCAGGCGCTCAAAGCTCTGGTAAATTTCATCTCTTTGGTCCCACCAAAGGTGGCCAAAGGATCGACTCAAAGATGATCATATATTCGCATTCACTATCTGCGGTTAGCAGACGACCATACATTCATTCATTTCACAGATCTCACCAAACTGGATGTAGGGATTTACTTTGTGGGAGTGCACATGTGATCAATTAAATAAATAAATTGTCATTCTTTCCCACACTGGTATTCGGCTTCGCTGTATTAATTGAAATTGAGTTATTTTACAAAAAAAAATGTGTTGTTCTGACAAAAATAATGAAGTATTTCGTACCTATTTTCAATGTCGGGCGGTACTGTACCCTTTCAATAAGTCGCGGTCACATGTGGTGTTTCTGCAGGGTAAAGTAACCCGTGACTGCTATATTGCACAGGCTAATATACCCGGCTACTTGCATTTCTTTGACAGGAAAGTGATGTGCTTTTCCAGTAGGACAGCTGACGTCCACGTATGGCTACTGCGACGCAACGTACCCTTCGCTGCGTACAACAGCTGTCGTGGTCAGCAATATCACCAGATCTCTCGCCGGTTGAACATGTACGAGACACGATGAAGCGGGAACTTACTCGCTCTCCAGAGCCTGCAAGATCCACCGAATTGCAGCTAAGGGGCCAATATGCTTGGGGCAAACCATCGTAGGATGCCATTTGGCAACTTTATGATCGCTTCCATGGGCGAATACACGCCTGCTTTGTCGCCAGCACAGGCCGTACTGTATACTGATGCGACTGTCTGTGCACACTTTACTGATATATGTGTGTTTAATTTGGTCTTAATGTATTATCAAATATTCCTACAAAGGTGAACTTTCACACACTTATCAACAAATGACTTCGTCCATGAGGGTGTTGCAGTTTATTCCGGCAGTGTTTTAGAAGCTAATTAAAAACTCTTGCGTTATGCACAGCTTGTTTTAAAAATGCCAGTCGCGGTCTTCCTCAGGATATGTTCATTCTCGAACATTTGCAAGAAACTGGCCGTGTCGTATTATGTGATCAACTTCTCTATCTTCTCCGCCTTATTGTTCTCCTAATGACCTTCCTGCAGTTCTTTGCAGGACTTTCTGGCTGATGGTTTCATCTGTCCACTTCATCTTTAACAGGAAGGCAGGAAGATTGGTGTCCCGTCGACATCGTGGTCATGAGAGACGGAGCACAAGATTGGATAAAGAACGGATGGGGAAGGAGATATGACGTGCCTTTTCGATGCAGCAACTCCGGAATTTGCCTGGAGCGATTTAGGTAAATCACGGAAAAACTAACTTTGGACGTGAAAACCTCTGCGCCACCTCCCTCAGTTTGTCTTCATCAGCCATCTCCAGTACCGTACCTCAAATGCTTCAATATGTTTCGTTTCATTTCTTCCCAAAATTGTCCATCTTTCACAGTCAAACAAGGCCATGCTCCAAACGCATTTCTTAATCATCTTTTTAGTCACATCAGTATTTGTATTTCCATTCTGGAAATTTTCACTTTGCAGAGGAGTGTACACTGATTTGAAAGTTCCTGGCAGATTAAAACTGTATGCCTTACCGAGACTCGAAATCCGGAGTGGGCAAGTGCTCTACTGACTGTGCTACTCAAGCACTATTCACAACCTGTCCTCACAGCTCTACTTCCGCCAGTACGCCAGTACTTGGCTAAGCCATGTCTCCGCCATATCCTTCTTCCAGAACTGGTAGTCTTGCAGGTTTCGCAGGAAAATTCTGTGAAGTGTGGAAGATGGAAGATGGGGTACTGGCGGATATAAACCTGTGTGGAGTGGTAGTGAGTCGTATTTGGTTAGCTCAGTCGATAGAGACCTTGCCCACGAGAGGCAATGACCATGCAGAAGCACACTCCGCGAAACTAATACATCTTTCCGTGAAGACGTATCTGATAGGTCCAGCGTCGGATGCC
The DNA here is from genome assembly GCF_021461395.2 of Schistocerca americana. NCBI lineage: Eukaryota > Metazoa > Arthropoda > Insecta > Orthoptera > Acrididae > Schistocerca > Schistocerca americana. The sequence continues at coordinate 316,698,498 of NC_060124.1, forward strand.
CGACGCGGCAGGGATCGCTAAACGCAGTATCCTTTTTCTCCTTCTCTTTCATTGTCGATTTACTTAGCTCTTCGCCGTAAAAAATCTTATTTCTCTGTGTTTTCAATACACTTTACCCTGCCTTCGTTCCCAAAGTCAGTCCCGGCAGTTGGGAGTCCGGAGGACATAGCAGCCAGGCCTCGAATCCGACCCCTGCCCACTCTGCCCCCCAAACACAAATCGACCGTTAAAAAAAGTTAAAATAGAAAAAAAAAGGGCAAAGGTCTCAATTTCGAGTCTCGCTCGGGCACACAGTTTTAATCTGTCATGAAGTTTCAGTATTAATGTTGTTTGAGCAAAGATTTTTTTCTTTTATTCAGAAACGTATCTTTTGCTTCTCTCATTCTTTGTTACATCTTCTCTGCTTCTTACATCTTCAGTTATCTTACTGCCAAAATATTTTTATGACATTGTTTTGTTTTATATCCTCCAATTTTAATGTTTACTTCTTCTTGTTTCTTGGAACATACGACGATGTCAATTTGAGTTAATTTCCATTCGGTTCTCATCCCTTAATACTGTATTCATTCTTTGAGGATTTCTTTCAGCTAGAGCCGTCACAGCTGTGTCATCTGCGAACCGAATCATCTGTATTCTTTCCCCGTTTATTCTAACACACGTACAGTATTCGTTGCACTCCTTTAGTGTATGTCCCACGTAGACGTCGAATACGGATAGAGACAATCTACGTCCTTGTCAAACGCCTACTTTTGGTGTATTTCTTATTATTACTATCACTGTTTGCTCTCTGTATAGTTTTTTAACTATGCTCCTGTCTCAGTAGTCAAATTTGAATATGCAGATTTTTCTGTTGGTCGTACAGCTTTCTTCATTTATACTTGCAAGGCATATTCCTACAAAAGTATTATGGTCGACAAATACAATTTCAATTACCAACAATTTATTCACAGTGTACAAAGTAACCAGTTGTTGTTCTTGTGGTCTTCAGTCCCGAGACTGGTTTGATGCAGCTCTCCATGCTACTCTATCCTGTGCAAGCTGCTTCATCTCCCAGTACGTACTGCAGCCTACATCCTTCTGAATCTGCTTAGTGCATTCACTTCTTGGTCTCCCTCTGCGATTTTTGCTCTCCACGCTGCCCTCCAATACTAAACTGGTGATTCCTTGATGCCTCAGAACATGTCCTACCAACCGATCCCTTCTTCTAGTCAAGTTGTGCCACAAACTCCTCCCCAATTCTATTCAATACCCCCTCATTACTTATGTGATCTACCCATCTAATCTTCAGCATTCTTCTGTAGCACCACATTTCGAAAGCTTCTATTCTCTTCTTGTCCGAACTATTTATCGTCCATGTTTCACTTCAATACAAACACTCTCAGAAACGGCTTCCTGACACTTAAATCTATACTTGATGTTAACAAATTTCTCTTCTTCAGAAACGCTTTCCTTGCCATTGCCAGTCTACCTTTTATATCCTCTCTACTTCGACCATCGTCAGTTATTTTGCTCCCCAAATAGCAAAACTCCTTTACTACTTCAAGTGTCTCATTCCCCAATATAACTCCCTCAGCTTCACCCGAGTTCACTCGACTACATTCCATTATCCTCGTTTTGTTTTTGTTGATGTTCATCTTATATCCTCATTTCAAGACACTGTCCATTCCGTTCAACTGCTCTTCCAAGTCATTTGCTGTCTCTGACAGAATTACAATGTCATAGGCGAACCTCAAAGTTTTTATATCTTCTCCATGGATTTTAATACCTACTCTGAATTTTTCTTTTGTTTCCTTTATTGCTTGCTCAATATACAGATCGAATAGCATCGGGGAGAAGCCACAACCCTGTCTCACTCCCTTCCCAACCACTGCTTCCCTTTCGTGTTCCTAGACTCTCATAAGTGCCATCTGGTTTCTGTACAAATTGTAAATAGCCTTTCGCTCCCTGTATTTTACCCCTGCTACCTTCAGGATTTTAAAGAGTATTCCAGTCAACATTGTCAAAAGCTTTCTCTAAGTCTATAAATGCTAGAAACATAGGATTGCCTTTTCTTAATCTAGCTTCTAAGATAAGTCGTAGGGTCAGTATTGCCTCACGTGTTCCAATATTTCTACGGAATCCAAACTGATCTTCCCCGAGGTCGGCTTCTACCAGTTTTTCCATTCGTCTGTAAAGGATTCGCATTAGTATTTTGCAGCCGTGGCTTATTAAACTGGTAGTTCGGTAATTTTTACATCAGTCAACACCTCGTTTTTTTTAAATTGGAATTATTGTAGTCTTCTTGAAGTCTGAGGGTATTTCGCCTGTCTCAGACCTCTTGCTCACCAGATGGTAGAGTTTTGTCAAGACTGGTTCTCCCAAGGCCGTCAGTAGTTCTAATGGAATGTTGTCTACTCCCAGGGCCTTGTTTCGACTTAGGTCTTTCAGTGCTCTGTCAAACTCTTCCCGCAGTATCATATCTACTATTTCATCTTCATCTACATCCTCTTCCATTTCCATAATATTGCCCTCAAGTACCCTCTATATACTCCTTCCACCTTTCTGCTTTTCCTTATTTGCTTAGAACTGGGTTTCCATCTGAGGTCTTGATATTCATACAAGAGGTTCTCTTTTCTCCAAAGGTCTCTTTAATTTTCCTGTAGGCAGTATCTATCTTACCCCTAGTGAGATAAGCCTCTAAATCCTTACATTTGTCCTCTAGCCATCCCTGCTTAGCCATTTTGCACTTCCTGTCGATCTCATTTTTGAGACGTTTGTATTCCTTTTTTGCCTGCTTCATTTACTGCATTTTTATATTTTCCCCTTTCATCAATTAAATTCAATATTTCTTCTGTCACCCAAGGATTTCTACTAGCCCTCGTCTTTTTATCTACTAGATTCTCTACTGCCTTCACTACTTCATCCCTCAAAGCTACCCATTCTTCTTCTACTGTATTTCTTTCCCCCATTATTGTCAATTGTTCCCTTATGCTCTCCCTGAAACTCTGTACAACCTCTGGTTTAGTCAGTTTATCCAGGTCCTATCTCCGTAAATTCCCACCTTTTTGCAGTTTCTCCTGTTTTAATCTACAGTTCAGAACCAATAGATTGTGGTCAGAGTCCACATCTGCCCCTGGAAATGTCTTACAATTTAAAACCTGATTCCTAAATCTCTGTCTTACCATTATATAATCTTTTGATACCTTCTAGTATCTCCAGGATTCATCCATGTATACAAACTTCTTTTATGATTCTTGAACCAAGTGTTACCTATGATTAAGTTATGCTCTGTGCAAAATTCTACCAGGCGGCTTCCTCTTTCATTTCTTACCCCCAATCCATATTCACCTACTACGTTTCCTTCTCTTCCTCTTCCTACTACCGAATTCCAGTCACCCATGACTATTAAATTTTCGTCTCCCTTCACTATTTGAATAATTTCTTTTATCTCATCATACATTTCTTCAATTTCTTCGTCATCTGCAGAGCTAGTTCGCATATAAACTTGTACTACTGTAGTAGGCGTGGGCTTCGTGTCTATCTTGGCCACAATAATGCGTTCACTATGCTGTTTGTAGTAGCTTACCCGCAATCCTATTTTTTATTCATTATTAAACCTACTCCTGCATTTCCCATGTTTGATTTTGTATTTATAGCCCTGTATTCACCTGACCAAAAGTCTTGTTCCTCCTACCACCGAACATCGCTAATTCCCACTATATCTAACTTTAACCTATCCATTTCCATTTTTAAATTTTCTAACCCACCTTCCCGATTAAGGGATCTGACATTCCACGTTCCGATCCGTAGAACGCCAGTTTTCTTTCTCCTGATAACGACATCCTCTTGAGATTCGAATGGGGGACTATTTTACCTCCGGAATATTATACTCAAGAGGACGCCATCATCATTTAACCGTACAGTAAAGCTGCAGGCCCTCGGGAAAGATTACGGCTGTAGTTTCCCCTTGCTTTCAGTCATTCGCAGTACCAGCACAGCAAGGCCGTTTCGGTTAGTGTCACAAGGCTAGATCAGTCAATCATCCAGACTGTTGCCCCTGCAACTACTGAAAAGGCTGCTGCCCCTCTTCAGGAACCACACGTTTGTCTGACCTCTCAACAGATACCCCTCCTACAGTACGGCTATCTGTATCGCTGAGGCACGCAAGCCTTCCTACCAACGGAAAGGTTTATGGTTCCTGGGGCGGGGGGGGGGGGGGGGGGGGGGGATAGTGTGGGAAGGAACTAATCAGTAACAAAAACGAATTACAAAGGCTTTCTATATAAAAATCCCCGATAAGTGCGAATTGGACTTACTCTCCGATGGTTATGTACAAACTCAATAAAAATAATTTCCTATAGCTTAATGGCCTGGTTTTAGTCTTTCTATTGGACGCCACTTCGTATACTTGTCTGTCCCTCACTTAGCCCAGTTATCCAACCTGTTAAAGTGGCTCTACAGCTTAACGTGGTATCCGAACCACGTGTTGTTTCTGGCGACTTTTCAAAGGTGAAGGCTAGGATAAAACGAAGACTCGAAACTTTGTGATCCGACTGAGATTCGGTAGCGCGACCTCTTGATTGCCAGGGACATGCATCACCATTACACCACCAGGCCAGACGTGTATACACGTAGTTCATTTATAGACGTGATGAGTGAGATTCCGAATACCAAAGTATGTGACATATATAGTTGTATCTTATGGCTGCATTGACTTAGGAGCTTAGAGTTTTTTTACCGTCAAGGCACCGAAGACCGTAGTACCTGTTTTGAATTTCAACTCGATCCTATACCATTCCCGAGAAGAAGGGGTGTTAACAGAGCGACAGACAGACAGGAAACAAATGGCAAAAGAAAATGTGTGATATAGTTAAAAATGAACAATTTTCGGATTTCTTCTATTGCTTGCACTGTGAAACTTTGCTACTTGTCAAATATCATGGTTGTAAGTTATCTCGAAGTGCTCTACATGTTTTGATGAGTAACTTTGCAAGTATCGGAATACATGGGATAAATGGCCTTGTCGTTTGATTGTACTGACGTAGAAGCTTACATTTTTCGTATTACCAAGGGACCGTAGACTTTAGTACGTGACATGCATTTCAGCCTGATATCTTTACTCTTTCCTGAGAACAAGAGGTTTCACCTGTAGGACAGACAAACAGGCGGAAGGAAAACTAAGTGATCCTATAACAGTTCTGTTTATACCAGTGGTTTCCAACCCTTCTTAGACCATTATCCCCGAGTGGCACCCCACTGTCTTTTGCCCTCTCCCCTCCCCAACATTAGCACCAACTTTAGCATCTAATGAAATGTAGAATGAAAGATATTTCTTGGAACAATTCTGTTTTTAAATGATGAAAGATGACTGATATTTCGTTTGTTTGTTTGTGTGTGTGTGTGTGTTAGAATGAACGACGAACGAATTCGTGTTGCATCTCAAATGCTACTTACAACACTTCCTCAGATAAGGAAGCTAACTATCCACAGTGAGGATAGGCACTTGTTACAAAACACTTCCTTGCATTACTCCTCTCCATTGCAGCATTTGCTTGATCTGTACACGGCAAACCCCTTTAAAATCAACCAAGTTAAAATGCATGCACTATGCTTACTGTTTGTAAATCACTTGATTGCTGCACTCCTTACTTCTGAACTGACAGAAACTGGAAGACTTCAGGCTGTTAATGCTTTATGTCTGACCATAGCCACTAACAGTAATAGTAATAGTAATAATAATAATAATACTGTGTAAGCGCTGTAGTAGCCGTTATGTACTTACTTTCTGTGTCGTGCTGTCAATTAATTCATTTATGGGTTTCGAAGCGAGTATTGAAGTAATTCCTGGACTACTGCAGGTACTATCTACAACTTGCAGAAGACATTTTCTTGAGACATTTAGCATTTGTTATGTGTATATTTCCTTTTTATCGTCAGCGATGTATGCATCAAAGCACAACATATGTGTGTGTGGGTGGACTATGTGAGGAACCTGTAACCTCCTTCGCATTAATGCTACTAATTGAGGAAAAGTAATAATTCATAACGTATATGATCAATATTAGAGTCTTACAAAGTTGTCATAATAGTAATGAACTTTTGATGATCCTTAGACAATTTCATTAATTATCCACATGTCGGGAACCACTGGTTTATATCGATTGAGGTACGAAACGCTAAAAATTAAGGATATTTCATAATGCCATGGAATAACAGTTTACGTAGAACCTATAAATAGTTTCCCCTTCATTGCAACACATAGGATAGCTTCTCTTGCGCCCCTGTCTTCGAGGAAGTGAAATTGGTCTTCCGCTGAACTGACTTCAGTCTGTGTATTCTGCTCGTTAACGTTTTCGAAAACATACACTGCTAAAGCACATCGTGACTAAACATAAAATACTGTGAAGGTCTCTTAAGATAGGATCGCAGAAACAACACTAAGTCATTATTTATTTCAAGTTTCTGCTACCAGTCACTTTTTTATTTTATGCTTAATCTACCATAATGCAACGCGTTTCGAACATGTTCTGTTCATCTTCAGGCGTTTAAGTGAACTGTTAACTGGGCAGTGTGACAGGGGAGCGTGCGAACTGCTGCATTACCCAGATTTCCAGAAAGAGAAATGCCTGTAGCGTTATCGTCATTAATGTAGCTGACAGATGGAGCACAGGAAATTATGTAAATCGATGCATTTCATATTTGTTTTTGGTTTCGACCACGGAATTATTAAGATACAGTGGACGACCAAGGTTTCTTTTCCCTCTTTAGCGGCGTGCTGCGGTACTGAATTGCGGGAATTTGAGTGTGTACAAGGACAGTAGACATGCTCCTCAAAACAAGCAAAACAATTTTTATTACACCATGCGATGTACAACAAAGGGCATTTTCAGCTTGTCTTTTAGCCTTCACTTGTGGCACATTACTTTCATTCTGTCAGAGCGGGCTCGTTTCGTTCCTCAGACCAAATTATTCAGGTCTTCTCGGGTTTTTCTGCTAGTAATACTAACTGATTTCACAACTTTTATTCAATTAATGAAAAGGCTCTCCAGTTGCTTAATTAGAATTTTGGTAATTCCACAGATTTCGGTCTTTATATTAGGCCATTATCAAGTGTATCTGAAAGATACGCTGTAGAGAAGCAAAGTCATTTGACACTATGTGGACTTAACATAAAGTTCAAATTAAGCAATTGGAGCAGCTTTTCAGTAATTTTTCTGCTAGGTCAGCTGCACAGTCGTGAATTTTCCACCTAAAAGTTTTTCTGTCTGCTATATCAAGGTGTGTTGTTCTCCTTCTCTTCATGTCTTCTTTTGCAGCTCCGATCCACTTCATTGTTTCAGTTGTATTCCTAAAATAAATTCGTGTGATTAATCTGGTTGGTTCCATTCTTTTAATATACCCACAGAATTTTAGCCTGATAATTTTTTCTCTGACCCGAACAGTGTTGGCATACTTTTCAATTTAAATGCTTTTGCTTCCACGGGCAAAGTTAGTTAATATGAAAGTTTTCTGGGGTATTGTACAGCGTCGTTTTGCAAATAACTATCAGTGATGAAACCAGCATTTCGGCCACGGTTACAGTGGCCTACATCTGCATCTACATCTACACGATTACTCTCCAGTTCACAGCGAGTGCGTGGCAGAGGTGTCATCAAACCGCCTTCAAGCTATTTCTCCACCGTTCTACTTTCGAACAGCGCGCGCAAAAAACAAACACTTAAAATCTTCTCGTGGGATCTCTGATTATCTTATTTTATTATGATGGTTGTTTCTTCCTATGTTTATTGACACCAACATGATATTTTCGCAATCGGAGGAGAAATTTACTGATAAAGATTTCATGATAAAATCCTGCGACAACGATAAACGCCTTTGTTTTAATGGTTTTCTCATCACGTATCACATCCGTGGTACTCTCACACTTATTTCACGATAATATAAAACGGGCTGCCTTCTTTGAATTTTTTCGTTGTCCTCCGCCAAACCTAACTAACATGAATCCAACATCCCGCAGCAGTATTCCAGAAGAGGACGGATAAGCATAGCAATATCTTAAGTAGACCTGATACATTTTCTAAGTGTTCTGCCAATAAATCACTGTCTTTGGTTTGCTTTCCCCACAACATTATCCACGTAATCCTTCCAATTTAAGTCACTCGTAATTTGAATCCCTATGCATTTAGTTCAATTCGCAGCCTTTAGATTTGTGTGATTTTCCGTGTAACCGAAACTTAGCGGATTGTTTTTAGTTCTCACATGGATGACTTCATATTTTTCGTTGCATAGAGTCCGTTGCCACTTTTAGCCCCTTACAAATATCTTGTCCAGATCGTTTTGTAACTGATTTTGATCATCTTCTGACTTTACAGGACGGTAAACAACAGCAGCATCTGCAAACAACCAACAGGGCTCAGTTCCAGGCACTTCAGCCCGGAACCGCGCTGCTGCTACGGTCGCAGGTTCGAATCCTGCCTCGGGCATGCATGTGTGTGATGTCCTTAGCTTAGTTAGGTTTAAGTAGTTGTAAGTCTAGCGGACTGATGACCTTAGATGTTAAGTCCCATAGTGTTTTGACCCATTTCAACAAAAGGGCTACTTAGATTGTCTCCTAAATCATTTATATAGATCAAGAAGAACAGATGGACTTATAACGCCCTCCTTGGGGAACGCTAGATATTACTCATGTTGAACTCGATGACTTTGGGTCAGTTAGTATGAACTATGGCCTTCCTGACGGGGTCAACTGGTGTAATCGTTGTCCAGGGTCCATCACATTTATTCATGATAGTTCTACTGAGAATGACATTAGGTCACAATATTTATAAAAAGAACGTTGACAAAATTGGTCTCTCTTGTCCAGTAGACCCAGAAGTAGGCACTGGAACTGTGGACTAAACATTGGTTTCATCAGGATTAGTTACTTACAATGTGACGCAGTAACATACCCATAAAACTTTCATGTTAAGTTTTCCGTTTATGTATTCGCTCTGAATCTCTATGTCCCTTACTGAGCATAATTGTAACATTCAATTTTCCTTTGTTTTGCTTCTCTTTTTGGATTGGTTAATGCCTGGTTTTCTGTTTGAATGAGTTCAAATGGTTCAAATGTCTCTGAGCACTATGGGACTTAACGTCTGAGGTCATCAGTCCCCTAGAACTAATTAAATCAGTCTCCTAGAACTACTTAAATCTAACTAACCTAAAGAGATCACACACATCCATGCCCGAGGCAGGATTCGAACCTGCGACCGTAGCGGTCGCGCGGTTCCAGACTGAAGCACCTAGAACGGTTCGGCCACAGCGGCCGGCTTGGAATGAATGTTTCAGTCCTTTAGAGACACTCTAACTAGATGATTACTGCAGTGTCTCACTTTTGTGTACTTACTTAGTAACTATATTTTTTCGAAGCGGCAAATGGCTATCCCCCGTCCATGCTTCATACGAAAAGCAACGCAATTTCTCCAGTGCAGTCTGGTGGTATTTCTGAAAGCTACGGGATCATTTCGAGTACTAACCAAGGACAAGAGGAGAGTAATTCTATGAGACTGAGACACCACGCATAGTCTGTGTCTGGTGTTTCGTATCTTCCTGGAAACTTGGCAACGCGGGCCGCCCACGCCCTGTCGAGGGCGAAGAACAAGGCAGCGGCAGGAGGGGAAGGGGGTGTCGGGGAGGCAGGAATTTTTCGCCACCCGGCAGCCGGCGGCCGCGGAAAACGCATTACGCCGCCCCCGCCGGCAAAGCCCGCACCGCCCCTGCCACCCCCGATCACGCCCCACGTAATATTAGCCAGTAACAAGCAAAAGCTGCCCCAACCGCGGAGGGGAGGGGGCGCGTACGCCGTCGCCGTAGGTTTTGTAGGGGTATTAGGGTCACCACCCTCCCCCCTCTGGCCGCCGACGCCGCCGCCCCGCCGTCGTTCTGGCGGCGCGCGGGGGCGGAATATATATACGGCGACGTCGGCGGCGGGCCGAAGGAAACGTGCCTGACGGTGCAGCGGTGGTGGCAGTCTCTTTTTAGCCGGTGCAGACTGTAGCGGCAGCGGCAGCGTCAGCGCCGCGGTGCGGGGGCAGGCCGGCAGGAGGCGGTCGCCATGGCAACCAGTCCCGGCGCGGGGTGGGGCGGGCAGCGGAGGGGCGGCGGCGCGGCCCTCCCCTCCGGCGGCGGCTGGTGACCTCGCCGGCCGACTGCCGCGCACTGTCCGCGCCGCCTTCGCCCTGCTCTGCTGCGAGCCAAGCTACCGCCGCCCCGCGTGACGTCACACGCACTTGCCGGTGAGTACTCTGAGGGGAGACGTCTCCGCGGGTACCCGACTGTGACCGCGCCTGACCCTGAACCGTGTCCTTACATAACGCGCTGCCCCGAGCCGGTGACACGCTGTCCCCGCACATGGGTTGCCAACCCTAACCTCGATTTCGTTTTATAAATCCAAACTTCTTTTTCTAGCTGCAATCTAATATGTATTTACGTTCCAGACGCGTTTCGTGATTTATATTACGCCATTTTCAGTTGACCCAATGGATTAACAGTTTTGACTCCACCCTTATATAGTTTCGAAACAGTCCTCAGTATAATTTTACGTGAACAAACTGTTATTTATAGTTATTCGTTTATCATGACAAAATCTGCGTTTCCTTTAATCTGGTCATAGGTCACAGGTCGCACAACCATTCAACGAATATTTTGCACTATTCACAGAGGGATCTTTTGGTTTCGAATTTTTCTTACTCACTTATTCGCTAGTTAAATGCTGTGATACAGTTCGTAACTTACATGGGAAGAACTGTAGATTTATTTTAGGAGAACTGTGAGCGATTTCTCTCGTTAATACTCTCCGTTCTCTTGGTCTTTCTTTTTTTTTATTTGTATATGTAAGTGTTGCCAACATATCGACAGTTCCTCCCTGCTGGTCTCTTTCCCTCTCTCCTTCTGTGTGTGTGTGTGTGTGTGTGTGTGTGTTGTGCACTTATTCTGTGTAATTTGGTGGCATTTATACCACTGGGACTTCAAATTATGATAATGACACTGAGAGAGTGCTGTTCTGGTTATCGGGAAAGGCGGATAGCAAAATGTAGAATGTCGATCGAACAGGTGTCAGAGAGTAGGTAGTGGGTTCCAAGCGTCCAGACGGTGGGATTTTAGCTCTAGAAGTTGTTTGCAGGGAGTCAGAGAAGAGTGTGGGCTTTGTTTGCTACAAAGTAGCATTTGCTGCTGCCAGTGACATTATTGCTTTATTTACTTTCTGCACGACGTGTGTAGGGAAATAATTCCCATTTTCGAGTCCGTTTTTCGTGTGCTATGACATCTTCTGGAGTGTTCTTTGCGATGTGTCAGATACTACGTCAATCAGGTGCCTCCAGAGTAACACAAAAACCGCAGTTTTGTAATTCGTGGTTTATGCTTCTCTTTATATAATGACGAATTTGGAAACAACTTTTGCTTACCCACACATGCTATACATCACTTGTTAAGTTGATAGTCCACGTTAAAAAAATAAACGTGCATTAATAAATAGGTTCAAATGGCTCTGAGCACTATGGGACTTAACATCTGAGGTCATTAGTCCCCTAGAACTTAGAACTACTTAAACCTAACTAATCTAAGGACATGACACACATCCATGCCCGAGGCAGGATTCGAACCTGCGACCGTAGCGGTCACGCGGTTCCAGACTGACGCGCCTAGAACCGCTCGGCCATACCGGCCAGCATTAATAAATAGTTACGAAGATATGTTATCATATTCTCAACAGAGGTATGATGCTACAGATAGTTCACAGAGGATGTATAGAATCCTGTAGTGAATGAGGTATTTTTCGTGTGTAATCTAACCCACTATTCGCTTATGTTAGTCATATGGGTATATCAGTATTTTATTTCCTTATTTAAGGATACTGTCGAAGCATCCTCATAAAGGAAATTCGTGGCTAGCAGCAGCTATTATTTTGTAACAATTAAAGCCATTGCTTTTACAGGCGTTCGCCAGACACATAAAGTTATAACAAATAAAAACCAAAACAATAATATGTAACTGACTTTTCCAGTTTCCGGTCTGTTGCGTATCCTGCTGTAACAACTGGAATGACGGATTTCTGACTCTCTACAATGAAAATAAAGCTGAAAGAATACCTTTAAGTCAAATGAGGTAAAAAACGAGTAAATGCCTCGTCTGCGAGAGAAGGAAATACCGCTTAACCGGAGCTTCCGTGGGACTGTTCGCAGAAATGCTGTTGTGTATAAGGAGGTTGCCAAGCCATGTGGCTGCGGTGAAAAGCAGAAAGACCTGCTGAGTGTCAACTGCTGGTGCAATGCCTGACAGCTGTCAATTATCCTGAAAACCAAATCTCCATTTGCTTACACTACTTTTAAGTGAGCAACGATTTCTTTCTCGGCGAGAACATCGTGTTCTGAAACGCTGTCCATTTCCATCAAATGAAGAATTTGACTCAAAAGAGCTGCTTTCGAACACAGAAACAGTTAAAGTAATAACAATGTGCAGTAGCCGCGCGCAATTTTGCCTTCTAAGCGCCAGACACGTTGTCAATTATGCGACGAATGTGGACATAACCCTACTCAACTTGTTCGTCGTGCAAACCACTTGAGACTGATATTAGCATCTATTCCTGAGGCACGTTCATAATTCGAAACCAATTATTTGCTACATAGCTTTGATAAGTTCGTCTGCCAACTGACGCGTACGAAATTATCTAAGAAATATTAACTATTGTTTTCAAGCCCCGTCGAAAACTGACAGCGCTAAACATCCGACAACAATCATCCATTATCATTTACTTGTTTCTTGAAGTTCACTATAGACATTCGTGTTTGCATCACAGTAAAGTAGTTCGAGCAGGATTCCTCAAGTACATCCATTCATTGCACTTTGTCTCATACGTATTTCAGTGTTGTTGTCGTGCCATCAGTGATGTCGTTTTATTTGCTTCATTACTCATTTCGACATTTTTATGTGGATGTCTACACCGGAAAGGAACAGGCGTTTCTCTGCGCTTTTGTATAGAGAGGTATAGGTTGCCACAAGAGCGTCCACATAAACAGAAACAATTGCGAAAACTTGCATCTGATGCATGTCTGGACACAAATAAATAAAATATTATTGTCATACAGGGAAAAAACTTTCTTCTTGTTCTGAACCTACTGTTTATTTAATTGCAAACCTGTTTTCGGCTTCTTATGCTATCCTCACGTGCCAACCGATAATTGAAGGGGCTAGAGGAAGAAACTGCTGGCCGAAGGATTAGCCTCAACACTTTATCTCCTGCATATTCGACTTGGAGAAGGAGATAAGTGTTTAAAACCCCGTTGAGAACGAGGTCATTAGAGACGGTACGCAAGCTCGGTTTAGGGAAGGATACGGAAATAAATCGACTGTGCCCATTCAAAGGAGCCATCCCTGCATTTGCATGAAGTGATTTAGGAAAATCACGGAAAACCTACACGTGGATGGCCAGGCGCGGATTTGAACCGCCGTCCTCCCGAAAGCGAGTCCAGTGTGCTAAACTCTGCGTCATCTCGCTCGGTCTTGGTGTATTCGAATACACCACATGTTCTCCCGTATGTACCGCTAGAAAGCACTGTCTACTATATGAATTGTTAGGTGTCTGTAAATTTAACCGAGCCTATAAGATGAAATAACTCAAAATACTCTCTAGTAAGTTAGTACTTCCTTCCACCGACACCTTGAATTGTAACCTGACGGTGGCATCAGAAGCCAAAAAACGGTTTGTGTTTAAATAAATAACAGTTGCAGAGCATCAGAAAGTAGTTGAGGCGCTAAGAACTATAAGGACCTGAAGCACACCGTCATCGATTTTGAGATTGTTGCATGTATGCATTCCCCTGACGACTGTTCACACTGTATTCACGAACATTCACAAGAAGTTGTCTCATCGATTTCTCGGATATTCATTCCATAAGGGCGCAAAGCACAAAGCATTAGTTTGTTTCTCTGTGATTCTCAGTTGTTGTCTAGGGCTGATAACGTAGTTTAGTGTCTACATCATGTATGTATCGTAAACGATAATCGAATACAGTGTATCGATAGTTTTATCTGAACCTCAAGCCACAGAATGTGTTCAACGGAAATGATGACAACGAGGACCACGAAGTGTTGGAATAGGTGATAATAGTGTGTGTGGTGCATTTAGCAATTGCTGAGAACATTTCTCATGCGGAATTTTCTAATTCTACTTTCATGTTAACTACAAACGTTATAACGGTCAAAAGACGCTACTGGCACTAACTAGCTATGTATGGAACTTTCTTGAATAAACATTAACAAGAAACATAATATTTATTAATATTTCATAACAAAATGGGTCCGTTATTTTTTCATAGTTAGTGTAGAACGCTGAGACTTGGTTGAAAAACTGTTTAGACCTATTTGACTGATGATTTCGGTATAACTTTGATTTTCACAAACATCTGTTTATTTTTTCATAGTTAGTGTAGAACGCTGAGACTTGGTTGAAAAACTGTTTAGACCTATTTGACTGATGATTTCGGTATAACTTTGATTTTCACAAACATCTGTTTTCCTCAAAACTTTGTTTCTGAGCTTTCGGTCCTTAATGTTCTCAGTGTCTCATTTCATTTCTGATATTAATGTCATGTTCTGTCAGGCACTGATAGATAATGCAGCTGATTAAACAAAATATTAATAAGAGAATTTAAGTTAATAAGTCCTCATTCAGTCACTGTTGTCTATCATTTATTGCGCAAACCGTTTCGAATCCTTTGGCTTGATCATCAGGCGCAGTTTAGTGGAAGTTACTTCTTTGTTCTGCGAAAGAGTAAGTTGGTTAGTAAACTTTTTTACAAGCAGTGAGAGACAAAATGCGCCATACAGAGAAATTTTATACCTATGGTTAGAGCATAAGCATGTATATTTTACTTACAGTTCTGTGTCTTGTGTCGTTAAATATGGTGAACTAGTTCCATCTGTAACACAGTTCACCAAACACATAACGGCAACCCACGTAAGGAAATAATAAAAAGTCTAAGAACTTACTTCATCTATCGAAGATAGGTTATTTATTTACTTTCGCATGTATTTCACCCAGCACGAATAGGGCCTTAGGCCCTCTCTTACATACAACCAGACTTGGTTAGTGAGACAGTAGTACAGATTATATAGTACATGAGTAATATAATGATAATAGTATTAGTAACAATATGAAAGTATGGACATTCAGAAACAACAGTCTTACTGACGTGATGCAGTTTCCTTATTACGTTCTTCGAATGTGAGTAATGACATGTAAGGGAAACGTGTGACAATAGCACAGAAGGTATCCATGTGGAGAAGAAGTTGACAGGTCAGAGAAAGAACGTGAAATAATAGGGAACACTAGCAGATTTGATGGAAGGAACGAGAAAAGCACAAATAGTTTACAATGTGACAGAGAATGATGTCTCTTATTGAGGAGTATTTATTTAACATGGATTACAAGTGTACCAGCAGTGAAATGTGCGTTATGTGGTTGGTGAATTGTGATATTGTGACACGAGGCGAAGCACTGTGCATAACTTCTAACCATAGTCATCAAATTTCTTTGCATGTCGTAATTTTTCTCTTATTTAATGTAAAAAATGTGAGCGTACCAACTCGTTTTTTCGCAGAACGAACTTGCAACTTCCACTAAAATGCACCTGATCAAGCCAAAGGCTTCGAAATGTATTGAGCAATAAATAATAGTGACTTATGGACTATTTCTTAAAATATTCATACGAATGCCGGTCATGGTACAAGCGCCAACAATGAACAAAATATCATATTAACATCGGATCGGCGAAAAATTCAAATTGTAGAGAAAATGCGTCTGGTCCACCCATAACAGACAACTGCTGAACGCACAACCGCACATGAAACGTAGTAAACGAAATAAGCCTGTTAATGATGATGCCAATGCCACAGAACTTATAAATGTGTCTGGATCGAAAACACACACACACACACACACACACACACACACACAGCAAAACTGTGCTTTGTTCAAAGCGCCATTCTCATGGCACTACTTACTTTGTCAAAACAAGGCTATTAATGATTCCGAACCTTAAATGTTCATCGCCATTATTCATGCAATGTCTTCTATTGTTTATTCTTCCCCGTGGATTCGGGCCACAGCAACGCAAAACTTCCATGTTAGAGAAACATGGAAGACTTCGTAGAAAACGTTTGCTATCATCTGCCGGTGAATCTTGCAGCTTTGAAACAGACAAAACTAGAAAATCGTAGCAGCTGTTGTCTGAATTTCATTAAGCACTATGTGTACTTCTACTGCACACTTATAAGACATATTTCGATTTAGCATTTCCACGTCATCCATTGAACCATTGTTAGTATACCATTAATTTTGAATCTGTGCTATTTTCTTTATTTGTAAAGTGTAGCATTGTTTGAAATTGGAAAGAGCAGACAAAGAAAATTATTTCGTTGGTAGCAATGTGCCGAAAAACCAGCTAGTGATGGAAGTATTAAACTTCGAAACACGTCGATGTCTAATTCGTAACATTCACAATTAGGCCAAACTTCAAATTTTTGCGTTGTGGTTTTCTATATTTCAGATCCTGCCTTGAATTATTACGTTCACTACAAACATTTAAAAAAATGGAAGGCTGCTTTTAGAGTCAAAAGTTTTTTCGAAGGAGATCAAATGTGCGGTGAATGATGTGCTGCAGATATGCTGTAACCACATCAGATTTTGGTTACGTACCTGATTCGGTTATAGAAACGTAGAACGGTTTCGGAAATAATGTTCCGATTCACTGATAACCACAATTTTCAGCTGCAGAAGAACTCGTCATAGCTGCATAACTCATTTCGAACTTTCAAGTGTTAGCTAATTTTTTTTTTTTTTAATAGAGAACGTTAATTTCTTATTTATAATACAGATCTTACATCTGTTGCGATTTGTTCGAACTCCATTTTCAATTCTCGTGCTTGTTTAGCAGCTCAGCCCTTAAGGCCATTACGCTGATTCATTTTGTCTTATTTCACGATTGCTGCACGTATTAAAACGTAAAAAAATATACACTCGCTTAATCGCGTATAGGCGGTGTTGAGTAAACACGATAGTTAAATGGCGAAGAGTTGCTGCGTAGAAGCAATCCAGAGGCGTTGTACGAATGTGTTACAGCTGTAAACAGCGCCCGAAGATGGATCCAGAAGAAACGTTTATTAACTGTAGACGATGTTTACCTTTGAACTGCAGCTCATAGCCACATTAATAAATACTTGGGTTATGGGTAAAGCGAACACAACTTGGTATTTGATCGTTGTACGCCAAGAAAGCGAACTGTTACTAACAAGGGAACCTCCCCATCGCACCCCCCTCAGATTTAGTTATAAGTTGGCACAGTGGATAGGCCTTGAAAAACTGAACACAGATCAATCGAGAAAACAGGAAGAAGTTGTGTGGAACAATGAAAAAAATAAGCAAAATATACAAACTGAGTAGTCCATGTGTAAGATAGGCAGCATCATGGACAGCGTGAGCTCCGGAGCGCCGTGGTCCCATGGTTAGCGTAAGCAACTGCGAAACGAGAGGTCCTTGGTTCAAGTCTTCTCTCGAGTGAAAAATTTACGTTCATTATTTTCACAAAGTTATGATCTGTCCGTTCGCTCATTGACGTCTCTGGTCACTGTAATAAGTTTGTGTTTTGCGACCGCACCGCAAAACAGTGCGATTAGTAGACGAAAGGACGTGCCTCTCCAATGGGAACCGAAAACATTTGATCGCCAGGTCATAGGTCAACCGATTCCTCCACGGGAAAACATGTCTGATATATTCTATACGACACTGGTGACGGCATGTGCGTCACATGACAGGAATATGTTGTCGATCCACCTAACTTGTACACTTGGCGAATGGGTAAAAAGATTCTTCTACGTTGCCCGATTTAGGTTTTCTTGTGAATGTGATAATCGCTCCCAAAAAAGTGATGAAAACATAAGAGTTTGTCACATAAACTGCAACAAATGAATGCAACAGTTTTACAGTCGCACAGTTTTCCCTGTGTTCTGTCAAAACACATGTTTCTAACGTTTTCAAATTTTTCCTTGCGTAGACCGTCAAATCCGGCATATGTCCAAACAAATCTGAACATGTCCTGGAATTTTGGAGAGCGAAGTTGATTATGTGTGTGCCTGAACTTTGATAATTGTCTGAAAATAAAAAATTAAACTTTTCACGCGAGGGAAGACTTGAACCAAGGACCCCTCATACCGCAATTGCTCACGCTAACCACGGGAGCACGGCGCTCCTATGCTCACAGCTCCCTGTTATGTTGCTTATCTTGCGCATGGACTACTCAGTTTGTATATTTTGCTTAATTTTTTCATAGTTCCACACAACTTCTTCCTGTTTTCTCCATTGATCTGTGTTCTGTTTTTTAAGGCCTATCCACTGTGCCAACTTATAGCTAAATCTGAGGGGGATGCGATGGGGAGGTTCCCTTGTAAGCTATTAACAAGCGCCTCTCGTCATCACGTTTCCTTTGCTCAAATGATTTTTTTGTTTAACAATGTTACATACTTGAACGTAAGATGCAGTGAAGCTTTTTAAGAATTGCAAACGCGTAGCCTGAATATGTAGTATTACTTTAACAACTGTAGGCAACTAAGTCGCACAAATTAACAGAAAATTTATCTTAAAACAATTTGCTAGTGTCAGCCACGATTTTACAATTTTCCTTAAATTGGTCGCGATGCGTTTCGAAAATATTTCCCCTCGCAAAGCTCATTTTTCTTACGTTATAAATTTTTTGTGTTATAAATGAAATATTCCTTTGCACAATGATGGAGTACCGACAAATAATTGCAATAAATAAAATAATTTTATAAAGGAAAAGGAAGTATTCGATAGTATGCCAAAGAAGTTTGATCCTATAGTGACAATAGCTTCAGGCCAAGTGCTGTTTATCTTTGTCGGATTGTCTGTAAAGTGAGCAGGCACACGTGGAGAAATTAAGTGGTATAATTTAAAGGGCTATTAGCATTCAGGCGCCTATGAGAAAAATGCCGTATCCACGTCAGTGGACCGCTCCCTTGTGGAGTTTCAAATACCCCCCTTCTCCGCTAGCGCTGTTCTGCATAATGGTTGAGTAAACTGGTTAAGAAGCCTGAGCAAGGCAGGGGCATTTGATTTACACCGGGTCAACGTCCTGTGGAATTCAGTGACGTTTAACGCAACCTCCACCAAGGCAGCTTTTAGAAAACGGTTAACAGCACACACGACATTTTGTATTGCCGTGGCTTAAGAAGCAAGCAACAATATTTTATTGCGATAGCAGGAACAAATTCTTTAGATGTCCCATATGTTTCCGAGTTAAGCGTACAAAATTTTAGCCATGTAGCCTAGATATGCACATTTGTTATGCTGGGGACGGTTTTGTACAACTTAGTAGTCTGTTAATATTGAGTCGTCGAAAACCATGCTTTTTGGTAATAGGTCTGCGCCAGCCGCGGAACTACCATATTGTTCCATACAAAGATGAGTTACGCTTTAACACCATATTTTCTAATTATTTTCAGGTGTGTAAACTTCACTGAAGACGAAGAGTACTTGACAAATACACCCCCAGCAAGCTGTTTGAAAAACTTTCAAGGAATGCGTACCCGTTTACAGTTCCCGATTAAAATGGCCAAACAAAATATTAGATAAATCATTGTTGAACCTTCTCAGGTATTTTTCGATGAAGATGGAGACGTATATCAAGTGATTCTCATTCAGTATAATACTGCATTTACAACACACATTACACTGGAGCTTTCAAGTTTTCAATTTCTCTCGACAGGCTCTTAAACACATTGAGGCATTTCACAAGTCAGTTATAATTTTGAGATTTTGTGAGGAAAAACTGCTCTATAAATAAATTTTTTATTACATCGTTCACAAGTGAACTTGATATCGGAATGTTTTCCTTTTATAAGAAAGGATCCCATCGCCACCAAGAGCTAACCACACGACAAACAAAAGTGTGTTACAGTGTCGCCATACCTGGAAAAAGTTTCCGACGTTGTTCAGCGTCCACTCAAAGTCCTTATTCTTTATTTACGCTATAAGTTAGCAACATCTCTGCGATTACGCTATTTAGAAAGTCAGATATGGGCACGTTATCATTGGGTTCTGCGTGTAATCAACGCAACAACCATGTTTCATTCATTGATGGGAGTCTAAACGAATGCCGAGTTCTGAAATCTTGGTCTCGGTGGTATACATTAGGAATGTTGAAACGTATATTCTTACACAAGTAGAATATTTTCACTGGGTAATTAAATTCGCTTGCTTAAAAAAAGGTGAGCACAACTTAATCCTTTATGACAGTATTCACGCAATTTAGTTTTTTATTTAGTTTTTCTCATGCGTACGAGGAAAACCTACTGCTGTAATTACACCCAGCACTTACTCCCAATGTTAGCCAACGTTCAATTAGAGCAAATTTTCTGTCGTCAAAACAAAATAGTTGTTGTCGGATCTTGTGATGTCGTCATTTACAGTTTTTCCCTCTTATGAATACTATGTTAACTAACTGTTCTGTCTCTTCTTGGTAAGAGAATTTCGTAATTACAAATGAAAAGCGCAAAATAGTTGATGTTTTACAGCATTAAATTGCTTCATTAACCGTTTTTTTCAGATTAAGAGGACTCCATCATCCTTTAACTGATATCCGGCGTAAAGAGTGTATAACACAGAAAAGAGAATATACATATGGTAAACCAACCCAGTATCCTATGTGACAATTTAAAGTAAATCAGCAATCAAAACAAATGTTTATTTACTGTTTAATACTTTCAGTTAATGTTATCAATGCACTGTCAAAGATGACAGTTACTCAGTGTTTGTTCCTAATTGTCAAAGCATAACATATTTGTCATTATTTTCACCATTAATTCATCTTCTTTGACAACGATAATCAAATCACAGTCTATGACAGTCACGAATCTCTCGCAGAACCTTGTCTCGCAGTTTTTATGCGACCGCTGCTGCAGCGCTGCCAAGTGGCTAGCATGTACAAACACACTGCGGAACGATTGTGTATTTTTATATATGAAGCGTGGAAGCGTGTTCAATACGCAAATGAGGTCGTATTTTGGAGTAAATTCTTCCGCTATGAATTATAGCAGCACTAAAAAAATATCTCCAAAATTGTATAAAAAGTGTCTGGTATTGAATGTATTAAAATGAGTACAAAATCCCCAAAGAAATTTGTGGAACGAAGTACAATTGGCGTAAAGCATCAGAATTCAGATAATACGTGCCAAGCATGGGTATGCACTCGTAAACAGTTTGTTCTTAACTGAAACACCTCAGGTCACAGTTCAACGAGTTTCGATTATAGGATTGCTACTCTACTACTATGAACCGAATATATTGTATTGCACTGAGATTTCATTAGTATGTGTTGACATTAACAGGAGAAGGGATATTAACTTTAATTGCGTTTTCCTTTCCGTATTAGAAAAGTCACCGCCACGTATAGTGACTGACATATATCGAATTAACACCAATAATATTAGCAAGTTCTCTGTTTATGTCATACCATTCTTCTGTTACTACACACTAGCCAGTTGAAGTGTTAGCGTCGCTTTAGTTGTCAAAACTTTAGACAGCTAAAGCGTACTCAAAAGGCTGAATTTTTTTTTCTTTTTCTTTTAGACTTTCGCGATTGTTTGTCGTAGACTGTGGTTAAAGTCTGATGATAGGTTGAAGGGCGAAAGACCAATAATGAATTACACAGATACTAGAGAACATCCACAATGTTGTGCTTTTCCTTTGTAGTTATGAATTGTATCTTCAATTCTTGTATTGCTAGATAGAGGAAATTAATTTGTACATTGATACAAAAACAGTAGCTGATTTACGTTGCATTATTTGTCTTTCATGAATTCACGGCTGTGGATAAAGGTCAGAATTTAAAGCCCCGTCGACATCGAGATCATTAGAGATAGAACTAGATCTTATTTGAGGCGGATGGTAGAGTTAATCGACCTTGGCCTTGTTGTACGTACGTTTTGTATTCCGACTGAAGTGATTAATGGAAACCAATTAAGCTTGGAAAACTAATCATTAATCAGTGGCATTCTCGTCCTACGATGTAAAAGGAAACAGCACATAATGAGAAATACGCTCGTAGTAACGCGATCTTCTGAATGAGATACCGAGTGTATTATGTAATGCGTATACGCACGAAGTTCGACCACGGAAGACTTACAGAAAATTATTCAGTGCAGTTTCAGCTAAGGTGTAACAGTGCCACTTTCTATAATGATCTTGTGGGCTAACGGGTGCATAGTGTTTATCCCAAAATAGCGAAATGCTTATTTTTGTGCTATTGGAAGCGTAATTACTTTTGCTCATTAAGTCATATTCAAACATGCCAGCTGAATTATGTCGAATTTGTCTTGACAGTGCGCAGCAGCGCTCGATTGTTTCCTCCCGTGCAGGCTACTACTGTACGACTTCTGCTTCAACGCAAGAGATGTGGAATTGCCCTCACTACTAAGAAACTACTTCTCGAAGCGAGTTTATTGTGCAACTACATGTTGACCTCGAAAACGACCTCGAATTGTGTCATTTTCTGTGTCTTACTTTTCCAGTCACTTGTTGTTGCTTTTTCTGTTTACTAATTTTTTTATCCTATCTAGCTTGATATGGTACAGCACGTACAGAGAAACTAGGGAAACTAGATAAATGCGACGGTAGTACAATGTGTGTGTGTGTGTGTGTGTGTGTGTGTGTGTGTGTGTGTGCATCTCAGACCACAGCGAAGACAAATGAAGGGTAACGACGCAAATCAGTATACGACTTAATTATGCTCTGGAGCTCCATGACCCAAACATTACGAAAAGTAATTATAGCAGAAGTACGTTTCAATATTATTATTTGAAACTTAAGTTTTAGTAGTAACAGTTGTCAAGGTGAAGAAAGTAGTAATAGGGCCTACAAATGTATGTCACTGTTGTGTTACTGTTACTGTAGCAGTAATATTTGCAGTTGCAATCATGCTTGTTTAGTAACACTAATAACAATAGGAGTTAAAGATAATATAAGAGTTAGTTAAAAACATGGCGGCAAAAAAAGAAGGAAAGTGTCATTACGTCACAAACTTGAAGTCTATATCCGCCATCTCAAGTAGGAAAAAATATTAGGTTCACCGCATTCATACCTCCATGGTAAACTGCGGTGATACTTCCGCGTGACATCACTCCGACCCGCTCGTGGCCTGTTTCGATAGTGCTGGGTGCTTTGATTTTGTGGAAACGTAGTTGTTTTACGAAAAATGGCCAGATTGCGTTGTTCACGGGTGTACCAATCGACCCGATCGTAATTTGGAGTTTAAAGGAATCACATTTCATTCGTAAATGGAGCAATTCATGCAATAATTTCTTTTTTATACGTGAATTATTGTTGCACTGTTTACTTATATTGTAATGATTTCATTTCTGTCATTTGAATTAAGATTTGCCTTACTTTACTCAGTGTCCGTTCCTTCTCCTCTTTCCTGTGTTTTTCATTGCCTTCCAAGTTGCAAACTCTCCAGCATCCGAGCCACACTGTATCAACGGAGTCATTGCAGCACAACACACCGCTACGTAACCGCACTGATTGTTGGGGCAGCATCTTATGCCCTAAATTCTTCTCGCCGATAGTTATTATTGATTGTTCACATTTCCCCCCCCCCCCCCCCCTTAAAAATGATTCTGGGTGGAACAGCCGGAGACAGCGGACATCTGTGCGTGAGTTTTGTGTGTATGAATGTGTGCTGCGCTTCCTTTCTGACAAAAGGCTTTGGCTGAAAATTTCTGTTAACACCTTTTTCGTCTTGTCTGCCTTGTACTCGGCGTGTGAGTAGCAATCAATCCGTTTCACAGCACAATTAATCCCTCATGAAGTTTGTTGTAAATAATCAACTGCACTTCAACAGGAAAGTGATGTGTGTAATTACAATGCTAAAAGAAAAAAAACTGACATTCATAACACCACATTATGATTGTCTTTAACACAAACGGTGGTTCACAATGCTGCAACCAAAAGTTTTGATCACTTTCCATTAATATAAAATGCCTGACACACAGCAAAGTAAAATTTGAAACTAGACTGAAAACTTTTCTCTTTGATAATGCCTTCTACTCCGTGAAAGATTATTTATTACTGTAATGTGAAAATGGTGATGGGTAGGAGTTAACGACTAACATGTGTCTTTCGTTAAATAAAATATGTAAAAACTAATAATGATCAGCTTGGAGGCATATCTACAAAAAAATTAATGTCAATATATGATGACTCGTTCCATATCATTACGATTTATTGCGTAAATGATACATGGAACTAAGTAACTAACTTACAAAGCATAGCATAGACTTATATACTTTGAAAGCATCAAAATGAAATACAAAAGTAAAATCAAACAGATGCTCAAAGTAGACGTACATTCCAATTGTGCTACGTTTGGTTATTTCTGAGAAACTGTCGAGAAATATTCCGGGAACATAACCAAATAGGCTATTATTGGTAAGGTAGGGCTCCATCTTACACAGGTTAGGCTGCCATTACTAAAAAGTTATTCACATACATATTAAAGCAAAATATCCAATTTAAGGTGTCTTAAGCGTTTGAGACCATTCCCTTACTCACATTTAAAGCATTCCACACTGCTGGAAGGTGTTTAAAAAATTATATAGTCGTTTTTACCCTGCAAGTTGCTATTATTGGCCACGCCCTGAATGACGCATCATTAAAGTGAGAAGATGGGTAAACTACAGTGAGACTACCGAACAGACAGAATAATAAAATAACAACTCTGTTCTGCATGGAGGTATATTTCTATGCCGTTCTGTTTCTTTGACATTTCAATAATCATTCACTTTGTTGACATGCACAACATACGGTAGCATGCCTCGCGTCTTTCCTCATTGCACACGTTTATGGGCTAGCAAAGATCACTTAGGTAAGTTTTTTGCAAACGTAAGCACTAAAAATGTTGTGCATACGAGTTGAAAGCTGAAACTGAAACAAACAAGAAGCTGTACCGATACCAGTAAGCAAGCAAGCATTGGTTTCGGAGTTCCAGTTTCATTTGCTATCGATACAAATATGTAATGTGGATTTAAATGGATTGCGACAGCATGCTTTTCACATCACTTCCTTCTTTTTCTGGTTATCCGAAATAGAGCACCAAAAAAACAAGTTACATTAAAGAGGCGAAATGTGACGTATTACTAGGGCAAGTATGCAATCGAGATCAGAAAAACGAAATTGCATTCATGACCCTATGTTATTCATGTAAGCTCTATACTTTTTAGTGTTTAAAACATTTGTTGCACACACGACATAAATAATGAACAAGAAGCAATCGCTAGCAGTAGTTTTGGGCTACTTAAAATGGGGCAAGCCCCGCCTACTCTGGCTTCAAACAATGTACAGCGTAAGTCTGTAGTGCCACCTCCCTTCTTTTACCTCTATGGTAAAAACACACTGAAATAACGCAAACGCATGGGTTATATTCATGTGACAATAAAGGAACACTCTACGGAGAATGGAAAAGTATGTAATAGGAAAACAGCAAGTAGATTAGCGATAGACAGCCATCTAAATGTTAGTCGTAGTAACAGAAACAAACAGAAATAAGGAAAAGTAATATGACAGGTCAGCATTCGAAATAGAAAAGAGATTGTTATAGTGTTCCCCATAAACGTATGACTTCAACAATAGAAAAAAGGAACGGTCCTCATTACTGAGGAACTGCCTCTCGAAAAGTGTTAGTGTGCAACTGTTTTTCGACTTTGAATCGTGTTGTTTTCTGTTTCCTTACGTTCACAGTTCTGTAATATTTTAGAAATGTCAACGTTTGCCACCTGGACTAATGTCAAACGTATTTGGTAACAATCGACATTTGACGAAAGTCACATATGGTGAAAATTTAGTCTTCAGATGACATGAATTCAACATTAATTATTACATGAAGTGCTGCGTTCTTTTCAAGGAGAGACTGTTGTAACTACAGAATGGTGTACCTAGGAACACATGATGCTTTTTTTATCGGTATTTCAGTCTAGTGACTAATTTTGGAATCACATGAAAGAAGGCGCACTTGAGACCGCCATAAGAAGTTTTCACCATTTTCTGCAGTTTTCGTTGATGTTAGACATAAGGCTGTGTTTTGTGCAGCAATTTTAAATATTTCGCGTTATACGCATGTAAGTGCGGTATAGTATACTAAAAGTATTTGGAATATAGTGTTAATTCTTCAGGTACGGGATTTTGTGGTGTGTTAAACGCTGTTTATTTTTAGAACTATTTATAGCACATGCGAACAGCTGATCTATACTTCATAGATCGCACCCCTCTATTACCTTGAAGTAGAAGGAAGTCTTTTGCCATGGAACACGTAATACCTGCAAATTAAATGAGTTTCTTTAATGTCTAAACAGTTTTTTTTCTGCCTTGAAAATTGGAATTTGTGTTGGTTTTCTATAGCTTCTATTTCAAAATGTGTTTTGCTTGTAACTGGTTTTGGATAATGTTTCTCTTTACTTTTATTTCACAAACTGATTGTTGGTGTGTAGCAGGGTAATAATGTAACGGACAACTAAATGCATTACTGACAAGATTTTCTCGATTGCAACATTTCTAAATTTCAGTAGAATATAGGCCTAACGTTGTTGTACCTTGGAGCAATTTTTCAGATTTGGAAAACACTTTCATTTTCCAGAGTAATTTTTGTAGTTTCAGTAGAAGACGGCAGCACTGAAAAAGTGAACACAATCATTTAAAAATGGAATATGAAAACGTATTAAATTTCCATTAGGCGTAAGTCTGAAAACTGTACCAAGATACAACAGTCTCCCTTTTTAGTAACTCTCTCTCCTCCTCCTCCCCCCCCCCCCCCCCCTCTTTTACGCTCGATTCTTTACGGAATCGAACTACCATGTTTAAAACAATTTCAAACGTCTAATAGACATTCAGATGAGTTAATGTGTTAAATATTGAACGTTAAGCGTATAAAATCTTTTTGGTTTCATACGCAAAACCCTATTTATGTTGCTTTTATTAGTTTTATTAGTTAGTTTTAACGAATCTGAAAAAACAAAATAAATGATAACCGCGTTATTTACTCACGTAAGACCTTTTGTCAAATAATGCATAGTGTCAAACAGTTTCTTTTCGGCAAAAGCTATAAAAGCAAGATCATTAAATCGCAATTTAACAATACTATTTAGCGCACCTCGCAGTAAAGAAGATACAAATTAAAATGTCAAGCCTTACACTCAAGTTCTACTATATGAGAAGCGAAAATGTGGTAAGACATAAATCTTTTTCCTTTCGTTATTTTGTGGGGGTAAGGGAGGTGGATCAGCAAGAAAAAATTTTCTAGAAGGTTTGAAATTTTGTGTAAAGTTTATTGAAAGTCGCAAAGTTCTCTCGTACCTTACTGATAGTGAAACTCAAGACAGATAGGCGTCTGGCAAATGGGATCGGTTTACTGTTTTAGGGATTTAGTAATATAGATGAATGGCGATGACTCCTATCTTATTATGCGTATCGAATATGTAAAAATATTTGATACGAAGACAGTGTCCTTCTAAAAGGAGCGAGTATACGTTCACGAAGTTCACAGTAAGCTATCACTTGAGAATGGCGTAATAGGTCTAAATCATGATCATGAATAAATACATTTAACAACACACCATACGAAAAAGTCTACATTTCTTTGAATTGTATCCTCAAGTGATGACAGGTTACGTCAATATGTAAAAACATACTGGCATTTAGCGGCCAATTTACTACAAACATGATTTTGTCAAGCCTGTAGAAAAAAGACATACAGAAATGTCCTGAGCTGTGGAAGGGCAGAACACAGACGTGTGTGGATTCAAATTTGCAGTATTAGTAGTCACCCTCATTGAACATATCTGATAAATACAAAGTTGCAACATCTGTCTCGTCTCTTAAGTCTTAGATGTGCCCGACTGTTAAAGACATTTCAAATCCGTCTTTGAAGATACCGATAAATCTGTATTTATTTTTTCAATGCGTTACCCGATAAAATAAAGATTAGGCATAAATTTTTGTCTAAAGAAATATCATTATTGTTTATATTAAGTTCGAGTTTCAGGTCACATCTTTAGCGTAATTCTGTTGACCTAAGAGGATATCAATGTACAGTACCTCTACAATCCTTTACTCTCGCATAAGCATAGGAAATCATCCACCAATATTCGATCCCACGTTAGGATATTTTGCTAATACAAAAGCCTAAACAAAGCAATAGCTCATTAATTAAAGCGAAATCCATCTGACGTAAAATTATGTTTGATTAAGCTACAGTAACCTTAAGACGGAAAAACCAATAATAACTGACTTTAACAAATAATTTGATGATAAACAACGGATTATCTACGTTCTGGTACATTTGATGTTGATCGGATAGGATGAAATAGGTTTGCATTTGTGAAATAGTAGATTAGTATCATTGTCATTTCAGATCCAAGATGGTTCTAGAGGAACCGAAACCGTCATGTGAATAAACATTTTTGCAATCAAGACGGGTTATAAGTAACATAGCACTACAAATAAGTGATGGTGGATTATGAATTAGCCGACCGGGGTGGCCAAGCTGTTCTAGGTGCTTCAGTCTGCAACCGCGCGACCGCGACGGTCGCAGGTTCGAATCCTGCCTCGGGCGTGGATATGTGTGATATCCTTAGATTAGTTAGGTTTAAGTTGTTCTAAGTTCTAGGGGACTGATGACCTCAGAAGTTAAGTCCCATAGTGCTCAGAGCCATTTTGATTATGAATTACCTTACAATTAGATTTATTCAAAATTTTCTATCGTATTTGAGGAGTATGATCAGATCCTTATGTCAGCAGTGCAACCAGTAATATGTTTTTGGCGTAATTTCACGTTGGCTTGCAGCTCTGTACATTTCTTGTGGAAAACACGAGGAAAAAATTGTACTATTAGGGCTAGTCAGGAGAATATGTATATATATATATATATATATATATATATATATATATATATATATATATATATGTGTGTGTGTGTGTGTGTGTGTGTGTGTGTGCCGATTTTTATTTATATGTTTGTGAGTTCGTCACCAAACATCTGCGTTGACAAATTCTGCCATTTTTTTAGAACTTCTTTAGTGCCAGTCAGTAATCACAAATTGTCGTCAGGCTGTCGATTTCGGTCTACAATGACCATCTTCAAATCTGATAATGTAGAATACACGAATCTAAAAATGTGATGAAACATACCTGATTAAAGCAGAAGAAACCATACATTATCCTGAAGCGATTAAGCCAAAGTGTCATCCCCATAAGACGTATAATAATACAGTACAAGCCAGGCCACAGTGCCAGGGACGCGAAGCTAATTCTTTTATATCTTATAACGACGTCATTTTGACTTAATTGTATTAGATAATGTAAGGCGTCTCCTGTTTTAATCAGGTATGTTGCGTCGTATTTTTAGTCTCCTGTGTTCTGTATGTCTGAAATTAGTACCTTTCCATTGTCTTGAAACTTATTATTTTCCTGACAGATATGAAGAATGCCATTATGGGCCGAAAGCGATAATCGGGCAACAACTTGTTTCTGATCATTTTATTTTTACTGGGTCATCGTCTCCACTAGCGAAAATTTCACAGCTTGTAAAAATGTAGCCATAGTAGTCTCTTGTACGTTTTGTGTACGACGTATGTGAAAACTGTTACAACGTGACGTGGTTTGGATTGCACGTTACATTGTTTGTCTCCTCGTAAGCGAATGCATGCGTTGGCTCTCTGATTGCTTGAGGCAATACCTTTCCCAGTAGTAGACATATAGGAAGATACCTTGGTTTTCTAATCATAAAGCAGGTTCGTAGCAGCATTTCGCCTGTCTGTTCTGGACCTCATAAGGTGTACTTTTATCTCTGATTATAGTGATAAGCCTGACTTCTCCACTGAGATGAGAAGTATGAACACTCGTAGACGATATTCTGCATTAAGATAGAAAAGTGACAGGTGGCGGCAAAATGATAATGTTTCGAGACTGTTGTACAATTTTCTTGTCGTTGGGGCCATTATGAACGAAATAATTTTAACCCTAATGATCGTGTAAAATTACTACTTCCAGCTTGAGAAACGGATAAGTAGCACACTAGAAAGTGTGCACCATCAGCTTCACAGAAAAACTTCCAGTTTTATTTCTGTGTTAGCAATCAACCCAAAACACTGTGGTTTTAATACTCATTAACAAATAGTATACTTGTAATTTATTAATTATGGTTTCCGTCAGAGTTGCAAATAATATTTTTGTTAGCGCTAGATTCGAACATTTTAGTTCATTTTCAAACCAGTATCTACAGTAGAAGGAACAATGTTATTAACAAAATTCGAAGTACAACGTTTTCAAACTTCTATGTGCGCAGATTATAGCGGTGCAATAAATCTTTTGTGACATACCTGCGTTTGTAATGTCTCACTTTACATAATGCCTTTCTTCTTTCATCAGATAAATATAACAAATGTTATTTGACCTTATTACAATGTCTTGATACATTCAGAATTCGATAGGGTGTTTGGTTGTTTGCATATAAAAATTTGACAGGCGCCTTCTGTTGGTTATTATGCGTTCATATCGCTCTCTCTCTCGCTCTCTCTCTCTCTCTCTCTCTCTCTCTCTCTCCCTCTCTCCCTCTCTCTCTCTGCGTCTCTCAGAGATCATAATGTACCAAGCCAATCGTAACGCACTCAGATTGACATTTGTTATATTTACGTGATGTAAAATCAAATGTATCATGTACAGTGAAACATTACAAATGCAGGTATGTCATAAAATATTTGTTGCATTACTATAATCTGTGCACACAAAGTGTTTGAAAATGTAGTATTTCATTTTTTGTTAATAACATTGTACCTTTTAGCGTAGGTAATGTTTTGAGGATGAAAGAGAACGCCCGCCAAACAGTCAGTAATAAAACTTGCTACTCTCTTGGAAACCTTAATTAATAAAATACAAATATATTGAGTTGCTGATCCTGATGCCAACACAGTGTTGGAATTACGTAAATAGTAAATTTTTTCACTTTGCCTAATCGTTTTGATTATAAGAAAGTTAATCAGACAGGAACAGAGTTATATTCATACACAGGGTGCGACTACAACTAAGAAAAGCATCCGAACTGGCGTGAAATGATCCTAGTGAAAAAGAATGAGAGTACCTCACAGACTCAACAACTCGTACAGTTTTCGTTAAGTTCCTCCAAACATTCAGAACGGCTGACTTTGTCAGAACTCCTGCTGTTTAAGTGCTGCGGTTAACTATTCGTTTGTTCCGTGGAACGTATTGGAAGACATTACAGCCGGAATGTTAGCTTCATTTCTGTTATTCTGCAGATCTCCAACGTGCGGCAGTAGAGAATTCCTTTACGAGCCTCATGAGATCTTTAATTGTCTCTGCAATTCCCATAAATCTCAGTTTGTATACAGTATATTTGGATTATATTTTAAATCTCTTCATTAGGACGTAACTTTAAACGATGCCCCCCAGCGGTTCAATAGCAGAAAAAAAAGCTACATTTTAATTACGTACTCACCCCAGAAAGGATCTGACACACCGAGGGTAGGTTAATCAGCGACTACATTCACTTACTGTAAGATTGACACTATAAATGTAAAAGCTTAGGAAGAAAGACTCAGCAGATTCTGAGTCATTATCGCTGGTTTTGCGCCTAGAGTAGGAACTTTGGTCGTTGGATGTGAAATTGTATTCTTTTTTAAAAAAAGAAGAAGTATAGAACCATAGTCCTAACAGAACTGCAGTGAATCTGTAGATTTCTGCAGTCTGCCTCATATTGGGCTTAGACAAGACATTTCGATGGAACTGCACGTGATTAAACCATCTAAGATTATAAAACGTATGTCATGGTTTACAAGTATAACAATGTCTGAAGTCGGGAATGACCATACAAGCACGAGACTGCAATACTTCATTAGAAGACGCCAGATAACTGGAACAATTGCTTCCTTCTCGTACACTACATGTTTCACAATCTTATTTCATGGATTTGTTCCTGCAAATGGTAACAAGAAATCTGATGTCTCAAAAATATTTCGTGCTCTTTGTATTTTTACTACGCACATCCTGTAGGAAACTGCGAAAAGTTTGCAGTATTATTTTCCTGCAGTGATTTTCGGTACAGACTTCTTTATCTGAGACCACTCAATCACTGTAACCAAAAGGAGATTGTAACCAAAAGCAGATTAAGTGAACGTGGGTGGTTTCGAGAAGCTACAAACACGTTTGTGTCTGAAAATTTATCACAAATTAAGCAGTGGAAGATTGCACACCGTACTGCGGTATATTAATGCCCTGTTTTCGAAACTTCCCATAAATCTAATTAATACCTTGAATCCACAATAAAAATTTTTGTTTGAGAACTGACGTTTCCCGACAAAGACTGTGTTCACCTCAATTGAATCTGCGTCGCAACCTGCACAAAGCTTCTTTACATAT
Organism: Schistocerca americana; assembly: GCF_021461395.2. Lineage (NCBI taxonomy): Eukaryota > Metazoa > Arthropoda > Insecta > Orthoptera > Acrididae > Schistocerca > Schistocerca americana. Next base: position 316,731,004 of record NC_060124.1, read on the forward strand.
TGATGTTGATATTTCATACCTGCTTCAAAATGACTTATAAATTTGTGAAAATGTTAGTTTTCCATTTTTGTTAATTTAACAGATGCAACTATATTTCTCTGACTATACATAAACCTCTAATTCGTTATACGAATTCATTCCTGTCTGGGCGCTCTATCCATCAACTGTGTCCGCTCTGTACTTTGTGCAATGTCTCAATTTCTGCTTTTGTTTTAGCGAATTTGTGGTCTAGTGCCAGTGCATCTGTGCAGTATTTCAATTCTTGTTGCTGTCGTAGAACGTTGTGGACTTCATCATATCTTTTGTAGAATCCGCTACCCGTCTGAGTTATGTAATATACAGAACATTAATAACAGGTCATAATAACCTCAGAATGCGAGAAGCTGTTTGTTTCTCCTTGTGGATATTATCTCAGTTGCTTATTATTGATCGAGAAGGTTAATTTTACATCAAGCTATAGGAAATATTCTCCAAGTGTTAAACAGCAGGTTTTTTTGCTCTTCCGAATTCCTGGAAGATACAGTTCTTGAGAAACATTCATTAATTTATAAAACATCTTACCCGTACATCTCTTCCCACACATTTCTCATTCTGATTGAGTGACTGGATGCTCCCAGATAAGTTTGTGTGATTCACATCTTTGTACTTGCTCCTTCGACGGCTTCCAATCACTGCCGTAACCGTTCCGTGTGGATGATTACGATAAATACGTGAGTAATATAGTATCGTGTTTTTACGAGAGCCGTTCAGTAAGTAATGCAACATATTTTTTCTCAAAGCAGGATGATTTTATTCACGATTTAAATACGCCATATTGCTCCCCAGTTCCTTGATTATAAAATACTGTTCTTCAACGTAATTTCTGTTCATTTTATGGTCTTACGCCGTCTTAATGTGAGAGCCTGCATGCCTTCTTAGCACCACTCTTACTGTCTCTGTGACAGCCAAGTTCTTGCTGCAGAAGCTGCGAGATCCAAGGTGTAACGGGTGAATGACGAAGAACAGTTCACCAAAGTTTTGTGATCTCTTCTCGAGTGCGATGACTCGTATGTGGCCTTGCGCTAATGCGGAGAAGGAAAAGTGCATTCGCATTTTTGTGGCCACAAACACACTTAATCGCTCCTTCCGTTTCTTTAGTGTCTCTCAATGGAGTTCGTCGTTGGAGGACATCCAACAGAATAATCCCTTCAGAGACTGTAGTCATGATTTTACCAGCTGAGGGTGCTACTTTAAACTTCTTCGTCGAAGGAGACATTGTGTGGTGCCACTCTATGGACAAGCGATTTAGTTTGAGGCTCGAGGAGGTGAATCAATGTTTCATCGCCTGTTACAATGTTTGACCAGAAATGTCACCTCCTACCTCATAGCGAGCAAGCAGTTCGGCAAAGATGTTCCTTCTTTCCTCTTCATTTTAGTCTTCGTGGAACTTAGTGGGTTCCTTTGAATACGCTAACTAGTGAACAAGTGTATTAATACTACCAACTGATAAGGCACGTTGAACAATGATTTCCTTGACTGTTATTCGTCGGTCATCTCGAATAAGAATGTTCGCTCCTTCTATACATGAAGGTTTGAGGCCTGTTTCTGATCAGCTTCAGTTTTGAAAATTAGCTTTCTCCGCTGCTGTTCGTGATATATTCTTAGAGTGATCTTAATGTCAGAAACAATCTTTGCGTTTTTTTTATTATTTGTTTTTTTAAAAAAAGGAGGAATTTACACATTCGCTGTATACATCCACCCCTGCTCGATGATCGTCTAATGATAAGTCATTTTGTATGTCTCAACTTAAGTGTGGGATACTGGAATCCCTCTTTTATTTTTAAAACGTTGTGGTGTAGGCCCTTATATATTTATTCATCTATCAATACGCTCGCGAGACCCAACGGATCGCGGAAACAGCTTCGTGTGTAATTATCACTCACGTTACGCGTGTTTCCTGCCGTCGATTAATTTGCTTCATTCATATTTATGCACAGCTATTGGGTCCAACAGGCGGTAGTCATGTTAAGCTCGTACTTTTCACTCTTCCCCCTACCACACTTCATCACTGTCGTTCACAGATCGGACACCTATCATGTTCGTTGGCATTGGTGGTCTCAGTTTAGCGTTCGTGCCGCGTGAAGTTGCACTCAGGTTGAGTTGAGTCATGAAATATGTACTTATTTATGAGTGAATGATCAAGAGAAAAAGAAGAAAATACGTGGTAACAAGTCGTTACAAAAGCAAAATCGTAGTCTGATGGGTCGACTGCTCTCATTTCAGATTACGCATGTTATCCATCTTTCGTTCCACATGCCAAACGCGTGTGTTTTATGTTCTTATAATGTCTACTATTATTTTCCTTCATTCATACTTACGCGCTAGGAAAAAAATTCTTGCAGAAATTGTTCCAATTCTGCTGTCAAATTTCTCTAAGCAGTTCAAATAACATGTAACCATAGCATAAAGGAAACGTTGTCGAAGAAGAATTTAAAAACAATTTATGTTGTTTTGTAAAAAAGTTTATGCTCATGATTACAATAAGTGCACTGCTATTAGTCAGCCTTATTATTATTATTATTTCTTGGCTCTACAGCTCATGATGAGCCTTGGCCTCTTCTACAATTTCCTTCCATCTCTCTCAGTCCTTTGCCAATACTCTCCAGTTTCTGTAATATTCTATATTAATAATAATAATAATAATAATAATAATAATAATAATAATACTATTAATTCCTTGCTTAATGTAATTTGAGGGATATATTGGCTATGGTTAAGCTGAGCACCAACATTTGTAAAACGTTGTAATTCGTTGTATTTCAGTGTGTGTGTGTGGGTGTGAAATCTTATGGGACTTAACTGCTAAGGTCATCAGTCCCTATGTATTTCAGTAGAGGATAGTCTTGCACCTTAGGACACTCTTGCCAGCTCCGTAATAGAAATTTGATATATTTCCTTATTCCATTTGTAAATGATGGCATTCACTTTTTATGTGCTGCAGTCTTCTTCTGAAAATTAAAAAAAAATACTCTGCAAAATTTAGGTTTTTCCAAAAGTAAAAACATGTTCCAAGGTTGAATGTGGGCATGTACTTAGGAATAAATACCCTATGGAAATTTATGAGCGGTGCAATCGAGAAAATCTTATCAGTACTGTATTTAGTAGGCTATATTATTATATTATTATTCTGCTACACACCAATAATCATTAGGCGAAATCAAATTAAGCAGAAATATAATCGTAAAGCAGATACGAATTGAATACATTCTGAAACAGAAGTTATTGGAAACTAACACAGTTTTCCATTGTCAAAACAGATAAAGCAGTTAAGACATTACGAAACTCAGTCAACTTGCAGATAAGCCCTATTCCATTGTAAAAGACATTCTTCTGTTTCAAGGTACAAAATGGTGCACTTTTTGTATGTCTTTACCACCTCCACGCTATAGAACTCGTTTTAAAAGTATATTGAACGATACTTGCCATAAAATACTGTTAACGATGAATAAACAATACATTCCAAATAGCTTGAATATCTGTAGGTGCACTCTCCTCGACACTATAAGATTAGTTTCAAGAAAAAAAGAAAAGAAAGAGGATAGGGTATTTTACCAGCAATCGAAACGTAGTGGGTCTCCGATTCAATCTCAACCAGTGCTTGACTTCTGAACAAAAAACATCAGTACGGACTGCCGATGATTTCTGGTATAAGGAGTCAGCCCGTCCTGCCAATGGCCTTGTCAAAATGGGTTAAGAAGCGGACAGAGATTGGGGGCCCTTAGAGTGACTAAACTGCCCTTAAAAGGCGGAAGAATCAGGAATGATCAATGGCATGAGGACGCAGAAGGAAATGAAAACCACTGGCTTAAAGACACACATTGTATCTACAGGACATGTGGGCTGTAATTGGTAGGCAGCATCAAACCTAACAGAAGATTGATTGAAAAAAAAAGAATCAGAGTTGTGTATGTAATTTGCGGCGTCACGCACACAGTGACGGAGTATTTTCGTGCAGGAATGTTCGATCTACGTTTACCATTTTTTAAATGTCCCAACAGCGTACATAATACTAATTAAAGGCATGAGTAAATGCAGTTTACGTGCTTACGAAATGCAAAGATATTTGTGAATCACGCAGCCATGATATGACGCACGGACACTGTGGTCTGACAGCTGAACACCAAAATAAGAAAAAAAGTGTTGTTTAGCGTATTCCAGAAAGGAGACCCCTAGAAAATAGCAGTGTGGCTGCAACAAAAGCACATTTATGAGTCGCATTTGTTCAAGTCAATTTAGTTTCACATCAACTGTCAGCAAGTATTTATGGTAGTTACAACTGCCGTCTACTGTTATTAATTTTCACTGTAAGGCTGACATAAACTGGAGGCTGATTTGAACACCGTTAATATGTAGGGTATTACTGAAGTGCTATTACCATTCTTCCTGCGATCTTTACACTCACTTAACTCTGCCATTTATAGGGAGCGGTTTATGTGGGTATTATATACAACCAGTCACGTTTTGAATTTGATACGATTTATTGTTCGACTATCTAATTTTCGAGCCACTGCAGGCTCAACATCAGATGCAGTTGTTGCAGCATCGTTATTTTATGGACCATGTGGAGCGAGACGCAAGGATCGTGGTTGTTGCACTTCCTCGTCGTATCCATGACAAATTCGTTCCGATTGGGCACATTTTGGCTAGCTTACAAACACACACACACACACACACACACACACACACGGTATTCAGTTGAACTTGGTATCACAGTAAACAAAAACTGACCGTAAGTACTGGAATGCGAACATCGCTGAATGCGGCTCGTACGGATACCTTGACCATCATAGTTGAAACATTGCTCACATTTGTTTTACAGAAGGCTTTTTTGGAAGTATTAACAAACATTGTGCCACTGCATTTCTATTTTCTGGAGCTCTTGAGTACAGTTAAAAAAATAATATTTTCATGTTATAAAAAGTTGCTTCAGCGTTTCGGTATGTAATTCTTGAGTACTACCTATGTACCAAATTGCATGCACCCTTCGCATACAATCACATAACGTCATATGACCATTTTATGTATCTTACCGAAAATCACCTTCCAGTGTTTCAAACCGTTCTGGAAATATGCGCATCCCGCATAATATTACATTAAAAGGCATATGCAGCTCCATATTTCAGGAGTATAGATGCATTTCACTTTAGTGGCTATATGTCTTTAATTCGTACTGGTTTGTATCTATTGGTAGATTCTTAAAGGGTTATGTTGCTGTGTATAAACATCCCTTGCAACCTTCGACAATGCTAAAATCTTTGTGGAAATAAATGATTTATCTTGAGAGTGCAGCTTTGCTACTCTCTTGCCATAAATTAAAAAAAAATAAAACAAAGACAACCGTGTAAGTCGCACCATTTTGTATAAGTATCACAAACTGACGTTTCGTTGCCTCCATCATATGGTAGTCCAACGGTGATAACCATGTTCGTTGATATAATTCAGTACTGATATTCTGCAAATATATCATTTGACTGACACAAGGGGCGTAAACATGCATGTTAAGCAGCTGCGACATGTTGACCACGACGTCCAACAACCTAAAATGATTTATAGCCAATGTCCTCACTCGTGCGAGGACATCCGAGTAATCTTTGCAACCATCCTGGATTATCTAGTACAACCAAACAAATTAAAATAAACTATCCCCCGTGGCAAAATTTCCGCGTCTCTGTTTCGACTTTAAAAAAAAAAGTATGTTGAGTAACAGAGTTGGAGCAGTCAAAAATGTCTTTGGTCTGTGACAGAATTAACGTCAAGAGACAAAAGATTTTATGATTTGGGTTATTCGTATTTGGTAAGTCGTGAACAATAGTCTTCAGAACAGGACGGTGGGCACTACTAACTGCGTTAGGCACTAGGTTCTACATTTCGTCGACAGATGGTAGCATTAGTCGTTTCCCTGCAGATCCTATATGCACATGCTGCACGTTGCTAGGAACGGAATGAATTATTGTGCTAAGAATTTGGAAATACTTTTATTTTTTCACCACGACTCTAGCATGTCTTTCTAGCTGACTTAATCTGCAAAAAATAACATAGATAGCGAAAGAATATGATACCGGGAAAAAATGAAATAGTAAAAATAAAAATAATTGCGAAGTGTCGAACTAGAATTCTGACACGTATCCTGGATGGCTCTTGATTTTTTCTTTTTTTGGCATTTAGAGGGTTCATATAAAATTAGATATGATTTTACCAGTATATTTTAACATTGAAAAAGACAGCAATTTTACATTGTGTGTCATTGGGCACGACTGTATAGATGAATCTGAGTGAACGAGTGAGAGTGACTGTGAATTTAAGAGAGTTTGTATTTCGCGCATTTTTAGCGTTACTTCTTTTGTCACATTAGGCTCAGACTTGCTGACTAGGTAATGTATAGATTCAGCGTACCTGTACCAAAATGTAATACTCACTTTTTGTAAACAAAACGACTTAGCTCTTCTGTTTTATTACTTTCTGACTTTACCATACTTACAGATGTTGGCTGTATGTCCTAGAAAAGTGATTGTGCTCAAGTAAGAAAATATTTGCGTATAAAATATTCTTGCTGCATTATTTTGTAACTCTGCTGCACTTTGCAGTTCGCCAAATTTGACAGTAGGCTGCCCGTCTTACTTTGTAGATCTTGAAGACTGTTATCATAGACGGAAATTAATTACGTCTTTCTTACAACTGCTGTGAATAACTGGAACAAAGACATACAAAATATTCTAGCAAAGGTTCTAACATTCTCGTTGTTGAGCGTCCTACACACACACACACACACACACACACACACACACACACACACAATGAAGATTTGTACATCTTACAATTATTTTGTAGAAGAAAACACCACAAGGTATTGCGAGCTGAACTTAAACATTCGGTGCGAACTGGCTATGTATACAATGGATTGCAATGAAGTGCCGTCTAAAAAGATAGGACCATTCCGAGTTATGATTTATGTCTTTCAAGTCTTAATTTTACTGTTCGTCTCGAGAAAGTATAAAAACAGTTTTCCCGAAAATCAGTATGCTGTATTTCAATCAGGAAATTGTTGATTGTTCTTTTTATACTTTCTTTTTTTTAAATTGTGGAATAGTTCCTGACGTTTATGTGTTGGCTGCTTGCTTGCTTTGCAGTGGAGAAACTGAACTCACCCTGCCTTTGAAGGGGCCCACGTTTCCTTAATCAGAGTTATTCATGAAGGACTCACACAGATTACGCGTGATCGGTTATCGAGTCGTTAATATTATTGTTGCTCAGTGAGTAGGATGTTGCTGTAATCACCTGATCCTATAAGTGTGGATAAACGAAGCAGCGGCTGAGTGTGTAGCCGACACCTACAAACAGATATAATAAAAAAATGTCGTGTGACTAGGGCCTCCCGTACGGTTGACCGTTCGCCGGGTGAAAGTCTTTCGATCTGACGCAACTTCGGCTACTAGGACAACACAACACCCAGTCCCTGAGCGGAGAAAATCTCCGACCCAGCCGGGAATCGAACCCGGGCCCTTATGATTGACATTCTGTTACGCTGACCACCCAGCTACCGGGGCCGACAACCGATATAATGATAATGATTAGTTGCAACAAGTATTTATTTTCATCAGAAGTGAATATCAGAATACAGAGAGCCAGTTATCAGTGTTCGCGGAAACAACGCCGGCCTCAGCTTCTTGGCAATCAAATCAAACGGCTGTATTATGTCTTGCTGGAACAAGTGCTGGACGACGTTCAGTGACTGATTCGTTCGACAGTGGTTAGATGACTCTTCCAACAACAACATACATCTTCCATTCTTTCTAGTAAAATGTAAAAGAATATGTAACTGCTGTGTTACACTGGAGTTGAAAACGTAAACACGAGAATAGCTTTCGTAGGACATGTCACTGCTAAGTAACATAGCTCGATGAGACTTGGACCATACAAAGAACGAACTGCTACAGTATAGTACAGAAGGTAACGGAAAGAAATATGCAATGAGACGAACTGAAATGACACTTTTATTCAAAGACAATAAACACACTTAAGTTACCGCGATTTATGACGGTCCCCTGGTCATTGTAGAAGGTAGGACATAGTTCTTAATAGGATATGTTATCAACACGGACGGCAGTATATGCTCTGCAAAGTGCCCTCATGTTGGCCACAACGTTGTTAAGGAGTTCTTGTTATAGGGCGTCCCATCCTTCCGCCAGCGCGGTTGACACCTGTTCGAAGATCGTTGGTGGACGTGGACGTTCTGCATTACGTCTCCATGTGTGTTCGATTGGTTTTAAATCGGGGGAACGAGCAGGCCAGTCCATTCGCCGAATATCCCCTTGTCCCGACAGCTCCACCTTGTGCGAAAGTTACTTCCGTCCCCAAGTTTTGCACACCAGTGTATTAGCCGTTTGACACAGAGTAAATTTAGCGTACTTTCTGCCGAGTTTTGTTCTTTTGGCACGACACGTTCTGAAACTTCAGTATTATAACTGTGAATAAAAATGTCATTTCTTTTCGTCTCATTGTTTCAGTTACCTCGTGTTCTACACGATAGCATATCTTTCTGTGTCCGTCTCCGAGCGTACCACGCAGCGGGCCGGGGTTCGATTCCGGTCTGGGTGTTGTGTGTGCTTCATCATCATCCACCCGCAAGTCGCCGAAGTGGCGTGTACTAAAAGGACATCCAATACAGCGGCCGAAGTCCCCCCTGATGTGGCCTCCCGGCCAACAATGCCATACGATCATTTCATTTTTCTTTTTTTTGCGTAAAAATTTTGCATTTTCATCGAGCTACGCTACGTAGCAGTGACACATCACGCGAAAGTTCATTCCGCCCTTAAGTTTTGCATACCAGTGCATGAGATCTGTTCAAAAAAACATTCTGTAATTTCGCGCTAATGGTGTGCAGGAACGAAATGCGGATGGCGTCCCTGTACACCCCTGCGTTTAATATGTAACTGCCGGCAGTTTCATTGTTGTATGTCTGATAGTAATTGTTCAGTGGTGTATTGACCAGAGCAATGTGTCGCACACTTCGCGAATTTCGAGATGGCATAGGTAGAGGAGAAGGCATGTCCATTAAATTTCGTGTGAAACTAAAGAAAACCTCTACAGAGACGCACCAAATGATGTAGGAAGCCAGCAGTGATGAGTCCCGAGTCCGTAAGCCGTACTTGGTGTTACGAATCGTGTGGTGTCACCGCCAGACACCACACTTGCTAGGTGGTAGCCTTTAAATCGGCCGCGGTCCGTTAGTATACGTCGGACCCGCGTGTCGCCACTGTCAGTGATTGCAGACCGAGCGCCGCCACACGGCAGGTCTAGAGAGACTTCCTAGCACTCGCCCCAGTTGTACAGCCGACTTTGCTAGCGATGGTTCACTGACAAATTACGCTCTCATTTGCCGAGACGATAGTTAGCATAGCCTTCAGCTACGTCATTTGCTACGACCTAGCAAGGCGCCATTATCATTTGCTATTTATCTTGTGATGCATGTACCGTCAGACCGATGTTCACCAATTATGGATTAAAGTTAAGTATTCCAGAAGCTACGTACTATTTTTGCTACTATAAAGACCTTGTCATTTTCCAGACCTCACACCAGCCTGCGTGAGGTTTAACGCGTGCTTTTCGGCTTCACCTCGTAGTGGCTTGGCTGTCTTGCCAAGTCACAACAAATCGTTCACACGGTTTAAAAATGGCCGGACGGAAGTTAAAGATGACTCTCGTTCAGGTCCCCGTTCGAATCTACTGACGACGCTCATGTCAGGAACGTCAACGAAATTGTGTTTGTCAATCGAAGACTGACTGTCCGAGAAACTGCGCAAGAATGAAACATTTCAGTTGGATCATGTCATGAGACCCTGACACAGCGTCTTGGAATGCATCGTGTTGCCTCCAAGAATAACTCCGGAAGTATGACAGTAGCTGAAAAGTTTGTGGGACAAAAGTTGCATGGGACAACGGGGCCATAATATGACGTTGGTTTTTTATTCCTAGGAGGGGTAGCTTCAGATATATGAAGGTCAACTTAGTTTTTTTAAATGGGATGCCATAGTTTCACACTTATTTTCGATAGCGGCTATCGAGACGGATCCATTGAATTGTAACAGTACGGTTTTGAAGGCCAACGAAGGTCACAAAAGTGGCACGAACGTCCATTTACAGAAGGTGTTCAAAGTGACGACCATTGGTATCAATGCAGTGCTGCAGCCTTCTTATCATGAACTGAGCGGTATTCCTTATCACATCGGCACTTATCGAAGCACATGCTCTGACAATTCTCTCTCGCATATCTTCAGGTGTAGTTGCAACGTCTTTATAAACAATGTCTTTTACGAATCCCCACAAGAAAAAATCCAGAGGCGTCAAGTCAGGCGAACGAGCAGGCCACGACACATCTCCCCCGCATCCAATCCAATGATATGGGAATTGTCTCTGCAACTCATTTCTAGCCATCAGCGAAAAATGTGCCGGACACCCGTCGTGTTGATACCATATTCTGTTCCTTGTTCCTAAAGGTATTTCCTCCTATAACAGACCTAATGTTTCTTGCAGGAATGTGGTGTACTTCCTACCATTAAGATTCCCTTCGATGAAATAGGGGCCTATAATTCTGTACTCCAGAATCGCACACCATACATTCACCGACCACGGTTTTTGGTGTGCAACTTGCCGCAGCCAACATGGATTTTCAGTTTCCCAATAATGCATGTTATGCAAATTAACATTTCCATGGTTCGTGAATGCATCCTCGTCAGTAAATAAAATTAAATTAATAAATCTGTCATCCTTCAGAATCAGAAGTTAAGCCCGTCGGCAGAATGCGACGCATACAATCTGTACCAGTTAATTCTTGGTGGAGACTGATATGGTAAGGAAGATATTTATGGCGATGCAGAACGCAAACAACACTACTCTCCCTCATGCCAGATTCCCTTGCGATTTGACGCGAACTAACACAAGGATCTCGAACTACAGTGGCAAGAGTACCAATTTCCGTTTCCTCGTTAGTAACTTTCAAAAATGGCTCTGAGCACTATGGGACTTAACTGCTGAGGTCATCAGTCCCCTAGAACTTAGAACTACTTAAACCTAACTAACCTAAGGACGTCACACACATCCATGCCCGAGGCAGGATTCAAACCTACGACCGTAGCGGTCGCGCGGTTCCAGACTGAAGCGCCTAGAACCGCTCAGCCACAACGGCCGGCTAGTAACTTTCCTTTACCGGGTATGTTTCCGATGCGTTAGAGAGCCAGTTGTTCTCAGTTTATCACACACGTACTTAGATGTACGATGTGTACGGTGAGTATGTTGAGGATATCTTTCAGCGTTTAAGTCTGATGCTCTCACTGAATTTCATTGGCATTCTCCATAAATGAGAAGCATATCGACCTTACTGCTCCTCTTAATGTTGTATTGCGAAATTCTCGAATGGTGTTTACATGTCAATGGCATGTTAGATGAATATGCCATATTCAGTGAATATTTACTATTTGCACGATACACGAGAAAGAATTGTCTGAGCATGTGCTTGATAAGTGCCGAAGTGATAAGGAATACCACTCAATCCATGATAAGAAGATGGCAGCACTGCATTGATACCAATGGTCATCACTTCGAACACCTTCTGTAAATGGACGTTCATACCACCTTTGTGACCACCGTTGACCTTCAAAGACCTTATTGTTACACATCATTGGATTCGTCTCGATAGCCGCTATCAGAAAATAAGTACCAGACTATAGTATCCCATAAAAATGGGGTAGACCTTCACATCTGTGCCGCGACCAACCTAGCAACAAAAAAGCAACGTCATATCATGGCCCCCGTTGTCCCATGCAGTGTTTGTCTAACAAACTTTTCAGCTACTATCATACTCACCCTGTATAAAACTGTTTATTGATGTACGCAACAAACCCATAACAGATAACACGTTAGTAGTGTTTCTGATTCGTGTTGTGTTGGATATGAGCTGTTCTTGGAAGTTCAGCTCTCTCCAAAAAAATAATACGGTGCCATGACAACTCCCGTTCATAGGTGGTCTTTCCTGCGTCAGTTTTCCCAACGTGCCATAAGATTAATAGTCACCAAGTTTGATTTTCTGTACCGGGAGGCTATAATTAAAGTGCAGCTACTCACAAAGGTCCTCTGTGGGCTGTAATTATCGCATGATAGCGAAACTTGATAGATATGCTAATGCGTCAATGCAGATCCGATTTACGCTGGAAAAAAAGTTCCAATTCTGGACACCAGGTGCAAATATGGCGCTGCACAGCATCTCGTCGTCGACGTCACGGGTGTTTACAATGAACAGACTGCGTAAGTGGCGGTTAATAATAAAATCAACATTTTAGCTTTGTCACTTGTTTGACCTTTCCCGCCCACGTCCCGTCCATTACATAAGGAAACATTTCTATAGCTCTTTCTTGCTATCGCAGTGCCAGTCCTGCACTGGTGGCCAAAGTTAGAACCAATTTTATTCCAGCATAAACCGGTTCCCCATTAACGCATTAGACTACTTACCAAGTTTTCCTGCCATACGATAATTACACCTCACACTGGATATCTGTAAGTAACTGTACTTTTAATTATAAACACCAGGTACTTTCTACATGTCTTTGTAACGGGATATAAGTTTGTCATAAAACGATTGCAGCGTTAGTAACAGAACAAGAAGTTAGAAATGTGGTGTTGAAGTGAAGGAGACTGTTGGGCAATGGAGGCTGCCACATTGCGTATTTCTTGATTCAATCATTGGTGGTAAGCGGACAGACGTCTCCGATGTAGAATCTCTCTACGACACTTTTCGAAGCTCAAAATTAGCTACCTTCACGATGTGTATGCAAATGAAGTCACTATTTTCGCGACTGACGAATCGCCGTGGTAAATCGACACCAATTACGGAAACAGATATCGCCTGTAAGTAAATCGACACCAATTACGGAAACAGATATCGCCTGTAAGACGCTGCGGTTCACGAGGAAACTACCGAGTCTTGTTTTGATACAATCGATTCATCACTTGGGCTTATTTACATATCTTCACTTCAAACTGAAAAGCGTGAACACTGTCTTGCAGCTCCTAAAGCCTGGTTTATTGAATCATGTACGTCTGCTGTTACCTCGTTATTCGTTTCGATATGTCGCCTAATGAGACAAGTGTTGGCTAAAAACTGCGGAGCACCGTCCGTCGAATGGGCCCGCAGCTGCGACGTGGCGTTGTCATTGCCAAGGTCGGTGGGCCGGTGTTATTAGCACAGTTTTGAGCAAGTGGGGCCCCTGGCGGGCTACGGCTGGGCCACGCTGCACTCCGTCTCACTTTAAACGCGTCCCCAGTACAGATCCGTCTGTGTCGAAGAGCGGCGCGTCTGGCGGTTCTTGATGAGGTAAGCAGTTGTTTGTACAATGAAATGTTCATCACCATCTTTCGAATGATGGGCAGCACTCCATCTGGATCTATTAGAAACCCATTTCTTCATTTGGGAAGAATTAGAGACTCCTGCTTTACGTATAATTTATTTGTAAAAAAAGATTCGCAGTCTTCCTCTGGTTATCTTCCCATGTCAATGCTTCAAGAGATTTCATTTCATTTTCCTCTGTTGTCCATGTTTCAAAAACATACAATGTCATGCTTTAAATGCAGCTCCTAACCACCTTTCTTTTTACTTCAGTACTTACGTTGTGTGAACAAAGCATTTTTTTTTTTTTTTACTCATGAAAATTGGCATTATTTCTCCAATTCTTTGTTTTGTATTTTCTTTGCGTCTTATGTGTTCAGTTATGACATTTCCTAAATATCTGTATTCTTTTGCTCGTTTTCTTTTATTCTAATTTAAATGTTTGCTTCTTCTGATTCTTTCCAGCAAACGACTGTTTCTGTTCTTTTAGTTAATTGTCGTTTTGTATTCATCCCTTACTATTATAGTACTGTATCCATAACCCTAAGATTCTTTGTGGAGATTTCTCCCTTGTGGATCTATACCATCCGCAAAAGGACCTATGTCATCCGAAAACCTATCTAACGTCTTTAAGAGTTAAACTTATTTTGGTGTATTTCGTATCTTTGCTACTGCTGTTTGTTCTTTCTACAGTTCTATAATTGTCCTGTATCTGTAGTCTAGTTTAATCATTTTTAGATATTCCATTTTCTTATTCAACTTGACGTGTCTAATGCTTTCCTTGTGCCTACAAAAACTATGTGAATTTTTCTGTTGATCCTAAAGCTTTCTCCAGTTGTAATGCGAACACATAAGATAGCGTCTTTTGGAATCTGCCTTCATGAAACACAAATTGCAATATATATGTGTCCTCGAGTGTTATCCTTATTATTTATATTTTATTTCTCCGGTCATTAAGATTTTCCCTATATGTATTATTCTACAAACACAGGAAACTATATCTGCAAGTTTTCGGCAGTGAAAGCATTTCCTATTTACATTCCTCAAAAATTTTAAGGTGTTAAATGATGTTTGCTCCACTCCTGGATTTTTAAACATTTGTCTTGATACTGATCCTTCTAAGGTGTACTCTAATATTTCACGTACTTCACACCATTTTGCTGTCAAATTGGTGAATGATTTTTCCATTGTTTCTTATATTCCGAATGACTCATATGTTTATTTTGTTAAAGCTACAACAATCTGTAGTAGACAATGTAATGTTATTGTGCTCTTCAGTCCAGAGACTGTTTTGATGCAGCTCCCCATACTACTCTATCCTGTGCAAGCTTTTTCATCTCCCAGTACCTACTGCAACCTACATCCTTCTGAATCTGCTTACTGTATTCATCTCTTGGTATCCCTCTACGTTTTTTACCCTCCACCCTGCCTTACAATACTAAATTGGTGATCCCTTGCTGCCTCAGAACATGTCCTATCAACCGATCGCTTTTTCTAGTCAAGTTGTGCCACAAATTTCTCTTCTCCCCAATTCTATTCAATACTTCCTCACTAGTTATGTGGTCTACCCATCTAATCTTCAGCATTCTTCTGTAACACTACATTTCGAAAGCTTCTATTCTCTTCTTGTCTAAGCTATTTATCATCCACGTTTCACTTCCATACATGGCTACCCTCCACACAAATACTTTCAAAAACGACATCCTGACACTTAAATCTATGCTCGATGTTAACAAATTTCTCTTCTTCAAAAATGCATTCCTTGCCATTGCCAGTCTGCATTTTATACCCTCTTTAATTCGACCATCATCAGTTACTTTGCTCCCCAAATAGCAAAACTCCTTTACTACTTTAAGTGTCTCATTTCCTAATCTAATTCGCTCAGCATCACCTGATTTAATTCGACTACATTCCATTATCGTCGTTTTGCTTCATCTTATATCCTCCTTTCAAGACACTGTCCATTCCGTTCAACTGCTCTTCCAGGTCTTTTGCTGTCTCTGACAGAATTACAATGTCATCGGCGGACCTCAAAGTTTTTATTTCTTCTCCATGGGTTTTAATTCCTACTCCGAATTTTTCTTTTGTTTCCTTTACTGCTTGCTCAATATACAGATTGAATGACATCGGGGAGAGGCTACAACCCTGCCTCACTCCCTTCCCAACCACTGCTTCCCTTTCATGCTCCTCGACTCCTACAACTGCCATCTGGTTTCTGTGCAAATTGTAAACAGCCTTTCGCTCCCTGTATTTTACCCCTGCCACCTTCAGAATTTGAGAGAGAGTATTCCAGTCAACATTGTCAAAAGCTTTCTCTAAATCTACAAATGCTAGAAACATAGGTTTGCCTTTCCTTGATCTATTTTCTAAGATAAGTCGTAGGATCAGTATTGCCTCACGTGTTCCAACATTTCTACGGAATCCAAAATGATGTTCTCCGAGGTCGGCTTCTACCAGTTTTTCCATTCGTCTGTAAAGAATTCGTGTTAGTATTTTGCAGCCGTGACCTATTAAACTGATAGTTCGGTAATTTTCACATCTGTCAACACCTACTTTCTTTGGGATATTGTAATATGCAAAGTTTATTTAAAACATTTTCGAATACTGCGAAACGGTTACCAATGTTGACACATTGGCATCAGTATGCTGATACAAGTTTTTAAGATAACATCAACGGTTACACGATGCTTCTATCATCGTAAAACCTGTACATGCTCTACAGTGATGTAAGAAATGTTGAAATATTTAATGGGAAATAAAGTGTGTTAGCTTGTTATCGTAGCATAATGGACAGTTTGTGGTGGTAAAAAATGAATAGATGTACATTCCTGCTTGATAGTCGGTCTTCAAGAAATGAAGCAGACATTGTTTTCGATACTTAAATAAGTGAAAAGGAACAAAGTCAGGTAGCTAAACTGCAGTTTGCTTGTTACTGCTTCTAGTGCCACACATCATTTGTAACCGGGGATGCCAACGATACATCGAAGTTTTGGAAACATCGAGGTTTATATCGATGTTTTGAATGGTGGTATAACGTCGATGCATCGACGACAATAGTCAGGAAACATCGACATCGTCCAACAACAGACCATTAGTCCTTTCATGGATGCTCAGCCA
Organism: Schistocerca americana; assembly: GCF_021461395.2. NCBI lineage: Eukaryota > Metazoa > Arthropoda > Insecta > Orthoptera > Acrididae > Schistocerca > Schistocerca americana. The sequence continues at coordinate 316,747,535 of NC_060124.1, forward strand.
TCGACAAGTCAAGTCTCGTAATTCGTGCAGTACGACATTTACTGCTGTCCTCTTGAGCTTTGCACTTCGGAAGTAGCAGGTAAGTAAAACATGAAGTTCCAATATTTTTATTTACTTGAAATGGTGTCAACTGAATTATATGCTGCAATCACTGGATATTATGGCTAGACTGGCTGGAGCAACTCTCCAGTGCTAGACTAATAGCGAAAATATTCACCATTTATTGACAAAGCTGGACTAAGCTTCTGCTTAGTACTCAGTCAATTGCGGTTCAAATGTTTAAATAAATAATGCATACAAAATAAAGACTTACTGTAAGTGATTATCATTGTCGGATTCCCGTACCTGTGTGTGTGCTCGATTCCCATATCTGTGTGTGCTTGTGCGTCGTAACATTTGATGACATTGCGATAGTTCGTTAACGAGTCCATCATGTATGTATCACTTCAATAAACAGAGAGAATATCACATCCATCAAACCCAGCTCTTTGACAATATGGTCCAGCATTTGTGATGACATGCCAGTTTCCCTTTAGCCAGAAAAATCAATTGCCAATACATTGTAGGATATTGTCGTCCATGGTTTGATTAAACACTTGCAACCTAATGTTGATGATTTCATACACAAATAAAAATGAAATTTTACCAGGTAGTTGGGTGAAAGTCTAGAGCTTGTGTCGAATTTTAGTAGTATTTTATTTGGATTGATGGTAATTTCAAAGTTGTAGAACATAGGCGTATCTGTATCTGGGTTTAATTTGGAGGGGGAAGGGGGTTCAAAAAATGGGCATCTTAAAAAGTGGATTTCTAGTAGATCACATAACAGCCTTTAATTATATACAAGATTTTTAACTTATTATTGATCTTTTGCCGATTAATTATTAATATTCACATCTAGCAGAAATCAGTCGGGTAAATGCATTGGTGGCATCTCCATAGAGATGCGTTTTTGTATTACAGAATCCGTTGTTTGGAGATGGAATTAAACATTTCCGCATACACGCTAGGAATCTACATGTTACCAGCAAACTGTGTAATAAGAGAGAGTAAAGTCTGAGTGCGATATTATGGCCCGTGTGCTCAGTGGCGTGCAAATATGGGGGAACCAGCACAATGACCGGCGCAGGGATAGGAAACGTATGGGGAAAACAATTTCCATCTTGCTCTCTGCTAACAACAGACGAAATGTTTCCATTTCGTACTGATCATCTGCTTTGATAGAAATGCTGGACGAAAATAATATTTTTCGTGGGACGATTACGTTCTTACAGTAGTGACGAAAATGAAATTAAGTTGTCTTATAAAACTGTTAGATTACAAAGAGTGGCAGTGCCTGAATACGATGTTAACTGACTTCTTCCGACACACACCGATTAAAACTACGGTCGTGATGCGGCTACGTCTCACCAAGGCTGTACTGAGAGAAGTATGACCGCCAAAAATTGTTGGCGTATTTCCCTCGCGCTCCACGCAGTCGAGAATAACCGTTCAGTTTAAAAACAAAATAATGTAACAACTAGTAAGCAGGCTCGACAACTTAGAACGTTGCTCCATTCTGGCAGTTTCGGCAAGTCTTGATCCAAGACTCAAGTTCATCGACTTCAAAGATGCCATCTCTAAATCAAAGGTAATTGCACATTTACCGAACTTGAATGTACCTATAATGAAGAACGCCACATCAGATGAGTCGCGTAAAGAAGATTTAGATTCTGACATCTGGAAATACGACAAGTAGTTGGCACACAAAAACGTGAAAAATAAGCCATCAACGTCCGCTGGAAACATCAGTGAAACTGAAGTTCAGGTGTACCTGTCGTTTCCCGTTACACCAATAAAAGGAGACAGTATTGAAATCTGGGAGAACATGAAATCACTTTTCGCAAAAATTGCGAACGTGTATCTTCCCACCTTCGCCCCGTCTATGCCAAGCAACCATCACCCACGTAAGAAACAGACTTCTAGGGAGTAGATTATCCATGCTTCTTTTCCCTAAATTCTGTGTCAAAATTGTTAAATTAAAAAATTGTTTTGATCATAACAAATGAATTTTCCTCATAAGATCCATTTTATTTAGTTTCGTAATTGATTAGACAGTATCATTGCGCCTGGTGTAAGTTAAAGTCAGGAAAGGTGTAGGAGGCTTGTAAGTAGGCTGTTTATGCTTTCTTATTGGCAACGTTACGTAGCGCTCTGTAGGAAAGTCACTGGCTGTGCTGTGTGCAGTCTGTGGCTAGTTTTCATTGTTGTCTGCCATTGTAGAGTTGGGCAGCTGCATGTGAACAGCGCGTAGCGTTGCGTAGTTGGAGGTGTCGTAATTGATTAGTCAGTATCATTGCCCCTGGTGTAAGTTAAAGTCAAGAAAGGTGTAGGAGGGTTTGTGAAGAAATAGCTGACTGTCACTATTTCCTTGGGGTTTTAAGACATCTCTGACCTCAAAGTCACCTTCCTTACTGTATTACTTAAAAATAAAATCATTTCAGTGTGCTTTTCCTAATGTTTCTAAAATATATCGAAACATTGGAAAAACGTCGTTGAATCGTTTTTAAGAGCAATGTGTTTCTGATGTCGATGCTTGTCTGTATGTACATCGATGACGCAACATCGATGTTTGTGAGAACGATGTTGCAACTGTGTTTGTAACCCACGCGATTAACGTTAACGTTAATGAGGGGATTGGTGGAACATAATTTTATGCTTGCGATTGCACAACTAATCCTCCTCCAATACATGAATTAAATATTCATAAACTGAATAATACATGAATATATTCGTGCTGTATTCACCATCCGAGTAACACCATTTTTGTGTTTCTGTTTCCAATGTTCAATTAGCTGGATTACAAATCCATGCGGAAGATAGTAAGTTATTGCTGATCGTCTTCGAAAGCAAGACAAAACAGAATTGTTTTAACAAACAGTGGCGGTTTGTGATACAGATAGTGTCTGATAAAATAGAAATAAATTGTAAAATGCAATTAAAGGTATCTAAATAAATCTAGATCATACTACGATCTGGATGCATCTATAATGAAAACAATGCATTGAGACTTAGGAAATAATTTTCGCGCAGATCCTTAAAGGTGAAGTGGAAGTTGTGTATTTGAAGAGTACACTTTCTGTTGAAGTCAGCTCACGAATAGTGCGAGAAAATTGTGAAAAGAAATTAGCGCCGAGAACTATATCGGAATACTTACGTTTCCGAACTGTGCTGTAAAATTAACGTTAGCTCGTTGCCTGATCTGCCCCTGTGTTTTAAATTGCTATCTGCAAGCAGTTATTGGTTTAAAACTGTGAAATATGGATATAAAAGCTATGGCTATATATTTCTGTCACAAAGTATGCCATGGTAATGACTAGTCTCAGAAAACCTTCATTATGAGGATACGAGATGGAATGCTTACCCTAAGCTCCGATATTATTGACGATAGAGCCAAGGAGCAAAACCATAGGCCAAGTGTGGCAACAGCAGTGAGATAGGTAACAAACGTTAATTGACAATGAGTTCTGTATTTATTTCGCTCACATATATTTGTCTGGTAATGGGTCTGGAGATTACTGAGGTAAAACTACACTTCGTGGGTTTCCTGTTTCCTCTTTACCTGCTGTGCTGGAACGAGGACATCCTTCCTTAACAATGACAATACGCAGGTCACGTACCAGTCATTTATTTTGCTCAGAAATGCTTCCGTAGTTTATACATATATGCCACTAAAATGCTGTTTGGTAGATTTCCTCTTTTTTTTAGTTCTCTTGGGTTGAAGTCCGGTTGCTTTCTTTTCAGAATCATTGATTAGCTACAATATCACGCCATTCTTTCATTATCATCGCTATAATACTACTGATACGAATTTTATCGCACATCTGTTATAGTGAGAACGCATCATTAGCTTGTTTATTCTATTTTTTATTGAGCTGAATATTATGCTTTTCGTTACTATCATCTATCACGATGTATGGGAATTAATGGTAGTCGAACCCAATAGTCCAGTATATCCTAATGTTCCATTTCGTTTGCCGCTGCAGGCTAACGATTATGATACAATGTGCTATCGTCAACCGGTAAATTTTAGTATTTGTGTGAAACTGAAATAAACAATCGTAACCATCAGGTGTCGTTTTTAGCTGTTGGAAATGTAAACAGAGTTTGTGAATAGCATGCAGCGTGCCTGACGAAGCATAAATCTACTGCGTCGCAACATTTGCGACTCAGGTAGTCTTAGTCTTTCAGTTAAGTCGTAGTAGTAGGGTAGGGTACACCACATAATCAGCATTTTTCACGGAGGTAATACACATATTGGAAAATTATCCAGTAGCACATAATCTAGCGTTACGCATTACTTCACATATGTTTATCGGCAGACTGCAGCACATGTCTTCAGTTGCTGAATGTTAATTAATAACATGTTCATTAACTTTTGTCAACAAATATTTATTGTTCGCTGCAGAGCACTTCCGAGACATTGCTATAGAAACTAATGAAGTCTTTATTCATTAAATTTTCCGTACTCTTCCATAGCGTCAGGATCTTTTTATGCTTTGTTAATTTCTTCAGTGCATTACGCCAGCTTATATCTAAGGTAGAATTTCTTTGGTGGACTGCATTCAACCATGTTGCCGATTTCTGTCGTTGGAGGAGATTGAAGGAGCTGAAAAATGTAGCTACAAGCTTCTGACTGTGTGAAATTAACGTGAAATTAACAGTCAACTTGATTGTTTTCAAAATGTAGTCAAAATGTATTATGTTTTTAGGTAAGTGTGCGCTTTCTTTGGTTGTTACGATGTGTTTGTTTTCTCATAATTTCTTGTTGTCGTCGAAGGCATACTCGAAAGCCCTTTCTTAGTATAAATACGCTGCTTTGTGTTTCATTCGTATAGTAGCATGATTTTACGTTATGTGCAATAACGAAGGAATGTTTTCGCCTTTTCTGCCCGTACTACGAGGTTATTATCATGTAATTACCATTTAACTGAAATTGACTGTTAGAGACCCGAGTATTCCGTATTTCTGTTAATACAATATATTTATTTCAGCACTGCACCAGCATAGGGCAGGGCATTACATTTAGCGGTAAAAAAATGGTAAGATGCTTAACTATTAAATGTGAATCGTTGTTAAAAATTTTTTTATTCAGGAAGTTTTACAGAAAGTGCATTGAGTCACTGTAAAGTGACCAGACGTCCCGATTTGACCAGAGCAGTTCCGATTTTTGAAATCCAGTCCCCTTTTTTCAATCGGTTTCTATCAGGACGCCTAAATGTTCTGGTTTTTAGAAATCAAATTCAGTTCCATCAGTTCAGTTCGGTCATGTGAGGTTTCAGCATATAACATTTTATATTTCTAGCATTGTAAAAGTATCTGTATTTTATTTCAATATCGGATCCCTAATCTAACATGCCATTACGCGCCGTATTGTGAAATGCGTTCACGCGGTCTACTTGATGATGCTTTCCAGTTCGAGATCTTCAAGCTCTGAAACTGGTGCCAGCTACTGAGAGAGCTTTGTAGTTCCATGGATCACTAAAATTATATTCTTTGAGCGAAGAAAAGTGCCCAACGATATTAAAGACATTTTTTCAAAACTCGTGTTCTGAAGTTTCTGAAGTTCTTGTGTTTTTACCTAATCAGCCATGGACGGATCATTTTAATGCCATTACAGACAACAGATTAGTTCTTTTAAACTACGTATGTACGTGGGATGAGATATAAAAATACTAAGAGTCTCTTCTAAATGTGTTACGAAACTGCAAAATTAATTATGATGGCTTGTTTCAAGAGTGTGTTAATACGCAGCAGTTTGTCATACCTTAGCAAACAGAGAAATGGCGGACAGAAACCATTGTCACAGATAAGCGTTGGGCACAAACGTTTCAGCACTTGAGCTCCAAATGTATACCTTATGAAAATATTTCAAAGATTGTGGAATTTGTGTTCATTCCGGTACAAATGCAGCAGTCCAGCGTGTCCTTTCTTTGATGAGTAAAATAAGCACATCTGAGGAAACTCAAATGAAAGTAGAGACTTTGAAAGCTAACTTGTAATACAGTTATTTGGCATTCTGTGACTTCCTGAACTTAATAGGAAGAAAACATCTGCTAAATTAAATTTCTTCATCACAGATGTATGGGAGCATCAACACCGTAGCGTGTAGTTACATCAGCAAGTGTTGAGTTCTGGTTACTAACTTTTAAAATATATGTGTCTCGTAATTAGCCAATAAGTACAAATGTGCCTATGTTACAGATTATGTTTGTTATATTATTAGTTCGTTGCAAACTTTAATAATATATAACAATTACAGAGCGTTCCGAGCAGTTACAAAACTGGACGCAGCTTCGGCACCCAGAAATATGGTCACCCTAATAAATGGGGGTATTCGTTGGCCTAATCATACCATTGAACAGCACTAGAATTAAAATCTTGGGCCAGCATAGGATTTGGCGATAGCTGAAAAGTACTATGCTCGGGCTTGAACTTGGCGTCTGCCACCCTATGTTCCGAATCGGCAGAAATCTGACGTTTTGAGGTGGATAGTTTTGAGGCCGGTTGCGTTCTGTGTTCGTGCGTTTCTAAACTTTAAGCTCGAAAAATTTTTGACGCCAATTTTGAATACTGTTTCATTTTTCTGTCATATAACAAGTGACAATAATTGTCACTATTGGAATATCATTGTACATTATGTTATTATATAAAACGATTTTAGTTACGATTAAATAAAATATTGAAGTATTGGCTAACGCCACACTTTACTTTTGCTTTGGTAAACTTCGGCAATGAAGCTCAAAGCTCATCTTTGGTGCCTGCAAAGGGAGGTCTGCGGTAGTATAATGACCGTGACAGAGCTTCCAACATCTTCTCTAAAATCCACGTAGTTGCTCAACATGCTGCGTCGTGGCCAGTGAAGAGGTAGTATTATGATGACTGTAGAGTCCACTTTATCGGCGACAAAAATTACTGAAGTCAAGACTTTGTGAATTGCTGCGCTATAATGTTAATGAGATAACTTCTTTGCGGAAGAATGAGGGACCCGAGCGCAGATCTCTCAGTGCCAGATTTGAAACAACTGAATTCCTTCTCAGGACGTATTTTGATTTTTTTGAACAAAGATGTTATCGCTTTCGGAATATTATGGATAGTACAGTGCATGAAATGTGCACGTTAGTGAAATGAAATGTGCATGTGAGTTAAATGAATGTTAAGTTTCCTCTGGGCAAATAGCGACCAGTTTTGATAACATAAAAGGAAGGCAATTGACAGACAGTGTGAGAAATACGTAATACATTCTACTGACGATACTTACAGGTTATAAAGTGTAACGTCTTTGTTAAATATCATCACAATCATTAATATCTCGTATTTGACATCGATTACTAGATAAAAGCCGCCCTTACACTTATTTCAATTCACTACCATCGCAAAGGATAAGCATCCATACTAATCCTGCATGTTTTTTAATGTTATCTGTCCATCTGTCATTAGATCGTGGTCTCTTTCTTTCGGTATCTCTTGCAATTCAGCAGAATACCTCCTTGGTCTATCTACCATACATCCATCTGGCTACATTTCCCGCTGACCTCCATTTCGTTTCCATTAAGGCCATAATTACGTCTCCCACTCCAGTCCGTTGTCTGAGATATGTCCTAGTTTTTCTGTCTTTCCCAGTATGAATCTCTGAATTTTTCGCTGAGGAATCCTCAAATGCTTTTCGCGTTTAAAGTCACTGCTCAAGTCAAAACTAGCGAAACAAGGACGTTTTCAAAACTTCCTGCTTCAAACAAATTGGAGGCTTATTATTGAAAGCCCTTTTCAGTTTACCACAAGTTCTCCAAGCCATTCTTTTTACTCTCGTTCCGTTTATTTCATGCGGTAGTTGTCAAGTGCCCCAAAACAGAAAACTCATGAGTTATTTATAATACATATTGTGGATGACGAACTGCAAGTGATTTAAGTTGGCATTTTATGAAGTTTTCTAATGAGCTGGTAAGATTTGATTGTACCATTTACTAGCCTTCTAGCCACTGCAGGTTATCATCAGGTGAGTATATTTATTACAGGAATATTATTTGTGGGACCATGTGCATCTAGACGCTAGGAGACGTGGTGCTGAAGGCATAGAATTTCGATCATGTACATTTTAGCCAGCTTACACACTTTCGATAATGCGTATTTTGACCAGCTTACACGCCAGTGCGCGCAGGCACTGCAGAAACAATCACGGGATGTCAGCACAAAATTTTTGAGGGTGTACCAAAATGTGAGTTCTAGCATTCTCTTACTCCCTGTATGTTCAGTCTCTGTTTACTGTAAAATTAAGTGTGCCAAAATCCCGTAAGTGTGTGTGCGTGTGTATGTGTGTGTGTGTTATTTCACTTTTTTTTTCGCTAACACAACAACCGTGATGCTAGTTGCACAAGATCCAGAAAATATTCATGTAATACTTACAGCTGATGCCTGCAGTGGCTAGAAAACTACTTACTTGTACAATGAACCGTCATATTCAAAACAAGACTGGTTTCGTGTCAGACCTACGCAAACCGCTAATCAAACTGTGTGAATGTATTTTTAGTTTAGACTGTTCCCTTTCGATGTTTCACTGTAAATTATTTTAGTCTCGTTATAATTAAATTATTTTAGTCTCGTTATAATTGATTTTATTGTTTGCTTCTACTCGATGTGAAATTTGTCTGCACTAGATGCAAATAGCGCAATATCATCAGCAAGACTAAGCTGATTTCCTCGGGCATGGGTGTGTGGGTCGTCCTTAGCGTAAGTTAGTTTTAGTTAGATTAAGTAGTTTCTAAGCTTAGGGACCGATGACCTCAGCAGTTTGGTCCCATAAGACCTTACCACAAATTTTAAAAAAAAAAAAAAAAAAAAAAAAAAAAAAGTTCAAATGGCTCTGAGCACTATGGGACTTAACATCTTAGGTCATCAGTCCCCTAGAACTTACAACTACTTAAACCTAACTAACCTAATGACATCACACACATCAATGCCCGAGGCAGGATTCGAAGCTGCGACCGTAGCAGTCACGCGGTTCCGGACTGAAGCGCCTAGAACCGCTCGGCCACCCCGGGCCGGCACGTATTTTCAAACTTAGCTGATTTGGTTATGTTCAATTTGCACGCATACCGTCGTTATCCTATTGACTATATGAAGGAGGGTATAAAAACTTCCTAAACGGTTGCCGAAAATAATTTCCTTGATATGTAATCTCCTCGCTCGAATTCTCCTGTGGTGTTAATGCCTGACTAATTGATGGAGTCTGGTGGAAGCAGTAGTATCTGCGTATATATTCTTCAGTATTCTAATACAGTTTGAAAAAGTGAACTGAACCAACTAATACCGGTTGTAGGTTTCGTCCGCATACGTGTGGAAACGTAGATCAAAATAATGGGAATTTTTTTGCTCCTGTGTATTTTTTTGAGATATAGGTTGTGGTGGCTGGCTGAGATACAGCGTAGCTCAAAGTCGAGGTTAGGTTGGATGGTGACATACCGATTGTGAGTTCGTTGAGCCAACGAATGTGAATAAAAACACGTATTTATTTCGTCTGGTCTGCTTTCAAACGATTTGTGAGAACCTCTCCAATTTATTAACTCACAGCTCATGACCAAACGTTCATAAGCACATGAAAAGAAAGAACGTTCGAATCGCGGACGTGTGTGTTACATGCAGAGTTTCTTGTAGTACGCGATGAAAAATGGTGCCGTAAATTTTGTACATGAATTGCTGTGAATTTTTTGTAGGTGACTAAATTATCAGAAAAAATGTAATTGATGGTTCTTTTGTGTGACTCATTAATAGCGTACAACCAATGTTGGAATTACCGTAGCATTTTGTAAAATCATAAAATTCTCGGTTTACCTAAGGAAGTAGAAATACGTAGCCTTTATCAAATGCAAATTAATTCGTAGTATCGCTGTTTTTGTAGCTCAAAATAAAAGGGCTTTGGTTCCAGCATTGATTGCACTTGTAAATATTCTTAATTGCCAATCATTCGCAGAGACGTCACGTAATTATTACATTTTCTGAAATTTCAGTTGCAATTTTTTCTAGAACAGTTGGCCAAGTCTTTTCTGGGTCGACGTTTCATCAGTGCTTTGGATTTAGTGGAAAACCCACGTTCCTGCTGCTATAAACACATCTGTTCTGTTCGTTCTGCATCACACCAGGTGGTACTTAAAATTAAGTATTAAAAGAAATCCACCTCAGGATTATTAAGTAGCCAACTGACACAAGATCGAAGATAACGATGTGACAACAAGGAAACTTGGAAGTTGCTTAGTGAATCGATGAGTTGAAAACAGATTATGTGCACATTTTTCCCCTTTTTGCGTTTAAAAATTCGATAAATGTGAAAGATGATAACAACTACGTTGTTTTGTTTTCATCTTTTACATTTATTTATGTACAAGAGAACATTAAATACCTAATATACGGATGAGGCGACGACATATAAAGATATCAAATATTTTTTTGGCTGAAGCACAGTTTTGCATCAGTTCCACTTGATAATGACCACACGATCGAAATTTAAAAAATGGATTGTATAAACAAACTTGCGAACCCGGAAATGCTTCGTAATTGCTACACATGTATGGGTGATGGATATACGTCTTAACCAGGGGTATCCCTGGGAATTGTGTCAGAACTTAAATTTTGGCCCCTCGTTGCGACATCGTCCACTTTGAAAGCATGGAACTCGAAATTATAATAAATCATAACACGAATGAAAAAGATCTCGGAAAGCTCTTACCGATTTACTTTAAATTTTCACTTAATACTCTTAAAAACATTCAGGTGGATGCAGGCTACATTTTTTTAATGACAATGTACAAGATGTGTGTTAAAACAGAGTGCGAGAAAGAACAGAAAAGTTCGTGAGAGTTTATTAACACAGTTTTGTTTATGGCTTACTGGCTAATGACAAGAATACCACTACGCAATCTGAATCGTCGTTAACTTCGTAATGCTACCTGTTTGCAGATTAAAACTACGCAAAATAATGTCATTGAAGATACTACCCTCACAGGTCCATTAGCTGAAGATATATTCCTCATAGCAGTATACCAATTGTAACAACCGATTTACTCATTAAATTTAAGCTATCGCAGTTAAAATCGCCTTCGAGGAAGCAAACGAAACTGCACGTTCTCAAAGCACAGCATTTTCTTGGTTTTATCATAAAATTGTACAGTGTTGTTTTTAAAATACATAGCCTATGTATATACGAATGTTTGTTAGACTATCGAGCGAAACTCTGAAGCAAATCGGTCAGGAGCTTTACGAGATTTTTGCTAACAACGTTTCACCTTTATATTTTAATACAGATAATGTTTCAGCCAAGGGAGGCCAGAATGTCATTTAAAAAGCCAAATAGATCCTCCGTTTCTTCTCCATTCTTCTATACATTATTCTCGTCAGTTACGACATTGCTCTCTCCGGAATTGTGTGGATAATATGGTATGTCTCCCGTGTCAATGAACCTGAGTAGACGTTTGGTTTCCATTTCCTCCAATGATTTTAGAAATTTCGGTGGAATATTATCTGTCCCTTGAGCCTAGTAACCACGAAAATCATAGATTCGATATTGATACCTTTTGTTATCGAGTATTTTGCATGCCGTAGCTTCTTCCCTTCATTCATATGGGTGGTATGGTTATGTTACCCCATCAGTATTTTTATGCAAATAATACAAATGAGTCATGTATATACCAAATTTGATTACAGTTGATCCATACCTTCCTGTCTCTTTTCTCACCCGCACAATACTTCTTTCCAGATAGTGATGTGTACCAAGTTTGGTTGAAATCGATCCTGCGGATCAGAAGAAGATGTGGAATGTAAGTACATGCATACACACATACATACTATACTTTTGATAAATACCGTAAGCAGATTTTTTATGTCGACCCCGTCTTCATTCCTTACTCGATCAGTCCAACTGACTAACAGATCCTTTTGTATCTCCTGAAAAGTTACTTCTAATAAATGTCATCGTTTTCCAAAGTTATTTGTCCAATTAATATGTGCGCACGGAGTAGTGCATTGTGCAGAAATTTCAGTTAAAAGATTTGTTTTCAACTGTCTCGCTGCATAAGAACGTCGCTTTTGTAAGCAGAGGCTAGGCTAAGATTCTGCGCAGCTTAGCGCTTAAGTGTTCTGAAAGCTGAGAACCCCGAAGTAAATTATAAGGTAATCTCCTTAAATGCATAATAAGAAGCGTGGGCATCACTGTTGTAAAACTGGCCGGAAAACGTGCGTAAAAAAAAGCTGTTTCGGGTAGAGGTAATTTAGAGTGGACATCTCCACAAACGTTAGGACACGTATAAAATTTCGTCACACAGTCACATATATTCAGACATAACGGTAATGGTATCATTATTTTGGAGGTCGAAAACAGCCATCATTACGTTGAAACTTGATTTCTGACCACAGCCCGTGGCAAATGTATTACAAAAACTCAGTGGCAAAAGACGGACGATGTTTGTTCTTACCTAAATGATAAACGTAATGAAGTGTCAGCTGAGGAAAATTGGCTACAAATATTAACAATAAAAGAACATGTTTTAATAGCGTTCGTTGTTGCACCTTAAGAGTACTTGCGTAGCAACTGGGTCTTTCTTTCATATTTTTGATTATGTGTTTTTCTTCTCATTGTCTCCTCGCAGGACTTTTCAGTCCTTACTCGATCAATTTGTCTTATCTTCAACTGATTTCTTGTAGCTCCCACAAATTAAGTTTTCAGAAAACAGACCGTTTTCCGGGTCACCTATTACATGTATAATCTATACGAAGTTTGGTTAAAGTAGTTCCAAGAGGTCTGAGTTATGCCTTGTGTCACCACTTTTCAGTTCCCATTGTCAGCCACATCAGTGCTAGGGGTATTTTACAGTCACAGTAATTTCTTCCCAGATAGAGACTGATACGTAGAAATAGCTTCAAGCCCTAAAGATATGGTGAAACGTCACCGTTTTCCCACCCCCGCCCTACCCCTCGTGGTGAAACGTCGACTGGACTGTCACCAATGAGCCAAGCCATCCCGAAAACAGAGGATTCGATACAAATATCGATTGTTAGTGAATATTTTTACACGCACAGCTTGTCAAATCCACACACCTAAGTGTGGTTGGAGTATATTACGCCCGCATTATTTTTATACAAATAATGGAATGCGCCATGTACCGGGTGATCAAAAAGTCAGTACAAATTTGAAAACTTAATAAACCACGGAATAATGTAGATAGAGAGGTAAAAATTGACACGCGTACTTGGAATTACATGGGGTTTTATTAGAACCAAAAAAAAAAGAAAACGAAGTTCACAAAATGTCCGACAGATGCGCGTCGCTTGGTGATGATCGTGTGCTCAGCCTCCACTTTCGTCATGCTTGGCCTCCCAGGTCCCCAGACCTCAGTCCGTGCGATTACTGGCATTGGGGTTACCTGAAGTCGCAAGTGTATCGTGATCAACCGACATCTATAGGGATGCTGAAAGACAACATGCGACGCCAATGCCTCTCCATAACTCCGGACATGCTTTACAGTGCTGTTTACAACATTATTACCCGACTACAGCTATTGTTGAGGAATGATGGTGGAAATATTGAGCATTTACTGTAAAGAACATCATCTTTGCTTTGTCTTACTTTGTTATGCTAATTATTGCTATTCTCATCAGATGAAGCGCCATCTGTCGAACATTTTGTGAACTTTTGTATTTTTTTGGTTCTAATAAAACCCCATGTCATTCCAAGCATGTGTGTGAATTTGTACCTCTCTATCTACATTATTCCGTGATTTATTCAGTTTTCAAATTTATACTGACTTTTTGATCACCCGGTATATATACAACTTGATTGACGTTGCTCCAGACTGTACACCCTTGCCACCCTCACACCCACAACTCTGTGAAGTATGTGATTCTTGCTTCCTTATTGATTCTTTCTAATTAGTGGTATGTATACCAAGTTTGGTTGAAATCGCCGGCCGCGGTGGTCTAGCGGTTCTAGGCGCGCAGTCCGGAACCGCGCGACTGCTACGGTCACAGGTTCGAATCCTGCCTCGGGCACGGATGTGTGTGATGTCCTTAGGTTAGTTAGGTTTAAGTAGTTCTAAGTTCTAGGGGACTGATGACCACAGTAGTTAAGTCCCATAGTGCTCAGAGCCATTTGGTTGAAATCGATCCAGCGGTACAGGACGACATATATATATAAGTATGTACATACATGTATACATACATACATACATACATGAACGGATTAGTGCGTTGTGAGGAATTTCAGTTGAGAGTTGAGGTTCCAGTCCTCTCGCTGCGTAAGAACGTCGCTTTTGTAAACAGAGGCTAGGCTCAATTTCTGCGCAGCTTACCGCTTAGTGTTTGAGAGCTGAGAGCCTACAAGTAAATTACGAGGTAATCTCCTTAAATAAATAATAAAAAAAGAGCGGACCTCCGCGTTGTAAAACGGGCCAGAGAACGCGTGTAAAAAAAAAGCCATCTCGGGTAGAGGTAAATTGGATTGGACAGTGGGTGGAGTGGTGAAAAATGCAGCGACGACATGGAGCGGCGCCGCCCCCGCGGGAGCCCCCGCATTATTGACGCGACGGCGGCGGCGGCGGAGGCGGTGGGGGCCGGGTTCGCGGACCGACGTCGGGGGCCAACCGGGGTGGCTGGTGGCCGAGGTCGAAGCCCTTGCTCCGCGCAGACAATTGCTGGCGGCTGTACACCGGGCTGGGAACCTACATTTAATCACTGGCCGTGTCCATAGAGAAGGAACTACGGCTGCTCAGTGATAGTCGAACCTCGATGTTGGGAGCTCAGACATCGATGTTTCGATATCGATACTGAAGTATTTGGAATGTAGGCACAGGAACGGACTGGCGTACAGAAGGATAGAGATTTAAATTGTCTGGCATATGCAGATGATATACGCTGTGCAGACAAATTAATGTGACCATCTGTCAAAAGCCAGACAAGCACCTTTTCCAGCGCTCACCGCTGTAAGACGAGCAGGAAGAGATTGAATGAGGTTCTTGGAGGTAACGACATGGACGTGGAGCCATACCAAATCCAGTGGCGTGACCAGCTGCGCAAGGTTTGTCGGATGAGGATCCATGGAACGAACAGCCCGATCGATGTGGTCCCTCAGATTCTCCATTGTGATTAAATTCGGGGAATTTGAAGCCAGGGGTGCAAGTTAAACTCATGCTGGTGCTCTTCCAACCACGCACATACAGTGCGAGCTGCGTCAGGCCTTGCAATGTCCTGCTATCGTACTGAGGAGAAGCAAACTGTATGCAAGGGTAGACATGGTCCCAAGGATGGATGCATTAGTGACCTGATCCACTGTGCCTTGCAGAATGACGAGATCACCCAGGGAATGCCACGAAAACATTCTCCGGGCCATAAAGCTCACTGCTCCGGCTTCGATCCTTTAGACGATTGTTACAGGGTTTGCTTTCAGACGTTTCACATCGATGGAGCACAAAAGTAATTCATCCAAAAAAACCAAGATTCGCCACTCAATGGATGTCCAGTTGCTGTACTGGCGTGTGAATTTCAGTCTTTCGCCGATGAAAAGCAGTTGGCATGGGTCCATGAAACAGGCGCCTACAGCGGAGGCCCACACGCAGCAACGTTCGTTCAAAGGTCGTTGAGGAGACACTGTTGGTGGGCCCCTGCTTCATCTCAGCGGTCAGATACTCAACAGTTGCATGTGTGTTCGCCCGCACACATCTATGCACTCGTCGTACATCTGTGGCCCGTGGTGCACCACGAATGTCTTGGCGTCGGTTTTGGATAGCGCCATTTTGCCATCATGGTATACTTTAACCACAGTAACACTCGAACAATTTACAGACTTGGCCGTCCGGAAATGCTTTCACCCTTGGTCCGAAAGCCAACTGCTCTGACCTTTTGGACGTTAGATAAACTCTTTAGATAGATCGCTCCGTTTCCGTATTACAAGAACGACTTCACTGTTACGCGCATCCCGTTCAAAATCAAATGGCTCTTAGCACTATGGTACTTAACATCTGAGGTCATCAGTCCCCTAGACTTAGAACTACTTAGACGCCGGCCGGTGTGGCCGAGCGGTTCAAGACGCTTCAGTCTGGAACCGCGCGACCGCTATGATCGCAGGTTCGAATCCTGCCTCGGACATGGATGTGTGTGATGTCTTTAGGTTAGTTAGGTTTAAGTAGTTCTAAGTTCTCGGGGACTGATGACCACGATGTTAAGTCCCATAGTGCTCAGAGCCATTTGAACCATTTTGTTGCGACCTGTCGTCTGTGAATGGTATTTGCACTTTGACATCTAACGTAGGTGGTTGTCATATTAGTATGACTGGATCGTGTAGTACTATAGAGTGAGTCAAACCATGAGTTGAAATAAATGTACGAGAAAATGGTCAATATCACACACAGACAGAAGACGGGGCTAGAGGTGAATCGAGATAAAACGAATTCATACAGTTAGGAAGAAGACAAGCGCAGGAAAAATTTCTTGAGATAGATCGCGTGACATTCAAGAACGTTTACCACTTCAGTGCTTGGGATCTTGGTTTACCAGTGACAACAGCATAGGAGTGGACATTAATGGAAGAATAGCTGTGGCGAATCAGGGAGACGCTCAGATGAAAATCAGTATCAGCCAGCACTAAGATGAGAATCCGTAACACAATGATACGTCCAGCAGCCATGTACGGTTCATAAACATAGAGCATGAAAAAAGGAAAAACTGTTAATATTTGAGAGAAGAGAAATATGAAAGATATGGGGACCGATCTTAGATAAAGATGAATGGACGTGGAGGAAGAACGATGATAGCTCTCTCCTAATGGAGTAGCGACCAGTCCTAAAGAATCCAGTGGGCGGGCCATGTAGTCCGTATGTCAGAAGAGACAGGTGGAAAAAGCGCCTGAGGGGAAACCAAACACCAGATATCCCATAGGACAGACCAAAGCGAAGGACCTTGCAGCCCTGGGGAATGAAGACACCTGGGGGAACAGTGCTGAAAACAGAAAGGAATTGGGGCAGTTTGTGGAAGCAGCGCATGGTCTGCACAGCCTATGATCGCTTGATATCATACTACATCAATATTTGGAACTACTAAGAGCGATGTTAAGTATGTAATATCGACCATACGATATTGGCAAAAAATGGTTTGAATGTTACTACAGTCGATAATACTTTCGTCCTTTGAAAAAACTATTGAGTAATATTAGAACATCCTCTATGCCAACCACCCTGTATTTCGAAAACATCGGGCTTGTGAAGCCCAATTCGTACTTCATCTCACACTGATCAAGGCAGCCAGATAGATGCAGAATTTCGTGATTTCGAAGAAGCATTTGATTCACTATCACACGTGCACTTACTATCGAAAGTACGATCATACGGGGTGTCCAGCGAAGTGTGTTACTGGATTGCGGATTTCTCAGTAGGGAGGTTGCAGCGTGTTATCGAGGATGGGAAGTCATCGACAAATGTAGAAATAACTTCGGTGTGCCCAAAGAAAGTATGTTGGGTCCCTTTCTGTTCAAGTCGTATGTTAAAAGCAATCTCAGACTTTTCGCATACGATGCAGTTATTTTTAAGAAAGAACTGTGTGAAAAAATACACAAATATGTAGTCAGATCTTTATTAGATTTCAAAGAGGTGTAAAGTTTGGCAACTTGGTTTAAATGTTCTGAAATGTAAAACTGCGCATCTGTGTCTCACCGATCTCGTAGTCATAGGATACGATGTTTCTGCGTTCTGTGAATCACGACACAAGCATTTAATAATAAATGAAAACCACAATTGAAACTAGTAACAGCTAAGGGGTGCTAACAAATTATACGTACAAAATACGAAGCATTTCACCTTTCAGTTATTCTAAACCTGTAAACGTTATTTAAAATTTTGTGAAGTGTAATGTATCACTCATGTGATAGTGAGTGGTAGTAGTAGTACTAGTAGTAGTAGAAGTAGTGGTCATGTGCTTCGGGAGCACTAAAGAACTGAAATCTGTAATTATCTTTCACCTTTCTGGTCCCAGAATATTGTCAAAACATGACCATTAGCAGTTGGAAGTACTCGCCTTGTTCACGTGACTGTGCCACGAGTCTATTGTTTGCGTCTCTTAACATTCCATGAGACTTATGTTCTATAGCACGACTTGTTGGGTAGGTATGTCAACATTTTCGTCGGTCAAGTATGTACCTTCCTCCCAGAATCTCTGAGGAAGAAAGAAATAAATGGAAAATCTACCGGCGATCACCAAGACTCACCAATAAGAACGCTACGTCAACACACACATTGCTCCACAAACAATAATATATACAATGACACTCGGAATATGGCTCAAGATTAGGACAGAAGTGGAGAAGAAAACTGCTAGCTATTTAACTAAGTGCAGGTTAGCTATCTCGTAATAAAAAATATCCATTGTTAGTATGATACAATGCAGCATTTCCCTCTGTTTGAAGCAGACTTGGCAACGTCTTTCCCTTTACATGTTTATTAAAACTGTAAATATTTATGTAATTAACCTCTTTTTCTATGGCCCTCGTGCACAGTAATATACTGACCTTAAACTAAACGAACGGAACCGTCGTGCGCTCACATACAAGGATTAAGCATGTGCCTGTTTCGTCTTCACAGAGTTTGTGTTCATCGTTTGCTTCGTCGATCTACCTCTCTGCCTCTCTTCTCGTTAGTGTCCAAACCTGAGGTTAATTTGCAGCAAGTACGCAATTTCCCTCTTCTGTCTTGCTCTTCATTTCTGCATATGTAGTGCATCCCACGCTATTCATAATCTGCTGCGTGTATGACATCCTGGTTCGGCACCGGAAATTTCTTCCTTCAATACCTCCTTCTGCTATTGTATCAATGCCGTTATTGTATCTTAAAATGTGTCCTACGAATTTGCCTCCTGTTTGGATGTGCCTCCACAGGGATCTCTCTCAGCACCTCTTTCCTTGGAAGTCGTTCATCTTTGATTTTGTTTGCATATTATTCCCACCTCTCTCCGTTCAGTTGTTTCGTCATTAACAGCACGTTGACATTTCGAATATCTACTTTCTGTATGAAATCTTTCCTTGTGCAGCCATTTACTTCCTTCGAGAAACTCATCTCAGCTGCTTGCCTTTTTGCTGTCGTTTTTCTTTATATATCCAACTCTCTCTCCCACACAATAGCAATTGTATCGTCATAATTTTATAAAATCTAATTTTTGTATCTTTTCTTTGTAATTAAGTGTTCTGTTCGTTTTACGTACACTGCTTTTGGCAAAAAAAGAGACCGTACCTGTGGTCTGTGGTCTGTTTATAAAATAATAGGAGACAAGTAGAAAGCACTAACCAAATGTAACAAAGTAACACATACCACTTCATTGGCTCGCTCAATTTTGTTTTCCTTTCGCATTTCGGCACGCGTAGCTGCAGTCTGAACGAGAATCAGGAGGACTCCCGTCCGTGGTGTATCTCGAGCTCTGCATGTCTCTACGGGTGTCTCCCCAGTCTGCCTGATTTGATTCTGGCGGCACAAATCGAATTTGGAACAGGATGCGGTGGGTATCTCTTCCAGTCCGCTGCGGCGAATGCGTCACCACAATCGATACCTCGCAGTAGTATCGAGGCGGTCGTCTCGTTCAGTATCCGTCGCTGCACACACGGACAGTGCGTCATCTCCTGGGATTTTCAGACCACAACGACGGAGGAAGGCCATCGGTAAGGATCCGGGAAAGAATGAAGGCGGGGATGCATTCAGATGGACTAAGTAGTCGGCTGAAGCAATGTTTTGAAGTTACAGCCAACAGAATTTGGCATTTTGAATCTGAGACTACACTTTCCAGATACGGTTCCAGACGTACTTCTCAGTACATCAGGATTCACTTCGGCGCAACGTCCGTTCATTTTGTTTTCATGACATTTATATTTTTTGTCTTCAATTGGCATTTGAAAATCGCCAATAGTCGTTCAGCACATTCAGTGGCTGTTAATCGCAATTCACAAAAAGTGAGTGAATGAATAAACAATTGAAACACGACGGCGCTAGAAACTATTCACAAAGTCTTTAAACCATAAATTTAAACAATATCTACACATCATGTGTGCAATATCTCTATATTAATCACAAATAAGTACAAAGAGATAGAGAGAAGTGGAAACGTCAGTCGACAGTTGGTCCATCGTGACTATTTAATATGAGAATTAATATTCCATTGCACCGTGGTCCGTCCACAGCCAAATTAAATTTTTTAATGACAGTCTGTCACACTGGCTGTAGTATCTTATATTAGAAAGTCCTTAGACTTTATCGTCTGCACTATTGCACAATTTCAGTTCTGCAGCTATTTCATGTGCGTGGTATAACCTAACAAACGGACATATTTGGCTGTACCTCACACACATGAAAATGTCTACGCACTCGATACTGTTCAATAGTGACAAAATAGTACTGCGGCAGATTATTCTTAAATTTTTTAAGAATCAGTTTTCAAATTAATTTCGGAGCGTAAACTAAAAAAATGGTTCTGAGCACTATGGGACTAAACATCTATGGTCATCAGTCCCCTAGAACTTACAACTACTTAAACCTAACTAACCTAAGGACAGCACACAACACCCAGCCATCACGAGGCAGAGAAAATCCCCGACCCCGCCGGGAATCGAACCCGGGAACCCAGGCGTGGGAAGCGAGAACGCTACCGCACGACCACGAGATGCGGGCGGAGCGTAAACTGTGGCAATGTCATGTTCTGCTTTCTGGTAGTGGTCATTTTCGTTTAACTCTATACTGAATAAATGTTACAATTACATTGAAATGTAATATTATCCATGGTAATGTTTAAAAACAGTAAGCATCAATTGAAAAAAAAGCCAGTAACAGCCAGAGATCGCGTTCCTCGTACGTTTTTGTTTTCTCGTGTATCCGTATACTGCGTCACAGAAATTGCGGTCTGTGTTAATGAGTTCGCAGTCCTGTTCCATGTGTGCTTCTGGTTTACTTTTTAGCTTACAGGGTTTATGAATGATATTGCATGAAACTGTGCCAGTAGTAGATTAAATGGATAATGAAAATTGCCCCTATCCACTTTAAAATTCCATTCAATTTGGGAATTATCGTTTTCCCATTTCTGATTTTTCCGTTACGTAGCCTATTCATCAGCAGGGAGTCTGTACCCATATTTTTATACATATAAAGGTGTATGGTGTAATATTTTGTATTGATAGTTTGCTTTTCAGATTTTTAGAAAATTCATTCAAGTCTTGTTAGTTTTAAATTCGACTGTCCAGGCAAATGTAACAAACAAATGGCTGGAACAAAATTATTAAGGTTTTCATGGCCACTTGTTGACAAACTGGATGTTGGCTTCTGTCCCGGGTTCTTCGGCCAACGTTTGTTTGATGATCTTCCTGACGTTTCCGCAACACGAGTGGCTGGAATTGTCAAAGCTTCATCCTCCATTGCTGGTGCTGGACAACCCACAGTGGATGGTGAAGCTTTGACGATGCCAATCACTCGTGCTCGTCAAACTCCAGAAAGATCAGCAAACAAACGTCTGCCGAAGAACCCGAGATAGAAGCCAACCGGTAGTGTGTCAAATGACTGGAAAATACAGATACGCTATTTATCAAGTAATTGTATCACATGTTACTAAAGCTACGCTCCTTATCAGTTTCTGCTTGTTCCAGCAAAGAATTAGAAGGAAAGTTCGAATTAAATGTCCAGTCGACGTGGAGGCCATTCAAGACATAAACAAACTCCAGCTGGACAAGGGTGGTGGAATTGTTGATGGAATAATTCTGCATTCCGCTTTAGGGATTTATGAAAACTGCGAAAAATGCAGCTATGGATAACCAAACATCGATTTACATCTTTCTGCCACAGAATAAAAATCCAATAAGCCATTTCCTCCCGTTGTAGGAAAACATATCGTTACGTAATGGTTTGTAGAGACCACTGTTTAGAATGTTTATTGAAAATGTGATGCCATAGTATTCATTTCTATTACCTCTAAACATTAAATAAAAATCGATTACGCTATTTCGCCCATAGAGAACTTAATTCAGTTGCTGTGTATAATTGTAGACAAAAGTTAACTTCTTCAGTCTTATTTTTACTAACATCCATGACACGTTTCGAGAGCTTGTACACTCATCCAGAGACGGAGTACTGCGCTGCCACTAGAAATAGTTTGTAATGTCAAAACACTTGATCGACGATCAGCCTTAGTCAACTACTGAAAATATTTTTTTCTCTCAGTATTAAACCATGTTCAAGCTTAACATATTGTGTATCATAACAATTACGATTGCGTAGTGATTTAAAAATTCGTCAGACCTTAGAGTCGGGTTCACGGATCCGCAGTTTCATAGCAACATAAGGAAATTATATTTTGTGCTAAACAAGTGATTTTTTTCAAAGACATCATTCCGCCGAGACATTATATCTGCATGAGACGTGCAAAACTGGCAACTGTTCGTGTTCTCACTTGGCCTGACAAACCGCTGTTGCCAGATACGTCGCATGATTGCCTGCTCTGGTGGTTGTTTTAAAGTCACGTGAGTAGTATTAAGGACTCATCAATTTGAAGATTTCTGTGTAGCTCTCTTTTTTGTGAAGTAATATTTTTAGATTATTCGATTATACAGTGACTGCACATTCTTGATCTTCATATGTTTTTACTAAACATTCACACAGCTATACTTGTGTTATCTCTGTTCCTTTCAATCTCACAATCAGTATCGTAATACTTTCTATACTAAAAATATTTTTATCTCCTATGGAAACACGTAAAATTATTTCATTGTACTGTAACTTCTTTGTCAAGTAATAATAATAATAGCAACAACGCTATTTCGAGGCTGCCTGTTGCTCTTCGTTCCGAGCCCGTCGCCCATCTTCTGTGGCTCAGAGTGCTTGATATACTTTAACATGACGTTGCTGGTAGTTGTCACACTGAAGACGACGCCCTTCCTCTCACACATTGGCCTATTAAAACGCTAAATTAAACAAGTAATACTGTAATTCAATAAATGAAATGTATTGGCACTGGACCATTCTTCATTAGACAATGTTAGTAAAATAGTGCCTCTCATTAATCCGTGACGCGCTCTGTGTTTTTTTCCGCAACAATATCCATAGGCAACCTTCTTTCTCAGATTCTTGCCTCGTGAAGTAACTAATGATTTTGTCTTATTTCCTGATTTTCTTTCTTTCCTTTATTTCTTCATTCTTCCATTACGTTTTTTCGTCAGTGATGAGCTTTCTGGCCCTTTCCTGAAAAGAAGTTTCTGATCTTGTTTCAAAAAGCTCACCTGGCTGAAATTACAACTTTTTTAGCGTTTATTTCTGCTGAATCTTTTTCTGGTTCCCTGAAACAGATTATTTGCGTTTTCCGATTTTTGTCGAAGTGGTGAATTAACTTTTTAGTCAGTTTTTCCGGAATCATTCGAACCACTGACCATAAAACGAAATTCTCCTTTTCCTAAGAGCATCAGCTAATTTTACATTACTTCTTGTCATCCACGTACTCCCAACTTTTCTTGAACCGCGCATTTCCTATTTCACCCCGTTGAATTGACAGACCCATGTCACTGACCTCAATTTGCCGTAGGATTTTGGAGCATATACTGTACTCGAACATTATGAATCAAAAATGGTTCAAATGGCTCTGAGCACTATGGGACTTAACATCTATGGTCATCAGTCCCCTAGAACTTAGAAATACTTAAACCTAACTAACCTAAGGACAGCACTCAACACCCAGTCATCACGAGGCAAAGAAAATCCCTGACCACGCCGGGAATCGAAACCGGGAACCCGAGCGCGGGAAGCGAGAAAGCTACCGCACGACCACGAGCTGCGGACCATTGTGATTCATCTTGAAGAAAATGACTTATTGATACATAACCAACACGGATTCAGAAAATATCGTTCTTGTGCAGCACAGCTAGCTCTTTATTCCCATGAAGTAATGAGTGCTGCTGACAAGGGATCTCAGATCGATTCCATATTCCTAGATTTCCAGAAGGCTTTTGATATCGTTCCTCTCAAACGACTGTTAATCAAATTGCGTGCATATGGAGTATCGTCTCAGTTGTGTGACTGTATTCGTGATTTTCTCTCAGAGAGGTCACAGTTCGTAGTGATAGACGATAAATCATCGAGTAGAACAGAAGTGATATCTGGCGTCCCTCAGGGTAGTGTCATAGGCCCTCTGCTGTTCCTGATTTACATAAATGAGCTAGGTGATAATCTGAGCAGCCCCCTTAGATTTTTTGGAGATGACGCTGTAATTTACCGTGTAGTAAAATCATCAGATGATCAGTTCCAATTACAAAATGATCTAGAGAGAATTTCTGTATGGTGCGAAAAGTGACAATCAGCACTAAAGAAAGAAAAGTGCGAGGTCATCCACATGGGTACTAAAAGAAATCCGACAAATTTTGGGTATACGATAAATCGCACAAATCCAAGGGCTGTCAATTCGACTAAATACTTAGGAATTACAATTACGAGCAAATTAAATTGGAAAGACCACATAGATAATATTGTGGGGAAGGCGAAACGGCCAGCCGGCGGTTCTAGGCGCTACAGTCTGGAACCGCGCGACCGCTACGGTCGCAGGTTCGAATCCTGCCTCGGGCATGGATGTGTGTGATGTGCTTAGGTTAGTTAGGTTTAAGTAGTTCTAAGTTCTAGGGGACTGATGACCTCAGAAGTTAAGTCGCATAGTGCTCAGAGTCATTTGAAGGCGAAACAAAGACTGCGCTTTGTTGACAGAACACTTAGAAGATGCGACAAACCCATTAAAGAAACAGCATACATTACACTTGTCCGTCCTCTGTTGGAATATTGCTGCGTGGTGTGGGATCCTTACCAGGTGGGATTGACGGAGAACATCGAGAAAGTGCAAAGAAGGGCAGCTCGTTTCGTGTTATCGCGCAATACGGGTGAGGGTGTCACTGATATGATACGCGAGTTAGGGTGAGAGTCACTGAAAAAAACTTTCTTTGCGACGAGATCTATTTACGAAATTTCAATCACAAACTTTCTCTTCCGAATGCGGAAATATTTTGTTGATACCTACCTATGCAGGCAGAAATGATCATCATAATAAAATAAGAGAAATCAGAGATAGAACGGAAAAATTTAGGTGTTCTTTTTTCCCACGCGCCGTTCGAGAGTGGAATGGTAGAGAAGTAGTATGAAAATGGTTCGATGAAGCCTCTGCCAGGCACTTAAGTGTGAATTGCAGAGTAACCATGTAGCTGTAGATGTAGAACTCTTCGATTTCACCTGTTTTCTTGAGAACTAAACATATCGCTGTCTAAAGGCAGGTTTTATAACACTGTTATCTGTTCGATTTTTGTTTTTACTGAGAGTGATTTTTTGTTGTAAATGTCCTTCGTCAACTGATATATTCCAGTTTCCGCTGTATGGGTTCCGTTGCTTCTTATCTACACCATTTGGCTGTATTATTACCCTTAAGCACTTAAATTTATTCTCATAGCCAACTATTCGTGGTATTGATTGTCAGACGTAGTAACGGATATTAAAGACGAGGGAGAAGGTGTGGGGGAAGGAGACGAGGACACGTGTGGTCGGCAGGCAGGACAGCAGAACCTGACGGAGTAGTTCTGGAAGGTGGGCGCACCCGCTCTGGCGCAACCTGCTAGGGAACGGAAAGGGAATAAGCCACCGGCCGCCACCCTTACACCGGAGCCGGAATAGTCGCCCCCAGGCGTGCCGGGGTCAACGACCGCGGCGCACACCTCCGCGACCGTTGAAATAATTTGCAATCCGGCGCGTCTTTTGTGTGGAACCCGTTTATCGAGACGTTTGGCTGGCTCCCACGGCCGGGCGCAGGACACGACACACACTTCCTTCCACCCCTCGCCGTATGTCTGGTGCGCAACGCTTGTGCTCTACACGACCCCAGTGACATGTTTTTTTTTTCCGTCTGTGTCAACAAATAATCGGCTATCGAGGTTTCAAAGTGGTTTCAGATCTCCCAAATGAAAGCCACTACACCGCACGATGTAGCTGGTGAGTACAACAAAAGCGTGGTTGAGTGTCGATTGTCCCGTTTTACAGTGATATTCACGGTACTGCCAGTCAGGTGGTCGTTTCTTCTTACATTGGCGCATCTTATATCTATTGCATTAGAGCTGGCTTAAGACTATTGAAGATTCCTGAGTTTTTGAAATCCGTTATCTCATTAAGAATATTATAAACGTCTTAAGATGGGCAGAACAGCGCGGTTGCCCCCGTCGGAGGTTCGAATCCTCCCTCGGTCAGGGGTGTGTGTGTTATCCTTAGCGTATGTTAGTTTAAGGTAGATTAAGTAGTGTATAAGCCTAGGGACCGATGACCTCAGCAGTTTGGTCCCATAGGAACTTACCACAAAAATGGGCAGAACATGATCGAAACGCATTGTGTTATAACAAATAGGAGTGACTGGTAGCAGAATAAACTAATAGTTAATTATTCCACACAGTCACAGTTCCCAAATGTAGCCAGTATGGCCACGATCACTTACCCTTAACGCCGGCAGCTGTGGCCAAGCGGTTCTGGGCGCTTCAGTCTGGAACCGCGCGATCGCTACGGTCGCAGGTTCGAATCCTGCCTCGGGCATGGATGTGTGTGTTCTCCTTAGGTTAGTTAGGTTTAAGTAGTTCTAAGTTCTAGGGGACTGATGACCTCAGATGTTAAGTCCCATAGCGCTCAGAGCCATTTGAACCATTTTGAAGTTACCCTTAACCTACCACATTCGTCGACTGTGCTGGTAAATGACTTGTCAGTACTGCCAAGAGCACTGATATCGCTGTTAACTCTTCTATTAGTATGAGTGCTATTCGCAAACAAGCAGTTGTCAAATTGCGGAATCGATGCATATTTTGTGCACATCGAAAAGGGACGAAATCGGGTGATATGAAAGTTATTTCGAGAGTAATCCAAGGGCGACATTCTTCCGAGTGTGTATAGGATGTTTAAAATAAAAAGTGTCAGATGTTCCTACGGGAGGCACTATTTGTCGAAACTAGAAGAAAAGTTCCGGAAACCAACATCTGTTGAGATATCGGCCATTGAAGATCTTCATCTCACACCGTGCATTTTATTTACCGGTCAGGATGGACACACGAGAGGCGGCATTGTAAATTACGACAATACACACGTGTGGGCACACGCAAATCCTCGAGCAATCATGGAGGAAAGGCATCAGGATCGTTTCAGTATGAGCAGGAACACTTGGTGAGTCTCATAGGGCCATACACATCATCAAACAGATGCTGTGTATCACCGATTTCAGCGCGATGAAATAATCAGCGCTATTGGAGGAAGTCTTTTTAGTCGACAGCCTTCTCACTGGTTTGATGCGGGCCGCCACGAATTTTTCTCCTGTGCTAACCTTTTCATATCAGAGCAGCAGTTGCAACATACGTCCTCAATTGTTTGTTGAATGTATTCAAATCCCTGCCTGCCCCTGTAGTTTTTCCCTTATAAGGTTACCTCTAGTACCTGGAGGTTATTCCCTGATGTCTTACGTATGTCCTGTTATGCTCTCCCTTCTTGTCAGTATTTTCCATATGTTCCGGCCTTCGCCAATTCTGTGGAGAACGTCCTCATTCGTTACATTATCAGGCCACCTGATTTTCAGCATGCTGCTGTAGCTCCACATCTCAGACACTTCGAGTCTCTTTCATTAAAACAAAGGCGTTGTTCGTTGCGTTGAGTTCTTTCCGCGAAATTTTGATCACCAACGTTCTCCTCCGAATGCGAAAACATTTTGTTGACACACATTATTTTATTATTTTTATTTATTTAGCCTATGGGTAATACAGACATATCATAAAATTACATTTACATATGTACATATTTACACACACCGTAATAAAATAAGAGATATCATATCGCGCACGGAAAGCTTTACGTGTTAGTTTTTTCTTCGGGCTGTTCGAGAGTGGAACGGTAGAGAAATAGTGTGAAACTTGTTCGATAACCCTCTGTCAGGCACCTAAGTTTGAACTGTTGAGTATTCATGTAGATGCGGATGTAAGTCTATCCTACTTTTACCAGATTGGAAGAGTAAACGAGATAAAGACGCAACGAAGAGCAGTGACGGGACTGTTTAGCCGATGTGAGAGCGTCACCAAGATTTTCAGCAAATTCCAGTCTCAGACACTGCAAGAGAGACGTTGTGCATCACGGAGACATTTTCTGTTAATATCCCGATAGCGTACACTTCAAGAAGTCAGCCCGCGAAATGACTTCGACGAGAAAATTAGACAAATTAGAACTTCAATGGAAGTTTAGCGACAGGCGTGATTCTCTTGCACCATTCGCGACTGGAACAAGATTGGGAGAAATTATGGTACCAGAAGTTCTCATCACCACACATGGCTAGGTGGCTCGCTATTCTAAGATTTCTGACATTGTATAGGCAACACAAACGAAAGAACTGCATTTCCAGAAATCATACTGCTCCTCCGGATCTCAGATGTCACTGAGAAGGGGAAACAACGGTGGAATGAACGTGAGCCCCAGAACGCCAACCAAGTTCAAGGTTCCTGTCGTGAATGGTGCAGACGCAACGGCGTCCGAACGGAACACAGGAGATGTGAGGAAGTGGAATTTTAATGAAAGTACAGTGTGTATCCGTGGTGCACAGAAACAGACAGTAGGACATTTCGTGAAGAGCTGCCAACTGCGATTCTTTTAAGAGCGATCTTGAAGACTTGCATGAAATGACACCGAATGCTGCAACTTGGCTGTCAGACTTAAACATTAACTTATAAATTCATCGTGTGTATAATGTCATACGATAATTTATAAAAATCATTGTAAATATGAATGTTTGTATGTACGTTCCACATTTCCTCTTAAACCAATGGATCGATTCCTACCAAACATCGTACGCAAATCACTTACCATCTGGAAATAAACAGTGGGGCAGTAAGAACCACCTACCTCCCACGTGGGCGGAATTGCGGGAAAAAGGGGTGGCATAGAAGCGTAACTCAGGTACATGTGCGTTCATTTTAACCAATTTTGGTATATATACGAGGTGTGGCTAGAAAAAAACCGGACTAGTACTGGTGAAACAATAAAACGAATGCAATAAGGCTGAAAGTCGCGTGGCCTGTCACGTGACTCTCGCTCCGCCTACTGCTCGAGTTTCATCTGCCTCCTGCACTCAGTCTGCCCGTGGCGTCTGTTTTAAGTAGTTGACGTTTTGTCTGTGCGTCGGAAAATGTTGAGTGTACAGAAAGAACAGCGTGTTAACTTCAAATTTTGTTTCAAACTAGGAAAATCTGCAAGTGAAACGTTTGTAATGTTACAACAAGTGTACGGCGATGATTGTTTATCGCGAACACAAGTGTTTGAGTGGTTTAAACGATTTAAAGATGACCGCGAAGACACCAGTGATGACACTCGCACTGGCAGACCATTGTCAGCAAAAACTGATGCAAACATTGAGAAAATCGGTAAACTTGTTCGACAAGATCGTCGTTTAACAATCAGAGCAGTGTCTGAGTTAACAGGAGTTGACAAGGAAAGTGTTAGGCGGATTCTTCATGAAAGTTTCAACATGAACAAAGTGTGTTCAAAAATTGTTCCAAAGTGTCTCACAATTGAACAGAAGGAACGCCGAAGAATGATTTGTTCTGACATCCTGGAAAACATTGAAAGTGATCCCACCTTCTTACAAAATGTTATTACTTGCGATGAATCGTGGTTTTTTACTTACGATCCCGATACTAAACGCCAATCGATGCATTAGAAAACTCCTGGTTCTCCACGACAAAAAAAAGCACGAATGTCAAAATCGAAATTCAAGGCAATGATGATTGTTTTTTTTTTTTTTTTTTTTTTGACATCAAAGGGATTGTGCACATTGATTGGGTACCAGAGGGACAAACAGTGAATCAGCATTACTACATTAGCGTCCTGGCTACCCTACGTGAGCGAGTACGGAGAAAACGGAACGATTTGTGGAGAAAAAAGTCATGGATCCTTCACCAAGACAATGCCCCAGCTCACAGTGCGTTGTCAGTGAAGACGTTTTTGGCAAGACACAACATTCCCATCTTAGATCATCCACCCTACTCACCTGATTTGGCCCCCTGTGACTTTTTTCTTTTCCCTAAAGTCAAGTCAGCTTTGAAAGGAACTAGATTTGAGACTGTTGAACCAGTAAAAGAAAAAGCGACGGAAGTAATGTATGGACTTACCGAAAATGATCTGCAGCATTGCTATGAACAGTGGAAAATTCGTATGGAGCGGTGTCGAGACCGAGGAGGAGAGTACATTGAAGGAGATAACATGAAATTGTAAATAATTGTAAATAAATGTTTTTTCCAGCATCAGTCCGGTTTTTTTCTAGCCGCACCTCGTATGACGCGTTATTTGAATGACTGTCTGAAAAAAATCAAGGGGGTGTTGTGTACCACTATCAACCCTAAAGATATGTAAAAGTGTTGAATAACGACCAATATTAGTATCGATCTCACAGATGAGGGCAAAGTTTTTAGGCTCGTTGGTGGCAGAGAGATGGGGAGAAGTGTAAGAAGACAGTGGCATTTTGGCATATCTCTGTAACGATGAAGCAATTGCTATACCAAACGTAGGAAACACAACTTTGGCTGAAGGTGCTGTGAAAATGGTTGGCGTAAAAGCAAGACGCATGAACGCCTGGAGCAATTTCAGCCAAATTTTGGAATATTTTGGAATATATACTCAGTATTTGTGTGAAAATACTCGGGCAGTAAGATACTCTTGCTACCCATAGAGATGGCGGTCAGAAGGTGGGGTATTTATTTCCTGTATTTCGTTGACTTGGAATATATTAGAAATATAAAGAGCACCTGTCTCTTTGTGTTGTCCAAAGAATCAACCAAGCATCTAGAATGAGCGCAGCAAAAAGCCAATGTTATTGACAGTATGTTACAGCGGCATAAATCATTGCCACACGGGCGAATGCCACAGGTATATTTAACGTTGTCTCTGGATTCACATAGTGGGAAACAGCAGAGTGTCTCAATATACAGGGTGTTACAAAAAGGTACGGCCAAACTTTCAGGAAACATTCCTCACACACAAAGAAAGAAAATATGTTATGTGGACATGTGTCCGGAAACGCTTACTTTCCATGTTAGAGATCATTTTATTACTTCCCTTCAAATCACATTAATCATGGAATGGAAACATACAGCAACAGAACGTACCAGCGTGACTTCAAACACTTTATTACAGGAAATGTTCAAAATGTCCTCCGTTAGCGAGGATACATGCATCCACCCTCCGTCGCATGGAATCCCTGATGCGCTGATGCAGCCCTGGAGAATGGCGTATTGTATCACAGCCGTCCACAATACGAGCACGAAAAGTCTCTACATTTGATACCGGCGTTGCGTAGACAAGAGCTTTCAAATGCCCCCATAAATTAAAGTCAAGAGGGTTGAGGTCAGGAGAGCGTGGAGGCCATGGAATTGGTCCGCCTCTACCAATCCCTCGGTCACCGAATCTGTTGTTGAGAAGCGTACGAACACTTCGACTGAAATGTGCAGGAGCTCCATCGTGCATGAACCACATGTTGTATCGTACTTGTAAAGGCACGTGTTCTAGCAGCACAGGTAGAGTATCCAGTATGAAATCATGGTTTGGTTTGGTTGGTCGGGGAAGGAGACCAGACAGCGTGGTCATCGGTCTCAACGGATTAGGGAAGGATGGGGAAGGACGTCGGCCGTGCCCTTTCAGAGGAACCATCCCGGCATTTGCCTGGAGTGATTTAGGGAAATCACGGAAAACCTAAATCAGGATGGCCGGACGCGGGATTGAACCGTCGTCCTCCCGAATGCGAGTCCAGTGTCTAACCACTGCGCCACCTCGCTCGGTATATGAAATCATGATAACGTGGTCCATTGAGCGTAGGTGGAAGAACATGGGGCCCAATCAAGATATCACCAACAATGCCTGCCCAAACGTTCACAGAAAATCTGTGTTGATCACGTGATTGCACAATTGCGTGCAGATTCTCGTCATCCCACACATGTTGATTGTGAAAATTTACATTTTGATCACGTTGGAATGAAGCCGCACCCGTAAAGAGAACATTTGCACAGAAATGAGGATTGATTTATTGTTGGATGAACCATTCGCAGAAGTGTAACCGTGGAGGCCAATCAGTTGCTGATAGTGCCTGCACACGCTGTACATGGTACGAAACAACTGGTTCTCCCGTAGCACTCTCCATACAGTGACGTGGTCAGCGGTACATTGCACAGCAGCAACTTCTCTGACGCTGACATTAGGGTTATCGTCAACTGCACGAAGAATTGCCTCGTCCATTGCAGGTGTCGTCGTTTTAGGTCTTCCCCAGTCGCTAGTCGTAGGCTGGAATGTTCCTTGCTCCCTAAGACGCCGATCAATTGCTTCGAACGTCTTCCTGTCGGGACACCTTCGTTCTGGAAATCTGTCTCGATACAAACGTACCGCGCCACGGCTATCGCCCCGTGCTAATCCATACATCAAATGGGCATCTGCCAACTCCGCATTTGTAAACATTGCACTGACTGCAAAACCACGTTCGTGATGAACACTAACCTGTTGATGCTACGTACCGATGTGCTTGATGCTAGTACTGGACAGCAATAAGTCGCATGTCAACACAAGCACCGAAGTCAACATTACCTTCCTTCAATTGGGCCAACTGGCGGTGAATCGAGGAAGTACAGTACATACTGACGAAACGAAAATGAGCTCTAACGTGGAAATTAAGCGTTTCCGGACACATGTCCAAATAACATCTTTTCTTTATTTGTGTGTGAGGAATGTTTCCTGAAAGTTTGGTTGTACCTTTTTGTAACACCCTGTATATGTATCCTTTACATTGCGGAACAAACGAAAGTATGTCAGTGCCAAGTGTGGGCTGTACGGTGGTTGGCCAACTTGTTCCCATCCAAAAGATCTGACTAGATTTTGCGTGTGAGCGGCAGAATGGGGTCGCGGTTCATCCTGGAGACTTTCCCGCTCGTCCTTGAAAGCTGTCACCCAATTACGCACTTTGCTGTCACTCATCGATTCGGTGTCATACATATCACTTACCTATCTATGAATATCCGCTGCTGCAACGTACAATGCCATCAAAAACCGAGTTATTGACTGTATTGCCAAAAAATGGAGGAAAAGGAATTTCGTGTTGTGATTAAAAATTACTTTATAAAAGGCAAAAGTCCTCGAGACACTAAAGAGAAGCTTGATAAACATTACGGTGACTCTGACCCTACGATCAGAACAGTTTATTAGTGGTTTCAAAATTTTCGGAGTGGCCATATGGGCACAAGTGATGCTGAACCTTCTGACGCCCTGTGGAGGTTACAACTCCAGAAATCATTCATAAAATCCATGATATGGTGACGGATGACAGAAGAGTTAAGGTGCGTGAGGTTGCTAGTGCTGTGGGCATCTCGAATGAACGGGTACATAATATTTTACATACACATTTGGACATGAGAAAGGTATCCGCAAGATGGGTTCCGCGATTGTTCACGCTTGACCAAAAACGGAATCGTGTGAAGTGTTGCAAGGATGGTATGCAGCTGTTCAGGAAGAATCGGCAGTATTTTAAGCGTCGTTTCGTCACTGTGGATGAAACATGGATACATTACTGTACTCCTGAGACCAAACAACAATTTAAACAGTGGGTTACCAAGGGAGAATCTGCACCAAACAAGGCGAAGACCATTCCTTCGGCCGGAAACGTTGGTATTCGCAAGTGATAATCCTCATCGACTATCTGGAAAAGGATAAAACTATTACAGGTGCATATTATTCATCGTTACTGGACCGTTTGAAAACCGATCTGCAAGAAAAACGCCGGCGATTGGACCGCAAAAAGTCCTTTTCCATCACAACAATGCACCAGCACACACCTCAGCAGTTGTGGTCGCAAAATTAACGGAAATAAGATTTCAACTCGTTTCACATCCCCCCTATTTTCCAGGCTTTGCTCCCTCGGACTACTATTTGTTCCCCAATTTGAAGAAATGGCTGGCGGGAAACAGATTTTATTCAAATGAGGAGTTGATTGCAGCAACTAATATCTATTCTGCAGACCTTGCCAATTTCTATTGTTCGGAAGGGATCAACAAATTAGAACAGCATAAGTCTAAAAAGAGACTATGTCGAAAATAAAAAAGGTCTACCCCAAACACGTAAGTAGTTTTTATTTTTGCACGGACTTTTCAAACGCCCTTCGCATATCAGCTGCTTCGGGACTTTTTGAGGAATCAGGGGCGACGAGTGAAAATGTTTGCTGGACTGGGACTCGAACGTGGGATCTCGTGCTTATTAGGCAGTTGTGTTCACAATTGCACCACACGGACCCAGCGATTACGGCGGCCGACTCAAACTCCCAACAAGGGCCACCTTTCCGCAGTCCCCATCCACGTCCTCCATGTCAGCTAATTTTTGATTCCTGCCGGAGGTCGGACGTAGATGAGTATCTGTACTCAAGGTTGTGCATTCAATGTCCATCACAGCGACTCAGTTACCGAGTATGAGTGCGTGGTGTCTGTTGTTTCAGACATGTCCGAAAGTACAAACACCACACATTCATATAATAATAATATCTACCAAGTCGTTTAGTCAGTAACGTGGCACGAGAGTTCGTTGGCTAACAGGGGAACCTCCCCATCGCACCCCCCTCAGATTTAGTTATAAGTTGGCACAGTGGATGGGCCTTGAAAAACTGAACACAGATCAATCGAGAAAACACATGGACTACTCAGTTTGTATATTTAGCTTATTGTTTTCATAGTTCCACACAACTTCTTCCTGTTTTCTCGATTGATCTATGTTAAGTTTTTCAAGGCCTATCCACTGTGCCAACTTATAACTAAATGTGAGGGGGGTGCGATGGGGCGTTTCCCTTGTAAGTAGCGAACGACAGCTTGAAGCGCAGAGATGGCGGCGATCGGATGGACAGAGTGCGGCGCTTTCCGGGTAACAGGCGGCAGCTGCGCCGCGGTGCGTGACGCGCGTAACGGTGCGTGAGGCTGGCCGATGTCGGCGCCATCTGATGGAAGAGCCGCCTCTCCAGCGCGCTGACAGCCCGGCCGCGTTGATATTCACCGCTGGGCCGCCGCGTGGCTCAGCTGTCCAGCGCGGATACAATCAGTGCCGGATAAAATTTGGCCCTGCATGCAAAACAGTCTAGTCTTTCGGCAGAGAAGCCGACATTTTTAAGCCGGTTACTACACCTTTCAAGTGGTTCAAATGGCTCTGAACACTATGGGACTCAACTTCTGAGGTCATCAGTCCCCTAGAACTTAGAACTACTGAAACCTAACTAACCTAAGGACATCACACACATCCATGCCCGAGGCAGGGTTCGAGCCTGCGGCCGTAGCGGTCGCGCGGTTCCAGACTGTAGCGGCTAGAGCCGTTCGGCCGCCGGCCGCGGTGGTCGTGCGGTTCTAGGCGCTCCAGTCCGGAGCCGCGCTGCTGCTACGGTCGCAGGTTCGAATCCTGCCTCAGGCATGGATGTGTGTGATGTCCTTAGGTTAGTTCGGTTTAATTAGTTCTAAGTTCTAGGGGACTGATGACCACAGCAGTTGAGTCCCATAGTGCTCAGAGCCATTTGAACCATTTTTGAACCGCTCGGCTAGCCTGGCCGGCACTACACCTGTCTCCATATTACTTTCATTACTGAACTGTAGAGTCCTTTGCTTCAACTGCCCATCGATTACTCTATTGATTCAAACATTTATTTATTTATCAATTTGTTTTGCCTTGCGCGATTAGTACATGTATGACTCCTCCGACATCTAACCATACATCTTTAGAGAGTTGACACTCCAACTTGCGCCATACACGAGTTGTACCCAGTAATAGTAATAAGACCGATGAGAATAACTCATCAAGAAATCTAAAAACGAAGTACAAAGTCTGTTTAAAAAATTCCGGAACATTCGTAATTTCGCGACAATGGTGTGTCGGAGCGAAATTCGGTTGGCATCCCTGAACACGTCTGTGTTTAATATGTAACTGCCGGAAGATTCATTGTTGTATGTCTGTTAGTTACTGTTCAGTGCTGTTTGAGTAGATCGCACTGTTAGCTAATTTCGAGATGGGAGAGTTAGAGGAGAAATGTGTCTGCATTAAATTTTGCGTGAAACTCGAGAAAAGCTTTACACAGACACGCCAAATGATGCAGGAAGTCCACGGTGATGAGTGGTTAAGGCGTTCTCTGTGTTAAGAATGGTTCACACAGTTTAAAAATGGGCGGACGTAAGTAAAAGACGACTCCCGTTCAGGACGTCATTCGAGGTTGGTTGGTTGGTTTGGGGAAGGAGACCAGACAGCGAGGTCATCGGTCTCATCGGATTAGGGAAGGACGGGGAGGAAGTCGGCCGTGCCCTTTGAAAGGAACCATCCCGGCATTTGCCTGGAGCGATTTAGGGAAATCACGGAAAACCTAAATCAGGATGGCCGGAACCGGGATTGAACCGTCGTTCTCCCGAATGCGAGTCCAGTGTCTAACCACTGCGCCACCTCGCTCAGTCGTCATTCGAGGTCTATCGACGACGCTCATGTCAGCAACGTCAACGACTGACTGTCTGAGAGATTGCAGAAGAATGTAACATTTCAGTTGAATTATGTCGTGAAAGCCTGACACAGCATTTTGGAATTCACTGTGTTGCCGCCAAGTTCGTCCCACGACTCATGAGTCAAGACCAGAAAGATCTTCTCCTCGGAATCTGTGTAGGGCTTTTGGACCGAGCAAATGAGAACGAGATGTTCTTTATGAGAATCATAACTGGTGATGAAATGGGGACTACGGTCATGATGTTGAGACTAAGGTACAATTTTCACATCGAGTCGGGAAAGTTTCTCCAAGACAAAAAAAGCTTGTCAGGTCAGGTCAAATGTCAAAGCCACACTGATAGTTTTCTTTGAAGGATTAGTTCATCATGAATTCATACCACAGGGACAAAGTGTTAACTGATTGTACTATCGGGACGTGATATTCCGACGGCCGCGAGAAAATGTGAGAAGGAAACGACCTGAAATGCGGCGAGACAATTCATCGCTCTTGCTTCACGATAACGCACCGGCTCATTCATCACTGTTGTTGCGTGACTATTGCACAGAAAACGAAATCATTGTGCCAACTCATTCCCCGTACCCTCCACACCTGCCCCTGCGGAAATGCTTAGTTGAAAACCCAACTGAAAGGACGAAGATTTGCAACGATAGACGAGATAAAAAAAAATTAGCAGAGGACGCTTCTCGCGATCCAGCAACAGGAATACTGCTTTCGGTAGTGGAAATGGCGTTGTAAGCGGTGTATTAATTGAGGGGGAGAATATTTCGAAGGAGCCATGCACAATAAGTAAAAGGTGCGCGTACAAAAATTTTGTGGACAAAGTTCCGGAATTTTTTGAACAGAGCTCGTATGAGAAAATCTAGAAAACAGTCAACTTTAAAATCCTTGGTGAAAATACAAACACTAAAAAGTGAAACAGACTCAGTTAATATCACAATTGAAATAATAGAAAGGAAATACTTGGGAGTAAGAAATCTATACTATGAAATATTTTTTTTCTAAAGATGTAAAATGAAGACACTATGGTTCGGAAAAACTACTTTTAGGCCTGTACAAAATGATGTTAGAAGATTTAGAAAAGAAAGAGAGAAGGATCTTGCGAAAAATTTAGATCCATTCAAGAACAAAGATGGTAACTGGGTTTTGAGATCAAATAAGGAAATTTAGTCGTTCTGTCCCAAAATAATAGATGAGATCAGGAAAGAACTCGTTAAACAGTCTTGGGCATCTAGAGAGAATGAAGGAAAACAAGATTATCAAAGAAGGTCCACACATTGTCCCAAAACACGAAAACAGACAAACAAAGTGAGTGAGGAGCCCAAATAAAAAAGGACAGAAGAAATGCAGACTAAACAGGAGATCCTATGCAACACAGACAAATTCAGACCAGAAGAGAAGTCCAATAGTTCCTGAGAAAGGTGAAAGGAACAGAAAAACAACAGGAGTCAAATGCTTAGATGAGAGGAAAAGAGCTCTTTCTAAGATAAATGCTGAGTTTTAGAGAAGGTTTAAGATAAATTTGAACAGGAAGAGAGAGACTGAAGAAATCCAAAAGAGATAACGAAAAGTAATCACGAAATTTTCAGGTCCGAATTGGATATGAAAAAATTCAGACTAAAATTTTATGCACATATTTAAAGATTGGAACCAAGATCTAACGAGTGGAAAAGAGTCACATCAGGAGACAATGAATGTAGTGTGGGCACTAAGGAAAACTATAGTAAAACTCTAAAAGTGCCCTTTGGAGAATCACATGGACCAGTAGGGCCCTGACATGGATAACAATTACAATAATAATAATAAAAATCCAAACTATTATAAATGGATCCCCTCTTGCCTATGACATATAAAATCTAGTCAATGGCACCTTTAAAGAAATATTCGACCCACAAGCAGAAGAATATCAAGCAGGAATTAGAAATGGAGGGTCTTGTGCAGAGAAAATACTAAATCTAAAGAACATAATAGAAATAACGAAAATAGAACCTTTAAAATACGTGATAAATTTTGTAGGTTTTAAAAATGGATGATTCAGTTGATAGAAATACATTATAAAGGAATTAGGATCATGCTTCCTCTTGGGTAAAATATTCCGGAGGTAAAATAGTCCCCCATGCGGATCTCCGGGCGGGGACTACTCAAGAGGATGTCGTTATCAGGAGAAAGAAAACTGGCATTCTACGGATCGGAGCGTGGAATGTCAGATCACTTAATCGGGCAGGTAGGTTAGAAAATTTAAAAAGGGAAATGGACAGGTTAAAGTTAGATATAGCGGGAATTAGTGAAGTTCGGTGACAGGAGGAACAAGACTTCTGGTCAGTTGACTACAGGGCTATAAACACAAAATCAAATAGGGGTAATGCAGGAGTAGGTTTAATAATGAATAGGAAAATAGGAATGCGGGTAAGCTACTACAAACAGCATATTGAACGCATTATTGTGGCCAAGATGGATACGAAGCCCACACCTACTACAGTAGTACAAGTTTATATGACAACTAGCTCTGCAGATGACGAAGAAATTGAAGAAATATATGATGAAATAAAAGAAATTATTCAGATAGTGAAGGGTGACGAAAATTTAATAGTAATGGGTGACTGGAATTCGGTAGTAGGAAAAGGGAGAGAAGGAAACGTAGTAGGTGAATATGGATTGGGGCTAAGAAATGAAAGAGGAAGCCGTCTGGTAGAATTTTGCACAGAGCATAACTTAATCATAGCTAACACTTGGTTATAAATCATGAAAGAAGGTTGTATACATGGACGAATCCTGGAGATACTAGAAGGTATCAAAAGATTAGGTAATGGTAAGACAGAGATTTAGGAATCATGTTTTAAATTGTAAGACATTTCCAGGGGCAGATGTGGACTCTGACCACAATCTATTGGTTACGACCTGTAGATTAAAACTGAAGAAACTGCAAAAAGGTGGGAATTTAAGGAGATGGGACCTGGATAAACTGAAAGAACCAGAGGTTGTACAGAGTTTCAGGGAGATCATAAGGGAATAATTGACAGGAATGGGGGAAAGAAATACACTAGAAGAAGAATGGGTAGCTCTGAGGGATGAAGTAGTGAAGGCTGCAGAGTATGAAGTAAGTAAAAAGACGAAGGCTAGTAGAAACCCTTGGGTAACAGAAGAAATATTGAATTTAATTGATGAAAGGAGAAAATATAAAAATGCAGTAAATGAAGCAGGCAAAAAGGAATACAAACGTTTCAAAAATGAGATCGACAGGAAGTGCAAAATGGCTAAGCAGGGATGGCTAGAGGACAATTGTAAGGATGTAGAGGCTTATCTCACTAGGGGTAAGATAGATACTGCCTACACGAAAATTAAAGAGACCTTCGGAGATAAGAGAACCATTTGTATGAACATCAAGAGCTCAGATGGAAACCCAGTCCTAAACAAAGAAGGGAAAGCAGAAAGGTGAAAGGAGTATATAGAGGGTCTATACAAGGGCGATGTACTTGAGAACAGTATTATGGAAATGGAAGAGGATGTAGATGAAGATGAAATGGGAGATACGATACTGCGTGAAGAGTTAGACAGAGCACTGAAAGACCTGAGTCTACTAACGGCCTTGGGAGAACCAGTCCTGACAAAACTCTACCATCTGGTGAGCAAGATGTATGAAACAGGCGAAATACCCTCAGACTTCAAGAAGAATATAATAATTCCAACCCCAAAGAAAGCAGGTGTTGACAGATGTGAAAATTACCGAACAATCAGTTTAATAAGCCACAGCTGCAAAATACTAACATGAATTCTTTACAGACGAATGGAAAAACTAATAGAAGCCGACCTCGTGGAAGATCAGTTTGGATTCCGTAGAAATACTGGAACACGTGAGACAATACTGACCTTACGACTTATCTTAGAAGAACGATTAAGGAAAGGCAAACCTACGTTTCTAGCATTTGTAGACTTAGAGAAAGCTTTTGACAATGTTGACTGGTATACTCTCTTTCAAATTCTAAAGGCACAATTTGTACAATTTGTACAGAAACCAGATGGCAGTTATAAGAGTCGAGGGACATGAAAGGGAAGCAGTTGTTGGGAAGGGAGTAAGACAGGGTTGTAGCCTCTCCCCGATGTTATTCAATCTGTATATTGAACCAGCAGTAAAGGAAACAAAAGAAAAATTCGGAGTAGGTATTAAAATCCATGGAGAAGAAATAAAAACTTTGACGTTCGCCGATGACATCGTAATTCTGTCAGAGACAGCAAAGGACTTGGAAGAGCAGTTGAATGGAATGGATAGCGTCTTGAAAGGAGGATATAAGATGAACATCAACAAAAGCAAAACGAGGATAATGGAATGTAGTCGAATTAAGTCGGGTGATGCTGAGGGAATTAGATTAGGAAATGAGACACTTAAAGTAGTAAAGGAGTTTTGCTATTTGGGGAGCAAAATAACTGATGATGGTCGAAGTAGAGAGGATACAAAATGTAGACTGGCAATGGCAAGGAAAGCGTTTCTGAAGGAGAAAAATTTGTTAACGTCGAGTATAGATTTAAGTGTCAGGAAGTCATTTTGAAAGTATTTGTATGGAGCGTAGCCATGTATGGAAGTGAAACAGGGACGATAAATAGTTTGGACAAGAAGAGAATAGAAGCTTTAGAAATGTGGTGCTACAGAGGAATGCTGAAGATTAGATGGGTAGATCACATAACTAATGAGGAAGTATTGAATAGGGTTGGGGAGAAGAGGAGTTTGTGGCACCGCTTGACCAGAAGGAGGGATCGGTTGGTAGGACATGTTCTGAGGCATCAAGGGATCACCAATTTAGTATTGGAGGGCAGCGTGCAGGGTAAAAATCGTAGAGGGAGACGAAGAGATGAATATGCTAAGCAGATTCAGAAGGATGTAGGTTGCAGTAGGTACTGGGAGATGAAGAAGCTTGCACAGGATAGAGTAGCATGGAGAGCTGCATCAAACCATTCTCAGGACTGAAGACCACAACAACAACAATAAACTAATATAATATTTATTTATGTACAAAAGAAACTTTTTTCTTTTTTCTGGTGATATTAGTTGTGGTTATTATGGAAATCAGTGCACTGAATTCGAATCTATTTTTAGATATTTTTCTATCTGGGATTTTAGCTTCTTTACCTTTTGTTTACTGTATTAAAAAAATTAAACTCTATCCAGTACAACGAAAAACTAACCAGAGTTGCAAATTTCTCTTCTTTTCCTCACTTTGTGACTAGCTTCGGGCCGGGACCCATTTTCAAATCATCGTTACATAGTCAAAAATTGTATTTTGAAACTGGAAAAACCATGTCAAAAATGTGCAAACTAACAGTTACGGCGCTTACAGATGGTTTTTACATTTTGGGAAAAAACATTTTTGACTGTTACGATTATTTGAAAATGGGTCCTGGTGCAAAACTAGTCATCGAGTGAATAAAAGAAGTGAAAGTTGCAGCTTTGGGTGGTTTTTCGTTGTACTGATGAACAGAAGTTGCTGACCCACAGCTATTCCAGCATGCTGGAAGTTCGTATTAAACTCTAGTGTTTCTAAACGTTGTTGGGGACATATTTCAACCAATAATCGTGCTACTCAATACCTCCACCATTGTACATAGGGTTGGTTGGCATTGGTGTGACTGCAGAAAGCCAATTTGGGTAAACTATGTGTCTCTTTGACTTTCTGCATGTAAAGCCTATGACATTTGTGGGACAAACGTAACAATCATGATCTTTTGGTCTCTCCAAGACATGGGTGCTGCAAACAACCCTTTCATCAACTTGTTACTTTTGCGCAACAACTCGCACACCACACATGTGGTGTCCAGTCCTTTTCATGATGGGCGAATTTTTCCTTCTTATGCCTTTCAAATATGTGCTCTCCGCAGACGAAACAGAAAGAGTCTTGGATTATTCCGGCATGTTCCGCAACGGAAAATTTCCTTGGAAGGAAAAAGTTGTGTGAAAAAAATATGATAAAAATAAACACCGGGATATATTTTTAACTACATAAGATGATTGGACATTTCACTTTTATCAAAGAGAATAAACAACCATGCTTGATGCAATAGAATACTCTGTAAAATTACAAACTGAATTCTGCAAAGCTGGAAGCTGTCTGGTTCTACTTCTGTAAGGCAATGATTTTTTTCTTGAAAAAAGGGAAGATTCCTTTCAGAAAGTTTTCTCAACACCAGTCAGATTAATATATGCATTGATGTAGATAGAGGAACATATACTCACATGATAGATAAAGTATTTTAACTAGCCTAACACAGACTCAGTTCTCAATCTCTGTGAACGACCTGTGCATTACAGAAAGTAGCAGAGGTTCAGAAACACTGATGCTAAGGCCAGACTCATGATAATGGCAAAGGTATAAGGTGAAAGTCGCCAGCTCGAATGTTCGCAATTAAATTACAATTGCTAAGTCATTATGTCAGCAGTGTTAAATGTATAATTTCTTGTGCCGAAATAAACACCCAAAAGGGCTAGAATTAGCCTAACAAGACAATACTGTACAGAGGTTGGTACCAATATTTGGATATTAAAGCATGTTAAATGTAAGAGTTGATGTTGCCAACTACTTTTAGTCAGTTTACCCTTGTTTAGAGACAATATTTTTTCTGGAAGTTAAATTATATATTTTCATATAACTAAAAAATTGTGCCTGTTGGGGAATTTCTGATTTCAGTTTTGAATTCCCTGTGCAAAAATGCTTTGGAAATACTTATTTCCATATTAAAAAAATTTCCTGTGCAGAACAATGTAATTAAAAGTAGAAATACAACACTGAAAGTAAAATTTATGGGAGAATTGTCAAAACCTTTTGAAATGAAACCAGGAGTAAGAGAGGGGGGTTCGGTTGTTTGGGGAAGGAGACCAGACAGCGAGGTCATCGGTCTCATCGGATTGGGGAAGGGTGGGGAAGGAAGTCGGCCGTGCCCTTTCAAGGAACCATCCCGGCATTTGCCTGGAGCGATTTAGGGAAATCACGGAAAACCTAAATCAGGATGGCCGGACGCGGGATTGAACCGTCGTCCTCCCGAATGCGAGTCCGGTGTCTAACCACTGCGCCACCTCGCTCGGTGTGTAAGATAGGGAAATGGCTTATTATCTACACTTTTCAACTATGCATTAGATAAGATAGTGAAAGAAGGAAGGAACTCCATAAATGCTAAAGGTGTAGCTTTTGCAGATAACATGCCATTAGTTACTGACTCAGTGGACGTGCCAAACAACAAATCACAGAACCACAAAAACAATCAATAGGATTAGAGATATCATTTAAAGAAACACACTTCCTGATAACAGTTATGCACAACAATATCTAAAACAAACTGTTTTAAATGCCTAGGAAAATGGATAAAAAGCAATGTAAAAGAAAAGATAGCCATAGAAACTGAAAGTTCATGGAACAGGAAGTGCATTCTATATGACAAAAAACGCATATACCAAAAAAAGCTTTGTCGTGGAGCACAAAACTAAGACACTATGAAACATTTGTAAAGCCTAAAACATTGTATGCAGCAGAAACACGTAAGTCAACGAGATCTGGGTATCTCAAAAAACTGGAAAAAGTTGAAAGAAGAATGCTAGGAACAGCACTGTGACCTGGAAGTAATAGTAATGTTGTGTGCGAATTAAGATCAAACACATAATTGTGTTTGAAAATGGAAAAGCTAAATGATGTTATGAGGAAAAGAAGACTACAGTTTTATGGAAACATACACGAAATTTATAATAAGAGACTAATCGATCAGATCTTCTACTTACTAAGCAACAAACGCAAACCCACGTAGTTCGCTGAAATTGACAAAGATACGAAAAACAGCAGAGTTAGAATGGACATAACATAGTACATTTTAAAAAAGCAATACAAAAGGCAGGATTTCAGCAAAGAAAGAGGCCTGCAAAAATCTGGAAAGGACCCACGAAGAAAAACATTCTCGAAGGGTGAAGGAAGTCTGGGAGCAACGAAAATTAAACACAAAGAAGCAGAACCGAAGTTGATTTATTATACGTTCCAAAAGCGTTACTCGAATAAATAAATAAATAACAATAATAGACAGTGATACAAGAGAGGTCATTACGACGAGGAACTTCTGGAAGAAGCAAGG
Source organism: Schistocerca americana (assembly GCF_021461395.2). Lineage (NCBI taxonomy): Eukaryota > Metazoa > Arthropoda > Insecta > Orthoptera > Acrididae > Schistocerca > Schistocerca americana. Next base: position 316,792,235 of record NC_060124.1, read on the forward strand.
ACTGGCTACAAGAAGTGTGCGAATCAAACGGAGCCCACGCCGCACACATCTAGATGTAAATCCTTCGTGCCGACAGAATACTTGAAAATGCGTGATGAGGTCGCCGAAAGACTCTACCAGAAGTCAGGACAGCAGCATCGATTATTAATGAAAGACTTTGCTTGATACTGCAGATTATCTTACCTCTGTTCCTCTATTGTATAAAACGAAAAGTTCAAAATTTGCTATTGCGGCAGCAAAATAACCGTTAAAACTAAACGATGTAATAGTCCTGACATAACAGTAACAACTCAGTTTGATGAAGTCACTTCATAGACATCACTGTACCTAGCATTTATAATCTGCAAACTGCAAGCAGCGAGTTGATTGACAAATACAGGGGTCTTGAAGGTGAGGTAAAAGCCCTGCGCCAAATCACCTCGTACCTGTGGTAACACTGAATACAGGCGTTGTGCAATAACGTACTTTTAAGAGCTTACGGAAGCTAAAGCAGTATCCTTCACTGTGCTGGAAACTGCAGAAGGAGATTGCACTAAACATCAGCAGAATAGTTCGTCGGTTTGTTAGAAAACATAGTTAATTTGGTTATAACATATTAGCTGAATATTTATCTTTACATCAATAGTGTGCGAAAATGAGTGAGCCTGTAAATAATTAATAGAGATGGTGGCGGTAGTAATAGTAGTAGTAATGACATACGTGGCAGAACATACTGACTTCTAAATATCTTTTGAAATACTGTCAAATATCTAGGACAATACAGCCTAGTTAAACACCACATAGAGAACAACAGAGTAGGCATAGTTTTAAGTACCTCGGCAAACTGATTACAGTCAATGGTCTTGAAGAAGGAGCCTTGAAAAGGAGATTCAGAGAATTGCTAACAGTGCTCCAAACCATGCGAAAATGCTCTTCCATAAATATCAAAATTCACCATTACACCTTTGTCATATAACCAGTGTGTCTCTACATATCTAAATGTCCCATCTGCTCAAACACATGTTTTCTGACAGAATTAGTGAGTAAAGGAGAAATATCATAATACAGAGCGTACTGGATCCCAGTAATAAAAATGCGACCTACATAAAAATATCGAAATATAAGAAGCATATTCTAAGCTAGAAAACACCTTTGAGTCGAAATCGGAAAAAAAGAATACCCAGGTATGAGAATGTAAACAAGCTAAGGAGAAATGGGTCAGGAACATAATAATGGTGGAAAACGAATGTGCAAGCTGATAGCCATTTCTGCACTCGTATTCAGTTGGTTTTTTTTTTTTATGATGAGTTATGGTGAGTAAACAAGCTGTTGGACATGCAATAACGTCAGCTGCCCTGGTGTGTCTGCACCTTTTTAGGTGGTCGCTGCCTAGGTGTGGAGAGGCTTGGATAGTACTGTACTTCTGTGTGTCGTGCCATTGAAATAGTTACACGTTATACAATGTGCACATTGTGCAACACATTTCACAATTTTTAACATGGTTTATGTTCACTGATATAAAATAGATGTTCTGTTCCCTATTTTACTCTCCTAGGGATCGATTTTATCTTCAGCGGTTTAGTCGTGAAAAGGTAACAGACAAGCACTCCTTTGCATTTGTAATATTAGTATGGATTACTGTAATTGTAGATATGTGGAAACCCGAAACGCTTGTAGGAATAAAATAAATTATAAAAACTCAACCACTGATATCATGGATAAATTAATGCGCCTAAGAGCGGTGTAACAGGAAAAAGGTAGATGCCAATTGATTATTTCTTCAGAATGAGATTTTCACTCTGCAGAGGAGTGTGCGCTGATATGAAACTTCCTGGCAGATTAAAACTGTGTGCCCGACCGAGACTCGAACTCGGGACCTTTGCCTTTCGCGGGCAAGTGCTCTACCATCTTTTATTTTTTTTTATTTTTTTAAGTCATTCATCGACAGAGACGCAACTTTTTTTATTTTAATCTCATTTTGTTCGTTTTTGTTCGTTGTATCTGCTCGAGGCAGACGTCGCAAGACACCCGTTTCAGTTCGTCGTTGACCCATTAACTCAGTTTTTTTATTACAGAGGGCAGCTAACCCTCTGACCGAACACGCTGAGCTACCGTGCCGGCATTCTGAGCTACCGAAGCACGACTCACGCCTCGTCCTCACAGCCTTACTTCTGCCAGTATCTCGTCTCCTACCTTCCAAAACTTTACAGAAGCTCGCAGGAGAGCTTCTGTAAAGTTTGGAAGGTAGGAGACGAGATACTGGCAGAAGTAAGGCTGTGAGGACCGCGCGTGAATCGGGATTCGGTAGCTCAGATGGTAGAGCACTTGCCCGCAAACGGCAAAGGTCCCTAGTTCGAGTTTCGGTCGGGCACACAGTTTTAAACTGCCACGAAGTTTTGATTATTTCTTCTACAGACAAGATAATTGTGAGCTGCATTCCTCCACAAGTATTCCGTAGTAGTTATCCCTCATTGGTTCATAGCTGCATACTAATATCGTATTGCTTCATAGCGGCATACGCATGTCTTCCTGTTATGTTACTTTTACCCTTCGTAGAGAGTCCCATGACCTGTATATTTCATAAACAAATGTATTATAGCTTTTTTTCTGCCCCTGAGTATATGGCGTGTACATTTCGCAATCCGTACGCCCGTTCTATCTGCGCTAGCTTCTCTTTTTGGTGAGGGAGTGTACCTGGTTATAAGAGCGTGTATTTGTCAGCGTTGCCGCGATTGCAGGCGTGCGAGGCGCGGCTTACGGCGCGTATCGGCAGTTGGCTGTCGGCCTGTTTTACATAATTTTGTTTATGCGTGGCGCGAGGCGGCAGATTGCTGCGGCTCTAAGTCCCCGCAGAGGCGTGGGCGGGTGAGCTTGCCGAGGCGCAGGGGAGGAAAGCCGGGGGTGCTATCTTGGCGCCGCCGCCTCCGCCCCCGAAAGGAACAGCCCCTCAGTGTTGCCAAATGTGACCACAAAGCGCTGCCACACCATCTGCCACACGACTGCTGTTCAGGCCCTCTTACCAGAGGAACATCCAACATATTACGAGGGTGGCCTTTTTCAAGTTTGTAGGGACGGACACCGGATGGAGATGTCTAGATGTGAGATTACTACTGTTTTAAGCCTTTTCCTTTGCTTAAAAAATAATTATACGCATATGTTTTTTCAGGTCATAAAGATCCGAATGGTATTTAAGGGCGTAAGTCATAATTATTAAGTTGTTGCAGTTTTACCTTCTACACTGAGGGGCACGGCTGCAAAATACTAACGCCAATTCTTTACAGACGAATGGAAAACCTGGTAGAAGCCGACCTCGGGGAAGATCAGTTTGGATTCCGTACAAATGTTGGAACACGTGAGGCAATACTGACCCTACGGCTTATCTTAGAAGCTAAATTAAGAAAAGGCAAACCTACGTTTCTAGCATTTGTAGACTCAGAGAAAGCTTTTGACAATGTTGACTGGAATACTCTCTTTCAAATTCTGAAGGTGGCAGTGCTAAAATAAAGTGAGCGAAATGCTATTTACAGTTTGTACAGAAACCAGATGGCAGCTATAACAGGCGAGGGACATGAAAGAGAAGCGTGGTTGGGAAGGGAGTGAGACAGGGTTGTAGCCTCTCCCCAATGTTATTCAATCTGTATATTGAACAAGCAGTAAAGGAAACAAAAGAAAAAATCGGAGTAGGTATTAAAATCCATGGAGAAGAAATAAAAACTTTAAAGTTTGCCGATGACGTTGTAATTCTGTCAGAGACAGCAAAGGACTTGGAAGAGCAATTGAACGGAATGGACAGTGTCTTAAAAGGAGGATATAAGATGAACATCAACAAAACCAAAACGAGGATAATGGAATGTAGTCGAGTTAACTCGGGTGATGCTGAGGGAATTAGATTGGGAAATGAGACACTTAAAGTAGTAAAGGAGTTTTGCTATTTGGGGAGCAAAGTAACTGATGATGGTCGAAGTAGAGAGGATATAAAATGTAGACTGGCAATGACAAGGAAAGCGTTTCTTAACAAGAGAAATTTGTTAATATCGAGTATAGATTTAAGTCGTTTCTGAGAGTATTTGTTTGGAGTGTAGCCATGTATGGAAGTGAAACATGGACGATAAATAGTTTGGACAAGAAGAGAATAGAAGCTTTCGAAATGTGGTGCTACAGAAAAATGTTGAAGATTAGATGGGTAGATCACATAAGTAATGAGGAGGTATTGAATAGAATTGGGGAGAAGAGGAGTTTGTGGCACAACTTGACTAGAAGAAGGGATCGGTTGGTAGGACATGTTCTGAGGCATCAATGGATCACCAATTTAGTATTGGAGGGCAGCGTGAAGGGTAAAAATTGTAGAGGGAGACCAAGAGATGAATACACTAAGCAAATTCAGAAGGATGTAGGCTGCAGTACGTACTGGGAGATGAAGCAGCTTGAACAGGATAGAGTACCATGGAGAGCTGCAAAAAACCAGTCTCAGGACTGATGACCAAGACAACAACAACTGACGGGAAAAAATCGCAACACTAAGAACATGGTGTGCGACGTAAATGAAAGTTGGTAGGTGTTTCCCTGCATCTGAAAGTTGATGTCTACTTAGATTTTGCGCGAGTCCTGTACGAGTGACGCTAGTTGCTTCACTGTCAGGACGGAAATCATGTTTGCTTTAAACACACGCTGTGACGGTCGTGGATGTCAGTTAACTTTGAGACTGGACGTGGTGAGTTGCTGTTAGTCAAGAACGCCTTTAAGGCGACGAAGATGCACTGAGTTTGAACGAGGTCGTGTAATAGGGCTACGGGATGCGGGATATTCCTTCTGCTATATTGCGGAAATGTACATGACTGCTGGCAGCGGTGGTCACTAGAATGTACGGTCGCAAGAAGGTTGGGCTCCAGACGGCACTACGAGAGGGAAGACCATCGTGTTGGGCGTAAGCTCTGAGGCGTCGAACTGCATTTGTAGCAGCAATCTCTGCAGCTGTTGGCACCACAGTGACACAACGAACTGTAACTAATCGGTTTCTTCAGGACAGCTCCGAACCATACGCCCTGTAGCATGCATTCCACTGACGCCAAACCACCGTCTTTTGCGACTTCAGTGGTGTCAAGTGAGAGCTCATTGGAGGGCGAAGTTGGAGGTCTGTTGTGTTTTCTGGTGAAAGCTGCTTCTTCCTCGGTGCCAGAGATGGACGTTTGTTGGTTAGAAGGAGGGCAGTTAAGGGCTTGCAGCCAATCTGCCTGCGAGCTAGCACACTGGACGTACACTTGGAGTTATAGTCTGGTGTGCGATTTCGTATGACAGCGGGAGCACTCTCGTTATACCAGGCACCCTGACAGCAAAACTTTACGTCAATCTCGCATTTGGCTCTGTTGTGCTGTCATTCATGATGAGCAAGCCAGCAGGTGTCTTCCAACAGGATAACGCGCTCGCCCACATACCGCTGTTGTAACGCAACACGCGCTACAGAGTGCCGACGTTGCCTTGGCCTGCTCGATCAGCAGATCTGTCTCCAATCGTGTACACATGGGACATAATAGGATGACAACTATAGCATCATCCATTAACAGCGTTAACTGTGTCTGTATTGACCGACCAAGTGCAACAGGCATGGAACTCCATCGCACAAACTGACATCCGGCACCCGTACAACACAATGCATGCTTGCATTCAACATTCTTGCGGTTACACCGGCTATTAACAAACGCAGAATTTCACATTTTCAAATGGTTTAAATGGCTCTGAGCACTATGTCACTTAACATCTGAGGTCATCAGTCCCCTAGATCTCAGAACTACTTAAACCTTACTAAGCTAAGTACATCACACACATCCATGCCCGAGGCAGGATTGAAACCTGCGACGTAGCGGTCGCGCGGTTCCCGACTGAAGCGCCTAGAACCACTCGGCCACATCGGCCGGGTCATCATAGGGCTACATCTCTCGTAAGAAGTATCATGTTTCGTACTTCCTGGCCTCGGCACGAATCCGCCAGGCGGACTTGTGTCGAGGTCCGGTGAGCCGACGAGTCTGTGGATTGTTTTTAGACGGTTTTCTATCTGCCTTGGCGAATGCGGGCAGGTTCCCCTTATTCCGCCTCAGTTACACTATGTCGGCGATTGGTGCGCAAACGATTTCTCCACGTACGCATACACCACCATAACTCTACCACGCAAACATAGGGGTTACACTCCTCTGGTGTGAGACATTCCCTGTGGGGTCCACCGGAGGCCGAACCGCACAATAACCCTGGGTTCGGTGTGGGGCGGCGGAGGGGTTAAGTGGACTGTGGTAGTCGTCGTAGGGTTGTGGACCACTGCGGCTGCGGCGGGGACGGAGCCTCTCCGTCGTTTGTAGGCCCCCGGTTGACGTACAATACAATACAATACAATGGGTAACAAATAAGACACTCAGTAAAATTTTGTTCAAAATTCTTGTTTGTGTTGAGATATCTACATCATCATCTACATACATACTCCGCAATCCACCATACGGTGCGTGACGGAGGGTACCTCGTACCATAACTAGCATCTTCTCTCCCTGTTCCACTCCCAAACAGAACGAGGGAAAAATGACTGCCTATATTCCTTTGTACGAGCCCTAATCTCTCTTATCTTATCTTTGTGGTCTTTCCGCGAAATATAAGTTGGCGGCAGTGAAATTGTACTGCAGTCAGCCTCAAATGCTCGTTCTCTAAATTTCCTCAGTAGCGATTCACGAAAAGAACGCCTCCTTTCCTCTAGAGACTCGCACCCGAGTTCCTGAAGATTTCCGTAACACTCGTGTGATGATCAAACCTACCAGTAACAAATCTAGCAGCCCGCCTCTGAATTGCTTCTAAGTCCTCCCTCAATCCGACCTGATAGGGATCCCAAACGCTCGAGCAGTACTCAATAATAGGTCGTATTAGTGTTTTATAAGCGGTTTCCTTTACAGATGAACCACATCTTCCCAAGATTCTACCAATGAACCGAAGACGACTATCCGCCTTCCACACAACTGCCATTACATGCTTGTCCCACTTCATATCGTTCTGCAAATTTACGCCCAAATATTTCATCGACGTGACTGTGTCAAGCGCTACACTACTAATGGAGTATTCAAACATTACGGGATTCTTTTTCCTATTCATCTGCATTAATTTACATTTATGTATATGTAGAGTTAGCTGCCATTCTTTACACCAATCACAAATCCTGTCCAAGTCATCTTGTATCCTCCTACAGTCACTCAACGACGACACCTTCCCGTACACCACAGCATCATCAGCAAACAGCCGCACATTGCTATCCACCCTATCCAAAAGATCATTTATGTAGATAGAAAACAACAGCGGACCTACCACATTTCCCTGGGGCACTCCAGATGATACCCTCACCTCCGATGAACACTCACCATCGAGGACAACGTACTGGGTTCTATTACTTAAGAAGTCTTCGAGCCACTCACATATTTGAGAACCAATCCCATACGCTCGTACCTTAGTTAGGAGTCTGCAGTGGGGCACCGAGTCAAACACTTTCCGGAAGTCAAGAATATGGCATCCGTCTGATACCCTTTATCCATGGTTCGCAAGATATCATGTGAAAAAAGGGCGAGTTGCGTTTCGCAGGAGCGATGCTTTCTAAATACTAGCACACCCGTGCAACTACTTATGTTTCTGTGTAGAACGCGACCGCTGCAGGGTTAAATTCAGAGAAATTGTATTCGAAGAGGGCTGTGAGACAATTCTGCTGCCGCCATCATAAATTTCGTGTGGGGATCATGAAAATGAGAGAGACTGGGGATCTTGAACAGGCATATGCACTGTCGCTGTTTTCTGGTTCAATACGCGAATGAATAGCAAAGGAAATCGATAGTAGTGGAGCGAACTATCCTCCGCCATGCCCTTTACAGTGGCTTGCGGAGTAGTTAAGTAGCTGTGGATTGCTGCTATCCGTCGTTCGTGTGTGGGACTCGTAATAATTCTAACCCAAAAAGTGAAAGTTGATTGACTGGAGAATGTAGGTTCTGTAGCGAAGAGCGTCCCTTAAAGGTAAGCAGTAATAATAAGAAGCCTTGTACTGTCGGGGTGTGGTGCCACACCCTGCGACAGAGCGCAAGCGCGGCAGCACCCTTCGCGAAACTTGCTGAGGGGACGCCGTGGGCTGCAAGGGGAGACAGCGGGGTTCGCGATATCTAAAGACGCCACGGCAGCTGCGCGCCTCGCTCGAGGCGGTCACATCGATCAAGTGACAGCCGGAAGATCTCGGCTGCGGTACAATTCTCTTCCGGGCAGGGCACGCACATTCGACCCCATTGTATGTAGTTCCCAGCAAGGTCGCCACACAAGGAAGGGAAACTGAACGTATACGAGGTGAGCGGTCTATAGGGTGTTACAAAAAGGTACGGCCAAACTTCCAGGAAACATTCCGCACACACAAAGAAAGAAAAGATGTTATGTGGACATGTGTCCGGAAACGCTTACTTTCCATGTTAGAGCTCATTTTATTACTTCTCTTCAAATCACATTAATCATGGAATGGAAACACACAGCAACAGAACGTACCAGCGTGACTTCAAACACTTTGTTACAGGAAATGTTCAAAATGTCCTCCGTTGGCGAGGATACATGCATCCACCCTCCGTCGCATGGAATCCCTGATGCGCTGATGCAGCCCTGGAGAATGGCGTATTGTATCACAGCCGTCCACAATACGAGCACGAAAAGTCTCTACATTTGGTACCGGCGTTGCGTAGACAAGAGCTTTCAAATGCCCCCATAAATGAAAGTCAAGAGGGTTGAGGTCAGGAGAGCGTGGAGGCCATGGAATTGGTCCGCCTCTACCAATCCATCGGTCACCGAATCTGTTGTTGAGAAGCGTACGAACACTTCGACTGAAATGTGCAGGAGCTCCATCGTGCAAGAACCACATGTTGTGTCGTACTTGTAAAGGCACATGTTCTAGCAGCACAGGTAGAGTATCCAGTATGAAATCATGATAACGTGGTCCATTGAGCGTAGGTGGAAGAACATGGGGCCCAATCAAGACATCACCAACAATGCCTGCCCAAACGTTCACAGAAAATCTGTGTTGATGACGTGATTGCCCAATTGCGTGCGGATTCTCGTCATCCCACACATGTTGATTGTGAAAATTTACAATTTGATCACGTTGGAATGAAGCCGCATCCGTAAAGAGAACATTTGCACTGAAATGAGGATTGACTTATTGTTGGATGAACCATTCGCAGAAGTGTACCCGTGGAGGCCAATCAGCTGCTGATAAGTGTCTGCACAAGCTGTACATGGTACGGAAACAACTGGTTCTCCCGTAGCACTCACCATACAGTGACGTGGTCAACGGTACATTGTACAGCAGCAACTTCTCTGACCCTGACATTAGGGTTATCGTCAACTGCACGAAAAATTACCTCGTCCATTGCAGGTGTCCTCGTCGGTCTAGGTCTTCCCCAGTCGCTAGTCGTGGGATGGAATGTTCCGTGCTCCCTAAGACGCCGATCAATTGCTTCGAACGTCTTCCTGTCGGGACACCTTCGTTCTGGAAATCTGTCTCGATACAAACGTACCGCGCCACGGCTATTGGCCCGTGCTAATGCATACATCAAATGGGCATCTGCCAACTCCGAATTTGTAAACATTGCACTGACTGCAAAACCACGTTCGTGATGAACACTAACCTGTTGATGCTACGTACTGATGTGCTTGATGCTAGTGCTGGACAGCAATGAGTCGCACGTCAACACAAGCACCGAAGTCAACATTGCCTTCCTTCAATTGGGCCAACTGGCGGTGAATCGAGGAAGTACAGTACATACTGACGAAACTAAAATGAGCTCTAACATGGAAATTAAGCGTTTCCGGACACATGTCCAAATAACATCTTTTCTTTATTTGTGTGTGAGAAATGTTTCCTGAAAGTTTGTCGTACCTTTTTGTAACACCCTGTATATGTATCCTTTACATAGCGTAACAAACGAAAGTATGTCAGTGCCAAGTCTGCGTTGTATGTAATAGGTACGTCTTTTCAGGTAACAAAAGGGCATATCGGCTCACTTCATTATATCGATGAACAGCAGAAGACATAACAAGGCAATTTTTTTGTTATTCATATATTTTTTGGTTTCATCGACTTTATTTAGCAACTAACTTTCAATAATTTTCTTAATTTTTAGTGTAAGAAAATTCATATAAAACGATTTTCGTGTATCTTTCATATAAAAAACATTACATTTAAGAAGGCTCTAGTTATTTTTAAGTTTGGTTGTTTCCAGTTTGCATTACCTGCTAGTTAGGTTTCTTTGAAAAAAAAAAGTGGGTTGTGGGTCATTTTGGCTCAGTAGGAAAAGCGGTGCCTCTCCATTTGAAAAGACATAGATTGCCATAAAATCGTATTTACTTATTATCTCAAAAACATTTGCTCAATAGGAACTTCCAAACCAAAAAACTTCATTACTGCGAACTTAATTATTATAATTATTATTATTGCTGCATTAACTTTAATAATGCAACATAAAAACCTAACTTTAACTAAGCGTGTCATGCAAGTATGATGAGAAAACCACATTTTATTTTATGCTTCCATAAAGTCTCTACTTCGCCTACGAACTCAGAGACATCGTGAAGTATATATAGGGTGTAAACGATTATTGTTTAATCGTAGCATAGCTATGTAGTGAAAGTCGAAACGAAGAATTTTATACAAGACACTTGTGGTCTATTAATTTAGGAAGGAGCCACCACCAGGTTTACAAGACTACATGAGCTATAGCGCACGCGCGTCGCGTGAGATTTTCATGTTTTCTCCTCCTGCTCTCTACACATCGTCATCCATTGTTTCGCAATTGTTGCTTGCGTTAGCTTGTTATTTCTTCACTGCCTAATTATTATATGTTTGTCTGTTTGTTGTATCTGCTCGTAACGGGCAACACATTGTCCGTAATTGGCGAGCAGTCTGTACTCGGGGGCGGTTTCCGTGCGCGATCCTATATTATTTCCCTGCGATCAGCCACACAACGCTACAATTGGCTAAACGAGAAGTTCTGCAGAATCACAGAAATTACTTCTAACAGTGAGTAAGAATTCTGTGATGAATAAAAACTCTGTACTCCAAGCGGGAGGCAAGTGCCACCTCTTGGTGCCCTGAGTCCTTCAGTCACCTACACTGCTAGTTTTCAGTTTTTCATAAGAACCATATACCAAGCACAAATGAACGGTGAACGAGTAAAAATGAACGGTTCCCAAAAAAGAACGATCAGCAGTGAACTACTTCCCAAGGATGAACGCGTTTGCCTATCTCTAGTCTATACCAGGGCTGTTCAGAAGGCAGCGAGGCGTGCCGTAGCGTTCACGTTCGCTCGCTGCCTGGGTAGTGAGCGCTCGCGGTAAAATGAGATACTCACAAGGTAACCTCCCCATCGCATCCCTCTCAGATTTAGTTATAAGTTGGCACAGTGGATAGGCCTTGAAGAACTGGGCACAGATCAATCGAGAAAACAGGAAGACGTTGTGTGGAACTATGAAAAAATAAACAAACTATACAAACTGAGTAGCCCATGCGCAAGATAGGTAACATCAAGAGCGGTGCGAACTCAGTAGCGCCGTGGTCCCGTGGTTAGCGTGAGCACATGCGGAACGAGAGGTCGTTGGTTCAAGTCTTCCCCGAGTGAAAAGTTTACGTTCTTCATTTTCGCAAAGTTATGACCTGTCCATTCGTTCATTGACGTCTCTGTTCACTGTAATAAGCTTAGTGTCTCTGTTTTGCGACCGCACCGCAAAACCGTGCGATTAGTAGACGGAAGGACGTGCCTCTCCAATGGGAACCGAAAACATTTGATCGCAAGGTCATAGGTCAACCGATTCCTCCACAGGAAAACACGTCTGGTATATTCTATACGACACTGGTGACGGCATGTGGGTCACATGACAGGAATATTTTGTCGACCCACCTAACTTGTACACTTGGCGAATGGGTAAAAAGATTCTTCTACGTTGCCCGATTTAGGTTTTCTTGTGGATGTAATAATCACTCCCAAACAAGTGATGAAAACATAAGAGTTTGTCACATAAACTGCAACAAATGAATGCAACAGTTTGACAGTCGCACAGTTTACCCTGTGCTCTGTCAGATAATAAATGTCTGAAAATAAAAAATTAAACCTTTCACTCGAGGGAAGACTTGAACCAAGGAACTCTCGTTCCGCAGTTGCCCACGCTAACCACGTGACCATGGCGCTCTTGGGTTTAGACTATCCTGGATGTTGCCTATCTTACGCATGGACTTCTCAGATTGTATATTTTGCTTATTTTTTTCGTAGTTCCACACAACTTCTTCCTGTTTTCTCGAGTGATCTGTGTTCACTTTTTCAAGGCCTATCCACTGTGCCAACTTGTAACTAAATCTGAGTGGGGTGCGATGGGGAGGTTCCCTTGTCAGAATAAATTGCAAACTGTGCGCTGATTTCGCAGAAATGACCGTTGTTAAGTTCGTCGTAGCCTTAGACGCAACCCGGCAGTGGTATGTGAGGGTGTGATGTGCCCCGTAGTGACGAATTTCTACAGATGACACGTCACCCAACATTGCACTTCAAGGTAGCTGCAACGACATGTCAGTAGAGTGTACTTTCCAACTTCGGTTGTGGATAGGACTTCGCGAGGTGCTGTAGAGCAAGTCTTAGCAAGGAGTTTGTGAAACCCCAACACACCACTCTCGTCCCACAAGAGGAAAAAAATCAACGTAGCTATTTTATTTCATTTTTGTGCGTATTTTGTATAAGGTATGATATAATAACTAACAAGGGGACCCTCCATACTGTAAATCACGGATTTTGATGCGCTTCAAATATGTTGTAGGGGCACTTACCTTGAGTACCCGGTTACCCGGTTTTTTAGCGACGGGCCTTGGGTTTTGAGAACATCGATTTTGAAGTTCATTGTGCGTTTTGTATACCCGTAACGTGACGTGTATTGCGAGCAAGGTTCACGCCTACCGTTCTGGAGGTACCGTGTTTGAATCCTACTCGTGTACTTTTCTTTCTTCAAATTCGACCGAATTTTTCAATTTTATTTCAAAGAATATCAACAAACAGTGTAAGGTGTGCGAAATTATAAAGATATATTCAGTTATTAATTTTTTCAAACGTTCATTCCGTTTGTGGTTCACAGTTGGAGTTCCAAATGTTCGTTCAACAGTCGCTTCTTGTATTACCTGTAATCGATCTCCGCCCATTATCGTCCCCTCTCCAGCGAATACCGTTAGCCGTAACGGGAACCCTAGCTACTAGTTGCGGCCAATGAGGATGCGAGTTGCATTTCTTTACTTTCGCATCTAACTACAGCGTCAGTTGCTCGCAAAGCGTCTCTAGTGCCGCGTGTTAGTAAAATTCTGTGAAATAGATGAACCAAGTGTTTCTGCGTTAGTGCAGCCAGAAGAAGATCCACAAGTAGAGGAGTTGAACGGAGAATCAAAAGGCGAAATCACAAACGCCGTTAAATGCGCCGAAAATCTACTCCGCGATTCGAATCTTGCAATGAATACACCGCCTAGCGTGATCTCTGCCAATTCTGTTGCAATTGGCAATGAGATATGTATCGCAATACAGGATCTATTGGCCGAAAGACAGATCATTATTGATTATGAATTGATAGATTTCAACGAAGAAGATGAATTGGGAGAATATGATGCGAACCACAAACGGAATGAATATTTGAAAAAATTAATAACTGAATATATCTTTATAATTTCGCACACTTTACACTGCTTATTGATATTCTTTGAAATAAAAATGAAAAATTCGATCATTTTATAATAAAAAAAAACGTACATAAGCATGATTCGAACATGGTACCTCCAGCGCTGTAGCCGTGAATCTTTACCGCTACGCTACACTGACTTGCTCGAAATGTATGTAACGTTACAGGTATACAAAGCTCGCAATGAAATTCAAAATCAGTTTTCCCAAAAACCAAGGCCCATCGCTAAAAAACCGGATAGACAGGTACTCAGGGTAAGTACCTGTACAAAATATTTGAAAAGCATCAAAATCCGTGATTTATAGTGTGGGGGTCCCCTTGTAAGAGCAAATATTGTTTTAGTTGGATCCTTATAGGCCCGAACGGGGACAAGTGTGAGCGTAGATGGACGACGTACTTGATGATGGGACAGTTGATTTTAATGGTGGATGTGAAGAAGATGCTGTTATTGTCAGTGGCCACGACATATTCGAGCAGGAAAGAGACGTAAAGAATGAAGATGAGGTCAGTGATAGTCATTATCTGGGAACAGACGAAGCGACTAATTCGAGAAAAGAACTGTGCCAGTGAGCATGAATTAGACGATGAATCATGAAAATGTTTTTTGTGTAATGGGTGAATTGTGGCACTCTCTGTACATAGAACATATTTTGATGATTGTCATCTCATTTATTTCAGTGTAATAACTTTGAATACAAAACATTAATTTGAGTATTGTATGTATCAATATTCGAAAATGGTATTGACTTATAATCTACACCATAAACGCCACCTGCGTAAGAATTCCAGGCCACACCACAGCCAGGTTGATAGTTCAGTGCTTAAAGTGTAGAGTAGCTCTTTAAAATCGATGAAAAGCAACATTGTTGCCGGATTAGAATTCCAAACCGAAGCTCCGACATTCCAATATCAATTTGTAACACAACAGTGCTGGATGCCTAGCTACTGTTTGAACTTACAGACCTGCACAGTGACATATAGTTACGTGAAAAGTTTCATAATAAAATAAGTGTTGACGACTTGCCATGTTTGCAGGAACATTTTTGTGAGAGCTACGTGTTTCCGCAGTGAAGAGAAACAAATCTACGTACAGACGCTAACTGTCAGACTTAAAAGCTAAACTTCGAAAGTAGTGCTCAGTAAATAATACAATAAATTGCTGCTTTCGTGAAAAGCTGAACAAGTAGTATTCATTGACATCCAGTGTTTCTACGTTTAGCGTGTGAATGAAATAGCAACGAAATACAAGTTAATGTCAGTTTAAACTTCGACCAATAACGAAACTCATCATGGGGCTACATCTCTCGTAAGATTTATTATGTTTCGTACTTAGCTGCCTCATGCTCTTTCGTCTCAGCAGTTAAAAAATGCCTAAGTTTCATTTCATTGTCACTTGTTATCAATTCAACAATGTTAGGCAATAAATCTGACACGGAAGTCACTAATTAACCAACGTGAAGCGATACATCTCCGTAGAATTAAGCCTGGCGACCGTAGAAGACATGTTGACGACAGCTTCTCGTGCCGAGCTGCCTTGTTGAAATTCCTGCTCCCGAAC
This sequence comes from Schistocerca americana, assembly GCF_021461395.2. Classification (NCBI taxonomy): domain Eukaryota; kingdom Metazoa; phylum Arthropoda; class Insecta; order Orthoptera; family Acrididae; genus Schistocerca; species Schistocerca americana. The sequence goes on from NC_060124.1 coordinate 316,807,515, forward strand.
ATTACCTGCCGTGAGCCGGCTGGTGGCCCACTGCTGAAGCGTGGGGGCGAGCCAGCTCCTTCGAGCAGATCAGCGAACGGGCCTATCTATACTTAAAACTGTAAAACCGCCGTGTTTGTCTGTTGGAATGCGCTTATCCCTAGAACTACTAGACGATTTTTTATGGGTGTTTCACAGCTACCTTGAGTACAGCATGGTGCGGCGTATAGGCTTTATTTCATCAGAATCGAAATACGAAACAAAAAATCGTAATTTGAAGTTTTAGGAGTCTACTCAGCATTGTTGTTACGATGTTTACCATAGCGACACGAATACCACGGCGTAGTAAACAGAAGAACAAATAGATGGCTCTGTTAGTTTTGTAGTTCACTGAAGGACTAATAGATGGTGTTGTTAGGCTTTTTTTTTTGTCCCTAAAGACCTAAATAAAGGACGGACCGCCAACTTGGCGGCGGTCGCCATTGTGGACCCAAGCGGCAGCAGCGGCACCACGCGCAGAGCTGCTGGTTCTCATTTATGAGGAAGTGAACGGAGCTGTATATGCAGATGATATCGCAGTCTTTAATGTTCCTGTTTTCTTTTTTTTCATTTTTATGCACATTCATATAACATAATTAACCAAAAAATACAGGAAAAAAATTACATACGAACTTCTAGCATGCTGGAGAAGCTTGGGTCGGCAACTTCTGTTAATCAGTAGAACGAAAAACCAGTCCAAATTGCAACTTTTTTCTTTTTGTTCATTCGATGACTCGCCTCGGGCCGAGACCCATTTTTAAATCATCATAACGATGTCAACTCTGTATGAACTGTAAATCTTCATTGCACATTTTTGATATCTTTGGAAATCCCATTTTTCGAGACTGTTAAGATGATCTGAAAATGGGTCTCAAAACTAGTCATCGAATGAAAAAAAAGTAAAAAATTTGCAACTTGGACTGGTTTTTCGTTTTACTGAATAAGTTATATGGCTGCTGACTGCATCTTGTTATTTTTACTGCCTATACTTCCACTGCCACATTTTACAGTGGCGCCTATCTCAACCTAGCGGCCCAAAAAAATGTACATCGCTTTGTCAAAGATATATGTACAGTTTTCTGTAAGAATCATCCGATTCGGCGCGTCCAAATTTGTGAAATTATTAAACATTTACAATGAATTTTGTTTTTTGATGACCCGAAAACTCAAGAAGTTTTTTTCATGCCTTTTCATTGGTGTTCAGTGTGCCCTCCTTGAGATGCACGGCATATGTGAGTGCGGTGTTCAAACTGTTATCTCAATGCAGCGAGTATGTCTTGAGTTACAGCTGCTGTTATGCGATGTCTCAGTTCATTCATTGTTGTTGGTAACAGAGGCACATAAACAGTCTTTTATACACCCCATAAGAAATAATCACATACAGTCAGGTTCGGTGACCATGAAGGCCAGTAATGTAAGGCTGAATCATTGGGTCCAGTGCGACCGAGCCATCGTTCAGTAATCCTTTGATTTAAAAATTCCCACATTTCTAGAGGCCAGAGTGGCGGTGCCCCATCATGTTAGTAAATGAAGTCATTCGAATCAGTCTCCAACAGTGGGAGATATGTGGTTTCCGTAAAAGTGTTCTCGGCAAAGATAAATGGACCATACAGATTTTCCCGTGAGACTGCACAAAACACGTTAAATTTTGGAGAGTCCGTTTCATGTTGAACAACCTCATCTCATTGTTCTCTACCCCATATTCTCACATTATGACGGTTCACCTTTCCTTTTAAATGGAATGTAGCCTCGTCACTAAACACTAACCGTGGAAGAAACCTGTCATCCTCCATCTTGGCAAGAATGAAATTACAGAACTCCATACGTTGTTGTTTGTCACCTTCGCGAAGAGCTTGCAGTAGCTGAATTCTGTATGGTTTCAAGTGTTAACGTCGACGCAACACACGCCAGACGGGCGTCGGTGGCAGGTTGAGCTGTCGAGCTGCACGGCGAACGGATTTCTGCGGACTCCTTGTGAAACTGTGGCGGATGCTTTCGACGTCTGTGTCAGACACTAGGGGACGGCCGGCGATTTGCATTTACACAAACAACGTGTTTTCCAGAATTGTTCATGCCATCGTCTAATGCTCTGGCAGGAGGATCGACACCTATCTACGAGTAGCACGAAAGTCAAGATGAACAGTTATTACTGACCGGCACTGCTCAAAATGTAGAACACAAAACGCTTTCTGTTGATCCGACACCATTTTTACTAGAACTGAAGTGAGTGCACACTGCTGCTACCTAGCGGGAACCATGTAAAACTCGAGAGTTCGCTCTTTCCAACAGTACGTTTTTCATACACATATCTCAAATGACATAATAATTACGATTTTTTTTTTAAAAAATTAGATGATTCTGCCTGTACTATGGCTAAGTTTCATGGCTGTTTTACGTGCATCTCCCTCCAGTACTTAAAGCAACAACTTCCGAGTCCAAAACTTGTTTTTTATTGACATGGAAAACACCTTCTGCCATTTGAATAATGTTTAACGGTGTTTCCGATACGCATTCTATGCTGTCGTCGGTCGTGTAATTTTGAATTCGGTTAATCAACGATCTCTTTCTCATTCACACTGTTCACTTGCTGAATGTGGTACACGGCACACATCACGTGACACGGCACTGAATTAGTTCTACAGTTCTCCTGGCTACGTAATTCAGAGACTGTCCTTCGTCGTGTGAAATCTTATCTACGTCGATTGTGTCTAAACTTGTGCTTGCAGACTTGGCTGCATCTTTGGTGCTTCGTGACTCATCACAAGTACGCGTTGTGACGTTCGCCTGCTTTATCTCTTCGTTGATACTCCTCGGTGGGGATGGACGTTCAACACTGACTACTGTAAATGATGTAGCCGACAGTTGCTCAGTTGCGTTTCGCAGTTATTTGCTTTCACTGTTCACAACCCACCAATATTACACAGTTAATGTGGCCACTTCACTATTGGCTAGCTTTTGATAAGCCTCATTAATAGTTTGGAGGCAAATGTCAGCATACTTCTACAATAGTTTACCGTCGCACATCTGTGAGCAGTAAAAATCTAACCACACAGTTCTTGCGGAATAATACAGTACGTGTAACACTACTGAACAGACACTGTCTTTTATTTTAACGTACTGCCTATTTGTATTACACATATTTCACGGTTAAGATTGATACATTGTTGATGATTTAACGAATACAGGTTTTTCGTCTGAAAATCGGCTATGGACTGACTGTCTTGGCACCAAAAATCGGGCCTTTATGTATCCTCACAATAACAGGTATTGAAAGTATACATTGTTTGGTTTTAAAGTTACAGAAATTACAATTAAAACATAACTCATTCAACTAACTGAATATATAGAAAAATACCTGCCATTTAACGTTTTCTTCTGCTACAAGGGTTAGGCCGAATTATTTGTGTAAATGATGAAATTAAAAGTTGCAGTTATACAAACAATAATTTTGACAAACCTGGTAATTATTTTGGAATTAAGTAAGGGCTTGCTTTGCTAATATGTTCCGAATGGAGCCAAACAAATACTTTAAGAATCGTAGTACTACTTCTCCCAAACATTTATAATTAGTACAGAATTTATATTTGTAAGTCAACAATAGAGCTTTTAGTATCCGTAATGAGTACGGGCGATCGCAGTAGACTTGCGACTTAAGTAACCTCACAACCAATAATCACAAGGATTGAGGTCTGGAAGACCTGGGAGGCCAAGCATAAAGTAAGAGGCAGCTCAGCTCGCGATCCTCACCAAACGATGGGCACCAGATATATTTCATACATGTAGCAGATTCCCCTTTTTGATGCCTTTTCTGGTGAAGTCAACATGCTGCTGTTGCTGGCGCATCTGACTCCATGTCTCATTACAGTCCATTTTATACACGATTCTCATGCGTCACTACTGACGTTTTACTGTCCAGCGGCTTTTGTCGGTCAAGTTTTGCACTTGCTTTTGGTTTCAATCAAATACTATGTCTTCTCAGTCTTGTGTCTTAATTTGTACCTGTCGACCTACATTATTCCGTACATCAGTGCGTTTTCAAGTGTTAACGGACTTTATGACACCCTATACTCTGAGTAATCGCAATATGTGCAGTGAATAGCTATAAATCGACACAAACTGTTAGTTAAATTAAAAGAAGAGGAACAATACTGAAACTTCTGAGTACTACCGTCCTGAAAGGATACAATAAAAAGCAACAAAAGAAAACCTTTCACCACTCTCCTCCACGTAAAATCTCGCTTATCTCTCAGTAGTATTCAGTAGAAAATTGGACGGCGAGCTCAGGGTTTAAGCCACCTCATCTCACGTCTATACACGTCACTCCCATACAGAACTCCAGCATCCGTCACAGTTAACTGCTTAAGGGGATACGGAATTACCTATCCCCGCAATGTTAATATATGCCTACTATAGGGAACATTTTCTCACAAACTACTGGAGACAGAGAGGTAAAAATTTTACTGTATGTGCATTCATATGTTACAACAATACTGAAACAACAGTTTATTGTCAAAGTATTTTCTTACAGAGATATTGTACATTTATTTTTAAGTAAATTTTTTCCATCGCTTTTTACTAGACTATCACCCCTAAGTCTTTTGTAAATCAAGTAATTAAAAAATCGTTGTTTCAGTATGTAATAGGGACCTATGTCACTACGTCATAAAAATTTCAGACTTCTAGGTTGACCAGTACCTGAGATAATGTTCCTAGATGAAGTAAAAAGTAAACTTACGGGAAACGGAGAAAGAAGATTAAAACATTCCTGATCCGTAGCTAATACCCCCTTCACAGTCTTCATAATCATCTTCAAGTCTTCTTTTGGCACCCCTCTGCACCTGTCTTGCTTTTTTCACTAATGTCTTGATTATATTATCAGCATGCCTTAGTCTGTGCTGATCTAAAAAGAACATAGCACGTACCGTACGGGAACCAACACACATACCCAACTTTTGAAGGACCTGGCATTTAGTTATATTTCCAAGATTGAAGGTTGCCACAGCATCATACACACCAAAATGTAGTGCATTAATTCCGACAAACACTGTTTTTGGGAGACGATGCCATATCACACTATTCAAGCACTCGTTGGGGTTCTGCGTTTTTCCGTGAAGACATTTCATCAGAAGACTTCTGTCAGCCAGATCTCTGAAAATGGGCTTTATTTCTGCCATGATGGCTGATGGTAGACTGTGGTGGTGAATGTATTTCTCTCCTGTTGTTAGTCCCCTATTGTATTTACACCAGCTGTTTTCACCTTTGGGGCACAAACCATGTTGTGGATGCTCATCCGTGGATGCGGTGTGGAAATATAAAGCCCATATAGCTCTCCTCATTTCTTCAAGATTGCCTGTATTTTGCCTGATTGCAAGGCCATAGCAGTTCTGAATGTGGTCTATTATGGAATCAGTCAATCTTCCTCTGCCATCCAAGGTTTTCCCATCATCTAGTTTTTTCCCTTTCATAACTGATTTTAACCTTCTCAGCCTGGCACCCATTCTCTTCTGCACATGTCCTATACATTCAAGTTTGCTTATATTTACACTGTTCCCATATGGTTTGCTCTCCAAAACTTCTTTGAATGCTTTAGAGTCACCATCTCCCAGATATTTGACATAGCGAACATTATACCACTGTGAAGAGCGATGAAAAATTTTCTTCACCCCAGCAACCTCCATGCCACCACTACTACCATAATAATTAGCAATACAGTCATCACTGTGTTCATTTTTCAGCCTGCCTGTGCACCTACAGTATTTAGACATTATTGCAACATCAATAACCTTGCCAGTATCAACACTAGTTGCTGTTACAACACCATTGTTGGAGGTGTGGCCCCTTTTCTGCCACGTGCCATCAAACGCCACTGTGAGGTCACGACTGCCGTCATTTTCTTCCACTGCTTCTTCCACAGCAACCAGCATTGACTTCTGTGCTACATCTTCAACTGCAGATCCTAGTACATAATTGTAAGCTTCAAACTTTGAAGGTGCACTTGGAAGATTTAGAACACCACATAGCATATCACCAGCTGCTTTGCCCTTACCAATTGCTCGCAATCCATAAACTAACCTAATATTTACACTATAAAGTTCAGTTTTCTTGTATCCATTATTTACAGTTACTGAAACCGAACTTGGAAACTTACAGCTGTATTTACAAACACTGCATATTAAATTAAACTGGGCAGCCAGGCCAACATGGGATTCTACTTTCAGAGAAACGTTTCCATGACATTTTTTGCAGCACAAACTGTTTTCAAGAGCTTCACACAATATATTCGTATCAATGAGTTCAAAAACTTCATTCCCTCTATCAAGTAAATTATATTTCTCTTCCAAATCTCTTAGTTTTTTATGAGAAGCACTGTTTTCATTTGGTGTAAGTTCGTTCAGCAAATCAGTAATAAGTGGATTCACATTTTCCAACAGTGATGATGATGAACTGCTTTGCTTTGCTAATGAATCATTATTTCTTTTCTTTTGCCAGTTCACACGCTTTTTAAATACTTTTGCTTTAGCTCTAGGCATTTTCACTGCGAAAAATGAAGCACTAAATACGAAATAACTCAACAACAACTACTTTCTTATATCACACTGTTTACAAAACAGTCCCGCCACAAAGTCAAAGAGTAACTTGAGGAAACCAGAGAGAAACATTTTCGGGCAACTAGTGTATAAATAGTCGCTGGAAACCGGGATATTTGAATTCATGTCACTTTAAAGGTACTGCCAAAAAGTTCATGGTCAGCCACGAGAGACGTGTATAACTAAAGCGCAATACCCGATCTCACAAATATATAAAAATAAAATAGTTATAATTGTAGTTGAGCTATATATGATACGTCATTTTAAAGAGGAAACATGGCAGAATATAATACGCGAATAAAAAAAATTCGATTTTTTAACCCAAAATCCGATTCCGTATCCCCTTAAGAGTTCCCCTGTCATAAGTCAACATGATGGGAGTACATTCACATGGGACACAAGCGTCCAACGCTTTTTACTGTCAATAACATTCACTGGGGAATCTTTGAGTTCGGTAAGACATCAATGTTTACCGGCAAACGCCGTAGATGTACACTACTGTTCACCATTATCCAGCCAGCTCCTACGTTTACTAATACACTGAAATTCGTAGGGTCTATCGCTGTTACTTTTTTCCGAAAGCAACAATGTATTAATTTGCTCAGCAGCGCATCTATTATTTTGCTACGTCTGTCCACAAATTCCTTTCACCAGTAAACTACTCAGCACAACCGATATTCTCATTATTTTGCGATAAACATTGCCTGTCGGAATGTTTCAGTCGTCTTCACAACATTGCTTCTTTAGATAATACTCCCACATTCACCTCCCCCTCTCCCGGTCTCATATCTTCACCCCTCCCCTGGCATACCAATGAAGTTAAATATTGTTCTCCTGCCACCTTGCCCGTGCATTAACATTCTCAGCTTGGTATTTCCGTCGTAGCTTTTCTCTGTACAACATGAACAGTTAGATATTCTTTTATAAGCATTTTTCCTTAGAAACAACTTGGTATTGTTAAGTATTGAAAATTACTAGCTGTGTAGTTCAAAGGAATATTCAACTAATTTTAATGAACACTACCAGGTAAATGAGAGGTTAAAACTTAGTCACTATAAACGGTTTGTAGCACCAATGGTTGGATCGCACTTGTTGCTTTCTTTTCTTTATATGTTCTGTCTTTCAAATTCTGAAGGTGGCAGGGGTAAAATACAGGGAGCGAAAGGCTATTTACAATTTGTACAGAAATCAGATGGCAGTTATAAGAGTCGAGGGGCATGAAAGGGAAGCAATGGTTGGGACAGGAGTGAGACAGGGTTGTAGCCTCTCCCCGATGTTATTCAATCTGTATATTGAGCAAGCAGTAAAGGAAACAAAAGAAAAATTCGGAGTAGGTATTAAAATTCATGGAGAAGTAGTAAAAACTTTGAGGTTTGCCGATGACATTGTAATTCTGTCAGAGACAGCAAAGGACTTGGAAGAGCAGTTGAACGGAATGGACAGTGTCTTGAAAGGAGGATATAAGATGAACATCAACAAAAGCAAAACGAGGATAATGGAATGTAGTCAAATTAAATCAGGTGATGCTGAGGGGATTAGATTAGGAAATGAGACACTTAAAGTAGTAAAGGAGTTTTGCTATTTAGGGAGTAAAATAACTGATGATGGTCGAAGTAGAAAGGATATAAAATGTAGACTGGCAATGGCAAGGAAATCGTTTCTGAAGAAGAGAAATTTGTTAACATCTAGTATAGATTTAAGTGTCAGGAAGTCGTTTCTGAAAGTATTTGTATGGAGTGCAGCCATGTATGGAAGTGAAACATGGGCGATAACCAGTTTGGACAAGAAGAGAATAGAAGCTTTCGAAATGTGGTGCTACAGAAGAATGCTGAAGATTAGATGGGTAAATCACATAACTAATGAGGAGGTATTGAATAGGATTGGGGAGAAGAGAAGTTTGTGGCACAACTTGACTAGAAGAAGGGATCGGTTGGTAGGACATGTTTTGAGGCATCAAGGGATCACAAATTTAGCATTGGAGGGCAGCGTGGAGGGTAAAAATCGTAGAGGGAGACCGAGAGATGAATACACTAAGCAGATTCAGAAGGATGTAGGTTGCAGTAGGTACTGGGAGATGAAGAAGCTTGCACAGGGTAGAGTAGCATGGAGAGCTGCATCTAACCAGTCTCAGCACTGAAGACCACAACAACAACCACAGCAACATATGTTCTGTTCTGTGTGTGTGTGTGTGTGTGTGTGTGTATGTGACGTTAACTGTTATTTCCGTTAATTGTGAAGTTAAGTCAGTGATAATATTTTTCTTTATCAAGTGAGTGAACGCTGCTGAAAATCACTGCGGAGTGTTCTGAGGAACGGGTGTAACGCAATGAGGATGAAAAATTGATTCACTGATGATATGACTATAGAATACCGTTCAAGTGTTACCATTGACAAATAGTGGCAGGGGTTAGCATCGGGAGACAGCCTCACTGAACTTGTACATGCGGAAGTAGAGAAAGTCGACAGTCTGCGATAAGCAGATCTGTGCAATTTTCAGATACATCAGTCCCAGTGTTGAGACTGAAACAATGTGTCGCAAACTGCGTTCACAAAACGCGCATCTGAGTGTATTGTAAATTTTATTAATACAATTTTTTTGTCATTACAGATTCTGTGCTCGTTACAACACACTCGGTTCTATCATTTCTTCCTGCGACTCAAGAACTAGTTTCTGAGTTGCTCGAAGATGCCAAAGTTGTGGAAAACTTGTTAAAAAACAGAAATCCTGAGTGCGACGAGTTTAAAAAATTTTTCTTCACGAAGTCGGTGTATTCCGCAACTGTGCACTCAACGACGTTGCTCTAATACTCACAGACACGTGAATGAGGCCCCAGCTAGGTCAGAGAGGCAGGGCAGACGTCTAATGACTTCAGCCGATCCGAATTAACCACTCCCAGTCATGACTAACCTATTGCACTACCTACCAAATATGTTTTCAAAGGTTGTAGCACGGAAACGGTACGTTTCCCTACGTGGGTTCCAATTCAAAATATTATCTACTCACACCCCTCCACAACTCCTAGAAGTTTGTAACGGAAATTTCCGACCACCCTGTATAGTGCTCTGATTTTTAGAAAACACACTACACAGAACGAGGTGGCGCAGTGGTCAGCACACTAAACTCCCATTCGGTAGGACGATGGTTCAAATCGCCGTCTGGCCATCTAGATTTAGTATTTCCGTGATTTCCCTAAATCGCTTCAGGCAAATGCCGGGATGTTTCCTTTGAAAAGGAATCGAGCTTCTGCTCAGTCTCTAATGATCTCGTTGTCGACGGGGCGTTAAACTCTTAATCTCCACCTCCTCCTCCTAGAACACACTGAGCGATGTAAGAAGGCTGCAGATTCGTCTCTGGAGATGGATCGCGGTACGGAAACTGCGTAGTAACCATGATATCACACGAGTATAATGTTCATGATGACTCGTAGTGACACAGGGCAACCTAAGCGACGCACCGTACGGTGGCCTGCGTACTATGGTTGTAGATGTGAAAACATAAGACTGATAACGTCGTTGTTTTTATTGTTCTTGTTGGCCTCTAGATTCCAGATGCTAAACGAACTCACTCAGCTACTCCCTCAAACCTTCCGTTCATAATCTGCTTAATCTGTCTTTCACTCTTCTGATACCCACGCTGCGATGTAATTATAATCCATCTCTTATCTAATCGTCTCATGACAAGACCTGCTCATTGTCACACTAACGTAAATAATTATGCTTACTTTTATTTCTAGATCACTGTCAGATCACATCCAACATTAGAACGACTTCAAGCCAGCAATTCGATTACCTACAAGAGTAATTTGTAAGTGTACAATACCGGCCGGAGTGGCCGTGCGGTTATAGGCGCTACAGTCTGGAACCGCGTGACCGCTACGGTCGCAGGTTCGAATCCTGCCTCGGGCATGGATGTGTGTGATGTCCTTAGGTTAGTTAGGTTTAAGTAGTTCTAAGTTCTAGGGGACTGATGACCACAGTAGTTAAGTCCCATAGTGCTCAGAGCCATTTGAACCATTTTAAGTGTACAATAACAGTGAGACATGAACGTGTAATTTCCATGAGAAAATATAGGTTTGGAAAACCATTAAACAGCAGAATGCTCTGATCGCTTAGCTCACAATTCGTATCAGTTTTGGTATAAACTACAAAGATATTGCAGCTGTGTTCCCGAAAAAACACAGGAAATTTAGTCAGCCAAAGGGTAATCATAATCGGAAGACGAGGAAAATGGCAGAGTGAAGATTAGCGATCATTATAAAGAACAACAAAAACTATCTTAAGAAAAAATTCTGCTATACGTAAACGAATGAGTGGTAAAATGACAGACTACAAATATACAAATCCAAAGCTTACGTGGTCGATCCCTGGCCACACCTAGAATGTCTAAGTCGAGTTTTCAGTTTGTCATCCCTTGATGAAACTGATGCCTTCATATCACAGAGAAACAAAAAACCACACACACACATCAAAATACATTGAAAGTTACCGAAACATACGTCCTTGCACATTTCTTCAGCAGTTTCGGCTTATACAACGTAAACCCGAACACCACTGACAAAACTTCGATGTTTATATATGAATATTTTGAATATTTTCGTATAAAAGATCAATTATCTCCGGTGTATCGTTACAGAGTAATATTGTAATCTTGATTAATTCGGTATATTTCTGTGAAAATATCTTAACAACAGAGGGAGAAAGAAGGCCTGCAATACGCAGTCACCAAAACGTGCAACACAAAACATGGATGTACATACGCAAAAGTGCTGCGATGTGGTTGTCGTCGCCGCGTGAAAAGATCAGCATAACGTCATTGTGCCGCTCTTCCATTGCACTCAGTGAACCCACACGTGAAGTGCATGTCGGTCAGCTCCATACTGCTGTGTATTACTATTAACGTACAATTGACACTGCCCGAAAAACAAACCTGAGACGCAGCTGAGCAATACTAAATGCAAGGTGGAGAACGAGAGCCAAATGGGTCTTACGGTCGTCAATGACAAGTACCGTCAGTGAATGGAACAAGTGCCGGCCAGAGTGGCAGAGCGGTTCTAGGCGCTACAGTCTAGAACCGCGCGACCGCTACGGTCGCAGGTTCGAATCTTGCCTCGGGCATGGATGTGTGTGATGTCCTTAGGTTAGTTAGGTTTACGTAGTTCTAAGTTCTAGGGGACTGATGACCACAGCAGTTAAGTCCCATAGTGCTCAGAGCCATTTGAACCATTTGAATGGAACAAGTTTGTTTGTGAATAAAAACATAAAAGGCATACCCTCAACCTTTGGACTGTTGTGTTGATAATTTCAGTGCAATTCGTGTGCCTGGAGCCTTGTACGGAAGTGAAACTAGGACGATAAACAGTTCAGAAAAGAAGAGAATAGCAACTTCTGAAATATGGTTCTACAGAAGAAGGCTGAAGATTAGCCGAGTATATCGAACAACTTACTAATATGGACTTAATCGAAATTGAGAGAAAAGAAATTTGTGGCATAATTTGACTAAAAGAAGGTATCGGTAGTTAGGATACATGCTGTGGCATCAAGGAATTGTCAATGTGGCAATGGAATGAAGTTTAGGTGGTAAAAATTGTGGACTGAGACCAAGGCTTGAATACAATTAGCAGGTTCACACGGATGTAGGTTGCAGTAGCTATGCAGAGATGAAGAGGCTTGCACAGCATAAATTGGCGTGCAGAGATGCTTCAAACCGGTCTTCTGGCTGAAGACAACAGTGTATATATATGTCAGCTTTCGCAGAACATCTCAGAATCGAGAAACACACTCTTCCTCGTCCATCCTTGCTTAACACGAAAATTTTGCGTGGGCTTGACAAGGGCTACAAAATGAACATTTAAGAAGAATTTGTAATCTATAAACATTCCTACGTAATGCAGGAGTAGGTTTAGTAATGAGTAAGAAAACAGGAATGCGGGTACAATACTACGAGCCGCATAGTGAACGCATTATCGTTGCCAAGATAGACACAATAGTACAAGTGTATATTTCAGCTGGCTCCGCAGATGATAAAGAGATCGAAGCAATGTATGATGAGATAATAGAAATTATTCAGATAGTTAAGGGAGACGAAAATTTAATTCAGGACTGGAATTCGATTGTGGGGTGAGGACGAGAAGGAAAAAAAGAGGGTGCTTATGGACTGGGAGAAGGCAGTGAAAGAGGAAGTCACCTGGTAGGATTTTGCACAGAGAATAATTTCGTCATCGCTAACAGTTGGTATAAGAATCATGAAGAAGGTTGTGTACGTGGAAGAGACCAGGAAACACCTGAAGGTTTCAGGCTGGTTATATAACCACTAGACAGAGATTTAGGAACCAGATTTTAAATTGTAAGACATTTCCAGGGGCAGATGTGGACTCTGACCACAATTTATTGATTAAGAACTGCAGATTAAAAATGAAGAAATTGGGAAAAGCTAGGAAATTATCACGATGGGACCTGGACAGGTTGAAAGGACCAGAGGTTGTTGAGAGTTTGAGAGGGAGCTTTAGCAAAAGCTGACTAGAACAGGAGAAAGGATTGCAACAGATGACTAATGGGTAGCTTTAAGAGATGAAATAGTAAAGCAGCAGAGGATAAAATAGGTGAAAAGACAAGGCGTAGTAGAAATCCTTGAATAACATAAGAGATATTGAACGTAACTAATGAAAGGATAAAATTTAAAAATGCAGCAAATGAAGCAGGCGAAATGGAATACAAATGTTAATAAATGTGATTCACATAAAGTGCAAAATGGCTAAGCAGGAACAAAAACAATCTTCGCTACGGGGAAAAACAAATACCGCTTCAGGGAAAGGAGAAGCGCCTATATGAATATCAGTAGCACAGATGGAAAACCGATCTTAAGCAAAGAAGGGAAAGCTGAAAGGTGGAAGGAGTATATACAGAGTCTATACAAGGGGGATGAACTTGAAAGCAATATTATAGAAAGGAAACTGGACACAGATGAAGATGAGATGGAAGATATGATAGTGCGTGAAGAATTTGACAAAATTCTGAAAGAGCAAAGACGAAACAAGGATTCCAGGGATAGATGATATTCCGCCTGAATTGCAGATAGCCTTGACAAAACTCTCCCATCTCGTGTGTAAGATGTATAAGTCAGGCGAAACACCCTCAGAATGTAGTAATTCAAATTCCAAAGAAAGCAGTTGGCGACAGGTGTGAAAAGTACTGAAGTATCAGTTTCGTAAGTCATATCTGCAAAATACTAACACGAATTCCTTACAGAAGATTGGAAAAAACTGGCAGAAGCCGAAATGACCTTGGGAAAGATCACTTTAGATTCCGGGGAAAATATGAGAACACGTGAGGCAATACTGACCCTACGACTTATCTTAGCAGATAGTTTAAGGAAAGGCAAACCTAAGTATACAGCATTTGTAGACTTAGAGAAAGCTTTTGACGATGTTGGCTGGAATACTCTCTTTGAAATTCTGAAGGTATCAGGAGCAAAATAGATGGAGCGAAAGGCTATTTATAATTCGTACAGAAACAAGACAGCAGTTACAAGAGTCGACGGCCATGAAAGGGAACCACTGGTTGAAAAGGCAGTGAGATAGGGTTGTAGCCTGTCCCCGATGTTATTCTGTCTGTACACTGAGCAAGCAGTAAGGGGAACCAAAGAAAAATTTGGATTAGGAATTAAAGCTCTAGGAGAAGAAACGGAAACCTGTCTGAAGTGACCTACGACTACACAAATGCCTGAGAGTGCTTGAAATATTGTTTATTGTGGTTGGTGTCTGTGTACTTGTTTTATCAAGCCGTTCTGCCTCTCGACAGTTCGCATCTGTTTGACTGTACACAAATACTATTTCGTCTTGTTCCCGACATGAATACCGGACCATTCTGCTGATTCCAGTACCCTGTGTCAATCATACAGCCTGCAACACGCAAGAAATACATGCCAGGTGGTGAGAAGAGCTTTCATTCGTCAGTGCCATCTACCGTGGCAACAATGCATATCCAGACATATATTCATAGGACCGTTTATCCTCCATTTCCATTCTGGAAACCGTCCCTGCAGCTTTTCTGTTTTATTAATGCTCGCCCTATATAATAACCCAAATTTTGTAGACTCTAATTCTGAAGATGACAGTTTAACCTAAACCAGTAAAGCGAAATAAAAATAATTGTATAACTGACGACGGAATTTTGCTTTGAAGTACTGCAATTCCTTCACTTCGTCTACTTCGTGGTGTACAAAGATAAACAGGGTAAGGAATGAAACGCACTATAATTACCCTGTAACGAACCTCTGGAGACCATGAGACTCTTGTACGAATATGCTCAGGAAACGTCCCAAACAACCACTGAAATTTTGCTGGAATTTGAGTTTACCCTTTATGTGATATTTACGAAATTTTAATCACTTATCCATTGTCTTGTTTCTGAACAAATTGTCAATAGTCTTTCGCTCTATGTGTTTTACCCTGCCACGTTCAGTATTTCTAAGACAGTTTTCCAGCCAACATTGTCTTAGAGCGGTGAAAACGGATTCTTAGTGTAATACTCTATCTTTACCTTGGATTGCAGTATCCTATATTGCATTTTATTCTTTGGCAAATTTTAGGTATTAGAAAATGTTCACTTCTGTGCCATTCACTTAAAGTAAAAAGTGTATTCAACGCGGAAATGAAAGTCATTTTCCGTGTAGGTAGACGACTCCGTGTTGGTCACGTCTCTACTACGGTAGCCTTCGAATCAGATTCCTCGGCTGCCCATTTCCCGAGGTTACACAACAGAATCCCCCGGCTTCCGTTGCTGGGAGCCCGGCCGTGCATAAGGAGGCGGTGGCGCCCTGGCCATTGTGGTGGAGAAGGAAGGGAATGGGGAATGGATGTCGAGTGAAGAATAATTATTACCGCGCATCACACTCTAAAGCGGCCCATTGTGAGCGCTGCAGGACGTGAAATACTGTACAAAAACAGCCGCGGGGCCGAGGGGCGACCTATCAGCGGCAGCGGTTCCCACAGGCTGGTTCAGGCACAGGTAACACACGCCCGCCGCTCTGCCCTCGTCGTCTCGCGTGTCAGTCTGGGCGACGTACTAAGCGTAGACGATACAGACGCGCTATCCGCACCGTATGCGCAAATTCCTTACCTGCAACAGGAAGGTTTATTTTATTTTTAAAATACATCAAGCTGCCCATCGGTCAAACTTTGATAGGTTGGTTGATTTAGCGGAGGGACCGAACAGCGAGGTTATCAGGCCCATCCGATTAGGGAAGGATGAGGAAGGAACCAGATGGCAGTTATAAGAGTCGAGGGGCATGGAAGGGAAGCAGTGGTTGGGAGGGGAGTGACACAGGGTTGTAACCTGTCCTCGATGTTATTCAATCTGTATACTGAGCAAGCAGTAAAGGAAACAAAAGAAAAATTCCGAGTAGGAATTAAAATCCATGGAGAAGAAATAAAATCTGTGAGGTTCGCCGATGACATTGTATTTCTGCCAGAGATAGCAAAGGACCTGGAGGAGCAGCTGAAGGGAATGGACAGTGTCTTGAAAGGAGGATATAAGATGAACATTAACAGAGGCAAAACGAGGATAATATATATAATTGTGTCATAAATTTAGTTTTTCTCCAATTCGATATAGCACTTCCTCGTTAGAAAGTCGATCTACTCATCTAATCTTCATGTCAGCAGCCTGTGTTCTCTTCTTTACTGAACTGTTTATCGTCCACATTTTCCATCCGTACCAAGCTGTGTTCCACACAACACGCCCTAAAACTTAAATTTATATTAGATGTTAACAATTCCTTCTTTTCAGAAATCCTTTTCTTGCTAATAGCCAGTCTTCATTTTATATCATCTCTACCTGTGACGGACAACATGAGTTATTTTTGTGCCCGAACAGGAAAACTAATTTACTAAAAAAGTGCTTCATTTCCTAACCTAATTCCCCCAACATCGCCTGATTTAATTCGACTGCACTCAGTTACTGTTATTTTACTTTTGTTGATATTCACCTTATATCCTCCTTTCAAGACACTATCCATTCTGTTCAGCTGATACTCCCAGTAATCTGCCGTCTCTGACAGAATTACAATGTCATCAGGAAACCTAAAGTTTTTATTTCTTCTCCCTAAACTTTAATACCCTTTCGAAATTTCTCTTTGCTTTGCTTCACTGCTTGCACATTGTAAAGGTTGTATAACATCGAGGGTAGTGTAGAACACTGTCTCACTACTTTTTGAATCAATGCTTCCCATTCATAGCCATAGACTCTTATTACTATAGTCCGGTTTCTGTACAAGATGTAAATAACCTTTCACTCCCTGTATTTTACCCTTGGCACCAACAGAATTTCAAAGAGTGTATTTCAGTCCATATTGCCTGATCGCTGGGTCTTCTCTTAGGTCGACTTCTACCAGGTTTTTTGTTCTTCTGTAATAATTAACTCCTGAGTCGAAATCAATGAGCCTCGCGATTTCAGGTCGACTAACTTTCTATGAAAAGTCGTTCACGTAGAGATTTCCTAACAAACGTTCATATTTTTCATCATTCTACCAATGATTCGAACCCTGCTATTTTATTTAGAAAAGAGTATATGTGATCGTCCCACTGCTTCTTTACACACGTTGTCACTCTCAGGTATCTGTACTAAATTACTTATTCTAATTGTGAGTTGCAAATATGTACTATAGTTACTGTGAAGTTCGTTCACGACTTTAAAAAAAATGAGCTCTTATTCCGGAGAAGTTGTTGGGCTAATATCTTGTATTTTCGTTTTTCATGGTCTCGTTAAACTAGTCTAGGTAAAAAAATATGTACGTCTTTCACTACGAAAAGACCAATTTCTTCTTTGTCTTCATTTTTCGCGCATAACGAATGCTACGAAAGCTACTAAGCTGATGCATATTTAGCAGTTGATAACATTAAAAGAGTAGATCACATGCATGGCACTTGATTTTCGTGAAAAATGTGGAAGATCTAGCGATTGCTAGTGTTTGGTTTTCACGTTCTTCCCTTACCATCTTCAGTGATTTACACGCTATACACATAATTTGATGTGAAGCAGATTGCATGACTTGAATGTCACCTAAGCCGAAAATGAATATGGCTACGACCGAACTAAAAATCATTGGGGGACAACATCAATTAAAAATAAAGTGCAAGTAAAACGACGTGGCTCCAAGGTATGTAAAATCGAAAAGAAGTACAGGAACATAACCTCGTAAGCTCTTTGCTTCGGAAAACTCAACAGACTTGCAGAACGATGTCAATAAATGCGCATTAAATTGCTTAAATACGTCTTTTAAATCCCGGTGACTATCATTTTGTGACTGAAATCAGTTGTCAAAATAAAAAAGGTACAACTGTGTGTTGCATGATACAGTCCCTAATAATTTTTATATTATCATATTAGGTTATTCTGTTAACAAATCAAGCTGTTCTATTTGCCCTTGGACCACTATAACATGTTGTTGTATGCCTCGAAATGCCTCGAAATTAAAATTCAGCATTGCGTTTAGGGTAGAATTTTCGACGATTTGATGTTCAGGAGCCTATATGACGCCTAATGTTTTAGAGTAGAGCAGTGTTGAAAAGAGTTTTGTTCATCCAATATACCGTGTTTCCAAGAAGCATAGACTTTGAGTAGCCCTGTTCAAATCAAAATCTGAGTCCTAAACTTGCTATACAAAAAACGCTGTACCCTCTTAACTGCTGACTTCGTCTGAAATGTTTTGCGTAACATAAGCAACCTCGTAACAAGAAAATAGCTCCACCTGGTGTACAGTACCAGTGTCTGTAACAGCAAGGTATTCGTTTGGACTTCCAAGATCGTTATTCTGTTGGCGTTCCAGAGAATTTAAATAATGAAATATCTCGTTTTTCGATCTCTTGAGACACAGTAAGAATAGCAGCCGACATCGACCGGAAGAAGTGTTTCATAAGCGAAACTCACTGGTTCACAAAACAAGAGCTTACTGTGAGAGCAGGTCTTGACTGAGGCACTGACTTTGAACTCCCAGAGCGCTGCGACGGGAAAACACAGGGGGGCCAAGAGCCCGACCTTTCCGCAGACATCTCTCATTTCGCTTCAGACCGTTCTTCATACACTAGCCTTACTTGTTCACTGACTGATTACTTACGCCCATATTGTACTACGAAATACCTTCGTTAAGTATTTTATAAAAAATTGTTAAATAAAATCTGTGACAGTGGCCCTAGCTTTTATTAAAGATTTGCCAAAGATCTTTGCCGGTGTAATCGCTACCATAGCGATTATGGGAATAGATCGGCCGTGGCAACAATCAGCGAACTTGCAATGTTAACTAAACTCTTACCGTAGCTACGCAAAATGCATCTATATAGATGCAGTTGAATAGTTCCTTTATCTTATTGAAAGGGGAGATTAGAATAACAAAAAAATGGTTCAAATGGCTCTGAGCACTATGGGACTCAACTGCTGAGGTCATTAGTCCCCTAGAACTTAGAACTAGTTAAACCTAACTAACCTAAGGACATCACAAACATCATGCCCGAGACAGGATTCGAACCTTAGAATAACAGACTCGATAAATACAGGGTGAGTCACCTAACATTACCGCTGGATATATATCGTAAACCACGTCAAATACTGACGAATCGATTCCACAGACCGAACGTGAGGAGAGGGGCTAGTGTAATTGGTTAATACAAAGCATAAAAAAAAGCACGGAAGTATGTTTTTTAACACAAACCTACGTTTTTATAAATGGAACCCCATTAGTTTTCTTAGCACATCTGAACATATAAACAAATGCGTAATCAGTGCCGTTTTTTGTATTGTAAAATGTTAATTACATCCGGAGATATTGTAACCTAAAGTTGACGCTTGAGTACCACTCCTCCGCTGTTCGATTGTGCGTATCGGAGAGCACCGAATTACGTAGGGATCCAAAGGGAACGGTAATGGACCTTAGGTACAGAAGAGACTGGAACAGCACATTACGTCCACATGCTAACACCGTTTTATTGGTCTTTTTCACTGACGCACATGTACATTACCATGAGGGGTGAGGTACACGTACACACGTGGTTTCCGTTTTCAATTACGGAGTGGAATAGAGTGTGTCCCGACATGTCAGGCCAATAGATGTTCAATGTGGTGGCCATCATTTGCTGCACACAATTGCAATCACTGGCGTAATGAACGCCCGTCGAACATCCTGTCAAGGGTCAGCCTAGTGTTAATTGCGGAATGTGCTGGTGCACCATCATGCTGATACCACATACGTCGACGCGTGTGGGACGCCAGTGGGACATTTTCGAGCAACGTTGGCAGATCATTCTGTAGAAACGCGATGTATGTTGCAGCTGTTTGGGCCGCTGCAATGAAGTGAGGACCAATGAGGTGGTCGCCAATGATTCCGCACCATACATTTACAGTTCACGGTCGCTGTCGCTCTACCTGTCTGAGCCAGCGAGGATTGTCCACGGACCAGTAATGCATGTTCCGTAGATTCACCGCCCCGTGGTTTGTGAAACCTGCTTCATCGGTAAACAGGTAGAACTGCAACGCATTCTCTGTTAATGCCCATTGACAGAATTGCACTCGACGATTAAAGTCATCACTATGTAATTGCTGATGTAGCGACATATGAAACGGGTGAAAGCGGCGATGATGCAGTATGCGCATGACACTACTTTGACTCAGTCCACCGGCTCTCCCAATGTCCCGTGTACTCACGTGTGGGTTCATGGCAACAGCAGCTGACATACCAACTGCACCTGCTTCTCCTGTGACGGGCCTGTTACGGACCCGTTTGTATGCTACGACCATACCTGTTGCATACAGTTGGCGGTAGATGTTTTTGCAATGTGCGGCACGTTGGATGCTCTCTGTCCCGGTACCGTTCTGCATACACCCTGCAGGCTTCAGCTGCATTTTGTCGACACTCGCCATAGATGAGTACCATCTCCGCCTTTTCAGAGTTCGAATACACCATGGTCACAGTTCCTACAACACTACACTATCACAGACGTCTGGTAACACGGTGTACTACAGTTGGTCTGCGTGCGGAGACGAATGCAGAATAACAATAGCAGCAAGCGCTACATGCGGACACTGCGACAGCTAGACCAAACCACAACAGTGCACTACAGCCACGTAAACACGGTCATCATCGTAAACATGTCCCTTCAGATGCTGCTCGCCGACCGTGGCCCGTGTTTGTTACAACACGCAACTGAACGTCGGAGGTTTCAAGCGTCAACTTTAGGTTACAATATCTCCGGATGTAATTAACATTTTACAATGCAACAACCGGCACTGATTACGTATTTCTTTATATGTTCAGATTTGCTAACAAAACTAATGGGGTTCCATTTAAAAAAACGTAGGTTTGTGTTAAAAAACATACTTCCGTGCATTTTTGTATGGTTTGTATTAAACAGTTACACTAGCCCCTCTCCTCACGTTCGGTCTGTGGAATCTGTTCGTTAGTATTTGATGTGGTTTACGAAATACATCCAGCGGTAACGTTAGGTGGCTCACCCTGTATATTACTAAGGGAACCCGGTACCCAGTGTCATTTGAAGCTTGTGTATCTAATAGCTTCCAGGGCAAGAAATTTGATTTTCAGTATTTCGCGTGATTTTATTCATCGAATTTAAAAATATAGAACTGTATCATCCAAAAATTAATAAGTGGCATAATCCGATGTTAGAAGTTTAACATAAGAAGAAAAGTGCTGTATTACAGTTAGGAACTATGTGTTCGTCCTGAGGCAGCGTAACGCGCAGATACCCGGACTTCAGTATTTCAGCCGAGAGCAGTTAGTGACTTCCAACATAATTTAGACATCATTTCAAAGCTTTACGAAACATTCTCACGAACACCTCTCACAAAATGATGAAAGGAAAAAAGTTTATCGCTTACAACATTTCCTCTGTTAATGCGGTAGAACTTCAGTATCAGACCTGAAGTTTATTCGCAACATAGACTGCAGACAGTATCCATATGTACCGTGGAATGTATGTGCAGAATTGTCATCGTACGGCACGTAGTTCAGGAAATATTATTCCATGGACACTATAGACATTTAGATAAATAGAAAACAAGCTTCTGCTTAAAACTTCAACATCAGGCATTAAATCTATTCGAGACAGTATCAAAATATATAACAGCATCTGATTGCGTGATTATATCATTGTACGTCTCATATTTAAGGCGGTATGACATCATAAACATTGAGGTGCCTGAAAAACTAGGTTCAAAAAAAGGTTCAAATGGCTCTGAGCACTATGGGACTTAACATCTGAGGTCATCAGTCACCTAGAACTTAGAACTTGTTAAACCTAACTAACCTAAGGACATCACACACATCCATGCTCGAGGCAGGATTCGAACCTGCGACCGTAGTGGTCGCGCGGTTCCAGACTGAAGCGCCTAGAACCGCTCGGCCACAACGGCAAGCGAAAAACTAGGTTTTGCTGAAAACGGAGCGAAATTACCCATATTATATTCAACCAGTGTTCCATAATGAGAGCAGTTACTGACTTCCAAATAAACTTTAAGCATAATTTCCTACCTATTACCTACGTCAAATATTTAACACATTCACTAACTTGTTAAGTAATCAGACGTTTCGAGTTGTTTTATACATAGAAGTTTGATTAGCAGGAATAAAGGACAGCCAACAAGATGCAAAAAATGGTGGTTTTCAAATAACCTTGACCGGGTTATCGACGGATCTAAACCCGTCTTCTTCAGAAGGACAGACAACTTCGCTCAGTAACAGCTGTCTCCACGTGACATTTATAGGCAACGGTCTGTGTGTCAGTATGTAAAAATTAAGGCCGTAGAGTCAAGGTCTTGTCACATCAGTAAAAACAACCACTTAAGGATAAAAGACCATGTTAGTAGCTACTTGCCGACATGTCCGCATGTAGCCTTTGGAAGGCTAAGGATAAGGGGAAAATCGCCCGTGTCCTTTCCGAAGGAACATCCCGGCATTTTCTATGAATGCTTTCAAAAAGACACGGATGGAAAATCTAGATGTGGATGGCTGGATGGGGATTTGAACTGGTGTCCTCTCGACTTTGAGTCTAGTGTATTGCCACTGGTACTCCTCCCTCGGTTTTTCCGTTCTATGCGATTCTTCAAGTTACAGATTCGCGTTTCGGCGTCTGTTGTATCGACGACTTATTTCTGACTTGAATCATACTATTTATTTCGTTTATAGTGACTTAAAAGCAATGAATCTTACTAAAATTTGCACCCTTTACTTCATGATAGTCATAAGAGTTAATGATTTTAATTTATCGCGTAAGTATTTTCGTGCAGTGCACATTGTTTGCCTAAGAGTCGGCAGCCTCTGATTAGATTTTATTGTGAGTGACAGTGAAAAATATGTGTTATGTAAATAATTGAGCCCTAAACAGTATTCTGGTACTGTGATTCACGCAAGAACAGTTGAACGGGTTCAAACAGCGCCGGTTACAATGTCAGTGTTGCTAGGGGAAACCATATATCAATCATGTGATCCAGAAAGAAACAACACAGAATTTGCTGACAAGTATGTGGTGAAAAAATTGGTTCAAATGGCTCTGAGCACTATGGGACTTAACATCTGAGGTCATCAGCCCCCTAGAACTTAGAACTACTTAAATCTAACTAACCTAAGGACATCACACACATCCATGCCCGAGGCAGGATTCGAACCTGCGACCGTAGCGGTCGCGCGGCTCCAGACTGTAACGCCTAGAAGCGCTCGGCCACCCCGGCCGGATATGTGGTGAAACCTTAAGAATTCTGCGACAACGTTCTGTGGCCGGACGAGAGCAATTTCTGCTTATACATGGTGAAGGACGTGTTACAGTGGGGAGGCTACCAAATACAGAATGGCAACTTAAGAACATGCTGTGCTCAAGGAATAGTGTGATGGTACGGGGCTGTACGGCTCCGTCAGGCGTTAGGAAACTGGTATTTATAGATGGGATAACGGTCGAGTTTGATTACAAGAGGGTTCTTTAAAACAGTCTTATTCCTGCCTCTACACTAACATCCCAAATGCCCATGACCTCACCACTATTGAACACGACCTTTCCCAATGGTTGACGATTTTCAAATCAACAGCCATCTTCCTATTCACCATAACTATATCCTCACCCACAAATACTTCTCCTCTCAAGGCACTATCTACAAACAAGACTGGGTAGAGAGGGTGACATTAGGAAATGAGTATAGCTTCCAGCAGGACAGTGATCCAAAGCACACGGCTGAAATTGTAAGGCTTTGGATCGTTTGCAGCACTCTCGACGTTTGGAAGACAGAGCCCCAGTCGCCAGATTTAAATTCTATACAGAACTTTTGGAATGAACTCGAGGATAGTGTTAAGAAACTTGACGTTGAAAGTAAGCACCATATGCAAAAACTTCTTCAGGTGGAGAAATATGGACTCTGCAGTCATCAAGAAACATGTACAGTCAGTGATTAAAAGACTAACGGCAGTAGCCGGCCGAAGTGGCCGTGCGGTTAAAGGCGCTGCAGTCTGGAACCGCAGGACCGCTACGGTCGCAGGTTCGAATCCTGCCTCGGGCATGGATGTTTGTGATGTCCTTAGGTTAGTTAGGTTTAACTAGTTCTAAGTTCTAGGGGACTAATGACCTCAGCAGTTGAGTCCCATAGTGCTCAGAGCCATTTTTGAACTAACGGCAGTAGTTCAGAGAAAAGGGATGGTAACTAATACTAGCTATTCTCTGTTCGAATACATTTGCCCAGATGTAAACAAACTATATGGACATGAAAATGACGATAAGTGTGTAACTAAGTGGCAAAACTACCATCACAGCATAACTGCAATAATATTGCTTCATCTTTATGTAAGTACAGACAGATTTTCGTCAAATGCTTTTTGTATTTATATTGTGTCTCCAAAAGTACAAACATGTACATGAATGTATAAACATCTGAAGATGGGCGCATGCCCGAAACCGGTCGTGTGACAAACAAATAACCTTTTATTGTGACTGGTAGCGGATATTTTTCTACACCCCAAACTATTTTTGTCCTTTCTGAGGGTGGAAATATGTTTCAGTTGCTTTTCTTGAGTTTATACGTTTAGTAGTAGATTCAATTTTATTATGTACTAGTTGTATTTATGTCTACGTTCTTTGCATGACTGAACTAGTAAACACGTTCGTCTTCGAATACTTAACGTCGGTCTCCGTAAGTACTGCAGTCAGTCACACATAACTCGGCGAGCTCCTAGTGTTAATGAATCCAAGGGCTAATAGATCCAAAGCAGTCCAGTGATTCTACAGCCTACAGGTTCAAGACAGGAGAGACAAACGGCATCGTACCCGAAGGCGGTAGCCGGGTACAAATAGATGTGGGTTGCAATAGTATAAAGAGACTTGCACAGAATAGACTACGGTGGAGAGCTGCATCAATCCATTGTTCGAGCTCAAGACAACAGTAACATTAGCGCAGTCGAACAGGAAGTAAGCGTGTGTGTGTGTGTGTGTGAGTGTGTTCGATTCCAGGACACAGCAAGTGGGGGCGCGCGGCGTGAAGTGTCGTCGCCTTCCGCGTGTGGTGACGGGCCCCTTTTTGTCGGCCTCCCCTAGCCTGCTCACCTTTGTCGAAGAAAAGCCCGGTTTAAAACGAGATCGCGTCGTCCCAGGACCAGCGCCGCCCTGGCTACCTGCCCGCCTCGTCTTTTTTTCCACGGCGCGGCGGTAGCGGCAAGAACGATTAAGCGCGCCGTCGCCTGCCTCCTAGCCTCCCTGCTCCAGAAAGTGTACCACACAAAAGCTGGGGCCCCCTCACCTCCGCACCGTACCCGGTTCATCCCAGGTCGCCGTTCACAAGTACCTACGAGGCGTGTTCAAAAAGGAACCGAAATTTTGAAATAGCGCGCCACTGAGCGCACCTAGCGGCTGGTTTAGACAACAAACTGCCATTTGCCTCGTGTCGCTCGGACGATTTGCAAACGAGCCACAGCCGCTGAAGTCAGCACGTGTACAGCCTTCTCTTCGGATTAGTGCAGTGAAGGAACTCGAAGAACAACTGCCGTGTGTGAAATTCTGCTACAAACTTGGCAAAACTTTCGCAGAGACAAATGCTTAGCCAGGTACAGGGACGATTCTAGAAGTCGGTCAAGGGTGGGGGGGGAGGGGGCGGGCTAATGGGGGGAGGGGGTTTGGGGGAATGGCTTATCGCTTAACAAAAGTAGAGTTTGGGTCCTCTACCGACAAATTGGTAAAATCTGGTGTTGCTTAAAGTAGTTTTTGGTAACTGTTTTCGAGTTCAGGGTAAAAAAATGTGTTTTAATAAATAATAAGTCGCCTATTTTAAGTTAAATGATGCTTATTGGTTTAGATAGTAAGCTTTTTTGCACTCTTATTCTTCTGTTAAAATGTGTTTGAAATGCATTGTAACCTATACCTATATTGCTAGATAATTATTAAAAAATGATTGAATCTGTTGGAGTAATATATTCGCTGATTTATGAAGTCATTTTATCCAGTGTAGTATGAAACTCCATGGGGGGGGGGGGGGGCTCAAGCCTTCCCCCCTCCCCCCCCCCCCCCCCCCCTTGCTACCGCTCCTGGCCAGGTACACGAGGAGGCCGGTATGAGATGCACGCAGCGTCTTCAACAGGGCAGAATGTCGGTCTGTGGCGTTTCCAAGTCTGGACGTTCTTCAACATCAACAGGTGATGGCCACGTGGATAGCATTCGTGCTGTAATTTGCGGAAATCGACGTCTAACTGTTCGGGAAGTAGCTGAGGACGTGGACATCTGCGTAGGATCATGCCATCAAATTTTGAGTGAAAAACTTGAGATGCGTCGTTTCAGTGCAAAATTCGTACCGCTTTTGTTGACTGAAGATCAGAAACATAGCCGTATTGAAATGTACGAGGAACTGCTTGCCGCTGTTAATGACAATGAAAACTTTCTTAAGAACATCATAATAGTATATTAGATTATCACGATTGCTGACTGGGCTCCAATGTTGAAAGTACTAAAAAGATCAACCTCATGTTGGTTGTGTTTTTTGACTAAAATGGCATTATCCATCATGAATTTGTGCCACATGGTCAGATGATTAACAGAAAAGTCTACCAGGGAATCCTAGTGCGCAAGAGGGATGCTGTGTGCAGGAGGAGACCTGAACTGTGGGAAAACCAGAGTTGGATGTTGCATCATGACAGTGCGCCAGCTCACGCGTCACTCTTTGTCAGCAGATGTCTAGCAGAACACCACATTCACGTTGTGCGCCCTCCAAGCAGAATTTTTCCTGTTTCCAAAACTGAAAAGCACGTTGAAAGAACCCTGTTTCCAAGCCATAGAGGGGATACAGGACAATGCGACGAGAAACCTGCGCGCCATCCCGCAAAATGTGTTCCAGGAGATGTTTGAAAACTGGAAGAAACGGTGGGAACGGTGTATTGCCATTAGATGGGACTGTTTAGAAGTCGACAGTGCTTAAAATGTTGTACAATAATCAATAAAGCTGATACAGCAAAAGTTCAATTTCTTTTTTAACACACCTCGTATACAGCAATATTCTGTATTCCACGAGCCACCGGTGTCGGGGGAGTAAGTGGTGGTCCATATCATTTTTCCCCTTTCCTATTGCATTCGCAGACAATAGGCAGGGAGGAAGACTGTTGGCATCACCTACCTATATAAACAAGGCCCGGATGTATTTGAAGCCAAGTGGAAGCTTAACCGCTGTTTTGATATGTCAAGTTGGGCGTTGCTACTCGTCTGCCAGCACGGAATCGTATTTTTGTTCTGCTGTACGAAATTATTTGCTGCTGCCGGTCATAGAAATGACGCGTTTCGGGAACTAATTTCCATTATGAAGTGCGTTTGTCTTGCACAACGTCATGTTAAGCGTCATATTTAAGTTGCGCGAGCTACTGAATTATATTACTGATTTTACTATATTGTAAACAATCGAATTTTGTCAGTTACCTTTGTATCTTTTCCTATAGATACAGGCAAATTTTTTATAACTTTGCATTTGGTTATCCGACATCTGAGCCGACTGCCATTTTCGGCTTGGAAGTATACCGTAAGACGTCGGCACACGGACCGTGCATTCAAACGTTGAGCGTTGAGCGTGCCAACCAGAGACTGTATTTCTACATTAAGTAGACCACTATAAACCATATTGACTTTGTGTGGCTTTGTTTGACCTGTTTCCCTATATGCCGACAGTTGTGGCCTAGCGGTTCTAGGCCCTTCAGTCCGGAACCGCGCTGCTGCTACGGTCGCAGGTTCGAATCCTGCGTCGGGCATGGATGTGTGTGATGTCCTTAGGTTAGTTAGGTTTAAGTAGTTCTAAGTCTAGGGGACTTATGGCCTCAGATGCTATGTCCCATAGTGCTTACAGCCATTTGAACCATTATTTCCCTATATTTTCCATTAATTAGTTTTTTACAAGTGTGTTCTGCAATCTACAAGTGAAATAATGTTTTAACAACAGCTTTGTCAGAATAAAATAATGACATTAAGTGACTAAATCCAGTAAGTAAATTCAGTCTCTATCCCAACATACTGAAAAATACAAGCTATAGTCTTAAGAGAAAATTCTTTTTGAGAGTAAAGGAATTTTCACAGTAACATTGTCAAAAAGAGAAGGGCGAGAAGAAATGTCATTATGTGCAAACCGAGATCTCCATCAGCTGACTAATGGCAGCAACCATTTGCGAGCGACTTCCGTAATACTGGTCAATTTATTTTAACTGTGATATTTTCAGTAAAAGTTTCTTCCTTAGAATGATGAAACCCTGTGCAGCGTTTGGTTGCACCGAAAGGCAACTTAAGAAAGTCACCCCACTTTCTCTCCCCTTGTATTCATTCACTGTAGCTCTTTCCCTGCCTCGTCCACCCCTTTCTCTCATGCCCGTTGCTGCTCGTGCTCGTACTTAAAACCTGCCTTCCCAGAATTTCTAATTATTGTTGTACATATCATGTACTATTACAAATACTGTCCCCCCCGATAGCTGAATGGTAAGCGTGACGGACTGCCGTCCTAAGGGGGGCCGGGTTCAATTCCCGGCTGGGTCGGGGATTTTCTCCGATCAGGGACTAGGTGTTGTGTTGTCTTCATCATCATTTCATCCCCATCTGGCGCGCAGGTCGCCCAATGTGGCGTGATTGTAATAAGACCTGCACCAAGGCGGACGGACCTACCCCATAAGGGGCCTCCCGGCCAATGACGCCAAACGCTCATTTCCATTTCCATTACAAATACTCCTCTCTCTCTCTCTCTCTCTCTCTCTCTCTCTCTCTCTCTCTCTCTCTCACACACACACACACACACACACACACACACACATCAAAAGCTTTGCATCACCCATTTATTTCGAAATTCATGGCACCACCGCGTCTCAATCGATTCTCGACATGTTTGACTGGGTTCATGTCCTGGGAACGTGTTAACGAGAACAGAATGATGAGCAAGCGAGTCGTCATCGATCAGGATGAAATTGTCACCAAAATTTGGCGATATGTTCCCACTATTGGTTGTAGAATCTCGTCCCTGTACTGTTCAGCAGTGAGATTGCCGTTCAACAACCGCGAGAGGTGTGCGGTGGCTCCGTGTAATGGCGTGCCTGAACATCACTCCACCACCACCACGACCATTACCATCACCACCATCTTATTGCACAACACAGTGTTTGAGCCGTTCGATGTTACCACGTTGTCTGCACACACGTTGTCTGCTATTTTCAGGTTACGAAAAGATACAAGTATCATCCGTAAACAACAACCGACACCAATCGTGGGATGTCTATTCCGCATGATTTCTTGCCCATATGTAACTGAGTCCTTGGCGTTGTGGTGTACGAAGTGGAATTCGCCATGGTCATCGGAAATGGAGATTCGCATCATGCAATCGTCTCCACTCCGATGGGATACGTGACATCCTCTAGCCTCTTCAAGTGCCGAATTCAGTTATGGGCACAGAGCCCACAGTTCCTTTGTCACAAAAGACGTAGATACCAGTCATCCCGCACACCTGTCGAACGTGGACGGCATGTGTGGTGTCGTTCCTCAACATTACCTGTCAGTTGGAACCTCTTCCATGTTCGCACCACATCACTTTGATTCCAGTGTGCGTGTCGAGCAACTTTCCTCGTCAACAAATCTTATGCGCGGCCCTGATCATTAGTCGCGATTGTCCTTCGAAGCTGAATGAATGTTCAGTCTGCTGCACCAAAGATGTCTCTGATGTGTCCCTACTGGGCTTTACTTTCAACTGAAATGCTGCAATCCGTTCGAATGTTGGGCTCTACCAGTAGGTAGCGCCCATATAACTGTGTGTGGTACCAGTAGATAGCCCCCACAGTAACTGTGTGTATGATTACAAACAACTTCAGGGCTGATATTACGATCGTTATTAAGCATTCACAATAACAAGGCACCTGCGTGACATATCGGGATGATGCAACACTTTTGTTGATGTGTGTGTGTAGAATGACTGGTTACATGTAAGATACGGCCTTATGGCGCCAGTCTTGCCGTGTTAAATGAATAACTAATGCTTCCTTCCACAGGCACACTTGCGTGATCGATATTTTCGGAATTAATTCTGGCTCGCAATGGAGGAGGTCATTCTGTTGGAGATATCTCATGATGTTTCAATTCAGAATATGTTCTAGGATTTTATAATTTTTGTTCAAGGGATCTTGGTATACTACGGATAAAATTGGAGCTAAAGGAGCTGCAAATTCTGTATAGAATCAGAAGGGATTACATCGGCCACCTGGAGCCTTGTTTGATTTTAGCGATTTTAGTTAGCTGTTTCTCAACGCCACTGACTAACAAACATCATTTCAGTGGTGTGTGAGTAGAGTATTCTTCTGTATCTTCCTTAGTAAGGGGTCATTTAAAGACGGAATTTAGCATTTCTGCTTTTGCTTGCTACCCTCAATTTCAGTTCCTACATCAACCATGAGCTTTTGTATATGAAACTTGATGCCACTTACAGCCTTGAGGTATTACCAGAATTTCTTTCGGTTTTGAGAGAGATTTTCGATGAGATTCTGCTCCTTTAGTCACTGAAGACTTCACGCATAGTCCTCTTGACAGCCATAACGCATTTCATTCAGCATTACTCCGTCGATAGCCCATGCTTTGTTTGCCCGTTTTATGCAGTAGTCTTAGTCACTTTAGAACTTACTGCAAAGTGAATGTATACGATGGAGGGTCCATCCCATCATGAACCATTCTACGAGCTACATCTCTTTCCAATGCAAGATGTACTATTCTTGTAAACTTGAACCACAGTTGTTCTTCATGCTCGTGCCCAGAGGTAAATATTTAGTGTTCTTCTTTAGGTACGACACGACTGCCTCTTCATCTAGATTACTGAACAAGTAAATCTTACTATTTGTTTCAGCTGCCCTTCTGTACTTTAGAAATCATAGTTATAGCTGCCTCGTGGCCACTGATACCAATTTCGATATAGAAATCCTGTAAGAGTTGGAGTCTGTCATTCACAACCCTGAAGTGACTCTCTTTCTGCGGAGGTTTATGAAGTGGGATGATTTCTTGTTGCATCTCCTGTGCAGTTTAGTGGGAGATATAAAAGCACGATGCCTCTCGTTTCAGATTTTTGGAAAGTTTGACGTCCATTTGTACCAGTGTGTATTTGCTTTGATAGATGTTTGAAAATTTACTGACATAACGTTATAAGAGACTTCAATTAAATATTTTTTTTTTCAGAGTTGAAGAAGTGTGGACCTAAACGACCGTGACCTATGGTGAGTACAATTTTTTATTTTTACGTGGATACATATCAGGTATCGTTGATCTCATAGTAAAAGTCAGCAGGCAAA
This sequence comes from Schistocerca americana, assembly GCF_021461395.2. NCBI lineage: Eukaryota > Metazoa > Arthropoda > Insecta > Orthoptera > Acrididae > Schistocerca > Schistocerca americana. The sequence continues at coordinate 316,838,928 of NC_060124.1, forward strand.
CTACGACCGTGTTTCTGTTGTTAAGTGAACATTTTCCAAGCTACTGAAAGAGAAGGAAGCCGTGCACGATTTCACTCTACATTTGCAGACATCGGAAATTTCTGGTTGGTGATAGCGAAAACTTGCACAGCTTCGTGTTAGAAACAGTTTTAAATCGGCACTGACCTGATCGAACCTGGCTATAGTGAGTGTAGGATAACGCAGTAGCTGCCCCTAAGTGGCTTTAAAACAACCACCTGATATCGAGAGGGCTGTTGTTAAAGCGAAACGTTTTGTTTTGCTTGAAGAAATTTGTCTCCACCGTTGAGTCAATTTTGTTTAAATCACATTTGAGAAACAAGAAATGCTTACGTTTGAGAAAAATAAATAAATAATCCCTGTGTTTCCTCAACAGAGTTCGTCGACTCGTCAACATAGTTTCTTGTTCCACAAGAAGCGGATAGAAGCTTCAGCTCTGAGTCTGCGTTCATTCTCACGGGTCATTTTACAGAACGAAGCAGAAGGCCTAAGGGTAGCATGGTTGGTTGTTTCATTTTCGGGAGGAGACCAAACAGCGGCTCTTCGATCCAATCGGTTTACGAAAGGATGGGGAAAGAAGTCGGCCGTGCCCTTTCGAAGGAACCATTCCGGTATTTGCCTGAAGCTATCTAGGCAAATAACGGAAAACCTAAATCACGATGGCCGGACGCGTGTTTGATCACCCGAATGCGGTTCTGTGGGCTAACCACTGCGTCATTTCGCTCGGTCGGTTAGCATGAGACGGAACTCGTTTGTACTAGAATGACGCAAAACAGTGGTTGCTGCCGTACCTTACTCTGTGTGTTTGCTACATGGTAAGAACATGTTTTGTCATTTGCTCGAGTGGTCTCACTTTCCCTCTTAATCCCTTGCTCTTAAGTTGTAATCAAACATCTCATAAAACACACCGAATACGATTAGCAACCAGTAACTCTTTTTCCGACAGTGTTGTATTAAGCTGGTATCCATGCTTGCCAAAACTTTTCTTGTCCCGCAAGGTTGCCGGATATACAGATGTTCATTGTGTCGCCCAGTTGTTTTATGGCTGGAAAGCATGTTTACTACCTGAAACTTCCTGGCAGATTAAAGCTGTGTGCCGGATCGGACTCCAACTCGGGACCTTTGCCTTTCGCGGGCAAGTGCTCTACCATCTGAGCTACCCAAGCACGACTCACGCCCCCAGGCTGTGGCTAAGCCATGTCTCCGCAATATCCTTTCTTTCAGAAGTGCTAGTTCTGCAAGGCTAGCAGGAGAGCTTCTATAAAGTTTGGAAGGTAGGAGACGAGGTACTGGCAGAAGTAAAGCTGTGAGGACGGGGCGTGAGTCGTGCTTGGGTTGCTCAGATGGTAGAGCACTAGCCCGCGAAAGGTAAAGGTCCCGAGTTCGAGTCTCGGTCCGGCACACAGTTTTAATCTTCCAGGAAGTTTCATATCAGCGCACACTCTGCTGCAGAGTGAAAATCTCATTCATGTTTACTACCTGTCTGCCATACATTTTGGTGGTTTTGTACTTACCTGCACGCTGGGACACCTAGTTCAATACGTATTGAAGATGACTTCACTTAACAATGTCTAATTATACCCAACATATAAAAATTACTTGATACTACCTTAAGCCCGAAATCATGGTTGTTGTTCTTGTGGTCTTCCGTCCTGAGACTGGTTTGATGCAGCTCTCCAGGCTACCCTATCCTGTGCAAGTTTCTTCATCTCCCAGTACCTACTGCAACCTACATCCTTCTGAATCTGCTTAGTGTATTTATCTCTTGGTCTCCCTCTACGATTTTTAGCCTCCACGCTGCCCTCCAATGCTAAATTTGTGATCCCTTGGTGCCTCAGAACATGTCCTACCAACCGGTCCCTTCTTCTCGTCAAGTTGTGCCACAAACTCCTCTTCTCCCCAATTCTATTCAATACCTCCTCATTAGTTATGTGATCTACCCATCTAATCTTCAGCATTCTTCTGTAGCACCACATTTCGAAAGCTTCTATTCTCTTCTTGTCCAAACTATTTATCGTCCATGTTTCACTTCCATACATGGCTACACTCCATACGAATGCTTTCAGAAACGACTTCCTGACACTTAAATCTATACTCGATGTTAACAAATTTCTCTTCTTCAGAAATGCTTTCCTTGCCATTGCCAGTCTACATTTTATATCCTCTCTACTTCGACCATCATCAGTTATTTTGTTCCCCAAATACCAAAAGCCTTTTACTGCTTTAAGTGTCTCATTTCCTAATCTACTTCCCTCAGCATCACCCGACTTAATTCGACTACATTCCATTATCCTCGTTTTGCTTTTGTTGATATTCATCTTATATCCTCCTTTCAAGACACTGCCCATTTCGTTCAACTGCTCTTCCAAGTCCTTTGCTGTCTCTGACAGAATTACAATGTCATCGGCGAACCTCAAAGTTTTTATTGCTATCGTGGTAGTAATAGTAAAATAAAGAAGTTCGTACAGTCAAATGGTTGGAATATCATTGAAATATTATTACATGGCCCAAAAAGTTTTAAAAAATACGTAGCTTTACTATTGTGACTACCGCTCTTAAGTAATTGTGCTATTGTGATTGTTCTTCGTGATATCCATTTGTTGCTAGCCGTAGGAGTGTTTATTTTATCACTTGGTATTTGTTAGCAACTGGTGCAGTTACCGTTAAAAGCCAGGTGATTGAACAGTGTTTATTTGCGTCTCGCCGTGCCCTTCATACCTCCAGTCAAGCGCCTTAAAACAGCAGCAGACGGCTGAGAATGCTACAAGAGTAGCTACTCAAAGAACCGCTCTTGTGGGCTAAGAGGGCTTTAGAAACAAGCGCGAGAATGACGTTACGGCGAAGGAGAAATTTAAAAACTGACGAGGGGGAGGCGGGGACTCGAGGAGCAAGTGGCTGCGTGGGACAGCGCGCGTCGGAAAAGAGGCTTTGTCGGGAGGCGGCTCTTAAGACACGCCGACGACTCGCCTGCCAGCGCCCGCTGCCTAATTAGACGCTTTACCTTGTCTCAATAAGGACGGCAGCTCCAGGCCGCCTTTCTAAATCTGTACTCTTCCGACGATTAATTACCAGGGATAAAGAGTGCTCAGCGCTACGAATGCGATAATCCGTTTTGTCTTACTGTGTACATTTCTGATCTATTCTTCAGGCATGTCCAGTGGCAGCATCGCGTTTCCAGAAATAGCTCATATTCCTCTTCCTCGTCCTCCTCCTCCTCTTCCTCTTTCTCCTTCTCCTCCTCTTTCTCTCTCTCTTTCCTCCTCTTTCTCCTCTTCTTCTTTTTTACTTTCCTCCTCCATCTATTCTTCTTCCCCTTTCTCCTCCTCCTCTTTTTCTTCCCTTTTCTCCTCCTCTTATTCCCCTTTTTCCTCCTCTTCTCATTTCTCCTCCTTTTGCCATTTCTCCTCCTTTCTCTTCTTCCTCCATTTCCTCTTATTTCTCTAGCTCCTCGTCCTCTCCTAGCTCCTTGTCTTTCTCCCACTCCTCTTCTTGTCCACCTCATCATCTTCTTCCACCTCCTTTATGCCCTCCATCTCCTCCTCTTCCTCCACCTCATCTTCTTCCTCCACCTCATCTTCTTCCTCCACCTCATCTTCTTCCTCCAACTCGTCGTTCCACTACTACTATATGTTTACCTAAACGCTGAAACCAATCTATTTCATCTCCTTTCGTAAACTCCATATACAAAGATTCTAGTTCGGTAGCTACTTTGTCTCTTTGTAACTCCCAAAGTGTACTACAAAATCCAGATACAACAAACAAAGCCGGCCGGTGTGGCCGTGCGGTTCTAGGCACTTCAGTCTGGAATCGCGTGACCGCTGGGGTCGCAGGTTCGAATCCTGCCTGGGGCATGGATGTGTGTGATGTCCTTAGGTTGGTTAGGTTTAAGTAGTTCTAAGTTCTAGGGGACTGATGACCTCAGATGTTAAGTCCCATAGTGCTCAGAGCCATTTGAACCATTTTTTTGAACAACAAACAAACAGCAGATATATTTTTGGATATACTGGAGACCCGTCATAGTAGCAAAGAAAAACGACATAGACGTCATAGACGTCAATTTGCTATTTGTATAAGAATGTAATGAAATTTTCCACAACGAAATAGTCGACCTCCTAACAAAGAGAAATATTACAGGAGGGCAGTTCCCTTCTGTTTAACACCAATCTCTTATACTGATATCAAACCTTATTTCAGAAAAACTGCTTACCACGACTGCAGCCGTGAACGGCATGTGTCTCATCAACATGACGGCTAGCAGCCATTACAACCGAACTATGTAAATCTAAATAAACTTATTGTGCCGTTCGTTAGTCGTATGAGGCTGGGGAAACGGATGCGTGCTGCACATTTAAATCTAATAAAAATGTAGATTCTGGAAGTTGGGATCACGATGGAACTGTTGAGACGGATCTTAAACCACACAATCTATAAAAATGTGTCCTAAAACACTGGACCGATATCAGCTAAGCGTGGTTCTCATATCATTTACTGTCGAAAGAATCACCGTGGGGGTAAGAATCACCTTCCTGTTAAAGCAGCAGGGGTAGGAGTGAAAAAGTAGTGTAGCCCACAACGCGAGAATACCCATATTAGTCATATATATTAGTCATATAGTATTAAACAGTGAGAGCACTTTGAGGCTTAGCAACAAATTTTACACATTATTTCAAAGCTTTACGAAACTTTGCCTCGCTGACGACCCCCAGAAAATGATGAAAAACGGTTCAAACGACTCTGAGCACTATGGGACTCAACATCTGAGATCATCAGTCCCCTAAACCTAACTAACCTAAGGACATCACACAAATCCATGCCCGAGGCAGGATTCGAACCTGCGACCGTAGCGGTATCGCGGTTCCAGACTGTAGCGCCTAGAACCTCTCGGCCATCCCGGCCGGCAAAAATGATGAAAGGAAAAGAAATTAACCCCTTACTGTATTTTCGCTGTTCATGCAGTAAAACTGCCACACGAAGCATGACGTTTTAATTTATTACTTCGTTACTACAAACCGTATTCGTGACACATTTTACGGACAGTATTCACGTATCCCACTGAGTATACTAGAAAAATTACATCATTCTGCGACACCTAATTCAGGAGATATGACGTCATAAACATTGAGTGCGTTAATAAACTAGCGCATCATGCAAGACGTCAAAGTTTATTACTTCATCGCTACTAACTCTGTTCGCAATACTTTACGCAGACAGTATCTAGATTTACCGCTGAATGTACTTACAAAAATATATCATTGTACAGCAGATCGTTCAGGAGATACGACGTCATAAACATTGAGCTACGTGAAAATGTAATTGCAGGGTGAAATTCGCTAGACATACTGGTGAAACATGTTAAAGATTTGCGAAATACACACATCAAGCAAAGTTTTGAATCACCCCGGTTCCCAGAACTCCTGAAGATAGACGTTGACTGTGAATGTTGTATCACAGACACAGTCCCTTTGACTATTCGGAGACGTCACTAAACCCGTCCAAAGATGTAAAAAACCATGCATGAGCAGCGCCTATTAGACGGAGGGAGTCCGACAGCCGATCAGTTCCAGTCATTCCACCAGGAAGGAGGTACACGGCCCGTGTTGTCTGTAGTTCAACCATGCCTAGACGGTCAACACCGCGGTTCGACCGCGTCCGCATTGTTACATTGTGTCAGGAAGGGCTCTCAACAAGAGAAGTGTCGTCTCGGAATGAACCAAAGCGATGTTGTTCGGACGTTCCAGTCGGACGTTCCAGACGTTCCACTAGGAAAGAGGTACACGGCTCGTGTTGTTTGTAGTTTAACCATGCCTAGACGGTCAACACCGCGGATCGACCGCGTCCACATTGTTAAATTGTGTCAGGAAGGGCTCTCAACTAGAGATGTGTCGAGGTGTCTCGGAAAGAACCAAAGCGATGTTGTTCGGACGTGGAGGAGATACAGGGAAACAGGAACTGTCGATGATATGCCTCGCTCAGGCCGCGGAAGGGCTACTACTGCAATGGATGAGTGCCACCTACTTATTATTGCTCAGAGGAACCCTGACAGCAACGCCACCATGTTGAATACTGTTTCTCATGCAGCCACAGGACGTCGTGTTACGGCTCAAAGTCTGCGCAAAAGGTCGCGTGATGGGTAATTTCACACCCGACGTCCATGTTTTAAAGCTTCCCTGCTGATTTCAAAAAATATACCTCTGCTAGAACTCCGTCTCCATGTACGAGGAACAGTTTGCTGCTTTGACACTCTCTTTCATAGACATGACCCTAAAGAATCTGTTATGTAGATGGATGTTAAATGTACGAGGGGCGTTCAGAAAGTAAGCTCCGATCGGTCGCGAAATGGAAACGACTATGAAAATCCGATAAAGCTTTGCACAGATGTGTTGGGTAGTGTCTCTAGTATAACCCCAGTTAGCATCACGTCGCTCTTCTCATTTCTGAGCTCGCAGTGAGTGCGTAAAGATGTCTAGAAAATAGTGTCTGCCGCCAAGTACGAGGGCCTGGTGAGAAATTTCGCCTGAAGCTATGCAGCTAACATTACATAACTGTCGTGCTGTTTCTTCTTCAAGACAATTCTCAGCCGCATTCTGCAGGGGCAATGAAGATGCTCCTGCATCGTTTTCAAATGGAAATGTTAGATTACCCACAATACAGTCCGCAATTGTCTCCCCCTGAGTTTCATCTCTGGTCATATGAACCGCTGTCTTTGAAGACAACATTTTGACACAGACAACGAGGTGTAGGCCAGCGTGGAGAATTGGCGGAAAGCACTGGCGGCTGCCTTCTATGATGAGGCTATTGAAAAGTTGGTACAACGCTATGACAAAAGTCTAAGTCAGAACGGCGACTACGTAGAGAAGTAGCTGAAAGGTGTAGCTAATTGTTAGAAGTAAAACATTTCTGATGTTCACTGTGGTTTCAATTTGGCAATCAATCGGAGCTTACTTTCTGAACAGGCCTCGTACTAGACACATTTCAAGGTCTGTTGGACTCATTGTCCTACCAAGAAGTTGATGCCTATTAGACATTATAGAACAGAACAAGCATCTGTAATGAATCACAATATTCTCGAACTGATCAGAGGTAAATTACGAATAGGTAAACTACACAAGGTGTCTGTGGCATGGAACGAGACTACCGCATGGTGAGCAGCGCCCTTACAGATGGATAGTACAGCACAGTAGTGGCATGGCATAGTACGAGTACATCACTGGACCCAAAGGCGATTTTGGACGCTGGAGTAGAGTGCAGCAGCAGCACGGTACAGTGTAGCACTGTACCCCAGTGTGATAGCAGGTTTATGCTTCTGGTTGAAAAGCTGAATATTGTACGCTGACAGCCCAGCCCCCACCCATATGGGGCGAGGGCATGAAATAACAACGAAACAAAAAACACGGCTCTGTGGAAGCTGGGTATGTTACTGTCGGCCAAATACCCAGGTCACATTCCACAGAGATTTTTTGCGACAAATTTTACAACCATATTACCTGAACCAATTTTTTTATACTTTTGACCAGGATGGTGAATGTACATGACTTGATTTTTCAATTTCCAAGCAGAACATATATGTGGGTTACATGTTATTTTCATCTCATTTTTCAATGTTGGTAAAACTACAAGTATCCTTCCCTCATTTTTCGCGTTTACTCTGACTAAAACTCGGGCCATGTGGTGTGTGATGTTGGAGATGGTGCAGCACCATCACAACAGCTTACTAGCAATGGGTCAGAATTTCTATACTTGACTTGGCATCAGGTTATCGAATTGGTATGTTGCGTGTGGTGTTTCTGTGCGTGGACCTCTCACCAGCAGACGATGGAGCGACTCCGAACAAGTGGGACTCGGTGCGTGTGGCCTCATCCAGCCGTGGACGGCGCAGTGAAGACGCAGCCGTCAGATGATGTCGCGACTCCCGGCTCATGGTGTGCCGGACTAATTTTTTGTTTGATAACAAATTGATTTCCAGTATCCATTCTGCGATCATGAAGAGTTCCAAAGCCATTTAATTTATTTTGTGGATTTGCCATCCATTGGCTACTGACAGGTGGCGGAGCCTACTTTTGAATGCCATCTTTTGTCACCAGATGGCTTGCATACGACAGAAGGTACAACTGTGACCTGGAGGATGGCATCTGATTCTTTAGTTGGTTCGCAAATGAGGGAAAATTTCTTTCTTTTTAAGTCGTTGCTGCAATTACATTCAACATGTGAGTAAGAATATACTGTATATAATGTATCTTGTGCAACTGAATGCTGATTATTGTTTTGAACTAAAGAGACAAGTGTAGTGTTCGTGAAGTAAGACTGTGTCCAGAGCAATGTTTAATTACTATAGCCTATACAAGTACATCAAGTACAGAAGAGTCAGTAGACATAAAAAACACTGATGATGCCCAGTACGAATATGGAAACACGTTTGGCTGAAAACAATAATAAACATTCAGTGGCAAAAGACAGATACTATCTATTCACATTTACATAATAATAGAGGTGATATTTATTCGGTTTGGTGGGATCGACCTGGGTATAGGACACAGATTTTATGCAATGTGTGTGTTCCTTGAATAATGTACACGGTGTTGTTTCTCGTGGCATTGCAGGGCGAATGCCCATTCTCCACGGAAGAAACGCCCATAATAAGACCACCCTGTATGACATCACTGCGTGAGAAGGCGCCGACAAATACGGCCGCCGATCTGCATTTTTATAGTTTGCGTCTCCGGGCTCTGCTGATGCCGCGTTAACGATCTACGTAGCTTTAGGAATCCCGTGATGAAACTTGCGGCATGATCCATTCACATACCAAGTAAACTAATGACATGTAAACAGTGACATCCGGAAAGAGGGGTTGGGGGCAACTGGGCAAAAGAAGAAAGTCCAAATAATAATACATCTGAAAATCCTTCAGTTTTAAGTTATTGATGAAAGTACGTTTTTCCAGGTTCGCATGTCAGGAAGGAACAGAAAACGCCCTTAGTGAGCCTCTACACATGCATGGACTCGTTGCACCATGAGCTGCTGCACACTTTCAGACACTCCTGTTGATGTCAAATGTCTTCGCAGGCTGCCACAGTGACGAAGTCTGTGTTAGGGATAACTGCCACAAAAGTTGTCTGAGATACCCTCAAATTCCAAGGAACCGACGTTGCGGGAATATGCAGCTAATGGAACTGGTCCTCCCTCGCTTATCAATTCGTTATAATAGAAATCATCAAATTCATCTGGAACAGTCTAATTAAAACGTGCTGGAGCCCCATTATGCATCAGCTACATACTGCATCTCATTCGCAGAAGTATGTACTGTAGCTCAGGTGTTCACAACCTTTCTTAGACCATTACTTCTACTTGTGATCAGATAGCTGGTATCTCCTGCTCCTCCTCCTCCCTTTCAGTCCGGAACTGCACTGCTGCTACGGTCGCAGGTTCGAATCCTACCTCGGGCATGGATGTGTGTGATGTCCTTAGGTTAGTTAGGTTTAATTAGTTCTAAGTCTAGGGGACTGATGACAGCAGATGTTAAGTCCCATAGTGCTTAGAGCCATTTGAACCATTTTTGAACCTCCTCCTCCCCCCTCCCCTCCCCACTACCTTCAGCATCACCAGTTTTAGCGTCTATCTAAACTTCAGAATGAAAAAAAAATTCTTTGGTTACTTTTTTAGTGATGAATGCTGAAAGATGAGTGATATTTAATTTTTGTTGCTGTTTTGTTAAGCCAAGACTCAGTGAGGCCGTTGGTTCCGCTTAAGTGTAGCAACCTTTTTTTAAATTCGAGTTGTTTCCCTTCAGTTCACATCACAAATCATGCTACGAATCCATTCAGTCTCTAGTTTTTATTTCGTTGCTGTTGTAATCAAAAATCTACTTTCACATCATTAAATCTTTAACGTCTCATTCCTTTTCCATGTGTTCTTTTCGGGTTGTGTATGTGTGTGTTTTAGAATAAGTAAACTAACTGTCGACGTTGAGAGTAGACACTTGTTACAAACAGGCTTCCCCTGCACTAGTGCACTCCCTCGCAGCAATTGCTTCACCTGCACCCACATTTACAATCAACTAACTTAAAATTTTTAGTATAAATCACTTAAATGGTGGACTCCTTATTTCTGATCTGGCAAAACTTCGGACTATTAATGTTTTGTGTCCCTCCACTTTAATAATAATTGTGGTGTTACCGCCAGACACCACACTTGCTAGGTGGTAGCCTTTAAATCGGCCGCGGTCCGGTAGTATACGTCGGACCCGCGTGTCGCCACTGTCAGTGATTGCAGACCGAGCGCCGCCACACGGCAGGTCTAGAGAGACTTCCTAGCACTCGCCCCAGTTGTACAGCCGACTTTGCTAGCGATGGTTCACTGACAAATTACGCTCTCATTTGCCGAGACGATAGTTAGCATAGCCTTCAGCAACGTCATTTGCTACGACCTAGCAAGGCGCCATTATCATTTGCTATTTATCTTGTGATGCATGTACCGTCAGACCGATGTTCACCAATTATGGATTAAAGTTAACTATTCCAGCAGCTACGTACTTTTCTTGCTAGTATAACTCCTTTAACTGTTCCAGACCTCACGCCAGCCTGCGTGAGCTTAAACGCGTGCCTTTCGGCTACCCGTCACTGTGGATTGGCTGTCTTGCCAGTCCACAATAATAATAATAATAATATAAATAATAATGTGTACAGTTAGTTATTATTATGCCGTGCTGTCAATTAGTTCATACATCTATTTCGAAGTGAGAAATGAAGCCCTTTCTGGTCTACTACGGGAAATATCTACAACTAGGAGAAGACATATTCATGAAATATTTAGTATTTATTACCTAAGTCTCACTTTTACCACCATCGAAGTATGTAACAAAGTTCAAAGTATGTGTAGTGCATAACTATGTGAGTAACCTGTAACCTTCACCACCTAGTGTCACACATTAATGAGAAAAAAGTAATTACTGATATATAATCAATATTAGAGTTGTACAAAATTGTGATAGCAGTAATGACCGTGTAAAAATAATTTAGTTCATTACAAATATCATCAAATCCTTGCGCTTTTACCCCAATAAAATTTCATTTTACCTCTCAGGGGGTATTACACCCAGGTTGGGAACAACTGCTGTAGCTTGTCCGTAGTGTGCTACTCAATGGAGACCTTCATGGATGGCACCTGTGTGACGTACTGAAAGATCTAGCCGGCAGTCACCTACAGTTACGACCCACACACAAATCTTAAGCTGCGATTGGTGTCTAGCGTAATAACATCATGAGTATCTCCTTCCACTCACAAAAAATGATTGTAAAAATTGGTTGTTGTAGCTCTTCCAACTGTTGCCGTATACTCAAATAAGACAGAAGACACTAACAATAGAGTGACAGTTTGCGCAACTATCATGAATGAAAGTTCTCATCGGCGTTCGACAAAAGTGATGAATCATGGATCGTATATTATTTGACACCATTGATTTTATATCGCCTTGTATGCTGATGTAAATGTTTTATGATACGCGATGATGGTCTGTGGACCGAAACTTCTTGTATAATAAAAACATCAGCAGCTCTTTGCGGTGAATCAGGACTTTTTTTAAATAAAACACTTGTCACACTGAGAAAACGAATACAGCACACACAAACAAGTCAGATAATGTAGGTAGATTTTTACAAAGAAGAAGACAGCAACCAGCCACTATTAATACTGCTATTTATTTAAGTAAATAGCGCCGTAACCGGTTTCGAGCTGGCAAGTTCATCATCAGACGGCTGTTCACATGATTTGCAACATACACTTTACATAATCGTCAGTTTTCGATTTTTTTCTTCCAGTGTGGTGTGTTGGTGCCATCGAAAATTCCGCGCGATTTTGTTGCGAAGTTGCAGGATTGTATTTTTTAAATATTCCAAAATATATGCACCACTTATATAATTTGTACATGACCATATTGTGCAAAGCACCTCACACACACACACACACACACACCAAAAAGTATTTGCCACATGTGAAGTTGTCACAAAGATTGCAGATTTACAACTACAACAATTGTCTTTGTATTCACTGGCATCGATCATCCACACACACACCAAAAAGTATTTGCCACATGTGAAGTTGCCACAAAGATTGCAGATTTACAACTACAACAATTGTCTTTGTATTCACTGGCATCGATCATCCTCCATATAGTCTCGACATAGCCCCATCCGATTTCCATCCGTTTCCGAAACTGAACACCTTCGAGGACTTCCCTTTGATAGTGATGAAGCGGTGCAAGCAAAGGTACGCCTGTGGCTGCGTCAACAAAGTCCAACATTCTGCAGTGACGGTATCAACCGCGAGGGTGATCATGTTGAGAAGTAAATGTATATACATGAAGAAAAAAAATGCAGAATTTTAATAACGTTTGTTTTATTCAAAAATTCTTTAAGTGTTTTCACATAAAAATTCAGACTCATTAATTTTCAACGCGTACTCGTATATATACATGGTCAGTTTGAGGGTATGGCCACATACTGACTATTTACATGATCCTAAAAGGCCCAGTACCAGTCTCTATAAACAGACTCATTTGTAAAGGGGATTGCCCAGAAGAAACGATTTTAAGTTAGATTTAAAACTTGCTGTTGTGTCAGAAATTTGGTGTCCTCGAACAAATGATCAAAAACTTTTGTTAATGCAAATCGAATTCGTTCATGAGCCACTTAAAGTATTAAAAACGACTAATAAAGGTACGCTATTCAAAAATTGATTTTGCTCTTTATTTCCCCTACTACCTACAGTCCTGTGATTCTGATTTCTTTTTTCCGTATGTGCTCTTCCAAGTACGTTGTTACATTTTCAGCGTTGTTTTACGGTATATTGATAATTTTTACTTTATGGACCGTCTGACTACGACTGAATGAAACACAGTTTTCGTGCCATACGTGTTTCGCCTTTATTTTCTGCAAGGCATCTTCAGTGGCAGGTTGCGTGAACGATCTATACAAGTGTTGAGTTCCTAGTGCTGTGAAATGTGGGGGAAAAACGCAAATTGGCATTTGTAAGATGAGGAAGAACACCAAAAATGCAACAGGAGCGTAATGTAGAAAATCGTCCACGCAACCTGCCACTGAACATGCCTTGCAGAAAATAAAGGCGAAACGCGTATGACGCGAAAATTGTGTTTCACTCAGTTGTAGTTAGACGGACCACAAAGTAAGATTATCAATATATCGTAATATTACACGCAACTGAGGAAGACAGGGCTACAGAATTTGAAGATGTTTCAGCGTTGTTTTCGATGTTCATTTTTATCTTTGCAATCTATCTGTATTTCTATCACATGATTTTAAGCCATAACTATTTTCACTTAATAGAGTTAATGGAAATTTTGAGTCGTTTGTTATACCAGCACAGGCTGTCTGGGAATTCCAAAAACACGTGTGGTCATATGTAAGAAATACTCTCATGGATGGCCGTTATAGAACGAGTGAAACAAGCCAGGGAACTAACGGACTAATAAACACAAAAACTGGTGTTTCACACGCTTTTAAGAGCGCGTGATGTTCGAATAGAGATTCTTTCGATGTATATAGGAGTGCACTTAGAAAGTGAGTAGATTACTCAGTAAATTATTAGCTAATCGTTCAAGGCGTGTCTCAATTAGCGGTTAAAGCTGGTTACCTTTCCCATGTGAGTCGCATTCCAATCTGTACCTTCGCCCTAGGTGTGGTACTTAGGTTGCTTTCCATATTCATTTAGTAGAATCTGCGGTTCTTTACACATATGATTGCACCTACTCTGTTCATTTTACCGTGACTTACTTTACTTAGCTTAATAGTAAGAATTTTGCAGCTTTTTGATTAAATTTTGTTCTTTCATTGTTTAATGGAGCTGAGAGAAAACGAAGATTAAGGCTTTACGTCCCGTCGACAAGGAGTCATTAGAGATGCAGTACAAGCTCGAAATAGAGATTGATGGGACAGGAAATCAGATGTTAGCTTCTCGGAAAAATCATCACAGGACTCACTGATTTGGGTAACCTAAACATGTCTGACCAGGCGCGGATTCAAAGGCCGTTGCACCTGAGTGTGAGTTCAATGTGTTAGCCACTGCAACGTTCGGATAGAGGTTCATATCACGTCGACGTCACAGAACACAAGCTAGAGTGGTGGGAAGTATGACAAGAAATCGGTCTTGCTGTTCCTGAGGAAACAGTGCCGGGCTTCGCATCAGGCGATGTAGGAAAAGTACATAAATCAAACTCAGGATAGGGTAGGAAAAGTATGTAAATCTATCTCAAGTAAGGTCAGTGTCTTATTAACAATACGCCTCCTTTGAACGAAGGTAGCGAAGGGTAAAAGATACGAATGAATGCTGTCAGCCCATTTTTCAGCTCGTTGGTTGTGGTGCGCTGTGTTGCGTCTGTAGATGCATATAAATGAGCCATCACAGCCGACCCGGCACTTGACACACACTTAGACTAGTTTAGATGTATGAAGACACTGTGCGTCTCTTCAGTCGAAGGTACAGACTGGAATATGACTCACATGGAAAAGGTGACCAGCTGTCGTCGCTAATACTAGGTTCTACATGAGAAAATATCATCTTTCACGAACAAAACATTCTATTCTTATCACTCGATTTACGCTGTAATTCATCCTCAGAAATAAAGATCCCGATACTTGAGCAGGCTACTCTGATTAACGAACTAACTCAATATACGGAGTAGGCACTGGACTCACTGAACTTATGAACGTAATATTTGTATAAGTGAGGACTGTATCTTTCTTGTTAAATGTTTGACCAGAGTGAAAATAAAGACTCCCTTTAAAATTACTCTGTGAGTTTTTGTCCGTATTTTCATAGGCGTCAAAGAGAGGCAAACTGACAAAATGGAGTATCAAACTGCCCAGCGTGAGGTCTAGTTTTGAAAATTTATATGTAATTGCTTGAAATAAATCAGGATAGTTAACAAAAACTTAGTGATTTACTGCTAGCTATGTAAATGAAGCGTCAAAAAGTTCATCTCTTCAAGTCCTAATAATTTGCCCGAAAAAAGTTACAGTGGTGTGATATTTAAATGTCAAAATGGTTTACTTCTAATTAAGTACAAAATTCAGAACAGTTCTAGGACAGAAGACGGTAGGAAAGCGAATGAGGTGTCAGTAAGATCATTTTTTCTAAATAAAACTTTTAAAAACGTGAAAAAAACTGGTGAAATGTTTTGTAAAATGATTTGTCTAAAAGCAAGAAATAAAATAGATTAGGGAGACAGTTGATACGCCTTTGATTATGCTCGAAATAATATACAGCAAATATCGTGGGTGATATGTTTCTCTAATCTATATTATTTCTTGTTTTTAGACAAATAATTTCATAAAATATTTGATCGATTTTTTAAATTTTTTGGGTAATTCGGCACCATTTCATTTTTTCTCTCCTTAGCTATTGGATGAATAAAGGGACCGTTCAAGGCGTCTCCTACATAATTAACTACTTCGTGGGACAACGGTTCGGGCATTATCCGGATGAGATTCTTCTTGGATTAATGACACTGCAGTCATTTAGCAAACATCGTTAAATACATTTTTAATTTAAAATTTTATTACCAGTTTCACAAGAAAAAGTTGCACTGAGATAAACAAAATTCCCATCATTATAATCAGCATGTCTTTATTATTACACTGATGAACATCTTTTGTTAGAAAACAGTAGCTTATAATTCATTCATTACTATTTTTATTTTTTCCACATTTAATGGTATCTTGGAAAAGTAATTTTTCTCCATTACTACTCGTGTGTTACCTTCTTGGCGTATTGGATTACATTTCTTTATACGACCTCATTAACTAGTTGCTGTCTAGCTAAGTTAATTATTCTTCACGCTACAAATTCTAACTTTGGTATTATTGCTCACATAATTGACGAATCACCTGAGCTAACTACAGGATATTCAGTATAATGGCAGCAAGTAAAATCGTCATTACCGTCGCGTTCTCGAATGTCATCTGCTCACTTCGTATTAGCTTCTCATCTTACAGTTATCTTGACTCTTCATCCTGCCAACCATCCATCTACCTGACTTTCTCAGTCTAGTGACTGTTACATTTTTCACTCATATCTGTTGCCTGGTCCATTAGCTTGTTTTCCTGTCTCTCCTAGTAATAACAAAATTAATCTCCAAAATTTTTAATGTTTTTTTCCCGTAAAATGCCCGTGTCTCGCACCATAAGTCAAAGTGGGTAATATGAGGGGCAGTCATATGAAAACCGAACATCCCCACAACGGAACCATGGTGTGGTTCCATTCAGAAGTAATCAACACACGCTTTAAGACATTTATCCAATAGGGACACGAGACGATCAATTCCTGTTTCGTAGAATGTGGTCGGGTGCTGACGGATCTATAACCACAACCACTCTTGCACTTCGTCGCCCGACGGAAACCGACGTCCACGGATGTCTTTCTGCGGATATGAAAATCTCATGGTGAAAGATTTGGGCTGTACGGAGGATGTTGCAGTTTGGGAGCGGGCGTTATCGTGCAGCACGATGAACGATGATTCAGTCCGACAGCAGACAGCCCGAGGGCAAGCGGTGAAGCCAACAGTGCAAACATCCCACATCTCCCCCGCCAAAGATATCCAAAGCTATTCACACAAGTTTGAGTAAGGTGGTGGTGATTTCCTTTAGCTGTAGGGGTCCTCTCTAAGTCGAGTTCTTCAAGCGTGGAACCACTACTAGTGCGCAGCGCTATGAGGACACCTTGCAGAAACTCCGACGCGCCGTAAAATCAAAACGCCCAAGAATACTCTCGGACGGAATCATCCTGTCGCAGCCGGCCGCTGTGACCGAGTGGTTCTAGGCGCTTCAGTCTGGAACCGCGCGACCGCTACGGTCGCAGGTTCGAATCTTGCATCGGGCATGGATGTGTGTGTTGTCCTTAGGTTAGTTAGGTTTAAGTAGTTCTAAGCTCTAGGGGACTGATGACCTCAGATGTTAAGTCAGGGCCATTTGAATCATCCTGTCGCACCATAACGCCCGCCCCCATACTGCCAATCGGACGAAGGCATCGCTTCAGGGATTTGGTTGACAAATACTGCAACATCCTACGTAATGCCTGGTTCTCTCACCGTCGCATTTTCATATCTCTGGCAACCTGAAGAAATACATGCGTGGACATAGGTTTCAGTCGGACCAGGGAGTGCAAGAATGGGTGCGTTCGTGGATCCGTCAGCAGCCTATCGCGTTCTACGAAGCAGGAATTCATTATCTCGTCTCCCAATAGGATAAAAGTCCTAGCGAGTGTGGTGGTTAGTTTTGAATGGAACCATTGCATGGTCCCATTGTGGCGGGTATTCGTTTTTCATTTGAGTGCCCCTTATACCGACTGTAAACTTCCGTCAAGGCATATTTAATGCTTTGCCTATAAATTTTCTAAAAGCACCCTAGTACATTTTTCCTCATGTAGTTATTTCTTTTACTGTCCGCCAAGTGGTCTCCACCTACCGTAAATACAATCAGTCATCAACTGTGTTTTTTACTTCGTTGTTACTTTGTTTTATTTTCTTTTCAGTGGAATTAATTGTAATATTACTACAACGGATTTTGGGTGTACTTTCAAGCTATATATCAGGGGTGGGCACGAGAGCTGCCCGCATGGTTGTCCGCGGGAACCGTGAGCCTCGAGGGCAACGCTGAGAAGCTGTGAGGGCACGTAGTGCGGGCAGCAGAAATGTGCCACGTGGCTGGCCGCTTGTGTATGCACACTGCACGGGGAACAACCGTGCCGCTGCGAGAGTGCTTTGTGCACACCGCTGAGTATGGACAACCTAACGTATGTAGTGCAGCTGGAAAGCTGGAACACACATACGTTGGAGGTCGTTTCACGCGTATGCGGCGTCCGTGTTATCGGGAGGCCAATCCCATATGGCACAACATGCTTGTGTGGGGGGTAAGTGCAAAATTTGCTTACCCGAAGTCTGTGTATCCTGTGCCATGCAACGGTTGGCCATATACGTATGAAACACAGTTTCGAACCATTGTAACACGTTCTATTTTCACGGCCACAAATAGGATACAGACGTAAAGGATTAAGAAACGAACACATTTGCGTTGTAAACGTTACGTTATATTTACACAAACGTGTGTAAGTCAGAGGACGGGTACTAACTACGAATAGGACATAGGCATCAATTTACATCATCATGATTGTTTTTACAATGATTTTCAGCTAGCATCTCATCTCGATATTTGGTGTGAAATTAGTGGTCATTAGGCGCACTGCACCAGTCAGATGAACATCAGTAAGACTACTCCTAAGCTTGGATTTTCTCAGTTTCATTATGGAGAAAACACGCAGAAGTATGTTGTTCCAAAAAACCTATACACATGAGCAGCTGTTTTAAATAACAATAGAAACTGTTCACGTGGGAAGTATTTGTAGAAGATTTCCAAGGTTTCTACAGTGCGAAACTTCTCCTTCAGCACACGATTGCAATGAAAGTCAATGAGTCCCTACTAAATTTCAGAAGGCACATTTTCTACGTTAACTGCAAAAGGAGTCGCAAAAAGGTTAACATCGCCTCCCAGTCGATTTAAGTCCTCGATCTACTATCTAAAATGCCTTCGAGAGACTGTAGCGCTGTCACAAACCCATCAAAATGTTCTTTAAGCCTTTCCTGTTCCAAATTGTTTTCACTTCCAACTAGTACAACGCTCGGGAAGTGTGCACACGACATTGGCCGGCCGCAGTGGCCGAGCGGTTAACGGCGCTACAGTCTGGAACCGCACGACCGCTACGGTCGCAGGTTCGAATCCTGCCTCGGGCATGGATGTGTGTGATGTCCTTAGGTTAGTTAGGTTTAAGTAGTTCTAAGTTCTAGGGGACTTATGACCACAGCAGTTGAGTCCCATAGTGCTCAGAGCCATTTGAACCATTTGAACCACACGACATTTCTGCCTGTTGCTTTGCCCACAAAAGCAATTTTCTCTTGAATCCCAAAATAGTGTCAAACACTTCGCTAATTACCTTATTTCTACCTTGCAAAGCTACATTCAAGCTATTCAGATACTTGGTTACGACAGTTAAAAACGCAAGGTGTAAAATCCGGTGTGGGTCGTCCAAGTTTTTCACCTGTTTTCCTTTTTCATCCATGAATAACGCTATATCTTTACGCAAATTAAAAACTCCTTCTAAAACAACGCCTCGGCTCGACCAGCGTACTTCACAAAAATATTGAACATCGCCGTATTCACACTCGATATCTGTCAGAAACGATTTGAATTGTCTGTGTGCCAACCCGTGCGATTTGAGAATGTTAGCTGTTCTTATGACCACGCCCATGACGCCAACTAGTTTGGCACATTTTGCTAGCAAATTAACATGGTGAAGAATGCAATGTATTGTTAATAGTTCCTGCTGGACACCGTCGGCTTTCAACTTTTTTCGTATCAAAGCAACTGTATCAGACTTATGACCAACATAGCTCGTATTTCTCTATTCTACGCATGAAAATATATCGTCAGCCGTCGGTGTGTAATGCATTGGCATTAAATCGAGGAGTTCCTCAATCACATTAAACTGAGCATCAACTCCTCACAAAAAGACTGCAAGTCGAGCAACATCACATACACAAGTGCTTTCATTCAACGCTAATGGAAAGAAAACTGAATCTTTCGATTCTGCTTCACAACTGAGCTTCCACATCGTGTGCCATTTATTCAATGCGCCTACAAATCGTTCTCCGTGAAAGAGGAACGGTTTCAAAAATATGAAGACTTGTTGGACACAAAATAGTTGTGGCAGCAACAAAACATTCTTTCACTAATTCTCCCATCGCCGAAGGGCCGTGCTGTTTTAGCTATGTTAAGAGCTACATGATAGCTTACTGTCATCGCTGGTTCGTTGTGTATGATGAGGTTTTCGTCCTGTAAATACGTACAGGAGACGGTAAAAGTGACGGAAAATGCACATAACATATTATTAATAAATGTTATAATTTATTAATTAAATGTTACTCAATGTTATAATTATCTTTATCTAATATATGTACGTCTTTCTCCTTTTCTTGCTTCAGTTCGATGAGTTTGGCTTTTCTTTCTTCATTATTCAAACCGACTACATCCTTCTCATGAAGCAGTAGATAATGTCGCTTCACATTGTACTTCTTCCGTGGAGACAATGTTACAGAGCAAATTAAACACTGAGGTCCGTTTTGCGTTCCAACAAAAAAGTACTCTTCTTCCCAATGTCGATTAATGAGTATGGGTTCAAAGGACTTTAGTATCAACGATTTTAACTCTTCCTCAGCCATTTTCCACCCACTAGTCCTGTTTTATCACAAACACCGAACGCGATGTCTACACAGACAATAAAAACGACGGGAAGTAAACGCACCGAGTGGCTCTACGCGGTACAGTGACGTGCGTGGCTAGGCGAGTAGATGGTGGGGCTACTGCTGGCTGGCGGAGTGTTGGAGAGCTGCGGGCAGACCTTGCGGGCATCTACGAGGGCCCGTGCTCGCGAAATGGTATCTGCCCAGCCCTGCTATATACAGTGTGGTCTATTGATCGTAACAGGGCCAAATATCTCACGAAATAAGCATCAAACGAAAGAACTACAAAGAACGAAAGTTGTCTAGCTTGAAGGGGGAAACCAGGTGCCACTATGGTTGGCCCACTAGATGGCGCTGCCATAGGTCAAACGGATATCAACTGCGTTTTTTAAAATAGGGACCCCCATTTTTTATTATATATTCGTGTAGTACGTAAAGACCACTTTTTTCGCTTTGTGGTAGATGGCGCTGTAATAGTCACAAACATATGGCTCACAATTTTAGACGAACAGTTGGTAACAGGTAGGTTTTTTAAATTACAGTATAGAACTTAGGCACGTTTGAACATTTTATTTCGGTTGTTCCAATGTGATACATGTACCTTTGTGAACTTATCATTTCTGAGAAAGCATGCTGTTACAGCGTGATTACCTGTAAATACTACATCAATGCAATAAATGCTCAAAAGGATGTCCGGCAACCTCAATGCATTTGGCAATACGTGTAACGACATTCCTCTCAACAGCGAGTAGTCCGCCTTCTGTAATATTCGCACATGCATTGACAATGCGCTGACGCATGTTGTCGGGCGTTGTCGGTGGATCACGATAGCAAATACCCTTCAACTTTCCCCGCAGAAAGAAATCCTGGGACGTCAGATCCGGTGAACGTGCGGACCATGGTTTGGTGCTTATACGACCAATCCACCTGTCATGAAATATGCTATTCAGTACCGCTTCAACCGCATGCGAGCTATGTGCCGGACATCGATCATGTTGGAAGTACATCGCCATTCTGTCATGCAGTGAAACATCTTGTAGTAACATCGGTAGAACATCACGTAGGAAATCAGCATACACTGCACCATTTAGATTGCCATCGATAAAATGGGGGCCAATTATCCTTCCTCCCACAATGCCGCCCCATACATTAACCCGCCAAGGTCGCTGATGTTCCACTTGTCGCAGCCATCGTGGATTTTCCGTTGCTCAATAGTGCATATTATGCCAGTTTACGTCACCGCTGTTGGTGAATAACACTTCTTCGCTAAATAGAATGCGTGCAGAAAATCTGTCATCGTCCAGTAATTTCTCTTGTGCCCAGTGGCAGAACTGTACACGACGTTCAAAGTCGTCGCCTTGCAGTTCCTGGTGCATAGAAATATAGTACGGGTGCAGTCGATGTTTGTGTAGTGTTCTCAACATGACGTTTTTGAGATTCCCGGTTCTTGCACTATTTGCCTGCTGCTGATGTGCGGATTAGCCGCGACAGCAGCTAAAACACCTACTTCGGCATCATCATTTGTTCCAGGTCGTGGTTGACGCTTCACATATGGCTGAACACTTCCTGTTTCCTTAAATAACGTAACTATCCGGCGAACGGTCCGGACATTTGGACGATGTCGTCCAGGATACCGAGCAGCATACATAGCACATGCTCGTTGGTCATTTTGATCACAATAGCCATACATCAACACCATATCAACCTTTTCCACAACTGGTAAACTGTCCATTTTAACACGGGTAATGTATCACGAAGCAAATACCGTCCGCACTAGCGGAATGTTACGTGATACCACCTACTTTTACGTTTGTGACTATTACAGCGCCATCTATCACAAAGCTAAAAAAGTGGTCCAACTAAAACATTCATATTTCTTTACGGACTTCACGAACATGTAATAAAAAATGGGGGTTCCTATTTTAAAAACGCAGTTGATATCCGTTTGATCTACGGCAGCGCCATCTAGCGGGCCAACCATAGCGCCATCTGGTTTCCCCCTTCAAGCTAGACGAGTTTCGTTCTTTGTAGTTTTTTCGTTTGATGCTTATTTCGTGAGACATTTGGCCCAGTCACTATCAATGGACCACCCTGTATATTCTGTTCTTCCACTCACTCTAACAGGTACCAGTATATCTGTACGTATAGATGGAAATGGAAATTAAAATGAATGGAAAACACGATAGCTTTTTAGAACGGGCTCTTCAACCTATGTGAGAGTTTGATGAGAGCTATTAACGATAGAATCACCCCATCCGTGACGAGGCCGCCGCGAACAAACTGAGCCTCCAACGCTAGGTGACGTTTTCTCTGAGAAAAAAAAAGTGAACAGCTGATCAACTTGACTTGAGTAGCACAGTACTGCATTCAGTGCCATCTTTACATGTTACAGTACGTTTTCGCTTATTTATGTTCAGATAATGCGCGAGTTCAGGCACTTACGACGCAAATTGCGTCTTGACGATAATTCAAACAACGCAACCTTTGCACTTTTTTTCACATGAAGAAAAATCCTCTTTGCCCCATTGTTACGCCAAATAACAAGGCGATTTTAGGCGCTTTGGATTATCGTTCTGACGTTAAACCAGTTGTGTGAGGCAAATTAAAGACAATTTTTAAAAATAAATTTTTTATTAAGAGAAAAGCATAGCATGTACTCTAACGTCATTTCTCTATATAATTGCTCTCAGAGTCTATGCTCTCCATCTTTTGACGAGATTCATAATTCCGTGCTGGTAGCAGCTCTGTGGCACGGTGCACAACTATTCTTGCACCGACTCCACGATCTCGTCATCCGACGAAAACTTGGTTTCACTCAGGTGCTCTTTCATTGGACCAGATAGATGAAAAACGTTCAATGAAATTACGTGTGAACTATAAAATGTCTTTAACTTACTGCTACAAGCAGTTCGCCGGAAATTTCATGGAAAATATCACAAGATGAAAATAAGATGAAATTCACTTGTGGTTAGATCAGGACTTCGGTGGATGTTCCAGCAGCTGAAAACCAAGTTTCCGCACTGTATGCGGAGGGGTGAGGGGGGGGGGGGGGCGGCATTATCCTGAAGCAAGAATCACACCTCTTGAAAGCGTCCCCATCCACTTCGTTTTGGTTTTATGTTTCAGATCCCGATGTAGCTCACCGTAGCTGTCAGTTTTAATTTTTTGACCTGTAGAAGTGTAATGACTCAACAGTGTGCCTTTCATGTCCCAAAACAGTTATCATCAAGCTTCCTACAGAAGCTCGGGTTTTGAACTTGTTCCCTGTAGTCGAACATGGTTGTTTCCCCACCGTGCTCTGCCACTTACTCATAGATCGAAGCATGGGCTCGTGTATCATCAGCGTTTACTACGCGACTGAGGAAGCCCTCTTCAGAAGCCTAATGTTTCTTCGTCATTTCCAAACGTTCCAGTTTTTGTTAGTCTCTGAGGACGTGGTATCCAACGAGTATAAATTTTGGGGTAGTTTAGAGAGTCACGCACGACAGCAAATGCCGAACCGTGGCTAATGTCCAACTCATCCGCATTATAAATAATTCTCGCACAACTATTGTTACGAATAATTCACTCAGCTGTCTCGGATGTTACCGAGAAGAGGATGGCGTGCACGAACGCTCAGTTGTAAATGTTTTCATTCAATAATTCAGCTATCAGAATACTGCAGCCGCATTCTGCGAGTAATCTCCGCAGCTTTAGTCCCTCCCGAGAACGGAAAACTAATTGCGTCACATTTCATTCTTTTTGCATACGGACAGCGGAGGCACTTAACACCGAAATGCTTGGAATCTCTGCTGAACAACATAGCTGTCGCACGTGAACAACAGCGAGGTTTCAACATGTCATTGTTCAGTCAGTGATGTCAACCTATCGCACAGGAAAAAAATGCCCACGTAGCAGTGACATTCAGCCAACTAAGAAGGAAGTGCTGTTGGAATAGCAACCGCCTAGCTACAGATATGATGACCAACTCCTCACTTCCGTGTGCAAATTGGAGCACGATTGGTGAGACGACAGGAGGGAAAAGTAATAAACGCACCCGCTGACACTTATCGCGGCGTGTTGGGATAGGCTATCACCTGCCCACGGTTGGCCCCTCTCCCCACTTCGGCGAACTGTTCCTCGGGGTTCTTTTCCGCGAACGCGCCTCAGCTGTCGCCCGTCGTTTTTCTCTGCCGAGAAACGTTTTATCTGCGGCGCCAAACAGCTGTCGGCAATACTGCGACGGCTTTCGCAAACGACACTGTTTTCCTTGTTCGGAAATACGCTTGGCCCTCGCAGGTGAACTCGAGTTCTCGGTAACGCATGTTTTTACCTGCGTCATCCCGGTAATCTGTTACCTGGGGGAAATTACCGGCCGATAAGATACTGAATGTAAACCGGCGTTCATTAATTATTTGAATTACTTTTCGAACAGTGGTTATAGGCACAATATCCTTTCATCACAATGTGAATAACTCCGAAAACATACACAGTAGTTGCTAATCCCGAATGTCTTTGAAGTGGAGTGTCAACACATAGCTGTGGTGGTCTGTATATTTTGCTAATGAAATCAGCACGATCCGTTTCAGATGCCTTTTCGTCGTTCCTTTACTAAGGCAGAATAGATATTTATACGTGAACTACGTTCCTTTCATCGTGAGAATAAACCTCAAGTAAACATTACACCATGTATTCTTCCGCGTTTGCTGGTACCTCATTGGATGTAGTTTCACGAGGAGGAGAAGCCAAGCTGTCTCGAGTACAGTCAAGTACGATAATCAGGATCCATTTTATGCTGGGCGTTATGCGAACTTCCACTCGGAGATAATACTGGGCAACAGTTTCACAGGCGCGTTTAACTTGGACAGCACTGGCCAAGCAAGTGATCCAACAAACCTGCAGTAAAGACGAAAAAAGAAGTGAGCAGAGAACAATATACACTCCTGGAAATTGAAATAAGAACACCGTGAATTCATTGTCCCAGGAAGGGGAAACTTTATTGAGACATTCCTGGGGTCAGATACATCACATGATCACACTGACAGAACCACAGGCACATAGACACAGGCAACAGAGCATGCACAATGTCGGCACTAGTACAGTGTATATCCACCTTTCGCAGCAATGCAGGCTGCTATTCTCCCATGGAGACGATCGTAGAGATGCTGGATGTAGTCCTGTGGAACGGCTTGCCATGCCATTTCCACCTGGCGCCTCAGTTGGACCAGCGTTCGTGCTGGACGTGCAGACCGCGTGAGACGACGCTTCATCCAGTCCCAAACATGCTCAATGGGGGACAGATCCGGAGATCTTGCTGGCCAGGGTAGTTGACTTACACCTTCTAGAGCACGTTGGGTGGCACGGGATACATGCGGACGTGCATTGTCCTGTTGGAACAGCAAGTTCCCTTGCCGGTCTAGGAATGGTAGAACGATGGGTTCGATGACGGTTTGGATGTACCGTGCACTATTCAGTGTCCCCTCGACGATCACCAGTGGTGTACGGCCAGTGTAGGAGATCGCTCCCCACACCATGATGCCGGGTGTTGGCCCTGTGTGCCTCGGTCGTATGCAGTCCTGATTGTGGCGCTCACCTGCACGGCGCCAAACACGCATACGACCATCATTGGCACCAAGGCAGAAGCGACTCTCATCGCTGAAGACGACACGTCTCCATTCGTCCCTCCATTCACGCCTGTCGCGACACCACTGGAGGCGAGCTGCACGATGTTGGGGCGTGAGCGGAAGACGGCCTAACGGTGTGCGGGACCGTAGCCCAGCTTCATGGAGACGGTTGCGAATGGTCCTCGCCGATACCCCAGGAGCAACAGTGTCCCTAATTTGCTGGGAAGTGGCGGTGCGGTCCCCTACGGCACTGCGTAGGATCCTACGGTCTTGGCGTGCATCCGTGCGTCGCTGCGGTCCGGTCCCAGGTCGACGGGCACGTGCACCTTCCGCCGACCACTGGCGACAACATCGATGTACTGTGGAGACCTCACGCCCCACGTGTTGAGCAATTCAGAGGTACGTCCACCCGGCCTCCCGCATGCCCACTATACGCCCTCGCTCAAAGTCCGTCAACTGCACATACGGTTCACGTCCACGCTGTCGCGGCATGCTACCAGTGTTAAAGACTGCGATGGAGCTCCGTATGCCACGGCAAACTGGCTGACACTGACGGCGGCGGTGCACAAATGCTGCGCAGCTAGCGCCATTCGACGGCCAACACCGCGGTTCCTGGTGTGTCCGCTGTGCCGTGCGTGTGATCATTGCTTGTACAGCCCTCTCGCAGTGTCCGGAGCAAGTATGATGGGTCTGACACACCGGTGTCAATGTGTTCTTTTTTCCATTTCCAGGAGTGTAGCTTTGAATGGCATTTAATTTTTAAACATAAGGAAATAATATATGGTGAAACTCAAGTGATACACTTCTTAAGTGACTGGACGGAAAACATAACATGTTCTCGATCTTAGCTACATAGAATTATAATTAAAAACAAAAGTGATGAAAATTTCTGACTTTAACATGGGTAATTTTTCTACGTGAACTATGTATGGCGTAAAATCGCACTGCTGGTATTTCGCCATTTAGTTATATATTGAAGCCATTGAAGGTATTAAAGTCAGTCGGTTGGTAATCTCTCAATTCCTTCCATATTGGACTCCGAGAAATACATTTCAGTACTGCTACGTTGATAACGAGGCGATCAGCAACAGAATCCCAGTCCACCAAAAAATCCACAGTTTCGCCATCGTTCGGCAGTGACGTGTCACAAACCACATGAATTTGTTCCAGTATGTTTGGCAACTTAAATGTCTTGTTACTTCTCGCAACAAATCCATTAACTTGGCCCTAGATCAATTCCACTGGGTACATATTGCAGTGTTAACGTGACGACTATAAAAATGCAGCACTTGAAAAGTGTGCTCGACGCCGTGAAAATTATTGTTCTACGGCGCTTATCAGTCTGACTCTTGAGAGACCACATCTGCCCTTGAGAACAATGGGCATGTTCAAACAAAGGGTATTTGATTTTTCATTTTTCTCCAGAAAATTTAACTGTGTAACGTTTTATTAACTTCAACAATCTTTTATAAAATATCCATAATTAAGAATGTGTGTTTGCAATGAAAACCAGAATTTTGCGTAATGTAATTATGTATGTAATTAGAAACTAGAAGACATATTTTCCTGAACAATGATGGTTAAGTATTACCTTATTACCAAATAGTTCATGAACTTCATATTTAAATGGTCTATGTATTCAAACAGACAAAAAAAATTATAGAGCGCAACGAGTTCCGAACCGCCGCCCATCAACCTACGCCGCTACCGGTTACGCCACGCATATAATTAAAATACTATCCCTTATTTCTATTATTTAGTGTTTCTCGAAAAATGTCAACGCTGATTTTTCTCTGTAATCTTGTGGAAAACACTAACAACTACTACGCAAGCTTGTTTCACCTCGAAACAGGAAGCAGTGTCATTATTTTCACAGTACGTATGAACAGCGAGACAATCAGAGCACAAGTAGCGTTTTCAGAGACTGTGACTGTACACGATTTTTTAAATATAATTTACTTAGCTAAAGTATGATTAAGAAAAACGTTGACGGCCGTTAATACGTCAGAACGTCTGAAAGTTTCATTTGCGGTGACAAAGTAATGAGATACCTAACACATAAGTTGAACCTACTTCCAAGAGCGGAACACCACTCTTATACGAGAGCTATCGCTGCTGACCAATCATCGTGTTTGTGTTTGTTTACATCAGGCTTATTCTTATGATGAAGGAAGTATACACTAGCTATTTGGTCTGACGTCAGTAACTAGGTGGGTACTTTTCGACCTCAAAAACATCTGAAACTTATTTACTTACATGTTACTCTAAACTGTTGTGAAATAATCGTTAAAAGAAAGACTTCTGTTAATGTAAAATCGAAGTTTATTAAAAAAGAAAACAAGTAATTACCACAATGAAGGCCCTTATATTAACATCGGCCTCTTAAGCGTAGTTTTCGAAATTAACATAATACTTCAAGAATGTTCAGAAATACGTATTGAGAGCTAACAGTGATCAATTAACCAAACTACAAAGAAAATTTAAACAAAGGCGTTCAATAAAAAAATGAACGAATCAGCTAAGAACTTATTTTCGTTCATCACAGCCGGACACACGCTTTTGTCAATGGAAAGCATTTGGCACAGGTATTTTTGACATTCAGAACATGTTTTTGTAGTTTTGTGTCGTTAAAGTGTGGAATATATAGCATCGTGGCGCCTTTCACTTTTTTGACTCATTCGGTACCGTTTGGACTTTCAGTGTAGATTCGTTAACCCTGCTATCATTTCCTCATTTCCAGAATTTTTGCAAAGAACTTTATTCATTGCAGTTTTCAGGTCCTTTGAGAAAAGTCTGGAATTCATTTTCCTGTCTTTGATATTTGCTTTGATCAATCCCTTACGAAGTTGTTTTATGAAATCTCGATGCATCATCTTGCTATTCTGGTTTATAATGGTTCTTCCGTTAATCTAGTTTGATTGTCTTCCTGTTTATTGATTTTCTTCGCGGACATTCTCCTACTCTTCTTCTTCATCGTTGTATTTTCACTGTCAGTTTTATGATCTGGTACTTCTGTTTGGCTCTGAGCACTATCGGACTCAACTGCTGTGGTCATTAGTCCCCTAGAACTTAGAACTACTTAAACCTAACTAACCTAAAGACATCACACACACCCATGCCTGAGGCAGGATTTGAACCTGCGACCGTAGCAGCAGCGCGGCTCCGGACTGGAGCGCCTAGAACCGCACGGCCACCGCGGCCGGCGTACTTCTGTTTCATTGTCATTAAACTGGGCTGTATCTTCTAAAGAATCTTGTGTGTCCAGTGAGTCAGTAGTCTTCACTAGCTAAAAATAACTCCAAGATTTGATCATCGTTCACATGTCACCCAATTATGGTTCAAATGGCTTTGAGCACTATGCGACTTAACTTCTGAGGTCGCCTAGAACGTAGGACTTAGAACTAAATTAAACCTAACTAACCTAAGGACATCACACACATCCATGCCCGAGGCAGGATTCGAACCTGCGACCGTAGCGGTCGCTCGGCTCCAGACTGTAGCGCCTAGAACCGCACGGCCACTCCGGCCGGCCGCCCAATTATGTCTAAAACAATGAATAACAATTTGTGATGACCAATAGATAAAATAAGTTTCCCAGCTTCGTGTGGTAGAAATAATGAATCATCGGTGATTAGCACGCTCCTGCTCAATGCAAAAATGGCTCTGAGCACTATGGGACTTGACATCTTAGGTCATCAGTCCCCTAGAACGTAGAACTACTTAAACCTAACCAACCTAAGGACAGCACACAACACCCAACAATCACGAGGCAGAGAAAATCCCTGACCCCGCCGGGAATCGAACCCGGGAACCTGGGCGTGGGAAGCGAGAACGCTACCGCACGACCACGAGATGCGGGCTCTCAATGCAACAGAACAGCCATTACGAAGATTACACACAAGCGGAGTGGAAACGTTGCAACAGGAACGGACTTGTAAACAAAAGATTCACACGTGGGGTAATAAATTACGCCACAGGTATAGATAAGGGGTAAAACGTTTCAAGTATAACAATACCGAATGTACAGAAGACATACAAAGTTAAGATTAGTCACAATGGAAAGGAATTAGTCGGTAGGACATCTATGCGGTCTGGAAATGAGCTGACATCCAACACATTTTAGTTTGGCGAAATGTAGCAAATTTGTATGCGTAAAATAATTGTTTTGAGTGTGTGTGTGTGTGTGTGTGTGTGTGTGTGTGTGTGTGTGCGCGCGCGCGTACACGTTCGTATGTGTTTAATAGCGAATATTGACACGCGCCCAAGTTTACGATTATACTCTGGTCTCCAAAATTAAAGTAACAAACGGAAATTTTGCAAGGTTGCTTTTATTTTGCCACCAAACAGTATAAACGGGTGATAATAAAGTGGAAACAACGCAGAGAATACAGAACGTAATCAGCTGCAGCATACATAACGGTAGACAAAAATGTTCTCCATTTCTCCAACTTAATGGATTTGCACACACATTCTGACAACTGGTTAATGTGCTCAGTATGGGTGTGACCACCTCTGGCACCAGTACAGGCCTGACTATGACGGGACGTGGTGTGAATGATGTCATCAATCTCATGTTGAGGCAATAGCGCCCATTCCTCCTAAAGAATATGCAATATCTTCCGTTTCCAAAAAAACGTCAACCTCCCGTGCTCTATGAGGTCGAGCGTTATCGTCCATCAATACGAAGTCTGGGCCCACAGCACCTCGCAACAAACGCGCATGAGATCCCAATATCTCCTGACAGCAGTTAAATCTTGCTGAATAGCGGGGTAAATTTTCATGAAGAGGTGTTCGAGTGGTCAACATAATCCCTGCCCACACCATTACTGATCCTCCTCGATATCGGTCTCTTTCCACGTTCTTTGGGTCACGAAATAGTGTTCCACGTGCCCTCTAGATGCGAATCCGTCGAGAACCACTCTCCAGACCAAATCGGGACTCATCTGTGGAAAGAACGTTGGGCCACTGTTCGACCGTCGAGGTGGCATGTTGACGGCTCCACTCTACACGTTCCTTTCCGTGAATGCACGCCAGAGGTAAACAGGAAGCAGGTCTCCAACAATAAATGCCTTCTGTACAGTTTGTCTCGATACAACACGTCCAGGGGATGCTGCGAGGTCAGATGCCTGTTGCAGTGCAGCAGTAAGGCGGTGGCGTCGTGGTCTTAACAGCCAAACAACGGTCCACTCTTTCTAGTGTGACACGTGGTCGGCCCTGTCCTGGTCTACGGGACGCAGTTTCGATCTCAGTAAACTGTCGCCTCATCCGAGAAACAACAGAACGATTCACATTAAGCCATCGGGCCACTTCAGTTTGCCACTGTCCTGCAACCATCCTTCTTATGGCCGTTCACAGCAGAGAGTCTATGGGCGTCTTCTCTGTGACATACTGCACATTCTGTGACTGTGCGCACAGCGATTGTGGATGTGGGACTACCCTGCAAACACTACCCCCGTCGATAGGTGCCCTGCCGGCATTCTCGGCGTGGTTGTCCGTTGATCGGAATGCCATCTTCCGTGCAGAACACGAGTGTACGGACATCTGTTGACATTTTATGTGATTATACCGTGAATTAGACACAGGACGGGGAAACAGCAGTTTGTTGCTTTAATTTTGGACTCAAGTGTGGAAGCAAAAGTTTCAGTTCCCGGGGGTCCCATATTTATGGATAGGAGCCGTCACCGACTCCGGTATGAAATGCAGTGAAACCTCTCGTAGCGAGCATAATTCGTTTCAGAATCTTACTCGCAGTGCGAAACACTCATTAAGCGAAACAATTTACCCCATATAAATTAATGTAAAATACGTTAATGCCATCCACGCAGAAAAAGTACTAAAAGTTTTATCTTGGTCATGCCATTTATTCAAAGAAAATTATACATATAGTATTATGTACTTTATTATTCACGGTACATAACTAAATATTTTTTACTAGGAAGCTGTCTATAGTCATTTGTTTCTGCCGACGCTTCAACATTTGGCAAAAATGCGACACAGTATTATCGTCAAATAAATTTGTAGCGCGCGTAGCCACTGCTTTAAAAGGGCGATGATTTTCAGTGTTCGGTGCCACCGATTCCCATGCTTTCAGCATTTCTCTTATTGCGCCAGAAGATTGCCAATTTGCTGTTGCCTCCTCCTCCTATTCCTCCTCTGAAGAACTCTCCACAACTTCCTGCTGTGAAACACAGTGCAACTCCATTAGCTCTTCATTTCTTGACGGTGATCTTCCACAAGCTCATTGATATCATTGTTACCCACTTCTAGTCCCAAAGGCACAATCTCGTTAACTACAGGCTCCACAGGTACTGAATAGAATGCCTCAGAGTCACATTCAACGACGCACTCCAGCCAAAGCTTCTTCCAAGTAGAAGTAGGAAGTTCTCTTTGTAACCCGTTCCCTCGCCTTTTCCAGCATCTTGACGCAGGCAACGATGTTGAAGTGATATTTCCAAAACTCCCTTTGAATGAAGTTGGTAGTTTCAGTTACCTCAAACCAGTGCTTGATGAGTGCTTTAATGTAGAGCTTCTTAGAAATAATCTGCTGGTCCAAGGGCTGGAGTAACGTAGTGGGTCGGGAGGCAGAAATTGGATCTTGATGAATTGAAATTCTTCAAAGGAAGTGGTCTTGTAGCCCTGGAGAATGGCCAGGAGCGTTGTTCGTAGCAAGTATGGCGTGGGGGGACAGATTCATATCAAGCAATATTTTTTCACCGGAGATCACACTTCATTGATTCATTCACAAAAAAGGTCACGTGTCACGCAAACCTTGAAGGCTCGTGGAGTTTCTGACCGGTAAACAAGCAGCAGTTTAATTGCATTGCCACAGAATAGCAGTGTGAGACGGTCATTAGCTTGTGACCGGGCAATGCGTTCTACTCTGCTGTTATAGAGGTACGCTTCGTCTCGTCACAGTTAAACTGTTGCGGCAGATAACCCTCGGAACCTACGAGAATCTTGAAGTTGCGGATGAAGTTCTCCACTGCCTGTGTCGGAACTCGCTGCATCGCCGTGCCTCCCAACGCTTTTAGATGCCGGTTCTTCTTTAAAGTTTCTCGAACCACCCACGGCTTCCCTAACACTCCTTCGGCCGCTGATGCTCCTGGCCTCTTCTTAACCATGTCGGCGAAAATCATTCTTGCCTTCTCACAAGTAATGTTCTCGTTAACAGTGTCGCTTTGCAAGTCCAGAATACGAAACCGTTGTTTAGATGCTCTTTTCACTCCCTTTGATCTTGTCCTTGTTTCTGAGGATGTTCTTGTTTTGAGGATAGTGCCAATAGTTGTTGCTGACCGATTGTATGTGAGTGCTATATCAGCAACGCTCTCACTACGTTTCACTTATTCTACGTTTCATTTCTAAGGTATTTTCTTTCTCTTATGGGCATCTTTTTGCGGATTTATCTTCGAGGACATTTCTACGGAGGTTATTAAAATCTGAAAACACACACAAAAAAAAACACTGTGTGAATTCAAGTTTAGAAACATGTGTGATCAGAAGCTGCGCTAAGATGGCAGCAGAAAGAGCGCTAAACGCAGACTGCAGTGTGTACTAAAGACATTGTTCATACGCTGCCGATAGTGAAATGTGTTCATAATGATGAACGTTTTCCCCGCCGCCCGCGAACGGCTGGTGTCGTCACAATAAATCATCGTAACTCGGTACGCGAAAAATCGCTCGTTAAGCAAGTCATTCTTTTTACAATTTGTTTTGTTCGTTTTGCTAATTGCGCGTTATGGAAGGTGCTCGTTAAACGAGGTTCCACCGTATTGCCGCGATCATTGGTTCCCAACCTTTCTGAGACCAGTTTGAAGTGTAAATGACTTGATTGCTGGACTTCTTATTTCTGAACTGACAGAAACTGGAAGACGTCATGCTGCCAATTCTTTGTGTCCGACGACTGCCACCAGTAATAATAATAATAATAATCATAATAATAATAACGTGCAGGCCTTACAGCACTGTAGTAGCCATTACATAGTTACGGCCGTGATGAACTTCCAATTAATTCATTTATCGTGGTGAAGTCAATAGTGAAGCTATTTATGGTCTATTCTGGAGGGTCCTACTACTCGGAGTAGACATTTCCAAGAGATATTTAAGAATATGTGATGCATATAGAATGAAATTTTCACTCTACAGCGGAGTGCGCGCTGATATGAAACTTCCTGGCAGATTAAAACTGTGTCCGGACCGAGACTCTAACTCGGGACCTTTGCCTTTCGCGGGCAAGTGCTATACCAACTGAGCTACCCAAGCACGACTCACGCCCCGTCCTCACAGCTTCACGAGGTACTGGCAGAAGTGAAGCTGTGAGGACGGGGCGTGAGTCGTGCTTGGGTAGCTCAGTTGGTAGAGCACTCGCCCGCGAAAGGTAAAGGTCCCGAGTTCCGAGTTCGAGACTCGGTCCGTCACACAGTTTTAATCTGCCAGGAAGTTTCATGTGATGCGTATGTCTCCCTCTTAGTCTCATACATGCATGATACGGATTATGTGTGTACTGAATGACTATTTCAGGAAGACGTTGATCATATGTTCATTTCATTAGCTGTGGCCTCCGCCACATCGTGTCACGCATTAATGCTGCTCATACTATTGGGAGGGGGGGGGGGCTGTAACTTATGGAATACTTATGTAAGAACGAGCAGAAGTGAGGATAGTGAGAAAATTGTTGATCGTAATGTGGACGAATTTAAGGAACTCTGCTACCTTCTAAGAAAAATAACCCATATCGGGAAAAACAAGGAGGGCATAAAAAGCAGGCTAGCAAAGGCAAAGAGGGCATTCCAGACCGAAAGAAGTCTATTAGTATCAAACAAAGACTTTAATTTGAGAAGGAAATTTGTAAGATTATACGTTTGGAGCACAGCATTGTATGGTAGTGAAACATGGACTTTGAGAAAAACGGAAAAGAAGAGAATTAAAGCGTTTGAGATGTAATGCTGTAGCAGAATATGAAAGGTGGGTTGATAAGGTAAGGAATGCTGTGGTTCTCAACAGGATCGGTGAAGAAAGATACATGTAGGAAACACTGACAAGAACGGAAAAGGTGAAACGACATACATTAAGACATTAGGCAATAACTTCATGGTGCTATTTTGTCGAAAACTGATATTCTGAGCTCGTGACTGTGCGCAAAATATAGGTTGACTCGTACAGAAAAGATAACACCAACCAGTCACGTACTACAATGTTATTTATTTATTTAAATAGCGCCGTTACCGGTTTCAAACCGGAAGGTTCATCTTCAGACGGCTAGTTCACGTTAAGATACATTTTACGTTAGCTTTCACTTTTTGTTTTCCCAAGTGATGAAGTTTCCTTGGGCTGGTTGCGTCGTTGAAAAAACCGCGCCGCCTGTGAACATGCAACAACGAAGACTCTATGACGCACTTTTTTTAAGTATGTTTAACACATAATCTGAAGCACCACACAATTTGAAGCACCACTCACACACCAAGAAATTTCACCACACGTGGCTGTTACATACGTCCATGTGGTTAAATTTCTTGGTGTGTAAATGGTGCTTCAGATTATGTGTGAAAATATACTTAAAAAGTGAGTCATACAGTCTTCCCTGCTGCATGATCACAAGTGATTTGGGAAAATAAAAAGTGAAAGCTAATGTAAAATGTATCTTAACGCGAACAAGCCGTCTGAAGATGAACCTTTCGGTTCAAATGGCTCTGAGCACTACGCGACTTAACTTCTGAGGTCATCAGTCGCCTAGAACTTAGAACTAATTAAACCTAACTAACCTAAGGACATCACACACATACATGCCCGAGGCAGGATTCGAACCTGCGATCGTAGGGGTCACGCGGTTCCAGACTGAAGCGCCTTTAACCGCACGGCCACACCGGCCGGCGAACCTTTCGGTTCGAAACCGGTAACGGCGCTGTATAAATAAATAAATAGCATTGTAAAATGTGGCTGGCTGCTATTGTCTTCTCTGTAAGAGTCAGCGTTAAACATCATGGTATGAGAGGGTAAAAACTTTAGAGGAAGACAGAGATTGGAATACATGCAGCAAATAATTGAGGACGTAGGTTGCACCGCGCGAAGTGGCATGGATGTGTGTGTTGTTCTTAGCATAAGTTAGTTTAAGTAGGGACCAATGACCTCAGAAGTTTGGTCCCTTAGGAATTCAAGCACATTTGAACATTTTATGAACGTAGGTTGCAAGTGGTACTCTGGGATGTGAGCTGAATCAAACCAGATAGAAGACTGATAACTAAAAATATGAAATTAGTATTACAGTCTTACGAAATAGTGCTAATAGTGATGATCTATTGAAAACAATTTAGTTTTGTAACCGAAACATAACTGAAGTCGGCAGAGAAGTCAAGTTTTACCCCTCGTGGCGTAATTACCACAGGCTGGAAACCACTGGCCTAGCTAATAAAAATGTATTTGAAATGTAAACGTTTCGACTAAGTCTGCCTGTCTGATTAGACTCGTATTTCAAGCACAGCCCATGATTTGGGAATGTGATGGCGCATCGGCACATTATACTGCCGATGTAAGACGTCGCCTGACGCACCAATGTGGTTCAAGATGAGCAGGGAGGGGGGAGTCGTGTCGTGTCTGCCGGTTTAAGTTTTCTGACTTTACTGTGTAGCTGTGGTGGTTAATCGGAATAGCTGTGGTGGTTAATCGGAATAGTAATATACTATTCTCTTACCTCAAGACATGTTCTATGAATAGCACAGTGTAACGACTTTTATTTTTATCTACAGCACTTAAATACATCGAAAGTAAATGAGCTATAATTACAGGGCTTGTAGAAAGTGTCTTGCAGTATCGGCCATTGTCTTTTATATGATAATATAGGTTATTAATGATAAACTGCACTGACAGTTATTGAATAACAACAAAATATTGAGTGTACTGTTTTACGGAGATCGTAACTGAAATAGAAAATATTCTCCTGATCCGCACACCCAACACGTGTGCAGCCTCTACACGTGATACACAGCACCCGGTCTTCTTCTGATGCCTCGAACACGTGACACACTTTTCAATCTTTTCTCTTGACTCAGTATTTCCAGTAAATTCTAAATTTCTTCATCGCTTTCTAATTGGCTTTCCATGACCACCCTTGGCGTGTTTATTTTATTTTCGGACACCCATATTAAGTTCAGCCTTTTTCGACTCGGTTTCAGACTTTTTTCTGGTTTTAATCTCTTCCATTCTGTGGCGATCGTTGTCTTTTATAATTGTTAAAAACGCTTCAGCTGCCTCCCTCGCAGTTATTTTGTTAGACACCCATTTTCATTCACTCTTCATTCCATTTTCCTCTTACTTTTCTATCATTTTCTGCCATTTCAATATGAAAACAAATGAGAGGAAGGAAATATAATTTAAAAATTGAAATTACTTCTGGCGGATGCCCCAAGATAATCTGGTGATTGGTACTGCACGACAACCATGCAATAGAATTTGGTCATATTGTACGTTCTTTTATAGAAATTATCACGATACTTTTGTGAAAGATCGTCACTTACACAATACAGATAACCGAAATATAGCAACGAAATTAATCGCTTACCTTAACAGCGGGTACCACAGGCCTCAAAATACCTTCCGTGCGCTAAGAGCCAGAGCAACACCATCAAGCACTCAGAGCAGGCAAAGCTCTGAAGAGAGGAGGAAGATATCCGACTCCAATGCACATGGATACACAAGCTTGCTTCTGCTTATTTTAGTCTTCTGCCATTTGGAGTCGGAAATGGAAGTCACGTAACAAAAGTACTTTAACCCGGCCAATACTGCACGTGTCCCCTCTATGTTGAGGTGGGCATGTATGTTGGCGTCCAAGATCACCTGGCCTCAATCCTCTGGCCTTTTCTGTCTAGAATCATCTCAGAATTGAAGTGTCCAGCATTCCCCTCAATACGGTTGAAAAACTCGAGCACCAAATTGTATAGTCTTGTCACGATTTAAGACATCAAGCGAGTGTGTTGGAAAAAGCCAATAACTCACTGTCCAGACGAGCACAGTACTACATGCAAGTACGAATATGACATGTGGAACTCCTCCATTAATAGGTACCACTGCACAGAAATGTACTGAATCAGTCTTGTATCTCTGTTACATTATACCATAAGTGAAATTTGAGCCGCGCTATATGTCGCTTTATTGGAAAGTTGACATTTCAAATACATTTGTTCTAACTAGCAGAATATTTCATACTGAAATCAACGATGGCATAGTTCCGGACCTTCTTTACTAGAAATTTGATACTTGGGGCCGGCCGCTGTGGCTGAGCGGTTCTGGGCGCTTCAATCTGGAACCGCGCTGCTGCTACGGTCGCAGATTCGAATCCTGCCTCGGGCATGGATGTGTGAGACGTCCTTAGGTTAGTTAGGTTCAAGTAGTTCTAAGTCTATGGGACTGACGACCTCAGATGTTAAGTCCCACAGTGCTTTTGATACTTGGGTTGTCACATCCTTTTAGAGTGTTTCCATAATGTTGAAACGGGAAAATCTATCAATTTGAGACAAGGAACTCCAATTTAGCAACGAATTAGTCGCAAGTAACAAAGCCAAGTGTGTTGAAGGATAATTGTACCAGAGGAATTCGAGAACTTTCGATATTCGTACGAGGTAATAGATGGATTTATTTTTATGTAATTGCTTACATTATAAATTAGAACAACCCCACCAAGATCTGGGTATAGTCAGCACCTTCTGTTCTAACCATTTACAAAAGCACTAGCTTCAACTCCCTATGATTTTGTCGTGTTGAGTCGCTACTGTATGGTCGATATCCACTTTCTCCAATATGTACCCTCCATGCATTAAACCTGCTTTTCCAAACGTGCAAGGCTCAAAACCACTACATTTTGTCTAGGTTGCCCCTGAACGGAAACGTCGCACGTCGCTTGAAAGGTGGACAGGTAGAGATGGTCGCTTCCTTCTTGTGCAGTCATGTGTAAAGTCTTGTGAAATTGTTTGCACAAAAACTAAAGGTCCCGTGTTCGATACATACTGATGGTGATTTGTTTTAAGAGATTACGCGTGAAACTGATGTATGGGAGAACATTTTTCTGCCATGTAAAAGGACGTTTTAGGGTTTGTAGCAATGTTCTTTTGGCAGGCTGCTTTTGCTTCATTAGCTGAAAGTAGCAAACCTATAGAGTACTTTTGTATACGTAGGTGTCGTGGTATCTATACAAATGTTTGTAATAGGTTTGCTACTTTCAACTAACGAAGCGAAGGCAGACTACCAAAAGAACATTGCTACAAACTCCGATACGTCCGTTTACATGTCAGAAAAATGTTCTCCCACATAACAGTTTCTCGCGTAATCACCATCAGTGTGTTTCGAACTCGAGACCTTTAACGTAACAATCTGACGCTCTCCTAACTCACCTACCAGAAACCTTCACAAACACTCTTCACTGATATGGTTTGCCTGTACTCCGTACTTCTGACGTTACTTTTAATTAACGTTAACGCATTTTCTACTGGACGACTGTACACAGCACAAAGTAAATCGGTATTTTGGTTGATACTCTAGCGACACACAACGTTTGCTACCGGCCTGGATGCCTGCTGGCATCTAGAGGTTTGGGCGTAAGATCCCCCCCCCCCCCCCCCCCCTCATTTCGGGAACACCCACACACCTTTGTTGAGCACGTTAAAAATGTACCTGTTAGAGAGTTAGAAACACCAATTCAGCTGAATGGTGCCTAGCTGCTGCTGTAGCGCCTAAGGGCGGGTAACCCCTTTGATGCCTCTCGGGTGGGGTCCGATGGTTTCGAATCGGCACGGAATGCTCTCGTCCATTGCCAGACTTAACTACGAAACAACAAAATACGCCGAAGGATTGTAATACGCACTGAGAACGCAATGTTGTTGACTCCATGTGGTGCTTGCCAGCCGCCATTACGCTATGGGCAGCGATCCGCATGCTTCCAGTCCCAGCATCCCCCACAGAAGGGCCAGACTGTATTATGCATTTAGTATTTACGCTTTTTTTACTGTAGAATCAAATGCACGAAAATAGGCCTACTGTATGTGCATGTTCGTGCAAGCTAGATAAAATGTAAATTATCGATAGCAAAGAAGGGAAAGCAGAAAGGTGGAAGGAGTACATAGAGGGTCTATTTTTTTCTTTTTTTTTTTTTTTTTGGTCGTCAGTCTACTGGCTGGTTTGATGCGGCCCGCCACGAATTCCTTTCCTGTGCTAACCTCTTCATCTCAGAGTAGCACTTGCAACCTACGTCCTCAATTATTTGCTTGGCATATTCCAGTCTCTGTCTTCCTCTACAGTTTTTGCCCTCTACAGCTTCCTCTAGTACCATGGAAGTCATTCCCTCATGCCTTAGCAGATTCCCTATCATCCTGTCCCTTCTCCTTATCAGTGTTTTCCACATATTCCTTTCCTCCCCGATT
Organism: Schistocerca americana; assembly: GCF_021461395.2. Taxonomy (NCBI): domain Eukaryota; kingdom Metazoa; phylum Arthropoda; class Insecta; order Orthoptera; family Acrididae; genus Schistocerca; species Schistocerca americana. The sequence continues at coordinate 316,879,247 of NC_060124.1, forward strand.
CTGCGTAGAACCTCCTCATTCCTTACCTTATCAGTCCACCTAATTTTCAACATTCGTCTATAGCACCACATCTCAAATACTTCGATTCCCTTCTGTTCCGGTTTTCCCACAGTCCATGTTTCACTACCATACAATGCTGTACTCCAGACGTACATCCTCAGAAATTTCTTCCTCAAATTAAGGCCGGTATTTGATATTAGTAGACTTCTCTTAGCCAGAAATGCCTTTCTTTTTGCCATAGCGAGTCTGCTTTTGATGTCATCCTTGCTCCGTCCGTCATTGGTTATTTTACTGCCTAGGTAGCAGAATTCCTTAACTTCATTGACTTCGTGACCATCAATCCTGATGTTACGTTTCTCGCTGTTCTCGTTTCTACTACTTCTCATTACCTTCGTCTTTCTCCGATTTACTTTCAAACCATACTGTGTACTCATTAGACTGTTCATTCCGTTCAGCAGATCATTTAATTCTTCTTCACTTTCACTCAGGATAGCAATGTCATCAGCGAATCGTATCATTGATATCCTTTCACCTTGCATTTTAATTCCACTCCTGAACCTTTCTTTTATTTCCATCATTGCTTCCTCGATGTACAGATTGAAGAGTAGGGGCGAAAGGCTACAGCCTTGTCTTACATCTTCTTAATACGAGCACTTCGTTCTTGATCGTCCACTCTTATTATTCCCTCTTGGTTGTTGTACATATTGTATATGACCCGTCTCTCCCTATAGCTTACCCCCACTTTTTTCAGAATCTCGAACAGCTTGCACTATTTTATATTGTCGAACACTTTTTCCAGGTCGACAAATCCTATGAAAGTGTCTTGATTTTTCTTTAGCCTTGCTTCCATTATTAGCCGTAACTTCAGAATTGCCTCTCTTGTCCCTTTACTTTTCCTAAAGCCAAACTGATCGTCACCTAGCGCATTCTCAATTTCCTTTTCCATTCTTCTGTATATTATTCTTGTAAGCAGCTTCGATGCATGAGCTGTTAAGCTGATTGCGCAATAATTCTCGCACTTGTCAGCTCTTGCCGTCTTCGGAATTGTGTGGATGATGCTTTTCCGAAAGTCAGATGGTATATCGCCAGACTCATATATTCTACACACCAACGTGAATAGTCGTTTTGTTGCCAATTCCCCCAATGATTTTAGAAATTCTGATGGAATGTTATCTATCCCTTCTGCCTTATTTGACAAATAAAAATGGCTCTGAGCACTATGGGACTCAACTGCTGAGGTCATTAGTCCCCTAGAACTTAGAACTAGTTAAACCTAACTAACCTAAGGACATCACAAACATCCATGCCCGAGGCAGGATTCGAACCTGCGACCGGAGCGGTCTTGCGGTTCCAGACTGCAGCGCCTTTAACCGCACGGCCACTTCGCCCGGCCCTTATTTGACAGTAAGTCCTCCAAAGCTCTTTTAAATTCCGATTCTAATACTGGATCCCCTATCTCTTCTAAATCGACTCCTGTTTCTTCTTCTATCACATCAGACAAATCTTCACCCTCATAGAGGCTTTCAATGTATTCTTTCCACCTATCTGCTCTCTCCTCTGCATTTAACAGTGGAATTCCCGTTGCACGCTTAATGTTACCACCGTTGCTTTTAATGTCACCAAAGGTTGTTCTGACTTTCCTGTATGCTGAGTCTGTCCTTCCGACAATCATATCTTTTTCGATGTCTTCAAATTTTTCCTGCAGCCATTTCGTCTTAGCTTCCCTGCACTTCCTATTTATTTCATTCCTCAGCGACTTGTATTTCTGTATTCCTGATTTTCCCGGAACATGTTTTTACTTCCTCCTTTCATCAATCAGCTGAAGTATTTCTTTTGTTACCCATGGTTTCTTCGCAGCTACCTTCTTTGTACCTATGTTTTCCTTCCCAACTTCTGTGATGGCCCTTTTTAGAGATGTCCATTCCTCTTCAACTGTACTGCCTACTGCGCTGTTCCTTATTGCTGTATCTATAGCGTTAGAGAACTTCAAACGTATCTCGTCATTCCTTAGTACTTCCGTATCCCACTGCGTGTTGATTCTTCCTGACTAATGTCTTGAGCTTCAGCCTACTCTTCATCACTACTATATTGTGATCTGAGTCTACATCTGCTCCTGGGTACGCCTTACAATCCAGTATCTTATTTCGGAACCTCTGTCTGACCATGATGTAATCTAATTGAAATCTTCCCGTATCTCCCGGCCTTTTCCAAGTATACCTCCTCCTCTTGTGATTCTTGAACAGGGTATTCGCTATTACTAGCTGAAACTTGTTACAGAACTCAATTAGTCTTTCTCCTCTTTCATTCCTTGTCCCAAGCCCATATTCTCCTGTAACCTTTTCTTCTACTCCTTCCCCTACAACTGCATTCCAGTCGCCCATGACTATTAGATTTTCGTCCCCCTTTACATACTGCATTACCCTTTCAATATCCTCATACACTTTCTCTATCTGTCCATCTTCAGCTTGCGACGTCGGCACTATCGTTGTCGGCGTTGGTCTGCTGTCGATTCTGATTAGAACAACCCGGTCACTGAACTGTTCACAGTAACACACCCTCTGCCCTAACTTCCTATTCATAACGAATCCTACACCTGTTATACCATTTTCTGCTGCTGTTGATATTACCCGATACTCATCTGACCAGAAATCCTTGTCTTCCTTCCACTTCACTTCACTGACCCCTACTATATCTAGATTGAGCCTTTGCGTTTCCCTTTTCAGATTTTCTAGTTTCCCTACCACGTTCAAGCTTCTGACATTCCACGCCCCGACTCGTAGAACGTTATCCTTTCGTTGATTATTCAATCTTTTTCTCATGGTAACCTCCCCCTTGGCAATGCCCTCCCGGAGATGGAGAGATCATCATGACACTTCTTCAAATACAGGCCACATGTCCTGTGGATACACGATGGATGCAGTGGTTTCCATTGCCTTCTGCATCCTCATGTCGTTGATCATTGTTGATTCTTCCGCCTTTAGTGGCGATTTCTCACCCCTAGGACAAGAGAGTGCCCTGAACCTCTATCCGCTCCTCCGCCCTCTTTGACAAGGCCGTTGGCAGAATGAGGCTGACTTCTTATGCCGGAAGTCTTCGGCCGCCAATGCTGATTATTTATCAAAATTTAGGCATTGGCGGGGATCGAACCCGGGACCGAAGACGTTTTGGTTATGAATCAAAGACGCTACACACTTTTTTTTTTTTTTTTTTTTTTTAAATCTCATTTTGTTCGCTATTTTTCGTTGCATCTGCTCGGCGCGGACGTCGTAAGACATCCATTTATGTTCGTTGTTGATCGATTGACTCAGTTTTTTTATTACAGAGAGCACGTAACCCTCTGACCGAGCACGCTGAGCTACCGTGCCGTCTGCCCCTAGACCACGGTTCAAATTTGAGGGTCTATACAAGGGCGACGTACTTGAGGAAAATATTACGGAAATGGAACAGGATGTAGGTGAAGATGATATGGGAGATATGGTACAGCGTGAAGAGTTTGACAGAGCACTGAAAGACCTGAGTCGAAACAAGGCCCCAGGAGTAGACAACATTCCATTAGAACTACTGACAGCCTTGGGAGAGCGTCCTGACAAAACTCTACCATCTGGTGAATAAGATGTATGAGACAGGCGAAATACCCTCAGACTTAAAGAAGAATATAATAATTCCAACCCCAAAGAAAGCAGGTGTTGACAGATGTGAAAATTACCGAACTATCAGTTTAATAAGTCACGGCTGCAAAATACTAACGCGAATTCTTTACAGACGAATGGAAAAACCAGTAGAAGCCGACCTCGGGGAAGACCAGTTTGGTTTCCGTAGAAATATTGGAACACGTGAGGCAATACTGACCTTACGACTTATCTTAGAAGCTAGATTAAGGAAAGGCAAACCTACGCTTCTAGCATTTGTAGACTTAGAGAAAGCTTTTGACAATGTTGACTGGAATACTCTCTTTCAAATTCTGAAGGTGGCAGGGGTAAAATACAGGGAGCGAAACGCTATTTACAATTTGTACAGAAACCAGATGGCAGTTATAAGAGTCGAGAGACATGAAAGGGAAGCAGTGGTTGGGAAGGGAGTGAGACAGGGTTGTAGCCTCTCCTCGATGTTATTCAATCTGTATATTGAGCAAGCAGTGAAGGAAACCAAGGAAAAATTCGGAGTAGGTATTAAAATCCATGGACAAGAAATAAAAAGTTTGAGGTTCGCCGATGACATCGTAATTCTGTCAGAGACAGCAAAGGACTTGGAAGAGCAGTTGAACGGAATGGATAGTGTCTTGAAAGGAGGATATAAGATGAACATCAACAAAAGCAAAACGAGGATAATGGAATGTAGTCGAATTAAGTCGGGTGATGCTGAGGGAATTAGATTAGGAAATGAGACACTTAAAGTAGTAAAGGAGTTTTTCTATTTGGAGAGCAAAACAACTGATGATGGTCGAAGTAGAGAGGATATAAAATGTAGGCTGGCAATGGCAAGGAAAGCGTTTCTGAAGAAGAGAAATTTGTTAACATCGAGTATAGATTTAAGTGTCAGGAAGTCGTTTCTGAAAGTATTTGTATGGAGTGTAGCCATGTATGGAAGTGAAACATGGACGATAAATAGTTTGGACAAGAAGAGAATAGAAGCTTTCGAAATGTGGTGATACAGATGAATGCTGAAGATTAGATGGGTAGATCACATAACTAATGAGGAGGTATTGAATAGGATTGGGGGGAGGAGAAGTTTGTGGCACAACGTGACTAGAAGAAGGGATCGGTTGGTAGGGCATGTTCTGAGGCATCAAGGGATCACCAATGTAGTATTGGAGGGCAGCGTGGAGGGTAAAAATCGTAGAGGGAGACCAAGAGATGAATACACTAAGCAGATTCAGAAGGATGTAGGTTGCAGTAGGAACTGGGAGATGAAGAAGCTTGCACAGGATAGAGTAGCATGGAGAGCTACATCAACAGCAACATCGATATGACTCTCATGGATACCAGGACGCCATGTTATCACCATAATGCTTGCGTCTGGCTGCACTTGGCCCAGAAGATAGCGTTCCCGTAATACCTCGTCTGATGAGGCTGCAGCCACTCAAAAATTAACAAATGCTACGGAAATTCGTATTAAATTTAAAAAGCGATTTGCTGCATATCATACAAACATAAATCCACAAATTTTAAATCACAGTTGCAGTTCGTCATCCGTAATTGATACTTGTAGACAGCGTTTTCCAATAAAAACAAAGATGGTCATCTTTTATTTTATCGGTGCTGATTCGGGTCTGCATAGACCTGGATAATCGGAAGTTTGTTGCAGTAGTGTATCTTCGCAGAGCGCTACGCCCTGTAGTTTCCTCCCACAGCCTGCCATCCATCTGACAATCGCACCGCGACGAGACGTGTGTGTTGTAATCGGGAAGGCAGTCGTAACGAGTAGTTTTCCACGGTCGCGTCGCTGCGCTTCGCCCCTCGGCAGCCGCCGTCATGTAGAAAGTGGCTGGCAGGTTTGGGAACGCACTCCAAGGCCGTCTGCGGCCGCAGACGGGGTCAACAACCCAGTCACCGCGCCGCGCCGTGCCGCGCCGCCATGGCCGCCAGACGTCGGCCTCCCCGCTCCGATCTGTCTTGCGGCATTCGGCAGACCTCGGATACTCTCGGCGTACTTCGTGGAAATTCGTTCCTCTTCGGATTGCTTTGCGGCGTCCCCTTACTTCGGCTCAACATCTCGGCGGCTGGCCACCCCATGGGGGACGCTCCATTCACATGCTTTTGTTTTAAAATAGCTGTTTCGTTCTCAAACTTAGATCCGTATTACACTGTAAAATAAGTCGGACAAAAATATTTAATAACAGACGTTAAGAATGAGCTGTTTTTTTGGCTCCGTATCTACAACGAAAACCGATTATCAGGGTTAACGCGGACCCGAGACTAACGGATAACAGAAAAACACGAATAATTTGAAATACATGTTTTGAAATTGGAAATGGTTATCCATTGTATTTTTAGAAAACTTGCTACAAATCACATTTGAAAAACCTCTGCATTATTTACGCGTTACTCGACGGAAACTGAAAATTTACCTACGACATTACACTTTTCAGTACGCTGTACTTGTTTTTAGTTCACTTTTGGGAAATGATCGTCCAGCCTTTGCTTCTGTTTTCTTTTATCGTGGTCACGGTTCTCACTTCCTGGAGAATAAAAACACTGACTGTAAACGCAAGTCGATCACCGCCATTTCAGTGCGTCTGTGTGTTTGATAATGATGTGGACAGAACATATTTTGTTCAGCCGAGGCCCGCGGAAAGGCAGGCCGTGGCGCTTACGTCATAGCACGTGACACTGCAGGTCTTAAAGCGTACCAGCAGTCGTCTACGGCAGGGAGCGACTAACTATTTCAGATGAGTTTAATAATTCTTGACTGCGTGTTTAAACGCATGCAGGTTCTCGATAGCACACGGCAAAGTTCTTTAGTGGGTACCTTTTCAATTACTTACTGATTTCCCGTGGGCCCTGCACAGAGTCGAGCGACCACAAGGTGTGGCGGACAAGCCGTCTAGTGTGACATCACGAGTTCGTTGCATGGGCCGTATACTTGTTGACTCCGTTGTCACTATACACTATGTGATCAAAAGTATCCGGACACCCCCAAAAACATACGTTTTTCATATTAGGTGCGTTGTGGTGCCACCTACTGCCAGGTACTCCATACCAGCGACCTCAGTAGTCAATAGACATCGTGAAAGAGCAGAATGAGGCGCACCGCGGAACTCAAGGGCTCCGAACGTGGTCAGGTGATTGGGTGTCACTTGTGCCATACGTCTGTACGCGAGATTTCCACACTCCTAAACATCCCTAGGTCCACTGTTTCCGATGTGAAAGTGAAGTGGAAACTTGAAGGGACACGTACAACACAAAAGCTTACAGGCCGACCTCGTCTGTTGACTGACAGAGACCGGCGACAGTTGAAGAGGGTCGTAATGTGTGAAAGGCAGACATCTATCCAGACCATCACACAGGATTCACTGCATGTACTATGACAGTTAGGCGGGAGGCGAGAAAACTTGGATTTCATGGTCGAGTGGCTGTTCATGGCACACATCACGCCGGTAACTGCCAAACGACGCCTCACTTGGTGTAAGGAACGTAAACATTGGACTACTGAACAGTGGAAAACGTTGTGAGGAGTGACGAATTACGGTTCACAGTGTGGTGATCCGATGGCAGCGTGTGGGTACGACGAATGCCCGGTGAACGTCATCTGATAGGGTGTGTAGTGAGAACAGTAAAATTCGGAGGTATTGGTGTTATGGCATGGAGCAATTCGGGGATGGCGATTGCATCTTTAAACACGATCGAGCACTTGTTCGTAATGCACGGGCTATGGCGGAATGGTTACATGACAAAAATATCCCTGTAATGGACTGGCCTGCACAGAATCCTGACCTGAATCCTATAGAAAACTTTTGGGATGTTTTGGAGCACCGACCGTGCAAGGCGTCACCGACCGACAGCGATACCTCTCCCCAGTCAAGAACGGGCTGCTGTTCCCCAAGAAACCTTCCAATACCTGACTGAACGTATGCCTGCGAGAGTGGAAGGTGTCTTCAAAGGTAAGGGTGGGCCAACACCGTACTGAATTCCAGCATTATCGTTGGAGGGCGCCACGAATTTGTAAGTCATTTTCAGCCAGGTGTCCGGATACTTTTGATCACATACTGTATCTGCAGCACTTAGCTGCTCAAACCCCGATTCATAGGAGTCGCTATTTAACCACTCGCGGACGTTTACGTTATGTACGTCTTAACGACAAGAAGTTCGTTTTCTAAACGAAACTGTTTCTTCTTATTACACTGACGCGCCAAAGAAACTGGTATAGGCATACGTATTCAAATACAGAAAAATGTAAACAGGCATAATACGGTGCTGCGATCGGCTATATAAGACAACAAGTGTCTGGCACAATTGTTAGATGGGTCACTGCTGCTACAATGGCGGGTTATCAAGATTTAAGTGAGTTTGAATGTGGTGTTATAGTCGGCGCACGCGTGATAGGACACAGCAATTCCGAGTTAGCGATGAAGTGGGGATTTTCCCGTACGCCGACTTCACCAGTGTACCGTGAATATCAGGAATCTAGTAAAACATCAAATCTCCGGCGTCGCTACGACAGGGAGAAAGATCGTGCAAGAACCGGAGCAACGATAACTGAAGAGAATCTTTCAACGTGACAAGTGCAACCCTTCCGCAAATTGCTGCAGATTTCAATGCTGGCCCATCAGCAGGTGTCAGCGTGCGAACCATTCAACGAAACTTCATCGATATGGGCATTCGGAGCCGAAGGCCCATTCGTGTACCCTTGATGACTGCACGACACAGGGCTTTACGCCTCGTCTGGTCCGTGACCACCGACCTGGGACTGCTGATGACTGGAAACATGTTTCCTGGTCGGACGAGTCTCGTTTCAAATTGTATCGAGTACGTGTACGGGTATGGAGACAACTTTATGAACCCATGGACCCTGTACGTCAGCAGGGGACTGTTCAAACTGGTGAAGACTGCGTAACGGTGTTGGGTGTGTGCTGTTGGAGTGCTGTGGGATCCCTGATACGTCTAGATACGACTCTGACACGTGACGCATACGTAAGCATCTTGTCTGATGACCTGCATCCATTCATGTTCATAGTGCATTCCACCGGTCCTGGGCAATTCCAGCAGGACAATGCGGCACCCTACACGTCCAGAACTGATACAGCGGGGTTCTTGGAACACTCTTCTGAGTTTAAACACTTCCGCTGGCCACCAAACTCCCCAGAAGTGAACATTTTTGAATATATCTTGGATGCCTTGCAACGTGCTGTTCAGAAGAGATCTACGCCCTCTCGTACTCTTCCGATTTATGGACAGCCCTGCAGGATTCATGGTGTCAGTTCCCTCCACCACTGCTTCAGACATTAGTCGAGTCCATGTCACGTCATGCTGCAACACTTCTGCGTGTCCGCGTGAACCCTACCCGTTATTAGGCAGGTGTACTGGTATCTTTGGCTCTTCAGTGTATAACACAATGCGCAGACAATACGCAAGGTAGATGATGCGTTTCAGGGCTATATGATGAACGTTGTATTCTGTTTTCTTCGCTCCATCTTATTTGCTGATCTTATTGAGTTTCGCTCGTCGTATGATTAGTCAACCTCTTGCTCACATTAGACTCCTTCTGCACTGCTGCTATATATTTCGCTTATGATCGTTACTCACATTCGACAAGATCGTAATCAGGAAATTCGTTAACGCGATGTGAATAAGATTGACGTTTCTTCAATTCTGTGTACTCATTTCTACATCTATTATTATTGTTGACCTGCCCGTTTAGCTGAGCGCATTGAAACGCCGCCTTCATAATACGAGGAATCGAGCCTGCCATGGATTGGATTGGCTCTGCCTGGCGAATACACGACGAGGGCTGGTGAACCGGCCAGCCTGCATGTGCTTTTAGGCGGTTTCCCACATCCAACTAGGTCAATATCGGCCGAGTGCTCACGTCTAGCCGCAAGTATACGCTACGCAAACATCTACAAACCGTTCTCACTCTGGAACATAGATTAACCCTTGACTCAGACAGACGTGGTATACAGGTTTTCGCGTCTGGCCACCATCTTCGCCTCATATACGAGTAACAAGGTGCTCAAACAGTGTAAGAAACGGGAAGAAAATCTGTTGTTATTATGCACGGCTCAGTATTTTGCTTGTGGTCATGTTGACTTACTAAAGATGTTTGGTTAGAAGTAAGAGACGGTCTGGAGCCCCTAATCTTATTATGTAAAGTAAATGCACGAATAAATAAATTTGAGAAAGCTCAAAATGGTTCAAATGGCTCTGAGCACTATGGGACTCAACTGCTGTGGTCATCAGTCCCCTAGAACTTAGAACTAATTAAACCTAACTAACCCAAGGACATCACACACATCCATGCCCGAGGCAGGATTCGAACCTGCGACCGTAGCAGCGGCGCGGCTCCGGACTGGAGCGCCTAGAAGCGCACGACCACCGCGGCCGGCTTTTGAGAAAGCTCTTTTACAGTGTAATAACAGCCTTAACAAGCATCATTTGAAGCAAGAAGGCTCTCTACCGCTTAACGCAATTTGATTATTTGTTACATTAATGAATTCATTGTAAATATGATTGTTAATACAGCTCAATATCGTGCATTTCAGAATGAGTGTAAATAATTACATGTACTAGCAGTTAAACAGTTGTCATGTTTCTAAATGTCATTTTTGTTACAGGCATTCCATTGCGGGCGAATCAACTGTGTTTTGGTAAGTCTACAGTACTGATTGTCCAAACTATATTTCCTTTACGATATCTTGTTTGTTACAAACGTCGTCAAAAGAAACATTGGTGAGACATGGTTTATTACCATCCTGCTGTTTATAGGTTTTACGTACACGTACGTAAACTACAAACCACCGTGAAGCGCATAGGAGAGTAATTTTACTTCTGCTACTTACTACTTACATCGCGAACGAAGTTCGGAAAGAATGACAGCTTAAACCCCTGTGTGCGCTCAGTAATTAGTGTAGTCGCGGTTTCTACGAGAGAATAACGCGTTAAGTATCAACTGTTAGCATGTACAGTGAAAATGTCTAAACGTGAATTGTCACCCTCCTGATTAGTCACAGAGGTGCAAAAAAGGAAAGAAAATGATATGCTTCCCTCATACATAATTATTTAATGTCGTCACTTTAAAAATTTTACGAGGTACTTTTGAAATAAAATCGCTTAAGTCTGTCCAAGCAATGGAACTCTTGAAAGCTTACAGGCGTATTAGAGCATTAGAGTCGTGCACACCATAAAATGAAATACCCGACTCATACAGTTTCTTACAGTAATTTCACACTGGCAAAAGCTGCGTTTTCAGGTGGACGCTTCCAGAAAGTTCCATTAATCACAACATTGAGGAGATAATTAATAAAAAGCTTTCCTTTCTTTCAAATACCGTCAATAGGTACGCCTTTCGTGGTTTGATTGTTTTACAGGCAGTATGTTGGTTTCTGGACAGCAAATACAAATTATGATCAAAGTGGAAAAGTTCTTAGACATCAGCCAAAAGCGAGAAAACCTCCGTGTACACATTACTGGTTATAGCTAATTCGTATTTAACGTCCGAGGGACATCAGTAGCGCAGTAGCTGTTTCTTTTGTTTGCATTTATATGGGCGTATCAATTCTGAGCGCCAAGACCTCCATTGATTTTTCATTTCAGTGTCCAACCAGTCATGCGTTATGACCTACCTAGTTCATATAAAGCAGTAAATTGTGATTACAGAATTCTCAAGTGTTATATACATGAAGATGCGCTTTAACAGTATACGATACCAGCAGCAAAAAAGTTCAAGTAAACACGGATCCCCAAACGAGCTGTTGGCGAGGTAACTGCAAATGTGTGGTTGCGAGCCGGCACTGACTTCAGGTTCAAAATGGTTCAAATGACTCTAAGCACTATGGGACTTAACATCTGAGGTCATCAGTCAACTAGACTTAGAACTACTTAAACCTAACTAACCTAAGGACATCACACACATAGCGCCCGAGGCAGGATTCGAACCCGCGACCGTAGCAGCCGCGTGGTTCCGGACTGGTGCGCCTAGAACCGCTGGGCCACACGGGCCGGCACTGACTTCAGGATGAAACATGGATCCAGCTGGTACATATGAACAGGGTGACACAGAAAAACGGGAACATTTCTACACTACAATAAAACACAACTTTGCCATTTACGAAACATTGATGACATTTATTATTTTTTAAAAATTAAGTCCTTTAGATGCAGTCCTCCTGTGCGAGTACATTCGTAAAATCTGCTATTGAGATTCCTCATTGACCGCTGCCACATCTCAGCTGGGATGGTTCAAATGGTTCAAATGGCTCTGAGCACTATGGGACTTAACATCTGAGGTCATCAGTCCCCTAGCACTTAGAACTACTTAAACCTAACTAACCTAAGGACATCACACACATCCATGCCCGTTGCAGGATTCGAACCTGCGACCGCCGCGGTCGCGCGGTTCCAGACTGTAGCGCCTGGAACCGCTTGGCCACCCCGGCCGGCTTTAGCTGGGATACTGTGAATTGCATCCCGAATTCTCTATTTAACTCATCCAGGATTCTTGGTCGAGTCGTGCAGTCTTTGGTATTGAGGTCGCCCCACAGGAAAAAAATCACAAACGGATAAATCTGGCGATCGAGAGCGGCAGGGAATGTTACCGAATCGTGAGATCACACGGTTGCCAAACAATTCTCAAGCATATGCCAGTGATTTCCGTGCAGTGTCTGATGTGGCTCCGCCCTGTGAAACCAGGCTTCTTGAACGTTTGGAAACTTGTTCAATGCAGGTGTAACGAAAGTTCGTGACATCTCCACGTAACGATCGGCATTGACAGTTATTGTTTTTCCCTGTTCATTTGCGAAAAAAATACGGTCCCATAATACCATGTGATGAAACACCACACCATGCTGTCACTTTACTAGCGTGTGAACGTCATTAGGATTTGTGTTTCCCAGTAACGGTAGTTCTGTTTATTCGCATAACCTGTGAGATGAAAATGTGCCTCATCTAACATCCACATCATGTTTAGGAATTCATCGTCATTTGCTTATTTTTGTTATCATTTGTTGACAGAATCCTAATCGTAACCGGTAAGCATTGTCCTTCAATTGCACCATTTGTAGTTTGTTCGTATGAAATTTTAAATCAAGGTGAAGAATTCTGCGAACACTCTCCCGGGACATTCCAGCCACTGCTACTTGCTTACGAATCGAACGCCGAGGGCTCCGTAAGACAGACTCGCGTACAACACCAATGTTAGCTGGAGAACGCACACTTCTTGGTTGTCCTGTTGGTTTCTTCTTGAGGGCAGTCCAGTCTTTTCAAAGTTATTAATCCAACATTTTATCGTGTGTTTCGACTGAACGGGATCATGACGTTCTAAATTATAAAGAAGTCGAAACTCCCTCTGCGCCGCTACCAAACTATCGTTGTTTTTATAAAACATTTTTATGGCTAGCGCACGCTGTTGTCTGTTCCACTGATCCATGATTACTGAAATGGCGGACTGTTTACTCGCTGTCACGAACCCGCAGTGCTGCCACCTGCCCATGGCTGCCACTACTGATTCCAAACATTCCCGTTATTCTGTGGCACCCTGTATTAGGAATGTAAGCTTTTGTATTAAATCCAGCATTTAATCGGCCTTAAATTTAACTAATTGCCCCTGGTTGGCGAACGTGCTACATGCATGACGGGGCATGGGCACATTCTTTTGCTCGTGTAAGACAAATAACGCAACATAATCGCCATGGATGGATACGTCGAGTAGCGTCTTGGCCTCAGACGTCATCTGACCTCAATACTCTGGATTTTTCTGCCTGCGGCCATCTCAAAAGTGGAATGTATAACACTTCCCTTGATAAAGTCGAACTGGAGCTGTGAATTTTACACTCTTGTCAATATTTACGTGATGATTCCGAGGTGCTTGAAATAATTCGTTACTCACTGCAGACAATAGTGCAGTACAGGTATTTCATGCGAGTACAACACATTAAACATCACCTCTAACAGGACTACCATTAATTACACAAATTTGAACCGATTCCCACTAGTCTGCAAAATATAAGTGGTGCGCTTCAGAAACCCTTCAGAAAAACATGTTTTTCAGCAGGTATTAGCACGTAAAATCCGAACGGTGCACATAAGAACTGAGCATTAATTTTATCCCAGATGAAATCTTTAGCAGAAGGAATTAACGATTCGCACAGTTTGCCTGGACGCCAGCACCGGTGCGTCTTTCAAACCTGGTTTAATATACTGTAACACAGGTGCATTGAGATAGACGTTCGAATGGCTAAACAAATGGCCACTGGTCGAGGCTAAACCAAAAACATTTTACTCCGTGCTCCTAGCTCAAATAGGAACCAAGCACCGAGACTCTCACAAACCGCGATTCTGCGTGCAGGCTTCTGAAACATGCTTGTTAGAGCACTTCCGAGCTATAAAGACACACTGCCCAATCACATTAATGTGACCACTGCCTACGTTCGACGTCAACGTGAAGTAACCACTCACAGGCGGCAGGTGGCAGTATAGGTATATAGCGGTCTCTGGGCGCGCGGATGGGGACAGTGCAATCGCCGTAGTACCGTGGTAACGGACTGATTTATTTGACGTCAGAAAGCGCATGATCATTGGCTATCAGGCCAAGTGTGGAAGCATTTCCAAAACGGCTAAGTTTGTAAACTGTTCGCGTGCCGATGTGGGTAAATTATGCCGTGCATGGAAAAATGGCGCCATCCAAAATCTGCGCCAAGGTAACTGTGGTCCAAAACGGGCCATAGATGACGGGGGCGAATCACGGCTGCAAAGATGTATACTGCCGAGTAGACATGCAGCTATTAAGCTACTCACCGCCCAGATGAACCAAGGGGTTACTAACAGTGTCTACTCAACGACCGTTCAGCGAATATTGCTGCTTGTGGGCCTCTACAGCAGGCGTCCAGTTCATGCACCTATGCTCACTGCTGTTCATCGGTGAAGAAGGCTGGTATGTGCACGCCAGTACGTTCACTGAGTGGCGACATATGGCCTTTTCAGATGAATCCATCGAACAGATGGCCGTTAGCGTGTACGCTGTGCAACAGATGAGAACATACACCCCGCAACAAACGTCGGAAGTGCCCAGGCCGGAGGAGGGAGCGTTATGTTCTGGGGAATATTGTCGTGGTATTCCGTGGGTGATCTCGTCAGTCTGGAAGACACAACAGATCAAAAGTATGCATCTGTCCTTGGAGACCATGTCTACTCCTGGGAGTGTTATGGTCTGGGAAATACTGTCACGGCATTCCGTGGGCGATCTCGTCAGTCTGAAAGGCACAACATATCAACACAAGTACGCATCTGTCCTTGGGCACCATGTTCACTCCTGGGAGTGTTATGGTCAGGGGAATACTGTCGTGGCATTCCGTGGGTGATCTCGTCAGTCTGGAAGGCACAAAAGATCAACACAAGTATGCATCTGTCCTTGAGGACCATATCCCCTCCTAGGAGCGTTATGGTCTGGAGAATACTGTCGTGGCACTCCGTGGGTGATCTCGTCAGTCTGGAAGGCACAACAGATCAACACAAGTATGCATCTGTCCATGGGAATCATGTCCACTCCTACATAGAGTTTGTTTTTCCTCGGCAGGCTGGAATCTACCAGCAGGACAGTGCAATCTGTCACACAGCCCGCAATGTATGTGCGTGGTCGGAAGCGAACAAGGATGAGTTTACCGTACTCCATCGACCACCAAACTCCCCAGATTTAAAGTGAATCGAGAATCTTTGGGGTCACCTCGGCCGGTCTGTCCGCGCCACGGATCCTCAACGGAGGAACCTAGCGCAGCTGACCACACTGGAGTCACCCCTGTCGGTACCTTCCAGAACTGTACTGACAGTTGCACGTCTCGCAGCGGTCCGCTCTGCAAAGATGGGTTATTCAGGATTTTGACAGGAGGTCATATTAACGTGACGATAAAATCGTTTATATTCGGCTTTAGCTTGTCATGTTAGTTCCCTTGTAAGAAACAGGCTGTAAGAGGCAATTCTTTAACGATAAATAAAAAATTTAATAAGTCGAGCCCTAAATCAAAATAAATTAGCTAGTTGATTTGTGAAACGATAGCCTTTTAAAAACCTCATGTTTAATTCCGTAAAGAACGTCGGTTTTTAAAGCTTCATGCAATTTGTTATGTCGAACTGTCGCTTAAAAGACAACCATTTATTTTTAATTTGAATCACGTATTTCCATTATGTCTTGTAATCGTTAAGTCCATTAGCAGTTTACGAGCAAACTGAATTACTATATACATAAATCAACTGACTAGGCTGTTATTCAGACGAAGGAAGATTGCGTAAATATCGTCTACGACTCAGACAAAACACTAATGCTGTGCTTCACTATTACACACTCGTATATTAGTTACGAAAACACAAGGTCTCCGCTGTTCGCTCACGAGTTACTGTAGCTTTTCGATCACAGCAAAAAGCTCTAACAAGAAGTTAGCTGACAGGAGATCCTTTGTATTTTTGTAAGAAAATAAGTAAAATGCTTAAGTAATGGTTAGAGTTAGCGATAGTGAACTAGTTTAAAAAAATTATTCGCGCAAGAAGTTTTTGCTGTTGTTTTTAGCTAGTTCAGCTACAGCTGTTTATATTTTTATGCTTTACTATTACTGCCCTGGCAGTATCTCCTTTTTGACATGTTTTAATTACTGTTGTTGCCTGTCTCCTTTTTACATGTTTTTACACATTTTATAATTTTCAATCTTTTCGCTTATTCAAGCCCTAGAAGTGATTTTGTCTTTAAAATTAACCCTCATGCAGTTATTTTATGCATTTACATACGGATAGTTTGCGCTATCTACTTTTTAATGTATTTTTATTAAGGGTCGCATCGACTGCTTTATGGAAGTGCTCTTCTTCTGAAATTTTTGTGGATCATATCACATCATCTTTATTTTTTATTTTAATATATTAATTCTTTAGTCTGCCTTATTTAGTAGCCTAATTTTTTAATTCGTATTATTTGCATTTAATTAAAATTATTATTTCAGAATTACTCATGCAAACCATCTGTGTTGTTTCCGCCACTAAGCGCCACGGAGCATTTAATCCACTGCTTAACTGTCTACATGCTTGACCTCTTCAACTGTTTGTCAATTTTTACTATACTGTGTTTAAATGCTTGCCTGCCTTTATGTGTGGATGTAAGGTGAGATTTGCACTTCTCAATTTACCTCTGCTATTGCACTTTTTCCGTGTTCTTTAAAAGTTTTCGTATTACTTCATATTTATTGTATAGGTACACGCTCTGTTTAGCACCATCTTGACGTATGCTTTCCTAACAGCACAACAGCAAATGTAAGTTTTCTTTCTAAAGGTTCGTAGATGCTACTTCGATATTTTTGTTTCGAGTTATGCGTAACAGGACCATACCTCTGGCTACTTATTTCTTCCTTTTCTGTTTGTAGAAAATCTGATGATGCCATAAAAAGGCGGAATGCATCATTAGACAATAATTATTTCAACCACGACTGTTTTTCCTCACAATAATTTTTATACGGTTGCTGTACCAACCAGCCTGATGGATGAGGAAATGTGTTACATAAAACGTTGTTTAAACACGTGCAATGCAACCGAAAACAAGACTATAGCAGCGTGACAAGTTGTATAATGTATGGTACATGTGAAACTACCATCGCAAAACAACTGATCGGCTTCCGAAGGACAGTAAAAGAATCAAAAACGCATTGAAGAAAGGATCTTAAGTCTGGGTAAAACAAAAATAGTTTAATGCGTAAGGCGAAATCTCTCCAATTTCTCTTTGCAACCGTGAATTATAAGAAGGGCTAGAAAGATTAAGCTGTTATCAAAAATGGTTCAAATGGCTCTAAAACATCTGAGGTCATCAGTCCCCTAGACTTAGAACTATTTAAACCTAACTAGCCTTAGGACATCACACACATCCATGCCCGAGGCAGGATTCGAATCTGCGACCGTGGCAGCCGCGTGGTTCCGGACTGAAGAGCCTAGAACCGCTTGACCTAAGCTGTTATCAACCTGAAGGTTGGTTTGAACACAACATTACATTATCGGGCATGGTCGTGCTAGAGGTAGCATGCCACTGCCGTCCTCCGAAGTTCGAAGTGACTTACCCAGCCACCCATGCAAGGGGTTGGACGAACATATAGCAACACCGCGAGATGTACAGTCGTGGACAAAACGAGCGAGACCCCTCGCCTTTTCGTTATGCTGATCCGCACAGCTTTAAAGTCTGCTACACAGCACAACAGGCAAGGCGACGAAGTGCAACCAACATACTATGCTCAGATGTGAAATTGAAAAACCGTCCGAAATTCGTCAGACTGTTTTCAATCATGCGTAAGACTATATTAATGCTGATTAGTGTGTTAACTGCAACACCTAAATGTAAGACATAAATGAAAGAAGAAACGCTAATTAGTATGAACTGTACTAATAAAAATGAATTTCAGCTTATCGAGATAACATAACTGTTTTAGTAAGACAAGGTACCCCAGATCGTTACGAATTAGCAAAATATGCGCATTCGGCCGCGAAATGGTCTGTGTCAACGTTCAGACCAGTCATACTGGATTACCGTTGCTGACCTACAATGAAAGTGTGCTAATTTAGCAATGCGTGAACATTCATAACGAAATTCAGTTAAAAATCATTCAGTGCCACACTTAAACCAATTCAATTATTGACAGAAGCGGAAAGAGTAGGCAGTAACATGGATGAAATTCTACAAGATTTTCATATCGACATCCACAGGGCGCCGGTACAGAATAAAGGCAGCAATAAAACGTATTGGGGTGCTAGAATTTCTTAAAATTCCTTTACTGATAGTCTATCTGCCTCCATCGAGATTAGATCCGAAAACAAACCAGACCTCCCTTACAGTAGCAAACACCTTTCACTACGCGAGCAGACAACCCAGGCAAACAGCCCTCTATTATTACCCCAGACTTGAATAAGCCGGCAATTTCGCAATGAAAATGGCAAAATGATCTGCATTTTCGGTTGCATAGAGCTTTCTGGACTCAAAAACATGAAATGTCTACCTTTATGTCACCGCTTATGTGACAATTATTCGGAATTTTTGTGGAAATAACAAAAAACTGTTAAAAACTGTTATTAGCGAGTATATTTAATAGGATAATTCTGCACCTCTCTAGGAAATAAACGGCGACGTAGCTGTCAAACGTATCCTACAATGTTTCGAATTCTCCATTAGACGAGCCACAGCCTGAAAACGTTCATTAGCCGAAGTGTTCCTTAAGCTAGCTAGCAATGGGAATGCTCGCACGTCTAAAAAGCGGTGGCATTAACAATGGGATCTGAATTACCACGTGGAATGGATTTTATTTGCATTCCTGTAAATGTGATTTGGATCGAAAGCGTAGCTACGATTAATATGCTGTTGTATCGACTGCAACTGGAACATTTCGAATAAACAGTAGGGGAAATTATTATGCGTCCCTCATCTTCAGTAACTGTGATAGCTATTTTCGTTGTTACGATTTCGTCACGTAAATCGGTAAAAATGGAACCCTACTGGTCTCACTTTCTTGACCGTCTGTCTGTCTACCCAACCCTTAAAGCCCGTTTACCTCGAGTACGGGTGGACATAAGAAGCAGAAATGTATCACACTTCCTGCGGTATACGGTCCCTTGGTGGTGTAAAAGTGAGCTATGCAACGCAATCTAAAGATACGGCCGTTCATGTAAAGAAAATTTACGCGAAAGGTCGCAAAATTGCTATATCAACCAAGCGACCAAACTGCTTAGGTCATCAGTCCCCTAGACCTAGAACTACTTAAACCTACCTAACCTAACACACATCCATGCACGGGGAAGGATTCGAACTGACGGCGCAAGGAGCAGCCCGGTCCGCCATATGAGGCCGTTGAGCGTACGGCTAACCCGCGCCGGCAATCTGTTAATATGATCTGGTGTTACTAAAAAGTTTTTCACTTCTGGTGAATGATTTTCTGCCCAGTTCATTTAAGAAAGAATAACTAAAATATATTTGATGTTACGGAAGAGGAAGGACGCCTAAGTTATTTCCCCTCGTCTTTATTCATGATGTTACGAGGGGCGTTCAGAAAGTAAGCTCCGATCGGTCGCGAAATGGAAACGACTATGAAAATCCGATAAAGCTTTGCACAGATGTGTTGGGTAGTGTCTCTAGTATAACCCCAGTTAGCATCACGTCGCTCTTCTCATTTCTGAGCTCGCAGTGAGTGCGTAAAGATGTCTAGAAAATAGTGTCTGCCGCCAAGTACGAGGGCCTGGTGAGAAATTTCGCCTGAAGCTATGCAGCTAACATTACATAACTGTCGTGCTGTTTCTTCTTCAAGACAATTCTCAGCCGCATTCTGCAGGGGCAATGAAGATGCTCCTGCATCGTTTTCAAATGGAAATGTGAGATTACCCACAATACAGTCCGCAATTGTCTCCCCCTGAGTTTCATCTCTGGTCACATGAACCGCTGTCTTTGAAGACAACATTTCGACACAGTCAACGAGGTGTAGGCCAGCGTGGAGAATTGGCGGAAAGCACTGGCGGCCGCCTTCTATGATGAGGCTATTGAAAAGTTGGTACAACGCTATGACAAAAGTCTAAGTCAGAACGGCGACTACGTAGAGAAGTAGCTGAAAGGTGTAGCTAATTGTTACAAGCAAAACATTTCTGATGTTCACTGTGGTTTCAATTTGGCAATCAATCGGAGCTTACTTTCTGAACAGGCCTCGTAGATTCGCAATCTGAGCATACATACCATCCATAACCACACTTTAGTTCCAAGTCATAGTCACAGATATACACTCCTGGAAATTGAAATAAGAACACCGTGAATTCATTGTCCCAGGAAGGGGAAACTTTATTGATACATTCCTGGGGTCAGATACATCACATGATCACACTGACAGAACCACAGGCACATAGACACAGGCAACAGAGCATGCACAATGTCGGCAATAGTATAGTGTATATCCACCTTTCGCAGCAATGCAGGCTGCTATTCTCCCATGGAGACGATCGTAGAGATGCTGGATGTAGTCCTGTGGAACGGCTTGCCATGCCATTTCCACCTGGCGCCTCAGTTGGACCAGCGTTCGTGCTGGACGTGCAGACCGCGTGAGACGACGCTTCATCCAGTCCCAAACATGCTCAATGGGGGACAGACCCGGAGATCTTGCTGGCCAGGGTAGTTGACTTACACCTTCTAGAGCACGTTGGGTGGCACGGGATACATGCGGACGTGCATTGTCCTGTTGGAACAGCAAGTTCCCTTGCCGGTCTAGGAATGGTAGAACGATGGGTTCGATGACGGTTTGGATGTACCGTGCACTATTCAGTGTCCCCTCGACGATCACCAGTGGTGTACGGCCAGTGTAGGAGATCGCTCCCCACACCATGATGCCGGGTGTTGGCCCTGTGTGCCTCGGTCGTATGCAGTCCTGATTGTGGCGCTCACCTGCACGGCGCCAAACACGCATGCGACCATCATTGGCACCAAGGCAGAAGCGACTCTCATCGCTGAAGACGACACGTCTCCATTCGTCCCTCCATTCACGCCTGTCGCGACACCACTGGAGGCGGGCTGCACGATGTTGGGGCGTGAGCGGAAGACGGCCTAACGGTGTGCGGGACCGTAGCCCAGCTTCATGGAGACGGTTGCGAATGGTCCTCGCCGATACCCCAGGAGCAACAGTGTCCCTAATTTGCTGGGAAGTGGCGGTGCGGTCCCATACGGCACTGCGTAGGATCCTACGGTCTTGGCGTGCATCCGTGCGTCGCTGCGGTCCGGTCCCAGGTCGACGGGCACGTGCACCTTCCGCCGACCACTGGCGACAACATCGATGTACTGTGGAGACCTCACGCCCCACGTGTTGAGCAATTCGGCGGTACGTCCACCCGGCCTCCCGCATGCCCACTATACGCCCTCGCTCAAAGTCCGTCAACTGCACATACGGTTCACGTCCACGCTGTCGCGGCATGCTACCAGTGTTAAAGACTGCGATGGAGCTCCGTATGCCACGGCAAACTGGCTGACACTGACGGCGGCGGTGCACAAATGCTGCGCAGCTAGCGCCATTCGACGGCCAACACCGCGGTTCCTGGTGTGTCCGCTGTGCCGTGCGTGTGATCATTGCTTGTACAGCCCTCTCGCAGTGTCCGGAGCAAGTATGGTGGGTCTGACACACCGGTGTCAATGTGTTCTTTTTTCCATTTCCAGGAGTGTATGAATACAACACATTGGCTAATACTTGAGGTATTTCGTTTCCCACGAAATGATGGCAGACGATGCTGTGGCGTCTTCGAAGCGCGAGTTTCTCCAGTGCTAGCAATCTCAGCACATCATCTGAGCGAACTTGCATACTATGTTGGCAGCTCTTCGTCGCCTTGCCTGCTGTGCTGTGTAGCAGACTTCAAAGCTGTGCGGGTCTGCATATCGAAAAGGAGAGGGGTCTCGCTCGTTTTGTCCACGACTGTACATGCTTCAACACAAATGCAGATGCTAACCGAGCGTGCAGGTTGTATTTGACCACGAACAGCACCCGTGCGATGTCTCCAATATGTTACAGGTGTGAGTCGTGTAGTTCTGTGTTGTTGTGAGAGCATTATGTTGGAGCTAAGTGAATTATAACTCTGGCTGATTGTGGTGCTCGCATAGTGGGTAATTCCGTAGCCGAGGTATTTGATTTTTTTTTTTTTTTTTTTTTTTTGAAGAAACACGATATTGTTGTTTATCAAAACTAGACATGACTGTCTTAATGGGATTTCCGCGATCGTTCATGAAATAAAAATATGGCATTTCAGTCTTTGATCGCTATTTTTTATTTTCAGTGACCGGTTTCAGGCTAGCTGCCCATCTTCAGATCATATATTGCAGTTACAGAGTAGCTTGTCAGTACATAACTATCGGTTCGCTGTCATAACTAAAGTAAATTTTAATCTGTGAAAACCTGAACCACTGCAGAACTGAACGTCGCACGCGCGAGCTCTGTTAGCACGACAGTACGAAAGAGCCGCACTTGAAGGGAACTGTAGGACAAGCGGAATCCCAGAACCAGACATCAGTGTTGAAAATGCCTGTAACAGGAGACTGTAGTGCCGAAGCCATAAAACCTGGACTGTGATGCAATTGAAGAAAGTCATTTGGTCGAGTGAGCCTTGTTTCACACCATTTCCATCTTCTCGCTGAGATCACGTCCCAGGAGTGAAAAATGGCGAGGGTTCGTTATGATTGGGGCGACCATATCGTGGTATTCCATGGGTTCCATGGTCACTATCCTATGGTACAATGTTCGTTCCCCAATGGAGACGCTGTATTCCAAGACGACGACCATATCGTGGTATTCCATGGGTTCCACGGTCACTATCCTATGGTACAATGTTTGTTCCCCAATGGAGATGCTGTATTCGAAGACGACAGGGTCCCTGTTTACACAGCTCGCATCGCCCAGGGCTGGTTTTGTGAGCACGAGGACGAGCTGTGGCGTCATAGAGCCATTTTGAACTGTTTTTGAAGTGTGTCAGGATAAAAATTGTAGAGGGAGGGATATCTATGATTGCATTAAGCATGTTCAAATCGACACAGCTAGTGGTACGTACACAGAGATGTGGAAACTTGGAGAGGATAGAGTAGTTTGGTGAGGTGAGGTGCATCAAACTAGTTTTGGGAGTGAAGAATACAATGGGAGTGCAACTGTTCCATATCAAATAATGATTCAAGCAGTGACGCCCGCAGCACCTAGCTTCACTGGTTAATTTCATGCTGTAAATTTTATGGGACCATTCGGGTTTGAACCAGGGACCACTCGAGCTGCAGTCGAATGAGCTATATTCCCACTGGTTACCTAGTTGTCAAACGGGAAACATCTCATGGCTGATATGATTAATCCGGCAGAAGAATTGCGCAGCCTCGGAGTCCGGTCCTGATAAAGTCACGGGCAGTAGTGACCGGCGGAATCCCCCGCGGAGCGTTGTTTAAGGTAAAAGTCTACCGGTTTGCTTGTAAATAGAGCGGCTGTCGGCACGCCAGGTGAAAGTGTCGGCGCTCGGCGCTGGCGCACAAGGCTGGCTGGTGTCTGGCGGGAAGTGGGCCAAGGACGGGCTAAGGAGCGGGCGGGCCTGGCTAGCAGCGACAAGCCGAGTCGGCCGGGCCGTCCGCTGGCCGGCAGGTGGCGCGCACAAGTCTACGCATACGAGGGTCACTCCAAACGAAATGCACACAATTTTTTAAAAAAAATCCACCTTTTATTCTACATCTTTGTGTAGATACATCCTTTAGTAACAATATTTTCATTAAATGAAGAACAAACCGCCGTCAGTCACAAGCTGCGTTTATTTACTCCAAATTGCATTTAGAGCCCTGGAGGCTCATCTTCAGGTGCTTTTCAGTGATTTACATCAGGCTTTTTAGTAGTTTGCCTGTTGATATTACATTTTTGTGTTACAACATGGTATATTGTAGATATAAGTTTAACAGCGTTAATAATATGAAACTAACTTACAGTTTAACATTGTATGATGTCTGCTTCTGTTATGCAGTTGGTATACACAATATACATCTTTAATTTTGCAGTACATACTGGGATATATACATAGTCACACACTTTTTCGCACATTGTAGTAGCAGAACGTAAACATGCCAAAGATTCTCGTTCATACAGATGTTCTACTTCTAAATATAATCGATTTTCTTGTTTCACAGAAAATAATATGATATAGTATTACTAGCACACAGGTATTATTAAAATAATTATTTGGCACCATGTTGTAGGTTGTCAGCTGTTTGTACTATTATAGATATGATTCCTCCAGAAAAAAATAAACTTTGAAAGGTGTAGAAAAAATTGTGGCTGTTAAACTCTGTTTGTTAATTCAACAAGTTTTCGGAATATTTTCCTTTGTGTAGCATTATTTCTAACTGTTCTAGTAGATTAAGTTTTTTACTGTTGGGTTCTGTGTGAAGTACAGATAGGCTGTAGTGGATGTCGTCAAGTCTGTGTTTATTAATATACATGTGGTTAGCTATTATACACTCCTGGAAATTGAAATAAGAACACGGTGAATTCATTGTCCCAGGAAGGGGAAACTTTATTGACACATTCCTGGGGTCAGATACATCACATGATCACACTGACAGAACCACAGGCACATAGACACAGGCAACAGAGCATGCACAATGTCGGCACTAGTACAGTGTATATCCACCTTTCGCAGCAATGCAGGCTGCTATTCTCCCATGGAGACGATCGTAGAGATGCTGGATGTAGTCCTGTGGAACGGCTTGCCATGCCATTTCCACCTGGCGCCTCAGTTGGACCAGCGTTCGTGCTGGACGTGCAGACCGCGTGAGACGACGCTTCATCCAGTCCCAAACATGCTCAATGGGGGACAGATCCGGAGATCTTGCTGGCCAGGGTAGTTGACTTACACCTTCTAGAGCACGTTGGGTGGCACGGGATACATGCGGACGTGCATTGTCCTGTTGGAACAGCAAGTTCCCTTGCCGGTCTAGGGCCGGCCGAAGTGGCCGTGCGGTTAAAGGCGCTGCAGTCTGGAACCGCAAGACCGCTACGGTCGCAGGTTCGAATCCTGCCTCGGGCTTGGATGTTTGTGATGTCCTTAGGTTAGTTAGGTTTAACTAGTTCTAAGTTCTAGGGGACTAATGACCTCAGCAGTTGAGTCCCATAGTGCTCAGAGCCATTTGAACCATTTTGCCGGTCTAGGAATGGTAGAACGATGGGTTCGATGACGGTTTGGGTGTACCGTGCACTATTCAGTGTCCCCTCGACGA
The DNA here is from genome assembly GCF_021461395.2 of Schistocerca americana. NCBI lineage: Eukaryota > Metazoa > Arthropoda > Insecta > Orthoptera > Acrididae > Schistocerca > Schistocerca americana. The sequence goes on from NC_060124.1 coordinate 316,904,660, forward strand.
TCACCAGTGGTGTACGGCCAGTGTAGGAGATCGCTCCCCACACCATGGTGCCGGGTGTTGGCCCTGTGTGCCTCGGTCGTATGCAGTCCTGATTGTGGCGCTCACCTGCACGGCGCCAAACACGCATACGACCATCATTGGCACCAAGGCAGAAGCGACTCTCATCGCTGAAGACGACACGTCTCCATTCGTCCCTCCATTCACGCCTGTCGCGCCACCACTGGAGGCGGGCTGCACGATGTCGGGGCGTGAGCGGAAGACGGCCTAACGGTGTGCGGGACCGTAGCCCAGCTTCATGGAGACGGTTGCGAATGGTCCTCGCCGATACCCCAGGAGCAACAGTGTCCCTAATTTGCTGGGAAGTGGCGGTGCGGTCCCCTACGGCACTGCGTAGGATCCTACGGTCTTGGCGTGCATCCGTGCGTCGCTGCGGTCCGGTCCCAGGTCGACGGGCACGTGCACCTTCCGCCGACCACTGGCGACAACATCGATGTACTGTGGAGACCTCACGCCTCACGTGTTGAGCAATTCGGCGGTACGTCCACCCGGCCTCCCGCATGCCCACTACACGCCCTCGCTCAAAGTCCGTCAACTGCACATACGGTTCACGTCCACGCTGTCGCGGCATGCTACCAGTGTTAAAGACTGCGATGGAGCTCCGTATGCCATGTCAAACTGGCTGACACTGACGGCGGCGGTGCACAAATGCTGCGCAGCTAGCGCCATTCGACGGCCAACACCGCGGTTCCTGGTGTGTCCGCTGTGCCGTGCGTGTGATCATTGCTTGTACAGCCCTCTCGCAGTGTCCGGAGCAAGTATGGTGGGTCTGACACACCGGTGTCAATGTGTTCTTTTTTCCATTTCCAGGAGTGTAGATTTTTCAAAATGGTTTAGTCGAAAGGCGTCGGTGTGTTCTTTATACTGTGTGTGGAAGGTTCTTCCAGTTTTTCCTATGTAAAATGCAGGACAACTGTTACATTGTAATTCATATATTCCACTGTGTTGTGTTATTGGCTTGTTTGTGTTCACTGTGTGAGGTAAGTTTTACAGGTTTGCTGTTTGTGGAGAAAGATATTTTAATATTGGTTTTTTTAATAATTAAACTATTTTTTGTGATACTGTGCCTAAGTATGGAATGCTTGTGAAGATTTGTTTTGTGTCGGTAGTTTTATTTTCAGTGTTTTTGTGAGTGATGTTGGTCTGAATTTTTCTAGATAGTTTATCAATTGATTTTATAGACTAACCATCATTTACTGCAATTGTTTTTATAGTATTTATTTCTTGTGTTAATGCTTTGGGTTTTAAAGGTAATGTATGTGCCCTGTTCAACATTCATCTAAATGCGGCATACTTATGTGTGTTTGGGTGGTATGAAGATTCCTGTATTTTTCTACACCTTTTCTACACCTTTCAAAGTTTATTTTTTTCTGGAGGAATCATATCTATAATAGTACAAACAGCTGACAACCTACAACATGGTGCCAAATAATTATTTTAATAATACCTGTGTGCTAGTAATACTATATCATATTATTTTCTGTGAAACAAGAAAATCGATTATATTTAGAAGTAGAACATCTGTATGAACGAGAATCTTTGGCATGTTTACGTTCTGCTACTACAATGTGCGAAAAAGTGTGTGACTATGTATATATCCCAGTATGTACTGCAAAATTAAAGATGTATATTGCGTATACCAACTGCACAACACAAGCAGACATTATACAATTTTAAACTGTAAGTTAGTTTCATATTATTAACGCTGTTAAACTTATATCTACAATATATCATGATGTAACACAAAAATGTAATATCAACAGGCAAACAACTAAAAAACCTGATGCAATTCGCTAAAAAGCACCTGAAGATGAGCCTCCAGGGCTCGAAATGCACAGTGCAGTAAATAAACGCAACTTGTGACTGAAGGCGGTTTGTTCTTCATTTTACGAAAGTAAAACAGTCGCAGACGAAACACTGAAAAACAATGGGTAAAATTAAGTAATATTTTCATTTCTTCAGATAATTTCCATCCCTCTCAACTGCCTTACGCCATCTTGGAACCAGCGCCTGTATACGCGCACGGTAAAATTCTGGACCGACCTGTTGGAGCCACTGTTTGGCAGCGTGCACAAGGGAGTCATCATCTTCAAACCTTGTTCCACGAAGAGAGTCTTTCAGTTTCTCAAAGAGATGATAGTCACATGGAGCCAGGTCAGGACTGTAAGGCGGGTGTTTCAGTGTTGTCCATCCGAGTTTTGTGATCGCTTCCGTGGTTTTTTGACTGATATGTGTCCGTGCATTGTCGTGCAACAGCATAACATCCTGCTTTTGCCGATGTGGTCGAACACGATTCAGTCGAGCTTGAAGTTTCTTCAGTGTCATCAGATATGCATCAGAATTTATGGTGGTTCAACTTGGCATGATGTCCACAAGCAAGAGTCCGGAATCGAAAAACACCGCAGCCACAACTTTTCCAGCAGAAGGTGTGGTTTTGAATTTTTTTTCTTCGGTGAATTTGCGTGACGCCACTCCAATTGCCTCTTCGTCTCTGGTGAAAAATGATGGAGCCATGTTTCATCACCTGTCACAATTATTCCAAGAAATTCATCTCCACCATTCTCGTACTGTTCCAAAAGTTCGCTACATACCGTTTTTCTTGTTTATTTGTGAGCCACGGTCAACACCCTGGGAACCCACCTGGCACAAACCTTTTTTAACGCCAACACTTTCAGTATTCTGCAAACACTTCCTTCCCCTATCCCAACGTAGCGTGACAATTCGTTCACTGTGATGCGTCTGTCAGCAGTCACCAATTCGTTAACTCTCTGCACATTGTCTGGAGTGTGTGCAGTACGAGGCCTGCCGCTGCGAGGACAATCCTCAATATTGCCGTGCCCGCTTTCATCACGTAACCTGCTTGCCCACCCACTGACTGTACTGCGATCGACAGCAGCATCTCCATACACCTTTTTCAACCTCTTGTGGATATTTCCCACTGTCTCGTTTTCACAGCACACGAATTATATGACAGCACGTTGTTTCTGACGAACGTCAAGTGTAGCAGCCATCTTGACGACATGCTGTGACGGCGCCACTCACGGGAACAGGTTGAACTAAGTTTGAAAACAAGTGGGAAGGATGTATCTACACACTGTAAAACTTTCACACGTGCAGAATGAAAACTGTATGTTTACAAAAATAGTGTGCATTTCTTTTGGAGTGACCCTCATACATCTAAACATAGACGGTTTGCCCTTAGACCGAAAATGACGTCACTATATTGAAATCAACGTCTCTAGCAGCTGATTGATGACCGTATCCATTTTCAGGCGGCTTCAGGATTACTCTTCCACTTACCTTTATACTAATTGTAGTATTTTTCAGTAAAGGGTTGTTTATTACAGTGCTGAAACCTCGTGCTGCGTTTGGTTGCGCCGACAGATGCGTGAAAGGAAGTAATACAGCGTCCCACAGGTGACTTTGTTTTTTTTAATGCGAACTCATTTTTCGAAATTAAGTCAGTGAATTTACTGGATGAAGCTAAAGAGTGACAGTTTTACAGAGCAGTTCCCAATGGCCTTCTACTTCAGAGTTTTTATGTCTAAATGTTACGAGTTGAATAAGAATGTTCACTATGCTCTTAAACATACGTCAGCCCCCAGATTTGTTGTTGTTGTTGCGGTCTTCAGTTCAGCGACTGGTTTGATGCAGCTGTCCACGCTACTCTATCCTGTGCTACGAGTAACTACTGCAACCTACATCCTTCTGAATCTGCTTACTGTATTCATCTCTTGGCCTCCCTCTACAGTTTTTACTCACTACTCTTCCCTCCAGTACTAAATTGGTGATCTCTCGATGCCTCAGAATGTGTCCTACCAACCGATCCCTTCTTCTAGTCTGGTTGAGCTACAAATTGATCTTCTCTCCATAATTCTATTCAATACCTCCTAATTAGTTACGTGATCTACCCACCTAATCTTGAGCATTTTTCTATAGCACCACATTTCGAAAGCTTCTATTCTCTTCTTGTCTAATCTATTGGCCGGCCAGAGTGGCCTAGTGGTTCTAGGCGCTTCAGTCCGGAACCGTGCTGCTGCTACGGTCGCAGGTTCGAATCCTGCCTCGGGCATGGATATGTGTGATGTCCTTAGGTTAGTTAGGTTTAAGTAGTTCTAAGTTCTAGGGGACTGATGACCTCAGTAGTTAAGTCCCATAGTGCTCAGAGCCATTTTAACATTTTCTAATCTATTTATCGTCCATGTTTCACTTCCATACATGGCTACACTCCACACAAATGCTTTCAGGAACGACTTCCTGACTTTTAAATATATCCTCGATGTTAACAGATTTCTCTTCTTCAGAAACGCTTTTCTTGCCATTGCCAGTCTACATTTCATGTCCTCCCTACTTCGACCACATCAGTTATTTTGCTTCTCAAATAGCAAAACTCATCTACTACTTCGTCTCGTTTCCTAATCTAATTCTCTCAGCATCACCTGATTTAGTTCGACTACATTCCATTATACTCGTTTTGCTTTTCTTGCTGTTCATCTTATATCCTCTTTATCAAGACACTGTTCATTCCGTTCAACTACTTTTACGAGTCCTCTGCTGTCTCTGACGGTATTACAGTGTCATCAGCAAACCTCAAAGTTTTTATTTCTTCGCCCTGGACTTTAACTCCTACTTCAAATTTTTCTTTTGTTTCCTTTACTGTTCAATATGCAGATTGAATAACATCGGGGATAGGCTACAACCCTGTCTCACTGATTTCAGAACTAAATGAGTAAAACTAACTATCAGCTCCAATTCTCTTAGTGCGTAACGACGCAATCTCGACTTTATGCTCTCCTTTAAGTGCCGTAGGTGTTATTTCAAACTTTAACACGGCAGAGATAGGTGCGTGCGCGGTCTGTGTCTCTCTCTGGTCTAAGACTAAAACCAAAATTTCGATCACCCGACGAATAGACTTCGTAGACGGGTAACATATTAAACATTCTTCTTTTATTAATTTGATATTTTTAGTAAAACTTTTGAATTATAATGGTCAAGTCCCGTGAATCGAAAAATATGTTAAAAAAAGGAATATTTAGACGCACAGGTAAAAGCATTTCCAAATTAAAAAAATTTACAATGCTATTTTTTGAGATAAGGTCAATGATTTTTAGACTGAAGCTAATGAGTGATATCATTACCGAGCAAATAACGCACAGTCTTCAGTTTGAGGGTGTCCATTTGTGTATAAATATCACTCATTTAATGCTAACTCTCGTTGTATATCTAACTGTAAAATATGTGCGGAAATTTATGAAATATTAATTCCAAGATTTTTCTCTCCTATCTTCATGGTACTAACTTCGTGACTTCTCTTTCAGTAATCTGAATAGCCTTAAAAGTTCTACCACAGATGAAGGAATATTTGTGTCCTTGCCTTGTAAAGGAAAACTTTTCATACAAAGCAATGCAGCAACCATTTGTTACCTGAAAGTTTTGTTACTATAGGCTTTTTGTATCGTAAGGCAACTGAAGCCATGCGTAGTGCCACGAATTATTTTTATTTTCCTTCGCATTTAGTACCTAAAGAATAATAAAAAAAGGAGGAACCCACCAGTTCAGATCAATAAATAAGAAATGTCATCTGCTTCGAAAAACGAAGTGTAAGGTGCATTTATCCCTACTGTCATTAAACTGACACCATAGATCAAATTGAAAGTTATTTCTTGTTACACCAGAAGAAACATTCACGCGTTTCTTTTCAAGAATCATTTGAAAACAAAATGTATCTAGCTAAAATGATGTTTTGCCTTCCAGCCCTGTGGAAGCTGTAAACCAATGAGGCATAGCATATCACGAAGGGGGAATTCACTGAAGAATATGTAATTCAGAAGTTCGTAAAAATAAAGTGCACAGCGTAGGTAGTGTTTAGAAATTCATTTCGCATTCACTTGTAGAAAACATTATACATGTTACTTAATACAATATGCGATTCAGCCGTTAAAATCATTGCTTGATTTCAGCTATTAATGACAGCTTGTAATGACAGTTAGTAGACCCGTCTTTTTTCCATCCGTCTCGTAACTCAGGTATTGGTTTCAGGGCTCAAAACCACTGTTATAGTCACTGTAAGCAAGGCCCCTAAGAATTTATCCATGTAGCATATCCTGTGCGCCTTGCAGGCTCGCTGCCAAATTTTTCGAAGGAAAATTACCCTTTAGAAATCTTGAATTGTAAATAATAATGAAGTTCAGGATTCTGTGCCCGATTTCGAAATTAAACCACATTTTATCCATCAAAGCTTGTGATAAGTGTTTTATTTACATGTTATATCACAATCTGGTCTGCTCTGATTTATTAATAATTTGTGTCACAATGTTATCGACAGAGATAATTTGCTTTGCATTCTAACTAAGTTATCCGAAAAAGCGTCTGTTAATATACTGTCGCACCAAACGGCGCAGGGTATCAAGTGGAACAGTAACACAAACAGATCACTTCCAAAGCCTGATCGCTATCGTCAGGAGTGTCCCAGGAAGTACGATATTACCGCTCTAATTCTCTGTACGCATAAACGATCCGACGGATAGGATGAACAGTAATCTGCAACTGCTTGCTGATGAAGCTGTCGTTATTGGTTTACTGTAGGAGGACGCAGGATGATTTACACGGAAATAACAACAACACGTCGTCACATTTTAAGGAGAAAAAGCACGCTTGGAAGATATCAGTCTCAGAAATCACTCCACGAAAAATATTGGCCCATAATTCTGAAAGTGCGCAGTTACGACCTTTTGAATGTACAGCTTTTAAACTTGGCGCGTACCGGCTGTTAGTCGGCATTGCAGCCGGCTAATATCCGAGCGCGAAGTACTCCACAGCGGAATGAGTAAGCGGTTCGTGTATATAATGTCACAGAACAAAGAACCAATAGTGTTTTGTTTATTGTGTCAAGGTACGCGGGTTGTAACCTTTAGCTGGTGCCACAGATCTCTTTTCTTTGAACACGTTTATGTTGCGATTCACAGATGTGGTGCAAATGAATTAAATGACTGAGTGTGCTATTTAATTATTAGCATAGCTTTTGTGCTGTATTCCCTTTGGATTGGAAACTTGACGTCGTTAAAGTGAAGTACATATACGGGAGTTGCTCTATTCTTCAACGTGATTGGCATGATTAAATTGTAAATCGAAAATCATTAACTCCATTTCATAATGATTTTTCAGTTGCTTAGAATTATCACTTTTGATTTTCAGGCATGTATACATAATAGTAAACATGTGTGCGTGTCGCTGACAGGCACCCTTTTCGTGTAAAACAACATGGTCTTGGGCATACATCGGCTGCAGTGAACCATAAAAAATTCATTCAGTCATCAGGACCTTAATACTCCCAGGAACATCTGAATAACAATCGTCAAAAACCTTCGAAAGTATTTCAGATTCATTCATTTCCTTCGGTTTTGAATAGGGCCCTCTCTAAAAACAGGAAGAACAGCAAGGCGAAAATATTAACTGTTCGATATATCAAAATGCAAGCAAAATGATAAATGAGCAAAAAGAACATGCAGGGAACGAAAACTTGATACGTTGATTACTGGTGTAAAGACCTAAATAGACGAAGTAGTTAAAACATATTGGGGCAGGTGGCATGTACAGACAGCTTATAGAAAACACGAATTATTTTGAGATCTGTCCGTGAAGGATGCTGTGCGAAACGGGATTAAACTTGGGAGCCGTCCGCAGTCTGTTAAATCCGTGGAGAAGGGGAGGGAGTCACTTTTTGCCGCCATGCTCACTTTTAGCGTGCAACAGAAGTGTACGAGTTTTATAATAATAATAATTTGTTGTATTGACATGACTTTAGCATAATGTTGAAGCAGGTGTAAAATAAGAAGTACAAGGATCATGCAGTTGAGAACTGTATTAGCAGCCAACTGTTACAGCTTTGAAAATCTCATAATTTACACAATATATAAAAAAATTGGAGAAAGCCCTCTACAGCTCCCTCTAGTACCATGGAAGTCATTCACTGATGTCTTAACAGATGTCCTATCAAGCTGTCCCTTCTCCTTATCAGTGTTTTCCTCATATTCCTTAGCGATTCTGTGCAGAACCTCCTCATTCCTTACCTTATCAGACCACCTTATCTTCAATATTCGTCTGTAGCACCACATCTCAGATGCTTCGATTCTCTTCTGTTCCGCTTTTCCCACAGTCCATGTTTCACTACCATACAATGCTATTCTCCAGACGTATATTCTCAGAAATTTCTTCCACAAATTAAGGCTGATATTTGATATTAGTAGACTTCTCTTGGCCAGAAATGCCTTTTTTGCCATAGCGAGTCTGCTTTTGATGTCCTCCTTGCTCCTTCCGTCATTGGTTATTTTACTGCCTAGGTAGCAGAATTCCTTAACTTCATCTACTTCGTGACCATCAATCCTAATGCTAAGTTTCTCGCTGTTCTCATTTCTGATACTTCTCATTACCTTCGTCTTCCTTCGGTTTACTCTCAATCCATACTCTGTACTCATTAGACTGTTCATTCCGTTCAGCAGATCATTTAATTCTTCTTCACTTTCACTCAGGATAGCAATGTCATCAGCGAATCACATGATTGATATCCTTTCACCTTGAATTTTAATTCCACTCCCGAACCTTTCTTTTACTTTCGTCATTGCTTCCTCGAAGAACAGATTGAACAGTAGGGGTTAAAGGCTACATCCTTGTCTAACACCCTTTTTAATATGAGCACTTCGTTCGTGGACGTCCACTCGTATTATTCCCTCTTGGGTGTTGTACATATTGTATATGACCCGTCTCTCCCTACAGCTTACCCCTACTTTTTTCAGAATTTCGAACATCTTGCACAAGTTTACATTGTCGAATGCTTTTTCCATGTCGACAAACCCTATGAACGTGTATTGATTTTTCTTTAGTCATGCTTCCATTATTAAGTGCAACATCAGAATTGCCTCTCTCGTGCCTTTACCTTTCCTAAGGCCAAACTGATCATCATCTAGGGCATCCTCAATTTTCTTTTCCATTCTTTTACATATTATTCTTATAAGCAACTTGGAAGCATGAGCTGTTAAGCTGATTGTGCTATAATTCTTGCACTTGTCAGCTGTTGCCTTCTTCGGAATTGTGTGGATGATGTTTTTCCGAAAGTGAGATGGTATGTCGCCAGACTCATACATTCTGCACACCAGCGTGAAAAGTCATTTTGTTGCTACTTCCCCCAACGATTTTAGAAATTCTGATGGAATGTTATCTATCCCTTCTGCCTTATTTGATCGTAGGTCCTCAAAGCTCTTTTAAATTCTGATTCTAATACTGGATCCCCTATCTCTTCTAAATCGACTCCTGTTTCTTCTTTTATCACGTCAGACAAATCTTCCCCCTCATAGAGCATTTCAATGTATTCTTTCCACCTATCATCTCTCTCCTCTGCATTTAACAGTGGAATTCCCTTTGCACTCTTAATGTTATCTCCCTTGCTTTTAATGTCACCGAAGATTGTTTTGTCTTTCCTGTATGCTGAGTCTGTCCTTCCGACAATCATTTCTTTTTCGATGTCTTCACATTTTTCCTGCAGCCATTTCGTCTTAGCTTCCCTGCTCGTCGTATTTATTTCATTCCTCGGCGGCTTGTATTTCTGTATTTCTAAGTTTCCCGGAACATTTTTGTGCTTCCTCCTTTCACCGATCAATCGAAGTATTTCTTCTGTTACACATGGTTTCTTCGCAGTTACCTTCTTTGTACCTACGTTTTCCTTCCTAATTTCTGTGATGGCCCTTTTTAGAGATTTCATTCCTTTTCAGCTGTATTGCCTACTGCGCTATTACTTATTGCTGTATCTATAGCCTTGGAGAACTTCAACCGTATCTCGTCAGTCCTTAGTAATTCTGTATCCCACTGCATTGCGTACTGATTCTTCCTGACTAATGTCTTAAACTTCAGCCTACTCTTCATCACTACTATATTGTGATCTGAGTCCATATCTACTCCTCGGTACACCTTACAATCTACTACGTAATCTTTTCCAAGTATACCTCCTCCTCTTGTGATTCCTCAACAGAGTATTCTCTATTACTAGCTAAAATTTGTTACAGAACTCAGTTAGTCTTTCTCCTTTCTCACTCCTAGTCCCAAGCCCATATTCTCATGTAACCTATTCTTCTACTCCTTCTCCTACAACTGCGTTCCAGTCCCCCGCGACTATTAGATTTTCATTCCCCTTTACATACTGTATTACCCTTTCAATATCCTCATACACTTTCTCTATCTCTTCATATTCAGCTTGCGACGTCGACATGTATACCTGAACTATCGTTGTCGGTGTTGGTTTGCTGTTGATTCTGATAAGAACGACCTTCCGCAGAACTGTTCACAGTAACACACTCTCTGCCCTACCTTCCTATTCATAATGAATCCTACTCCCATTATACCATTTTCTGCTGCTGTTGATATTACTCTATACTCTTCTGACCAGGAATCCTTGTCTTCTTCCAGTTCACTTCATATCTAGATTGAGCCTTTGCATTTCCCTTTTCAGATTTTCTAGTTCAAGATTCTGACATTCCAAACAACGACTCGTAGAACGTCATCCTTTCGTTGATTGTTTAATGCTTTTCTTATGGTAACCTCCCCCTTCGCAGTCCCCTCCCAGAGATCCGAATGGGGGATTATACCGGAATCTTTTGCCGATGGAGAGGTCATCATGACACTTCTTCAATTACAGGCCACATTTCCTGTGGATACACGTTACGTGTCTTTAATGGGCTTCCATTGCCTTCTGCATCCTCATGCCGTTGATCATTGCTGATTCTTCCTCCTTTAAGGGCAGTTTCCCACCCGAAGGACAAGAGAGTGTCCCGAACCTCTGTCCGCTCCTCTGCCCTCTTTGACAAGGCCGTTGGCAGAATGAGGGTTCGATCGCCAGTGCTGATTATTAATCAAAATTTAAGCAGCGTCGGGATTCGAACCCGGGGCGATGTCGTTTCGATTATGAATCAAAGACGCTACCCCCCTTTTTCTATTGTTCTCATTTTGTTCGTTGCATTTGTTCGGTGCGGATGTCCCATGACACCCGTTCAAGTTCAGTGTTGAGCCGTTGACTCAGTTTTTTATTACAGGGGGCAGCTAACCTTCTGACCGAAGACGCTGAGCTACCGTGCCGGCCCCCTAGACCACAGGTGCGTGTTAGACACGCATTTCACAAAACATTTGACTAGTTTGTTGTCCATGTTTCATTTTTTTTTTTTTTTGTATTCAGGTTTGTTCAGAAAGAATTAAATATAATATATTTAAATTTCCATCAGTAGTCTAAAAATGGCTTTGAGCACTATGGGACTTAACATCTATGGTCATCAGTCCCCTAGAACTTAGAACTACTTAAGCCTAACTAACCTAAGGACATCACACAACACCCAGCCATCACGAGGCAGAGAAAATCCCTGACCCCGCCGGGAATCGAACCCGGGAACCCGGGCGCGGGAAGCGAGAACGCTACCGCACGACCACGAGATGCGGGCAAGACATCAGTAGTCTATTATTGTTATGAGTATATAGAGCAAGAGCAACCAGAGAACGTTCAATTTAATCTGTATTTTGACGTTTATTTTAGTTTTTCAACATGAGAGACAGAATTCCGTAATTTCTACGACAATACAACCTTTTATGCCTAAAGTGGCTGGGCCTTGAAGAGATTAACTTTTTGACACTTCATTTAGATAGCTAACAGCAGCTTCTCCGGAACTATTTAAATTTTTCCTCAAATCACTAATTAATTTTTCTTAATTGCATTGATTACTTTCAAGCAATTGCATATTGCGTTCGCAAAACTAGGCCTCTAGCGTGTCAATATGATACACCATTTGTCTATTTCCCACTCTGATTGGGTATGAAAATTCGGACAAAAATCAAGTGTCTAATTTCTAGGGAGTCTTTTTTCCGCTCTCCCAAAAGTGTGTGCTCACCATTATCGGTATGTATGTTAAAGTATAATAGCTTCTACTAAAAAGTTGTTTTAACGGAGGGCCATGACCCCCATTACTCACCCCTCCCCTCACACAAACAGACTTAGATCCACGCCTCATTCTACCTGTTAATGGGTGGTCGTTTGAGGGAAATAGAGTAGTAATATGATGCAACAGACCACTGGCGCTTTAGGTGTAAAATAAGGGGACGTGGATGACGAGATTACGTAGGGTGCTGCGAGAGACTGTAAGTTAAGACTGGGCCTGCCACAGAGACAAGTCGGCTCTTCCAGTCGACCACAACAACGAAACTGTGTCGAGGCCGCTTGCGTGTTGACGCCGGTAAACCTGTTTACCGCCGCTCGGATGCAGCAAATAACGTTTCAGGTAAATGAAAGCTGACTCACAACAGGAGTACCATAGGAGGGAACGGAGTAGTGTGAGAACATAGGGTCAGAATATCAACGGCCACTTTCTTGTTCTCATTGATAGGTCCACCCTGGGTTACGTGAATATAAATGATCACTTTCTTGCGCCCATTGATGGTCCACCCTGGGTTACTTAACTACACAGCATGTCACTCTTACAGGAGAAAAGTCTTCAGACATAAAAGTAGTGCCGGCTGGTGTGGCCGAGCGGTTCTACGCGCTTCAGTCTGGAACCGCACGACCGCTGCGGTCGCAGGTTCGAATCCTGCCTCGGGCATGGATGTGTGTGATGTCCTTAGGTTAGTTAGGTTTACGTAGTTCTAAGTTCTTGAAAGCAGGATGTAAGATGAACTTCAACAAAAGCAAAATGAGGATAATGGAATGTAGTCGAATTAAGTCGGATGATGCTGAGGGAATTAGATTAGGAAATGAGGCACTTATAGTAGTAAAGGAGTTTTGCTATTTGGGGAGCAAAATAACTGATGATGGTCGAAGTAGAGAGGATATAAAAAGTAGACTGGAAATGGCAAGGGAAGCGTTTCTGAAGAAGAAAAATTTGTTAACATCGCGTATAGATTTCGTATAGATTTAAGTGTCAGGAAGTCGTTTCTGAAAGTATTTGTATGGAGTGTGGTCATCTATGGAAGTGAAACGTGGACGATAAATAGTTTTCACAGGAAGAGAATAGAAGCTTTCGAGAGGTGGTGCTACAGAAGAATACTGTAGATTGGTAGAATACGTAACTAATGAGGTGGTATTGAATAGAATTGGGGAGGAGTTTGTGGCATAACTTGACAAGAAGAAGGGCCCTGTTGGTAGGACATGTTCTGAGGCATCAAGGGATCACAAATTTAGCAATGGAGGGCAGCGTGGAGGGTAAAAATTGTAGAGGGAGACCAAGAGATGAATACACTTAGCAGATTCAAAAGGTTGTAGGTTGCAGTAAGTACTGGGAGATGAAGAAGCTTTCACAGGATAGAGTAGCATGGAGAGGTGCATCAAACGAGCGTCAGGACTGAAGACCACAACAACAACAACAAGTTCAAGCGACTGATGACCTCAGACGTTAAGTCCCATAGTGCTCAGAGCCATTTGAACCATAAAAGTAGTGTTACAGGACCATTTCTTGTCACAATATACGCTGTCTAGCCACATTAATATGATCACCGGTCAAAAAAACCTGCATAACCGCCTTTTGCATCGCGAACTGGTGGGATACGTGCAGGAAGAGAGGCAGTGTGGTTCTCGAAGCTACCGACAAGGATGCGCAGCCATGCTGACTCGAGTGCCGTGGCCAACTTCGCCGGGTTCCCGGTTGAGGATGCATTGTGCTAACAGCCCGGCCGGCTCGGCAACGTTCGATGAATGATCATTGATGAAAATGGTTCAAATGGCTCTGAGCACTATGGGACTTAACATCTGAGGTCATAAGTCCCCTAGACTTAGAACCACTTAAACCTAACTAACCTAAGGACATCACACACTTCCAAGTCCAAGGCAGGATTCGAACCTGCGACCGTAGCGGTCGCGCGGTTTCAGACTGAAGCGCCTAGAACCGCTCGGCCACTGCGGCCGGCGGTCATTGAGGAGACATTGTTGGTAGCCTCTTGTTTCATCTGGGCGGTTAGTTGCTCGACTGCTGTACGTCTCTTCGCCCTTACACATCTCCGCAACCGTCGTTCACCTCTATTACCTACAGCGCGTGGTACACTACAGTTGCCTGTGCGCCGGTTTTGGATAGTGCCATTTCGCCACGCATGATGTACTTTAACCATGGCGGCACACTAATAGTTTACAACTTTCGTCGGTTAGGAAATGCTTCCACCCTTGGCCCGAAAGGCAATGATTAAGCACTTTCGGACGTCAGGAAAATCGTTCCGTTTCCGCAATACGATAACAAGTGCGTTATATTCCGGTTTATATTGGCAGAATATGGTAACGGTGGGTTCAGGAGTGTAATACGGAACGCCGTGCTGGATCCCAACGGTCTCGTATCACCAGCAGTCGAGATGACAGGCATCTTATCCGCATGGCTGTAACGCATCGTGCAGCCACGTCTCGATCTCTGACGCAACAGATAGGGGCGTTTGCAAGACAACAACCATCTGCACGAGCAGTTCGACCACGTTTCCAGCAGCATGGACTATCAGCTCGGAGACCATAGCTGCAGTTACCCTTGACGCCGCATCACAGATAGGAGCGCCTGCGATAGTGTACTTAAAGACGAACCTGGGTGCACGAATGGCAAAACGTCATTTTTTCGGATGAATCCAGGTTCAGTTTACAGCATCATGATGGTCGCATCCGTGTTTGGCGACATCGCGGTGAACGCACATTGGAAACGTATATTCGTCATCGTCATACTGGCGTATTACCAGGGGTGATGGTATGGGGTGTCATCGGTTACGCGTCTAGGTCACCTCTTGTTAGCATTGACGGCATTTTGAACAGTGGACGTTACATTTCAGATGTTTTACGACCCGTGACTCTACTCATACCTGCGAAACCCTACATTTCAGCAGGATAATGCATGAACGCATGTTGCAGGTCCTTTACGGGCCTTTCTGGATACAGAAACTGTTCGACTGCTGCCCTGGCAGCACATTCTCCAGATCTCTCACCAATTGAAAACGCCTGGTCAATGGTAGCCGAGCAACTGGCTCGTCACAATACGCCAGTCACTACTCTTTTAAACTGTGGTATCGTGTTGAAGCTGCATGGGCAGCTGTACCTGTACGCGCCATCCAAGCTCTGTTTGACTGAATGCCCAGGCGTATCAAGGCCGTTATTACTGCCAGAGGTGGTTGTTCGGGGTACTGATTTCTCAGTATCTACGCACCCAAATTGCGTGAAAATGTAATCGCATGTCAGTTATAGTATAATATATTTGTCCAATGAATACCCGTTTGTCATCTGCATTTCTTCTTGGTGTAACAATTTTAATGGCCAGTAGTGTATATATAAGGGATGGGGCCCCTCCAAGCCAACACCGACGTGGTGACGAAGCCAGAAGTTCTACTGTCACCTCCGTATAACATGTTAGTTTTGAAATCAGGAGTCACAGGAAGCGTGCTGTGATGTTCTCCATGCGTCTGGGTAGGATTACTCATTAACATGGTCCATCAGGAGACAGATAGTGGAGGAAAGCGGCCGAGGGGTAGCCGTTTGTAAGGGCAGAGGGAAAAAGGTGCCAAGGCAAGCGCCAAGGGAAAAAAAACCTCTGCGACAGTAGGACGGGTAGTAAGGGCAGTAGATGCTTGCTAGCTGCGACATTGCATGCAAGGTGTGGTTATGTTAGTGCGAGATATCGTGCATCGTTACCTTTGTCGTTGCGGGTGCTCGTTGTAGGGCCTGCTACAACTGCTGCGTCCCTGTAACAATTCGAGGTCGTTATGCATTAGTGGACGTTCGGCCATAGATCAGCTCACAGTGTAGGGTGGGGGGGAGGGGGGGTGGCTGGTTTGCGTAATGTGTACAGCACGGCTCCCTTCGATTGCCTGTTTTTCGGCGGGTCGAGCATCTGGGGTTGCCAGTAGTATCTGTGTTGTAGGGGCTCGCCAGTGCTGTCGTGTTAGCGTGCTTTGGACCATGGATGTTTAGTTTCTTGCTAATAGTGTCTTTGGTCTATTACGTTTCCATCTATGGTTGTGGTTGTAGTTTCCCAGAGAAAGGATAAACTCGTTACGCGAGTGTCTCGTGTTTCTGTACAGTCGTGTGGAGAGTTTTTGGAATACCTGCAGTTCCGTGACCCTCTTGCACCTTTTACACACTCTCCACTGCTCGTGCTGCCACGTGGCGTCTTCGAGTGGTTATTGCACGTTGACGTCGAACACAGGCAGTGGTCACATTTATGTGACAGGATCGTCTGTATGAATGGCCTAGTGGATAATCCCGGGATTTCCATGAGACTTTTCCGGAATGATGCTGTTATACACAGGAAAGTTGTAATGCTAGGAAATTGTAGAGAATTTGTGGAAGACCCGCAGAGGATCGACTACTGGTGCAAGCATTTTCAGTCAACACGAACAAATGTAGTGTATTGCGAATAATAGACAGAATATCCACCATTGTATGGTTATATGATTGTGGAACAGTCACATCCATTAAGTATCTGACAGTGTGTGTGCGAAGCGATTTATACGTGAATGATAACAGATAAGGCAGATACGTGACTGAGATTCATGGGAAGAATCTCCAGAGAGTGTAGTCTGTCCACAAAGGAGGTAGCTTAAAAATCCTCGTTCGACCAGTACTTGAATATAGCTCGTCAGTTTGGGTTCCGCACAGTAAAGCATCGATACAGGAAATAAAGCAGGTTCAAAGAAGAGCAGCGCGTTTCGACACAAATTCATTTAGTTAACGCGGAAATGTCACGAGGATGCTCAGCCAACTTCAGTGACAGACACTGAAAGGAAGCGTTCTACATTACGCTGTGGTTCAGTTAAAATTCCGGGAGGTACGTTCCTAGAGGAGTCAGCTATTTTTTATCCCCTTGGATGTATTTAGCGAAATCAGAGGTAGTGGAGTTCACAGGGAAGCTTAGAAACAGCCGTTCTTTACGTGAACCATTCGCGACTGAAACGGGAAACGGGGGTGTTGCAATGTTACACAAAGTACACACTATAATGTGGCTTGCGGCGTAAGGGTGTAGATGTAGATACCCTGGGTTATTTGGTTTCCGTCGTTTTATCTGTCTGTATCACCGAGCGAAGCATTGCAAAAATCTATATCAAATGTTCACGTGCATTTTGAATATGGGCTAAAGACACAAACAATGAAAAGACCCTGTTGTGATCCACAGTTGATTATCAGACAAACACCCGTGCTCTATTGGTAGCACAGCTTGGAAGCTCACACATGCGGAGCTGTCATGGTTGTGATGCATCCCATGGTCGATTTTTATTTATTCTTTTAATTTTCATTTTTTTTATTTTACGCGTCTAGTTTCGCAGGTCCAAATTGAGGAGCAAATCTCGAAGGTCATGGAACGTGTCAGTACATGAAATAACAACTTAAAAGTAATAACAGATAAAATAAAATGTTTATGAACAAAAAAAGAGACAAGCCATAAGTTTATGTAAACGCAATCAACAAAATAACACAGGAATCAGTTTAATTTTTCAAGGATGTCCTCTACAGAGTAGAAGGAGTGACCCATGAGGAAACTCTTCAGTTTCGATTTGAAAGCGAGTAGATTACTTCTAGGATTTTTTATTTGTTATAATAGCTTACTGAAAATGCATGCAGCGGTATACTGCAAACCTTTCTGCACAAGAGTCAGGAAGTGCGATCCAAATGCAGACTGGATTTTTACCTAGTATTAACTGAGTGAAAGCTGCTAATTCTTGGGAATAAGCTGATATTGCTAACAAGAAAGGACAGTAAAGAGTACATACATTGAGAGGCCAATGTCAGAATACCCATACTATTGAACAGGGACCGACAAGAGTTTCGCGAACTTACGCCACTTATTGCTTCAGCTGCCCGTTTCTGAGCCAAAAATATCCTTTTAGAATGGGAAGAGTTACCCCAAAATATAATACCGTATGTCATAAGAGAATGAAAATAAGCAAAGTAGACTACTTTTCGTGTCGAACTATCACTTACTTCAGATTCCATACGAATAGTAAAAATGGCAGCATTATGTCTTTGAACAAGACCGTGAACGTGGGCTTTCCTCGCCAGTTACTGTATATCTGAACACCTGTGAATCTGAACTGTTCAGTTTCATTAATCATATGCCCGTTCCGCGAAGTTAAAACGACAGGTTTTATTGAATTGCGTTAGAAACTGTAAAAACTGAGTCTTACTATGATTTAGCGTCAGTTTATTTTCTACAAGCCATGAACTTATGTTATGAACAGCACTATTTGAAACAATGCTTATATTGCACACAACGTCTTTTACTACCAAGGTAGTGGCATCAGCAAACAGGAATATTTTAGAATCACTTGTAATATTAGAGCGCGATGGGTCATAGTCTGCACAAAGCGCTTCCGATATGGTTAGCAGCCCATGAGTGACTGGTAAGTCAATGCCTGCGTGGGCTCTTCTCTTCCATACATACATGGTTTCAAGTGCGTGTAAATTGAGTTTTCCTTAAAGAAGCCGCTATTTGTTAATCGATTTTAATTACATTCCGTACAAGGCTCTCTTTTTGAGACGTAAGTGAGATATTTGTGAAAGCGCTTCATCCAGAGTTCGAAGCGTGGATTGAGCACCATTTTCGATATTGCGTTTAGCTTTTTCAGCGATTCTTTCTCTTGGTTGCTGACAAAGCATCATCTTATGCTGGTTCTATTCAGCTTTGGGAAGAAGAGAAGGCAGCGTAAGTAAAGTCCAGCGAACACGGAGGCTAAGATATCATAACTAGCGATTTATGGGTAAAACAAAGCTCCTGATCAAGTAGTCAATTGTGATACAAATGGCCGGTTTCACTGAATTGTTTTGCCACAAACGCGGGCGCTTTCTTCGGGTTACTCCGCGTAAGCGGCGTAAAACTTCCAGGAAGTACAAATAGATCTAGTAACAAAAACTCGCGGTATTTTGTGCCGTTGGAACTGCAAAACACAGTGAGTAGGAACTTTACATTCGAACGAATTTGAATTTTTGGCCCTGTCTTGGCTCTTCATAGCAAGCTTGCTGGGACGACTGGGCATTAGTTGCAGCCTCAAGACAAAGGTCAGTGCTTCATCAGTTAATGACTCGTCTGAAGAGTTGTGCAGTATCTTAAATTCATCCAGCAACTCATGAGACTTTGTATTAAAGGTCATGTTCTGCCACAACCGTTCGTGCTCTTCCATAGATACACAGAGTGCTTGTTTATCCATGTTTCTCTTCGGAGAAGTCAACATCCCTTTGTTGAATGAAGCGGAAAAACTAAAATAATCGGAGAAAGCAGCCATTGGCCATCAGCGGGGCTCTAATTGTGGTTCTCCGACGTTTATTGGTGTGTCCTCAGTCCTGGGCGCGACACCGCTCGTGTCTCCGATCTCGAACCTGTGACCTGTAGGATCAAGGAATTTCTTTGGATCTATTAGCCCTTGGATTCAATGAGACAACGAGCTTCTCGATCACTTTGTGACTCTCCGGCGTCACGTGCCTATGTAAACGGCATTCAGTTTACACTTCTATGGCACATGAACACTGGCAAGAACGTCATTTGTTCACATGTAATACACTCTTGGGAACAGCTACATCCGAACATCCACAACGTTCATAAGATACTTGAATAAATAGCGTGTTTTCTGTCTGGAGTAGCAACTTGTGTGCGTGTGCGTGCACGCGTTTGTGTGTGTGCATGTGTGTGTGTGTGTGTGTGTGTGTGTGTGTGTGTCTGTGTCTGTGTGTGTGTGTGTGTGTAGTCACACACCATCTTCAGGAACATTTCTTATTTATTTATTTTTAATGGTTGTTGTTGTGGTCTTGGTTTGATATAGCTCTTCACATAGGGACATCCTGTGCAGGTCTCTTCATCTCTGCGTAAATGGAGCAAGCTACAACCATTTTAATCAGCTTACAGTAGTCAAGCCTTCGTCTCCCTCTATAATTTTTACCAACCACGTGTAGCTCCATAACAAGGTGACGATTCCTAAATATGTAAGAATGTGTCGTATCAAATGATCCCAAGTTATTCGATTTACCCATCTAATCTTCCAGCATTCTTCTGTAGTACCATATTTGAAAAGCTTCTGCTCTCTTCTTGCCTGAAATGTTTACCGCCCACGTTTCTCTTCTGTACAAGGAGCTTCACAGTCTACGTTTTACATCCTCTCTACTTCGACCATCGTTAGTTACTTTGCTGTCCCAAAACATCCGTCTACTACTGTTAATCTCATTTCATAATCGAGTTCCTTCAGCATCGCCTGACTGAATTCGACTGAATTCCATTACCTGTGTTTTATGTTAGTTGATGTTAAATTTTATATCCTCTTTCCAAGATACTATCCGTTCCGATCGACTTCTCTTCCAAGTCCTTTGCCGTCTCTGCCAGAATTACATTTCACCGGCAAACATCAATAATTGTGAGGATTGTCGTCTACGCTATTGGCATCGTCTGGACTTAGTTCAGTGCTCTGTCAAATTCTTATCTCAGTGTCATGTCTCCGATGTCATCTTTATTTACTTTCTTTTGTTTTTCTATAATACTGCAAAACTCTCTTGAGTAAGAAATGAAATGCATTAAAAGATGGGTGTTAATGTTGGTTAGCCTCGTACAGACTATTGTGTCCTTCAAAAACACCTAGTGTGGCAGGACGAGAACCCCCTACCATCGAAAGTAGTCGCTGTTATTGACGAACATCGCTGTTATTGAGGAACTTGTTACGGACACAGCAACTGACTCTCGTCACAGGTTTCAACAGTTGCTCATGTTTGTTGGCATTGTCAACGGTGGAGACAAGCAGTCTGTCGTAGTTTTTACATTAAGAATCGAAAATCCTAGAAATCAATATCGCAAATAAATTCTTATTTGGATTGCTAGTTTTAGTTACACATGAAGCATTCTCAGGTCATAAAAGAATTCTTGATTAATGTATACGACACAACGGCTCAACATGTCATTAAAATCATTTTTTAAAATGTCAGGATCCATACAGAGCGTAAAAGTAAAATAATTTTAAATCGTTCAAAACCAATCAGGTAGAACGAAGGTCATAAAAGTAAGGCGTTATACTGTTAATAGTTGGTAACCGACATAATTTAACCCGTCATTGTATTATCACTTGATGATCTCTGCTGTGAGATAATACAAATACTGATGTATGGATGTTGTCATTTTAAAGATATGATGAACCGTTGTGGTAATTATACTAATCAAGAATGTTATTTGACCTGAAAATGTTCCGGATGTAGCTGAACTAGAAATCAAAATAAAAATTTATTTGCGGCCTTGACTTTGCGGGTTTTCGATCCTTAATCCAAAAACCAAACAGCTGACTAGTGGAACTATGACAGAATAATGTTGGCGGCACAAATTCATATACTCTCAACAATAATTTATTAATAAAATGTACACACAACGTATCTTTAGTGTGATGATGCGTGGCAGTATTGTTAAAGTTCTAAACACTGGCCTCTTCGTAAATAAAGTGAACAATGACGTAAAGTAATAGTGTGTCCTGTCTGGCTCTGCTCGAAGGGACAGAAGATAAGTCGTGGTCGTGTTGACACATTCAATGTGCCGCTCGGAGGATAATGAGACACTGGTGCTACCGTGCTGAGCAGACCTGTGCGTCCACTTACTCTATGTCATCAAAAGTATCCGGACACCCACAACAACATACGTTTTTCATATTATTTGCATTGTGCTGCCACCTACAGCCAGGTACTCCGCATCAGCGACCTCAGCAGTCATTGGGCATCGTCAGAGAGCAGAATGGGGTGCTCCACAGAACTCACGGACTTCGAACATGGTCAGTTGATTGGGTGTCACATGTGTCATACGTCTGTACGCAAGATTTCCGCACTCCTAAACATCCCTGGGTCCACTGTTTCCGATGTGATAGTGAAGTGGTAAGGTGAAGGGACACGCACAGCACAAAAGCGTACAGGCCTACCTCGTGTGTTGACTGACAGAGACTGCCGACAGTTGAAGAGGGTCGTAATGTGTAACGGGCAGACATCTATCCAGACCATCACACAGGAATTCCAAACTGCATCAGGATCCACTACAAGGACTATGACAGTTAGGCAGGAGGTGAGAAAACTTGGATTTCATGGTCGAGCGGCTGCTCATAAGCCACACATCACACCGGTAAATGACAAACGACGCCTCGCTTGGTGTAAGGAGGGTAAACATTGGACGATTGAACAGTGGAAAACGATGTGTGGAGTGACGAATCACGGTACACAGTGTGGCGATCCGATGGCAGGGTGCGGGTATGGCGAATACCCCTTGAAAGTCATTTGCCAGCGTGTGTAGTGACAACAGTAAAATTCGGAGGCGTTTGTGTTATGGTGTGGTCCCGTTTTTTATGGAGAGGGCTTGCACTCCTTGTTGTTTGGAGTGGCACTATCACAGCACAGGCCTACATTGCTGTTTTACGTACCTTTTTGCTTCCCACTGTTGAAGAGCAATTCGGGGATGGCGATTGCATCTTTCAAAATAATCGAGCACCTGTTCGCAATGAACGGCCTGTGGCGCAGTGGTTACACGTCAGTAACATCTCTGCACAGGGTCCTGATCTGAATCCTATAGAACACCTTTGGGATGTTTTGGAACGCAGATTTCTTGCCAGGCCTCACCGACCGACATCGATACCTCTCCTCAGTGCGGCACTCCGTGAAGAATGGGCTGCCGTTCCCCAAGAAATCTTCCAGCACCTGATTACACGTGTACCTGCGAGAGTGGACGCTGTCATCGAGGCTAAGGGTGGCCCAACACAATATTGAATTCCAGCATTTCCGTTGGAGGGCGCCACGAACTTGTAAGTCATTTCCAGCTAGGTGTCGGTATACTTTTGGTCACATAGTGTACATCCGCGACCAGTAGATTAATGTTCATTTGAGAATTATTTTCGTAATGGCAGGCGGAAGCATGATACATTCCGTGTTTAATGCACCCTCTAGGGCGTAAGACCATAATTACGGGGATGGATAGTGCTGTTTGACTGACGTATGGTCAGTTATTTCCACTATTTGTAACTTCTGACCATAACTGTGCTGCATCGTGCTGGAGGCTGCCCTTCCGTGTAACACACCCTCTGTGTACCGTCTCTTCTGGCGGAAATAGAACAGCCCTTCTATATTCCTCCCCTTCTTTGCATGTTACTGACACGCCATCTGACCTCTTCATACTCATTCAGTTGCTTCCCTTTCTTCAAGGATCTCTTTAATCTTTCCCGCAGACGTGCATGTTTCTACAGCCCTGTATACAGGGTGTTACAAAAAGTTACGGCCAAACTTTCAGGAGACATTCCTCACACACAAATAAAGAAAAGATGTTATGTACACATGTGTCCGGAAACGCTTAATTTCCATGTTAGAACTCATTTTAATTTCGTCCACCTACGCTCAATGGAGCACCTTATCATGATTTCATACGGGATACTCTACCTATGCTGCTAGAACATGTGCCTTTACAAGTACGACACAACATGTGGTTCATGCACGATGGAGCTCCTGCACATTTTAATCGAAGTGTTCGTGCGCTTCTCAACAACAGATTCGGTGACCGATGGATTGGTAGAGGCGGACCAATTCCATGGCCTCCACGCTCTCCTGACCTCAACCCTATTGACTTTCATTTATGGGGGCATTTGAAAGCTCTTGTCTACGCAACCCCCATACCAAATGTAGAAAGTCTTCGTGCTCGTATTGTGGACGGCTGTGATACAATACGCCATTCTCCAGGGTTGCATCAGCGCATCAGGGATTCCATGCGACGGAGGGTGGATGCATGTATCCTCGCTAACGGAGGACATTTTGAATATTTACTGTAACATCTACATCTACATGACTACTCTGCAATTCACATTTAAGTCCTTGGCAGAGGGTTCATCGAACCACAATCATACTATCTCTCTACCATTTCACTCCCGAACAGCGCGCGGGAGAAACGAACACCTAAACCTTTCTGTTCGAGCTCTGATTTCTCTTATTTTATTTTGATGATCATTTTCGCATTCGGAAGAGAAAGTTGGTGACTGAAATTTCGTAAATAGATCTCGCCGCGACGAAAAACGTCTTTGCTTTAATGACTTGCATCCCAACTCGCGTATCATATCTGCCACACTCTCTCCCCTATTACGTGATAATACAAAGCGAGCTGCCCTTTTTTGCACCCTTTCGATGTCCTCCGTCAATCCCACCTGGTAAGGATCCCACACCGCGCAGCAATATTCTAACAGAGAACGAACGAGTGTAGTGTAAGCTGTCTCTTTAGTGGACTTGTTGCGTCTTCTAAGTGTCCTGCCAATGAAACGCAACCTTCGGCTCGCCTTCCCCACCATATTATCTATGTGGTCTTTCCAACTGAAGTTGTTCGTGATTTTAACACCCAGGTACTTAGTTGAATAGACAGCCTTGAGAATTGTACTATTTATCGAGTAATCGAATTCCAACGGATTTCTTTTGGAACTCATGTGGATCACCTCACACTTTTCGTTATTTAACGTCAAGTGCCACCTGCCACACCCTATAGCAATCTTTTCTAAATCGCTTTGCAACTGATACTGGTCTTCGGATGACCTTACTAGACGGTAAATTACAGCATCATCTGCGAACAACCTAAGAGAACTGCTCAGATTGTCACTCAGGTCATTCAAAGTGTTTGAAGTCACGCTGGTACGTTCTGTTGCTGTGTGTTTCCATTCCATGATTAATGTTATTTGAAGAGATGTAATATAATGAGCTCTAACATGGGAAGTAAACGTTTCCGGACACATGTCCACATAACATATTTTCTTTATTTGTGTGTGAGGAATGTTTCCTGAAAGTTTGGCCGTATCTTTTTGTAACACCCTGTATGTCCTCTAGGCGTTCCTGCTTAGCCATTTTGCATTTTTCGTCAGTCCCGTTGTCTCTATTGCCTTTCACGTGCTTAGTCCGCTGCATTTTTATATTTTCTCGTTTCGGAAGCTGTATTCAGTACCTACTGCACCTTGTATTTTTGCCTGTTTAATCCTGTGCTGCCCTCTAAATATTATCTGTCTTGTCTACCCATTCGTCATTTACCTTTTTTCTTTTTTCAGTCAATTGTTGCCTAATGCCCCCTTTGTAGCTCTCAAGTACCTCACGTTCTTTAAATTTGTTCAGGTCGCACCTAGTAGATGTTTTTTTGTTCTTAATATTTTAATACTGTTGTCTCTGTTAATCGAGGACAATACGGTTTGACTTGCAGCCATATCTGCGGAGCTGGAATGAGGCGTAAGGGACACAGGAGGTGACGCAAGAGCGGCCAGACGGAAGGTGGCCGCGTGGGGTTGGCAGACTCGGTTGGCCCTGGACTGGCGCTCAGTCGAAAGTAGGACGCGCCGACGCGCCGCGCGCCGAGGTTCTGCTTGTTGTGACGCGAGGCGTCTCGAGGTCGCCCTCCCAGGTACAACTTCCGTTTTGGCTCCGCCGAGCTGTGCACGTAAGGCGCGATCGCGTGACGGCGCGATCTTACGTACGTATCAACACACACCTGCTGGTACCATGCTCAGAGCGCGCCATCCGTCTTGTACTGAGCAAACACAACTTCCTTCTTTTTCTCGCCTACACACGTTTCAGTGACGTTTCACAATCGTCAGTGGTTTCATTTCATTGTTCATGTAGGGTCTGTCATCTGTAGGGCAGCTAATATTTTTCTGTGGTTTCCTCGTTGTCGTACCTGTGAAACTGTACTCGCAAACGGACAGGTTCCACCGTGTATGAAACATTCAACCGTTCCTCTAACTGGAAGAACGTATTCGTACCTTGTTATAATGTGCGTATTGTTTTGTTCTTTCAAAATGAATGAAAGAAGAGCCAGTGATTCACTACAGTAAGACCGACGCCCCCCCCCCCCCCCCACATAAAAAAGTATCTGACCCGTCATTTCAGACGTTTTGTGTCTACGTCTACTTTTGCTATTATTATCGTCTCTCTTCAGACTCATCCGTATGCCGTGTCATCGTTTTTAAGAGTGGAAAAGCATTCTCTGTTGGAAAGTTGGTTGTGCAAGGCTCATAAAATTGACACCTCTTAGTTTTGGTACTTCTACTGCAGCGCTTTCTCTCCCGCCTTTGTAATCATCAGAAGTATCATTATCACCGCATTATAGTTACTCTAACTGTAACACTCCAGAACATGACATCAATTACGTTCCGTTTGCGTGCGAAAAATGGGAGAGGCACATACCATCGTTTTTACAATGGTCACGTCATCTGAAAGTCGAGTTCCCGCGACTGCCTCCATACTAGCTTCTTTGAATACTCTCTATAATAAAGAGCTTTTTAAAATTTGACGTTCTGCCAAAATATCTTCGTAGTGATAAAGCAGCACTAGGAACTGTGTTAACAGTCGTTTAAAGTTAATATTTGTAGTAATTTCAAGTTAGGCGCTGAACATTTGTATCTGTATCGTTCCTATTCATTTCGTTTTATTTCCTAAATTTGTGGACCCAAACCAATTAACTTTATTAAACCGCACTATAAAATTTTACACATGTCATTCGCTTGTTTTGAGTGTGTACTAGTACTTTTTATTTACTTTTGTGCCACAACATTATTGTTAATTTAATGTTGTTATATTGTTTTCCCAACCTTTCGTTTAAATTACCAAAACTTACTGCTCAGTATTTTACATGGCTTTCAATCAACAGCAGGTTTCTGAATCCCTTAATTAAAATTGTCCCTCGCGGCTCCCCCCGTCGAAGGTTCGAGTCCTCCCTCGGGCATGGGTGTGTGTGTCGTCCTTAGCGTAAGTTAGTTTAAGTTAGATTAAGTTGTGCGTAAGCTTAGGGACCGATGACCTCAGCAGTTTGGTTCCATACGACCTTACCACAAATTTCCATTTAACCTTTTATCTGCATGGTCTCATATTCTGTCATGAATTCTTGTTCTGTTCTGTATGTCAGTTACTTACCTTTTAGCTCGCTGAATGGTCGTTAGTTGCCAAAAGACAAATCTGTTACATATATAAAGCAGAGTGTACGTGTGTATGCCTGGGATCTTCTCCCTAACTCCTCGGTCGATTTCATCCAAATGTGGCACAAAAACAGCAGGCCTCGCAAGTATCAGCACTGTGGAGTTTATGACAACCTAGGTCCAATTGGAGCGGAGATATGGGCAAAAACGTGTTTTTTTTTTTTTCAGTCCCCAGAGTATAGGCTGCCCCGTATGAGAGGCAGTTGCAGAGAGAGTCGGGAGGAGGAAGAGGTGGGGGTATGAGGGGGACAGTCAGAGGGGGCAGGGGTGGAAACAGAGAAGGGGACCAACAGGTGTGTTCAGTATACTTGTTGAACGCATACGCAGATGAAGCCACCAGGAAAAGGCTAGTAAACATGTAAATTAAATTAAAATTTTCAGTAGTTTATAAAGAGAAGTACTTAAAAATGTTTAGAAATGGAAATCCACAATACAGTATGTTTTGTACAAAACTGTATCTTCTACATGAGTGAAGACAGAAACTTGCCATCAATTTTAATTTCCACGTAGGACTACAAAGTTTTTATTTTCAAAACAAGCATCCGATTTTACGAAAGTATAGCTTTTAGGTACTACTTTTACAGGCAGGTACATTCAACCAATTTTCGTGTCCTGCAATGGGCGCATGACATCCTATCGTAGTGCACCTCGCCCACGTTTCAGCGAACATGTCTGAACTTACTGCATTTATTGCTGTGCTACGCCGCGTCGCAGTTCACCCGAAGCAGGCGGAATGGGGAGCTCATAGACGGAGCCTTTGACAAACCTTCACCACATAAAAGCAACCTGTGAAACCTGGGTGCAGTGGGAGATCTGTACTCCTAACGATTTGTAGGACATGCTGTCCCGTACTGTCGACGGAAATCAGCTGCTCAACAATAGTGATAACCGAAATGCTGGTGTTCAAACGGCGAACGCAAAACGCCGTTTTATTGCTGTGTCATAGCCACGTCGACTTGCACATTATGTAATGAACGATCGAAGTAGCGAGCTGCACCAAGGAGACAACTACCCGGAAGACAACACTGACCGCAAGTTTTCGTTTCATTTATGTCGAAGATATAGTCTTGTCAAATCGGATGAATGTTTTGAAACAACCTGTAGTGTTAACTTCACCACTCCATGGCTATTTGGGATGGTTCAACAAAGCTGTTCACGTCAGATATTTCCTGAACCATTCTAAATTACCGTAATTCTGTATTCACATATATGAATTGTTAAGAAGCTTTCACTAAATGACTGTTGTCACTCTTCACAGCTACAATAATTGCAGCAATATCGGTTTCAACTTCATTTCTTCAAGTGAAACTATAGTAATTTCTTCTGCTAGTTCCATAGTTCTAAAACAGACGAATTCAACGGCGTTTCACACCTCAAACTCCGATTAGTAGTACTGGAAAAGTTACAGTATTGAGAACTTAGGCTTTATCTACTTTGAACACGATTTGTGAAGGTAGTTTCATTAGCAAAGAGTATTGTTTGAAGAAAGATACTACTGTCCTGATCTCGCATCAGAACTCTTTAAAACAGCAGCATATCTCGTGTTTCTCGGTTTGTGAAAGACGCTTATTCCTTCAGACTACACTCATCAGCCAGAAAATTATGACCGCCGACCTGCTATCGATATAAACCCGTCCAGGCGATAGCAGTGTCATCTGGCGAGGAATGACGGCTAGTCAGACACACGCACGGTACATGTAGTATCAGTGACCGTGCTGTCCGTCTGTAGTTTGGGGAAGACGCTATCTATTTGAGCCGGCCGGAGTGTCCGATGGGTTCTGGGAGCTTCAGTCTGGAACCGCGCGACCGCTACGGCCGCAGGTTCGAATCCTGCCTCGGGCATGGATGTGTGTGACGTCCTTAGGTTAGTTCGGTTTAAGTAGTTCTAAGTCTAGGGGACTGATGACCTCAGATGTTTAAGTCCCATAGTGCACGGAGCCATTTGAACCATATCTATTTGAGTTTGACCGAGGACAGGTTGTGACTACCCGGCGGCTCGGCACGAGCATTTCGGAAACTGCACGACTTGTCGGGTGTTCGAGGAGTGCTGTGGTAAGTGTCTTCCAACATGTCGCGAAACCAAGGTGAAACAATGTACAGACGTCGTGGGATTGTGCGGCCACTCCTCATTACGAGGTGCATTCAAGTTCTAAGGCCTCCGATTTTTTTTCTAATTAACTACTCACCCGAAATCGATGAAACTGGCGTTACTTCTCGACGTAATCTCCCTGCAGACGTACACATTTTTCACAACGCTGACGCCATGATTCCATGGCAGCGGCGAAGGCTTCTTTAGCAGTCTGTTTTGACCACTGGAAAATCGCTGAGGCAATAGCCTCACGGCTGGTGAATGTGCGGCCACGGAGAGTGTCTTTCATTGCTGGAAACAGCCAAAAGTCACTAGGAGCCAGGTCAGGTGAGTAGGGAGCATGAGGAATCACTTCAAAGTTGTTATCACGAAGAAACTGTTGCGTATCGTTAGCTCGATGTGCGGGTGCGTTGTCTTGGTGAAACAGCACACGTGCAGCCCTTCCCGGACGTTTTTGTTGCAGTGCAGGAAGGAATATGTTCTTCAAAACATTTTCGTAGGATGCACCTGTTACCGTAGTGCCCTTTGGAACGCAATGGGTAAGGATTATGCCCTCGCTGTCCCAGAACATGGACACCATCATTTTTTCAGCACTGGCGGTTACCCGAAATTTTTTTGGTGGTGGTAAATCTGTGTGCTTCCATTGAGCCGACTGGCGCTTTGTTTGTGGATGAAAAAAGGCATCCACGTCTCATCCATTGTCACAACCGACGAAAAGAAAGTCCCATTCCTGCTGTCGTTGCGCGTCAACATTGCTCGGCAACGTGCCACACGGGCAGCCATGTGGTCGTCCATCAGCATTCGTGGCACCCACCTGGATGACACTTTTCGCATTTTCAGGTCGTCATGCAGGATTGTGTGCACAGAACCCACAGAAATGCCAACTCTGGAGGCGATCTGTTCAACAGTCATTCGGCGATCCCCCAAAAAAATTCTCTCCACTTTCTCGATCGTGTCGTCAGACCGGCTCGTGCGAGCCCGAGGTTGTTTCGGTTTGTTGTCACACGATGTTCTGCCTTCATTAAACTGTCGCACCCACGAACGCACTTTCGACACATCCATAACTCCATCACCACATGTCTCCTTCAACTGTCGATGAATTTCAATTGGTTTCACACCACGCAAATTCAGAAAACGAATGATTGCATGCTGTTCAAGTAAGGAAAACGTCGCCATTTTAAGTATTTAAAACAGTTCTCATTCTCGCCGCTGGCGGTAAAATTCCATCTGCCGTACGGTGCTGCCATCTCTGGGACGTATTGACAGTGAACACGGCCTCATTTTAAAACAATGCGCATGTTTCCACCTCTTTCCAGTCCGGAGAAAAAAAATCGGAGGCCTTAGAACTTGAATGCACCTCGTAGAGATGTCAGATGTCGTAGGCTGGGCAGACTGGTAAATCAGCACAGGCGACGAGCTGTGGCGGAACTAACATCGGACTTTAATGCTGGGCAGAGTACAAGTGTGTCTGAACACACAGTGCATCAAACACTCCTAACGATGAGCCTCCGTAGCTGACGATCCGTGCGTGTCCTAGTGTTAGCACTACGACACCGGCAACTAAGGCTGAAATGGGCATGTGACCATTGGCACTGGACTTTGGCTCAATGACAGAGCGTTGTATGATCTCATGAGCCCCGATACGTTCTTCATCATACCGACTGGAGGGAGCGAATCTGTCGTCCTCTAGAGGAACAGTTCCTTGACACTTGTACTGCGGGATGGAGACAAGCTGGCGGCGGCTCTGTTATGTTCTGGGGAACATTCACGTAGACATCCATGAGTCCAGTGGAGCTCGTGCAAGGTACCATGGCAGCCAAGGAGTATCGTATTCAGGTTGCAAACTGCGTGTACCCCTTAATGACGATCATTTTTCCCGAGGGCAGTGACATTTTTCAGCAAGGTAATGCGCCATGTCAAAAGGCCAGGAGTGTGATATAGTGGTTCAGGGAACACAGTGAGGAGTTGCAATTGATGTGCTGGCTTCCAACTCGCCAGATCTGACCCCGATCGAACACATCTGGGATGTGATTGAACGTGGCGTGAGAGCTCATCGCTTTGCTCGCTGGAATTTAAGGGAATTAGGTGACTTGCGTGTGCAGATGTGGTGTCAACTCTCTCCAGTGACCTACTAAGGCCTCATTGCTTCCATTCTGTGATGCGTCGCCGCTGTTATCACCATCGAAGGACGACATACCGGCTATCAGGTAGGTGGGCATAATGTTCTGGCTGGTCAGTGTAATCAGTAGTCGACACCCGTGAACGACAAAGATAAAATGAAAGTTACGTTTCCTTTCTGCCAATTTTGTACCAGTATCGTGGTTGTGCGGCACTTTTGCCTCCTGACCCGACTTGATGTATTTCCTTATTTGGGTGTGTAATCACGAACTAACTTATACGACAAAAACTAGTTTCATCTTCAAAACAGATAATCCTAGGTTCCAGATATTTATTGTTATTACTCTGAAACTAGTTATCGGATTTTGAAGAATAAAATTCGGTTTAATTCTTCTGCTTTAGGCCTGCAGTACTAGCAGCAGAAATTGCTATGATTCCATTTGAAAAAGCGAAGTTGATACCGATATCCTTGTAATTAATATAGTTATGAAAAGAAAATATAGTTGTTCGGCGAGGACTTCCTTACAATTCGTCTGAATGAAGACAGAGCTACGATATCTTAAACGGTTCCGGAAATATTTGTGATGAACAGCTTAGCTGTGCTAGTTTCCACCACGACTAAAGGAGTTCTTCCATAAACAGCTAACCTGACAAGCAGGTGTTCTCATCAGGAGACCTGATAACAGTGCTCAATACAGATATACTGCTATAGACCACATTTGCTGCATGCAAAAGTGACACACTTCTTTCCCTGTTGCATATCCATTCATCACGAAGCGACCGCTATGTAGAAGTCCCTGTATTCGTCTGCTTTTGCTATAATTTTTGCTGGTAACTTAATGTCTCTATTTTGGAACGCTTAACATGTAGCTCCAGCTAGGTCATCATGTTTATCTCGCTTCGTAAGCCGTCCAGTTCACACAAGAAAAAGTTCGTCGTTAGTGTTGGCTATAGTGCCCGAAGAAAATGTCGTAACTCATTCCGTTCCTTACGCTCTTCCCAAACTAGAATGTGTTACTTATGGATTATCCAGTTACGTCTTGGTACAACAATTCCATATTTAAGATTAAATAACAAGTGCACTGTTATTTTTCTACTGATTTTTGTTTATTTCGAACTAGTTTTCTGTTTATTATGCCATCTTCAGGAAACAACTGACAAGCGTCTGCAAGGGACACTGATTCTTAGCTAACCAAACCTTAGAGGCGAAGGTACAATCACTTGCATTGAGTGTTGTGTATCGAAATTGTTTCTTAAGATTGAAATTACACTTCACCCAACGGACAATATTAAGCGCCATAAATAAATAAACTGCACAGTATTACGGGTTAAATGGTTACAAAGCCTCTGCTTTGTGGTTCATGACACTGGCTGAGAAGCAGTTAAACTGAGTGATCTTCAGTTACGTTGTGCAATAAACATATTTTTTAACATTGTAAACTAAATTTCAGGCAGTGGACAGTATTATACATAATAATTAGAATACATAATCTTAAAGTATTGCAGATTATATGGTTATGATGCCATAGTTTGTGAGGTCGTGACATTGGTTGAGAACTACTTAATTGAGCACTAGTACGTTATTTTGAGCAACAAACATGTTTTACATTGTGAATAACATTTTTGTGCAATGGGAAATACGAAATATCGTGCATGGTTAAAATATACACTATTATAATATTACAAGTTATATTGTTGAAGTCTGTGGGGTAAGGAACAGGAAAATAGGTTATGTTTTAATTTTGTATAGCAGTATATATTATTGTGGCGGTTTGTGGATGTGTGGATGGTTGATAGCATCATGTGAAGCTAAAAAGTGGGAATGTGCTCAGCTTTAATTGATCGTTTAGAACCAGCCGCGGACTTTGAGCTAAACATATGTCTGTTTACCTCAAGTGCTTCTCATAGGCATAGTTTTCTTCCTTTGTTGGCTGTATGTAGTACTTCTCTGTGGCCTTTGTATTTGTGTCCTTCCCTCACCACATGTTCACGTAATCTCCAGCTGCGTTGATGTTCAACCAGCCTAATTATTATGGCCCTGGCTGTCTGATCAATATACAGTGTATTAAAGTCATTGAAAGTGATTTTATGAACACTACTGTTACTTAATAAGTCTGTTTTGTTCATGTTGTTGAATAGAATATGGGCTGTACTGCTTCTTACATAAAACGAATTTTTTTATGCGGGATTTGAGGGTTTTGGCTAATTTATCAGATAGCTTTGCTAAATGCTGGATAGTAAACCAGTTGGTTTTAGACATTACATTTTTCTTCTTTGG
Source organism: Schistocerca americana (assembly GCF_021461395.2). NCBI lineage: Eukaryota > Metazoa > Arthropoda > Insecta > Orthoptera > Acrididae > Schistocerca > Schistocerca americana. Next base: position 316,938,160 of record NC_060124.1, read on the forward strand.
TTTTTGTGTAAGATGTTATCAGTTAATCTGGGGGTATAGCCATTGTTTGATGCAGTACATTTAGTGGTGTCTAATTCTGTATGAATATTCTGTTTTGCAGTTGGTATGGATGTAAGACGATCTACCATTGAGTTGAAGCCGGCATGGTTATGTGATATTGGGTGTTGTGAACATCACGGTACTGCAGTGTCTATTGTGATGGGTGTTCTCTAAATTTTGACAGTATGTGTATTTGTAGTGATACCTAGGTTGAGGTCTAAGAATTTCATAGATTTTTCACTGATCTCCATTGGTGAACTACATGTTTTTTTATTGTGAGCTTAGATGTTCAAGAAATGTGTTCAGTTGTCTTTTGATTCCAGTCCACAGAGTACATTATCTACATATCTGTACCAAAATTTGATATTATCACTGAGAGGCTCTTTTTGTAGGAACTGTTTTTCGAAATGATCCATGAAGATTTCTGCTAAAAGAGGTCTGAGGTGAGACCCTGTAACAACTAGGCTAGTTGAACACGAACACAGCTGGAGATTACGTAAGTTGGGCTCCACCGTTGCCGAATATGTGTTGAAGGAAGGACACAAATACAAAGGCCACACAGAAGTGTTACATATAGCCAACACAGAAAGAAAACTAAGCCTTTTAGAAGCAATCGAGGTAAACAGACACACGTTGAGTTCAAAATCCCCAGGTGGTTCTAAATGATCAATTACAGCTGAGCATATCCCCACTTTTAAGCTTCACATGATGCCATCAACCAGCCATATACCTACAAAACGCCACAATAATGCATACTGCTACACAAAATTAAAACGTAATGGAATTCCCTGGTCTTTACCCCACAAACTTCAACAATATAATTTGTAATACTTAAATATTCTATATCTTAACCATGTACTACATTTAATATTGCCCATTGCATAAAAATGTTATTTACAACGTATAATATGTTTGTTGCTCAACATAAGGTACTAGTGCTCAGTTAGATAGTTCTCAACCAATGTCACGATCTCACAAACTATGGCATCATAACGATATAATCTGTAATACTTTAAGATTGTGTATTCTAATTATTGTGTATAATACTGTCCATTGCCTGAAGTTTAGTTTACAGTGTTAAAATACATGTTTATTGCACAACATAAAAGAAGAGTGCTCAGCTTAACAGTTTCTCAGCCAATGACAAGACCATAAAAAAGAGGCTTTATAACCATTTAACCTGTAATATTGTGTAGTTTAATTATTTATTGTGCTTAATGTTGTCCATTGTGTGAAGTGTAATTTCAACGTTAAGAGACAATTTTTATTCACAACACTCAATGCAAGTGATTGTATTTTCGCCTATAAAGCTTGGTTACCTAACAGCGTCACTTCCAGACGCTAGTCAGTTGTTTCCTGAAGATGGCCTAATAAGCCGAAAACTAGTCAGAAACAAACAAATGTCAGTAGAACAACGACAGTAAAATTATTATTTAACATTAAAAACGCAGAATATGTAGTTACAGAGTAGGGAGAGTAAGTGCAAACGGTAAATCTGTTTCAAAATTATGCAACATCTAACTTTCATCGCCTGTACTTCATCAAGATGACTCAAGAAATGGAGACTTCTGCGGAAAATCTCTATATTTTTCTCAGAAGAATTGTTGTATCCATCACACAACACTTCTGAGTGGCAATAAATTCTTTCAGCGCCGCGTGACTAATGTCAGTATGTGTCATAGATAGCCCTTGTATAATTAACGGTAACAGCAATCTCAGAACTAGCTTGGTGTGTGCTGCGCCCCGCAATGTACTCATATAAAATTTTTGTCTGTAGCAGCAGATTCCAAGTGAGATGCTCAACTTTTGTCGATACTTCAGAATGTTGGTAACGAGAGAGATCAAGATGAATAATCTACTCGATCTGTGCCTCCGCAAACGCAAAGAAGCAACAGATATCTGAAGAACAGATAGAAATGATACGCATTATGGAGAAGTTGTGAAACATTTTACACGTCGGCACAAGACTTCCTAGTCCGCTGAAATCTTTCAAAGAAGTAACAAATGACTAACAACGTAAGGCAATTCATACACGTAAATATATGACAGTCAACCGCACACTCTGTATCTGACTATATAAAACTAATACTTGCTTGACTTCATATAATTTTGCGGTTCTCGAAATTTCAGTATCGTGACGTTTCGTCTTCATTTAATCAGATGATTGATGAGGTTCTCGATAGCTATGATGATAAAATATACATTAACATCAGAATAATACTAAAACAAAGGCAGCCAATTCCATCTGTTCTTTCCACGTACGGAGACTGGAATTGAACAGTGACACTCTTCAGATTTAAAGTTATAAACGTGAAGGCCCAATTTTTGATTGGTGGTGAAGCACACCGCTGCTGCACTAAATTTCCTCGCCTTGGAGCCTGGCAGAATCATGTGGATCGTTATTAAAATAATGTCGTAGCCACAGACACTTAACGAAACAGCAAAGGAGGTCTCTAAGAGTGGTTAGATCACTCCAAGTTGAAAGTTTTATGCCAAGCATATACTCGAAACATTGGAACCTCTATTGCCTCTCACCACATTCCAGTATCGCAATACTGGATCACAAACGCGCACTGCAGCCTTTGCTTTAAAACCACACCTGACTTATAGCCTTAATAACTTCAGCAAGTATCGACAACTACATACATATTCCTCAAGCCACTGAACAACGCATGGCGTAGTGTATCTTGTGCCGTTGCTAGCCATTTCCTCTCTTGTTCCAGTCGTCAGTGGGTCAAGGGAAAAAATACTATATGCCTCTGTAAGAGCCCTAATCTCTCTTACTTTCTCCTTACGGTCCTTCCGCGAGATCAATGTTGGAGGTAGTAGAGTCGTTCTGCTTTGTGTCGCAAATACTGTCTCTAAATTTCCTAAATAACGTTCTCTAAAACATGGAATTCTTCCCTCCAGTGGTTCTCGTCTAACCTCCCACAGTATTTGCGTAATACTTAAGTACTGGTGGAACCTGTCGGTAACAAATCGAACAGAACGCCTTTGAATTCCCTCGTCTTCCTCTGCTCTAACCTGGAGGTAATCCCAAGCATGCAGGTAATACTCAAGAGGGGGTCGTACAAGCAGAAAGTACACGGTCTCCTTTATGGGTACACTATACTTTCTCAGAACTCTCGTAAATCACCTTAATCGTCCATTCGCCTTACCTATAACTGATCAGCTGTACTCGCTCCACCTCTTGGCGTTTAACAGTGTTATCCCTAATATTTGACAGAGTTCACTGATACAAGGAATATACCATTAATACTGTATTCGAACGTTACAAGGTTGTTTCTACTAGCCACCAATATAAACTTTTATTCTCCATTAAAGAAATGTGTCATTCGTCTTACTAATCAGAAATTCTGTCAGTCTCCCTGAATTTCCTTATAGAGGTTGGTCAAAATAAAACTGGCCCGGAAAATACTTCAGATAGACAACCCAACATGCGTCAGCCTCCTCACTTGTAGAAAATGTAAGTTGAGTTGCCTACCAAAAGGAGACAAGTATTTTTCGGGCCAGTTTTATTTTCACCAACCTCTAGTTATTCATCTACAACACTTTCTCGAATGCAACAGCGTCACTAATAGGCAGTCTCAGGTTTCTGGTCATCCTGACACATCGTCTATGTATGTGGTGAACAGGAGTGGTCCTACCAAATTGCCCTGGGGCTCTCCCAAAGTTAGCCTCGTCTCTGATGAACACTAGCCATCCAGGATAGCGTAGAGGCTTCTTTTCGTGTCGTCGTTGGCACTGTAGTCGTGTACCATGGGAAGCAAGGAGAAGTTGTTGCTTTGGGGCCGGTATCCTCTTTCTACAACATAGCTATAAACATGTGTTAACAGGGTTCTTTATTCATAAGAACAAAAAACTATTTGTCTTTGAGCAAGTTGTTGTGGTGCAAGCTCTTCTGTAGTAATCCACGTTAGCTTCATTGCTGGTAAAGTACAAGTCTCAATATAATCACCATACTCTCGTACCCGGTGATGTGAACAGACAGACGCCAACTAGAATAGTAACTGAGCTGACTGTGACTGCGACTGACTCGTGTCTGTGACTGGATGACTGGGGTGACTGTCTGTGACTGACTGGGCCCTCCGGTCCACGGCAGTCGATAGGGCGTTGGCGGCGCATTCCTTGTGAGTCTGTCTTTGGCCTGTCTCCTGACAGGCGCGCTTGCTCCTGCACCTACTATTGATCTTCTTACAACCTCTTTGCCGACTGGTGTGCTGGCGACAGCGTATGCCAGCACACTTCTCTCACTAAAAAGTTGGCCTTGTGTTCAAAATTTATATAATGTCTGCACAAAACTACATATCTATCTCATCACCACTTAACATGTATTCTAGAAACTAGATTATTCACATTAGTAATGGCCTAACAACTTGCCTGCGAGTAGCCAGAATAACTGTGGAGTGGTCATCTGTGCTCAGTGTCACATTAATTTAAGCCATTGGTGGGTCCATTACCAAGCTCTGTATTGGCTGGAGGGAATCTTCAGTACGTTATTTATGGAATCGAGGAGGCGAGATGAATCATTGACATTTTCGTTGCCCTGTATAAATCACTATAAAATAAAACTTTTATACGGGGGACAGTTAATGCTGAGGCTATTTTGTCATCGTCGGTTGCAATCCGGTTTTAGCGTAGCGAAGATGGACATGTATTCAATGTGATGTGTGACAGATGATGATCACTGAAAGCCATGTGTCGTGACTGCACAGTGTTCTGGATATGTGCATGTGACCTTTCATAAAAGAATGAGGTTGCGTTGTTGTTAACGGACTGGACTTCTACTCTGGAGGATGGAGGCCCTTATCTCAATCCGGCCATCCTGGTTTGAGTTTTCTGTGATTCCCTTAAATTGCTCCAGGCGTTCGCTACGACGCTTCCTACAATAAGGGGCCTTCAAACGACACAGATGGCAAAAAGTATGGAAATGGTGTATTATTTAAAAAATAACCGCCGTAATTGTTAAAACATTCATTCCACTGTGAGACAATACAGTGCCTTCATGAAAAACGGTTGCAGTTGACTACAGAACCGTGATTGTAACCTAAGCATGCACCTCTTCGCCCGAAGCAAATATATGGCCACAAATGTCTTCCCTCAGGGCTCAGAAAATATGGAAATGGATGATAGGATGGATAAGGAATGTACAAAGGATGTGTAAGGGCTTCCCAGCGGAACTTCCGCAGCGTATCGAAACGTCATCGACAACATTTGGGTAGGCATTTTTTTGGCATTTCGTTTCGACTATCTGCAGAAGATCCGCTTGGAGGCCCTTACACATTTTCCATACAGTCTCCATGTTTCCCCATGCGATTTCCATAGTTTTGGAGCCCTGAAGAAAGACATTCGTGGCCGTCGATTTGCGTCGGGCGAAAAGATGCACGCCTAGGCACAATCATGGTAACTTAGGCAACCGCAAACATTTTTCATGAAGATACTGACCATCTTGTCTTACAGTGGAATAAATACATTAAAAGCTGTGGCGAATACTTTTGAAATAATAAAGAGTGTACATCCTTTTTTCCATCTGTCTAGTTTTCATTTGACTGCCCCTTATTTATAATAAGACCATAGCCGAACACCTGTCCCATGATTGTCAGTCTAGTTCTTAAGTGAGTAAATGCTTGTATACTATAAGAGCTTGCTGCATTTGCCTGCGAGGACTTCGTCTTCAGATTTCCTACTTGTAATCAAGTTGCTGTCTTCTATCTGTGATTATTTTCTTGATAAGTCCTGTCTGTGGAAAGGTAAACCTTTGCGCACGCCGAATTTGACGATTCTCTTTCCGAATGTTCTTGAAAGGGAGTACATGAAAAATTTAATGATAGCCTCTTTTGAGTTGGATAAAAAAAACTTACTTGTTGGTCTTTTGACTGGCTTCAGTCAGTTTCTTTTATGCCAACCTCTTCATCTCAAATTAGTACTCTATTGATTAAAATTCTTCTGGGTATTATGCCACGTCATTGCTAAAAACTAACAACAATAATAAACTAAAACCGACGTTTCGACAGTGACGCGGCATAATACCCAGAAGAGTTTTAATCTGACACCGGCCGCGGAAGCCTACGTTCTATATTAGCACTCTATTGTTTGTTGGATGTATTCCAGCATCTGCCCTCCGTTACAGATTTTGCCCTCTACGGCTCACTCTAGTATCATGGGCGTTACTCCCTGATGTCGTAAGACACATTCATCATTTCGGATCATATCAATCCACACAGATTTCTACATCCTTCTCTAACACCACGAAGCAAACTGTCGATTCTCTTCCTTTCTGGTTTTCTCGCAGTCTATGATTCACTTCCATCCAGTGCTATTCTCTTGACGTACTCTCCGATGTTAAGGCTTAGGTTTGACGTCTTTTAGCGAGGAGTGCCCTCTTTACCTGTGCTGCCCTACTTTTACGAGGGCGTGCTGAAAAGTAATGCCTCTGAAATTTTTACGTGAAAACTCTTAAAGCCTTTTAAATAAAAAAGCCTTACGAGTTTTCACATAAAAATTCGTAGGCATTATTTTTCTGCACGCCCTCGCATATCCTCTTTTCTTTGTCCGTCATTTACTACCTTATTTCCAAGCTAACGGAATTCCTCCACTTCTTCTAGTACATGGTTGCCAATTTTGGTAAGTTTTATCGTTATATCAGTTCTGCTACTCGTAATTACTTTTGCCCTTCCTTGCTTAATTCTTTGTCCATATTCTTTGCTCACTATGTCATTCAATCCATTCAACAAATCATATAAATCATCCTTTTTTCACGAAGGATGGGAATACCACAGGAGACTTACTGTTTTACAGCCTCTAATCCTCAATTAAACTTCCACTCCTTAACTTTTCTTTTAATTCCATCGCTGCTATTGCAATATACAGACAGCGGTATTACAGTTATGAAGAAATATTAACTGCTTTAAATACAACTGATGTCTCGCCTTCCTCTTGCGTACCCCCAATGTCAAGTTTGTTTGGAATTCCGCCCTCTGCGAGGGCACGGGCTTCTCGAGGGCTCGCTTCTGTGGGCTCGTAAGGCGGAATATACCGTCGGCCGGAGCCCGTGGCAACCTTGCCGACCTTTACCTGGGTGCTTCCCCTCCCATTTTATAGCGCACCCTTATAAACGTCTTCCTTACTGCGCCGTAAAGGGGATTATTTCCTTTTTCCTTATTCGTTGCTCTCCAGGGACGGTGGCATGTGGCGTCTTGGTGGGCTCCCAGATGCCCGCCCCAGGTTGCGCGTTAAAGAAAAAACGGCGCTCCTGGTTAGCTAACGAGGAAAGAGCACTACTCCTGGGCGCTTACCGCTACCACCGAATCCGTGTTTGCTGATGTTGTTTGCCGACATTTACATTCGCTCATTCCAGATCTTGTTTATCGTATTAGGGCCTTCGGACCCACGTTCGACTAGCATTTTACGCATCCGATACTTCTTTCATCACAATTTACTTAAATGAAGTTAATAATTACAATATTGTAAATAGTAATAAAGACAAGTACGGATACGAGGTGAGCTGGTTGAGGAGTAGAGGGAGTCCCAGTTCAGAGTACTCCTATTTGGGGAGGGGTTTTTCAGTTCTGGCACTTGCCTTACATTCACAGTAAACCTGCCACAAAACCCTTGTCAAAACGGGGGATGGGGCACTTTTTTTTTAATTACACTACTGGCCATTAAAATTGCTACACCACGAAGATGACGTGCTACAGACGCGAAATTTAACCAACAGGAAGAAGATGCTGTGATATGCAAATGATTAGCTTTTCAGAACATTCACACAAGGCTGGCGCCGGTGGCGACACCTACAACGTGCTGACTTAAGGACAGTTTCCAACCAATTTCTCATACACAAACAGCAGTTGACCAGCGTTGCCTGGTGAAACGTTGTTGTGATGCCTCATGTAAGGAGGAGAAATGTATACCATCACGTTTCCGACTTTGGTAAAGAACGGATTGTAGCCTATCACGATTGTGGTTTATCGTATCGCGACATTGCTGCTCGCGTTGGTCGAGATCCAATGACTGTTAGCAGAATATGGAATCGGTAGGTTCAGCAGGGTAATACGAAACGCCGTGCTGGATCCCAACGGCCTCGTATCACTAGCAGTCGAGATGACTGTTATCTTATCCGCATGGCTGTAACGGATCGTGCAGCCACGTCTCGATCCCTGAGTCAACAGATGGGGACGTTTGCAAGACAACAGCCATCTGCACGAACAGTTTGACGACGTTTGCAGCGGCATGGACTATGGCTGTGGTTACCCTTGACGCTGCATCACAGACAGGAGCGCCTGCGATGGTGTACTCAACGACTAACCTGGGTGCACGGATGGCAGAACGTCATTTTTTCAGATGAATCCAGGTTCTGTTTACAGCATCATGATGGTTGCATCCGTCTTTGGTGACATCGCGGTGAACGCACATTGGAAGCGTGTGTTCGTTATCGCCAAACTGGCGTATCACCCGGCGTGATGGTATGGGGTGCCATTGGTTACACGTTTCGGTCACCTCTTGTTCGCATTGACGGCACTTTGAACAGTGGACGTTACATTTCAGATGTGTTACGACCCGTGGCTCTACCCTTCATTCGATCCCTGCGTATCCCTACATTTCAGCAGGATAATGCACGACCGCATGTTGTAGGTCCTGTAGGGACCTTTCTGGATACAGAAAATGTTCGACTGCTGCCCTGGCAGCACAGTCTCCAGATCTCTCACCAATTGAAAACGTCTGATCAATGGTGGCCGAGCAACTGGCTCGTCACAGTGCGACAGTCACTACTCTAGATGAGCTGTGGTATCGTGTTTAAGCTGCATAGGCAGCTGTACCTGTACACGCCATCCAAGCTCTGTTTGACTCAATGCCCAGGCGTATCAAGGCTGTTATTACGGCCAGAGGTGGTTGTTGTTGGTACTGATTTCTCAGGATCTATGCACCCAAATTGCATGAAAATGTAATCACATGTCAGTTCTAGTATAATATAACTGTCCAATGAGTACACGTTTATGATCTGCATTTCTTCTTGATGTAGCAATTTTAATGGCCAATAGTGTAATTATGGGGCAATGTGTGCCAGTCCAAAAAATGAAAGCTTAGTGTGTGAATGTGTATTTGTGGACTTTAGTAATGTCAAATGGGATAAAATGTTAGAAGTCTTGAAAAAAAGCAGGAATTGACAGTAAATATCGAAGAAGAATATGGAACGTATACGGAAGTGAGAGTGCTGGTGTTTGTGGAACGATGAGAAGGGTAGCAGTGCAGATGCGAAAAGGTGACAGGCAAAATTTTGCATTATCAGCTGTTGTGGTTAACCTACATGTACAAGAGGCATTTTGAAAAGTCAGAGTAGGCTCTTTAATACACAACCAAAGAACAGATATTTTAAGATATGACAATGATACAGCTGCACTAGTGCAGAACATCTTAAAGCCATTTTAATTAAAATCGATAATATTGTAGGGGAGCAATGTAATCAATACATATGATAAATGTAAGCGTGGTTTCTCAGTATATGCCAGTTTTAATTCCGAACCCATGCCCATACCCCCATGGCAGTCATACACTGAAGAGCCAAAGAATCTGGTATAGGAATGCGTATTCAAATACAAAGATATGTAAACAGGCAGAATATGGGGCTGCGGTCGGCAACACCTTTATAGGACAACAAGTGTCTGGCGCAGTTGTTAGATCGGTTACTGCTTCTACAATAGCAGCTTATCAAGATTTTAGTGAGATTGAACCTTGTGTTATAGTCGGCGCACAGTATCTTCAAGAAAGCTAAGAAGTGGGGATTTTCCCGTGTGACCATTTCACGAGTGTACCGGGATTATCAGGAATTCGGTATAACATCAAATCTCCGGCATCGTTGCGGTCAGAAAAAGATCCTGAAAGAACGGAACCAACGATGACTGAAGAGAATCGATCAACGTGACGGAAGTGCAACCCTTCCGCAAATTGCTGCAGATTCGATACAGTTCCCCACAGTCGTTTAATGAACAAAGTAAGAGCATATGGACTATCAGACCAATTGTGTGATTGGATTGAAGAGTTCCTAGATAACAGAACGCAGCATGTTATTCTCAATGGAGAGAAGTCTTCCGAAGTAAGAGTGTTTTCAGGTGTGCCGCAGGGGAGTGTCATGGGACCGTTGCTATTCACAATATACATAAATGACCCTGTGGATGACATCGGAAGTTCACTGAGGCTTTTTGCAGATGATGCTGTGGTGTATCGAGAGGTTGTAACAATGAAAAATTGTATTGAAATGCAGGAGGATCTGCAGCGAATTGACGCATGGTGCAGGGAATGGCAATTGAATCTCAATGTGGACAAGTGTACTGTGCTGCGAATACATAGAAAGATAGATCCCTTATCTTTTAGCTACAAAATAGCAGGTCAGCAACTGGAAGCAGTTAATTCCATAAATTATCTGGGAGTACGCATTAGGAGTGATTTAAAATGGAATGATCATTTGATCGTCGGTAAAGCAGATGCCAGACTGAGATTCATTGGAAGAATTCTAAGGAAATGCAATCCGAAAACAAAGGAAGTGGGTTACAGTATGCTTGTTCGCCCACTGCTTGAATACTGCTCACCATTATGGGATCCATACCAGATAGGGTTGATAGAAAAGATAGAGAAGCTGCAACGGAGAGCAGCGCGCTTCGTTACAGGATCATTTAGTAATCGCGAAAGCGTTACGGAGATGATAGATAAACTCCAGTGGAAGACTCTGCAGGAGAGACGCTCAGTAGCTCGGTATGGGCTTTTGTTAAAGTTTCGAGAACATACCTTCACCGAAGAGTCAAGCAGTATATTGCTCCCTCCTACGTATATCTCGCGAAGGACCATGAAGATAAAATCAGAGAGATTAGAGCCCACACAGAAGCATACCGACAATCCTTCTTTCCACGAACAATACGAGACCGGAATAGAAGGGAGAACCGATAGAGGTACTCAGGGTACCCTCTACCACACACCGTCAGGTGGCTTGCGGAGTATGGATGTAGATGTAGATGTAGATTTCAGTGCTGGTCCATCAACAAGTGTCAGAGTGCGAACCGTTCAACGAATCATCATGGATATGGGCTTTCGGAGCCGAATGCCCAATCGTGTACCCTTGATGACCGAACGACACAAATCTTTACGCCTCGCCTAGGCCCGTCAACACTAACAATGGACTGTTGATGACTGGAAACATGTCGCCTGGCCAGACGAGTCTCGTTGCAAATTCTATCGAGCGGATGGGCGTGCACGGGCATGGAGACAACCTCATGCATCCATGGGCCCTGCATGTGAGCAGGGGCCTGTTCAAGCTGGCGGAGGCACTGTAATGGTGTGGTGCATGTGCGATGTGGGGCCCCTGATAGGCCTAGATACGATTCTGGCAGGTGACACGTACTTCAGCATCCTGTCTGATCAGCTGCATCCATTCTTGTCCTTTTTGCTGCAATGGAGCTGCATCCATTCTTGTCCACTTTGCTGCCATGGACAAATCCAGCAGGACAATGCGACACCCCACACGTGCAGAATTGCCAAAGAGTGGCTCCAGGTACACCTTTCTGAGTTTAAACACTTCCGCTGGCCACCAAACTCCCCAGATATGAACATTATTGAGCATATCTGGAATGCCTTGCAACGTACTGTTCAGAAGAGGTCTCCAACCGCTCGTACTCTTAACGGATTTATGAACAGCCCTGCAGGATTCATGGTGTGAGTTCCCTCCAGAACTGCTTCAGACATTAATTCAGTCCAGGGCACGTCGTTTTGCGACACGCTTGCGTGCTCGCGGGGGCCCTACACGATATTAGGCAGGTGTACCAATTCCTTTGGCTCTTCAGTGTATGTTATGATATGGTATGATAGCCCTGCTGCCCCCGCCAATGAAAAATATTTTCGGTTTGGAGCTGCAGGGGTTGGGGTTCGAAGAATGTGTATGAAAAACGAGCATTGCACCATTGGACCAATGGGAAGTCAGTGAAGGTGGATCTCAGCTTGCACGATCATTGCCGCTCCCATCATTTAAAAAATTTCTTAAAAAGATTTTCAGATTTTAACTACCTTTTCACCAGATGACGGTACATTGGACGTGAATGGTGGGGAGTGGCTACAGGGCAATGTTCAACGTTGCTATGTTATAAATAGAGTATGTTGCCTGAGGATGCAACGATAAGTAGTGCGAAACAGGTCGCAGATTTAATAAAAATCATTCATACAGGCAGTACGGAATTTTCTTTAGAAAAATGTCGAAGTTTGGCTGTGGTTGCCCGTCCTACAAAACAACAGATTACGGTACGCTGTTTCTCACTTACCAATAGCGTTATATTACACATCACCATGTTACACGCTGCAGTTCAGGGCTCTCTAGCGTCAACGAAGCAATTAAAGTTCACCGAGTAGCATGCCCAACATGTAATATCTCAGATTTTATTGAGAACTGAAAAAAAAATTCGGAGGCATTATTTTTCAGCACGCCCTCGTATTAACAGTTGCGGTGATTAATTTTGAAATAATAAATAGGTTAATTACTTCGTTCCAATTTTTTCGTTATCAATTGACTATCCTACAGGGTGTTACAAAAAGGTACGGCCAAACTTTCAGGAAACATTCCTCACACACAAAGAAAGAAAATATGTTATGTGAACATGTGTCTGGAAAAGCTTACTTTTCATGTTAGAGCTCATTTTATTACTTCAAATCACATTAATCATGGAATGGAAACACACAGCAACAGAACGTACCAGCGTGACTTCAAACACTTTGTTACAGGAAATGTTCAAAATGTCCTCCGTTAGCGAGGAAACATGCATCCACCCTCCATCGCATGGAATCCCTGATGCGCTGATGCAGCCCTGGAGAACGGCGTATTGTATCATAGCCGTCCACAATACGAGCACGAAGAGTCTATACATTTGGTACCGGGGTTGCGTAGACAAGAGCTTTCAAATGCCCTCATAAATGAAAGTAAAGAGGGTTGAGGTCAGGAGAGCGTAGAGCGCATGGAATTGGTCCGCCTGTACCAATCCATCGGTCACCGAATCTGTTGTTGAGAAGCGTACGAACACTTCGACTGAAATGTGCAGGAGCTCCATCGTGCATGAACCACGTGTTGTGTCGTACTTGTAAAGGCACATGTTCTAGCAGCATAGGTAGAGTATCCCGTATGAAATCATGATAAGGTGCTCCATTGAGCGTAGGTGGACGAAATTATAATGAGCTCTAACATGGAAATTAAGCGTTTCCGGACACATGTGCACATAACATCTTTTCTTTATTTGTGTGTGAGGAATGTTTCCTGAAAGTTTGGCCGTACCTTTTTGTAACACCCTGTATACACACACATCAAAAAAAGCTTTGTATCACCTCGGATTCGAGAGTTCCGGAACCTGTACAGAAATCTGGAATAGAGATCAACATAAACATCATTTCTACCCTTTTAATTGCTCATTAAAACCGCACAGTGCATGTTGTACCACCATACAGCGAGACCTTCAGAGGTGGTGGTCCAGACTGCTGTGCACACCGGTACCTCTAATACCCAGTAGCACGTCCTTTTGCATTGATGCGTGCCTGTATTCGTCGTGGCATACTGTCCACAAGTTTATCAAGGCACTGTTGATCCAGATTGTCCACTCCTCAACGGCGTTTCGGCGTATATCCCTCAGAGTGGTTGATGGGTCACGTCGTCCACTAAACAGCCCTTTCCAATCTATCCCAGGCATGTTCGATAGGGTTTATGTCTGGAGAACATGCTGGTCACTGTAGTCGAGCGATGTCGCTATCCTGGAGGAAGTCATTCACAAGATGTGCACTATGGGGGAGCGAATTGTCGTCCATGAAGACTAATGCCTCGCCAATATGCTGCCGATATGGTCGCACTATCGGTCGGAGGATGGAATTCACATGACGTACAGCCGTTACGGCGCCTTCCATGGCCACCAGCGGCGTACGTCGGCCCCACATAACGCCACCCCATAACAGCAGGGAACCTCCACCTTGCTGCACTCGCTGGACTGTGTGCCTAAGGCGTTCAGCCTGACCGGGTTGCCTCCAAACACGTTTCCGACGATTGTCTGGTTGATGGCAAATGCGACACTCATCAGTGAAGAGAACGTGATGCCAATCTTGAGTGTTATTTGGCCCATCTGTACCACGCTGCATCGTGTCGTGGTTGCAAAGATAGACCTCACCATGGATGTCGGGAGTGAAGTTGCGCATCATGCAGCCTATTGCCCACAGTTTGAGTCATAACAGGACGTCCTCTGGCTGCACGAAAATCATTATTCAAAAGGGCGGCGTTGCAATCAGGGTTCCTCCGAGCCATAATCCGCAGGTAATGGTAATCGACTGCAGCAGTAGCCCTTTGGCAGCCTGAGCGAGGCATGTCATCGACATTTCCTGTCTCTCTGTATCTCCTCCATGCCCCAACAACATCGCATTGGTTCAGTCCGCGACGCCTGGACACTTCCCTTATTGAGAGCCCTTCCTGGCACAAAGTAACAATGCGGACGCGATCGAACCGCAGTATTAACCGTCTAGGCATGGTTGAACTACAGACAACAAGAGCCGTGTACCTCCTTCGTGGTGGAATGACTGGAACTGATCGGCTGTCGGACCCCGTTAATCTAATAGGCGCTGCTCATGCATGGTTGTTTACATCTTTGGGCGGTTTTAGCGACATCTCTTAACAGTCAAAGGGACTATGTCTGTGATACAGTACCCACAGTCAACGTCTATCTTCAGGTGTTCTGGGAACCGGGGTGATGCAAAAGATTTTTTGATATATGTAATTACCGCTTCGTTGATCTCTGGTAGCGATTTTTTGATGTATAAAATTTGACTTGTGTTTTGTTGTGAGATGTGTGTAGTAAAACATCGAATTTGCATATTGCACGTTTTTATTTATAGACTGATATTTTTAACTACTGTTCATTGGAATTCACAAGGCAAATTATTGGTTGTGGAAGATAAAGGACAAGGAATATAAATCGGAAAATGGGTTTTTTGCTAGTGTGTATAACTTGGATAAGTACTTACGTGGATTACTATTGTAGGATCAGTACAGAAAGTATAGATGTTTCGTTTTCTGTGAAAAGGTATTCTGAAAATGGTTTCTCAATTTTTTTTATGTTGTAGCTTTTCTAAATTTCCGTGAAGAAATATATTTACGCATTTCTCCAGTGGAAGAGCGAATTATTAGGTTCAAATGGTTCTAAGCACTATGTGACTTAACATCTGAGGTCGTCAGTCCCCTAGACTTAGAACTACTTAAACCTAACTAACCTCTTATCACACACATCCATGGCCGAGGCAGGATTCTAACCTGTGACCGTAGCAGTCGCGCGGTTCCGTACTGAAGCGCCTAGATCCGCTCTGCCGCAGAGGCCGGCTAGAATTATTAGGTCCACAATGATTGACTGAAAATGTATGATGCAGGGACGGAAAAAAGAAATTCGAAGTTACTAACTTCAGTGTTGAATATCCCAAAATTTAAATACGGGAAGGCTTCAGAACGTTAAAACAAATAAAACTTCATCTCATCGACTCATATAATTTCCTTACCGTCAAGAAAAACTAAAATATTTGGCTAATATGTCACCGATATTTGCGGTCGTGGATGTGTACACTTCTTCACACCAAGCTGTTCAGTATGGTGCACATTAAATATAGGCACGGTAGTCGCTTTAGCCACGTACCAGTACCATCTGTAGCTGACTGCGTTTCAGTTGCTGCGCTACCTACATGTACATCTATACTCCGCAATTTGCCTTACGGTCTGTGGCGGAGGGCACTTTGTGTACCAGTGTCAGTTCCTGCTTTTCCTGCTCCAGTCGCGTATGGTTCGAGGGAAGAACAATTGCTGGTAAGCGTATATGTGAGTTCGAATCTCTTTGATTTTATCTGTATGGTATTTCGCGAGACATATGTAGGAGGAAGCAGTACACTGATCCGCCAGAACACTGCGACCACCAACAATGGTATGTCCACCTTTGGCACGGAGAACAGCGGAGATGCGCCGTGGCATGGAAGCAAATGAGACCTTGGTAGGTCGCTGAAGGGAGCTGGCACCACACCCACGCACGCAAGTCACCCTAATTACCATGAAGTCCGGGGAGGGGGACGATGAGCTGCGTTCGGGTTCAGATCTGGCGAGTTGGGAGACCAGTCCATCAATTTGAACTCGCCACCGTGTTCCTCGAAACTCTACATCACACTCCTGGTCTTTTGACATAGCACATTATTTTGTTGAAAAATGCCTCTGACGTCGGGAAACATGATCCCTCAAAGGCGTGTACGTGGTCTGGAACCGGTGTACGATATGCCTTTTACCGTCACGATGCCTTGCACGAGCTCCACTGGAACCACGGATGCCCACGTGAATGTTCACCACAGCATAATGGAGCCGCCGCCAGCTTGTCTCGGTCCCACAGTACGGGTGTCAAGGAGCTGTTCCCTTAGTACAGGGTTATTACAAATGATTGAAGCGATTTCACAGCTCTACAATAACTTTATTATTTGAGATATTTTCACAACGCTTTGCACACACATACAAAAACTCAAAAAGTTTTTTTAGGCGTTCACAAATGTTCGATATGTGCCCCTTTAGTGATTCGGCAGACATCAAGCCGATAATCAAGTTCCTCCCACACTCGGCGCAGCATGTCCCCATCAATGAGTTCGAAAGCATCGTTGATGCGAGCTCGCAGTTCTGGCACGTTTCTTGGTAGAGGAGGTTTAAACACTGAATCTTTCACATAACCCCACAGAAAGAAATCGCATGGGGTTAAGTCGGAAGAGCGTGGAGGCCATGACATGAATTCCTGACCATGATCTCCACCACGACCGATCCAAGAAATCGCATGGGGTTAAGTCGGAAGAGCGTGGAGGCCATGACATGAATTCCTGACCATGATCTCCACCACGACCGATCCAAGAAATCGCATGGGGTTAAGTCGGGAGAGCGTGGAGGCCATGACATGAACTGCTGATCATGATCTCCACCACAACCGATCCATCGGTTTTCCAATCTCCTGTTTAAGAAATGCGGAACATCATCACGGAAGTGCGGTGGAGCACCATCCTGTTGAAAGATGAAGTCGGCGCTGTCGGTCTCCAGTTGTGGCATGAGCCAATTTTCCAGTATGTCCAGATACACGTGTTCAACCGTTTCTTCGCTCACTGCAGGCCGACCCGTTGATTTCCCCTTACAGAGGCATCCAGAAGCTTTAAACTGCGCATACAATCGCCGAATGGAGTTAGCAGTTGGTGGATATTTGTTCAACTTCGTCCTGAAGTGTCGTTGCGCTGTTATGACTGACTGATGTGCATTTCAAGCACGACATACGCTTTCTCGGCTCCTGTCGCCATTTTGTCTCACTGCGCTCTCGAGCGCTCTGGCGGCAGAAACCTGAAGTGCGGCTTCAGCCGAACAAAACTTTATGAGTTTTTCTACGTATCTGTAGTGTGTCGTGACCATATGTCAATGAATGGAGCTACAGTGAATTTATGAAATCGCTTCAATCATTTGTAATAGCCCTGTACAGTTGTCAATGAGCTGTTCCCAAGTGTAATGGTACTTTGACTTCCGAAAAGTTATAATTTACGATCGCGCACGCAGAAGAGCGCTGCGCCAGCGATCGATTTTATAAATAATTTTCTTCTTTTTTTTTACTTTTGCGTAGGTTTTTGTTTTTAAGAACTAATGGAGGACTCTCTCTCTCTCTCTCTTGTCTTGATACGAAAGACGTGTATTTTTCGGCGATGGTTGAATGTGCTTTGGGTGAAAATTAAAATTACATTACAAAGAAAAAAAAGAGCTAACAAATAAAATAAATAAAATGTAAAAAAAATTTGTACTGTTACCTTTTATTATCTTCTCCTCATTAGCTATTGAAACAACCTCGCTTTGTAATGTAATTTTAATTTTCACCCAAAGCACATTCACCCATCGCCGAAAAACACACGTCTTTCGTATCAAGACAAGAGAGAGAGAGAGAGAGAGAGAGAGAGAGAGAGAGAGAGAGAGAGAGAGTCCTCCATTAGTTCTTAAAAACAAAAACCTACGCAAAAGTAAAAAAAAAAGAACAAAATTATTTATAAAATCGGTCGCTGGCGCAGCGCTCTTCTGCGTGCGCGATCGTAAATTATAACTTTGCGGAAGTCAAAGTACCATTACACCAGGGCCGGCCAGGATGGCCGAACGGTTCTAGGCGCTACAGTCTGGAACCGCGCGACTGCTACGGTCGCAGGTTCGAATCCTGCCTCGGGCATGGATGTGTGTGATGTCCTTAGGTTAGTTAGGTTTAAGTAGTTCTAAGTTCTAGGGGACTGATGACCTCAGAAGTTAAGTCCCATAGTGCTCAGAGCCATTTGAACCATTTTGTTCCCCAGGAAGACGGCAGATTCGCGCTTTTCCGTCGGCATCATAGAGAAGGTATCTGGACTCATCTGATCATGCAGCACTCTGTCACTGCGTCAACGTCGAGTGCCGATGGTGACGTGCCTATTTCAGTCGTAGTTGCTGATGTTGTGGTAACACTGGCACATATATGGGTCGTCGGCTAGGGAGACCCATCGTTAGGAGTGTTCGGACGCACTTTTACTTCCCCCAGCATTAAAGTCTATGTTAGTTCCACCACAGTTCGCCGCTTGTCCTGTTGTACCAGTCTGCCCAGCCTACGACGTCCGACATGTCTAATGCTGAAGACACTCACCACACCTCTCCTCGAACACCCGACAAGTCGTGCAATTTCCGAAATGCTAGTGCTTAACATCCGGCCATCACAATCTGCCCCTTGTTCAAACTCAGATAGATCGCTCCTTCCCCATTCTACACACGGACAGCACGCTCACTAATACTACATGCACCGTGCGTGTGTCTGACTGGCAGTCATTCCTAGCCAGGTGACGCTGCTATCGCCTGGACGGATTAATATCGATAGTAGGTCGATGGTCATAATGCTTTGCCTGATCAATAAATAGTCGTTGATTCTTCTAGGAACATAACACTCTCGGAACATTAACAGTAGACGGTATTGTGCTGCAAACCGCCGTTCTTGATGTGTCTACCACTGGATTTAGGATGAGCATCTCGCGCTCAGTAATTGGACATGTAACGAAACGTGTTGCTCTTTTTTGGATCTTTTCTATTTCCTCTATGAATCATATCTGGTGCCAGTCATAGTAACGAGCAATATTCAAGTACTGGTCGAACGAGTGTACTTTATGTTCAAAAAATGTTAAATGTGTGTGAAATCTTATGGGACTTAACTGCTACGGTCATCAGTCCCTACCTACATTATCCTAAGGACAAACACACACACCCATGCCCATGGGAAGACTGGAACCTCCGCCGGGACCAGCCGCACAGTGTACTTTATGCTACTTCCTTTGTCGATGGACTGCATTTCCTGGGGATTCTCCAGTGAATCTTAGTCAGGCGTCTCCCTGACCTGCGATTAATTTTATGTGGTCGTTTCTCTTCAAACCGCACCGTAAGCGTACTCCTAAGAGCTAACTGCTTCCAGTGATTGTCCTGCAATTTTGTAAACATACAATAAAAGGTTTTTTCCTGTCTGTGTATTTGAAAACTGCTGCATACGTTCATGCTGAGGGGCAACTGTCAGTTCCTGCACCAAGTGTCGATACTCTACAGGTCTTCCTGCATTTCGCTACAGTTTTCCAGCGTTGTGAATTCTCTATATACAACAGCATCATCCGCGGAAAGCCTCATGGAACTTTCGACGTTATTTAGTTGGTCCTTTACATATATTTGAAAAGTAATGGTTCCTTATCACTCCCTTGGGGCACCCCCGAAATTACTTGTATGTCTGAAGACTTCCCTCCGTTCAGAAGGACATGCTGTGATCTGTTTGTTAGAAACTCTTCAGTCTTATAGTGCTCGTACTACGTTCATTAGGCGGCAGTGCGGATGTATACCCAATGTGTATCGGAAATCAAGTCACACAGTATCTGTCTGAGCGCCTCTATCTAGTGCTTGCTGTGTCTTGTGGACGAACAGAGCGAGCCGGGTTTCACACGATCGTCGTTTTCGGAACCCATGGTGATCCCTGCAGAAGAGATATTTGGTCTTGAGAAATGGCGTAATACGCGAGCATAAAACATGTTACAAAACTGTACAACACACTGACGTCAGATATAAATGCCTATAGTTTTGTGCGCCTTTTTAACGAACCTTCCTGAAAACGAGAATGACCTGTACTTTTTTCCCATTATCAGCTACGTCACGCTCCTCTAGAGACGTAAGATAGACTACTTCTAGAAGAGGGGGAAGCCCTTTATACTCTATGTAGAATCGTCAGGTCCAGTGGCATTTCCCCTGTTGACCGACGACAGTTGCTGGTCACTTACTTCGATATCTGCCATTTTCTCGTTCGTGCGACAAGTTAAAGGAAGAACTACAGTGCGATCTTCCTCTGTGAAACAGTTTTTCAAAAAGAAATATAGTATTTTGATCGTTTCTGTGTCACCCTCTATTTCAGTACCATTATGGTGACAGAGTGTCTGGACAGATGGCTTCAATCCGTTTACGATTTAACGTAAGACTGAAACTTCCTGCATCAACTTATATATGGCGTATCAAAAAGAACCGTCCGATTTTAAAAAATCATGACTATTACTTTATTTGAAATATGTGCGTGAACAACGTACTATTGGAAAGAGCACACTCGGGCGAGTTTTACATAGTTCCAGCTAGGTAGCAGCAGTGTATGCACACTTCAATTCTAGCAAAAATGGTGTCGGAACAAAAGAAAGCGTTTTGAGTTCTGCGTTTTGCGCAGCGCCGGTCAGTAATAACTGTTCAGCGCGACTTCCGTACTAGATATGGTATGGATACTCCTACAGCACAGAGCATTAGACGATGGAATGAACAGTTCCGAGGAACAGGTTGTTTGTGTAAAAGCAAATCGCCGGGCCGTTCCGAGTGTCTGACACAGACGTCGAACGCATCCTCCATAGTTTCACAAGGAGCTCGACAGCTCAACATGCCCCCGATGTCCGTCTGGCGTGTGTCGCGTCGACGTTTGCACTTGAAACCATACAGCATTCAGCTACTGCAAGTTCTTCGTGAAGGTGACTAACAATGCGTGGAGTTCTATAAGTTCGTTCTTGGAAAGATTGAGGATGACAGTTTTCTTCCACGCTTAGTATTCAGTGACGAGGCAACATTCCATTTAAGTGGAAGGATGAACCGTCAAATTGTGAGGATTTGGGGTACGAAACAACATGAGAGGGACTCTCCAAAATTTAATGTTTTTTGCAGTTTCACGGAAAAAGTATATGGACCATTTTTCTTTGCCGAGAAGACTGTAACAGGAAGCACATATCTCCATATGCTTGGGAGCCTTCTTTTCCAACTGTTGGAGACTGAATCGAACGACTTCATTTACCGACAGGATGAGGTACCGCCTCACTGGCACCTGGAAGTGCGGGAATTTTTAAATCAAAGGATTACTCAACGGTGGATCGGTCGCAATGGACAAAATGATTCACCCTTACATTACTGGCCTCCAAGGTCAACGGACTTGACTGTATGTGATTATTACTTTTGGGGGTTTATAAAAGACTGTTTATGTGCGTCCGTTACCAACAACAATGAATGAACTGAGCCATCGCATAACAGCAACTGTGGAAGCTGTAATTCAAGACATGCTCGCTGCAGCGTGGGAACAATTTGAATACCGCATAGACATATGCCGTGCATCTCAAGGGGGGGAATATTGAACACCTATGAAAAGGTATGAAAAAAAAAGCTTTTTCAGCTTTCCGTTCATCAAAAAACAAAATTCAATGTATATGTTTATTAGTTTCGGAATTATAAACTTGCCAAATCGGCTGATTCTTTTGATGCACCCTGTCCTTCCCGCGCAAAAATTGGCAACCGCCTGAGGATTGAATACCGTGTCTCCATATAGACTCTCTAAAGAAGGGAAGCTGTGTTTCTGTTAGGCTGAGATTTGGAGCCAGCTTAGCGTGTGCGAAAACGAAATGTGGAAATGAGCCTTATAACCACATTCCAGCTGGCCAGAAACAAGAGCAACCGCCGCATTGATAGTCCGCCGCGCGTATTGGATCCGAGTGAGGCTCAATGACTGGTGGCTCTCACTGATAGCTGAAAATTCCGAATGGTATGTGCAGCAATAATAGTTAAACCTTGATCTCTCTTGTGGCTGAGGAAGACCGACGTCCGATCCTCCTGTCTACATACACAACGTTCTATTTATCGTTGCAGCTCAATGTGCATTTGCTTTTTTGAGCTGCTCAGAAAAGTGCACTTGTTAGCGACATCTGAACGACTTCACTGCTTACATCAGAATGCTAAACCCTGTGTAGACCTAAGTTGTATTCCCTCTTATTCCACCGGTCTCCGGTAAAGCGGCACGGCTCGGAGTTTCCGTACATAGCCAGTTGTATTCCAAGCACCATTAATCTCCTGCTACTTTTGCTGTTGTTACTTTGCAGTGATAGATTTCCTGTTCAGCAATGTTTCTTTCATTCTTTACTAACTCGAAGAAGAATACATCTACATATCTTAGTGGATAGAATACAGAAGTAAGAAGTTAGATTACTTTACAAACATGTGAACGTCGACCAAATCGTGTTGTGCTCGCAGCGACTTCGCATTACAAAATGTTTTCCGTCCCAGAGGATGTGCTATTAATGTCTTCTCCTTTAAGTTGCTTGTTTTATTCCTAATGGCACTGATCAGGAAATTTCCAGATAGTCATCATCAGACACTAAGGTAACCCCTTGTTGATGTAGCCATCCTTCTTCATCCCTCGCCATCTGTACCATTTGACTGTAGTTGCTGCAGTTCGTTGCACTGATAACATTTTGTAATCTGGCTGTCCTGGACCTGAACTCACGATTTTCTCCCATGATTTTTTTCTACCATGATGCTTTCCATTTAGCTGTTATGTCGAATAAGAGGCCAAATTACTCTAAGTTTTTCACTTCTGTACCATGTTAGTCAATGCCCTTTTCTTTTTTATTTTAGTATTACTTTAGCGCTCGCTGCTTCGCTCGCGTAGACTATATGGCCTGTAGGGGCTTTTTTGTTTTTATTTAATCGAATTTTTATGTTGTTCACGAATTTCGACGCGTTCAAAGCTTTTCATGCTAATTAAGGCCAATAAGCATGGTCTTTTCCGAATGTACTTCTGACCAAAAAGTGATTCTGGTAGCTAGAGGCCAAAGTTCTTGTTAATCATGCCATTTGGGTTCCTGTGGATATATTTCCATAGAACTTTCACCCCCTAACAGATATCTCTTTACATCTAACCGAGAAATGAAATACTATTTTTCATAAATTTAGCTTTAAAATTTTTTTGTGTAACGAAATAGATTCTTAAAGATTTTCATCCCCTGTTGCACTCCCTTAGGGGTTGCATTTCCAGAAAACAGTGAAACAGGTATTTTTTTATTTGCGACCGAGAACTCAAATACCAGTGTTCAGAAATGTAGCTTTAAAAATACTTTAGTAGTTCCTTAATAATGACATATTTTCTAAAACAGCTTTCGCCCACTGTTTCATCCCCATGGGGTTAAATTTCCAAAAATGCTGAAACACGTATTTCTTTATTTCTGAGCGAGAAACCAAATACGAATTTTCGTAGGTATAGCTTCAAAATTGCCTTAATAGCGGGATTTTTTTAAAAAAAACTTCACCTATTTCACCCCATTAGGGTTGGAATTTCGAAAAATCCCTTCTTAAACTACGCCTACAGTATAAGATACACAACACCTCCTAATTTCAAGTCTGTATCTGGTAGTCGGGACATTGCCTTTTATATATAGAGATTTGTTCACAAGATTTTATTTCAGTCTAAGATATGTTTGTGCCTGTTCTCCAAGCCCACGTCTCTATTGTTTCAAAGTTTTTCTTTTCTTGTCTCGCCACAGTCCATGCCATGCCATATAAAATGGTTCATGTTTACATTCATTCTCCTACCGCTAACGCAATCACGAATGATGCACGCCATTAATTATTGTTATTTGAGGGTTTAATTGTATTCCGAAACGATTTTTTATTTTCATGTGAGGCAAACGAGCGTCACGGATGTCTAGAGTTCGTCTGCAGCATAATATTAACTGGTCGCGTTTTATTAGTCTCAGTAGGCTATAATGTGGACGTAAAATTTGTTTTGCGTGCGAATGTGTCCTTTGTTAAGCCTGTAACGTTTTTTATAATTACTGAAATACTTAAATGACTGCCTGAACTAGGAATGCATACAAGAATGGAGTTATCGTGTAGCGTGCTGTAACTGCACGTGGTGTGCTCACTCTGTGTTATTGTCAGCAAAACTTTATACGAACTGATTGGGCAATGCAACTCGCAATACAAATAAAGTAATACAGTCACTGCAAAATACATTCAGCCCCATAGGTACTGAATCCTCTGGCCCTGTTCAAAACTGATAACTTTGGTCCCTGTGCACCTAACAAATAAGTGAAATTGTTTTACCTCCAAAGCAGCAACGGTGGATCGTGTTACATTGTTCCCCCATAAAGAAGAATAAAGTATACTAGCTACAGGCTCAGCGGCATGCAGTGCTGGCCGTAATACTTTGAAATATACACTGAATCCTTTTAACCGATAAATGAAAACATTTAAGAAAAATTTAATGCCTTTGGAAACACATATGACGTGGACAGGCAGGCGGTAGTGATTTGGGCGAATTACTAACACTGACACTTTCAAAAGTGAAGTTGCATTCGAAGTTAAGTTTGGCTTTTCAAAACATCTGACAATAGAAGTCAGATTACTCAGAAAAATACATTCTTTTTTACTTAATGAAAACCTTTTTTTTTTTGCTGACGTAGTCACAAACACTGAGATACGCACAGCAAATATTATCTAACATCACTAAAAAGCATAACGATAAATCATCAAATTACGTATAACTGTGTTAACAAATCTTAGGAACATTACAAACGGGAAATATCTCACTAGCCTATACATCAAATCAGTTTACCTACATCCTGGGGCTACTCAGCATAGAACTGACTGTTGCCAGTTATCAGCCAACTCATTTACACTAACGCGCTGGCAAAAGGGAAGTAATAAAAAATTAACTTCTTTACCTTAACTGCGAGAAGACTTCTGCATCCACATTTGTGTTTCCAATAATACATGTACTCGTGAAGCTTCTTTGTAATATCAAGCCAGTAATCCTTTCGTGTCACAGTTAAATTCACATTTCATCATTTCACTTTACATTCCATTATAAAATCATTCATTCATAATTTTAACTACGTATTTCACGTGCTTTGTAACACAAAATACTGGTATGAGAAAATTCCTACATCACAATGTAACTCTTGGTGGCTTTACAAAGCACACCACAAAACCTGCCTACTGCATCTTCTTTCGCTCACACACTGATACACACCCCGCACTCTCTTACTCTAACACTACGATCTCAGATCAGAAGCAGTACCTGTCGTACCTTTGGCTCTGCAGGCGTGCAAAGTCAGCGATCTGGTTTATGGAGCCCCTCACAGACAAACATCGTTCACAATACAATAGTTTCATTTTAGTTTACATTAGTATCATTACAATATTCGGGTGCCATATATAACAGTACCCCAGTAGACTCCTTTCAAGCCTATGTAACTTTGCACTAAGGTGCGACTTAAAAACTTATGTATACTATGAACTGTCAAAACCAACTAACTGTTGTCTAGTGTATAGTTTCGTTGTTAACACTAATTATCTGTTGACTGTTCTTGGTACTGTTGTACTGGAAGAAATCAGTTAACTCCATTGAGCAATCTGTAGCTTTCATGAAAATATATAATCATATTAATTACGAAAAGAGGGCTGCATTCTTTAATATCACCATGAAAAAAGATCCAAATCGCAATATATGTACTGATGTGCAAATTAGCTGCCTTTCCTCGAACGTGGTTGAATGTGTTCGCGAGTAGTAATTCAAGAGGAAGAAACATTATAACCCTCCACAGCCATAGCTTAAAATGCTCCAGATGAATGTGTTGAATTTTTTCTTGTTTTTTATATTAACGTGGTAGGTTGTTGATAAATTACTCGTATTTCTGAATGCTTGTTTAGTAAAGCATGTCGTTCAAACCAACATCAACTAAAGCGCATTTTCGGTCGCATAACATGAGTTTCGCATTCTCATTTCGAATACAAGTATGTAACATCATCATTAAGACCATGAGAAACATTACATTGTATTGTTTAAAGCAATATTTGAGTTGATGACAGAATGAAAACAGATAATAATAATAAAATATTTTTACAACAACAGAGAGAACCAGGGCGTCGGAGTTACTTGCTTGGAGCAGATGAGAACTTGCCGAAAAAAAGATAGATCACGATGAAGAAAGATTGGGGAAGAGAAGGGAGGATATAGATACGTCCTCGCACGATTATTTGCGTTTACAAGCTTAAGAATCATATGGTAGATTTACCAAGAGTATATAAGGCGTTTTGTCTCGTGAGCCTACCGAGACGAAGTCTGAATCATCTGTGAAAGGACGCAGGAAGGATTTTCTTGCGCCAGAGGTAGTTGCAGCTTCAGACAGACACCAACTGAGCATGAAAGGTTCTCTTTATTATGTTCAATGCAGTAGAGACATTAGGTCTCAGTACTGATGAATTTTTAAAAAACAAGCAGTCATTTCAGCGAATTCGAACGTACGGTTCCTAAAGGACAGAGCTGAGGCGATAAAAACAAATTTTCAGGGCCATATTCCCGATAATGTAGCTGTGCACTGGGATGGCAAATTATTACCTGGCTTGCACGTAAGAAACTCTAAGGGAAACAAACTGAAGCTTTAATACTACTTGTAAAGACAAAGAACATCTTCTCGTTGTGCCGAAACGAGACAATTCATCAAAAAAGAGGAGACTGTAGCTGTTTTAAAAGCAATACAAAGGATGTGCTGCAACGTAACGGCTTTCAGCAGAGTTCGTTTTAATGGAGCCTGTGTGACCTTGGAACAGCAGTTAGAAAGAGAGTCGTTATCGCTGGCATGTTACCATCATTTTTACGAACTATTTATGAAAAGCATGTTTGAAGAGAAAATTCGTTAAGCCATCAGCAACCCGGATCTCACTCTCTTTTGAGAAAGTTTAAATGGATTTGAAAATTGTTAATATAGAATGATTGTATTACGTTGAGTTTTTGGATCAGATGATTCAAGTATTAACGAACCTGTTAACTTTTATTGGACTGAACTATTGACAGATAGGATTATCGCAAGCTTATCGAATTGTCTTTAATATTTTTGGTTAGAGACCAACAACATGAAGACGAAAAGCAGGCCTATCGATGCTACATATCAAGCTCTCTGGGTGATAGTGACTATTTGAACATATTTTTACTACAGCCTCAGTTTGAAATCACAGAGTAAATATCTCTAGAGTGAGCATTGCGTTCTGCGCATGTTGTCAACATTAAACCAGGATTGTCACGTGATCTCGGGACTTCTCTGTGCCCGTGTGCTTTCTGCAGCGTTTGAAGTTTATAATACCAAGAGTTTTTGTCGTGTTTCACCGTTTGTTGATAGTGTAATAGCGATGGTGAATT
Source organism: Schistocerca americana (assembly GCF_021461395.2). Lineage (NCBI taxonomy): Eukaryota > Metazoa > Arthropoda > Insecta > Orthoptera > Acrididae > Schistocerca > Schistocerca americana. Next base: position 316,965,765 of record NC_060124.1, read on the forward strand.
ACGTTGTTGCTACGGATGCAAAGAAAAATATGTGAAAGGAGGGATAGTAACTTTTCATGGGTACATTCCATATAGCTCTAATTATAGTTTTCATTTTAGTAAGAGACACTGTATACGTTTAAAAATTTCGAGACGCATTATAATTAAGACTTGATTCTGTAGACCTATTTTTCTACGATTTTATGACTATATAATAGATATTACGGCTCGTACAAAAGCTTACAAACAATCGCTTCCTCTCGTAAATTTGCTAGTGGAACAGGAAAGGGAAAGGTTAGTTGTTTCAGTAAATACTATCCTCCATGCATTTATCAGTGACTTGTCAATTATGTATATAGATTACTCCGTCTACTATTTATTTAATGAACTGGGAGCAAGTACTTAAAATGCGTTAAATAAATACCTCAAAGTGCCACCAGTAAGAAAAATTGTGCTTTAGGTCGCAAAAATGAGAAAATAAATACGCAGAAATACAAGAAAAAAGGACGAATTAGCAGGGATATAATCGCTAATGTGTGGTAAATTCGGTGTTTTTCGGACACTTGCGAAAGTACTAACGTACTGTCAAGTCGTTTTGCAAGACTATCACTGCAAAAATGTACTCTGTAATACTATAAAGTGCGGTATCATACCAAAAACTACCAAAAATCGAGCGCATCTGAACTATGACACCTATCGCAAAGAAGCTGAATGTAATATCACTTGCCCTTAAAAGTTACGTAGCTGGTTTATTCCCGGTATCAAATGGATACTGTTAAAATGTCTGCGCAACATATACAAATAATCCACGACACGTACGAAAAGAATCCGTCTGTACTAGGGATGTAGTGACATTCTAAATACACGGGGCGCTGTACGAACAAACACACGACGTCCCGAGATCACGTGACCAGGCCGGCAATGTATGATGACAACACAAAATCTGTTCTGCGCATGTGAGTGCTCACTCCAGAGATATTTACTCTATGTTTGAAATAAGCACAAAGAACAAACGAGTACTGCATGATGTTTCTTTCTTTATTGCGATATCCTGTATGAAATCCAAGTATAAATGCGTATCGGCATCAAAAGTCCAAATCAATCGTACTTTCTAAAACAGGTGACGTACGAAGAAATTCATAATTCAACTCCCAAAGCAGCTTTGAATAAGTTCCCTCAACGCTAGTTGTATATGCCTGATGAAATTTTTGGGTTAGCGCTTGGTGACTGAGTTGCTGTCCAAATCAAAATATGAGTGGCTTACAACATAGAACGTCAGGAATTCATTAAAAACGGAGTGTCCTAAATAATATATATATATTGTTATACGTTCCAATAAAAATTAGTGTTTTATGTTCATGTTTATAGTTCGTATAGCCGCGTCACTCGCTCAGTTACAATTTAGGCGCCAATTTACATCAGCATGCAGAACTTCGAAGTCGAATTAGTATCGGTTCCCGTAGCTTTACGAAGCCGTACAGTCCTTATACCAACTATTGATATGTTTGTTTCATAAAAAGTGTTTCTAACTTCATTAAATACTGGATGTTCCCGATACGGGAAAAAATTTCCAGGAGCGATGTAGGACAACAAATGTATACATGTGATATAAGCAATCATTGTACAGAAGCGACTGAGTCGAAACTTAAAACTGCGGTATTCGTGTATATAGACTACCATGTACTCCTTTCTGAGGATACTCATTGCCAAATGCCTCTAAAATAGTGACTTCTTTTTTCGTTACAGGTCGAGCAGGCACGAAATTCTCCAACGCCGCAACGTTGTGCGTCGGAAATTCGTATGGTGAGCATGTTAGGTAATATATTTTTTTCTTGCGAGACTTAATACTGTATGCGTACACTGTAATGTGTTTCATTGTCACATTCTTAATCCGTTATATTCGAGGCAGTTTAGTACTTATATTACAGATCTAACATCTTTAATAGGTAATTAATTGTATGTCGTTAGATACAGCCTCTCAGGTAAACCGCTTAAAATCCCACTGTTGGAATAAAATCAGGTCTGTAATTTATATAGCGGGTCCGTTATCTACATCTAAGTCGACGACGTCTTTGCAAATGACAAAATCACTTGAAAGGAAAGAAATTCAGTAACCCTTCTTTCGAGCAAGTTAAATATTTCCCTGTGATGCGTTCACTCATTGTTAGTACGTCCAACTCTTATCCTTGAATTAATCATCAGTGTAGTGCATCGGCATCCGCAGAAATTATGCCAGTGGAGAGGGAGGGGCAGGGCAAGACTCTGAAATTGTTATTTTTGACATAAATGCGTTGGTTAGTTTCGAGACATGTCATGCCGCAAGAAGTAACCCCCCCTTGCGGAAGCGTGTGGCTTAACGAATAGGTTTATATTACACAAACTACCAGAATCATTGCACATGCTTGTCGCTTGGTTTCGTCGCAACACTCAGATAAGACGGTCATTTACAAGTATTATTGGGAACAAAAAAAGAATTCGACCACATTTGTTGTTGTAATCCTTCGACTAGATGGGAGGGTTTTTCCTGAAGTTAGCTGGTACTTTCCAAAAGGAACACGTTATCCTCAAGCGTTCAAGCTCTACAACTTTTCATTTTCGTACTCATCCTTAGCCAACCATAACACCGCCTTCTTATCTTCATATGTTCTTGTAACAATTTTGTTCGATGTTTGTAATAAATATACCTCTCACTTATCTGTGGACAAATGTCTCCATTACTCAAACGATAAAAAGATGGGAGGTTGTTTATTAAATGGCTTCCACGAGGCAAAAAAAATTTGATTTTCAGTGTTTCCTGTAATTATTGATCAAAATTAAAAATTTAAAATGCTGCCATAATCCGCTCATTAAGATGTATAATCTTACGTTAAAGGTTTAACACAGTAAATCAAGTGTTACAGTTCGAAAGTGTGATACATGCCTTGAGGTAGTGTACCCCGCGGCATGTTCGGGGTGTTCAAAAAGTCTCTCCACACTGCAGTATGATTGTTAGCCGCGCGTGCCGTATGCCGCAGTGATTATACCGAAATGAAACTCAGTGACATACAAGTTATCAATTTATTGAATATTCATTTTTACTTACAAATTTTCACATTAAATGTAGAAAGTGTCCCCCCTGTTGTTGAATACACAATTCAATTCGTCTAATCATGTTTCCCTACAGAAGCTGTAACATTTCCTCTGTAACAGGAGCTGTGAAAGTGGATATTGCAGTTTTCATTTCATCGATGGACTTTGAACGGTTTTTATAGACAGTTGCTTTCGCTGCACCCCGGAAGAAAAAGTCAGGTGGTGTTCGTCTAATCATGTTTCCCAACAGAAGCAGTAACATTTCCTCTGTAACAGGAGCAGTGAAAGTGGATATTGCAGTTTTCATTTCATCGATGGATTTTGAACGGTTTTTATAGACAGTTGCTTTCGCTGCACCTCGGAAGAAAAAGTCAGGTGGTGTTATGTCAGGCGATCGTGGAGGCCAAAGTCCCTGTGAAATTACGCGATCACCAAAAACATCAGCAAGCAGTGACATTGAAACGCGAGCTATATGCGCGGTTGCACCATCTTGTTGAAAATAGCCGTTCAGTGTTTCACTTAACACAAGTTCTCCTATGAATGGGTTCAGAATATCACTGCAGTATCGTTGTGCATTTACTGTTTCGTTGAAAAATATGGGACCCACAATCCGACGTCTAGAAATTGCAATCCAGACTCCTCTTTTCATAGAATGAAGTGGCTCCTCACGAATACACAATGGATTTGCAGTACTCCCACATACGAGAATTTTGCGAGTTAATGTACCCGGATGAATGAGACCACGCCTCATCAGTAAAAAACGTTTCATTAAGAATATCCCATTTTGTTGAACGAAATTTTTGAACCATTGACAATAATGCTGTCTCTTGCCATGATCAGTATTTTTCAGTTCTTGCACGACTGTCACTTTGCATGGGAAAAGTTCTAATTTTTTCCTTACAGCTGTGTGGGCCGTTCCGACACTAACATCAATTATCTGGGCGAGTTTTCTTACTGGCTTGTTCGGACTCGTGGACGTTTTATCGGAAATATCAATTAGTTTATCCTCAGACAAAACGCTAGGACGACCACTTCTCGGTGCATCTGTCACTGAACCCGTACTTCGAAATTTGTTAATCAATCTCGCACAGTATCGCGATGTGGGAGTGTGGTCTCTGGGAAAACTGAATTAAATGTTTGACGAACTGAAACTGTGTATTTACCGCGAGGTTTGAACACTTGTTCGACTAAAAACACAAGTTGTTCAGTGGTTAGCATTTTAACAGTGACAAAAACGAAACGAACAAAGGAACTAAACTTAAACGTTCACGTCAACACGTAACGACACACACCAACTGCTGGCTGAGATAAACGAAACAGTGGAATGTTGGGAGAGTCCACTAGAAGGGAACAAGCGACCAAAAGTTTTCTGTTTGGCGGCGTTGCTGCAACGTGTTGCAATGTAGCGCGACTCCGATACGGGTATATAAGCCCCGAAATCCAGGCAAGAGATTAGCGTGGCGTTCGTGTCTTTCCGACGTGTGTGCGGTAGACGCGGAAAATTGAACTGTGGTGACATGATTACCAAATTCGTATAAACAGGACCAACTTGCTGTTATTCTTTTCTTGGCTGCCAAAGGACAGCCGGCCGAAGTGGCCGTGCGGTTAAAGGCGCTGCAGTCTGGAACCGCAAGACCGCTACGGTCGCAGGTTCGAATCCTGCCTCGGGCATGGATGTGTGTGATGTCCTTAGGTTAGTTAGGTTTAACTAGTTCTAAGATCTAGGGGACTAATGACCTCAGCAGTTGAGTCCCATAGTGCTCAGAGCCATTTGAACCATTTGCCAAAGGACAAACACCGGCAGACATACGTCCGAGAACGAGAAATGTGTATGGGGCAGCACTTCTGTCGAAAACTGTCATTGTGGAATGGTACAGCAAGTTCTTTGTTGCTTCCTCATGAGAACACACGTCCCGGTGCAATGTCGTAATGCAGTGAAGACGCTCAAGGACCCACGCTATTGTCCTTATCTCCCCCAGCGCGATTATCACGTCTTCGATCCCTCAAAGGACGTCTTGAAGGGTTGACGACTCCAATCGGACGAGGATGCGACAGTATCTTCAATCTTTGCGTTGGTGGGATGATTACCTCAGGGCGATTTTGCTTGACTGACATACCGAGTCCGGTGTGTACGGCCTCCGAACGGAAACTTACTGATCGCACCCTTTTAAATTATCCTGACTAAATTTATCGAGTGTTAGAGAGTGTGAGCATTTAGCTACTTCCAACAAACTTTACACATAATTTTAAACCTTTTCGGAACTTTTTCTGTCTTGCACCACCCGTAAAATAATTAATGGAAAACGTTTATCGCTTTGTTTCCGCTGTTTATGCAGTAAGATTCAGTATCCGGTGTGCCGTTTTTAATTACTTCTTTATTACTAATTCTATTCGGAACACATTTTGTAGACATCATCCACACATACCACTAAATGTATTGCAGAATTACGTCTTTTTACGACCTATATGACAGGAGGTATAGAGTCAGAAATACTGAGATGCGTGGGAAACTAGCTTTTCTTCAACCGGCGCGCAACCATTCTCATCCACGTTTTACATGCGAAAAGTCAAATGTTTAACACGTGAACTCATTTGTAAAGTAATTAGACTTTTGAAGTTGTTTCGTATAGTGGTGTTCGATTCTTCAAAGAATCAGGGGAGGGGAAGGGGTGCAGTGCATAGAAGTTTAAAGTGCCAGGATGCACCTCTTCAACCATAAAAAGCCCGCCCCCCCCCCACCCCAAAAAAATCACAAGCTTCGCTTTTAGAAAACTTGTGATAAAACTTAGAATATGAAATAATTTTTTTACAATATAGTGTTCTGAAATTCAGGCTTTTGAAATGTATTTTCGTATAATACAAATAATAAAACAGACAATAGGTGCGACCGACTGTCCCTGTAGCGATGTCACTTTGCTTCCTGCTTGCGCTCGGTACGTAGCGGCAATATGTACGGATCACAACTTCGGAACTAAGTTCAACTTATCTTGGGTATCCTGTACATACATACACACCCACACACACACACACACACACACACACACACACACCGTATCTCGCCCCTCTCCCTGCCCATCGCATATCGTTGGCCGCCCATTGTCTCGTTCGTTGGTGCCGTCACAGCAGCAAGTTATAGCTATGTTCCGATGTGATACAAATATACTATTTTAAATCTCCGGCGCCGACTTATTCCAGTGAGATAAAAAAAATCTATGGGAGGTGCCGTTCTGCCCGAAATTAATGCGAGGGTTTACTGATACTCCAGAATTAGTCACATTATCCGTCTCGCATTCAGTGTTTTTTACAGAGTCACGGTAGTACACAAAGCCAATCCAACCAGTTCGTCTTCCATTATTAAGTGTCTGTCCAATCTCATACCGCTTCTAAATATAACCGCCAAATATTTAAACGATATTAGCCACTACTCTTGTAATCGAATTCTTTCTCTTTTTATTTGATATTATGTGTTTATCCATTTACAAACCATTTACACTAACTGGAAATTATGGTCAAGTCTGTGTGCTTTTCCTGACGATCGTCCGACGGCGATACTTTCGCGTAGATAACAGCATCGTTAGCAGACAGTTTGATAGTGCCGCTGACCGTAAAGGATCGTGAGATTGTTGTGATGACGAAAATGTCGGGTGGACGGGGACGTGACGTCTTGCACCAAGTTGCAAGGACTATCTGATGCAGCGACCGGTGCCGCCTCTATCCAACAAAAGTTTTTGGAAATTTGTGGTATCTTATGGGACCAAACTGCTGAGGTCATCGATCCTTAAGCTTACACACTACTTAATCTGACTTAAACTAACACAACACAAACACCCCTGCTCGACGGAGGACTGGAAGCTCCGACGAGGGGGAGAGGGGGGTGGGGGGTGGGGGGGGCGCGGGCCGCGTGAACCGTAACAAGGCGCCCAAGACCGCACCGCTACCCCGCGCAGCATCTGTGCAACAACACTCACCGATGAGCATTATAAAATCACGCTTGCAAAAGTTTAATGCGGGGGACTAATGGCGCCGTTTGAGACGCGGATGAACAGTGGATGCATCGTTACATCCGGCAAACAAAGTTACGCGTAAAACTGGAATGCGCAATAGTCTTTAATTCCATAAAAAACAATTTTATTCCTGTGCGAAAATGAAGGCGACTTATTTTTGGGGGGACTCATAGACACGACAGTGATTAACTATTTAAAAACAGTGAATAGCTCTTTTTCCAATGTAAGCTGAAAAGAAATGACCAATTCATGAAAAAGTGCTCTTGCACAAAAAGTACACGTATCGGTTATTATTATTATTATTATTGCTGGCCTCCGAAAATCATCCTTTCAGTCAGTCTGTAATACCTGAAGATCGAGAAAACAGTCACCCACCCACTGACTCACACAGACACACACACATATATATATATATATATACATTCGGGTGGGTGACTGTTTTCGCGATCTTCAGGTATTACAGACTACCTGAAAGGATATATATATATATATATATATATATATATATATATATGCTACGCCACATTTTGGCCCGCGTTCCCGTTCCCTACTTTTCCTATTTTCATGCTTTCCAGGGGTACTTTTTTAACGAATGAAATGTTTACTTGTACGAGGGTCGGTCAAAAAGTAATGCCTCCCATTTTTTTTCTACTTAAAGAAATTAAGTTAAGTGAAAAATTTGAATTTGGCGCCATTCCTCAAACCTTCTTCTGCAATCCACTGCAGTAGTAACTTTCTGTGTCAACAGGTGGCAGCACAGCAGAAGTTTGTAAGATGGCCGACATCGATGTTCGTTTGAGACAGCGTTGTGTGATTGAATTCTTGAATGCAGAAGGTGAAACGCCCATACGCATTCATGAAAGACTGAAGAAGGTGTATGGTGTTGTGACACTGGATGTCAGCACTGTTAGACGATGGGTTTGTCGTTGTAAGGAAGCTGAAGGGCAAACACCGTTGACTGACGAAAAGCGGAGCGGCAGGCCGGTGAGTGCAGTGACTCCACACAACATTCAGCAAGTTGATGACATCATTCGTGGTGACCGTCGGGTGACTGCAGATGAAGTGTGTCGCATTATTTCTCTTAGTAAAGGCAGTGTGATCACGATTATTAAACAATTGGGGTACTCAAAAGTTTGTGCACGGTGGGTTCCAAGAATGTTAACCGATCAGAATAAAGAGGCAAGGAAAACAATAGCCTCCCAACACTTGCAGCGCTTCCGTTTGGAGGGAGATGAGTTTCTGAAAAAAATTGTGACCGGGGACGAAACATGGGTGCATTTTTTTGAACCCGAATCAAAGAGGCAGTCAATGGAGTGGCGTCACACAAGCTCGCCGAGGAAGAAAAAATTCAAAACTGTGCGATCGGCAGGGAAAGTTATGGCAACAGTTTTCTGGGATACAGAGGGTGTGATTCTGGTTGATTTTTTGGAGCAGGGATGCACAATAAATTCTGTTCAATACGTCACAACCCTCAACAAACTTAAAGCACGTCTTCAGCGAGTTCGCCCAACAAAATCAATGGCAGATGTTCTTCTTTTGCATGACAATGCAAGACCACACACCAGTCGTCACACCTCTGACGAGATTGTCAAAATTGGATGGGAAGTTTTGCCTCATCCCCCATACAGCCCTGACCTGGCACCATCAGACTTCCATCTGTTCGGGCCACTAAAAGAAGCTCATCGTGGGATTCATTTTGAAGATGAGGAGGCCGTCAAAACATCCGTGCGTCAATGGCTTAGGAAGCAGAGCTGTGATTTTTACCGTGCTGGGATACATGCCCTTGTTCAAAGATGGACCAAAACTGTAGAGATGGGCGGAGATTACATTGAAAAATGACAAAATGATCCTCAATGTTGTGGTTTTCAACCTATGTAATTGCATTTAAATTTCCTGACAATTAAACGTAGAAAAAAAAATAGGAGGCATTACTTTTTGACTGACCCTCGTACTTCAGAGTGTGCCGAAGGACCACAAACACTTGTTTTCTGATAGAATACCAATCTGTGAACCAAATGTATTGTCCTGAATGGGAATTATATTGAATAAATTACTGTGCCTTATCTTCTAGAAGCAGGCTACTTTTACAAGCGATTTCACAACATTTATTTCTTCTCTATTTTCCTCATCTGCAAACCGTCGTCGCCTGTTATATAAGCACGCGCCCCGCTTCTTTCGTTGCCCTGCATTTCTCAAAAACAGCTGTTTTTCGTTAGGTGTTACGTATCAATGAAATTTCCTTGTGTTGCAGTATTGCGTGCAGCTTCAAATAGAAATCAATAGTGTTAGTTTATTTGCTTTCTAAAGTCCTCCCTTTGCTTCCATTTTGAAGACTATCGCCATACAAAGATCGCAGTGAGGTCGGCCGTATAATTTGGCGAAGTCCCGTAAGATGTAGGCGTTGTTCCAAAGTACAGTTGCTCAGACCAATTCCTTTTTCCTCAGCAGCTGTGATTCGAAAGAAGCACCGGCCCACGCCAGCGTGCATCCGGTTATAAAAGCGCGTTGCACTACATAGCTCTCTGCCAAAGGATGCTCCTTTATTTCCACACAATAAGGTGGTAATTAGGAATAAGTAGATGGTAGGGGAACAGTCCTTCCTGGAACGGTAAAAAAATATTTTTCATCACCTTTTATGACACGACCCGAATGGATTAAAGAGGAGCGATGCTCACCAGCAGCGTCAAACAGAAGTGAATGTATAAGGGATGGCTTTTAGTTCGGTCATTATACGATTCTCTCTACATGGTGGCTGCACATTCAAAAATCTTACGCCTGCAGCTCTTAACTGATTCGCCGAAACTTACAGCGATAATTAATACGATCGTCAGGTATGAGTTCTAGTATAAATATCGTAGCAGATAGCGTGGGAACGTAAGGTAAAAAGGGCTATACTCTTTCCGTATCTTGTATTGAACGGCGCTACATAACAACTTAAGTGAATCTAAATATCACATAACTCTTTCACTAATTTTTGATAACTCTCCTTTCATGATATTCATATTTTTTAAATAATGTCGTGTTCGCTTTTGGCTGTAACTGTTTTATTGCGCTACTGGAATTTCGGTTTTTGTGTCATTTTCAAGCATCTTCAAAGACATAATACAATGAAGTAAGACAAACATAATATGAGGAAAACAGTATGTACAGTAAACGTGTAATTTTTTAACATTCATATACTTTCAAAGTTTGATTTTGCATTATGACATGGAAGTAGGTTAAAAGTAAAGTTCTCGTAGGGCTTTGCCACGGTTGATGGTAGTATAGTCAGTGATTCTTACGAATGACATAAATAAATTCGTAATTTACATGGAGGTTGAAGTCAGTCAACATGGGGTAGCGATAACGATAACTGCACGAATGTGCTTTATTTCTCATTGACACGTTATCAGTCTCTTCTTGGGTTAATTCAAATGGTTCAAATGGCTCTAAGCACTATGGAACTTAACATTTGTCTCTGCCTCGTGATGACTGGGTATTGTGTGCTGTCCTTAGGTTAGTTAGGTTTAAGTAGTTCTAAGTTCTAGGGGACTGGTGACCATAGATGTTAAGTCCCATAGTGCTCAGAGGCATTTGAGCCACTTAACATTTGAGGTCATCAGTCCCCTAGACTTAGAACTACTGAAACCTAACTAACCTAAGGACATCACACACATGCATACCCTAGGCAGGATTCGAACCTGCGACCGCAACAGTAACGCGGTTCCGGACTGAAGCGCCTAGAACCGCTCGGCCACAGCGGCCGGCTCTTGGTTGGTCATCATCGGACTTTTTGCCAATATAATTGTTCATAAAAGTTGAAATACTTTTAACAAGCGACATATCCGACCACTATTGCTTCTAATCCGGCGACGTGTGCTCAAGATACAAAGATGTTTCAACCGAATTTTACAAAAAAATGGCGACGATCGTATGTATTCCTCTCAACCGTGAGTCTCTTCTCTATCCTGTATCAGTTTGTTAAATTTTATTTCATATTCAAAGGGGGGAGTACTGACTGTTGGATGGTGGCTGCAAGGTTATCATTCAAAGCTGCGGATTCTGGGACATCCCGTCTTAACTGTGGTGTTGCAGCAGGAGGGCTTTGCTCAAGTTTGGTGGCATTTTTGGGGGTGTCCAGGTCATGCTCAAAACATTCGAAAGTTGCGGTTTCCGAGAATTAATCGCTGACGTGTGTCCACTTGAGATGCAGCAAGTATCTATTCAGCATGGACGTCAAGATGAATCCTGCATTTCCTTTCCCATGAAACGTGAGAAATTTCGCATCAACTCTGCTGTATATCTGTTCGTTCAATCAACCGTGTTGCCTTCCTTTCAAGACACTGTGTTTGCCTCGCCATCCAATAGCAAAAGACTGTTCAAACACTTACAGCCATAGAAATTGTTTATGCATATTTGAACGCCTCATCAGCGAAACTTTTTCAGCGTTCCCCACTACTTTGATGCTGCGAGGTAATTTAGTTCGGTCACACTGCCTGCAAGCATTGCCGTCGCTCCTCCAGTGGTCTTTGGGTTGAGAAAGGAGAATGTTGACTTCTTATCATCTCGCTTCCTGGCTATACTTCCCGGGTGCCATCCCTTGCTGGTGGTGCAGAGGGCCAGTTTAGAAAGTCCCCTTGTTAGATCGTTTTCGCCGGACACCGATAGCTTTCGTTTGGAAGAAAAAAGGACCAGAATTTAGTGACGGACGAAGAATTTGCCTTTACGAACGACAGGGCGATAGGATACAATCTATTACCTATAAGGGGTTCCTGCACAAAATAGGATCGCCAGTAAGAGAGCAGCTGCTGGTGGTACAATACTTGACTGGGCGTAGCGTGAGTGACGGATCGCTGATGGAAGTCAGGCTGACGCCGGCTCGCCTCGGTCGCCTTCGGCTGCCGGGCGCACGCCACGTGGGCAAGACAATGGCGCGAAATTTCTCGCGCTCCTTATTTGCATCGTCTTTTGTCCGCACGGATAACAATGGCAGTGCTTGTGTCGCGCGCCGTTTGGCGTCGTTGGTGGGGGGAGTGTAGGGAGGAAAGGGTCCACGATTGAACGAAAGTGGGGCAGGAGACGCACCAACTGCCGTCCCTGCGGCAGGAATCCGTCGCAGTGCGCGAGCGGAGATGAGGAGCGGTGGCCAACTGTGATTAAAGGTCGAGGGAGAAATTTAGGAAGAGGAGGAGGTGGCTCGCCGGTGATGCGAGCGGGGAACAGAAAGGCACGAGAGATTTGACACCACACCGCACGAACAGCGTGAGCAGGAAATTGGATAGACGATGATACGAACGCATAACGTTCCCTTGTCGTTGGCTGGCTCGGTGGTAAGTCAGGCTTGAAACCCAGTCGCGGACTAAACTGGGAACGTCCCAAACGTGTACCAACGGAGATTTTCTGTCTTACCAGCAGGATTTTTGTTGTATACTATCACTGCGTATCCTGCGTTCCATTTTCGTCTCGTTTTTCTATACCCTGATTGTAAATCTTGTTTCATGTCGAATCAATCCTATGTTAAGCCTATGTAACTTCGTTCCAAGGTACGACATTAAAATAATGTCTACCATATCAAAACAAATTGTACTATAACATTTCCTGTTTGTTTGGGTGGCCATCCTCCGCAGCAAGCACAAAAATACCTGTTCTGTAGATAAAATCGTCTTGTCTTGTTGCAACTTAATTTATTTTTCCCAGACGCGTTTCGCCACTTCCTTTCTCTAAGGTATCTTCAGTGGGGTGGTTTGTTGGCATCTGTTTTTCCTCTCATCTGCCTGGAAGTCGCTCTTCCACTTCATTTCCTAAACATAAGCACAATTTTGTATTCCGAACATTATTTTTCACACTGTTCACCATGTTTCTTCTTCTTCTTTTTTGTGGTGCAGTATTATTCTTTTACCAATCAACTCACAATATTTAGGTCGTGAAAAGCAGTGTTCGAACAAATAGCTATAACTAGTGGTAAAAGAATAATAGTGCACCACAAACAAGAAGAAGAAACATGGTAAGCAGTGTGAAAGAAAAATTTCGGAATACAAAATTGTGCTTATATTTCGGAAATGAAATGGTAGTGCGACCTCCAGACCAGATGAGAGGAAACACAGATGCCAAAAAACTATTCCACTGAAGAAGCCTTAGAGTAAGAAAAAGGAGAAACGCGCCTGGGAAAAATAAAATAAGTTGCAGCAAGAAAACGCGGTTTTACTTACAAAACAAGTATAACATTTCCTGTTCTGAGGTGACTATGGGCACGTTACGAACGCCAATAAAAGAGTAACGAGCGAACATGATGACGCGGAGGTGTGCACTGCAGAAAGCGAGGCAAGTTCGCCATATTGTTCGATGAGTATTTAGCTATGGCATAATAATACTTCTTTGAGATGTCGTTGATTTCAAGAAGAGATACTTTGAGGTTTAGTTTTGATCATGTTGGTGTGAAGCCTGGTGCTACTGAGTTTCATAGCTTTGTTGTTGAAAACGGTATAATTTCTGTGGTGTGCACCTGACGCAATTCATTGCTGTAGCTTATGTGAAATATGCAAATTTGCAGTCATCTAACTGAAGAGACCGGAGCCACTACGAAATTTGTCCGTGCTAAGTGAAACAGAATTGAGGTTCAGATAACATATGCTGGAGTAGGGATGCCCACAAAAAAAGTATTCGAGCTACCCTTTTCAAACTCCATTGATATATATAAGTTACTTTTTAGGTGAATATGGATGAGTAATTTCTGTTTATGAAGAGCGAAAGGGTAGCGGATTTCCCTTGCCGGTTCTCACGGGAGTTATGCAAGTTACACTGAACAGTCAAAGAAACTGGTATATCTGCCTAAAATGGTGTAGGGCCCCCGCGAGCACTCGGAAGTGACGTAACACGGCGTGGCATGGACTCGATCAGTGTCTGAAATGGTGCTGGAGGGAACTGACAACATGAATCCTGCAGGGCTGTCCATAAATCCGTAAGAGTAGAAGGGGGTGGAGAACTCTTCTGAGCAGCACATTGCAAGGCATTCCAGTTATGCTCAATAATGTTCATGTCTGGGGAGTTTGGTGGGCAACGGAAGAGTTTAAACTCTGAAGAGTGTTCTTGGAGCCACTCCGTAGCTATTCTGAACGTGTGGGGACTGTCCTGATGGAATTGCCCAAGTCCATCGGAATGCACAATGGACATGAGCGGATGCAGGTGTTCAGACAGGATGCTTACGTACGAGTCACTGACAGTGTATCTAGAGGTAGCAAGGGTCCCCATATCAGTCCAACTGCACACGCCGCACACCATTACAGAGCCTCCACCAGCTTCAGCAGTCCTCGGTTGACATGCAGGGTCCAAGGATTCATGAGGTTGTCTTCACACCCGTACACATCCATCCGCTCGATACAATCTGAAACGAGACTCGGCCGACCAGGCAACATGTTTCCAGTCATCAACAGTCCAATGAAGGAGTTGCCGGGCCCAGGCGAGGCGTAAAGCTTTGTGTCTTGCAGTTATCAAGGGTCCACGAATGGGCCTTCGGCTCCGAAAGCCCACATAGATAATGTTTCTTTGAATGGTTCGCACGCTGACACGCACTGAAATCTGCAGCGTATTTACAGGAGAGTTGCTCTTCTGTCTTGTTGATCGATTCTCTTCAGTCGTCGTTGGCCCCGTTCCTGCAAGACCTTTATCCGGCCGCAACGGCGTCGGAGGTCTGATGTTATACCGGATTCATGATATTCACAGTTCACTGGTGAAATAGTCGTACGGGAAAATCCCCACTTCATCGCTACCTCGGAGATGCTGTGTCCCATAGCTCGTGCGCCGATTGTAATACCACGTTCAAACTCACATAAGTCTTGATAAGCTGCCATTGTAGCAGCAGTAACCGATCTAACAACTGCGCCAGACACTTGTTGTCTTATATATGCTTTGTCGGCCGCAGCGCCGTATACTGCCTGTTTACATATCTCGACATTTGAGTACTCATGCCTATACCAGTTTCTTTGCCGATTCAGTGTAAGATTGATTTATTGAAGCCCGTCCTGTTAGAGACGTGTCCGTTCACAGTCCTTTAGTTACCTACGACGGGCAGCGGAGGACGTGAGCAATCTGCAACTTCACTGAGCATGTACATGCGTGCATGCGTGCTGCGCCTGCGGCGCTTGGCTCAACTACAGTACAGGGAAGCGGCCGAGCGCGCGACCGCTACTGTCAACATGCCGCTGACGTATGTAGCGGGCGGCGCAGCGCAGACCCCGCCTTTGACGACAAACGACATCCCGGAAACGGAACCCAAGCCAGCCTCTCAGCTGAAAACTGAACGCAGAGTCACGGCATAATGGAAAATTGGGCCTGAACAAAATATTGAAAGCTGTGCAGTTCTCCTACACGTACATGATTACCTTGCAATTTAGTGCCAGTGCCTGGCAGAGCTTTCATCGAATCACCTTCGAGGTATTTCTCTACCTTTCCACTCTCAAACAGCACGCGGGAAAAACGAACACTTAAATCTTACCATGCGAGCTCTTATATTGTTATTATTATGATGGTGATTTCCCCCTAAGTGGGTGGGCGCCAACAAAACGTTTTCGCTTTTGGAAGAGAAAGTTGGTGATTGTAATTTCTGAGAAGATCCTGCCGCATCGAAAAACGCCTTTGTTTTAATGATTGCCAACCTAATTCATGTATGCTATCTGTGGCACTCTCTCCCCAGATAACACAAAACAAGTGCCCTTCTTTGAACTTGTTCGATGAGCTGCGTCAGTCCTATCTGATGCGGATCCCGCACCGTGCACCAGTACTCCAGAAGAGACTGAACAAGCGTCTAGTAGACCTGTTGTATTTTCGATGCTTTCTGCCAACACACGCCGTCTTTGATTCGCTTTCCGCGCGACATTAACAGTGTGCTCGTGTCAGTTCATGTTATTCGTACATTTAGTCCCTAAGTATTTAGTTGAATTCGCAACTCTTAGATTTGTGTGTTTTATCCTGTAACTGTAATTTAGTGACTTCCATCTGGTACTCGTGAGGGTGACTTCACACATGTTATTATTAAGAGTCAGTTGCCACTTTTCACACCATTCAGATACCTTGTCTAAATTGTTTTGCAGTTTGCTTTGATCAGCTGATGACTTAATAAGATGGTAAATGATAGCATCATCTGCAAAGCAATCTAACACGAGCGCTCGGATTATCTCCTAAATCGTTTATGTAGATCAGGAACAACAGAGAGGCTATAACAATTCCTTGCGGACCTCCAAATGTTACTTCTGTTTTACTTGATGACTTTACGTCAGTTACTACGAACTGTGACCTTCGCACAACGGAGACAATAATTCATAGCCCCGCAATTTGATTAAAAGTCGCTTGTGAGGAATGGTGTCAAAACCTTGTGGAGATCTACAAATATGAAGTCAATTCGATACCCCCCCTGTTGATAACACTAATTACTTCGAAACAGTAAGGAGCTAGTTGTGTTTGACAAGAACAATATTTTCTGAGTCCACTACTAAGACTTCAACTTTTGGTTTAAGTCTTAATGAAAAATTTAAGATAATCACGTAATCTGTTAAAATAAATCACTAAAAACAATAAATATTTTTTCAGAATTTTAAAATATAAACTACATGACTTAATTACAACATTTACAAATGGTGGGCATAAAGTACTGCGTCATCTTCCCTTTGGTATTGCGACCGTTGATAATGCATATGAAATATGCATGTCATACAGAAAGGAAAAAAAGAATAGATATACAATTACGTAACATAAGAATTCAAATTGGTTCAATGGCTCTGAGCACTGTGGGACTTAACATCTATGGTCATCAGTCCCCTAGAACTTAGAACTACTTAAACCTAACTAACCTAAGGACATCACACAACACCCAGTCATCACGAGGCAGAGAAAATCCCTGACCCCGCCGGGAATCGAACCCGGGAACACGGGCGCGGGAAGCGAGAACGCTACCGCACGACCACGAGCTGCGGACTTACGTAACATACATACAACCACAAAATACACTGCTGTAAAAAAATTAGTATAGAAGTTTCCAGTTGACTAAAGATGAATTGCTGCAACAGTGAATACGGAGTACATCAAATGATTACTTTTATAAATCAGTAACCGAGTGAGGTGGCGCAGTGGTTGGCACACTGGACTCGCATTCTGGAGGACGTCGGTTCAAACCCGTCTCTGGCCATCCTGATTTAGGTTTTCCGTGATTTCCCTAAATCGCTTCAGGCAGATGCCGGGATGGCTCCTTTGAAAGGGCACGGCCGGTGTCCTTCCCCATCCTTCCCTAATCCGAGCTTGTGCTCCGCCTGTAATGACCTCGTTGTCGACGGTACGTTAAACACTTATCTCCTCCTCCACCTATAAATCAGCAGCACAAGCGATTCCAAGGTACCAGATATCATCCCATGTTGAAACACCCATACTAGTATGTGGAGTAGTTTCCACGGGCGGCAATGCAGGTGCTGACTGTGACATCCAGACAATCATACAGATGACGAATATTGTCATGGGATAAGCCATGCCACGCCTGCTCCTCCAGCTCATGTAGTTCTCTAAGCGTTGTTGGCTGACGAGTCGCACGAATCACTTTTCATCCTATGATATCCCAATGTGTCCGACTGGAGATAAGTGCTGGGCAGGGAAGTTGCTACACGTATTGCGGAGTGTATTGAGTTTCACAGACAGTGTGTGGGCGAGCGGTATCCTGTTGGAACGACACGTCATTTTTCTGTTGCAAGAACGGCAACAGAACGGCCTAACAACATTCTGCACGTGCCGAGCGCCGGTTAGCGTCCCCTCCAGAAACACCAAATATGAACGAGAGTTGTAGCCTATCCCACTCCATAAAAAAAAAAGTCGTGTGGCTAGGGCCTCCCGTCAGGTAGACCTTTCGCCAGGTGCAAGTCTTTCGATTTGACGCCACTTCGGCGACCTGCGCGTCGATGGGGATGAAATGGTGATGATTAGGACATCGCAACACCCAGTCCTTGAGCGGAGAAAATCTCTGACCCACCCGGGAATCGAACCCGGGCTCTTCGGATCGACATTCTTTCGCGCTGACCACTTTTTTTTTACCTTTTCTTCCTTTATTAAAACAACCATATATGTACATAAGCACAAAAACAAAATATTGAAGTGCTGGAATTGATTCAACACGAATTGTATCCTACAATACACTGAAGAACACATTTCAATATAGTGCCATTTGTAAGCTTACAAAATAGAACATAAATAGTAAACTGACAATAGCCTCTTCAGCCCAGACAGAGACATAGATCCGAAACGCAAACATATATATAATTGATTGTCCAAACTCAAAGTCATTTGCAGCACACAAACGGATAACAAGAGATGCACAGGAGCATAAATTAATGAAAACGTCATAATGAAGTTAATAACACCATTGAGAAGTCGGGAGTAGTCCTAGGATCTGGTATAACCCCTTATTCGTTGTGTATTTTGTTCGCTACATAGTCTTGCATGTGATTTGTGTCGTTACCGGCATCGAGAATTACCCTACGCCTTGTTTTTCAAAAAATATGTCTAACATGTTAGCAAACATCTTCCTGAAATTTGGGTAACGTTTCATCTTCCAGCGTGCCGTTCCCATGTAAGCCTCGAAACTAATGAGATTATCTTCACTATTGTGGATGATGATATATGTCACAAACTGTCCTAACATCCACATCACGGTGTTGTTCTTGGTAGAGGGAAAATGTTTCGCGTCCGGCCAGAGCAGGATGTCGGTGCAGTGGCTGGCTGAGCTGCTGCGAGTAATCAGGTCCAGCCTCTGCTGCACCCATTTCCAGTTTATGAGATGACCGCCACAAGTGAAGCGATGGCGTAAGGTGTCGACCAGACCACAGCGGACGCATTTATCACTGTCACTTAAACCGATTCTATGCAACCTTTCATTAGTGGGTATAACATCGTTTACCACTTTATACCATGTGCACGCCACTTCAGCAGTGTGGACGGTTAAACTTTTGTTTTCCCAAACTGCCTTCCAATGAACACTCGGGTATTTAAGTTCAATGGGATTCCGAACTATTGGAGATGTCCATCTTTTTAATAACAGGTGCGTCGTCGGCCCACTCAGCTACCAGGGGCGGACATCGCTCCCCATGCAATGGCTGAGGTGAAGCCAGCGTGTCGTAGACGAATGTACTCTACGATACAGCGTTCACCAAGTCCACGTCGTATGTCCAAACGACCATCACTTGCGTGCAGGCCAAATTTGCTTTCAGTGCTGAAGGCCACAGTGCGCCATTGCATCTTCCAAATGACACTCCGACGGCACCGGTCGAGCCATGCACGTCTATGCTGTGGCGTGTGCGAGCCATAAATTCCACTGCTAATAACTGTTTCGCAACAGTTCGTGTTGACACGTGTGGGCTCAGTAGCTCTCTTATTGATACTGCGCTAGCTGTACGATCTGCCACTGCCTGCTGCCCTTAACAATACGAGGATCCTGTCGCCCGTCTGCGCTGTGTTAACGTTCAGAACCTCGTCTAATGGTGTGAGAAAATTCACTTGATCACTGATACCAGCATTATTGCACTACCGGCGCAACACGTCCAACTCGAGTTGCAATTGTCCGAAAGGACCATCCTGCCACTTGGAAGGTCACAATTTGACTTCTTTCAACCTCGCTCGGTTGGCCATAGGAAGCACGAGTGCGTCTCCGTGGCATGATTGTCTGCTTGCTTCGCACGTTTGCACCGCACTAGCCTACTGGCTGTGAGCATTCCCTATTAATAGGTAGACACAGACTGCGCTCTGGTAGCTATGCCGCTACGTTGTCTGCTGGCGGATCGACGTCGGCATTCCAGGTATACCCTATTTTTTCCCGGCAGTGTGTATAATAACATGACTACAACAGAATGTTCATTTTGCTGACGTATTGTACCATCTTTTAGGTAGTGTCCAAGAATTTGGGGGTTGCCAGTGAAAGTTGTATGTTGGCAGTCTTCAACTACATGTTTTATGGTTTGCCTAGCAGCGCTACAATCGCCCTTGGGATAAGCTATTTGCACCATCTGTACCGCAAGTCAGTACATCTGCCACACTTTGTATTCTGTTTAGAGCAGCCCAGATTTTGCGAGGCTGGTAGAATCCACCTTCTTTGGTGACGAGACAAGCCATATTATGAAGGTTAAGGGGTGCCTGTTTGATCCTCTCTTCTTTCCAGTTGTCACTTAGGTTGAATCCGATTTCAACCGAAGTTTTTGCACTCTATCGGAATGGATGTCTAGAGCGCGGCAGTTCTCTCTCTGTTGGGGTTGTTTTGCTGGATTTGTAGAAGAGGGTTGCTCTAGACCTTTCTGAGTTTTTTAATGAGTGATTTCTATCGTCGCGGAAGAGGACGAGTTACATCGCTTAGCGCGGGTAGCCAATACGTTGGGGTCGCCTTTATTGTGCCTGTTATAAAGCGTATAATTTGACTGAGATGGACATAGATGTGATTGATGTGAGTATTGTTAAGCAAAAATGATGCACAATGTTATGCTACAGAATAGACTTGACCTGAGTCTGAAGTCCGTAGCGTGGAGCCTGGAGATCCCCATGAAGTGCGACAAGTTTCTGCAAGATGTGATTGCAAGTTCCAAGTTTGGCAGTTGCGTTTGACAGACGGTTCTTGAAGTTTGATGATCTATCCAGGGTCACACGTGAGGTATTTTGGATGTCGAGTGTGGGGCAGTAGTTCGTTCTCAAAGTAAATACCGAGTCATCTGTAGAGACTTCTGTCTTTGTGGCAGTGGGTTGAAATCTCCAGTGCTGAAGGTACTTCTCAATAACTTTTAGGTCCTTCAAGATATATCCGTAGCCTCTAGATCTTTACATCTTACTGCAAGCGTCCAATCGTCGGAAAATCCAAACACTATGAATCCTACAGGGCTGTCCATAAATCCGTAAGAGTACGACGGGGTGGAGATCTCTTCTGAACAACACGTTGCTAGGCATCCCAGATATGCTCAATAATGTTCATGTTTGGGGAGTTTGGTGGCCAGCACAACTTTTAAACTCAGAAGAGTGTTCCTGGAGCCACTCTGTAGCAATTCTGGACGTGGGGGGTGCGCGTTGACTACTAGGATTGCCCAAGTCAGTCGGAATGCACAATGGACATGAATGGATGCAGGTGATCACACAGGATGCTTACGTACGTGTCACCTGTCAGAGTCGTATCTAGACGTATCAGGGTTCAGGGATCCCATATCACTCCAACTGCACACGTCCTACACCATTACAGAGCCTCCATCAGCTTGAACAGTCTCCTGCTGACATGCGGGATCCATGAATTCATGAGGTTGTCTCCATATCCGTAAAAGTCCATCCGATCGACAGAATTATGTTTCGTTGAATGGTTCGCACGCTGATACTTGTTGATGGCCCAGCATTGAAATCTGCAGCAACTTGCGGAGGGGTTGCACTTCTCTCACACTGAACGATTTTCTTCAGTTGCCGTTGGTCCCGTTCTTGCTGGATCTTTTTCTGGCTTCAGCGATGCCGGAGATTTGGTAGCTTTACTGGATTCCTGATGTTCACGGTACACTCGAAAATTGTCGTACAGGAAAATCCCCACTTCATCGCTACCTCGGAGATGCTGTGTCCCATCGCTAGTGTACCGACTATAACACCACGTTCAAACTCCCTTAAATCGTTATAAACTGCCATTGTAGCAGCAGTAACCGATCTAACCACTGCGCCAGACACTTGTCTTATATAGGCGTTGCGGACCGCAGCGCCGTATTCTACCTATTTATATATCTCTGTATTTGAATACGCATACCTATACCAGCTTCTTTGGCGCTTCAATTTATACAGGGTGACACACGGGAGACGGACGCTTTTTAATGAAATAATACTCAGCCAAGTTTAAAATCAATACATGTTTATTTACACAAAATCAAAGCTCATTATTTACCATTTTAGTTAACAAGGTTATTTGTGAAAAATAATGTCGTCAATGTGATGTCCATCATTTCGAATGCAGGACTCAAGTCTCTTCTCAAAATCCTCGATCACACGGACTAAAATCTCTGCAAGGATGGCAGCAATTTCTTGAATGATTGCATTCTTCAACTCGTCCAAATTTCGTGGTTTGTGGTTATAGACACAGTTCTTAAGGTACCACCCACAGAAAAAAGTCACATACTGACAAGTCTGGAGATCTGGGAGGCCAAGGAACATTGCCAAAACGTGAGATAATCCGGCCAGGAAACATGCGTGTAAGAACTGTCATTGAAGTGTTTGCGGTGTGCGATGTTGCCCCATCCTACTGGAACCAAACGCGTTTTAAAGGGATTCGTCATCTTCTTAGTTCTGGTTTCAAGAATGTTTCAAGCATACGAATGTAACGAACCGAATTAACAGTAACTGTAGTCCCACTCTCTTCAAAAAATGAGGTCCAATAATGCCAATAGAGCGAAGAGCACACCAGACTGTTACTTTTTCTGAGTGTAGAGGACGCTGGTGGATAAGATGTGGATGCTCTGGAGCCCAGTAACGTAGGTTTTGCTTATTCACGGTCCCTTTTAAATGAAAATGAGCTTCATTGCTCATCAATAAAATCTCATTTTCATTCAATCCCAAAATCTTTTGCATTCTGTAAGTGAAGTCTTCTCGTACAGCAAAATCAGTTTCCTTAAGTTGTTGGACAATGAGCATTTTGTAGGGACGGAATTTTAATTCTTTATGCAAAACTCGTCTAACCGATTCACGATTGATTCGTAACTCACTAGCATGACGTCTTGCTGACCGTCCTGGGCTTCTGACTGCCGCTTGCCTTACCCATTCAACATTTTCTGCTGTCGTTACTCTCTGCGTCTCGGGCGAGGATGCTTCTTATCCAGTACGTTTCCAGTTGATCTGAAGTCTTCCACCCGTCTGAGGATTGTGTTACGGCTCGGAACAGCTCCATGTCGACCAATATTAAACCACGCACGGAACAATCGCTGTGTAGCGGTAATAGACTCACCACTTTTCACGAAACTGTCATAGACAAACACTCGACATTGCAAGTCCCACTGCTCCATAGTGACTGAGGAAATGAAATGGCGTCTTGTGTGGATCAGAACTATCCCCACCACGACCACCTCCCACCACCGCGCCCTCAGTACTACGCAGTTCAAAACCGTCCGTCTCCTGTGTGTCACCCTGTATGGGCTGAATGACAGCGGAGCCAGAACAGATCCATATGGGAGGCCTTTGTTCAGGTTCATTTAAGTACTGGGTCTGTTACCTGCCATCATCTGCAAGTTCACTACTGGCCATTAAAATTGCTACACCAAGAAGAAATGCAGATGATAAACGAGTATTCATTGGACAAATATATTATATTAGAAGTGACATGTGATTACATTTTCACGCAATTTGGGTGCATAGATCCTGAGAAATCAGTACCCACAACAACCACCTCTGGCCGTAATAACGGCCATGATACGCCTGGGCATTGCGTCAAACAGAGCTTGGATGGCGTGTACAGGTACAGCTGCCCATTCAGCTTCAACACGATACCACTGTTCATTGAGAGTAGTGACCGGCGTATTGTGACGAGCCAGTTGCTCGGCCACCACTGACCAGACGCAATCAGTTGGTGAGAGATCTGGAGAATGTGCTGGCCAGGGCAGCAGTCGAACATTTTCTGTATACAGAAAGGCCCGTAAAGGACCTGCAACATGAGGTCGTGCATTATCCTGCTGAAGTGTAGGGTTTCGCAGGGATCGAATGAAGGGTAGAGCTACGGGTCGTAACGCATCTGAAATGTAACGTCCACTGTTTAAAGTGCTGTCAGTGCGAACAAGAGGTGACAGAGACGTGTAACCAATGGCACCCCATGCCATCACGCCGGGTGATACGCCAGTATGGCGATGACGAATACGCGCTACCAATGTGCGTTCACCGCAATGTCGCCAAACACTGATGCGACCATCATGATGCTGTAAACAGAACCTGGAGTCATCCGCAAAAATGACGTTTTGCCATACCTGCACCCAGGTTCGTCGTTGAGTACACCATTGGAGACGCTCCTGTCTGTGATGCAGCGTCAAGGGTAACCGCAGCCATGGTCTCCGAGCTGATAGTCCATGCTGCTGCAAACGTCGTCGAACTGTTCGTGCAGATGGTTGTCTTGCAAACGTCCCCATCTGTCGACTCAGGGATCGAGACATGGCTGCACGATCCGCTACAGCCATGCGGATACGATGCCTGTCATCTCGACTGTAAGTGATACGAGGCCGTTGGGATCCAGCACGGCGTTCCATATTATCCTCATGAGCCCACCGATTCCATATTCTGCTAACAGTCATTGGATCTCGACCAACGCGAGCAGCAATGTTGCGATACGATAAACCGCAATCGCGATAAGCTACAATCCGACCTTTACCAAAGTCGAATACGCGATGGTACGCATTTCTCCTCCTTACACGAGGCATCACAACAAGGTTTCACCAGGCAACGCAGATCAACTGCTGTTTGTGTATGAGAAATCGGCTGGAAACTTTCCTCATGTCAGCACGTTGTAGGTGTCGCCACCAGCGCCAACCTTGTGTGAATGCTCTGTAAGGCTAATCATTTGCATATCACAGCATCTTCTTCCTGTCGGGTATATTTCGCGTCTGTAGCACGTCATCTTCGTGGTGTAGCAATTTTAATGGCCAGTAGTGTATCTGTTAGAAATGCGCCACTGACAAGATTTATGGCAGTTTGCGTTATATTCAGTCGCGATAGTGTGTTTGACACGTTTGCGAGGAAGGCCGTAGCGGGCGGGGTACGCACTCGGCTGGGGCGAGGGCGCCGCAGGGAAAAGCCAGCCGCAGGGCAGGTCAGCGCAGCGGCGGCAGCTGTCGGCGGATGTTTGGGGCCAGCGCCGGAGGCAGAAGTAACGATTGCCGGCGTGGCGTCTCGTCTCGTCTGGTCTCGGGCCATCCCACCGTCTTGGCCCTCAGCGCGGCCGGCGCAACCTAATCAATGGCAGGAGGGGGTGTGCGCTGCGCCGGCGGCGTTGCCGCTCTTCCCTGCCACCGACCGGCCACCTCCTCCCGTCTCCTCTGCCCTCCGCGCCTCTCCAGCGCCTCTTCCCCCTTTTTTTCCACTCCTCCTTCCCTTTCATTACGACGCACACTGTTTCTACTACACAGCACCTCGAACTCCGTGTCAAGTACTTCTGTCAACTCAATGCTAATCGCTGCTCTTTCAACCGCCCACACTCTACAGAGAATCTTTTATATGCACAAACATCAGCCATCGCGCCGCTTATTTTTTAGCGTTTGTGATCGTTCACACAGTGCATGTTTTGACGCCCAGTATTTGCGTTCTTGGTGAACTTTGATTTACGTTCTTTCAACTGTGTTAGAAGGTATACGAGGGGCGCTTGAAAAGTCCGTGCAAAAATAGAAACTACTTACGTGTTTAGGGTAAACCGTTTTTATTTTTCGAAATAGTCTCCTTTTGACTTATACACTCCGTCCAACGCTGTCCTAATTTGTTAACCCCTTCCGAACAATAGGAATTGCCCAAGTCTGCAAAATAGCTATTAGTTGGTGCAATCACCTCCTCGTCTGAATAAAATCTTTGTCCCGCCAGTCATTTCTTCATATTGGGGAACAAATAGTAGTCCAAGGGAGCAAAGCCTGGAGAAGAGGGAGAATGTGAAACGAGTTCGAATACTATTTCCATTAATTTTGCGACCACAACTGCTGAGGTGTGTGCTGGTGCATTGTCGTGATTGAAAATGACATTTTTGCAGTCCAATCGCAGGCATTTTTCTTGCAGCTCGGTTTTCAAACTGTCCAATAACGATGAATAATATTCACCTGTAATAGTTATACCCTCTTCCAGATAGTCGATGAGGATTTTCCCTTGCAATTCCCTAAAGACAGTCCCCATAACCTTTCTGGCCGAAGGAATGGCCTTTGCCTTTTTTGCTGCAGATTCTTCCTTGGTAACCCATTGATTAGATTGTTGTTTGGTCTCAGGAGTATAGTAATGTAGCCATGTTTCATCCACAGTGACGAAACGACGCTTGAAGTCTTGCGGATTCTTCCTGAACAGCTGCATACCATCCTTGCATCACTTCATACGATTCCGTTTGTGGTCAAGCATGAGCAATCGCGGATAGCTTTCTCACGTCCAAATGTTTATATAAAATATTATGTACCCGTTCATTCGAGATGCCCAAAGCACTAGCAACCCCACGCACCTGAACTCTTGTCATTCATCACCATATCACGGATTTTATCAATGATTTCTAGAGTCATAACCTCCGCAGGGCGTCCAGAATGTTCAGCATCACTTGTGCCCATATGGCCACTACGAAAATTTTGAAACCACTTATAAACTGTTCTAATCGAAGGTGGAGAATCACCGTAACGTTTATCAAGCTTCTCTTTAGTCTCCTGAGGAGTTTTGCCTTTTATAAAGTAATGTTTAATCACCACACAAAATTCTTTTTCGTCCATTTTTTGACAATCACTCGACTTACTTGATTCACACGAATGTGAAACACAAAGAAATAGACCAATATGGCTGAAACTTGGTGTGCGTTCTTTCCAAAGATGCTACAAACTAAACATGACCTCGATACCCGCCGGTGGTGCTATCTCTTGGACTTTGCACGGCCTTTTCAAACGCCCCTCGTATTTGTATGCTATAGCAGGAGTGTATAGGGAACTTGACGCTCTGGAGATACAAACGAAATGGTGGTGC
Organism: Schistocerca americana; assembly: GCF_021461395.2. NCBI lineage: Eukaryota > Metazoa > Arthropoda > Insecta > Orthoptera > Acrididae > Schistocerca > Schistocerca americana. The sequence goes on from NC_060124.1 coordinate 316,992,494, forward strand.
AAAGGACAATGAAACAGAGTGACGACAATAACAAATGCAAGTCCACAAATCAGTGGTGTCCCCGATACGACTGTGAGTACGTGAGCATCTTACAACTGTCCCCAAGTATCCAAAAAGAGACAAGCAATTGAGGACAAACACACTACAACAGGTTTTCTACGAGGCGACAGTTCACATAAAGGTAGGCTTCCTCATCAATGTCGCTACACATATAAAATTACTATGTGTGTTCCGAAAGCACGGGCAACCATCCACAACACGATCCCGTATTTCAGCAACGCTATCAACAGAGCTGGAATACATCAAAGCATTGAAATATGCCTGCACAAAATAATCCAACTAATACAGTCGGCGGACCTGGGAGGCCATCGTATTGACGAACCACGACTGAAACATTTGTTCTAACGCTGTTTACCAGTACTTAGATAATCGAAACGATGATAAAATCGCCGCCCGTTGTGGCCGAGCGGTTCTAGGCGCTTCAGTCCGGAACCGCGCAGCTGCTACGGTCACAGGTTCGAATCCTGCCTCGGACATGGATGTGTGTGATGTCATTAGGTTAGTTAGGTTTAAGTAGTTCTAAGTCTAGGGGACTGATCACCTCAGATGTTAAGTCCCACAGTGCTTAGAACCATTTGAATCAGTTTGATGACAAAATCAAACGAGGGCAGTTTAATTACTTCGTATTTTACGCCTCACTTGCGGTGTTTCGAAACAAACGTAGCCGTAGACATTGTAACATTTGCATGACTGCACTTGTGCATATATCGTATTGCGGACCTACGTTTTTAGAATTATTTGCTGGTTTCGTTATCGTTACTCTGTATGAATGTGTAACAGTCGAGCACTCTGTACAGAAATCGCTTGCACATGCGGTCATGTATACATGGTACCTGGTATAAGGAGCAGTAACACCCGCCTAAAGAACAGAGAGCAATTATCGTTTGGGAATACCGATCGAACGGCAGTGAACCACTAAATCCTTTTCTCCGATTCTGTGGTCTTATGAAGATTCAGATATTGTTATGCTAGGGTATACACAGAAATTCAAAAACAACTTTAACAGAAAAGGACGAGGACAGAAAATAGCAGGACTGTAATGAGACAATTTGTGGACCTTAGTGCTAAACAAAGCAAACTGCGCGACCCATTCTTACTACAAGCTCCGTAACAGACAACGCCGCTACTCCTGGACCTTTGTTATAGGTCTGATGACGTCACGACCCATCGCTTGCGTGGGTACATTTACACCGTTCAGCTTGTTGAGGCCTATGTCATCTGATGATGTCTCCAGCATTAGAAGACGAAATTTTAGGCACAGCATTATGCTTTGGACCGCGGTATACTGCCGGTAAAAGAAAATTCGCCAGCATTGTGATTGTCTTTTCGCTTTAACGAGCTGAAGGCGAATAAACTATTTTTTATTCGAGGTAAAATGTTCAAATATTGATTTTTACACATTACGTCTTCGTTGATGGGTCAGTGGCTCAGTGATAAAGCACCAGACTACGAATCCTAAGGTCTCAGATTCGAAACCCAGATATCCATACCATATTTATTTATCACCTGTAACGTATTACTTCTGTGACAGTGATCGTTAATGTGACAAATGTCAAATTGTCCACTGGTTACGAGTCCATCTGAACGCTTTCGAGACAGTGTCCGAGACACTCGGACACTGGCTGCTCCAGATCGCAAGTGACACTCGGGCGTCTTCTCCAATATGTTAAGCAAGTGAGACTTGAGCGCCGTCGCAAATGTGTTAAACTTTATATCGTTCTATTACTAGCTAGGTAGGTCAGTCCAAAGGCTGGGATAAGGCAAAGAGGTACAATCCTCAATAGGAACGTTACTAGTGAAGCACACTGATGTTCAAACTAACCTTATGTTGATGGTAGCGTTTACGATATTTCCTTATATACACTATGTGATCAAAAGTATCCGGACACCCCCTAAAACATACGTTTTTCATATTAGGTGCCTTGTGCTGCCCCCTATTGTCAGGTACTCCATATCAGCGACCTCAGTAGTAGTTAGACATCGTGAGTAAGTAGAATGGGTCGCCCCGCGGAACTCACGAACTTCGAACGTAGTCAGGTGATTGGATGTCACTTGTGTCATACGTCTGTACGCGAGATTTCCACACTCCTAAACATCCATAGGTCCACTGTTTCCGATGTGATAGTGAAATGGAAACGTGAGGAGACATGTACAGCACAAATGCGTACAGATCGACCTCGTCTGTTGACTGACAGAGACCGCCGACAGTTGAACAGGGTCGTAATGTGTCCAGACCATCGCACAGGAATTCCCAGCTGCATCAAGATCCATTGCAAGAACTATGTCAGTTAGGCGGGAGGTGAGAAAACTTGGATTTCATAGTCGAGCGGCTGCTCATAAGCCACACATCACGGCGGCAAGTGCCAAACGACGCCTCCCTTGTTGTAAGGGGCGTAAACATTGGACGATTGAACAGTTGAAAAACGTTGCGCGGAGTGACGAATCACGGTACACAATGTGGCGATCCGGTGGCAGGGTGCGGGTATGGAAAATACCCGGTGAACGTCATATGCCAGCTTGTGTAGTGCCAACAGTAAAATTCGGAGGCGGTGGTGTTTTGGTGTGGCCGTGTTTTTCATGGAGAGGACTTGCACTCCTTGTTGTTTGTAGGCTATAAGTTCGAAATCTCGGTTCGGGTCCCGATCCGGTACAGATTTTTATATGTCGATTTAGGTAGCAAACCTATACCTGTTACACTTAAGTTGAATCAGGAATAAATTTCAATATTTGAAATTGTAGTTCGTCATCAAATATAAACATTAGACTATACCGAGAAACAAGTTAAATGACAGCTCCAGTCTTTGCCTGATGTGTCACTGTAGGTAACTACCTCGTGCCTCGTTCCTTGGAGAAACAGTACTGTTTCGGTTACACATTGATAACTCAGATGATAATATAGGACAGGGAAAATAAAACTGGCCCCGAAACTATTTGATGCGACTTAAGGTAGGCTGTGCAAATTACATTAGCCACTCCATGTGCAGATGATGTAAGTTGGGTTGCCTATCTTTAGGTGCATGAAATATTTTCTGGGCTAGTCCGATCGATCGCGAAATGGAAACCACAGCGAAAATAAAAACATGTTTTCTATGCAAAATGTTTTCTTTGCAACAGTTAGCTATACCTTCCAGCTTTTTCTCTACTTTCAAAAATTTTTTCTTCGCAACAGTTAGCTACACCTTCCAGTTACCTCTCTACGTACTTGTCGCTCCGATATCTGACGGTAGCGTTGTACCAGTTTTCCAATACTCTTTTCATAGAAGACAGTAGCCTGTATTTTCTGCCGATTCCCTGTACTGGTGTGCAGCTCGTTGTCCGTGGCAAAATGTTGTCTTCACAGCCAGTGGTCCCTGTGAGCAGAGATGAAACACAGAGGGAGCTAAGTCCGGGCTGTATGACGGGTGATGAAACACTCCCCCTCGAAAACACTGCAGGAGCTTCCTCATTGCCTGTGCAGTGTGCGGCCGAGATATTGTCATGAAGGAGGTGCATAACAGTTACGTTATATGGGTTGCATGAAATCAGGCGAAATCTCTCAGCAGGCACATTACTTGGTGGGAGACACTGTTTTCTAGGCATCTTTACGTGGTCAGTGCCCTCAGAACTGAGGAGAGCGACGTGACGAGAGAGACGATCATACTACAGACACTCCCCAACACATCTGTGCAAAGCTTCTTCGTATTTTCCCTGTAGGTTCCATCTTACGATCGATCGTACTTTAATAAACTAGAAGCCCTCCTATTTTGTTCACATCCTATTAGTTGCAATCTCTTTTTCGCGGATAATGCAGTTGTCTCGGAGAAAGTTCTTGTCATTGAAAATTGCAGCAATACTCGATTAGTTCTAATCGTAAACTGACTGTCTACTGCCTGCTAATGTAAAGAAATAAAAAGTATTGCACTTGACGAATGTAAAAGTGTGGTAATTTTTGACTTTTGGATTGACGAGTCATAAACAGAATCATTAATGTTAAAAAATATTTGGGGGTGAGAGTGAGTAGATATGTGTCTTGGAACTACCCCATAGGCTCAGTTGTAGCGGAAAAAAATTAATCAGTTAAACTCGTTTCGCCTCAGAACGTCTCTACACCTTTTCCGCTGTTTAAATTGATTAGACAGTTCTGCTGACTACTGTAATGTATGAGATATTCGCAATCATTAAAAAAATTCGAGAAGCAAGAAACGACTTTTCCTTTTCTGACTGGGACATACCCAGAGTAAAAAATGCATCATTCCTGTATTCGGAAGAATAAATCATCTCGCTGAGTTATGCAAGCGACAAGGCTGGATCTATATTACTAAACGTCTAAAACGGTAACCAGGTTCTAGTTGCATGTTGCCTGTTTAAATGCTTGGACGAGTAACAAAATATTCATGTTCAGTTTTTCATATAGGCCCTAATTATTGACCAAATTTATAAATGTAAAATCCCATCATAATCTACTCATTAAGAGCCAAAAATAAGCGGTTAGACACTATGCCCTGTTTACCACCAACTTCCTGTTTCGTATGCCAAAAAATTAGGTCGACTGCTATCCACATAGCGAGAAATGACCATCTTGATGATATAAAAGAAATCAGAACTCGCTACGGAAAGATGTTTGTTCATTCTTCACTCGTAGTGGAAAGTGAAACAATTGGGGGAATAGGCTTAAAGTTAAGATCTACCCACCTTTCTTCGAAATGGCATTAATGCCTACCAGAACTACCCACATCCACTTACGTTCAGGTGAGGCTACTGTTTTTATTCTGGTGGGTTGTGACGTCATTCTCATTAAGTGAGTCCTTCGTGAGACTTACAACATGACTTACGAATCAAATTAAGTTCAATGCAGTTCGAACCAGTGGTCGAGGGGCAGATCTTAGTAATCAAAACGTCATCGGTCCAAGGTTCGAACCCCGCCACCGATTAAATTTTGAATAAAAATCATCATCAATGGAGGCCGAAGACTTCGGTATAAGGAGTCGCGCCCTCATTCAGCTAACGGCCTTGTCCTTGTCAAATAGGACGGACAGAGGGTCAGGTCACTCGTTTGCTCTTCGGTTGGGAAACTGATCCTACAGGTGGAAGAATCAGGAATGATCAACAGCATAAGGACGCAGAAGACAAAGAAAGCCCTTACATTAAAGACACATAACGTATATCCACAGGACATATGACATGTAACTGAGAAAGTTCCGTGATGATCTCTCCATTTTCATAAGATTCCGGACTAACCCCCCATTTCGATTCCAGGAGGGGACTGCCAAGGGTGAGGTGATCATGAGACAAAAACTGAATACTCAACGAAAGGATAACGTTCTTCGAGTCGGGGCGTGAAATTGTAACGTCCCCACAAAAAATATTTTAAATAAATAAATATTATGGATAGTGATTCTAATTTTAGTGTAACCTCAGAACAAAATTGGTTCCCATTTATAACCTCCCTGCAGAAATTCATTCACATTTAATCTCCACACAAAATTTGTTTCCCATTTAATGTACCCACAAAATTCTTTTATCATTTAATGTAAACTCGTAACAGAAAAATTCCTAAACCTCGTAATAAAAAATAAATTCAGTAACCTGGTAAATTTTGGACGACAGCAGTGCTGCGTCATGGCCCTGTAAGATCATTCTGAATAAAAAAAGCAAAAATTCTTACCTCAATAAAAACGGCGAATATATCTGCTCTTACCTAAACTTTTTCCGGCACAGCTCTGTGCAATGCTGGCCGATAGATTTGTGATTTATAAAAGGAAGCAACTGATTTTTCTTTTGCAACAATAGGAATGATCATGGATTGAAGAAATTAGTAAATTCTTTAAATTGAAATGAATGTTTGTTACAAATTACTTTATATCACGAAGATAATTATTAGGACATTTTTAAAAGATTTACATGGGAGTTCACATAACATTACTAGATATGCGCGAGGCTGCTTTTTACCTTATACAAAAATACTCAGGCTCCGGCATCGCTGCACCGCGACCGGGCCAGCCAACACGATACACCAGACCAGACCAGACCAGAGCAGACTCCACACCAGACGCAGACTGCAGACAAGCGCAGAGTAGCAACAATTTACTGCTACAGCTACACAGTTCCTACTGAGTCAACACTGCTCTCTGGGCAGCGATTCTCTTATACCTTGCATATCGCAGGCAGCGCATGGGCAATACATCGAAATTACATCTGCTCGGACCTCTTACATAACCCTCCACTGGGGGGGGGGGGGGGGGGGGGGCAAAAATTTGGCAGCGATGGTGAGTCAATTGGACTTGCCATGAGCAACAAATTTTTCTTAATTAACTAAGTTTACAGTCACAGAATATATACATATATATAAGTGCAGAACATAAAATGGAATAGAGTGCACATGCACTGAGTACAGAACATATCAAGAAATCACAAAATGTATACGCAATGAATACAAAACATATTAACATATGACATAAAGTGCACACACACTGTATATATTTCTACCATTTTACAAGAACTAGTATACGCAATGAGTACAAAACATATTAATAAATGACATAAAGTGCACACGCTCTGTATATATTTTTACCATTTTACAAGAAATAGGATAGGAAAGGGAAGGATTGCATCATGGTTGTAGCACAGTAGGTTGCACGTAGCTGCACTGAAAGTCCATGTCTCTCTACAGAAGCACAACACCAAGTGAGACAATCTGAAGTTCTCTTCCCTGAAGTATTAATCAGTGTAGTCAAGACACTGAAATGTCGTATTAATATTCAATGTTATCATTTGGTAGTACATTAGGTACACCAAACAGTGGGACCATAATAACATCTCCATCGTTCAAGGTGGTGGACAGCATGTCGTGTCAACACCACACTCTTGTAAGGTACATCAACGTAGAATTAGTGCAAAAACCAGGTATAGTGCTCCATGATCATGAGGATGGACAGGACAAACGGATATTGCAGTAACTTCTGGTAATTAGGTCAGAAGGTGAAGGACATTAAGTCTTATGCTAGTCATCATTGAGAATTACACTAGTCTATCAAACGATTTGAGTAATTGGTGGCACTCATTGCCTAGTTACTAAACATTTCTGTACTATGTATGAAGTATTACAGAATATTTTTCATAAGTCATCTGATTACATTGGTACTCATTGGCCAGTTACTAAACATTTTTATGCATTTTTCAAAAGTGATCATTCAAAGCAAGAGTTAATTAATGGCATACCATTTACATAATTCATCTAGTTATAGTAATCATTGGCACTCATTGGCCAGTTACAAACCATCAGAAGTCATCATTCAAAACAGGAGCTAATGAGTGTAGCATCAAGCTACTGGTATTCATATATAATAGCATGTAAGTGACACAAGACAAAATTAAAATATAAGAAACAGTGGCATTCACTGACCAGTTACAAAGTATTCATATAGTTTTATAAAACATTATTCAGTATTATTCAGAAGTCATCATTCAAAATGAGAGTTAATTATTGACATAGCATTTATAGAGTATAACAAAAATATTATTTACAGAAATTATTGGCATAGCATTTACACATTGTTACAAAACATCATTCAGTATTACTCAGAACTCATCATTCAAGTGACATAGGAGATATTTAAAAATGTAACACACTGTAACTATTACTCAAGGTCTGTGGTTACAAAACATCATTCAGTATTACTCAGAACTCATCATTCAAGTGATATAGGACATATTTAAAATGTAACACACTGTAACTATTACTCAAGGTCTGTGATTAGAAAACATCATTCAGTATTACTCAGAACTCTCTTATACTGGTATCATTATTTGGGACTGGTAATACTTTTTTTTTTTTTTTTTGCCAGCAATGCATTGCGTTGGGATCGATAATTAATTGCTGGGGCATGAAAATATTTGCTTTTGACTTATTGCTGCAAATAAGGATTACTAACGTCATTCGTCATGAGTCAGCTGTAGCAAGGTTATGAAAAAGTGGAGTATATGTGATCACATTCATGAATGACACGCACAAATGGGTAAAAAAAATGCAATTACTAGAACCGGTTTAATAATTAACTGCATATAGCACATTAATTTCATGAATAGCTTCTCCTGGAAAAAATACAAAATGGATTATTAAGCTGAAAGAAGAAACGCATATTATGCTGAAAGGTAGTGAACTTCGAATTAACAGGTAATGAAACGTGTACTCAATATGTATGTACTCTAGCTGTCCTTTCCAAAACATTCAGTCATTATACCATGCGACATAAGACATACTGTCAAAACGAACTGCAACAAATACTTAAATAACTACATAGCATTTCTTAACTAACAGTAAATATATAAACATCATTATTCTCATCTGCCCATCTGCAAGAAAAAACTTCATTATTCATATTACCATAACTTCATTACTATCATCACCTGCAAAGAAGAACTTCATTATTCATATTAGCATATTCTTCATATAACTATTCATCACCATTCATTATCATCTGCAAAAAAGACACTTCATTATTCATATTACCATTTACTTCATACAACTATGCATAGTATAGAGTTTCTTATTTCTAGCATATTTCATCACTAAAACTAAGATATGTAGTTCTGTCTGACAGCATGCATCAATCGCCTCGTATTCTGAAAGAAAAAATTAGTTAAGACTGCTATCATACGATGTGTAGAGTATATTCTTGTTAATGCTTGTTAATTCTGATTCATTTACTCTTCGTGACGAGGTATTGCATCTTCTTTCGTTCATTCCGAAGATGAAATTCCCATTTCATAGTAATCCACTGTGGTTTGTTTAATTTATCTCTTTTACACGTTATTGCTTTCTGAAAATGATGAATAAGGATTAATATCTTGCATTTAAATCATATACCCATTAAATAAAAACTGGTTTCTAGTGATATAATTAAGCATACAGCATATCATGACAGAAAACGTATTATGTCAAAAAATAGAGAGTGTTTGGGTGCAAAAATGTACACTCAGTCTCATAATTTAGTAGCAAAAAATGTAAAATAGTCAAGCTGTTGAGATATCATAAGGCAAAATGTCGAAGTCAACTGGTGTTTGTTATATCTTAAATATTTCGTAGTGCATACAAACAAAACAGGAAAACAATCATACATACACGAAAAATGGAAAATGTGCACGGCCTGATATATAACGACAAGAAAAGCGACCTGCTAACCTTACCTTGCCGGGCACTTGCCAAGAAAAAATACGATAATCATCAGTAAGTAGTCACATAAATATAATTGCATCATTGGTCATATAAAAATCAGAAAATGGCATTACAGTGTGATAAATCGTAAAGTATGTTCATTCAATAAAGGGTTTAATATTGGAGACATGGTGATTGCCTTTACTTCTTCTGGTTCTCAGAGTTTCGACGTGTACTACATTGGGGTGAGGAATGCTGCGAATTCGATATGGACCTGCGTATAGAAGCTCAAATTTACTGCATCTCTTCTTTCCTTTGTTGGATAAATAGTGTGTACATACTAATATCTTCTGTCCAATGTGAAAGTCATGGCGTGTACAAACCTGTTTTTGCTGTCTTCTCCGGCGCTCTGCGGCACGTTTGATGTTGTTCAGCGCAATGTCAATTATTTCATGGTGTCGTAGTCGACGAGATGTAGGAAAGGATACTAATTCTTTAATTCTGTTAGGTGGTTCAACATTTTTCATTATAATAGTCGGAGATAGCATAGTAGATTCATTTGGTATCGAGTCAATTACATCCTGGAATGAGAGTATGTGTATGTCCCAATCAATATGTTTTTTATGGCAGTATATTCTACATAGTTTACCAATTTCTTTCATTAGTCGTTCACAAGGGTTCGAAGAAGCATGATACTTGGATACTTAGATCGGAGAAATGTTTCTAGCTCGTAACATACGTGTCCATATAGCAGATCGAAACTGTGATCCATTGTCGGAAATTACGTTCAATACATGTCCTACATGAAATAGAAAATGTTTTACAAATGCTTTCGAAACAGATTTAGCAGTAGCTTTGCGTAACGGAGTGAAGGTAACAAATTTTGAAGTGAGTTCAACAGCGACAAAGATGTAGCAAAAACCTCTATTAGTTCTGGGAATCGGACCAAAAATATCTACAGCGGCCATGTGTCTCAATTTAACAAGTACAATGGGATGTAATGGAGGAATACGTGAAGTCGTATCTGACTTAGCTTTCTAGCAGATTTTACATGACGCTAAAACTCGTCGAATACGTTTCTCCATATTGGCAAAATAACAGTTCTGTCTCAGTATAAGAAAACATTTCCTGGCTCCGTAATGTGCGTAACTTAAATGAGTATACCAATTAATTTGTTAACCAGTTCGTCAGGAATGCGTAATAACCAATTGTTGCTGTCAGGGTGAGAGCGGCGAAACAGAATATTATTGCGTACAGTGTAACGGTTTCTGACGGTAACATTATTCCTATCTTGCCAAAGGTGTTTAATTTCTTTCCATACGTTGTCTTTACTCTGCTCCTGTGCTATGTCTCGTAATGACGACGAAATGAAATTTTCAAATGCAACTTGCTGAATATACATGACGCTGAAATTTGCTTTGCAGAAGTTGGTTGCGATGTCTTGCTGATTGTTGCTGAGAGAACGGGATAGTGCGTCTCCTACAATATTTTGTGTACCGGGAATGTGAACAATTGTAAAATTAAATTCCTGTAAATAAAGTTTCCATCTGCTTAATCTGTCGTGTGTAAATTTAGCGGAAAGTAAAAACTGTATAGCTCTATGATCTGTGTAAACGGTCGTATGTCTTCCATATAGAAAATGCCGAAATCTCGTAAATGCCCATACAACACATAATGTTTCAAGTTCTGTGACAGAATAATTGCGTTCAGCAGGTGACAGAATGCGACTCGCAAAGGCGATGTTTTTAATTACTGTAGAACCATCTTCTTCAATTTCCTGAAAAAAGTGTACGCCTAAAGCGGTGTTAGAACTGACGGTGGCAATGGAAAAATTTCTAGTAAGATCTGGATGTGATAAAAGTGGTGCATTCAACAAAGCTTGTTTTAGATAGACAAATTCAGAATGTGCTTCGCTATCCCATGACCAAATAGTGTTTTTACCCGTCAATTGACATAATCTAGGGGTGTCTAAAACAGAGTAATGAATAAATTTACGAAAAAAGTTAATTAAACCCAAAAAGCTGCGTAGTTGTTTCTTCGTCGTAGGAACAGTAATGTCACGTAAAGCTTGAAGTTTTTCCGTGTCAGGCGCAATGCCTTCTGCTGAAATTACATGTCCAAGAAATTTTATAGAAGTTTTGCCAAAGTGCGATTTACTAAGATTAACTGTGAGTCCTTGTGCACGAAAAGTTCGTAACAGTTGTTCAATAATCAAATTGTGTTCAGACCAGTTAGCTTCTGCAATAAGAATGTCGTCTATATACGTTGTGATTCTGTCTTTTAATTCTGTCGGAAGTATAGTATTCAATCCGCGAATAAATGCTGCTGAAGAAATAGTTAAACCGAACGGTAATTTACAAAATTGATAACAGTCACCAAAACAGAGAAAAGCCGTGTACTTTCTGCAGTTCGGATGTAGCTGAATTTGCCAAAATCCCGATTTCAAATCTAACGTGGAATAAATAGCAGTACCATGAAATTTCTGTAGAAGTTCTTCTAGTGTCTGTGGGCGATCTGTTTCATTAATAATAATGTCATTGATGTGACGCGAATCAAGTACGAGGCGAAGTGAACCATCCTTTTTCTTAACAATATGGAGTGGGTTTATGTACGGACTAACTGCCGATTCAATAATTCCTTGGTCAAGCATAGCTTGCAATTCTTTCTTAACTTGTTCTCTGTGAATATACGGAATGGGATAATGTTTGGCTTTAAATGTATCGTGCTGTTTAACTTGGAATTCATACATAAAACCAAACATAGTATCAGGGATGTTGTCAAAAACTGGAGCTTGCTGTAAAAGAATTTTGTGTAGTTGAGTACGTTCGTCGTCTGTATTTGCACTGCTCTGTTTAACTTTATCAGAAATCATCTGTATAACGTCATAGTCGGCTTCGTCTGGAGTATTATAGTTGTGTACGTACGTATCTGTGAACAATTTGGAATGACAGTCTATGTTACGTGATACGGAAATGACCTCTGTACGATTAATTGTTTGTTCTTCTGCAGATAAAGAGTGCTGAAATTCTAAAGCCAGTTGTACATATTCATCCTTTAACATTAAATAGGAATTTTGAAAGTCAATAATTGCGTCGTGCTGTACCAGAAAATTCGTACCTAAAATAACGACTGTTGTCAATAAGGGAACAATCCAAAAATTTGAGTGAAACGTATGACCTGCAATACAAAATGATAAGTGTGTCTGTAATTTTACATCTACTCCTTTACCAGATACTGCACCTTTTACTTTAGTTTTGCCTAATGGTAACGTAGGATAGGTATTCTCTTTATTACATTCGTTGAACGTTTCTTCATTTATGACTGACATAGGTGATCCAGAATCGATTACTGCTGAAAATTTGGATGATCCAATCTTTACTTCAATGACAGGGTGGGAAATGGTTTTTTGAATAACTGGTCTTTCCTGCAAAAGAGTGTCTCGGATGTCGTCAAAAGTAATAACATTTTCGTGAACAAGATTCTGTGTGTCAATAGTATTGCTTGCGTTGCTGGAAGATGCAACTTGTACTGTATCTAGTCAAACTCTATCTGACGTGCTATTATTTGCGGGAGGATGCTGTGGCATTTCGACTATTTGTACTGTTCTGTTATTTCGTCCTCACGCATTAGGTTCGGGATGATACCGACTGTCTGGTTCATTCATGATAATCTGTTGTTGCGAATGATTTTGCTGCTGGTAAGACCGACTGTTATTAAACGTACGCTGAAAATTGTGCTCATTACTTTTACGTCTGTCATAATAATCATTGCTATACGGCGCGTTGCGATAGGAATTGAAATGATGTGTCTTCTGTACATAGTGGTTTCCTTGTTACTGTGCGTTTTTATTTGGTGGACCCGACGCTATACGTGTAGGCGGCGAAACATTAAAGCTTGGTTGACCTTGCAGACTGCATTGTTGGTTAGGTATGCTAACCGGTTGGTTCTGTTGCTGTTTTTGGGAAAAACCTCTATTGTTACCAAAATGTGGTTCCTGTTGCTGATAATTTTGACGATACTGATAATTAAAATTTTGTCTGTTATTGAAATTACACTGGTATTTCTTGTTATTTCGGAAGTGTCTAATGAAAACTGTCACTTTCGGTAAAACCTGTCATATCGGGTTTTCTTTACACGTTTCTAATCCTAGATAGATCGATAGCTGAAGAGCTGTTTTGATAGATATAAAAGATAGTAAAAGAGAAGGCAGCAGAGCAGAAAACTAAAGATGAAATAGCACTACTACGGCTCGGGGCCCTGTGCACGCTACGGCACATATTCATCAAAGTGTAATGAATCCCCTGAGGTCTATTACGCGCTGCAAATAAATTTTAGTTTTTGCGTTACAGGCAATGCCGGTGAAAATTCAAAAGCAAGTTGTTGTATCCAGTCCAAAGGGTGAATCTGTGTTCTGTCATTTTTAAATACCTTAGATTTTTTTACGGATAAAAATTGATTATAATCAACGTTATAGTCTCTGAATGTGTGAACAGGTTCAGGATTGAATGAGAATCTATTTGTCTGTGTCTTTTCGGATTCTAAGTCACGTAGTCTCTGTACATTACCTAAGTTACACTGGCTGTGTGAGTGTGACAAATGTTCGGAATGTGGCGTATGCTGTGACGTGTCAGTGATTGAAACATTTTTCATTTCTGTCACTTTAATACGTTCGTCAATTTGGCTGATTTGTTGTTCAAATTTCTTATCGACTTCCGCATCCAGAGTGCGTGATACTTCTGCTGACATTAATTTAAACTCGTCGCGTATCTGTGTTCCGTTTTCTGAACATTGTTCAGTGAATGCACTAATTTCATCTCTAAGTAAATTCGTTGTGGCTACACGTGTACTACTTAATTCTTGTGCAACAGATCTAATTTCTTCACTACTGTTCCTAGCACAAGTCTTAGTATCCTCACGTAATTGTTCTTTAGTATCATGACGTTGCACGGTAATGGCTCTAATCTGTTCACTAAGTTGTTTGTTCTGTTCATTAAGGTTGTCGTGTTTTTCATTCGACTGTTTGAGATTTTCATTAAGTTGTTTGTACGATTCATTAAGTCGTTTGAAATTGTCGTCTTGTTCTTTCTTGAATTGTAGCAATACTGCTATAATTTGATCCAAGCCAAAATTAGCGACTCTATTTTCTATGCTGTGTGATGGTGTATCTACATGTGTCGCATTTTGTGTAACCATTTGGTCGTCCTCTGATTCTTGAAAAGGTTTGCCAATTGGATGTGCACTGTTGGCCACTACACCGGAATCAATTAAATCTGATGTGTTTTGTGTATATTGGACACCTTCGATAGAAACAATTATCTGTTCGCTACGTAAATTTTGCAAGTCAGGTGTGTCAAACTGGGCAGCGTTCATTGTATCGGAAAGTGCCGCATCATCAATTGTTACATATACTGTGGATATAGTTGAATTTGTTTGCCCATCATTAGAATTAAAATCATTACTAGTGATCGGTACACACTGATTGTCTGTAAGTGGACGACTATCATTAAGACACTGAGTGTTCCAAGTTGTTAACAGTTTTTTGCGGCATTTTTCACAAATCAAAAAATAACCACAAAAATGATACAAAGACAAAGCAAAAATGGAACAAACACAATTACAACAAAGAGCAATAAATTGCCGATGATCTGTGAAAGAAAAAGTGACAAATTAGTAAATGCGTTGCGCCAGATGCAAACTACATTTAAGTAAATAAGAGCAGATACATGACTACTTCTCAGAGATTCACAAAGAAATACGATCCTGGCAGGGTCGCCAAGTGTAACCTCCCCACAAAAAATATTTTAAATAAATAAATATTATGGATAGTGATTCTAATTTTAGTGTAACCTCAGAACAAAATTGGTTCCCATTTATATCCTCCCTACAGAAATTCATTCACATTTAACCTCCACACAAAATTTGTTTCCCATTTAATGTACCCACAAAATTCTTTTCTCATTTAATGTAAACTCGTAACAGAAAAATTCCTAAACCTCATAATAAAAAATAAATTCAGTAACCTGGTAAATTTTGGACGACAGCAGTGCTGCGTCATGGCCCTGTAAGATCATTCTGAATAAAAAAAGCAAAAATTCTTACCTCAATAAAAACGGCGAATATATCTGCTCTTACCTAAACTTTTTCCGGCACAGCTCTGTGCAATGCTGGCCGATAGATTTGTGGTTTATAAAAGGAAGCAACTGATTTTTCTTTTGCAACAATAGGAATGATCATGGATTGAAGAAATTAGTAAATTCTTTAAATTGAAATGAATGTTTGTTACAAATTACTTTATATCACGAAGATAATTATTAGGACATTTTTAAAAGATTTACATGGGAGTTCACATAACATTACTAGATATGCGCGAGGCTGCTTTTTACCTTATACAAAAATACTCAGGCTCCGGCATCGCTGCACCGCGACCGGGCCAGCCAACACGATACACCAGACCAGACCAGAGCAGACTCCACACCAGACGCAGACTGCAGACAAGCGCAGACTAGCAACAATTTACTGCTACAGCTACACAGTTCCTACTGAGTCAACACTGCTCTCTGGTCAGCGATTCTCTTATACCTTGCATATCGCAGGCAGCGCATGGGCAATACATCGAAATTACATCTGCTCGGACCTCTTACATAAAATTACATCTGCATTACATCTGCTCAGACCTCTTACAAAATGTTGGATGTTTGACAATGGTAGGGAAGCTAGAACATCTCAAAAGGGAAATGCTAAAGCTCAATCTTTGATATAATTGGGGTCGGTGAAGTAAAATTGAAAGAAGACAAGGATTTCTGGTCAGACGAATACAGGGCAATATCAACAGCAGCAGAAGATGGTATAACAGTAGTAGGATTCGTTATGAGTAGGAGGGTAGACAGAGAGTGAGTTAATGTGACAATTTAGTGATAGGGTTATTCTCATCAGAATCGACAGCAAACCAACACCGACAGCGATAATTCAGCTATACATGGCCACGTCGCAAGCAGAAAATGAAAAGAGAGAGAAAGTATATGAGTATATTGAACGGGCAACTGAGGGGTTAAGGGAGAATATGGGCTTGGTACTAGGAATGGGAAAGGAGAAACAGTAAGTGAGTTCTGCAATAAATTTTAGCTAGTAACAGCGAATACTCTGTTCAAGAATGATAAGAGGAGAATGTATACTTAGAAAAGACCGGGATATATGAGCAGATTTCAGTTAGATTACGTCATGGTCAGGGAGAGATTTCGAAATCATAAGGCCTAGCCAGGAGCAGATATAGCCTCAGATCACAACTTAGAAGTGCTCAAGAGTAGGGTAAAGTTTAACAGACTATACAGGAAGAATCGATGTGCAAATAAGTGGGAAATATTAAGGAATGAGAAGTTGTGCTTGCAGTTCTCTGAGGCTTTAAATACTGCGGTAAGGAATAGCTCAGTAGGCAGGCAAGTTGAGGAGCAGTAGACATCTCTAAAACGGGCAATCACAGAAGATGGAGAGAAAAACGTAGGTACAATGAAAGTAACTGTAAAAGAACCATGGATGACAGAAGAAATTCTTCAGCTGGTCGACGAAAGAAGGAAGTACAAAAATGTTCAGGGAAATTCAGGAATACAAAAGTACAAGTCTTTTAGGAATGTAATAAATAGAAAGTGCAGGGATGCTAAGGCGAAATGGTAGCATGAAAGATACGAAGAAATAGAAAAAGAAATGATTGTCGGAAGGACTGACTCAGATATAGAAAAGTCAAAACAACTGTCAGTGAAATTAAAAGCAAGCCTGGTAAATTTAAGAGTGCAATGGGAATTCAACTGTCAAGTGCAGAGCAGAGAGCGAATAGGTGGAAATAGTACACCGAAGGCCTGTATAAGGGAGAAGACCTGTCTGATGACGCGATAGAAGAAGTTCCTGGAGTCGATCACTGTTTGCGTTGGTGTGCAGAATGTGTGAGACTGGCGACATCGGACTTTCGGAAAAACATCATGCACACAATTCCGAAGATTGCAGAGCCGACAAGTGGAGAATTATCGCACAGTCAACTTAAAAGCTCATTCATCCAAGTTGCTGAAAAGAGCAATGCACAGAAAAATGGAAAAGAAAACTGAGGATGTGTTAAGTGACTATCAGTTTGGCTTAAGGAAAGGTAAAGGCACCAGAGAAGCGATTCTGACGATGAATTTGATAATGGAAGCAAGACTAAAAAAAAATTAAGACACATTCATAGGATTTATTGTTATTGTGGTCTTCAGTCCTGAGACTGGTTTGATGCTGCTCTCCGTGCTACTCTATTCTGTGCAACCTTTTTCATCTCCCAGTACCTACTGCAACCTACATCCTTCTGAATCAGCTTACTGTGTTCATCTCTTGGCCTCCCTCTACGATTTTTACCCTCCACGTTGCCCTCCAGTGCTAAATTTGTAATCCCTTGATGCCTCAGAACGTGTCCTACCAACCGATCCCTTCTTCTAGTCAAGTTGTGTCACAAACTTCTCCCCAATCCTATTCAATACCTCCTCATTAGTTACGTGATCTACCCACCTAATCTTCAACATTCTTCTGTAGCACCACATGTCGAAAGCTTCTATTCTCTTCTTGTCCAAACTATTTATCGTCCATGTTTCACTTCCATACATGGCTACACTACATACAAATACTTTCAGAAACGACTTCCTGACACTTAAATCAATACGCGATGTTAACAAATTTCTCTTGTTCAGAAACGCTTTCCTTGCCATTGCCAGTCTACATTTTATATCCTCTCTACTTCGACCATCATTTGTTATTTTGCTCTCCAAATAGCAAAACTCCTTTACTACTTTAAATGTCTCATTTCCTCATCTAATTCCCTCAGCATCACCCGACTTAATTCGACTACATTCCATTATCCTCGTTTTGCTTTTGTTGGTGTTCATCTTATATCTTCCTTTCAAGACACTGTCCATTCCGTTCAACTGATCTTCCAAGTCCTTTGCTGTCTCTGACAGAATTACAATGTCATCGGCGAACCTCAAAGTTTTTATTTCTTCTCCCTGGATTTTAATACCTACTCCAAATTTTTCTTTTGTTTCCTTTACTGCTTACTCAATATACAGATTGAGTAACATCGGGGAGAGGCTACAACCCTGTCTCACTCCCTTCCCAACCAGTGCTTCCCTTTCAGGCCCCTCGACTGACATCTGGTTTCTGTACAAATTGTAAATAGCCTTTCGCTCCCTGTATTTATAAGCCTGGAAAAACGTTCGACAATGTGAAATAGTGAAAGGTGTTCGAACTTCTGAGAAAAGTTGGGGTAAGCTGTAGGAAGAGACGGGTAATATACGATATATACAAAGGTCAAGAGGGAACAATAAGAGTGGAAGACCTCGAGCGAATTGGTCAGATTAAAAATGGTGTCCGACAGGGGTGAGTCTTTCGCCCGTAACGTTCAATCTGTACATCGAAGAAGCAGTTATGGTAATAAAGGAGAGGTTCAGGAGAGGAATTAAAATTCAAGATGAACGGACATCAGTGATACGATTCGCTGGTGACATTGCTAGCCCCAGTAAATGTGAAGAAGAATTACATGATCTGCTGAATGGAATGAACATATTAGTGAGAACAGAATGTTTATTGAGAGCATATCGAAGAAAGTAATGAGATGTAGCAGAAATGATTAACTTAAACATCAGGATTGGTGATCCCGAAGTAGATTTAAGTTGAAGGAAGGAATTCTACTACCTAGACAACAAAGTAACCCATGACGGATCGGGTGGAGCAAGGACTTAAAAAGCTGACTAGCGCTGGCAAAAAGGGCGTTCCTGGCCAAGTGAATTCTACTAGCATGAAACACAGGCTTTAATTATAGGAAGAAATTTCTGAGAATGTACGTTTGGACAGCTTTGTATGGTAGTGCAACTTGGACTGTGGAAAAACCGGAACAGAGAAGAATCGAATCGTTTGAGATGTGGTGCTACAGAAGGATGTTGAAAAAAAGGGGACTGATGACGCAAGGAATGAGAATCGTCGAGGAAAGGAATATATGGAAACATTGACAAGAAGAAGGGACAGGATGATCGGACATTTGTTAAGACATCACGGAGTACCTTCCAGCCGCGCGGGGTAGCCGCGTGGTCTGAGTCGTCTTTTCACAGTCCGCGCGGTTCCCTCCATCGGAGGTTCGAGTCCTCCGTCGGGCAAGGGTGTGTGTGTGTGTTGTCCTTAGCGTAAGTTAGTTTAAGTTAGATCAAATTGTGCGTAAGCTTAGAGACCGATGACCTCAGCGGATTGGTCCCATAAGACCTTACCACAAATTTCCAATAACTTCCATGGTATTAGAGGGTGCTGTAGAGGGTATAAACGGTAGAGGAAGATAAAGGTGGGAGTAAATGAGGACGTGGTTTGCAAGTGCTGCTCTGAGATGAAGAGGTTGGCACAGGAGAGGAATTCGTTGCCGGTCGCATGAAACCAGTCGGAAGACTGGTGACTCGAAAAAAAAGAAGAAAAAGGGAATTTATGCTGATAGCCAGTAAGAGAGATTATTCGGCACGTCTACACGACATTCGGAGTCCGTGCCAAACTGTCGTTTCTGTTTACATAAAAGTCGTGTTCAATGTACTTTCATTGAACCGAGTTGAAAGGGGGCTGACAGGGCTAAAAACGCATACAATCAAAAATCATGGAAAAATGCCAAAATAAAAATGAAAACAGAATTTTAGTGTGATGTACACCAAACGATTCCGTTTGGTAATATGATTACGAAGTTGAAATTGGAGATTTTTTTCTAGGCGAAGTATTACGCGAAATAACAGTATATGTATCTATGTTTTAATTAAAAGCAATTAAAACACAATTTCTTAAGCCAAACTAGTTACCATATTCAAGATATTTTTGTACTCGGAATACAGTACCACAACTCCGTCAAAATGTTTTTCTAAAACAGTGTCAGAACTAAGATGAGCAGTGCTCTCAAATCAGCCGAGCAGTCTAAAGCGCTGCAGTCAAGGGCTGTGCCGCTGGTCCCGGCGGAGGTTCGAGTCCTCCCTCGGGCATGGGTGTGTGTGTTTTTAGGTTAAGTAGTGTGTAACCTTATGGACTGATGACCTTAGCAGTTAAGTCCCATAAGATTTCACACACATTTTTGCTCTCATATCAGGCTTTGCAGAATCAAACCCGTCACCCAGCCTATTAGTCCCTTGAATATGGAGTGGTTCTGACTTACAGTACATGCTAATAAAGGTGGATATAATTTCTGAAAGATAAACCAAATACGAAAGCTTGAATACTAACATGGATTTATTCTAACTTCCAATACATGCTAACAAAGCTGGATATAATTTCTGAAAGATAAACCAAATGCGAAAGCTTGAACCAAACTGATGAAGTAGATACAAGTAAGAGAAGGTTGGGTTGTTTTGGGGATGGAGACCAAACAGCGAGGTCATCGGTGTCATCGGATTTGGGAAGGACGGGGAAGGAAGTCGGCTGTGCCCTTTGTAAAGGAACCATCCCAGCATTTGCCTGAAGCGATTTAGAGAAATCACGGAAAACCCAAATCAGGATGGCCGAACGCGGCATTGAACCGTCGTCCTCCCGAATGCGGGTCCAGTGTGCTAACCACTGCTCCACCTCGCTCGATAGAAGTAAGAAGAAAAAAAAAATGGCTCTGAGCACTATGGGATTTAACTTCTGAGGTCATCAGTCCCCTAGAACTTAGAACTACTTAAACCTAACTAACCTAAGGACATCACATACATCCATGCCCGAGGCAGGATTCGAACCTGCGACCGTAGCGGTCGCGCGGCTCCAGACTGTAGCGCCTAGAACCGCTCGGCCACTCCGGCCGGCCAAGTAAGAAGATATGTATGTTGAAAGGGAGGGATAATTTCAAGCAATTTTATGTAGTGACCGAAGGTGCTGTTATGTCCTATCAAAACCAACTTTTATTACGTAAAGTTTTAGGTTGCACTTTTTTGTGAGTTTTCATCCGAAGGCATTGATTAGAAATAGATTGAGTTGTCGCAATCAATCTCAGTTTTATGAAAGAGCTATGAATTCAGTAGAATTTTATCGCAAAGTAGTTCTGTGCACCTTCTACCAAATACTTCGGTCTCAGTTGTGGAGTAATCGTGTAGCTGTTCAGTGAATGCACGATCCTTAAATTAGTGCAGCATTGGTGTGTCGATGCTGCTTTAAGTTGGTACGCGTACGCGCAGGCCGTTTCATCGTGTGACAATGAGAAGGCGCGTACGTCGACGCGGGCGACACGGCCGATTGCGAATGAGCGCACGGCAGTCGGCGCGTACGGTCGGCCGCGTAGCGTACGGCGCGTCAGCTGACGCAACGGCGGCCGACTGCGCCGGCAGCTCTCCGTAGCCGCACCGCGCCGCGCCGAGGGGCGGCAGCGCCACCGCGATCGATGTCCCCTCCGCCGCCCCCTCCAGCGTGCGGCGCACTCCCCCCCCCCCCCTCCCTTTTCC
The DNA here is from genome assembly GCF_021461395.2 of Schistocerca americana. Classification (NCBI taxonomy): domain Eukaryota; kingdom Metazoa; phylum Arthropoda; class Insecta; order Orthoptera; family Acrididae; genus Schistocerca; species Schistocerca americana. The sequence continues at coordinate 317,014,130 of NC_060124.1, forward strand.
CTGACGCCGTGACGTCACGGCGGCTGACGTCACGCGCGCCTGTGTGGGTGGCGCGGCGCCGCGGCGGAGGCGGCAGGCTCGGCGCCCCCGCCAGTGGAAATAACTCGCGCCGCCTGGGACGTAGCGCCACGTATCCGTTACGCCGCGAGCGAAATCTTATGTTTCCGCCGTGAAAGGGAAAACTGATAGCGAGCCAGGTGACAAATTAGACCCTTTCTGGTTTTGTTACAGCGTATAGCACTTCCACTGCGCCAACAAAGGCGGACAAAAGTGCACTCGTGGGCTGACCATTGTTAGGGCAGGCACTGCTCTCCAGAAGGCTCGTTTTCGAAGTCGTTACAGATTCTTTTTGTAGTCGCCATAGGGGCTTTCCATTTGCGAACAGTTAACGAACTTCTGTCATAATGTCAGTAGTCTTCAAGCTGACTGTAAGAATTCGGCGTCAGTAATACGGAATGATGGTAACTTCAAGCGGTGCACAACGTGTGTCGTGTTGGTGGTATGACCTTACCTTCCTCCTGTCTATGAACCGACTTACCAAGCCTAGGTTGCCCTGCAAGTGAATGTGGACCCCGAATCGGTGCAACCTGCCATTGTGAGGCGGCCTTAACACTACCACTACCAGCACCGCTTGAAGTGTATTGACATATCTCTCTTTACAAACGACAGAATTACAGCTCTTCAGTGAATTCCTGCCCACACCACCAGTTCAAAAAGTTCCGAGACTGGCTTAGTGAAAAATGTAGATATTCGGCTGATTGCTTCATTGTGATTGGACACACAACGGCCGCACGTCCACTACTTACCATTGCGTGCTCACAACTGACTAATCGAAACCACGTGCGTTGTTTGCAGTTGTCAGTCAAGCCAGAAATACAATCAGACTCTGGACTTCTTATATAGTGAGCTGTGAGTCATTTAATTCGTCGCTTCCACAAACCTTTACTGAAAATACTGCAATTAAGGTAAAGATAAATTGAACCGCATTCCTTTAGTCACCTGAAAATAGATCCTGCCACTAGTCAGCTGATCGACATGTTGGTTTCGATATGTCTTTTGTGCGGTCTGTATCATATTTGGTCTAACCCTCGTTCATCACTGTGCTGATTATTCATTTGTACTCAAAGATACAACATTACGTCTTCGTCACCTTCTTTTCGCATTGGCTAGCCGGTCGGTGTGGCCGAGCGGTTCTAGGCGCTTCAATCTGGAACCGCGCGACCGCTACGGTCGCAGTTGCGAATCCTGCCTTGGGCATGGATGTGTGTGGTGTCTTTAGGTTAACTTGGTTTAAGTAGTTCTAAGTTCTAGGGGACTGATGACCTAAGATGTTAAGTCCCATAGTGCTCAGAGCCATTTGAATTTGAACGTATTGGCTATCTCCGAAATCCGCTATTCGAACTGCACTTTTACTTTCCCTTGTGCATGGGCCTTAACTTCACCCCAGTATTCTCTTATTCGTTTCTTGTGCTGTTCCTTATTAGCCTCAATCCACGTTTTGCCAGTTTTTAGTTTTAGCTTATCTCGTAGCTTTTTCTTTAGTGGAATGCCTTTATACATGTCCTTCAATGTTATTCCCATTTCTAGCCGTCTTTTTGTACCTTCTGGGTTTTCGTATTGAGAAAGTAACAGAAGATCCTTAGTTAAAAAGGCTTCTTTTTCAGAGATTTTTGACGGCTGTGTCCTCTCTCAAAGATATTTAAACATCTCCGTCCATTCAATTTCCCCTTCTTCTGCCTCCAATATTTGGTTGATGAATTGTTGGCTGTAATAAATTCAGTGTTCTCGAAGGAAGCCCCGAGTCCTGCCGTGCTGGTTGTGTCTTCCGCGTATTGATTTGTTCTACAGCTGTGCTTAGCAGATCAGGAGGAAAGTGCAAGGCCACATGGAAAAATCAGGTAGTCAGCTGCCAAATTCAGGGTTCCGAATAGCCAAGCCTGAGTCCAATTTCAACACCTTCGTCACTCATTTGTTTTCGCCACTCGTGTGTCTGTTTCTCGAGTAACACAATTGAAAAGTAGAGGCGAGAGTCCATCTCGTTGCCTTAGATTACCAATTTTAGTTTACGTACTTCGCCAACTGTTTTACATAAGTGACACATCTCTGAACGTTTGTGACTCACATATTTAATAAGGTCCACCTTTCATCTTAACTGACGTTAGTGAAATTGTCAAGGATTTTGCCCGTACTACAGCACGGTAAGTAGAATTTTTGTATTTTTTTTACCTGGATATCTAATTATGTGTTTTAGTCTTGTATGTGTGAAAATAAATGAAAGTTCTACAAAATGTGCTTTTGTATAAATCCTAAAGCAAAATTAGTATGTTAATAAATGTTTGAATATTAGGGCTGGATTAGTTAGTTCAAAATGGTTCAAATGGCTCTGAGCACTATGGGACTTAACATCTGAGTTCATCAGTCCCCTAGAACTTAGAACTACTTAAACCTAACTATTCTAAGGACATCATTCGAACCTGCGACGTAGCGGTCGCGCGGTTCCAGACAGTAGCGCCTAGAACCGCTCGGCCACCCGAGCTGGCTGACGTCTGCACGTTATTGAGATCTTGCACATGCAGAGAATGTGACTCCTGTGTGGAAACCACTGTTTTTATGCAAGATGGGGTAACACCATGTGAAAGATCTGCTCAATGCAATCTTCCAGAAGTTTTCCAGATGCATGGGTAAAATCATCTGATCCGAATCCAAGCGACTTCTGGATCTAGGGATATTTAAAAAAACATTTACCAGGAACACATTCGACCTCTACCAGATCTGAAGGCCAATATACAGGAATACGTTGGTCATATTCCACCGAAGCTGTTGCGAGCAACTGTTGACCACGTCGTTTTACGGATGCAGTATCTTGTCGATGTCTCTGATGCTCATATTGAACTGAGTGTGATAGCAGTGGTTAATGATAAAATAACATTCTGCCTTTCTCACTTGTTTGACCTCTTCTACCCACGTCCCGTTTCTAACTCATTACACATGTAAACATTTCTATATGTATTTCTTGCATTCAAAACGCCAGATTTCCATCTGGTGGCTAAAATTGGAACCAATTTTTTTTCTGGCGTAAATCGTTGTGCATTAACGCAATAGACTACCTATTAAGTTTATCTGCCATTCGATAATTACAGCCCACAGTGGACCTCCTGTGTATAGCCGAACTTCAATTATAGCCACTCGGTACATCGAGGACCACGTGGACGAGATAAATCAGACCTCGTACGAAAGGATTGACATTCGTTTTTTATCTTGCTCCATTTTTCCTCTGAATGTGAAAATACTTTAATGTTGGTGTTAGAGCTGAACCTTTTTTAGATTGATGTCAGCTGTAGGTATACCTGCAGGCTAACTTTCAGAGGACGTCATGCTTCCAAGTAGAGAAGGAATTAGCATATTTCATCAAGATATAAGAGGTATTAGAGATAAAATTAGTGAACTGCTTATAGGTGTTGACTCTGAAATTATTGGTATGTAGGAGCACCACTGAAATAATTTGACAGTTCAGAGGCTTCCTTTACCAAGATACAGATTAGTTGGCTGTTTTTCAAGGAGTTCCTTGCTGGGTGGGGGACTGGCTATGTGGGTCAAAAACAGTATTCCATTTGAGTTCATAGACGTATCACGACACTGCACTGAACATGTATTTGAATGTTGTGCAGGGCAGTTGAATTTAATGAAACGAAACTTCTAAATGTTGTTGTTTATAGGTCCCGAAACTCTGACTTCAGAGCATTTCTGATCAAACTAGAGAGAGTCCTTGATTCACTTTGTAGGAAGTACCAGAAATTAGTTATATATGGCGACTTCAATATAAATGTTCTATATCATGGTGCAAGAAAAAGAATGTTTGTAGATTTTCTGCTTTTTCCAACTGGGGTTCAGAGGAACAGTAGCACAGCCACAGACAATATTTTTATTCACTCTTCATTCCTAGATGGGCATTCTGTCAATAAAAGGTTCAATGGTCTTTCAGACAATGATGCACAAATTTTAACACTAAAAGACTTTTGTACTCAAGCAAATGTCACATATAATTACAAACTATGTAGGAAAGTTAATCCAACAGCAGTAGAGAGTTTTTTAAACCTTGTCAAAGAACAAGAGCGGCAGGATGTTTGTAGTGCCGATAACATAGATGATAAATATAATGCTATCTTTAGCTCATTTCTCATGGTCTTTGAGAGCTGCTTTCCATTGGAACGTTCTAAGCGGTGCACTAGCAGTAATAGACAGCCTGGGCGGCTGACTAGAGCGATAACGATACCGTGTACAACAAAGCGGGAGTTATATCAAAATGTTAGAAGTAGTCACAATCAAGGTACAGTAGCCCATTACAAACAGTATTGTAAGCTGCTTAAAAATGTTATTAGGAAGGCGAAGAGGATATGGTATGCAAATAGAATAGCTAATTTACAGGATAAAATTAAAACCATGTGGTCAGTTGTGAAGGAAGTGTCTGGGTAGCAGCACAACGTCGACGATATAAAGTCAGTTCGTAGTAAAAATATTTCTGTTACTGATAAATCAAATATATGTACGGTATTTAACAATCATTCTCTGAACATTGCTGGTGAAGTAAATAAAAATTTAGTTTTTTCTACAGGGAATCATATAACTTTCTTGGTAAATGCCTTTCCGAGATTGATGTTTGAAATACTCCTCTGTGACACAGACAAGGGGGACATTGAGTCAGTAATTAAATCACTGAAGACTAAAGACACTCATGGTTATGATAGGGTGCCTAGCAGAATATTAAAGTAGTGTTTTGCACACGTTAGCCCTGTATTTAGCTATATTTGTAATTTTTCCTTTAGGAATGGTCAGTTTCCTGAACGACTAAAGTACTCAGTAGTAAAGCCGCTTTTATAAAAAGGGAGGAAGGGATAATGTAGATAATTTTAGACCTATTTCTATGACATCAGTGTCTGCTAAAGTTATTGAAAAGGCTGTGTATGTAAGGATAATTGATCATTTTGTATCACACGATTTGTTATCAAATGTTCACTTCGGCTTTAGAAGTCGTTTAACAACTGAAAATGCTGTATTCTCTTTTCTCTGTGGGGTACTGGATGGGTTAAACAAAAGGTTTCGAACGGTAGGCATATTGTTTGATTTAACTAAGGCCGTTGATTGTGTTGTTCACAAAATATTGCTCCAGAAGCTGGACCATCACGGAATAGCTCACAATTAGTTCACCTCTTACTTTAGCAACAGACAGCAAAAGGTCATTACTCACAATGTTGACAATAGCTGTGATACGGGGTCTGAGTGGGGTACAGTCAGGTGGGGGGTGCCCCAGGAATCAGTGTTGGGGCCATTCCTCTTCCCTATTTATATAAATGATATGCCCTTTAGTATTATGGGTAGCTCTAAAATATTTCTGTTTGCTGATGACACTAGCTCGGTGGTAAAGGATGTTGTGTGCAACATTAGGTCGGTTCATGAACAAAGTTCATGGCTTGTAGAAAAATAAACTAACGCTAAATCACAGTAAGGCTCAGTTTTTACAGTTTCTGACACACAATTCAACATAACAAGACGTTTTAATGACACAGAATGAGCATATGATTAGTGAAACTGAACAGCTCAAATTTCTAAGCGTTAAAGATAGTAAGCTGTCGTGGAAAGCCCACGTTTAGAATCTTGTTCAAAGACTTCAGCCTACTTTGCTAATTTTAATTCGCTTATGTCGTATGGTATTATATTTTGGGGTAACTCTTCCCATTCTAAAAGGATATTTTTAGCTCAGAAATGGTTGGTTCGGGCAATCAGTGCTGTAAGTTCAGGAACCTCTTGTCGACCCCTGTTCACGTGTCTGGCTATTTTGACATTGGCCTCTCAATATATATATATATTCCTTACTGTCATTTCTTGCTATTAATATTAGATTATTTCCAAGAATAAGCAGCTTTCACTCAGTTAATACTCGGCAGAAATCAAACCTGGATTTGGCTCGGACTTCCTTAACTCTGGTGCAGAAAGGTGTGCAGTACACTGCTGCATCCATTTTCAATAACCCAGCACTCGAATTCAAGAATCTTAGCAGTAATCCACGCGCTTCCAAGTCGAAACTGAAGAGTTTCCTCATGGGTCACTCCTTCTGTTCTGTCGAGGACTTCCTTGAAAAAGTGAGCTGTTTCTTGTTGTATTGTTGATTGCGTTTACTTGAACCTACGGAATGACTTTTTTCGGATACATAAACATTTTATTTTTGTCTGTTACTACTTTTATGCTGTAATTTCATGTACTGACACGTTCCATGATCTTGGAGATTTGCTCCTCAATTTGGTCCTACGGAACCTGACGTGTAAATAAAAAAATAATAAAAATCTACATCGGGAGAAACCATCATCGTAATAAAATAAGAGAAATCGGAAATCGAATGGAAAGATTTAATCGTTCGTTTTTCCCACGCGCTGTTGGATAGTGGAACAGTAGGGAAATAAACAAGGTGGTTAGAGTAACCACCTGCCGGACACTTGAGTGTGAATTGCAGAGTAGTCTTGTAGACGTAAATATTGAACAGAAAACGGAATTATTAGTAGCGGCTCGAGGTACTCTTTACACTCACCGTAAAGTGGCTCGCCGATCATGTAGCAAGTTGTAAATGTAGACAACATTTGAGATTATTTCGTGTAGACTAACAATAGGCGCAACAAATGTCGGAATTTCCGGTGGAGGGAATTTGCGACATGCGCGTTATGTAAGACTTCCTAGTTATGAGCGCCGTATATCTTTTTAGAACCTCTGCAGCTCGCTATTTCTTAAAGCTATAAGCTAAACTATGGTTGCAACAAACGTTTATTACCTAAGTTTTGACTGTTACCGCTAGATAAGACTCTGATCTGAAAGCAAAAGCACTATCATCACAAGACAATGTGAAACTCACCAACTGCGCCGTGTTAATTTCGTTTGTTCGTGTTCCAGTTTACCACATCACACGTGCTCGTATGGCATCGCTGAAATATTCGTTTTGTACGACAAGCATGTGCGGCTGGTTAGTTCATGTATCATCATTTGAACGATTTTTTTTTTTTTTTTTGTCGAAATGATGTGAAAAGAGACAGTTTACAGGATAAGTATACATTCTTAGTTTCGTGGATGGCTACATGCTGGCTATTTACAAGTTCCCAGATGACGCCCTGGCCTGAATTTAACATAAATGAATGTATTATTTTCAGTCCTACTCATGCATCTACACTTAAAATCTAAAATGAATTTTCTGCAGGCAACCAGTTTTTGAATAAAAATACCTATAATCAACAAAAGGAGTTGTCCAGAAGGAGTGATTTTAGATTCGATTTAGAACGTGGTTTGCTATGTTATTGGGCAAACGATCAAAAATTTTTGTTGATACATATTGAACTCCTTTCTGAGCCATCGACACTTGTAATAATGAGTAATAAAGACAATTTTTTTCTTCAGTGTGGATAGGACGTCGCTACTCTTCTCAAACTGGATGGATTATTTATGAATAATTTTAGTAGGAAATATGTATATTGTGAAGGTGCAGGTAAAAGATCTTAACTCCTTAAATACGTACCAGCGAGATGACAGCGGATGAATAGCCCATACAGGGTGGCTATAATTAAACTTTCGCTACTTGAAAGGTCCCCCATGAAAAACGAGTGCTAGTAGGACGATGAAACTTTGTAGAAACATTGGTATGGGCGTGCGGAAGAGAAATAATTGACATACCACCGAAATAAGCAGATTTTAATTTCCACATGGGCGGGTGACATTTGTTAACTGCGTACCATGTTCACACTCCAGGTTCCAAACGTTGCTCTTTGTGACGACCATCTGCATCAACGACAGTCTGGAACCGCACTAGAGACTGCTCAACTGCTGCTCGAAATATCTCACGTTGGATATTCGCTACCTCCCTCGCTATGTTCATCTTCAAGTTCCTACATGTGATAGTGTCCCGTAGATAAACCATGTTCTTCAGCTAACTGCACAGCCAGAAATCACACGGGTTCAAATCTGATGATGCTGGTGGCCACGCAGTGTGGAAGGATTGGCCATTTCTCACGTGTGTCATGAAATAACCTACTGACCTCACGAGGAACGTGATGTGAAGCTCCATTGTGTTTCAAAACAGTTGAGTCCAAAAGCACCTCACGCCCGTAGAGCAGGGACCATACGTTGGCGAAATAGATCACATGTACTTTACACTGAGGTCATGGGATACCTCCCAATACCGCGTCGGTCCTGCTTTGTCCGGCGTAGTTAACAACTTCACGTGTCATGGACCCAACAAGTCGTTGGAAATCCCCTGCCTCTATAGCCGTACACAACGCGAAAGTGCTGGCCAAACCATTCTCTCGAATTGACCAGAATTTTCTTATAACCAATCGCGAATAGTTGTGACCCAGTGACATGGTGCATCGTTATTTGGTAACATGAAGTATATGAATGGCTGGAAATGATCTCGAAGTAGCAGAACGCAACCATCTCCAGTCAGTGATAGGTTCAGTTGGACTAGAGGACCGAGTCCATTCCATTTGAACACAGCCCACACCTTTATGGATCCACCACCAGTTTGCACAGTGCCTCGATTACAACTTGGGTCCATGGCTTCGTGGGGTCTGCGCCACACTCGAACCCTAGCATCAGCTGTTGCCAACTGAAATCTGGACTGCAAGCTATGTCGTACTGTTGGCAAAGGCACTCGCGTCGGTCATCTGTTGCCGCAGCCCATAACTGTCCCAACGGATACGTTGTTGTACATCCCGCATCGATTTCTGCAGTTATTTCACGCATTGGTTGCTTGTCTACGGAAACGCCATTGCCGTCGGTCGTTAAGTGAAGACCGGCGACCACTGCGTTGTCCATGGTGAGACATAATACCTCAAATTTGGTATTCTCGGCATAGTCTTGACACTGTGGATCGCGGAATATTGAATTTCGTAACGATTTAGGAAATGGAATGCCCCATGCGTCTAGATCCACCTTACCAATCCTCATTGAAAGTGAGTTAATTCCTGTGCTGCCTTTCTACCTCCTTCCAGTCTTATAGAGCGACCGACAATTGGCACTCTTTACGACTTACGTGAGAACCAAGTTACTTTTCTTCCAAAGGTTCATATTTGCGTTACTTGAGCGTCTTTATTATTCTTGCTGGTCTGTTGCGCTTGTAGCCCGATATCTGCTGTCATCCCTCCTTGATAAGGGCTCCAATGTTGGCGCACAAGTGTATAATTAGTGGTACCAGTTTCTTGTATGCGGCCTCACACATGCATTGCAGGTTTTCAGAGCGCTTTCCAGCATATCTTCGCCTTTTATTTTCCTTCTCTACTATTGATACTACACGTTCGTCCCATTTCAAGTCGTTATGTAGTATTTGCTCATAATTATTTAAACGCTACAACGGCTTCTGGGCTCCGAGAGGTATGCTGAAGATTAGGAAGATGGATCTGATAACTAATGAATATGTACTGAAACCAAGTGAAGAGAAGAGAGCTTTATGGCACGACTTGACTAAAGAAGGGATAGATTGATAGGACATGTAAGGAGTGGTTAATGTGGTGATGGAGGTTTATGTGGGTGTGGAATTAGGAATTGTTTAGTGAGACCAAGACTTGACTACTATACGCAGATTCAAATGGATGTAGAATGCAGTAATTATGGAGAGAGAAAGCTTGCGCAGAATAGCCTTGCGTGAAGAGGTGCATGAAACCAGTCGTTGGACTGAAAACAAACAACTGGAGGAACACCAGCAGCAGTGTGTGATATGAAACGTAAGTCGAAGAGAGAGAATGGTACGGCATGTATTAAGACAAGATTATTCGCCCCCCATTGTTGAAAGAATGGTGCAAGAGCTATGTGTGTAAGGTATATGGTTGATGGTGCAGGATTCAGCAGTCATGGTGAAGTGAATAGGATAGCTGGAAAACCGACAGGAACGGAGAATTGCATAAAACCGACTTTACGATTGATTACCAAAACAGAGTGAAATATTCATGTAAGACTTTTTGCTTATGACTGTACTGACTTTCATTAATGTTTGTTTGAACTATTACACTTTCTTCCAACACATACTGAAAATAACACTGGTCTACAAGAACATTAAAGTTGTTTCTATTCTTTACAAAAATACCCAATTCCAACCAAGTATATACTGGGCGTCTCTCCTAAGAGTCGACAGGTGAATTTTTTCTGCTGTTCGGCAGATATTTGTAATTTCACTTATGCTATATGTAGCTGGAGTCAGCCCAAACAATGCTGCTCGACGCCCAGAGTCAACAGAAAAAAGAGTCGGAATGTTTCCAGTTACAAACAAAATTATTTTTGAAGCGAAATTTCTCGTGCTTGTTTGACAGAGTGCTCACATACTAGTCTTATCCGATGTTTGTTATGCCGATATGTATCAAAAGGGAAAGTAAACACGAAGACTAACGAGTATTCGACCGTCATCGTTCGTGACTCCAGCTATACTTGTTGGCGACGTACGAAAATCAGTGCCGGAGGATTGCTCGAACCCAGATATTCCGCTTATCGCAGGCATTCGCCTTAAACGCTTAGACTAACCGTGCGTGCCTGCTGTATCGACCCAAACTTCCGTACGTTGTAATGTCTAATATTTATATGCAGACATACAAGTAAATATTACATGTCGAGACGGACAAAATATGATATCATAGGTCTCGATATTCCTCATAGTCTCATTTGTTACTGGTGCGGGAATACGAAGTAAAGCTGCGAGCATTTAGTGACGAATGTAGGAGACTATGTTATAGGTATACAGACAGTGTGACGTATGGAAGTTTGGGTTGGTTTTGGAGGCGTGCAAGGACAGCGTAAATAATTGAGGGCTACCGCTCTGCGATAAGAGGTAAATAGGGGTTGGAATCATGGTTCGCCATAATGGCTTCCTTGGGAATAAAACATGGCATACTCAGTGTTGACAGCCTTAATTTCTAACAATAAAAAATTACCAACATTGCAAAATTTCTATCACAAAATTCACTCTTGCTTTCAAGCATATGAGACCTAAGTAAACATTCTAAACATAATATTCGTTTATTTCAATCGAAATTGATGGAAATTGACAATTTTTAATTGGATAGATTTTGAGAGTAAACCAGTGTAACTGTCATTCTACTGGCCTTTACTGTCAAACAAACACTGAAAATACTTCGCTTTCTTATTCCTTTTTCTTTTTATTTGTAGTCCATCAGACAGCGTACCCCTCTCCTTAACCAGGACAGTGCACTCTTTTTCTCCACCGTTGGCTATATTTGAACTACAAAAATGTTCAAATGTGTGTGAAATCTTATGGGACTTTAACTGCTAATGTCATCAGTCCCTAAGCTTACACACTACTTAACGTAAATTATCCTAAGGACAAACACACACACCCATGCCCGCGGGAGGACTCGAACCTCCGCCGGGATCAGCCGCACAGTTTTGAACTACACCACGGCTGTTGTGGATGATAGGCATTGTCTGAGTCCGCTATGTGGATTTAGTTGCGTTTAGTGCCAGAGCATGGAGGTGAGGAGCATGTTTGCCATGAAGATATTAAAGGGAAAGTAATACACTTAGCAGAGGAGAGACGAAAGGATATCGCGAGTGATTTACGCAGAATATATCTTACTCTGATTACTATAAATAACTAGAGAAATTATCGGTAGAATTGTGATTTCAACAGTGTGCATTGCAATATTACTCTCCAATTAGAATGCAACAGTTAAATCTCAAACAAAGTAAATGCATTTTAGGTATAAGTATTCACTAATCTCACATTACTTAATTATCTTTGGAAGGAAATGATTACAAAGAAAATATGTTTTACTTATCTTTATAGCTTCCTACTAGTTTTCGAATGTCGAATTTATTAAGCGCTAATTGAAACACATTTCTTCGCCTCTTTCGTCCTTTATTGACATATAGGCTGTTCAAGACACTGCTTCTAGTCAAATAAGATAAATGCTACCATTGTCAGACGAGCGACATAGTATCTTTCAAGAACTAAATCAACAACAGACTGTCCGCCTCGCTAGCTGGATGGTGGTACCTCAGTGTGTTCGGTCAGAGAGCTGACAGCCCCCTGTAATAATAAAGCTGAGCGAAAGGATCAGCAACGAACTTCAACGGATGTCACGTGACGTCCGCTACGACCAAATACAAACAAAAAGGTGGTCAGCGTGACAGAATGCCATGCAAGGGGGCCCGGGTTCGATTCCTGGCTGGGTTGGACATTTTTCTCCGCTGAGGAACTGGGTGTTGTGCTGTCATCATCATCATGTCATCCCCGTCGACGTGCAACTTGCCGAAGTGGCGTCAACTAAAAAAAGTTGCACCAGGCGACAGGTATCCCGACGGGAGGCCATGGCCACAGGACATTTCATTTTTCAACAACAGACCGCCACGTGTAGTCGGTACTAACATGTTCCATCTACATCTACGTGATTATTCTGCTATTCACAATAAAGTGCATGGCAGAGGGTTCAATGGACCATCTTCATGCTGTCTCTCTACCATTCTACTCTCGAACGGCACGCGGGAAAAACGAGCACTTAAATTTTTCTGTAAAAGTCCTGATTTCTCTTATTTTATCGTGATGATCATTTCTCCCTATGTAGGTGGGTGCCAACAGAATGTTTTCGCAGTCGTAGGAGAAAACTGGTGATTGAAATTTCATGAGAAGATCCCGTCTTAACGAAAAACGCATTTGTTTTAATGATTGCCACTCCAATTCACGTATCATGTCTGTGACACTATCTCCCCTATTTCGCGATAATACAAAACGAGCTGCCCTTCTTTATACTTTTTCGATGTCATCCGTCAGTCCCACATGATGCGGATCCCACACAGCACAGCAACAGCACAGCAACAGCACAGCAATACTCCAGAATAGGGCGGACAAGCGTGGTGTAAGCTGTCTTTTTGGTAGACCTGTTGCCAATGAATCGCAGTCTTTGGTTTGCTCTACCCACAATATTATCTATGTGATCGTTCCAATTTAGGATATTTGTAATTGTAATCCCTGAGTATTTAGTTGAGTTTACAGCCCTCAGATTTGTGTGACTTACAGCGTAATCGAAATTTAGCTGATTTCTTTTAGTACTCATGTGAATAACTTCACACTTTTATTTATTCAGGGGAAAAAAAAATGGCTCTGAGCACTATGGGACTTAACTTCTGAGGTCGTCAGTCCCCTAGAACTTAGAACTACTTAAACCTAACTAACCTAAGGACATCACACACATACATGCCCGAGGCAGGATTCAAACCTGCGACCGTAGTGGTCGCAGACTGTAGCGCCTAAAACCACTCGGCCACCCCGGCCGGCTATTCAGGGTCAATTACCACTTTTCGCACCATACAGATATCTTATCTAAATCATTTTGCAAGTCGTGTAGGTCATCTAATGACTTCACAGAAAGGTAAATGACAGCATCATCTGCAAACAGTCTAAGACGGGTACTCAGATTGTCTCCTATGTCGTTAATATAGATCAGGAACAATAGAGAGCCTATAACACTTCCTTGGGGAACGCCGGATATGTTTTACTCGATGACTTTCCGTCTGTTACTACAAACTGTGACCTTTCTAACAGGAAATCACGTATCCAGTCGCACAACTGAGGCGATACTCCGTAGGCACGCAGTTTGGTTAGACGACGCTTGTGTGGAACGATGTCGAAAGCCTTCTGGAAATCTAAAAGTATGGAATCAATTTGACATCCCCTGTCGATAGCACTTATTACTTCATGAGTATAAAGAGCTAGTTGTGTTTCACGAGAATGATATTTTCTGAATCCGCGCTGACTATATGTCAATAAATCGTTTTCTTCGAGGTACTTCATAATGTTCGAATACAGTATATGTTCTAAAATCCTACTGGAAATCGACGTTAGTGATATAGGCCTGTAATTCAGCGGATTACTACTACTTCCCTTTTTGGGTATTGGTGTGACTTGAGCAATTTTCCAGTCTTTAGGTACGGATCTTTCTGTAAGTGAGTGGTGGTATATAATTGCTAAATATGGAGCTATTTTATCAGCATACTCTGAGAGGAACCTGACTGGTATACAATATCTTGGGTTCTGTTGATCACAGACGTAAAGGGTACAGTCTTTTGGCTCTCTTGGCCTAGCGACTATTTATATACGTATCAGAATAATGGTCATAATATAGCTATCCTACAGTACAGAGTCAAGATTTCATACGGCTCGTGATTAGTTTCAGTCTGTTCCGCGGAAGAAATTCCAGGAGAACCTAAAATGAGCGTTTTCTCAAAAACACGAGTTTTGCGATTTGTTGCCGTTGCATTCGGAAAAGGGATGGCCTTCATATCGGTACGTTACCCTTTCACATTAAAGTCACGGACGCTATAATTTTTACTTTACACGCTAGAAGCGTCATTGCCCCGTTGCGATTACACTGCCCGCGACTGTTTAGTATATGAATCAGGCCCACCCGCCATCAAGTCGCATATTTCTGGTTTAAACATCACGGTTTTGTTCATCCCAGGCAAACTGAGCAAATCCGTTGGTTCTTTTGTCTTAACTGAATTTACGTTCTGCAGTTACCTGTAATCCTTTGATTTCCGTGTTCCATTAATTCTCGGGGAGGCAGCTACTCGTGTGACGTTAAAGACGGGCTTCAAGGATATCTGAGAGTCACAGCAACATCTCATCATCAACGCTACGAAAGACTCACCGTAACATTTCGATACTGCAAAACACATTAAGATCTTATCTTCTGAGCTGGTGACGTCAATCTGTAGTGTGAAAGAGGCAGTAGGCGGCAAAAATGATCCCAGTTGTCTAAATGCTGGTTTTTGCGTGTCCTAGAGAGCCTCACAGTAAGTGCAAAACTTGTTAAAAAAACCAAAGCTCAGGATAAAAAGTCACTAAGACTTATAGGAAATAGTCATAGCGCATTTCAGTAACTTGCCTCATCTTCAAGTGACTATCTTAGTTCGTTAACGTTGTTGCGTTCAATACAACGCCGTTATAAGTTATGCAGGGTACTTTTTGTCTCATCTATTCTGTGAGTTGCCATATACCACTTCTTCACCAACTCTCGATGGCCCTTAAAAATTACATTCTTCCAAGGACAAAGTCTGTAGTTATTGGAATAACACGGTAAATAATGAAGTTTTACATAATAACGATATGGTAAAATACTCTCCTCTTTTTGTGCTATAATTTGTCAAAATGTCATATCGATATCTGAAACCGTTGATGATATATGAGGAATATGTGAATATTTCGCTGTGGCTTTATGATACCTTTAAGCAAGCCTGAAGAAAAATTCAATGTGTTAGCTAAATTTCATATGCAACAACGTACTATGGAATATGCAGCAAACGAAAATCATATCGACCTCTATTTTTCATTGCACACTTTTCCGAATTTCGCGCAGTGTCTTACTTTTACGAAAATATCTCAGTAACTAAGACCATTAACGAAATGATGGGCACATCATCATGAATCTGACACATAAAGCTACATGCAAAGCAAAAATGAAATTCTTTTACCTAATAGATTCTGTAAAATCGTTTGAGAAAGATTGCAGTGTGCGCGCCTCGATTCTGCCATCGCTTACTTATCGGCCTCCCCTTCCAAACAAACGAATGAACTCGCCCAGCACTATGGACGAAAATTGGTCACTGCATATCGGCCACTGTATGTAAGACAGTGCAAGACCTGGCTAAAATGGTGCACGGTGAAAGATCCCAATAATACTTCATCATAAGCGTTAAAGGTAGAAACTGTGTATATGTGTTGAGGCAGTGTAGCTCATGGCGCAAAAATTATCCAGACTGTATTCACCCACTATCTGAGAATGTCAACACTTAGTGACTTCCAACAAAATGCTCATACAATTTCATTCCTTTTCGAAAAATTTCTAGCTGACACACACAACAAAATAATGAAACGTAAAAGGTTTATCACTTAATATATTTTCGCTTTTCACCCGGTAAAACTTAAGCATTAGGCATGACGTTACAATTTATTACTTCTGTATTTCTAACTCTATACTCAACTCATTTTGCAAACGGTATCCACATATACCACTGAATGTACGTGCAAAATTATATTATTGTACGACACATAGTTTCGAAGACGTGAAGTTTTAGACATGGGTGTTCGATTTTTTTAAAGACAGTTGCACTGTTAATTGGTTGGAGGTGGCAGTGTTTACTGGTTGTCTGCTAAATCGTTTATATAAATTAAGAATATCAGAGGGCCCATAATGCTTCCTTGGGGAACTCCAAATATAACTCCAGTTTCAACTTGATGACTTCCCGTCTGTCACTGCAAACTGTGACTTTTCTGACAGGAAATTAGGAATCCAATACCATAGCTGAAATGATACTCCATAGGTCCACAGTCTGAGTGCAAGCCGCTTGTTAAGAACAGTGTTAAAGGCCTTCTAGAAATATACATATATGGTATCAACTTGAGATCCCCAATCGGTAGCACTCATTACTTCTTGTGAATGTGTTTCGCAAGAACAATGTTTTGTTAATCTGTGCTGGTTATTGAAATAATGTCTTATACAATGGGTCACGCATGGCTCTTGTTCATTCTTCATTGACAGTCCTACTTATGGCATCCATTCTGGGGTATTAAAAAGACTACTTTTTCCATGCGTTCGGTACTTCATAGCTTGTAGTGATAATGACTGCTCAGACATCCTTCTCATATGATCCTTCCATTTATCTCTGTGTTCATTTGTTCGATCGTTTATCGAGTAACTTTCAATTCTTCTCTAATATCCTTAATTCTATTTCATGTGATTATGTCTGTCCTTTCAAAAATCTTAAGCATCGCATTTAAGACTCTTGAGTCTTCATTTGTGGATTTTAACAAATATTCATTGTATTATTTATTTTTATTATATTGTGTTTCCCCTAAGTACTACTTAGAAATACGATAGATAGCAAGTTCAAATAGTTCAAATGGCTCTGAGCACTATGGGACTTAACTTCTGAGCTCATGTCCCCTAGAACATTGAACTACTTAAACCTAACTATCCTAAGGATATCACACACATCCATGCCTAAGGCAGGATTCGAACCTGCAACCGTAGCGGTCGCGCGGTTCCAGACTGTAACGCCTAGAACCGCTCCGCCACCCCGGCCGGCAAATAGCAAGTCATTACCTCCTACAAATAGGAATGATTAATTTTCCCCGTATTTTTCACATTTCGTGAAGAATAATGTATTTTATGTGTGTGTGTTTTTTTGCCATCTGTTTCCCTACACTGTGAATAGCGCTATGAAACTGGAGTGATACATGCCTTGTTTATCTCCTAGCTGCGCCTAAGATCCCATGCAAACTCTTTGCTTGAGCGAAGGTATTTTTGTTGAGCCCGGAAAGTGGACCAAGTTCTCCTCATCATAAAAAGCGTGAAAGTACGTTGGCACTCTTTTCCGGAAAACAAAAAATACGACTGCACGGTATTGGATCTTTGTGATGCTGGGGATTGTCGATTTGCAAGACGTTGATTTGTGGCAGTGGTCCAGGATCCAAAATTTCTGGAAGAATTGTACAGCGAACGCAGGAAGAAAAGAATAACCTCATGCTATATTTGAAGATAAGGCACAAGCATATTCTTTTCGAGAAGGGATAACTCAGAACTGCAGATTTATAATCATAATGTAGATACGTGCCTGCAGTTTTTGCATAACGCCAGTCTTCTCACTGTAACGGCTCATTGTAAATTGATATTTTTCTTTTTTACAGAATGTGAAGCGGAGGAAGAGCTGTACTCGACCAAGCAGGCGCTCACGCCGTTGAAGGTAAGCGTGCCCTTTTGCATTAACGTTCAGTATGCAGACTATGCCTGTCAACATGTAGCCAGCTGGCGAAGGGGAAGATCGTTGCCTGCTTCTAGGAAACAGGAACTATTGACCCCAACCTGGCAGAACCGGGAAGAATGCTGACCGTGTACGACGCCGCTCAAACTCGTCACTTGTTTACATACGTCTGCCAAAGCTGCTCTGTCTCTCTCTCGCTCTCCCTTCCCCTTTGTGTGTGTGTGTGTGTGTGTGTGTGTGTGTGTGTGTGTTTTGTGTGCTCGAGTGTGCGAGCGCGCGTGCGTCGTGGGCAGCTCCCTACTGTAATTTTACTGCATGTGTTTCATCGTGTGCCCCGGCCGTTCGATATTTATTTAACAACGACGCTTAGACTGTCAAAATGAGGACACAGTAGAACATAAATTCCTTGCAACGAATCGGCAGAAATATGGAACAGGACCGAAGGTAGAATTGCTCCCCGCGGCTGTTTTGTAATCATCTCATGAACTAAAAAGAATATTCACTAATTGGCTCCTAGGCATTTTGTACTATATATACTCAAAGAAAAACGAGAATCGCTTTACGGTTTCAAAACATGCCCACAAGTAGTATTAGACAACTACGAGAGGATACGCAATTGGTAGTTTGCAAAATGCATAACGCAATAAAAGGAAATCGACACACAAATAATAAGCCGATAGGAACGGCAGATTTCCATTCCTTTTAAGTTTTATTATACTTCAACTTATCTGTATCAGAATCTCAGAAATATTTTAAATGTAGAAAAAGAGAAGTAAAATATGTCATTGAAAATAAAGTCGGAAATTCGATTCGTACAAGACGATGCTAAAGGCTGAAGTAATTAATAAAGGACGGACTGGAAATTGCGTGTTAAGATTTCCTTCTGCAGCCAGCGTATCCTTCCTGCCTATTGAAGGGAGGGCATGAGCTACAGCGTGATGAATTACGGCTAGGAGACCTAGGAACATCAGGATGCGGAAGAAGAAGATAGTTGTGCCACATCCTGTGCTAGGGGTCGATAAAAATAATGTCTGAGTCCCCATTCAGTCATACCACAGATTCAGCTTGTGGATTCCATCAATGTCTCAAATTTCAATATTGCACAAGTTTCCTTTGTTAATACAATTTTGGAATTAGCCAAACGGGTAGGTCAACTCATGAAACCTGTTATGGTCTTTAGTTATTATAGATCCTTATTTCGTGGTTGCAAATTATAAGGTGATGAAGTGAACTAATTTCAACATTCCAAACATGGATTTCATACAAAAATCCTGAAATGCAATTTCAGATGGACTGTAAGATATTTGTGGATTCAGCTAGTAATCAGTGACGTGCTGTTGTTATAAGTGTGTCTTATGTGTAGCAAAAAATGGAATTCAAACAAAATAGGAAAAGGTAGATTGCTATTTACCGTAAAGAAGACACGTTAAGTTGCATACAGGCACAATGTAAAGACACTTACATGAAGCTTTCGGCCACGGCCTTCATCAACAAAAGAGAAACGTACACCATTCATGCACACAAGCAAGCACACCTCATGCATGCATGACCGCCAACTCCAGCATCTCGGGCCGAAATTGTTCTCTTTTGGCCGCCCGCTATGACCGAGCGGTTCTAGGCGCTTCAGTCCGGAACCGCGCTGTTGCTACGGTCGCAGGTTTGAATCCTGCCTCGGGCGTGGATGTGTGTGATGTCTTTAGGTTAGTTAGATTTAAGTAGTTCCAAGTTCTAGGGGACTGATGACCTCGGATGTTAAGTCCCATAGTGCTCAGATCCATTTGAACCATTTGTTCTCTTTTGTTGTTGAAATCTGTGGTCGAGAGCTTCATGTAACTGTCTTTTAATTGTGCCTGTCTGCGAATTCAACGGATTTTCTTTGCGGTAAGTAGCAGTCTGTCTCTTCCCACATAGCTGTCATTTCTACCTGGAGTTTCCATTTTTTTAAAAACGGAGTTCATTTGATGTAAATTTAGGTTAGGGCCTGGCAGCTGTCCTAGATGTCGCGATCGACTGTGCTTCGATACTCTACTATAAAGTTATATCACAAAAGTGACCGTAAAGATATCACCTATTTTCAATAAGTTGAAAAAAATTGTTTCCGTGCGTAATTATTTAAAAGTCTTTGTAATGTATGCAGCTTTTTTTCAGTCGTCACAAAAAATCGCTATTACATGAAAACCGAAATTATTTTGTTAACTAAGTAGAAAAATGAAGCACTGAAAAAGTTTTAACGTGCCAGACTACCGATCCCAATGTTGTATTCTCAGCAATTCCTAGGATTTTCGTCTGTCAGTTAACCTATCGTGTCACCTTTGGCAGTGCTAGTTAATGTGGTTAATGCTGAGTTGGGAGTCCAGTTGAACTGAAGGTCCCCCGATAACTGGCTGGGAAGTCAGTTCAAAGGTTAGAGGAAGGCAAGGGGGTACCTCTCCAATAGGATCATGCTTCGGAAAGCACTCCAGTATTCAAAACCAATCTTCGACTTGAGGATAACTTTATCTTCGTACTTCTCTCTCCAGTACTTTGATCAAACCGATGTGTCGCACTTTTCCCTGACTCGAATCACTGATCAGAGAAGGAAGGAGGTAGTGATGGGGAGACTAATACAATAAGTCACTGGTACTTCACATCTTATTTAACGCAGTTATGCGATTTCACATCTTATTTATCGCAGTTACGCGTATAAGTAATAATGGTGGTACTGTGGGCAGACTTTTTGCACATAGCCAACCCAAGAAAAATGTGAAACTGGTCACTAGCGATGTATCCGATGATTCAGACTCAAATGAAGAGATAAAAATCGTGTACCCTACTACTGTCAATTCTCTACTAAAAAACTAAACTCAATCAAGTAGCTCCTCAGTTTGCCTCACAAGGGCTGATTGCACCCCGCTTGCCAACAGCGCTAGGCAGACCGGATGGTCAACCATCCAAGTGCTAGCCCAGCCAGACAGCGCTTAACGTCTGTGATTTGACGGGAACCGGTGTTACCACTGCGGCAAGGCCGTTGGCTCGTCACTTCTCTACCTCCCTGTGCAAATCAGGGGTGGTCCGCGGGTTCGATTCCCGGCGGGGTCAGGGATTTTCTCTGCCTCGTGATGACTGGGTGTTGTGTGATGTCCTTAGGTTAGTTAGGTTTAAGTAGTTATAAGTTCTAGGGGACTGATGACCATAGATGTTAAGTCCCATAGTGCTCAGAGCCATTTGAACCATTTGATGGTCCGCGGGAACAAAAGAGTTTTGGCAAGCCTCCGCGTAAGCTCGAATCTAACTGTAACTTAATAGTGTTTTCCTCTATATATACTTAGGAGAAAACGATGCAGCGGTTTATCCTTCTCGAACTGTCCGCTGTCGGAATTTGACAGCAAACCAAACCGTAATGCACAATGCCTGTTTTACTGTAGCGTTTGGCGCTGGAATTGGATGAGCAGCTCTGCGACGGTTTCATGCAAACAGAATGAATCTGTAACGAAACGCGCTGTTCTTCTTTGCATCCTATCTATTTTATCAGTCATACCTACTTGGCACGTATCCCAGACTGGCGAGCTGTATTCGGGTATTGCTCGGACCAGGATTTAACCAACCAAATCCTTCGTGGATGTAATACAATTCCAGAGGATTCTTTCAATGACTCTGCTCTTCCTGTGATTAGTTTTATGTGGCCGCTGCATTTCTAATTACCCTGTACGCGTCTGCTTTCAATGATTGTTCTGCAGTAATGGTTATTTCCTCCTTTTTAATCGCAATATTTTATATTTGTTTATGTTGATAGTCAACTGCCAATCCCTGCCACAAGATTCGATCCTCTGCAGGCATTGCTGCATTTCGGTACAGGTTTCTAGCGTTGCGACTTGCATATGTGCAAGTGGCCGCGCGGTTAGAGGCGCCATGTCACGGATTGGGCGGCCCCTCCCGCTGGAGTCCTCCCTCGGGCATGGGTGTGTGTGTTGTTCTTAGCATAAGTTAGTTTAAATAGTGTATAAATCTAGGGACCGATGACCTCAGCAGTTTGGTCCCTTAAGGATTCACAAACATTTAACCTTGCCCACGTACAGCAGCAACATCCACGAAAAGTCCCGTGGAACTTCCGACATTGTTCCCTAGATCGTTTATGTACAATGTATTTCAGATAAGATATTTTCATTTAGATACGCAAACGTTAGAGATGTTACGCTTCCTGCGCAGTTGCAAACGTAATGTATTTAGTAATTTTCCAACGAGTTATGGCAACGAGTTAAAATATTTTTAAATAGAATATTATTTTTTCTATCGTGTAACTGGTATATTTAAACAAACTATTCTATCAATTTCACTTTGAAAGAATCCTCTGGAATTGTACTACATCCACGAAGGATTTGGTTGGTTAAACCCTGGTCCGAGCAATACCCGAGTACTGCTCGTCAGTATGGGATACGTGCCAAGTTGGTATGACTGATAAAATAGAAAGGATGCAAAGAAGAACAGCGCGTTTCGTTACAGATTCATTCTGTTAGCGCGAAAGCGTCGTAGAGTTGCTCACCCAATTCCAGTGTTAAACGCTACAAGACTGGCGTTGTGCATTATGGTTTGGTTTGCTGTCGAATTCCGAGAGCGAACAGTCCAAAGTAGTTGAAGGATGGATGGAAGATACTGTACATAATTTGTGTTGAGATGCACGTTCTTATTGCAAAATGCTCATTCAAAACAGGTGTTCGAACGAGTGCGCAATTTCCTGAAGGCACTACTCAACGCCGCTTGTCAGTGACCTGCGGACGGAATGTGAAGTTACTCGTGTCAAATATACACTACTGACTTTTTGCTTCCTTTCAGTTTCTCGAGCACCTGGGAAATTGGTATCTGTTAAGGTCATTGCCCAGACAGAAAGTGTACAATACATTTTATTTGCATAAAGGTGAACCAACATCTTCCTTTCCGTCAGAGGCATCAGCAGTTACAAGGTACGCCTGCGTGAAGTTATCCCTTATTTTGTGTTACTACGTCGCCGGCCGCAGTAGCCGAGCGGTTCTAGTCGCTTCAGTCCGGAACCGAGAGACTGCTACGGTCGCAGGTTCGAATCCTGCCTCGGGCGTGGATGTGTATGATGTCCTTAGGTTAGTTACGTTTAAGTAGTTCTAAGTTCCAGGAGACTGATGACCTCAGATGTTGAGTGCCATAGTGCTCAGAGCCATTTTGTTACTACGTCAACACCCATTAGTCGAGTTCTCTTCTGGTTATGGTCACGGTTCCGATCCGCAACCAAGCCGTATCTACGTGGATGTCGTTCGGTAGGCACTGGTGATACATTATTATATCTCCCTTAGTCTGCACGTGCTGAACATCCTGCCGTTTGCACATCTTTGAGCTCGTTCCAAAACTATAGTCCGATCCATTAATGATGGCGATCAGCGCAGCTCGAGACATGGACGGAGATTGCATTGTTGCCGGTCCAGACTATGGTTGAGGTGAGCGCATACACGTGGCCTGAGCTTGAAGAAAGTTGAATACTGAAAATTATGTCTCTCGCCTACTTGTAGAGAATTTGTCACTCTCCATCGTCATCAGCCGTGACATACAACAACAAATGGAAGACAAATTCACTGAATAACTCGCTACGATCACGTTTAATAATCGCATTGGCTGTAACATTCAAAGCAGAGCGCTGGCAACACTTTAGAATGCCCATTGGTTGTCGGAGAATGCGTGACGTATTGCACAGAACGAGCCCAAATTCGAAGGCCATCGCTCGTCACTCCAGCTATGGGAGTGTTGTATTGAGAAAGTGGAGTTAGTAGTAGAGATGGGAAAACCGACTGGTTAAAATCGATAACGGTATTTTAGTTCTGAATAACCGGTATTTTCCGGTTTTTATTTGGTCTCAGTTGTAACATTTGTTTTTTTTTATTTTTTAATAATAACCGGGTAAAAAGCGGAAGATCAATTAGTCATAGCAGCAGTGCTAAATTTTTTCTTATTTAAATAAAACTTGTTTAAAATAGGAGTATTTTTATTCGTAAAAATGCGCATGAAATATTGCATTATTATAGAAAATGGGTAAAAGCGACCATTGTCATTATAATGACAGTGCCGACAGAAGCAAGCATAAAACACATCTACACAAATCATAACATACCTAAAGTTCCGGAAATCACCCAAAAGAAACCCATATAATTTTTCTAGCGAACCTCCGACTCCAACCACCTGCTCATCAGGAATTTGGGACAAAATCCACCCAACCCCAGAACAAAATTCCCCGTCATGACCAATACCAGAAACTTCAGCATACAATGATAAATATTGCACATTAAATACAAACACCATAACACTCACACTCCAACACTAAATATATACGCACAATCACGACATTCTCATCCCATAATTTCGATACCATCATCATCAGACAAGGCAGGGATCACATCAGATCCGATCCTTTGAACACAGGGGTTCAATACCCATCAGACCACCTCCATCTCCATGGCATACGAAGTGGTACAGCATTGCTGTGACAACAATGGACATGTACCATGTGGCTTGGATGATACGCGTTTACAATCAGTACCATCAGTTTTATACAATATGACGCGGTACCATACCCAGAGAATTTTTATGTCGAATGACTGGCCGCGGAAACCAACGCAGTTATATTGTACCATCTGGTTTGCACGGTGGTACTCGTTGTTGTCGTCGGACACGAGCTGCATTACAGAATGGCACAATCCGAAAGCATTTGCTTTAGAAGATTAAGAACAGTAGGAGCCACAACAAATTTACGACACCATACAAGGAGAAAACATGAAACTTAATTCGTCCTAGTTTACAACAAAAATAGATAGTAGCTGATCTATTGCTTGTGTCAACATAATATGCCTTTATCTGACTGTAGCCTTCGAAAACGGACAAATTAATATGAAAAATAGTTCTTCAACCTCAGTGTTCACTCTTTAGCACAAAGTATTCGTCATAACAAAATAGTGGTATGATCCTGTATTAAAACATGATTTTTGAGCAGAGTTTCAGATAATTAGACTCAATAGGAGAATACCGCTAATTTTTTGTAGTGTTCAACCACGTATCAAGTTTCAAGAAAAGCACACAGTCAGTTTCCTTTCGGTTGTCTCTTTAATATTTTGTTCAGTGCATGTTTAAACTGAAGGTTCAAATGGTTCAAATGGCTCTGAGCACTTTGGGACTTAACATCTATGGTCATCAGTCCCCTAGAACTTACAACTACTTAAACCTAACTAACCTAAGGACATCACACAACACCCAGCCATCACGAGGCAGAGAAAACCCCTGACCCCGCCGGGAATCGAACCCGGGAACCCGCGCGTGGGAAGCGAGAACGCTACCGCACGACCACGAGATGCGGGCTAAACTGAAGGGAGTCGAAAATTTTCAATCTTTGTTCGATTTGTAAGTTTATTACGGGAAATAATAGTGAAACGTCCCCTTAGAAAAATTATAAATGACTGTGCTGATAAATCTCTTCCATTATTTGATTTTCAAACAGATGAGCAAAACTGAACGTACTCAGACATTTCTCTCTTCACTTATCCTGATCATCACTAAACTAACACACAATATTTTTAACGGAACGCAATCTGACCTTCAATAATCCCTACAAAAGAATGGCCCTGACTAACAATAACTTACACCTTTCATGATGAAAGCTCAAGCACAGAGAATATTACAGTAAAGATAGGAAATGTCTAATACCTATGTCAGATCTTAACACTAGAGTGATGCATCACAATAACTTACTCTGCTTAAGAGTTACCAAATTGTTGAAAAAATTATGTATGCAAAAAATGATGAGAGACATTTTATGACTAATGTCTTTCTAGTTGAAAGATATTTTACTACCTTAGGAGATGCCATATGGATAGTGAATGACGTTTCATGCCTTGCTTTATGTATACATTTGCCTATTTTGTTTAACATCTAGTTTCTAGCTGCACTGCAGGATTGGTTAAAATAAAATTTAGTAGATGTGCTAATAGAAAAATTTTCTGTCTACAGACCCAGTAAATAATAATTTTATGATCTATTTTTTTAGAAAACGGAGCACAAGTAGACATTTCCCTTCACAGGAATCGCATACATAATTTTTTCAACAATTTGGTAACTTTTTAGTAGAGTAAGTTATTGTGGTGCATCACTCTAGTGTTAAGATCTGACATAGGTATTAGATATTTCCTATCTTTACTGTAATATTCTTTCTGCTTGAGCTTTATCATGAAAGGTATAAGTTATTGTTAGTCAGGGCTATTCTTTTGTAGGGATTATTGAAGGTCAGATTGCGTTGCGTTAAAAAAATATTATGTGTCAGTTTAGTGATGATCAGAATAAGTAAAGAGAGAAACGTCTGAATACGTTCAGTTGTGGTCCTCTGTTTGAAAATCAAATAACGTAAGAGGTTTATCAGCACAGTCATTTATAATTCTTCTAAGGGGACGTTTCAATAACAATAAAAAAACGAAAATCCGTTGTTTCAGAAACAGGTTATTTTGAGCGGTTTTAGCGTTCAGGTTAAACTGGCGTTGAAAAAAAACCGGTATAACAGAAAACCGGTTGTTTTAGCGATAACCGTCATCCCTAGTTCGTAGCAGTCGTTGCGGTGACATACTTCGCTTACGTGGACATTACGCTTGCGTGAAGACAGAGTAGAAAGAAAAACAGAATAATAGAACTGATCTTGCTATGGCCCCAGGACTTGCGGTACGATAGTTACACGCTTCCGAGGACACGGAGTGAGCCGACGACGTCCTCTCGCCCTGGAATGCGGCAGCCCTGGCCTTTCTGTTAGTTATGCGCAGTTGGCTGCGTTCCGTAAAACAGTCCGCGTCCCGCATACGCCACAGACCACAGCGCCATAATGGCCTTGGTTCCTTTCTATGCGCCAGCCGGGACGGGAAGCTGCAGTTCAGCGCAGATCCTAAACTCTGCAGATCACCTGTCGCCATGCACCTGCAGTCTGTCAGAAGTCATAGCCTTGGTGGCGCAAAAAATACGGCAGCGTTACAGAACATACAACATACGCTGCAGATTAGAAAGGTTTCATTCCGGCCTGGGAATTTTTTTACGTAGTAACAGAAGCACCGCGCACCTTCTAGTTTCCAAAAACTTTTGGAAATTTGTTGTAGGCTTTGTAACACGGCAACATAATGCTGTAGTACTTGCATTTGAGTGACATAGATTTACACTCATGCCTATAAATTAAGGATGTTCGCAGAATGTGGTGCCACACAACGTGGCAGTACACAAAACAGGCGGCAGTAGCGTAGGCACATAGCGAACACACACGATACAGATCTGTACATCCACGGTATTGGTGATAAGTTGAGAAAACCGTCCCGAAACACATGTGCTACAAAACGCTGCTGTTTCCTGCGCATGTACCCCGACATCAGTATGGGATATGATCACCATGCACACGTACACAGGCCTCACAACGCGTTGGCATACTCTGGATCAGGTGGTCGAGCAGCTGCTGGGGTATAGCCTCCCATTCTTGCACCAGTGCCTATTGCAGCTACTGAAGTGTCGAAGGGGTTTGAAGCCGTGCAGCGATACGTCGACCGAGAGCATCCCAGACGTGTCGATGGGGTTTAGGTCTGGAGAACAGGCAGGCCACTGCATTCGCCTGATATCTTCTGTTTCAAGGTACTCCTCCACGATGGCAGCTCGGTGGGGCCGTGCGTTATCATCCATCAGGAGGAAGGTGGGACCCACTGCACCCCTGAAAAGGCGGACATACTGGCGCAAAATGACTTCCCGATATACCTGACCTGATGCAGTTCCTCTGTCAAAGACGTGCAAGGGTGTACGTGCACCAATCATAATCCCACCCCACGCCATCAAACCACGACCTCCATACAGGTCCCGTTCAAACACATTAAGGGGTTGGTATCTGGTTCCTGGTTCGCGCCAGATGAAAATCCGGGGAGAATCACTGTTCAGACTATGCCTGGAGTCGTCCGTGAACATAACCTGGGACCACTGTTCCAATCATCATGTACTGTGTTCTTGACACCAGGCTTTACGGGCTCTCCTGTGGCCAGGGGGCAGTGGAATGCACCTTGCAGGTCTGCGGCCGAATAAACTATGTGTGTTGTCAGTAGACTGTGTGTCTGGAGACAACTGTTCCAGTGGCTGTGATAAGGTCCCGAGCAAGGCTAGCTGCAGTACTCCGTGGCCGACTGCGGGCACTAATGGTGTGATATCGGTCTTCTTGTGGTGTTGTACACTGTGGACGTCCCGTACTGTAGCGCCTGGACACGTTTCGTGTCTGCTGGAATCGTTGCCATAATCTTGAGATCACACTTTGTGGCACACGGAGGATCCGTGCTACGACCTGCTGTGTTTGACCAGCCTCCAGTCGCCCTAATATTCTACCCCTCATAATGTCGTCAGTATGTGTTCTTTGAGCCATTTTCAACACACAATCACCATTAGCACGCCTGGAAACGTCTGCAAACTTACTCGCTGCACCGTACTCTGACATGCACCAACACACCTCTGCGTATGTGGACTGCTGCCAGCGCCACCGTGCGATGACCGCAGGTCACATGCATCGCATGGTCATACCCCGAGGTGATTTAAACCCACGAACTGCCCACCAGAGCGTTCTTTCACCATGTATCAGCATTATCCTTAATTTATGAGCATGATTGTAGTTACGGAACTCAGCAGTAATTCAGGCAGTCTGGACTTGTCAGTATGCTCACAACAGTCGTTTTACCTGCATTTTGTGACTAGGTCCATAAGACAAATAGTTCCACCGTACGCGATCGTATCATTATCAGCTGTACCTGCCATTCGATCCATTGCTAGAAAACGTTTCCTGCAGACTTATCCGTACATTACGGCCTTTACCTTATGTGCACCCCGAACGCTCCCCCAATCCCGTATTACATTGCACCCCGCAACCCTCCCCCGCCCCATATTGCAAAGACTTGTTTTAAGTTGTAGTCGCTGTCTTTCCTTATATCTTGGACACTAACAAGGAAATCCCTTCTTCCATGTACCATTCAGTCACTTGGCTAAATATCCTTCCTTACCCACCTCCATCTACTTTTCATTTCAATTATAATTACATCTGCAGCCGGCCGGTGTGGCCGTGCGGTTAAAGGCGCTTCAGTCTGGAACCGCGTGACCGCTACGGTCGCAGGTTCGAATCCTGCTTCGGGCATGGATGTGTGTGATGTCCTTAGGTTAGTTAGGTTTAAGTATTTCTAAGTTCTAGGGGACTGATGACCACAGAAGCTAAGTCCCATAGTGATCAGAGCCATTTGAACCATTTTGAACATCTGCAATTATTTGTTTTCCTATTTCTCCTAGTTATTCCCATAACGAATTCCAAAAGTGCTCTCTACATCTACATCCACATCCAAACCCTACATATCGCCTTATGTTGTGTGATGGAGGGTACCTCTGATACTGTCTTTTACCTCCTTTCCACTTCCCTTCACGAATGGCGCATGGTAAGAATGACTGTCACCAGAAATCCGTATGACTTCTAATTTCTCTGATTTTCTCGTTGTGCCGGCCGGGGTGGCCAAGCGGTTAAAGGCGCTACAGTCTGGAACCGCGTGACCGCTACGGTCGCAGGTTCGAATCCTGCCTCGGGCATGGATGTGCGTGATGTCTTTAGGTTAGTTAGGTTTAAGTAGTTCTAAATTCTAGGGAACTGATGACCTTAGAAGTTAAGTCCCATAGTGCTCAGAGCCATTTGAACCATTTTCTCGTTGTGATCACTTCGCGAGATGTGTGGAGCATACGCTCTCGTAATTTTAACTGTAACAACACCTCCAACCTAGCGCCTTTCTCTGAGCACAACGGCAATCTTGTAACGTCTGCTACTGGAGTTAGTCGAACACCTCTATTACGCTCTCATGCCGAGTAAACGATCCCCTGACGAAATGCGCCGCTCTTCATTGGATCTTCTCCACCTCTTCCATAAACAGTGTTTGGCTAAACTATCAGACAGATAAAAACACTCAAGTATCGGTCAAATGATTATTTTGTAAGCCACTTCTTTTGTGAATGAATTACCGTACATTTCCTTGAGATCCCAATTCCAAAGAAAGCAAGATGCTGACAGTTGTAATTAGGTACTGAACTGTCATTTTAATAAGTCATAATTGCCAAGTGCTGATTCGAATTATTTACAGAAAAATGGAATAAATGGTAGAAGCCGACCTCAGGGAGGATGAGTTTGGGTCTACATCTACATCTAGGTGATTACTCTGCTACTCACAATAAAGTGCCTGTCTCTCTACCGTTCCACTCTCGAACGGCACGCGGGAAAAACGAGCTCTTAAATTTTTCTGTGCGAGCCCTGATTTCTCTTATTTTATCGTGATGGTCATTTCTCCCATTGTAGGTGGGTGCCAACAGAATGTTTTCGCAATCGGAGGAGAAAACTGGTGATTGAAATTTCATGAGAAGATCCCGTCGCAATGAAAATCGCTTTTGTTTTAATTATTGCCACTCCAATTCACGTATATTTCGCGATAATACAAAACGAGCTGCCCTTCTTTGTACTTTTTCGATGTCATCCGTCAGTCCCACATGATGCGGAACCCACACCGCACAGCAATACTCCAGAATAGGGCGGACAAGCGTAGTGTAAGCAGTCTCTTTGGTAGACCCGTTGCACCTTCTAAGTGTTCTGCCAATGAATCGCAGTCTTTGGTTTGCTCTACCCACAATATTACCTATGTGACCGTTCCAATTTAGGTTATTTGTAATTGCAATCCCTAAGAATTTAGTTGAATTTACAGCCCTCAGATTTGTGACTTATTGCGTAATCAAAATTTAGCTGATTTCTTTTAGTACTTTTCCTTATTTAGGGTCAATTCCCACTTTTCGCACCATAAAGATATCTTATCTAAATCATTTTGCAAGTCGTTTTGATCATCTGATGACTTTACAAGACGGAAAATTACAGCATCATCTGCAAAGAATCTAAGACGGGTACTCAAATTGTCTCCTGTGTTGTTAATATAGATTAGAAACAATTGAGGGCCTATAACACTTTCTTGGGGAATGCTGGATATTACTTCTGTTTTACTCGATGACTTTCCGTATATTACTACGAATTGCGAGCTTTCTGGCGGGAAGTCACGAACACAGTCGCACAACTGAGGCGATACCCCGAAGGCGCGCAGTTTGGTTAGAAGACGCTTGTGAGGAACGGTGTCGAAAGCCTTCCGGAAATCTAAAAATATGGAATCAATTTGACATCCCCTGTCGATAGCACTTATTACTTCATGAGTATAAAGAGCTAGTTGTGTTTCACAAGAACGATATTTTCTGAATCCGTGCTGACTGTATGTCACTAAATCGTTTTCTTCGAGGTACTTCATAATGTTAGAATACAGTATATGTTCTAAAACCCTACTGCAAATCGATGTTATTGATATAGGCCTGTAATTCAGCGGATTACTCCTACCTCCCTTCTTGGGTATTGCTGTGACTTGAGCAATTTTCCAGTCTTTAGGTACGGATCTTTCTGTGAGCGAGTGGTGGTATATAATTGCTAAATATGGAGCTATTTTATCAGCATACTCTGAGAGGAACCTGACTGGTATACAAACTGGACCGGAGGCCTTGCCTTTATTAAGTGATTTAAGCTGCTTTGTTACACCGAGGATATTTACTTCTATGTTTCTCGTCTTCGCAGTTGTTCTTGATTGGAATTTTGGAGAAATGCTGGAGCATGCGAGGCAATACTGACCCTACGACTTCATTTTGGAAGATTGATTAAAGAAAGCCAAACCCAAGTTTATACCTTTCGTAGATTTGGAAAAAGCTTCTGACAGTGTTGATGGGAATACACTCTTAGAAATTATGAAGGTGGCAGGGGCAAAATACAAGAAGAGAAACACAACTTGTCAGAGACCAGACGGCAGTGATGACTCGGAGGGCATGAAAGGGAACCAGAGGCTACAAAGGAGGTGAGCCAAAGTTGTAGATTATCCCCAAAGTTGTTCGGTCTGTACAGTGTGCACGCAGTAAGGGATAACAAGGAGAAATTTGGAAAGGGAAATAGATTACCATTCAGGAAGGAGAAATAAGAACTTCGAAGTTCGCCGATGGCAATGTAAATCAGTCAGAGTCGGCTAAGGACCTCGGAGAGCGGGTAAATAGAATGGACAATGTCTTAAAAACGGACTGTAAGATGAACATCAACAAAAGTGCTTAGCGGTGAAGGTAGTAGATTTGTTTTGCTATATTGGCGGTAAAATAACTGACAGTGACCGAAGTAGAGAGGATAAAGAATGTAGACTGTGAATGGCACAAAAGACATTTCAGGAGAAGAGAAATTTGTTAACATCGAATATACATTTAAGTCTTAAGAAATATTTTCTGAAGGCATTTGTCAGATGTGTAGAGTTGTTTGGATATGAAACGTGAGCTATAAGCACCTAACACAAGAAGAGAACAGAAACTTTTGAAGTGTGGTGTTACAGAAGAATCCTGAAAATTAGATGAACAGAGGGCGCAACTGACTAGAAAGCACTAAATAGAATTGAGGAGAACAGAAATTTCTGGAATAATTTGAAATGTGGTGTTTAACGTAGTAGTAAGACAAAAACCAATGGACGACCCTACAGTGAGTAGTTTTGTGAGTAATATCTCTGACGCAACTGAGATCATGCACTCGTAGAATTTGCCGAAACCAACACTGGAGTCCTTAGCATATTCTTTCACAAGGAAACAACATAAAATTAACTGTCGAGGACCAAATGGAAATAGAAATAAAACACAATTTTTTATGAAACAGAAAATTAACTGTACAGAACGAGATGAACCTCAACCATTTTAGAATTTCAAGTTATTATAGTATACTAAGGTGCAGAGAAAGAATTAAGTTAGAAACCGATTCCTTCTTTTAGACAAGTTGTATAGCAAACTTTTTCCCAAATTCGATTCATTATCTTCCTCATTGGTTATTAGATGCACCTATTTTATGTTCGGCATTCTTCTGTACCAACCCCTTCCACAAACTTCTATCCCCTCTTATCTGAAATGCTTATTGTCCACGTTTTTTCCCCGTACAAGGCTACACTACATGTAAGTACCCTCAGAAAAAACTTTCAATCATTTTGTCTTGACTGTCAACAAATTTCTGTTTTGTGTGACGTGCATTAAACAACAAATTCGACATCTTAGAAAACGACAATAATACAGACGTAGATGTGTGGTATATCCAAGAACTTCAAGCACACGGGACAACACGGTTCTTGTGGACAAAATTTCTAAACTGCACACATATATACCGTGAAATTATGGCGGTAATCGCACCCCAACCAGCCATAATGAAATTGTGCCAACAATTTGACCAAGGCCGTTCAGACGTGAATGATGTTGATCGGTGAGTCCAGATTTTGAAACATTCTGTTCCCATCGATGATTAAGTTCACACAGCAGTTTCGAATGGCTTCTTGACCAACGAGCGGATTTATATCGTCGAGGAATCGAACGATTGGTAGAGCATAACGACTACTTTTTACAGACACTTAGTGACTATGTTAAATATAGTGAAATTTATCTACGCCATTTTAAAGTGTAGCGCAGCATTCTATAAAAGATACCTGGCCTGCTAAAAGAAAGCGTAACTTCCCTTACATGCGTAATATGATCACACACGACAGCGAGGTACAAGAGTATGTGAAGTAAATCACTTTATATGTATCACCATTGTAGGCAATAGGTAGACGAAGATAAAAGTAACTACGTTCAATCTCTTCAGCAGGTGCCTTCTGTCACACCTTCCCAGAAAACTATCAAGCTACCTCTGCTACCAACCTATCACGCTTAACAGAATTGTACGTGGAAAACTGAAAGATAGCCTATTACCTGCAAACCTAAACCTGATTTCACTAACACATTAGCTGCCTTATTATTAACCTCTTACCTGAACCTTTAATAATTACGATTGGATTTTCTGCACATAAACAGCGTTGAAGCTGTCTGGTATACGTTTCCACTCGCGTCACTATTTCAGTCGCACACTGTGTTGCGCCTGTTATCCGTACCGCAGCAGAACAGTTGTTTGCAGGAAACCTGGAATATGTACTTTTTACTGACAATGTATCACTCTTGTTGCGCAATGATTTTTGCGTCGGACGAAAGTGTAACTTCTTTTCTGAGGTCCCTGCGTAGTGATTTAGAACAGAACATATAGTGTTTATTCTGGGTCGTATGCAGCAGCATTTAACAACCCACCAGTAATTGTTTAATAATCCGACTTCGCATTATATCTACTGTCTCGCTTGATACTTGTTCATTATAACAGTTATTTGAAAGAAAAATCTGCGTATATTCAATGAGGAAAGGACAGTGCAACAATTTAATATGTGACCATTACGTCCTTTACAATTCAGTAAACTGTTGGCTACTTGGCAAGATATATTTTTAGCAATCTCCCGCAGAAACTGAAGGCACTCAGGACTAAGTGGACATTTCAAGTGGAGGCAAATTAACCTTTGTGCTCTGCAGGAATACCCTCGGTTCATTTGTTATGGCAGCTTACTGAAATAAATGAAATTTAGAAAATACTAATTCTTGTGATGAAGACTAGGTACCATTAGTCTTGTAACAGAGATTTTGTGTTTCCAGGTCCTTCCCAAATAATACTTTTCGGATGTAAATGTCTTGATAGTATTGCGTGGTTGTCGCTGTGTATGACTGTATTCGCTTCATATGGCAACATTTTCAGCGATAGTGTACAGTGGTCGTCCCTATCATCGACAAAAGGGAAGGCCTTGCTGATTCAGCCATTTTCTGCCTCAACGCCATCTTCGGTGTGTTACTGCAGCAGTTCATTTGATTTCACTACGTGGTACGGGTGTGCTGAGTCTGCCTGCTGCCCATGACGTTTATGAAGTCATTAGATGGCCAGTTAATTTAGTTTTTCTTTTCTGTGTCAAGTGTCAACAAATTTTATTTTCTTACTTCTGCAGAAGTTGCCAGTTGATTATTCATATACCTACTGCTTCAGTTGCATGTAGTTTTATTGTGATATCTGAATTGGGTATTGCTTTCAGAGCAGGCGTTGATCAAGCGCCGATACGTGTTGCATGCCTGCGCACGCTGTTGCTCTTCTTTGAGAGACTGCTGCTGAAATTCTAGAACTGTGGAGGAACCACAGTATGGCGCCATTCCACAGAACAGGACGAGATACGCCCAAGAGGCACTTACGTAAGTTCCCGGAGGCAGGCGAGACCCCTTAGCGGCGCTTTCACACGTATCTACAGAAAGACGGATTCTGAGAACTACTCCACTTCGGTAACGACTTCTCTGCACCCCATCGTTTTCAGCCTCTCATCATGATAGCGTACTCCAGCGAACGAATATATGCCTCGCCGGCCTTAGAAATAGCACAGAGAAGAGCGGAATAACGTTTTCTGTAAATTCTGATTTCTATACTAAAGTGCCTCACCATCTTAAAAATCGCAAAAAAGGGCACGGGAGTAGCAAATCAGTGGCAGTATCCTTCCTTTGTATTTTACACTCGTATCTTTTATCGGTTTGTACAAGACGGAACAAAACTAATAATCATATACCCGTGATGTTATTGATACATTTGTCTACCAGTGGCGCTGCAATGAAATGGAGATGGAGAAGCGACGTCAGGGATGTGACGCCATGGTTTGTCTGTTTACGATGCGAGTACGACCTTCTAGTCTTATGCGTCATTCTACTCTTTGAAGAGCAATCCATAGCTCTCTGAGCTGTTGTTCCATATTTATTTTATTTCCGACCGGAAAAAGAGAATGAATGTCAATTAACTCCATTATGGTCTATGTTGTGAGGACTTCTACTGTTAATTAGTCGCGATGTTTTATTTCATTCACTACCCATTTCGATGGCAAACTATCGTCATCAGGTCGGAGTCATCTTTTACACAGCTGTGTGCATTGGCGATTTCGTGCAGCAGCATGTTACGTGGCCGAGAGGTTAGGTTGTAACTCGGACTGTTCATAATAAATTGAATTTGAGAAAGCTACTTATTATTTGACTTTTGAGCTTCATCATATTTGCAAAAATGCTTTTATTTTTATTTTCTACATAAAAACAATGCTTATACAATCCTATGGTACAAAAGGGAGCTGTAGAAGGGTACAAATTGAAGAGGAAGACAGATTGGGATACATCCAACAAATAACTGAGGACGTAGTGACTACCTCTGAGATGAGATGGTTGGAACAGGAGAGGAACTCGTGGCGGGCCGCATCAAAACAGTCAGAAGAGTGATGACTCAGTGTGTCTGTTTTATTTATTTGTTTAAACTGATCTGGTTAGGACCATCAGGCCGTCCATTACGTCGGATCAGGGTGTCACATATAACCTTTTTACATCATAGTTTCCTAAAAAAATAATCTTTTTAATATGAGAAATAGTACTAAAATGATTTAAATATCTGACGTGCCAACGTGAGTAAATAATGCTGCAGATGAAATAATACAGTTAAAACTGGCACTACTTGTACTATTACAGTTGCTGCCACTGATAGTGGTAATAATAATGATGATGATGATGATGGTGGCAGATATAAAAAGTTTTATAGGTGTACAAGACAGACGTTTTCTGATATAGCGAATTCTGGGGAAAGGAAATTTAAGACTACACCAGCTAAGAATTCTGGAAAAAGAGGAAGATCTGATGGGAAAGAAACAATGCCGCGGGGGTAGCCGTGCGGTCTGTGGCGCCTTGTCACGGTTCTTGCAGCTGCCCCCGTCAGAGGTTCGAGTCCTCCCTCGGGTGTGAGTGTGTGTGTTGTACATAGCGTAAGTTAGTTTAAGTTAGATTAAATAGTGTGTAAGCTTAAGGACCGATGATCTCAGCAGTTTGATCTCATAGACTCTTACCATAAGTTCCCAATTTTCCAAAACAACAGGAATCCATGTTGTTGCTTCAGTAAGTATGTCATTAGGTGTCTTCTGAAGCTGGAGATGGGCTGAACGATGAAGGTGGAAGGAAAGGATTTTGCTCTGATAGGAACGGGATGTTTCTGCCATGTTGTTCAGGCGAGGGCGTTGAGGTGGAGATGTGAGTGAGAGCGTACGTTGATAAGACAGTACAAAAGACAGAGGATATGGAAGTCTCTTGCCTTGTCTGGACGTAGCCAGGATAGCTGTACATATGATGGTGAAATATGTTCAAAGTGTCGAACACCACAGATATAACCAACACTGGAATTCATAACCAGTCCAGGCGTCTTGAGCTTTGCTGAGAAAGGCCTTGCAGGATAACATCACTGCAATCAGTCATTAGGAGTATAAGTGTTGTGTTTGTACAAGGTTTTTTTTTCAGGTCAAGAGGGAATAGTTTTTTATACTTTTGTAGAGCATGGATGGATGCTGATGCTTTCTTGCACACTGCAGTTACGTGCTCAGTCCATTTCAGATTTTCGACTGCTGCTACTCCTAGACTCTTTGCTGAAGGAGAGAAGTTGATATTTGTCCTATATAGGGTTAAAGGCAGTACGGATTTCAGATATTTCGGGGTAATGAGCTTATAATGACCAACCATTACCACTTGGATTACGCCTGATACTACCTGCCTCCATAGTGAAATGGTTCAAATGGCTCTGAGCACTATGGGACTCAACGTCTTAGGTCATTAGTCCCCTAGAACTTAGAACTACTTAAACCTAACTAACCTAAGGACTTCACACACACCCATGCCCGAGGCAGGATTCGAACCTGCGACCGTAGCAGTCCCGCGGTTCCGGACTGCAGCGCCAGAACCGCACGGCCACCGCGGCCGGCCCTCCATAGTGACTTTCCGGTGCCGGACATGATTTATTGCTGGCGAGACGTCAGGTAGGAGCGAAGCCGTTGCACTGCATTTGGCGGCCGGCCGGAGTGGCCGTTGCGGTTGTAGGCGCTACAGTCTGGCACCGCGAGACCACTACGGCCGCAGGTTCGAATCCTGCCTCGGGCATGGATGTGTGTGATGTCCTTGGGTTAGTTACCTATAAGTAGTTCTAAGTGCTCAGAGCCATTTGAACCATTTTGCACTTGGCGAGAAATTTGGGCTGCTGAGTTTGGCCAGTAGAATGTCGACAAAGGCTTTCCTGAAGTCTAAGAAACACATCATAGTTAGCTCTTGTGTATTCATGGCAAGCTTCAGATCATCTGGTACCTTTATTAAGGCAGATGATTTGATGCAATATCTACGGAACATCCATGCTATGATCAAATATCTGTGAAAGTAAATCTGTTAGTTTCGATAAAATTTCGTTTGGAGATAACTTGAACCATGAGGAAGAAGTAGTCCACTTAAAAAAATAAAATAAAATAAAATCAACACCTAAAGCCATGAAATAGGGAATGAAACATTTTTTCTTTAGATCAGTGAACATAAACCATATTTAAAAACTGTTAAATTTGTTCCATAACATACGCATTATATAATGTATAGCTACTTCAATAGCACAGTGCATAGATGCGCTCTCCTGCCCACGCCCATTTGCAAGCATTCCTCGGCAGCAACGCTGTGTGCGTGCCGTGTTGTGCGTTGGCGTATTCGAGACATAGAGAGACATAAATAGAGAGACATAAGAGGGCAGCTGACGTTATCAAACATACAATAACTACTGATTTACCATCACTCGTAACAAAACTACAAATAAGCGCAACGCAACTGCAGGTAACAGCTAGTGTTGTTCATAATGTGGTAGAATTGGTGTATATTAATAGAGTTATAGTGGCAGCACAAATCCGTGATTTCAGAATACCTTCCCACTTTTTTTGATACAAATCAGTTGTGTACAAAAAGAGATGCATCAAAACATCCTGGCAAATGAAAATCGTGTGCCATACCGAGATTCGAGCTGGGGACCTTTGGCTGTCGCGGACAATTGTTTAGGTAGCTCAGTTGATAGAGCATAGGACCGCGAAAGCCAAAGATCCGGAGTTCGATTCTCGGCCCGACACACAGTTTTAATCAGCCAGGAACTTTTATACCAGCGCACACTCCTCTACAGAGTGAAAATTCGTACTGGAAGGGATAAATTGTTTATTCATTCTCCTGATAAACGTGAGATTTGGCACTTAAAATGTTTTACATTCCCACATTTCATATCTCATTGAGTTCGAAATGGTTTAGATTAATTGGTATGTCCGAAGAACATACTCTTTGGATACACTATTGAAAACAAAGGTTGTTGTAACTTGGAAACAAGTGAATATCTATCCTAATTCATGCACCGTCATAATGGAATTTGAGCTCTGTTCCCGAGCTTGCAGAAAGTAATAATGAGTTAAACATGTTTCCGCGTAAAGACGGGTCGCATTAATTCATTAATATAAATCGTCACGCATGTTCTGTCGAAACAGCTAGACATGTCAAGCCACTATGCCGAAAGTCTTCTCAGATGGAACGATTGTTAATATAAACTGTCACGAAAGTTCTGTCGAAACAGCTAGACATATCAAGACACTGTGCAGATAGTTTTCTCAGATGAAACGATTGATAGTATTTCTGCCACAATGTGCCTTGGCTTGCACGGAGTGAACGTCGATGATGATGTGTTCCTGATTCGAGCGCAGACTTCTCGGAATAGCGCCGGACACAGTGGCGTGGCGGGGAAATCCACGGCGCACTGCTTTCTCGCCTTCGCAGTAACAGAGAAAGCCCTGGGCTAGCCCGGCTGCGTCCGCGTTGGCCGGAGAGAGTCAAACGTCGTTGCCACCGCATCCGGTTGTCTCCAGTGCTTCACATCCCCAACTACAAACGTGCAAACCTACACGTTACAAAGTAAGGAAAATGCACTGAGGAATAGGCACAGCCTGTTGTTATGTCGGGAAGTTCGACCACTCTATGACACACAGCTCGCTGTATCCATACCCCACATCCTGCAAAAAATGGCTCTGAGCACTATGGGACTTAATATCTGAGGTCATCAGTTCCCTACAACTTAGAACTACTTAAACCTAACTAACCTAAGGACATCACACACATTTATGCCCGAGGCAGGATTCGAACCTGCGACCGTAGCGGTTGCGCGGTTCCAGACTGTAGCGCCTAGAACCGCTCGGCCACTCCGGCCGGCACCACATCCTGCAAACAGTTGATGCACATTTATGAAATCTTCTCGGGCCATCAGCCTAGTCGTGACGTTGTGTTGACGCAATATTTCGACGAGTTTCCTTCTCGTCATCTTCAGGTGAAAAGAAGGACACCTCGGCCGAACATAAAGAGTAGGAAACTCGCCGGAACGTTGCGACAACACGGCACAACGACTAAGCTGATAACCGAGATTTCGTAAATTAAATTCGCCGAGAAAGGCTACATTCGCAAAATATACGTAAGTGAACAGGTAGACTCCGTCTGCATAGATCCCTGAAAGGCGTTCGACGCTGTCTCACATCGTCGACTACTAATCGCTGTGCGGACGTAAGGAGCACTTTCACCAATCCATAATTACTCGAGGATTGTTTGGTTGATGTAAATCAGTATATTATACTGGACGGCGAATATTCCCACAGAAACGAAAGAAATATCGGGCATTGAAAGAAAATGCCTACAGCCGTCCTTATGATCTTATTTATTGTGTAGCTACCGGTTTCGGCCCTTCAATGCGCCATCTTCAGACCGTAGGTGATGCTGAAGGGGTTATCCGTATATACACTGCATCAGTAGTCAACATAACTGGTTTACGCAGTCTGTAAACTTTGATGCCAGCACTCGAACCATCAACTGCCAACTGTTGGCAGTTGATCCAGACTATCTGCAAACTTTGATGTCAGCACTCCAACCATCAACTGCCAACTGTTGACAGTTGATGGTTCGAGTGTTGACACCAAAGTTTGCAGATAGTCTGCTTAAAGCAATTACGTTGGCCGCT
This sequence comes from Schistocerca americana, assembly GCF_021461395.2. Taxonomy (NCBI): domain Eukaryota; kingdom Metazoa; phylum Arthropoda; class Insecta; order Orthoptera; family Acrididae; genus Schistocerca; species Schistocerca americana. The sequence continues at coordinate 317,054,766 of NC_060124.1, forward strand.
GATGCGGTGTATATATGGATAGCCCCTTCAGCATCAACCACGCCCTAAAGTTGGCGCATGAAGCGCCGAGACTGGTAGCTGCACAATAAATAAGATCATAAGGATCGAAGTAGGCGTTTCATTTTCTTACAACAGTGAACGCCTGTTGTTCCCACGGCGTCCAGTCAAAAGGATGGGCATATAAAAAAATTCCGGGTATTCCCTAAGAAAGCACAATAGGGTTTCTGATGTTTCGGATATATTATACATAATCGGTTTATCAGATAGTATCAGCAGCACTATAAGACGAAACTGTGTACAGGAACGTATCGCCGTTGGACGATGGTAAGAAACTGCAGAAAGACGTGGACAAAATTTCCACACAGTGGAATGAATTATATATATTTTTTTAATGTGGATAAATGTTAGATAACTCTTACTTTTTAAAACGTGTTTAAATGTTAGATAATTCATACAATAAAGAGAAGGAACACGATTAGTGTATGACTAGTGATGGACTTCTTAAACAAGTCACATCAGAAAAGTTTTTAAGGGTAATACAAGAAGCAATTTGAGAAAAGTGTTATGGGTAATACAAGAAGCAATTTGAAATGGCAATATCATGTAAAATCAATAATACGGAAGGCGAATGGTAGATTTCGAGTTTCGGATGGTTTCTCGGAAAATAAAGTGTATCTGCATAGGAAATCTCATACAAGAACCTACTGCGACCAATTCTAGACTATCTTTTCAGTGTTGGGAGTCGCTATAGACTACACTGGCAGTTTGAAAAGTCTTGTAAATTTCGATGAAGGAATGAAACAGTTTTGTTGCGACTTCATGGTTAGTAAACTTGATTATTCCATAGATGCTACAAAGAATTTCAACAGTATACGGCGTATAATTCATTACTGACAGCCGTCTGAATTGGTCAGCGTGCCGACTACGACTGAAAATGCAGAAAACCGAGCTTCATGCTGTTATTAAACATTTTCATTTGAACAGTTGAACTGCCGTATACAAATAAAAACAGAATTGGATGAAGTTCATGCGGACTCTGCCCCATCATTGAAGATCGTTTATTTTTGGGCTAAACAGACAAGCACCGAAGACGTAGCGCACTCCGGCCGTCCACTTGAGGTCACAACAAAGGAAACCACTGACAACATCCATCATACGGTGATGCAGGACCGTTGAATAAAATTCGTGAGATTGTTGAGATTGTAGACTTCTCAGCTGAGCGGGTGCTTAATATCTTGCACGGAGGAAAGTCTATGAAAGAGCTGTGTGGAAGGTGGCTGCTGCGATTGCTCAACAGTCGACCAAAAGCGCGTCCGGCACAACATTTCAACACAATGTCTGGCGACCTTTAATCGCAATCCGCAAGCCTTTCTGCGCCAATTTGTGGCTGTTGATGAAACTAGAGTGCATCAATACACACCAGAGTCAAATCGGCAGTCAAAACAGTGGACAGAGGCTGGTGAAAGTGCACAGAAGAAGGCAAATATTATTTTCCATCTGGTGAGATGATAGACACTGTTTTTTTGGGATTACAAAGGAATAATCCTCATAGATTACCTGGAACAAGGCAGAACTATAACTGGACCCTATTATGCTTCAGTTGGATCGTTTGAAGCTAGGGTCGGCTGAAAAAAGAGACAAAAATTGAGACCCAAAGAAGTGCCCTTTCACAAGCATAATGCACTATCCCATCCATCAGCGATAACAGTGGCGAAAGTGCATGAATTGGGCTCCTACGCACTGTTCACCAGACTTAGCCCCAAGTGGCTTCTTCCTGTTCCCTAACTCGAAACTTTGGCTTGCTGGGAAGAAATTTACATCAAATGAGGAAGCGATAGTTGCAGCCAAAAAGTATTTTGCAGACCTATTTTCCCGATAGGATGAGAAACGCGATGAGATCTCTGAACCAAGAGCATATCCTTCAAAGGAGACTACGTTGAGAAGAAAGTTGAGTTCTTTACGGAACAAATATTTCTTCTTGCTTTTTTACCAGACTTCCCCGTGCCATGTTCGTAATGATGTCGTGAAAAGTTGAGGCCCCAGAAATCCCAAATCCACCTCACTCGAAAACCACTCAAAAGTTTGTTTGGGTGCTATAACTGATTTACAACGGTAAATTTGTAAGGGTAAAGATGTTGCTTCTTTTTGATAATGTTTCAACACGACTATCTCTTAATTCACACTTGCACAGACAAAGTGGCACTGAGATTTCGTCGGACTTCGGACCAGGCTTCCCTTTACTCAAGCAATGTTTTCTGACGTTCGAAGTCTTTTCGAATAGTTACGATTTTTAGAAAAAAAAAAAACTTCCATTTTTCCACGAATTGTGCTTCGCATATTCAAATCAAATGGCTCTGAGCACTATGCGACTTCACATCTGAGGTCATCAGTCCACTAGAGTTGGAACTACTTAAACCTAACTATGGACATCACACACATCCCTGCCCGAGGCAGGATTCGAACCTGCGACCGTAGCGGTCGCGCGGTTCCAGATTGTAGCCCCTAGAAACGCTCGGCGACCCCGGCCGGCTTGCTTCCCAAAAATATTGACAATAAACATGCACAGGTTTATTGTAAGCCTCATTTTGTGTTGCATTCAACTGGTCCGTAAACACGTCTGCTCCTCTCACTCTTTCAAACGTAATGACATGGCGAAGTACTCGAGACGGAGCATACGAGAGTTGCGCATGCCAAGACGAGTGACAACAACCGATTGGTGCATCGAAATCACGCTTTTCAGCATTTTCTGTAATGGACGGTTCACTTCTTCATTAACGAGGGCCAGTTCCTGCGCGCGCCATTCTTACAAGTATTTTCCGGGCCAGTTTTATTCGGTCAGCCCAGTATTATGGGCTTTTGGAGCCATAGACGGCGGCGTGTAGTGTACAGCAGCGATAAGTGTCGGTCGGTGGTTCCGAGAAGCGGCGGTACGGCGCAGAGGCAGCTGGAGATTAGATAGCGGCCGTGTTCTGTGACGCCCAGTATCCGGTGGCCCGGGTGCCAGGCCGCGGCTGCTCCGCGATACACAGCCTGCCCCTCCCTCTTGCGCCTGCGTAGAAGCGGGCGACAGCAGCGGAGTCTGCTAACAACGGAAGTTAACCAAATTCCGGCGTGCTTAGACTCGTTACCCTAATAGACTTTGTGTCTTCCTCATACACTGAAGGGCCAAGCAAACTGGTAAAGACATGCGTAACTTATTCAAATAGAGAGAAATGTAAATAGGCAGAATATGGGGCTGCGGTCGGCAACACCTATATAGGACAAGTGTCTGGCGCAGTTGTTAGATCGGTTACTGCTGCTACAATGGTGGGTTATCAAGATTTGAGCTCATTTTAACGTGGTGTTGTAGTTGGCGCATGAGCGATGGGACACGGCATCTCCGAGGTATCGATGAAGTGGGAATTTTCCCGGACGACCATTTCACGAGTGTTCCCTGAATATCAGGAACGCGGTCAAACATCAAATCTCCGACATCGCTGCGGCCGGAAAAAGATCCAGCAAGAACGGGACCGACGACGACTGGAGAGAATCGTTCAACGTGACATAAGCGCAACCCTTCCGCAAATCGCTGCAGATTTCATTGCTGGGCCATCAACAAGTGTCAGCGTGCGAACCACTCAACGGAATATCATCGATGTGGGCTTTCGGAGCCGAAGGCCCAATCGTTTACCCTCGATGACTGCATGACACAGAGCGTTTCGCTTCACCTGGGCCCGTCAACACCGATAGTGGACTGTTGCTGCCTGGAAACACGTTGCCTGGTCAGACGAGTTTCTTTTCAAATTGTATCGAGCGGATGGACGTGGCCGGCCGCTGAGGCCGAGCGGTTCTAGGCGCTTCAGTCCGGAACCGCGCTGCTGCTACGGTCGCAAGTTCGAATCCTGCCTAAGGCATGGGTGTGTGTGATGTCCAGGTTTAAGTAGCTCTAAATCTAGGGGACTGATGACCTCAGATGTTAAGTCCCATAGTGCTTAGAGCCATTTGAACCATTTTTGGATGGCATGTACGGGTACGGAGACAACCTTTTGAATCCATGGACCTTACATGTCAGCAGTGGACTGCTGAAGCTGGTGGAGGCTCAGTAATGGCGTGGGCAGTGATATGGGACCCCTGATACGTCTAGATACGACTTTGACAGGTGACGTGTTCGTAACTATGCTCTCTGATCACCTGCATCCACTCATGTCCATTGTGCATTCTGAGAAACTTGGACAATTCCAGCAGGACAGTGCGTCACCCCACACGTCCAGAATTGCTACAGAGTGGCTCCAGGAACACTATTCTGAGTTTAAACACTTCCACCGGCCATTAAACTCCCCGGACATGAACACTATTGTGCATATCTTAGATTTTTTGCAACGTACTATTCAGAAGAGATCTCCACCCTCTCGTACTCTTACGGGTTTTGTGGGCAGCCCTAGGGATTCATGGTGTTAATTACCTCCAGCACTTGCTCGCGAAAGGCAATGGTCCCGAGTTCGAGTCTCCGTCCGGCACACAGTTTTAATCTGCCAGGAACTTTCATATTAGTGCACACTCCGCTGCAGAGTGAAAATATCATTCTGGAAACATCCCCCAGGCTGTGACTAAGCCACGCCTCCGCAGTATTCTTTCTTCCAGGAGTGCTAGTGCTGCAAGTTTCATAGGAGAGCTTCTGTGAAGTTTGGAAGGTAGGAGACGAGGTACTGGCAGAAGTAAAGCTGCGAGAACGGGGCGTGAGTCCTGCTAGGGTAGCTCAGATGGTAGAGCACTTGACCGCGAAAGGCAATGGTCCGGAGTTCGAGTCCCGGTCCGGCACACAGTTTTAATTTGTCAGGAAGTTTCATATCAGCGCACACTCCGCTGCAGAGTGAAAATCTCATTCTGTGACCTCCAGAACTACTTCAGACGTTAGTCGAGTCCATGCCACGTCGTGTTGCGGCACTTCCCCGTCCTCGCGGGGGCCCGATATCATGCAGCTGTACCAGTTTTCTTGACTCCTCAGTGTATTTATTTTATTTCATGTTTTCTTTTTATATTTGAGGCCTTTCTCCCGCAGTTACAGTTTTACAGATAAAACAGGGGTCACACAGTCTTTTAGACCCAACGCATTTCGCTAAATTGAGAAGTATCGTCGGTGTTTGTTGTGTATGACTTCGTAGGCAACGGTAAAGAGAGTTGAGCTACAGAATGGTGCGGCAGCTGTCGTTATTCGAAAGCTGGACAGGTGCAGAGATGATTAGCGAACAAGGTAATCAAATAGAAGATTTGCTTAACTTGTGTTTCTCCAAGTGTACGACGACTCATTACAAATCATGCAGCAAGAATTAGAATCCAGCTCATACAGTAACAACTAGGGTGAAGTCCTCTAAAGTAAGCACGAGCGATGGTGTCATAGCAGAGAAACTCCAAGTGCAAGTGGGTTGGTTGAATGGCCGCCGCCAGCAGTCCTATATTGCGGCCGCAGAGGGCGCTATAGTCCAGAACCCCTGAATCAGGCGCACTCCATTGGGTTCACCAAGTTCCACGCGTACGCTGTCGGCGTCAGACGGGAACTTGCAATTCCCTTACCGACATTGGCATACCGTGATACCACAGTGCTCACTTTAACAATTGTGGTTGTTTTTACCTATCGGTTAAATGAAACCACAAACTTTTCTCATATTTAAAATTACTATTTAGTACTTACGTTTTTTTAGTTTCGCCTATAAAAAGCCGTTCGATTTTCCACACACTGCACTCGTCACAATATTCTTTCATTTGCATGTTTTAGCATATATAAGCGCATTAATCTCGTATACTTTATTAATGGTTGGGAGATTGGTGATAACTGAGCAAAGGACTGACGAAACTAGGCAAGCCCCGAGCAGTCTGGTGAAACCTTGTCGCACCTTAGTAGCCTGCGCAAAGGTCATCGTATTGCTTTGCCAGTTTCACTTGCTATTGGAGAGCTCACATAAATGCCAGTTCACCATGGACAACGTCACGACACTGTCAAACGTCGGTATTCACACTAGTCGCGTAATAAACTTAACGTCGCGTCACTTAGCCAGTGCTGAACGGCGAAAGTGAAGTGAGGAGATATCGATACCGTCCGTCTTACAACAAGTCGGCATGTGGTATCAGCGTAAAGGATTAGCAATGAATTTCCAACACGGCTGAAAACTGAAAGAATACGAGAAATTTCGTTCGAACATTTGAAAACATCAGTATTTATTTTCTCGAGAAAATAGTTGTATACAAATGCATAAGACAATATTTTTACTTGATCCTTCTTGGAGTAAACAGATACGAAAATATCCCAGTTCTCATACAACGTTTGCAATGTATCACGAAATCAAGACGTACTATAAAGTAAAGATTAGGAACAGAAAAGCCCAAAATTAACCTTTGTAGCATGAGTGATCACCGAAAACGTTAACTTGCGATTTTCCTGGGGGGCCGGCTGGTGTGGCCGAGCGGGTCTAGGCGCTACAGTCGCCACGGTCGCAGGTTCGAATTCTGCCTCGGGCATGGATGTGTGTGATGTCCTTAGGTTAGTTAGGATTAAGTAGTTCTAAGTTCTAGGGGACTGATGACCTCAGAAGTTAAGTCCCATAGTGCTCAGAGCCATTTGAACCATTTTTCCCAGGCAACGCCATCATTAACCTCAAAATTTTTCTTCCCGAAAATCTTTGTTGGTGACGTCCGTCCCTTTATGGGATAGTGTGAATGCATTGTGGAATTTTCTCATGTTCTGTCACTAGACATCCAATGTGATCGACCGTAATACCGATTTCAACTGTTCGTCCCGTTTCATATCGCGTCTTCGCAACTGCCCGTACTTCTACTAGTGCCATGCGTCTCGACGGCAGCAATTTCCAGGTGACCATCAGTGTTTTATCATAGTCAACAGGCTAGTGTCTGCGTTGTAGATTGTCCTGACCAACTTGTTGTCCACCACCAGGAACATGAAAGTGCGATGATTACAGGGTTTCCACAGACTAATGTAGGTAATGTCGACGTTACATAAAGGCACAGAGAAGTCACAACGCTTGAAAATTGTAGCGAAATGCAGCAAGACCCGAAGAGGATCGGCTCTTGGTGCAGGGATTGTAAGTTTATTCCTGACATAAACAAATTTAACGTATTACTCACAAATAAACAAAAAGAACAATTATAGAATGCAGGATTTCACGGTCGGTACTGTCTGATTGCCTAATTGCTGACAGTTGTTTCATGGGCATAAGGCCGTGATGATCCAAGGCATAATTATCTGCGTTTTGTCTTCCAATGCTGAAGACATCATCAGACACAGAAAGCAGTTACAGAATCGAACAAGCTTGTTGAGTCTGTAACTGCTTGTGATACAAATATCAACAAAAATAACAATTATTGTACGAACCCATGATTGTTAAACAACCACTGGCAGCAATCTCATATCAATTACATATCTGGGAGTGTGCGTAAGGCTTGACAAATTGGAACGACCACATTGAACTAATCTCAGGTTAGGCATGTGCCAGACATAGAGCAATAAGGAAAAGTCCTCATGAAGTGTAGTCCATCAACGAAGGACGTAGAGCCGCGCATTTCGCTACAGGTACATTTAGTAAGCACGAATGTGTCATGAAGACACTCTTCCAGCTCCAGTGTCAGAAGCCACCGCCACAAGAAACACGTTGTGCATCACAGTATGGATTTCTGTTAAAATTCCGAGAGCGATCTTTTCTAGAACAGTCAACCTATATATTGCTTGCTCCTACATGTGTCCATCGAAAAGATGGTAAATGTAAAATTAGAGGAAAAAATTGTTCGAATGGCTCTGAGCATTATGGGACTTAACATCTGAGGTCATCAGTCCCCTAGACTTAGAACTACTTAAACCGAACTAACCTAAGGACATCACACACATCCATGCCCGAGGCAGGATTCGAACCTGCGACCGTACCGGTCGCGCGGTTCGAGACTGTAGCGCCTAGAAACTCTCGGCCACACCGGCCGGCTACAATTAGAGACCGCTGTGTTAACACAGAGGCTCACCACGATTCGTTATTCCTGCGGACCTTCGTGACTGGAACAGGAGAGGGTGTTAAGTGACAGCAGTACAGAAAGCACCGTTCACCACAAATCATAAAGTTATGTGTGGCTGTAGATAGCTTCATTGTAAATACATCATTTCCAAAAATTATTTTCTGACGTATCCGTCTTAATGGGTGAGCGGTAAGCGTGTGTGTGGGTCACTCGAATAACATTTTCGTGCTTTGCTAGTAGGCCTACGTAAGAGACAGTGTCGATGTCAATAGTTTCACTTAGAAATCTGAAGTATTCTGCCGGAAAGATGGTTGCACTTCTATGTGTTCTCATCTGGGAGTACCAACAAATATGCCGATTAGAAGGAAAGGCAAACATATCGATTGACTTGGAGGAAAGACAAATGCTCCACGTGAAGCGAGGGAAACTCACAGGCGACAAGAAGGGCCGTAACTAACGGACGTGGGAATCAGCAGCATAACCAATACATTCAAGGTGAAAACGCTTAATGGGGTACTGAATGTTAAATTATATTGGACGTAGTCTTATAGTGATCGATGATTAATCAGAAAATATGGGGCTACCATATCTTATGTTGAAAGCAGTCGGCTTAACATTATCAACTGGAGCTTGGACTCTGAATTCACATGATGAAGACAAGTGCTGCCATAGTGTGCTTTGCAACGTACTTATATGTTTCAATCAACAAATAAGATTTTTCTGTTATGTCGAACGCCAAGTATTGATCGAAAAGTCAGCAGGTGCCTGGTAATCCCATTTTGCGCTTAGTAATTTCCTGAAAAGAAATGCATTTTTTTTTTACATTCTAAAATATCTTTTTTTGTAAGCCTGTTGGTCACTGATAATAGAACAGACAACAAAATAATTCATAACACTGGTAAATTAATTATTTTACAACTATGTACATGTCTTACTGCAATTTTCCCTGTACTGACTTGACAAGACCACAGATAATGGTTTGCTTCATTTTTGTTATGTATTTTTGCACCACAGTGCATATTTGTCATATGAAAACTAAATGAAATTACATTGAATAAATTGGGAGCCAGCTTCATCAACTAGTGGTTTGCTTCATTTTTGTTATGTATTTTTGCACCACAGTGCATATTTGTCATATGAAAACTAAATGAAATTACATTGAGTAAATTGGGAGCCAGCTTCATCAACTGCAGTCTCCAACATTCTTAAATTCTAGCGAAATCTACTAGACTATTGATTACTAGACTAATCTAGCATTTTCATAAAAAATAATTCTATTCTAAATGAACTTTCAGTTTCTCTGTTGATTGTTGTCTCGACACTGTTTAAATAAGCTGCCCACAAGAGCAGAGGTTCAGATTGTCACCAATAATAGCAGAGGCAGTCCATCACACCATACTGTCTGTGGTCCGACTGAGAAGTAGATTGTCAGGGCATTGGTAGTACTAAAAAAACTTACTGAAGACACTCTATCTTGTTGTCTGACATTTCGCGTATAATCATACAAAAGTTCTGAAGTAAAACTGGTTTGTTTATTCTTTCTAATAATCTTCTAGACACTATAAAGGCCCGAAGAACTGAAATTGATAACGGTTTTAGTTGACACGTTTTGCGAATTTCCATGTGGTGAGGTGCAAGTGTCATAATTACATGCAGAAACGGCTATCTTCCTCAGTGGGCAGTCGTTCACAGCTAGAGTCTTCGTTCACAGATCGGTCGCGGGTTCGAACCCTGCAGGCACAGGAGACAAAGAAGGCGAGTAGCGGAATGGCCGGAGTCCTTGGGCTTGTCTATATATAAGCGTGACGTGGCGCCGCGGTGCCGCGCCGCGTCACACGACCTTACGTGTCGTATTCGCAGATCCACGTTTTGTGTGGACAGCCGGACAGGGCCCATGTTGCCAGTACGGTGCGTTTGCCGCTGGGGAGAGGTGCAAAGGACCAGGCGTCTTCACAGTTCCGAACCGAGTGGCTTCTTGCAAAGCAACAGATGTGCGTGCAGCCACTGTTCTTGCCGAGGCAGTGCGTCCAACTCAGTTATACCGTTGCGGGCTGCTCGTTATAGCCGAGGAGATGCCACTGTTTACAATATCCTTCCAGTCACACAAACTTACTGTCTAATTTAGAGTCGCAGGATTAGCAGCCCATCCCTTAACGATTGATGCTGTTGTTGTAATCTTTAGACTGAAGATTAGGTTGTTGCCGCTGTCTGTGCTGGACTATCCTGTGAAAGCCTCTCAGCATAAAACTGCAACCTACTATCCATTTAAAACTGTTTACTGTAGTCAAGCTTGGCCTTTCTCTACTCTTTTTACTCCATTACACTTCCCTCCATTACCGAATTAAGTATTCGTTGATTGCTTAGGATTTGGATCCTTCAAAAATCAGGCAGTTACTGAGAGCAGTTGAAGACGTGAAAGGTCTCAGAACACTAGAGGCTTACAACGTAACCCTGAACACATGGGGCTTACAACGTATCCTGCTAGTGCAGCCGGTCTCGGGGTGGACAAACAGTGCGTGCTGTTTAACAACGTAGGATGGACCGTGAGAGGTTTAATCGCCTGCGCTCTCCCGAAAAATCTGCTTTACTTGCGCATGCTCTAGAAAACGGTCAGTGGATCAAATTTCACGACTCCTCTGTTGTAAATCACACAAACGGCATCTGGGACCGGTAATTAAAGAAGCCTTTGAAATAAAAAAACTACTGTCAGCACTCTTAATAGACACTACGGCCCAAAGCAAAGTCTACGAAGACTGCAAATGGTCGATTAGGGGAAAAATCGTGTTGTTCCCAATGTTTGCGCAGTGCTTGCTATGAGGGAGTGCCATAAACAAAATATTAAACGTCCTGGACGGGTTAAGTGTGAGCCTGGCGGAGGGGAGAGGACGTATTTAAAGGCCACGTTTCGTTTTTCTCGAAAATCGCGGCTCCTAGCGAAAATGTTTTCCAGTACAACATTGAACTACATTATATTTCCTACAAAATCTCTTGTACATTTTTTCTCTAGGGATAATATTTTCCGCGTTGCAGGGCGTCAAAAAAATCGCAGATTATTAAAAATATTGTTCTAACGGTATAAAATTGTTTATACTTAGACGAAGTGGATTAAAAACAAATATTAAGTGTGTATCACATGTAAGTGCAGTACAGCCGTATTAATGGATAAATTGTGTTCTGGAGGTGCAACAGGTTCGAGGGAGGAGATGTGTGGGGGCAGAAGTACGAGTGGAGGTAGATTTTCAGATTGTGTTCATGGACTTCATAAGTCTGCAAACTGAAGCTCGAACAGAAACAGCTAAAACGTGAATCACAAAGTTATGCGTAACCTCCACAGCGTGCCATATGAATCACTGGCGACGCAGTGCACAGACATTCCCGGGGGGATGCGGGGGGGGGGGGGGGGGGGGATGGGGGGGAGGTGTTTATTTTCCACAAAGTGCGTTAACGTTGCTTGTAAAGCAGATACGAGATACTAATAATGCTATGGCAACTAATGTATTTGGACAGGATCTACGTAACCTCTGCACACTGTTCTACACTGCTAGAGGGGAAATAGAGTTTTAGTCATCCGTACGGTAGCTGTAGTGTTCTACGCCCAATAGTGCTACGTAATTGGAAGTATATTGGCAGTTCTATCTGAAACTTAAGTCTTAGAATATACTTAATGGAAATGGTGATAACGAAGACCATGCAGTGGTGGTCATAATGGTGCGAACCAAAATTTTATACAATCAAATAATAAACCTCAAATGCTGCTTTACAGGCATTTAGTTCGAAAATAGCTTTAGGATGCTATCTTTGTGTGTCATCTGCCTCAAAATTACCCTGGTATAGCTCGCACCACAGGTTCAGACCTGAAGTCTATGCAAAATATCCGAATTACGGCCTTGGTGCTGGAGTCACTATACACGTTGGCGAGCACGCAGCATGTGATCGTTACTTTGTGGTCATCAACCTCGTGCTCCTTGTCCAGTCTCCTTCCCCATGGACATCGTAGTTCCTCAGGTTCTTTGGTTGGAACCGGCTCGTGTGTCGAAATCGGAGCTGTGTGAGGCGTTTGGGAAAGATCTGGGTACATATGTGCTGCCGGTGTTTAGCTAACGGAGAAGCGCGAGGCTGACACACAACAGCCAGATCACGAGCCGTAGTGCCGCGTGCACATGTCCTGGTCAAAGGCCGGCGCTGCTTGTGCAGCAGGCTTGGCTGGAATTCGCTCCTCAGCGTTTCCTCACTTCCGGTGCTACCGACCGGCGCCAGTGGCCGCTAGCGCTGTGTCATTGTCTCTGCCATAATTCACTCACTCCTCTGTCGTTGCTTTTAACGCACAATGGAACTAAATCCCCCCCCCCCCCCCCCCCCCCCAGGCTATGCTCTCGTGTGCCAACATCCCCATTCACTATTCACGAAAGCACATACTGAAGTGATGTTTAGTGGTTTCTCTGTCCCTGTTTAATGGAACAACAATATATTCGTTTTCTTATGAGTGTCATTTTATTCCAAAGTAATATACAGGGTGAGTCAATCGGAAAGGTAAATGCTTAAAGGAGTATTAGTATTAGTGATTCTGAACAAACAACTTAACATCTACATCTACATTTATACTCCGCAAGCCACCCAACGGTGTGTGGCGGAGGGCACTTTACGTGCCACTGTCATTACCTCCCTTTCCTGTTCCAGTCGCGTATGGTTCGCGGGAAGAACGACTGTCTGAAAGCCTCCGTGCGCGCTCTAATCTCTCTAATTTTACATTCGTGATCTCCTCGGGAGGTATAAGTAGGGGGAAGCAATATATTCGATACCTCATCCAGAAACGCACCCTCTCGAAACCTGGTGAGCAAGCTACACCGCGATGCAGAGCGCCTCTCTTGCAGAGTCTGCCACTTGAGTTTATTAAACATCTCCGTAACGCTATCACGGTTACCAAATAACCCTGTGACGAAACGCGCCGCTCTTCTTTGGATCTTCTCTATCTTCTCTATCTTAAATGTGGACATATGCCCTGTTCCTAATGGTTCCCGAGATAGAACACCTACATCTACATCTACATCCATACTCTGAAGTCCACCATACGGTGCGTGGCGGAAGGTACCTCGTACCTCAACTAGCATCTTCTCTCCCTATTCCACTCCCAAACAGAACGAGGGAAAAATGGGTGCCTATATGCTTCTGTACTCGCCCTAATCTCTCTTATCTCATCTTTGTGATCTTTCTGCGAAATATAAGTTGGCGGCAGTAAAATTGTACTGCAGTCAGCCTCAAATGCTGGTTCACTAAATTTCCTCAGTAGCGATTCACGAAAAGAACGCCTCCTTTCCTCCAGAGACTCCCACCCAAGTTCCTGAAGCATTTCCGTAACACTCGCGTTATGATCAAACCTACCAGTAACAAATCTAGCAGCCCGCTTCTGAATTGCTTCTATGTCCTCCCTCAATCCGACCTGATAGGGATCCCAAACGCTCGAGCAGTACTCAAGAATAGGTCTTATTAGTGTTTTATAAGCGGCCTCCTTTACAGAAGAACTACATCTTCCCAAAATTCTACCAATGAACCGAAGACGACTATCCGCCTTCCCCACAACTGCCATTACATGTTTGTCCCACTTCATATCGCTCTGCAATGTTACGCTCAAATATTCAATCGACGTGACTGTGTCAAGCGCTACACTACTAATGGAGTATTCAAACATTACGGGATTCTTTTTCCTATTCATCTGCATTAATTTACATTTATCTATATTTAGAGTTAGCTGCCATTCTTTACACCAATCACAAATCCTGTCCAAGTCATCTTGTATCCTCCTACACTCACTCAACGACGACACCTTCCCGTACACCACAGCATCATCAGCAAACAGCCGCACATTGCTATCCACCCTATCCAAAAGATCATTTACGTAGATAGAAAACAACAACGGACCTACCACACTTCCCTGGAGCAGTCCAGATGATACCCTCACCTCCGATGAACACTCACCATCGAGGACAACGTACTGGGTTGTATTACTTAAGAAGTCTTCGAGCCATTCACGTATTTGGGAACCAATCCCATATGCTCGTACCTTAGTTAGGAGTCTGCAGTCGGGCACCGAGTCAAACGCTTTCCGGAAGTCAAGGAATATGGCATCCATCCGATACCCTTCATCCATGGTTCACAAGATATAACACATTTAATATCACTTTTGTGAGTTTTTCTTGAATAACTCGAAAATCGTGTCGCAGTACAAAATTGAACTGCGTTAAATTTACTACAAAAAATTATATTTATTTTTTTCTCTAGGGCTAATAGTTAGGCGAAGAGAGCGCTAACACCGAAACCCTCGCGCGACGCACATGCACTGTAGTTTATGTTGGCCAGTTTGAGGAAGTTTCCTGACTTGATAGACTACAAGTGTCCTGTATCAAACTGTTCGTCTCAGCTTCGTCTACACTACTGCGATATGCTGCAAACAATGACAACGCTTGAATAATTATGTTGCTGGGTGGTCTTCAATTCAAAGACTGATTTGATGCAGCTCTCCATGCCACTCCCTCCTGTGCAAGCCTCTTCACCTCCCAATAACTACTGTAACCTATATCCTTCTGAATCTGCTTAATGTGTTCATCTCTTTCCCTCCCTCTACAATATCTACCCCCTTCCACACAAACACACAGTCCCCTCCAATACTGAATTCCTCATTCCTTGATGTCTCAGAATGTGTCCTATCAACTGATCGCTTCTTTTAGTCAAGTTGTGCCACACATTTACTCTCTCCCCAGTTCTATTTAGCACTTCTTCATTAGTCTCGTGATCTATCCACCTAATCTTCGGCATTCTTATGTAGCACCACATTTCAAAACCTTCTATTCTCTTCTTGTCTGAAATGTTTATCGTCCATGTTTCACTTCCATACATGGCTACACTCCATACGAATAATTTCAGAAAGGACTTCCTGATACTTAAATCTGTACTCGATGTTAGCAAATTTCTCTTCTTCATAAACGCTTTCCTTGCCGTTGCCAGTCTGCATTTTATATCCTCTCTACTTCGACCATCGTCAGTTACTTTGCTTCCCAAATACCAAAACTCATCTGCCACTTAAAGTGTCTCATTTCCTAATCTAATTCCCTCAGCATCACCTGATTTAATTAGACTACACTCCACTATCCTCGTTTTGGCTTTGTTGACGTTCATCTCCTATCCTCCTTTCAAGACACTGTCCATTCCGTTCAACTGCTCTTCCAAGTCGTTTGCTGTCTCTGACAGAACTGCAGCGTCATAGGCAATCCTCAAAGTTTTTACTTCTTCTCCTTGGACATTAATTCCTACTCCAAATTTTCCTTTGACTTCCTTTAGTACTTCCTCAATGTACAGACTGAATAACATCGGGGATAGGCTACAACCCTGTCTCGCTCCCTTCTCAACCACTGTTTCATCTACATTTACATCGATACTCTGCAAGCCACCTTGCGGTGCTTGGCGGAGGGTACCCTGTTACACTAAGAGTCATTTCCTTTCCTGTTCCAATCGCAAATAGAGCGAGGGAAAACGACTATTTATATGTCTCCGTATGCGCCCTAATTTCCCGTATCTTCGTGGTCCTTACTCGCAATTCGTGTTCGTGGCAGTAGAATCCTTTTGCAGTCAGCTTGAAATGCAGGTTCTCTAAATTTTCTCAACAGTGTTTCTCGAAAAGAACGTCGCCTTCCCTTCAGGGATTCCCATTTGAGTTCCCGAAGCATCTCCGTATCACTTACGTGTTGTTAGAACCTACCACTAACAAAAATAGCAGCCCACCTCTGAATTGCTTAGATGTCTACTTTCAATCCGACCTGAAACGGATCCCAAACACTTCAGCAGTACTCAAGAACACGTCGCGCCAGCGTCCTACATGCGGCCTCCTTTACGGGTGAACCACTCTTTCCTAAAATTCTCCTAGGAAACCGAAGTCCACCATTCCCCTTCCCTGCCGCAGTTCTCACATGCTAATTCCATTTCATATCGCTCTCCAACGTTACGCCCAGATATTGTAAACGAATTGACGGGTTTGTTCTCCCTACTCATCGACAATAACCTACACTGTCCCACATGTAGCGCTAGCAGCCATTCATCGCACCAATCGTAAATTTTGTATTGAATCGTCTTGCGTCTTCCTATAGTCACTTAACTCGACACCATACCGTACACTACAGCATCATCAGCAAAAAACCGCAAATTCTGCTCACCCTGTATGCCAAATGATATATGTATATAGACAATAACAGCGGTCCAATCACATTTCCCTGAGGCACTCTTTGTCTGTTATGAACACTCACCGTTGAGGACGACGTATTGGGTTTTGTCCCTTGGAAGTCTTCTAGCCAGTGTGAGCATATCCATATGGTCGTACCTTCGTTAAAATCTTGCAGTGGAGCGACGTGTCAAATGCTTTCCGGGAATCTGCCTGTTGATCTTTGTCCATAGTTCGCAGCATAATTTGTGAGAAAGGGGCAATCTAAGCTTCACAACAGCCATGCTCCCTAAAACCATGCTGATTCATGGAGATACGCTTCTCAGCCTCAATAAAGTTCAATATATTCGAAACGAGAATATGTTCAAGTATTCTGCAGCAAACCTAAATTAGGGACATTGGTCTGTAATTTTGCGCCTGGTACTAGTTATACATAACGTACAGTGTTTCAAATCGATCAGCGTGCTGTTGTTTTAGGTGAGGTTAGCATCCACTATGTCCTGCACACGAGCTAGTGCAGTATACAGCGTGGTCAGAAATAGTCTGAAAAGCCTGTAAGGGTGGTGGTTAATGTTTAACGTCCTGTCGACAACGAGGTCATTAGAGACGGAGCGCAAGCTCGGGTTAGGGAAGGAAATCGGCCGTGCCCTTTCAAAGGAACCATCCCGGCATTTGCCTGAAACGATTTAGGGAAATCATGGAAAACCTAAATCAGGAAGGCCGGAGACGGGATTGAACCGTCGTCCTCCCGAATGCGAGTCCAGTGTGCTAACCACTGCGCCACCTCGCTCGGTCCTGTAATGGTGTTGCATGGTAGGGTGTACTGGGAAATAATTGTTAAGAAAAAGACGTTGCGTCGTTTCCGATTTAATTGACACTGAAATTAGCCAATTAGGTCGTTGCTTGCGTAAATTAAAGCAGCCTGTCGGAGACGGTGTTGCAAAACGTGTCCTTCGTTTGGTTGGGTTGGGTTATTTGGGGGAAGAGACCAAACAGCGAGGTCATCGGTCTCATCGAACTAGGTAAGGATGGGGAAGGAAGTCGGCCGTGCTCTTTCAAAGGAACCATCCCAGCATTTGCCTGGAGCGATTTAGGGAAATCACGGAAAACCTAAATCAGGATGGCCGGACGCGGGATTGAACCGTCGTCCTCCCGAACGCGAGTCCAGTGTGCTAACTTCGTGTGGTTCAAATGATTCAAATGACTCTAAGCACTATGGGACTTAACACCTGAGGTCATCAGTCCCCTAGACTTAGAACTACTTAAACCTAACTAACCTAAGGACATCACACACATCCATGCCCGAAGCAGGATTCGAACCTGCGACCGTAGCAGCAGCGCGGTTCCGGACTGAAGTGCCTAGAACCGCTCGGCGATAACGGCCGGCGCTTAGTTTCCTAAAACCAAACAAGAGAGCAATACAAAAATTGGACATGGGACGATAGTAAGGATCGAACCCAAACCAACGACTGAGCATTTTCATGCGCTATCATCTACGCTATGAGGACAGCTGACAGGTTGATTGCGTTTGTAAGCGCAATGCTCTGGTTGGCCAACTTCAAGACTAAGTCGGAAACGGTGCAACTTACGAATTTTTGTCTTAACGATTATATCTCAGCACTATCTACTCTGCAACAGCCTTACAAGCTTTTCAGATTCTTTCTGATCATGCTGTGTATAAAAACGTAGTCATAGAACAATGCTCGTAAAAGAGATTACGTTTAGTGATAACACAAACACAGTCACACTGTGCAACTGACGTTGACATCACCGATTAGATTCCGAGGTACTGCAGAGTGCAGAGCGGCAAAGAGGTTCGGTTAATGCACAGACTATCGCGAGATGCGCTGTCGTCGGTCTAGGTTGGAGCTGCCTGTGGCTGTGTTTGTCGATCGCTTCCGAGAAGGCCGGCTGAGTCGGCCAGTGTTTGGGCGTTGTCGCGCCCGATAACCTATCTGCTGGGGGCACAGAGCGCCCGCGTGCGCGCTGACTCAGCCACAGCTGATTCCCCTGTGAGGCTGAATCACTGCTCTCGCTTGGAGACTACTTTCTCCATTATACCTTGTACATCTAGAGAGTGATTCAACAATATCTTTACAAACTTCTGGGACAGGTTCCGCTCGCCGAAACAAGGAAAAAAGCACTGTAAACGTAGTTTCTAGAATCCTTCATTTTCAAGTTAAAAAGAAAAAAGCTCTCGTAAAAGTAGTTTCTAAAATCCTTCCTTTTCAAGTTATTGATGAAAGCTTACGGACAACGGCTTTCCTGGCACAAACCAACAACTCCACTGTACTCTTTGATGTGGTGCATCCACCGTATCATATATGGTAGGTACATACGTTGTACCAGGACGTCTTATAGCTGTATAGTCTACAGAAACTTCATTTAGAATGTTCTCCCCGTTAAATAAAAAGTGACATGTGGTTTCTGCATGGCGCACTCCAGCACATTTTAGTCTCATTGTTAGTGATCAAATGAGGTAGAGGAAGACCTTTCCACAGCCTAAGTTTTCCCGACCTCAGCCCTGTCGATTTTTATTTCTGGACACCTTTAACAAATGGTTTATGCAGCAGACAACCCGGATGCGTGATCTTTTATCGAGGGATCATGGAAAACTGAGACACCATTCAACATCTTCAGGGAGTTTTAAGGGTGCGACAGTCCATAGTATGACGAGTTTATGGACATTTTGAACATTTGTTATAAGTTTCTGGGTTCCACACTTTCAAGCTCACAATGTGTAACTGATGTGTTGAACGTGAAGTTTCCTTAACAAACAAAGTATTTTTTGGGCATAAGTTTATACGAATTTTTTTCTGGTTTTTGTGTATGGAAACCAAGGAAAAATTGTGAGATGAAAATAAAATTCAGGGAGAAGAAATATAAATTTTGCAACATGCGGATGATATTGTAGTTCTGTCAGAGATAGTTAAGGACTTGGGAGAGCAGCTGAACAGAATGGATAGTGTCTTGAAAAGAAATTGTAAGACGAACATCCATAAAAGTAAAGCAAGGGTAATGAAGTGTAGTCGAAGAAAGTCAGGTGATACAAATGGATTTAGATTAAGGAGTTGAACCATTAAAATCAGTAGATGAGTTCTGTTATTTGGGCAGCAAAATAACTCAGGATGGCCGCCGCAGAGAACATATGAAACACAGAACGACAGCAGCAAGAAAATCGTTTATAAAAAAGGGGAATTTATTAACATCTGATATGAGTTTAATGTTTTCATTGGGTATACGTTGAGGGTGTCACCTAGTACAGAAGTGAATCGTGGATGATAAGCAGTTCAGACAAGTATAGAATAGAAGCTTTTGAAATGTGCTGCTATAGAACAATGCTGGATATTAGATGGGTAGGTGGAATAACAAATGAAGAGGTACTGAACCGAATTGGGGAAAAAAGAAATCTGTGGCATAACTTGACAAAAGAAGGGATCAGCTGATAGGACAGAATCTGGGGCATCGAGGAATAAATTTGGTAATGGAAGAAAAAGTGCGCGGTAAAAAATTTAGCTTGAGACCAAAGTATAATAGAGTAAGCAGGTTGAAAGGGACGTAGGTTGTGCTAGTTATGCAGAGATGAAGAGGCGTACACAGCAATAGCAATAGCAATGGGCAGCTGCATCAGGTCAGTGTTTGGACTGAAGGGATGGCGAAAATCCAAAGAAGAGCAGCGCGTTTCATCACTAGTTCGCTTGAGAAGATTTTTGTTTGGCGTCCCGTTGACGCCAATGTAGTTAGAGACGGAGCAAAGAATTTCGGGTTGGGGAAGATTTGGGTATCGCGGAATGCCTTACTGTTAACATACCAAGAAAAGTGCAGCAACTTATTACTACATCCTACGTGTATCTCGCGCAAGACAGTAGTGTTGAAAATATGAGAAATTCGAGTTCATGTGGGGCTACCGACAGTGGATCTTCCCGCGCATAATTCACGAATGTAACAGAGAAGGGAAAGTAAGTACGATTTCGGTAATTAAGTGCCCTCAATCTTATAACTCAAGAGGCCTTTTAAAGTATAATTGTAATTGCAGTGCACACATTCTTATTTGAAGTCGATAGAGACTGCCTGAGATCGTCTTAAAGCAGGCTAGGAACAGTTTGTTTTAGTTTAGAAAGACGGGTTTTAAGCCTTAAATCCCCAGCTTAATGCCATTGTGGCTTCTACTGTTTCATGAAAATCATTAGATTTGAGTAAATTATCTGCATTAGATTTGAGTAAATTATCTGTTTTACTATCCGGTGAGATTGTAACAGCACCAACTACAGATATAATTTATAATTTAGCATAACCGTTTGTTCTGTATCTATAAAAAAGGCGACACACGCACACACACACGAGCGTGCCCACGCATTACTACAGACAACAACCTAGGAAGAATTATGTATCCGCTGAAGTAATGCGTTTTCGAGGGTAATCTAATATCAGAGATAAATGACAGAAGCTAGATATGATTGATACGATTGATACTGGCGAATATGATAAGAGAAGGTGCGCAATGGAAAAAAACAGGACTATTACCAAAGTAGATTCACTTTGGTTGTTCATAAGATCGTCGTCAAAGCATCCTGATGCACATGCAGATGATTGAGCTGCCCCTACAGCTGTGTTTTATGCAATCCACAGTATCTTCAAATATGGCTTGCAAGATTTTCATATTGTCTCATTCGCTACACCCAAACAGAAAAGATTAAAAGGATCTTTTTGTTGGAAATTTAATATAGTTAGGTTTTGTACTGAGACATATTTTCGCTAGAGGCCGTAGTTTTGAATTATTCAAGAAAAGATACAGAAGTAACCTTGAAACTCGTTTTTTCTTGAATAACTCGAAAACCGTGGCCTCCAGGGAAAACGTATCACAGTACAAAATTTAACTACATTAAATTTCCTACAAAAAAAGGTCCTGTTCATTTTGTCTGTAGGACTAAATAGTTTGCGCACCGCGAGCGAGAGAATATGAAAATATCGCTGACAGGTTGGACTGCACGTTTTGAGCCCAGTGACTGGTATGTTAGCCGTGGAGAGTTCGATCTTCATTGGGACGCCGTGCGTATATTGCGGTGTGGCTGGCAGGTCGCCACGGGCGCCGCCAACGAAGCACTGGCGCCCTTGTGAACACACACACACACACACACACACACACACACACGGGGCGCGCGCACACACACAAACACATACGGCGACACATTTGTTGCTTTTCTAGGAAAGATACTTCGGGAAACCTTGCCGTCGGAACCGCGCAATCACTTTCTGGAATTTCCCACTACTCAGCCTATGTTGAAATAAGGTACAGCCTAGGTATCTTGTAATCTAAAACACAGGGAAAATTACAGGTAAATCCTTTTTATCTCTACATATTATAAATTAAAATGCCCCGCACAGGTTCTGACTGTATGTGAAGGCTAATGTCAGGAACTGTTGTAGTGATTTCGGTACCTTTTTCACTAATAGATTGATTCACAAGGAAGGTTCCTGTGTCTTAATTTATTGTTTCTACGACAGACAAGACCCCAGACAGCATATACTTAGTGCTGTCCGTGCAAAGCCATGCCACGGAATGAGTTTCACTAACTTGTTAGCCGTAACTTTTCCATCCGCAAACGGTGTGTGGGAGGAACGACTTTGGATAGGCTTCTTATCGTCTCTAATTTCTCTGATTTTTTATGAGATGTGTGGAGGAGGAGGTAATGTGCTGTGTGACCCTTGTTGAATCGTAGGCTTTCGAAATGTTTAAAAGTAAACTTCTCCGTGATAACCTATTCCACTCTTGGACGAGGGCCATTCATAAGTAATGCAACATTTTTTTTTTTTCAAAAATGGTTCAAATGGCTCTGAGCACTATGGGACTTAACAGCTATGGTCATCAGTCCCCTAGAACTTAGAACTACTTAAACCTAACTAACCTAAGGACAGCACACAACACCCACACCCAGCCATCACGAGGCAGAGAAAATCCCTGACCCCGCCGGGAATCGAACCCGGGAACCCGGGCGTGGGAAGCGAGAACGCTACCGCACGACCACGAGATGCGGGCTTTTTTTTTATTTTTTTTTTTCCTCGGTCACTTTTGGTTCAGTAAAATTGTACTTTTTTTGCGACATCGTTCAACAATCTGCGTTATCTCAGCAAAGAGAAGTTATTCAATTTTTTTGGCGTAAAACTAGACCATAAAAAATGTTCACGGGCGTTTACAGAATGTGAAGGGACCCCGGACAGTGGATAAAAGCACGGTTAGTCGCGGGACAACGTGTCTGACGTCAAAAGAACAAGGAAAAATGAAATCCCACGCTCAGACCAGCCGCACACAGCTGTGATGTCTGCAGTGTTGCAACGTGCGGACACTCTTATTCGAGATGATCGGCTACTAGTAACAATCAAGCAACTCAGTGCTCAACTTGACATCTCTGCTGTCTACCAGTCAGCATATTCAAAGGTTTGTGCCCCCTGGGTACCTAAGTGAAACCATAAAGTGGAAAAAAGGAACATCTGTGCCAAATTGGCACTGCAGCTGTTGGTGACGAGTTCTTGTCGAGCATTGTCTGATGGACTCACCGCTTTGAGCCTGAAACAAAACTGCAATCCATGGAGCGGTACTACCCAACGTCTCCTTCGAAGTACTGGTTCAAAACAATACCCTCGGCTGGTTAAGTCATGAATACAGTCTTTGGGGCCCGTGAAGGGGTTACTCACTGACAGTGAAACTACAACACCGAAGACTGTTTCGAAACACTTAGGAAACTAAAGAAATGATTATTGCGTTCAGAGCCATAAAACTGCGAACGCACTACTTCTCCGCAATAACGCAAGGCCACACAGAGATCTGCGCACCGCAAAGGAGACAACAAAGCTACGGTGGAGTGTTCTTTCTCATCCACCCTACAGGCAGGATCTCGCACCTCCTTGGTTCCATCTCTTTGGGCCACTGAAGGAAGGTGTTCGCGGGAAGCACTACGGCAGAGGAGCGGAAGTTACTGATGCAAGGCAGACTTGGTTGAGACGCAGACCTATAGAATGGTACCAAGACGCCATATAGCCTCTCACATTAAAGTGGCGTAAGGCAATAGAATGGAACGGATATTACTTTTAAAAATAGGATTTTAAAGGCAAAGAATTGGGGAAAAATGTGGTATATTTGAATCATGAATGAAACCATCCTTTGTTGAGAAAATTGTGCTGCATTACTGTTGGAGCTTGATTAGCATATACATACCCTGACTAAACGAGCCCGTCACGAAACGGCTCTCCGTTGGTTTTGCTCTATCTGTCACGGTAAGGGTCCAGACTGACAAGCAATACTCGGTAGAACGTTAGCCACAGTGCTGCGGTGGTGTAATGGTCAGCATTCCTGCCCAATAAAGAAGGAGATCAGGATCCAAGTCCCGGATGTGGCTCAAATTTTAATTCATTTCTCCAGCCCCCATCATTATCGTAGATAAAGATGAGACTTAAATCTCTGGAGGAAAATTAATTCTAACATCTATGCTGTGATTCGTGTGATAAAGAATGGGTTCAGTGCACTAAATGTGAGCAGTGGGACATGTTTGTTGTGTAGACCCAGAAAGTATATTATATTTTATTTGTGATCTTTGCAATAAGTGATTTTTTTAACGCCTATAGAGGCACTGGCCGATACTGGAAGGCAATTTTTGTACTGACTGACAAACCGCCGGTTTTTACTTCTACATGATATCCACCTGTTTTTGCTTCTACATGACCTGTCACTTTTGTAAGTGCGAACGTTGGCTGTTTCCCCTCATTCCGCCTCAGTTACACTATGTCGGGGATTGCTGCCCAAACATCGTTTCTGCGTACGCGTACCCCATAATTACTCTACCACGGAAACATTGGGGTTACTACTCGTCTGGTGTGAAAATTTCCGGGGGGGGGGGGGGGGGGGCACTGGGGGCTGAACCGCACAATAACACTGGGTTCGGTGTGGGGCGGCGGGGCACTGCAGGCTATGGTGGGGACGGAGCCTCTCCGTCGTTTCTAGGTCCCCAGTTCCATATAATATAGTACAATCATGGGAAGTATGCTAAATATACTGACGTTCAGTGGATATGCCAATCCATATGCCAACAGTCGATTCTGTGCAGTTCTTCCTGCATCTGGCAACACTTTTTTGGCGTTACATCCTTCGTAAAGATAACAGCGTCAGAGGGTGACAGGCTCGCGGCGTTTCCAACGTTATTCAGTACGTCATCGGAGAGGATGACTGTTTGTATTTGCATGACAGTGCACCATGTCATAAAGCAGCATCTGAGAGACAATGCTGTGTGGACAATAATATTCCTGATGTGGGCTATAACATTCCTGAAATGGACCGGCCAGCACAGAGTCCCCACCTGAGCCCAGCGGAACACCTCTGGGATGAATGAGAAAGTTCAGTCCCAGTGTCTCTGGTTTCGACTTTTGCTGAAGAATGACCTGCCATTCATCTACGTACGTTCAGATACCTTATTGCCGGCGTCTCCATTTGAGCTGAAGCAGTCATGAAGACAAATCGTGGACACACCTCTTATTAGTGTCATCAGAGACAAGGATAGGCCTAACGTCAGGAGTGCCCCAGGGAAAACAGCTGTTGTTCTGTGTATACATAAATGATTTGGTGGACAGGGTGGGAAGCAGTCTGCGGTGGTTTACTGACGACGCCGTGGTGTACGGTAAAGTGTCGAAGTTGAGTGACTATTGGAAGATACAAGATGACTTTGACAAAATTTCCACTTGGTGTGGTGCATGGCAGCTAGCACTAAATGTGGAAAAATGTACATTAATGTGGATTAGTAGGAAGAACCAATTATTACTAGTGTCCAACTTGACACAGTCAAGTTTAAAGTCGTTCAAATATCTGCGCGTAACGTTGCAAAGCAGTATGAGGTGGAACCAGCATGTGAAAACTATGATACGGAAGGCAAATGGTCGACTTCGGTTTATTGGGACAATTTCAAGAAAGAGTGGTTTCACCTGTAAAGGAGATCGCATATAGGCTGCTGGTGCGATATGTTCTAGGGTACTGCTCGACTGTTCGGGATCCGTACCAGGTCGGACTGAAGCAAGACATTGAAGCAATTCAGAGGAGGGCTGTTAGATTTGTTACCGGTAGGTTCGAACAACACGTAATTGTTACGGTGATGCTTCGGGAGCTCTAATAGGAATCCTTGGAGGGAAGGCGGCATGGCCGGCCGATGTGGCCGAGTGGTTCTAGGCGCTTCAGTCTGGAACCGCGCGACCGCTACGGTCGCAGGTTCGAATCCTGCCTCGGGCATGGATGTGTGTGACGTCCTTAGGATAGTTAGGTTTAAATAGTTCTAAGTTCTAGGGGACTGATGACCTAAGATGTTAAGTCCCACAGTGCTCAGAACCATGTGAAGGCGGCGTTCTTCTCGGGAAACACTATTGATAAAAAGTAGAGAACCGGCATTTGAAGCTGACTGGCGAACGATTCTGCTGCCGCCAGTATACATCGCGCGTAAGGACCACGAAGATGTGATACGAGAAATTAGGGCTCATACGGAGGCGCACAGACTGTCGTTTTTCCCTCGCTCTATTTGCGAGTGGAACAGGCGGGGAAATGACAAGTAGCGGTACAGCGTACCCTCCGACATCCATCTTTCGGTGGCTTGCGCAGTATGTATGTAGATGTAGATATAGATTAATAAGTGTCCAGACCATTGTATATATATGTTCTAAATAGTAACGACCCTATAACACACTCTTGGACAATTCCCGGTTTCCGATCGTACTCCCGTTAAGACCATCTAGAAGTAAATGATGCAGTTAAAGGGGGACCAACAAATTGCAGAGGAACATTTTCACGCGCGATGATGTAACTAATGTGCGCTTCGTGTGTCTTCTCATCAGCCAGACTGAATTCAGTTGCAGTCTCGAGTTAACCCGCACATTTGGTGTTGCAGCTGTAGTACTGCGTAAGGCACTGGAAAGCTCTTCTACACCGTGTTAGAACTCTGCTTCTTACGTTTTCGCGGAAAGCACAGTACGTTTCTAAGCATGGTTAACCTACCATATATTTCAATCCACGCAACGCGTAGAAGCTGCAGATAGGCCGCATTATCTTGCTTTGTCGTTTCACACTTGTCTCTGACGTCACTACACAGTACACACTGACTGAAAACGCAACACGTGGAATGGACAAGTTCACTACGGTGTTTTCTTCCTGACGTTATTGTAACGTAGGAGACAGTAACACAAACATCAAATCCCGTTACCATTTCCCACCGTCGACGGACACACAGCGCTATTAAGAGGACTTCCTAATAGTTTAAATTATAATTTCATTTGGCGGTAATGTGTGTCTTTGTCACACAGCTTAGTTATTTTACCATGATATAACAAATAATTTTTCTTTTACAGAACACGCCAATACCACCATTCTCTCACAAAATTACTTGTTTCAGCACTAATCGTCTTCAGATCCAATGTTGCAGTATAAGAGGCCTCGCAACATTGTGACCCATACAATGTCGCACGACGGACGATGTGACATGAAAACGAAACGCCCCGTCGTTACGAGACTTACTATGCTGCAAAATTGCATGTAAAGATGACTACAGATTACAGTTGAAACCGATAATTCAACATCTTTCTTCTAGTGTTAGGCATTTGCCAGGTACGTTCTCTTGTTAGTGTCTCTACTGTCTGTGGATCTCTCCACCTCTTATTTGGTCTACCGGTTGATCTTTTCCTTATACGTCTATAATTCATTGTTATTGTGGGCATTCTACTTTGATTCCTTACTGTGACATGATTTCTGCATTCATTTCTGTACCCCTTCATCTGGTGATTAATGCCTCTAGGTCACAGATCAGATATGATTGTTGTATTCCTTATCATATCAGACACACTGCTTCGTTCATTTCCAGCTATTATTTTCCAAGTCTCACTGCCATAAAGTGTAGATTGTATTGCCATTGCTCTATAAAATTTTATTAGAATTTCTTTCCTCATATTTTATTGGGTGTTCCTATCAACCCTTCAGGTTTTTTCGGTATCTCTTTTTACGTTTATGAAGGTGGTAATATTCCCCAAGAAGCTCAGTTCATTCACTCTTACTATTTTCTGGGTGTTTACTATGATTTTGTATGGGATCTGGTTTTGGGTCGAGAATGTTAAGTTATAGCGCTTGGCATTTATATTTCGTTTATGAATGATTTTTTGATGGATGTCTTCGCTGTTAGGTGTAGGAAGTTGTTCATCAGCAAAGACTGTCGTCACCAGGTAATTTTTTTGGTTAAAGTTTTTCTACATATAGTCAGCATAGACGTAAAAAAGCGACAACTGTATCAGCAAAACTTGTGATTGTTGTCTGTTTATATAAAAGAAAAATTAATTACGCTACGCTATTGTTTTGAGTTTAATTTATTTTTGAAAAGGGTTTTCTTTACAGGATTATTTAATAAAATTAAACACGTTGTAGTCACGTCAGTAAGGTAGATAACTGTCAAACAACTTATTTTAAACACAACAATTGGTGCTTTAAGGAAATCACTCAGTTAAATGATGATGTAATTCGAAGGATTCCACTGAACGAAGGGGCGCCATAGTAGGACACAGTACTCGTACTCGGAAAGACGCTGGTTCTAATCCTATCCAGATCTCCATACGTTCCACAAGGAAAATGCCGGGGTGATTCCTATAAAAGAGCACGGCCGATTTCCTTCGCCAGTTAGAGCTTGTGCTCTGCCTCTAATGATATCGTCGTCGGTGGGACGTTAATGGCCAATCTTCCTTCCTTCCTGTATTATCCGTATATTTCAATCACTCAATAGATAGAAAGAAAGAACAGATTTCAGTTTTTTATTACAGACAAATTGGGAAAGGTAGAAAGACATTGCATATGTCACTAGATAGCGGAAGGGTCAGAGTTTTATATTCACACAGACACTATACCATACACTGAACATCAACACAGTGCATTGTTCGAGAAACATCGAAACGGAAGTCCATTTTTTTCCACACACGAATCAACAAGCCCCTGTTTATTGAATCGACAGCTTCAACAACTCGATTTTTCAAATGGCTCTGAGCACTATGGGACTTAACTTCTGAGGTCATCAGTCCCCTAGAACTTAGAACTACTTAAACCTAATTAACCCAAGGACATCGCACACATCCATGCCCGAGGCAGGATTCGAACCTGTTACCGTATCGGTCGCGCGGTTCCAGACTGTAGCGCCTAGAACCGTTCGGTCACTCCGGCCGGCTCGATTTCTCAACTCTTGGATATTTCCTGCCATAGGTGTGACAAGACTCTGCCTTTTGTGTACCCCTTCAGAAAAAACAGCAAGTCTGGTGACCTGCAGGGATAAAAGCGACGGACGATGTTGTATTGTCCACCTTTTCCAGTCCACTGTTGTGTGATGGCGTTAAGATAACGCCGCACCTCAAGGCGAAAGTGAGGCGGGCCGCCGTTATGCATAAAAATGAAAAATCATTGGAATCTTCGTGCAGTTGAGGAAACAACCAATTTTCCAGCATGTCCACGTACAACAATACTGTCACAATTCTCTCCGCAAAAAAGAAAGGTCCATAAGCCTTATGAACAGAAACTGCACAAAACACAAAAAGGGGACTCTCTTTCTTGTTGTCTGCAGCTCGTGGTCTCGTGGTCGCGTTCTCGCTTCCCGACCACGTGGTCCCGGGTTCGATTCCCGGTGGGGTCAGGGATTTTCACCTGCCTCGAGATGACTGGGTGTTTGTGTTGTCCTCATCAGCCGGCCGAAGTGGCCGTGCGGTTAAAGGCGCTGCAGTCCGGAACCGCAAGACCGCTACGGTCGCAGGTTCGAATCCTGCCTCGGGCATGGATGTTTGTGATGTCCTTAGGTTAGTTAGGTTTAACTAGTTCTAAGTTCTAGGGGACTGATGACCTCAGCAGTTGAGTCCCATAGTGCTCATAGCCATTTGAACCATTTTGTCCTCATCATTTCATCATCAATCATGAAAGTGGCGAGATTGGACTAGGCAAAGGTTGGGGTTTTGTACGGGCGCTCATAACCTCGCAGTTCAGCGCCCCACAAACCAAACATCATCATCATCTTTCTTGTTCGATGACGACGCCAGGATTTCGTGACCCCAAAATTTTTACATTGTAGCGGTTTTCACCCGATAGATGAAACATCAATGCGTCCGAAAAGATGAGTTGTACGGAAAAAGTGCCCGCTGCTATATCCTGGACAAGTGAAACGCAAAATTCATACCTTTTGGTATTGTAGCCGCCACCTAATTGCTGCAGTAACTGCAACTTGTAGTGCTTCATACGTAACCGTCATTCCAGAACACGCCACTTTTTTTTTGAGGAAGCTAGAGTTGCCGGCCTGCTCGTCTTGCGGACATCAGAGGCCTCCATGTGAACGCATCTCGGATACGCTCGACATTTTCATCAGACGTGCGTGGGCTACCAGTGCTCTTCCCACTGCATATGCAACCAGCTTCCACGAATTCCATGTGCCAGTCATAAATCTGCTTGTGCGGAGGCGGCTTCTTGCTGAATCGACGGCGGAATGCACGTTGCACTTGAACGATGGTTTGACCTTGCGTAAGTTCCAACACACAAAATGGTTCCTCTTGTGTTACAGCCGCCACGTCACTACAGACAAACTTCAGCGCAGCTGTGTCAAAATTTCGAACCTTCCTCTATCCAGTGACTTGGAAAATATGTCTATCTTTTATAGTTTGTCTGTAACACGAAAATGAAACCTGTTCTTTTTTTTTCGAATCATTCGGTATAATCCTATGTGCTGTATATCAGTACGTCACAATGAAACAGTTTTACTGGAACTTTGTAAAAGGCTGTAAAGTTTACTCGTTGTTGCTGGCAAGCAGAATTCTCACTAACAGTATCCAACCTGTTACAGGAAAAATTTTGAACTTAATAGCAGGAAAAAGTTTCCTTGACATCTTTGTGTACGTTAGAAGTAATTGCATTTGGGTACATATATCGACCACATTTAGTTATTTCTTTCCCAGTCCTGTAATAAGCTCCTTTCTGCAAACACATTGGGAATTACTTGTGGTCCTAATGCCGCAGTGCTCATAAATGTCTGGCGCAGGTAATGACATTTAATGACAGGAAATCACCAAGATAGTTTCTTATCTGAAGTTGTATCATGAAGCGATATTTATTTGATACGTGAATTTCTTATGATTTAGCTTGTCTATTGTTACTGTAGCAGCACACTATATTAATTTAATTTTCGTTTCCAGGTTGACGAGATGTTAGCTGGCTCAGAGGACAGGTAATGTGCAGTTAATTACTTGTATTAGCGGTTAGTGCCTTCATCATAAGGAAACATACAGAGTTGAGAGGAAAGCAATAACACTAGTTCAGTTTGTTGTCTTTTAACCAGAAATTGAAGGTTCTGAATATTAGACTAACTGCAACACAGATTACAAAGTACTGTTAACCGAAGATCGGAAAATATATCCCTGAATGAAAATGCTGCAGAGAGGATTATTATGAAGCCATAATGTGCATGGACATTAATATTAGGCACAATCAAAATATGATGAAAAAATTTTAAAAATGCGTTCATCAGTTTACTAATTGGGTAGGTAACGTATACATTACTTGATATAGTGTATATGGAAATTTCACCTAATTTTTAGGATAAAAATGTATTACAACGCACAGGATCAAGTTGAATGGACGTGTTTAGAGCACGGAAGATACCTAAATGAGAAGTCACTGTGTAATTCCTCTTTCTTCCTGCCATTGTTCTTCTTCTTGTATTAGGCTGTGGAGCATGTTAGCATCTCTATTCCATATTAAAGATATTTGCATATTACCCTAATCGTCCAACAGTCTTAACCTCACTGCCCCTTGTATGAAAGTGATCTATCTTTCTGTGCCTTTTGTTGCTTGTCTTATATTCTTTCAGTCTCTTAACATTGTTTATGTATTCCTCCAGTTAGTTCTGCATTGCTCTTCCTGTCCTCGTATTGTGTACCCTGTTGTTCTATTAATCTCACTACTAGTATCTCAAATTTTCTTTCGAATAATCAGCACCTCATTCCCATTCGTCAAAGTGAGAATATTTTCTTTAGCTGCTGCAAATATACTAATAATTTAATCTGATCTTCCGACTTCCATTTCCCCTGTCCACTACTCTTGGAAGACTAATTTTTATCGCAGTTACTTAATTATTGTTTTTGTCTATTTATTTTCAATTACTATTTCAAAAGAAAATAGGTTCTGGTTTTCTAAATGATATAGTTCTAGCCATGTTGGTATAAATTTTTAGACTTGGCTCTGTAGTTGTAAAATAGATTTGATGACTGGTTATTTTTAAGGCGTCCAGCCAGTCAATAATTACAACTAGTCATCAGCAAACAAGTCAGTATGTTCATTTGTTGTTCTGTTAGCTTCGTGTGTAGTTTTTCCCAACAGTATTACATCATCTACTTTTGAACTACAGAGTGTTCAAAAATTAACGCAACCGTTTGGGAAAAGGACTAAGTTAACAAAAGTTGTGAAGAGGTGCTCCATTATACGATTATCGTGATTAAATATGATGTTTCATGTTCTTAAACACATACTGTAAAGTTCATTGAGTTTTGCACCAACTATCATTGTTTCTCTCGCAATTCGGTACTAGTGCGAGTGTATTTAAAGCTGCCTCCTTAAGGCATTATCACAAGAAATATTCAGGTGAGGATAAATCAGGAGCCCGAGACACACAAAACCACTTCGAAATTACTTTTCTATAAAAATAACTGATTCATAAATCTTATACCTTCCATCTTGCTGGCAGAAATTGGGGAAGTCAGCTGATATACATTTGTTCCCGAGAAAAATGAACTTTGTTTCTCTTTCGTATAATATCCTCTTCACACAGCTGTATTTAATATTGTTTATTGATCGTTGTTGATTTTTTAAAGCTCAGGGATTCATCACCATATTTTGCGATTGCACAGTATCTTGGCGATGAAGCATCTATCGCTTCGAAATCGATAGCAGTTAACAAACAACATAAAATACCGCTGTGTGAAGAGGAAATCATAACAAAGATAATAAATAGTTTATTACTCCCCGCGACAACTGATCCAAGAATGCCATGTTGTTCATGGCTGTATGTGCCATAGCAACGCTTTATGGAATAGTGTACTGTAGCTAGTAGTCTTCTGGCAAAGTATTTACAAATAGTAGCACTCACGGTTCACTGTACCACGAAAGAATGTGAAAAAGATTCGCCGTCGTGGCATTCCACAAACTTTTTGTATGTGCAAAGTGGACTCACGCAGTTTACGTAGCACAAACGCGTATGTTTTCTGCAATCACACACCCAGAAAACTAAAAACATGCCTCGTTAGACCAAAACCAGTCACAGAGTCCTTTCCCATTGATACCACAAATGACGTGAAGCAGTGGCAGCAAGCTACACATTTTCCAACATCTTCAGTTAGCAACTCATGACAGCACGCATTATGTGTGGATACATGTTTGAACATTTTCTCAATATCGAGTCGGCTCTACCAACGGAGAGGCCAGACGTACAAACTTCGTAGGACTCGAAGACTAAGCAACATGCGGGTCGATCAACTTTTTCTGTGTTGGCATTGTCGGTCGAAAAGTTTTCGTTGCATTTGCCATATTTGCTGTCTTCTGGAACTTGTGGTATTACAGTTGCTAAATACAGTGATTCCCAACCCTTTTGAAATCATTACCCCTGAACGAGACCAGATGTCATCCAATACCATAACCAAAGTTTGGAATTTAATTAAAGCAATAGACTGTAAAGAAATCAACACTCTTCTTTTTAAAGTGACTGATTAAATATTTAGTTAATGATCAAACAACTGAAGCTAGCGCGTTTTCTACATTTTTCAACTGTGCGCTTGATTCTGCTTATTTCTAATAATCATTTTCTCATATTTGGTTTGGTGTCCGCGATTGCACATTGGAAGTCATGGACAAACACGTTCACTTTCGTTTTCATTGTTACCGTAGTCGAAAGTCTACCTTCACAACTGTAAGTCATGTCGAATGGAATCGATATTGCTAATAGGTCAACTAATGATAGTAGCTGCTAACAACGGACTCATCACTAAAACATCTGTTCATAGCGTGTTGCCTTTGTGAAGTTCAATAAATAATTGCACATTGGCTCAAATTTCACTACCTGAAAATTTTCCTTCATTCAGTGAAACTGGTCTTAGAACCCAATGCAATTTTCCAAATCGGAAAATGTAATCGCTATTAGAATTAATTACTTATGGCAAGTGATTACTACCACTGAAGAGACAGCTAAAGCAATAAATGGCAGACTAAAGCAGACCTTGAATGCTGTTGGTAAACGAAATAAATTTTCGAACTGTAGCTTTTAATGCGTGCGATACAGGACGTCAGGGTGTTAGTAAAAAATTCGTATTGAGTTTTGACTCATGACAGTGAGACCATTCAAAATTTGAGGGCGGCTCATCGACCAGTGGGGAGATGCATGTTACAAATTATTGAGCGAGACATGAAAACAAATAAATGGGTTAGTTAACAATTATAATGAGAAACGCAACTATGATAGTGAGGAATAGAATGAAGGTGCACTGGGCAGTACCCAAGGAGATGCATAGTAGAAGGCAAAAAGAAGCTCTTCTCCAAGAAATACGAAAAGATTTAGAAGACAAACTTATGGAAGGTTGGCAGGAGACATTACAAGATACGCTGTAGCAACACTGACTTGTATCGCTAAAGATCGTAATGCATGGCAATATCTAGACTCATATCAAACTACTTTGTTGACTGTCACCTACATGGGAGGAAATGACTATCGTGATGAAATAGAGAAAACTGTCCTGGCAAGGAAAGGTTTATGTTTCCATTTTTCGAGAGTGGGTGCTTTGGGGAAGACACCAAACAGCGAGGTCATCGGTCTCATCAGATTAGGGAAGGACGGGGAGGGAAGTCGGCTGTGCCCTTTCAAAGGAACCATCCCGGCATTTGCCTGGAGCGATTTAGGGAAATCACGGGAAACCTAAATCAGAATGGCCGGACGCGGGATTGAACCGTCGTCCTCCCGAATGCTAGTCCAGTGTGCTAACCACTGCGCCACCTCGCTTGGTTTTCGAGAGTGGAATACTTGGTTATCTACCAAACGCTTAAATGTGAATTGCTGAGTAATCATATGCGCAGGAACTTCAGAAAGTAAATAACACGTGTCATCCCATGCAAAGACTGTTGCACAAGAGCGGCGTATTATCCGAAGGGAGTGCAATATTTCAGGTTTCTTGCAGACACAGTTCTGGTGCGATACGGATAAGAAATGCATCACAATGTGTGATTGAAATGGCATGCCAATTGAAAACGTTGAAATACGCGGGACAGTACGTCTAAATTGCACACAGATTCACCGTAAAAGTTTGACGGTATGTGATCGTATACAGTGTCCCGTCCAGTCGTAGTGAAATAGAGCAAAGAATTTGACCATGACAGCACATACGTGATTCTAAGCAATCGTAGATATAGTCTGAAGTTCCCAAGTAGATGTGGAAGGCATTAACATAACTGCCACATTTGACGTTCTAGCTGATTACTCTCTGCTGCATTGCGTAATGTGTGTCTTCGTCAATTAAACAACGATTACTCGTTCCGCCAAAAAAAAGTACTGTATATGATATCGTCACTTATTGACATACGGACAAAAATGAGAAAAAAGGATTGAACGACCAAGCAGTTGTGACACGTTTGGATATAAGGAATAAATTGTGGTTTAGTTCGAGAAGAGGAGGAAATGTATTGGTAATGGGCGCTCTTGCTGTCTGTGGCTGAGTTTGGTCTGCGCAGAAGGGATGTGCGAGCAGCGACGTGGAACGTATGGTTTGGCGTCACTTGTGCCGGCGGTGACACGGATGACGTAACGAGGCCGCCTCCGCGTTGGCGCGATTACGTCTACGGCGGAGGAGTCAGCTTTAAATGCCGGCACACAGCAGTTACTCCATGTTTATGGTGCTAAGACTTTGGGACTGTAAAACATTGCCGCGGGCCAAGGTTCACTGTGTAGGCGCCATCTAGAGGCGTCTGCTTTCGTCCCCTTTCCCTTACTCAGCGTGCGTGCGCTGACGCGTGCGCCCACGTGTGTTTGTGTTTGTGCGTGTGCTGTGACAGCCAAGATTAACTAACAAGGTAACATTCCCAGGTGTAACCTAATCAAACGATGTTGGTGAAACTTGTCGGATATGCAGAGAGGTCAAAGTAATTCAACACATACCTTTCCATTTTTTGCCCAATTTCACTTGTAAGGAGTGAAAAACATCCGGAAAGGTAATAGGGTATATTAGGTTTAGAGGGTATATCTTCGAAATGACGGCATATAAGAAGTGTATTTCATATAAAAGTTTAAATGTAGTCAATGTTCTTGAAGACTGTACAATCAGCTTTTATGTTATTTTAAAATGCTGCAAAACACCCAACAAACAATAATTAATTTTGAAATATGAAAATTTTTGTTGCAACATAAAGAAGCTTTTACGCAACAGCCATTCAAGTGTAATAATGCTGATTTTGGAAATCAGTTTCGGAAAATAAGTTGTACCCAGTGTGCTGCCTTAATATTTTCGAACAAACCTAATGAAAATGTCGAGACCATCATTCATATTACATTTTCCTTATTTTTGTTACAATAATGATAATCTGTAAATAAATGCTTAACATGAAGTTTTTTACACCATGCATATAAAAAGGAATGAAATTTCTTTACACAGGACCTGCTATTGGCAATACAATACAAAACAAAATTCAAGAGGATTCTCATACTGTAGTGGACAATCCCCTAATTATCCTAATTTGTATCTGGTATATTTCAGTACATTGGTGAACCTAGGCGAAGTGAACCGATCATGGACTATTGATTGCAGCTTTATTATATTGCGCTTAAGTGAAAAAGTGACATCATAATCATTCAGCGGAAGTAGATCTGAAAACCAGTTCACAAATTCCTTCTAACATCGAATGCGATTTTCGTTCGACGGCTGTATCTGTCACGTCGAGCGTTTTGTAATCACTAAATGAACAAGTTTCTTGTCCTCTTGCTCGACGTTCGAAACGATTCTTTCACATTGTTGTTGTTGTGGTCTTCAGTCCTGAGACTGGTTTGATGCAGCTCTCCATGCTACTCTATCCTGTGCAAGCTTCTTCATCTCCCAGTACCTACTGCAACCTACATCCTTCTGAATCTGCTTAGTGTATTCATCTCTTGGTCTCCCCCTACGATTTTTACCCTCCACGGTGCCCTCCAATGCTAAATTTGTGATCCCTCGACGCCTCAAAACATGTCCTACCAACCGATCCCTTCTTCTAGTCAAGTTGTGCCACAAACTTCTCTTCTCACCAATCCTATTCAATACCTCCTCATTAGTTACATGATCTACCCACCTTATCTTCAGCATTCTTCTGTAGCACCACATTTCGAAAGCATCTATTCCCCTCTTGTCCAAACTATTTATCGCCCATGTTTCACTTCCATACATGGCTACACTCCATACAAATAGTTTCGGAGACGGCTTTCTGACACTTAAATCAATACTCGATGTTAACAAATTTCTCTTCTTCAGAAACGCTTTCCTTGCCATTGCCATTCTACATTTTATATCCTCTCTACTTCGACCATCATCAGTTATTTTGCTCCCCAAATAGCAAAACTCATTTACTACTTTAAGTGTCTCGTTACCTAATCTAATTCTCTCAGCAGCATCCGACTGAATTCGACTACATTCCATTATCCTCGTTTTGCTTTTGTTGATGTTCATCTTATAACCTCCTTTCAAGACACTGTCCATTCCGTTCAACTGCTCTTCCAGGTTCTTTGCTGTCTCTGGGACCTTTCAAGGAATCTGAATGTAGGCATTCTCATTGGCCATTTCCTGCCTGCTTACAGCGCGTCTGTCTCCTGGCAAGACATTAAGAACCTTGTCCGCAGAGGACGTTGTGAACACCGGCCGTCATAGGAAAATTTCGTTCACTGTAAGAGGAGAGTCGCCCGGGTTCCCGGGTTCGATTCCCGGCGGGGTCAGGGATTTTCTCTGCCTCGTGATGACTGGGTGTTGTGTGCTGTCCTTAGGTTAGTTAGGTTTAAGTAGTTCTAAGTTCTAGGGGACTGATGACCATAGAAGTTAATTCCCATAGTGCTCAGAGCCATTTGAACCATTTTAAGAGAAGAGTGATGTGGAGAAGACTGACGCATCAGCTTCAGGCTGAAGAAGAACTCACTCCGTCCTGTTGCCGAATACTGGCCTAGGTGACTACGGGGGCTTTCAAACAACACATATTTTCTCTGAAAGCGGGTTGGTTTTATTTAGGATTCCAATACACCAATTTATTCCCCACTCTAAGCGCTCCCAGTAAGGTGGCGTAAGTCGCACTGAATAGAAGTTACGTTGTAAAATAGGGATTTGTAGCCAAAAGAGTGGGGAATGAATACATTGCATTCATTCCCCACTATTTTGGCTACAAATCCCTATTTTACAACGTAACTTCTATTCAGTGCGACTTACCCCACCTTACTAGGAGCGCCTATATGCCCGCATGGTGCTACTATACTTGGTCGACGTCAGAACCAACGTCTTGTACTGCTACCCACGGAGGGCATCCTTCATTGGGGTCTGAACTTTTTATTCGGAGGAGAGTTGGTGAGGCGCTACTCCATGGATTGCCGTTCGAACTGATTAACCCATGTTTCATCGATGTTCGATAAAAAATTGTTGCGATCAGCCTCGTAACGAGCAAACAATTCGTCGCAGATGGTCCCTCGTTGCTCTTTGTGGCCTTTTGTTCGGCGGCGAGGAACCCAGCGGGAATACACCATTGAATACCCCAAATGGCGAGCTGCGCGGGGTAGCCGCGGCAACCCCCGTCGGAGGTGCGATTCCTCCCTCGGGCATGGGCGTGTGTATGCTGAGCACTATGGGACTTAACATCTTAAGTTACCAGTCCCCTAGAAGTTAGAACTACTTAAACCTAACTAACCTAAGGACATCACACACATCCATGCCGGAGGCAGGATTCGAACCTGCGATCGTAGCGGTCGCGCGGTTCGAGAGTGAAGCGCGTGTGTTGTCCTTAGCGTGAGTTAGTTTAAGTTATATTAAGTAGTGTGTAAGTTTAGGGATCGATGACCTCAGCAGTTTGGTCCCATAGGATCTTACCACAAATTTCCAAATTTCCCAACTGGTGGACGAGAGTGTCAGCCCTACTAACAGAGACGCCCAGTTATGCAGCGAGATGTCTGTTATCCGTCGATCACCTCGAAAGAGAGTGTCCACACGTTTCAACGTTTCAGGAGTCACAGCTTTGTGCCGCCTACTGGTACATGGGGGATCGGACGGGTTAGCGCGACGTTGTTGCTTTGATGACAGACGATGACAACGATTCACCGTGCTTTTGTTCACTGTCAGGTCTCCGTAGACATTCTGTACGCGCCTATGAATCTCTGCTAAACTCTGGTTTTCCGCGAAAAGAAACTCAGTGACAGCTCTCTGCTTGGAACGCACATTCGTTACAGACGCCATTTCGAAGGCTACGTGTAGCAGCACCACCTATCGGAACTTCATGAAACTACAGGGGCTGAAGCGGGAATATTCCATTATATTCCACAAAAGATTCGCTTTTTTTCAGCCGAAATTGGCATTGCTTAATGAACGCCTCTCGTACAATAACGAAATAGGGCTCGCAGACATGGGCGGCTAGGAAACGGTATGTTACACATTACTAACATGTTTGCCATGTATGCAGTGTTGTTTGAGAGTAGTTTTTGATTAATACGCGCGTGATTGGCTACCTAGAAGCAGTGTGGTAGCACTCCAGTCCTGCATATTAGAGAAGGCCGATGGCTAAGTTTCTTTCGTATACCAGAAGTTCATTAGAGTGCAGTAAGTCAGTATACGTGTTTAGTCTTCTTTATTCATGACATTTCAGATGTGTCATATATCTAAAACACTAACAAGAGGATGTCTTGGTGGTTCAAGTCAGACCAGTGTTAAAAAATATAGACCCGTAGGAACGAAAAGAAAGGTTGTTGTACGATATCTAGCACTGTGTTTCGTAAGATCCTCTATAGTCTGTTAAAATTACTTCTGGATTGACAGCCATGTCGGAAGTAGTAGAGGCACGACACACATTCCGCCATTGACATGAAGCCCGTAGCCGCAGCAAGCACCCCAGTTTTCAATTCCTTACCACCACCACATCACCACTTCTTATTTGCACTGCGCACTGTTTCAGGCAGCTTGCTGTTTTGGGTTATCGCTACATTCCGTGATTTACTTTGTTTCTATTGAAACGGTTGCGGAAGCAATTTTTTTGTTTTTACTCTTATCGGTCGTGTGGTTCTGAACAATGTGAAAAGGAAGTTCGTTGAAAGTAACTTGTGAAAAAGTTTGACATCGTTCTCTTCGCCAGGGCATTGCTGTACGAGGTCAGTCGAGAGATTGCTGTTTTGTGTTATCGTTACACCCCGTGATTTAGTTTGTTTCCGTTGTTACCGTTGAGGCAGTTAATTTTTGTTCTTACTGTTATCGGTTGTATGGTTCTGAATAATGTCGAAAGGAAGTTCGTTGAAAGTTGCTAACGGATAAGTTTGACATCTTTCTCTTCGCCGGGGCACTGCCATACGAGGCCAGTCGAGTGAAATGATATGCGCGTTACTGGCCTACTTTGAGACTGAAAAACTTAGTGGTGACCCACTGCTTTCTGTAAAGAAGGTAATCGATAGAACTGCTGCAGCTTCGAAATGTTCGAGAAAGAAAAGGAAGCTGGGAAAACAACGAAATTTGAAACTCTAGTGAATAATATTGTATGAATAAGTTGATTACCAATACAATTTAATTTACTGAGGATGCAGTTCGCCTTCATGTTTGTGATTATGGCCGTAAGATGTCGAAGGGGGATGTAGCTGGATGGCGATGCCCATTTTGAAATAGGGATATGAAAAAGGGAACGGTTGAAACCGATACCTGTAGTTTCTTTTGAATAACGGGTATTTTTCGCTGTTTCTTTGGTCTCGATTATAACTTTTTTTAAATTTTTTACTAATAACCGTGTAAAAAAACCGAAATATCAGTTAGCCACAGCCGCAGTGGTAAAAAATTTTATTTTTAAATAAAGCTATTTAAAAAACGAGTAATTTTTATTCGTAAAATTTCCATAACTTTGAAATGTTGCGTTGTTACAGAAAATGGGAAAACCGATCAATGCTAACTTAATAACAATGCTGACAGAGACGAGCAATAAACGCTTAGCATAAGAATTGATACAGCATTGCTAATGGAGTTATGTACCTTTTACCACCGTACCGTGTGTACAAATTAATTTGCGACGTGAATGTATAATGATTCGTTCCACATCATTAGGGTCTATCGTGCGAAATGATGCATGGAGCATGGAACTGACTGACTAACGGCCTAACCATGCCATGTTTCGTTGGCTACTGTATGGTACGCACGTACATGCAGTGTGTGTGACTTGCCTCATCTGGTCTGAATGGTAGTTTCTCGCTGTTGTCGAACATTCGTTTTTTTTACAGAATGGCACCACATTTTATGAAGCGCTGTATCAATTAAGTACAATGCTCGACTTGTTTTAAAAGATTAAGAACGGGACAAGCCACAACAGACTTGCTACATTATATAACGAAAAGGCTAAAAACTTAACAGTTCATTCACATTTTCCAATAAAAGTAGAAAGTAGTTGATCTCCTGCCTCTGTCTCCGTAGTATGCCTTTTTCTGAAGACTTGCACCCGGCGACCGATCTACCCGACGGGAGGCCATAGTCACACGACATTTGTTTATTTATTCTGCTTGTAGCCCTTCAAAACGGACCAATAAACACGAAAAATAGAGATCCCCTACCTCAGTTTCACACTTTAACGCTGACTATTCGTAATGCCCAAATAGTTGTAGGATCCTCGATTACAACATGATTTTTGAGTAGAGTTTCAAAAAATTAGAATCAGCGGCAGAATACTTATTCAAAATGTTCAAATGTGTGTGAAAGCTTATGGGACTTAGCTGCTAAGGTCATCTGTCCCTAAGCTAACACAGTACTTGACTTAGCTGCTAAGATCATCAGTCCCTAAGCTTACACACTACTTAACCTAAATTATACTAAGGACAAACACACACACACCCATGCCTGAGGGAGGACGCGAACCTCCGCCGGGAGCAGCCGGACAGTCTATAAGCGCAGCGCCGAAATACTTGTGATTTTTTGAGATATTCAACCGCTTACCACGTTCCGAAAAAAGCAGCGAAGCGTGGACGGATTATTAAGTTTTATTTTATTTGGCTACTTACTGTAGCATTTTGATTCTATGTATCTTGAAACTGAGGAAGGAAAAACTTTTCAATCTTTTTTCGATTTCTACGTTTAGCACTGAAAATAGCAAAACATAAAAATCCAAAAATCGTTTATTTCAGAAACCGGTAATTTCGAGCAGTTTTCTCATTCAGGTTAGACTGATGTTCAAAAAACCGATATAACCGAAAACGGGTAGTTTCAGCGATGACCGCCATCTCTATTTTTAAAGCAGATCAGTGGCACGAATATGGACGAATTGGTGTTGTCTGATGAAGCTGGGGACAATTTTGGTCACGTTTTGAAGCAGGGCTAGACAATCGACAGAATTAAGGGAACAGTGCGAGTGCCTTCCGGCAAGGTGGCAGACACATTCCTCTTCGCGCAGGCAGCTCGTGAGGTTTTCTGCGGAGCCTGCGCGCTCGCCCGGGCTTTCTCACGCACAGGGCCGCAGTGTGTGTCGGCGCGGGCGAGTAGTGCGTTTAGAGCGTCCGCCCATTAACAGGGGCCAGCTCTCGGCCGGCTCCTAAGTTGGCGGCTGGTTAGAGCCGCGGGGACGTGCCAATTGGGCGTGCGCCCATTTCCGGAATCCCTGACGTTTAGGATGGTTGTGACGCAAGCGGAGCCGGTGCCTGAGTCCTCTGACGCACGTCGCCCACATCCTCTTTGTCGGGCCGATGACGCGGCGCGGTGGCTGCAAACACCGTGTTTAATGATCGCCTACGACCGCGGTGAGAGTAACGTTTTCACAGAGCACAGCTGGGCCAGGAACAGACGCGGAGAAGTGGCAGGCCCAATCGACACTTAATGTCGCCGCGATCCTCCACAGCTTCGAAAGGACAGTCTGCCATTTCGCAGAAATACATCGACAGTCATACGAATCTCGATCTTTGCAGCTGGTAATGGCGTCGGTGTGAACCACATGGAAAGACAGGTAACGTACAATATATACAGGAACCGACAGGGAATGGTGAAAATGAGAGTCCAAGAACGAAATGCTCGGATTAGAAACGGCATAATGCAGGCAGATTGGTTGATTGATGTGGGGGAGAGGACCAAACAGCGAGGCTATCGGTCACATCGGATTAGGGAAGGAAGTCGGCCGTGCCCTTTCTAAGGAACCATCCCAGTATTCGCCTCAAGCGATTTAGGGAAATCACGGAAAACCTAAATGAGGATGGCCGAATGCGTCGTCCTCCCGAATGCGAGACCAATGTGCTAACCACAGCGCCACCTCGCTCGGTGATAAGACAGCGATCTAGTCTTTGGCACCTACTGCCCAATTTACACATCGGAGAAGCAATAACAGAAATAAAAATCAAGGATGGGACAGGAAGTCAGGGTGAAAG
Source organism: Schistocerca americana (assembly GCF_021461395.2). Lineage (NCBI taxonomy): Eukaryota > Metazoa > Arthropoda > Insecta > Orthoptera > Acrididae > Schistocerca > Schistocerca americana. Next base: position 317,097,612 of record NC_060124.1, read on the forward strand.
GCTATCACCGATATGATTCGTCGATGACATTCCTATCCTCAGTGAAAGTGAAGGAGAACTACAGGACTTGTTGGATGGAGTGATAATCCTTATCAGCCAACTCTGAATCCATAATGAACCGTTGTGTATAGCAACCGTAGACTATAAGGGAAGAAAGGCACGCAATAATCAGTCGCAATCGCATTGGTTTTTATTATTCTTTCAAATCTACATTTCGGCAGTACATGTGAGTTACAGTTCAACAAACTCACGGCATCAGAACATTGTAGTGAACTGCAGGAGGATCTGCAGAGGATTGTTGAGCGGTGCAGGAACTGCGAGTTGACCCGCAGGATGAGAAGTGTAAATCATCTACGAAAGAAGTGGCTTACAAAATATTTGCACGGTTGAGTCTTGAGGATTGCTCATCAATCTGGTATCCTTACCAGCTTGGATTAATAGAGGAGGTACACTTGAGCCAACGAAGACCGATGTGTTCCGTCACAGCGTCGTTGAGTCGGCGCGGGAGCCTTACGGAGATGCGCAAGAAATTCCAGTGGCTGGTGCTACAGGAGAGGTCCGGAGACGTTTACTATCGAAAATCCGAGAGAGTACGTTCCGGGAAGAGCCAGGCAACGTTTACTTCCTCCCATATACGTCTCGTGAAGCGACCACAAAGAGAAAATTAATTAGAGCTAATACGGAGCTTTACCAGCAGTGATTCTTCCCACACGCCTTTCGCAAGTGGAACAGGGAAAGGGGGATCAGATAAGGAAAGTACCCAGCGTCACACGTCGTAATGTGCCATGTGGAGTATAGATGTATATTATTCGCTTATTACTGGTTTTTAAAACATCATAAGTCGGCTATGACTGGGTGGCGTCTCTCTTCAAGCTTCTGCCATTCCAGAATTTTCAATATCTCCGTGACGCCATCCCTTGAGTGAAGGAAGCCTGTGATCGTTAGTGCTGTTATTTTCTTATGTTCAATATCTCTTGTTTGTGGTGTTTGGTACGGTCACACACGCTGGAGGAATATTCTCAGACTGGAGCTCAGTCTCCTGCAGCTCCCAGTATCCTACCATTGAACCAAAGTCTGAAACTTCCTGGTAGGTTAAAATTGTGTCTGGCCGAGGCTCAGATCCGCTATCTTCCCTTCCGCATTAGTGCTGTTATCTACCGGGCTACCCTGGCACTTCCAGTACCTCACCTACTTTACAAACTGTACAGAAACTTTCTTGCATAACTCTCAGAAGTTAAGGTTCCTTTAGAAACAATCCCCTGGACTCTGGCTAAGCCATTTCTCCTCTACACCCTGTACTCCAGGGGAGCTCGTCCCAAGAGGCATGCAGGAGAACTTCTGTGTAGTTTGAAAAGAAGGGCTGAAGTAAAGTTGTGAGGCCGAATCTTCAGTCATGCCTGGATAGGTCAGCCGGTAGAGCGTTTACCCGCAGATGGCGAGGTTTCTCGTGAGAGTCGCAGCCTGGCATACAATTTTAATTTACGGGGAAGATTCGTAACAATACTACTTCGCAAAAGAGTGTGTGATTTTGTCTGGAAAGTGAGTCCTAACACCTGCCTCACACCTACAACTAAGGCTACTCAGAAGTATGCGGACACTCTGCTGGGGACATTGTCAGTGAGGCGTCTGAATGTCTGGAGAGGAGTGGCAGCCTATTCCTAATCGAAAGCCTCAAGCAGAGAATATAGCGATGTTGGTCGTTGGAATCGGGAACAGACTCGCCATTCTAATTCGCCCCAAAGGTATTGCACTGGGACCAGCTCGGAACTGTGGACAGACTAGTCTGTTTCATGAATGTTATTGTCCACAAACCACTCTAACACAGATGCTGCTTAATGACAGGGTGGACTGTCATGCCGATCCAATCATCGTCTTCGATCTGTTCTTCTACTGTACGCAGTACGCAGTGGTCTAAAATGTGCGGATATCCTTCCGGTTCTAGCGTTTTCTAAAGAGCAGTTGGGGACAATACGCTGATCACGAAAAACACACCTATATCGTTACACCACATCGTCCGTGCTTCACTGTCGGCACTACACATAACGGCAGGTGACGTTGTCCGGGCATTCGCCAAACCTGAAATTCATCCGTTGAAATCGCCACAGCATATAGCACAATTAATTATTCCAGAACACTCGTTTCCAGTGATCCAATGTCCATTGGTGTTGCTCTTTGCACCACCTGAAAGGTCGCTTGCCATCGATAGTAAAATGTGTGGCTTATGAGGAGCTGCTCGCCCGTTGTAGCTGATTCTTTTCATATCCCTATGCACAGTCGTTGTTCTAGCTGGACTGCCGATAGCACTTGAGAACTTCAGAGTGATAGCTTCCGCTGACCTAATACGATTTTTCACAACAACCCAGTCCATCAGTATATGAATTCTTCCTTAGCTGTGGTTGTTCCTACACGTTGCCACTTCCCAGTCTCCTCTCCAATCGACTTGGGATCTTCAGAAAGTTTCGTATGTCCTCAGGTGTCGTAAAATAAGTGAGTGACATGTAATGACGAGTCCGCGTTCAGATACTGAACTCTGCTGTTGCCGCTTCTGTGACCACACAATACTCCACGCCTTCTTCTGCACCGGCGCGCCCGCGTCTTGTGACATCTAGTGGTCAGTTCCACGTTACGTATGGGTGTCCGTATACTTTTGATGAGACAGTGTATGTTTATCAATTTCTTAATTTTACGTTATGCATTTTGAGTGTGGTTTTAGGCGGTTTTCTACACTCGCCTAGGCAAATGCTGGGCTAGTCCCCAATCTCCGCTTCAGGTAATTGGACACAGAAACAGTTAATATACTGTATATAAACACACAGAACAAAAGCAGTTCAGCTCAGACGACTTGCCTCCCTTAAGTTACCTGGCGACTGTGGTGACAAGAAAGGACATCCGGTGGTAAAATTAAATAAAGTAACATGTTTACCAAACCGTGAAACCAGCGGGCCCCTATTGTGGGATAAACGCAAGGGTAACATAGGCTTCATGCACCTGCATTGCGTTGTGACAGCGAAGGTTTCCCAGTATGGTGGTCATTTATGTAAGTGTACTTCGAAAGGAACGCTACTGTTAATGCAAAATAATTTTGAATTTAGAAGATGACACTTTCCGTCGCAGACTATTCTGTTTAACGTCTTTTTCAGAACTGCTTTTGGTACACGTTACGTGTCGCTGAACTAACGCTAACTCATCATTGCGCAACGGATTTTCTTTAACTTATTAATGCAATGACAGTAAGTGATGCCGTATTTCATACTTCAAATGATAAATTTCATGCATCTGTTCACCGCAGGGACTTATCTAAATTTCTGAAGTGTAATTTGACATCCACTTGCATCGGTTCCAATACGTTCCAAAAAACCGTGCGCAGAAATGCGATTTTTTAGGGGGCCATACCTCTGGTTGTATTGATTGCAGCGAAAAGGAGTCAAGTGTATCGGACAGCCGTTGGTCTAGCGAGAATTTGCAGGGCAGGATCAAAATTTAAACATTACACACTTCGTTCCGCCCAAGTAAACTGAGCAAATCGATTGATTCTTTTGCATTAGGTGTGGTCTAGGGTGGATCTCAGGCCACATATAAAAGCACCATTTGTTCACTTGTGGTTCTTTAGAAAACTCCGAAAAACTACGATTTTTGGATATCGTAAAGAGACACCCTCCTCAAGCATAGCTTTCCGGCAACAGAAGTAGGTGATACCAAAAAATGATTTACAAATTTTTAAAGAGGTTAATATTATCTCAACTGTTTTTCCAAAAGAATTGCATACGATTTTATACACGATGTATTATATGTCAGGCTAAAATGTACAAAAGAAATTACACTAGCTCTGTACGTAGTTAAAATTACTTTTTTTAGAAATATGTGAAATTACGAAATATCTGGCACATTTAAAATTCCGATTAATAATTGCGCAGTCTGACGATATATATTACGTTTACTTCTGGATTCATTTATAAAATAATGATATTAATTAATGAGGATTCATTTATCAAGCAAATTTGTAAACTCTTTGGAATATTTTAGTACCGCAGAATGGATTAGTAGTGGGCATGCCTCTGATGTGATCGGACGTGTTTTTATTTTTGGCAACAACAATAAAGTTTTCGGTTTGAAGTGGAAATTGTAAAGACAATGTGATGAGAAAAATGTGAGTGAATAAAATTAACTATTCAGGGAATTCTTCAAAGGTTATTTCGTCAATTGGATCCAAGAGAACCTATAATATCAAAAATTTCAGCTTCAAAAATCAACCCCTACACATGAAGAACTAGCCAACTACAATAAAAGAAGATAAGTAAAAAAAGTTTATTGTATATCTTACTCCTCTCGAAGCTTATTAAAAGAGTTTATTATAAAGTCAGTGAAAATCAATAAATGAGGGAGGGGTAGATTACAATACGAAAAGTACTAATTGTGGGGAGGTCGTCGAAATTTTTACCATAAGTTCTGAAGATGATATTGTCGGGCAAGCTTGAAACTTTTTTTCACATCAGGATCCGTTACCGAGATATGGAGCTTCAACGTTAACGTACTAATGCACATAAAATATTTACCTAAGATCCGGTCTGAGGCGTAAATGTAGTTTTAACTGACATAATGAAAACACAATAGGCGTCTTAGGATCATCGCAAGGGTTCTCCAGCCACCAAACTAAGTTTTAATCACGCATTGTCTGTGTATAATTGACATTTCACTCGTGTACAGATATGCCCAAAGTGATACTCCAGTGACAAAAATGGAGTAAAAGGGGTCTTAACATGCCTGGAAAGAACTCTAAATGACTGCCAAATATAATGTAAAACTGGAAAGACTGCAAATCAGTAAAATATTTCTAACAAAATATTTACCCTTGTAAGATACAAATCATAAACCGGGCATTTTCGACAAATTCAATCGATGAGTGAAGGTTCCAAGTGGAAGAAAAATCGATTTTGTGTTAACCTTGTATTATGTGTATTTTTTGCGTTCCAAAGTGTATAAATGTTTCCAAGTATATAAATAAACTGTCAAAACTTCACTGGCCTATTGAATACTTTTTATATAAGCAGCACAGCATGCTGTACCAGGAGAAAAAGGGAACCAACGGAAAAAAGCTACTGTCTGAGCACAAAAAGGCGAATGTGTTCCGCTTTAAAAGACTCTGACAGAAAAGTGGGGAACCAACTGCTTCAGTTCTCATATAGTCGGCCTCGCCAACAATTTTAGCATGCAAACATATTCGCGCTTTTGTTCTGAAAGAGAATGACAGTTAGACAGTGACGGAGGGAGAGAGGAGACGGTGCCGGTAAAACAGAGAGAGAAAGGAAGCGAGGGGGAGAGAGACAGAGAGAGAGAGAGAGAGAGAGAGAGAGAGAGAGAGAGAGAGAGAGAGAGAGATGGTAGGAGAGAGAGAGTAAACAGTGGAAATGAAAAATACAGCCGCGCGGTTTGAGGCGCCATGTCACTGACTGCGCGGCCGCTCCCGACGGTGGTTCGAGTCCTCTCACCAGCATGGGTGTGTGTGTGTTGTTCGTAGCATAAGTTAGTTTAAGTAGTGTGTAAGTCTAGTGACCGATGACCTCAGCAGTTTGGTCCCTTAGGAATAAAACACACGTGAACATTTTTTGAAAAATACAAATGAGTGGAGACCATACATAGGCTTGGGAGCGGGGGTGACACCCTCCCAGACCGGCGAACTTAAACACATAGGTATGGTGCAGGCCGCATTTTTACCGAAATTTTAACCATGTGTTCATTGGGGAAAACATAAGTTAGATCCCCCAGACTTTTTAGGTTGCCAAGGTATTCTGGGGACTGTGCTTTTGGGAAAGAAAAAGAAGAGGAGACAGTATAAGTGAGAGAGGAGATAGTAAGTAACGTCCCCTTAGAAAATTTAATGAATTACTGTGCTGATAAAACTCTTACGCTATTTGATTTTCGAACAGCTGAGCAAAACTGAACGTACTCTGACATTTCTCTCTTTACCTATTCTGATCAACAGTAAACTGACACACAATATTTTTAGCGCAACTCAATCTGACTTTCAATAATCCCTACAAAAGAATGGCCCTGACTAACATTAACCTATACCTTTCACAACTCACTTACCTCACAAAAATCTTCGTTACTCGAACTACTGCAATACAGCGAGCGCCACTACTGCCAGCTAAATAAAAGATTCAAACTACTGAAGGCACTAACTACTGATAGGCATAGTTAGCAAATGAAAGATTTTGATAGAGATCAAACAACGTATTTACCTTAATAGTGTTCAAAAGTCATAATATATATATATCAGTTCATGACATCCAGTCTTACAAATTTACTGTCTTTGATGGACACACGTCCAGATCATCCGCTCTCAAAACTCCGCCATCTCTCTCCCCACATCCACCACTGCTGGCGGCTCACCTCCAACTGCGCAACGCTACGCGCTGTTAACAGCCAACTACCCAACACTACAATAGCGACTATTTCAACAATGCCCACCAGCCACAGACTGCACACAGCACAGCCAGTGATTTTCATACAGAGCGCTAGGTGACGTTACCAACATAAAAACCTAAACAGCCTACTTACATAGCCCCCATGCTCCCCACAAAATATTTTACAAATTGTTTTGGACAGTGGCCAATACAGATTTGAAAAAAATTTACATAATTACAAAAACAAATATATCAAATGTGTGGTGTCACCGCCAGACACCACACTTGCTAGGTGGTAGCTTAAATCAGCCGCGGTCCATTTAGTACATGACGGACCCGCGTGTCGCCACTGTGTGATCGCAGACCGAGCGCCACAAGGCAGGTCTCGAGATACGGAATAGCACTCGCCCCAGTTGTACGACGACTTTGCTAGCGACTACACTGACGAAGCCTTTCTCTCATTTGCCGAGAGACTGTTAGAATAGCCTTCAGCTAAGTCCATGGCTACGACCTAGCAAGGCGCCATTAACCGTGTCTGAAGAGAGTCTTATTTGTATTATCAAGAGCGATGTACCACAAGGATAGAATAAAGTTAAGTATTCGAGGAGCTGCATACTTTTCTTATTAGAATTCACTACTTATCCTGTTCCAGAATTCACGCCCGTCTGCGTTAGATAGCTTCCATTTCGGCCTCCTCTATCTACAAGGTGTTGGCACATTTACCAACACATCAAAATGCACACACTTATTGATACACTGTTGGTCAAAAGCAAAGATTTTCTCACAGTACATAAAGACAGTCTTGATCATTCATCACAGTATTAATAACAATTTTATGCACAAAAGCCTACTTACAAGTAGCAATGGGATACATTGTAAATCAGTGAGGGAAAAGGAGACAAAGAGAGAGAGAGACATATGTGGACAGTGGAAGTGACACTGAGCTGCTGCGCATGAAGGCTTAGTTCCAGAGAGGTACTGGCTAAAATGATTTAGAATGTTCTTGTGAGCACGAATGTTTTATCACGCTAAAATTTGTTATGAGGATGGCAGTATTAATTCACGATTGAAAATACTCTTCACAAGCGGTGAACAACCTCAGTTTTGTGGGTTTACAAGCAGATACCTGTGTTTCATTTTCCCAAATTTAGGAAGTGAAATCGACGCCTGGGGTCTACCTGTATCACATAAGGCTTATTTATCTTTGGGATAAATGGTAAGTAACAGTTCGGATTTAAATTTTACTTCCCGCTGTGCAGGTTACTGTGCGAAGTAACGCAGTGTTTAAGAGGAGGAGGAGGAGGAGGAGATTAGTGTTTAACGTCCCGTCGACAACGAGGTCATTAGAGACGAAGCGCAAGTTCGGGTGAGGGAAGGATGGGGAAGGAAATCGGCCGTGCCCTTTCAAAGGAACCATCCCGGCATTTGCCTGAAGCGATTTAGGGAAATCACGGACACCCGAAATCAGGATGTCCGGAGACGGGATTGAACCGTCGTCCTCCCGAATGCGAGCCCAGTGTGCTAACCACTGCGCCAAGTGTTTAAGATACGGGCTTGCCATTCGGAGGGAGAAGGATTCATATTCCCCTCGCCTCGATCGTCCAAATTTTGGTCTCCGTGGTTTCCCTAAAATCGCTTTAGGATAATACCTGTACTGTCCTTTAAAATAAAAGGCTGATCTCCTTCCGAACTCGTTTCAAACCAGAAGACCTCCGATTCTTTAAGTAATTGAACTCTCACTATAAAAAGCTTCAGACTTCTGATTACTTTACAAATGAGTAAATGTGTTAAATATTTGATGTTACGCATATAAACGAGAAAAGTGCTAGTATATCCGTTGCGGATGTCGAATTGGAACTGTGATTTTTACTGGCCATTTATTTGGGCATGAATATACGCCCATTCGCTTTTTTGGGTTTTTGGTACAATTTATTTTTTGTACCACTAGCCAGTTTTCAAGCCAGCGCAGGCTTGTCATCAGAGGGAGGTGTTCCAGGAACGTTAAAGGAGTTGTGTGCTGTAAGAAAACGCGGAAAATTAGTTATCGGTAACGAAAAGTTTATGAAACGCAAAGGTTGTTACGTTTTGCGTACTTAACGATGCACTGTTTGTGGCATCCACGGCAAATCCGTCCTGATAAAGCTCATTTTCAGGTTATACGTACGCGCCCACACACACACACACACACACACACACACACACATATATATATATATATATATATATATATATATATATATATATATATATATTGCTGCACTTGGTTTTACACTTACTTCCTGTAAATTAGTTGTGAGGTAAATAAGCTAACAGTGATGGTAAGTACAAAGAATGTAACAGATATTACACTTCGCAACATCATGATCTGTGGACTGAGATGCATTGTATTAGGATCTACAGAATAAATATTTACAAGTATAGACAATGGATGTAAGCGAATCTTGCTAGCTGCAAATGTTTATTATATTGCCAATACACATATAATAGGGATTTAAAAGTTACAAATAAACAGATTGAGTGAGATATTTATACATGATACAGTGTATGGGCTACTGCCATATGTGGGGGAGGTATTCTTCATTTGGCCGTGGAAATATAAATAATAGAGAGCAAAACAGTTATGAGCAAAAACAGGCAGTGGCATAGTTATTACACGAATAAGGGAATAATAATTTATCAGTGATCTATGGAGATTACTGTAATTTATGCAGGAGCATGAATTACCTCACTATTGTCTTTTTTGATGTTTTGGTGCCAGGATGTCCTGGAAATTGTGATATCGTATTTATATTCATTCTGCTCAAATTCAGTGTTTACTTACTGTGACTAATTGTAAAACGAAGTGCATCCAAATAGTGCGTATGTATATGTACATTATCAGAACGCATTTGCATTGGATAACACAAGACAGTGTGCCGTAAGTACCCAAAATGCAGCAAACTTTTCGTTACCTATAGCTAATTTTTCGGTATTTCTGTCAGCACCACGGCCACAGCCTCTAGCCACACATAGTTCAAATATGTTCCTGCAACACTTCCATCTCATGATGACCCTGCACTGGCTAAAAAACAAGTTAATGACACAGAAAGAAATCGTATCGAAAAATCCAAAAATTGCTCTTTGAGAATAGATGCAAATAAATCGGCAAGAGAGAAAAAGTTTAGGGAAGGGCCGAAATTATGTTTCAAGTTATTAGTTGTCGCTAAGAGTTGTCATTCTAAAACACTGGACGAATGTAGTGTGGGTAATTTGCACTCCGTTGGAGCAGCAACTACTTTTTCCGGCATCTTAATCTTAATGGCGTCCTATCTCCTGAACTACGCGATAGGATGATATAATCTTGCAGGAACTTTCTGTTGGATACTGCTTGCAAACAGTGTTGCGAATAGAGTTAGTGGTAAATGAGTAATAAATTAAAACGTCACGCCTGACGTGTCAGTTTTACTGCATGAAGAGCGAAAATGTCTTCTTTCTTCTTTTAGTGTTCAACCCTGAGGTTGGTTTGCAGCAGAGCGCCTTTCCTCTCTTCTGTCTGCCTTCCTCTTCATTTCTATGTATGTGTTGCATCCAATGTCATTCATGATCTGTTGCATGTATGATATACTTGGTCGCCCCCGCCAATTCCTTCCCTCAATAGCTCCTTCTGCTATTGTTCCAGTGACGTTGTTGTGTCGTAGGATGTTCCCTACAAGTTTGTCTCTTCTTGTTTGGATGTGCCTCCACAGAGATCTGCTTTCCTGTACTCTTCTAAGCACCTCTTCATTTGTTACTTTGTCTCTCCAGCTGATCTTCATCATCTTTCTATAGCACCACGTCTCCGGGACCTCTAGCCGTCTTCTCTCTTCTCTTCCAGTCGTCCAAGAATCACATCCGTATAGGGCCACGCTCCAAACGAAACCTTTCATGATACGTTTCCTTATTTTCAGATTGATGTTGTTGCTGGTGAGCAAGTTCCTACTCCGGTTAAATGTAATTTTGGCCTTTTGTATTCTGGTCGCAATTTCTTTCCGGCTCCTACCACCTCTTGTGATTTTGCTGCGAGAATATAATAAGTGATAAATTGTCTGCCTTTCATTATTTTGTGTGTATATGCGTATTCGGGGGAGTGGAGGTGGTATCAGCAAGGGGAAGAATCGTGAAGGCTGGAAATTGTATGCAAAGTTGGTTGGAAGCCGCTAAGTGCTGTCATTCTCAAGAAACTGGATGGATGTACTCGAGGCTAGTGGTAGTCAACCTGGCCCCAATCGCCCACTAGTGGGCATTCCAGCTTTCATGGTGGGCGATGAGTGGCAGCGGTTTTAAAAAAATTTTCATTAGATTATTATAAATTCTGACATAAGATCTATGGTTAGTAATTATTATTATATGCTGCAACTTTCCGTGACTCTGCTTCATAAATTTTATAAAATAAAGTTATTTTCCTACTTTATAAATCACCATTACAGTGGAATCGGAGGGAGGGGGGGTGTCAAATTTTACTAACAGAGATACAAAAGTGGGAAGTAGGTATAAAAGGTTGACTATATTTTATGTCAAAGTTTCGGTAAGCAGTTTTAATATATGAATCCGACACTTCCGAAAATTTTTATCTAGGGGAAAAATAATCCTCATATTCCTTACTAATTTTACTTTTACTGAGTAATATGAAATACAAAACATAGGTATAATTGTATTCAAAAATCAGTGGCATAGATTACATTTGCGGGCTTGATCCACTTTTTAAATTCACGCGGGGAGCGGCTTGTGGGGAGACTGTCTTATAAAGTGGGCGGCCGTTAATCTTGAGCGACATTGATTGTTCAAAAAAATTCATTTTTGAAAATGAAGTTTAACAAGCAGATGTGGAGTCAAACATAGTAGCCAGGTAAATGGATATATATATATTTTTTTTTTTTTTTTTTGCAATTTTCATGTTTTTCTGGGACACATTAACTCCAAAATTCTTTGGTGGATGCGGTTTTATACGCTTGCAAGGAAATTTCTTCTTGCAATTCTGTTATCTACAATTGCAGTAAAGGCTTTGAAAGGCCGAAGAAGTTTGCAGCCACATCAGACCATTCTGGAACTGGAAAACCTTCAAAAGGCGATTTTTAAAGTCGTGACCATTACTCTATCCCTGCAAAGTCTTGGAATCTCGCTGCAAATTGCTTCCTAAGATCTGACGTAAAATTTGAAAATACTGCAGTACCTGCTTCTGAATTATTTTCATATTCAAGAAATGTTGGAAAGTGAATATTTCTTGACTTGCAGTGTCTTTTCAAAGATGCCCAGCTTGCGACGGAAAGAAGATACACTTCGTATCAGATCACATATTAACTTCCCATTTCCTTGTAGCTCGGCACTGAGCGTGTTTAAATCTTTCAGAACGCATTTCAGGAAAGCCACAGCTAGAATGTTGCGTTCATTTGCTACGAACTCCAGATGCTTCCTTGCTTCTCGTATTGTCTAAGGAGGTTACATCTTACTTTGTTTACCAAAACATACCAGGTATTATTACTTTGAAGCAGGTCTGTTCACGATATATACCCAATCTGTTGTGCTTACTAGCCAAAGAACATTTGTGCTGCAGTAAGAATGAATTCGCCGAATCACACCCATTGTCGGATAGGAACTTCTAACTGTCTGTGCTGAGGAGCAAACCGAGATCTCATGAAATTAGTCAGTTTGATCTACGTGTCCATTACTTCTTTTCCACTAAGGCCTGCTTTTCCCTTTCTTTGCAGATCACCGCAGAGTCTCCGCCCCGTCAGTTGAAGAGACATCATTTTATCATAACTAATGTTTAATTTTGTCATGAAATCATCAGAAGTCTTGAGTAAATCTTCTCCGAGAGTGTTGTCTTCAAACGGCAATATTTCAAGAACTTCTTTCCTAAATGAGTTGCTTTCGATATCCAAAAATCGCACGGTAGTAAGCATTTATTCTTCCTCAACAATGTCGTATGGCTGATCAAGCGCTGTAGCATAGAAAGGCGTCTTCTGCAAAAGTTAGAACAAACTACTTTTATTGTAAACAGCCAAAATTTCGGTTCTGCTTCTGTGGCTTCTTGCCGACAATGGAATACGTTGAATTGCCGTAAAAGCCTCCTTTTTCTCTTGAGAAAGTGCAGCAGCCACTTCCAGGATTATTTTTATTTAATGCCTTAGAGTCTGTTACCGACTTCTGGTGTTTATTAAGCGTCCAACACAGATTTTTCTTGCCCGCTCATAGAACGGTTTAGTAACGCCATTGACGCGTCTGCCCACACAAGATTACGAAAATTTGGTTTTAATTAGAAATTGAAATTAATCACTGGAAAGAAAACTTTTAAAATTAACTGGAGCGGACGGCCATTGTTGATGCTGGATTCACTTTGTTAGTGTCCAAACTGACTTCTAGAAAAATGCTGTAAAATGTAGAGAAGAGTACATCTTATAATACCACCCTCAATTTTGAGGGTAAGTTACCTGTTATTTACAGGCGAAATGGAATCGTAGCTTGAAGACCGTGGCCAGATCATTTGAGTTTCCGCGGTTGCATTGAAGTTTGCAACACGCTTCGTGATGATCACAGTTAATCTCCGGGGCGCTGTAGCAAGCTGCAAGTGAATAAATGGCAGAATACTAATTGTATTCGGCCATTGCGACTCAACGCCACGATCCTTTAATCTCGTATTGGTCGTTGGCTGTAACAATAAAAACTTTCATGTACCTTATATATATTAGAAGAATTGTTAAAATGAGACTTAACTACTTAACATTACTTTGATTTCAAATGATTCTAGAGGCACACGTAAAATCAGATAAGTCTACACAAATGAAAGATTAGTTATTTAAACGCAGCTGTAGTGCGTCCTATCAGTACAAAGGTTAACAGACAAGAGAAAGATACGAGCAGGAATGCTCTTCTTTTACTTGCGAAATTATAATTAAATTTCGCAAAATTTATGTACATAAGTTATGTACGAGGGTAATCCCAAAAGTAAGGCCCCCTATTTTTTATAAGTAAATAGACCTGTTTCTTTCTACAATGGTTTACATCAATTTACAGCTTGAATATTTAGCTATTTTTCGACATAATCGCCATTTCTGTCCATGCATTTTTGTAGACGCTGTGGCAGTTTCTATATGCCCATGTCATACCAGCTCGCCGCCATGCTGTTCAGAAAGCTATGAACCTCTTCTTTCACCTCTGCGTCGGAGCTGAATCGCTTTCCGGCCTAACGTTGTTTTAACCTAGGGAACAGGTGATAGTCACTGGGCGTCAAGTCAGGACTGTAGGGTGGGTGGGTGATTATGTTCCACTGAAACTGTTGCAGGAGAGCAACGATTTGCCAAGCGATGTGAGGCCAGCGTTGTCATGGAGAATGTGTACGCCCCTTCTCATCATTCCTCTTCTCCGGTTCTGAACTGCCCGTTTGAATTTCTTCAGTCTCACAGTACCTGTCAGCGTTAATTGTGGTCCCAGTGATTCAGCTCCGACAAACGAGGTGAAAGAAGAGGTTTATAACTTTCTGAACAGCATGGAGATGAGCTGGTATGACATGGCGTACGAAAACTGCCACAGCGTCTACAAAAATGCATCGACAGAAATGGTGATTATGTCGAAAAATTGCTAAATATTTAAGCTGTAAACTGATTAAACGATTGTAGAAATAAATAGGTCTATGTAATTATAAAAAAATAGGAGATCTTACTTTTGGGATTACCCTCGTAGATATGAAGTTACTGCAGTAAAAAAACAGATTAGTGCGCATTTTTGTGGTTTCCGTTGTTTTGCGATGTTACATTTACATAAAATTACGTGGTTCTGTCCATGTAATGCTTCACCAAGCTTTTTTTGTAAGAAGCTAGATATGCCTGGAGTTTTTCATGGCGAACACTGGACTCGCATTCGGGAGGACGACGGTTCAATCCCGCGTCCGGCCATCCTGATTTAGGTTTTCCGTGATTTCCCTAAATCACTCCAGGCAAATGCCGGGATGGTTCCTCTGAAAGGGCACGGCCGACTTCCTTCCCAATCCTTCCCTAATCTGATGAGACCGATGACCACGCTGTCTGGTCTCCTTCCCCAAACAACCAACCAACCAACCAACTTTTCATGGCGAGCTCCACGACCCAAAGGAAAATTTTCATCAAACTGCTAACAGTTGTCTCGTAGTGTCGCTTTAAATTGGCACTTCAACAAGAGTGACGGTTTTGTTGCGTTTGAGCCAACTGGAACAGCCTCACGCCTGACACGCTATATTCTTCAGTCCACTCAGTCAAAAACTTACTATTTTCACAACCAACTTTATGCTTTTTAGGATCCATATCGATAAAAACAATAGATTCCCTCTTTACAAAACTACCGCCGTCCAGCGCAAAGCGTGTGCCCCTGACTCACCGCAAAAGAGTTCTTCCTTGTCTAAATGTACGTCGACCTCCGTGTCACAGTGTACTTCGATGCACGGCGAAGGAGTCGGATCCATGTCACAGGTCGCTGCGGCCGCGTACACCCGCCCGAAAGATAAAATTGCCATTTCACGTCAGAGTTAAGTGGCGTTAAGCTTTCACACGAGTTACAAGCACAAAAAAATTAGTCAAAACGAAAATGTCTACTCCTATTAAGAGGCTTCATTGGTTTCCAAGAGACAGGGATTCGATTTATAAAATTCCGCATTCCATTAAATAAAATCCTTGCGTTGCCTTCGGGTGTTCAGAACTTTTACGTGGATCAACACTACACGCTGTACCGGTTACCTTCCGTCCCAGCTCTCCAGCGCTCTCTCCTGAGATATACAACATAGCAACCGTGTATTTAATCTGCGTACTTAATCATTAAGAACTCAAATCAGTCGCCCATTACAGTTTTTTGGCCTACCACCCATCAGTCATTGACCGTAGTTTTAGCATATTTGCTGCTCTAAGACACACATAGTTTCTAACTGTAATGAGCGTCTTGCTGTGTTAAATCTCATAAGATTAGTAATTTTTGAGAATATTTCTCTTGGAGAACAGCGGTTAGAAGGGCCGCATTGAGTTCTTAGCTACTGTAAAACACCTTCACTTGACTTCGGAAGGTACGACTAAGCGCCTAGCAGTTCCGTGAAGTGGGTTAGTTATGAGCAATTGTTAGTGCCTCCTCAGAGGATTTCCTCACTGACATTCAAATTCTCTCCCCACGATGAACTCCTCACTTTGAATAAATTAAAGAAAGGAGTGTGAAGAACACGAAATATTACCATTCAAGCTGGGAAGACGTAGAAATCTGTCTTGCTTTTCTGGCTGAGTCTGCTGCACTGTACCAAAATTTAGCATACTTAGAAATATATGCCAGTCTCTGGAGCGGATAGTCAGTGGATCAGCTTAATGAATCTCCACTGAGAAGTGTATTGTTTTACCGATGTAAAAATGTTCCAGAAGTTTTAGTGACAGATTTTGTTAAAATAGAGGAGGATAAAAGTTCAGGATTTTAGGAGAGAGAACTCTAGGAAATAGGCGCGCGCGCACATTGAGGCATGTGTAAAATTTGTTGTAGTGTAAAACTCTCTTAGCAGGCCTAACACGAAGAGATTTTCGCCGGCGTTACAGTGAGCACATGCGGTAAATACCTGTCAGGAGGATTAGAAAAATCTGCAGTACATGAAAGTGTATACAAAAACTGCCGTATAGAATAATTAAGAATATTAGCAATAAAACCTGCATGTCGAGATACGCAGAAATGCCCTTATAGCGTGGTCATGAAGCCAGCCTGCCTCTACACCTAGTGAATTATAAGTTAGACAAACTAGAAATACTAGAGAGAGATTATTAGGAAAATTTTAGATCAAGTTAGCACCACGGAAGCCTGGAAATTAAGAAGTAACAAATATATCAAAACCTAGAAACAATAAGGAAAAGAATGGTAAAATTTCATTTGCAAAAAATGAATGAGACCAGGCTAACAAAACAGAATTTAATATCTCATCATCATCATCATTTAAGACTGATTATGCCTTTCAGCGTTCAGTCTGGAGCATAGCCCCCCTTATACAGTTCCTCCATGATCCCCTATTCAGTGCTAACATTGGTGCCTCTTCTGATGTTAAACCTATTACTTCAAAATCATTCTTAACCGAATCCAGGTACCTTCTCCTCGGTCTGCCCCGACTCCTCCTACCCTCTACTGCTGAATCCATGAGTCTCTTGGGTAACCTTGCTTCTCCCATGCGTGTAACATGACCCCACCATCTAAGCCTGTTCGCCCTGACTGCTACATCTATAGAGTTCATTCCCAGTTTTTCTTTGATTTCCTCATTTTGGACACCCTCCTGCCATTTTTCCCATCTACTAGTACCTGCAATCATCCTAGCTACTTTCATATCCGTAACCTCAACCTTGGTGATAAGGTAACCTGAATCCACCCAGCTTTCGCTCCCGTACAACAAAGTTGGTCGAAAGATTGAACGGTGCACAAATAACTTAGTCTTGGTACTGACTCCCTTCTTGTAGAAGAGAGTAGATCGTAGCTGAGCGCCCACTGCATTAGCTTTGCTACACCTCGCTTCCAGTTCTTTCACTATGTTACCATCCTGTGAGAATATGTATCCTAAGTACTTGAAACCGCCCACCTGTTCTAACTTTGTTCCTCCTATTTGGCACTCAATCCGTTTGTATTTCCTTCCCACTGACATTACTTTCGTTTTGGAGATGCTAATCTTCATACCATAGTCCTTACATTTCTTATCTAGCTCTGAAATATTACTTTGCAAACTTTCAATCGAATCTGCCATCACAACTAAGTCATCCGCATATGCAAGACTGCTTATTTTGTGTTCACATATCTTAATCTCACCCAGCCAGTCTATTGTTTTCAACATATGATCCATAAATAATATGAACAACAGTGGAGACAGGTTGCAGCCTTGTCTTACCCCTGAAACTACTCTGAACCATGAACTCAATTTACCGTCAACTCTAACTGCTGCCTGACTATCCATGTAAAGACCTTTAATTGCTTGCAAAAGTTTGCCTCCTATTCCATCATCTTGTAGAACAGACAATAACTTCCTCCTAGGAACCCGGTCATATGCCTTTTCTAGATCTACAAAGCATAGATACAATTCCCTGTTCCACTCATAACACTTCTCCATTATTTGCCGTAAGCTAAAGATCTGGTCCTGACAACCTCTAAGAGGCCTAAACCCACACTGATTTTCATCCAATTGGTCCTCAACTAATACTCGCACTTTCCTTTCAACAATACCTGAGAAGATTTTACCCACAACGCTGATTAAAGAGATACCTCTATAGTTGTTACAATCTTTTCTGTTTCCATGTTTAAAGATTGGTGTGATTACTGCTTTTGTCCAGTCTGATGGAACCTGTCCCGACTCCCAGGCCATTTCAATTATCCTGTGTAGCCATTTAAGACCTGACATTCCACTGTATTTGATGAGTTCCGACTTAATTTCATCCACCCCAGCCGCTTTATTGCACTGCAATCTATTGACCATTTTTTCCACTTCCTCAAATGTGATCCTATTTCCATCATCATTCCTATCCCATTCTACCTCGAAATCTGAAACATTACTGATGGCATTTTCACCTACATTGAGCAGCTCTTCAAAATATTCCCTCCATCTGCCCAAGGCATCCACAGGATTCACCAGCAGTTTTCCTGACCTGTCCAAAATACTTGTCATTTCCTTCTTACCTCCCTTTCGAAGACTGCTAATTACACTCCAGAATGGTTTTCCAGCAGCTTGACCCATAGTCTCCAACCTGTTTCCAAAGTCTTCCCACGATTTCTTCTTGGATGCTGCAATTATCTGTTTGGCTTTGTTTCTTTCTTCAACATAACTTTCTCTGTCTACCTGGGTTCTTGTTTGTAGCCATTTTTGATACGCCTTCTTTTTCCTTTTACAGGCTGCCTTGACTGTATCATTCCACCAAGCTGTTTGCTTCATCCTACTTTTACACACTACTGTTCCAAGACATTCATTACCCACTTCTAGTACTGTGTCCCTGTACCTTGTCCATTCCTTTTCCAATGACTGTAATTGACTACATTCAACTAACTGGTACCTTTCTGAGATCGCTGTTATGTACTTGTGCCTGATTTCCTTATCCTGAAGTTTCTCCACTCTTATCCTCCTACATATGGACCTGACCTCCTGCACTTTCGGCCTCACAATCCCAATTTCACTGCAGATTAAATAATGATCAGTGTCATCAAAGAATCCCCTGAATACACGTGTGTCCCTCACAGCCTTCCTGAATTCCTGATCTGTTATTATATAGTCAATGACAGATCTGGTTCCCCTGCCTTCCCAAGTATACCGGTGAATGTTCTTATGTTTAAAAAAGGAGTTTGTGATTACTAAGCCCATACTGGCACAGAAATCCAAGAGTTGTTTCCCGTTGCTGTTGGCCTCCATATCCTCTCCAAATTTACCCATAACCTTTTCATACCCTTCTGTTCGATTTCCAATCCTGGCGTTAAAATCACCCATGAGCAGAACACTGTCCTTGACCTTTACTCTAACAACTACATCACTGAGTGCCTCATAAAAACTATCCATCTTATCTTGATCTGTCCCTTCAGAATGCGAATATACTGGCACAATCCTAATTTTCTTGCTAGGCACTGTCAAATCTATCCACATCAGTCGTTCGTTTACATACCTTATTGCAACTACGCTGGGTTCCATTTCTTTCCTGATGTAAAGCCCTACACCCCATTGTGCTATTCCTGCTTTGACTCCTGACAGGTAGACCTTGTATTCTCCCACTTCCTCTTCTTTCTCACCCCTTACCCGAATGTCACTAACAGCTAAAACGTCCAGCCCCAGCTTACTTGCAGCCTCTGCCAGATCTACCTTCTTCCCAGAGTAACCTCCATTGATATTAATAGCTCCCCATCTCATTACCATTTGTTTGCCAAGTCGTATCTTTGGAGTCCCTGGTTTGTCAGTTAGAGGTGGGACTCCGCCACCTCCAAAGGTCCGAGGCATTTTGCTGTGATTGTTGCCAGCATCATATTTAAAGTACCAGGGAAGCAGGTTGCTAGCCTTACTTGCCCCGAGTCCCATTGGGTTTTACCCCTAACGGCTGAGGGACTATCCGGTGGATTTGGTAGTCTTTGCCGTATGAGCACAAAGGTGACCACGACTCAGAATATGTCCTAGATGCCCAGCCTTATTCCAAAGTAACTGGTATCCCGACTGTCGGGACCACTTACTTGGCCACTCATACGTTGCCCGTGGTTCATGAACTAGGACATGACTACAGGAACCCACACCATGAACCACGAATTTAATATCTGGGACAAGAAATTAACAAGAAGATGGAGCTGAGCAGTTGAAAGAGGTTTAGAAATTGACAACGTAAACGAACTGGCAGCAGAAAGAAATGGTCATTAGGAGGAAAATACTAAAATTGAAGGAGTCCAAGTTAGAAGTGGTAAGGGAAACGGAATGAAATGTTCTGAAGAAAGAAAAAGGCACAAACTAAAAAGGTGAAAGAACTGAAGGAAAACAGCAAATGAAGGGGGGGTTAAAACTGGTTCTTGGTCAACAAGAACCAGAGAGAGAGAAAAGTACCAAGTATGTTCTATACCCACATATTTTCCGTGAAACTGCGTAGCTAAATAATGCTCTGCTTCTTTCTTTGTTCCAAAAAGAGTGGGGTAGAGATTAAGTACGTGGTCTAGATAACGCAGTCGAACCGGTATAGTTGGTGGCAATGACCGAAAATGATGAAGAATATAGGAATAGAGTTATTTCGTAATGGTAAAGGAAAGGATTTTTTTTTGTCTGCAACATATTTATTCCTGTATGACGCAGAGCGTGAGATGAAAATTTGCCTTATCCAAATGTCTGAATTTTGTGGTATGGATAATGAAAGTGTTTAACTACAGTAAACCGTGTGTAAACATGTGCTTGGAGGCGGCTAATTACAAATGAAAATACTAATATATGTGTTAGTCCTGGTAAACGTACAGATAATTTAAGTTAGTAATTTAAAATTAATTAGAGCCAAATAACGACATCCAAGCCCACCAAGCGCTGCATTGAGACAATATTTTCGCGAGGGAAATAAAGGGATCGTATAGAAAGAAAGAATCGTTAAGAATCTTCATTGCTCGAAAACATGCTTTAAGAATATGTCGTGCTCACCCACAATCATCTTGTAGACATCTGTTCAAGGAGTATGCATTCTGACAAGTATTCACAGTGTATTTCTTTCCTCATGGAATTTGTTGTAAATAAACCGCTGTAGCTGAAAAGGAACAATGAGGTACATAATTACGATGCTACAAGAAAAAATGAGATTCATTATTCTACATGAGAGTTGTCTTTAGCACAAAGGGCTACACAAGTCTGACACGTACCAAATGAGTGAGATGTCTTACAAATAGCAGAGTTAAATTTCGAAATAAACCGAAAAAGTGCCTCTATGACAATTTTTTTCCAATTCTGAAGAAGAAATTTTATTTTGTAGTATCTGAAATGTGGCGCTAAGGATTACTGACTCACATTCGTACAGTAAAAAATCTAAATGGTTAGCATATAGCAATATTTGCATACGAATGTGTAATGTGAATTACAAACATGAAACTAGAGAATGAATCATCCGCTACAGTGTGGAGTTACAACCGCTGCAGCTGGGTACTCTGTTACTGGCTCTTTGTGCTGCGTTTTTATCTAGCCGCAGGCGCGCACTCGTGCGTACGATCCTCTCGAGGAAGGTTCGCTTTTAATGAGCGCGTAACGGGTGACAGACGCTGACGTTGCACGGCGGGAAATTTCTAGGCGCTCTCTAATTACGGATGCTCGTCTATGGATGCAGGACGGTGCAGATGAAGCAGTCTGGCCACCGGCGCGATGGCGCTCACGGTTGAGCCGGCCGCGTCTGTGTGAGTATGAAAGCGTGCGCGCACGTGTGTGTGTGTGTGTGTGTGTGTGTGCGCGCGTCTGGCCTGACCGTCTGGCGGGGTGAAGGACCCAGACGGTGCGCGGTGCGGCGCGGCGCGATGGTACCCCTCCCCTCCCCTTCCATTACCTTCCCATCCGTACCCCCACCAGCCCTCCCGCACTTCCCCCACCGTCGCTCCTGCAGCAGTGCAGACGGCTGTAGCCTGCCAGACAGACTTCGCCCCTGCCCCTCCACTCGACCTACCGTCCCTCCCCTCTCTGGCCTATTTCGCCCCCCACTCCACCGCGCACCATTACGGCAGAAGGTGTCTCGCAGCGCCGCACTGCGGCAGTCAGTTGTTCGCCGTGCCGCGTGCAGTATGTGTGTGATGAGTAGCTACGGGGCAACAAGCCCTGCGTCTGCATCGTTCAGTTACAAGAGTTCTGCGGTGTGGGATGCCCGTCAGATGCCGCGAAGGCGCTTACGGTACGGAATGCAGACCTCTCCTCTGAACCGTAAGTAGACGCTCTCCTATCAAAGTAGACTGCCTACGAGAAAGTGTTCCATTTCGCGATTCAACGGCGTAGCCTTTGAGCCTTAACTAGTAGAAAATTGCGATTAAAATGGAATTCGGAGAAGGTAGGACACGAATCTGTTCGTAAATCGCATATCTAAGTATTAAAGGGTGACACGTATGAAGCGGCGTTGGCGGTGCGGCGGAGGAGGAAAGATCGGTTGGCAGGGAACCTGCGCGGCGCGATGTGGTTGGCTGCTGCCTTCGCACCAGGAACTGTACCCGCATAGCAACTGTCTCCTCCGCCAATAGGTCAGGATGTTGAAGCGGTACCCTAACTTTTCCGCTTCAGTCGCTACCAGGAAGAAACGCTGGAGAGGGCCTACATCTCACACGGCTGTGTTCACGGGTTCGCCACGATACTGTAGGACACCGCTGCGAACCTTGTATTTGCGCGAGGTTGGTAAGAATGTAGTTAAAACGCGTTACAGAGCATTCACGGTGACTAGGCGATGGGAAGAGAATGTTCTGGAAGAGCGATGTGCTGCGGTGGGCAGCAAATGTGTTGCGCAATACCTTTCTGGTCACGCCGCATGCAAGTGAAGATGTTTCGCGAGATAGGCGTCTACTGCGGCTGTAATGATTCATTCAGAGACAAGTGACGACCAGCGATTGACATTCAACAACACGTCAAATGAAGTGAGCATTAGATAGCAGTTCGCTCATTGCTGCTGCGCCAGTTTGCTTTCCTCGCACTTGAGACGAGTGCTAAATTTTAACAACTCTTCTTTGGTAAGAAATTAAGTCTTAAATACCCCAGACGTGGCATGATCTATGGAATCCTCAAAGAGCATTACGTAACGACTTCGAGTAAATATCGATTCCCACTGTTTGCAACTATCTCAGAATGCGTAACATCGATCTTCACAGATCGCCAGCGCTCGTTTGCGAAATTTAACGTTTCTTTTTTTGGCATTATTGTAGGCGGTTAGTGAATTGTGGTGCGACCACGCCGCGGCCGGCAGGCAGGAAATGGCGTCAGCGCGGCGTGTTCCGCTCAAGATGGCGGCCAGTGGGCACCGCCTCGCCGCCTGTGCGCGGCGCTGCGTGCTGTCGCGGGTGGGGAAGGGGGGGGGGGGGGGGGCAGGCAGTCTGCGGCCGTGACTCAGGCGGGCGCTGCCGTTCAGTTGCCACGGAGGGCCGCTATCGAGCGCTTGGCGCGGCACAGCGAGAGAGCGGTGAGAATGCCAGTGAGTCACTGTCTGGTCGGGGCCCCATTCGTGCCGCCCCCTACCAGCCTCCCCTCACGTCGGGCGGTTGCTTCTGCTTTTTGCCCACACGGTCCGGCCAGTTGAGGCTAGCTCGTTCGCGCGGCGGATACATACATCGGCTGCGGTCGTCGTGCTGCTCCTGTTTGCGATCATTGTAGCAGTGGTGCACTGTGATTGTGATGTATGGAATTTGGCGCTGCGAGGTCTTGTCGACTGCGATGCTGCTCACTCGGAATGATTCGGATCTTCGACATACGCCGTCAGTTTGTGACAGTGCAGGAATTGTCATGATTTCCGAAAGCAGGTAAGTTGATACCGTTAGTTGAGTAGGTTTGTAGCCTCATTCTATCATGATTTAAGCAAGGGTGGGACGATTCAGAATGGTCTGCTGTGGTGCATTCTGTAACCCTGCAAACTGTTAAATGCTTTCTTGTGGTTATATCCTGGTGAGTGAATGCCGAAGTGACTTCGAGCTGATTCCAATGCACGCGAAGCTCGACCTGAGAGTAGAGCTTTTCGGGTGCTGTCGTATTCATTTACTACGGCGCCCAGATTAATCTGGAATAGGAAAGTTCATTTCACCTTACTTTAACCGTAGAATCTACGTTGGTTGTGTAGGTTAGGTCTTCAGGTCATCTTTCGTGGCCCGGTGTCTTTGGTTATGGATTTCATAAAGTGGCCTTTTGACACACGCACAGGCATGTGCATGGGCATTTAACGTTTTGGGTGTATTTGCACATGTCGAAACTTCTTGGTGGGTATGTGGCGTAGTTGCGTAACGTCTGATAGGTATTTTTAGTACGCGTCGGCGGGCCTTTTGTCTTGGAATCACTAAAATAACTATTGCGGTGTCACTCACCGAACGGTCGCGGTTTAATGTAGATTTCTGGTAGTCTGAACTGTTCCACCGGGGTAGTGATTGGAAATTTGACAGATTGATATTTGGTCCTTGCCGGAAATGCGATCGTGTTCTAGGTATGTTGCCATTCTCCGATTGTATTGATGATTGTAAAACACATCGGTTCAGAGTTAAAGTGAACTAGCGGCTTTGTTTCGTACGTAATCGCGTGTCCTAGGTCTTAACTGCAGAAGCTGAATGTCGGTAGGATTTCTTTGTGCAAAGCGGTACTGTCACCGCAACTTCAGCCAGTGACAGGTGTTTGTGAATAGTTTCTGCAGATATTAGCGAGTCGGAATTCACGGAACGTACCATTAAGGTACTGAGAAATATCAAGAACTCCACAAAATGTCTTCCACTGAAGGCGTCGCGATGTTTTCCTTTCCACTGACGCCTTTCACCGCATCTCTTCTTCGCCCCTTACTTTGTTTCAATCTTGGAAGCTTCTTCCACCATATGCACTACCGGCTGTGGCGTGGCCACCGTGATCTATTTTGTACTAGCCTGTAAGAGGCACTTGGCACGCGTCGAATATTGCCTTCGAACTTTTCATGACCGATCATGTTCAGCGGCGACGTTTAGCATGTATGCCCCTTATGTTCCTTACGATTTTTGACATTAGCTTTATTCCCATTATTTTACCACATGACTTTTGAAGATTCATATTTAGCCTGTTCGTCTGCATTTTTTACGCCTACCTCGGGGGAAGTATTATGTACGTCACTACGGCTTCCCGGAGACTGAGACAAGAGATACTCTTTGCCTTGGATACGGAGGTGACTCGTGTTCCGCAGCCGTCACAATGAAATTTTTAATTTGCGTTGGTGCCTGCCAGGCCAAGACTTTGCTTCCGACAGTGTCAAATGTTAATCTCCAGGGAGTCTTCAAAAAGAGGATTTAACAAACTGTCCTCCACTCATGGTGTAAGATTTAAGAAACGTTTCTCAAAAATTGATCGCTGTTACATGGCCGCTTAGATTCCCCGTGGATAGTGTGCCTTCTGAGTGTCCAACATAGTCCAAAGATTCTGGGTTGCATAAAGCAAAAGTATTAACGTTTTAACAGCCCGTAGATGAGTTTCAGGTTTCGAGAAGCCTGTTTTGTAGTATCATTCATAATTAACACTACTACTAGTCCCTTGGCCGGAATGTCAAAGAGACGGACCGTGTTCCTTGCCAGAGAAAGTTAAAGGGACATTTTTAGTTCAAATGCGTCGTTATAATCGGTAGCGGAGTAAATCTTAAGTCCATCGTTTGTATAGTAAGTTCGTACATTGAGCTGAAATTACGTCGTGTGCACTGGATTTTCGTCTGCTGATAGCACCGACGGATATTGCGGTTTCTTTTGGTAGTTGGGTATAAAACTACTCGCTTCTCGGGAGTAAAGTTTGTGGATTCTGTATGTCTGGTTTTTCCGTAGTGTTTCTACTCTCAACATATCTGAAATGTCACTGTCAACATGTTCTCTCTTTCAATAAAATCAGCTTTTTTTTCTCGTCCTTTTCCGGGGTCTTTCGCGTTAGCTCTGTTTTAACTTGATGCATTCTGTGAGAACTGTTTCTTGCAGTTACTGCCGATGAAACTGCGATTGCTTTGAGGATATGGCAGAACTTGAGTTTTAAGTTGGGCTAGGCGTAGTTCAGACCGCGCCTTTTTTTATTCTGATGGCAAATTTCTAAGGTTTGAGAAGGGTGCAGAACGCACACAGGTCGTTGAGATTGGCAGTGCGGTCAGAAATTAGTGAGTGCCGTCGTACATCGGAATGAGACGGCAACGCTTTTTAGGAATGTTCGCCCTGTGGCCAGTATTAGATGTGAACATGTGCTATATTTCATGTTAATTTGCTTTGCTTCCCGCGTAGTACCCTTTATTTTATATTTGGTCGCTGGTAGGAAGAATTGAAATACAGGTAAGATACATGCTAACAGTGCCGACGAACAAATTCTGCTGTACGGACGTATCGGTAGTTCTAGCGAGTCAGTCTTGCGACATGGCATGTTGTCCAATGGTATAAATTATGTACGTCGTTAGGATTTGCTGTTAAGCATGTGGGCGTAAGATCAAATACAAGCACCCGTTAGCTGAGTCCTCGTCGGGAGTATCGGATACAGGATTCGAAGAAATGAATGTGCTGGCCTAAGCAAGCCAAGGAACACACGAGAAAAGTGCGAGTGAGCTCGAATGAAACTGGTGAGTGGCTGACGTTGTGGGTCGACATCCGCTGCTGGTGGCATTTACTGCTGGCTCCGGGACCCCCTTCGTAGGAGGCGCGGGAAGAAGCTGCCTGGCAACAGCGGGGGTAGCAGGTACACCAGGCTGGCCAACCCACGTCAGCCTCATAGCATGCTAGGTTTTCTCGGTTTAATGGCGTTACGTTAGTTCTCACCTACGGGCGTTCAGAGGACCTGAGCTGACTTTATGTGGATAGGTGAGTGCGTCAAGCATTCAGCGCCATGTTGCCCTGGGTCAGTTACGCCAAATTAAACTGGCTGATACTGGACATAATAGATATGGTTCTCGAAAAGTTGCTGGTTGCACCGTTACGTACGTGTCACAGGTATTTTCGTTGTGCTGCACAAAAGCTAAGAGTGAAAACATAATAGCTGGATGCGACGGAAGCAGCGGAAACAATTGATACTAACATTTTTGGAAAAGTTTTCTTCGGTGTCCAGTATCCAGAGCGCCTGCCGTAATGTTGGGTGTCTTGTCTTCTGCGTCTCAATGTATGTAGCTTCTCGCAATACATTTTACTTGTATAAAATTAAGTTTTTATTGGTTTTTCTTTCCTTTGCAATCACTTTCATGCATTTGTAAACAAGTCTGAGATCCCGTAAAAATATTCGCCCATTACTCACATCGCTCCTTGATATACTGTATTTACGTTATTGGACATGGTTAAGTCGAGTAGGTACATTAGATGCGGTATATTGATAATTTTTACTTATGGACCGTCTGACAGCAACTGAATAAAACACGATTTTAGTGCCATACGCGTTTCGCCTTTATTTTCTGCAAGGCATCATCAATGGCCTGGAATATGTACATATGTTAGCTATTTAATTTATTTTTGTCACTGTGCCTATAGGTTATGAACAGTTCTGGTGGTTGGTATTTCCTATTAGATGCGGTACGAAGTGTGGCAAACAAATCTGATCTCTTCCCAATTTTAAGGAAATGACGACGAATACGCCGGACATTTTGCGACACGTCTTCATTCGGGTTTCTGGTACTGCTAATCCATAATGTGGAAGAGCTGATGTTCACGGATGTGGTAGTCGGAATGCTCGCCAGTTCACGAGCGTAAATAACGTTTGAATGGTTAAATTATAAAATTTCGCAACACGAACATACTTCGCCAGAGCGTACGAAAATTCTCATTTACGCGGCAGATCTCGTTCCGTATCTGGATTGGAATCAGCTGTTGTGAAAAATAGATCACTATAGATTTCCAGCTGACACTGGACTAGATCGTGACACGTGTGGCAAACAGTTTAAATTGAATTTGCTTCATGTGGGCGGCAAACGCACATCTTTTGCGCTATGAGATAGTATTGTACGCACACGCCACCAGGTTTCAGTTTATTCCGTCAAAATATTAGTTCACAGAGATGCTTTTGTGCAGTTACACATAGTATTTGTTTCCCCAGGGTAACAGTTCGCGTTCATAATGTCAGTTCTTCGTAGGAAATCCATCATTCATATTGGGAATCTTGCTTAGTCGGTCTCCGACAAATTCGCTTGATAGGCGACATTGGATATTAGAATGTGAACTAGGTTGCGTTCTAGTTTCAGTAGTGTGTGCCCACACTACCACCACGTAGACTTGTACCATATTAGGAACCATGCGGAAAATGCAATACTCTACATCTTTCTTAATCACAGTACAATAAATCATGTGTTAGAACGCATGTGTAGCCACGTATTTAGCTTTGGCCTACGGCGTACTTTCCATAGACTGATGTTTAGTGCATTGGGGCAACTTACAAAAAATTGTACCAGAAAGCATAAATGGGAAGTATTGTTGGCCCTGGAGACATCTCTGAATGCCAAAGAGGATTGCACGAGTTCTAAAAGAGCAAATTCCAGGTATTGGTGATATCTACAGAACGTCAGGCGCACGGACGGAATCAGATGTGCACGTCCTTCGATGATATCAAGAAAATGGGAAGTTCCAGCAGATGTTGAAAGTAATTATGCTTCCGAATCAGAGCGAATAGATGTCCAAATTATCGTACTTACAAGAAACTCATGCTCAGGAATACTGTATTGTAGAATATAAAGGACAATTGAAATTATAAAGCCGGAAACCGATAATGTCAGATTCTTAAATCGCGCAGTCCCTTAAGAAATTTCAAAATGCAGCTTAAAAAAGTCCAACCCGTAGGGTGTGTTTGGGAAACTTAGTGTTCGGAAAATACTTGAATAATTTTCTCATTTTCGAGCGAAACGTTTTCAGATAAGGGGTTTTGCGCAAAGTGAGATCACTGGAGAACGCAGGCTCCGGCATAATTGGGAGCTGAATGAAATCTACTGTAGACTAAACACTGGGTCTGATAAGCAAGCGGCTTATGTGGGCAGCACAGCCCCTCGGGTGGGTAAGTCCGATGGTCTTCGAAAGCCATTGATTTTACTCTTTGCAGAAGACCAAAGAAATGGTGGAGGGATTGAATCGGTACGGAATGGTCGATTTGCGTAGTGGGTGACGCGACAACAGGCGAAAAACAGGAAGCAGCGGAAGATGAATTAGTAGCTGCGCGCGGTCCTCTGTCCCTGATGGCGTTGGGTAGAAAGACGTTAGGAGAGCGCCAGTTTGGTTTTTGCAATCTGAATTCATTCTTCGCGGGTCACCATACTGTAGTAGGGCCGCTAAAGAAAGTTTTAGCAAAGAGGCTAATAGGGCTTTAGTAAAAGCAAATGAAGTGGCATTGCATTTGTAGATTGTTAGACAGTGTGAAATGGAATAATGGTTCTCATTCTGAGACGTTTATCACGGTTCGATTAATCCTTCGTCTTTGTACGAAGCAGGTAGTTTCGGGTGGCACTGACTGGATGAGGCCCAAACTCCATAAAGTATTTCGATAGCGTAGCTGATAACTAATACTTAATGTACGCTGACAGTGAAATGAAGTAAGACTATGTGGAATAATCAAGGAAGCTGCAGAAAAGACATAGAAGCAAGGATTCCCAAAGACATAAGGGCGTTCTATAATCAGCTATTGACATAATAAAATAAAAATGTTGAGCCTAGAAAAAGGTTAATGAAATTCATGATTGAAGCATGGCTGCGCGTGGGCGCGGAAGGGCAGTCACGGAAATAAGCTAATCACACGCCTTTGAAATGTTCAGAGCAAGGTTGCCCACCTGTATTGATCGATTAAGGAATGATCAGGAACGAGTCAACGAAAAATGCTTATTACGGACCATGAGTCATGGAATAAGACACACTTTACGTAAGTTGTTGGGTTGGTAGGAGGAAAGAATAGCAGGCCTCTGTGACACCGCGGAAGATTTAGTGCAGCAGTTACTCCGAAATAGTTAGCGAGGAAGTCGCAGCAATGGACTGCTGCATCAAAACCATAGTGCAGATGACAGTGTTGGGTACAAATCTGTCGCTTGTTTAAAAATTGACTTATTCTTTGTAGATGACTAGTATTTTACTACCTGCAGCATTCCGTTTACGTAGTCATCGCCTAGTGCAGAGGACTGCATTGTGTAGGTAGACTTTCATGGACTTTTTCTTGCGGTCTGTATTGAGAGGTATGTTTGGTTCCTAAAAACTTCAGTGGAGTGCATTCCATTACTCATTGGCTCGAGAAAAGTACTGTTACTGACTTTAGTACTTGGAGTGACATAGCTGCATCAAAAATATTGTATAGGTATGTTACCGCCATTTACGGAAGTGTTTTGTGGCGCGTAAAGGGCATACGGAATACTCTTTGCTTTACCAAGTTTTTGCAACGAATTTTTATAATTACGATTGTTTCTAAACTCCAACCACCGGTTTTGTGTCCGGCCTTTCCCTTGATTATGGAATGGTGACCATCGTGGAAGGTACCCCAGGCCGACGTGTATTGAGATTTTGTCACGTGGTACAACACCGTACTCATGTCGTCACCGTTCTGTTTGTCCTTCCCGAGAATGTCTTGGTCAAACACACCAGATACGCGGATGACAACGTTCGGAGTGTAGAGTCGACGGTTGGCAAGCCTGTGAGCGCCCTGCCTTAACGCGAATTCCTGCGTTATCAGCCGTCTCCGCTGCGGCGGCGCCGGGTCCGCCATCTTGCGGCCAGCAGCTAGCACGAAGTAGCTTCGTGCTCGCGCGATAACTGTTAAATTCCTTCTCCAGAAAGAGCCCACGCTCTGGCTCGATTTATAGTGCGATATCTGGATGAAATAGTACATTGAAGAATGAAACCTCGTGTAATGATTTCTTGCATCGTCAGTTTACTTTGCGGGCCAAACGTAAACGTGGTAAATTTTCGCTTTACTTCGGAATTGGTGTGAAGGTGAATTCGTCAGCTGTATTGTGTAGTTGGCAGAAATACGGTACTTTGTACAAGAAATGTTGAGGTGGGCAGGTAAGTTGGCGGAGTTCGATGTTCGCAAGGGGTTCTTTGACACCTGTAATTCGGTCGTAAGTTTAAACTACGTGAAATACAAATAAGATTTCGGTAATGATATTCTGATCAATCTTTGACGGAAACGCAGATAAACACCGGAAACTTTGCTTACTAACTTAATCTTCAGAAGCGACTGCATTATTATTAACATTTTAGTTAGCTTTTAATCGTACGCCAAAATTTGTGCAATGTTTTCGAAGCGAGTGGCAACACCTTAGTTGAGCATCGTATATTTTGGGAAAACTTACTGCGGTGAATAAATCTTAATTCAGTAAGATAGTAACGCGTAAATCTGAATTTACGCGAATGCGTTAACTGACTCGTGTATTAATGTCTGACACTGAACTTTTGTTGCGACTCAGTTCTTCGTGGATCTTACATGCTACTTAATTAAAAGAACAGGATTATGATATCTCACGTGCAACCGAAGGTCAAAATTTGCGTAAGTTAAGTCAGCAGAGATGTAGCCAAATATAATTACTAAAAAAATCGAAGGCTATTACCGATTCAGCGTACAGTGAGACGTGTAGTATATAAGGCGCTTTGACAGGGTGTGTTTTCAAACATAACGTGGTTGAATGTCGGAAAAATAATTGAATGTACGAGGAAAAATATCTGCCCTAATAGGGCCAAGATTCCGTGGCGACAGTGTGCAATAAAATTTTCTCGGAGTATTTCGGGCAGTAGAATTAAGCGGTCGCTCTCTTAATGTTGGCATTAAGCAGCCTGTGGGAAATTTGTGTAAGAACAGCGAGTGATGTGACGATGCTTCCGTGTAAGATTTTCTCCGCGACTATACAGCTGCCTTTTTGCACTGTTCGTCGGCAGGATTTGTCATTGTCGGTTAAACAGTTAGAAAATTCCAAATTCTGTAACCCATCCGTTACACGGCAAGTATTTCACCATTAGCTTGGAGCGGCAGTGTAAACATGATCAGACACACAAATTCTGGGCAAGTGCAAAAGTTTTTATTACTGCTGCAGCGTTATGTTCCCCAATGAACCCAGGTTCTATTGTTTTGCTGTTGCTGTATACGTATCAACAAAGCCACAATGACAAACGCTAGCAACAAATTACTCTACTTGCCGTATTTCCTGCTGTGGTGGTCTCCAGATAGGCGCCTGGTTTGATGCAGTCCTTCACGCTGGTGTCAAATGCAATCCTCATTTCTACATAACTGGTGCAACGTACATGCTTTGGAACCTGTCTATTGTAGAAAATCGTTGGTTTCTCCGAAACTGCCCCCTCCCCCGTTCCTCTCGCCTGCCCATTTCCAAAGTCGATTTTTTGATGACAGTATGTCCTACCACCAGATCCGTTCTTACAATCGAGGTGTGCCAAGAAAGTTTTCTTCCAGATTCCATTCAGTACCTCTTGTTCTATCTAACGACCTAATCTTTCACATTTCTTTTGCATCATGTTTGAGAAGCGCTTATGCTTCCCTGTCTGAAATGTTTGTCGTCCACCTTTCACTTCCTTGGAAGACCACACGCCACTGTAATTCACAAGCGATGATGGCACTATCAAATATCTTCTTTATCCTATCCTTTTATATTCTTAAAAAAACAATTTTATTTATATTTCAGCGTTAAATTATTCTTTCGAAAACTTTTACTCTTTGTAAATGTTGTAGATAAAACAAAACTGCAAAAAAATGAAAAAACGAAAATTGTAAGACGTACGACCTGTTTTAAAGCACCAGGTAACAGGTCTATAATATGGCAATAAATAAATATTTAAATAAACCCCAAAATGTTTCGTAACAGTTACAGATTTGCCCGTATGCTGTGGGTGTTTGACAGGACATTTGTCGTGCATGGTTTGCTTCTTATGTTTCTGATCGTCGTCTCGTCAAAAAATAGGAAATTTCAGAACAGTCAAAATTTTGCAGCTAGAATATAGTCGACAGTCTAGTCTGCGATGCGCCAAAACACTTGGACGTTATGGCTTACTTTGTCTCGAGACGTGTTGACCCCGAAAGAGGTAGCGCATATTAGCTGCCGCACACCTCGTAATAATTACTGACTATATTATCTAAACTCTAATGTAAGCGTTTGCCTGGTATTGATTAGCATTAGCATGACCCGTTAAATGTAAGTTTGAATGTAGCTGGTTCTGTCTGACAGCATGTTTTAGCTGTAATCTGAAATTGCGAGTATTATGTTAAATCTCTGAAAATGTCAGCTCTGGTGTACTGATGTGAACGTTTTCATTTTCTCAATACGGGAATTGTACATGCTGCAGTAACAGTTGAACATTTATAACTCACTATTGCTCAGGTGATCTCTTGTTCTGAATGTATAAACGCTCATTGGCTGATGTCGAGACTGTGGCCATGCCAGCGAGGGCGGAGGCAGTGTTGTAACCTGACAAATATTTTTTTTATTCGATGTAAAATCAGACTTGGTCTCCCAGAACCTAGTGGGGAGTGAATGTCATTTTGAAAAGAAACCAGTTCGAGAAACACCGTGTTTAGGGTGGGAGCTGCCGGCTGGCACAAGTTTGTAGAAACTGCTGTGGAGCCGGTGAAGGCCCGGCGATACGAAGAAACGGCGATCGCGGGAAGTAGCTGTGTCGGCCGTCGTTATCGCGGCCGCTGTTCTGCGTAATCTGACTTTCGCAGAATGGGCGTCGCCCTGTGTTGCGAGCACGTGCAGATAGCAGCTGGCCTGCACCACGGAACATACCCCAGCTCCCTTAGCGAACCAGTAGTGTCAGTTTGATGGAACTCGGCAGATGATTTTCAGGTTGTTTTTCATTGGCCTGGTACAGGACGGATCGTGTGCTGAAGAGCGTGTCCATAAAATTTGACAAATGACTTTCATCAGTTACCAGAACAGTTGCAACAGAGACGTGAAAGAGCAGAAAAATGTTCTGCTGGCGACATAATACAGTTGGTAGACAAGATCCTAATATTCATAAAGTGCAGCTATGGCAGTTGACCCTGTACCTAATAAAAGCAACATATTGCGCATACATTGGAATAGAAATCAGCTACTCTACAGCTGTGCTGTTGATGACAAAGAGCTCGACACAGCGTCTGCCGTAAAACACCTAGGCGCAACTATGCAGAGCGACCTTACGTGGAATGACCACATAAAAAGATAGATATATAGAAAAGCAGACAGCAGACTGTCATTGGAAGAATCTTACGGATATGTAAATCATCCACGAAACAAGTGACTTATAAGGCGCTTGTCCGCCCGATTCTTGAGTATTATTCATCTGGGATCTCTGTCAGGTAGGACTGATAAAGGAGATATAGAAGATACAACGAAGAGCGGCGCGTTTCGTCACGGGATCGTTTAGCTGGTGAGAGCGTTACGGAGATGGTAAACAGTCCACTGTCAGACGTTAAAAGAGAGGCGTTGTGCGTCCCGGAGAGGTTTACTATTGAAATTTCGGGACAGCACTTCACAGGATTAGTGGGACAACATACTACTTCCCCCACATAAATCTCGCGTATTGAACGCAAGGAGAAAATTCGAGAAATTAGAGCCAGTACAGAGGCGTATCGAAAATCATTCTTCCCACGCACTATTCGCGAGTCGAAAAGGGTTGGAGGGATCTGATAGTGGAACCGGAAGTACCCTCCGCCATACACCATTAGGTGGCTTGCGGAGTAGGATCTAGATATCCTGGTCTCCACTTGAATGCGTGTTGTATCGCAATTCCCCACCGAACACATTCATCCAGGTTTGTGAAGGTTAATTATTTCACAGAATTTATCGATGTGCATGCAGACTGAACCGCGTCTGAACGCGTAGTATGTACAGGTCTCGGTATCTGAAGCATAACCTTGCACTCAATTGTTAAAGATAGGCGTTTAAGCAAGAGAATCGCTCAGTGTACAGTCCTGCTGTTTCCATCCTGCACTAAGGCTGTCACATGAAGTCATTGTATGAAAATTTGTTAGTGGGCTCTCCATGTAGGTTAGCAAAAGATGCACTGCACAATGGCGTTATTGGCTGAACCAGTCTGTCCGTGCAGAGGTGCGTAATGGAAACACTGTGTCCTGCGTCCTCCCTACCTCGGCCAAAAAACATGAAAAATACTAAAATAGAATGCTATCAGAGCAAATCATAGTAAGTGTAATTGGTACAGTGTCTAGATTCAAGAGGATAAGTCACCGCGGAAAAATAAGACGTTTAAAAACATAGTTAAAAATATTCGTGTCACGGAACGGTGTGTAATCTCCCCCCTCCATCCTTCTTACAGCCATTGTCCATATTAAACAATGCTCATTCGTAGTAATTAATAAGAAAAGTCTTTTATGAAGATTGAAGAGAAACAGATTACAATAAACTTTGAAGTGTACTTAGCTTTGTCATATTGAGATGGCTCCAGTTCTTGTCCAGGGGTCTGATTCTTGAAGCTGAAAATCTCCATGTCCTCACGGTTGGTTTGAACTAAATAAAATTGAAGATTGTAGTTGCAGAATTTTTTACGTAAATATATTTCCCATTGATCTTTCTCACATTTTAGTATATCACAGTATTTGAATTTTTTTACATTAATAAATCCGAAATTACATTTTTCGCACCTATTACACAAAAATACTTCCTATATCAGTCAAGCTTCAGACCCTCACTCTACGGAAATATTCCAAAGGGCTTACAATTTTTTCGTAACTGAATTCCCCGCAAGTTTTCATTACATTATTAGTTTCAATTATTTTTCATAAATGAATCCAGAAATAGACATAGTAACCAGTACAGGATTCCGTAATTAATAATAGAAATTCTAAGTGTGCAAATAATTCGTAATGTCAAATGTTCCTAAAAAAATTTTAACTGTACATCCAGAACTATAACATCGAAACTAAAATATTTTATAAGTAATTCCTTTCATAAATTTTAGCTTGAAATATACTGTGTATAAAATAAGTTTTCAGAAAAGCAACTGAAATATTAACCAGTCCAAAATTCGAAAAATACTGGTATCGACAACTACTGTTCAGGAAAAGTAAAGCTAGAGGATGTCCCATTAAAAGTGACAGTAAGAATGTCCCGAGCAGGTAAATTTGTTTAGCATTCTGTGTACAGTTTATCCGTTTGCCCTCGCTGAAAGGGACTGTGTTGACTGGAACTGGGAAGGCCACATTCTTAATTTAGAGCTTTGGCAGATAACGTGGTAATGTGAACTGCTCTGCTTGTAAGTAACCGAGTGTAACTGGAGCTATCTGACTAGTTAAGTTACGGAAAGTGTCAGATGCTAGGCACTCGTTATGCCATGTTGTGAGTGCTGTTACTGCTATTTGCAAGTTTGCTGCTTTCAGTTTACGGATTGTTGATCTCAGCATTAAAGTTGCATTGCTGTAGTGTTCTTCATAATTTTCCACATACATGTACAAGTAGCTCGGCAATTTACAACGTCAACTCCCATTGCAGGTGCATGCTGTCATTACATGGGCGGATTCCTGCAGAGATCTTCTTCCGCAGAAGAGCACTCGTGGGATGACATTACAGGTAGGCGTTGAGCATGCAATGCGCTTCGAAGGCCCACGGGATGACCGCGAACTGATAAATGCTTTTAACTGTGATATTCCTCCCAGTTTAGAGTGTACAGAATGCAGCTATTTCATTGACGGGAAATTAACTTGAACAGAAGAAGGTATGGTTTACCTGCAAACTGAAATTTCGGTGGCTGTCTTCTCTAATGACTTTGCATGTCATTCTGAAAACTGTTTTCGGCCAAGAAAAGGTACCATACAATATTTTAGTCAGAAATCGTGCGCCGTTCTTCATAAGTTTCTCTAGAGATTCGTTTTCTGGTAGCATAATTGTCTAATTTAAATTGGTTGGCATGTGAGATGTAAAGTCTGAAATTGGGTTGGTGCTGCGACAAGTGTTTGTTGTATGTAGAAAAGTTTGTCTCCAGTCTGTTTGCCCTACAAAAATCGGGAAAATAATGAAATTCGCACATATTAGAATATTTGTTCCCTCTACGCATGTCAAATCTGCCCTCAGTTTGTTAGGGGAAGAAATTCTTCAAAGAGCCGAAATTTTTGCGACCTAGAAGTTGCCTAGTCGAGAAGTACAAAATTTGTGCAGCGCAAGTAGCAACACAGTGCTGATACAGCTCCTTCCTGGGGCAAATCAAACTAGTTCGCTGGCCTGTAATTCATTTAGACATATTCCAGAAGTAGATTTGTTCTCATACACTTCTTGTCTAAAGAACATCGCCTCCCTTCTGTGACTAGTATACATTGTTCCAAAAGCTGCTGCTTCATTCTGCTAACAGTAAACTGCTACTTCCGGAGTATGGAGGACTCTAAAATTGTTTCCAAGGACATCTTTACAAGTTCTGCTCCCGGAAACAAGATCCGTTATTTTTTAAACGTTGATCTTCCATTCTTTATCCTCAAGAAAACTTGAAGCAGTTAACTACATTAGAATGTGAGGTATTTCGTCATAAGTAATGAGTAATGTTGGGTACAGTTAATGTCCAATTTGCCAGAATATCAGGCATACTACGAAATTTGGAAATACCAGTGGAAGTCTCAACCTCATGCTGGTCATTACATCGGATGGACTTCACCTTCAAAGTGTTTTCATACAAATGCACTGGGAGCACAGTCCAATTGCTAAGTTTCCACCCAAGGGACGATCGAAGCTTAGGCCTTAATAATTAAGAAATATTGTGCACTGGATTATGATGACTTTGTGCTTGGCGCGGCTTCGATAATAGTTATTAATACGCTGCGTTGAGGTCGCATGACTAATTTTCCAGGCGGCAGAGAAATTACCATGCTTTACTGTCTTCCTATTACTCGCCCGTCCATGGAACTTCAGGCACAAAGCATTAATTCGTGTTGGACGTTGGCTTGGTGTGTCCAGCAATGTTAGGCCAAGGTTAGACGATAAACCTCTGCCTGTTCAGCAGAATTTGTAGGACCTAATTGGTTTCTTCGATTAGATGTCAGGTAAGATCAGTGTATAGCGTTAGTACAAAGTCAAAACTAGTACCCTGCTGATCTAAATGAAAGCGAGGCACTCCGAATGGAATACATCACAAGAGCTATTCGCAGTTAACGTGTAGAATGTTAATCTGGGACACATTTTTTAACATCAACACTGTCGTCCCTGGTGTGGTCGCGGCACTATCGTGCTATCTATTAGTGAAAATGAAATGAAATGATCGTATGGCTTTGTTGGCCGGGAGGCCCCATTCGGGTCCACGAGTGGAGAAAATCTCCAACCCAGCCAGGAGTCGAACCCAGGCCCGCTGCATGGGAGGCAAGCACGTTACCACTCAGCTAAGCAGGCGGACCCACCCATCAACAGTGACTGAACAGTTTGAGCATTTGACGATAGGAAAGCTACTCGAAGCAGCTCTAAAATAACGGCCTGCAGGGGTTGCAATCTTTCTTCAAAGAACCACAACCAGTTATCCTGAAAGGATAAGTATATTGTTCCATTTTCTCAGAAGCAGATCTGCGAATCAGTTTACTAAGCCCTTGATCTGCTGAAATAAGCATTTGGCATTCGCCAGTGCGCTTGAAGAGTACTACGTATTTTCAGCGTAGAAATCCATTTATAGATCTTTCCTGCAGTTAGATGTTAAAAATTTGACCCTTAATTTAAGCATTGCTTTGTACATTATCTTGGTAGGTCGCTTTTCTTTCCTTAAATGGAGAATAAATTTTCTGCATAGCAGCTGCAGCCTTTTGAGAAGCGCGTCAGCTTCCTGCTTAACAGTGAAAGTGAAATGTTTTCTCCAATACACGTTTCCCATTTCCCGAAATCAGGGTCCGTTTGATGTTCATGGGGATTTTCGCCGCGTGAAACGAAGCCCTTGCCGGATAAGTATGTGTAGCGTGGATTTTGTGTTGGGAAAAACGTTGTGCAGTGCAATGATACAAGAGCACCTCGATCATGCGCAATCGTTCTGTGTAATGTAAAAAAAATATAACGAACCGTTGACACATTAAGACACGAAATGACTTGAGCAAGGTGTGCACTTAGATATCGTAGAAGTAACCCAAATAACGCAATTTGTCTAAAATCCTGCCAAGTAGTGAAAATGTAGGCTAGGCAGCAGTTGACGCGATGGCTATATCGATAATCTAAACTACTGCTGAAAGGACGTCCTAGGTCTGCCGTCAACACTGCAACTGCAGTCACAGCATAAGCTTTCCGTGTGGGGAAACAAAAAATCAGAATTTTCTGTGCCGCAATCTTTCTGCAGCTCGTAATGTCGAATTTAAGTATGTAGTCAGCATTGTCAGGACGAAGCTACACATGTACACACGAGACGGTCGACCTTTCATTACAGTAGCTTGAGTATATTAAAGATAGGAATGCGTTTGAGGTATGGTTTACTGATCAACAAAATGGAAAATGAAGGGAACGCACGATAAATATCACGGATACTGAGAGATAAGCGCATGGCATTTTGGACTATGAAGGGAGATAATGTTTGCTATTTGCTAAATTTTTCATTCTCTCCCCCTCCCCCCCCCCCCCCCCCCCCCCCCCCCCCCCCCCCCCCCCCCCCCCCCCGCTGAATTCGTAAGATGGAGAGCTGATAGGATGTTGTTGAATCTTCACACTCGCCCATATTAAGCTGGAGATGCTACTGCAGCTTTTGTGGAATCAGGATTTCGGTGTGATCCTACCTTGAACTGTTAGGCAGTTATTGACTTTCAATTGTCAAGATAAATTCTTATTCTTTTTGTTCTTCTCGTTAAAATTCCTTTTTAGGTACTTCTACTTTGTATCGGACCCGGCAGTAGTGCTAAAGTTTTATATTTCCTGATAGCATAGATGCACCACTGTGATACTGGTTATCCAGATCGAATAAATAAGTTTGTGGCCGCTGTGACGAGCAGGAATTCAGTTTGCATACAGCCAGCCACACTTGACAATGTGTAGCAGCTCTACAAAACAGGCAACAAATACCAGAGATTCGTGCTAGTGAGAGGGTAGGGCTGAACAAATGGTACTCTTACTTCGAACGACCTAGAGATTTGCCGATACGGTATACAGCGCAAGCGATGTGTGAAACACAAGGAATTATCCAGGACGTATCAAGAAATCCGAAAACTGCAGAGAATCTTAATCTGTAGAAAGATTTTTAATTAAAGCTTATACTCGAAGGCGATAATATAGTCCTCCAAAAAATTACTTGATCATTTAACTATATGCAATATTTTATTTTGTTATTGGACACACGTACCAAGGAAGTTTTCAATGCGCTTTTCGATCGCATTTGCCGCTTTAGAACAAGACGATAACATTCATTTGAAGAGATATTATAAATCAAATACCTCATGAACAAAATGAATTGATTTGACTAAATGTCATCGCAAGACTGTTGCAGCGGCATGACCTGATGTGGAGGTAGTACCAACAGACGTCACTAGATCGTAGGACGAGTGAAAGTTAAATTACGATCATTTACTAGTTGGTGATTTTACATATAACTCGAAAACCAGGGCATGCAGTCTGTGTTCCACAATTACTTTAG
This sequence comes from Schistocerca americana, assembly GCF_021461395.2. Lineage (NCBI taxonomy): Eukaryota > Metazoa > Arthropoda > Insecta > Orthoptera > Acrididae > Schistocerca > Schistocerca americana. Next base: position 317,137,649 of record NC_060124.1, read on the forward strand.
TATTAACGTGCATCAACAGCGCTAAAACGCGACGTGGAGAAAGTACCAACACAAGCCACTAGATCGCGGGGCGATCGAAAGCTCGAGCCAAACCTGAGAGTTCTCGAACTGTGACGTCACCTGCTCGAATTCGTGCTGTTGCATAGCACTAAGAGACGACCTCGATAGTGGAAGTTGGCGAAGCGCTTGCGCGGAGCTGGTCCGCCGAGCAGTGCGGCTGAATGGGAGGAGCGGCGCAGCAACATTCCAGGCGTGTCCGGGTTCGTTGACCGCCGCCTTCGCTCGCCCTCTCTCCCCCCTCCCCCGCCCACGAGGCTCGCCCTTGGCTCTGACCTTCTCCGCCGGCCGGGTGCTCGCTGCAACTGCACCGGACGGACAGTCTCTTGGCGTGTAGGTGGTCGCTGTATAGCTCGCACGACGCCGCAACGTAGTTGCCTGACTTCGGAAATAGGACCGTTCGCCGTGAACCTTCGTTGTAAACTTCTACTCAGACATAATTTACGATTGTATGACAGTGACCAGAAATGCGCATCTATTATCTGGAAGTATGTGTGGGGAACCATTTGGAACGACCACGTAAAACTAGTTGTAGGTACGGCGTTTGCCAGACTTGAGGTCAATTGGAAGAAGCCTTAGGAAGTGCAGCAGTCTGGAAACCTTAGCTGGTAGAACTGATACAGGAAACGGACGTCGAAAGAACAGACTTTAGACATGCCTTCTTTCAGTAGGCGTAACAGCGGTTCTCACCCGACTCGGCCGCTAGAGACGTCGTGTATCTGTGTGGATTAATGTTAAAATTCCGCGGAACCGGCCAGAATACTGCCACCTACATGCACATCAAGAAGAGACCGTGAAGGTAAAATTAGACATGACCGACAGTCGTCCATCCCGCGCACCATTCGCGACAGGTACTGGAAGAAATTTAGGAGCGACAGTAGTGCACGAAGAGCCATTAAAGTGGTTTGTAGACAACATACAATAAAAGGTTTCACAATAGATGGCGGAAAGGAAAGTGTTTGACTGCGATACGTGAAAGTGTACAAACTAAGCAACGGTGTAAGTTCACGCAATGGGCCGTTTCATATCCCTGTACAGAAATAGTGTAGGAGCAGAATTGATCTTCTGAAAGACGAGTACCTCCGGATTTTGACTTTTTAGTAGCACGAAATCAGCTGTACTAAATCTCCATTCGTAATCGATGAGTTCCGGAAAAATCAGTTCTTTCGATATTACAGTTGCGTTGACGTTCACCCACCTAAGCGACATCCTCGAAATCCTGGCAATCACAACATCGTTTTGTGATTCCATCATAATGTATTTCAAAACCGTCCGATTATGGCGGAATCAGTTTGTCGCCAGTTATGTCCGTGGTGGAGCACCTGCAGTGTAGACCTGTGCCGTCAGCATTACACTCGATCAGAGCACAAGCGTTTCTCCGCCGAAATACCGGAAGAAGAGTTTTAATTACGCCTACGTTACTGCAACTTCATGGTTCAAGAAATACTGTGACTTTTTTAGTATTAGCGTGTTAACTCCATTGAAACGTGTTGTTATTACTGAAATGGAAAATTCGGGTAGTTGGACTGATCATTGAGCTAAATCGGTCACGTAGAAATCTTGATGCATATGCAGTACAGACATTTGTCGAAGGTAAGTTTGAGATTCTAACTTAAAATGTATATCGACTGCAAAATTACTCTGCTGGCTTGGTCTTGTCACGTTGTTAATTCTTTTGGGCGGCTGGGTTAATTTGTTTCCACATTTTGGAAAAGAGGGGAATAAAGTAACATCAAAAGTAGCGTGTATCTGTAATGTAACGTGTGTACATCCGATAACACATTTGCTGTAAAAGTCCGGTTACGTGATAGTTTACTGTCGTAACTTAACTCGAGAAACTCTCAAGAAGAAATCGTAAAAGTAGACGTTTTCTGGAAGGATCTAAGTAAATACTTCAGTAGAGGATGAGAACTACCAAGAGAATAAGTTTTCAACGCCTTCTCTCTAGCAGGCCTATCCTCTAAGGATAGATGAGCAGTACCTTTGTCGTCAAAACTCTCATTGTTGAATACAGCGTCAAGGTTTGCCACTGTTAGCTGAAATGTTTCTAGGTCATTGTCAGATTTACTGAAAGACCTTGCCGCAGGTCGCTGACCCGCAAGCGTGTTCGCGTTGCAGTCAGCTGTTGGCTTGTGTGACGTCATTGCATCGACCGCGCCCGCTGTCGCTTAAAAACGCGCACCTAACGCTCTCGCCGTAATTGACGTGTTCCACACCTCGCTCTATTCATAAACTACTACACACTCTGTGTGAGCTTTCAATTTTCGTAGCACAATGAACAAATGCTGCTAAGATGCATTGCCACTTTTCTCGATATTAAAATGGACAGTGGCACGTCTGATCTTCCTGACAGTGAATTTTTGTTCAAAATTACAGCATTTCTTGGAGGAAATTATAAGTTTGTTGGAAACTGCTCTCCCTGTATCTGTTGACCCATTTTCTCTTACTGTAGAGTTCTGATAACTTGATTTGTTTACTGCAGTTTCGATAGCTTTTTGAATGCTCTCGCATGTTACCTTCATGTATTGCAGTATCCAGTGATGTCGATGGCTCGGCTGAACGCCCTCGGCGTTTCTTCTCTTTTCATCAAATCGTGACTGCTTCAGTATAATCTGTGATCAGACCTCCACTGTAGCATTGCTACCCATAGGGACGTGCGGCTGCGCCTTCCTCATGCTGGGTTGTCATGATGTAAATAAATTCAATTTTATTTCTAGTTTTGTTACTCGTCATTTCTGTTCAATCCTGTTTACTTTGTTAAATACGTTCCCTAAAGAGTCCATTATGATTAGAGCAGTTGCCTGGAAGAGTACCTGAGGTTTGCACGCGATGAATCAACCACTAGATCAGGTGAGTATTACTTCTAATTCGACCTTATACTGTTAAATTCGTACTTACGATCCTATAGTGGTGTGCATAGAGGAAGGCAGTTGCGTGAGGAGTCCTGCGCAGATAAATGGCGAATACTTTACGTAACATCGCCAGTGTGCGTTGTCCCACGCCACACGCTTCAACCAGTTGCCTAAGCACCAAGCTAATCCACTGTTTTTAGCTCTGCCTAGGAAAATTTAGATGCTCTGAAAGAAGTGATCGCTTTCACGTAACTGAATACTTAAGCCACCCACAGTCAACACTGCAGTGGCGAAGTGTCATCTTCGTATCGAAACCGACAACGAAGGTACCCGCTAAATGCCTTCCACGCACTCCAGAGCACTCGCTGACAACACGACATAAATTGGCCGGTGCTCGTCGCTGTGCATCACGTCGTACCTGCCTCCTTGCCTGCACACCATTATAGCCGGAGTTAATCCTGGGCGTCAGAGGATGGATTGGAACTGCTGCCCGAAGACAGGTGATCTCGGATGGAGTACGGAGTTGCACCGGCCGGCTTCTTGTTTGTCCTCGTCATTCGCACGTGCTGCATCAGGTGCTAGTGACTGTGATGTAATGGTCAGTCAGGTACCTGAAGTAGCGCGCGGAGAGGCGAGGGATTGCAGCGTGGGCCGCTCTGCTGGACCAGCCATGTCTAACAGTGCCGCGCCTCATGTTCATTGTACTTCATCAGGTGCTCTGGTGTGAGGTAACCCGGCACCTGTTGGAGTGCAATTGATAGGAAGGCGCCCATCGACACTTGCTAACAGCGCAGCTTCTGTTACAGATTTCGCGACAGAGCCCAGCGAGGTGACGTTGTTACCAGCGACGTGATGTGTTGTTACCTACCTTAGCTCGGAATAGTAGTAGTATCCGTAATTTATTTAGCTTATGGCATAAATTGTTGCAAGATACTTGAAGAAAAAACACATACTGTAAAATTTCTAATCCAATATTAACTACAGCTATCCACTGTCGCAGGAGCTTCGTTGGACCACCAGGGGATGCTCCTAGCCCAGATTCGTACACAGGGCGACGACGGATGCATTTGCCTTCGAGCTTCAGTTAAGTTTGGTGTTGGGTTTCACACACTTCCATATATCGCAACGCATGATAATTTGTTTAAACTGTTTCGTATGTGACGGAAGATTTAGAGTTTAGTGTTCCAATGATAGCGCGGTCATTTGTCGGAGCGTAAGTTCGGATTGCCAGCGGCCTTGCCGCAGTGGTAACACCGGTCCCCATCAGATCAGAAAAGTTAAGCGCTGCCGGACTGGGATAGCACTTGGAGTGACCATCCGATCTGCCGAGCGCTGTTGGCAAGCGGGTTGCACTCAGCCCTTGTGAGGCAAACAGAGGAGCTACTCGGTTGAGAAGTAGCGGCTCCATTCTCGGAAAGTGACATACGGTCGGGAGAGCGGTGTGCTGGCCACACGCCCCTCCATATCCTCATCCAGTGAAGCATGTGGATTGAGGACGACACGGCGGCCGGTCGGTCCCGTTGGGGGTTCAAAGGCATATTCGGAGTTTACTTTTACTTTATAAATTCCTATAGCAAAAGGATGGGGAAGGAAATGGACCGTGCTCCTTTCAAAGTAATCTACTGGCATTTGCGTGGAACGATTTAGGAAAACTCGGGAAAAATTAAATATGGATTGTCGAACGCGTATTTGAATGTCTACTTCCGAAATGAGCCCAGTGTGCTAACCACTGCACCACCCCTGTCATGTGACTGAGCTCAAAACCACTAGTAATTTCTGGTGTATTAAACCACGGTGTACCAAAGAGTTCATTCCAAAATTCTAAATATTTGCCATTGAGTGTAAAGCTGCAATCATTGAGCTGATGTGAATGAAGCCAGGTTGGGCTTCGGGTCGTAGCCGTATGTGCTGATGAATGGGCTCTCTGTTTAATGATTTACGTGTATTCCTTAGAGTGCTTTCTGCCTACGCAAACAGTACGTCTTAAAATAGGTACATAACTCTGCACCTTACATGTATTCCAATGTGTACTGCCCTGTTCAAACCTCGACAATTTTGACACAACCCTGTACGTAGTTCACTTGCACGTACTGCACTGGTGCATTTAAGTTCGAAGTGTGCAGTAAGAGATGACTCAATGCCCTTCCCATATTTCCACTCCATAATGAAACGGAACATAATCCTTACGTGAAAATACTTCATTTAGTATTACTTTTAAAGGGCACAAGGCGATACTCGGTAAGACTTTCCAAGGTGCCCGCGAACTGCTGCCATCGGCCAGTCGACACGTACGTCTGCTTGCTGCAGTGTCTCCAGGCTACGAAGCACACATTCTCAACGGATGCTTGCGGGTACCTGCGTGAACAGAGGACCCGGAGAGTCCACTTTGCACGCGCATGCGCGCGGTTATTTCCCGACAAGGAGCGGATTACAGAACACAGACCTGTCCGGTTTGCAAAATACCGCTTGATGGCACTTCGAGTGACAAGTGAGTTACGGAGCCTAGCAGCCCCTCCCCCCCGTACCAAATTCTCTCAGTATTGGAGCCTCAGGATAGGACGGTATCAAGGTTTTTACTCTCGTCGATTCAGCACATCTTAATTACCCGATCTATGCGTCTAACATTGAGCTGTCTCCTGCAGTATCACATACTGAAACGTACTGTTAACGCCCACGTTTTAATTGGTCACATACATACATCAAGAAAAGGCTTATTATCTTCTGTGAAGTATTCTTTTAAGAAGTGCTTTCCTTGCTGCTACCTGTCTTTTGTATCCTCTTCAATCGTGAAGTCCTTTATTTTGCAGTCCAAACAGGAAACCTCGTGTACTTTCAGCTTCTCATTTCCTACCCTAGTTCCTCGGAATGGCCTTACCTAATTAGTCTACAATCGGTTACCCCTGTTAAACTATTGTTCATATTGTAACATACGTCACGTCGTTTCGTCGACTGGTTTTCAGACTCCTCTGTCGTTCTTGCCAGAATTAAAATGCGATGAGCATATCTTCAAAGGAGAAATTTGGAAATGGAAATAATGTAAAACGAGAGGAAATACATTTCCATTACTGCTTGTTAAATGAATCTAGATCAAATACGGGAATAATCTAATAGAACTTACTTTCCTGCTCCTCTTAAAACTGGCATCTTTCAATAAATTTTGTTAATCTTTCCTCTGCTGTATTTCACCTCTGCGAGCTGTTGAATTCGGTTAATGCAGAAAACGCTGCACAGATAGGTAAAATACTTTGCTGCCTGTAAATTTTCATTCGAACTCGACTGCACGGTATTTGACAGTGTTCAGACCATTAGTGATTTATTTCTGCTTCCAAACTGTTCCGAATGGAGGTAGCTATTGGTTGTCGAATGAGATACTCGGACGTCCTTAGGCATCAGTAGGTTTTTCGTCTTAGATGGGTCAAGACAGTTCCCTGCATGTGCTTAGCTGTTCAGATTATAACAATTTGAACGTAGTTAAGAAGGCGATGGAAATATTTTAAGGCGAAGCTCGTGTTCCGTGGTTATCGCTATATTTCCAACCCCAAGAAAAGATAGCGTTAGTTACATGCTGATAATTGTTAGTGGTTTTTTTTTTTCTTCAGAGGCAGCAAAGTTCTGAAGTTAGAGTATCAGCGTTGAAAGGCGAAAATATTTGAAGTCCGTATGTCATAAGGGTTTCCTGTAGCTTCTTCAGTGTCGAACAGATTAAACCAATGCTTGAGTTTTAACGTAGATCGCTCAGTCTTGCCTGTACAACTCCGAACATTATGGCCAGTACCCATCGCGAGGTTGAAAGTCGCCCAGTGGTGTTGGAGGAACGTTATACGGTAAGGAACGCGCCAAAATAACCGGTATAGGCATGTAAGTAAGTTCATTTTAACGTGGTGTTATAGTCGGCGCACGAGCGATGTGACACAGCATTTCCGAGGTAGCGATGAAGTGGGGATTTTCCCGTACGACCATTTCAGGAATCCGGTAACACGTCAAATCTCAGACGTCGCTGCGATCAGAAAAAGATCCTGCAAGAAGGGGACCAGCGACGACTGAAGAGACTCTTTCTACGCGACGGAAGCGCAAACTTTCCGGAAATTGCTGCAGATTTCAATGCTGGGGCAAAAGGAGTCAGCGTGCGAACTATTCAACGAAACATAGATATGGGCTTTCGGAACCGAAGGAACACTCGTGTACCCTTGATGAATGCAGAAGACAAAGCTTTACACCTCGCTTGTGCCCTTCAACACACACTGGTCTGTTGATTTGAAAAGTGTTGCCTCCTCGGACGACTCTTTCAAATTGTATCGAGCTGCTGGGGTGCGGCAGACACGACCTCATGAGTCCATGGACCGTGCATGTCAGCAGGGGAGTGTTAAAGCTGAAGGCTCTGTAATGGTGTGGGGCGTGTGCGGTTGGAGTGATATGGGACCCCTGATACGTCTAGATAAAACTTCCCGTGTGTATCCTGTCTGATCACCTGCATCCATTCATGCCCATTATGCATTCCGACGGACTTGGGCAATTCCAACAGGACAATGTGACACCCCACAGGTACAGAATTGCTAGGGAGTGAATCCAATTCCCAGTTTCACACGTCCACTGGGCACCAGCCTACCCAGACATGAACAGTGAGCATATCTGGGATGCCTTGCAGCGTGCTGTTGAGAAGAGATCTCCATACCCTGGTACTCTTCCGGATTTATGGACAGCCCTCCAGCATTCAACGTATCAATTCCCTCCAGCACTACTTCAGACAGTAGTCCATGCCACGTGGTGTTACGGTACTTCTGCGTCCTCCCGGGGGCCTACACAGTATTAAGGGGAGCCGGAACGGTGAAAATGACAAAATTAACGTTTTTTGGTTTCTTTCATTATAAAATTAGTTTTTTGAAGTGAATTCTAAGTGCGGTTTTTATTGCTGCAAAGTTGACGCGCCGCGTAAACGGTTGTAGCGACTTGGTGTGTCACCTCTAACGGCGCCGCTCGCTTGCTGCAAGCAGGGCATCTTTGCGGAATTAGTGTTTTGTTTTCCAACGTTGTATGGCTTTATTTCTGTGACAAGTGACTATTCGTATCGGTAAACATAAACGCTATACCGTGTGTTTTGACTCGTGGAGTTTGCTTTGTGTTTAGCTGGTCAATTTTGCTTATTTGACGAATTTGCTCGTACCTGTTTTACGTATTTGGTTTGTGGATATCAGTATGTCCCGTTTCAGCAATCGAGTGTTTAAGAAAAGGCACAGTGACTGGAAGAAGAAATCAGTTTTGTTGTTACGAAGGGAGATGCTGCTCAGACTGCTTCACAAACTACTCCAAATGAATGTGATAGAACTTCTTTCAGCAAGAAACTGTGACAGCAAAAAAAAATTTGAACACAGTGAAGGTGATAGTAATGATGTGAATGAAATAATTAACATTTCCTTTCTCTCCAATATTTTGAAACATAACATATTAAGCGAAGTTTGCAAAGAAAGAGGACTGGAATTGTAAATAACTTCACACATTGGTTTGCATGTAAAATGTTATTGAAGTGTAACAAATGTGCTGCAGAAGTTTTTTCTAATTGTAACAGTATTCCTTGTAGTGGTAATACGGGAAAGAAAGCGTATGTTATAAACGTTGGGCTGGTGTATGCCTTGCATTTGCAAGGGCAGTGCTGCAGGAACCATGTAATGTGGAATTATGAACTTGCCAAAACTACCAACCAAGTTTGAATTTTGTAGTGAATTGGTGGATCTTCTGCAGATGATGTTGTTCAAGCAACAATGAAGAAAGAATCTGTGGCACCTAATGGGAATTGTAGAGATTTAACTGTTGCTTTAGATGGATCATGGCAATGTAGAGGTCATAAATCTCTAAATGGAGTTGACAGCTACCAGTGGAGACAGTTGCAAAGTAATTGATATTGCTATTCTCTCAAAACATTGTAGATGTAAGGGCAATACCAAGGACGAACATAGTGAAAGTTTGAGAAGCAAATTTTCACGGCATGAGTGGAGTGATGGAAGTAGAGGGAGTGAAAGCAATTTTTTCCAGATCACAGGAGTGGTATAATGTAAGATACACTATCTAGGAGATGGTGATTCTAAGGCATGTAAAGCTGTAGAGGAACTCAAACCTTATGGCAATGAAATTCACATTAAAAAAGAGGTGCGTAGACATCCGGAGAAGTGTGTGGGGGCTCGCTTCTGCAAACTAAAGCAGACATTAGGATCCCAGAAACTTTGTGATGGTAACACCCTTGGAGGAAGAGGAAGATTGACAGATGAAGCAGTTGATAGATTGCAGAGGTATTATGGGTGTGCAATTAGGCAAAATACAAGGAGCATTGAGCATACGAGGAGAGCAATACAGACATTACTTTTTTCATACTGCATCAACAAATGAGCACCCATAACATGCACTGTGCCCCACATGTCATGACTCATATTGTAAGTACCAATCAGGAAAGGAATATGCCCATAAAAAGTTTGCCAAATGCTTTAATTGTTGTAATTAAGCCCATATTCAGAGATTTATCACAGCCAAGTTTATTGGAAAAGTGTTTACATGGGAAAACACAAAATCCAAATGAAAGTGTAAATAATTTAATTTGCATTAGGATTCCAAAAGTGTGTTTGTTCAGATAAAACATTGCATTTTGGAGTGTATGATAGTGGCAACATAAAACGAAGGAAACATTATCAAATGTGATGTGCTGAAATGTGTAGGTTTGCAACCAGGTCACACCATTTCCACAATGGGCCTAATTGATGAAGAAAAACTAAGAGGTGCCAGAAGAAGAGACAAAAGCCTGCAACATGCAGCAAAAGGGAAGAAAAGACCAGTGAAAACCAAACTTAACACTGGAAAAAGAGGATGCTGATAATCCATCGTATGGGGGCAGGAATGTATTAAACTTTGGAAGCCATTTCCCGTAACTAAAATTTTCATCCTCAATGTTAGCGAGTGGTTGCTCCCAAGACTTCGTTGAATGATGGGAAAAGAGTTGACCGATGAAACTGCACTTGAAGATTGATTTGTAAACTGACTGCCAATGTAGTGAGTATTCGGAAGTTTACACATCGTAGACTGTGACAGAAAATATTCATGGACAGACAATAGGTTTGGCTGCTACTGTAATGGGCAAACACACATTAATTGGAAGTTTTCTAAAAGGCATCCATTGCAATAAGTTGAATTAATAGAGAAAATGCGTTTTGAGGCATTATGTGGCAACTGTTTGTTAAAATTAGATCCTTATTGGAATTATTCTTACCTTGTTGTTACATGACAGTAACGTATGACTGCAGACTAGCTCTTTCCAAATTTCGACCAAAGTCTGTGGGACATGTAACTAATTTTAATTTCACATTTTTATTGCTACAGCGAAAGAGGAATATAGGCGCTTCATATTGAACCTTAGGACTTTGGTAGAAAATGCAGTACATATCTAGTAACTCTTCGGTAATCAATGAACGCCAACCACCTCTATGATTCACCGTTGCTTCACTGATTTAAGTTAAAGGTCTTGACGTAGTCTCTAACACATGATGGCGAGTAAAGTGAAACATAAGACAAAGAAATTAAGAACACACAAGAATTGAGAATTGATAACTTGAAAGAAATAGATGCTTACTGGTTGGTTAAATATAGTAAACATTGACAAGTTTGGAAATATTTGTAAGCTTAAATTAACTAGCATTTAAAGACTGGAATTGGTGAGTCACTACTGCTGGAGGCTTCTGAAATCACAGGTGAGAAACAAAATTGCAGGTAGCCATATGAAAAACAACGTAAGGTTTCTGACAGTAGGTACAGAAAAGAAGTCCGCCCAGAAACATTTGAGAAGGCGGATTTATTTTGACTGTTGAAAGATGATGAAGATAAAAAATCTTGTTGCGTAAAGTGAGAGAGAACTGTAAAGTGCGTAGAACTGATAGTACGAGGGAAGAGTCATTGACAGAAACGCTACTGTATATCTTCTAGCGGCGGTAGCTGAGCTGTAGAGAAGTAGAGCTTAATCGGGAAACAGTAGCTAACATGCAAAGGAAGGTGGGCGATCATTGTATTCATAATGTACATTGTTTCTAACGTACGTGATACAAAACAACTGAAGTAGTACATTAGACTACGATCCAAGTTTCATTGAACGAGACTCTCGTTCATGCTTATCACTTACTGCCTCTAAATGGACCAAGTTTCACAGGACAGGATCTACGGACGCCTTGAATCACGGTAGATGCAGCCTCAGCGACGTCGAATTACCACATAATTTGAATGCCGATGTTAGCAATGTTGCTTGTTGCAGAGAGGACCATTTTTTAACACTAGTATGGAGACTGGACCGTGGAAGGCGGACTTGAGATTTTCGCTGACAAATCCCGATTCGGTAATGAAAACTGTCGTTTTACGTTCGTCTGGAAGAAGATCGAAACCGATACCATTGGAGACGTTGTGGATAGACGTTCTGATTGTGGGTTTTTGAGATGAAAATTTCTGTTAACGTTTGTATGGAGCACAGAACTGTATGCAAGTGAATCATAAACGGTGCGAAACATCTGAGATACGGTGTCACAAGAGAATAATGAAAACTGCCCTGTTAATAAATTAGGTCATGTGTATAGAGCTGGTAGGGAAAGAAATGTGTGAAAAACCCTGATAAGAGGAGGGGACATTTTAAGACAAAAGGTCGATTACCGTAGTACTAACAGCTATAGAAGGCAAACGCGGTAAGACAGATTGGAATGTAGCCAAGAAGTAGTAAAGGATGTTAAGTGTAAATGGTATTGAGATGGAGAGGTTGAGAAGAGTGGAAGTCATCGCAGGCACCCCAAAGCAGTCAAGAGACCGATGTCACCACTGAAGAGTCTTGGCTGGAAGCTCTCTTGGTGGAATTAGCGTACGGAACCTGATACTTCCGTCAGTGCTCGGAGGAAATGCAATCACGTGTGTGCCTTCTCCAAAGTGCATTTGGTGCATTTAAAACGTCTGTGGGTAATGGCGCACAATGGGTAGACTATTTTGACACCGGACAAACTAATTCCGTAATTTTATGTTCCTCAGAAGGTACAAATCTGGGGTCTTGGTACAAATTTAAATCCCCACGCCAAAGTACCTTAGCTCACTGCTAGAGGAACCAAAACTACAGGTTCTATATTTTCCGTGCGGATTTAACAGGACTCTGCATGTGCCTACAAACAAGTAAGAGATTGACCAGAAGTTATTTTTTGAGATGCTTCTTGACTACACTTCGTACATCCTCTTGGAGCTACTCTGGTATTTATTTGTAGTTACGTAACCTCTACCAAGACTGAAATGGGCAAACGCCTGTCCGGCATATGCTGGGGAAGATGTTTGTCGTTATCACGTGAAGACACAATTTCTGCTGAGTTTTTCTTTTACATAGGAGCTGGGGTTGACTGTTACTCCCTTTTAACGCTTCTGATGTAGACGAGCTTGATTTCTAACGGTATTCCTTTCTCACACAATACTTGAGCACTTTGTACAGATCATTTCTGACTACTGGAAACCAATGTAGTGACAGATTTTGAAATTTTTAAGCTCGGTGGCTCAATGTTAGTATCAGACTACAAATCCAAAGAGCTCTGGTTCGATCCGCGGTCAATCCTGATTGTCACCACTTTTTGCACCTCTGACAATGTTTCTTGTGAAAAATGCCGAGTTTCACCGTGATTTAACTGTGTCCTTTCTAACTGGCTGTCAGTTCAAAGGTCGGACGAAGGCAAGGCATACCTTCAATAGGACCATTGCTAGTGAAGCACTGTGATGTTCAAAACAATCTTCGGATTTACGACTGCTTTACTTAAACCTTTGGTATAATAAACAGCTCATCTACCCATAAGGTTGGGGTGAACACTAGTGTTTCACTAGGCATGGTTGAATTGGCATTTGTATGCCGTCTCCTTCCAATCCTTGAACTGATTTACGAACCCAGTTATAGGCAGGCGTAAGGTGGACTCGCTTGAAGCAAGGTGCAAAGCCCTATTTTTCTCCTTGACAAACATTACCACATATGAAGTTATCATTGACGGATAAAAACCCTAAGACTGACCAAGCGCAAACCAGGTACTTTCAGATGCTTAGTCTGAAATACTACCACTGAGCCACCTAGGCATACTGAACTCGCAAGTGTCTTCAGGAAGGTCGTGAAGGTATTCGACGAATAGTTACAGGTTCCCAAATTCATTGTTAGTTTATGCACGAACTTTATCGGAAGCTGAGCGAATGAATGGCTGGGGCAGGGCAGTGCGGCGACCCCGCGGCGGTTACGGTACAAGCTCGTGCCGCGCTCCGTCCTTGGGCGGCGGCCGAGCTCCATTCTGATTGGCGGAGGCGGTCGGCGCGAGGTCGGCGCTCAAGGTCGTGCCAAGGCCACCCCGCCAGCGCGCTGCCATCCCCATGGCAAGCACGTCGCAGGGAACATTCCATCCAGGTCTGGCCGAGGATTGTTCCCGGCAGGTGCTGTGGCGACAGATACTTCCGTCTGATTAGATCGCTCATTTGGTATAGACCCAACACAATACCGGCAACGTATCTTTCAGTGGATCGATGGGGTCTTCAAAACGTGAAGTTTGTAGCTAGTAGAGCAAGAGATCGAGCTGTTAGAGTAGGTTCAATGCGCCAGCTTCGCAAGTCTGTCGAGGTCAGTCACGGTGCGCAGTTTTCTGTACCCCAGTCCGTAAATTCGAACGTGGTTTTTGGTCACAAAACAAACCAGTTGGACTAATAATCAATTTGCACTATTTTGCGTTCTTTTATCATTCCACTGAAATATCACACATGTATCAAAAGGAACATCACATTCTGAAGTGAGATTTAACTAACAGTGCAATAGCGGCAGTCGAAATCCTTCAAATCAATTCCTGATATTCAGTGATGCTGTGAAAGTCTTTTACTGAAGAGAGTACGCTTGTGTGCTAAATTTTTCGTGTCTTTTCTTGTCCTAACGAAAGGTGGACAAGCCTATTAAGAGGGTAGTCGAAAAGTTTCTAGTCAGATAGTTCCTTACTTCCATGGTGACTCTGTGTGGGTATAAGTCAAATTTCGCGGCTCCAGTTTCGTTAGTTTTGCTGCTAGGATGCGTTGTATACTGTAGTGTAAGCAAAATGGCAAATATCGAGAGAATCAAGAGCCGTGCTTGCATTCGTAGAGAAGTGCGATATTTTGTGTGCTGTACCACATTCGCGCATAACGGGCCACCACTTCTGCAAGTCCCATTGACGCTCAGGTGAGGACCACCACAGCATAATACCAACGCAATCGACCTGAGGTACATGTCCCGAGTAGCATTTCGCCTGGATGACAGTGGGTTGTTAATCAGTTGAAATCTATTTGCAAAAGTAAATAAAGAAAAGGATGATTTTGCGACTGGTTGCTTATTTGGTAATTTTATGGTTCACGGTCGCTGCACAACGTGGGAGCCACATGGAGCCCACCATCCAGAGTGTTATCTGGCTAAGACCGTCGCTCTGAAATTACAAGACACCTGATTAACCGGGCCAGGCGGCACATTTCCATTGATCAATGATCCAATCTTGATGCTGTGCACACCGTAGCTGTAATTTACGTCGGTGGGTCAACATGGGAACACGTAAGATATTCTTCGACGGAGCCCCGTGTCCAGTAATGTGTGCTGAGTGGTGTGCTTCAGAACACTTAAGTCTGCGCCAGCGCTGTGTTTTGTTCTCAGATCAGTCACAGATGGCCGCCTCTCGTTATTTACAGAGCGCCCAAGTCTCAGACTTCTAAGTTCTGTGACGAGCGTGGACGTCCAACTACCTTGTCGCGTACCCATGGTTTTACGGTCTCAACAATTTTCCGTGCTCAACAGTAGAACGCGGACAACCGACCAGGTTCAAAGTTTGAGATAAAATTTCCCACGCGGCGGGCTATAATCTGTCGTGTAAGTCGCTTACGTCAGTGGCTTTCCTCATGTATGGTTGACATCGTCGCTAGAATGATTTCCCATTCGTCTCTGCTCCGCTTACGTACTAGTCGTCCGTGCCCGCATCGCACTAGGCGCAGTTCAGTCTGGCGGTGAGTGGAGGTAACAGTGTTTTCGCTTATTCGTGTCCCTCATATCCTTACTCTGATAAGCTGGTTACATACGGTGCAACCAAATGTAATACATGAGCGTGTGAAACCAGTCCCATTACTGTTTTGTTTTAGAATTATCCTTATGTACTAATTTACTATAAGTAAAAATATGCCTTCGAATAACAGTGAAGCTAAGAAACCCGTGATCTGCATGAATACTCAAATCACATCTGATTTATTCAGCAGTAAGCGTTACTTCTTGCTATTACACTACTGGACATTAAAATTGCTACACCAAGAATAAATGCAGATGATAAACGGGTACTCATTGGACAAATATATTATACTAGAACTGTCATGAGATTACATTTTCACGCAATTTGGGTGCATAGATCCTGAGAAATCGGTACCCAGAACAACCACATCGGGCCATAACGGCCTTGATACGCCTGGGCATTGAGTCAAACAGAGCTTGGATGGCGTGTACAGGTACAGCTGCCCGTGCAGCTTCAACAAGATACCACAGATCATCAAGAGTAGTGACTGGCGTATTGTGACGAGCCAGTTGCTCGGCCACCATTGGCCAGATGTTTCCAGTTCGTGAGAGATCTGGAGAATGTGCTGGCCAGGGCAGCGGTCGAACATTTTCTGTATGCAGAAAGCACCTGCAACACGCGGTCGTGCATTATCCTGCTGAAATGTAGGGTTTCGCAGGGACCGAATGAAGGGTAGAGCCACGGGTCATAACACATCTAAAATGTAACGTCCACTGTTCAAAGTGCGAACAAGGGGTGACAGAGACATGTAACCAATGGCACCCCATACCATCACGCCGGGTGATACGCCAGTATGGCGATGACGAATACACGCTTCCAATGTGCGTTTACCGCGATGTCGCCAAAAACGGATTCGACCATCATGATGCTGTAAACAGAACCCGGATTCATCCGAAAAAATGTTTTGCCATTCGTGCATCCAGGTTCGTCGTTGAGTACATCATCGCAGGCGCTCCTGTCTGTGATGCAGCGTCAAGGGTAACCGCAGCCATGGTCTCGGAGCTTGATAGTCCATGCTGCTGCAAACGTCCTCGAACTGTTCGTGCAGATGGTTGTTTGGCAAACGTCCCCATGTGTTGACTCAGGGATGGAGACGTGGCTGCACGATCCGTTACAGCCATGCCGATAAGATGCCTGTCACCTCTACTGCTAGTGATACGAGGCCGTTGGGATCCAGCACGGCGTTCCGTATTACCCTCCTGAACCCACCGATTCCATATTCTAACAGCCACTGGATCTCAACGCGAGCAGCAATGTCGCGATACGATAAACCGCAATCGTGATAGCCTAAAATCCGACCTTTATCAAAGTCGGAAACGTGATGGTATGCGTTTCTCCTACTTACACGAGGCATCACAACGACGTTTCACCAGGCAACGCCGGTCAACTGCTGTTTGTGTATGAGACATCGATTGGAAACTTTCCTCATTTCAGCACGTTGTAGGTGTCGCCACCGGCGCCAACCTTGTGTGAATGCTCTGAAAAGGTAATGAATTGCATATCACAGCATCTTCCCCTGTTGTTCGCGTCTGTAGCGCGTCATCGTCGTGGTGTAGTGATTTTAATGGCCAGTAGTGTATTAACCCTTTCATGACAGAATAAAAATTTCGCAAATTACTATAAAAATTATTGTAAAAATTTTTATGATTTAGGAATTAAGACTAAAGCCTTGTTTCTAAATTTCTATTCTTACTGTTCTATAATTAAGTAGGACGTGCACGTCGCACTGGACTCGGAAAGGAATAAATGGGTCCCTAAGTCTATTCCTCCTTGAATCCAGCGAGTCGTATGTCCCATTTAAAATAGTTTTTTACCAGGTATTAGGATCTGTAAAGAGAATAAAGTAAATAACATTACGTCAAACAATTCAGAGGTGCACTAAACTCTCGCTAATACGGCCCTCTGTCGTCCGATCTCTTAGTAATCCGGCACACTTCGAGCTTCTAGTCGTTCAACCTGAAATGACGCCTACAGTAATGAAATTTCGTCAGAAACAATGGTGTTAATTATAATGGTCAATATTCCCGTACGCTTTGAAATTTGAGTTTCCTGACGGATGATTATCGTGACTTCTGAAGGGAAACGCGTAATGCTAGATCTCAAGCAGAAACTCGAAATTAGATATAAACTGAAGTTCTTCGCAGAAAATCATTGTTGCTGGCAACGGTGTTGGACGAGCAACTATTTGTGACCAAACTTCAGCAGAAAAGAGGTAACCATAACTAAATAGGAAAGTTAAATGAAACTGATGAAGAGGACATAGGAGGGGAGAACATGATATCTCAGACCGCTGGTGCTGAAGGTGGAGACTTCTTCCTGGAGTACATTATGCAACAATCAGAAACATGGCAGGACCTATGAAAAGCTTGTAAAGCCGTTGTGTGATGAAGCATACCACCGTCGCGTATCATTATTGGTGACAAAACTTTGGGACATGTTTAATAATGAATGTTGAATGATGCTAAAATGCATGTACTCTAAAAGACTTAATTTTCTGCAAAAATGAATGTATCTTTCGGTTTGATAAAGTACAATCCCTTTGTGTTTGTACTACATTTTACTCTCTCAATAATCCGGTACAGGTATGTGCGAGGAATGTCCGGTTTAGCAAGAGTCTAGCCTAATAACCCAGTTAAAGTTTCCTCAACTGCTCACCACCAAAAGGTAGAAGATTCGTCACAAGAAAAAAAATTGAGACGGTACGTCAGCTTGCTGCAATGGGAGCTGTAGACTGGTTTGACTAGAGGAGGTAAAGATATACTTGTGACAGTAGGCCACTCAAATAGTCGCATCGTCTTATTTCCTTCTGTAAATAGCAATAGTAAACAGATTCATCATTTGGCGGTGTAACAGTGCAGAAAAGTCACTTAAAATCACCTGTCGACACAGCATATCCCATTTTCGTCCCTCATACCTTGCGGCCGCCGCTTCCAACATAGCTCTGCGTTGCACATTAACAGTATTTGTGGCGTTACCCACCGTGTTTGTCTCTCACCTGTAACCGAGCTTATGTAAGATAAGAGAATACAAAGAGAAAGGGAAGGCAAGCATTCGTCACAAAAGAAACAGAGTTTGTGGTGTGTTCCGTTTCATATAAAAGAATGATAAAATAACATTAAAGGATCGAACAAAACATATGAATGTGAAAATTGAAACACAAATATGAAATACAGGCACATACACTTTACTACACACAAGGCACAACCACTAATTGAATTTGTTTTACCGACACAAGTGCACAAATCTGTATTTTTCCAGCAAACACTGTAAAAAAGACAAACACCTTTACTGAGCTGCTTATTGCAGACAGGAAAAGTTACACATCCCGCTAAAGCATAAGTCACACAATGCATAACTGAAACAATTACGCGATATTTTGCACGTCAGGCGTCAAACAATGAGCCTGTTGGCTACAAACAGTTGACACAGCGTTGAATACGCTATATCGCAGCACCAAACAGATGTGAGACTTCCATATCCTTGTGAACTCAGTGAAATGTTTTTGTATACGGGGGGAATTGTCATAAATATTTTATTGATGAACCTTTCTACAAAATTACTTAAGTCACCTTCAAAATACTCTCCATTACATGCGATGCGTCAAGTGTCTTTTCCTACGTTTTGAAGTATGTTTGGAACTCTTCAAGTTTGATATTGTCCAGTGCCCTTTGCGAAGCTGTTTTTACCGCCTCCACATCGTCATAACGCTCCCATTTAGCGTTTTTTTCATTCGTGGAAATAGGAAAAAGTCTCACGGGGCTAGGTCCGGCGAATACGGAGCGTGGGGAGCGATAGACCACCTCTGTGATGCCAAATATTGGGCCACTCTTAAGGCCGTGTGTGCTGGAGCGTTGTCGTGATGCAGAAACCAGTCACCAGATCGCCAAAGTTCCGGGCGTTTCCTCCTCACATCCTCTCGCAGACGCCTTAAAACATCCAAGTGCTGGTCAAGTCTGGCCAGGGGGTACGAATTCACGATGCACAATTCCACGAACATCAAAAAAGACAATGATCGTCTTCATATTTGACCACATGCCTTGCTTTTTTTGGTCTGGGAGAGTTGAGTCCTCCACTGGCTTGACGCTTGCTTGGTTTCTGGGTCATACCCGTAACACCAACTCTCATCCCCTGTAATGATTTTGTTCAAGAAGTTTGGATCACGTGCAATCTCCGTTTTCAAGTCTTGACACACATTCATGCCGATGGTTTTTTGCTACTGTGTGAGAAGGCGCGGAACAAATTTAGCAGCAACACGTCTCATGTGCAAATCCTCACTCAAAATCCGCTGGCACGAGCTCCAACTGATTCCTGTCTCTGCTGAAATTTGGTCGATCGTTTGGCGACGATCCTAGTTGATCTTTTGGCGGACCTTTTCAATGTTCTCCTCATTTCGCGATGTTGAAGGGCGTCCAGAACGAGCATGGTCTTCAACACACATCTCACCACGTGTAAAGGGCCCAAAGCACTCGAAAACCTGTGTGCGGCTCGTAGCGTCCTCCTGGAAAGCTTCCTGAAGCATTTGGTGTCTCCGTTGCAGTTTTTTTTTAAACAGGAAACAAAATTTCGCACACACTTTGTTCTTTTAAAGTTGCCAAAACGAATTCGCAGAGGTAACCCGCCAACAGCCAGAGAAACACAATACTACACTTGCTCGTTCAGCTCTACACGCCGTCTGCACAGCTGTTTCATGAAGGTCTCTACAAACACCATCTAGCGTGAGAACCCTGCACTACGTCTAAGAGTGGCAGCGCCCTCAGAGTCGGGTTTCTTTTGGGACCCCCTCGTATGGTACATGTATGCCACGAACGGGCGGCTTTGCGACTTCATATCCACTCCCTTTTTGCTCAATCGTGGGGGCTAACCCCCCATCTCCTGGGTTTAATAAATGACTCAGATACTCCCACCATGTGGCGTTCTTCTCTCTGCCTCTCCCGGCGGGAGTCTACCATACTCTGCAGTCGTATTGGCCATATTCGACTGACCCATGGGTTTCTACTCCAGTGACACACTACCCCTTTGTAGTTGCGTGGATCCGCTCACGGTGATCCATATTTTCCTGGACACCCCCTCCCCCCCTTCCTCCTTGGCCCTTCGCACTAAATATGCCCTCCCACCTTCCTTGTCTCTGGTGTTGGGTGACGACCCTCGCATAGTTAAGTCTGTCCTCGATTTCCTTAGCCGTGCGGTCTCGGGCGCATTGGCACGGTTTGAGCGGCTTCCCCCGTCGGAGGTTAGAGTCCTCCCTAGGGCATGGGTGTGTGTGTGTTGCCCTTAGCATAGGGTAGTTTAAGTTAGTGTGTAAGCCTAGAGACCGATGACCTTCGTAAAAGTGGTTTGTACTCTAAAGTCCGTGAATTTTCCAGTGGGAGGTGGGAATGTCTCAGGTAACATAGGCGTTCGTTATGGGTGCCTTGACCTTGCCTCCATTTTGGACAGCTTCTCCTTCCCTTTTCCCTGCATTCTGTATGGTCTGTTGTGCTGTCTTTCCCCTTGTCTTCTTCCCCTCATGGTGTCCCCTTTTTATCACGATTATGGTATGGTATGATGTGGTTGTCGGGATGTCGGTGGCGGTGCTGGTGCACCACCAGGTGTAGCGTTTATGCGGTACACCTGCTCTCTCCGTTCCCTCCCCCCCCCCTCTTTTTTGCCCTCTTCCTGCTGCCCTGACATCCCTTTTCCCTCTTTGCACGTTATCCGTTTCTCTGGACTGGACTGGACTGGACTGGACTGGACTGGACTGTGCTGTGCTGTTTGTGTCGTTCCTTCCTTGATTTCTGCCATCCTAGGTCACGGGATCGATGACATAGCTGTTTGGCCCCCTTCCCAAAATAAATCAACCAACCAACCAAGCTAGATCCGAGGGCCAAGTGTCTCCTTGTGGCCACCTAATTGCCCTATACTAGAACCAGCTGTATTGAATCTGTTACACAGTGAGGCGCCAAAGAAACTGGTATAGCCATGTGTGTTCAGATACATATGTAAACAGGCAGAATACGGCGCTCCTGTCGGCAACAACTGTACAAGACAGTGTGTCTCTGGCGCAGTTGTTAGATCGGTTACTGCTGCTACAATGACAGATTATCAAGATTTGAGTTTGAACGTGGTGTTATGCTCGGCGCACGAGCTATGAGACATACCGTCTCCGAGGCAGCGATGAAGTGCGGATTTTCCAGTACGACCATTTCACCAGTTTATCGTGAATGTCAGGAATATGGCAAATCACCAAATCTGCGACATCGCTGCGGCCGGAAAAAATCCTGCAAGAACGGAGCCAACGACGACTGAAAAGCATCGTTCAACGTGAGAGAAGTGCAACCTTTCCGCAAATTGCTGCTGATTTCAGTGCTAGGCTATCAAGTGTCAGCGTGCAAACCATTCAACGAAACATCGGCATGGGCTTTCCGAGCCGAAGGTCCATCGTGTACCCTTGATGACTGCACGACAGTTTTACACCTCGCCTGGGCCTGTCAACACTGAGATTGGACTGTTGACTGGATACATGTTGCCTGGTCGGACGAATCTCATTTCAAATTGTATCGAGCGGCTGGACGTGTACGGGTATGGAAACAGCCTCATAAATTCCTGAATTCTGCATGTCAGCAGGGGACTGTTCAATCTGGTGGAGGCTCTGTAATGGTGTGCTGAGTGTGCAGTTGGGATAATATGGGACTCCTGATACGTCTAGATAAGACCCTGACAGTTGACACGTGCATAAGCATCCTGTGTGATCACCTGCATCCATTCATGTCCACTATGCATTCCGACGAACTTGGGCAATTCCAGCAGTACAATGTGACACACGCACACGCACAGAGTGGCTCCAGGAAAACTCTTTTGAGTTTAAAAACTTCCGCTGGCCGTCAAACTCCCCAGGCATGAACATTATTGAGCATATCTGGGATGCCTTGCAACTTGTTGTTCGGAAGAGATCTCCACCCCCTCGTACTCTTGCGGATTTTTGGACAGTGCTGCAGGATTCATGGTGTAAGTTTCCTCCAGTACTACTTGAGACGTAACTAGTCCATGCCACGTCGTGTTGCGCACTTCCGCGCGCTCACGAGAGCCCTAAACGATGTTAAACACGTGTACCAGTTTCTTTGGCTCTTCAGTTCATATGTGATACCAAAATGCATGAAACTCGCATGCCATTTACTCATTACGAGAAAAAGTTAGAAAAGGCATGAGCGTACTGGCTCAAGAGATTAAACGTAAATTAGATTGGTCCACGTACATCGTCAAAAGAAGTGCTGGGAAGAAATGTCTACGGGCAACAGAAATGCTGCCGCTCTCGTTTTGAGTCTAGAACAACTCAATGAGGGCCACCGACGTTACATTTTCGATCTGTAGATGTGCTACGCCAAAGTGGTTTGATTACTGGTTTTGGAGGAATGTCGAGACTTCAGCCACTAGTCATAGGTTAAAATAGCGCAGGGCACCATGCATCTCTCCATTCCCCCCCCCCCCCCCTCCCACGACTGATAGTGGTCAACCCCCAGCACACATTCTGTACCCATTTCATTTCTCTAAACTTTCAGGATTTCGCTAATTCCTTATTTTTATACTTTGCAACCACGATTGCTAACAGTTTACTGCACAGGTCTGAGTACTGACGGTGATAATTGCCTGGATTCCAAACTACCACATGTTTTTCTCATACTGCACCGCACTAAATATGTTGTGCAAGATCTGCACTGTTCGTGCGGTTCTTTCGTTAATTACTATTTTATGCACGTTTCTAGTATTAAACAGGCGTATGACTATTTTCAGTTAACTTCAGGCTCCATAAAACTATTAACCATCTAGATTGCTGGAAAAGTGTAAAAAAGTCTTTTCGTGTTTTGAGAACCTTAGAGGCATCGCGAACACAGCCAGTAGTGATCTCATGACATTTACAGTGAAATTTATTGAGAGACGTTCCGAAACAAGATTGCTGTTTTAAACCTGGAAGATCGAAGGCGGTGTTTAAGGTGATTTTTTGCAAAACAGGGACGTAGAAACTTAAAACTATCATCTTAGAAAAAATTTGTTCGAAGTTTATTAATCATAATTGATTAGACCTACCAAGAGCAACCAGGTGAATTACCTACAATTTAGTTCGGAATTAAGCATACTAAGAAATACTTTGCAACTGGATTCCATCGGACGAAAGAAGCTCCCTGACTGGTAGTAAGGTTGTTGTTAATATTTAACTGCTAAATGCAAATGGCTGCCGTAACACAAACCCATAACTATCTACACCTTGAAAAGGACTTCACCGTCGATGTCCAATAGAATTCTACAAATCTTGCCCACGTAGACTGAGAGCTCAGCTGTTGTTCCTGGAGAGTGCATGGAAAGATGGAAGTTCAACAAAGATTTCCATCTTAACGGACACTGTAACAGCGGGTTCTCTGGATTTAGCATAGCAATAATTTGTATTTTATACTGGACTGGCATTTGTTCCGATCTTAGAATGTCACCGTAGAAACATTTAAGCCTGTTTCAAGGTTGTTTTCCCAGATGTATAAATTCACGAAATACGTCATCCAGCCCGGCTGACTGTCTCGTTATCGGTGGATCTATTGCCTTGTTGATTTCTTTCTTAGTAAAGGGTGAAAATAAAATAGTATTTCCAGCGAGGATACTATCTGTGTTACATTTTATACCTAACAATTTTCGTACATTCTTGATCGAATGGAACTTTCTCTAAATGTCGTTTAATAAGGTATGCTGTTTGTGATGGGTGTATTTTTGGTTTGTTGTCGTATGGGGAAGTTGGGTCCAAGGCTTCTCATTAAGGCCTAGATTTTTTTCTGCTCAAATCTTTGATTAGCAAGAAACTAATAAGCATAAGCATTACCTAAAATACTCTGGACTCACAAGTGGACAAAAACTAAACGGCAGAGAAAACGTGAAGTTGGGAGGAACACACTTGATGCAAGCAGATGAACTATAAATAGCTGCACAGGCCCTACCGTACGCGACTGTTGACCATAACGCACTCATCAGACGTAGTGGTAGACCCACCAAATGGACTTCGTGACTGGAACGTTTAAATCGACGCACACTGGATCCATGACCTTGCAGACGTAATTCGAATAGGCGGGAAGCGACACAAGACCACTGTCAGTGAATAGAAGAATGTCCTGTTCCCGTACTCCCTAGATTCTTTTCAATTCACAATGTACTGCATAAAACTCTCAGAATCCCTTAGAGCTCTGCAGCGTCATTCCTTTCCTCTAGAGGATCCAGGAAAAGATGTAAGTCCAACAATGGTATGCATAGTTACTGCTACGAAGACTACAATATAAGAGGCATCGTCCGAACTACTACTACACACGACTCGGTGCTGCCTAAACATTATGGACACAGACCACGACAGAAGTAGGAATACTCTCCACAAATGGGTGCATCGTCAGTAGTCCTAGATGTGACTGGAGCAGCAGAGCACGTCGTCCAACAGCGCAGTAAGAGAAGATAATCTGGGAAGTAGGGACGCCCTGGAAGCTACATCTGAAGCTGTTAAATGGATAGCTAATGCTAGTATATTTATGTGAATGTGGAATGCTGTCAGTTCTTTAAAGTGTGTAATTTAGAACTCATAGAGCCTAGTTTTCACACCGCAAGTAATTTTGCAATGGATTTTGTTTAAATCTGCATTCTAGGTGGACTGCAATGTGTATTTTGAAATGTCCTGTCACAAGATTTTCGACACATGACGGCACATGCAGTGTAAACTGTGCAGTCATTCAGTTTATTCAAATGCTACATCGGAAACACATACTCGATAGTTTTTGGTGTTCCAAAATGCTCCTTGATAAGTCTTTCAGAAACTGCCACTGTGAGGCAAGGGTATCACTCAATTTCCCTATAACATCCTTTGTTCTTTGATTTGGTACACGTGGAACGTTTCCAGTGCCCACGCTATCCTGAAGTACAAATTACCATCTGCAAATGTTTGAGCCACCAAATCTGCCATGCGTGTTTCATCATTATTATTATTATTATTATTATTATTATTTTGTTCATTCTACGTCAGCTTTGTCTACCTTGATTAAAAAAAACTGCTGATTTGTCTGTTGAAAAGCCATTTCCCTATGGGCGTCTGAACAGTTGTATGTGGTGATACTAGTGCTTAGAAATTGTAGACGCTCTGAGCTGCAATGTGACATCGGAACTCAGTCACTTAAATTCAGCGCGAAAGATTAAAAAAAAACTTTCTCACGGAGTGTACAGAAACTTACTCTTGAGCTAAAAGCCAAGGAGTACAAATTTGATAGGAAATAAGTTACGATGCATAGACTTGCACACATTGCAAACAAAACATCAATTTTTAAATGACTCCTGCCTTCTGTAGCAGCTGTGGCCGTGAGCTTGTAGCGGGTATCATGACAAAAATTGATTTTCCCAGAAAATTAAATCAATCAGAAATAAATAGTACACATTGTTTGAGATGCTAATCCGAAGTACAAAAACCATCGTGGTATGCACAGTTGCCTTACCCATACAGTGAAATCAATAGAAATAAAATGATCATTCTGAGAATCATCGTGGTATGCACAGTTGCCTTACCCATACAGTGAAATCAATAGAAATAAACTGATCATTCTGAGACAGCACCAGTTAACTCATCTTCAGCCTGCTTCATGCCGTTGACAACTCAGTAAACGGTGGGATCAGATGTTTCCCCTTCGACTGAGGACGGTACTGAAGGAAGAACAAATCACGGTGTGTAATTGGAGGCGGCTGCCACGGAATTGTCTGAAATGTCAGTGACCATAGTAATGTGGGTCATTCAGCAATATCTTCAATTTTTTTTTCCGTCTGTGATGTTTCTGTGCATTGCCGTTTAGAAATACACTCCTGGAAATGGATAAAAGAACACATTGACACCGGTGTGTCAGACCCACCATACTTTCTCCGGACACTGCGAGAGGGCTATACAAGCAATGATCACACGCACGGCACAGCGGACACACCAGGAACCGCGGTGTTGGCCGTCGAATGGCGCTAGCTGCGCAGCATTTGTGCACCGCCGCCGTCAGTGTCAGCCAGTTTGCCGTGGCATACGGAGCTCCATCGCAGTCTTGAACACTGGTAGCATGCCGCGACAGCGTGGACGTGAACCGTATGTGCAGTTGACGGACTTTGAGCGAGGGCGTATAGTGGGCATGCGGGAGACCGGGTGGACGTACCGCCGAATTGCTCAACACGTGGGGCGTGAGGTCTCCACAGTACATCGATGTTGTCGCCAGTGGTCGGCGGAAGGTGCACTTGCCCGTCGACCTGGGACCGGGCCGGACCGCAGCGACGCACGGATGCACGCCAAGACCGTAGGATCCTACGCAGTGCCGTAGGGGACCGCACCACCACTTCCCAGCAAATTAGGGACACTGTTGCTCCTGGGGTATCGGCGAGGACCATTCGCAACCGTCTCCATGAAGCTGGGCTACGGTCCCGCACACCGTTAGGCCGTCTTCCGCTCACGCCCCAACATCGTGCAGCCCGCCTCCAGCGGTGTCGCGACAGGCGTGAATGGAGGGACGAATGGAGACGTGTCGTCTTCAGCGATGAGAGTCGCTTCTGCCTTGGTGCCAATGATGGGTCGTATGCGTGTTTGGCGCCGTGCAGGTGAGCGCCACAATCAGGACTGCATACGACCGAGGCACACAGGGCCAACACCCGGCATCATGGTGTGGGGAGCGATCTCCTACACTGGCCGTACACCACTGGTGATCGTCGAGGGGACACTGAATAGTTCACGGTACATCCAAACCGTCATCGAACCCATCGTTCTACCATTCCTAGACCGGCAAGGGAACTTGCTGTTCCAACAGGACAATGCACGTCCGCGTGTATCCCGTGCCACCCAACGTGCTCTAGAAGGTGTAAGTCAACTACCCTGGCCAGCAAGATCTCCGGATCTGTCCCCCATTGAGCATGTTTAGGACTGGATGAAGCGTCGTCTCACGCGGTCTGCACGTCCAGCACGAACGCTGGTCCAACTGAGGCGCCAGGTGGAAATGGCATGGCAAGCCGTTCCACAGGACTACATCCAGCGTCTCTACGATCGTCTCCATGGGAGAATAGCAGCCTGCATTGCTGCGAAAGGTGGATATACACTGTACTAGTGCCGACATTGTGCATGCTCTGTTGCCTGTGTCTATGTGCCTGTGGTTCTGTCAGTGTGATCATGTGATGTATCTGACCCCAGGAATGTGTCAATAAAGTTTCCCCTTCCTGGGACAATGAATTCACGGTGTTCGTATTTCAATTTCCAGGAGTGTATATACGAATTGTGTCCCAATCTTTTTGGGTCAAAATTACACACGTGGTACAAATCCTAGACCAACTATGTTGAGATTTGAAGATCGGGATCGGGAATGCCCATTTTTTAAGTGGCACCTCAGCCGGTTGGGCAATGATTCCAAGGTTAGCGGCGGTGGCGTCGTAACTGCTGCTGTGTTGCAGACGAGACAGAATGACATGTACAAAACACGTACATGACATTAGTGAAGTAGCAACACAGACAAATTGGAATGGCCTATTTAGTAGGATAGTTCGTGTCCCCTAATTATACCAGGCGCTACGTTAAACCTGCAATTAGACTACATTAACATAGAATAACTGTAATAGGAGTAATCTAGTTGCTTAACACACATACAGTATAAAACCACTAACGAACTGTATTAGAACAGTTGTGCGAGAGATGGATCCACTCGTGACATCAGAGACTTGAAGTGTCTCGTGTGATAAACTAACAATGAGATGCACTTAAGAGGGAGGACGCGCTCGAGGAAACACATCCGAGATCACCTCGCGGAGGGGAAAATCTCCAACGGTGACCTTTATCTTTTTCCTCTTCTAAAAAAATTAGTCATTTTGGAATTTCACGTATTATATTTCAAGAAGTATTAACGGCTGTTGTTGTGGCCTTCAGTCCAGAGACTGATTTGATGCAGCTCTCCGTGCTACTCTATCCTGTCCAAGCTGCTTAATCTCCCAGTACTTACTGCAACCTATATACTTCTGAATCTGTTTAGTGTATTCATCTCTCGGTCTCCCTCTACGATTTTTACCCTCCACGCTGCCCTCCAATACTAAATTGGGGATTCCTTGATGCCTCAGAACATGTCCTACCAACCGATCACATGTTCTTGTCAAGTTGTGCCACAAACTTCTCTTCTCCCCAATTCTATTCAATACCTCCTCATTAGTTGTGTGTTCTACCCATCTAATCTTCAGCATTCTTCTGTAGCACCACATT
Source organism: Schistocerca americana (assembly GCF_021461395.2). NCBI lineage: Eukaryota > Metazoa > Arthropoda > Insecta > Orthoptera > Acrididae > Schistocerca > Schistocerca americana. The sequence goes on from NC_060124.1 coordinate 317,165,890, forward strand.
TCGAAAGCTTCTATACTCTTCTTCTCTAAACTACTTATCGTCCACGTTTCACTTCCGTACATGGTTACGCTCCATACAAATACTTTCAGAAACGACTTCCTGACACTTAAATCTATACTCGATGTTAACAAATTTCTCTTCTTCAGAAACGCTTTCCTTGCCATTGCCAGTCTACATTTTATAACCTCTCTACTTCGTCCATCGTGAGTTATTTTGCTCCCCAAATTGCAAAATTCATTTACTGCTTTAAGCGTCTCATTTCCTAATCTGATTCCCGCAGCATCACCCGATTCATTTCGACTACATTCCATTATCCTCGTTTTGCTTTTGTTGATGTTCATCTTATATCCTCCTTTCAAGACACTATCCATTCCTTTCAACTGCTCTTCCAGGTCCTTTGCTGTCTCTGACAGAATTACAATGTCATCGGCGAACCTCAAAGTTTTTATTTCTTCCCCATTGATTTTAAATCCTACTCCGAATTTTTCTTTTGTTTTCTTTGTAGCTTGCTCAATATACAGATTGAATAACATTAGGGAGAGGCTAAAACCCTGTCTCACTCCCTTCCCCACCACTGCTCACCTTTCGTGCCCCTCAACTCTTATAACTGCCATCAGGTTTCTGTACAAATTGTAAATAGCCTTTCGCTTCCTGTATTTTACCCCTGCCACCTTCAGAATTTGAGAGAGAGTATTCCAGTCAACATTGTCAACAGCTTTCTCTAAGTCTGCAAATGCTACAAACGTAGGTTTGCCTGTCCTTAATCTAGCTTCTAAGATAAGTCGTAAGGTTCAGCATTGCCTCACGTGTTCCAATATTTCTACGGAATCCAAACTGATCTTGCCCGAGCTCGCCTTCTACCAGTGTTTCCATTCGTCTGTAAAGAATTTGCGTTAGTATTTTGCAGCCGTGACTTATTAAACTGATAGTTCGGTCACTTTCACATCTGTCAACACCTGCTTTCTTTGGGATTGGAATTATTATATTCCTCTTGAAGTCGGTGGTTTTTTCTCCTGTCTCATTTTGCTCACCAGATAGTGGAGTTCTGTCTGGAGTGGCTCTCCCAAAGCTGTCAGTAGTTGTAATGGAATGTTATCTACTCCCGGGGCCTTGTTTCGACTTAGGTCTTTCAGTTCTCTGTCAAACTCTTCACGCAGTTTCATATCTCCCATTTCATCTTCATCTTCATCCTTTTCCATTTCCATAATATTGCCCTCAAGTACCTCGCTTTGTGTAGACCCTCTATATACTCCTTCCACCTTTCTGCTTTCCCTTCTTTGCTTAGAACTGGGTTTCCATCTGAGCTCTTAATATTCATACACGTGGTTCTCTTTTCTCGAAAGGTCTCTCTAATTTTCCTGTAGGCAGTATCTATCTTACCCCTCGCGAGATAAGCCTCTACATCCTTACATTTGTCCTCTTAGCCATGCCTGCTTAGCCATTTTGCACTTCCTGTCGATCTCATTTTTGAGACGAACGGCTATAACTTATATAAAACAAGACAAAGATCTCCACGTGGGTGCAGAGGCAACGTTACCCGCGGCCTCAGCTGTGAAGTCAAATTTCGCTGCGCTTTGGGGATCGTGAATGCTGACTGAGTGGTCTACACAGAATGTAAGAGATGTCGGGCCCTAGAAGTCTAAATGCAGCTTTGGAGGGAAAAAATCTTATCTGCCACCGCCGTGGCTTTTTCCAGCACTCTTGCTTTTTACGTACTAGAAGAATGTGCGATCTTTTACAGTACTTCAGAACCACGCTGATACGCCTTACGGAAAGATGCGCGTGAGAAATTGGCGCAAAATGATCAGGAATAGTATTGCGGACACAGCGAGCTCCGAACTTCATAAACATTATGCGAATATTCTTGTCACAACGTACAGTTTGACAAACATTCCAGTTTAGCAATACAAGCATGTAGATGTCAAGCGTGTAGGAACGTTACCTTAGGATTGGCTGTGCTCTGGTACTTCACCAGACATCGTTCTACATCTTGACGGGAATAAATGGGTTCGGTAACTTATTTTGTTACAAACAGTGCAGTGCCACACACACACACACACACACACACACACACACACACACAAATTGAGACATCAAGTTTCAGGACAGGGGTAACTGATGGATTTTGGAACCCACTGCATATATGATCAACTATTACTCTCTCTGTGTGAATACCAGTAGTTAGATTAAGGAAGTGCTGGCTCCCACACACTACGGACTGGAATGATGTGTGCTCAATGGGACGTGCGCTCAAGAAACAAAGATCGTGCAGAACGGATGCTAATTTGTGAGAATGATCTTGCCATGAAGTGTGACAGACACTCAGAAGGAAAAGAAAATTATACTCATAGCTTATGCACATTTTATTGGTCATAAAACGTAAGTACCATATAATAACTATGAGAGTGAGAGTACAGATGGTATAAGCGACATTTCACAAGAAGATGATCTAAGCACACATTTGTTGCGCTATAGTGTGGATCTCTTCAGAGTAAAAGAACTCGAAGCGATTTCCTGCATAGTTGTAAACTCTGTGATGATAGTTTACCCTCTAAGTCCATGCCTAGACTGCGTTTAGAATAAAACTATAAGGGGCATTAAAATGAAACCCGGTCACTGGTGAAAAGTAAAAGCAACGATTTTATTAACTCAAAAAAGTAGTTATACACAGTACACATGCTCAAAAATAGTCGCCAAAACTGTTGGCACATTTATCCCATTGCGACACTAGCCGGTCCATTCCATTCTTGAAGCAGCTAGTAGGCTGCTGTCGGTTCCAGGCGTGGACCCAGTCACACACTTCGTCGTCCGTTGCGAATCGATGTCCGCAAATAGCTTGGTTTAGAGGTCCAAACACAAGAAATTCACACGGTGAAAGGTTGGGAGTGTACCGTCGATGTTCCAGCGTTTCCCACCGAAACTGCTGCAATGTCGTCTTCACCGCTTTGGGCATGTGTGGGCGGGCATTATCAAACAGGAGGATAACACCATTGAACAACATGCCACGGCTTTCGACTTGATGGCTCGTCTACGGTTCTATAAAGAGGCCTGATAATGCTGGGCATTGATGGTGGTTCCCCGTTCCAGGAACTCGGCAAGCAGTGGGCTCTTGTGGTCATAAACCGATGACATCAAGACCTTACCTGAACTGGTGTCACGGCCTTTGATTTCTTTGGAGGTGGTGATGTCGCATATTTCCACTGCTTGCTCTGACGCTTGCTTTCCGGTTCAAAATGGTGACACCGTGTTTCGTCACCTGTGACAATACGCAACAGAAAGCAGTATTACTCCTCGTGATAACGCCGCAGATGACCCAGACAGCGCGATTCGACTATTGCGCTGTTCGGTGGTCAGTTGGTGGGTAACCCACTGCGCACAGAGTTTTCGAAAGTTCAATTGTTGATGTATTATGGAGTGGGCTGTGTTCACGCTAATACCCAGTAACCGATCGATCTCGTCCACGGTGATTATGCGGTTGTCCAAGACTAAAGCATTCACTTCCGCAACCATTTCCGGTGTGATGACACGATGAGCATGTCCAGGACGAGCATCGTCTTCCAGTGAGTCTCGCCCCTCAAGGAATCGTTTCTACATCTACATTTATACTCCGCAAGCCACCCAAAGGTGTGTGGCGGAGGGCACTTTACGCGCCACTGTGATTACCTCCCTTTCCTGTTCCAGTCGCGTATGGTTCGCGGGAAGAACGACTGTCTGAAAGCCTCCGTGCGCGCTCTAATCTCTCTAATTTTACATTCGAGATCTCCTCGGGAGGTATAAGTAGGGGGAAGCAATATATTCGATACCTCATCCAGAAACGCACCCTCTCGAAACCTGGCGAGCAAGCTACACCGCGATGCAGAGCGCCTCTCTTGCAGAGTCTGCCACTTGAGTTTGTTAAACATCTCCGTAACGCTATCACGGTTACCAAATAACCCTGTGACGAAACGCGCCGCTCTTCTTTGGATCTTCTCTACCTCCTCCGTCAACCCGATCTGGTACGGATCCCACACTGATGAGCAACACTCAAGTATAGGTCGAACGAGTGTTTTGTAAGCTACCTCCTTTGTTGATGGACTACATTTTCTAAGGACTCTCCCAATGAATCTCAACCTGTTACCCGCCTTACCAACAATTAATTTTATATGATCATTCCACTTCAAATCGTTCCGCACGCATACTCCCAGATATTTTACAGAAGTAACTGCTACCAGTGTTTGTTCCGCTATCATATAATCATACAATAAAAGATCGTTCTTTCTATGTATTCGCAATACATTACATTTGCCTATGTTAAGGGACAGTTGCCACTCCCTGCACCAAGTGCCTATCCGCTGCAGATCTTCCTGGATTTCGCTACAATTTTCTAATGCTGCAACTTCTCTGTATACTACAGCATCATCCGCGAAAAGTCGCATGGGACTTCCGACACTATCTACTAGGTCATTTATATATATTGTGAAAAGAAATGGTCCCATAACACTCCCCTGTGGCACGCCAGAGGTTACTTTGTCTGTAGACGTCTCTCCATTGAGAACAACATGCTGTGTTCTGTTTGCCAAAAACTCTTCAATCCAGCCACACAGCTGGTCTGATATTCCGTAGGCTCTTACTTTATCAGGCGACAGTGCGGAACTGTATCGAACGCCTTCCGGAAGTCAAGAAAAATAGCATCTACCTGGGAGCCTGTATCTAATATTTTCTGGGTCTCATGAACAAATAAAGCGAGTTGGGTATCACACGATCGCTGTTTCCGGAATCCATGTTGATTCCTACATAGTAGATTCTGGGTTTCCAAAAACGACATTCCACAACACTTGAACGACTCAGACTGTACTCACCGTACACAGCCTTCATCTGTCGATACATTTCACGGCCTCTCAACTCCCTCCGCCGCCAAAAATAGAATCACTCTTCGTTGTTTCTGCTTAGTCGCCTGCATGTTTAGTAGTAGACGATAACTTGGCTGACCACCTTCTCTTCGGCGTGAAACCACAGTGGCGTTATGCAACATCAAATGGTGCGCAGTCGTTAGTCGCTCAACCAATAGACGGCGCCACCATACCGGCAGTTACATGGTGCCACCTTGCGTGTAAGGCAAAGGTAGGCGCACTGACCAAGTTTCACTTGAATGAACCTCATAGTACAAGTGATATGGCGAACGAAAGGGGAATCGTTAATGAAGCTTCAGGTATGCATTTTTTAAAAGTAATGCTTTTAAGATTACTTACAGTAAACCAGATGTAAACAGTAATGAGATTCTAAACTCAGATTGGAATGTATACCGCAGAGAGAGGCTGGACAGTGAAGGGGGGAGGCGTGTTTACAGCTATAAAAAGTGCAATAGTATCGAAGGAAATTGACGGAGATCCGAAATGTGAAAAAATTTGGGTGAAGGTCACGATTAAAGCAGGCTCAAACATGGTAATTTGATGTCTCTATAGGCCCCCTGGCTCAACAGCTGTTGTGGCAGAGCACCTGAAGGAAAATATTTCTAGTAGATTTCCCGACCATGTTATAGTTCTGGGTGGAGATTTTAATTTGCCGGATTTAGACTGGGAGACTAAAATGTTTATAACGGGTGGCAGGGACAAAGAATCCAGCGAAATTTTTCTAAGTGCATTATCTTAAAACTACCTTGAGCAGTTAAACAGAGAACCGACTCGTGACGATAACATATCAGACCTTCTGGTGACAAACAGACCCGAACTATTTGAAACAGTTAACGCAGAACAGGGAATCGGCGATCATAAAGCGGTTACTGCATCGATGATTTCAGCCGTAAATAGAAATATTAAAAAAGGTAGGAAGACTTTTTTCTGTTTAGCAACAGTGACAAAAAGCAGATTTCAGAGTACTTCCCGGCTCAATACAAGTTTTGTCTCAAGTACAGATAGTGCTGAGGATCAGTGGACAAAGTTCAAAACCATCGTGCAATATGCATTGGATGAGTATGTGCCAAGCAAGATTGTAAGAGGTGGAAAAGAGCCACCGTGGTACAATAACCGAGTTAGAAAACTGCTACGGAAGCAAAGGGAACTTCACAGCAAACATAAAATTAGCCAAAGCCTTGCAGACAAACAAAAATTAAGCGAAGCGAAATGTAGTGTGAGGAGGGCTATGCGAGAGGCGTTCAATGAATTCGAAAGTAAAGTTCTGTGTACTGACTTGGCAGAAAATCATAAGAAATTTTGGTCCTATGTCAAAGCGGTAGATGGATCAAAACAAAATGTCCAGACACTCTGTGACCAAAATGGTACTGAAACAGAGGATGACAGACTAAAGGCCGAAATACTAAAGGTCTTTTTCCAAAGCTGTTTCACAGAGGAAGACTGCACTGTAGTTCCTTCTCTAGTGTCGCACAGGTGACAAAATCGTAGATATCGAAATAGACGACAGAGGGATATAGAAACAATTAAAATCGCTCAAAAGAGGAAAGGCCGCTGGACCTGATGGGATACCAGTTTGATTTTACACAGAATAATCGAAGGAACTTGCCCCCCTTCTTCCAGCGGTGTACAGTATGTCTCTAGAAGAGCGTAGCGTTCCAAAGGATTGGAAAAGGGCACAGGTCTTCCCTTCTTTTCAAGAAGGGACGTCGAACAGATGTGCAGAACTATAGACCTATACCTCTAACGTCGATCAGTTGTAGAATTTTGGAACACGTATTATGTTCGAGTATAATGACTTTTCTGGAGACTAAAAATCTACTCTGTAGGAATCAGCATGGGTTTCGAAAAAGACGATCGTGTGAAACCCAGCTCACGCTATTCGTCCACCAGACTCAGAGGGCCATAGACACGGATTCCCAGGTAGATGCCGTGTTTCTTGACTTCCGCAAGGCGTTCGATACGTTCCCCACAGTCGTTTAATTAACAAAGTAAGAGCATATGGACTATCAGACCAATTGTGTGATTGGATTGAAGAGTTCCTATATAACAGAACGCAGCATGTCATTCTCAATGGAGAGAAGTCTTCCGAAGTAAGAGTGATTTCAGGTGTGCCTCAGGGGAGTGTGGTAGGACCGTTGCAATTCATAATATACATAAATGACCTTGTGGATAACATCGGAAGTTCACTGAGGCTTTTTGCTGATGATGCTGTAGTATATCGAGAGTTTGTAACAATGGAAAATTGTACTGAAATGCAGGAGGATCTGCAACGAATTGACGCATGGTGCAGGGAATGGCAATTGAATCTCAATGTAGACAAGTGTAATGTGCTGCGAATACACAGAAAGAAAGATCCCTTATCATTTAGCTACAATATAGCAGGTCAGCAACTGGAAGCAGTTAATTCCATAAATTATCTGGGAGTAGGCATTAGGAGTGATTTAAAATGGAATGATCATATAAAGTTGATCGTCGATAAAGCAGATGCCAGACTGAGATTCATTGGAAGAATCCTAAGGAAATACAATCCGAAAACAAAGGAAGTAGGTTACAGTACACTTGTTCACCCACTGCTTGAATACTGCTCAGCAGTGTGGGGTCCGTACCAGATAGGGTTGATAGAAGAGATAGAGAAGATCCAACGGAGAGCAGCGCGCTTCGTTACAGGATCATTTAGTAATCGTGAAAGCGTTACGGAGATGATAGATAAACTCCAGTGGAAGACTCTGCAGGAGAGACGCTCAGTAGATCGGTACGGGCTTTTGTTGAAGTTTCGAGAACATACTTTCACCGGGGAGTCAAATGGTTCAAATGGCTCTGAGCGCTATAGGACTTAACATCCGTGGTCATCAGTCCCCTAGAACTTAGAACTACTTAAACCTAACTAACCTAAGGACATCACACTCATCCATGCCCGAGGCAGGATTCGAACCTGCGACCGTAGCGGTCTTGCAGTTCCAGACTGAAGCGCCTAGAACCGCACGGTCACATCGGCCGGCTACCGAGGAGTCAAGCAGTATATTGCTCCCTCCTACGTATATCTCGCGAAGAGACCATGAGGATAAAATCAGAGAGATTAAAGCCCACTCAGAGGCATACCGACAGTCTTTCTTTCCACGAACAATACGAGACTGCAATAGAAGGGAGAACCGAAAGAGGTACTCAAGGTACCCTCCGCCACACTCCGCTTGTGGAGTATGGATGTAGATGTAGATTTAATGTATGTTTGAACAGGCTCTTTTTGAAACGGAGAATGCGAACTTGACACAAAACTACTAGGTCTACAACTTCGCTTCCGCCGTTTTTTCTCGAAGTTCGGGCTTTATTGAGAAAAACTTACAAAAAAATTATGATTCATAGTATTGCGCATCGCTGGCCACAACATTCTCCCATCTTTCGGAGCGCATACGAATCTCGTGGTGGAACAACTGGGCGTCTTTTGTGGGGATCCATGAATCGATTCAATTTTGCACTTGTTTATATGATCGGAAGTGCTGGTCAGCCGGACTGTATGCCACTGATCGAAAAAGGTGGTAGTCAGTGAGAGCTACGTATGGAGAATACGGCAGGAATGTAAGACTTCCCATTTCAACGTTTCCTTGTATATTTTGACGTGTTTTGCCACATGGGGTCGAGCACTGACCAGCTGCAGAATTACCTTTACGTGTCTGTCGCTGTATTGCGGCCGCTTGTGTATTGTGGGTCGGCTCGAACGCATCTATTACTTTCGATAATGATGTCCTGTGACTGTCTTCGTCTGTTTCAGCAGCTACGACAACGTTCTGTCTTCCACCGCCATGCCGGTCTTAGACACCACAAACATTCTCTGCACGTTCTTCCACTAATAGCTCCCTCACCATTTGTCTTACCCAGCATTTTAAGAGCCACAGCTGCAGATTTCTTCATGTAAAAGCAGAAAATCAAAACTTCCCGCGTATGGCGAGAAATGGGTTCGTTAACGTACACAATCGAGAATAACCTTATGATGCAATCATAACTCGACTAATATTTTTATGCCATTATGCTTACAGATACCTAAGCTTATTGTATTACACCTATGACCAACCACCAAAACCCCAGTTGCCACTACTGCCGGGTATTGCAAAACGGCGGATGCAAAGTTGTAGACCTAAGTTTATTCACACAATAGGCCAACCTTCCTTGAAGCTAACCATACGTACATGGAATGTGAAAGGGAAAGAAACACTTGAAATATGTATTTTTTTCTCATACGGGAGAAGTGAAGGTCAGCCTTACATTTTCCACAGTGGAAATGGAAGGAGGAAACTTTATTCCACTTAAAGCCATGCATGCGACAGCGAAGGACAAAGTTGCTAAAGACATCCAAGGTAACAAAGTATAGTTGAGGAATATTAGAGAGATCAGAATCAACAAAGAAAACACTGTAACAGTGTAGTTAAATTATTAACTGATACTTGATCTTAATTTCATTTTAGGACGCATAATATTGGTCGCCCATCAGTACCTCTTCTGCAGCCTTTGCATCAAGAGAGTATGAAATAAAAATTGAGAAGAGGAAAAATCTTTAGGAAACCAAGAACTACACCCCTCCACTTCATCATGAATTCTTTAATAGTACATCACATTTTCAGATAGCAGTTATCATGGTTGTAAGAGGAGGGAGTGAAGAGAGAAGAGGACATGGTCAAAGGAGGTGACAAGGAAGGCTGAAAACTGCATAACGCTATGGTACATCATCACGAGTGTTGCCCAGGAAGGACATTCTTCAAGAAATACCACGGAAGGTAATGGTTCTGATTCTATATTAAAGACTGCGACAGGATTATAGAAATTGACAATGAGTTCTCTCGTAGTGTTGGAACCACACCAGTATATTTTCGTTTCGCCATTCTTTTTAATTTTCTATTTACATGTTGTTTTGCATCTTATTATATTAATTTTGCTTTAACCACACACATTGTTTCATAACGAACATGTCTTGTACTCTGAGTATCATGTGTATTGTACAAAAAAAAAAAAAAAAACTTCAGAATAAAACACAACAAAGGGAATATTTTTGCACTTCTACCCGTTTTACTTTCGAATGTTTCATGATGCAAGGAGTAAAAGTATTTTTAGTACATTACAAAAAATAATGCACAAGCACTGCAGTCTCTAACCATACCTACCGACATCACGGACTAAGTGACCGTTAGGAAAAAGGTCTAATGTCTCGAAAGGAACTCACATAATTTGTAAGTAGCCATTTAACTTTGGCAGGCATTTACAGAGTTTGCATCGGCAAACACTTGACCCACCCCTCGATTTTTATTTATTTGAAAATGTGCTTTACATGAAGTATTCGTCTCCATTTTTTGTTAGGGAACCCATATATTTTTCTGTGCCTGTGGCTCTCAACTGACCTAAATGTTCTTCTGGTGGCAAAGGTCACGTCTGGCCAGCCTGGTGAGGCCTCAAAGAGCAGACCCTAGCTGGAGACTTGGTGCCGCATGGACACGGAACGACAGCAGAAGTCGCAGCAGAGTGCGGGGCAAATAATGTTAAACAAATCCATAGGAGGCAAAATTCGCCTTTTAGAGTTGACTTCAACATGCTGAGGAAAACTAAGAGGGTTATTATGTGTAGCATGTTATACAGCTGTCTGTGAAGGTTTGCAACCTCCTTCGTAAGTTTAATCTGTACGCATTGGACTGTACGACCTACAGGGCTATTACAAATGATTGAAGCGATTTCATAAATTCAATGTAGCTCCATTCATTGACATATGGTCACGACACACTACAGATACGTAGAAAAACTCAGTTTTGTTCGGGTGAAGCCGCACTTCAGGTTTCTGCCGCCAGAGCGCTCGAGAGCGCAGTGAGACAAAATGGAGACAGGAACCGAGAAAGCGTATGTCGTGCTTGAAATGCATTCATATCAGTCAGTCATAACAGTGCAACGACACTTCAGGACGAAGTTCAACAAACATCCACCAACTGCTAACTCCATTCGGCGATGGTATGCGCAGTTCAAAGCTTCTGGATGCCTCTGTAAGGGGAAATCAACGGGTCGGCCTGCAGTGAGCGAAGAAACGGTTGAACGCGTGCGGACAAGTTTCACGCGTAGCCCGCGGAAGTCGACGAATAAAGCAAGCAGGGAGCTAAACGTACCACAGCCGACGGTTTGAAAAATCTTACGGAAAAGGCTAAAGCAGAAGCCTTACCGTTTACAATTGCTACAAGCCCTGACACCCGATGACAAAGACAAACGCTTTGAATTTTCGGCGCGGTTGCAACAGCTCATGGAAGAGGATGCGTTCAGTGCGAAACTTGTTTTCAGTGATGAAGCAACATTTTTTCTTAATGGTGAAGTGAACAGACACAATGTTCGGATCTGGGCGGTAGAGAATCCTCACGCATTCGTGCAGCACATTCGCAATTCACCAAAAGTTAACGTGTTTTGTGCAATCTCACGGTTTAAAGTTCACGGCCCCTTTTTCTTCTGCGAAAAAAACGTTACAGGACACGTGTATCTGGACATGCTGCAAAATTGGCTCATGCCACAACTGGAGACCGAAAGCGCCGACTTCATCTTTCAACAGGATGGTGCTCCACCGCACTTCCATCATGATGTTCGGCATTTCTTAAACAGGAGATTGGAAAACCGATGGTTCGGTCGTGGTGGAGATCATGATCAGCAATTCATGTCATGGCCTCCACGCTCTCCCGACTTAACCCCATGCGATTTCTTTCTGTGGGGTTATGTGAAAGATTCAGTGTTTAAACCACCTCTACCAAGAAACGTGCCAGAACTGTCTGTATCTTCTTTCCACTTACCAATCGATACCGGCCCTATTGCTCTCTGCGGCGGAAAAATGTTTTGACTATGGGAGGAGGCACCTATCACACAAACTATGTAAATTGACAATGGCGTTTATGCGGTACCGCATCAAGAGCGAGAGTTCATAAGATTCAAACAACGCCATTACCAAGTACGCCCACAGCACGTAATCCTCAAAATCAGTGTTAACAATTCAGTGAGACATGATACTGATATTTATGTGACGGGGTTGGTGGATGACTTTAAGTGACTTCTCACCTTAGATGGATGTGGGTGCATCAGAAGGCAGTCCACCGATGCTAATGCACTTTAGTGTTTATTATTTATAATCATTCAGCCTTCTTGGCCACGGGTGTTGACCTGTGGGACCTACGGAGTGCGGCGGATGCGCCATCTCGTCGTCTCCCGGCGTGGCTGCCCTCGCACATCTTTCCTCGTCAACAGTAGCACCTACTGAGCGCCTACTGTTTTTTTAAGGGTCCATGAACCATGGACCTTGCCGTTGGTGGGGAGGCTTGCGTGCCTCAACGATACAGATAGCCGTACCGTAGGTGCAACCACAACGGAGGGTATCCGTTGAAAGGCCAGACAAACGTGTGGTTCCTGAAGAGGGGCAGCAGCCTTTTCAGTAGTTGCAGGGGCAACAGTCTGGATGATTTACTGATCTGGCCTTGTAACACTAACCAAAATGGCCTTGCTGTTCTGGTACTGCGAACGGCTGAAAGCAAGGGGAAACTACAGCTGTAATTTTTCCCGAGGGCATGCAGCTTTACTGTATGATTAAATGATGATGGCGTCCTCTTGGGTAAAATATTCCGGAGGTAAAATAGTCCCCCATTCGGATCTCCGGGCGGGGACTACTCAGGACGACGTCGTTATCAGGAGAAAGAAAACTGGCGTTCTACGGATCGGAGCTTGGAATGTCAGATCCCTTAATCGGGCAGGTAGGTTAGAAAATTTAAAAAGGGAAATGGATAGGTTAAAGTTAGATATAGTGGGAATTAGCGAAGTTCGGTGGCAGGAGGAACAAGACTTTTGGTCAGGTGAATACAGAGTTACAAATACAAAATCGAATAGGGGTAATGCAGGAGTAGGTTTAATAATGAATAAAAAATAGGAGTACGGGTAAGCTACTATAAATAGCATAGTGAACTCATTACTTTGGCCAAGATAGATACGAAGCCCACGCCTACTACAGTAGTACAACTTTATATGCCAACTATCTCTGCAGATGACGAAGAAATTGATGAAATGTGTGATGAGATAAAAGAAATTATTCAGGTAGTGTAGGGAGACGAAAATTTAAGTCATGGGTGACTGGAATTCGAGGGTAGGAAAAGGGAGGGAAGGAAAGATAGTAGGTGAATATGGATTGGGGCTAAGAAATGAAAGAGGAAGCTGTCTGGTAGAATTTTGCGCAGAGCATAACTTAATCATAGCTAACACTTGGTTCAAGAATCGTGAAAGAAGGTTGTATACATGGAAGAACCCTGGAGATAGTAGAAGATATCAGATAGATTCTATAATGGTAAGACAGAGATTTAGGAACCAGGATTTAAATTGTAAGACATTTCCAGGGGCAGATGTGGACTCTGACCGCAATCTATTGGTTATGAACTGTAGATTAAAACTGAAGAAACTGCAAAATGGTGGGAATTTAAGGAGATGGGACCTGGATAAACTGAAAGGACCAGAGGTTGTACAGGGTTTCAGGGAGAGCATAAGGGAACAATTGACAGGAATGGGGGAAAGAAATACAGTAGTAGAAGAAGAATGGGTAGCTTTAAGGGATGAAATAGTGAAGGCAGCAGAGTATCAAGTAGGTAAAAAGACGAGGGCTAGTAGAAACCCTTGGGTAACAGAAGAAATATTGAATTTAATTGATGGAAGGAGGAAATACAAAAATGCAGTAAATGAAGCAGGCAAAAAGGAATACAAACGTCTCAAAAATGAGATCGACAGGAAGTGCAAAATGGCTAAGCATGGATGGCTAGAGGACAAATGTAAGGATGTAGAGGCCTGTCTCACTAGGGTTAATATAGATACTGCCTACAGGAAAATTAAAAAGACCTTTCGAGAAAGGAGAACCACTTGCATGAATATCAAGACCATTGATGGAAACCCAGTTTTAAGCAAAGAGGCAAAGCAGAATGGTGGAAGGAGTATATGGAGGGTCTATACAAGGGCGATGTACTTGAAGACAATATTATGGAAATGGAAGAGTATGTAGATGAAGATGAAATGGGAGATATGATACTGCGTGAAGAGTTAGACAGAGCACTGAAAGACCTGAGTCGAAACAAGGCCCCCGGTGTAGACAACATTCCATTAGAACTACTGACAGCCTTGGGAGAGCCAGTCCTGACAAAACTCTACCATCTAGTGAGCAAAATGTATGAAACAGGCGAAATTCCCTCAGACTTCAAGAAGAATATAATAATTCCAATCCCAAAGAAAGCAGGTGTTGACAGATGTGAAAATGACCGAACTATCAGTTTAATAAGTCACAGCTGCAAAATACTAACGCGAATTCTTTACAGACGAATGGAAAAACTGGTAGCAGCCGACGTCGGGAAGATCAGTTTGGATTCCGTAGAAATGTTGGAACACGTGAGGCAATACAGACCATACGACTTATCTTAGAAGAAAGATTAAGGAAGGCAAATCTACGTTTCTAGCATTTGTTGACTTAGAGAAAGCTTTTGACAATGTTGACAGGAATACTCTCTTTCAAATTCTGAAGGTGGCAGGGGTAAAATACAGGGAGCGAAAAGCTATTTACAATTTGTACAGAAACCAGACAGCAATTACAAGAGTCGAAGGGTATGAAAGGGAAGCACTGGTTGGGAAGGGAGTGAGACAGGGTTGTAGCCTATCCCCGATGTTATGCAATCTGTATATTGAGCAAGCAGTAAAGGAAACAAAAGAAAACTTCGGATTAGGTATTAAAATCCATGGAGAAGAAATAAAACTTTAAGGTTCGCCGATGACATTGTAATTCTGTCAGACAGCAAAGGACTTGGAAGAGCAGTTGAATGGAATGGACAGTGTCTTGAAAGGAGGGTATAAGATGAACATCAACAAAAGCAGAACGAGGATAATGGAATGTAGTCGAATTAAGTCGGGTCATGCTGAGGGAATTAGATTAAGAAATGAGACATTTAAAGTAGTAAAGTAGTTTTGCTATTTGGGCAGCAAAATAACTGATGATGGTCGAAGTAGAGAGGTTATAAAATGTAGACTGGCAATGGCAAGGAAAGCGTTTCTGAAGAAGAGAAATTTGTTAACATCGAGTATAGATTTAAGTGTCAGGAAGTCATTTCTGAAAGTATTTGTATGGAGTGTAGCCATGTATGGAAGTGAAACATGGGCTATAAATAGTTTGGACAAGAAGAGAATAGAAGCTTTCGAAATGTGGTGCTACAGAAGAATGCTGAAGATTAGATGGGTTGATCACGTAACTAATGAGGAGGTATTGAATAGAATTGGGGAGAAGGGGAGCTTGTGGCACAACTTGACTAGAAGAAGGGATCGGTTGGTAGGACATGTTCTGAGACATCGAGGGATCACCAATTTAGTATTGGAGGGCAGCGTATAGGGTAAAAATCGTAGAGGGAGACCAAGAGATGAATACACTAAGCAGATTTAGAAGGATGTAGGCTGCAGTAGGTACTGGGAGATGAAGAAGCTTGCACAGGATAGAGTAGCATGGAGAGCTGCATCAAACCAGTCTCACGACTGAAGACCACAAGAACAAGAACAACAACAATAACAGGCACTTACTGTTTGTTGCGCCAAAGGAGGTTAGAATATAGGGAGACACCCTTACTCTGAAAAGTGAATCCAGCCGCCGCCATATTGGTGAGTCTTAGTGCAGTGTTCAGATTGCAGTACTGCTCTTCGATTTTACGTAAAACGGGAATAAAACGTTCAGATGTTTTACCCCGATGTAGGATCTACTCCATGCTCGGCGAGTGAGAATTGTGGTTAAAAAATTCACTTTTCAACTTTTTGATGCTGAACGTTCATCCACGAAACTATATTGTTCCAAAGAACTAAATTTACATTGGGCTTTAATGTAGAAACACTTCTAAGACTCACCAAGATGGGGGACAGGTTTCAACTGATGTCTGTGCTCTCCATTGATAAAACCATCTCCCCTTTATTGTAAACTCCCTGGTTATACCTTGCGCAGCTTGACCAGGCATGGATGAGTTTTCCCAGTTTGGGTATCTTCGATTGTAGTGCATACTTTGAGCGGTAGTTCCTACATATAGGTGTAAGAGTCTTTGCATCAGACGTGCAGGGGTGATAGATCACGTCATGGGGAACAGTTTTTGTTACAAACAAATTTTCGCTGCCACTAGGCTACTTTTTATTGATTACTAGAAGAGCACGTAGCGTTGCCAGGGTCTGCATTTATTTCAATTTTCTATTACTCCAGCATCTCCTCCTCCTCATTTTCCACGTTAGCACTCCCAACCCAATTGGATATTGGTTCTTACCCCACATTATTTATTTCCAGATAATAATTAGTAGGTTTGTTGAAATCAGTCTTGAGGTTTCACCAATACGTTTACCTGCGTAGTCACGTCACATTTTACTCATATGTTTGTACACACATTTCACATGTATCACTTTCGCTGTTATAACTTCCCGACCTAATGTGGGGATAATCATTCATTGAATTTTTGTGCTGTTAGTCCGGTCGACTAGCGGGTAAATCCACGTCACATTTTACTCATATGTTTGTGCACACATTTCACATGTATCACTTTCGCTGTTATAACAGTCGGAAAAACGACTCGCTATAGAGAAGTTTTAATTTATGGACCTATGGGACTCAAATGCGCATGATTGTCGATTGCTGAACACCATTTTGTAGAAAATAAACTGGTAGAGAGTTGTGTAAAGAAGGGAGCGAGGGGGGGAGAGGGAGAGAGAGAGAGAGAGAGAGAGAGAGAGAGAGAGAGAGAGAGCGCTGTAAAGGTCTGTGATTTTGTCATTGTAAACCTATGCGAGAATTATGGAAATTCTATGAAAGATACTTAAGTCTATCTCAGTTATTTTAAGAAGTGAATTTTGTGTAAGTAAATTGTTCTAAGCTTCTATAGGCACTTTGGACGTTTGGCTGATGATGTTTGCTGGTGGATTTGCAAGCACGGTCAAAAGAATTTGGAAGTTTCCTTTTATTAATGTCAATATGAGAACGGCAACGCATCGTATAACCAAATGTGGACTGCGTCGCACAGAATTAGTATCCGAGGATCCTATAGAAGTTCTATCGCTAAAAGTTTTACAGGCGACCGGAGGATATCGACAGTTGCTTCTGCTGTAAGAGACCAACGAGATTTCTCCACTACAGATTTAATACTCTTTCTACGTTAAAATTTTATCGCCGGACATTTTTTAACAAAGACTGCATGATAGTTACTCACGCTCTGTAAGACTGTGGTGGTACAATGAGAACAGTAATTCGTGCTCTAGTATTTGAGACTTCCAAGGATTAACAAGAGAGTTTTTGCGTATTCACAACCCAAACTTTCTCAGCTTAGAGCAGTAGACGTAGATTCAGACATTGGAGCATCTCTATTAGCTACAAGCTATAATTACTTCGAGTTTGTTTTCAAGATTTATTGCACCTTCAGTACAATATATCCGCACATACGTACAACAATATGCACAAACATAATAATGGATATACTCTGGAGTTTCGTTTGTACGCAGGTCAATATTTATGACGTCATATCTCGTAAATTGTGTCGTACAGTGATATAACTTTGCAAGTGCATACAGAGGTGTATGTAGGTATTGTCTGCGTTGTGTGTTGCGAATAGAATTAGTACTAAAGAAGTAATAAATTAAAAGGTCATGCCTGATGTGGCAGTGTTACTGCCTGAACAGTGAAAATGTAGTATGTGATAAACTTTCTCCATTGCAGCATTTCGTTGGACGTGTCTGCGAGAAAAAGTCTCGTGAAGTTTTGCAGTTACGTGTAAACTGTTGCAGGTCACAAACTGCTCTCATTCTCAAATAATGGATGAATGTAGGCTGGCTATTTACGCGTCATGAGCTATGCTTCGTTTTCACTCCAACCCCTTTGAGAGGTAGGCGGTTGTTAGCCCCAAGTGACGTGTGCGCCAAGTATGGTTCAAATCTGTCTAGTGAAGTAGATGTGAAACAATCATACATACATGCATACGTCAAGGTAAAGTACCCAAATATAGTTCATTATCTAAACATGACCATCCTCCACCCTGTCCAGTAAGTGGCCCACTCTTTCGGTACTCGCATGAACTTCTTCAGAGGGCTCTGGTAGTCACGTAGAGTGCGTGAAAGCGGCTTTTTCTGTCAGAGACCTGAATCTTGTTTTCTTTTGAGAGCACTAGAAAACCAGTTTCTAACAAAAAGAAGTCCGCATTCTTTGCTATGTCTTGGGCTTGTTAAATATATGTTACATATGGAAATCACACGCCAGTTGCAGTGCAAGCCGTTCTCCTAATACGGCCCCCACGCCGGATCTAATGATGACTCTTGGGCCAGGTTTGGGTAAATACCTTTAAATAGGAGGGCTGTTTTTTTTTCAACCTCCGATTGGCTGTAAATAAAAAAAAATGTACAGAAAATAATAATTTTATTACCAAAAGTACAGTAAAGTCGTATTTTTCTACATAATCGCCAAAACGATTGAGGCACTTGTCATACTGTGACACAAGCTTTTCGATGCCTTCCTCGAAGAATGTCGCCGCCAGTGAGGACAGGTAAGTCTTGACGGCGTCCTTGAAGTTCTTGGTTAGTAGCGAAGCCCTGCCCACCTAACCATGACTTCAGTTCTCGGAACAGGTGATAATCACTTGGTGCTAGGTCCGGGCTGTACGGTGGATGTTCAAAAACTTCCCATTTAAACTTTTTGAGGAGGTCTTTTGTCATGTTGGCACTGTGTGGTCCGGCGTTGTCACGGATCAAAACAACGCCAAACGGAAGCATTCCTCTGCGTTTGTTTTGAATGGCTCTGCAGAGGCGACGTAAAGTTTCACAATAAACTTCCTTGGTTATCGTCGTAGCTTGCTCCATGAAGTCCACCAGCAGCACTCCTTTATGGTCTCAAAACACAGTGGCCGTGGTTTTTCTTTTCGTCAGTGAATGTTTAAACATTTTTGGCTTGCTTGGGGAAGCTGTGTGCCTCCACTGGTTTGATTGTTCCTTCGTTTCAGGATTGTGATAGAGGACTCACGTTTCATCGCCAGCAACAATCGACTTCAAAAAAACGTTTCCCTCGTTGGCATAACGTGTGAGTAACGATAATGCTGACGCCATCCTTTGCGTTTTGTGGTCGGTACTCAGCATTTTTGGGATCCAACGTGCACACAATTTCCGGTAGCCTAGGTCTTGAGTCACAATTGTGTACAAAGCAGACCTTGAAATGTCTGGAAATTCATCAGACAGTTCGCTAATTGTAAACCTTCGTTTGCATCTCACCGCCTGATCAACACTCTCAATGAGGCCTACAGTGGCGACAGACTTGCGACCTTGTCCACCTTCATCATGGACGTCTATTCGTCCTTCTTTAAATTTTCGACACCATTCCCGAACACTACCATCACTCATAACGTTGTTACCATAGACGTTGCTCATTCTGCGACGGATTTCCGCAGCACTACATCCTTCTGCTTGCAGAGAACGGACTACACTTCGTAACTCACATGTGGCTGGAGCATCGAGCGTAACGGCCGTGTTTACACGGACGTAGCTCGGCTACGACTGACACACTGCAGCTGAAAACGGCAGAGGTTGTGGTGGGAGAGCTGCGCAATCGCATGACGTGCAGGCCCGACCCCTCCCTACCTGTTACTTGGACGATCGGAGGTTGGAGAAAAAAAAACAGCCCTCGTAGTTGTTCTTCCTATTTTCAGATGACACAAAGACGAAACTTAGATAAAAATGCTACGTTTCGTGCGATTAAAGCTGCCTAAGAGGAACATATACCCTTTAAACTAGCGATACGTGAATTTAGGATAGCGAAAACAACACTGAGGACATATGTGAAGACTGAAGTCGGAAAACGCCGAATCTGCAGAGGTTTTTGATTGTTGCACTGAGCCGTAGAACTATTTTACCTCCAGAGAGAGAGGGAAGCTCGTAGAGTTCTGTAAAGCAACAGAGAAAAATTATTAAGTTTTAGATGCCGATTACGTTAAAAGTATAGTCTTTCAGCTAGAGATGATTATGAACATCATTTTAAATCTCAACAAGGACTCGCAAGTAAGAACCTCTGCACCTGTTCCGAAGACGCCATTCTTAGGGAACACCGCAAGCTGCTCTCTCAATCTAGAATGTAAGAATTCGCAAAGGAGAACGTGGACAATTTTTTTGCGATTTCACAAGCGGAAATGGAGAAAATTAAATCCAACCGTATGAACACGTTAAAGTTTGATGAAACTGGCTTCACAATAGTTAAGCATAAATGCAGAAAAGTTGTTGCTGTAAAAAGCAAACATCAGGTTGTCTTCTGCGTGAACGTGATTCTCTTCCGACCCTTGTAACGTGCGCATTCGGACAGTTTATTTATCCACGCAACAACCTCAAGGCTGAATTACACGACGTAACCCCTCCAGGTATAACCACAGTACCTCATCCTTCTGGATGGATACAGCTGGACTTGGCGTGAACTGGTTCCAGCACTTCAACATTGCCAAACCATCCAACCACAATCCTGATTTTAGATGGCCACATGACACCCGCAACATCGATATTATTGAGTTTGGCCGAGATAATAGTGTTTCTATAGTTCGCCTGCCTCCTCGCTGCACTGATAAAATCAACCATTGGACGTATCTTTTACGTTCCCACTAAATGATATTACGCCCAAGAAATTGGAAAATGGTTGGCTGCGCATGACAATAGAGTTATTACTCACCATCAGATAAGCGCTTGCACAAGAGCTGCAAATATGTCAACAGCCGTCAATGGGTTTAGATCCACGTGAATTTTCCTCTTGGATGAAAAACGTTCGATACAAATTTTATGCAACCTGAACTCGCTCCTGAGGTTAATAATCAATGCATGTCACCTCAGGAAATTCGATCTCCGCTTGCTATAGAACCAAGCACTTCCACTCGACGAGATTGAGATCAAAGGGCTCACCTCACAAAAATAATACTGTTGAGTCGCATCAGATGAAGCAAGACAAGGAGGAATCAGCTACAAGGAAGAAGACAGGCTGTAAAAACCGGAGAGGGAAAGAAAAGGTTCTTCTTCTGAAGAGTCTGCCGAGGATTTGGATTCAAATTCTGATGACGTAGATGTTTGTAACGTTGGTGAAGATGAAAAATGCCCTGTGTGCAAAAACTGCATTCGCAGGATAACAAAGGACAAAAATGAATTCCCTGAAATATATTCCTAGTTGCGAATACGAACAACCAACAGCTGTATAACGGAATGACAATGAATGTTTTTGCCGGACCGGGACTTACCGTGAGCTGTCACCTTACCATCGGGCTATCTGAGCGCGCTCCACGACCACACCCAAACTTCCATATTTAGTCAGACATGTGTCTACAACCTGCGCTCGTACATCCAATATACACTCCTGGAAATGGAAAAAAGGACACATTGACACCGGTGTGTCAGACGCACCATACTTGCTCCTGACACTGCGAGAGGGCTGTACAAGCAATGATTACACGCACGGCACAGCGGACACACCAGGAACCGCGGTGTTGGCCGTCGAATGGCGCTAGCTGCGCAGCATTTGTGCACCGCCGCCGTCAGTGTCAGCCAGTTTGCCGTGGCATACGGAGCTCCATCGCAGTCTTTAACACTGGTAGCATGCCGCGACAGCGTGGACGTGAACCGTATGTGCAGTTGACGGACTTTGAGCGAGGGCGTATAGTGGGCATGCGGGAGGCCGGGTGGACGTACCGCCGAATTGCTCAACACGTGGGGCGTGAGGTCTCCACAGTACATCGATGTTGTCGCCAGTGGTCGGCGGAAGGTGCACGTGCCCGTCGACCTGGGACCGGACCGCAGCGACGCACGGATGCACGCCAAGACCGTAGGATCCTATGCAGTGCCGTAGGGGACCGCACCGCCACTTCGCAGCAAATTAGGGACACTGTTGCTCCTG
The DNA here is from genome assembly GCF_021461395.2 of Schistocerca americana. Classification (NCBI taxonomy): domain Eukaryota; kingdom Metazoa; phylum Arthropoda; class Insecta; order Orthoptera; family Acrididae; genus Schistocerca; species Schistocerca americana. The sequence continues at coordinate 317,187,709 of NC_060124.1, forward strand.
GGGTATCGGCGAGGACCATTCGCAACCGTCTCCATGAAGCTGGGCTACGGTCCCGCACACCGTTAGGCTGTCTTCCGCTCACGCCCCAACATCGTGCAGCCCGCCTCCAGTGGTGTCGCGACAGGCGTGAATGGAGGGACAAATGGAGACGTGTCGTCTTCAGCGATGAGAGTCGCTTCTGCCTTGGTGCCAATGATGGTCGTATGCGTGTTTGGCGCCGTGCAGGTGAGCGCCACAATCAGGACTGCATACGACCGAGGCACACAGGGCCAACACCCGGCATCATGGTGTGGGGAGCGATCTCCTACACTGGCCGTACACCACTGGTGATCGTCGAGGGGACACTGAATAGTGCACGGTACATCCAAACCGTCATCGAACCCATCGTTCTACCATTCCTAGACCGGCAAGGGAACTTGCTGTTCCAACAGGACAATGCACGTCCGCATGTATCCCGTGCCACCCAACGTGCTCTAGAAGGTGTAAGTCAACTACCCTGGCCAGCAAGATCTCCGGATCTGTCCCCCATTGAGCATGTTTGGGACTGGATGAAGCGTCGTCTCACGCGGTCTGCACGTCCAGCACGAACGCTGGTCCAACTGAGGCGCCAGGTGGAAATGGCATGGCAAGCCGTTCCACAGGACTACATCCAGCATCTCTACGATCGTCTCCATGGGAGAATAGCAGCCTGCATTGCTGTGAAAGGTGGATATACACTGTACTAGTGCCGACATTGTGCATGCTCTGTTGCCTGTGTCTATATGCCTGTGGTTCTGTCAGTGTGATCATGTGATGTATCTGACCCCAGGAATGTGTCAATAAAGTTTCCCCTTCCTGGGACAATGAATTCACGGTGTTCTTATTTCAATTTCCAGGAGTGTATATTCCCGCACAGGGGAGACATTTTAACTGAATACCGCATGCTCGGTGTCAGCGAATAAATATAATATTGCTGAGATTGTGTTGTTTAGAATTACGATGCAGTGTCCTTTCTTGTAAAATACCAACGATTTTACAAATATGTTCAATTGTTTGCCTCTCGTCCTTTCGGATCGCGATCGTTGTACCTGACGGCGGTCGGTCCGATTGGTTGTCATATTGCAGACTCCTTGTCATCTTTAAATTGTTTAAACTATTCAAATGGTCTTGCTTGACACAATTCACGCTCACCAAGAGCGTCCCTTAGCTTGCAGTGGGTTTCAGCTGCAATTTCGCGGAATTTAAAACGAAACTTAGTGTAGATTTTTGGGATTTGAGGTCCGCACACTAAAATCTGCAAAGACGCACCATTTAAACACAAATAGGAATACCATATAAAAGACAGCACACACAGCTAAGAAACACACACACACACACACACACACACACACACACACACACACACACACACAAAGATAAAATGCAAATAAAATTCAAATTTGGGCCCGAACTCTCTGGTGAACAAATGAACACTGACTGGGCTGGGACACATAACAAACCACAATCACACTGTGTTCTGGTGTAGTGAAAAGCGTTTTACTGCGTTATATGTGAAAAAACTTGTTATAGCTACGTATGCATCACAACATCTCAGCAATGATGCGGAGAATGGAAGTGCTTGCCACACGAAAACGCAAGTAAATACGAAAATAGGCGCGAAAACATTGCGAAAAACTAAATTACACTCTAGAAGACAGATTAACTCTCAGCAAAAAAACTTTCTCATCAACATCGTTTGGTTGCAGATGACAAGCTACCTGTAATAATTAACACAAAAGTAGAATGAGATTTTCACTCTGCAGCGGAGTGTGCGCTGATATGAAACTTCCTGGCAGATTAAAACTGTGTGCCCGAACGAGACTCGAACTCGGGACCTTTGCCTTTCGCGGGCAAGTGCTCTACCAACTGAGCTACGGAAGCACGACAGGACCTCGTCTCCTACCTTCCAAACTTTACAGAAGCTCTCCTGGTAGGTAGGAGACGAGGTCCTGGCAGAAGTAAAGCTGTGAATACCGGACGTGAGTCGTGCTTCGGTAGCTCAGTTGGTAGAGCACTTGCCCGCGAAAGGCAAAGGTCCCGAGTTCGAGTCTCGGTCGGGCACACAGTTTTAATCTGCCAGGAAGTTTCAACACAAAAGTAGTCTAGATAATTCATGCTCACCAAATGTAAAGGTATTTACAAAAGAAACGATCTGTTGTTTGAACTAAAAATGCACATAACTTTATAATCATGTAACAAAAATGTTCACATTGCAGAATAAATAAAAACTAAAACCCACTGATAATGGCACAGTGGTGCCGAAACACGTTTGGGTACCGAGAAAAACGGTGTTTTGCGTAACTGGCGGACCTCAAATCCCAAAACTTTTAACCGCAAACACGGCCAATACAAGGAGCTGCAAACCAAAAGATGGATATTAGTGTAGATTCTTTGTTCCTCAAAGTTGCCCATTTCGAAATTCCCGACACAGTCGAAAACGGCGTCAAGAAATGAGCAACAGTGTTCGCACCGATGCACCCAGTGTTGCCACATGGCAGACTGATTGTTGAAAAATAACTGACTCTAAAAATAACCGACTGTTGAAAAATAACCGACTGTTGAGAAATAACTGACTGATGAAAAACACAACTAGTGGCGCCCAGTGATTGAAAATTGTACTGCTGATTGTTTGGATGCAGTAGTCAAGTTCTCGGAAATGTTGGGTAGCACCTCATCTGGTGGAAAGGAGCTTTTTTAGCCTGCAGTTGGCAGATTGTGATTCTCTAAAGCTGCCGTTAGACGGGACGTGTTTCTCCTCGCGAAGCACGCCAGACGTGTTGTCCGTCGTGATTGCTCTTCGCTCTGAAACGACCTGCTTCATCTGACGGAACATGCTCCTCATCGTGATTTGCGACCTCAGCGCTCTCCAACTGCAGTCTGCTGTATCTGGCGCGTAGATCACACCGTTTCTTTACGAAAGTGGACGCGCGTAAAATAGTTGCATTGTCTCTGTTAGCGATTGTCGAAGAAAAGCGGAGGAAATCGCGAATAAGATTCTGGACTCTTAGATGACTTGAACAACGCATAATGCTGTACAACGATAGATATTAGTAGAAGCTATTCGAACTCAATTTAAACTTCATCCCATTTTCGGTTTTAAATTGAATGCAGTTGAAGCACAGAGTCTGTCAGTTTGCGTATGCATGATATTCATATTCTCGAGCTTCACTCTGAAGTAACCTGCTTCATGTCTAGATCTCAAGATAAAGATTTGTTCCGTGATTTCATTTGAATGGAAGACGAGATTTTTCAAATCTGCTCACCGTAATAGAAAATGATATTTTCTGATAAGATACGAAACACGAGGCAGTCCATTAAACCTATATATATATTTTACACAAATTTTATTATAGCAAAAATTGGATTGACTTTCTGACACAGACTAACAATTACGTTTAGATTTCCGGACAGTCGTTCGTCTTTGCAACAAGAATTGGAGCAAATACATCATTTATAATAAATAACATTGGGTGCTTCAGGTAATGCTTCTATTAAATTAATAAGAAAGACCCAGAATCTTTTAGGAAACAAAAGGTGAAAAAAAAGCATGGACGCGTATTTGTTACCTTTCACTTCACTTCTCACGACGCCATCAACTTCGCTACGACTTCAACATGGCAGCCAGGCCTCCGTATATGGTACACACTAAGGACTATATATACAACAGTAGTCATTTCATATTTAACTGTGGCAAATTGTATCAGATCGACGCGCTTTTGATAGATGCAACATCAAATACAAGAAGCGTTTATCTACCGATGTGAAATTATGTGTCACTTTATTGTAGCTAATCGTAGCTAAAGGACGCGTTTTCGAAAGGTTCTGTATTTTAAGTGAAACAGTTTTTTATTCATACCACATACTCTGGCATAAAGAAAACTCATCAAATACTCAGTTCTGCTTGTGAGGTAAAAACGATGTCGGATCCCACTGGCCACGTTCCCTTCCAAGAGGCAAAAAATGACGTACCGGATCCCAATTTCACGCTCTGCGTTGTAGTGGAACGTGGAATTCCACCAGCTCCACATCCGCGTGCGTTTTTACGTCCCTTGAGAGGATGCCGTAATCTTTCTAAAGTGGAACTTGGAGAGTGAGTACTGGATTGGCTTATCGACCAGTGACTTCACTGTCGTTGGAACCGGGAGGTGATGCAACAGTGATGAAGGCAGCGGCTGTACGAAAGTCAGGATAAAGCACAGTGGCGGTGGTGATGAATGGAATCGAGCGGCGGATCGCTATCGCTGAATCAATTAGACTTCTATTCATGTTCGGAACAGCGATGTGCTTAGCGCTGCAGTAGAGGCCGTTGGCTCCGGGATGACATCTACGTCTACATCCATACTCCGCAAGCCACCTGACGGTGTGTGGCGGAGGGTACCTTGAGTACGTCTATCGGTTCTCCCTTCTATTCCAGTCCCGTATTGTTCGTGGAAAGGAGGATTGTCGGTATGCCTCTGTGTGGGCTCTAATCTCTCTGATTTTATCCTCATGGTCTCTTCGCGAGATATACGTAGGAGGGAGCAATATACTGCTTGACTCTTCGGTGAAGGTACGTTCTCGAAACTTTGACAAAAGCCCGTACCGAGCTACTGAGCGTCTCTCCGTCTCTCCTGCAGAGTCTTTCACTGGAGTTTATCATCTCCGTAACGCTTTCGCGATTACTAAATGATCCTGTAACGAAGCGCGCCGCTCTCCATTGGATCTTCTCTATATCTTCTATCAACCCTATCTGGTACGGATCCCACACTGCTGAGCAGTATTCAAACAGTGGGCGAACAAGCGTACTGTAACCTACTTCCTTTGTTTTCGGATTGCATTTCCTTAGGATTCATCCAATGAATCTGTCTGGCATCTGCTTTACCGACGATCAACATTATATGATCATTCCATTTTAAATCACTCCTAATGCGTACTCCCAAATAATTTATGGTATTAACTGCTTCCAGTTGCTGACCTGCTATTTTGTAGCTAAATGATAAAGGATCTATCTTTCTGTGTATTCGCAGCACATTACACTTGTCTACATTGAGATTCAATTGCCATTCCCTGCACCATGCGTCAATTCGCTGCAGATCCTCCTGCATTTCAGTACAATTTTCCATTGTTACAACCTCTCGATACACCACAGCATCATCTGCAAAAAGCCTCAGTGAACTTCCGATGTCATCCACCAGGTCATTTATGTATATTGTGAATAGCAACGGTGCTATGACACTCCCCTGCGGCACACCTGAAATCACTCTTACTTCGGATGACGTAGTGGGCATTAGGAGCTGGGCGAGCCGCCGCCAGCAGGAGAACCGTCAGTGGCGTGGATGGCCAGCGCCAGCATGACGTCTGCAGCCGACACAGACCGATGAATGGCAGCTACAGCCAGGCTGTTTGACCACCTGCAGCCGCGGAATACAGCACAGAGAAAGGCGATACTCTAACGTTAGGACCCCGTGGTGAGTGACAAGGTGGTCCACAAGGACTGGAGTGCAGTGATAGGGAACTAAAGGCTCGAACACACGTCCCAAGAGCAAGATAATGCCCTCAGCAGATAGTGGCCCAAAAGGTGTCCCGGCAGTGTGAAGACACCTGGTAGCCTGCACACGGTCTCCTGAGGAGGCGGATGCCTGTAGCGTCTGGAGCCTAACTTTAGAGTAGGTGACTGGTTTCAACATCGTGTACTGCGAACGGCCTCCGTCAATAAGTTAAAGGCTGGTCATTGCACGTTGATACCGTCTGAGAACATACGAGAGCACAAGAGGGGAGAGAGAGAGAGAGAGAGAGAGAGAGAGAGAGAGAGAGAGAGAGAGAGAGAGGGGGGGGGGGGGTCGAGACAATTACCGCTTATGTGAACCAACTCAGCTACTGTTTCCTCTCGACAACGCTTTATCCCGGAAACCAAACAAGTTGGTTCGCTTGTTGGTCCATGAAGCAATAGTGACTTCGCCTGGCCTGTTTTTCTCGTCGCGTCAGCTTCTCTGGACACACTGTCGTAGCCGAAAGGTGTCTCAGCTTTGCCTTCCAGAAGCGTTGGCGAGGTTATTTTGCAGCGTTGGCTTGCTGAATAAGTACTACTGCACTCTGAATGTCTTGTTACTTCACACTGCGCGATGGAGACACCCCACTCCGTGTAATGTCGTTTTGCTGCGTTGGCGCCAGGCAGTTCAGTGCTCCAGCCTAGGAAATAAAGTTGCTGAAAGACCTGGCAGGAAGCAGCAATTTCCGGAAGAAAGCTATTAGCGGGATCATAAAAGGCAACTGAAAATGCTTGCATTTCTGTTCCTGATACTGGTTGGCTAAAAGACCTGAATGTTAAAAAAACTTTCAGTTGTTTCTGGACCAGTGTAAGTTATCCGACCCATTGGTCGAATCTTGGGATCTCTAGTTGCAATTAGACAGACAGAACGTATTAAATTTACTTTCACATGGATTATAAGCTTCGTCAGTGTCGTTTTAAGACTATTTAGAAAGAGTAGCAGTGCAGTCAATTGATTCTGGTTACCTGCCTTTGTAAGAAGCTCGATCTATTTCAGTTGTGTGCATCTTAGTGCTCTTCTTTTCTGCTTATAACGCAGATACTTTTTGAGGGGACACAACGACCAGGGCGCGGCCACAACGGTTGTACTAGCCATTTCCCATCACAAAGAAAGAAAGCTAAATAAAAACCCATAGATCTAAGTTGCCTACAAAATTTCGAACTTATTGATAATCTGAGAGCGGACGGATCGTTAATTAACAATTTTGTGGATTTTGTCATTTTCCCCACCCAACGATTATCACTGAATGATTGCTTATGTGGACCATCAGATGAACAGGGCAGAGTGATTTTCACATTCTCCATGTGATTAACGTAGAAAATGTTCGAAATGGGGCATTTTCTTAACAGTTCCTGGCCATAACGTTTGGATGTAAGGTGGAACCTCGTGGTGGCGTAGGCATACCAGTTTTCCCTCGTCCGAAGAATTCGCGCACAAATAGGTATCACAACATAAGAAGCAAAGAGGCAGATCCGACCTCTGGGACGAGTCTGAACCAACAGGTCCTTCCCTCCTGCTATCATGTTGGCTGGCGGGACCTACTTGTCAACTGCGGACGCGCGCTGCGGTGCGATGCCTGAGTTTACAAACAGCATCGAGAGCCACACTCGATCCCATTCGGTTGCTGCTTTCGGAGGCGCAGTTACGGTCATTTTGTTGTTCAATTTTTCCCGTTCATCACCTCGGCAACGTCCATGTGTCAAGGGCCGTCCGTGTAGATCAGCATGATTTGCTTTCGGAAGCTTGCACCAGTCAAGTTGGTTGCTACTGAGCAACTACACAGCTTGCATGGCGAGTAACTTGCGCCGCGATCTCACAAATCGCAATGAGATATGCTTTGTCGTTCGGCCCCGGCCCCTGCTCCTATTTTCCTTACCCCGATCTTATGGCTAGCATGTTATCATTCTCTCGCTCAACCAGTCCTCCCTCTGCTGCCATGACCATTGACTTGTACACAACGGTTTTCCTCTTGCGTGTTTTGTTTATCAACTTACACACTACGTAACAGTACCTGTCAATGTACACCCACCCGTTACACTACCCAGTTCAACCCATCACCTCTGCAGCTGATTACTGGAACGGACCACAATCGGTGCTGTGTGTGGGAACAGCTCACTGCGAAGCAGGTTGATAGTGTGGAGGTACGTACAGGTAAACGGCACTGGTATTCCATACGCTGTAAATGGTATCAATGATGTAAACGTGATATTAATTTACCTGTCCATCCGTTCTAGGTAGGCATTTTCACAAACGAGGAAGTGGTTGGCATGTTATTACCTTACGGAGGATGTCACCAAAATGGCGCACGAGCTTCACAATTGTGTGCTCAGCGTTACCCCAACAGAAATCACCCGGCCCGCCCTACCTTCACGAATATTGTTAGAAGTCTTCGAGCGATGGGATGCATGTCTCCATGAAAGCGTGACCGGACCAAAAGAATTTAACACGTGAAGCAGCAGAGAAGCTGGTCTGCCGGCCGCTGCAAAAAACCCTGATGCCAGTTCTCGTGAAATGGAGAGATTGGTGGGAATCCCTCAATCGTGGTGCGCGTTCTTAATAGGCGTAAATATCACCTCTACCACATGCCCATTGCATCAAGGTCTTCGTGGCAATGACTTTCAAATTCGCCTAGAATACTGTCAGTAGGTTCAGCGTCAAGGCTATGAATTTGTGCGGAGGACAGGAATCTCGTTTAACTTCACAGGGTGTAAATTTTAAGTTGACAAACCAGAATAGCTCGAAAAATAAGCTTCACACGAAAAAATGTGTAGAATGCAAAGCTGATTAGGTTCGAGGGGGAAATCTGCTGGTGCTAAAATTAGGCTAGCCCGCCACCCACCAGGGGTGGGGCGGATGACAGCTTTAAGATTTCAAATTGCAGAATCATTCTACAGGGTTATTACAAATGATTGAAGCAATTTCACAGCTCTACAATAACTTTATTATTTGAGATATTTTCACAGTGCTTTGCACACACATACAAAAACTCAAAAAGTTTTTTTAGGCATTCACAAATGTTCGATATGTGCCCCTTTAGTGATTCGGCAGACATCAAGCCGATAATTAAGTTCCTCCCACACTCGGCGCAGCATGTCCCCATCAATGAGTTCGAAAGCATCGTTGATGCGAGCTCGCAGGTCTGGCATGTTTCTTTGTAGAGGAAGTTTAAACACGGAATCTTTCACATAACTCCACAGAAAGAAATCGTGTGGGGTTAAGTCAGGAGAGCGTGGAGGCCATGACATGAATTGCTGATCATGCTCTCCACCACGACCGATCCATCGGTTTTCCAATCTCCTGTTTAAGAAATGCCGAACATCATGTTGGAAGTGCGGTGGAGCACCATCCTGTTGAAAGATGAAGTCGGCGCTGTCGGTCTCCAGTTGTGGCATGAGCCAATTTTCCAGCGTGTCCAGATACACGTGTCCTGTAACGTTTTTTTCGCAGAAGAAAAAGGGGCCGTAAAATTTAAACCGTGAGATTGCACAAAACACGTCAACTTTTGGTGAATTGCGAATTTGCTGCACGAATGCGTGAGGATTCTCTACCGCCCAGATTCGCACATTGTGTCTGTTCACTTCACCATTAAGAAAAAAGGTTGCTTCATCACTGAAAACAAGTTTCGCACTGAACGCATCCTCTTCCACGAGCTGTTGCAACCGCGCCGGAAATTCAAAGCGTTTGACTTTGTCATCGGGTGTCAGGGCTTGTAGCAATTGTAAACGGTAAGGCTTCTGCTTTAGCCTTTTCCGTAAGATTTTCCAAACCGTCGGCTGTGGTACGTTTAGCTCCCTGCTTGCTTTATTCGTCGACTTCCGCTGGCTACGCGTGAAACTTGCCCGCACGCGATCAACCGTTTCTTCGCTCACTGCAGGCCGACTCATTGATTTCCCCTTACAGAGGCATCCAGAAGCTTTGAACTGCGCATACCATCGCCGAATGGAGTTAGCAGTTGGTGGATGTTTGTTGAACTTCGTCCTGAAGTGTCGTTGCACTGTTATGACTGACTGATGTGAGTGCATTTCAAGCACGACATACGCTTTCTCGGTTCCTGTCGCCATTTTGTCTCACTGCGCTCTCGAGCGCTCTGGCCGCAGAAACCTGAAGTGCGGCTTCAGCCGAACAAAACTTTATGAGTTTTTCTACATATCTGTAGTGTGTCGTGACCATATGTCAATGAATGGAGCTACAGTGAATTTATGAAGTCGCTTCAATCATTTGTAATAGCCGTGTACATAAAAAATTACTTATATTTTGTCTTGATTCTTGGCAGTTGTAAATTCAAGAAAATCCATGTTCTCATTTTTTCGTGGAAAATGGTTACGGATGTATAAAAAATACTGATTTGCTTCGTAAATTTTGATTCGCTAAAACTAAAACTCTCCCTCTCTCCTCATAGGGTGGCGTTTGGCAGAGAGGAATTAGAGTTTTAGAAATGTTGACCCAAATATTAATTATTTCCGCAGATTCGGAGAAGTTTTGTTTGTTTCGTGGTCATGAGGCCACACATCTTTTAATTATCAAACAAATCATCTGACTAGCTAACTAACCACATTCTACTTACTAACTTAAGTATTTTTTATTTATCCGTAACCATTTTCCATGCAAAAATGAGAACATGGATTTTCTTGTATTACAGCGCCAACTAGCAAGAATCAAAACAAACATTTAAGGCAAAATGTACGTAGTTTTTTTATGTAGAATCTGATTCTGCAGCCAAAAATGGGGGTTCCCTTTTGAAATTTTAAATTTACCTCCAGCCCCACCCCCAGGGGGCTGAGGTGACGGCTTAATTTTCGCACGAGCAGTTGTTCCCCTCGAAAATAATCAAGTTTGGATTCTACACATTTTTTCCTTGTGAAGCTTATTTTTCGAGTTATTCTAGTTTGTCAACTTAAAATTTACACCCTGTATTTCGGTATATTTTCTTGGTTTAATTCCTTGCCCTACAGCAAGGTAACTTCCTGCTACGACACTCAGATTTATGAACACATCCTACAAAACTTGTGACTGGAATACGTTACATTCGTGTGTGTCGCTGCGGTATGTATATGCCAGCTTTAATCATATATGCTGCCCATCATGTTGCGTAACTTTCCAACTGCCCCTTTGTTATTAAATGAAGCCATCCATTGGGGGACGAAATACCGTTATGGTTTAGGGACCGCATATCTGCAGCTGGGTATAACGTCCTGTCTGAGATGGAAAGGCTTTGGCATAACACCATACGGCACCACTCAGCCGGTTCAAACAAAAGACCAACATTTACATGTTCCCTGTGTACGTGGTCACCTGCTTGAAGGCATTTGCAAATATTTTATTACGAGCTTTGGGCTGGAAAATTTTCCTTCTCTCCAGCCAAGAGTTGTTGCATAACCGAGGGACCGCTTCCATGGCTTACAATCCGTAACCTGCCCATGCTACAGGCCAAGCATAGTTCTCACGATTGAGGACTACTGACGAGGGACACCTTGCGAAAGCCACGTACAGCTCTCGACCAGTGGAAGTGCGGGAGAAGAATTTTCTTACTATAATGTTCTGTGACTATTAACATCCTGCGGGATATGAGGCCAAAATGTGGTTCAAAACCGTGTGAACAAATTCAGAGATGAGTTGAACTGTACTGCCTGTCCTGCAAATTACACTCAGTGGCTACTGATACCCTACATCAGCGTTTCACAGCCTTTCAGTATTCGCGACCCAACTTTCAACCGTAATATGAAAAGGTTTTCAAATAACGCTTACCAGACACAAAATTTGTTGACAACTAAATCGCTTATTTAGCTGCATATTTCGAGGTGATAACTCATCATCAGGTTGTAGTGGCGTTGCTGATACGTTTAACATAAATGTTTACAGATATTATAGTTTCTTTACATGACTGCCGTGACCATCTTTGTTCTTCTTTCTTGTGCCGTGGTAGTTTTCTTGTGATGTGCTTGGGGTATCACTATTTCCATGGCTCTCTTGAACTTCTTCACCATTGTTCACAAAGTTCACAAGGTTGTCCTCACAACACGAGACTGAAAACAAATTAGCATTGCAGAAAACAAGATGACCGTCTTATTTTCAGAACCGCTGATCTGTTTTCAGTCTTGTGTTTTAAAGACAACCTTGTAAAGTTTGTGAATAATGGTGAATAAGTTCAAGAGAGCCATGGAAATAGCGATACCTTAACACATCACAAGAAAAACGGCCACGCCACAAGAACAAAGATGATCACAGCAGTCATGCAAAGGAACTTTAATGCGTGTATACACTTACGTTAAATGTTTATGTAAGGCCACTACAGCCTGATGACGTATCACCTCGAGACATGTCGCTAAATAAATATTTTACTTGTCAACACATTTTGTGCCTGGTAGCGGCATTTGAAAACTTTTTCATGTTTTTGAAACAGTACAGTCGTTTAATAGTCAATATGACTTCTGATTGTTTCAGCCATAAGTTTCATCGCTCCCCGTTTATTCATCATACAATATAAAACACCCCTTTTATTTCGTGAGCTGTTACACATATCGAAGCGAGAGTTTCGGCAAGTATTAGAGCGTCGAGGGGCACGTATTTTTTTGTTTGGTTAATGTTTTTAGCCCTGGTATCAACAGAGATAATAAAGCAAGCATCTTTATTAAATGGAGCTGTATACTTTTTATAACTGCATTTGATAGCTCTTGAGGAGACACAGCGATATACCGTTTGTTAATGCAGACGTTGAAAGCTGTCATAAAACAATTCGAAAAACTGTTCTAGAATGTGAGAGCATAGCAGCGGGAATCAGCATTAGCGGTGCAAACACCGCCAAGCAGAGCTCTCGTGTTACGCTGTTTCAGAATGTCAACACATTTGCCTGTTTACTTGTCTGTACTGCAGGCCGCTCATTTCTGCTTCAACATTTGTTGCGTGCAGACATGTACACCAACGAGGAGAAGTTGGATTTACCACTTCTGTATGGTGAATGTGAAAGACATGACGTAAGAACAGTGCAGCGGTATAGGGCTATCTGTCCGGATAGCCAATGTTCGACGCACCAGGCAATTACACGGATTAAGACGCTAGAGCGGGCAGGATGCTTGTGCGTGAAAAAGAGGACAAGAAAGAAGACTGAAGCTGACAGAGAATACGAAGAAGCTGTTCTGGCTACGATTACGCACTTGCAGCATGAAACGACGTTTCGTTAACAATACTTATTTTGCGGTGTTCAGATGGCCATCAGAGTATTTTTAATTAAATGCTTATTTCAACGAATGTATCCCATATGATATAAGTTAAAACAGTGTAGATTGAAACAGCTGTTTAGCAGCATCTGTTTTACCTCTAAGAAGTACAGAGCTACGTACAGGAAAAGGTAGGTCAAATCTTCCTCCTCACATTTAGATATTTAATACAATAGTTGCTTTTTGCAGCGTATAAGACGTCGCTATTTTTGAAGAATGAATAGTTGATTTCTCTGTTTCAGCTCACTTAAATCTGGGAGGATACACAAATGTGAAATATTTTTCCTAAACCCTTTGTGATACGCTAGATTCTAGCCTACGTCGAATTTCCATACACAACATTCGTTGGTGAGCCTGTATCTAGGTCGTAAGTCCGTTGAAGGGAAATAAAGCTTTATTGTCATAGCGCAGGCCTATCTTAAGGTTTACAATTACGCAGCTTGGTCCGTGACGCCTGCTTGGCAGTGTTTGCACCGCTCATGCCGTTTCCGGCCACCGTGCTCTCACATCCTAGGACATTTCTCGAATTTTTTTTTTGCGACTGTTTTCAACGTCAACATTAACGAGCGCTATATCACTGTAATTGTCTTCTTAAGAGCTATCAAATGCAGTTGCAAAGAATATACGGCTAAATAAAAGAAAACCTAATTACTTCAATACCTCAGTTGATATCAGCGCTAAAACCATTAATCAAGCAAAAACATACGTGCCACTCACACTATAACATTTGCCGAAAACCGCTTTACAATATGTGTAAGCGGCCACGAAATACGAGGTCCTGCAGCTTGCGTGACTCACCCTGTATGTACACAACTGGCCATTAAAATTGCTACAGCAAGAAGAAGTGCAGATAATAAACGGGTATTAATTGGACAAATATATTATACTAGAAATGGCATGTGATTACATTTTCACGCAATTTGGGTGCATAGATCCTGAGAAATCAGTACCCACAACAACCACCTCTGGCCGTAATAACGGCCCTGATACGCCTGGGCATTTAGTCAAACAGAGCTTGCATGGCGTGTACAGGTACAGCTGCCCATGCAGCTTCAACACGATACCACAGTTCATCAAGAGTAGTGACTGGCGTATTGTGACGAGCCAGTTGCTCGGCCACCACTGACCAGACGCAATCAATTGGTGAGAGATCTGGAGAATGTGCTGGCCAGGGCAGCAGTCGAACATTTTCTGTATCCAGAAAGGCCCGTAAAGGACCAGCAACATGCGGTCGTGCATTACCTGCCGAAATATAGGGTTTCGCAGGGATCGAATGAAGGGTACAGCTACGGGTCGTAACACTTCTGAAATGTAACGTCCACTGTTCAAAGTGCCGTCAATGCGAACAAGAGGTGACCGAGACGTGTAACCAATGGCACCCCATACCAACACGCCGGGTGATACGCCAGTATGGCGATGACAAATACGCGCTACCATTGTGCGTTCACCGCGATGTTGCCAAACACGGATGCGACCATCATGATGCTGTAAACAGAACCTGGATTCATCCGAAAAAATGACGTTTTCCCATTCGTGCAACCAGGTTCGTCGTTGAGTACACCATAGCAGGCGCTCCTGTCTGTGATGCAGCGTCAAGGGTAACCGCAACCATGGTCTCCGAGCTGATAGTCCATGCTGCTGCAAACTTCGTCGAACTGTTCGTGCAGATGGTTGTTGTCTTGCAAACGTCCCCATCTGTTGACTCAGGAATCAAGTCGTGGCTGCACGATCCGTTACAGCCATACAGATAAGATGCCTGTCATCTCGACTGCTAGTGATACGAGGCCGTTGGAATCCAGCACGGCGTTCCGTGTTACCCTCCTGAACCCGTCGATTCCATATTCTGCTAACAGTCATTGGATCTCAAACAACGCGAGCAGCAATGTCGCGATACGATAAACCGCAATCGCGATAGGCTACAATCCGACTTTTATCAAAGTCGGAAACGTGATGGTATGCATTTCTCTCCTTACAGGAGGTATCACAAAAACGTTTCACCAGGCAACGCCGGTGAACTGCTGTGTATGAGAAATTGGTTGGAAGCTTTCCTCGTGTCAACACGTTGTAGGTGTCACCACCGGCGCCAACCTTGTGTGAGTGCTCCGAAAAGCTAATCATTTGCATATCACAGCATCTTCCTGTCAGTTAAATATCGCGTCTGTAACACGTTATCATCGTGGTGTAGCAATTTTAATGGCCAATAGTGTATATATGAGCACTTTGACGCTAAAACTGTAAAGTTACGAACCTTCGTAACTAGCAAGAATAAGTAAGTTTATTGCAATTTCACAACACTGATGGGCTACATTGATAAAACCAGAATCGATGGCCCTCTATCGCTATCTGCCTAACAGGCAGCGCGCGAAAGGTAGACGCATTGCCTCAGGGGAGTGCGGGATACAGACGGAAAGTAGCACAGCCGTCTTGGGGTGCGAGAACTTGAGAGAAGGAATGTTTTTTTGATTGTCTTTCAGTGTTGACAACGGCTGGCGTCCGTGCCTTGTACCGATCTGCTGCAATCGCGAAAATTACACACACGAGTAACGTGAGTGCATATTATTTAGGCAACCTGCCTCAAATGTGGCACTGACATGTAACCGTTTGTGCAACAGACGTAGTAGATACAAACTTCGACGCCATCCTAACTTCTCTGATCACTTTTGCTTTTATATAACCATAGATCTCGTGCGTACGTCGGATGCCTGCGCTGTGTACGAACGGCGGACCTTGTTGACTCGAGGCCGAACCGATTTCCTCAAAATTGATAATGAGAAAGAACACGATTCCGCAACCTATCGAGCGTCAAGACCTTCTTTTATTTGTTTACAGGCTGGGTATTATCGTTAAAATAAACAGCTGTATTTGCATGCTGCCTGCTTCCACTATATTGTAATACACATTCACAAGTATTACTTCCGAAGGAAATATAATTTTTCATTGAAACCAAGTCAAAACGTCTAGTCAGGAGTTGTCTTCATTGAAATGCGTTGTGCAGCACTGACACAGTCCCATTTATAAGTGATTTATATCAGTGTACAAGTGTTTTTAACATTTTATCAAATCAGAAGTCATTTTGTTTTACTGTATTTTCATTAAATAATACGTATAGGACTGCTAGCAAGCAGAAGTGGGATATTTATACTGAGAAAGCCACCCCATCGCTTTCATATCTGCTGCGCAATCGCCTCACGATTTTTGCTGGATCTTGCGAAACCCTGAATTCTAACCTTGTAAGAACTAAATGCAAAACTTCGCATTGTTTGCAGATAAGTCCTACATTTCTTTAAATGACAACTCGCTAGGTTCCAACAGTGAAAGTAATTTATAGAATACTCTCTCTCTCAGGGGCACCAATGAGATAAAAAAAATGAGCGCTCTCCTCTTGTGACATCACGAAAGCGAAAAAGTAATAATGCAAGTATAAAAATGAACTTCTAAGATGCCGCAGTTTTCTCAAGCACTCCAAACAACAGATCTCGTTAGGGCTGTTGATCAAGCAAGATGTCATAGTAGCAGCTGAATCAGTTAGTGAGAACTCTGGATTTTCTCTCTTTCTCCGTTGGTCCTTTTACTGTTCTTCGACCTGCCATCGGAGCAGCTTAAGTGATCTGTCCATCATAAATAATATGCTGATCTAACAGTCCTAGTCTCCATTGTTGGTGTTTGCTGTACTGGCACAATCTATGAATCAGACATGAGAACAGTAATACAGTTCCACTAAACAGCCTGTTAATAAGTCTACTATCTACTGGTGCAAGAACATTAGATCTAACAACAACATGTTCATAGTCTAGTCATAAAGTGGAGTATATAAATGAGTCGTGGGTAGTGGTTGCAGACAGCATGCTATGAACTCCGGACATCTACTGAAAATATAAGAACTTCAGCATAGGTCTTGCTAGCAGATATTGTGGAGGGGGGAGGGGGTGGTTTTATGAGTCTAATGACTGAAGAGAGCAGGTGGTGTGGACTTGGGAGCTGCACTATAGTTCTGGCCTAGAGTGCCCAGGAATGCCACTCCTGTGAACCAAGTGTTGATACTTCTTCCATTCCAGAATCTCCGAACTGTTTGGATACAACAGTAAAATCTTTCACATGTCAAGAGGAAAAGGGATGTGTATGTTACTTAAGTCACTGATGCTACGTCGATCAAAGGATCAGTGGTTGTCATCAAGGATGAGGTCATTAGAGATGGAGTCCAAAGTCAGACTGGGGAGGGAAACTGGCTATGCCCTTCCAAAGGAATCTTCCCAGTATTCACCATAAATGTAATTCAGATCAACTGTATTATAATGTCACAGAGAAAAAGACCAGAAAAGGTAACAGAGGTGATCCAGAAATATAAAGGCATAACTAAGCCTAACAAGTAGTTATTGGTACAGTAGCTGAGTTTGAGAAAAGAAAGCAGGAAATATGAGTTTTTATACATTGATCAATATTATCAGTTGTTACCTATACGAATGAATGTTCCATGCCAGTATTTATGTGCGATTAGGTGGGCTGCTATGGGAAAAACTATTACAGAAATGTATAAATGGCATATTGACCATAACTGATACATGGTAATAATCTTTTCT
The DNA here is from genome assembly GCF_021461395.2 of Schistocerca americana. Lineage (NCBI taxonomy): Eukaryota > Metazoa > Arthropoda > Insecta > Orthoptera > Acrididae > Schistocerca > Schistocerca americana. Next base: position 317,205,046 of record NC_060124.1, read on the forward strand.
AATTACAAAGAACGCCCTAGAAACTTTTATATGAGCATGTGTACAGTTAATTAGTGTTGCATAGGTATAAATGATGATTGTTAGTAATTTCACTGACTATTGATTATGTTTTAGCAGTGTTATATACAGCACTTTTCTTTTTGTGAATTCCAGAGGTGTGTAATGCCTTTGTGATGTTCCATACAAAATACAGAGAGAGCAGGCTGGCACAAATAATTTGTTCACATTCAAAGTTTTGCAGTATTTGACAAGAGAGGCACAGAGTACACAGTGTCTTCAGGTGTCCCCTGGGCGGTGTACTACCATCACTGTTTCTGTTTCTCGTGTTACGTGACATCTAATATTGAGGCGTCCTCATCAGAGAAGTCAGCATTTACTATTCTGTGACCATTCTTGTGTAGTGTGACATTTCTGTGCATTATCCTCAACAATGAGGCATTTGCACACTTTACTCAGGCGCCCTCAGCCCATTTCGCCAACAGTGTAGCTAATGCTACTACACACCATGCCCACAAACCACAACTCATAGGGTGCGTAGGATTAGTGATGACAGTTAATTATCAGATGATGCTACAGTACCTGACAGAAGATTGCCACGACCCTTAAACAATATGAAGTGCCTTACAATGAGTGGTCCCCAGTGGCGTGATAGGCTTTTTGAAACCATCTATACAGTTATGTAGGCTAACACCCCAGGTACCACACACTACAGCCATTCACCCTGGTGAGCCCTCATTTGCGAGTAACCGACGGAAAACAATTTCAGAATTTTGTCTGACACTCAATAGCATTAAAAAAGCTGGTCCAATTACTCTGGTTGTGTGGTGTAATCTGGAATATAACACCTTCATATGCAAGAGGTTGTGGGTTTGAATCTCGCCAGGTCCAGTGAAGTTTCTTTTTTAAAAATCTTCATGGAAATTACTTGATCAACATTTTTATTCAATTACTTGATTTAAATGTATTTCTTTATTTCCATTCCTTTGTCACATCACTTAAATCATAATATCAACTACATCATTTGCTCTCATTTTTCTTCAATCATTATTTTCCCACTTGAAGACATTGTTCATGTGTTTTTAATTAATTTTATGTATTAATTTTGATTTAATAACTTTTGTTTTATCACCCTGTTTTTTCGTCCACATTATTGCTTTCATTATATCTATCGTTTTGTTTGAATTTATTTATCCTTATAAACCCTTCTCTCGTTTAAATCTTCATCTGCATTATTTTGTCCACAGTGTAATAAGTATTTAGGTTATGTTTTAAATGTTTGTATGACGATTACGGCGCAAAAAATTGCAGATTTGGTAACGAAAAATAGATTTTTCACACCACTGCACAGTCAATATATGTAGATCCTTTGGTCTTTTGTTTTTCACTAATAGATCAGAATTTCAAATAATTGAATATTTGAATAGATAAACATGTTAGATTCAGATTCACAAAAATTCTGATTGGTAGAAGAATGATAGAAAGGAAAAAATCAAGAGGTGAAAAAAGTTCATATGTTGACTAAAATAATGTGACAAAGGAATAGAAATAAAAATAACATTCAAATCAGTTAACAGAATAAAAATAATGACCAAAGCCATTTCGATAAAGATTTAAAAATAAAGTTAATGAAGCTGACAAGATTTAAACACACAACCAAGCGTTGCGGAGCTGTTATCATACTGATTATACCTCACAACCAAACTATTTGAGATATCTTTTTTAATGCTATTGTCACGCAAAATAACGAAATTTTTTTTCGTCAATTACTCGCAAACGATAGGCCACCAGGGTGAATGGTTGCATGGCGTGATAACTGAGATCTTAACCTACATAACTGGGTATTTGGTTTCGAAAATTGCACCACTGGAGACTTCTCCAAGTTAGTTCAGCTCCATTTGACACATAATTATGGCATGGTAACTTGTAATTTGAAAATGGGGAAACTATTTTATTCTTGGTGTTCCATTCTTCAACGATCTTAAGAATTAATTTTTGTGTAAACCTACTTACCAACAAAGTACTTGTATATTACAGCAGTATGTTATACAAATGATGTATGGTGCAAATTCTAGAACATCTTTGCCATCTGTTACGTTAGTATATAATAATGTATTTTGACTTTATCATGCAAAGCATGACTACAATACTCCAATCAAAATCAGCCTCTACAAAAACTTACATGAAAATCTTGAAGAAAGGTACAGAGAGGATTCAGATACATGTTTACAACTTTGTCAACAACATGTCTTTTGGATAATGTGATGAACCTTAAGACTAAATTTAAAAAAAAAGAAAAATCTTTGTTGGGTTACCATTTCTTCATTGAAAGATAACTTAACAGAAAAATTAATGTTTACATTATTTGTAGTTCATATTAGTGTTTTCTATATTATTTCATAATGTTAATACAGTTTATTATATTACACTTAAATTAAATGTACATTCTTTGTTTTCTTTCCGCAAACCAGAGACCCCTCTCAGCAGAATCTATAGAATCTGACTAATGTAATGGGATGTAAGAATACTGTGGCATTTAAAATCGCTACACAAATGAAATCATTATTCAATAACTAGAAATTAAAAATTTATGTAAAAAAAAATGGTTCAAATGGCTCTGAGCACTATGGGACTCAACTGCTGTGGTCATAAGTCCCCTAGAACTTAGAACTACTTAAACCTAACTAACCTAAGGACAGCACACAACACCCAGCCATCACGAGGCAGAGAAAATCCCTGACCCCGCCGGGAATCGAACCCGGGAACCCGGGCGTGGGAAGCGAGAACGCTACCGCACGACCACGAGATGCGGGCATTTATGTAAATGTTTTTGAAATGAACTGGGGTTTTGTGTTTTATTGCTTTTGGAGTTTCTGAGACACAGATATCTGGCATGAAGCGTATTAATTCCAAATTTTATTTCTATTTATTTGTAGAGAATATTTTTATCTGCCATGTCAACAGTCCCATCGGATTAATGAAGGAAGTTGGCCCTTTAAAGGAACCAACCTGGCATCTGCCTGAAGCGATTTATGGAAATCACAGAAAATCTAAATATGGATGGCCAGACGTGGGTTTCAACCGTTTTCCTCCAGAATGCGAGTGCAATGTGCTAACCACTGCGCCACCTCGCTCAGTTTCTGATCTGTAAGTTTATCTTTACTTATATTACTGCGCTACTATTTAAGACAAGTTGTTCTTTAAGGTTGTTAGCAAAAATCTTGAAAAGTTCTTGACAGATTTACTTTAAGTTCTTACAAAATTAATAAACATTTGTTCAGACATAGGTATACATATAAAATTGTATACACAACTATGCTGTTCTGTTTTCTTCCTCACTGTCGGTTTATAGCTTATTGGCTTTTGATTAAAATACTACTACAGAATCTGAATCGTCTGAAACGTTGTAATCCTACGGGTTTGCAGATTAAAACCATGCAAAACACTTTACTGAAGCTGTTGACCTTACAGATACAGTAGCATTTACTTTAAGCAACTTCAATTCCTAATCAAGATTTCGTTGACAATAACAGTAAAAAAGAATGTAGGTCAGAGTGAGAGAGAGAGAGAGAGAGAGAGAGAGAGAGAGAGAGAGAGAGAGAGAGAGAGAGAGGAGGGGGGGGGGGGGGGGGAGGGGGGAGGAGGAGGAGAGAGGATGGAGAGAGAGAGAGAGAGAGAGAGAGAGAGAGAGAGAGAGAGAGAGAGAGAGAGAGAGAGAGAGCTGATTAGGACTTACAGCCGATTCCCTTGCGTATTTAGCTATTGCGAAGATTTGCCATGTTCACTAGTAATTAAAGAAATCATAAATGGGTGATGTGTATCATATGATAGCTAATGCCACAGACGGCCGGAGTGGCCGAGCGGTTGTAGGCGCTACACTCTGGGCCGCGCGGGCGCTACGGTCGGAGGTTCGAATCCTGCCTCGGGCATGGATGTGTGTGATGTCCTTAGGTTAGTTAGGTTTAAGTAGTTCTAAGTTATAGGGGACTGATGACCTCAGAAGTTAAGTCCCATAGTGCTCAGAACCATTTGAACCATTTAAACCTAATGCCACACCCTAATTTAATAAACCTTAAACAGGATTTGTTGATATACGAAACAGTTCGCAGCTGCAATCCCCATTGCTGATGGTAACTGCAAAATAATACATGGAGACTTTTAATTTAAGTATAGTTATTGTTAATTATTAATGTGCCATAGTTTGAAATACACGTTACATAAGGCTACAGACTTCAGTGTGGCGTATACAACAGATTCGTGTATTATCACGCTAATGGCTCGCAGCTGCGCAGTATTAATAGGAATTAGGGCTAATGAACAGTAAAATAATAGTAGTAATAAGTTTACATTCTCATTTTTATGTGTATATCAAAATGTGTGATGAATAAATCATCGTAAATTTCAAATTGGTGTGAATTGGTGAATTGTGGTACCACATACCAGTGATGACAGATCTTGGCGTAATTGATCTGCTGCAGCCCAATGGTGAGTGCGCACATTGTAATTCATCAGATAGTGTTTCTTAGCGAAGGTTTTAGAAATGCAGGAATTCAGATGGAAGAAAGTATACTACATATAGTATGTATAAACTAAGTAATTAGTAAGTGCAAATCAGTCTGAGTGGCAAACAGTGTCCACAAAACCCTGACTTTATTAACAGTTACTTTTTTGTATATGAATTTTGTAACATGTACAAAACAATGTGGTTCATAAATACACTAAACTTTTTGGTAACTGCAATATCAGGGTGATTTATGCAACAGATTAGGCACATTATAATACGCAAGTGAATGAGATTATACAAATGTACATGCTCTATGGTTTTGACGTCCTCATGTGCCGCAATCGCAGCTTTTAAAAGTGATGCATCTCACCAAAGAGAGCCTGAGTTTGTTTTGGAAAACTTCTGAACAAATTAGTCCATTAACATAATTCGTGAGTGCTAAATGATCATAACGAAAATGTTTTCAATCAAGACATGTTTGATGAACAACGTATGAGATAAACATGCTGTCTAGGGAACCTGGAGTACACATCAGTCTTCGATTAAGCCTTGCATGTACCATAACACTAGGAACTGCACATTGTGCTGTTGAAACATGGCTAGTTAAAATACCTGCAAATGGGGCAGTATCTGCGGTGCGAAAACCATACGGACGTAAAGAATACTATGCAGATTGCTTTCAGTTCATAGCATGGAAGTTCTGTGCTGTATCCAAAGGTGCCCGAAAACATGACACCTGGCGTTTGCCTGCTATACCGTGCAACAAAGTAAGACTGTGGTAACAACAACAGTGCCTAAGATGTATGCAGGTATCTGTGTAAGACAAATTGAAGGTCTCGTTCGACAAGATTACTTTTTGCCAGCACTATCATTCATATGGAACAGAATACTGAGACGTTCATAGCTTCTGAAATGAAATGAAAGCCACCACCATGGTGCACTGTGTGCCATGCAGCAGCTGCCTTTAAACCTTCAGTATAGGCGAATGATGGAGCAGCATCAATGTGCTTAAACTGTGCCAGCCGAATGTGCCGTTACATTCTTGGCATATATGGTTCATTTCAGCACGTTGGTGAAGTAGTGGGATGTCACTGATGAAAATTTTCCAATACCTTCAGATAACTCCTTCTGGGGAGACATTAAAAGTCATATTTTCGCCAGTAAAGTGCATGATCTTTAGAAATATGGGGTAAAAACTAATAATATATTGAGCATATTTGTGCAACCAAAGATGTGCATGTTTACTATGAAATACCAACTGTAGAGCTACATGTGCGAATGAAGTATCTATTTGTTTGTTATTTTGGACTTTGAATCACAATCAAATTGGGGGCGTTATACCAGACACAATGGAATCTGGATGCCATTGAGCAACGGTAGGTAAGTTTGCATATAGCATCATAGTGTACTTGTACTTTCTACACCAGTAAGCCAGGCAGATTTTTATCATTTAGCCATTGTCGTCGTTGTCTCTAACTACGTTCGTTTACCACAGTCGTATCTATCTGAACATGCAATCGATAATCTATCTGCGAAGAACCAGATATGGAGTTGCAGCTGAACTTGTCGTCGTTTGGAAGAGACAGTGAACGATTCGCAATGGTAAGATAGTGCTTTTCTGTTTTGGGGTGGTGAGGTCTAAATTTCTGTTCTACTAACCTGATCAGGATTTGGGACTTGCTTGGTTTCTGTAAATCATTTCAGCAGAATGCCAGATGGTTACTTTATCAAGACTGTGCCACACTTCCTTGCAAATCCATGTGTACCCACACAGGCATGGATGCAAGGATGGTGGATGGAGGGAGTCTCCGTGACATAGCCCCCCCCCCCTGCAAAAAAGATGCTTTTGTTGAAGTGTTAAGGTTATTACATATACAGGGTGTTTCAAAAATGACCGGTATATTTGAAACGGCAATAAAAACTAAACGAGCAGCGATAGAAATACACCGTTTGTTGCAATATGCATGGGACAACAGTACATTTTCAGGCAGACAAACTTTCGAAATTACAGTAGTTACAATTTTCAACAACAGATGGCGCTGCGGTCTGGGAAACTCTATAGTACGATATTTTCCACATATCCACCATGCGTAGCAATAATATGGCGTAGTCTCTGAATGAAATTACCCGAAACCTTTGACAACGTGTCTGGCGGAATGGCTTCACATGCAGATGAGATGTACTGCTTCAGCTGTTCAATTGTTTCTGGATTCTGGCGGTACACCTGGTCTTTCAAGTGTCCCCACAGAAAGAAGTCACAGGGGTTCATGTCTGGCGAATAGGGAGGCCAATCCACGCCGCCTCCTGTATGTTTCGGATAGCCCAAAGCAATCACACGATCATCGAAATATTCATTCAGGAAATTAAAGACGTCGGCCGTGCGATGTGGCCGGGCACCATCTTGCATAAACCACGAGGTGTTCGCAGTGTCGTCTAAGGCAGTTTGTACCGCCACAAATTCACGAAGAATGTCCAGATAGCGTGATGCAGTAATCGTTTCGGATCTGAAAAATGGGCCAATGATTCCTTTGGAAGAAATGGCGGCCCAGACCAGTACTTTTTGAAGATGCAGGGACGATGGGACTGCAACATGGGCCAATGATTCCTTTGGAAGAAATGGCGGCCCAGACCAGTACTTTTTGAAGATGCAGGGACGATGGGACTGCAACATGGGGCTTTTCGGTTCCCCATATGCGCCAGTTCTGTTTATTGACGAAGCCGTCCATGTAAAAATAAGCTTCGTCAGTAAACCAAATGCTGCCCACATGCATATCGCTGTCATCAATCCTGTGCACTATATCATTAGCGAATGTCTCTCGTGCAGCAATGGTAGCGGCGCTGAGGGGTTGCCGTGTTTGAGTTTTGTATGGATAGAGGTGTAAACTCTGGCGGATGAGACGATACGTGGACGTTGGCGTCATTTGGACCACAGCTGCAACACGGCGAACGGAAACCCGAGGCCGCTGTTGGATCACCTGCTGCACTACCTGCGCGTTGCCCTCTGTGGCTGCCGTACGTGGTCGCCCTACCTTTCCAGCACGTTCATCCGTCACATTCCCTGTCCATTGAAATTTTTCAAACAGATCCTTTAGTGTATCGCTTTTCGGTCCTTTGGTTACATTAAACCTCCGTTGAAAACTTCGTCTTGTTGCAACAACACTGTGTTCTAGGCGGTGGAATTCCAACACCAGAAAAATCCTCTGTTCTAAGGAATAAACCATGTTGTCTACAGCACACTTGCACGTTGTGAACAGCACACGCTTACAGCAGAAAGACGACGTACAGAATGGCGCACCCACAGACTGCGTTGTCTTCTATATCTTTCACATCACTTGCAGCGCCATCTGTTGTTGAAAATTGTAACTACTGTAAATTCGAAAGTTTGTCCGCCTGAAAATGTACTGTTGTCCCAAGCATATTGCAACAAACGGTGTATTTCTATCGCTGCTCGTTTAGTTTTTATTGCCATTTCAAATATACTGGTCATTTTTGAAACACCCTGTATCAGTTTCCAGATTTCACAGCAAATATTTGGAGAATGAAGTAGTTAGAAAATTATCAACACGTCGAAAATGGCACAGAATTCTAGAACCTACAGCCGGCCGGTGTGGCCGTGCGATTCTAGGCGCTTCAGTCTGGAACCGCGTGACCGCTACGGTCGCAGGTTCGAATCCTGCCTCGGGCATGGATGTGTGTGATGTCCTTAGGTTAGTTAGGTTTAAGTAGTTCTAAGTTCTAGGGGACTGATGATCGTAGACGTTAAGTCCCATAGTGCTCAGAGCCATTTTCTAGAACCTACAAGCTACTTTTGACTTGGCTTTCAAGCCAAGGCTGAAAGAATTTCTTAAAGTGATAAGTTTGTAATCTGTTATAGGCCGCTGTGGTTAAAGTATGGCAAACTGACACTATCCAAAACTGGCGCCGTGACGACTGTGCTGCATTATGGGCTATTGGTGACAGGGGTGAACGAGGGCTGCATAGATGTGTACGGGCGAATTAGACGTGCAGCTGTTGAGCAACGGCGTCCAGATGAACCATGGGGCTACCAAAAGTGTCTTCTCAATTACTGTTCAGCGAACGTTGTTGGTTATGGGGCTCCGCAGCAGGCGTCTGGTTCCTCCATCCATGGTGAGTGCTGTTCTTCGGCGACGAAGGCTGGATTTTGAGCGTTAGTACCACAACCGGACGTCCAATGTGTGGCGGCAGGTATGCTTTTCAGATAATACACGTTTTATATTTGGCGTGAACATCTGCTTAACCGTCGGAAGGGACGAGGGCGGACGAGCAGCATTATGGTCTGGGGAACGCTTTTATGGCATTCCCTGGTTTATGTCGTCATTCTGGAAGGCACAGTGCACCAACACGAGCATGCACATATCCTTGGCGTCCACGTCCACCTCTACATGAAGTTGGTTTCCTTTCTCGGCTCAGTGGCATCTACACTATGTGATCAAAAATATCCGGACACCCGGCTGAAAATGATTTACAAGGTCGTGGCGCCCTCCAACGGTAATGCTGGAATTCAATATGGTGTTGGCCCACCCTTAGCCTTAATAACAGCTTCCACTCTCCCAGGCATACGTTCAATCGGGTGCCGCAAGGTTTCTTGGGGAAAGGCAGCCCGTTCTTCACGGAGTGCTGCGCTGAGGAGAGGTACCGATGTCGCTCGGTGAGGCCTGGCACGAAGTCGGCGTTCCAAAACATCCCAAAGGTGTGCTGTAGGAGCCAGGTCAGGACACTGTGCAGGCCAGTCCAGTACAGGGATATTATTGTCGTGTAACCACTACGCCACAGGCCGTGCATTATGAACAAGTGCTCGATCGTGTTGAAAGATGCAATTCCCATCCCCGAATTGCTCTTCAATAGTGGGAAACAAGAAGGTGCTTAAAACATGAATTTAGGCCTGTGTTGTGATAGTTCCACGCAAAACAACTCCATAAAAAACACGACCACACCTTAAGACCACCGCCCTCGAATTTTACTGATGGCACTACACACGCTGGCAGATGACGTCCACCGGGCATTCGACATGCCCACATCCTGCCATCGTATCAGTACACTGTGCACCGTGATTCGTCACCCCACACAATGTTTTTCCACTTCAATCGACCAATGTTTACGCTCGTTAAACCAAGCGAGTCGTCGTTTGGCATTTACCGGCGTAACCTGTAGCTTATGAGCATCCGCCTGACCATGAAATCCAAGTTATCTCACCTTCCCCCTAGATCTCATAGTACTTGCAGTGGATCTTGATGCAGTTGGGAATTCCTGTGCGATGGTCTGGATAGATGTCTGCCTATTACACATTACGACCCTCTTCAACTCTCGGCGGTATCTGTCAGTCAACAGACGAGGTCGGCCTGTACGCTTTTGTGCTGTGCGTGTCCCTTCACGTTTCCACTTCACTATCACATCGGAAACAGCGGACCTAGGGATGTTTAGGAGTGTGGAAATCTCACGTACAGATGTATGACACAAGTGACACCCAATCACCTGACCACGTTCGAAGTCCGTGAGTTCCGCGGAGCGCCCCATTCTGCTCTCTCGCGATGTCTAATGACTTCTGAGGTCGCTGATATGGAGTACCTGGCAGTAGGTGGCAGCACAATGCACCTAATATGAAAACATATGTTTTTGGGGGTGTTCGGATACTTTTGATCACATAGTGTACCAGCAGGAAAATGCAACGTCTGACGCAGTTTTCAGTGTATGCGCCTGGTTCGAAGAGCACCAGGATGGGTTTACCGTACTGTGCTGGCCACCAGACTTCCTGGATTTAAAACCAATCGAGAATCAGTGTGACCATCATGGATCCACAGACCGAGGAACCTAGCGCTGTTGGCTCAGCACTGGAGTAGACATGGCTCCACACTTCTCTCAGAACCTCCCAGGGGTACCAGGGACTATCTTCTTGTGCATATCCCAGCGGTCTGTACTGCAAAACGTAGTTATTTATGCTTTTGTCAGGTGGCCACATTATTATGACTGGACAGTGTAACTCTTAAATCAGTTATCGCACACATGCGCTAAAATTTTTGGACGTACACTTTTCAAAGGCTATATTTTTTCAAACTGCAATTTCTTGGATGTTATGCTAAAACAGTGTGGTATTTGTTAATGTAAGCAAATTACTATTATTACATTAAAATATGTTATACATTTTATGATAATTAAACAAGTTATGATTAAAATATCTTCAACATTTCGTGGCCCTGTCAAGAACTGTATAAATATTAATTTTAATAATGAACAGTCTCAGTTGCACCGTTTACCCAGAAATTTACCTAGGTTTCAGTCGGGATAACCCAACCTTCTTCAGAATAACTGTATCTATCGTTTGTCCATAGTGGACATCGTCGAGCTAAAACTACAAATCCATAAATTATCGTCAGACTGTAAAACGTATCTGGCACTGCCTCGGCCCCACTTCGCGACCGCGATGCGGCAGCCACGAGTGCTGTACTGGAACTGACCGTAGCGTCGTGAGGCCCGCTTAGGCGGACACAATACTTTGCGCCTGCGCATAAACGGTATGATAGTTACTTGTTGGGACAAGACGTGAACTTAACTCCTGGCGTTGAATTTCCTAGTCAAGTGTAATAAAAGGTATAGCTGAGGAAAAGGGCATATATGTTAACCTGTACAGAACGTTCAAATGGTTCAAATGGCTCTGAGCACTATGGGACTTAACAGCTATGGTCATCAGTCCCCTAGAACTTAGAACTACGTAAACCTAACTAACCTAAGGACAGCACACAACACCCAGCCATCACGAGGCAGAGAAAATCCCTGACCCCACCGGGAATCGAACCCGGGAAACCGGGCGTGGGAAGCGAGAACGCGTACAGAACGTACTTAGATCGACTGTCTTAACATTTATGAAGTATTCATTGGTCATGATATGAGGAAGACATCATGTGCTTACAAGGTATGGCCTGTCTAGGAAATTTGTTTGCATAAGGATCAAGTTTAATCACCTAAAAAGAACTTAGGAGTGGGAAGGTTAATATAAAGCCAATATCGTCATTATTACGACTAGGTCTTGGAAATTTTTAAGTCGTAATTGTTAAGCACTTGCTTAGCTATGGTTACAACGGATGAACATCCTATTGACTTAGCACACAAATGGTCATGATTGGTCGTATGAACAAGTCTATATCTAATCTGTAACATTCGGCAATATGGGCCATATAAATTAGATGGTCATCATTCAACATTAGTATATTTGACCTGAAGTAGTCTAGAATCAAGTCAAAAACTAATGCACGTGCATGATTGAGCTTCTTGGCGAAGTTATGGTTATGAGTAGCAGAAAACACTATAGAAGGGGATAATGTGGCGGCAGTGGGGTACTAAATTTGCCTTCATGGAGGTTATCTACACACATACTGTAAAAAATGTGTGTGTGGACCACTGCCATCACAATTCTGGCCTGGAGACCACTGCCACTGAACTTAGGGAATGACAGCGGAACTATGCTTAAAGCTGAAGTGTGACTTGGCGAACATCGCTCCAGTCAACACACTTCAAAACTATTGACTCACTTCGAAATGATATGGAACACGTCAGGTTAATAAAAGGTGTCCATACAAGATATTACATTACACAAAATATTGCATGACACTTAATTTTTTGTGGGGGTTGGGGAAATTACCCACTTACTATATCCAAAAATTCATCTAATGAGTAGAAGGAGTTGCCATTAAGAAATTATTTTAATTTCCTTTTAAATGCTATATGGCTATCTGTCAGACTTTTGATGCTATTAGCTAAGTGACCAAAGACTTTTGTGGCAGCATAATTTACCCCCTTCTGAGCCAAAGTTAGATTTAACCTTGAGTAGTGAAGATCATCCTTTCTCCTAGTGTTGTAGCCATGTACACTGCTGTTACTTTTGAATTCGTTCGGATTGTTGATACCAAATTTCATAAGTGATTATAATTATATATTGTAAGGCTACAGTGAAGATCTCTAGCTCTTCAAATAAGTGTCTGCAGGATGATCTTGGATGAGCTCCAGCAATTATTCTGATTACACGCTTTTGTGCAATGAACACTCTTTTACTCAATGATGAGTTACCTCAGAATATGATGCGATACGAAATCAGAGAATGAAAATAGGCGTGGTAAGCTAATTTACTGTGATGTATATCGCCAAAAATTGCAATGATCCTAGTAGCATAAGTAGCTAAACTCAAACTTTTCAGCAGATCTTCAGTGTGTTTTTTCCAGTTCAACCCCTCATCAACGCATACACCTAGAAATTTTGAATATTCTACCTTAGCTACTGATTACTGATCGAAGTCTATATTTATTAATGGTGTCATTCCATTTACTGTGTGGAACTGTATGTACTGTGTTTTGTTAAAGTCTATATTTATTAATGGTGTCATTCCATTTACTGTGTGGAACTGTATGTACTGTGTTTTGTTAAAGTTTAATGAGAGCCGATTTGCAGAGAACCACTTAATGATTTCCTGAAAAACATCGTTTACAATTTCACCAGTCAGTTCTGGTCTGTTGGGTGTGATAGCTATACTTGTATCATTGGAAAAAAAGTACGTGCTTTGCATATTCGTGAATATAGAATAGCAAGTCACTAATATATATTAAGAACAGCAGAGGACCCAAGACCGAACCTTGCGGCACCCCATTCTTGATTGTTCCCCAGTTTGAGAAATCACCAGTTTTTTGCATATTATGTGAACTGCTTATTTCAAGTTTCTGCACTCTTCCAGTTAGGTATGATTTAAACCATTTGAGCGCTGTCCTATTCATACCACAGTACTTGAGCTTATCTAGAAGTATTCCATAATTTACACAATCAAAAGCCTTTGAGAGATCACAAAAAATCCCAACGGGTGACTTTTTGCTACTCAGAGCATTTAATATTTCATTAGTGAAAGTATATATAGCATTTTCCGTTGAAAAACCTTTCTGGAAACCAAACTGACATTTTGTTAAAAATTTATTTTTACAGAGGTGTGAAGCTACTCTACAATACATTACTTCTTCAAGAATTTTGGATAAGGCAGTCAGAAGAGAGATTGGGCGATAGTTGTTGACATCAGACGTATCCCCTTTTTTATGCTGTGGTTTAACAATGGCATACTTCAGTCTATCTGGGAAAACACCCTGCTTCAGAGAACTATTACATACGTGGCTAAGAATCTCACTTATCTCTTGGGAACAAGCTTTTATTATTCTGCTGGAAATGCCATCAAATGGACGTCTTGGTAATAACGTACCTCCAATATTAAATTTCAGTAAATAGCATATCAAAGTTTAGGATGGAAATTTAGGTTATCAGAGCCCACCGTTCGACAGTTTGCAACGTGCTGGAAATCTCAACAATCGCAGACAGATCCTATGACAGGAGGTTAATGTTCAGTAAGGCAAAACACGGTTAATACAACTAGCAGTACACACGCTTTCCAAGTCTTTACGAGAGCGCGCATATTTATTATGGTACATACACGCACCGCACGTAAAATTCGCAATGGCTCATACAGTTGGTAACAGCTGTCGGTTTGAAATATCGTTGCTGGTCCATAGCAAGTCGATTGTTTAAAACTTTGTCTCTCCTTAACACAGCCTGAATAACAAATCACAATTCGACACATTTCAGCATCTAGTTAACACAGTTCACACTTCTTAGCAGGAATGCACGCAGTTCAGATCCACAAGTGTAACATTTTAATAATCTTCAGGTTTAACACAGCAGTAATATACATGTGGATAATACTGTAAATTGCTATTCCACATAGCCGAGCGGTTCTAGTGCCTCAGTCTGGAACCGCGCGACCGCTACGGTCGCAGGCTCGAATCCTACTTCGGGCATGGATGTGTGTGATGTTCTTAGGTTAGTTAGGTTTAAGTAGTTCTAAGTTTTAGGGGACTGATGACCTCAGATGTTGTGTCTCATAGTGCTCAGAGACATTTGAACCATTTGAGCTATTCCACAGCGTCCATGTCGTCTTGACGTAGCCAAGTGCAACTAAAAGGAACCACTTCTGAAAATAGACAGGCTGGAATCAAATCCGTTATCAAATTAAAATTTGCACATAGCGCTTCTGCAGTACTCATGTGCATCTCACTCGACCTGGCAACTCCGTTCTCTTGTTTCAGACGCAAAATCTTCTCGGTCTCGACAACATTTTACGTACACAAAATGTATCTCTAACTGGGCCACCGCGTTACCTTACCTACAGCATAATATTTTCACACCATTTTATAATATGGCTAGACAATATTTGTACATGTGAAAAACAGAATACAATTCCATAGTTTGTAACAGGACATACATTAAGAACGAAAGAGGTATTTTACATAGTAAAACTAAAGGGTGATCAAATGATAATACATTTAGATAGTCGTATAAACGTTAGTAAAAAGATATCTGTTTCAAGCTCGGGGTGCTTATTTTATTCTATCAGCTAATTACAACACTCCCATGCCATCAGGCAAGCCCTACCTCACAACACCCATGTATTATGAATAAAATTAAGTATTCTATAAATTTATGTTCATGGCTAATTACACAGGTAATTCAGTGCATCCAAATGACATTGAGAGTTCCAAATTGTTAGTTCTAATCTCACGCAAATTGTATTTGTAATATGTTACTTGAAACGGGCTGAGAGGTTCAAAAATATACAAAAACAAAGCTCATTAGAAATCTGCCAAATCAGTACCAAACAGAATGTTATTGTGATGTATATCAAATGATTCCGTTTGATCAGAGGATTTCGAAACTGCTATGGATATATCTTTATTAATGTTTTAATTAATAAATAGTAATTAAAGCATCAACTCTTAAGTAAACCTAGTTACAAGAAACGAGGTAGATTGACTTTATGATTCAACTGAAACAACTTAATTGCTACAAAACGTTTTTAGAAAGGTATCAAAATTAAGATGAGGGTTGCTCTCATATTACGCCATGCATCATTAGTCCATCTAAGCCTTGTTGTTGTTGTTGTTGTGGTCTTCAGTCCTGAAACTGATTTGTTGCAGCTCTCCATGCTACTCTATCCTGTGCAAGCTGCTTCATCTCCCAGTACGTACTGCAGCTTACATCATTCTGAATCTGCTTAGTGTATTCATCTCTTGGTCTCCCTGTGCGATTTTTACCCTCCACGCTGCCCTCCAATACTAAATTGGTGATCCCTTGATGCCTCAGAACATATCCTACCAACCGATCCCTTCTTCTAGTCAAATTGTGCCACAAACTCCTCTTCTCCGCACTTCTATTCAATACCTCCTCAGTAGTTATGTGATCTACCCATCTAATCTTCAGCATTCTTCTGTAGCACCACATTTCAAAAGCTTCTATTCTCTTATTGTCCAAACTATTCATCGTCCATGTTTCACTTCCATACATGGCTACACTCCATACAAATGCTTTCAGAAACGACTTTCTGACACTTAAATCTATAATCAATGTTAACAAATTCCTCTTCTTCAGAAACGCTTTCTTTGCCATTGCCAGTCTACATTTTATATCCTTTCTACTTTGACCATCATCAGTTATTTTGCTCCCCAAATAGCAAAACTCCTTTACTACTTTAAGTGTTTCATTTCCTAATCTAATTCCCTCAGCATCACCCGAGTTAACTCGACTACATTC
Source organism: Schistocerca americana (assembly GCF_021461395.2). Classification (NCBI taxonomy): domain Eukaryota; kingdom Metazoa; phylum Arthropoda; class Insecta; order Orthoptera; family Acrididae; genus Schistocerca; species Schistocerca americana. The sequence goes on from NC_060124.1 coordinate 317,221,175, forward strand.
CATTATCCTCGTTTTGCTTTTGTTGATTTTCATCTTATATCTTCGTTTCAAGACACTGTCCATTCCGTTCAACTGCCCTTCCAAGTCCTTTGCTGTCTCTGATGGAATTAAAGTTTTCATTTCTTCTCCATGGATTGTAACAGCTACTCCGAATTTTACTTTTGTTTCCTTTACTGCTTGCTCAATATACAGATTGAATAACATCGGGGATAGGCTACAACCCTGTCTCACTCCCTTCCCAACTACTGCTTCCCTTTCATGCCCCTCGACTATTATAACTGCCACCTGGTTTCTGTACAAATTGTAAATAGCCTTTCGCTCCCTGTATTTTACCCCTGCCACCTTCAGAATTTGAAAGAGAGTATTCCAGTCAACATTGTCAAAAGCTTTCTCTAAGTCTAGAAAAGCTAGAAACGTAGGTTTGCCTTTCTTTACTCTTTCTTCTAAGATAAGGCGTAAGGTCAGTATTGCCTCCCGTGTTCCAACATTTCTACGGAATCCAAACTGATCTTCCCCGAGGTCGGCTTCTACCAGTTTTTCCATTCGTCTGTAAAGAATTCGCGTTATTATTTTGCAGCCGTGACTTACTAAACTGATAGTTCGGTAATTTTCACATCTGTCACCACCTGCTTTCTTGAAGTCTGAGGATATTTCTAAGCCTTACCCCACAAAATCTGTTATGTCGCTTTGAATGAGAGGTGGTTCTGACTTTCAGTACATTTTACTAAAGCTGGCGACAAAGGAAACCAAATACAAAAGCTTGAAGCACACACATAAAGTTGATAAAGTAAACACAGGCAAAAATATCGATATGGAAAAGGCTGCAAAATATCAAGCAGCTTTATGTAGTGTCCGAAAGCATCTACAATATAAGTGTGTCAGAACAAGTCTGATGTATATCTAGCCTGTCAGGAATGTCTCCCCTATCAATGAAACATTTTACAGTGGCTTGGTTTCCAAGGGATACGTTTGGAAAATAGTGAGTGAGCGAAATAAAACCTCATACTTATGAAAACAGTGGTAGCTACAATAGAACTGTATCAGAACACATCTGTCAGGATACCTCACCTGTCAGTGGAACATGATACATTTTATAGTGGTTTCAATTGCCAAGGGATGTGTCATTCTTCATTTCTCTGGTTTATTTTTATATTTTATTTTAGTGGAACTTCCTGTAAATAGATTATTTGCAACAAGAATCACAATTATGTTAAATAATATTTATATTCTTCTAAAATTAATTTCAATATTAACCAGAAAGTTCTTAAAGTAACGGAAATATAAAATATCGTAATCATTGATGACTTTTGTAGTTAAGTTTTAATGATATGGTTCTTGTTTTCACAGATGTGTTTGATATTAGGCTACATGGATGAAAGATGAGTCCTCGCAACAGGTTGGATATCGAGTTTGTTGTGGCACTTAGTTTTTTGCGAACAACAAGTTGAGAAACCTGTTTCGCACAGAAGTGCAGGGTGGTCAGAAGTAGTCTAAAAAGCTTGCAAGGGCGCTAAATGATAGGTTACGTTGAGAAATTATCGTTAAGAAAGGAATTCAATAACTTTGCTGTGTGTGCAAGTTATTTACCATTGAAGTTGGACAATCATGGCGTTGCGCGCCCAGCTTCAAGCGACCCGCCTGAGCCAGTGTCTCCAAATATGGTCTTCGTTTGATTTCCTAAAACCGAACAACAGAGCGATACAAAACTTGGACATGGGATAGCAGTAAGGATCGAACCCGAGCCAAAGGCTGAGCAGTTATGTGTGCTATCATCTATTCTGAGAACAGCTGACACTAACTGTATCTGGTGGGCCGCTTGAATTTGTGCGTGCAACGGCTTGATTGGCTAACTTCAATGATAATTTATTCGGGAACAGCCGAACTCATCCGAATTTTTTCTTAACAATTGTATCTCAGCACAAGCTACCCTTACAAGCTTTTCAGACTTTCTGACCACCCTATACAGCTGCAAACGGTTGTAGAGTTCTAATCCATAATACATTTGGATATTTAATTTTCATTTAATTTGGAAAATATAATAACTTCATTCTAACCTTTCAGGTTTTATTTGGTATCTATTGTGTATTGCTTTTTTCAGTTGCTGTCTTGAATGTTATGAAAAAAGGCACATAAGGTTTGCTGAAGCCTTCAATGACTTACGCGGAACGCCAGGCTTTCGTGGAACAGGTATAAGAAACTCTGGCATCGTTGAAACCACATGGCCATTTCTTTGCACATGTCAAAATGTACTTCAGGTGGAAAGTTGAGCCCTTCGCCCTCTGTAATTGATATTTACACACTGTATGTGTGGGTTCAGGAACCTCTCAGTTCGACTAGGTCGATGGACGCTGTACCAAAGATATAGCTCACAACCGCAGCAAATGTATTCTATCGGTAACGCTTTGTGAGGATGCAAGTACCGAATTGTAATTTATGTTGAGCATCAGTACATTACATTGAGCACTGAAGTATTGGGGAACGATACAGTTTATCGAGGTAGTCCCTTCCAGCCAGTTACTTGTCTCATTGGTGAGGACGAAAATTCATCTGCAGCCACGTGTGCACCTTGGGAAACCGTTTCCTTGGCCAGGTAAGTCGCCTCCTTTTGCTTGGGCCAACAATACGGCTGATTTCCCCTGGGCGCACCATGTAAGCAATTCCGGTGACAAATTACGCTGCAGCCGCCCTCCTAATGTCTTGATTTTGTGAGCGCTATTCATGGCAGAGCGGTGCCGATCGAAGCTTCCCTCCTCCTGCCTTCAGAGAGACTAAACACAAAGACGACTGAGATACAATACCATGATTTTACATCTGAACGTCTGTGAACGCAGAAGAGTCGGTAACAGATGCAGCAGGACATCCAGAAGTCATATGGAAACTGTAAATTCAATGTTTAGAACAATATTGGCACTACCATGAAGCCAGTTTTCACAAAAATGCCGGTACTGTCGCACAATCTTTTCTTAATGAAGAAAAGATTTAGCAAATGCAGTAACATTTTTACTGAGTAGATCGGAGAGGTCCGAAGTACTCTTGACATTGTGATTCTACGATTCTTGATCAGCACAATTGAAAGGAATTTCACTTGATGTGAATATTGGATCTATGCAAACTCTTGACACACCTCAAGCGTCACAGGTCGGCTAAAAAGTAGCCATCCCGGCGCTTTTCTTGATTTTTTAAAAATATTTTCCTCAACAGAATAAATTTACATATAAAAAATATGTATCTTCTCAAATGCTCGAAAATGTGACAGATAAGTGAGATTTCCAGAAAGAGCCTACTGACAGCTCCCATTTTCATTTGGTTTTAAGTACAGAGTTAAACATTATGCTCTATAATAGAATATTTTTTCTATTATTTTATAATTTCTTTTAAACACTAAGTGTATATTGACGCAATATACAGCGGAGTTTTTATACCATTTACTACACATTCATGGAGTTGAACAAGTAAATACAAGTTTCGACATAACTTGCAAAAATTACCGGTGTTTCTATACGGTTGTCCGCAGCTCATGGTCTTGTGGTAGCGTTCTCGCTTCCGGCGCACGGGGTCCCGGGTTCGATTTCCGGCGGGGTCAGGGATTTTTCCTGCCTCGAGATGACTGAGTTTTTTTGTGTCGTCTTCATCATTATCATTCATCCTCATTACGGTCGGAGGAAGGGAATGGCAAACTACTTCCGCTAAGACCTTGTCTAGTACGGCGGTGCGGGTCTCCCGCATCGTCCCCTACGCTCCTCAGCGTATGGGACCTTATCATCATCATCATTATCATCATCATCATCATCATCATCTATACGACCTATATTCGATGTCAAAGTGCAATAACTACTCACAGACGGCAGGTGGCAACACTAGCAGTGGAGGGTACAAAGCGTGTCGGGGTGGACGCTGAAAACAGTGTAGTCATTGCCGTAATACGGAAACGGAGTGATTTATCTTACGTTCAAAAGCGCATGATCATTGGCTTTTAGACACAGGATGGAAGCATTTCCGAAACGGCTAAGTTTGTAAATTCTTCGCGTGCCTCCATGCTTAAAATACAGGGTGGCAATTATTGACGTGTATGGAGCAAACGTAAATTAGTTACCAACTACGGCGTGCACACACTTTATTCAGCTTGTGAGCGCCACTACAGATATTCGGATTTAGGATACGAAATGTTCTGCATGTCTGCCATCATTGGCGATAATTTAGCGCAGACGAATAGAGAAATTCTGGACCCTTTAAAGTGTCGGAACATCGATGCTGTCGATGACCTACTGAATGGCTGTTTTCAGTTCAGCAATGGTTTTGGGGTTATTGCTATACACCTTGTCTTTAATATAAGCCACACTTTGCATCATTTGAAAAGAGAGAAAATCTTGACTCGTTGGACGATATTGTTCGCCTCCAGTCAGCTATTGGCCAGCTTATGTGTTGTTGGACTCGTAGGAGAGAGAAGCTTTACGGGATGTTATGTGTAATGTGAGGGTGGAGGAGCAGACAGGGGTTCAGCGCACTGTCTTACCCTCGGGGTGCGAAACTGCCCCTAAAGGCGGAAGAATCAGCAGTGATCAAAGGCACGAGGATGCAAAAGCCAATGGAAACCACTGCATTATAGACACGTAACGTGTATCCACAGCACATGTGGCCTGTAATTGAAAAAGTGTCGTGATGGTCTCTCCATTGGTAAAAGATTCCGGAATAGTCCCCAATTCGGAAATCCGGGAGGGGACTGCCAAGAGGGAGGTGACGATGAGAAAAAGATTCGATAACCAACGATAGGATAACGTTTTACGAGTTCAGAGGTGAAATGTAAGGAGTTTGAACATGGAAGGGAAGCTAGAAGATCTGAAAAGGGAAATGCTAAAGCCCAATCTAGATATAGTGGGGAGGCAGTGAAGTGAAATGGAAAGAAGGCAAGAATATCTGGTCAGAAGAGTATGGGGTAATACATCAGCAGCAAATGGTGTAAAAGGAAGAGGATTAGTTATGAATAGAAAGGTAGACAGACTCAATGGACCCCCAAGTAGACTGTTTAGGGAAGGCCATTTGTTGCTTCGCAATAGTTGGTAATCCTTTATTTAATAAGATATACCTAAAAACGTCAATAACATATAATTGAGTAGTAACTGTCAAAAAAATGGCTCTGAGCACTATGGGACTTACCATCTATGGTCATCAGTCCCCTAGAACTTAGAACTACTTAAACCTAACTAACCTAAAGACATCACACACATCCATGCCCGAGGCAGGAATCGAACCTGCGACCGGAACAGTCGCGCGGTTCAAGACTGAAGCGCCTAGAACCGCTTGGCCACACCGGCCAGCTAAGCCCTAATACCGCAGCACTAAATCACAGTAGTAGTAAATTATACAACAGTAAAACAATAAAATCGTTCCAGAATGAGATTTTCACTCTGCAGCGGAGTGTGCGCTGATATGAAACATCCTGGCAGATTAAAACTGTGTGCCGGACCGATACGCGAACTCGGGACCTTCGCCTTTCGCGGGCAAGTGCTCTACCAACTGAGCTACCCAAGCACGACTCACGCACACTCCGCTGCAGAGTGAAAATCTCATTCTGGAAACCTCCCCCAGGCTGTGGCTAAGCCATGTCTCCGTAATATCCTTTCTTTCAGGAGTGCTAGTTCTGCAAGGTTCGCAGGAGAGTTTCTGTAAAGTTTGGAAGGTAGAAGACGAGGTACTGGCAGAAGTAAAGCTGTGAGGACGGGGCGTGAGTCGTGCTTGGGTAGCTCAGTTGGCAGAGCACTTGCCCGCAAAAGGCAAAGGTCCCGAGTTCGAGTCTCGGTCCGGCACACAGTTTTAATCTCCCAGGAAGTTTCAATGAAATCCTTCTTTTAAGAGATGTGCTGGCTCTCATCAAGACCTTGCAAACTGAGCACAGGAAATGAGCCAACAGGCATTGAGCCGCTGGCGTTTGGTTGTCACAGCCACCGTCGATGTTACAACTCATACGCAAGTCCAGCAAGCAACATCTTGCCACCTTAAAGGTCAGACTCGATATTCGACCTCAGTGGTCACTAATATATGCCCTAGAAGATATCACAACCAAATTAATTTCACGCACAAGCAATAATGACAAGATCACTGAAATGCTGAAAAAAACAAAATGTAAATAGAATGAGATTTTCGCTCTGTAGCGGAGTGTGCGCTGATATGAAACTTCCTGGCAGATTAAAACTGTGTGCCCGACCGAAATTCGAACTCGATACCTTTGCCTTTCGCGGGCGAGTGCTCTACCATCTTTTTTTTTAATAATCTATATTGAACAAACTAAAAGTACATATATATTCACTATGCAACAATTCTTTAAGGTACCATTTAAACATACACAAATGACTTAGTGAAACAAAATAATATTTAAAAAAATGTTAAATACAACAAAATATAACATATTCTGTCTTCTTCCTTTTTTTAAATTTTTTTAATTTGTTTTCTTGGTCGGGTGCATGAGAACGGGGATAAGGGTGTTGCATCATGCGACAGGTAGGCATGGCACACCCCAACTTTCAGGGGGGTCAAGGAAGACGCTGCGGAGATAACCGGTAAAAGTTTGTCGGTAAGATGGTTTTCGGGTGAGGGTGCTATGCGCGGTCACAACTTTGTACCAGAAGTCGAGGACTGTATGCGGAACACCCTGAAAGAGGTATTCTAAAGCATGTCCTCGAAACCAGATTAGGGTATGGTGCTTAGCAAGAGGGTAGTGAAATGTCTGGGGCAACAACAGGAAATCCGGGGTTACCGTCGTTGGCGGGGCACGGAGGTAAAAGCCCACGATTCGTTGGATGAGGAGCCATACGTTTTGTTTCAGGGGGCATGTAAGACGGTGCTCGTCGGTGTCTTCGAGCTGACAGTCAGGGCAGAGTGGGGAGGTAGCCAGTCCTATGCGATAAAGTCGACTATTAGTCGGGAATTTGCCATAGACTAAATCGTACCAGAGTGCAGACACAGACGACGGTAAAAAGGGTGCATGCACACACCCCCAAACCGTTCGCCAGTTAATGTCAGGATGCTGCAGCACCGTGGGGTCGCAGGGGTTGGACAGCATAAACAAACGATAATAATCTTTAGTACTGGGAGGACGGGTGACTGGAAGATCGGCCCGAACGTAGCTGAGTTCTATGAAACAATTGGCGACGTGGTACAATAATGGAGAAATAGGTGCCACATTGATCGGTGGATCGAGAGAAGCTGGTCGGAGGATATCTAAGAGACTGCGTGTTAAGGACGGGACCGGCCCCTGCCAGTGCCGCAACAGAGTGTGGACAAAGAGTGCAGAAGATCGTGCCCGCACGTTGACGAGTCCGAGGCCACCTTTTGCAGGAGGCAGTGTTAGAGTGATGTAGCGGACTTTGAAAAGTGTCCCTACTGACACGAAATATCCAAAGGCTGATTGGATGCGGCGGCCAAGGAGTAACGGCATTGGGAGGATCTGAGCGACGTGTACCAGTTTAGGGGCGACATACATGTTGACATAGGACACACGTTGGAGTTGGTTTAAGTTACGGTGCACTTGACCGCGGACCTGGTGCCGAATCGACTGCAAAAGCCGCCGGTAAGCCAGGGCCACTGTGCGGTGTGTGGAGCTCGTAAATTCGATACCCAAGTAACGAAGGGTGGTATTGACTGGGAGTGGGGTTGGCACCATAGCCGGGAGGCCGCGCCCAGTGTGCATCATAGTCGATTTACGGACATTAAGAATGCTACCAGAAAGATGTCCATACTGGTGGATCCATTGGATGGCGTCACTGAGTTCCGTGGAGGAGCAGGTGAGAAAGAGGAGGTCGCCGGCCGGTGTAGCCGTGCGGTCTGGGCGCTTCAGTCTGGAACCGTGTGACCGCTCCGGTCGCAGGTTCGAATCCTGCCTCGGGCATGGATGTGTGTGATGTCCTTAGGTTAGTTAGGTTTAAGTAGTTCTAAGTTCTAGGGGACTGATGACCACAGAAGTTAAGTTCCATAGTGCTCAGAGCCATTTGAACCATTTGAACCAAAGAGGAGGTCGTCCACATAAGCCCTGCAGTGAAAGGTGTACTCATGCAGAGTGAGACCCTGCAGTCTAGAGGTAAGACCAGTGATAAGGGGCTCAAGGGCAATGGCATATAATAAAGTAGACATAGGGCATCCTTGACGCACAGAGCGGCGTATAGGAATCGGTCCTACAAGCCTCCCATTGACTTGTACCATCGAGACCGCGGGAAGTAGTAACCGGCGAATGGCATCGACAAAAAGTAATGGGAACCCCGTACGTGTCGCCACCATGAGGAGGAATGGGTGGCGATCAAAGGCACTCGTGAAATCGACGGATACCAGTGCTGCACGAAGGCGACAAACCGACGCCAGTGCGATGAGGTCACGGCATTCTCCTAGGGCTGTTTGTAAGGTGGCCCCACAACCACGTGCAGTCTGCTCCGGTGAAAGGACCGTAGGTAAGACGGTGCGTATGCGCGCTGCTAAGAGGCGTGCATAGATTTTATAGTCTGCATTCAGTGGTGTAAGGGGGCGATATGCAGAGACATGAGACCCTCCCTTCGACTTTGGCACAAGTAGAAGAATGCCAGTGACGAATTCAGGTGGAATTGGGAAGCTCGGAGTAAAGAGTTCCTGAAGCATTTCTGTCCATCGAAGAACGCCCGGTAAAACTCCACTGGGAGACCATCTGGTCCTGGTGATTTGTTCTTGGCCCCTTTGTTGATCGCATCTACCACCTCTTCTCCGGTGATTGCAGACACAATGGACGTTGACTCCGCTACGGAGAGCGTCCGATCAGGGGAAGGACGGGGATCGTCAGGAATTGGCGTTGCTATCGGTTCATCATCATAAAATTGGCGATAATGTTCAGCAAAGGCCGACACCACTGCCGCCTGTGTTGTGTGGTGAACACCATCGGAGGTCGTGATGTTGGGGACGAAAAGTCGACGTCGACGACTATGGTCGGATGCGGCATGGATTGTGGATGGGGTTTCGTCGTGGATGAGGTCCTGTCGTCGGGAACGCACCACGACACCATGCAGTCGTGCACGTTGGAGAGAGAGGAGACGAGCTTTAGTACGCTGTCGTTCCCTATGGGTGTCAGGTGATGGAGGAAGCGCATCGAGCTCACGGAGGACGGTGTAGTGAAAATTTGTGGTGTCTCGATGCCATGCTGCTGCTTCCTTGCCACACTGCATGAAGACCTCTCTGATCGCAGGTTTGGCACGTTTGAGCCACCAATGGAACGTGGATGTGTACTGCGGGAGGTGTCTTTCACAAGACGCCCATGTAGCGGCAATACATTGTCGGCAGTGTGGATCATTAAGGAGGAAGGTATTAAGCTTCCAGTAACCTCTGCTGCGCCACACTGACTGAGGAGGCAGAGCCAGGGAGCAAATGACGGCGCAGTAGTCCGAAAATGCAAGGAGCCATCGTTCAGCTTGGGCGACTTCATTGCCAAGGTGGGCAGAGACATAAAACCGGTCCAGTCTGCTCGCAGAATGTGCTGTGTAATGAGTAAATCGCCGGCGGCGGTAGTCTAGTGGTTCTAGGCGCGCAGTCCGGAACCGCGGGACTGCTACGGTCGCAGGTTCGAATCCTGCCTCGGGCATGGATGTGTGTGATGTCCTTAGGTTAGTTAGGTTTAAGTAGTTCTCAGTTCTAGGGGACTGATGACCACAGAAGTTCAGTCCCATAGTGCTCAGAGCTATTTGAACCATTTGAAAGGGTAAAACCGGGGGTATTGCCATGAATTGTCTCCCAAACGTCCACTAGATGAAAATCTTCGATTAAGTTGAGCAGTGCCGGGCATGGCGAATAGCCAGGCATTTGGTCCTGCGGATGGAGGACGCAGTTGAAATCACCTCCCATGATAAGGCGATCATAGCGTCCAGAAAACAGGGGCGCCACGTCATGTCCGAAGAAAGTGGACCGCTGCCGACGGTTCGTGGAGCCAGACGGAGCGTAGATATTGATGACGCGCGTGTCGAAGATGGTAACAGCCATGCCCCTTCCACAGGGAAGGATTGTCGTGTCCTTGAGTGGGATCCCTTCGCGTATGTAGAAACCCACTCCACGCCCTGATTGATCACATGCGGACGTGTATCAGTCGTAGCCGTAAATTGGTGGTAGTGTGGCAACGCGTACTTCCTGGAGAAGGGCGACGTCAGCGTCAGAGGCCTGAAGCATGTCACATAGGAGTTGCAGCTTGGGTGCAGTGCCGATCATGTTGATGCTCAGTGTGGCGAACCTGCAGAAGCTCTCCTGCGAACCTTGCACAACTAGCACTCCTGAAAGAAAGGATACTGCGGAGACATGGCTTAGCCACAGCCTGGGGGATGTTTCCAGAATGAGATTTTCACTCTGCAGCGGAGTGTGCGCTGAGGAAGTTTCATATCAGCACACACTCCGCTGCAGAGTGAAAATCTCATTCTGGAAACATCCCCCAGGCTGTGGCTAAGCCATGTCTCCGCAGTATCCTTTCTTTCAGGAGTGCTAGTTGTGCAAGGTTCGCAGAAGAGCTTCTGTAAAGTTTGGAAGGTAGGAGACGAGATACTGGCAGAAGTAAAGCTGTGAGTACCGGACGTGAGTCGTGCTTCGATAGCTCAGATGGTAGAGCACTTGCCCGCAAAAGGCAAAGGTCTCGAGTTCGAATCTCGGTCGGGCATACAGTGTAAATACTTTCAAGTATATGATGCATAGGACGGGGGGGGGGGGGGGGCGGGGGCGTTCACACAAAGGGGGGAGGGAGAATTTAGTAGCTTGAGTACGGAGTGATGGAGAACAGAGGGCAAACGAGCCTAACATGAGCAAATTAGAATTATATTAATACTTTCAGCTGTTGACGGGCGTTGATACATATCAACGGGGACAGGTGAAAATGTGTGCCCCGACCGGGACTCGAACCTGGGATCTCCTGCTTGCCTCGAGGACGCTCTATCCATCTTTTTTTTTTTTTTTTTAATCTCATTTTGTTCGCTTTTGTTCGTTGCATCTGCTCGGAACGGACGTCGTAAGACATCCGTTTAAGATCGTTGTTGATCGATTAACTTAGTTTTTTTTATCACAAAGGGCAGCTAACCCTCTGACCGAACACGCTGAGCTACCGTGCCGGCATCCATCTGAGCCACCGATGGCACAGAGGATAGTGCGACTGCAGGGACTATCTCGCGCACGCCTGCCGTGAGACCCACATTCCCACCTTGTATGTTCACACCCTACATCCGTAGTATCCCACCTCACCACACTCATTATTCGTGGAAGACATTCTTTCCAAGTCCCGTAAGAGTTCGGGGAATATGTGTGCATCCGCACAGAACAAGAAGGTGATGGCCGGTATTGCCAGAACTATATACTTACATGAATATGGTGTCTGTTCGAATATGGTGTCTGTCCGAAAGAACAGACACCATATCCATATAACATGAGCAACTCCATCATCGGAGCACAGGCGCCAGAATCCACAAACAGAAGTACCTTACCCAAAAACAAGGTAGGACGGGTGGGTTGCCAGGGAATACAAACGTGATCACGACGCACACATCAGCAGACGGTCACTCGCAAACCCGGCTAGTCAATCGGGCGCAACAGCGTAGCGCCCAACACTCCACATCAACACAGCCGAGTACAAGTAGCCACCCACTTGGACGAGCGTCCGCCGATAAGGCCCCGTAATCGCACGCTCTCCGTACGTCACCAGTTCCTCTCTCTCAGTGCCCCACCGTCCGTCAACAACGTGCCTCCAACTTCCTCCAACCAAAGAGCCAACCACGAGACGAGCGAAGCGCCTCCCGGTGGCGTTACAGGAAAATGGATTGCGCCAGTAAGCAACGATGTAACAGCTTGGAAAACGAGCCGACACAGCTCAGTAGAGCGGAGAGTGAGTTACTGTGGACAGTTCAGTGACACGGTTGTCCTCGTCAGAATCGACAACAAACCGATACCCACAATAATAATTCAGGTGTACATGGCGGCGTTGCAAGCTGAAGACGAAGCGATAGAGAAAAGTATGAAGACACTGAACAGGCAATTCAGATCAAAATTTAATAATTATGGCGGTTTGAAACGCCGTTGTAGCGTAATGAATAAAGAGTCACGGGGGGGGGGGGGGGGTTACGGGTTTGGCAGTAGGAATGAGAGAAGAGAAATTTTAGCTAGTGTAACGAATACTCGGTTTAAGAATCGGAACGGTCGCGCAGTCGGCTTCTCTCCAGTAGAACATCTTTGTCGTGGGAGGGCGTGGTTTGCGCGCAAATCGGAGGCGCGAGGGCCGTGACGGTGAGACTGGGAAGGTGAAAACAATTGGTTCGGATTGAGGCGGCCCAAGTGGAACCTGGTGAAGAGGCGAAGTGTGTGCCGGCAGTTGATGGCTAGTACAAGTTCGACAGTTAACAGTTACAGGCTCTGAGCGTGGCAGCCGTACCAGGAAGAGACATTCTGGCGGCTTCCTGGATTGCGAACCTTTATTACCTCGGTTGCTGCTGGCTGCAAACATTTGGACATGCGGGGCATGTTCCGGGGTAAGAAGTGTGTTGTGTGCTTCAGCGACCGGTCGGACCTGAAGACGGACGGAAGACCGCCGATGTGCTGAAATTGTATGTCGGCTCCGCGCTGTCATTCCTGGATCGTTGTATGGATATGTCTGGTTAGCTAACGGTTTGCTTTGTGCGAGTAGTTCATAGGTTTTCTGGTTTTTTGTCCGAGGTTCAGGCCGTTTCCATTTCAGACTTCTGGTTATTGACCCCGCTTCTGTGTCTAGGCAGCAAAGTTGTTTGTACACTCCTATAAAACTACTGAATTTGTTCCTTTATTTAACGCTCCAGTCTGATTGTTATTTGCTGTAAGGAGTCGAATTTGTGTGTGTGTAGGGGGGGGGGGGGAGGGGTGTGGGAGGGGGGGGGCATTTACACTGAAGACCCAAAGTAACTGCTAAACCTCCCTAATATCGTGTAGGACCTCACCGAGCACGCAGAACTGCCGTAACACGACGTGGCATGGACTCGACTAATATCTGAAGTAGTGCTGGACAAAACTGACACCATGAATCCTGCAGGGTTGTCCATAAACGTGTAAGAGTGCAAGTGCATGGAGATCTCTTATGAACAGCACGTCGCAAAATATCCCAGATATGCTCAGTAACGTTCATATCTGGGTGTTCGGCGGCCAGCGTAAGTGTTTAAACTCAGAAGATTGTTCCTGGAGCCATTCTGTAACAATTCTGAACGTGAGGGGTGTCGCTTTGTCCTCCTAGAAATGCCCAATTCCGCAATGGACATCAATGGATGTAAGTGATCAGACAGGATGCTTATGTACGTGTGACGTGCCAGAGTCGCATCTAGACGTGTCAGGGGCCCAACAGCACACGCCCCACGCCATTACAGAGCCTCCACCATCTTGAACAGCCCCCTGCTGACATGCAGAGTCAATGGATTCATGAGGTTGTCTCCATACCCGTACACGTCCATCCGTTCAATACAATCCGAAACGAGACTCGTCCGACCAGGCGACGTGTTTCCAGTTATCAACAGTCCAACGTCAGTGTTGACGGATCCAGGAGGGGAGTAAAGCGGTCCACGAGTGGGCCTTGGGCTCTGGATGCCCACATCGATGATGTTTCATTAAACGGTTCACACTGTGACATTTGCTGACGGCCCAGCACTGAAATCTGCAACAATTTGCAAGGATTGCACTTCTATGACATTAAACGTTTGTCTTCAGTCGTGGTTGGTCCCTTCTTGCAGGACTTTTTCCGGCGGCAGCGATGACGGAGATATGATGTTTTGACGGATTCTTGATATTCACAGTACACTCATGTAATGGTCGTACAGCAAAACCTCACTTCATCGCTACCTCGGAGATGCTGTATCCCATCGCTCGCGCGCCGTCTATAACACCACGTTCAAACTGACTTAAATCTTGATAACCTGTCATTATGGCAGCAGTGACCGATCTAACAACTACGCCAGACACTTGTCTTATTTAGGCGTTGCCGACCACAGCGCCGTATTCTGCCTATTTACATATCTCCGTACTTGAATACGCACAGCCTATACCAGTTTCTTTGGCGCTTCAGTGTATGTGAAGTGAATTTATTTCATGTGTCACGCCCTACATGCACTATTACTGTAGCGCACAGTTTTATCTGTTATTCCATTGGGTGTTTATACTACCAAGTCAGACTGTGTCTTTTTATTGTTTGTAAGGGTGGAGCCTCTTAATATCAATTCTTAGGCCCCTGTCTGTGAGGACTTTATTTTGGGTTTGTTACTACTATCTCATACGTGACTGTAATGTTATTCAAAATATTATGTTCTATATGTTGTTAGTCAGGGCTTCATTAGCCAACCGAACGTGTTAGGTTGGGTTTTAATGCTCCGCTCCGCTTGGCAGTTACCTGTTTACTCCTTGCCCACGTGGCGCAAGCTTGGTACAATCTGTGGTTGGCAGTCGAATTTTATGCTCAGTAACTGTATTTAGATTTTGGTCGCCTTAACTGACTGAAAAGCTGTTTACTTGTTACTGTTTTTGCTGTGAATTTGAATATCGTGTGGCGGCGTTCGGTCTATAGTAGACGGCAGGCCCCATTCCTGCACAACATACTATATTTCTCTGTTAGTTAGGCTATCTTTCCCTTTTTTTTGTTGTGGGACTTGCGTGAAATCTGCCTGGTTGATGGAGCAGGGGCAGCGTCCGAAAGAGAAGCCAAGTCCGCGCCCCACCGACGCGCCCAACCGGTTGCAGGTGGTCCCATACCACTTAATCTTCCCGACCTCACTACGCCTTGACAAGACTGAGTTCTACAGCACGTCGATATATTTATTTGTGTCTCAATCACGACGCGCCTACTGCAGCTAGCCGGCCGCGGTGGTCTAGCAGTTCTAGGCGCTCAGTCCGGAACTACGCGACTGCTACGGTCGCAGGTTCGAATCCTGCCTCGGGCATGGATGTGTGTGATGTCCTTAGGTTAGTTAGGTTTAAGTAGTTCTAAGTCTAGGGGACTGATGACCTCAGATGTTAAGTCCCATAGTGCTCAGAGCCATTTTTATAAATCACTTAAGAATGAAGTAAACAGGAAGTGCAGCGCAGCCAAGGCGAACTGGGTGAAGGAAAGATGTGAACAAATCGAAAAAGAAATTATTGTCAGGAGGACAGACTCAGCATCTGACACTCCACTCCCTTTTACATTCGTCACACATCAGCAAAAACACCCTGTGAGAGCGTTAGCGTCTACAGAATAGATGAATGTGCTTAAGAGTGGACCCTTATTCTGTGACAGAGCACGTCGGTGTTTAGCTGTACACAATTTATTTGATTTCAGAATTAGTGTCAAAGAAGTACACGAATTTACATAGATTGTGACATGACACTTACAGGTCAGCTGTCAATATAACGGATTACTTCTTGTTTAGTAGAAATAACCCTGAACACGACAATATCAAATTTATATAGAAGGTTCTCTACAAGATTATTCTTGTCACTGCACCGTGAAGTTGGCCAATATTACGACGAATCATCCGATTCTGGTTCTAATTTCGGTACTATTTCGGATGACAATCAAGTCTACGGTGGATGGTTAGTTTTTGTGACAAGCTGAGCAAAAGATTACTCAAGGTTGTTCGAGCTCACAGTGGACGCAAGCTGGTGAACCAACAAGCTTACGCCTCTGCCAGTGGCAACCTTTTAGCTGCGATGTGCTGTCAGCTGCATGGCTGCTCCCGCCCTCTGAATATCCTATAAAAAGCTAATCAAAATCTTTACTGATATTATCACGTGAAACTGTCCAATGTTACTCGTTAAGCGAAAAAACATGCACTCATCCCTAGTCTGGAAATTATGGCGATATACACGTGCACAGATGGTGCAGTGTATATATATTTCAATGCTCTCTCAGTTCTTGCAAGAACAATTATCTACATATCTGTTTTGTTTCCCCGTTATTGGAGCCCAACGATTCTTCAGCTAAAGTGAACGCAGTGTTCACGCAAAATTCCTCTTTTAGCGTCATACGGAGCGTGATGCGCTCTGTTCTACACTTGACACTGGTTCAGAGGAGGTTCCACGAAGTTTTCAGTATTGTGTCTTTCGTAGCAAACTGTCCCTCACCTGTGTCTTCTCATGCTTCACGTCACAGTGCTTTCAGACCAATGAGAGCATTCCTTTCATTTTGTGGAAACTACCCGTACCAGTCGCAAAGGCCTACCTTTAAACTGCGTCGAAATATCGCCACTTTTGC
Source organism: Schistocerca americana (assembly GCF_021461395.2). Lineage (NCBI taxonomy): Eukaryota > Metazoa > Arthropoda > Insecta > Orthoptera > Acrididae > Schistocerca > Schistocerca americana. The sequence goes on from NC_060124.1 coordinate 317,237,385, forward strand.
TCATTCCAAGTTTATTTCAGCCAATCGGGCATTTTGTGCCCTCCCCTGACGAATAAAAGTTACATGTACACGTCACGAACGTACCACGAGCATTTCAACTGCGTCACTGGTCTGTTTGTACACATCTGAAAATTCCCCGACACAGTTTTCTAAAGAATTTTTCCATCCCAAGCAGTTCTGGCCCACTACCAGCTCTCCTCAATGTATCGCCCAGCGCGTTCATTGTCCCTCTCGCCACGGGTCACCAACCCCTTTTTAGAAGCGTCCATCGTACTCGGGCTGCGACGGCGCAACTCGCGTCTGCCCCCAAACTAAAACGTTTCCTGCAGCAGCTTTTTTCACCTTTTGCTCATTGACATGCAGGATTTGGGTTCAGTAAGCTAATACCGTCGAATTGAGTGTCATCTCTTTGAATTACATACTGTACATTTTGATAGGCAAATCTGCTCACTATCGCTGAAGTATGTAAGGTGACATATTCATCTCCTTGTTAAGTTGTGTAAAAACTCTCATGTAAGGTGAAAAATTGACATTCATTCAGTCTGTCACCTTGCAAGCATAAAGAAAAGTCAAAACGAACTTCGATAAAATTAAAAGCAAGCGTGGTAACATCAAGAATTCACTGGGACTTTCACTGTTAAAAGCAGAGCAGAGAGTGAATAGGCAGGAAGAGTACAACGAAGGCCTCTGTGAGGAGCAAGACTTGTCTGATGATGTGAGAGAAAAAAATGGAGTCGATGTGAAGGACATAGGCAATCCAGTATTAGAGTCAGAATTTCAAAGAGCTCTGGAACACTTGAGATAAAATTAGGCAGAAGGGACAGATAACATTCTGTCGAAATTTCCAAAATCATTGGGAGAAGTGGCAACCAAACGACTATTCAAGTCGGTGTTTAGGATCTATGAGACTGGTGTCGTACCACCAGACTAAAAGCGTGAGAACTATCGCACATCAGCTTCACAGATGGCGATCAGTTTGGCTTTAGGAAAGATGGAGGCATCAAGACGCGGTTCTCACGTTGCAATTGACAATGAAAGCAAGATTGAAGAAAAGTCAATACACGCTCATAGTATTGTCGACCTAGAAAATGCGTTCGACAATGTAAAATGATGCAGCATGTTCAGCACTCTGAGAACACTAGGAGTAAGCTAGAGGGAAAGACAGTTAATATACAATATGTACAAGATGCAACAGAGAACAGTAAGACTGGAAGACTAAGAATGAAGTGCTCAGATTAAAAAGGCTTTAAGACAGGGATGCTACCTTTTGTCCCTACTGTTCAAGCATCGAAGAAGAAATGACGGAAATAACAGAGGAGTTCAAGACTGGAATTAAAATTCACAGTGGAAGGGTATAAGTGATAAGATCCGCTTATGACATTATTATCTTCAGCGAAAGTGAAGAAGAATTGCAGGATCTGTCGACTGAAATGAACAGTCTAATGAGTACAGAATAGAGGTCGACAGTAAATCGAAGAAAGATAAAGTAATAAGTGGCAGAAACGAGAATAGCAAGAAACTTGACATCAAAATTGATGATCACGAAGTTAAGAACCTCTGCTTCTTGGAAGCAAAATAATTGATCCCAGATGAAGCAAGGAGGACATAAAAAGCGGACTAGCCGAAGAGCGCATTTCTGGCCAAGAGACGTTTACTGGTATCAAACATTGGCCTTAATTTCAGGAAGAAATTTCTGAGAATGTATGTCTGGAGGACACCATTGTATGGTAATGACTCACGGACTGTGGGAAAGCCAAAGCAAAGCGTTTGAGATGTGGTAGCATGGAAAAATGTTGAAAATTAAGTGGGCTGATAGCATAAAGAATGAGGAGGTTCTCTGCAGAATCGGCGAAGGAAGAAACATATAGAAAGCATTGACATGAGGAAGGGACAGGATGACTGGACACTGTTTAAGATGTCAGGAAGTAAGTAACCTCCGTGGTACTAGACGGAGCTTATATATGGTAAGAACTGTAGGGAAAGATAGAGACTGGAATACATCCAACACATAATTCAGGATGTAGGGTGAATATGCTGCTCTGAGATGAATAGACTGGCACATGTGGGAGGAATTTGTGGCAGGGTGCATCAAACTATTCAGAAAACTGATGACAAAAAATTAGTAATGGCCTTTTGTGAGGCACCAGACTGCAAACGTCCATTACGTGCAGCTGTCTTCGGAATATTCGCTCGGAAACAGGTTCTGGAGCTGCATTCACTGACTTTCGGCCTTTGAAACCAAGCGTCACTGATAAGATCCGACACTCATCTTGTAAGTTTACTGCCCATATGTTAGCTTGTCAGTGGCTGGTTGATGTGCTCTTGACAGGACAGAGCCCATTAAGCCGTGAGCAGGAACGGCCTGATGAAAACTGCGGCGAGTGAAATTTTCATTGATACAGAGGTCAGTTAAACTGCGTATAGTATTCATGGAAACTACCTGCTTACATATACGCAGTCTACCCGCACACTTTGACTCTGTGTCCACACTCTCTATGAATCACAGTCTACCTTTACTTCGAAAGTAGCCTTCCGTTCCCGCAGAGGATGACAACTTGGACAGTCACTGTCAGTTCGGCTCTAACTTCCATAGTGTTCCTTTTTAAATGATTTATGCGTTTGTGTGCTTGTAGTTTCGATATTTGAGGCGTCATAAACCGTCAATGGTAAGCCATGTGGCCACTATGAGGTTTGCTCGTACACTTCTGACCATTAAAATTGCTACACCACGAAGATGACGTGCTACAGACGCTAAATTTAACCGACAGGAAGAATGTGCTGTGAGATGCAAATAATTAGCTTTTCAGAGCATTCACACAAGGTTGGCGCCGGTGACGACATCTACAAGGTGCTGACATGAGGAAAGTTTCCAAACGATTTCTCATACACAAACAGCAGTTGACCGGCGTTGCCTGGTGAAACGTTGTTGTGATGCCTCGTGTAAGGAGGAGAAATGCGTACCATCACGTTTCCGACTTTGATAAAGGTCGGATTGTAGCCTATCACGATTGCGGCTTATCGTATCGCGACATTGCTGCTCGCGTTGTTTGAGATCCAATGACTGTTAGCAGAATATGGAATCGATGGGTTCAGGAGGGTAATACGGAACGCCGTGCTGGATCCCAACGGCCTCGTATCACTAACAGTCGAGATGACAGACATCTTTGCCGCATGGCTATAACGGATCGTGCAGCCACGTCTCGATTCCTGAGTCAACAGATGGGGACGTTTGCAAGACAATAGCCATCTGCACGAACAGTTCGACAAAGTTGCAGCAGCATGGACTATCAGCTCGGAGACCATGGCTGCGGTTACCCTTGACGCTGCATCACACACAGGAGCGCCTGCGATGGTCTACTCAACGACGAACCTGGGTGCACGAATAGCAAATCCTCATTTTTTCGGATGAATCCAGGTTCTGTTTACAGCATTATGATGGTCACATCCATGTTTGGCGACATCGCAGTGAAGGCACATTGGAACCGCGTATTCGTCATCGCCATACTGGCGTATCATCCGGCGTGATGGTATGGGGTGTCATTGGTTACACTTCTCGGTCACCTCTTGTACCCATTGACAGCACTTTGAACAGTGGACGTAACATTTGAGATGTGTTACGACCCGTGACTCTACCCTTCATTCGATCCCTGCGAAACCCTACATTTCAGCAAGATAATGCAAGACCGCAGTTTGCAGGTCCTGTACGGGCCTTTCTGGATACAGAAAATGTTCGACTGCTGCCCTGGCAAGCACATTCTCCAGATCTCTCACCAATTGAAAATGTCTGGTCAATGGTGGCCTAGCAACTGGCTCGTCACAATACGCCAGTCACTACTCTTGATGAACTATGGTATCGTGTTGAATCTGCATGGGCAGCTGTACCTGTACACGCCATCCAAGCTCTGTTTGAGTCAATGCCCAGGTGCATCAAGGCCGTTATTACGGCCAGAGGTGGTTGTTCTTGGTACTGATTTCTCACGATCTGTGCACCCAAATTGCGTGAAAATGTAATCACATGTCAGTTCTAGTATAATATATTTGTTCAATGAATACCCGTTTATCATCTGCATTTCTTCTTGGTGTACCAATTTTAATGGCCAGTAGTGTACATCATAAAGAGAACCAAAGTATGCAGGACTGTGATTTGACGCTGTTCTAAATCAGACTATTGCCGAGAATTACTCTGAAGCAGGCGGGATCAGGCGGAAAAGATGACACGAGCAGAAGAAAATTCGATTTCTCAAGGTGACCTGCACAGTCAAGGGTTCCATTTCGTTACTGAAATGTCAGAAAAGCAAGTAACGAAGAGGAGCTTATACAGTTACCAGGTCAAATCGAGAGGAAATCAGACAGAATCGTAGCAAGAAGTTGATCTTCATGCAGGTGTACAAATTATGAGTGACGGCAATTTTGGAAATTTGGGGAACAGGAATAGTAGGAAGAGACGCTCTAAAGAGTAAATAAGACACTTTTATGGATGAGACATTCAGATGCCGTAGCGAGAAGTTTTCTCAAATATAGGGTAGGGTAGGACTTTCTGAATCATGGTGTACCTGGATGGAAGTAAGAAAATACTCTACTGCTCAGCCCGTGTCGCAGCTGGGACGCCATTATGTTACAGAACCGTTGACAGGAAAGTGGTGCACAAGCAGCAAGAAGCTTTTTCCCAATACAAGGGGCGTTCAGTAACTAATGCAACAAATTTTTCTGCAAGCAACTTGGTTTTGTTCAGGATTCCAATATGCCATATTAATCCACACTGTTTTAGCTATAAAACCCTATTTTCAACACAACCTTCGTTCATTGTGACTGCCATTCGCCTGGTTACTGTGGGGCCTGTATGCCAACTTGGTACGACTCTACTGGTTGACGGCAGAACCAAAGTCCTGCTGCTTCAGTAACCGCCCAATCATCCAACTATTGCTTCCCATGGAGTGCATCCTTCCTTGGGCTAAATAGATTGAAGTTGGAAGTTGGAGGCCTGGGCTGTAGAATGGATGTGGAAGAATACTCCAAGGAAGTTTTGTGAGCTCTTCTTGGGTGAGGAAAGTTGTGTGGGGTCTTGCATTGTCGTGGAGGTGTTCGACTGTGATCCGTTGTTCCTGATCTATAATAACGACATAGGAGACAACCTGAGTAGCCGTCTTAGATTGTTTGCAGATGAGGCTGTCATTTACCGTCTTGTAAAGTTATCAGATGATCAAAACGACTTGTAAAATGATTTAGATAAGATATCTTTATGGTGCGAAAAGTGGTAATTGGCCCTAAATAAGGAAAAATGTGAAGTTATTCACTTGAGTTCTAAAAGAAATCAGCTAAATTTTGATTACGCGATAAGTCACACAAATCTGAGGGCTGTAAATTCAACTAAATTCTGAGGGATTACAATTACAAATAACCTAAACTGGAACGGTCACATAGATAATATTGTGGGTAGAGCAAACCAAAGACTGCGATTCATTGGCAGAACACTTAGAAGGTGCAACAGGTCTACCGAAGAGACTGCTTACACCACGCTTGTCCGCCCTATTCTGGAGTACTGCTGTGCGGTGTGGGATCCGCATCAGGTGGGACTGACGGATGACATCGAAAAAGTACAAAGAAGGGCAGCTCGTTTTGTATTATCGCGAAATAGGGGAGATAGTGTCACAGACATGATACGTGAATTGGGTGGCAATCATTAAAACAAAGGCGTTTTTCGTTGCGACGGGATCTTCTCATGAAATTTCAGTCATCAGTTTTCTCCTCCGATTGCGAAAACATTCTGTTGGCACCCACCTACACAGGGAGAAATGATCAGGGCTCGCACAGAAAAATTTAAGTGCTCGTTTTTCCTGCGTGCCGTTCGAGAGTGGAACGGTAGAGAGACAGCTTGAAGGTGGTTCATTGAACCCTCTGTCAGGCACTTTATTGTGAATAGCAGAGTAATCACGTAGATGTAGATGACCTCGAATGAGAGTGTCTGTACGTTCCGCCACTGCAGGAGTGACAGCTGTGTATGGCTGGCAGGGATGCAGGAGATCGGACAGGTTTGCATTGCTTGATCTTCTTGCTATGATGACAGATTGCTCGGCCAACGACTCACCATGCTTTTGTTCACTGCAACATCCGTAGACATTCTGCAAGTGCCTATGAGTATCCGCGATGCTCTAGATTTCCGCCGAAAGCTCTCTGCTGGGAATGCACTTTCGTTAAAGACGCCATTTTGTACGCTAGTTATAGCGACGCTACGTATTCGAGCTTCATGAAACTGTGGGGGCTGAAGTGGAAATGTTCCAGAATGTCCCACAAAAAAACTCCACATATTTTCAGTCGAAACTGGCCGAGAAAAAAACGTGTTGCATTGCTTCCTGAACGCCCCTCGTATATTTAATCCAGACGGCAACCATCCAGCAGGAGATAGAAGAGGTAAGACAGTATTGCTTATAACAACCCCCATGCAACATTGAATCTATTTAAAATAAGGTCTATTGTTGAAATACATGTAAGCTAGTTATAAATCTTTCTGATACCAGTTGTATACCATCAACCACATCCGTCAATAAAACAACTAGTGACATCTGTTATAAATCTGAACAACTGATTAAAAAAAAAAAAAAAAAAAAGCTGAACTCCTCCCGAACAGGCCATGAAGGCCCACAGTACCGACCGGCCGCCGTGTCACTCTCAGCCCACAGGCGTCACTGGATGCGGATATGGAGGATCATGCGGTGATCTGGCGGGAACCGGCGTTACCACTGCGGCAAGGCCGTTGGCGAACAACTGATTACATGGAAATAACAATAGGGGAATGAGGCAATGTGAATCACTCTTCAAATGGTTCAAATGGCTCTAAGCACTATGGGACTTAACATCTGAGGTCATCAGTCCCCTAGACTTGATCTACTTGAACCTAACTAACCTAAGGACATCACACACGCGCATGCCCGAGGCAGGATTCGAACCTGCGACCATAGCAGCAGCGCGGTTTCGAACTGAAGCGCCTACAACCGCTCGGCCACAGCGGCCGGCTAATCACTTTTCGTGGGGCTTCCTGAATATATATTATTTCTTCTTTAGTAAAGAATTTATGTAGCCTAATTATACACAATAACCACTCAGCGTCCAGTAGAAAATTTCTTTTTCGTAACACTGTCGACGTCGCCTGTAGAGGTGGAGCTAATACAGGAAATGCTGTGAAGGAATTATAGAGTCCACAGGAATTTACCCTTCTGCCCCAACAAAATACCGTCGTAGAAACTCCTTCCTTCGTCATTCCTGAATGATGAGTCACGCTGTGTTCCCACAGAATTACAAGTAACCTCAGTCCTCCAAGAAATGCGGAAAGTCAGAGCTCAGCATCATCATTTTCATCTGTTTTGCTAACTCCACCACCAGTACCATATGTCCGAGGAGGGAGAAAAATTCAGCTTGCCATCTGACTTCACAAGTTCATCTAATCTTACATGAAAGAAGAGAAAATTGCATTTTGAAAACTCTCAAAGATGAAGGTTCAAGAGGAACTTTCAAATCCAGAAGAGGATTCATCTTCACCATCACCATCACCTGAAAATGAGTCGCAGGAATGAAACATACCTTGTGGTATCTCCAACATTAAATATTACGTAGGAAGGGGAATCAATAGAGTGTGATACGCGCAAGGTGTGCAGTGGGAGCTGTTGGTCACAACCAATTTCGCTGTGGAAAATGCGTGTAACAACTACTGAAGCAGTTAAAAAGTGTAATTTCCATATTCTGAATAAATGTTTGCAGATAGCTTGATAATGGCCATGCAGCTGACGTAAGCCTATAGCACCAGAAAATACTATCTTAATAAAGCGTTTTTGAAATTAGCAGCATTTTGCCATGCCATAGATATAATTTTTCCGTTATTACAACATTTTAAATTTTGCTGTTTACAATGAAGAAGAATAGATCTTGAAGGAATGTACTATTATCATACAAAACTTGTAACTTTGATCTATTCACCATTACAATCAAACACGAGTAATAAAGTATTTTCTAGTCATCTGTGGCCCAAAAAGTTGAAATTATTCATTTACCCTTATCCTATCTTACCTTATCCTACAATCCATGCAGAATTTGAAAGTTCAGAGAACGAAACAAACTTTTGTCCAGTTGTCTTCGTATTCTTATCAAATGACCAAAAACAGATACTTTGATCTTTTCGACAGTGTTCCCGGTAACATACCAGAAGACAATCCTATAAGTGTCACAGCTGATATTGAATCAGCAGCAGTTTCTGCGCTAAAAGTTTTGCTCCCACCGGTTGAAGTGTATATGAAGAAATCTCTCTGGCGGAATATGCGGATGATGCTGTAGTATATCGAGAGATTGTAACAATGGAAAACTCTACTGAAATGCAGGAGGATCTGCAACGAATTGACGCATGGTGCAGGGAATGGCAATTGAATCTCAATGTAGACAAGTGTAATGTGCTGAGAATACATAGAAAAAAAGATCCTTTATCATTTAGCAACAATATAGCAGGTCAGCAACTGGAAGCAGTTAATTCCATAAATTATCTGGGAGTAGGCATTAGGAGTGATTTAAAATGGAATGATCATATAAAGTTGATTGTCGGTAAAGCAGATGCCAGACTGAGATACATTGGAACAATCCTAAGGAAATGCAATCCGAAAACGAAGGAAGTAGGTTACAGTACACGTGTCGCCCACTGCTTGAATATTGCTCACCAGTGTGGGATCCGTACCAGATAGGGTTGATAGAAGAGATAGAGAAGAACCAACGGAGAGCAGCGCGCTTCGTTACAGGATCATTTAGTAATCGCGAAAGCGTTACGGAGATGATAGATAAACTCCAGTGGAAGACTCTGCAGGAGAGACGCTCAATAGCTCGGTACGGGCTTTTGTTGAAGTTTCCAGAACATACCTTCACCGAGGAGTCAAGCAGTATATTGCTCCCTCCTACGTATATCTCGCGAAGAGACCATGAGGATAAAATCAGAGAGATTAGAGCTCACACAGAAGCATACCGACAATCTTTCTTTCCACGAACAATACGAGACTGGAATAGAAGGGAGAACCGATAGAGGTACTCAAAGTACCCTCCGCCACACACCGTCAGGTGGCTTGCGGAGTATGGATGTAGACGTAGATGTAGATATGCGAGATTTGGGACTTAACCCGCAAATACAGAGAAAGAGAAGAAATATGGCTGCAAATTAACATGTGTGCTGCTCTGGCATCGTAGTTCTTCTTCAAGCATCCCCTGTCTTCTTCTTCAATGGTTATTACAAGCTGAAACATCACGTAAGAGCCTCGGCTCTCATGCCTGACAGGAGAGTTTTGGAGTTCGAACAGGGTAATTAGTGGACCTTCCCTCGACTTTTTCTCGCCTCAAATTTCACTGACTGCAAATTTTTCTGCGCGCAGTTTACGGGACACGTATTCAAACGGGACCTTGGAAAGCTTAGCCGTTATCAGCGGGTTGGGGGAGCGTCCACCCAGCACGCGAACACCTTCCACCAGTTGTGCGCGAACTGCAGAATAACGATTACGAAGTTAGCCTACATGTTCCCGACGACTTACATTAAAACTAAGTATCGCAGAATCTGTGCAGTGACGATACGAATTCATCGCACCTTCAAGTTCGCCTTTGCGAGCAAAATTGTCAGTTCCTGAAATTACGTAAAAACATCTGAAGTATTGCTGTGTGCAAAGGCGTATAGCAATAAACAGCATTCGAACGGCGAGTGGTAGCAGACAATTCGATCAGTCCTGATATAAGTTACATATTTGTATCCCGCTTAGAAACCATTTTAACTACCACGGTAGCAATCTGTCAAATATGAGGACACATATACCGGGTGGTTTCAATTAAACCTCCCCTGTTAAACATGTTATAAAACAGAAAATAATTACCGCACGAGTTCCAGACTTCGTGGCATTATTGTCAGAGTATGGGGTGCATGATTTCCATACGTCACAGTGCCACCGTCCAGTTCCAACTATGGCCACCAGGTGCTGTTATCAGTCATCGTGAGTCATAGTCTCACACACCGACAGTGCACTTGTTGACGTGTCAACATGAGCTTGGACAAAAGGAGCAGGGCATTATTGGTGAAGCTCTGTTATCAAAACAACAGTAATGGTGCAACTGCACTTCGAGAATATCGCCGTCTGAAGGGATTACGGAAGGGTCCTCTTCCTCCACCTGCTATGCGGAGCATGATGAAGTAGTTCGAATGAACTGTAGAACTGGGCGTCGCTCCGGGAACAGGCCGACGACTGATTGCACCTCAGGTGGTTGATGAAATCGCTGTTGCTATGACAGACAACGCTGCGCGAAATTCCTGATCGTGAGGCAGTGCTCGTGCTGTGTCAGGACAGTTGAACATCCCGTGGTCCTGCGTGCGGAAGGTGTTTGGAACCAATCTCCACTTTCTCGCAAGGATTGAAGTTGACGAGGGCTGGCAATGGACCATTCTATAGACATACGAAGCTCATTTTTCTCTGAGAGGTGAGGTGAACACACAGAATTACCGAGTGTGGGGATTTTCACCTTCAGTCGCTGTGCATGAAGTTCCTCTGTATGGTGAACGTGTCACCATATGGTGTGGCTTCACGGCTACGTTCATCATTGGCTTATTCTTTTTTTGAACAGGTTGGCGCTCAAGGACCAAAGACATGCAGTGTGACTGGCCAGCATTACTGCCAGCTTGTCATACCCGCCCTACAGGAGAGACATGCATTGAACTCAACAGTTTTCATGCAAGATGGGGTCCCACCGCACATAGCTCGTGAAGTTCATCTGCTTCTCCGAAACACGTTTGGAAACGGTCGAACTATCAGTCTATCGTTTCCAAATGCTTGGCTGGCAAAATCCCCTGACCTCACTCCCTGTGTTTCTAGTTGTGGGGCTACCTGAAGGACAGGGTTTACCAGCGAACATTCACACATGTGCTGATCTGAAGCGCAGCATATCAAGAGAGGTAGCCAGTATACCAACGGACATGCTTCTTTCTGCTCTGCAGAATGCAAGCCTGCGCTTTCAGACTCTTCTGGACACTGATGGGCACCATAATGAACTCCTTTTGTGGCAGTAATGGTACCGGTATGTAATGGTATGATGTACCGTAGAAGCACATTAAAAGTATTTCAATTGAAATGATTCTGCATTATTTCTCTTCTACATGTCCTTAACATCAATGCTACCAAATTTGGGCCTCGTACGGTAATTAGTTTCCGTGTTATAACGTGATAAAAAGGGAAAGTTTATTTATAACCATCCGGTACAATGATCAATACATATTAGAAGAAGATCTGCAACGACCTCTGTCTAATTTCCACCGTCCCCACCCACTCCCACCCGTATCCAAAACTGTATGTTATTCGAATCTGGTGCCACTTAGAATAGTAATGATGGCGTGAGCGGGTGCGGCGCACTGGGGCACATAAATTCGTGGCTATTTATGTGGTAATAATTTTATCTGATATGCTATTTGTATTTTTGTGTCCTTCGTGAGATTTAGACTTTTTAAGCTTGTAAATTTGACGTACAGTATATAGATTTGAAATGTTGGTGAGGGACCAGCTTCTAACGATGAATGTTTTGTAGTATGTACTCAATCAAAGGACCATTTTTTCGAAGGCCCGTAATTGTGTCCCAATGAAGTTTCAAATTTGGCTAAAAGGTGCCTACAACGTTTCTCTGTAACGGTGCGAAAGTGTGAGCCGTGCGACGTGAGCCTCGGACTCGACGACGCTGCAAACAGCAAGCTGTCGACACATGCGAAAGAAAGACCAGAGATGAAAAGTTCATGTGAGTTGCAAGGTAGGTTAACGCTGTCACGTTGGCACAATTCTGCCCAGAGCCACCGTGTATATGTCATACCATGGGTATGTCGTCACAGCCTCTCTTACCGACATATATCTCCTTCTTTTGAAGCCTCTCTGGTGGAGGTCCGAAATACGACGCGTTTTTCTTATGGGTGACCGAGGAAAACGTTTCAAGCACACCGCCACGCGGGATCGATAGGGAAAGCCTCAGCATGTAGCATATTGGGCAGAAATGAAAGCACATCTTTTCTTTGGGGATTGATCCCCACACATTTTGTGGTCGAAAGTCACAGTTCGCAGTGCGATGACCAACAGAATGATGTTCTTGAGAACCTTTGACACTGCTGACACCCCAAGACGTTTCTTCCGTTCTCTAAGGACATTACGGGGCTGCACCGCAATTGAACGTGATTGCACCCCCATCGAGTGCAACATGACCACAATTTTTGCTCTTGCGTGATGCACCGCTATGGACCGTTCAAAACCATTCGACATAATTTGAATGTGATCCAAAGCAACAAATATTGATTATGCATGTTCAGCTATCCTGTGAAGTAATCGGTGGGGAGGGGGATTGGGGGGGGGGGTGTGACGTTGACACATGCGTCAGTAAAATGGTACACGGTCCCCTCTAAGACATCCCAGTTCAGCAATATTCTCGGTAGCACCCACCCACGTTTACCGAGAATTTTAAAAATGTGCTTTTACAAAGGCAATCTGCCATTCCTAGGCACCTGCAAGCCTGCAACCCCTTGACACACCTCCAATTCCAGATGCCTACATGCATGTGCCTAGGATTACTTCGCATGGTGCCTCTGTAAAGGCACATTTTTAAAATTGTCGATAACACGAGAGTCGTTTGAAAAGTTCTCGGAACGGAATAGAAAAAAAGTACTTACATCACTGAAACTTTTTCTTATTTTTCAATGTAGTCTCATTGTAGATTAATGCACTTGGTCCAAGGATGTTCCAATGCCTTGATCCCATCTCGAAAATGAGTTTCCTCCAGGGCTGCAAAATAGTTGTGAACACTGGCTATCAATTCTTCGTTTGAAGTGAATCTTCGTAACCCCAAAAAAATTTCCGTTTTTGGGAAGAGATGGAAGTCTGATGGCGCCGTATCGGTGAATAAGGCTGGTGTGGCAACAATTCATACCATAGTTCGTGTAATTTTGCCATGGCTATGGCATTTGTGTGCGGGCGCGAATTGTCTTGATGGAAGATGACTTTCTACCATGGTAAACCTGGCCTTATTTCGCGTATCTTTTGTTGCAATTTATCCAGGAGGTTAGCATAGTATTCTCCAGTAATTGTTTGCCGAGTGGGGAGATAACCTACAAAGAGAATCCCATTCGCATCCCAGAACACTGATCCATGACCTTCCCCGCCGAAGGAATTGTCTTTGCTCCCTTTGGTGGCGGAGAATCTTCATGTTTCCATTGCTTCGACTGTTGCTTTGTCTCTGGGGTATACTAGTACACCCAAGTTTCATCTGTCGTCACAAACCGGCGCAAAAAATCTTGTTCGTTTCTCCTAAAACGGGCCGGAAATTGTTCCGAAATGTCCATTCTCGTGCGTTTTTGATCCTGCGTCAAGACTCGCGGCACCCATCTTGCAGATAATTTTTTTCATTTCTAATTCTTGAGTTAAAATGTGATATACCCTTTCATATGACATCTGGCAAGCGTGAGCAATTTCACTGACGTTCAATCGGCGATCCTTCATGACCATTTTGTGTACTTTTGTAATGAGTTCTGGAGTAGTGACTCATCTTGGCGGACCACTGCGCGGATCATCTCTATGCTCTCCCGACCAAATTTAAATTCATTTGAACATTTGGCAACATTTGAATACGAAGGAGCAGAGTCCCCCAGTGTATTACGGAAATCGGTACGAGTGTCCTTTGCTCTCATACCTTCCTTCACGAAGTACTTAATCACTACTCGAATCTCTATTTTTCCCATCTTCGCAAATCACTACGAGGGAACAACAAGAGAGCCACGTCACCGCCACAGCTCTGACGTGGCATGTGTTTACAGGCAACACATCACGTGAACAACTCGTTGCAATAGCGCTGACCTCTCGTGGTGATTCCAAGAACTTTTCAAACCACCCTCGTAGTTATTGGGCACCAATGAGGGGCTTGCAGATCAGCGAGGTCTTGCAGACACTCTTTGCCACTTCATTCACGCGAGTGTCAGTGTCGCATCCCCCCCTCCAACTCTCCCTCCCTCCCCCCTCCCCCAAGCTCCCATTATTACAATACAAGAGGGCGCGAAGCGGGAAACAGGAAGACTGAAAATGTATAAGGATCCTCTGCTGCTTCGGATCATGTTCAAATTTTGTCAAATGGTTTTGAACAGTCCCTAGTGGTTACAGCGTGTTGCACTGGATATCAAAGGGTAGCGATCACATTCAAGGGGAATGCAGTCCCAGAATGTCCTTAGAGAACGGTTGAAACGTTTGGGGACGTGAGCAATGTCCAAGGTTGTCATGAATGTCACCCTATCCTTCATCACATTGCGAACTGCCGTTTCCTACTGCGAAATGTATGGAAACCAATGCCCAAAAGAAAGCAGTGGTTTCATTGGCGCTCTTTATGTCACCCCCTGAGGCCTTGTGTCGATTCTGAGCGGCAGTATGTCTGAAATGTTTAACTTTGCCACCCATAAGAAAAACGCATGATTTCAACGATGGGCGTCGAGGTTGTGACTTCCATCGGAGAAGCGTCAAAAGATGGGATGAAATGTGGGTAAGAGGGGATGTGACGACTTTCCAATCGTGCGACAGGTTCTGTGTGGCACTGGGCAGAATTGTGGTGAAATGTGGTGTCATTGTGACACCATTAACGCACCTTATACATCACATGAACCTCTGAGCTCTGGCATGTTTTCGCAAGGGTCGACACTGCGCTATTTGAAGCGTCGTTGAGCGCTAGGGTGACGTCGCAGGGCGCCACGGTTTTGCACTGTTACAGAGAAAGGTTGTAGGCACGTTTGATCCAAATTGGAAACTCCTGGCGTTCTCACTTCCCACGCCCGGGTTCCCGGGTTCGATTCCCGGCGGGGTCAGGGATTTTCTCTGCCTCGTGATGGCTGGGTGTTGTGAGCTGTCCTTAGGTTAGTTAGGTTTAAGTAGTTCTAAGTTCTAGGGGACTGATGACCATAGATGTTAAGTCCCATAGTGCTCAGAGCCATTTGAACCATTTTTGAAACTCCTGCGTTGCAATGGGAAACACTTACGGAGTTTCGTAGAAGAGGTCGATTAATTATATTGCTCATGCATTCAAGGAACTCAAGAGGAGAATATGATCACAATCAGCAAGATAATATAGAAAATGCCTCACATCTGTGCATACGGCGAGGAGCATTTGAAGCTTTTAAAGGTCCTGAATTCCGGTACAATTCTATCACTGATATTTCGCTCGTGGGAGGTTTTCGAGTACCCAGTGTTACCTACTGTGAACAGACAAACATGGGTTTAAAACCTCTTCGCAGCTAGAGACACCTAGAGTCATCATACTTGCGTTTCAGACTGACAGAAGAGGTAATATAGCAAATGATTCCACCGTGTTCGACCACTGCAAGTTAACTAATGCCAAAGTCTACCTCAATTCAGAATTCTACCCATATGACAGTTTCCATCTGCAGTGGAATCAAAATGTATGCAGTCTGGCTTATGACATGTATGCAACGTTTCGTGCTTCTTACTATGAAATTGCTGAAGGAGAAGGAGGTGGGTGTCTACTCAGTCCATGTAAGTTCAAGGAACTTTCACCGATCATCATAATAGACTGCTCGAAACAGAACGAGATAATTAAGTCTGGACCTATAGATGTGCGAATTGAATTTGAATCTTCAACAAATTTCCCAGAACACACTGCTGCGTATGCTCCAGTCCTACATGACCATGTGATCAACTACTGCCCGCTCACCGGTGTTGTGCAACGAGCTGTGTAAATGAGTAGGTGCTGCCCATACCTAGAGCATTTCACAATGGCATCTCAAGGTGTGAACATCTTTGCAGACACTGAGGGTTTCTATGATGGAGAGAGTAGACAGTTCATATTTAAAGATGTTGCATTTGTGGCATACACACAAGATGCTGGAATAATAGAGACATTCCAGCAAATATTGCATCACCGAGGTCTTTCTGGTACACGAAGTGTGCTAAGACATGGAAGAGCGCAAATTGGTTAACACATTTCTACCATGAAAATCACTGGGATGATCCTGGTATACCCTATAAAGATATGCTGATGGCACTTAAATTATTCGATCAGACAGATACCATCGTCTACGTGAAAGGGAAGGAGAAGATCTCATGGATGCATCAAATCTTTAAGTTTGCTGCTATTCAAGACCTGGAATTCTTCCACAGGTGTCCTTCTCTCCATCGACTCAAGAACATGTATGAAAAAACTGTTGTGGTGTCTGCTTATGAAAATGTAAAATTACTTTTAAGTTGGATCAGAAATAAATGAATTTTGTACCTCACAACCTCTGTGTTCTTTTTTCTCAACCCCGCTCCCACTGTAACAGTGTACAGTTTTTTAACCACATGCTATGTCTGTGGTTTTCTTCAACTACAGGAGATATAATTTTAGACATGTCTGCTATACATCTTTGGAAGTGGAGACGGTCACTTGCCTCCTGCTCCCATAACCCAATTCGTGCTGCATGATAGGCGCAATTCAAACAACCATTATATATATTTTGTTATCTCCCATCTTAATCTTCACCTCCTTTATAGCACTCATCTTCAGCAAAAACTCATGTCATTTGAGACGGTGCTCCCACATTGGCAGGAGCAGCAGCAGTTTGACAGGTAAATTCAGTGATGATCACTAGGAAGAATGCACCCGGTGCTATTCTGGGAAGCATTGCAACATCTCTCAGCGCTCGACCCACAGCTATGCATCATCGCACCAGCAATGGTGCCTACATGAACACGTATTTTGACAGGAATTTCTCTGGTGTCAAGTATGAAAGGGATGTCGCCATCTCATGCTTGCAGGTCCGGAACGGACACCTGTGTGTCGCTGGCCAGCTGACGGCCGCATCGCCACTTTGCAGGGCCTACCGATGCACCTGGACTCTGGCGTCAGCATCGGGTGTCGAGGGGTGGGATGTGTTCTTTTACTAGCGATATTTTCTTTAAACTATATTCCATCGATTTCACCGACCAATAGGATGCTGCAAATTAAAAAAACTAGCTCATGCATTTGAAGAATGTCGATTTAATTAATTTGGTTAATGTTTTTATATCAACGTAGTGTTAGCAGTACAATAGGTAAGGGGAGGCTGCAAGTGAGTGGGTGGCATGGAGCAGAACAGCAGGTTAAGTGCAGAGCACTGGTTAATTTGCATAATTTTTATGTAAAACGCAGTACAATAGTTTAAGGGGGTGAGTGACAAAGAAAAATGCGCCATAAATGTCATTCAGAGGCATGTGAAATTCGAAAAGTGTACCAGAAAATAGTGGGAGGATATAAAAATGGTTCAAATGGCACTATGGGACTTAACATCTGAGGTCATCAGTCCCCTAGAACTTAGAACTACATAACTAACCTAAGGATATCACATCACACACATCCATGCCCGAGGGAGGATTCGAACCTGCGACCGTAGCGGTCGCGCGGTTCCAGACTGAAGTGCCTAGAACCGCTTGGCCACAACGGCTGGTGGGGGGACATAACTAATTACTTAATTTTGCATCAAAGTCAGTACTATAGTTTAAGAAAATGGGGGTGACATGGGAAACCAGTTAACATACTTATGTCCATCCTATCCAGCACAGGCTGAGTCCTTTCCAGCCAGTTCCTAGGTTGAGGTGGCAGTTGGATAACTTAGGTTAGTGGAGGTAGCCCAAGTGCCCATTTCTCCTGCCATAGGTAGCTGTGGTGTGATGCATTGGAACTTGAACTTCCCACCATTTTCTCGGGGAGAAGAGGGGAGGGGCAGAGGAGGGGATTTATCAGTGGGTGGGAGGTTAATTAATTGATCAATTTGATTAAGTAGTCAATCAAATTGATTAGGGTGAAAGGAGCTATTCTAATAACTCTGACGTGAATGTGTACCTGTAGTAGTCATGGGGGAGGCGGGTTGGGGGAGGGGAGGAGGTGGTGGGACAATAGGATAAGTGCTTGTCAATCAAAAGGAAATGGGGGTGACATGGAAAACCACTTACAGAACAATAAGTTAAGTTCCTCTCAGTCAAAGAAGAACATTAGGTTAAGAACCTGTCAATCAAAGGAGAACAATAGGTTTGCCTCCGAGTGCATACCTGCCCCTGATGTAGGCAACCCCGACTAACGAAATGTGCTGACACTCTCCTAGCCCCACTATTCTCATGTACCCTTGATGACTGCACGACACAGCGCTTTACACCTCACCTGGGCCCATCAACACCGATATTGGACTGTTGATGACTGGAAACATGTTGCCTCATCGGACGAGTCTCATTTCAAATTCTATCAAGTGGATGACATGTACGGATATGGAGACAACCTCAAGAATCCATGGACTCTGCACGTCAGCAGTGACTGTTCAATTTGATGGAGGCTGTGCAATGGTGAGAGGCATGTGCAGTTGTATTGATATGAATATTGACATGTTCACCTTCCTGTTACAATGTATAAAAACTCTCATGTAAGGTGCTAAACTGACATTCATTTAATCTGTCGCGTTGCATATCCTCTTCCTTCTGTGTTCAATTTTACTCTGGGTCAATCAGTGGTTGAGAAATTGACTGAAGTCAGTGCAAAACTGTGCAAAATTGTTTTCAACTGCTTACTGTAGCAACTGACATGTTTATTGACCAACTTTATATTTTAATATATGGCATAATTAAACCATGGTTCATTCTAGTTTCCTTATCATTATTTTACAGCGCAATTTATCTCATGTATATTACTGATTTGAGCACTAAAGTAACGTTTTTCCAAAATTTAACATGTTCTTTCAAATTTTCTGATTTAATACAATTATTTAACTAATCGGAAGTCTTTTCTTTCTATTTTATGGCTGTCTATGTTTTAATTTTAGTTCAAGTAACTCAGAGCTTCTCTATAAATTTGAACCATTTCTAAATTTTTAAATTTGAGACTTATCTGGTTTTACCTTTAAGACTAATGTTAAATGATGATGGAGATCTTAATGAGGGGCTTTCGCTGCCAATGACCCATGCATGTGCTAATGTTATTTGTATGACATCGGTAACTATGACTGTAATGGGCACGTGACTTTCCGCACTGGACAATGGCGCAGCGGTAGAATGTTGCACGGTCCAATGAATCCCGATACTTTTTCATCATTTCGATGGGAGGGCGCGAATCCGTCGCCTTCCAGGTGGACAATTCCTTGACACCTGTACTGTGGGATGGGAAAAAGCTCGCAGCAGCTCCATTATGTGCTGGGAAACATTCACATGGGCATCCATGGGTCAAGCAGAAGTCATGCAAGACACCATCACGGCCAAGGAGTATTGTACACTGGTTGCAGACCACCTACTCCCTTTGTGGCGATCATGTTTTCTAATGGCAGTGATATTTTTCAACAAGATAATGCGCCGTGTCACAAGACCAGGAGAGTGATGGAGTAGTTCAAGGAACACATCGGCGATTTCCAATTGATGCTCTGACCCCCAACTCGCCAAATATGAATCAGATCGAGCACATCTGAGATGTGGTTGAACATGGCGTCAGGGCTCATCGCCTCCCTCCCTGGAACTAACAGGAATCAGGTGACTTGTGTATACAAATGTGGTTCCAGCTCCATCCAGCGACCTACCAAGGCCTTACTGCTCCCATGCCATGACGTGTCGCCGCCGTTATCCATGCCAAACGTGCACGTACCGGCTATTAGATAGGTCGTCATAATGTTCTGGCTGATCAGTGTATTTTGATACTCGCTAACTCAGTCATCGAAACCAATAAATGAACTGTTTATCGACATGTCGGCCCTAGTACTTAGTCAGTTGCATTCACATGGTTCATTTTGCATAGTGAATCGTAACGATGTAGAACGAGTCATTTTAAATTCTTATCGCAAATTTGTTTGTAAATATGACTACATGGTGAACGATCGTCAGGCGCAAAAGTGAGTCAGTAATTCCTGCCCACCACCTTTTACACCTTAGAGTGACAGAAATTCTTCTACGGAACAGGAGGTGTTGTCAAGTAGAAACTTTTCAGTTTGTTTTCAAATTTTACTTTGCTGTCTGTCAGATATGTCACTAGGTAAGTGATCAAAAATTTAGTTGTAGCACTGTGTACCCCCTTTTCGTGCTAATGTGGAGTAATGACAACAGCGGTAAAGTGCGTGGTTGGAAACCGAGAGGTTGCGGGATAGAATCTCGATCGAATCACGGATTTTCCATTCTTTGTTTTAAACTAGCCTTTATCTCTCAACGATTTGAGGAGTTGCGAGAAATGACACATTGCTCGAACTCCACGTTAAACTGTAGGTTCCCTTTTCCCGATTGGATTACTGGGGTAGGTTAGGGATACACAAGTCGCCAAAGTTGCGTCCAATTACGAAGACTTGAACCAGACCGTCGCGCCCTAGCATAATTCGCTGATGCTTGTCATTCGAAGCTGTGAAAAAGTCAACGTATTAGCTTGTAAGACAGAGTCGTACTGAAAGGAACAGAGTCGTACTGAAAAAAACTGTTTCGCAGTGGTAATAAATGTCTGGCTATCGTCTTGGAAAAAACACGTAAGGTCTGCAGAATATAAGTTACATATGATACAAGATATAAATTTGAAAAGTTTTGATTGCAAATTAGTTTATTCACCGTTGCGCGTTTCGATACGTCATCATCAGTACACAAAATAAAACACAAAGCAATAGACAGTTTTACACTTCACTCCACAAGTAGGAATATGATTTTCAATGACTTTTGTACTCGTTTTCATGAGCTTTGCTCTGTATTTTATTCTGTATTCTGCTAATAGTGTACTTGAATGCGCAAAAGTGAATAAATTAATTAGCGACCGAGACATTTCCAGGATTTCACCCTGTGCAAAATCTGAATGGTCGCTTTCCTCAAACACAGAAGAATTTCACCATAAAGTGATGAAAGTTACATTCACTGTCGCTCCAAAGAAACTGGTATAGGCATGCATATTCAAATACACAGATATGTAAACAGGCAGAATACGACGCTGCGGTCGCCAACTCTTATATGGCACAAAAAGTATCAGGCGCAATTGTTAGATCGGTTACTGCTGCTAAAATAGCAGGTTATCAAGATTTAATTGAGTTTGAACATGATGTTATAGTTGGCGCACGAGCTACGGGACGCAGAATCTCCGAGGTAGCGACGAAGTGGGGATTTTCCCTTACGACCGTTTCACGAGTGTACCGTGAACATCAGGAATCAACTCTCCGACATTGCTGCGGCCGGAACAAATCCTGCAAGTACTGGACCAACGACGACTGAAGATAATCGTTCAAAACGACAGAAGTGCAACCCTTCCGCAGACTGCTGCAGATTTCAGTGATGGGCCATCAACAAGTGGCAGCGTGCGACCCATTCCGCGAAACATCTTCGATATGGGCTTTCGGAGCTGAAGGCCCACTCGTCTACCCTTGATGACTGCACGACACAAAGTTTAACGCCTCCCCTCGGCCCGTCAACATTGACATTGGCCTGTTGATGACTGGAAACATGTTGCCTGGTCGGACGAGTTTCGTTTCAAATTGCAACGAGCGGATGACGTGTACGGGTAGGAGAAAACCTCATGAATCCATGGACTCTTCATGTCAGCAGGGACTGTTCAAGCTAATGGAGGCTCCGCAGTGGTGTGAGGCGTGCGTAGTTGGATTGATACGAGACCTTGATACGTCTATATACGACTCTTACATGTGTCACGTACGTAAGTACCCTGTCTGATCGCCTGCATCCATTCAGGTCCATTGTGCATTCCGACGGACTTGGGCAATTCCTCCAGGATAAAACGATTCTCTATACGTCGAGAATTGCTACAGGGTGACTCTAGGAACACTCTTCTGAGTTGAAACACCTCCGCTGGCCACCAAACTCCCCAGACACGAACACTGTTGAGCAAATCTGAGATGCCTTGCAACGCCCTCTTCAGAAGAAACCTCTACCCCCCTCGTACTCTTACGGACTTATGGACAAACCTGCAGGATTCATGGTGTCAGTTCCCTCCAGTACTACTTCAGACATTATTCGGGTCCATGCCACGTCGTGTTGCGGCACTTATGAATGATTGCGGGGGCCCTGCACGATATTAGGCAGGTGTACCAGTTTCTTTGTCTCTCTTAGTGTATGTCGTCTCACTTTAACCCTGTGGAGCATGATTTTCACTGCAGTGGACAGCTTCTAATGGTCACTTCTCGGGCGTTTTCAATCAGTCATGATACTGCAAATGCATGCAGGAGATTCTGTGCATGCGTAACCTCAGGACTAACTGAAAACGCCAAAGAAGCTACCATTCACAGATACCCACTGTAGTGGACACTATGCGTCACGGAGTAAAGACCACACAACAACAACAGGTGTATGACAGTGACTCAGTGAGACTGAAACGATGCAGAAACTGAAAACGTGCTTCAAAGCTCCAAGTATACCGGACGATACGATTCTTGTGGACAAAACGTCTAAATTGCAGAAAGATTCATCTTGAAATTCTAGCGGTGCATGGACCGAATGCAGTGGTGGGTCCAGCTGTTGTGAAATGGTCCCAACAGTTTCACCAAGGCCTCACAGACGTGGGCGATGCTGTTCGGGAAATGCAGATCTTACACCATGAGATTTCCATTGTTTCGGCAAGCTGAAACAACATCTGTGTTTTGAAGTGTAATGTAGCATCCCCCCCACGAACCATGGACCTCGCCATTGGTGGGCAGGCTTGCGTGCCTCAGTGGTAGAGATAGCTGTACCGTAGTTGCAACCACAACGAAGGGGTATCTGTTGAGAGGCCGGATAAACGTGTGGTTCCTGAAGAGGGACAGCTGCCTTTTCAGTAGTTTCAGGGGCAACAGTCTGGATGATTGATTGAACTGGCTTTGCAACATCAACCAGAACAGCATTGCTATGCTGGTACCGCGAACGGCTGAAAGCAATGGGAAATTACAACCACCTTTACTGTATTGTTAAATGATGATTCCGGAGGTAAAATAATCCCCCATCGGATATCCGGGCGGGGATTACTCAGGAGGATGTCGTTATAAGAAGAAACAAAACTGGCTTTCTGCGGGTCGGAGCGTGGAATGTCAGATCCCTTAATAGGGCAGGTAGGTTAGAAAATTTAAATAGGGAAATGGATAGGTTAGAGTTATACTGGGAATTAGTGAAGTTCGGTAGCAGGAGAAACAAGACTTGTGGTCAGCTGAATACACGTTTATAAATACAAAATCAAATCGGGGTAATGCAGGAGGTTTAATAATGAAAAAAAATAGGAGCGCAGATTAGCTACTATGAACAGCATAGTGAACGCATTATTTGAGCCAAGATAAACACGGGGCCCACGCCTACCACGGTAGTAGAATTTTACATGGCAACTAATTCCGCAGATGATGAAGAGGTTAAAGAAATGTATGATGAGGTAAAAGAAATTATTCGGATAGTAAAGCGAGACGAAAATTTAACGGACATGGGGAACTGGAATTCGGTAGTAGAAAAAGGAAGAGAAGGACAAATAGTCGGAGAATATGGACTGGGGGTAAGGGATGAAAGAGGAAGCCACCTGGTAAAATTTTGCACACAACATAACTTAATCAAAGCTAACACCTGCTGTAAGAATCATGAAAGAAGGTTGTATACGTGCAAGAGGCCTGGAGATCCCAGAAGGTTTCGGATAGATAATGTATTGGTAAGAAGGAGATTTAGGAAGCAACTATTAAACTGTGAGACATTTCTAGTGGCAGATGTGGAATCTGACCACAAACTGTAGATTAATACTGAAGAAACCATGAAAAGGTAGGAATTTAAGGAGATGGGACCTGGATAAACTGAAAGAACAAGAGGTTGTAGACAGTTTCACAGACAGCATTAGGGAACGATTGACAAGAATGGGGGAAAGGAATACAGTAGAAGAAGCGTGGGTAGCTTTCAGAGCCTCAGCAGCAGTAGAGGCTCAAGTAGGTAAAAAGACGAGGGCCAGTAGATATCCTTGTGTAGCACAAGAGATATTCAACTTAATTCATGAAAATATAAAAATGCAGTAAATGAAGCAGGCGAAAAGGAATACAAACGTCTCAAAAATTAGATCGACAGGAAGTGCAAAATGGCTAAGCAGGAATGGCCAGGTGACAAACATAAGGATGTAGAAGCATATGTCAAAAGGGGTAAGACAGATGGCGCCTAGAGGAAAATTAAAGAGGCCTTTGGAGAAAAGAGAGCGCACTGTATGAATATCAAGAGCTCTGATGAGAAACCAGTCCTAAGCAAAGAAGGGAAAGCAGAAAGATGGAAGGAGTATGTAGAGGGTCTATAAAAGGGAAATGTACTCGAGGGCAACATTACGGAAATGGAAGAGGACGTAGATTGAAGATATAATACTGCTTGAAGAATTTGACAGAGCACTGAGAGACCTAAGTCGAAACAAGACCCCGCGAGTAGGCAGTATTCTGTTACAACTACTGACAGCTTTGGGAGAGCCAGCCATGGCAAAACTCTTCCATTTGGTGAGGTAGATGTATGAGACGGGCGAAATGCCCTCAGACTTCAAGAAGAATATAATAATTCCAATCCCAAAGGAAGCAGATGTTGACAGGCGTGAAAATTATCGAACTATCAGTTTAATAAGTCAAGGTTGCAAAACACTAACACGAATTCTTTACAGACGAATGGAAAAACTGGTAAAAGCCGACATCGGGGAAGATCAGTTCGGATTCCGTAAAAATGTTGGAAGACGCGAGGCAGTACTGACCATAGGACTTACCTTAGGAGGTAGGTTAACAAAAGGCAAACTTACGTTTCTAGCATTTGTAGACTGAGAGTGAGCTTTTGACAATGTTGACTGGAATACTCTCTTTTAAATTCTCAAGGTGGCAGGGGTAAAATACAGGGAGCGAAAGGCTATTTACAAATTGTGCAGAAAGTAAATAGCAGTTATAAGAGTTGAGGAGCACGATTGGGAACCAGTGACTGAGAAGGGGATGAGACAGGGTTGTAGCCCATCCCCATCGTTATTTAATCTGTACATTGAGCAAGCAGTAAAGGAAACCAGCGGAAGATTTGGAATAGGAATTAAATTCCAGGGAGAAGAAATAAAAACCTTGAGGTTTGCCAATGATATTGCAATTCTGTCGCAGACAGTAAAAGACTTGGAAGGGCAGTTAAATGGAATAGACAGTAGTTTGAAAGGAGGATATAAGATGAATATCAATAAAAGCAAAACGAGGATAATGGACTGTAGTCGAACCAAATCAGCTGATGATGGGGGAATTAGATTAGGAAATAATACATTTAAAGTAATAGATGAGTTTTGATATTTGGGCAGCAAAATAGCGATGATGTTCGAAGTAGAGAGGATATAAAATGTAGACTGGCAATGGCAAGGAAAGCGTTTCTGAAGAAGAAAAATTTGTTAACATCGAGTATAGATTTAAGTGTCAGGACGTTGTTTCTGAAAGTATTTGTATGGAAGTGAAACATGGACTATAAATAGTTTAGACAAGAAGAGAGTAGAAGCTTTCGAAATGTGGTGCTACAGAAGAATGCTGAAGATTAGATGGGTAGATCACGTAACTAATGGCGAGGTACTAAACAGAACTGGGCAGAAGAGGATTTTGTGACACAACTTGATTAGGAGAAGGGATCGATTGGTAGGACACGTTCTCAGGCATCAAGGGATGTCCAATTTAATATTTGAGGTAAGCGCGGAGGGTTAAAATCATAGAGGGAGACCAAGAGTTGAAAAAGCTAAGCAGATACAGAAAGATGTAGGGTACAGTAGTTTCTCTGAGACAAAGAGGCTTGTGCAGGATAGAGTAGCGTGGAGAGCTGCATCAAACCAGTCTTTGGACTGAAGACCACAACAACAACAACAAAGTAGCATTCAATAAAAGTTTATTGGTCTTCCATAATGATGTATGACTTACTTTTTGGAGCCTTTCCCCGTATATAGCGAAGATGATACGACGCATTATATTTGTAGAGTGGTCGAATAAGTTTGGAAATTCTCACTGTTGAAGATGAAGAATATTTATCGATACTTACGGCGTTTGCCAACGAACCACAGTTTGAACGGTGATTGCAGACACTGACATGTCATAAAGCCCGAGAAAAATACGAGAAATATTTGTAACGTAAGAACATACAACAACAAGCGAAAACAAGTGAGTGCCTCCAGCCTAGTGTATGCAGAAGGGAGCAAGGCGTGGGTACTTCCCCTCTGTATCCTGGGAGCGTGTTGTTAGCCTCACGACTCGGAATGCGGACGGCTTCACTCTAATAGCATGTTTTTCGACTTACGCAATGCTTGCCGGGTGTCTCACCGTAGCTGCATGGTTGACAAAGACTCTGAAGCCGGCACAGCATTACTAAGGTTAACTGACATCTGATCTGAAAACCACCTTGACGGAGTATTGGGACAATATCCCCAAGGACTCCTCAACACGCGCAAAATGGGCGTCCGTCCCGGAGGAAGGCATATCCTTCCACAGAGTCCGATATCAACCTTTGTATTGCAAATATGACCTGTGTAAAACAGATTTAGTATGTCTTTCATACTGCTTTCCGAAGTCGTGAAATGTGTACCTCTTTTCGTTAAAAACATACTAGCCCAACTCTGTTACACAGGTACGACGTTTCATTTCGTCCATCAATGCGTGTGATTATTCCTTTCCAGCAGTGGTCTCTGTTATTTAGCAACCGTCAGGCAGTGTATGTAGGTTACGTTTGCCATGTCCACATTGATTAGTTTATCTCGTATTTTTGCCCTATCGCAGGTAATTTATTCTTTAGCGATTAATATTCTTCATTAATTTTCCTACATATCTGATAAATAACTTGTGTTATAAACAACTGTACTTCTAAGATATGTATAGTTCAAGAAATAGTTTATGCTACACAATAATTAGATAGATCAGCGCTAGAAAATAACATTAAAGACCCGATACTGAACTCTATAACTCGAATACTCTAATGCAAAATTCCTCCCAGTACACTAACTATGTTTCTGGAGACCTACAAAGAACTGTTGTTGTATCAGGTCCCAAACATGGACCAGTTTGCTACTGAGCAATTGGCCATAATGGTTTCGCTCATCGGCGTACATTACCAACAACTCTAGTGTCTCAACCTCTCCATTGTGCCAGTAAGCAAAAACGCAAATTTGTCTTGAATTATAACTATTGATAATTATGATTAGTCACTTAAGGTATATGGCTTCATTTTAAAAAATGTTTTCAGGTGACTGTAAGCAGTATTGACATACTTCGAGAAATGCGTGGTAAGTACTGAGCTATGCTGTGAATAAATATGTTGTAAGTCAAGACAGTGTTTACCATGCATTATTTTATTTTAATTAAATATATATGATAAGTTATATCAGTTTGTTTTCGTTCAATAGTTCTCTAGCCATTTTAGGCTCATTCTCACGTGAAGTGTGCAGAAATTTACATAACCGTTTGCTGACCGGATAAGATATTGATCTTCCCTTTTCAAAGAGTACAGTCATGCTTTGGAGCAGTTTAAGTGGGGTAGAATTAGTATTACGCACTCAAGTGACCCCACACCGCTGACGTAAGCCAAGGCAATGAAGTGGTGTGTACGTGCCAGTCGTCTGTATCGTATCAGCGTAGTGTTGTGTATCAAGAAAGTGATGGGACAAGAGAGTGAATTTTCTAAGCGAACAGAACGGTCAACACGAGCCAGCCGCTGAACGTAAACATTACGACACGGTTATTCGTTCACCAAGAGTGCGACGTCAACATGTGTGAGTGTGAGCGATCTCAGAGAAAAAGGGTTAGACAAGTGCAGACCAACCTGCCTCCATTACTCTCATGACGTTATATGCAGAACGCTAAGGTGCTGCAACAACACCCACCACGGATTTGAAAAAGCAGTTCAGGCACTGAAATAAATTGGTACAGCAAATGTAGGGGAACAGAAAACCACTGAAAACTTGTAAAGAGAAGAACCGATTCGGTCACGATGAATGATGTCAAGAAGCAAAGCCTCACCTCGACGCCATAAACACTTCACCTCTCTTGGCTGGAGTCAGTCGATCAGTAGTCTAGATGGCATTCATCTTTTTTTCACTCAGTGCTCCGATTATTGAATTTTCACATCTCGTGTATGAAACTGTTCCAGAACTGATCGTACTCCTGATGCCTGACGAGATAACCAGACTTTAGTCACAGATGACAGAAGGCAGCCTCCAGTACCAGCCGCCGCAGATGAGTAGTGCAGGAGCCTACCAACACCGTCCCAGCCTGGGGCACAAACTTAAGCATTGCTTGGGTCAGACAGACTACAGAACTGGCAGGCCAGGATCAGCATTCAACACGACCTTGCGGCACCCGACATAGCAACAGTCCAGCTGACGTGACAATACGGACAGTGACACGGGGGAGACAGAGTACTCTAAGAACGACATGTGAGACACAACACACGTACATGGACGAGTCAAAACATTGTGACCACCTGCTTAATAGCTTGTTTGTCCATGTCTGGGACGAAATACACCACTGATTCTGCGTTTCAGCGATCTGACAGTTTGTTGCTAGGTTTATGGAAGTATGTATCATTAGATGCCCACCCACAGGTCATGTAAATGGGTTCCATAGGATTACATCAGGCGAATTTGGTTGTCGAGACATCAACGTGAGTTCATTATAAATTGTAAGTTGGCAAGAACTAAGCCCCTTAGATGAAGTCATTAAAAATCACCGAACTCACGTTGAGCGAACAGTTGGACTAAACAAAAATGACTGACAAGGCACAATACATCTTGTAGAGGGTACAGTATGAACGTATTGGAATAATTAATGTTGTGTGATGGCTTTAAAGTAATTCATGCAAAATGAAAAATTTGTGGAAATGCGTCGATTTACTGGAGGATAGTTTATCCCAGGGAAGTATTCAGAGTTGACCGCGGCCAGGTGCCAGCTGGGGAGCAGCGAAGGGAAGCAACAACAGGCAGGTTAGGGCGGCTCAAACTCTGAGAAAGTGGTAATGGGGCGCATCCTCCAGCTGCCTTAATATGAGTGACAGTGAGGGGGTGGTTGACACCATGCTGGTGTACCGGGAAGCAGACGGAGAACTTATACGCTTGTTGATAAATGTCCGTCGTCCCGTTTTCAGTGAAACATACAAGAAAGCCGCGCAAAGCTACGGTGGAGCGGTCAACAGACGCCAAAATACGCGTGTTCGTGACTATAGCAACTTCACAGTGAATTCACAGTCCGCAGAGTCTGAAGTAAATCAGGTGAAGAGCGACAGAATGAAATACACCAGCCTCCAATGGGAATGTAGGACCAAGGAATTTGAAGTACTCTCCTGGGAGTCAGAATTTCGGAAAAATTGGTGTTTTATGAAAATGCTAACCTTGATGGGTGGCCTGGGAGGAGCTAAATAGCAGAAGTTGAGAGGAAGGGAAATTTTGTGGGAATTTGTTCACTTCCAGAGCAGGCATTGGTCAGCACTGGGAAGCGACGCGTAATTAACGCGACTTGTGCTGCAATTGGCGTAAGTGATTTTGCTGGAGGGGAAACCAAGGCAAAGAGCGGACTGGCAGAAGTCTCAGTAGAGGTCTTCTGTTCCCAGCTTGCCTAGAGTGTGGACGTGGCGTTCTTTACTCAGCTTGCCTGAGAGAGAGTAAGCATCTATGCAGTTTAGGACTTAGCAAACGGAACGATTGAGCTTGGAGATACAAAGTTTTCGTTCAGCTATATACTGAGCAAGATAGCTAGGAGTGAATAGACGAGCGCAGACTTGCAGCACCACAAGGCCGGCTGACGTCCGCACAACGACGACGCCCTGCCACGCTGAATTCTGTGATATTGTGCCCGCTTCGGCTTGAGTTAGGCCACTGATTAATTTGTTGGATCACGTCGGCAAAGTTTCCATCAGGCTCTGATGGGCAGTGTATTGTAGAATTCTTCTCGCACTTCGCATTACGCCTGGGTCAGTCAGTATGAATTAATTTTGATTTATCGCACTTTACTCCACGTAAACGCAATTTATTCCCACTGCCTGTTGGGAGAGTCATGTAATGTGATGACTGAACGTCGTGAGTTAAAATAAATTTGTGCTAATCGACTGCATCTGTTTTCAATCAAGTAGTTGAAATCCCAAGTCACTTTCTTAATTAATTTTATGTTCAACATTTGCATCTGGTGTTCAATAGCTGGATATAACATCAACGTGCACCCCTTTTTAATTAAAAGGGATCAATTCTGAATCAATTAATGTCAACACTGCCACTGCAGTTGAATCAGGAGTCACAGGGCCTTATTACTTTCTTTGCAGTATCCGATATTGCGGCAGTTTTGCACTGTTGATCTGTTAGTCAATTAACTGGGATGAACACAGACCAAAACCAGATAAGTGACGGGTGAGGTGTTACAAATTCTCCTCAAAAGACTGTAGCACAGTTTTGGCTCCGAGACACCGACAGTTATACTGCTGAAAGATGACTGAAGGAAGGAAGGAACATTGGGTTTAACGTCCCACCAATATTGAGGTCATTAGAGATAGATCAAGCCTGGATTGTGTCAAGGATGGGGAAGGAAATCGGACATAGCCTTCCAAAGGAACCATCCCGTCATTTGCCTGCAGCGATTTAGGGAAATCACAGAAAACCTAAACCTGAATGGCGGGTCGCAGGTGTGAACCGTCGTCCTCCCGAATGTGTGTCCAGTGTGCTAACCACTGTGCTACCTCGCTCGGCATTGCTATCAAGCATGAAGGGATGCAGGTGATTCGCAGCTGTCAGTATGACTTCGATTACTACCACAGGGCCCATGCAAGTGGAGGAGAATTTCTACCATACCGTAATACTGCTCCCACCAACCTGCGTCCGTGCGCTACGCGTTTCGAGCCGCTGTTCACCTCGACGGTAGTGTTTGCGGAGCCCATCGACCTAGTGCAGCAAAAATGTGATTCATCCAAGGAACTGGCACGTTTCCATTGATCGACTGTCGAATCCCGACGGTCTCGTTCCCACTGCAATCGTAATTGACAATATCATTGGGTCAACTTATGAACACGTAGCGGTTGTCTGCTGTGGAGCTCCATGTTCAACAATACACGATGAATGGCGTGCTCTGAAACACTTGTGTGTGCACCAGCATTGTGCTCTTTCGGCTTCTCTGCTCTTTGGTATATCCTACTTCAAGGAGCAGACAAGCCTCCAAACCCCACGTTCTGCAAAGGGTCGTGGACGTCTAACCATTTAGCATCTAGTGGTGGATTCACTGTCCCTCTACCTCCTTCCATGGATGCTCACGACAGAAGCGTGTGAACATTGGACCAGCTTCACCGTTTTCGAGATACTCGTTCACGGGCTCTGCGTAATAATAATGTAGCCTTGGTCAAAGTCGCTTATCTCAGTGGATTTACCCATTTTCAGACCATCTCTTCGCTAGGGTGTTCTCCGACCGTGTCTGCTTCATCTACATACTGTTGTTACCGCGTCACGTACCCGCAGCGCCACTGGGCGGTATCCACCACTGCAGAGGGCAGTGGTCATAAAGTTTTGCCTTATCAGTGCACATCGTGGTCACCGCCATCTTCGGGCAGAACTCCTGACGGGGCACACCGTGGGTGGCGACCCGCTGAGCACAGGGCTGATGCAGAGAGATACTGCAGCCTGAGACAGCCACCGGATTCAGTAGATTCCTTGCCAGCTTGCTAAGCTGGTTTGTACTGTATGTGCAATGGACGGAGGACTCAGTCTTACATTAAACCTTTTATATTTATTTATATCAGATGATTTCTCAGAGACGGGTTGCATAATTTAATGACTGCTTATAATTAAAATTTGGTAACGTTATCGAATGAAAGGAAATCCGCATCTGGACCAACATCTACTGTTTACTCAATAAATACGAGAAATGAAAATAGTGGAGCACATTACAAATTTACATGTATGGAAGAGAATCACAGTACGAATTCATTTAAATGAATCACTGTGTAAGAAAGTTTAATGTACTGGAATACATTCAGCATCCCTATCTTTAATTCACAAAATACAACGACCCAATGCGCCATAACTTAATGAAAATAAACATCATGAAACAGCTGAAAAATGCTCCTGTCAGAGCACGAAAAGACGAATATGATTCTCTTTGAAAGACAGTGACGGAAGAGTGGAGGACCATCTGCCTCAATCCTCATTCTGCCTTCCTTACCAAAAATTTTAGTATAGAAACACATTCACGCTCTTTTGACACAGAACATTCCAAATCCTTTTACCAAGTCTCTCTCTGTAGTGAAGCCTTCATACTCAACACCTCTTTCTCACTTTGACTATTGATATTTTCTCTTTGTCTCCCACTATCACTGTCTTCTTTCCTTTCTCTCGCCCTTCATTGCTGCTGTGTCCTTCTCTGTCACTTTCATTGTCTCTCTGACCCTTTGCCATAGTCTTTGCCCCATTGTTTTTCACTGCCATTGGCACCGTCTCTTCCTCGTTTACCATTTGCAGTCTACTTCTTTGGGCATCATTTTCACCTCTCCACACATATCCTTGGGAATGGTTTGCTTGTGGTTTTCGGACATGTCCGAAAGAACAGATGCCATCTTAGTATGTATATAGTTACGGCTCACCGGCAACTTGACCATCTTCTTCTTCTGTGCGAATGCACAAACAGTGCCCGAACTCTTACGGGAATCGGCAACGCGCCTCGAGTAATGAGTATAATGTGCGGGGGCACTACGAATGTAGTGCGGGACTATACGTTGAGAATGTGGGTTTCGCGGGAGGCGTGCCAGAGATAAATCCCTGCAGTCGCGCTATCCTCTGTGTACTCGGTGGCTCAGATGGATGCCGGCACGGTAGCTCAGCGTGTTCGGTCAGAGAGCTGGTTGGCCTCTGTAATTAAAAAAAAAACTGAGTGAAACGATGAACAACGAACTTGAACGGATGTCATGTGACGTCCGCAACGACCAAACACAACGATCAACAACCAACAAAACGAAAAAAAAAAGATGGATAGAGCGTCTGCCATGTAAGCAGGAGATCCCGGGTACGAGTCCCGGTCGGGGCACACATTTTCATCTGTCCCCGATGACGTATGTCAACGCCTGTAAGCAGCTCAGGGTGTTCATTTCATTGTAATTTCATTCTAACGAACTGCATGGTCACCGATGGTATCTGTTCTTTCGGACATGTAATAAGAATAATTTTGTAGAGAACCTTCTGGTTAAAATTTGATATTGTTGTGTTTAGAGTTATTCCGATTAATCAGGACGAAATGCGTTATCTTGACAACTGTCCTAACATTGTCACATTGCAACCTATGTAAATTCGTGTATTTCTTCGATAATAATTCTGCATTAAAAACAATTTTTGTACAGCTTAAACACCATTATTCTCTGTCATAGAATTAGGGTCCATTCCTTACTCCAGTCATTTATTCTATAGGGCGTTTATGCGGATGTCTGACGAGAGAGAAAAGGAGTGGAGTGTCAGAACTGATTCATAAGGTTCGTTTCACATGAGTGACATGCACTGCCGCAGTAGGGTAGAGAAGGCAACCAGCGGAAATATGCCCCTATCGGAACACAAAGAAGGCGAATGTGCTTCTGGTTAAAGGAAATTTAGAAATTTGTGGTAAGATCTTATGGGACGAAACAACTGAGGTCATGAGTCCATAAGCCTACACTCTACTTAACCTAACCTAAACTAACTTACGCTATGGACAACACACACACCCATGCCCGAGGGAAGACTCGAACCTCCGACGGGGGAAGCTGCCCAGACGGTGACAAGACAGCGCAGTTACTCCAAACGGCCTTGTTTAAAAGACTCTGACTGAAAAATAGGGTACCAGTTACTCCACTCTACCTTCCTTGGCAAGTTTAAAATTTTTCCCAAAAACGTTGACATGTGAATAGATTTGCTCTTTTTAAACTGAGTGAGAAGGAGGCATTGGCAGTGGGAAAGAGATGGAAAATGGTTCAAAAGGCTCTGAGCACTATGCGACTTAACTTCTGTCATCAGTCGCCTAGAACTTAGAGTTAATTAAACCTAACTAACCTAAGGACATCACACACATCCATGCCCGAGGCAGGATTCGAACCTGCGACCGTAGCGGTCGCTCGGTTCCAGACTGTAGCGCCTGGAACCGCACGGCCACTCCGGCCGGCAGAGATGGAAAAGTTATAAATCCTGGAAGATAGTAGACACTGGTTGTGGTATAGAGAGAGTGAAGGTGACAATGGCATTGCGAAAGAGAGGGACACAGTGGCAGTGAAACGTAATTGACAGTGACAGAACAGTGCTAGGAAAACAGTGAAGGAGACAATGCCATTGGGAAGTGGGTGAGAGCTGGTGTCCATGGCAATGACAGTGAAGAAGAGACAGGTAGTGACAGTGAGAACAGGCAACAGCAGTGGGAAAGGATGAATGAAGTAGTAGCAGTATGAGGGAGCAAGACGGAGATACATACTTTTTTCATATTAGGTGCATTATGCTGCCACCTACTGACAGATACTCCATATCAGCGACCTCAGTAGTCATTAAACATCGTTAGAGAGCAGAATAGGGCGCCCCGCGGTACTCACGGACTTCGAACGTGGTCAGGTGACTGGATGTCACTTGTGTCATACGTCTGTACGCGAGATTTCCACACTCCTAAACATCCCTAGGTCCACTGTCTCTGATGTGATAGTGAAGTGGAAGTGTGAAGGGACACGTACAGCACAAAAGAGTACTGAACGACCTGTCTGTTCACTGACAGAGACCGCTGACAGCTGAAGAGGGTCGTAATGTGTAATCTATCCAGCCCTTGACACAGGAATTCCAAACTTCATCAGGATCCACTGCAAGTACTATGACAGTTAGTCGGGAGGTGGGAAAACTTGGATTTCATATTCGAGCGGCTGGTCATAAGCCACTCATCACGCCGGTAAATGCCAAACGACGCTTCACTTGGTATGAGGAGCGTGACCATTGGACGATTGAACAATGGAAGAACGTCGTGTGGAGTGACGAATCACGGTACACGATGTGGCGACCCGATGGCAGGGTGTGGGTATGACGTCATCTGCCAGCTTGTGTAGTGCCAACAGGAAAATTCGGATGCGGTGGTTTTATGGTGTAGTCGTGTTTTACATGGAGGGGTCTTGCAGCCCTTATTGTTTTGCGTGGCGCTATCACAGCACAGGCCTACATTGATGTTTTAAGCTCCTTCTTGCTTCCTACTGTTGAATTTGGGGGTAGCGAATGCATCTTTCAGCACTATCGAGCACCTGTTCATGATGCTCGACGCTTGGCCGAGTGGTTACACGACAATAACTTAACTCCTCCCGAACAGGCTATGAAGGCCCAAAGGTACTGACCGGCCGCCGTGTCATCCTCAGCCCACAGGCGTCACTGCATGTGGATATGGAGGGGCATGTGGTCAGCACACCACTCTCCCGGCCATATGTCAGTTTCCGAGACCGGAACCGATGCGTCTCAATCAAGTAACTCCTCAATTTGCCTTACAAGGGCTGAGTGCACTCCGCTTGCCAACACTTCTCAGCAGACCGGATGGTCACCCATCCAAGTGCTACCCCAGTCCGGCAGCGCTTAACTTCGGTGATCTGACGGGAACTGGTGTTACAACTGCGGCAAGGCCGTTACCTTCCCGACAATAACATCCCCTTAATGGACTAGCCTCCACAAAGTCCTGACCCGAATCCTGTAGAACACCTTTGGTTTGTTTTGGAACGCCGACTTCGTGCCGGGCCTCACCGACCGACATCGATACCTCTCCTCAGTACAGCACTCCGTGAAGAATGGGCTGCCATTCCCCAAGAAACCTTCCAGCACCTGATTGAACGTATGCCTGCGAGAGTGGAAGCTGTCCTCAAGGCTAGGTGGGCCAACACCATATTGAATTCTGCCATTAACGATGGAGGGCGCCACAAACTTGTAAGTCACTGTCAGCCAGGTGTCCAGGTGCTTTGATCATACAGAATAATGACAGTGAGAGGAGGCAGTAGTAGTAAGACAGAACAAAGCGGGCTTTGGCTGTGAGGCAGGAGACAGTGGCAGAGAGATACAATGAGATGATGACAATTAGTTGAGCTGAATGAATAAGCGAGAATGGGCAGCTATGAATGGATAGTCTAGTGGATGTGAGAGCTTTTAGGAGTGAGGTGAGTTAAAAAGAGAGAGCGAGAATGTATTTGAACGTCAAAATTTTTGGGAAAATTTTTGAGTTGGAGTTGATTTGAAGGAGGAGACCAAACTGCGAGGTCATCGGTCTCATCGGATTAAGGAAGGAAGTCGGCCGTGACCTTTCAAAGGAACCGACCGGGCATTTTCCTGAAGCGATGTAGGGAAAACATGGAAAACCTGAATCAGGATGGCGGGACGCGGACTGAACCGTCGTCTTCCCGAATGTGAGTCCAGTGTGCTAACCGCTGCGCCACCTCGCTCGGTGCAAAAGGTTTTGAAGGTGCCAAGGAACGTAGAATGAAGCAGCTGGTACCCCACTTTGCAGTCAGACTCTTTTAAACAGGGGTATATCCGCCATATTCGTTTTTTTAGTGCACCGGCAGGAGTATTTTTCCTGTGTTTTTTTTTCTTTCTGCGCCAAAGCCGCTACGATCTTGCTAATGGATAAAAACATTTTCCCAATGTAATGTTTTGTCAGAAATTAAAACTTACTCGTACATCAAAACTCGCCAAAAAAAGAGAAAGAAAAAAAAAAGAAAAACCTATCCACTCGTGAAGCATTTTCATTTATGACAAAATGTTACAGATTCTACGGACCACGAATTTAGCCTTTAACAAGTTTCATGACCAATATTTTATTGGATCACTAACGTTGTTGTGGTCTTCTGTCCGAAAACTGGTTCGTTCCCCACGCTAGCTTATCCTGCAAAAGCTTCTTCATCTCTGCGTAACTACTGCAACCTATAGCCACTGGAAGCCGCTTACTGCAGTCAAGCCTCTTTCTGCCTCTACAATTTTTACGCCCCACGCTGCCTACCACTACCAGATTGACGATTCCTTAAAGCGTCAGGATGAGGTCTGTTAACCCCATCCTTTAGTAAAATTCTACCATTACTGATCTTCCAAGTTCTCCTCTGACAGAATTACGGTGTCGCTGACAAAGCGAAACGTTTTTATTTCTTTTCTCATAACCTTAATTTCCTTTCATAATTTTTCTTTTGTTTCTTTTAGAGCTCGCTATATAGATTGAATAGCATCAGGGAAAGAGTGAAATGCTGTCTCAGTCTCTTCTAATCTGCTGCTCTCCTTCCATATCTTTGGACTCTTGTAACTGCGGTCCGATGTTTGTACCTGTGTTTTATCCCTGCGACGTTCAAAACTTCAAAGGCTGTATTCTAGCCATCACTACCAAAAACTTTCTCTACATCTTCAAATGCTATAAACACAACTTTGCCTTTCTCGAATCTATTTGAAATATTTCAAGTTTGTTATTGAGATCAAGTTCCTGTAATAATTAGCAAATACTGTGTGAGCTACAACAGAGGCAAGTTTATACTGAAGTGCCGTTGTACCGATATGTATGGTTAAATGACCAGTGTCCAGTTTCCCTTTAGTGATAATAATTTTATGAACCCACACCGGTAGAAGAATGAAGTTGTGTTGGTTCAGCTGGTGGTTTGAAATGCGTTATTTCAAATTGGTGAAAATTGCCGATATTTGATGACTGATTGTGGCAAACGGTTGACCTGATTTTCACTCGTATTATTGTTATTTCGTTCTGGTGTTTTGGAATTTTTTTGTCAGATGTATCGCTTTCGATCTATAACCGAAAAATTGAAAAATTAAAAAAAAAAAAGCTGTGGTTTTTCAGTCCTCAAAAGCTTAACACAAGTCAGAAAATTGAAAAAAAGTAAAAAAAAAAAAGCTGTGGTTTTTCAGTCCTCAAAAGCTTAACACAAGTCAGAAATCGTCACAAATTCATTTAACTTTTATTTGGGATCCCCAACGTCGATTAAAATTATTTCCGGTTTGTGCGTATTTATTGGCCGAGAAAAGCGTAATGGGCCTACAGTAAGCGTAGTAAGTGATCATACTGTTCAACTTTTGGTTTATTCCTATACAGGCTGTATGAAAAACGAATAAAAAGATTGGAACAAAAACATC
The DNA here is from genome assembly GCF_021461395.2 of Schistocerca americana. Lineage (NCBI taxonomy): Eukaryota > Metazoa > Arthropoda > Insecta > Orthoptera > Acrididae > Schistocerca > Schistocerca americana. The sequence goes on from NC_060124.1 coordinate 317,275,443, forward strand.
GTGTTTTACATGTTGTTTTCTTATTTGTTCAGTATGGTTACAGTCGATGTTAAGATCTTCATTTGATGGTGCAGTCGTGCACTTCGCACTCTTCGCACTTATATTATTATAATTAATATAATTATTTATATTAATATAATATTTTATATTTAAAGCTAATAATTTTATTTATTATATCCAATTATAATAATATTTAATATTAAATTACATATTATTATATATTTTATAATATAATAACCTATTTAAGCTAAAAACATAAGTAGCTATAATCCTAGGTAAATAAATTTATTGAAATAATCACTTAATAATAATAAAATAAACTTATAGGTATTTAAATTTAATTAAATGTAATATATTAATATAAATTATTTATATATATATATATATATATATATATATATATATATATATATATAAATTAACCGAACCGAGATAAATTAATTTGGAATAACCAAAATAATACATTCGCTATTGCTTCATCTTGCATGTTTCACCTGGAGAACTCTTTAACAATATTCTGAATGAAACTTTCTGGCAGATTAAGACTGTGTGCCAGACCGAGACTCGAACTCGGGACTTTTGCCTTTCGAGGGCAAGTGCTCTACCGACTGAGCTACCTCCAGGCTGTAGCTAACCCATGTCTCTGCAATATCCTTTCTTTCAGGACTGCTAGTTCTGCAAGGTTCGCAGGAGAGCTTTTGTAAAGTTTGGAAGGTAGGAGACAAGGTACTGGCAGAAGTAAAACTGTATGGACGGGGCGTGAGTCGTGCTTGGGTACCTCAGATGGTGGAGCACTTGCCTGCGAAATGCGAAGGTCCCGAGTTCGAGTATCGGTCTGGCACACAGTTTTAATCGGCCAGGAAGTTTCATATCAGCGCACACTGCGCTGCAGAGTGAAAATCACATTCTGGAATATTCTGAATGTTATAACATCTTAATTATGACGTTCCAACAAGAGCTTACTACAAAAGCCATTAATCTTGTAGTAAAAACTGACTGATCATGAGAAAGAATTAAGCAGGACAATATGTCTTGTTGTCCAACAAACGCGTAGCGGTTTTTTTTACGAATACACCGCCATTTGACTGTATATTGGTAAAAATTAAAGTAATATTCAGTCAAGCTCGCCCAGTTAGCCGTGCTATCTAACGCACGGCTTTCTGGAGTGGGAAGGAGCACCTGGTCCCAGCCACGAATCCGCCCGGCGGACTTGTGTCGAGGTCCAGTGAGCCGGCCAGTCAGTGGATGGTTTTTAGGCGGTTTTCCATCTGCCTCGGCGAATGCGGGCTGGTTCCCATTATTCCGACTCAGCAACACTATGTCGGCGATTTCTGCGCAAACAAGTTCTCCACATACGCATACACCACCACCACCACCATTACTCTACCACGCGAACATAGGGGTTACACTCGTCTGGTGTGAGACATTCCCTGGGGGGGGGGGGGTCCATCGGGGGCTGAACCGCACAGTAACATTGAAAGAGCGGTTCGGTGTGGGGCGGCGGAGCGATGAAGTGGACTGCGCTAGTTGTCGTGGGGTTGTGGACCACTACGGTTGCGGCGGAGACGGAGCCTCTCCGTCGTTTCTAGGCCCCCAGTTAACATACAATACAATACAATATACAGTCAAATGTCGGTGTATTCTTTCATAAGAGAACTGTATCACTGTGGCTCAGCATCTTCGAAAACTTTTTAAATTCTTACAGCTAGTTAACAACGGGTTTATCTTGTATAATGTTAAGCGACTGGCTGACAACAAACACAAGCGAGTGTAAAGACTATTAAATTTAACATTTAAATTTATGTTCTAAGTTTCAACCAGGGATTATAAAAGAAGGATTACTTGAGTTTATTGGGCCGGCCGTTGTGGCCGAGCGGTTCTAGGCGCTTCAGTCTGGAACCGCGTGACCGCTACGGTCGCAGGTTCGAATCTTGCTGCGGGCATTGATGTGTGTGATGTCCTTAGGTTAGTTAGGTTTAAGTAGTTCTAAGTTCTGGGGGACTGATTACCTCAGATATTAAGCCCCATAGTGCTCAGAGCCATTTGAACAATTTTATTTTTTAGTTTATTGGAATCTTGAAAAATGGAGATGTTGAGTTTTGTGAAAATTTGCTACATTCAGGCGCATTTTACAACAGCAAATATTCATTTTTTTGTCGCGTTTTCCTGTATCAGTTGTGTGCGGCTCATATTAAAGTTCCAGAATCCGTTAAAAAAATCTGAAAAATTATTGCATGTGTTGAGTTTTTTTAATACGGTCCTCAGCTAGTGCCAGCTGTTTTCAAAGCATAGATATCACAGCATGAGACTGCGAAGCCTTTGGCTCGGGTTCGATACCTACTACCGTCCCATGTCCAGTTTTTGTGGCCCTCATTTTTTTGTTTTAGAAACTGAAACGAAGGAGAGGTCAGGCGAGACCGTCTCTCGTGGGCCGCTGGAATTTGCGCGCGCCATGGGCTGATTGGCTAACTTCAATGCCAATTAACTCAGAAACGGCGCAGAGAATAGAATTTTTTTGTTAACATCTATTTGTCAGTACAGTCTACCTTACAACACCCTTACAAGCTTTTCAGAGTGTTTCTGAGCATCCTCAAAAGAGATTAACTATCTATACACTATTTATGAGGAGCAACTAAAATTTGTTCATTGTTATACATCACTCTAAAAGCAATGTACAGTAGCTGCAATACACAATAAGCTACGAATTTTGTTTCACTTTAAAAGGTTTCGGACATTTATAAAATTTTTAATACACTGAAGCGCGAAAGAAACTGGTATAGGCAAGCGTATTGAAATACAGATATGCAAACAGGCAGAATATGCCGCTGCGGTCGGCAACGCCTATACAGGGTGGAGAAAAATTGTGTTAGTAATTTTAACCCTGGATAGCTAATGCCAGTGGGAAGAAAAATAACTAATTTTTAAACTAGGTAAAATGGCGCCATGCGCTCCGATTAGCCGTGGGATTGCCCTGTTGCTGTTCGTCGGTTGACGGTCAGCGTTACAATGTCGGAGCGCGTGGCGTCAGGTTCCCATAGTTTAAAAATTGTGCGTTGTCGACCTACACAACATTAGTAATTTTGGTTCTTACTGGCATCAGCTATACATTGTTAAATATTCGTGACACAATTTTTCTCCACCCTGTATAAGACAACAAATCTCTGGCGCAGTTGTTGGCTCGGTTACTGCTGCTGCAATGGCAGGTCAGCAAGATTTAAGTGAAACTTCCTGGCAGATTAAAACTGTGTGCCCGACCGAGACTCGAACTCGGTTCGCAGGAGAGCTTCTGTAAAGCTTGGAAGGTAGGAGACGAGGTACTGGCAGAAGTAAAGCTGTGAGTACCGGGCGTGAGTCGTGCTTCGGTAGCTCGGTGGTAGAGCACTTGCCCGCGAAAGGCAAAGGTCCCGAGTTCGAGTCTCGGTCGGGCACACAGTTTTAATCTGCCAGGAAGTTTCATATCAGCGCACACGCCGCTGCAGAGTGAAAATCTCATTCAAGATTTAAGTGAGTTTCAACGTGTGTCACAGTAGGCGCACGAGCGACGGGTCACAGTATATCCGAGGCAGCGATGAAGCAGGGATTTTCCCGTACGACCATTTCATGAGTGAACCGTGAATATCAGGAATCCGGTAAAACACCAGATCTCCGACATCACTGCGGCCGGAAAAATATCTTGCAAGAACAGGGCCGACGACGACTGAAGAGAATCGTTCAACGTGACAGAAGTGTAACCCTTCCTCAAATTGCTGCGGATTTCAATGCTGGGCCCTCAGCAAGTGTCAGTGTGCGAACCATTCAACGAAACATCATCGATATGGGCTTTCGGAGCTGAAGGCCCCCTCGTGTACCCTTGATAACTGCAAGACACAAAGCTTTACGCCTATCCTGAGCCCGTCAACACCAACACTGGACTGTTGATGAAAGGAAAAATGTTGCCTGGTCGGACGAGTCTCGTTTCAAATTGTATAGAGCGGATGGATGTGAACAGGTATGGAGACAATCACCTGAATCCATGGATCCTGGATGTCAATAGGGGACTGTTCAAGCTGGTGGAGGCGCTGTAATGGTGTGAGGCGTGTGCAGTTGGAGTTAAGTTGGTTGCGTGTTCCACGGTACGGAATATATATTGCAATACAGAGTTAAAGATTAACATTTCTATTATTTACCCCATTGCCTTAGATGGCAGAAAATGCATATAGAATATTTAAAGATTTATTTGTTCCTATTGAAGAATTCATCTATGGTATAGAAGAAGTTGTCAAGGAGATGATTTCAATTTATTTTTGAAGCTATTATTGCCGTCTGTCAGACATTTTATTTCATCTGGTAATTTGTCGAAAATTTTTATAGAACATATTTTACCCCTTTCTGTGCCAAAGGTAGGTTGAGTAGTTTAAGTCTTTCTTTTTACTGGTATTATAATCATGAATGTCACTGCTGTTTTTAAACTGGTCCATGTTGTTGAGAACTAATTTCATTAGTGAGTATATGTACTGTGAGCCTGTTGTAAGAATTCCCAATCTTTTAAAAAGATGCCTACAAGATGTGCGACTATGAACCCCACACATTATTCTAACCACTTTCTTTTGAACAGTGAATATTTTTTGTCTAAATGTTGAATTACCCCAAAATATTTTTCCTTTTACATCAGAGAGTGAAAGTATGCAAAGTATGTTGGCTTACTAATTTCTATATCCTCAAAATTGGCGATCATTCTGATTGCAAAAGTGATATGGGATCCCTCATACGTCCAGTTACGACTCTGACAGGTGACACGTACGTAAGCATCCTGTCTGATTAGCTGCATCCATACATGTCCGTTGCCCATTCCGAAGAACTTGGGCAATTCCAGCAGGACAATGCGACACCACATACGTCAAGAATTGTTACAGAGTGGCTCCAGGAACACTCTTCTGAGTTAAAACACTTCCGCTGGCCACCAAACTCCCTAGAAATGAACATTGTTAAGCGTATCTGGGATGCCTTGCAACATGCTGTTCAGAAGAGATCTCCAATCCCTTGTACTCTTACGGAAATATGGACAACCCTGCAGGATTCTTGGTGTTAGTTCCCTCAAGCAGTACTTTAAACATTATTTCAGTCCATGCCACATCTGCGTGCTCGCGGGGGCCCTACACGATATAAGGCAGTTGTGCTAGTTCCTTTAGCTCTTCAGTGTATGTTTCGTAGAGTATACACTTAATTTGTTGTTCGTATTGTTCAAATGTTGAAATGTGTGTGAAATCTTATGGGAATTAACTGCTAAGGTCATCAGTCCCTAAGCTTACAGACTAGTTAACCTAAATTACCAAAAATGGCTCTGAGCACTATGGGACTTAACTTCTGAGGTCATCAGTCCCCTAGAACTTACAACTACTTAAACCTAACTAACCTAAGGACATCACACACATCCATGCCCGTGGCAGGATTCGAAGATGCGACCGTAGCGGTCGCGTGGTTCCAGAATGTAGCACCTAGAACCGCTCGGCCACCCCGGCCGGCCCTAAATTATCCTAAGGACAAACACACACACCCATGCGCGAGGGAGGACTCGAACCTCCGCCGCTACCAGCCGCAGAGTCCATGACTGCAGCGCCCCAGACCGCTCGGCTAATCCCGCGCGGCAGTTCGTATTGTTCTCCATCATTGTAGTTTACTTGAATAATATTTTAGTAATGCTTCATTTCTTTTAAATAACTTTCAAAATCATAAAATTTGTGTAAAAAGAATTGTAGAATTGTATTTACAGGGGAAAAAATACGATGTGAGTGTCGCAGCTTTGGAAGTTCTACGAGGGTTGCAGGACCTCAACACTGCGGTTCTGATAGCCAGACTGCAGAATAAGTAGCCCAGCCGGTAAACAGGCAGTCACGATCGCGGCAGGACCTCCAGTGACGGTACAGAGGAGAGAGCAGTGCGCGCTTCGTGCTGCTGCTGGGCTGCACGCTACTTGCTTCGCGATCTGCATAGCAGCTGAGGACCAGTCCGGCGAGCTGAAGTGCCACGTGGCGCGGTCGTTGCTCCGCCGGGGCGGGACAGGGTTGCTCCGCGGCCGTAAGCAGATGCACCCCCTCCCGCTGAGAGCTTCACTTTATTCTCTAACAGCCGTGGGAAGTGTGTCCTCCTAGCGCCTGTCCAACGGAAGGGCTGGCTTCCCGATATATTACACGTGGCGGCTACCAGCTTCTTATGAGAACAGCCCTCGAAAATACCGGGTGATCAGAAAGTCAGTACAAATTTGAAAGCTGAATAAATCACGGAATAATGTAGATAGAGAGGTACAAACTGACACACATGCTTGGAATGACATAGGGTTTTATTAGAACCTAAAAAATACAAAAGTTCAAAAAAATGTCCGACAGATGGCTCTTCATCTGATCAGAATAGCAATAATTAGCATAACAAAGTAAGACAAAGCAAAGATGATGTTCTTTACAGGAAATGCTTAATATGTCCACCATCATTGCTCAATAATAGCTGTAGTCAAGGAATAATGTTATGAACAGCATTGTAAAGCATGTCCGGAGTTATGGTGAGGCATTGGCGTCGGATGTTGTCTTTCAGCATCCCTAGAGATGTCGGTCGATCACGATACACTTGCGACTTCAGGTAACCCCAAAGCCAATAATCGCACGGACTGAGGTCTGGGTACCGTCACTGGACTCTGCGGCTGGTAGCGGCGGAGGTTCGAGTCCTCCCTCGCGCATGGTTGTGTGTGTTTGTCCTTAGGATAATTTAGGGCCGGCCGGGGTGGTCGAGCGGCTCTAGGTGCTACATTCTGGAACCGCGTGACAGCTACGGTCGCAGTTTCGAATCCTGCCACGGGCATGGATGTGTGTGATGTCCTTAGGTTAGTTAGGTTTAAGTAGCTCTAAGTTCTAGGGGACTGATGACCTCAGAAGGTAAGTCCCATAGTTCTCAGAGCCATTTGATCCATTTCTTGAGACTTCTTCAGAAGATATACCTGCATCTGTAATGTCTAAAAGGGCATGGTCTAGAAATAAAACTAAAATAGTCTCAATAGGCGTAGTCATATTTTAAAAATGGGATACGTAAGTACTAAGTCAACACCAAGACTTAACTTAAGCTTTGGCGTGCGCCTCGTCTCCATGGACGCCGTGGGGTGGGCGTCAGGAGCTCCCGAAAGAACAGATGCCATCTTCATATCGTTTAAGGATAACCGGCTGATGACCTCCTTCAGTGCGGATGCACACGATTTATCTGAAGTCTTACGGGACTCGGTGGATTGTCGGCCGCGAGTGATGGGTATAATGGCAGGGGCACTACGAACGCAGTGTGTGGACTATAGGTTGAGAATGTGGGTCTCACGGGGAGCGTGCCGGCGATAAATCACTGCAGTCGCACTATCCTCTGTGCCCTCGGTGGCTCAGATGGACAGAGCGTCTGCCATGTAAGCATGAGATCCCGGGTTCGAGTCCCGGTCGGGGCACACATTCTCAACTGTGCTCGTTGACTTATATCAACGCCCGTCAGCATCTAATGGTATTGATTTAATTGTAATTTGAAACAAAAACTGGCCGTTTTAGACGTAATATTGCCAAAAAAAGCCGAAAGAAAGCTGTAGGCAATGAACTGGCAAATGCAGATAAAGAAATTCACCAACGCTCTGTTACTTAAGGAGATGAGAATCGATTATTTCCGTAATTATTTAAGAAAGGACGGAACATGCTTTTTGGAGCTATTAAACATCATCAAATCACTCATAACGGAAAAGCGTAAAACATGAGGGAGGCTATAAGCTGCGAGGAAAGGCTGCATTACGTCTCTAGCCACTGGCAGAAGTTGAGGACCACAGTAGCCCCACAACTATTACCTGAAATAATACCTGAAAGCAGGCCGGAGTGGCCGAGCGGTTAAAGGCGCTACGGTCGCAGGTTCGAATCCTACCTCGGGCATGGGTGTGTGTGATGTCCTTAGGTTAGTTAGGTTTAAGTAGTTCTAAGTTCTAGGGGACTTATGACCACAGCAGTTGAGTCCCATAGTGCTCAGAGCCATTTGGACCATTTTTTTAATACCTGAAACCTGCATCATGATTTATAGTTGCTTCTGGAAATACAGTACGGTAAATCAAAATAAATATAATAAAAGATCATCGTGTAAACGTTAATTAATTTATGAATGTAGAATGAAAGATGTTTCCTGTAACTTTAACAAATTATTTTCAAATTAAAAAATGTTTCAAATGGCTCTAAGCACTATGGGACCTTAACATCTGAGGTCATCAGTCCCCTAGAACTTAGAACTACTTAAACCTAACTAACCTAAGGACATCACACACATCCATGCCCGAGGCAGGATTCGAACCTTCGACCGTAGTAGCAGCGCGGTTCCGGACTGGAGCGCCTAGAACCGCTCGGCCACAGTGGCCGGCCATTTAAAATTAGAAGAAGAAACTCTACAAATGGTGGTGGCGCACATCATCTAATTAAAACAGTAGATAAATAAGAAATGAAGCATTTAGCAAGTGTCAAAATTGTAGAAAAGTCCTGCACTTTTCTCTTCATAGCAGAAGTCTTGGATATAGGCTGGTTTTTTTAAACTCTTCTAACATGTTAGAGCTATATTTCACGAATAAAAGTCCATCAACTTTCTATATTTTGGTCTTTAAATTTTATTTCCGTCAAGAACCGAAAATGAAATTTGATCTAATGTACCTACATTCCTGATTTTAGATTTCATTTCCGTTAAGTATCAGAAATAAAACTTAAAAATCGAAATACAGAAGGTCGACGGACTTTTATTCGTAAAATAGTTACTTTTTACTCTTTCTATGTGTTACATGACACCATTATGAATTCGTTAAAAAATGAAAGAAGTGCTTCATTTCTAGTATCTCTATTTGTATACTCCTCGCATGACGTGTTCCACAAACGTCTGCAGTCTTTAAATTCCTCCAGGAACTGTAATTAAAAGTCTTGTCCACCTCACACTGTGTCATGTAAATCGGAACAGCATCGCATCTCGCGCGCACTGGACAAAGATGAACTTTTGTCTCGGTCGGTTGCCACGATAGCGCTACACACGGCACAAGTTACCGAAAGAAATGGCGAAAGGAGGTGAGGGGGGGGGGGGGGGGAAGGGGGGGGGTGAGGTTCGGCTGTTGGGTGGTGATACCCAACCGGCAGCCCAACAAGAAAACGCCTATACACATCAAATTTGTCGATGTCACGTGTTTAGCGCCCTTAACTGAAACTTCACAGACCACAATGGCACGAAGTACGATATCATCATCATCATCACCGTCATCATTACACCCACGTCTGCTCTGTTACTTCTGGTTATGCCAACGTAACTAAAACCGACCTCACATGGGGCGTGAAAGCGTCCATTGATGAGGAGCTGCTCTGGATTTGCGAGGTAACAAAGTGTAATTTTCCGTTCCACAGCATTCCGAAACGAGAAAGACGGAATCAGACATGTCCGATTTTTTATTTATGGAGAGGAATGTGGCCGACAAGATGCGAGATCACTTTTACGGCACAAGCAGAACGCCGGCCGGTGTGACCGAGCGGTTATACGCGCTTTAGTCTGGAACCGCGAGACCGCTACGGTCGCAGGTTCGAATCCTGCCTGGGGCATGGGTTTGTGTGATGTCCTTAACTTAGTTAGGTTTAAGTAGCTCTAAGAACTTAGAAGACTGAAGACCTCAGATGTTAAGTCCCATAGCGCTCAGACCCATTTGAACAAGCAGTCACAGGAGACGTCGTACTGGATTATGTGATTTGAAGTTGATGCCTCTATTGGGTGGTTTTTATATTATTACTGACGCTGTATGGATACATGCTGATTCAAAGCACCAGGACATTGTCGTTTTCTTGGAATAGTTTCGTAATAAAATTATGGTAAACGTCGTAAGTGTGGTTAAAGGTTTTCCGTGTATTTTTTTTTTTTTCACCTCGCATCTTATGAGCCTGTGCTTTTACAAGCCAACGGCCCATTAAAGATTTTTAAAAAACGCGTTCCTGGTGCGATTTGTTATGATTAAATGTCACATAATGATAAATCGGCTGTTACAGTCTCCAGGACATCATAATATCAAAGGAGCGGGCTAATGAGAATTACTAAATTTACTAAAAATGAGAACGATGATTTTTATCTTCTGTGGAAAACTATTGTAAATTTATATTGTACTATTTGCAACGGAAGTCTTAAAATCTGATATCCTTGCTGACTGGACATGGAATTTTACTTGTTCCATTGTGTCACTTTCATAGATATTAAACTTTCATTTACATTAGGAGAGACAGGGGCACATATACGCGGATTTATTTTCGGAATTTTTAAAAACATTTTTTTTGGTTAGCTTAACTATGTGTAACATTGTGAAGTGTTATAACATGGTTATTAAATTATGACTTGGTATATACAAGGTGAATATCATAAAATTTGCACTGCAAGTATTGCAGAAATTGGAAATGCTATTGATGTGCGGTTTTCAGAGAATGGATTGGTATTATGCGGACACCATATCGTGGTGTTTTTAGGTGGGGAGTGGTTTGAACTGTAGTCACGTAAGATACCGGTAGAGTTCGTGCCCGAACTACTACTGCCAACCGTAACAAACAATTGCGCTGTAGTCACTACCAAACGCTTTGTGTACTCCAATTTGCTTTCTACTGTGCATTGCTTTTTTTTCCTCTTATTTTGAAATGAATGAAGAATCCTGGAGCATAAAGGGGTTTGAATGTTACACTCACCACAACAAAAGGAATCGATGACCCCTGTGACCGTTATGTCAGTTCTGCTTTCGTGGAAGCACAGAACGTGGACGTAGGATGGCAGCCCTGCGAGAGGGAGGCGGGGCTTATTTCCCCCCACACCGCTACTCTCCCCTCGGGCAGTCTTAAGTTATCATTTGTTTACGGTTGCGGCTGACTGCCACGATATACTGTCCGCATAAGTAGTCGGGCACTCGTGTTGTTAGCCAATAAAAAGAATGTAATAATACTTAGAAACTGTGTTTTTTGTGCAAACGTATACTTTCTTCAAAATGGAACTACGATTATTGACATTAACAAACTAAAGATAGGACAAATGTGAGTGCTGTTTATCGCAGGAATCTATTCGAGTTGTTTACGAGATGTATTTTGAAAAGTTCCCACTCCGACACTTGTGCAATACCTGTGGTAGACCACACTAAAGAACAACAAAAGCTCATACAGTCGTTATGTGCGTTCTGACCAAAAACGAGACAACTAACCATCACCGAGCGAGGTGGCGCAGTGGTTAGACACTGGACTCGCATTCGGGAGGACGACGGTTCAATCCCGCGTCCGGCCATCCTGATTTAGGTTTCCCGTGATTTCCCTAACTCGCTCCAGGCAAATGCCGGGATGGTTCCTTTCAAAGGGCACGGCCGACTTCCTTCCCCATCCTTCCCTAATCTGATGAGACCGATGACCTCGCTGTCTGGTCTCCTTCCCCCAACAAACCAACCAACTAACCATCACAGTTTGTGTTCCAAATGACCATCGGCAACGCCAATACACGCTTCCAGTCTGGTATGAAGCGACTGTTGCACACGTGCTAGCATTTCAGCGGAAAAGTCCGAGCAGGCTGCACAAATACGTCGCTGCATGTCATCAGAAATAGTTGATATATCCTTGTAGACAGCGTCTTTCAGCTTTCCCACAGAAAAAAGTCTACAGCCGTCAAATCTGGGGAACGGGCCGGCCAAGGTACAGGTCTTCTGTGTCCTATCCAACGGTTTGGAAACTATTCGCGAAGACATGCTATAGTAGTTCGTGCCCTGTGGGCTGGACAGCCATTATGTTGATATGATAGGTTCCTTATAATCTACAGAGGAACGTCTTCTAGCATTCGTGGAAGATGGTTTGTTAGGAGGCTGCGTTATTTGTGCGTGTTCTGTGTTCTGTCTATGAAAAACAGGCCTATAATATAATAGTTTACTATCCCACAACACATATTTACGCTTACTGGACGGTGATGTTCCATTCTGAGGAAGCCAATGTGGATTGTCAACAGACCATTAGCGCATATTTCGGTAATTTACTTGATTAATGTTGCTTCATCACTAAACAAGATGCATGATGCATCAGGAGAACCCTGTCTTAATTCCCAAGTGAAGAAGTTAAGACAATTCTCGTAATGTTTCCATACAACTCTTGATGGAGAGAGATGTGGTGGGGATGGATCCTATGTCGACAGAGAGTGCGTGTCACACTTGTCTTATTCGTGCCACTTCCTCGGGCGATTGTGCGGGAGCTAACTTGAGGATCAACTAGAACAGCAGCAAGAACATTAATTTCCCCCTGTTCTGTCGTCACTTGTTTCCTTTCGTTACGTTGTCTAGACGTTACACTGTCACTTTCACGTAACTGGTTGAAGAGGTTGATAAATAACTGGCGAGATGGTTGACGTCTATTGGAATATCTTGTCGCATACACCGTACGAGAACGAACTACATTCTTCCTACACTCTCCATACACGATAAACATGTCTACTTTTTCTGCATCGGTAAATCCCATCGTGCACTAACAACCCTCTGCTAGGACTGTCACACACTAACTGACTAGCAAGTCACAATGCACTCAACGAACACACAAGCACACTGTAAGCAAACACAACAATATCGTATACAGTAAATAGCTGAATGGCACAAAGGGGTGTCGGCTTGGAAACTTTGCACAATACGATATCTCGCATACGACTCGCACTACACTCCTGCAACAAACACCATCACATTCTAATGTACCATACTTCTACATTGAAAATGTCGATAGGCATTGTTCCCTTTAAAATAGTGTAGTTTTGGTCAAAAAACACTCTTTTTAAATATTATTACAACTGTCTATTGCCTGACACTACGAGCCGTTGGCTACCAAACCATTCGGCGAAAAGCACACATCAAAAGCACTTTCCATTTCCGCTATATTTGAGATGCAAGATTTGGGTGACTCACCCTCTATGCATCGAAGTAAAAATTACATTTAAAAGTGCAAAATAGTGTTATGTAGGTTCAAGTCAAGTGCATAAATGAGCCCCAGGTATGGGTCAGGTTTATGCACCTATGGATGCATATTTATGCATATCATAGAACACTTTAATGAGTAAACAAAACACACCACTAAACTTTTCAAAATACATTTTGTTGGCAGTAAATGAAATTACAGTCTTTCTTACGCGAATAAACATTGTAAAACACTTTAAATGCGAACATTTTAGGTTAGCCTTTACCGTGATTGTTATTGACATTAAAAGAAGCAACACGTTTACTGTTACCACTCACTTTATTTACCTCCATGACGCGTTTCAAAGGTTTAAACCTCCATCATCAGGTGGATTTACATTTGTTAATATGACATTTGTGTGTGTGTTGTGTTACGATGTTTTGGAGGAACTTGTGGTACTGTCTCCAGTGGTCACAGGTTACTTTCACTGTCGTAACACATCACATGTATACTGTCATATTTTGTAAATAAATTTGAACGTAATATACAAAGCGGAAATGTTAATAAGTATCTCGAAAAGTTCTTGATCGATTTTTTCTTGTTTTTACACTACGCTCTAGTAAACATTTGTATGGACACTGGCTACATACTTTTTAAATATGTATGGTACGTAAATATATATGTAACGAATAAATCTGCAATGTTGGTAGAAAAAAATCTCGAGAACTTCATGACTAGTTTATTTGTTATTTTTACACAATGCTCTAATAAAAATGGACCATCTTAGGAAGCATACTTTTGAAACATATATAATATACAAAAATAGATATAATACATAAAGACAAAATTTGGGTTTGCAAAATCTGGAAAAGTTCTCGACTAAATTAATTCAGATGCTTACATGATCTCTAATATAGGTTCAGATGGATACAGGCTACATATTTTTAAATATATGTGGTACAAAAATATGTATATTATACAGGAAATGGAAAAATTGTTAGCTAAAATTTCGAAAAGTTCTTCACGATTTATTTCCTATTTTTACACAATACTCTAACAAACTTTTGGATTGACAAAGGATATATATTTGTAAATATGTGTAGTAAATAAATATAAACATAATACCTAAAAGGGAAATGCTATTAGCAAAAATCTCGGAAAATTTCTTGACCGCAGTATTTCACATTATTACTCAGTGCTCTAGTAAACGTTCAGATAGGTGAAAACTATACATTTTTTTAAACAACTGCGTACAAACGTTTTTTTGAAAACCAACTGCATGAAAGAACGTTCTGTGCTGCGCTGTGTGATTTCGTTTTCTTTCTCACAGGCGGTTTTAGTGTATATATCAGGTCTTTCAAACCAATAGACAATTTCTTTCTCCTACATATAAACTTTCTCCTTATGCATAATTGTAAACAAAAACTATATACACAGCTGTGTGCTGATTTGTTTTCGTCATCGCTGTCGATTTTAAGAGGAAAGAGAGGCTGGAAACATCTTTCCTCTATCCCTGATATTAATGACCCCAACTGAGTTACCTATTTATCTAAAGTGACTTCTTTCCCCAGTCTAGGTTTCGTTTGTAATAACAACAAAAAGGGTCGAGATAAGAGATACAGGGAAAGAGAGGATATATACAAAGAGGAGGGGGAGAAGTGGACAGAAAGAGAGGAAAGTTGGAGATGAATAGAGGGTCCAGGAACAGACATCATATCCATATAAGTATATAGTTCTAGCAATACCGGCCAAGACCTTCTTCTCCTGTGCGGATGCACACATATTACCCGAACTCTTACGGGACTTGGTAAGAATGTCTTCCACGAGTGATGAGTGTGTTGCGTAGGGACAGTACGAATGTAGTGTGTGGACATATAAGGTGAAAATGTGGGTCTCGCGGGAGGCGTGCGCGGGATAGTCCCTGCAGTCGCACTATCATCTGTTCCCTCGGTGGCTCCTATGGATAGAGCGTCTGTCATGTAAGCAGGAGATCCCGGGTTCAAGTCCCGGTCGGAGCACACATTTTCACCTGTCCCTGGTGACATATATCAACGCCCTCAGCAGCTGAAGGTATTAATATACAATACTAATATCGTCCATATGGTGTTGTCCCACCCTTAGCCTTGATGACAGCTTCCATTCTCGCAGGCATACGTTCAATCAGGTGCTGGAAGATTTCTTGGGGAATAGCACCCCATTCTTCACGGAGTGCTGTACTAAGGAGAGGTATCGATGTCGGTCGGTGAGGCCTGTCACAAAATTGGCGTTCCAAAACATCCCAAACGTGTTCTATAGGATTCAGGTCAGAACTCTGAGCAGGCCAGTCCATTACAGGGATGTTATTGTTGTGTAACCACTCCGCCACAGGCCGTGCATTATGAACAGGTACTGTTGTGTTGAAAGATGCAGTCGCTATCCCCGAATCTGCTCTTCAACAGTGGGAGGCAAGAAGGTGCTTAAAACATCAAGGTAGGCCTGTGCTGTGATAGTGCCACGCAAAACCACAAGGGGTGCAAGCCCCCTCCATGAAAAACACGACCACACCAAAACACTAGCGCCTCCGAATTTTACTGTTGGCACTACACACGCTGGCAGATGACGTTCACCGGACATTCGCCATACCCACATCCTGCCTTCGGATCTCCACATTGAGTACCATGATTCGTCACTCCACACAACTTATTTCCACTGTTCAATCGTCCAATGTTTACACTCCTTACACCAAGCGAGTCGTCGTTTGGCATTTACCGGCGTGATGTGTGGCTTATGAGCAGCCGCTCAACCATGAAATCCAAGTTTTCTCACCTCCCACCTAACTGTCAGAGTACTTGCAGTGGATCCTGATGCAGTTTGAAATTCCTGTGTGATGGTCTGAATATATGTCTGCCCATTACACATTACGACCCTTTTCAACTGTCGGCGGTCTCTTGTCAGTGAACAGACGAGGTCGGCCTGTACGCTTTTGTGCTGTACGTATCCCTTCACATTTCCACTTCACTATCACATCGGAAACCGTGGACCTAGGGATGTTTAGGAGTGTTGAAATCTCGCGTGTAGACGTGTGACACAAGTGACACCCAATCACCTGACAACGTTCGAAGTCCGTGAGTTTCGCGGAGCGCCCCATTCTGCTCTCTCACGATGTCTAAGGACTACAGAGTTTGCTGATACGGAGTATCTGGCAGTAGGTGGCAGCGCAATGCACCTAATATGAAAAACTTATGTTTTTGGGGTGTCCAGATACTTTTATTACATAGTGTATGTATTTATATACGATATACATTTTTTAAAAGTAGCATATGTCCATCTGTAGGTGTATTATTATAGTGTCGTGAAAAATCTGAAGTAAATTAGTCAAGAACTTCTCGAGATATTTGGTAATAACGTTGAAATACCACTTGCCTTAGGGTGAGTCATGTCAGATGTAACACCCCTTTTATTTCGTGAACGGTTACACATATCGAAACGCGGTTTTCTGCAAATGTTAGAACGTCAACGGGCACATATGTTTTTGTTTGGCTAATGATTTTAGCGCTGGGATAAACGGAGATATTGAAGTAAGTACGTTTTTTAAACAGAACTGTATACTTTTTATAACTGCATTCGATATCTCTTGAGAAGACAATTACATGATAGAGCGTTTGTTAATGTTGACGTTGAAGCTTGTCTTTAAAAAAATCGAGAAATGTTCTAGAATGTGAGATCAGACTGGCCGGTAACGGCATTTGCTGTGCAAACACTGCCAAGCAGGCGTCTTGGACCCAAGCTGCGTGGTTGTATCCCTTAAGATAGGCCTGTTCTACGAGAATAAAGCTTTACTTCCCCTTAAACCAACTTACGACCTAGATGCAGATTCACCTACGAATTCTGTATATGGAAATACGACATAGGCTAGAATCTAGCGTATCACAAATGGCTTAGGAAAACTGTTTCACATTTGCGCATCCTCTCAGATTTACGTGAGCTGAAACAGAGAAATCAACTGTTCGTTCTTCAAAAATAAAGAGGTCTTATGCGTTGCAAAAACCAACTACTGTCTATGTGCTTCTTAGAGGTAAAATACATGCTATCGGACAACTGCCTCTATCTACATTGCTGTAATTATATCACAGGGGATACCTTTGTTGAACTAAACATTTTATTAAAAATACTATGGCGAGCACGCAGAAGTGCACAACACGACGTGACATGGACTAGATTTATGTCTGAAGTAGTGCTGGAGAGAATTAACTCAATGAATCCTGCAGGGCTGTCCATAAATCCGTAAGAGTACGAGGGGATGCAGGTCTGTTCTGAACAACACGTTGCAAGGCATCCCAGATATGCTCAATAATTTTCAAGTCTGGGAAGTTGGTGGCCAGTGGAAGTGTTTAAACTCAGTGTTCCTGGATCCACTCTGTAGCAATTGCAGAAGTGTGGAGCGTCGCATTGTCTTGCTGGAATTGCCCAAGTCCGTTGGAATGGACAATGGACATGAATAGATGCAGGTGATCAGACATGATACTTACGTATGTGTCACCTGTCAGAGTCCTATCTACACGTATGAGGGGTCCTATATCACTCCAACTGCACACGCCCCAAACCATTACAGAGCCCCCACCAGCTTGAACAGTCCCCTGCTGACATGCAGGTTCCATGGATTCATGACCTTGTCTCCATACCAGTACACGTCCATCCACTCGATGCAATTTGAAACGAGACTCGTCCGACCAGGCAAGATGTTTCCAGTCATCAACAGTCCAATGTCGGTGTTGATGGGCCCAGGCGAGGCGTAAAGCTTTGTGTCGCGCTGTCATCAAGGGTACACGAGTGGGCCTTCGGCTCCGAAAGCCAATATCGATGATGCTTCGTTGTTGATGTCCCAGCATTAAAATCTGCAGCAATTTCTGTGGCGTTGAACGATTCCCTTCAGTCGTCGTTGGCCTCGTTCTTGCAGAATCTTTTTCCGCAGAGATGTCAGAGATTTGATGTTTCAGCGGATTCCAGATATTTACGGTACACCCGTGAAATGGTCGTACGGGATACTCAATTCACCGCTACCTCGGAGATGCTGTGTCCCATCGCTTGTATGCCGACTATAACACCACGTTCAAACTCCCCTAAATCTTGCTAACCTGCCACTGTAGCAGCAGTAACCGATCTAACAACTGCGCCAGACACTTGTTGTCTTATATAGGTGTTGCCGACCGCAGCGCTGCATTCTACCTGTTTACATATCTCTGTATCCGAATACTCATGCCCATAGCACTTTCTTTGGTGCTTCAGTCTAGAAGAGTCCGCCCCGGTAGCTGAGTGGTCAGCGCGACAGAATGTCAATCTACATCTACATCTACATTGATACTCCGCAAGCCACCCAACGGTGTGTGGCGGAGGGTACTTTACGTGCCACTGTCATTACCTCCCTTTCCTGTTCCAGTCGCGTATGGTTCGCGGGAAGAACGACTGCCTAAGGGCCCAGGTTCGATTCCCGGCTGTGTCGGACATTTTCTCCCAGGGACTGGGTATTGTGTTGTCCTAATCATCATCATTTCATCCCCATCGACGCGCAAGTCGCCGAAGTGGCGTCATATCGAAAGACTTGCACCCAGCGAACGGTCTATACGACGAGAGGCCCTAGACACACGACATTTAGTGTAGAAGAACTTGAAGAATGTCGTCAGAAAGCGTACCAATGTCCATTTAGAACGCCTGAGATGGAGTAAGGCCACACATTGTAATCTGCAACGATGCTGTAGCATACGTTTACGCTCTACGGCCGCTGATGTTGTACCTGACGAAGCCAGTGTGGATTTTCGGCTGCTCAGAAGTGCACGTTATGCAAATCTACATTGGCGTGAGTAGCAAATGTTGCTTCATCGATAAAGAGCACACGCTGGAAATACGTTAGGTCGTCTCTCAGTTGCTGAATGGTAAACCAACAACATTCTGTACAATGTTCGAAATGACGGTCGTCGAGTGTCTGATGTAGTGACAGATGACAGGGGTGGAAATTCTATAGATGCAGGATGCAAATTACACTCGTCTGGCTGATTCCAAATTCCTTGGCAGTGTGTCTTGTACCACTGAGCGGATTCATTAGCGTCGTAGTCAGAACAGCTTCTTCGTGTTCTCAGTCAGCTGCAGTCTTCTGCGTTGTCCTCTTTTTGACGTTGAGGCAGCTTGTCCGCACTAGTGTCTTAATAATTCGTGCAATTGCCTTGCGCGTCGGACATTGGCTATCCAGATAGACAGCCCAATGCCGCTGTACTGCTTTTACGCCATTTCTTTTACATTCACCATGTCCAACTTGTCCTCGTTGGTGTACATGTCTGCACGCAACGAATGTTGAAGCGGAAATGAGCGGGCTGCGGAGCAAACAAGTAAACAGGGAAATGTGTTGACATTTAGACGCAGCGAAGCACGAGAGCTCTGCTTGACGGTGTTTCCATCGATAATGCCGAGTCCGACCACCGTGCTCTCACATTCTAGGACATTTCTCGATTTTCTTTTACGACAGGTTCCAACGTAAACTTTAACAAACGCTATATCACTGTAACTGTCTTCTGAATAGCTGTCGAATGCTGTTATGAGAAGTACAGAGTGATTCTAAAGTCACTGTACATTTCAGTGATATAGTAAGTCACTATACATTTCAGTGATATAGTAACGGAATATTTGTTTTTTGCAGGTACTACGACAGAATGCTAACCAAAGAAGAACGAATCGCTGTTGTTTCTGCTCGTCTTCGTGGAATGACGTACGAACTGGTGCGGACAGACTTTGCCTGTCGATTCCGGAAAACAGACCCCAAGAGGCTTGCTATCAAGACCCTCGTCAATAAATTCCAGCGTACTGGAAGTGTGGCAGATGAAGAATTTCCAGGGAGGCCGGTCATAACGCCAGACACCGTGCAAAGTGTGCAGGGTGCGGTCGCACGTAGCCCTTCCGCATCTACCAGGAGACTTAGTAGGGAGCTCGGTATTACTCAAACCACTGTACGGAGAGTTCTTCGTTACAAGCAGCACAAACGTGCGTACCATATCCAGGTCGTATATAAGCTTGAAGCGGAGGACTACGCAGCCATACAAGCTATGTGTCATGACCTGCTACAAGCTGTAGAAAATGATAATTTGATGCAAAATGTCTTGCTCAGTGATGAAGCTACGTTTCATACCTGTGGACAGGTGAACAGACACAACTGCAGGGTCTGGGCAGGCGATCAACCAAGTGTGCTGCAGGAGTGGGAACGGGACACAGCAAAAGAGAACGTGTGGTTAGGGATAACGAGGTCAACAGTGTACGGGCTCTTCTTCTTCGCGGTTGATATCTGATGGTATTATGGACACTGTTGTTTTTCAACAGGATGGTGCACCACCCCATTTTGCCCTCGTTGTTCGGGATTATCTGAATCAAGCACTTCCCGGCAGATGGATTGGTCGTGCCTCTCCACGGATGTGGGCACCCCACTCTACTGACTTGACACCCTTAGACTTCTTTGCATGGATGTTTATCAAGTCTAAGGTATACCACGTGAAGATCCGCAGCGGTAAACACTTAACACAGCGGATTCGAGCAACAGCTGCTGATATTACACCAGATGGAAACCCAGTTCTAAGCAAAGAAGGGAAAGCAGAAAGGTGGAAGGATTATATAGAGGGTCTATACAGGGGCGATGTTCTTGAGGACAATATTTTGGAAATGGAAGAGGATGTACGGGGTGCATTCAAGTTCTAAAGCCTCCGATTTTTTTTCTAATTAACTACTCACCCGAAATCGACGATACTGGCGTTACTTCTGGACGTAATCGCCCTGCAGACGTACACATTTTTCACAACACTGACGCCATGATTCCATGGCAGCGGCGAAGGCTTCTTTAGGAGTCTGTTTTGACCACTGGAAAATCGCTGAGGCAATAGCAGCACGGCTGGTGAAAATGTTCAAATGTGTGTGAAATCTTATGGGACTTAACTGCTAAGGTCATCAGTCCCTAAGCTTACACACTACTTAACCTAAATTATCCTAAGGACAAACACACACACCCATGCCCGAGGGAGGACTCGAACCTCCGCCGAGACCTGTCGCGCAATCCAGGACTGCAGCGCCTTAGACCGCTTGGCTAATCCCTCGCGGCAGGCACACGGCTGGTGAATGTGCGGCCACAGAGAGTGTCTTTCATTGTTGGAAAAAGCCAAAAGTCACTAGGAGCCAGGTCAGGTGAGTAGGGAGCATGAGGAATCACTTCAAAGTTGTTATCACGAAGAAACTGTTGCGTAACGTTAGCTCGATGTACGGGTGCGTTGTCTTGGTGAAACAGCACGCGCGCAGCCCTTCCCAGACGTTTTTGTTGCAGTGCAGGAAGGAATTTGTTCTTCAAAACATTTTCGTAGGATGCACCTGTTACCGTAGTGCCCCTTGGAACGCAATGGGTAAGGACTACGCCCTCGCTGTCCCAGAACATGGACACCATCATTTTTTCAGCACTGGCGGTTACCCGAAATTTTTTTGGTGCCGGTGAATCTGTGTGCTTCCATTGAGCTGACTGGCGCTTTGTTTCTGGATTGAAAAATGGCATCCACGTCTCATCCAAAGTCACAACCGACGAAAAGAAAGCCCCATTCATGCTGTCGTTGCACGTCAACATTACTTGGCAACATGCCACACGGGCAGCCATGTGGTCGTCCGTCAGCATTCGTGGCACCCACCTGGATGACACTTTTCGCATTTTCAGGTCGTCATGCAGGATTGTGTTCACAGAATCCACAGAAATGCCAACTCTGGAGACGATCTGTTCAACAGTCATTCGGCGATCCCCCAAAACAATTCTCTCCACTTTCTCGATCGTGTCGTCAGACCGGCTTGTGCGAGCCAGAGGTTGTTTCGGTTTGTTGTCACACGATGTTCTGCCTTCATTAAACTGTCTCACCCATGAACGCACTTTTGACACATCCATAACTCCATCACCACATGTCTCCTTCAACTGTCGATGAATTTCAATTGGTTTCACACCACGCAAATTCAGAAAACGAATGATTGCACGCTGTTCAAGTAAGGAAAACGTCGCCATTTTAAGGATTTAAAACAGTTCTCATTCTCGCCACTGGCGGTAAAATTCCATCCCACGTACGGTGCTGCCATCTCTGGGACGTATTGACAATGAACGCGGCCTCATTTTAAAACAATGCGCATGTTTCTATCTCTTTCCAGTCCGGAGTCAAAAAATCGGAGGCCTTAGAACTTGAATGTACCTCGTAGATGAAGATGAAATGGGAGATATGATACTACGTGAAGAGTTTGACAGAGCTCTGAAAGACCTGAGTCGAAACTAGGCCCCTGGAGTAGATAACATTCCATTGGAACTACTGACGTCCTTGGGAATGCCAGTCCTGACAAAACTCTACCATCTGGTGAGCAAGATGTATGAGACAGGCGAAATTCCCTCAGACTTCAAGAAGAATATAATAATTCCAATCCCAAAGAAAGTACGTGTTGACAGATGTGAAAATTACCGAACTATCAGTTTAATAAGTCACAGCTGCAAAATACTAACGCGAATTCTTTACAGACGAATGGAAAAACTGGTAGAAGCCGACCTCGGGGAAGATCAGTTTGGATTCCATAGAAATGTTGGAACACGTGAGGCAATACTGACCCTACGACTTATCTTAGAAGAAACATTAAGGAAAGGCAAACCTACGTTTCTACCATTTGCAGACTTAGAGAAAGCTTTTGACAATGTTGACTGGAATACTCTCTTTCAAATTCTAAAGGTGGCAGGGGTAAAATACAGGGAGCGAAAGGCTATTTACAATTTGTACAGAAAGCAGATGGCAGTTATAAGAGTCGAGGGACATGAAAGGGAAGCAGTGGTTGGGAAGGGAGTGAGACAGGGTTTTAGCCTCTCCCCAATGTTATTCAATCTGTATATTGAGCAAGCAACAAAGAAAACAAAAGAAAAATTCGGAGTAGGATTTAAGATCCATGGAGAAGAAATAAAAACTTTGAGGTTCGCCGATGACATTGTAATTCTGTCAGAGACAGCAAAGGACTTGGAAGAGCAGTTGAACGGAATGGACAGTGTCTTGAAAGGAGGGTATAAGATGAACATCAACAAAAGCAAAACGACGATAATGGAATGTAGTCGAATTAAGTCAGGTGATGCTGAAGGAATTAGATTAGGAAATGATACACTTAAAGTAGTAAAGGAGTTTTGCTATTTGGGGAGCAAAATAACTGACAATGGTCGAAGTAGAGAGAATATAAAATGTAGACCGGCAATGGCAAGGAAAGCGTTTCTGAAGAAGAGAAATTTGTTAACATCGATTATAGATTTAAGTGTCAGGAAGTCGTTTCTGAAAGTATTTGTATGGAATGTACCCATGTATGGAAGTGAAACATGGGCGATAAATAGTTTAGACAAGAAGAGAATAGAAGCTTTGGAAATGTGGTGCTACAGAAGAAAGCTGAAGATTAGATGGGTAGATCACATAACTAATGAGGAGGTATTGAGCAGAATTGTGGAGATGAGGAGTTTGTGACACAACTTGACTAGAAGAAGGGATCGGTTGGTAGGACATGTTCTGAGGCATCAAGGGATCACCAATTTAGTACTGGAGGGCAGTGCGCAGGGTAAAAATCGTAGAGGGAGGCCAAGAGATGAATACACTAAGCAGATTCAGGAGGATGTAGGCTGCAGTAGGTACTGGGAGATGAAGAAGCTTGCACAGGATAGGGTAACATGGAGAGCTGCATCAAATCAATCTCTGGACTGTCTGGACTAAAGACCACAACAACAACATGCTTGGATAGCTTTTTCGGTGCACAGTGGAGTGCTGGGGGAGGGGGGGGGGGAGGAGGGGTGCCTAGACATGCAAGGTCGTCACATTGAAATGTACTGAAACTGTGTCCTATTGTGTGTTAAAAATATGTGGTCTGTGGTTGTCCGAACGATTATTACAGTATTGTGAAAAAATTTGATGTGAATCGGTCAAGAACTAACCGAGATTTTTGGTAACAGTGTCTACAGCTAATGCGTGTGTGTGGTGGCGCGGGGGGGGGGGGGGGGGGGGGGGGGACGTTCTGTAGCCTTCAAGTCAAATGGCTCTGAGCACTATGGGACTTAACTGCTGAGGTCATCAGTCCCCTAGAATTTAGAACTACTTAAACCTAACTGACATAAGGACATCACACACATCCATGCCCGAGGCAGGATTCGAACCTGCCACCGTAGCGGTCGTGCGGTTCCAGACTGTAGCGCCTAGAACCGCTCGGTCACCTCGGCCGGCCTGTAGCCTTCTTCCGCTTATGCACCTGCTTGGAGCCATAAGCATTCATACTGACTGAATGCTTTTCTTCACGAGAGATAGTCAGGTTAGAAACCTGTACGCACTGTAAATATATGGCACTCATTAGATGCCTAAAGTGTGGTAGCATATGAACAATGAAATGAATAAAAACAAACAGTTTACGAACATTTCACTAGTTGTTTATTTTGACTCCACGTTGAATGTTATGGAAAAGGCGTTAACAGCGCCCTTGGTAACAGCCTCACGTTGATCTCTCGGTCTGATTTCGTGGCGGTGAATGCAATTAGTTTTTCATCAAACTCCACAGAAAGTTAATGAGCTAGGCTTGTTTTTCCTTATAACGCAATCCCGCTTCCTTCATCATTCTCACGCACCGGCTCATACATACTCGCTATGAATTCCACACCGCCTGTTCTTGGAAGATCCCTTCTCATCACCAGCGCCTCCATTCTGATAACTCCTCGAGTAATGAGAGGATCTTTATTGCGTTTCTCTTGCTGTATAACCGGCTGCTTCAATTCATAGAAAGTTTCCTTCTTAGCTCCCGCAGAACTTTTGTAAGTAGAACTAGAATTCTTGAATGTAACTTCTGCTTAATCAATTACGGTTATATAAGTGTTATATTAACATACTTAATCTTTTTAGTCTGCCTATCTCAGCTGCTAGTAATCTTGTATTAAGGTCTTTTATAGATACGTCTGTGTATTTGCAACTCGGTCTTATTACGGGTCAGTAGAACGCAATTATTTTTTCGTCGAACGCCAAACGCACCGGCTCATACATGCTCGCCATTAATTCCACACCAAATGCTCTTAGCAAATTCTTCTCATCTCTAGTGCCTTCATTCTGATAACTTCTCAAGTAATGAGGAGACCTTTATCGCATTTCTCTTGCTGTACACCCCCTGCTTCAATTCATAAAACGTTCCCTATTTAGCTCATGTAAAAGTTTTGAATCTTTGAATGTATCCTCTGCTTAATCAATTACGGTTATGCTAGTGTCATAAAAGCCAATGTTTTTAGTCTGTCTATCTCAACAGCTAGTAATATTGTACTAACGATTTTGACTGTTGTCTGTGTATTTGCAGCTTCATGATAGAAATTTTCGTTTTACCAGATGCGTTAGCATTAGTTTACTGAAAGAATTTCTGTGGCGGTATCTGCTGATGCAAGCACACATGTGAAAGACACCAGTACGAATTGCTACTGAGGATGCTTCAATAAATTAACACGAACGCATCGGGCAAAAAGAAATTTGTACTTTTTCCAGTGGCACACGAACAGAGATACCATAAAAATAGTTAATACGACAGTGTCCCATGTCTCCGTGAGTCATTTGAGCACGGCTAGCTCGTAGATCCGTGCATCTCAACGAAGGCACTGCTATGATTTGCTTCCCTGAAGAATCGTTACAATTTACGGCCTTACAGGCTTGCAAGATCTGCATACTTCATGTTTCTTGAAAAACCGTATTGAATGCTGCAGGAAAATGCAAAAAAGAAATCAATTATTGTACTATTCTAACGTTAGCGCGACACTGATGTAAAGTCGAAGTAAATTTAAAGTCGAAACGTCAGTTTTAAAATATTACAGAACATAAAAACATTCAGCTACACTGGCAAAGTTAATGTAACCTGATGCCATATTTTCCGAATTTTGAGGAAAAGAGTTATACGTTCAGAATTCGCAATTCGCAAATAAAAATTCGTCATTCGAAAGATACGGGATCATCTTACATTAACGAATGAGACTTTGGCAGTAGAGATAAATGTTTTTACGTTGTGTAACAGTTTAGTATTGTTAGCCATTTATATTCAGGCTTTAAATTTGCTTACATTTTTCTTCATTGTTCCATTAGCCTTAGAGTTGTGCACTGACGTACAGTGTGTCCCAGGTGGAATTGTCGATATTCAGGAATATGACAGGAGTGGTCATTCAAAGTAAAAAGGTCTATAAACTCACTTAGTCAGTAGAAGAGACGTGTTTCACAATAGCGAAAATCAACAAGTGCCCATAGCTTTTAAGGTATACGTTTCAGAGCATGTGTTTACTAGACCTACTTGTTTCGACTGATCGTTGCTGTCATATTCCTGAATATTGACAATACCTTCTGGGATATACAGGGTGGTCTATCGATCGTGACCGGGCCAAATATCTCACGAAATAAGCGTCAAACGAAAAAACTACAAAGAACGAAACTTGTCTAGCTTGAAGGGGGAAACCAGATGACCCGCTAGATGGCGCTGCCATAGATCAAAGGGATATTAACTGCGTTTTTAAAAATAGGAATCCACATTTTTTATTGCACATTCGTGTAGTACGTAAAATATGGATGTTTTAATTAGACCAATTTTTTCGCTTTGTGATAAATGGCGCTGTAATAGAAACATATGGCTCACAATTTTAGACGAACAGTTGGTAACAGGTAGGTTTTTTAAATTAAAATACAGAACGTAGGTACGTTTGAACATTTTATTTCGGTTGTTCCAATGTGATACATGTACCTTTGTGAATTTATCATTTCTGAGAACGCATGCTGTTACAGCGTGATTACCTGTAAATAACACATTAATGCAATAAATGCTCAAAATGATGTCTTCCAACCTCAATGCATTTGGCAATACGTGCAACGACATTCCTCTCAACAGCGAGTAGTTCGCTTTCCGTAATGTTCGCACATGCATTGACAATGTGCTGACGCATGTTGTCAGGCGTCGTCGGTGGATCACGATTGCAAACATCCTGCAACTTTCCCCACAGAAAGAAATCCGGGGACGTCAGATCCGGTGAACGTGCGGGCCATGGTATGGTGCTTCGACGACCAATCCACCTGTCATGAAATATGCTATTCAACACCGCTTCAACCGCACGCGAGCTATGTGCCGGACATCCATCATGTTGGAACTACATCGCCATTCTGTCATGCAGTGAAACATCTTGTAGTAAAATCGGTAGAACATTCCGTAGGAAATCAGCATGCATTGCACCATTTAGATTGCCATCGATAAAATGAGGGCCAATTATCCTTCCTCCCATAATGCCGCACCATACATTAACCCGCCAAGGTTGCTGATGTTCCGCGTTCAAACTCGTCGCCATGCAGTTCCTGGTGCATAGAAATATGGTACGGGTGCAATCAACACCGTCGTTTTTGAGATTCGCGATTCTCGCGCAATTTGTCTGCTACTGTTGTGCGGATTAGCCGCGACAGTAGCTAAAACACCTACTTGGGCATCATCATTTGTTGCAGGTCGTGGTTGACGTTTCACATGTGGCTGAACTCTTCCTGTTTCCTTTAATAACGTAACTATCCGGCGAGCGGTCCGGACACTTGGATGATGTCGTCCAGGATACAGAGCAATATACACAGCATACGGCCGTTGGACATTTTGATCACAATAGCCATACGTCAACAGGGTATCGACCTTTTCCGCAATTGGTAAACGGTCCATTTTAACACGGGTAATGTATCACGAAGCAAATACCGTCCGCACTGGCGGAATGTTATGTGATACCACGTACTTATACGCTTGTGACTTATACAGCGGCATCTATCACAAAGTGAAAAAGTGGTCCAACTAAAACATTCATATATCTTTACGTACTACACGAATATGAAACAAAAAATTTGGGTTCCTATTTTTTAAAAAAACGCAGTTGATATCCGTTTGACCTATGGCAGCACCATCTAGCGGGCCAAGCATAGCGCCATCTGGTTTCCCCCTTCAAGCTATGCGAGTTTCGTTCTTTGTAGTTTTTTTGTTTGATGCTTATTTCGTGAGATATTTGGCCCGGTCACTATCAATAGACCACCCTGTACACTCACTGCTTACCAAAACATTGAAGACCCAGAAGAGTAGCAGGTAACGAAATGAAACAGCATGGGTCATTTCAGTGATTAAACAATCGCGGCAACGTTACAAAGAACTTGGCCGTATGAGCCCACTTGTCACCGTGATGTTACCGCATCTATGGCCTGGATATACGGACTGATTTGACTGAGAAGGGTGTCATAAAATTGCTGCATTCTCTCCTGAGGCTGGTTGATCCGCAACAGTTGCAACTGCTCCTTGGTATTCCGGATACTGGCACAGGAATGTGGCTGACGTCTGAGCTGCTCCCACTCACATTATGTTGGAGGCAGGTCTGGGGATGTTGCCGGTCAAGGGAGTTCATAGAGACATGTGGCGTATGTGGACTAGCATGCTCCTGTCGAAAAAAGACACCGTGATACAGTGCTAGGAACGTAACACATGAGTTCCTAACGTACCATGTTGTCCCGTCAGATATCCCTCAAGCAGTGCCAACCATGGCCTGAAGTCATTCCTGGCAGCTCTCCACATCATGACATCTGGACTAACACTCCTGTAGCTCTCCGAAACATTTAAAGAATTGGGCCTCTCCATAGGTTGCCGCGGTACTGGCCTATGACAGCCATCCAGTGTAGTGCAGAACTGTGACCCTTCGCTGAACACAATGCGACGCCGATCAGCAATCCAATAATTTTCTCGTCTGGCTGTAGCTAGAACACGATCAATGATGTGGGATGGCACAGAATGTTTCAGGAAGTTCATTAGTTCTTCTCTTCTGGCAGGCGCAGATGTGGTGCAAATGGTTCAAATGGCTCTGAGCACTATGGGACTTAACATCTGTGGTCATCCATTCCCGAGGCAGGATTCAAACCTGCGACCGTAGCGCCTAGAACTGCGTGGCCACACCGGCCGGCGCGCAGATGTGAGGAGGTTATGAAGTGCTTCGTGCACAATACGGCAGTACTCCTCGTGGTGGCCAGAGCTGTCTACCAGGACGCCAACCACGAGTGTGCCTGCCCTCAGTGATCCCATGCTGCCCAAAATCGGGCCGCGGTCACATCTGAATTCCCAACATATCTGGATACTGCATGTTTGGAACAGCCATCCCACAATAAGACCACTTTCATACTCTGTCAGGGGTTGCTAACAATATCTCACATGGTACTCCCCCCCCCCCCCCCCCCCCCGGTCCATAACACGTGCCATTCGACATCTGAAGCTACTCACCACATCTGGTAACAACACTAAACACGAACAACACTAATGCACACTGGTAGCCGTTCTGCATCTACATCCATATCTACACTACCGCCAGGCAGAGTGGCCGTGCGTTTTGAGGCGTCTGCACGGACTGCTCGGCCCCTCCCGCCGGAGGTTCGAGTCCTGCCTCGGGCATGGGCGTGTGTGTTGTTCTTAGCATAAGTTAGTTTAAGTAGTGTGTAAGTCTAGGGACCATTGACCTAAGCATTTTGGTCCCTTAGGAATTCGCACACATTTGAACATTTTTGATTACTCTCCAGTTCACAATTAAGTTCCTGGCAGAGCGCTCATCGAACCACCTTCAAGCTATTTCCGTACTGTTCCACTCTCAAAAAGCGGACGGGAGAAACGAACACATGCGTCTTTGCATGTGAACTCTGAGTTCTCTTATTTTATTACGATGATCATTCCTCCCTATGAGCCGGCCTCTGTGGCCGAGCGGTTCTAGGCGCTTCAGTCTGGAACCGCGCGACCACTACGGTCGCAGGCTCGAATCCTGCCTCGGGCATGGATGTGTGGGATGTCCTTAGGTTCAAAATGGTTCAAATGGCTTTAAGTACTATGGGACTTAAGATCTGAGGTCATCAGTCCCCTAGAACTTAGAACTACTTAAACCTAACTAACCTAAGGACATCACACACATCCATGCCCGAGGCAGGATTCGAACCTGCGACCGTAGCAGCAGCGCGGTTCCGGACTGAAGCGCCTAGAACCTCTCGGCCACAGCGGCCGGATTGTCCTGAGGTTAGTTAGGTTTAAGTGGTTCTAAGTTCTAGGGGACTGATGACCTCAGATGTTAAGTCCCATAGTGCTCAGAGCCATTTGAAGCCTCCCTATGAAGGCGGACGCCAACAAAATATTTTCACACTCTAAAGAGGAAGTTGGTGACTGTCACAGGAATTGTATAACTCTAATCATTTATGCATCCGACCATGTTTTCTGGGTGCTCCACGTTCTTTTGTCAGCCATTGTGGCTGAATTTGAACATAAGCGTGAAACTGAACTGCTGTTCCAATCTTCCTTAGCCTCATTTCAAAACTTTTTGAAAGAAATTTGCTTCATTTCACTGTAAATTATTATTCCTTTATTTCAAATGGTTCAAATGGCTCTGAGCACTATGGGACTTAAACTCGGAGGTCATCAGTCCCCCAGTAGGAGACGAGATACTAGCAGAAGTAAAGCTGTGAGTACCGGGCGTGAGTCGTGCTTCGGTAGCTCAGATGGTAGAGCACTTGCCCGCGAAAGGCAAAGGTTCCGACTTCGAGTCTCGGTCGGGCACACAGTTTTAATCTGCCAGGAAGTTTCAGTCCCCTAGAACTTAGAACTACTTAAACCTAACTAACCTAAGGACATCACACACATCCATGCCCGAAACAGGATTCGAACCTGCGACCATAGCGGTCGCGCGGTTCCAGTCTGTAGCGCCTAGAACCGTTCGGCCACCCCGGCCGGCCATTTATTTCATACAAGCTTAGCCGTACAAGCATATAGCCATTCTGATGTGATTAATAAAACCTACAGATCATACAGTGCAATACACAATATGAGTAAAAAAAGTCAACATATAATTTAAGAACGTTACTTACATATTTTGACAGTTTTCTCCCACTCAGATTTATTTTTTCTTCGGGAGTTCTACAGACTTATTGGATCTCATAAGCATTATGACCTCATCAGCATTACCTTCTCACCACAACACTCCATCGCACATGCAAATCGTGTCAGTAGCGAAAGTAGTGCCCATGCAAAACAGTAAACGAATGCCACCTCTCTGCTGGTAGTGTGGAAACAGAGAGGACAGGAACTTTCTCTGATATTTCGCTGAAACAATAACGGCGAATGTGAACCGAACATGACCAAATGCTGTTCAACCGCACTCGCTTTCCGTTTAAACCAGAGTGGATTCTCGCTGGCTGATTGCTCGTTCGCGTTTGTTCGCTACACAGTAAACCAGACTTTGAAGTTACGCGTGAACTACTTGGGACAACACACTACTCCATGGTTGGTCAAGAATTTCTCCCACTACTTTACGCAAAGTCTGTGCTAACACCACGCTAGAATTGCTATGGTGATCCCACCATACAGGATACTGCAGTTTGGGTAAAGTACATACTGCTTTTGGTTTCTCAGCTAGCGACGTTATGTTCATTGCGGCAGACACAACTCTTAGTATTCTTCTTGTTATCTGTTGCAGATGAAACACTCATCCACCGCAATAAAAGTTTCTAAGTAGATCGTTACTTCTGAATTTGGTACCTGGAGCCTTGGTTTTAAAATAATAGAGTGCTGTCATTTGATTGTTATTTATTACAAGTAGCCAACTATACTTTCGCTCTGAATTTCAACACTGTACAAATATGCCCTCCCCACGACTATATTGTTGATAATCCACTCTTTCATTTTTAGAATAAAAATCATTTTAAATCAGGCACATCATAGTACAGCACAGGTAAACACTAGGCGACGCATCACTTATGGTGATATAATGCCATAACTGATATGGAGTAGGTTATCAGTGAGTGTTTCAGGCGAGATATTGATCTTATCTCAAGATTAATGATCAGGAATTCTACTGTCAGGCTGCGCACTTGGGTGACCTATATTTGCGTTCAGACCCCACTTCTCTGTTCAATGTAGATTATGTGAAACTGATCAAGGTCATGCAGTGGAACCCCCTCGCAGCTTTAGGCAATATAATTATATTCAATACACGAAATGTGTTTTACAATTTGTACAGAAACCAGATGGCAGTTATAAGAGTCGAGGGGCATGAAAGGGAAGCAGTGGTTGGGAAGGGAGTAAGACAGGGTTGTAGCCTCTCCCCGATGTTGTTCAATCTGTATATTGAGCAAGCAGTAAAGGAAACAAAAGAAAAATTCGGAGTAGGTATTAAAATTCGTGTAGAAGAAATAAAAACTTTGAGGTTCGCCGATGACATTGTAATTCTGTCAGAGACAGCAAAGGACTTGGAAGAGCAGTTGAATGGAATGGACAGTGTCTTGAAAGGAGGATATAAGATGAACATCAACAAAAGCAAAACAAGGATAATGGAATGTAGTCTAATTAAGTCGGGTGATGTTGAGGGAATTAGATTAGGAAATGAGACACTTAAAGTAGTAAAGGAGTTTTGCTATTTGGGGAGCAAAATAACTGATGATGGTCGAAGTAGAGAGGATATAAAATGTAGACTGGCAATGGCAAGGAAAGCGTTTCTGAAGAAGAGAAATTTGTTAACATCGAGTATAGATTTAAGTGTCAGGAAGTCATTTCTGAAAGTATTTGTATGGAGTGTAGCCATGTATGGAAGTGAAACATGGACGATAAATAGTTTGGACAAGAAGAGAATAGAAGCTTTCGAAATGTGGTGCTACAGAAGAATGCTGAAGATTAGATGGGTAGATCACGTAACTAATGAGGAAGTATTGAATAGGATTGGGGAGAAGAGAAGTTTGTGGCACAACTTGACCAGAAGAAGGGATCGGTTGTTAGGACATGTTCTGAGGCATCAAGGGATCACCAATTGAGTATAGGAGGGCAGCGTGGAGGGTAAAAATCGTAGAGGGAGACCAAGAGATGAATACACTAAGCAGATTCAGAAGGATGTAGGTTGCAGTAGGTACTGGGAGATGAAAAAGCTTGCACAGGATAGAGTAGCATGGAGAACTGCATCAAACCAGTCTCAGGACTGAAGACCACAACAACAACAACACGAAATGTATTCACAGTTGAGAATATCGACAACCATCAGCTGTATGATGGAATGACGACAGTAAAAATTTGTGCTGGACCAGGACTTGGACATGGAATTCCCACTTACCGCAGACAGACGCCTTATAGTTGGCTACCTGAGTATGACTCACGACCAGACCCAAACTACCATAAATCATCAACCATGTGTCTACAACCTGTTTCGGACCTCTATTATGTACATTGCCATACAGGGCAGACGTTTTACTAATAAAATTTTACTAATAAAATTTGAGCTCCCTCTTATCATAGTTGATACCGGTATTACCGCGGCGTATCATAAAACGCCCAAAGGATTAAGTGGAAGGACTGGACCTTAGGGCAGGGGAGCATTCACCCTTTATTGTTCACAATATATTTATTGAAGTCAGTCAATAAAAGTAACAATTGTCATAAACTTCAAGTAAGAGATCATTTGTGCATGAAGCCCATCAGTTGGCTTTAAATACCAAAGAAAGTATAACAACTTTTCAAATGAGAAAGATATTGCCTTTTTATAAAAAATAGAGTACACTGTACACCTAAAGGGCTACAGTAAGTTCACTTACAGATAGTTTTAAAATCTTGCCCAAATATATTCGGTTTAAAAAAAAGGGTAAGCTTACACATGAAGTGTGAATAACTATGTTTTGTATTAACAAATAGTGAAAAAATAACATTTATAATAATAAACTCACAGTGAGAGAACATTTATAAATGAAGCCAATCAGTTGGCTTTAATTACCAATGAATGTATAACAACATGTCAAATGAGAAAAGTAATACCTTTTTCATAGAAAATAAAAAACACATTCGTTTAAAAGAAACATTAACCTTAGATACGAACTCCAAACTAGACAGGCACACAGCAAAAGATGGATGCATACCACATAGATGCAAGTGCCAGCCAGGGGCGGGCAAAGGGTGTGCATTGTGTAGGCTCAAAGGCTTGCATGACACATGAATACTAAAGGTGCCTTCTGGAGGGTGTTGGCACTGCTCCACATATGATGCGCCAAGTAATCATCATACTTAGGCCGTAAGGTACATACTGCACTGCAGTTGAAAGTAGGGCGGTCCTGAGGTTCATCAGGGTGGATGGATTTGGCACCATACCATAGCATACTATTCACTGAAATGATTACTGTTTAGCTACTTTTTTTTTGCAAGTAACTGATGTATATCTATGAGTATGTACAAAATAGGTTGATGAAACAATCATCATAGTTGTGTTTCTGTGTGAGTACGAATGCAAGATTGCATATTACATGTGTGTGTATATGGTATACTTATATATTGTATACCATATACATGACTACACACTATGTACATGGTACACAATATATAAATATACAGTATAAACATATGTAGTATGCAGTCAGGTATGCAAACTCACATACAAACACAACTATAACAATCAGTTCATCAAATTATTTTGTTCACAATCTCTCATACACAGCAGATATTTTCAAAAAACCGTCAGGAACTGAAACTCCAATTAGGGATCATTCTCACCTAAAGGATAAGTTCACTAGTGCAGCTCAAAATGCTACAGGTACCAGGTGCCACAGTTCATACCTGTCTTCTTTTTCAACTTGAGTGAATGTAATGACCACTTTCTTATTCAGCACTTGAATAGGGTGTCCCACCTAAACTTTTCACTGCCATTATCTCTGGAGCCACAATAGATATTGACAAAAGGCTACCATGCGTATGAATGTATGGCAAGCTGCATGTGGTAACCGCACAGTCTGAGGACCTTGCCATGGTTCACGCAGCTACCCCTGTCGGAGGTTCGAGTCCTTCCCCAGGCAGGGTGTGTGTGTTCTTCTTAGCGTTAGTTAGTTTAAGTTAGATTAAATAGTGTTAAAGTTACGGACTGATGATCTAGCAGTTTGGTACTATGAGAACTTACTACAGATTTCCAAACTTTCAATGTACGTCAGGGGCTCACGAAAGTAAATACTATGAGACATTGTAAACCATGTGAAAATATTGGTTTCAACACAAGTATACCTTTTTTTAAATGGGCATCCCGTATTATAAGATACATAATCACTAATAAAAGAGAATCACATTAATAATGGCGTTGGTTGCATCGCAATACGCCAATTACATATCGAGAAATTGGAGCATGAAGCTGATCCGTGAAATGAGCGAAACACAACAATTTTTCGCTTCCTGCAATGTAAGCATGACCCCCATGTTACTCGTAATCGCGATGTGATTGACATACATATTCTTACTTGCACTGTTATCACGAGGGCCGAAATGCAACAATAGGGATTCCTGGCAGAAAAATTAATACGTACATAATGGTGTCCTTCGTGTGTATTGTATTTATCTATGTACAGACTGTGGAACAGTACCAGTAACTGTATGCTGCCCCATTACACCACCTGCATCAACCATTCACCTCTGCAGTTGTGTGGAGGAATGGGACGCAGTCGGTGCTGTGTGTGGGAACAGCTCTCTACAAAGTAGGTTGTTTTGTGTGGAAGTACGTACAGGTACATAGCACCAGTGTACTTGACACTGTAATTGGTGTCACTATTGTAATCGTGATATTAATTCAGCTGTCCATACATTTTAGGCATCCAACATCAGTATTCACAAATGATAGAATGGTTGACATGATATTAGTGTATGGAGAATGTCAACAAAATGGCACATGTTCGGCAGAGGTGCATGCCCAACAGTACCTCAATAGACGTCATCTGACCTGCTGTACTTTATGAATATTGTTAGAAGACTTCATGCTACAGAGTGGTTGTCCCCACAAATGCGTAACACATGAAGCAGCAGGTATCACAGAGTATAGATTCAGTGCATTCTGTTCGTCATTTGTTTAAACGTCTTCACGCCATCAATAGGTGGCAGCAGCAGCTGGAATGTGAGTGTTACGACGGCATGCACCATGTCGGGAATTAAAAAAGGTAAATAGTCTTATCTTTTGCAATTTCACATATTTAGAAGCGTATTTATATTCGCAAATGATTCATTTATCCTGCAAATAAATATCTCTACCGAGAAACTACTCTTCATGAACGAAATGTTCTACTTAATTGCAGGTGTCATCCCTGATACCTCGGGACTCTATTACTACAAATCTCCTGTCATTGTTTACTTGGTTATAGTGGCGCGTGTGTTTGCCTCTTCACTTCTTGCTATATGTTCTTCTGTTTGCTGTCGTTATCCTGTATTAAATTACGTGTTTCCCTTGCATGTAAATATATTGGGTATTTGTTGTATTACTTTAATGAAAATAATGAACCAGTAATCCCATTTTCCCGTGCTGTAGGTCTAACTGATGAAGAAATAGCGAAACTTTTGGCAGTGGAAGATCCAAATATTTCTGAATTTGAGCTATCTGAAGAAGAAGATGAGGTTGATACAGCTACTAGATCACAAACTACAGCAGCTGATGAGTCATCATCTGAATCAGATGACGATGGGGTACCTTTGAGTGAGGTCCAACACAGAGGTGCAAAATGGAGCTAAATGACGGAGTAAGTAGTTGCTAGATACAAATTTGTATGGCACATTTAACGTACAGTTTGCAAAGATTTATGTTATTTTTCTTGAATTTCTAGGTTTAATCCTGAAGTACCAGAATTTGCAACACCTGAAATTCCAACATTGAAATCACCATTTGAATATTTCACACAATATATTGACCAAACGTTGTTTGATGATATGGCTTATTATATAAATTTACATCATGTTACACTAACAGGAGACTCAATGGACTGTAGAGAAGTAGAAATACGAAAGTTTTGGGTGGTCAGTATGCTGATTGCATTGCTGGGGTTCCCTAGAATTGAGAATGTGTTGGGAAAGATGAACACGTTATCCACTGATTGCAGATACAATTAGCAGGGACAGATTTTACCTGATAAGAACTAATCTGAAACTGGTTAATGACAATGCTGTATTAGAGGAAACTAAACGAAGTGATAGTTATTGGAACATATCACCACTTCTTGACAGATTAAGAAATGCATTTCGAAATCATCCCCAACAAACTCATACATTTATAGATGAGCAGATGACACTGTTTACAGGTCAAGTAAGAACAAGACAGTATGTTAGGGGTAAACCTCACCCAGTTGGCTTGAAGAACTTTGTGCTAGCTACATCCAATGGTGTACCACCTGACGTTTTGCTATACCAAGGAAAGGATAAAGATATTACGTCTGGAAAAATTGCAGTACCCGACAACCTTGATATTGGAGGGCGTGTTGTTCTGAAGCTTTCAGATTCCTTGCCACATGGGTCACTAATATACGTTGACAGATACTTCACATCTGTCCCCTTACTAGATTGTCTCCTAACTCATGGGCCAATCTTAGCAACTGGGACTATCATGGCTAATCGTCGTCCAAAACCTATATATTTCAAGAGAGTTTTAAATTTGAAAAGTGAGGGCAGAGGTTCTTTTGATCAGGTTATAAGGAGTGATGAAAAAATACTTGCAATGAAATGGTTTGACAATAAATCTACTTATGTTGCATTTTCTGCTTTTGGTGTTCATTCCACTGTCCAAATTCAACATTGGTCAAAGAAAGATACAGTTTACGTCCAAATTCCTAGGCCAAATGCAGTTACCAAATATAAAAAATATATGGATGGTGTGGATCTCCTGGATAGGGTAGTGGGAAAATACCCAATGACAAGCAGAACTAACAGACGGACAGTAA
This sequence comes from Schistocerca americana, assembly GCF_021461395.2. NCBI lineage: Eukaryota > Metazoa > Arthropoda > Insecta > Orthoptera > Acrididae > Schistocerca > Schistocerca americana. The sequence continues at coordinate 317,313,154 of NC_060124.1, forward strand.
GCGTGATCCACCACTTCATAGAATTTGCTGTTGTAGCCGCTGGGCTAGAATATAGGCAAGCAATGCAAAGTAATAACTTTATGACAAAAGACATCATGCAATATCAAGCCTTCAAGATTGATGTTGCACAAAATCTTATTTTCTATGGTGTGCCAGAAAATGAGCAAAGATCAGACTCGAGCAAGGATGATGATGATGATGATGATGATGATGATGAAGGTCCACCAGCAAAATGGGCAAGAGCACCAAAAGCTTTACCATCTTTGGCAATCAGGGTATCAAATGCTAAGCACATGCCTCAGATGATTAACAACATACAGAAAAATACATCAAAATGCAGGTTAGAGGGTTGTAGAGGTCTAATGCTTGCACGATGTAGCACATGTCAAGTTTTCCTGTGCTTTATATCTGAAAGAAATTGTTTTGCTCTTTTTCACACAAAGTGAATTTCAACATATGTTACATTTCTCACACAAAAACAGGATTATTTTATATGTTAAGAATAAGTTTGTTGTAAAACTCATATATATTACTTTGTATTAACATGGGCCACAGGTATCACATATGATACCATATATGTAAAATGTATGTAAAAATGAAAATAAAATTTTTCCCTGTATTTTTGACTTATTTGTGTCCTTATTGCTTGTGAATATCAGTTTCAATAAAATCAGACTTCAGACCAACCTTCAGGACTTTAAAGGTTAAGCACACATTGAAATATTATTATCTCAGCAAGCAATTTTTTATATTTTCTCCTGAAAAGGAAAACTACAATCTTAGTTGACATTTTTGGAGTTGCCTGTTAGCTGCACAACCACGGTCTAGGGGTAGCGTCTTTTATACATAATCAAAACGTCTTCGGTACTGGGTTCGAATCCTGCCACTGCTTACATTTTGACTAATCATCAATGGCGGCCAAAGACTTCTGGCCTAAGAAGTCACCCTCATTCTACCGACAGCCTTGTTCAGGGCGCTCTCTTGTCCTATGGATGGGAAACTGCCTCTGAAGGTGGAAGAACCAGCAATGATCAGCGGCATGAGGATGCAGGAGGCAATGGAAACCACTGTATTTAAGACACATGAGATACATCCACAGGACATGTGGCCAGTAATTGGTGTCATGATTATCTCTACATTGGCAAAAGATTCCAGAATTGTCCTCCATTTGGAACTACTGGGAGGGGGGGGGGGGGACTGCCAAGGGGGAGGAGAGGTTACCATGAGAAAAAGATTGAATAACCAATGAAAGGATAACATTATACGAATTGGGGTGTGGAATGTCAGAAGCTTGAACGTGATAGGGAAACTAGAAAATCTGAAAAGGGAAATGCAAAGGCCCAATCTAGATATAGCAGGGGTCAGTGAAGTGAAGTGAAAAGAATACAAGGAGTTCTGGTCAGAAGAGTATAGAGTAATATCAACAGCAGCAGAAAATGGTATAATGGGAGTAGGATTCGTTATGAATAGGAAGGTAGGGCAGAGAGTGTGTTACTGTGAATACTTCAGTGACAGGGTTGTTCTTATCAGAATCGACAGCAAACCAACACTGACAACGATAGTTCAAGTATACATGTCGATGTCACAAGCTGAAGATGAAGAGAGAAAGTGTATGGGGATACTGAACAGGTAATACAGTGTGTAAAGGGGGATGAAAATCCAATAGTCATGGGGGACTGGAATGTAGTTGTAAGGAAAGGAGTAGAAGAAAAAGTTACAGGAGAATATGGTCTTGGGACAAGGAATCATAGAAGAGAAAGACTAATTGAGTTCTGTAACAAGTTTCAGCTAGTAATAGCGAATACTCAGTTCAAGAATCACAATAGGAGGAGGTATACTTGGAAAAGGCTGGGTGCTAGATAATGTCATGGTCAGAAAGAGGCTCCGAAATCAGATACTGGATCGTAAGGCGTACCCAGGAGCAGATATAGACTCAGATCACAATATGGTAGTGATGAAGACTAGACTGAAGTTTAAGACATTACTCAGGAAGAATCAATACGCAAAGAAGTGGGATACGGAAGTACTAAGGAATGACGAGATATGGCTGAAGTTCTCTAAGGCTATAGATACAACAATATGGAATAGCTCAGCAGGCAGTATAGTTGAAGAAGAATGTACATCTCTAAAAAGGTCGATCACAGAAGTAGGGATGGAAAACATAGGTACAACAAGGTAATTGCGAAGAAACCAAGGGTAACAAAAGAAATCCAAATGGTTCACATGGCTCTAAGCACTATGGGACTTAATATCTGAGGTCATCAGTCCCGTAGACTTAGAACTACTTAAACCTAACTAACCTAAGGACATCACACACATCCATGCCTGAGACAGGAATCGAACCTGCGACCGTGACAGCAGCGCGATCCGGACTGAAGCACCTAGAAGCGCTCGGCCACCGTGGCCGGCTAACAAAAGAAATGCTTGAATTGATTGATGAAAGGAGGAAGTACAAAAATGTTCCAGGAACCTCAGGAATACAGAAATACAAGTCGCTGAGGAAATAAATAAATAGAAAGTGCAGGAAAAATGTGAAGACATAGTAAATGAAATAATTGTCGGAAGAACAGACTCAACATACAGGAAAGTCAAAACAACCTTCGGTGCCATTAAAAGCATAGATGATCACATTAAGAGTGCAACGGGAATTCCACTGTTAAATGCAGAGGAGAGGGCAGATAGGTAGAAAGAATATATTGAAAGCCTCTATGAGGGGGAAGATTTGTCTGATGCGATAGAAAAAGAAGCAGGAGTCGATTTAGAAGAGAGAGAGGGGATCCTGTATTAGAATCAGAATTTAAAAGAGCTTTGGAGGACTTAATATCAAATAAGGCAGAAGGGATAGATAACATTCCATCAGGATTTCTAAAATCATTGGGGGAAGTTGCAACAAAACGACAGTTCACGTTGGTGTGTAGAATGTATGAATCTGGCGACATACCATATGACTTTCGGAAAAGCATCATCCACACAATTCCGAAGACGGAAAGAGCTGACAAGTGCGAGAATTATTGCGCAGCCAGCTTAACAACTCATGAATCCAAGTTCCTCACAAGAATAGTACACAGAAGAATGGAAAATAAAATTGAGGATGCGCTAGATGACGATCAGTTTGGCTTTAGGAAAGGTAAAGGCACGAAAGAGGCAATTCTGATGTTGTGGTTAATAATGGAAGCAAAACTAAAGAAAATCAAGACACGTTCATAGGATTTGATTCTGGGGAAAAGCATTCGACAATGTAAAATTGTGTAAGATGTTCGTACTTCTGAAAAAAGTTGGGGTAAGCTATAGGGAGAGACGGGTCACATACAATATGTACAAGAGCCAAGAGGGAGTAATAAGAGTGGACGACCAAGAGCGAAATGCTTGTGTTAAAAAGGGTGTAAGACAAGGATGTGGCCTTTCACCCCTACTATTCAATCTGTACATCGAGGAAGCACTGATTGAAGTAAAAGAAAAGTTCAGGAGTGGAATTAAAATTTAAAGTGAAAGGATGTCAATGATACGATTCGCTGATCACATTGCTATCTTGAGTGAAAGTGAAGAGGAATTACATGATCTGCTGAACAGAATGAACAGTCTAATGAGTACAGAGTATGGATTGAGAGTAAATAGAAGAAAGACAAAGGTGACAAAGGTAATGAGAAGTAGTAGAAATGAGAACAGTGAGAAAACTAACATCAGGATTGATGGCCACAAAGTAGATGAAGTTAAGGAATTCTTCTACCTAGGCAGTAAAATAAGCAATGGCAGATGGAGCAAGGAGGACATCGAAAGCAGACTATCAATGGCAAAAAGAGCATTCCTGGCCAAGATAAGTCTACTAATATCAAATATTGGCCTTAAATTGAGGAAGAAATGTCTGAGAATGTATGTCTGGAGTACAGCATTCTATGGTACTGAAACATGGACTGTGGAAAAACCAGAACAGAAGAGAATTGGAGCATTTGAGATGTCTGGAGTACAGCATTCTATGGTAGTGAAACATGGACTGTGGAAAAACCAGAACAGAAGAGAATTGGAGCATTTGAGATCTGGTGCTACATACGGATGTTGAAAATTAGGTGGACTGATAAGGTAAGGAATGAGGACGTTCTGCACAGAATTGGAGAGGAAAGAAACATGTGGAAAACACTGATAAGGAGGGGCGGGAAGATAGGGCATCTGTTAAGACATGAGGGAATGACTTCCATGGTACTAGAGGAACCTGTAGGGGGCAAAAATGCAGAGGAAGACAGAGATTGGAATACATCCAGCAAATAATTGAAGACATAGGTTGCAAGTGCTACTCTGAGATGAAGAGGTTAGCACAGGAGAGTAATTCATGGCGGGCCACATCAAACCAGTCAGAAGACTGAAGAAAAAGAAAAGCTGCTAGATGCGATGTCATGAAATAATACAAATATGGCTGAGAAACGTGGGCCACACGTGTACGTGATTAGGGTTGCATGCAACCCGCAAGCTGCAGTTTTACGACCACTGGTCCAGACAGAGCTACAAGCGATAAACAGTTTTTGCTGCTATATTGGACTCATTGGCAACATAGAAGTCTGTGGCTTCGGCCTTTTTTGAATTATTGCAGACTGATATTATTTGCATCTATTTCGATTATTTCATCTGTTGACGAACACACATAAAAATTCTCAGACTCCACTTAAATTCCATAATGATAATGACACTGTATGGGGGGTTGGATAAAAATATGGGTACAGCGCGAGAAACGAATGCTTGAACATAAACAACTATGCTGGCCAAGCCTGCAGGTTGCACTTTGTATTTCACTATCAACGGCGCCTGTGTCATGTTCTCAATACGTTGCAAGTATCAGTCCTGGTCAGAACTCTTCCGTTTAGTTGTCAGTGCATTATATCGGAGCTAAGTGAATTGTAACTTCGGCCAATTGTTGGTGCTCGTATGGTGGCAATTTCCGTAACCAAGGGAGCCAAAGTGTTTGGTGCCTCGTGAGGCACCATACTGATGACTGATACCACATACAGAGAAAGCAGAAATACATCATCCGTTAGGTAACAATGCCGACGGAAGAGTGTGAGGAGTGATCATGATGGACGGTCATTGAAGACGATTGGGACGAAAAATAAGAGGACATCAGATGCAAACGTCACTGCAGAACTGAATGTCGCACTTTCATGCAAACCCTGTAACCACCAAAATAACATGAAGGGAGCTCTGTAAGCTGTGATTTGAAGGGCGAGCTGGAACTCCAAAATCACACGTTGAGTGATGCAAATGCTGGTAACAGGAAAATATGGTGCCAAAGCCATACAACCTGGACTATGGAGCAGCAGAATAAAGTCATTTCGTCAGTTGAGTCTTGTTTCACACTGGTCCCACCTTCTGGCCAAGTTCACATCCCAAGACTAAAATAAGGCGCAGGTTCGATGATGATTTTGGCAGTTATTTGCAGTGTTCTAGAGCCCCATGGCTACTCTGCAACTTTGCATCATTGCCAAGGATTATGTGACCATTTTGGCTGATGATTTCTGTCTCATGCTGCAATATTTGTTCTCCAATATGATGCTGTGTTCCAAGATGACATGGCCCCTGCACAAACAGTCAAGGAGTGATTTTGTGAGCAAGAGGATGAATTGCTGTCTCTCTCCTGGCCACTACAATCACCAGAGCTCAATGTTATTGAGCGCTTGTTGTCTAGTTTTGAGAGAAGGATGCGTGATTGCTATACAGCTCCACTGTCATTACCTTAACTTGCAACTATTTTGGATGAAATAGGGTATAATATTTCCTTGAAAACCATACAGAACCTTTATGTATCCATTCTGAGATGACTGGAAGCTGTTTTGAATGCCAAAGGGATTCCTATACAGTATCAGGCATGGTAATACGTTGACGTTTTGCTGTTTACATATTATTGTCAAACCCACTGTAACATCCACGTGATAAATTTTTGGCTACAGTGCGACGAGAGGAAATTATGCCTGTAACAGTTATAAACATTATCTATTCGGCATATGAAAAAATAGTGAATTAATTATTTACATAATATTCTATGATGTAATTAGACATATCGATGTGTATCACACATAGACAATGATAATTGTAAATTCCTTTTATGATCTGCGTTTGTCTTCCTTTGTTTTTACCTTTTGGTTGGGTGGCCTTTGCAGGTTCAGCACGCAAGACGCATATCAAACTGAGGTCTGTTAAGAAATTGTAATTATTTGTTAATTATTACTTGAAAATAGAGTTCATTATTATTATAAACATGAGTAACTGTAATTCCTCTCTCAGTAAGCATTATCTGTGTTAATTGTTTCTTTCCGCTGCAAGGAGCGCAGCCATTGATGACAGCGATTTGTATCGCGTTTTTGTCTGTGTTTTCCTTAGAAACAAATCAAATGTTTGCTTGATGAAGTATAAATAGTGCACAATACGAAAGTAGAGTTTCTGTAAAGTTCAATAAGCATTTAAAATTCTTATTTGCTCTAATAATGGAAAGTCTCTATCAATTGTCTGCCGCCATCTTCACAATTATCACAGCGGCAAATTCAAATTACGCAACTCTGCAGACATAAATGCCGAACGTAATACAAATGTGTAAAAATAAATGTGCACCGGTGGTCCCGAACTCATTTTAATGAAAATAATTCGAATCAGATTGGTTCTTTAAAAACAGCGCCCATAGCACGATCGATATAACAAAACTTTTCTAGCTGATGTATGGAGCCGAAATTAATTACGCACGAGTTGCGAAGAATATTGTTTCAGGTAACATACGTCAGTGTTGTGCGCTGCTGATATTCGGTGGTTTTAATAATCATTTTGCTGAAGATAACTGTTACCATCATAATCCATAGTTGTATAGACTCTGTTGTATGAACTGCGATTTAGTGACACTTACACAACTTACAGACAACACGACGTTAACTTTCAGTTCTTTAGCAACTTGATCAAATTTTTAGCCGGGAGAAAAATTATTTAGTAGTTACTCAATGTAATAAAACAAGATCATCATTTCCATTTACAAATTAGTTAAATACCAAAACCACTGAATAACACAGCGAACGCCACACTGGCGCCCAACGTGGGGCCACCAATGTACATTTATTCATTTTAATAATTGAAATTGTGATCTATTACAGGTACGGAGTACCAAAACAAACTATTAATCATTTTATATTTACTTGTTTCATGAGCATTGACATCTTCCTACCAAATTGCTGTACGGATCTGTATCTGCGCTGATGTGAGTCACAGAGTAACTTCATATAAGCAGTGCAGTTCACCACCCTCGCACAGGTTGGAACAGATGTGCATGTTCACAAATTTAGCAGCAGCACACATACAACATTCACTGCGTGTGCAATTTAAAATTAAAATCAGTACCTGCAGCCATAAGTAGTAATAATTGAATATTCTTATGTGCGAGAATAATATTTTTGAGTGTTATTTGTGTATATGTGTTAGTTATAAGATCATTTTGTGTCAACTGGTGCTTGTCAGTGATTTATATATTTGTTGTGCTATATTAGTGATAGAATGGTTAAACAAAAGAAAAATAAACCGAATGAGCATACTGATGCAGAGATGACATCAGAGCCTCAGGTAGAACAATCTACCCATATTTCTGTCGAATTATTAGAACATTTAATTATGAATGATAATTTACAAACTGATGTCCCGAGTGATAGTAAAACCGAGGAGTTGGCAAAACCAACTGACACTCCTGCGTTCAACCAGTTAGGAATTAATGACAATATTTCTTCTGGGCAAGGGGCAGAAGTTAGCAATGCTCAAGCTATGTCCATACAGGATATGCTAACAGCATTATTTGAAAAGTTTACTATTAAAGAGCAGGAGCGTGAAAACTAACGCGAGCTTAAAGAGCAGGAGCGTGAAAGACAACGTCAGCAGGAAAAGGAAAAACGTAGACAGGAGAAGCTTATAGAAAAACAGCAACAGGAGCTCAGGGACCAAGAAAAGGAAAAGAAATTTATGGAAAATATAAATAATATTTTTCTGGAAAGAGATAAGGAAATTGTCCATAGGTTAAATCAAGTGTTGGTCGATCGTGATAATGCTATTACTACCCATTTTAAGCAGGAGATCGATGCAGTAAAAACCACTATTGAACCGTTAACAAACATTCCAGTTCAGGTCAATAGTCTTCAAACTGAAGTAGATAGACTAGAGAACCAATTCAAAGCCTTGGCTACCGTTGTGGAAACAATGCAGGAGGACATTCACTCGGAAATCCGAAAGCAAGTCCGAACAGAAATAGCCAGGGTGCTGAGCTCTGAAAATCAAAACTTTGAAAATCTGATAGTATGCAGTAATGACAACACTGGTACTGACAGGGAAATGATCGCAGATAATCTGACGGCGAATTTTAATGCACCAAAAGGAAGACCAAATTTTGGTAATCAACCGATATTACCAGAGCAATATGTGACACAAAGGTACAATAATAGTGGAATAGAATGTACTTGTAATAAAGTAACCACACCACCTGCGAATGATAGCAATTCCATGCACTTAACTACTTTGATGCATGAAGAAAGCCTGATTAAGCATAGAGAGTTTCAAATGTTTAACGAAGAAAGCAAGAAAAACATACATCCAGTAATTTTCATTCGAAACTTCAAAAGTGTTCTTCCAAAATCATGGTCGGAAGAACAGAAAATACAGTTCGTGGTTTCACATATTTCTGGTGTTGCGTCGCTCTGGGCATTAAATGCAGCAGAAACTTGCAAGACTTTCCACGACTTTGAGAAGGCGTTCCTTCATCAATTCTGGTCATCGTCTACTCAATAGCGACTCCGTAAAATTGTTTACAATGCAGAAATGTACAATCCGAAGTCAGGTTCCTTAAGAAAGTAGTTTGAAAAATACACTCCTGGAAATTGAAATAAGAACACCGTGAATTCATTGTCCCAGGAAGGGGAAACTTTATTGACACATTCCTGGGGTCAGATACATCACATGATCACATTGACAGAACCACAGCCACATAGACACAGGCAACAGAGCATGCACAATGTCGGCACTAGTACAGTGTATATCCACCTTTCGCAGCAGTGCAGGCTGCTATTCTCCCATGGAGACGATCGTAGAGATGCTGGATGTAGTCCTGTGGAACGGCTTGCCATGCCATTTCCACCTGGCGCCTCAGTTGGACCAGCGTTCGTGCTGGACGTGCAGACCGCGTGAGACGACGCTTCATCCAGTCCCAAACATGCTCAATGGGGGACAGATCCGGAGATCTTGCTGGCCAGGGTAGTTGACGTACACCTTCTAGAGCACGTTGGGTGGCACGGGATACATGCGGACGTGCATTGTCCTGTTGGAACAGCAAGTTCCCTTGCCGGTCTAGGAATGGTAGAACGATGGGTTCGATGACGGTTTGGATGTACCGTGCACTATTCAGTGTCCCCTCGACGATCACCAGTGGTGTACGGCCAGTGTAGGAGATCGCTCCCCACACCATGATGCCGGGTGTTGGCCCTGTGTGCCTCGGTCGTATGCAGTCCAGATTGTGGCGCTCACCTGCACGGCGCCAAACACGCATACGACCATCATTGGCACCAAGGCAGAAGCGACTCTCATCGCTGAAGACGACACGTCTCCATTCGTCCCTCCATTCACGCCTGTCGCGACACCACTGGAGGCGGGCTGCACGATGTTGGGGCGTGAGCGGAAGACGGCCTAACGGTGTGCGGGACCGTAGCCCAGCTTCATGGAGACGGTTGCGAATGGTCCTCGCCGATACCCCATGAGCAACAGTGTCCCTAATTTGCTGGGAAGTGGCGGTGCGGTCCCCTACGGCACTGCGTAGGATCCTACGGTCTTGGCGTGCATCCGTGCGTCGCTGCGGTCCGGTCCCAGGTCGACGGGCACGTGCACCTTCCGCCGACCACTGGCGACAACATCGATGTACTGTGGAGACCTCACGCCCCACGTGTTGAGCAATTCGGCGGTACGTCCACCCGGCCTCCCGCATGCCCACTATACGCCCTCGCTCAAAGTCCGTCAACTGCACATACGGTTCACGTCCACGCTGTCGCGGCATGCTACCAGTGTTAAAGACTGCGATGGAGCTCCGTATGCCACGGCAAACTGGCTGACACTGACGGCGGCGGTGCACAAATGCTGCGCAGCTAGCGCCATTCGACGGCCAACACCGCGGTTCCTGGTGTGTCCGCTGTGCCGTGGGTGTGATCATTGCTTGTACAGCCCTCTCGCAGTGTCCGGAGCAAGTATGGTGGGTCTGACACACCGGTGTCAATGTGTTCTTTTTTCCATTTCCAGGAGTGTATATTAACATGATCTGGTACCGGGATGAGCCAGTAACCACCAGAGACTTATTGCGAGTGTTAAAAGCTAGATTACCCATACATATTAGAGAATTTGTATGGAGTGTAGCCATGTATGGATGTGAAATATGGACGATAAATAGTTTGGACAAGAAGAGAATAGAAGCCTTTGAAATGTGGTGCTACAGAAGAATGCTGAAGATTAGATGGGTAGATCACGTAACTAATGAGGAAGTATTGAATAGGATTGTGGAGAAGAGGAGTTTGTGGCACAACTTGACAAGAAGAAGGGATCGGTTGGTAGGACATGTTCTGAGGCATCAAGGGATCACAAATTTAACATTGGAGGGCAGCATGGAGGGTAAAAATTGTAGAGGGAGACCAAGAGATGAATGCACTAAACAGATTCAGAAGGATGTAGGCTGCAGTACGTATTGGGAGATGAAGAAGCTTGCACAGGATAGAGTAGCATGGAGAGCTGCATCAAACCAGTCTCAGGACTGAAGACCACAACAACAACATTAGAGAAAAATTATTTAATGTTACAGACACCGATCTGAAAGAATTTCTGTCTGTAATTGATTCTCTGGATCTAGTGCAAGAAGACGCCAGAAAAAATTCTGACGTGATCAGCAATAATAATAGTCCTAATAGAAAAAATTCATGGAATGGAAATAGAGGAGAAGGTAGTCCAAAGAAAAATAAAAGTAAAGCTTATAGTAACGGCAAATACAATAATAATAATAGTAGTAGGAATCCCTACAACCAGAATTTTTGTTATTATAATAATAATAACTAATTATCAAAAGGCCGAAGAACACCAACAACCGAATGGTAATCAGATGCCGTACCACAATGAAAACCCAAACAATAGCAATAGCAACCGAAAGAGACAAAATGACAACAGGTCAGACAGTCCATATAAAGACAAGCCTAAAAATATGCGGGGTGACAGTGAATATTGGCGACCGCCAGGGACAAGTAATTGGCAGCCGCAGCAAAATTCTATCAATTCAGGTCAGCCAATAAATTATGTACAGGCTATACCTATACCAAGCAATCAATATCCACCGTGGTGGGAACCAAGCAGGCCTCCTCCGACTGAAAACTCACAAAATGTTACAATAGTGGAGGTACCTTCGGAAGCAAAACAAAACATTCAGAAGCCAACAAACTAATTTCGGTCCCTGTAGGCCTTCGCCAGGTGACCGAGGCCAACAATGAAGGCAGTAGGTCGACAGAACAAAAAATAAACATGATACGGTATCAGGATGGCAACAAGATCGAAGATGAGCTATATCAGGAACCTGCTGTCTCTGATAAGCCTCAAAGGGAAAATATCCAAGCAAGTGTCACCAGAGCTGTAAATGGTGTAACAACTACTATTCTGCTTGACACAGGTGCGAATGTATCAGTTATGAACACGCAGTTTTTCAAGAAGGTATCGGAGATAAGGAGATTGCCGATTTTGCCGGTTGCAAATTGTAAGGTTATAGGGGCATTGGGAAAAAAGGCACAGAGTATAAAATACCAGACACAGGTGGAAGTTTCCTTGGGAAATGATCGCTTATTATGCACGTTCGTACTACTGGATAACTTGTCAGTACCGGTGCTTCTGTGTCTTGGCTTCCTTCGGGAAAGAGAAGCTGTAATTGATCTCGCCCGTGGGACATGTGCACTTAAGTACCAACAGCGACCCATAACATTAATGCTGAATCGGGAGTTCGGTGCGAACCTTCTGCTGATGAGAAAAGTGAATCTTTCTGTCAGCAAACAGAAGTTGTTAGTGTTGGATCATAAGCACCCACAGATGTATCACAAAAATCGAAATAACGATGCACCCAGCAACATGAGTGACATTGTCACAACAATAGAAGAGAAAGTACAGTAGGCAACTTGCATTAATGCTTCAGAGGCTAGACAATTAAGAGAATTATTATCCGGGTACCTTGAAGTATTCTTTGAACGCCCTGGAATCATAAAAGATTACCAGTATAATATGAAAGTATATCCGCACAAGACCTGTTGCACAGCATCTTACTCGGTCTCCTGGACTAAGAAAAACGAAGTGAATATACAAAGGACCAATCAGAAGTGCAAGTGCAATACCCCATAACTGTAAATATAATGTTTATGGTAAAATAATTAGCAGTAATAATGTGATAATATTATGTATGTATTAGTTTATAAGATTTTATGTCAAGTATTACACTGTAATGTTGTTGATTTATTTGAACAAGGAGTAGAGAATCTCCATAATAAATGTATTTTTACTCTAAAGGGGATAAATAACTTGATAAACACTTGGGTGTTTATGTATGTATCTGTAATAAAAATGGAAATGTACTGTTATCTGGACAGTTCAGTAATGATCTCATGGTCAAGATAATGTAGCACATTCTGAAAGTTTTATATTGTCTCATGTTTATGTGACAGTGTAAAATTTTAAATTTTGTTATTCAGTCATGGTAATATGAACTTATGTGCAAGTGTACCAGACCTCATTACTTGAAAAGTGTCATATGCATATAGATTGTCTGTTAAGTACTGTGGAAAACTACTGACAGCAATCAGAACAGCGAAACGTGTTTCGCAGGAACTTGTGGACGCTTGAAGAACTGTGATTTATATTGTGAATAATGATGAACAGTGATAAACACTGCGATCACACAACCTTATGAACGCTCTTGGAGTGTCAAAGTTAGCAGCAACACTATGAACGTTGAGTACTGTTGACTGAATTAATAATTATCTTGAACTGATGACCTGTAGTAGTTCGATCACAGCGGCAAATTCAAATTACGCAACTCTGCAGACATAAATGCCGAACGTAATACAAATGTGTAAAAATAAATGTGCACCGGTGGTCCCGAACTCATTTTAATGAAAATAATTCGAATCAGATTGGTTCTTTAGAAACAGTGCTCATAGCACGATCGATATAACAAAACTTTTCTAGCTGATATATGGAGCCGAAATTAATTACGCACGAGTTGCGAAGAATATTGTTTCAGGTAACATATGTTAGTGTTGTGCGCGGCTGATATTCGGTGGTTTTAATGACCATTTTGCTGAAGATAACTGTTTCCATCGTAATCCATAGTTGTATAGACTCTGTTGTATGAACTGTGATTTAGTGACACTTACACAACTTACAGACAACACTTTAGCACGACGTTAACTTGGAGTTCTTTAGCAACTTGATCAAATCTTTAGCCGGGAGAAAAATTATTTAGTAGTTACTCAATATAATAAAATAAGATCATCATTTCCATTTACAAATTAGTTAAATACCAAACCACTGAATAACACAGCGAACGCCACACCACATAGACACACAAAAGAAAAGTTGTGGAATTGGCAATATTTCACTGAATATGGAGATATTGCTTGTCTCCAGTGATGACTTCTTCAGTGATCCAGAAAATATTAAGAACATTATCTGACACTTCATTTCACACGTTGTAGTGAGCAATGAAGGATCACCATCAATAAATAGAAAACAGGGTAAACTTCGTGGAGCAATTTACTATAACTGTCGTTTCCCAATTCAGAAAGAAGCAGTCAGCAGCAGTAAAAATTCGATCCAGCACTAATGTCGATTATCATGGTCTTACACGCCAGACTTCGAAAATTCAGAGCTGCAAACGAAACAGTCTGATTTTTATTGCAGTCACATGACAAAATAATTTTGAAATGCTCAGTAACTTGCTTATTTACTAGGTTTGCCACACAAACTGCAGTCAGTTTTTGGCCTTGACAATCAGGCTCCTCCATTTTCTTCAGTCTATGTAGTCTTCTCCAGTTACTCCCATCATACAGATATCCTCTCTAATCCCGTTAGTCCACCTCAGCCATGATTTTCCCCTCGGTCTGTTGGCTCTGGTGTCTTCTTTCACCACCTGCCTAGTGGTCTGGCCTTCTTGAGGCATCATTCTCCTCTCTGTAGTCACAGCCACAATGTCCAGCGACTTGTACAACTCATGCAATTCAGTTTTTCCTCTTCCTCCAGTCATCTCTATCCTTCACTGACCCAAAAATCTGTCTCAGAGTAGCATTCTGAATTGTCAGGATTTTTCTTTCTATGTTTTGCATCACAGTCCAGGTTTCTGCTCTGTATAGGACTACAGGTTTTATTACTGTCCTGTAGATCCTGATCTGTGTGGACCTCAACAGAAGCCGGGCTTCAGCAGCTTTCAGAGTGCCTTTATTTCCTAATCCGTCTTATTCCTTTCACTGAGTACTACCCCAAGACATTTGAACTCTTTTACTCTCTCAAATGTTTTACCATCTACATCCAAAGTTCTGTCACCATTCTTTCTTTTCACAATGAGGTATTTGGTCTTATCCACATTATCTTCAAGTCTGCTCTCATTTTCTCTTCCAGTAACACTCTTGCCACCTGAACTTGATCTTGCTCTTTCTGTGCCATTAAAACTACATCTGACTCGGACAGAGTGCTGATCATTCTACACAGTGATATTCCTGTCTCTAGGCTTGTTACTTTTCCCAGTGCTCTTTCCAGAACCAGATTAAATAAAAGGGGGAGATATACAGTCTCCCTGTAGCACTCCATCTTCACCTTGAATCTCTCTCACATTTTTCCATTCACTTTCACTGTGCATGTTGATTCTTGTATACATGCTTGTGTTAGTTTCACTAGTTTTCTGGGAACCTACGCCCTTTCAAGTGCTTACGATATTGGTTGCCTGTTCATGCTATCGCATGCTTTTGCATGTCCACAACAACACAATGAACATCTCTGTGAAATTCCCATGTCTTTGATAGAATTCGTCTCATTATATTTAGTAACTTATAAAATGTTTTCTTAATTTCAACTGGACTGTGGTATGGTGCTTTTAAAAGCCCTTGCAGTAATTTAAATATTCAAAAGAAACCGTTGGAAACATATTTATCATGCATTATTTTTCTCTCTTTGTAATATGACTCCATGTGTAGTCGTTTCATGGAATTGCATAGACAGTGGATAAATGACAACGTGTTCACGAGTAATCTCGAGCGAGAGCATTTCCAGCAAATAATATGGATGCATGTGCACTCACGCAAGGTCACTGCTGTCCGCAGCATCAGTCCCATCGCTGGAGTATTGAGATATTGCATGTATACATCTACTGGCTGAAGTTTCTCACTCTCTGAAGTCAGAAACAAATGCTTTTGTTTCCAGTTTCATCACTTAATCGCAACTGGTCAGATTAGAGTAGGGATTTATTTGGTGTGGCTTCATCCAGATTGTTACGCCACTCAACGCCTTTGGACACTGATGTATTGTGCCGAAGACAGGAAATATCTCACTGGCCAATGAACAATCAAGGTGTGTTAATGAAGACAGTATGAGATTATCTTATGCTGCAATGCTGTTTGCGAGACTTGCTGTAGTTGACCCAAATGATCGGAGTCTATGTTGACAGGCTGTCAACTAATTCAATGACCTGTTTTGCTAGTAGTTCTTGATTAGGTTTGATGACTGAGATATAGAGTACCCAATGATATTACATTATTAGACACAATTTCAAAGAATGGGTGTAGATATTCACTTCTCCCTGTTTCACTCAAAATGTTGGCCAGTAATGTTCATGCTTCCACTTGGATCAGAACGTAAAACTCAACATACTGGGCGAAATTTCATGTGAAACCTACACACACGAAAATAATTCATTTGTTTTGTCAGTTTATATTTACTGATAATCATCAATTAAGAGTCTGAACTTATTTTCATCTAATATAACATTCCTTCTGATGCCTCCTCTTTTGATTTCAAGCAGACAGTAGTTGTTCTCATGGAAGTTGAACATCTCGGAATTCTTTTTGTCAGTTTGGGATTCGTCATTAAGAGAAAGTGGCAGCACATCTTCATTCACCTCTTCCTGTCTCATGTAATGAAGATTACCTACTTTATTTTGCTTCTTTTTCATTTATGGCTTGTGACGTCTCGATTTTGCATTTCAGGTCATTGCCTTTATTATTGTAGTCACTTGAACGGTTCATTGCAGTTTTTATCATTTAGACGATCTCTCTCTACCTACTTCACATTTTAATTCTGAGGCTTGTTTTCTCAACCAACCTGTTTGACTTTAAGTGCTTCAGTTATCTTGTCCAACTGTGTTTACCAAAAACTGGTAATCTAGGTATAGTCAAGAATATTCCATGCACTGGGTTTCTACATGTGAGATTTGAAGTTGAGTGATTGGTAGAATTGGATAAAGTTCTTCCAAAGTAGTATATTTCTTGCTGTGTCACGTTAGAAAAGATTTCCAAGTCACAGATGAATGCCAAACAACATGTAATAATCCTAGTTTCACGCAGTCTCCAATGGTGATTTTTTTATTTCTCTCTGAGGTCTTGATTACCTTCAGCATTCAAATCCTTATTGCCTTAAATATTTTACATTTTGCTACATTCTGGAATTAATTTTGTGTTCTTGTAATGGGTTAGGGTAATTGTGTAAGCCGATTTGTGGCTAGACAATTCATAAATATGAAGGTTGTACAAGACTGTATCTTTATTAACATTGAGCATACAAACATTTCGCCAACACACTGGACACTTTATTATGGCTAGAATGGTACATGAGGATTCGAAAGTACAAAAGTATCACAACAGATTTTTCTTTTAAAATCACACTTCTTAAACCTTGTGTAAGTAAGTTTACTCTAGAATTTGAAGAACATAATTTTGCAAGGAAGTTAATAATAAACAGTTTCCAATAACATTTCAATAGAGATTCCACATGTCTGAAACAGTATGTTTAACAACAGTTACATGAATAACAATTTTATCACAGAACTTAATGTTTCAGACATTCACATTTTCCTTAATGGGAGATAAAATTTACTCTTTTTCTCAGTCGTTCTTCCTTCAATTACATTTATTTTGGTCACAGATGATTTGAAACAAACAGAAGAACGCATAGCTCCCAATCCATTTCTGGAGGTCGCTATCCGCAAAGAAAACCACACTCCCAGTGAATGCTTCACGTTCCAAAATTCACATTGAATATCTGTTTAAAGTTTGTACAGGTTTAAATATAGATATGTCGAAAAATCACGATCGAGAAATCTTTAAATGTATGTCTGTATTTAACATCTCGTGTACAAAAGCAGTGGTTATGAGAAAACAGTTGATGGGACTTTTTTGAAGAAAAGAATACGAGGTCCTCCATTATTTACTTCTCCAAATTAATTTTAAATGGTTTGGGAATTCCAATTATTCCCTTCCTAACCCCTCACCAAAAACTGATGAATTGTCATTTGTAGTTAGTGCTGCTTTCGGTTTGGGAAGTAATTAAACAATAATATACTAAAAAGACATTCAGCTAGTCCGATATTTAAAAGTGGCTATACTAATCCGAAAAATAACATATGCTGTATATTTCGCTCTCCGCTGTGAGCTTTTTTTTTCGCCAAAAGCACTTCGTATTGTTCAGTATTCAGCACACCTATGTAAAATAAAAGTACGTGAATTATTCGACGACAAAGCAAATTTGAAATCGCTAGGTGAACAATCACCACCAAGAGGTGTAACGATGCCTTGGTATCAAGGCAACACTGAATGAAATATACGTTGTTTGCTGAAAGTATAAGAGGAGAATATTTGGAACACAGGGCAAGGTCACTGACTCAGCTCTCACTTGATCTGATTGTCATTTAATAATATATAATTTCTATATAATATTTTACCATTAGATTCACATCCAAAATAATTCCTATGAGGTGTGAGCTATTTCCATTTCTGTTAACACCAACAACAGTTCCCTCACTTGTAACCAACTGCAAAACTCAACTATTTTAAGAACAGAAAGATCTGAAACACAGCGGAAATTTTCGTAAGGACTGAGGATACAGCACCAAATTTCACAACGACCAACAGGAAATAGGAAAAGATTACTTGCACATAAACTTCTACAGGCATTTCGTTCTTTTTTAATCTGAGACATGTTCGAAAACGAGATTAACTAAAGAGAGGATGCGAATATGTTGTCTTTGCAACGCCGTACATGAATTTTGAGGATTGAAAATATTAATGCAAAGCAAGTTGTTGCCGATAATAAAAAGTTGTGAAAAACCAAGTCTACTTCTTTTTATTGCTAAGGTCAAACTGAATCAGCAATCAAATTGTGCCTTATGCCTACATAATATTTCACGGTTTATGTATCATTTTGTGATATTTTGTCAATGAAGTTCTTACGGGTCCACAGAGACATAAATTTTTGTGTCCTTCAATACTTTATATAGCTTACATGAATTATTGATTACAGTTGTATGATCGTCAGTGAGTTGCGTGACAAGATTATTTTTTGTAATGCATAATTTACGATAAATTTGTTGGAGATTGTACATATAATGCGTAATATATGTACGGAAATGACGTGAAAAACAGAACACCTCGACCCGCGAAGTATGAGAGATGGAACTACGTCTCGTTACAAAAGTACAGTAACTTGTCTGTGGGATACAACCTTTTCATGCTCGCATACTGTGTTTTGCGCTGAAGACGGGGGTTTGTCATAACTAAATTTAATACCTGTACAAAACTACCAATCACGTTAACGGATAGAGAGCATTTTACATTAAAAAATGATATGAAACACTTTGAAGGGAATCGTGAAAAAAGAATCTGTGGTAGCCACTTCTGTTAAGAAAACTAATCTAGAAATAAATATTTTGTTTGTACTGTGCAGAAGTAGCTACACATATTTTGTAACTAATTTTCGACGAAGCATCGGGGGAAGAAGAGACCTTTCATGCGTTTCAGGCCACCAGTCAGACGTCTCCACATACAAATTTTGAGTATTTACTGCGAAGACGCATATTTTAAAATTTTAGCTTCAGTACGATCTGTTTCCGAGTTGTGTAGTTAGGCTTCACGAAGTCTGAAGCCCAGTCGTCTGTGCTTTCAAACATCACCATTTCGGTGTCACTCGAAATAAAATTATTATTTTTTACATGGCCTTCTTGTTGGGGTAGTTCAGGAAAGGCCACATTATATTAGATTCATTTTTTGGTGATTTTGAAGCAACTAATATAGTCTTCTTCTCAGAGACGGTGTCTCCGAACGAAGGAGGTTAAGATGGGAAGACGGGTTGCCGCGGTGAAAGAGTAAGCATTCACTGGGAGAGCAGCCGACGTCGCAGTGTGTGGCCGGAGCTACTTGCACAGCTCGCTGGTGGGGGCGGCGTCGGGGGCGGAGGCGGCGGCGGCCCCCGCAGCGGCGGAGTATCAGGTGGCGCCGGCCGGCTGCGCGGGGCCGGCCGCGAACGGCGTCCACTTCAGGCACTCGCGGTCCAGCTGGCGGTGCGCGCCGCCGCGGCGCTTCGTGCGCTCCACGTACTCGTCGATCACGTCCTGCAACGAGAACCGGCCTGGTTACTGCCGCCTGTGCACATGTGTGTGTGTGGGAGGGAGATGTGGAGAGGGAGGAGGAGGAAGGGACAGAGGGAAGGAGAGAGGGGAGTGGGACGACAGGGGGAGAAGAAGCGAGAGGGCAAAAGGGAGCAAGAGTGAGAGGGGGACAGTTAAGTAGTAGTAGTAGTAGTAGTAGTAGAGGGTATTTTGGGCGCACGACAGCGAGGTCTTCAGCGCCCGCTCAGTAACAGATTGAGGCGGGTGTCAAGAAAATACTCAGAACAGTAAGACAAAACAGAACGTAAAACACAGGTAAAAAGTATGAGATTTTCACCCTGCAGCGGAGTGTGCGCTGATATGAAACTTCCTGCAAGATTAAAACTGTGTGCCGGACCGAGACTCGAACTCGGGACCTATGCCTTTTTCGGGCAAGTGCTCTACCAAGGAGACCTTCTGTGAAGTTTGGAAGGTAGGACACGAGGTACCGGCGGAATTAAAGCTGTGAGGACGGGGCGTGAGTCGTGCTTGGGTAGCTCAGTTGGTAGAGCAATTGCCCACGAAAGGCAAAGGTCCTGAGTTCGAGTCTCGGTCCAGCACACAGTTTTAATATGCCAAGAAGTTTCACAGATAACAAGGTTTGAAAAATATGTGCCTACCCACACCGAAGCGTGGGACGAAGCATGTCGTCAGCAGTAAAACATGCCTCTGAGCACTATGGGACTTAACGTCTGTGGTCTTCAGTCCCCTAGAGCTTAGAACTACTTAAACCTACCTAACCTAAGGACATCACACACATCCATGCCCGAAGTAAAACATGGACAACACAGGAAGAAAGTGGTAGAGGGAGCTAAAACAATATAGCAGATGGAAGTGGTTGGCTCACCACAAGGAAAAAGGGGAGGAGCCAGTCACTCTGCAATACACTCAAACCTCCAGCCTAAAAGTTTAGGCCAGAGTCCAGACACATCACAAAACTTGAAAACCCTAGACAGTGAAGTGAGAGGGGGGACAGTGAAGTGAGAGGGCAGTGATACGGATAACGGCAATGGGGAGATGAGAGCCGAATGGGGAGATGAGAGGGCAATGGGGAGATGAGAAGTGGGAAATGGGAAATGAGAGGGGAAAGGGAGAGCGGAAGAAGAGTGAAATTTGGTGGCTGGACGAATAATAGGAGGAGGGAGAGAAATGTATTTATAGGGGGAGGGAGGTGAGATGAGAAAGAAAAGAGAAAGAGAGAGAGAGAGAGAGAGAGAGAGAGAGAGAGACGTAGGGTGGACAGATGGGAGAGATACTGTAAAGAAATTAAGTTACGTACAGACTTGCGAGTAACACGTGCATCTGAGATAGAGATGATGCATGAAACTATAAAGAAAATACCTTGCGGTTGAAGTGAAAAGCGTGAGAATACTAGACGTGGAGGTCCTTTGCCCTTACGAGCGACTAGAAACGTTCTAGGGGAAAACTGAAGCGGCGAGTCTCACCCGAGTATTCTGTACGAGACGTTGCTCGCCAGTGAGTTGTTGTCCTAACTGGTAAATCCGACAGATGGTGACGCGCGCCGAACTGATCGAGAGCAATGTGCTCAAGAGCAGCTCATGAAGCGCTCGGCTCACGCGTTTGTAGGCACCTTTTAGTATAAACCACCATAGATTTCGAATCATTTGTATTCTACTGAGCCACCTAACAGTTACAAGCTATTCGAAGCTCAAACTATAAAAGGCACTGTCGCTTTCAAAAAATTATAACAGGACACACGACTGAAAACTACGATAAGGGATGCAGTAACAATTTTCCTCACAGTGTAACGTTGATTAAGCAACGCATGTCGATTTTTGGAATATCAAATACGTCTCTTTCAACTGTTGCATGCTCACGGATAGTGGAAATTTTTTCTGAAGAAAACCTATCAAAACTGTAGACCGATGGTTCCGAAATGAATTTTTCACTCTGCAACGAAATGTTATGAAATGTAACTTCGTTAAAGATTGACGCTGTGTGCCGAAACCTGGAATTTCACGGATAATGTTCTTAGTGGATCAGCTATATGGCACACATCACGACCCAACTAAGAACTTCAGTCTCTCGGTACCTCTTTCCTGCTCTGCAAACGCAGGTTTTTTTTTTTTCCTCCTGTCACTGTGTTACAAGTTTTGAAATGACGTTTCTTCTTTACGTTCTTCTGAGAAAGAGATACATGAAACAAGAAAGAAAATATACAAAACGTATTGACAGTAAGAAAATTACGGTGAAGTGAAAGTATGCTAGTATTAGACGCGGAGCTCACCTGTTTCTTGAGGATGATGTGCTTGCCCTTCCAGTACTTCATCATGCCGAGGGCCTGCAGCGTGCTGACGATGTCGTACGAGTTGATGGCCATCTCCTGGCTGATGTCTGCAACACGAGAAAAACGCCGTAACTTGAGATGTGGGACTCCCCTACTTGCCTTCTGATTTCCTACAAGCCTAATTCCATAGTTGAGAGGAATACTGCAACTTATGATTAGAATAGTTTTTTTCAGATAAGACATAGAAAAGTAAAACAGCCAAGTCGCATATCGGGAAACTCTAAGTCATTTTGAAAACTAGAGATAAAAAGTTGATTAACAAGCTCCCGGTATCAGTAAGTAGTGGCAGCGACCAACATAAAAAAAAAAAAAATATTTCGAGTGAGAGTTGCGTTCTAATTGCTCCGTACAAACGTAATTGTGTATATAGATAGCAATTTTGTGTGGCTCAGTGGCCTGATGGAAGCCTTTGTATTGCAGGCCACTTCAGCAATTTGCACGTGCCTAACCTAGACCACTTACAACTCCACTTATTTAACTGGGGAAAGGGAACCTAAAGTTTAACGCGGAATCCAAACGACATGTTCTTTCTGGTAACCCCTCACATCACTGAGACGTTATGGCTAGGTTAAAACGAAGAGTGAAAAAGCCATGGTCCGTTCGAGATTCGCGACCCCGATCTCTCTGTTTCCACGCACACGCTTTACCACTATGCCAGGCCAAACATATATACAGGTTCTGATGGGTAAATTGCGAATATCAAAATATGTGACATATATGGTAATATTTTTGACTGCTTTGACTTACGAGCTTAATCTATTTCCACCGCCAAGGGACCGTAGACCTCACTACTTGACATAAATTTCACCTTGATTCCTCTACCCGTTCCCAGGGAAAAAAAGTGATCTCTATAAGCGGAAGAGTGGACACACAGAAAGAGGAACAGCAACGTGATTCTATAAGGGTTTCGTTTCTTACTGACTGAGGTACGGAGAAAAAAAAAAAAAAAAAAAAAAAAAAAAAAAAAAAAAAAAAAAAAAAAAAAAAAAAAAAAAAATCTAGGGACATTTTGACACTTGCCGCGTAAAACTGGCATTAATATAGAAGAGCAAATAGTACTGAAGCGTAAAAAAAACCGCTTTATTAACCCCAAATTTCTGGAATTAATTTATCAAATCATCTTTGTTTCAGAATTTAGTGCCTACTGACCGAGTGAGCATTCATTTGTGACGGATGTTTGTGTTACGGTCTTCAGTTCAAAGACCGGTGGACAAAGCTCTTCATGCAAGTCTGCCCTGCGCAAGAAACACCATCTCTGAATAACTGCTGCAACCTCTACCCACGCGAACCTGTTTCTGCAACCACACCTTGGTCTCACTCTACAACATTTAGCCCCTATACTTCCCTCAGCTACAAGCGTGACAATTCCTTGGCGCCTAAGAACGTCCGTTTCAAACGATCCCTTTTTTTAGATAAGTTCTTTCCCCATTTACATTCATTACCTCCTTATTAGTTATTCGATGTCCGCCCCCGGCAGCTGAGTGCTCAGTGCGACAGAATGTTAATCATAAGGGCCCGGGTTCGATTCCCAGCTGGGTCAGAGATTTTCTCCGCTCAGGGACTGGGTGTTGTGTTGTCCTAATCATCATCATTTCATCCCTATCCACGCGCAAGTCGCCAAAGTGGCGTCAAATCGAAAGACTTGGACCCGGCGAACGGTCTACCCGACGGGAGGCCCTAGTCGCACGGCATTGGTTGGTTAATTATTCGATCTACTCTTCAAATCAACAACATTCTTCTATAGCACCGGATTTCAAAAGCTTCTATTCTCTTCTTGCCTGAACTCCTAATCGCCCACGGTCCATCCTGCATTAGGTTATCCTACACACAAATATCCTCAGAAAGTAGTTGGTAACATTTACACTCATATTCGATGTTAATAAATTGCTCTTATTGAGAACAGTTTATTTGCTGCTGCCACTCTGCATTTTATATCCTTTCCGGTTCGTTCATCAGTAGTTATTTTGCTGCGATGTGGCTGGGCAAATCATTTCCTCGAATTGTCATCCATTAAAATTCCATCGTTGGTTGCTGCAAGTGGTCCTCGAGTAATCGAACATAACCACTTACAGTCAGTGAGCGGTTCACTTGGACCAAATGATCCATTCCGTTCCACATAAACACAGCCCACACCACAATGGAGCCCCCACCAGCTTGCACAGTGCCTTGTTGACAACTTGTGTCCACGACTTTGTAGGGTCTGTGCCACACTTGAAACCTACCATCAGCTCTTACTAAGTGAAATCGGGACTCATTCGAACAGACCACTATTTTCCAGTAGTCTAGGGTCGAAGCGATAGTCACAGGGCAAGGAGGAACGCTGTTACCAAAGGCACTCGCGTTGGTCTTCTGCCGCCATAGCCCATTTCCGCCAAATTCCGCCGCGCTGTTCAAATGGACGTTCGTCGTACATCCCAACATTGATTTCTGTTGTTATTTTATGCAGTGTTGCTTGTCTGTTAGCATTGACAATCCTACGCGAACGCTGCTTATCTCGGTTGTTAAGTGAAAGCCATCGGCCACTGCGTAATCCGTGGTGAGAGATAATGCCTGAAATTTGGCATTCTCGGCACACTCTTCACAGTGTGGATCTCGGAATTTTGAACTCCATAACGATTTCTGAAATGGAATGCTTCATGCTTCTAGCTCATACTACCACGCCGCGTTCAAACTCTGTTAAATCCGTCGCGCGGCCATACACGTCAATGACCGGAGTTCAAATGACAGATCTGACAGTGCACTGACCTTATATACCTTGTGTTCGCGATACTACCTCCATTTGTACATGTTAATATCGCTAACCCATGACTTTTGTCTCCTCACTGTACTGTTGTGATCTCTCTCTCTCTCTCTCTCTCTCTCTCTCTCTCTGTATGTGTGTGTGTGTGTGTGTGTGTGTGTGTGTGTGTGTGTATTCCTACAGGATCAAACTGCTGAGGTCATCGGCCCCTAGACTTACACACTACTTGAACTAACTTATGCTAACAACAACAACAACCATACACACACAACACACACACACACACACACACACATATGCTGGAGGGAGGATTCGACCCTCCGGCGGGAGAGGCCGCGCAATCCGTCACATGGCGCCGTAAACCACGCGGCCACTCCGCGCGGCGGCTCGTGATCGGTCTAGACAGCATTATAGATCTGCACAACTATGCTGTTCCCTACCAACAGCTTTAAAAACAATTCTTACCGGACATAAAGAAGAACACTTTATTGTAAATTTAAATACATAGTCATTAATATGGATTGTAATAGAAATATCCCAAATGTGTTACAACGGCGATTCATCATTTCATATAGTGTTATCAGTAGGATTTTTATAGTATACCATCTCTGTGTGTTCTGTGTTACATTTTCGTCTTGTTTTCACGTCTCAGTACACTGTGGTTGTAAGATTTCTTTTATGTTCGCATCAGCCCTTTGTTAAGCCTATGTAACTTCGTAGCAGGGTACGACTGAAAGTAATGTCTACCTGAATCGTCGCAACAAACTAAAATGCAATCATTCCATGTAGGCTTTCACGGCCGGCGTCTTTATCAGTAAACTCTTCCGGGCTAAGTTGCCGTGGTCGATCTGTAGAACTTCTTCTCCCTGACGTTTCGTTCTCAACTGCGGAGAACATCTTCCGAGGTGAGTCGACGACTGGCTGCTAGGAGCTGTGGCCGCCGCTTATATAGAGATCGTAGGGGGCGCCACCACACGTCACATGGCGTCGATGTGCAGCTATCTCTGGCTATCGTCTGTTCTCTCGATTGCAGGCAATCGATTGTCACGTGATTGATGCAACGTCGACCGCCATATCTTATCCAATTTTAATCCTTCTTCTTTACGATTAAAATTGTATTGATGTTTGTGGATTTCAATTGCCTCTCTATACATACGTGTATAATAGTGCGACGTCCTCGCTAGCACGCTTGTTTCACCAAATTTTATGTCGTGATCTCCATCCTTAAAAACATGTTCCGCTACTGCCGATTTGTCGATATGTCCCAAGCGACAGTTTCTTTTGTGCTCCGTCAACCGTGTATTGATGCTTCTTTTGGTAGTTCCTATGTAAACACTGCCGCAACTACACGGAATTTTATATACCCCTGGGGTGGCTAGGGGGTGACGAGCATCTTTTGTTGATCTTAGGCATTCACTAATTTTCTTAGTAGGCCTAAAAATGGTCTCTACCTGAAACTTGGCTAGTACTTTTCCAATGCGATCCGTGATATTATGGATGAACGGAAGAAATACTTTTCCAGCTGATGGTTGTTGCTGTCTCCCATTTTTAGGCATTTTTCTATTTGGGTGAAGTGCTCGATTAATCTCGTTTTTTGTATAACCATTTTTCGCAAAGGCCATTCGTAAATGATTTAGTTCTTCTTGTAAGTAGCCTGGTTCACAAATATTATTGGCCCTATCCACTAGTGTTTTTATGACCCCCCTCTTTTGCCTAGGGTGGTGGTTTGAGTTCTTATGGAGGTAGCGATCGGTATGTGTACCTTTCCTGTAGACCTTATGGCCTAAGGTCCCATCCGCCCGTTTGATAACTGATACATCCAAGAAGTTAAGTTGTCCATTCTTCTCCTTCTCCACAGTAAATTTAATCTTTGGGTTGATGCTATTTAAGTGTACCAGAAAATCATTCAAGTCTTCTTCCTCATGATTCCATATTACAAAGGTATCATCCACATACCGATACCACTTCGAGGGGCTTTTTTTGGCCGACTGCAATGCTTGATGTTCAAAATATTCCATGAATAAATTCGCAATTGCGGGACTTAGGGGGCTTCCCATGGCTACCCCATCGATCTGTTCATAAAATTCACCATTATACTGAAAATAGGTTGAGGATAGACAGTGTTGGAACAAGGCTACTATATCAGTAGGGAACATATTGGCTATATGGGAGAGAGCTTCATCAACTGGAACCATCGTGAACAAAGACACTATATCAAAACTGACAAGTATGTCATTAGGACCGACAGTAATTTCCCTCAATTTCTCAATGAAGTGTAGAGAGTTTTTAATATGACTCTCAGTTTTGCCTATGTGAGGTTGTAACAAAGAGGCAAGGTGTCTGGCTAGTTCTTGGGTAGGAGCTCCAATTGCGCTGACTATTGGTCTCAAAGGAACATCAGGTTTATGTATCTTTGGTAATCCATATAATCTCGGAGGATAAGCCTCCGTTTCACAAAGATACTTTTTAACTTCTGTAGGAATTGAAGACTGTTTTATCAGACGCTTGGTGGCATTCAGCACATTCGTTGTGGGATCCTTTTTCAACTTCTTGTATGTGCTGGGTTCCAGGAGATCACTGATCTTCTTGTGATAATCCTCAGTATTCATTAAAACAGTAACATTTCCCTTGTCAGCGGCAACTATAATAACATTCTTGTCTGCATTGATCTCCCGCAATGCCTTCCTTTCCCCTTGAGACAGATTGCTGCTGGGTGGCTTAGCTTTGCGTAATATCCTGGAGGTTTCCATTCTAATTTCATCAGCAGAATATGATGGTAACTGACGAATTCCTGCCTCTATATTAGCAATAATGTCCTCCACAGGAATCTTGGATGGAGTTATTAAAAGTGAGAAGAATGTTTCATTCGCCACAAGCTAACCGTATTTATTCTCGTATGGAACTGGCATTACTACGTGAGCGGATACATCAGACACGACGAGGACTGGCGGTATGTGATGGCCAACTGCTAAATCTTCATTTACTTATTAGCAATACTATGCAGTTTTGTCATTGGAACAAAGTGGACAGTTTAACATTTAGATCTATGGAGATTAGTGCAGAAGTGTCTTCCAATAGGCAGAAGGACAAGTTTGATCGTCTACAAGAGGGTCGACAGGAAACAGCGATTCCAAACAATTCCCAAACGGTTATTAATTTATCGGAAAAAGAATTGTCTAAGGAAGAACTTTCTGTTCTGTCTAAAGGAGGGAATTTTGCAATAACTCCATCCAAGATTCCTGTGGAGGACATTATTGCTAATATAGAGGCAGGAATTCGTCAGTTACCATCATATTCTGCTGATGAAATTAGAATGGAAACCTCCAGGATATTACGCAAAGCTAAGCCACCCAGCAGCAATCTGTCTCAAGGGGAAAGGAAGGCATTGCGGGAGATCAATGCAGACAAGAATGTTATTATAGTTGCCGCTGACAAGGGAAATGTTACTGTTTTAATGAATACTGAGGATTATCACAAGAAGATCAGTGATCTCCTGGAACCCAGCACATACAAGAAGTTGAAAAAGGATCCCACAACGAATGTGCTGAATGCCACCAAGCGTCTGATAAAACAGTCTTCAATTCCTACAGAAGTTAAAAAGTATCTTTGTGAAACGGAGGCTTATCCTCCGAGATTATATGGATTACCAAAGATACATAAACCTGATGTTCCTTTGAGACCAATAGTCAGCGCAATTGGAGCTCCTACCCAAGAACTAGCCAGACACCTTGCCTCTTTGTTACAACCTCACATAGGCAAAACTGAGAGTCATATTAAAAACTCTCTACACTTCATTGAGAAATTGAGGGAAATTACTGTCGGTCCTAATGACATACTTGTCAGTTTTGATATAGTGTCTTTGTTCACGATGGTTCCAGTTGATGAAGCTCTCTCCCATATAGCCAATATGTTCCCTACTGATATAGTAGCCTTGTTCCAACACTGTCTATCCTCAACCTATTTTCAGTATAATGGTGAATTTTATGAACAGATCGATGGGGTAGCCATGGGAAGCCCCCTAAGTCCCGCAATTGCGAATTTATTCATGGAATATTTTGAACATCAAGCATTGCAGTCGGCCAAAAAAAGCCCCTCGAAGTGGTATCGGTATGTGGATGATACCTTTGTAATATGGAATCATGAGGAAGAAGACTTGAATGATTTTCTGGTACACTTAAATAGCATCAACCCAAAGATTAAATTTACTGTGGAGAAGGAGAAGAATGGACAACTTAACTTCTTGGATGTATCAGTTATCAAACGGGCGGATGGGACCTTAGGCCATAAGGTCTACAGGAAAGGTACACATACCGATCGCTACCTCCATAAGAACTCAAACCACCACCCTAGGCAAAAGAGGGGGGTCATAAAAACACTAGTGGATAGGGCCAATAATATTTGTGAACCAGGCTACTTACAAGAAGAACTAAATCATTTACGAATGGCCTTTGCGAAAAATGGTTATACAAAAAACGAGATTAATCGAGCACTTCACCCAAATAGAAAAATGCCTAAAAATGGGAGACAGCAACAACCATCAGCTGGAAAAGTATTTCTTCCGTTCATCCATAATATCACGGATCGCATTGGAAAAGTACTAGCCAAGTTTCAGGTAGAGACCATTTTTAGGCCTACTAAGAAAATTAGTGAATGCCTAAGATCAACAAAAGATGCTCGTCACCCCCTAGCCACCCCAGGGGTATATAAAATTCCGTGTAGTTGCGGCAGTGTTTACATAGGAACTACCAAAAGAAGCATCAATACACGGTTGACGGAGCACAAAAGAAACTGTCGCTTGGGACATATCGACAAATCGGCAGTAGCGGAACATGTTTTTAAGGATGGAGATCACGACATAAAATTTGGTGAAACAAGCGTGCTAGCGAGGACGTCGCACTATTATACACGTATGTATAGAGAGGCAATTGAAATCCACAAACATCAATACAATTTTAATCGTAAAGAAGAAGGATTAAAATTGGATAAGATATGGCGGTCGACGTTGCATCAATCACGTGACAATCGATTGCCTGCAATCGAGAGAACAGACGATAGCCAGAGATAGCTGCACATCGACGCCATGTGACGTGTGGTGGCGCCCCCTACGATCTCTATATAAGCGGCGGCCCCAGCTCCTAGCAGCCAGTCGTCGACTCACCTCGGAAGATGTTCTCCGCAGTTGAGAACGAAACGTCAGGGAGAAGAAGTTCTACAGATCGACCACGGCAACTTAGCCCGGAAGAGTTTACTGATAAAATGCAATCATTTCTAGTGTTGAGACGACTGTCAGGGCACGTTAAAAATATATATATATATATATATTCGGCTTCTCTTTAATATCTGATTTCTGTGGAAGAAGCAACTAATCTTTCGCTTCCTCTATTTTATCCCTGCCACCTTTTTGAAACACACTGAATTCAAAAGCCCAGCCAGTTTTCTTGATGTAGGTTCTTTTTTGTTTAATCATCCTTTGCCTTTCCTATGCTCCAGTAACAGTTGTATTAATGAAGGAAATAAATTCCTTAAATGAAACTGTGATCATTATATATTTTCTTTTTCATTAAAGTCAGCTAGGTTGGTGTATGTAGTTTCCTTTATCGAGAAATTTCGATTATTACCACCATCAGATCAAAACTTTGAGGCAGTCGTAATAAAATCTACACATAAGAGGATGGTCAGTTTTGTCGTACGGTTACTAAGTTTTATTCTGATAATGGCAGTAGCCCAAACGTCGTAACGCATGAAAACATACTAAGCGATATACAGGGCTGTCCAAGGAAAAAAAAATGTGAATTTTTCTTTTTCTTTTCTTGCCCACGCATTTTTCAGCACATTTATACCATCATCAATGGGTTCTTACTGTGTTGACCTCTTAATTGTAAGGAGCGATCAAAAAGTTTCCGTTTGAGGGCGTTGCTGCGGCGTATATGCAACGTAGCGTAACTCCGATGTAGGCAAGGGATTAGTGTGGCATTTGTGTCTTTCCGACGTAAGTGCGGTAAATGCTGAAACGTGAAATATGTCGATGTCATTACCAAATGCGTCCAAACAGGACCGACGTGCTGTTACTCTCTTCTTGGCTGCCGAAGGCCAAACACCGGTATACATCCATCGGAGAATGGAGAATATGTCTGTAGAGAACTACCGTTGTGGAACGGTACGCCAAGATCGGTGCTGCTACTTCATGATAACGCACGTGCTCACATGGGAAATATCGTAAAGCAGAAGTTACAGCAACTCAAGTGGGAGACTCTCGAGCACTCGCTCTACAGTCCCGTTCTCTCCCCATGCGACTGTCACGCCTTCGGTCCCTTAAAAAAAGCCTGGAAGGGTGTGCAGGAGGCAGCTATGAACTTCTTCAGGCAGCAGGACACTGTTTTACCAATAGGGTATCATCAACCTGGGATGATTGTCTCAATGCTCATGGCGATTTTGACTGCTTGGAATACAGATTCTGGACTCCACGGCCTTCGAAAGGAAACTTTTTGATTTCCCCTTATACTAATTTGTTATGTTTCAAGATTTCATTGCAATAAGAACCTACTGATCATGACGCAAATGTGCGGTAACAAGTTTACACACGTAATCTTTTTGATACCTTTAAGAGAACCTTGGCCGGCTGACCCAGTCGTCTTTTTTTCTACAAACTGGACTGCACAGCGGCTGCCCTTTAATGTCGATCATCACAGGATAGCGCACAGAGACGTAAAGTCCCGAGCGACTGGAAAAAAGCGCAGGTGACGCCAGTACATAAGAAGGGTACAAGGACGGATCCTCAAAATTACAGACCAATATCCTCAACATCGGTTTGTTGCAGGATTCTCGAACATATTCTCAGTTCGAATATAATGAATTTCCTTGAGACAGAAAAGTTTATGTCGATGCATCAGCACGGCTTTAGAAAGCATCGCTGCTGCGAAACGCAACTCGCCTCCTTGCTAACCATGGATGAAGGGTATCTGACGGATGCCATATTCCTTGACTTCCGGAAAGCGTTTGACTCGGTACCCCACTGCAGACTCCTAACTAAGGTACGAGCATATGGGATTGGTTCCCAAATATGTGAGTGGCTCGAAGACTTCTTAAGTAATAGAACCCAGAACGTTGTACTCGATGGTGAGTGTTCATCGGAGGTGAGGGTATCATCTGGAGTGCCCCACGGACGTCTGGTAGGTCCGCTGTTGTTTTCTATCTACATAAATGATCTTTTGGATAGGGTGAATAGCAATGTGGGGCTCTTTGCTGATGATGCTGTGGTGTACGGGAAGGTGTCGTCGTTGAGTGACTGTAGGAGGATACAAGATTACTTGGACAGGATTTGTGATTGGTGTAAAGAATGGCAGCTAACTCTAAATATAGATAAATGTAAATTAATGCAGATGAATAGGAAAAAGAATCCTGTAATATATGAATACTCCATTAGTAGTGTAGCGCTTGACACAGTCACGTCGATTAAATATTTGGGCGTAACATTGCAGAGCGATATGAAGTGGGGCCCGCATGTAATGGCAGTTGTGGGGAAGGCGGATAGTCGTCTTCGGTTCATTGGTAGAATTTTGGGAAGATGTGGTTCATCTGTAAAGGAGACCGCTTATAAAACACTAATACGACCTATTCTTGAGTACTGCTCAAGCGCTTAGGATCCCTACCAGGTCGGATTGAGGGAGGACTTAGAAGCAATTCAGAGGCGGGCTGCTAGATTTGTTACTGGTAGGTTTGATCATCACGCGAGTATTACGGAAATGCTTCAGGAACTCGGGTGGGAGTCTGCAGAGGAAAGGTGGCGTTATTTTCGTGAATCGCTACTGAGGAAATTTAAGAACCAGCATTTGAGGCTGACAGCAGTACAATTTTACTGCCGCCAACTTACATTTCGCGGAAAGACCACAAAGATAAGAAAAGAGAGATTAGGGCTCGTACAGAGGCATATAGGCAGTCATTATTACCTCGTTCTGTTTGGGAGTGGAACAGGGAGAGAAGATGCTAGTTGTGGTACGAGGTACCCTCCGCCACGCACCGTATGGTTGATTGCGGAGTATGTATGTAGATGTAGAACTTCCCGGCAGCAGGCGGTAAATGGCGCCGCGCTGTACTGGGAAGCGAAGAATCGCGTGAGTGGAGCGCCTGTCTTCCCAGACGGGAGCGGCCATTCCGCTAAGAGCGTCCGTTCTGTGGAAGGCGAATTTCCGCTGCAGAGCCAAAGCCGGCGAGGTGTCGCGTCCTCCGCGACCCCGTCTTCCGGGCAACGCACTGGCTCGCGGGAACCGGTTCGCCCTGCCGGGCTCGCGGCCTGTAAAAGTATCCGCTGAGGCCGCCGGTTACGCCCTCACGCCCTCCCCACGCCCTTCGTGTCTCGCACTGGCGCTAGACGTTGCACAGTCCTCATTTAGTGGTCCATGAACACCGCGCAGAAGAGGCGTACAGCACCCAGAACGTCTTACGCAGGGAAGCTCCCTTCGTGTATCCTAGAAATATTAATGTTGCGTCATGTCTCTTCGCTATAGGATCAGCAATATTGACTCTGCATTTATAAGAAGCAGTCAAATGAAAACCGCACAACCGCCACAGCGAGAGTGTAGAATGGTTCCAGTCAAACGTAATGACTACACGTGTTAAGGGGGGTAGGACGTCAAACGGGCCGACTTGGAGCAAGAGAGGCACCACAGGACATTTTCATTTGCACTGTCTATACTTGTACAAATAAACTCAAAAAACTTTGTCAGCATGACCAGGAAGGATTCAGAATTCACACTCATAGCAGTGGAAGTTCGAAAACATAACAAAGTAATTTTTTTACATGTGAAATTTCATAATTTTTTCAATTACTAATGGCAGCATTTGTTGCTATAGGTACACTTTTCTTCATAAGTAAGAGAGATTCTTCGATGAAT
This sequence comes from Schistocerca americana, assembly GCF_021461395.2. NCBI lineage: Eukaryota > Metazoa > Arthropoda > Insecta > Orthoptera > Acrididae > Schistocerca > Schistocerca americana. The sequence continues at coordinate 317,346,780 of NC_060124.1, forward strand.
TTTGCACAGCATACAAACCATACTTACAGGTGTATGAAACTCTAGAATTTTCCAAATCTATTAAAAACTGTGGTAAAAATTGAGGTAATTAACTATAAAATTTGTGTTTTCCTAAACATGAAGTTTAAAATATAACAGCTCATTCCTTTTTTCATAAATTAAATAAATTCTAGAGTTTAATACACCTGTAAGTATGGTATGTATGCTGTGCAAAATTCATCGAAGAATCTCTCTAACTTACGAAGAAAAGTGTACCTACAGCGACAAACGCAGCCATTAGTAAGTGAAAAAAATAATGGAATTTCGCATGTAAAAAAAATTATTTCGTTATGTTTTCGAACTTCCACTGCAATGAGTGTGAATCCTGAATCCTTCCTGATCATGATGACAAAGTGTTATGAACTTATTTGTAGAAGTATAGACACTGGAAATTAAAATGTCGTGTGATGCCTCTCCTGCTCCAAGTCGGCCCGTTTGACGTCCTACCCCCTTAAGACACTTATCCCTCTGGGAAACGAGGCGACAAATTTTCTGTTTCGCAGAAAACGGTCGGCAGTGTGTGAGAGGGCGTTATCGTGCAACAGAATGATTCCGTCAGACAGCATTCATGGGCGTTTTGACTTTACGACGCGTCGCAGTTTCTGTGAAATGTCTTCATATTGTTGCGCACTGATTTTGGTTCCACACTCGAGGAACTCTATGAACGGAGGGCCTCTGCCGTTGAAGGAGGAGGTCATCATGAACTTGCTGGTTATTGTGTAAACAGCTTTGTATTTCTTTGGCAGGGAGATGTAGCATGTTCCCACTGTTGGGTTTGCCGTTTGTCCTCGGGGTCGAAATGGCGGCACTACCTAGGGTCAAGAAGAGTTCCTCCTTCGACTGCAAGGACCCTCTATTCGTCGAGTTCCTCCAGTATGAAATAACAATCAGTGAGCAGCGCTATTGAGACACTGTGTAGCAACTGTGGCGTACCATAAACTCAAAACGCCCACGAATGATGTCTGCCGGAAAAATCTTGTTGACGATAACGCCCGTCGCCATACTGCCAATTGGATGGAGGCTACGCTTCAACGATTTAGTTGGGAAACGCTGTGACATCTTCCGCACAGCCCTGATCGCTCACCGTGTGATTTTCACATCTTTGGAGAGCTGAAAAAAGACATGCATGGATATCAATTTCAGTCTGACGAGGAAGTGCAACAGTGGGTTCGGTTGTAGACTTGTCAGAGGCCGACCACGTTCTACGAAACAGCGACTGATCGTCTCGTCTCCCACTGGGATGAATATCTGAACGCGTGTGGTGACTACTTTTGAATGGAACCATTCCATCGTCCTATTGTGGCCGATGCTCGGTTCTCATTTGACTACCACTTATATGTGCAACCTATATGTCTGCAGGATGTGTAATCTCAGTGGGGAATAAAATTTTGCCACAGCCTTTCGAAGGTACAACAGGACTGAAGTAGGGATACCGCTTGTCTCTTACGTTGTTTAGAATACACACCCAGAAAGCCTTAGACATGCGGAGAACAAAATGCGAAGGATTGGGTATTCAGATAACAAAGGATCAATGTATGTGCCCACTGTTCTTTCCATATTGTAAGTTAACGGTACTTGTGAAGAGGACGATACCTGCTTTATGCCAAGAAAATTATTAGAACAATACGATAAGTGGGGACTGAAAGTAAATTTTCACAAGGCAAGTGGAGAAAGTGTAGGAAAAGTAAGAGCAGATTGCCAATACATCATGGTATGTAACGAATTTAAATATTTGAGTAGCATCATATTGCAAGATTCAATTCCGAGTACATCAAAGAGTGGCCCACGTGAAAACAGCAATCCAGAAGCTAAATCCTATGTTATGGTCTTCCAGGATAAGTTGGAAAGTGAGGAAGATGTTCTATATATCTACTGTAGAGTCTATAACAGCGTAGGGATGTGACTGAAAACAAATCGAGAGTTGTAGAAATGGACTATTTCAGATCATGTAGAATATCCCGGCAAGACCACGGAAGAAACAGATAGGATAGAAGAACGGCACCGCCTCTGGTATGGGCATTCAATGCGAACAACAGATTTCGACGTACCGCCCTCAAAGAAGAAGGAGAACAGGATGACCGAAAGTTGTCTGGCTCCATGGGGTAAAGGAGGCCATGAGCAAAAGAGAAATGGAGGAGGATGAAGACGCTTGAGAAGATATAACCCGATGGCGACGGATGGCGTATGTGGAATGCGACGGCAGCTGTAGAAAAACCACAGGAAAAAGACAAAGGTGTTGTCTTAAAATTAACGTGGCCCTAAGTTACTCCTGCACAGAGGGAATAATGGTAAGCAATTTCTGTCTCTCTCTCGTCCCAGCGGTAAGCAGATTATTTTAATTTACAGCTTAATTCCGTTATGAAAAAATGTATCACAAACTGTTCAAAGATTTACGAACTTCCAGCATACTGGAATAATTGTAGGTCAGCAGCTTCTTATAACTAGTACAACGAAGAACCAGCCAAAGTTGGAAATTTCACTGTTTCTATTGACTCGATGACGAGTTTTGGACCAGGACCCATTTTCAAATCATCTTAACACAGTCAAAAATGGTATTTCTGAAAATGGAAAAACCATGTCAAAAATGTATGTATGCGCTGGAACTGTGTGTTCGCACATTTTTGTCATGGGTTTTGCAATTTTAGAAATAACATTTTTAACTATGTTACGATGATCTGAACATGGGTTCTGACCCGAAACTAGTGATGGAGTCAATAAAAATAGTGAAATTTCCAACTTTGGCTAGTTCTTCGTTGAACTTTTAATAATTTGTTAACGTACAATGACAGCTCCTGCCAAGTGCCAAACTGCCAGTAAAACTTACAAAAATTTTATTGCACTTTTAAGGTTTCCATTCGAATCACTCTTGTAGTTGTCTATAAAATAAACGACTGACACTACAGTAGTGGCACCAAAGACGACGACTCGGCGCCAGCGCGGCAAGACAGGCCGCGATAGCTGGGACTGGTTGCGGGAAACGCCGTACCTTTGATGGAGAGCTCCTTGCCGCCGAAGTTGCAGAGGTACTGCAGCAGGACGTCCTTCCAGTAGCTGCGGTACGAGATCAGGCCCAGGTCGGACAGCGGCTTCTCTGGGGAGCCGATCTTGCCCTCGACGCGCGTCAGCAGGTAGCCTGCGCAAACAACCAATGAGCAAACCCATTAACGTCTCGTCACGATAAATAAACACCCGTTACACTATAACTCAACAGATAATTCCTTGCGTGACGAAATCGACATGCATAAAAGTCGTTCAGAAGCACTACAAAGAGTGTATTCTACGACCATTACTTTATATACACTACCGGCCATTAAAATTGCTACACCAAGAAGAAATGCAGATGATAGACGGGTATTCATTGAACAAATGTATACTAGAACTGACATGTGACTACATTACCACGCAATTTGGGTGCATAGATCCTGAGAAATCAATACCCAGAACAACCACCTCTGGCCCTAATAACGGCCTTGATACGCCTGTGCATTGAGTCAAACAGAGCTTGGATGGCGTGTACAGGTACAGCTGCCCATGCAGCTTCAAACCCGATACCACAGTTCATCAAGAGTAGTGACTGGCGTACTATGACGAGCCAGTTGCTCGGCCACCATTGACCAGACGTTTTCAGTTCGTGAGAGATCTGGAGAATGTGCTGGGCAGGGCAGCAGTCGAACATTTTCTGTATCCAGAAAGGTCCCTATAGGACCTGCAACATGCGGTTGTGCATTATCCTGCCGAAATGTAGGGTTTCGCAGGGATCGGATGAAGGGTAGAGCCACGGGTCGTAACACATCTGAAATGTAACGTTCACTGTTCAAAGTGCCGCCAATGCGAACAAAAGGTGACCGAGACGTGTACAGTGCCACTCCATACCATCATGACGAATACATGTTTCCAATGTGCGTTCACCGCGATTTTGCCAAACACGGATGCGACCATCATGATGCTGTAAACAGAACTTGGATTCATCCGAAAAAATGACGTTTTGCCATTCGTGCACCCAGGTTCGTCGTCGAGTACGCCATCGCAGGTGCTCCTGTGATGCAGCGTCAAGGGTAACCGCAGCCATGGTGTCCGAGCTGATAGTCCAATGTGCTGCAAACGTCGTCGAACTGTTCGTGCAGATGGGTGTTGTCTTGCAAACGTCCCCATCTGTTGACTCAGGGATCGAGACGTGGCTACACGATCCGTTACAGCCATGCGGATAAGATGCCTGTCATCTCGGCTACTAGTGATACGAGGCCGTTGGGATCCAGCACGGCGTTCCTTATTCCCCTCCTGAACCCACCGATTCCATATTCAGCTAACAGTCATTGGATCTCGACCAACGCGAGCAGCAATGTCGCGATACGATAAACCGCAATCGCGATAGGCTACAATCCAACCTTTATCAAAGTCGGAAACGTGATGGTACGCATTTCTCCTCCTTACACGAGGCATCACAAGAACGTTTCACCAGGCAACGCCGGTCAACTGCTGTTTGTGTATGAGAAATCGGTTGGAAACTTTCCTCTTGTCAGCACGTTGTAGGTGTCGCCACCGGCGCCAACCTTGTGTGAATGCTCTGAAAAGCTAATCATTTCCCTATCACAGCATCTTCTTCCTGTCGGTTAAGTTTCGCGTCTGTAGCACGTCTTCTTCGTGGTGTAGCAATTTTAATTGCCAGTAGTGTATAAATAGTCCAGTGAGTAATGTCGGAAACTCTGTGAGGCGCTTCACGAACGATGCTGGTGTATACCGGAGAGTTACAACGCCGGAAGACAGTTGCGCACGATTAGTGTAAAGACTGGAAGTTGACTCTAAACTCAAATAAATATAGTGTATCTTGATAAACAGGCGAAGGATCCTATTACTTCTCGATTGCACTATTCATGATAAATCACTGGAAACAGTTGCCCTAAGAATTGTAAAACACTAGGACTAACCGTCAGGTTCGACATAAACTATACAGGTTGTACAAAAATATAGAAACATCGCAAAAAACTGCATCTTTGAACACAGATGCAGATGCTGTCCACGCCTGCAGGTTGCGCTGTTGTATTTGACCACAAACGGCACCTGTGCTATATCTTCAATAGATCCCAAGTGTCAGTCGTGGTCACAACGGTGTTCTGCGCAGTTGTCAATGCTTTATGTCGGAGCTAAGTGAATTAAATGGCTCAATTGGCTTTAAATGGGACTTAACACCTGAGTTCATAAGTCCCCTGGATTTAGACCTACTTAAACCTAACCAACACCTAAGGACATCACACGCATCCATGCCCGAGGCAGGATTCGAACTTGCGACCGTAGCATCAGCGCGGGTCCGTACTGAAGCGTCTAGAACCGCTTGGCCACAGTGCCCGGCTAAGTGAATTAGAACATGGGCAAATTCGTGTTCGTATGGTGGGTGTTTCCCTAACCAAGGTAGCCAAAGTGTTCGGTGCTTCAAGAGGCACCGTATAGAAAATTTAAACGTTTATACCGCATACAGGGAATGCGGAAAAACGTCATTCGATAAGTCACACCGCGGTGAAAGATTATGTTGAGTATTCTTCATAGACGGTCATTTGAGAGGATTGTGACGAAAAATAAGAGGACGACAGCTGCAAAAGTCACTGAATGTCGCAATCGCGAAAGGGAGCTCCAAAACCGGGGAACTGCAGGGCGAAATGGAACTCCAAAACCACAAATTTTTTATTCAAATGTCCCTAACATGGGCGTCAAAGCCATAAAAACTAGACTATAGAGCAATAGAAGAAATCCACTCCGTCGGGTGAGTCCTGCATCATACCGTTTTCAACTTCTGGCCGAGTTAACGTCCAATAGTGAAACGTGTCGTGCGTTCGACGATGATTTGGGCAACCGTACAGTGGTATTCCACGGGCCCCAAGGTTACTCTGCAATGTGGCATTACTGCCAAGTATTATGTGACCACTCTGGCTGGTCAGGTCCATCCCACGGTACAGTGTTTGTTCCCCAGTGTGACGAAAGGACCCCCGTTCACGCAGACTCCATTGTTGAGAATTGGTTCTGGGAGCACAAGGATGACGTGTCGCGTCTCCCGCGACCACCACACTGGCCAGATGTGAAACTTGGGGGTTCTTTTTAGGGAAGGATGTTTTGTGTCCCGCCTGGAAGGCGGCGCGTGGGTCTGCTCCTGTAAACTGAACGGGTAGGCCGAATGTAGGAAGTGAGTAGGAGCAGGTGAGGTAAGATTCTCGGTACTGCTCTCAGAAATGCTTTTACTATCTCGCAATATTAAATGAATACATAAATTTGCACTGAGGTGCGAAGCCTGAGACCCGTCGTAAGTAGTACATAGTCTCAATGGCACGCGAAGTCTCCCGGCCGTCTGCTCTTGATCAAATGGGCAAAATCTGGAGCGGAGGTCGTAGAGCTCTCCCGCTCCGGCTAGAGCTCGCTGTCGTCGGTGTCTGTCGTAGTGCCAACCTAGTAGAACGCACCTACGATGTGGCACGTAGCTATTGATACCACAGGATGAGTGAACACTATCTACCTATATCATCGTTACCTGGTCCGCCCCTGGTAGCTGAGTGGTCAGCGTGACGGAATGACAATCCTAAAGGCCCGGGTTCGATTCCCGGCTGGGTCGGAGATTTTCTTCGCTCCGGGACTGGGTGTTGTGTTGTCCTAATCATCATCATTTCATCCCCATCAACGCGCAAGTCACCGAAGTGGCGCCAAATCGAAAGACTTGCACCAGGCGAACGGTCTACCCGACGGGAGGCCCTAGTCACACGACATTATTATTATCATCGTTACCTGACCTGGTCTCTATTTTACAGAAAAATGGTATAAGAGTCCCTTGAAAGCCTCACAGAACCCGTGTTTACCCATTTCGAGACGACTGTTTAAAATCCAACGTAATTTCTCCACCGTACTGGTCAAGGAAATATGTTGTTTCTTTTTGTGTTTCCATATTTTTGTCGACCCCTGTAGGATGACCACATAAAACTGGTTGTAGGAAAAGGATAGCGGGATGAAATACATTGGGAGCATGTCAAGGATATGCAGTTCATCCACGACAGAAGCACCTTCCGAAATATTCGCTCGATAGTTCTTAAGTATTGCTCCGGTCTGGGTCCCTTACCAGCTTGGATTAAAAGGTGAGATAGAGATCCAGCGAGCAGCGGCGTTCATTTAAAAAGCACGAGAGCGTTATGCAGATTCTCTGTAAACTGCTGTGCTGACGCTACAAGAGAGGCAAAGTGCATCTAACAGACGTTTACAGTTAGAATACTGACAGCGTACGTTCCAAGAGAAGTCTTAGCCTGTAAGTCTCACGAAATGTGCATGACGAGAGAATCAGAATAATTAGAGCTCACTCTAAGGCCTCCCAAAATTCGCGAACGAAACAGCGAAGTCCGAAAGTACCCTCAGCCTTACACCGTAAGATAGCAGATGACGTTTTAGATGTACATGTAAACATAGACCTATACTGATCAATATCTGATCGTTGCCAACCTTAGCTAACACTGCATCTACAGCTACAAATAGTTTACGTACATGCAGAGTTACACATCGCTGAAATGTTTTATGCAACAGAGTTTGAAATCATCTCGCTTATCACCGCGTAAGACGCATTCAATACAGCGTCGTCTGTGAGTTGAAGTTGGCAGCGTGCGGAAAGCAGTCAAACGTAACTGAATCTTAGCATCCTTTATTCGTACAGGTTCTCGAGGAGTAACATTTTCATTGTAGCAGTTACGCATGTCGTTACTCGATTATGTTCTTCTCCAGTCAATTTTAACGTCTGATCCTCGTTTCGAGGAAACGAAACTACTCACAAGCAATCTCTGTGAACAACTACAAACAAATTAGAAACAATTTCGTGCCAACTCTTTACATGATGTGGAGGCTTTTAAAACTCATATAATAATTAAATAACAAAAATCTGTCTACGAGGTCACTATTATATAGAAAAACTTGCACCCGTAAATACACCACAAAGGATGATAAATAGAAAGTCATTCCAACCCTTGGCACAAAAACATCGCACTTAAAACACAATAACTCCGTTAATATTTACGGACGGAAAACTAGAATAATTATAGCCTCCCACGCTAAGGCATTAAGCACAGAAGGAAAAGAGTTGTTTAATCGGATCAAGTGCAACATTCACAGAGGCAATTTTCCAACATCCAGAAATACTAATCTCGTCATTTCCGGCAATTCCCAAGAGCAATCATACGATAAAACGCTGCTACGACTTTCCGGTGAACGTAGCTGTGTTTCCTGTTTGACCGCTTTCGACAAAAAGAAACGCAGTTTGCTGCTTGGCTATTTCCGCTCAAACAGTATGTGATGTCCCAGTCAGATACGTATTTAGTACAACACAGGAAGCAGCAGCCCATTTTTTTCCCCAAAGGAGCGACTTTCCTGTTCATTTTTGTGGTTGAATCAGCTACATACATATATAAGGTTTACAACAATACAACGACAGTTAACTACTAACGCAGTTTCAAGCAGCTACTTCACTTCGTTAAAGTATATCGTGAGAGATACGACATCCCTAAGGGGAGTGCTTCAAGAGTACATACAAGAAATTAGCGAACGTCGAAATCCTATTCAGATATTATTTTCTCTATTTTTCGGGCTTAAAAGCCACCTGTTAAAGTTTTAGACTATTTTTCGAAGCTGCTAGATGAGACTCTCAGCCGCATGGATTAAGATGCCATTTATCCTCTGAAAGTGCCGAGAAATAACTAGTTCCGCGGTTCTAGGCGCTGCAATCCGGAGCCGCGGGACTGCTACGGTCGCAGGTTCGAATCCTGCCTCGGGCATGGATGTGTGTGATGTCCTTAGGTTAGTTAGGTTTAAGTAGTTCTAAGTTCTAGGGGACTGATGACCTAAGATGTTAAGTCCCATTGTGCTCAGAGCCATTTTTGAATAACTAGTTCCAATCGCTCTTGGAATGATTAATAACTGACTCACTAGTGCGGACGCATCAGTTTAGCGATTGCGGCTCATCGAGTGAACAGGACGAAAAAACTTGTTTTATGCTTGATATTTGCTCCTGCCTTCATTATTCTTCCAGAATGAGATTTTCACTCTGCAGCGGAGTGTGCGCTGATATGAAACTTCCTGGCAGATTAAAACTGTGTGCCCGACCGAGACTCGAACTCGGGACCTTTGCCTTTCGCGGCCAAGTGCTCTACCAACTGAGCTACCGAAGCACGACTCACGCCCGGCACTCACAGCTTTACTTCTGCCAGTACCTCGTCTCCTACCTTCCAAACTCCTGCGGACCTTGCAGAACTAGCACTCCTGAAAGAAATGATATTGCGGAGACATGGCTTAGCCACAGCCTGGGGGATGTTTCCAGAATGAGATTTTTAATCTGCAGCGGAGTGTGCGCTGATATGAAATTTCCTGGCAGATTAAAACTCTGCCTTTTCGCGGGCAAGTGCTCTACCAACTGAGCTACCGAAGCACGACTCAAGCCCGTCACCTGAGGCTTAATGGATGATATATTCTTCTTCTCCTCTTTTTTACTTCGGATGACTGGTACGTAGCTTTGCCGTTTATTTGCTCTCTGAGGATCTCTTTAAGTACACCTACCCATTTCGTTCTGTACTTAACACAAATTTCATTCGAAAAGTTGCGAAATTTCTTTTTTCCAACACAAACTTTTTTAAACAGTATGTGAAGCCTCTGCGTATTATACAACAGCATTCAGAGCGTACAAAACAATATAAAATAGAATAATGCGAATCTGAGCGCTGATGTACAAAAAAAAAAAAAAACCCAGACACACATTATGGAGTACAATTGTCTGCACAATGGGCTACGTGTGACACCACTTTAGCGCGATGTTCTCTACGTTGTGCAACTACTTGGTTCTATTACGAAAGCGTTCAACCGGTTATTTATTCTGTATTATTATTATTTACCGGTAAAAAAGACTTTAATTTCACGCAGATAAGCAAAAGATTTAAACAGCCAGTCTGCATCGAGGAGTGTCAGATACAAAAATCACAATTTTGCTTATTACAATGCGCAATTTGCCTTCTGTGCACATAAATTTCAACAAGTAATGGAAGAAATTAACAGGACAAGCATGATATTAGGTTGAACACCAATTATTCTAAAACAAAAATTAGTGTATCGAAATGAAAATAGTACAAATTAAGTACGTCGTCGAAGAAGCCTACTGGATGGACATAAGAAGATGTAAATTAGTGTGTGTGTGTGTGTGTGTGTGTGTGTGTGTGTGTGTGTGTGTGTGTGTCTGTGTCTGTGTGTGTGGTGTGAATTCCTAAGGGTCCAAACCGCTGAGGCCATCGGTCCTGTAAATTAGTTTTCGGTAAACTAATTTGGGTTTTCGAAACAAAGCTTCCGATGAGTTTGAAAAGGAAACTCCCAATCGGTGATTATTGCCGGTTTTTGGACTTGCGAAAGTGAACCAACTTTTCATGCGAAAACTATTCGGAACTTGAGAGTTGTTCATAGAGCAAGAGAGCTGTGTGTTGCGAGTTACTGGTATAGACAGGAAAATAAATAAATGGATCGGGGAACAAACTGAAGTGAAAGAAATATGACGGAAATGAAAATGAAACAGATATGGACGGGACATACAAATACAAGACTGAATGGTAGATGGACCAGTCAGGTTCTTTGCTGGAATCCATGAGATTAAAAGGGACGTAGGCGTCGACCTAATAGAAGGTGGATGGATAATGCTAAATATATTTCCAGTAAATGCCTCCGTGTGACAAGCCTGAATCAATTCCCCATTTCGTATGATCGATCCTGCCTTGAGTTCTTCATCTCTGATTACCCACTATGCAGAACTCAATCTACGTACTGCCTTCAGCTAGAATTGAAGATATGCGCGGAAAAACGAGCTAAACCTCAAATGAAAAAAATCAGAAGTAAGTGTTGCCATCTGTTGCTGGATGCGGGATATATCAAAATTGACATTGGTTTCAGCCCTAAATATCACTTGGGGTGACACCAATGTCAATTTTGATAGTTCCTGTATCCGGCAACAGATGGCAACACTTATCGCTATGCTTTTATATTTGAGAGCCAGTTTTTCCGCGCATGTCTTCAATTATTACCCCCCCCCCCCCCCCACACGAGCCCGCATTTTGCATTCACTAAACCAGATGCTTCAGAACCTGGTCCTCGAACATGTTCCTTCTTGTCACAGGCATCAACCACCCGTTTCCCTCACAGTCTCTGTTGCTTTGTGTTTAATATTGGCGTTAATGCTTAACAGTTCTTCTGCAATAACACTTTTGAAAAACTAACACCTTCCTACTTTCAGACTTTATTAACGACCATTTTTAATTTTAATGCCGTGTTATGCTCCGAACGTATAATTTTACAGAATTCCGCAGTACTAGATACGTGATACAAACGCAGGCAAACGTAAATAAAACAGAGGGCACACAACATACGTTTACAAACGAAATTCTTTTGGAACGGATAAATTAACAATTTTATTTTTTCAGTCTTAAAAACTCCGATTATACACTGACGATGTTATTTGCAGATGACCATGTTTATTGTTGCGAACGGAGTAAACAATCTACAAAGGGCGCCGTATGAAATATGTACAAATAATCTGTGCTGCAAACGACTTCTCTGTATTTGGCAACAAAACGAAAGTGACGGCATCGAATGCGAAAGACCAAATTAGTCCAATTGTAATAAATAGGAAAACAGTAAAGCAACTAATAAATTTTAAATATTTACGACGTAATATATCACATGAAGAAGATACTCATTTTCAGTACACAGTACAGAAATTTAACTTAATGGCGAACCATACAAAGGCAAATAAGGAAAGAGACACATCTGAAATTTTACAAAAACACTGTTACTCCCAGTTCTGAAGTATGGAAGTGAAACCAGGAAAAATATGACGCATAAAGCACTAGATGCGGATGTGAGAATTCTCAGACAGGTACCGGAATATTCAGGACAAGATCAAAAGAGAAAAACGTAATTAACAGCAGAATTAGTTTTAATGTCTGTAACCGGAAAGAAAACAAGAAACAATGTAGGAATAGTACCGCCATATTCGTCACCAGATACTTCACAAACATGTTGAAATTTAATATTTATTGTTCACTGTGCCGTCTTAATTACAAATTTATTTTTAAGGTATAACTAGTTACAGCCACAGCTGATCATCTTCAGATGTGTCGAACTGCGTTAAAGTTGCCTGTCGTTTCCATTCTGATTTGTAGTTCCACATGGATAAGTCAGACTACCTACCCAACTACGTGGATCTGAAGACTACCATAGAAATTTATGTCCAACTCAGACGGCAAAACAGATAATAAATTTTAAATACAGAATAAAATGGAATGGCGTGTCAGCAGGATTGAAGATGACAGACTGCCAAAAATACTATACAGGAAACTAAAAGGACGAAAAACATAAGACGACCCAAAACCAGTATGAGGACTTGGATTAATCTCTATAAGTGGGTGTAACAGACAAATTCTAATACGTGCAAAAGATAATACGCTTCTTTCTACGAATTTTATTCTTCGTTATCTAGCGTAATATCGCTTCCTGAACATATAATTAATCCTGGTTTGAAGCTTGACTTGTGTTTGATCTCTTTTCTACTGCTCCTTATCAAAGTTTCATTTTGTTCAACCTTTATCTGAACTCTCTCGATAAACACGCCCGCGACGCATTCCACAGAACAGATCCTATTTCGCGCCGATCACTGTTAGCAACCGCAACACTCGAACCTCGGCATTGACATCATTTCTCCTTGCGTTTCGATTTCTGCTATGATGTAATTCATTTTATCACGCCCTGAACTTGAATGGAATGGACATTATACACCGCTATCCACTTAGTGATTTGCGATAAAAAATTTCAATGTCACTGTGAGATAGATCAACGTGTGCGATTTATCAAGAAGGCTCCCTCTCGACTTTTCGATCACGAAGATGGTATCTCTGAGGCGGAGTTATTAAATAAAGTTTGCAGATCTTGGTAAAGTATCGACATGGTGCAACTACAGCGAATTGTCTCTTAACGCAGAGTAACATAAAATGCTGCGCACTTTCGAAGAATGTAACTAAGCAGCATTTGGCTGGGAGATTGATGAGTCAGTATTGTCAGACAAGCACGTGGCCATGAACGTGTGGTTTTCTAGTGCAACCATCACGCAGCTCAATTTTAGGAACAGCGCATGGCAAGTCTTCGATTCGTTACTTTGATATTGGGGAACTACAATCTGCCAATTATAATTACTTGTACAGTCCATAGAGGATGGAATAATAGGGGATATGGAGCGTATAAAAATAAGAGCCTATCTGTCTTTCGGCAGAGTGTAACAGAAACACGTAAAAGTCTCGACAGGTTGACACTCTTTACGAGAGACGACAAATATCTCTCGAATGCCTTTATCACAAATTCCGGGTGTGCAGGAATACTGGATGGTTATAATTCAAGTGCAGATACTGACAGAGGTCCAGTGTGGGCTGTAATTATCGTAAGGCAGCGAAAAATGGTACATACGCTAATGAGTTAACATGGAACCGATTTATGGTGGAAAAAAAATAGTTCCAGTTTTGACCACCACGTTCAAATCTCGCACTGTACAGCTTCCGTTGACGTCTCCGATGCTCATATTGAACATTTTGTGTGTACTGCAGTTAATAATAAAACCAACATTATGCGTTTCTCACTTGTCTGACCTAGGCCACAACCTCTTCCTCATCTATTACATACGGAAACATTTCTATACGTCTTTCTCGCATTCACAGCGCCAGATATGCACCTGGTGGCCATAACAGGAACAATTTTTTTCCAGCGTCAATCGTTTTCCCGCTAACGCATTGGAAATCTAACAAGTTTCGCAGTTATACGGTAATTAAACTTCCAGGTTTCTACCCAGCATGTTTCTCCCCACTTTGATTTATGTGCAAAATCTGCATATATTTGTGTTATAAGTCTAGGCAACATTGAACAAATTTACCACTTTCGCGATTTTCTTTGGTCATTAATGGACTGATTTTCTGGCTTCTTCATGGAATATGAACTGCATTCCCGTACTAACATTATAATTTTATTCATGTAGGCTGTAATTTTCTTTGAACGTATGAATACTTTTTTCTCCTACTACTTTTTGCAGAAGACTCATTTAGTTAATCCTTTTATACATACAGATTAGGAACGAAACCCCGAACTGTTAGTTTGCCAAATAACTTCTCTGGTTCTGATCTTAGGTTCTAATACACATACAGTTATTCTACGCTAACAACGGTGTGTGATTAATTTTTTTCCATGACGTATTTGTTTATTATTACTTGTTTTTACTTTCATGTGATTTATTCTGATTTTTTTCGTAAAAAGGGTAGTTTTCGTAAACACACTTCCTTCCTTCAATTGTTTAACTGTACAGCAGACGAAGACCACTTGTGACAGGTGAGCATCGGTAGAACACCAACACGTCACGGACGCTGCAGTAGACTCACTTGCCACGTTCGTTGATTGAAACTAGAAAGTAGTTCGTGTAAATGGGACTTTAGACGTTTCGTCCGGTAGGCAAACAGAGTGGGACTACGTAATGGTCGTTATAGTGGCGCGCATGATTAGTATTCAGTGAGGGGTGTGTGCCTTGCGAAGCTTCCGTGATGGGAAAATTCGGCCATGCGCCGTGCGGGCGGTCGGCGGCGGCGCGCAGAGCGGCCACTGCGCACCAGGCTAACCTTGCCCGTCTGGACAGGACGGGACCCGCCGCGGCGCCGGCGCGCGGGGCAGGTCGCGGAAGCCGCTGCCGCGCCGGAAGCGGCCGACGCCGGCCGAACGCTACCCGAACGCCCAGCGCCGGCCGGCGGGGAGGGGGAAAGAGCCGCGGAAGTTGGCCAACAGCGCTCGCGCTGCCGCCGGCCAGGCGCGCGTCACGTGTTCTCCACGTGCTCCCGGCCGCGCCGTGCCTTGCGAAGGTGACGCGATCTGCTGCGCTGTGCTGTGCTGTCTCCCAGTCGGAGGGGGAAGAGAGAGCGAGCGCCTGGCTAAAATTGGAATTCTTGCGACTTAGCAGCCCGCGCGGTATTTCTGGAGGGCAAAATGGCGGCGCGGCCGCGCGCGCAGCCCACCAAATGGCGGCGGCATTTCCCGCATTCCCAGCAAGGAGTGGGAAGAGGGGGAGGGGGAGGCGAGACTACCTCACGCGGTAGCCGCCGGCTGCTATACGCTAACTGAAGCGTGCGCTCCCAGGGAGCAATGGAATAACAAACTAGCATCTAAACTTCATTATACACTGTGAAACATAGTATTTTTTTAAAATTATTTACTGCCGCCACTCAAAAATTTCTCCTACTTATTTCTTGCACGACGCTTTCCGAAAAATCATTCCCAACTCAAGGGATTTTTTTCGTGTGCAACTGCATTTTTGGGTATTTGCATTGTATAAGATCCTGCGTTATTCTGTTGCCTTTAGGTGTCTTTTAGTCGTAAAGAAAACAGACTAATATAACAGATTTCTTTCGAAAGGCAACAAAGAAATACAGCAGGTCATCCATCCATCCAGCTCTTATCATCATCACGCGTAAATGCCGTAAGACACGAAAAACCCGCAGCTACAACTGGGAATCATTTCCCGAAGCGCGACAGGCAAAAATAAATAAAAGAGAATTGTGACTGACAGCGTGAAAAACTATTTAATAACAAGCAAAAGTTTTGTTTTTACAGGCGCAGGCTTTAACCAACTATTTACATGAATATGATAAAAAATTTGAAAAAATATCTGACACGAGAACGGTTAGCATGAATAATCGGTTAACACGGAATAGTACTGCGGTCCCGGCACAGTTCTGTCTGATTTTATACGTTTTTTAATATGAAATAAAAATGGCTTAAACCAAAAGTTTTTGCTTGTCGCACCAGCAAATAAACCCGCTTTCTGCAGTCGCCACGTCTCTCAGACCTCTTTTTTTCTCGTCATACCAAACGAAGTAAATAGTGGTGCTATTGCTGATATATTACCGCTTGTCTTTGAGTACTGTCATTGTCGAAACAGTTCAGTTAGTTTCGCAATTCGTGATGAATATGTCGAAGCCGAGAAATGCTCGTCTAAATTAGCGACTATTATGTAATTTTATACGGTAGGGAGACTAACTTTATTTTTGTATGAGCAATGGCAGATAAATTGGAAAGACATCATTAGTCTGCCCTACATCATCACGGGATGAACTTGTTGCAGTCGACGGTGACGGTGATAGCGATAATCGTTACGAGAGGCAGAGACGTGTAGGCGATCGTTCAGGGCTGAAAATATTGCAATGCTTTTAATACTGCGGTTCCGACAAAGTAATGTGAGATTTCATACAGCACGGAACACGGAAATTAACAATGATATCAACTTTGAAGATCCCGTTCACACTACAATAAAGATGCTGAAACTCCTTCGGGGTAAGTTTGTTCAGCTATTTAAAATTGCATTCGTGTAACGAAATAAATGAAATGATGGGCGACACCGAACAATTTGTCCAAGATTTATCTTTACTTACGTCAAGATGGCTATCGCCTATATTGGATTAACGTAACACATTTATGTCTTCATTAATACAAAGTTTGTCTCGGTTGAATTCTGAACGCTGCAGTTGTCCTGTGCAAAATCATAATTCCTTTTGTTACCACATATTTACTACTAGTTAATGGTTGGCACACTTGATGGCCTTCTGTAGCTTGCAGCTCCTTTTTTCGCATTATATACATGGATAAATTAATGCACTACAAAAAAATAATTAAAAACAGATGTTTTCCCACAAAACAATAATATACGTGTATAGATTATCAATCAACAGTATGTACAGTGAATCACTTTACTATTCGGACACTATGATATGTTAACCTTGTAGCATAATAACTTTATTCGTAACAAAACAAACAAAGCATATAATCAAGTATTACATTCCATGATGTGTGTCGTAAATAATAGCATAAACTTTATTACGATAACGTACGTAAGTTCTTTCATAATAATGTTGAAATACAACTCGGTCCTATATTCACGTTACTTTAATATTCGGACACTTTGCAGAATTAATCATTTCAAGACAAGATTTTGTGGTACATTAACTGTTTCGATATCTTGTCGGGTAGCCATTCTGTTTAATCACTTCTTTCAAACGCTGCGGCATACTGCAAATGATCGTTTTTAAATATTCCGCATGTAGACTGTCCCATTTTTCTTTTAATCGACGCTTCAGAGTTTCCTTGGGCGATAATAGTGTTTTTCTAATACGTCGCTTCAGTTCTCCCCACACATTTTCAATGGGGTTGGGATCTCATGATTGAAATGGCAACTGCACAACAAATATTCCTGCACAATGCGAGCCTTATGTTTCGGGTCATTGTCCTGATAAAACGTGAACATGTTTGATATCCCCATGGTTTCAGCACTTTTCCGTAAATTGTTCTTTAATATGTTCAAATAGATACTATCGATAAACACTAATTCGCGCGGTCCAAATATCGATATACAGCCCCTGACAAGAACGCTGCCACCTCCATGCTTTACAGTAAATTTAATATTTGTGACTGTAATTTCTTCGTTCTTCTTCCGCCACACCGTATTTCGCCCATCTGACCCAAAAACGTTGAATTTCCTTTCGTCGGCGAAAATGACGTCGTTCCACCATATTTCACCCTACGTAATAAACCCCCTGGCAAAGTACAATCTCTTCTCTCGATTCTGTTCATTCACATACGGTTTCTTCCTGGACACTCTTCCATTGTAGCCACTTTTCATTCAACGCTCTGCGAATCGTTTGAGGATGTAGATTCTTTCCAGCCTCATTTAGCAGCTCACGTGCTAATCTGGGTGCAGTGAGTGTAGGATCCTTCTGTATTTTCCGTA